>NC_140585.1:739465938-741865938 GCF_964204655.1 Triturus cristatus
ACGTGTGCATCAAGTAGGCTATTTGGCATACATACGACACAAAACGAGAGAGAGAGAGAGAGACATGGGTAAGATAATAGGCCACTTGGTGCACACACAACATGGAGGAGCATGGGTTTGTTCCATGTAAGAAAACACAGGCGGGGAAAAGACATAAATTCGGTGATCACGTGAACACAAATGCCGGGTAGGGTGTGACGGTACATGCATGCAAGACGGAGACTCAGGGCTACGTTGAGTATGGGGACCTCTCCTTTCCTGTCCTCTTTTTCTATGCTGCGTACTTTCAGTATTTTGTAGTTCATCCTAGGGGGTGTCGGGCCCTTTATTCTCCTCCCTTTGATCGGTGGACGAGCGCTTCAATCATACAGTGACGCTCTCTTCAAGTGACCCAAATATAAAATGCATACACATTCATGCCGTATAATCGTAGTACACACGCACAATCATATCATACAGTTTTTCCTGTTCCTAATGGTGGTCTGTAACTTTACGCACTATCTCACAACGTTTGTCTATGTTATTCCCTGATATTGAACTCGGTGCGGTCCATGTCCACTCCACTCTTCAGTCGGAACTTCGTTGTGACCTATAGAGGGAAAAAAAGAGGGGAGGGGATGTGCAGTATTCAAAGTACCCCAGCGCGCGCAGACACGAAAAAGTTCTACTTACCACGTACCAAGCTAGTCGCAGGAATGGGTGATACCACAGACCTATTATTCTCTTTGTCCGAGACAAAGATGCTCTAATTTATTTCATTTCCTAAATTCGGGGTTCCCTTGTCATATATGCATTTCTCAATCGGTCGTGTATTAGGGTGCAAGATACCATACCTTGCGTTCGGCATATACCCTGAGCTGTGGTTGACCATGGTTTAACAACTCTTGGAAAAGATAGGTGTGATGGGTACAAATTCCGTTAATCAAAAAGATTCAGGCAAATGGGGACTGCATTATCGGTTTTCTATTGCTTGGGGGTAACAATCATTTATTCAAATGAAGAAATCTCTATCAACCTATGTGATTAGTCATGGCACTGATTCCGTAATTCTTTCAAGAGACCCTTTATTTAAAACAATGTCAGCATACAAGATACGGGCCTACAACCGTTCAGGCCGGCCACGTGGTGGGGAGGCGTCGAGTGTCATGAGCAACGCTACTACGGCATAAAATCGGTTCCCTTGACGCCCCTCCCCGACCATCATGTGTGGAAGCATCGCATATATATATATATATATATATCTGTTTAACACAAATGTCACGTGACTGGGACGCCACAAGGGTGTGTAGGCCTCTCCTACATCGGCGCCATCTTGGGGCGAGGTCGGGCCAGAGTACAGTCTAAGTCTTTCCATGAATTAGCTGTTGGACCAGAATCCCTTTCAGCAGTTCGAGAACTTTCGTTAGCGTCAATTTTGCATCAGCATGGCGTCACTGCGACCCCGTAGAAATGCCATGGTTCGTTCTTGGGGCGGGGCAGGAGGCGGGTTCTTCCGCCGACGCTTCGAACCAGTCTTTCTCACTGCACCAAGCGGAGGCAAGGTGGCTGCCGTCCGGGGCAAAGAGCAATGGCGGCGGTTTGTCCTTACCGGAAGTCCGCAGGAGTCGAATGTCAAATGACTCCAACCAATTCTGCAAGGCTGAGGGGAGCGTTCTGTCAAGGGTGGGGCCCATGCCCTAGCAAACAAGCTTTCGAGTCCAGAATTGTCTCACGGTGGGCCAGGCCTGGAACCGGAGGGGTCAACCGCCGGAGTTCAAGGGCAGCAGTAGCAGCAGCTCTTCGGTACGGCTATCGGAGAGGGGCCAACAGCAGCTACAGCGGCAGTTCAGATGGTATTGCCACCGGAGTGGTTCCAGTAGCAGCGACAACAGCAGTTCGGATGGTATCACCACCGGAGTGGGCCCCTGCTTACTTGGCTGCGGGGGCCCACTCCCCGCGTCGGGTGCTAGCGGCAGTCCTGGTGAACCCTGTGCTTGGGTGGTTGCCTGGCGGCCGCGTGCAGGGGTGCCGGCTCAGCCGAACGGCGAATGAAGTGGCAGGGCGCAACTCAGCTGGCTGACGTGTGAAAGATGCGGTTGGGGTGCCCTCATCTGCTGGCGAGCCTCCACCTGGGGAGGTGGGGGAGGCCCGCCTCCCCCCGCCAGGGCACCCTCCGTTATTGAAGGAAGAAGTGAATGGGAAGATCCGCACAGCGTGCCAGGGTGAAATTCAGCAGGCCGATGAAAAAGATGGCTGGGTGCAGCTTAGCTGGCCGGCGAATCAAAGACGGTTGGGGTGCAGCTTAGCTGGCCGGTGAGTCAAAGACGGTTGGGGTGCAGCTTAGCTGGCCGGTGAGTCAAAGACGGTTGGGGTGCAGCTTAGCTGGCCGGTGAGTCAAAGACGGTTGGGGTGCCTGGCGACCCTCCACCTGGGGAGGTGGGGGAGGCCCGTCTGCGTCGCCTCCCCCCGCCAGGTCATCAGCCCTCATTAAAGAAAGAAGAAGAGAAAGCGGAAAGGCCCGCACAGCGTGGCGGGCTCCGCCTTGGGGTTGCCAGAACTTCGGCGCTTCGTATAGCCTCCGGCCTATTCGCACAGTCGTCCGCCACTGAGGTCAATGGATTTTTGCATGGCTTTTATAGCCCAAAGCCAACTAAAAGAACCGCCCAAAACAGGCCAATGTTGCAATTTCGAGGAAGGAGAGGCGAGGACGGTGTCACGTGGACGTTAAGGCTTTGGGATGGAGGTTGCAGCAGACTGTCATGTAAATAGTTGTTTTAACCTGTTTACCCTGTTGGTGTGTTTGTTATATCCTAGAAGTTATTAAAATGTTATAACTATACTACTTCGTTGGAGTGTTTGTACATATTCGCAATCTGATGACGAGCACAAGGAGGTTACTGTGCAATCGGAAAAATAACATAGCCCAATTGTGCGCGATCTAGCCCTAGTTTGGTGACGTCGATGGTGGGTGTCAGCAGGCTTCCGTTTGTGCGGGATTTTGTCATGCTTATTGGGCGGGGTGGGCAGTAGGGCAGACATGTTTAGGTAGCGAGAGTAATGGAGTCGGGCTACCTCGTGGTCGTCTCGACCGTGAGCTTGACTCCTTCCCTTGGTTCCATATGTCCCACAAAGGGCTAACTCCTAGCGTTACTTTAGTTTTTGTAAGGTCAAAATGGATCCTACCAGTGCCTTTACTATCTTGCCGATTCCTGTTCGTTCATCCTTCGCTAGCCGATTCATTCTGGTGGACTCTTTCTTTCTCATCTCTGGGTCGTCTAACGTTATAGCCGACGTTGTGTTCAGCACAGGAGGCTCGGCCGGCGCGGAGGCCGTGAGGACCGAGGCCCCTGTGCTGCTTTCGTTCGTGTTCGGGGGTTGTGGGTGTTGCACTATTGATTGGGAGGGTGCATACGGAGGGGGCATGTAAATGATCGGGGGACCTAACAGTAATTCGTCATTCGTTCGCTGCTTGGAGGACAACTCAGGGTAGAGCAAAGAAGGGGTCCTAACAGCGTACTGGCCTGAGGTTTCGGGCTCCTGTCTTAGTTTAGTTTCCCTTCTCTCCTTTATGTCTTCTTCTAACTTTCTAGCGGCAAGGTGAGCTGCCTTTCGTAATTCCTTTTCTGCTTTTACTTCTTCCCTCTTTTTCCGTTGCGTTGCTTCTTTGCGCCACATGCCAATACTGTCAAGCATAGTAGGCGTGGTCTTATTGCTACGCAGAGCTATTTCTAGCGCTTCTATCTTATGGTCGTCGAAGGATCCCATCAGTGGCCACTGACTCTCGGGGTCCTTCTTTGTATATTTATGCCATAGCTTGGTATAAGCTACGGCGACTAGTCCATATTTAGTGAACATGTCCTTATTAGGGGTGCCCTCCAGTGGAGCCGGATGGTTCACCTCTAATAAGCGGTCCGGGCAGAACCAACTACCAATCAGTGGGGAGAAGATAGGCATGACGGGTTTCAACGGGGACAAAAGTCAGCACTACCTATCTTTTCACTGCTTGCAAAGACTAGACAGAATATCTCTATTCTTCGTTATTTGCAAGCAGAGAATACCTCCAAAGAACCAATATCGAACAACTAGTGTTCGGACAATCAATCAATCAATCAATCAATCAATGGGAGATAAAGATAGGCATGACGGGTTTCAACGGGGACAAAAGTCAGCATTACCTACCCTTCACTATTTGCAAAGACTAGACAGAATATTCCTATTCTACGTTATTTGCAAACAGAGAATATCTCAAAAAGCACTATTCTCCAAAACAATCAATGTTCGGACAATCAATCAATGGGGAGATAAAGATAGGCACGACGGGTTTCAACGGGGACAAAAGTCTGCGTTACCTACCCTTCACTATCTGCAAAGGGAGAGAGAGAGAGAGTATTTCTACTCCTCCCCGTTTGTAGACAGCGAATATCTCAAAGAGAACAATCAATGAGCACAATCAATGAGCAATACTAGTATTTCCAAAGCTTTAAACAATCAATCAATTATTTCGCATTTTGTCGTGTATCACGACCTTACCCGGACCGCGTGGATAGTTTCTCGTCTTCCGCCTCCAACGCCCGATCGTCCTCTACTCTCCGTATTTGCCGCGGCACTCCTGATGGTTCCCAGTCAGGACCGTAGATCACTCGAGAGAGGTCTGCTCGGAACCAGTGAAGTTCGGATGATCGGCTGCCAGACGAGGGTCTATTGGGCAGGAGCTCTCCCGATCGTTGCAGTCGTTCACTCTGTCGTCGGGACCTCTCCCACTGGATCCACGTGTCGCTGATGGGCCCCACGTTGGGCGCCAATTGTTAAATGGTAGCGGCAGTTTCAGTCGATAACCTTTCAAGTATTTGCCCGGCGGTAATCGCCTCTTATACCACTCGATAATTTACCAATGAAAGAGGCAGGCGCCGGAGACTGGAAGGCAGGAAACAAAGTTTTATTCCGTCGGAGCAGAACACATCAGATCAGACAGCAAGGTATCGTCACGAGGTGCTCTAACTGCATCTCTGAGACCTGGTCTCTTATACACTGGTTTATTGCTTTATTACACATAGTACATTCTTGAGATTCCCTTGATGTACGGTGGAATATCCCCTGAAGCCCCGGTTCAGATCCGATCCCACACATAGTTACAGTAGAAGTTCCCACCCCACCCACAGTAGGAGATGGCTATTGCGCAGCAGGGTATTCCGCCAATTCCTGGGGGGTGTGTGACCGGTCGGGTTTCAGGGAGTAGGGGCTTTGATCTACTGTAATCTCTTTGATGTGGGGTGTTTCCCTTACAGTAGGGGCAATAAACTGCATCCGCAGGGCTAGGTGATGGCCTGGGACCAGTTCAGACAATGGGGCGCAGAGGAAGGGGGTTATCAAAGGAGAGGCATGACCATGTATGGGATGTCGGTCGGATGTGGTTCCGTAGCAGGGTCGCGCAGAAGGAGAGGGTTTATGGCCTGTATGAGAGAGCGGGGGTGGCCGGCGCGCGGGGGATGCTCGCAGCGCTAGGGGAAAGCGCTGGTGATCGAAAATGAGCGGGGAGAGAGTGGGGTGCCTAAAATGGCGGCCGTGCATTTGCTGTGCGTGGCGCTGGGGAGAGGCAAGATGGCGCAGATAATGTTCAGTTTGCACGCTAAATTTCCACAGCGCCTCGGGCGGAGGAAAGATACATGGCGGCTGCGCGCGTGCACGCTCACGTGCACGCAAGCGCTAGGCCAGCCAGCAGCACTTTGAAAACTCACATTCAAAATGTCTCTCCGAGCAGCGCATGTGCGCTGACTCAGTGAGACCTAAAAAGGGTGAGAAAGGGAGAGCACGTGGTAATATTATATATGACATGCCCAAAGGGACACGGCTTAGCACGAAAGCAGCGTGTGAATGGACTGTCAGAAAGGCGAGAAGATAACTGGCTTGAAAGAAAAAAGAAAATAAAGAGGAAAGTGTGGCAGAATCCGCTACCTGTGTTTCGTGAGGACTGTCTCCTATGCTAACGCATGGATTTAGGGTTGTTGCGTCTGTGGGGCAAGCAAGAGAATAAATACGGGGGAAAAATGGGCGCAAATTAAAGGCAAACGCTAATACAGTAAATGCGGGAAAAAAGGATGGTAATACATACATCCGTAATGAGAACGGCATGAAGCCTGTGCAGAGTGTTAGCCAAGGTAAATGAGAGTAAGAGTAAACAAATGGCATGATGCCGAGCAGAGTCCTAGCTGGGTTCCAAAGAAAGTGGGAAAATAAGGAGTCGGGTGCATAGCATAGTGAAAGGCGCATGAGAGACTCGTACCTGAAGACCTGGATGCTGCAGTCGGATCCTTCGAAAGTGAAGTGATGCCGGTTGAGAAATCTAAAGATATATGCTTGGAAGCGTGGGACAAAGTCATGGACGTATGTGAGAACGTGCAGCGAATGGAGGCAACCACATGAACTGTGGGTAAGGGTCTATAGTGGCTAGAAGAGAGGCAGATGAGTCCGTGTCCTTGAAGGCACGTCTGGTGCGAGGCAGTGTCAGCACAAGTAGACATGTGGTGGATGCAACCTGTGGGGACAGTGTCAGTACAAGTTGCCAAAAGAGGATAAGTAGGTAGTGTCAGCACAAGTAGTTGGTGGGTGCGACCTGAGGGGGCAGTGTCAGTACAAGTTGCCGCAAGAAGATAAGTAGGTAGTGCCAGCACAAGTTGACAGAGGGCTGGTAGTTGGTGGGTGCGACCTGAGGGGGCAGTGTCAGTACAAGTTGCCACAGGAAGATCAACAGTCGACATGAACACATTCGACGTCTCGGCCCAAGCTGAAATAATCAATTGTAATAGACGTTGCGCGAGCACTCCTGTGGCTTGGTCTGGGCGTGAAGATTAAACAGTATATAAGGCAGAAAGGCGTTCCTTAGTGCTGCTGGCTGGCCTAGCGCATGGCGGCTGAGCGTGCACGCTCACGTGCACGCAAGCGCTAGGCCAGCCAGCAGCACTTTGAAAACTCACACACAAAATGTCTCTGAGCAGCGCATGCGCGCTAACTCAGCGAGACCTAAAAAACGCTATGATGCGGTGAGTAATGAGACGCGTCAAAGCGCTTTCTAGGTCTGCGAGGTAGGGTGCATTCAGTACATGGGCTTCAAGCCGACCCATCGCTTGTGATTGGTTGCTCCAGGTAGCTTCCTAAATTCCTTACTTTTGAATGGTAAATTGTGCCCATTTGACCTTCCTTTTGGTCGGTCGTTCCCTCCCATAGCGATTGGCCCCGTTACAGAGCTCAATTCGCTTCTGGCCACTTCAGTTCGTTTCACCAACTACTTTTTCCGATTGCCTGCCTCGTGTTCAGGAAATGTTGCAAACACAACCAGCTGACCGGTGTTACTGCTTTCTCTTCCCACCCACCGTCCATGTGTTCTCCGCTTCACACCTTATCTTTCAATTATGATCTACAGAGTCTGGGTCACTGAAGATCGAGATGAGCAAGCTCCCTTTCATGCGATCTTTCGTTTTTAGCATTAAATTGTTTCAATCATTCGCAGCTCTGTTTCTGTTAACAGGGCTGTAAATCTTGTTCTCTATATAGTCACAAATGTGGCCACTGTGTCTGTTCCCACTGGTAAGTTTCTTAGTCCTCTAGACAGCTCTGCATCTCTATTCCCAGTGGTAATTTCTCATTCTTAGTCCTCTCGCCAGCGCTGCTAGCTGCTTCCCTGGTCCCAGTGGTACTTCCTCATTCTTAGTCCTCTAGCGATAGCTGCTGGCTGCTTCTCTTGCAACGTCGGTAATTCCTCATTCTTAGTCCTCTAGACAGTGCTGCCGCCATTTGTCTGGTCCCAGTGGCAATTCCTCATTATAAATCCTCCAGGCAGTGCTGCTAGCTCTACTCTGGTTCTGCCGGTAATTCCTCATGCTAAATGCTCTACTAAGTGCTGCAACTGTGTCTCTGTTTCCAGTGGTAATTCCTCATTCTAAGTCCTCTAGATAGTGCGGCTAGCTGCTTTTCTGGCCTCTTCGGTAAGTCCTCATTCTAAGTCCTCTACACCGTGCTGCAGCTGCGTCTTTGGTACTGTCAGTAAATCCTCCATTCTAAGTCCGTTAGACCGTGCTACAGCTGTGTCTGTTCCCAGTGGTAATTACTCTGTGGTAATACCTCATTCTTCGTCCAACAGGCTGTGCTGCTAGCTGCTTCTCTGGTTCCGTCAGTAATTCCTCATTGTAAGTGCTCTAGACAGTGCTGCAGCTGTGTCTCTGTTGCCAGTGGAAATTCCTCATTCTACGTCTGTGGAAATATGGATTTTTCTGGTCAGTTATGTCCCCTATCTTGGACCCCAACGGTTTCATGTATAAATCACAAGTACATGTATGTTTCCTCCAGTTCCAGTTATGAAGACGCAAACACTTGTGCGTCCACCGTCAACATGTCCTCTTTCAGATCCGCCATGAATGGGCCGGATATTCTATTCCTAAGTATGAAAGGCCACCGGCTTTATATGGTTCACTTATCCCATTTTACAGTTCAGACGAGTAGGCCCTGATTCTGCCATCAAGTCTTTTCTGCCTTCTGCCTCTGAAAGCTCCAGTCCGAGCTCGCATCTGTACCCATGAACTTTGTCCTACTCCCTGCGCAGCTAACGGTGCCTGACTCCAGCCTGTTGCCTGCCAAAAACTGTATTTCACCTTCAAGATTATCTGCTTTGCTCCGCTCCCTATCCAATGCATTCCTGTCTAGTAGTTTAAGTAAACATTCTTTCAGCTACCGAGCAAAAGGCCCGGCTTCTCTGTCTTCATGCAAGTAATTCATAGTCCTGTTACTATGAAAGATTTCGGCCCTCGCATCTAGTGTAGACACTTAGACGCTTGTACACGCATTAACAGTCAGTATAGTCAGTATAGAATAAGATTCTATCCTAAGAAGACCTTTCTTTCTGGATAACATAGTTCTCTAAACATAGGATATTAGATATGATTTGGGATTAGGTTGACTTGACCCTCCAGACTTCTGTCGCCACATGTAGAGCTAAATGTCAAGTCCCCTTCACCCCCTAGTTACACGTCAGTTACACGTCAGTCACACGTCATGCTGCTGCGTGCGCATCTCTGCCAAGTATTTCTGCTGACATTGCGAAATTCTTTCATGGAACCACCCATTTATGACGTCATATCCAATGACGTTCTTTAGTTACACCCAGTTACACCTACTTTAGTGACGCATGTATGTTCTTATCTTTGCTATCAATTGTTACGCCTCCTGCATTTGCTTCACTGTAATGCCTATTGTATAAAAATGATTACCTGTCAATAAAGTTGGGTCTTCACTTCCTGAACCTTCGTGGTGATGGAATATGGAGCACATCGATTTAAATTGATTATGGAATAAAGTCCGTTCCGAACCTCTAATACCACGGATTCTGCCTCTTATTTTACTGAGCTATTGTTATAGATTTTCCGCATCAAATTAAGTCCCGGTAATTAAATTATTTACCACATGAATGGCGCCCGAACAGGGACACTTTCTCATCTCACGCGCCGGAGGTGCGTTGCAGGCCCGGTCTCCTGTCACAGCTGGACGGACAACAACGCGTACCCACAGGATTTCCTGTATCTCCCTCCTGCCGAGCGGGGGTAACTGAGGCTGCGATCAACACCCAGACGAGGCGGTGAGAAGTGCGAAGTATCCCGACCAGAGCCTAGCTGAGAGAGCAAGATCCGAGGTATACAGAGGCCCACCAGTTCCGAAGTTCCGAAGTATCGAGTCGAGTCCAGTCCGGTCCGAGTCCAGTTCAGTTCAGTTCCGAGGCCTTCCGTTCCGAGCTACCCGGTGAGTACCATTGTCGGGGAGGCGTTCTGACGTGCACATAGGTTGTGCCGGTCAAGACGGGTTTGGGTACACAAATCCGGTCTGCACTGATTCAGCAGTGTATCTGTACTGTTTAGCAGTATATCAAGTATGTCTAGTATATAATCCAGAATTACCTAGTTAGTGCCGAGTATCATGTTTAGTGACTAGTTCCTCAAATGACCATCATTGCTGTTCATTAAATGTTAAATGTTAACATGTTTTAAATACGTTCTGCTTATTGTGGTGTGAATGACTGTTCATTATTGTGTTTTCGTTGTATTAAACGTGTTCAAAATTAGGTATCAGATCAGTTCTCAAAATGCCGCTCTTTTCGAAATTAAGAAAGATCAAAACTAGAAAAGGGTTACTCGAAGAAGCTGTTCCCATTCCTCCTAGGGACACTCCAGGGTACTTTATGTATCATAAACATGGCCTAGACGCCATATTATTTCTTGATTTATGGGTAGACTACACCAAGGAATTACCAGAAAGTCACAGGTGGCCCGCAGCTGGGACCTGGGATGCAGAGTGCATCGTGAAAGTAGAGGAAGAATTATGGAAAAAGAAAGCTAGACAATCACAGAAAGACGCCATTGAATTATGGCGTAAAGAATCGTATAGACGTACAGAAAAAGCACGTAGACAGGAAGAGAAGAGTAAGGAAAATTCAAATAAAGTTCGAGAAAATATATTAATTGAAGAAGGTATTCGAGTAAAATCAGAACAAGTAGACAGACAACGAAATACCCTTATGAATGGTATGTATCCTCTCCTGGCCGAAGGATTACCTAAGGCTACGCCGGAGATACCGAAAGACTTGCCACCCCCATTGTTTCCGATAAAGGTACATCCCAAAGGACATCCCAGAACCGCAGAAGATGTTTTTCTTTCCTCTTATTTAGACGACGCAGCTCCCGAGTATACTAATGCTGCGCCACATAGACCGCCTGCAGAGGGGGTTCAACGCCAAGACCCTCTTCCGTCTGTACCTCCGCAACAGCAAAATCCGACACAAGTTCAGGCAAGCACATCTGCTTCGACATCTATATCCACACCTATAGTTGCTATATCACGTTCGACGAATCCTTTCGCATCCAGCACCCCAGGTGGGGCTACCGGAGGTGCATCAAACATTTTTTCCACGCCACCCAGAGTAAATAAACTTTCCTTTCAAGAATTAGCTCACCAACGTACGCCCAAACTAGTAACTCCCAACACGCTCAAGGAACTTCTAATAGACTGTAGATATGACCCGGTGCCCGGAAAAGGGGACGAAATGGTGCTAGCATCATTACGTATCCGACGAGCTGCTATATATTTAGGGAAGCTACCAGGAATGACTACGCACTTAGAAAATATATATCACTTTGTCCAGTCAGGACGAGATTCCGAAAGTATTGACAGAGCCATGGAGTACCAAAAGGTGGAAATACAGGGGGAACTGTTACGTTTCCTCATAAATTGTGTGATCAGAAATCAAGACCGACCAGGGGTAAATCCGAAAGAAATGCAAATTCTTACCACATGGAGTCAGAATATATCAGAGGGGAGACACGATAAACGATCATGTATAGTAGCTATGTGCCGAAAAATCCGCAAAGAAATAGAACGAATACACGAAGAAAGATTAGCAGTAGACGAACCTGAACAAACCGAGGAGGAGGAAGAATTAGAACTACCCACAGGACAGTTAGAAACCATGGCCTATGTAGGTAGAGGAAGATCTTGCAATAATACTAGATGCTTCACTGATCCGATACGTCCGGTACGTCCAGATAATAGCAGTAATTTCCAAACTCCTATAATAAATATAAGGTCCCCCGAACATTCGTTCCAAGCCGCTGACAAACTACTCCGAGAACGAAGGGGTTATCATATACTCGATTCTATGGACGAACAAGAATTAGCCAGGTCAGCCGTTCATTGGGTTGACAGTCCCGGAAAATATAGTGATGATACATTAGCACACACGTTTTTGAACCTCGCTCCAGATGAACAGCGTTTAGCTGGTACCTATATAATTCAACAACTCCTTATATTATATAAAGGCCAACACTCCGATCCTGGTCCATTACCTGATATATTGACTAAATTACTCACGAATAAATGGAGAGGTTCAGGTACTGAGTTAATTAGAGAAATACTAGAATCCAGAAAGCAGTACATTCTTTTTGTATGTCCCGAACATGTTTCACTGCCCATCAAGGAAAGAACGACGTACTATATGGATAGACAGAATCCCTTACGCGAAGTGCACCCGATAAAAGGTGACGACAATCAGTTTAAACGTGTGTTTGTATACACACCCATATCTAAAATAGAACTATTGGAAATGAAGAAGGTGGTACCAAGTCATGACAAAGACCCAGCAGGTTTCCACCGTGAAATTAAAGACATGTTGCTCATGGGAGAGTATACCTATCCAGACATTATGACAATACTGAAGGTATTAATGCCTGCGGGCATTTATGAAAAACTCAAGGAAAAAGATTGGGAAGTGGGAGACCAAAAGATAGATTGGACCGCATTAGAGAACGAGGAAAAAGCCCGAGGTCCAGGTGCAGGGCTTGGGGAGAAGACCAAAACACTACCAGGTTTACTAGTACAGGTACTGCCACGTTTATTAACTACGAAAAAGGAAGACTGGGGTGCAATATCAGCCTGTAAACAAAAGCAAGATGAAGACACTAGTGATTTCTACGCCCGATTCGAAAAATGTTTTGGTATAAATAGTGGAATAAAAGCAAGTAGCGAATCTTATCCACATCTGTTTGTGACAAAGTTAGTTGAAAATTCTTTGCCCCAAGTTAAGAATAGAGTATTGAAATTCGAGAGTACCTGGCAAGGTAACACTCCGTCACAAATGTTACAGATGCTACAGTACCATCACAATAGAATTAGAGAGGAACAAGAACATGAACAAAGACGCATGAAAGACACGAAAATGAAAATGCTAGTTTCCCAGACAGTTCCAGCTGACGGTCATAAAAAGGGTATGACACAGTCCAGTGTTCCAACAGGTCCTGTAAAAGGAATGTGCAACTATTGTAAACAGCCAGGTCATTATGTACACGATTGTCCAGTTTTAAAACATAATATCGCCATAGGTAATACTAAAGAAAGACCACGGCCACCTAGACAGGATCAGAACACACAAGGAGCTCCGCAGCATGCACAGTCCATGCCAGCTCCGCAACAGTCCATGCCAGCTCCACCACAGCAGCCTATTGCTGCCACACAAACAACGACACGACAGATGTACCAGACCGCACAGTATGACTATCCTGATTATCAACGATACTCATGAAACAGCCTAGAGAGGGAACTTGGCTTACCCCTTATTGAGGTCCCTGTAGATCAAGAAGGACCTTATGTACACAGTGAACTATTAGGCCAAGATAGGAAATTTTTACTTGATACAGGGGCAAGCCGAACAACAATAAAACGTAGTGAAGTTCCAGGGGCACCCCTCTCAGGCTCACAGAATATTTCCCTTGGCTTTTCAGGAAAACCTATCGTTAACGAAGTATCACAGCCTCTTCCCCTTACGATTGGTCCTTTGACACGAACTACAGATTTATTGCTTACTAAATCATGCCCAGAAAACTTGTTAGGTATAAAAACTTTGAAAGCTCTAGGAGCTATAATATGTTGTTCTCCGGAAGGAGTAAGATTGTTTTTACGTGATTTCAAAGGGCACTATGTGTCCCGAGACATGGATTCCCGACTACAGACTTTACCCACACATTTATGGGCACAAGGCCCTACAGATGTTGGTTGCATGAACATTACACCATATCGAGTCACACTAAAGGCAGGAGTGGTACTACCACGAATGCGACAATACAAGTTACCCCCAGATGCTGTAGTGGCTTTACTGCAAATCATTGACGAGCTTATTGGCCAAGGAGTGGTTGTGGAAACCGACTCCAATGTATGTAATTCGCCGATAATTCCGATTCTTAAACGAACTGATCCAAAGGCTCCGCCAGTATATCGATTGGTTATTGATCTGCGCGAATTAAATAAATGTATTGTACCACAATACCCCGTAGTTCCAGACATTTCTTCATTACTGACAGCTATTGATTCCGAAGCAACATTCTTTACTGTAATTGATCTCAAGAATGCCTTTTTCAGCGTCCCAATAGATCCGGAAAGCCAATACTTGTTCGGATTTAGTTTAAATGGACGAAGCTTTAAATTCACACGCGCACCTCAAGGATTCACAGAAAGCCCCAGCATCTATAGCCAAGCACTGAAACGAGAACTTGACAGTATACACATGCCGGTCAACACTGCCCTGCTTCAATATGTCGATGATCTGCTGATCACCGCTAGAAGCGAACCTGAATGTGGAAAAGCCTCACTGACGGTTTTACATTTTTTGGCCGAAAAGGGGCACAAGGTGTCCCCTTCTAAGCTGCAATTCTGTGTTCAGCGAGTTGTTTACCTTGGTCACTCGCTGTCCAAGGAGGGAAGGCAGCTTACACCAGATCGCATCCAGTTAATCGCTAACATGCCACCGCCCAAGACACAAAAGGAGGTGCGGGCTTTTATAGGCCTCACTTCATATTGTAGGCAGTGGATCCCTCAGTATGCATTTCTAGCAAAACCACTCATTCAATTGACAACACAGGAGGCAGCCACATCGACTGTCCTCCCTTGGACACAGGAACATACACAAGCTTTTGAAAGCCTAAAGAAAGCTTTATGTCAAGCACCCGTTTTAGCAACACCATGTCACTATAAACATTTTACACTCTTTGTTACAGAACGCGAAGGTACTGCTTTGTCAGTACTCACACAGGAACAAGCAGGATCACACAAACCGTGTGCTTATTTTTCTAGTACATTAGATCCCGTAGCTCAGGCTCTGCCTGCGTGCCTGAAATCAGTGGCAGCAACAGCTTTAGCGATTAGACAAAGCGATGCCATAGTGTTAGGACACCAATTGACAGTACAAGTACCACATGCAGTAGAGGTTCTCTTGAACCGCACACAGACACAACACTTGACTATAGCACGACTCACTGGTTACGAGTTAACATTGTTTCAGCCACATATAGAAATCAGACGTTGTAATACATTGAATCCTGCTACACTGTTACCAGTAAACGGAACAGACCCACTTGCACATGATTGTATTAAAGTTATCACTATCACGACGAAACCTAGACAAGACTTGACAGATGTCCCATTGTCAGATCCAGACCTGACGTTGTATGTAGATGGTTCATGTATGAGAACAAGTACAGGAGAGTTAGTGGCCGCGTATGCAGTCACAACAGACACTGAAGTCATTGAAACAAATCGTATTAATACCTTGTCAGCTCAAGCAGCAGAGCTCATCGCTCTGACACAAGCCTGTATTCAAGCTACGAATAAGGAAGTCAACATATATACTGATTCACGTTATGCATTCGGAGTTGTACATGACTTCGGCGTGCTGTGGCGAGAGAGAGGTTATTTAACTTCCCACGGTACCCACATCCAGCACGGACCCCTTATTCATGCCTTACTAGATGCAATACATCTACCTACTGCAATATCAATTATGAAATGTAAAGCTCATACGAAAGTTACTGATATCATTTCCCAAGGCAATGATTTAGCTGACAGAACAGCTAAACAGACTGCTCAAACTCACACGTCTGACATGACAAAGACAATAGTTCCGACACCAACGCATTGCATGACAGTTAAGGATCCCGCTCTTGATGTAATCGACATACAGACACATGCTACACCAGATGAAATAAAGAAATGGACTGAATTAGGAGGGACCCAAACGGATCAAGGATGGATGACGAAGGAAAAATCTGTGTGGTTCCTTCCTGATTCAATGGTCCAAGTTATAGTTAACACTATACATAGTCCAGCACATCTAGGAGAAAAAGCTATGCTAGACAGCATTCAATACATTTGGTTCAACAAACATTTACGAGCAGCAGCTAAACAAAAAGTCCGTACCTGTATGATCTGTTGTCAGTTTAACCCAGGTAAAAGCATTCCCGTAGAACAGGGTGGATTTCAGCCTCCTGATCACCCTTTTGAAGTCCTCCAGATGGATTATATCCAGATGGAACGATGTCGAGGATTCAAATACGTTCTTGTAGTTGTTTGTGCTCTTTCCCGTTGGACAGAGGCATACCCGGTTTCAGATTACACTGCCCCGACTACTGCCAAACAGTTAGTTCGAGAATTCTTCCCACGGTACGGTTTACCACGTGCTGTCTACTCAGATAACGGCCAGCCGTTCTCCTCCGAACTAATGAAACACGTTTCACTTTTGTTAGGCTATCAGTGGAGATTCCACTGTGTCCGACACCCCGAGGCAGCAGGTCTCGTGGAACGACATAATCAAACTCTGAAAATTAGATTGTCCAAAATATGTAGAGAGAAAGGTGTCGACTGGGTAGTAGCCCTACCAGTTGCACTCTTTTACATGAGAATGGTAGCGCACTCTCGAACAGGGCTATCCCCTTATGAGGTGATCTTCGGTAGACCACCAAATATGTGGGGGACGCCTATACCACGAAAAATAACTGATATTGACTGTAATATGCTGACAGATTACCTGGCTTCCTTGATGTCTGCACTACAATCTTGTCGTTCACAGGTAGCTGCAGCCTTTCCCGACAACACCGAGGTGAAACCCCATGACGTAATTCCAGGGGATCTAGTTCTAGTGAGGAACTTTGATCAGAAGTCCCAGCTGGATCCTAGGTGGAGATCGCCTCAGCTCGTATTGTTAACAACGAGGACAGCCGTGAAGATCGAAGGTCGAAAAGGCTGGATACATTCAAGTCATATCAAGAAATTTCATGGACTACCATCTGATATAGAGACTAAACCCTGTATTTCTTCACCGATTGACTCAAAGCTTCCTTTGGTTGAACAAAATAACTCAGAACAATATAGACTAAAACTTAGGTCTAACAAGTCAGGCAATTTGATTGTTTAAGTCCTCTCCAAGGTGAATCGGTCGAATTTGTCTCTGACATGCATCAATTAGACCTGTATAGAGAAAGCAACAGAAGGATCAAGTTGAAACGACATGCGTACTGTAAATCACTGCGTAGTCATTGCACAGTGACGTTATTAATTTTGTTTTTCCTAAGTCTTTTAATAATTACTGCAAGTATATTGTTGCACACATATTATCCTATTTCTAAACATGTTCATAATGTTACTGCTGAACATTCTTTTAGTGAATTTCCCCCGCATGAGTTATCATATAGATTTGCGCTGCGCAACAACACTTTTATTAGTATGTTACATCATTCCCATCAGGTTAGCAATGCTACAAATTGTTGGATATGTGGCCGACTCCCTCCCTATCAGAACTATCAAGGAATTCTGCCTCTCTTCCCATATCCGTTCACACACAATGGCTCCTGTGGAGCATGGTTTAGTTTAATTAATTCCCTAGATTCGAATTCCGCAGTTTATCAAGACAACTGGGTATGGGGAAACTTGCACTTAGTTTTACTTGAAGTCTGCTACCCTGACAAGGAGGGACTTCCCAAAAGAACAGGAACTGATCTAGAAAATGAAGTATATGGATTAGGTAATTTCACGCTTAACCTCATGATCCTGAATGTCGAATCCGAAGCTGCCCCAATTTTGCCCGCTATGTCAGTATTTCCAGTTAAAGGTGAATTATGTATAAAAAAGAATGGCTCTATACACATGGGCCGCAGTAAATGCACCACTGTAATAGAATTCAGTGATCAAGGCAAGTCTACATTTAAAGCTTCTCGCCATTCCTACTTTGTATGTGGTCAGACTGCATATATACGTTTGCCTCTAGATTGGGATGGTACCTGCTACATTGGATTCCTTTTGCCACCTGTTTTTCTAGCTCCTCCTGATTACCATAGAAATACTCATTTAGTACACAATAGAGAACGGAGAGATCTCCCAATAGTCGATTACACTGAGACAGCATGGGAAAAATACACAGATTTCAATAAAGGTCTCTTTCCTTATATAGGTACAGTTACCAATAGTAAGCTGATACGTAGATTAACCAGAACCCTTGAAGCAGTAGTGAACGAAACTATTTCCGCCTTAGGCAATTTAACAGAAGAGCAGTCTGCTATGCGGATTGTTGTGCTTCAAAATCGTCTTGTCCTTGACGTCATCCTGGCCGATAGGGGCGGAGCTTGTAGGGTCATCGGATCAAACTGTTGCATTTTCATACCAGAAAATTCGCCATCTGTATATAAAGCCATAACTCGCCTTCATAAGATTGTAAGCCAGATACACCAGAATCCAGGCACCTGGACTTGGTCCGGTTGGTTTTGGAGTGTATTATCTACCTTTGGATGGAAGGTCCTATCCTTCCTAGGTATTGGCTTTCTCATACTATTCAGTTGCTGCTTATGCCTACAATGTGGACCAGCGATTTGTGGTCTGTGTGCCACATCGTGTATTCCACCACCAAGATTTCATTCATCACGGAAGAAGAAAGAAGAACAAATGATGCTATATGAACAGATCGATGGATTAATGAAGATTGATATTTCTTGACGGGCAAGTAGGGGACAAGGAGGGAATGTGGAAATATGGATTTTTCTGGTCAGTTATGTCCCCTATCTTGGACCCCAACGGTTTCATGTATAAATCACAAGTACATGTATGTTTCCTCCAGTTCCAGTTATGAAGACGCAAACACTTGTGCGTCCACCGTCAACATGTCCTCTTTCAGATCCGCCATGAATGGGCCGGATATTCTATTCCTAAGTATGAAAGGCCACCGGCTTTATATGGTTCACTTATCCCATTTTACAGTTCAGACGAGTAGGCCCTGATTCTGCCATCAAGTCTTTTCTGCCTTCTGCCTCTGAAAGCTCCAGTCCGAGCTCGCATCTGTACCCATGAACTTTGTCCTACTCCCTGCGCAGCTAACGGTGCCTGACTCCAGCCTGTTGCCTGCCAAAAACTGTATTTCACCTTCAAGATTATCTGCTTTGCTCCGCTCCCTATCCAATGCATTCCTGTCTAGTAGTTTAAGTAAACATTCTTTCAGCTACCGAGCAAAAGGCCCGGCTTTTCTGTCTTCATGCAAGTAATTCATAGTCCTGTTACTATGAAAGATTTCGGCCCTCGCATCTAGTGTAGACACTTAGACGCTTGTACACGCATTAACAGTCAGTATAGTCAGTATAGAATAAGATTCTATCCTAAGAAGACCTTTCTTTCTGGATAACATAGTTCTCTAAACATAGGATATTAGATATGATTTGGGATTAGGTTGACTTGACCCTCCAGACTTCTGTCGCCACATGTAGAGCTAAATGTCAAGTCCCCTTCACCCCCTAGTTACACGTCAGTTACACGTCAGTCACACGTCATGCTGCTGCGTGCGCATCTCTGCCAAGTATTTCTGCTGACATTGCGAAATTCTTTCATGGAACCACCCATTTATGACGTCATATCCAATGACGTTCTTTAGTTACACCCAGTTACACCTACTTTAGTGACGCATGTATGTTCTTATCTTTGCTATCAATTGTTACGCCTCCTGCATTTGCTTCACTGTAATGCCTATTGTATAAAAATGATTACCTGTCAATAAAGTTGGGTCTTCACTTCCTGAACCTTCGTGGTGATGGAATATGGAGCACATCGATTTAAATTGATTATGGAATAAAGCCCGTTCCGAACCTCTAATACCACGGATTCTGCCTCTTATTTTACTGAGCTATTGTTATAGATTTTCCGCATCAAATTAAGTCCCGGTAATTAAATTATTTACCACACGTCCTCTAGACAATGCTGCCAGCTGCTTCACTGGTCTCATAAGTAATTCCTCATTCTAAGTCCTCTACACAGTGCTGCAGCTGTATCTCTGTTACCAGTAGTAATTCCTCATTCTTAGTCCTCTAGCCAGTACTGCTAGCTGCGTCTCTTGTCCAAGTGGTAATTCCTCATTCTTTGTCCTATAGAGACAGTGCTGCAGCTGCTTCTCTGGTCCCAGTGGTACTTTATCATATTTACTCATCTTGGGCGTTCTGCAGCTGTGCCTCTGTTCCTAGTGGTAATTCCTCATTCTTAGTCCACTAGACAGAGCTGCAGCTGATTCTCTGGTTTCAAGGGGAATCCCTCATTCTTATTCCTCTAGAGTGCTGCAGCCAAGTCTCTGTTGTCAGCGGTATTTCCACATTCTTAGTCCTCTAGCCAGTGCCGCTAGCTGATTCTCTGGTCCCAGTGGAAATTTTTCATTCTAAGTCTTATAGACAGTACTGTAGCTGCTTCTCTGGTCCCAGTGGTAATTCCTTATTATTGGTCCTCTAGGCAGTGCTGCTAGCTGCTTCTCTGATTCTATAGGTAATTCATCATTCAAAGTCCTCTAGCCAGTGCTGCAGCTGGGTCTCTGTACCCAGTGGTAATTCCTAACTAAGTCCTCCAGGCAGGGCTGCTAGCTGCGTCTCTGGTCCCATCGGTAATTCCTCATTCTAAGTCCTCTAGACTGTGCTGCTAGCTGCTACTCTGGTCTTGTCAGTAGTTCCACATTTTAAGTCTTTCAGTCCCGTTATGAATTCCTCATTCTAAGTCTTCAAGACAGTGCTACTAGCTGCTTCTCTGGTCTCATCGGCATTTCCTCATTCCAAGTCCTCCACACAGTGCTGCAGCTGCTTGTCTGGTGCCATTGATAATTCCCACATTTTAAGTCCTACAGTCAGTGTTGCTGCTGCGTCTCTATTTCCAGTGGTAATTCCTCATTCTTAGTCCTCTAGACAGTGCTGCAACTTCTTCTCTGGTCTCGTCGGTAAATACTAATTCACAGTTCTCTACACAGTGCTGTTAGCTGCTTTTCGGGTCAGTGTGTTGGGTGGTGCAACACCAACAATGGAGGGGATTAGGAAAAAGCAGAACTATAGCACTGCCCAAAACTTAGCTCATTTTGTTTATTACAGAGGGCAGGTGGGTTGGTAGGCAGCAAGGAGGAAGGGTGGAGGGGTAACATGGTCATCAAAGGGTGGGTGGGAGTTGCTGGGGTTAACTTGAACAAAAGAGGGTGGGGGGTGCTGGGAGCAAGCACAGGATTATGTTGGGAGGGAGGGGGTTAGGTAAGCAACAACCCAGACAACAGAATGAGGATGGGGAGGCACAGAAGGGGAGAAGTACACGAGGGGACCAGCTGAAAAACATGATGCATAAAAACATGAGCAGTGGAAGGACACAAGTAATGTATCCATGCTGCAGGGGAGGGAAAAATCCACGAACAGGAAGGAAGCCCACGGGCAGCTGACCAATGATAATCAAGCATATGAGTGCGACAATGAAGCCAACCAAAGGTAAGTAATGGGCGGCCTTCAAGCCAACTGAATTAAAAAACAATGCCTGGAAGAGACAGCGCATGCGCTGTCTAGCCGAGACCTAAAAATAACAAGCATTGAAAATGCAATTGTTCTCGCCTTTGATTAAGTTGAAACCATTTGCTTTGCTAATGGTATTGTATAGCAAAGCAAATGGCTTTAACTTAATGAAAGGCGAGACCTATTGCATTTGTAATGCTTGCAAGGGTGGCTCTCGAGACAAAGGCGCGGTCTGGTCATGGAGAGCAGGCAGTGGGTGACCACATGAAATCCATCTTGGTCAGACTTTGTCTGAGGCAGGCGATGGGCTTCATGGTTCGGATAGTTACGAGGAAAGGTGATGCCAAGATTCGATTGCGATCCTTAGCTAAAGCTCGGCGTCTTCTGCATCCTAGCGAAATCTGATGTCTGGGTTTACCAGAAAGGTCCCACCAGTATTACGTAGAAGTTTAAAATTACTCGTGAGAGAAGAGAGCCTTGGTGGATTTCACCTGCTATCAAGATGAGAAGAATCAATAGGAACTCCTGTGGACAATAAGGCTGTATTTGTCAGTTGTGGAGGGCAGTGCTTTGAACCACATTCAATGTGCCAGCATGTTGTAGGGGGGGTGTAGAGCATGGTATTGAATGCTTCAGAGAAGGTAAGAAAGAGAAGGAGGTAGGAGGTGTAAATGTCTGCAATGTGCAGGCTACCGACCACTTGTTGTGTCAGTAACATGCCGGACACCCAATCTGGAGTATGATGACCTCTCCACTCAGCTTCCTGGTCCAAACTTATTAATAGCCAGCACTCACACTCATCCCATTCCATAAACACAGCATCATAATATAGGCTGAGCAAGGATAGACAGAAGCTCAAAAAGGCAAGAACAAACACTCATTCACATGGACGACAGGGCCTGACCAAAGAAAGCAGGCACTAGGGGGCCACAAACTGCACCACAGATTTTAGCTCCAAGAGCAGTCAGGGGTGCCACCTGACAGCTGACATGGTCCTGGCTCACAAACTAAACAGTTCAGAGAGTGGCCCTCGAAAGCCTGCAAGTTGTGACCATAATACACAAACTCAAAAGGGTAGCATCAGAGCTCAAGCATTTTTACTGCTCCCACTGGGAAGGGGAGGTGTCCACAGGCCCACTTTCTCCCCCACCCGAGGGGTGTCCCAGACAGCACAATGACTGTGCCCCACCTATTTGTGACACACAGTCAGTCTGCCCACTGCCAGATCCTTTGCCTCTCCGCCTGTGTCCAAGATGCACATGAGTGTGGAGACAAAGTGTTTCCTCATTTGCATGGAGGCAGAACGCCTCTTGAGATTGTGCCGGCGCTACATGTGTTCGGACGCAATCTGTGTTACAGATGGGCCACACAAGTATCACCTGCCCCTTCTGTAATACTCCTAGTATGCAAAAGCAGACACACACACACACACACAACCATTACGCCTCTGGGACACTTTTAGTAATATGGCCCCTGGACAGTATCAGAGTCTAAGCTCAACCAAACATTCTTTGTTTTTTAATCAAACCATTTTCCATTATGGAATTTGTTGTTTCACTTTTCCTCTCAGAAATATAGTCTTAAAATTCACAGTCCACTTGCTAGTGTTGGGTAAAAGCCAGGACTGAACAAATCGGTTACATATTTAGAGGCCATTTAACAATTACTTAGATGGCAAGGGAGGTAAACTATGCCACAGTAAAGGTGCTAATAAATGCAGTAGTGGACTATGGGCGGGCACTAGAGGGAACAAGTGGAGGGCTGCTTACACATGAAAGAGTTCGATTGGTGGCATCCACCCCCGTGCAGTGAGGGTGGAAAGACTGCAGCAACAGCAAGTTAAAAGACATTCACAAAAGCAGCAGACTAAACCCCAGGCACTGAAAGGAGGGGGGACACCCAGAGACCCTCGAAAGACATACTCAAGGAAATGCATACAAGCAAGAAAAGAGACAACCACATACACACGGGAGACTCACGGAAGTAAAATGGGCCCAGGGAGAGGAGTCACTTTCGCAGTTATGTTTATAAAGCGCGAACCCGGCCCAGAGGTATTGGAGCGCTTTACATGAGCATCAGTTATAGTACACAATGACATTCATTTTCGGTAATCACGGGGAGATTAAGTGATTTGACTCTTCAGGTAAAATCCTCAAATGCCAAAGAGGGAATACCATGGGACAGCATTGACAGACAATAAACTGTTTCCACAAAGAGAATCATGTTGAGTGCCATCCACGGGCACTGCCCCTCACACATTCCAGGCAGTAGGAAAGCCTGTCTCAGACCCAGCCCTTTGACCCCTTGCCTACCTCTTCCTGCAAGACCCGCCCTGTGACCTCCGCACGCAGTCAGGCAAAGTCTCTTTGTGCATCCGTCTCACACACAGAGGGGGGGGGGGGGCAGAAGCGGCCATGCGCACCCGCTGTCTCAGAGTCAGGGCTGCGAGCACAGATCTCACCACCGCCGCCATCTCTCGCCGTTAGAGGTGGGGGTGGGCTGTGCGTGAAAACAGGGGCGCGCGGTGATCACTGCCGTTTGTTGTTGTGGTTTGGGAGGCCTAGAGAGCCCAGCTGCTTCCAGGACCTCAGACGGCAGCGGCGTCCAGCCACGCTCTGTCGTTCCCTACCATCGTCACGTGACCCTCGGGCAGGGTACCTCCTACGGGGAAGAACCCTGACAAGAAAAGGGAGGGATCGTGTCTCGCTCGTCACATGCTCCATCTTTAAAGCCAGCCCGTTGAAACTACGTGCATCATGGACACCAGAACGTGAACGGCACGGTCACCTCCATTTTAAGTGTATGAAACCTACATGTGAAGAGCGAGGCTTGCACCCTTAACTAACCCCTTCCTGTACCTGGAGTCCTAACAGCATTTAAAGTGGTCGGACAGAGCTCTCGAGCTTTGTGAATTCTTTGGAGAGATTACTACGTGGCAAACATAATAAAAGTAACATCATATTGACCTTAAACCCTGATGTGCGGCGTCAATATTTGTTATGTAAATTTTAAAAAACAACGAGTTGGCAGAGTCACGTGGGATAAAACTTGCGGCCGCCATTATTTAACAAGTAAAACAAGCGCGGTACCGCAAAGGCAGCTGCATGTTTATTTTCGCATCGCGCTTTCACTTTAAGTGAAAGCGCGATGTGAAAATAAACACACGGCTGACTTTGCCAAAGTCGAATGAGAAGAAAAAAAGTGTGTACCGACTTATAAAGGAGAGAGTGTCACTCTGCCAGTAAACGATCCAATCCCGGTGGGCGGGGCCAAAAGGAGACAAGGCGGCAACAAGGAGGGACTAAGAAGCCTCCTTTACAATCAGAAGCCAGCGTTTTGTATGGAAGATGATGCTACCCAATTAAAAAGATGGGAGGGCTTCAAGTCCCCTTTCAAAACCGTATTGATTTCAAGAAGGTCTCGAATGCCGAGAGAAGCACATGCGTGCTGCTATCGCCAGCCAAGACCTAAAAAGGTAAGGCACGGTAGTGCAATGTGTGTTTACTGCAATCTTGCTCCACTACAAATAGAAAAAAAAAAGAAAACATGCTGCGCACTAACCATGGTGGCTGTATGGTCGCCATACAATAAGGAATTACAAAAAAAACCCATTGCAAATAATTTTAATGTAACAGTTCTACATAATTAGACGTATAAGTACATATTGGTTTAATGCAAATCAGAGGAAAATAGGTTTCTTATTAATGCAGGAAAAAGATAGGCAGGGTTTAAAATTACTGTAGCCTAAAGACATGAGGATGATTAATAAAAATAAGAAGAGATAATGGAAGAAAAAAACTTTGGCAAAGTAAAGCATTTGCCCACCAGCCATGGCACAGAGTTGCACTTCTCTTCAGACAGATTTGCACATGATCATGAAAAAATGCCCCCAGTCCTAATTTAATGGCTGAAGTGGGCTGACCCATTGATCTATGCTGTATTTGGGGGGAAAGGGAGGAGGGTATTCGTGGTTGGGAGTTTGGAAGCAAAATGGGAATGGCAGCTGAACGTATCAGTGGATGAAGAGAGCTTTTCCGAAGAACTTCTTTGTATGTATGTAAGTATTTACTTATTGATTATTATTATTATGTGAGGCTGGTGAGTTGGCTAAAGTGGTCTCTAAGCTAGACCAAATAATGCAACCATGAGTTGGATAAAAGTTCAACTATCACTTTCCTGTCGGTCATGGTCAAACGTGTAGTACAGCAGCCTGGTATGGCTAGGTTGGAGTGAAGGGCCACTGTAGACTACTGGGACTGATACTGGGCTTGGATTGCTAGTGTTCCAGTCCGCGAGGACCTAGACTAACAGTTCAGGCTGGACTACACTCCCATGAGGATCAGGGTGAAGGCTGCTTTGCATAAGGCTGTGTCCAAACTGAGGTGGCATGGTGAGCAAAAGACCGATGGGTTGGGATGCTACCCCAAGCGGTTGCCAGTGATTAGACTAACTGGTGTCTCATCAGCGCAAGATGTGGGTCTTGACCTCATCTTCAAAGGTTGTCAGTTCAACGATGCACTTTTCGTACAAACTCTGCTGGATGCAGGGACAGCCGGCAGCGCCACCTCCTTTTAGTACGTGGGCTGCTCCTCTCAAGCCCACTTTAAGCAAAGTAAAGGATTCCTTTTTTGACACAGTCTGCTCAGTTTGAATATAATTTTACTGTGTGAGATGGGCAGAGTCTTGACGGTGTGGGGGGTCTTTGAATCCCTCACCACCTAAGCAACGGAGGAGGCGGCAGAGCTTAGAGCCCTCTAGTGCCCCAGCCAACCCAAAGTAAACAAATAACAAAGGCTGCTGCAGACGAACTAGCGAGGTTGTAAAGCCACTAATGGATCGGATCCTCCAAACACGAGCTTGCGAATCCAACAAAGCGCCTCTTTTTTGGCACTGAAAAGAGCGACGTGCCTGTAAAACTCACATGCACATAAAATAAAGGATTCGACATATAGCGCTCAGACTTCCACAAACGTATATGAAGTGCTACAGAATTATATGGAAACAGTAATTAAAGAAAACACTTTCTGAAATGGCAGGGAAGAGACATCTGTCGCTTTTAATGAGACGAAGAGATAATGTGAACTCAAAACTACTGGTTTCTTATATTTATTTTTTTACTAGGAAGCTAACTCTGCAGATAGGTTATAACTTGAAATCATTGCAAGAGGATCACCAAAGCAGCACGTGCATCACCCAGTCCTGCCACGCTACCTCCAGAAACATTCCGGTACAGGGGAGGGACAGAAGCACACAGGCCAATACTAATGCGGGGTGGGTTGCACAGGAACACACCGTGCATGGGAGCGACATGTAGCTGGGCATGGGAAAAGAAGCACAGAGGAAGACGACGTGAAAGCACATGTACTCTTATCGATTGCTTCAGAGAAAAGAGAAAAAAAGTTCCTGGAAAGCAAGCACTCGTGGAAGAACAGAAGGAGCCAATCAAAGAGATGGTAAAAAGGCTATGCACCATGGGAGGGGCAGACACATGCTGGACGGACTAAAACCCTAAGCCAGGTCCCCATGATAACACTTACCTAGAATGATCCTCCGACCAGTCAAGGCCATTTTGGACCCAGATGCCATGCTATCGCTCTGCCCTTCTCTGGTCTGCCTCTTTTCTGCTCCTTGGCTCTGCTTTCATCCTCTTGTCCTCTGTCGTTTGTACTCAGACTTCTTGGCCTTTAGCTGCCTTTTTTAGCTCCACTTTACTCCTAGGACCTCGGACCTACTCTGTGCTTGCCTGTTGCCCGGCTCTCACTGTCCTCACTCGTTCCCATTTCTGGTCTTTCTCATATTCTGCTTGTGCTTTTTGTTCCTCTCACTCCCATTGCCAATCTCACCCTTCTCACTCTCTCCTGTTTTCTGGTCTCTTTCACATTTTCCTCGTGTCTATGGGCTTGCGTTTTGCCTGCTTTTACTCTCTTGGCTGCCTTTTACCCCGCTCTCACTCTACTCACTCTCACTAATAGCAGTTCTGGTTTTCTCATTACTGCTCTTCTTTTCCATTTCTGCCATTCTTTTTCTTCTTTTTATTTCTCAATTTCTACTCTCTTCACCCTCCTGCCTCCTCCCGTTTACTGCTCCCGCAGATGGTTTCCCACTCCCACCGCCATTCTCCTGCTCCTCACCTGCTCGTCTTCCCACCTCTTCTTCCCGCTGGCTGCTGACCCGCCCACCGGCCCTCAGTACATCTCCCAGGACCAACTTAATGGAGGCTGCAGTGCAGCTGCGTGCCTAAGGTAAACCCGTCGGCGCCTGCACTGCTCCCAGAACCAGAAACCCTGGCTCTCCGCTCCCCTGCAGCTACACCGCCGCTGACCTCTGCGCCTCGAATCCCAGAGGCCTCAGTGAACACTGCTGCCGCACATCATCACACTCAATGGCAAGCCCCTTCACCGGCACCCACTGAACCAGCAGGCTGCACGACACCACGCAGACCGCTCACCACACCAGCACCACCAGGCCACATGCATCCTGCTCAATACGCACTTGCTGTGCAGGCACAGTCGATCTGTGGGACCTCAGTGTCACCTTGGCACCCAACGTCGTCTTCCTCACCAAATCCTGTCTCAACCCTTCGTCTGACCCCGACATCGCCACAGCAATACCCGATGGAAAGGGCACCCACGGAGGAATCACCATTACCCACAAAGAAACCATCCAAGGTATCACAACAAAAGGACAACACCACACCAGCCCAGGAACACCTCAACTTCAAGCTTCAAACAGACAGAATGTCAACCATCAGAGACACCCTTGCCTGCCAACTTCCAGGACCGCGCCCCAGGACTGCGCCCCAGTTTCTACAACAGCATTGCTGACTTAATCGCCCCCTCGCCACAGACTCCAGTGACTACATATTCCTTGGCAACCTCAATCTCCACCTCAGTGATCCAAATGACACCAACACCCTCATTGAAAGCATGAACAACATCGGACTCACCCAACTCGTCCACGAAC
The DNA here is from genome assembly GCF_964204655.1 of Triturus cristatus. NCBI lineage: Eukaryota > Metazoa > Chordata > Amphibia > Caudata > Salamandridae > Triturus > Triturus cristatus. The sequence continues at coordinate 739,494,015 of NC_140585.1, forward strand.
CCACACACACCGTTGGACTCCATCTTTACCTCCAGCAACTGCATCAAAAACAGCCATATCACCAAACTCACCTGGACTGACCACTCCATAGTCCACTTTAACGTCACCAGCTCATGTACTGCCCGCCTCAAGCTGCCCAGCGCCCCCCACCGCAGCTGAAGCAAATTATCAGAAACCCAATAGACCAACCCCATCAACACCTCCAACCCAGATGCTGCAACAAACCTGATCCAGGTGGTCAAGAACTTCCACACCTTGATCATCAACCGTTCCAACACCATCGCCCCCAACAACAACAGACACAGGAGATCCATCAAACAGTCCAGCTGGTACACAGAAGAACTGAAAACAGAAAAACACAACTGCAAGCAACTGGAAAGAAAGGGTGTGCAAGCAAAGACACCTCTGACAGGACCTCCTTCAAGACCTCCCTCAACCATTGCCACCTGCTGCTGAAGAAGAGGCCCAAACCGTTCGCATCAAATCCAGCCCCAACCACAGCAAAGAACTCTTCCAACATCGGCAGGGAGTTATGCAACCCAGCAGGCAGAGAAAACAGCATCACCACCTACCAGGAACTCTGCGACAATCTTGCCAACTTCTTCCACAACAAGATCGTCAAAAACTTGAAGCCCCAGCCCAAACCTAGAGACTTCTGCAAAGTACACTCCTACACCACAACCGACACAGACCACCGGCTGACGACCTGGTACCAGGTCGTTCCCCAGTACACTTCCGTAATCATGAACTCCGTTCACTTAGGAACTGCCACAGACCCTTACCAACACCTTATCCTCAACCTTGCAAGCCACAGGATCAGACTCAAACTCACTACCCTACTCAACACCTTATTAACCACGGCCACTTGCCCTAAAGACTGGAAACATGCCACGGTCAAATTGCTCCTCAAGAAGCCATCTTCCGATCCTAGCGAACTCAAGAATTATCAGTCCATGCTCCCTTTCCCGGCCAAGGTCCTGGAGAAGGCTAACAACAGACAGCTATTAAAATATCTGGAGTGGAACCATCTTCTCAACACATCCCAGTCCGGACTCCACTGCATTCAGAGCACTGACACTGCCCTGATGTCAGCCACACATGTAATCTGAACCCTCCTTGACTGGGAAGAGACGGCGGCACTGTTGCGCCTCAATCTCTTGGGGGCATTCAACAGCTCATCCCAACACATTCAGATTGCACAGCGGTACCACATCGGCATCCATGGAAACATGCTGAGATCGATCGCCTCCTTCCTCACCGGAAGAACACAGAAGGTCCGCCTACCACCATTTACCTCTGAACCCCAGTAAATAATCTGCGGGTTCCCCAAGTGTCTCTTTCCTCAGCCCCGCCCTCTTCAACTCCTACATGGCTCCTTTGGATAACACCATCATATCTCACGGATTCAACATCATATCCTATGCAGACGACACTCAACGTATCCTCTCCAAAGACTCTACCACAACCAGAACCAACATCCACAGGTAGATGACGAGCATCGCTGACTGGATGACGGACAAATGCATGGAGCTCAACACAGACAAAACGGAAGTACTGATCTTCAGCAACAATACCACTCCCTGGAACGCTTCCTGAAGGCCTTCAAAACTAGGACACTCACCCACCCCAACCAACCATACCAGAAACCTCAGCATTATCCTGGAGAGCAAACTGGCCATGAGGTCCCAGATCAACTTAGTCTCCTCCACCTGCTTCTTCACTCTATGCATAATACGAAAAAATCTTCAGGTGGCTTCTCCAGAACACAAAATGCACGGTCACACAGGCCCTCATCACCAGCCGATTGGACTATGGCAACCTTCTCTACTCTGGGATCGCCGCACACCTCCTACAGAGACTTCAGACCGTACAGAACGCTGCAGCCAGACTCATCCTCGAAAAATCAAAATCACCCCTCACCTCAAAGAACTGGCTCCTAATACAGAAGAGATGCCAATTCAAACTGCTGACCCATGCATACAGGGCCCTACACAACCAAGGACCCACCTACATCAACCACCAACGGAACTTCCACCAACCAGCCAGACATCTATGCTCTGCATCCTCCTCGTTCGCACTCACTTCCCGCATCCACCAAGGCAAGAGTGGAGGACGCTTCTTCTTCTACCTCCTATCAAAGACATGGAATGACCTCCCCCTACAGCTCCGGACCTCACCTTCTCTACCGGCATTCCAAAAGACGCTCAAGACCTGGCTGTTCGACTAGTACCTCGGGCCCCGCAAGCGCCTGGATACCCTCACGATAAGCAGCGCTATATAAATCAACTGATTTTAGCCAGTGGTAAGGAATGGGCAAAATGCATTTCTCGGTCAGCTTCCAGTGTGTCTCCAATACATCTTTGCAAACAGACAGCTGTGCTGTCTGGCAGGCTTCAACCTAAAAATCTATGCTAAGTCCTCGCAATAAAAGTTTGTACCTGTATACGACAAACACAAACTGTCTCAGTCGGTCACTTTGAGAGAGAGAAAAAACCCACATCAATCTGAAATAGAATAATATTAAAAACATAACTAGCCTATGGACAATTTATGGACTTGAAACATTGTAATCAGGCATCAGTGGAATAAGACCCAATGGGAGTACTTTAATGAGCATTGATTAAATTAACCATTAAATTAGAAGGAAGTCTTCAAACTGACTTTGTCCTTAATCAAAAAAAGCACATCATCCTAAACAAGCATAATTCGACTTATTACGTGGGCGCCAGAGCTGTCGAATTTTACAGACCATAGCGTGAAACAGTTAACAAAACAGATATGCTTGAAAGCATGCGAGATCTCCAGACGAATACTCTGAATGATAAAATGCCAAACGTCGAAGCTTTTGATCCGAGTTTCTTGTTCTGTATTTCACACTTGGGATGATTTCCAGACTAGATGTCATTTGAAAGCTTTTGATGTTTGACTTAGATAGAAACGCTGGGATGAGAATTCAGTCTCTTGTGCTAAAGTCAGCAAAATAGCCACTCCACTGTACGCACCAGGAACCATCTCTGCTTTCTTTTCTGGTACATTTAACACTTGTGTTACTTGCTTGAAAGCTCCTATATTCGTCCATGGACATACATCACATAAATGATTATCCTATAAGAATGTTAATGGACGAATAGATGTATTTTGACCTACGTTTTTAATGTGTGGATTTGATGTTTTTTCTCTGAATAACTGTGTATGGTTAGGAGTTTGGTGGTTGATATGGATAATGAAGATGGGGAGTCCGAAATTGTATTATAAAATGAATATTTATCAAATAATAAAACATGTTGTGATTAAGTCTGTCTCGTGACATTGATTATTTTTTAAGTTATCCTTCATAAAAGAACTGGAGAAGGCGGTCTCATTATTTGATATACTGCTGTTTTCCCTGTTGTTGTCTTGTCCTTATACCAGTTTTCAGGGGAACTCTTATGTGTAAAACGGCAACTGACTTTGCAGCACAGCCTTGCAGATCATCAGAACGGATGTATCACCAGCTGCGCGCCGCATTGCCGACACCAGGACTTCGCATCACAAGCTCCATCGATGGGATCCTCAACGACGACGCTACAGGACCTCACATCGCACCTCAGAACAGACTCATCGCCTCGGTTGCGCAGCGCATCTTCGACTTAGATCCACGCAATGCTCCGTAACCAGAATTTAAGGCACTTTGTTCAGCGGCCCTATCTGGGTCCCTGTAGAAGTCCCGCACTCCATCGCAGTTGGCCTGAACTTGTGAATTTGCCCCGGTGCGGCGCAACAAGATAGCCTTTGTTGGTGCTTCCTGTTTTTGGGGCTATTTCAACTTAACTTAAAATTCAATCTCTCTGGTTTAACTATATGGATTTTTGTCATGGTGGTCTTGTTCTGTTTATTAAAACCTTCTAAACCTTGTGTGTGATCTTTTTGTGTGGTGTTTTCACTATTTTACTGTTTGTAGTGTTGCACAAAGTACTTTACACGTTGCCTTCAAGTTAAGCCTGACTGCTTTGTGCCAAGCTACCAGTGGGTGAGCACAGGTTCATTCCGGGTTTGCTGGTGCCTTACTCTTATTAGTATTGTGGTTGCTACTTGACCAGGGCTCACACCTCAGTCAGCCAGTAACCCAGTTTCTAAATGGAAGGAATTATGCCTACTGTAAAATGTTTGTACACCAGATTATACTTAAGAGGAATGCAGAACTAGTCCAACATGCTTTGGGGAGAGTACCTGTGATCATACCTTATGAAGTGATCAGCCTGTTAAAAGATGAAAACGTAAAACATTATGGAGCCTGTGAAAGCAATTACTTGTTTATCATCAATGGGGTAATGGAAATGCAAGTTGAAATTTTGAGGAGACCATGGCAGTCTCAACTAGAATATTGTGGGAGATAACTTCCCTTTATCGAACATCAATTAACTACTATTGAAAGGTGGAAATGTATTTTCGAATTTGGACTTAAAGAGCCTATCATCGAATCACACTTCACAAAAATTCTAAGCAGCTGACAGCATTCATAACAATGGATGGAGCGCTCCAGTTCAGTCAAATGTATTTCAGCTTGTTATCAGCTTTAAATGTTTTCCAATCCCTGACAGTGAAGGCATTTGAGGGGATGACAGATGTTATATTCTTGAGGACGACATTTCAGTGTGTGTGGGAATAGTGTGAAAGACATCAATCTCACTTCAAAACAAGTGTTGGATAGATTGGACAAATCAGGTTTGATTTTGTAGAATGATTAATGCAAATTTCTGAAGAGAGATTTTGACTACTTGGGAATGGGATACACCATTTTGGCAGAAGTAGTGCAGCAAAATCTGACCTCTTAAAGGCCATAAACCTGGCTCCTTTACTGAAAGACAAGGATTACCTTAGATCATTTATGAGGCTCACTAAATATTATGCAAATGTTCTCAAAGCCTTTGTGAAGAAAACGAAAGATCTTAGAGTACCGTTGCACAAGGGGAAGAGTTGTGACTGGGACAGGACACAACAGGTGAACTTTGGAAATATTAAGAATAACATAATAAATAAATGCTGATATTATAACGAGCTTCGATATAAAGAAAAATACCATTTTGGTTGTTGATGCAAGTGCCACAGGCACTAGAGCGATCTTATTCCAAGTGCAGAAGAATGTGGAAAAAACTGTCGCATTTACTCCGGTTTACTCAACAATGCAGAAAGAAACTATTCAGTACCGAGAAAGAAGCATTGGTTGCGGCATGGGGCACAGAGTATGACAAAACATACATTTGGGGGTTTTGAATTTGTGCTGTGCACAGTCCATTAACCACTTTTGAGGGTATTGTTACAAGGCAGGGTGGACAAGATATTGACTAGACTAGGAAGGTTAGCATCTCATCTGCAAAAGTATACATAGAAGTTGAAACATTTAATTTTCGGGTTGGCGCAGCAAACAGTTTGTCAAGGTTACTGTGAGCTCGGAGGAGACAGATGGTGATGCAATAAGAGGCAGTGAGAATTAAGGTGCATTTCATCATGTTCAGGAGGTTATTGCTAGTGTTCAGGTGGGTACTGCTAGTATTCAGGAGGTTATGGCAGAGTGTGGAGAATAGAATGCAGGGAGGAAAGGGAGTGTGCTATGGCTAAGGATAAAGTTTGGAATGAATGGTACTCCCTACAGCATAGGAAGCTGGAGTACTGGAAAGCGCAGTTCAGGTGGGGTGATACCGTATGTCAAGAAATTGGATGAACTCTCACTAAAGGAGGGTGGTTTAGTAATGGCAGATGATGGCTTCATATCCCCTAAAGGGGGTGAGGCAGTAAATAAAGGGTCTTGCCCATGAAGGTCATTTAGGCCAGACCATGACCAGGAAGACGGTATGGCCGACTTTGTCTGGTTGGACATATATTACTATACTGTGAGAATGATTCAACAGTGTCAGGTATACAAAGACTGTTGAAAATAGTTAAAGGTAGGTGGTGGTTGTGAACACCACACAGAAGACCGGGAAAGACAGTGGAGAAGTGGACGATTGTGCTTCACTGGGCCAATAGTAGGTCTTCAGGCGAGTCACTACTATCCAGTGGGTATGGTGGATGTGCATTCAAGGTGGTTGTTGGTGTGTTTGTGAGTGAGATCTTCACTGCTAACACCATTAAGATGTCAAAGGAAGTGTTTCACATTTGATTCCCAATACCAGTACTCAGTTGGCATCTCATGAAATGAGAGTTCTTGAGTAAGAGCGGAATTGGTCATAGTGGCACTGCTTTGTATAATCAGCATGCCAATGGGATTGCGGAGAGTGCAAAAAGAATGATGAAGGAGCCCATATAATTGGCACTGACAAGTGGGCAGAAAGCAAAGGACTTTGTTGTGGACATAAAATGGGAGCATCATATCACTGTCAAAAGTGTCCCCGGTATAGTTCCTCCCCAAGTCATGAGAGAAAGAGAACTTGGGGTCAAGTTTGTGCCAATGTGGTTATAAAGGAGACTGTGTGAAGGTGTGTGCATGAGTTGGAGATTGGGTGACGGTTAAGACTTGTAGAGTGTGTAGTAGGTTTGCGAAGTTGAGGACCTTATGAGGGGAAAGAAGTTAAACAGAAACTTAGTGGTTCAGGTAGCAAGTGACAGGTTGGGAACCACAGGAGAGAAGCAATATATTATAGAGGTGGCAAGTGTGACAGGGTGTGGAGACAAAGGGGTGTGCATTATAACAGGTTTATGGTGAGGGATAAAGAGATGTAACGAGGAAGTTGAAAGGACATAAGAGGTGATCACCATAGGCATGTGCAAGAAGGTGGAGAAGATTGTGTCATAGGAAGTGTTGGAAGGGAGAGAGGACAGAGAGAATTGTGTGAAGGTGGAGAAATAAGAAGGGCATTGAGAGGTATGTCTAGGAGGGCTTCTGCTTGGTTGGAGGGCTACGTTTGTGAGTAGTACATTTTAGTCAGAAGTTTACTATGGTTCTTTATTCTGAATTCATTGACACATTTTGGTAACCATCGCATCTATTTGGTTTTCTCTTTGGGACTGGGGTTACGTTATACCTTGTTTCTTTATAATACTTTTAGTTATGGTTTATGTTCACATGTTTTATTCTTATGAGAAAAGAAGGCATGTTAAATCTTTAAGCCAGCATGCTATATTAGTTTTCGCCCTTCAGGTTTTGTGTGTAGTGCGGATTCTATTCTGATCAGTTGAGAACAGGGCTGGCTAAAGAGAACTATACTTCGGCCGTTGTGAAATAAAGATCAGGATTTCACTAACTACAGCTCTATCCAATGGACAACCCGTACTTAGACCTCAGTGTACATACAACAATTGTAAGAGTAGAGGTACAACAGCTGAGTCAAAAGGAGGAGTGATAACAGATCTGGCCCCACTCAAATCATTTAATCCATCAGGCAACATGTTGTAGATAACCAATATTGTTTATGTTTTGTGTATTGTGGTGTATTACTTGTGCTTGGCTTTAAAGTACACGAATTTGATGTTTAATATTTAGAAAGAAAATAATAATCCAATCATCTAAAATAATCTGGAACAAGTATCGAGTGATTTATGGCTGAATTATTTATTTTGACAGGCACTATGTGGTTTAAAACGAAGTTAAAATATATGCTATTGTATACGTATTGACAAAGTCAAATAGGAGCAGTGGGTGGTCGTCTCTGTTGTGTTCAAGTTCCAAAGAGGAATCTGGACAGAGGGAGGTGCATGAGAGCACAGAAAAAAAGAGCAGGGAGGTGGGAGGAGATAAAGAGGAGAGAAGTGTTGAAAGGAAGAGAGAGATAAAGAAACAGAGCAGGGGTGGCAGGGACAGAGAAAATGGGTGTAAACAGACATAACATAGGGAATTAGGGTAAAAGAGGAAGGCCCATGCACTCCTATTAAGTGCAAAAAATGTAATGGCATAGCAACACAGAAAGGAGAAAACATTATGTGATGTCAGCAGTAGAAGGATACACTTATCTAGTAAAAAAAAATAGGGTGAAAACAAAATGCCCTAAGAAAGGAAAAACAAAAGTATTAGGTGGAAAACTCTTGAATAAGGAGTAGGGAACCGAACGGACAAAAAAGCATCCTACTGTGAGCAAGGGGCAGAACTAAAACCCACTAAAGTCAGCCAAGTCTGTTTACAGCAAGACCAAAATAGTTGGTAGATGAAGCGGAAGAGAGAACTACCTTGGCACCTGATAATAGGATATGGCAATTACCTATAGAGCGAAAAGTGCCTGTTGGACAAGAATAAACAACCGAATAAATGCTGTAATGATTAGGCTGAAAGAGCTGAGCGGGAGACTTCGGAGAGCGGCATTCCTGATGTTAGTTTCATCTGTTTCAAATGAAATATGTAAAATTTCTTCCTATTTCACACCACGATATGATCATTCATAGCATTTAAGTAAAGTAAAGCGCCAGTACTAGGTTACTATTCCTGAATGATATCAATACTGTTAAATAAATACATGAAAGCCTGGAATTCTCTGTATGTGAAGTGTTAGAACGTTAGGTGGCAAAGTAACAAACTGCTTAAACTTCACAATTCACAGACGCTTGCTACTTGATGCAACTGCCTAGATTTCATGATTATGCATATTGTAGCAGTACATCCTAAAATTCCACTAAGGGTTCTGAAGCAGCCAAACGATCATGGTCATTCCGTATAAAAAAAAACACAAGGACCCAAGTAAATAAATACACAATGGGAGTTATACACACCAAATCAACACCGAATTTCCCACAGCCCATTTCCACCACTATCCATCTTCAAAAAAAAATAAAATCATGTGCCACAGTACAGTCCAAGGGTAAATTGGACCCTTGACTAATGTTCATAGCTCAGATGTAAGGAGAGGTTGGCTGCTGCTATTTCGATGGAAACCATCTCCCCATGTATACCGTTGGTACACAAGGATCACAGATTAGTAGCCATTGTTGCCACTATCAACTGCCACCTGGACCGTTCCAGCTCCATGTTTCTAGGAGTTCCAAAGCACTGGATCATACACCTTCAGATGGTGCAAATAAGGATTAACAGCTGGAAAGAATCCTAGATCGTTCAGCCATAGGAGTTTCCAGCTAAAACATCTGGGTGAACCTCAAAACCCTCTCAGTGTTAAAATATAAAGTGAGCTACAATGAGTGGCCATCTCTCTACTCAGAAAGTAACCACCTGAGCTTCAACCCTTCTCGTATCATTAACCTGTACCCAATGTTGCATCCGTATGACTGGACCAAAATTAAAAGTTTTTGCTTCCAGAGGAAATGCATTAGTGCCACTTCAGAAGTTAAGTGCGTGTCAGAACATCTACAGGGCATAGGGAACCTTTGGTAAGCAGGAGACTGCCTGTTGAAGTCTTTTAGGAAGGGGCCAGTCCCATAAGGTAGGACTGCTCCTCCTCTTTATTTAGACCCCTTGCTAGAGTGCCCAAGAGCTCAGTCCATCTTCATGTAGCATGTTGATTGTGAAGGGTACTCTTCTCACTTGCACCTTCCCTTGGCTTAACCTTATTTTTTAGAGTACAGAAGGAAGCTGATGCTTTAGGGCAGTAGGTAAGTACGTTCCTCACTAAAGTGGTGGAAAGACTCTAGTAAATTACCTTATACCCAATTATGGAGTCTGAGCCCAATTCACATGGATAAGTATGTGTAGGTTTACTGTACTACAATACCCAAATTCGAGTTTGGGAGACGTTTTCTTTCAGGTATCTATCAAGCTTGTGGGTCCAGAGGGCATATATAGGAAATGGTCCAGACACGAGAAAGGAAAGGTTCAAACGGAACACCTGAACACAAATTCACCATCACTCCAATTGCTCTGATGATATTTATTTGTCAGACAAATAACCCTCTTCTCTTGCGAGTCAATGTCTCTTTAGTTACAGATGGAAGTGAACAGTGCCGGTCTACCAAGTGAAAATAGAATTTTGGGAGATAGGGAGTAATAAAGGGCCACTTTCGTATTCAGGCCATGCCCCCTTTGGACCAGAGTATATGCAATCGAACACAGCTGAAGGAATATACCTGGTAGCCCAAACAACTAATTATTAGGCCCATCCAACAGGAAGCAAAAAATGACATCATATGATGAACGAACTACAAGCTATGTCAATGTTATATCCATCAACCGTTTTAATCCAACTCTCTGCTGAGGACAGCAATAATGAAAGATAAAAAGGGAAAATGTGCACTGCTTTTCCAAAGCTATCAGAAAATCTGCTTTCCCTGTACACAAAGAACATAATGAGTTTGTAGTGATGCTGGTGTCCATGCTTGGAAACTCACAGGCCAATTTACAGTGCCATTGTCAGCCATTAATGTACATGAACGACCGCAAATGGAAGGATTTAAATGCATGTATTACTGTGTAAATGTACACCATGGCTGCATACACTTAGGCAGGAGTAATCCCCACGCAAAGAGTGGGGTGTGTGTCTGAAGATGTGATTTGCTTTGCAAGTTTGTGACCGCACACAAACTCCTACGTTTATGAGCACTGACAACCTAGAAATGGTCTGAGATTTACTCCTGCAAAGTGCTGGTGGATTAAATCTTCCTTCCACGTGGGATGGGGAATAGAAACCACTAGGGGAAAGGGTTTCTTCATGGAGAAAAGTTCCCAAAAGTACATCTGGAAACTAGGGGTGTGAGAAGGTCGCGTAATTTGCTTTTGTGCAATTACGCAAAATTTCTGTCACATTACACATAATTAAAGTGCAATGGAAATCAGTCATTTAGGGCTATATTTTATCGTGAAATTAATTCTGGCGTCAATCTTTGACGCCAGGATGCATTCCACAAAAGTAATAAAAAAAACTAAGCACCTCAAACAACAACTTCTCACGTGCTATTGTTCACGTGCATCTGGGGTAAACTGTTACCAGGAACGTTCGTGGTAGAAGGTTATTCGAATGGCGTGGGATTACACAACATGTCGTAATGGTATAAATACAGGCATTTCACCTAATAAATGTAACAGGGATTTCTCGAAATATCACAAATTCTGCCAGCGTAATTAAAATTTCGCCCGGGCAAGCCAGAAACCTACACTGGAACAATTTTCCAGGTCTACTACTAGGATTATTTGTGTACTGCACAAAAGTTGCAAATCTACACCCATTTGTAGGAGTGCTCCTACAAGTGTATATTTAAATTTTTTTTGAATTGGGAGCACAGTGTTCAGCTCAAACTCAATGGAATTCTTTTTGTCCTATCGCAAGAACTTGAGGACAAGGGATATGTTCTCAGTGCCACCCACATTTCTTCAGAAGAAAGGTGAACATTATTCCTTAGAAAGTTGCCGGTTTGTAAAGTTAAAAAAATTTGCTTCATAAGTACCTGAAAGGCAAGGTTAATTGAAAACGAACAAATTGAGATATATGTTAAAACTTTTGGGTCGGCGAGTTAACCTCCTTCCATACCCAAACAATGCCATCTCCATCAACCTCTGTTCCACACCCTCGAATGCAAGACTTAGGGTCGGTAGCTCGAATCTAGTGATTGCCAGGCATATTGTTGGTCGTGTTCATGTCACTGAACATAATTTTTAACCTTTCAGTTGTCTGCCTTCGCCATGGGAGGTTGAATCTGTATCTTGCACCCATTATGTCTGGTCCTTACCCAATGTCCGGCGTAACCCGAGCAAAGAGGCCAGACTCGCCCTCCTGACTCCGTAAAACATGAGATTTAAAGCTGGATTTCCACCATGGCAATGCACAACACTACACCTGAGCGCGCCTTTCTACGCCTCAAATATTCTTTTGGTGTATGCGCCGCCTCCTGACAGGCCAGTTGTAGGGATGGGAGCACCTGCCCATAGGCACAAATACTGCGAACAGAGTTTATTAAACCAGCACACATTGTATGAGCTTTCTGGAGGATGAAGATGCAATCTCTGCACTTCATCCCCATCACGCACGACAACTAAATAGCCATTATGCCCCCGCGCTGAAAAGAGCGCACACCCTCTTCACGCTGCTTCTTTTACTTTACCCTCTGCCTTTGTAAGTCACAGGTGTTAGTAGGCACCGGTCCCAGAATGCACTGGAGGCGTTTATTGCCCCGTTTTGTTTTTCTTCCACTTGCTCCAGGCTGGTTCACTAAACTTCAAGCCAATTTCCATAAATAAAAAAAGCAATTCAGGGAACAAAAAAGTTCTCTGTGCTCTTGCTGAGCAACACAGCTATGACATTAGCTGTGACCCCACTATTGTCCTAGGCCTTTAAAAGAGAAAGGCCTCATTTCTTTTCTTTTAACCCAATGGAGTGCAGATGGAGGTGGGGCTGAAGGGGGTCCAAGAAGACATTTACATGTTCATCTACTGTAAAATTAAAACAAATCAAGGCAGCCACTTGAAGCTAGCTAAGCTGGGCCGCTACTGTAGTTATGCTTTTAAGAACACCTGTAGACCCCAGTGAGCCCCCCCCCTTCCAGTTGAAATCCACAGAGATCTGTAATGGGCCCAGTCACGGCCGTGAATTTATGTGACAGCTATATAGAGTCGGCATTTAAACCCCTGAATGGGCTCCACCGACTCTGGGCTCCAAGTGTTCAGCAACCCTGCAATTTGCTGTGCTGCTTTTCAATGAGAACACTCCCACACTGATCCCTTCTCCCCTCCTCCCTAATTATTTGGCTTCTCCCCGTCCTTGAGAGGAACAAAAAATGGGAGGGAAGTGTTTGGGGGCCTTTGCTTCTCACTAAAGGAGGGGGGTGTCTGAAGCTAGGCCTTTCATCAGGCAGTATCAGGGGCTTCACGCTAGATATCTCTACGTGGTGCAATCACCTAGGAGACTCAATCTTCATTTTGGTGGCATTTTTGATACATATTTCTTCTGTGTACCCCCCTAATATGTTAATGGTGTCCAATGTAAATAAAAGTAAGCCTTGCACAAAGGCTCAGTCTGGAATTACCCTCATCACGGATTTGCATAGCTGGCAAAAATTACTCTGGTGGGGGGCTTTTGTGGGTGGTGGTGCTCAGCGTACTCTTCCTTTAGAAAAGATGGTTGAGTGCGCTAAGGGAGGCAATGGGAAAGGCTTTTAAGGGGGTGGATTTAGGTTGCTACTTTCCCAGCCATGAAACTATTTGCATGGGTTGTTCTGCTTGTGTCACAATTAGCCAATAAGTACATTTACTTTTTACTGTATTCCTTTTGATATAGTGCTCACAAAACCTTTCCACTGCTTAAGAGTGGTTAGTCTGAATAATCAGAGACTTGTTTTATATTGGTCCGGAAAGCATTCATGATCTGACCAAGCTCTTGCATGCCAGCATTAGGAAGCACTCAAGAGGCAGTGGGAAACTGTGCCTGTCGATCAAATTGCATTGGATACAGGAGTATTCTGTACATGAAAAAGTTGATAAAAAAAGATTTTCTAGGACCGGATAGTGAATCTTCTTCAGAAGCAGGCGGCATGTACGGTTAATAAACATTTGCTCAGATCGGGACTAAAAATCGAAGTTGGTAATGTTATCCTAAAATTGTGCTTTAGTTAGCCCTTATCAGGGAAGGGTTCGTAGGGGCCTCACATGGATGGGTGGCAGTGCTGTGAGAGAGTATGATGTGGCCAGTCATCAAAGGAGCCTCACTTGGACAGGATGTTTCAAATCTCTCTCGGAAATGGGCTAAAATGCCTCTCTTCCAAAAAGAAAGGGCCAGTTTTTTCAAGGAGGGTGGTTTGGGAGTATTGGTCTCTAGAAGCTGATTTTATGAAAAAGGAATAACTTACTTTCAGAAACATGTTTTTTGCAAAGCAAAAATACATGGGTTACAATATCACACAGTATTTTAGCATAAGTAACATAGTACCATAGTTTACATCAGTAGCCACATGTTAAGTTCCTCATTATGCACATACAACTTACTTTGCAAAAGTACTGCTATATTAGACCACACTACCTGAAATTCTTCAGTATTTTGCAGCTGGCAACATATATATTATGCTCAAAGTAGAAACAAAAATCTAGTTTTTTTCTAGTCCAGTCACAAGCTTGAATCATTCTGGCAAATATTTTTTATTTATTTACTTATTTAGATTCCATTTCAACATCTTCACCAAATTCTATTTCCAACTTTTAAAATAGGTAAAATAAAATCAAAAATATTTCATTTTCTGTGTAGCCTATACAAACAGTGCTACCACTATGCCAACACCAATAGCTCGCATCGTATACAATAACAGCAAAGTTCTGAACAGTAGGCTCCAGGTGATAAGAAACCAATCAATTAACTGCTCAGAAAGAGACCAACCAAAATGGTCCCCATCTAAGCTTATACACTTGCAAAACTGGCATTGGAAAAGGCAATAGGCTCTGCCAATGTTCTGCAACATTGGCAAAATACAAAATGCTTCGTGGCAATGCTGTGTAGTGAGGATACGACTGCATCACGCACTTGGCGCACGCGTAGAGATTAAAAAGGCAAAAACATTCACTGAAGGGCAGAGTGCTGACCAATGTCAAACACTCACCCCCAGTCAGAGATCTAGGACTAAAGCTATAGTTTTTGTGCTCACCACGCCATTCCAGTTTGGATCCAGCCATATGCAAGACAGTCTTGCCCCTGGGAACTGTACAGCCCGAACAGCCAGGTCAGGTCCACCCTGGACTGGAAACAAGTATCTTTGACCAGTTTCGGGGTTTTCGGCTTTGACTCTTCCCAGGGGAAGCAGTGGCAAGACTGCTTAGCATATGGCTGGGGCCAGACTGGAATGGCGTGATGAGCAAAAAAACGACAGATTTAGGCCCAGATCTTTGACTGGGCGTGAGTGTTTGACATTGTTCAGCCTTTCCTCTTTTTGCATAGAGAATAAAAGGGGCGCCGTTTGTTTAAGTTATTTACTTATCCAAGATGGCAGACACCATTAGGATGGGTAAATTTATCAAAATTTAGGGGCCGATTATGATGGTGGAGGGACCGCCACCGACAGGCTGTGGGTCGCGGTCCCTCCGCCATCGTAATGCAGTTTCCTGCCCGCCATATTACAATGGTGGGCGAAAGCTTGGCAGTTTGAAAGACCGACCACCACGGTCCAGACGGGCGGATTCAATCCGACCGCCCGTCGGAACAACCGCTAGTCCCCGCATTGCGGCAGTGCCTGCCAGGCGCCGCCGTAGGGATTATGATATCCCTTTCCTCCTGTCATTCTGCAGCGGTCAACCTGCCGCGAAACGGATTTGGGGGCCACAGCGGGCCCCCCTTACTCCCTGGGCCATGGCCCTGTGGAGCACCTATGGTGCCCCCCTACATATCCCTGTACCATGTGGCAGGCGCCGCATGGTTTCTGCCATGTAGTGCACATATATGTCAACACCCTATTTTTTGTATTGCGGCGGGGGCTGCTGACCGCATCCCCACTGCAATACAAAATATCGGGAATGCGACCGCATGGTGGCAGTTGCATTGTAATATGGTATGTGGGACAGCCACCTTGTAGGCGGGCAGTCTCAAATCTGAAACAATGGGAGGACGGACTGAAGTCCGTCTGCCATCGTAATCAGCCCCTTCGTTTTAGCAGCACAAAACCATTTTTTACACTGCGGAGTGGGCCAGTAGCAAATGGCAGCTGCCAGATATATATATTAAAGATTGTAGGGAGTTCAGGCACCACCGGTGGAGTGAGCAGGTGGTGGGGGGAGCAACAGGGAGTGTGCTGGGGTGAGGAAACAATGGAGGAGCCTGGGCCAGGGGGAGACCAAAAACAAAATTAGAAAAAGAAAGACAGGAAAGAGAGGGGAAAGCAATAGAGAGCATGGCGGATGAGGGGAGGGATGAGGGACCAGGATGGAGAACATGGGGGAAGAAGCAGCACACGATAGAGAGCTAGAAAACACACATACTCTCATGGTGTGATAAAAGACAAGAAGAAAAGTGGGTCCCCAAATGCGAGCAGTGGAAGAATATAGGTCATCCAATCAAAAGCATAGCAAAAAGGCAAGAAACACAAGAGGAAGGTAAGCTATTAAATAAGAAGCAAGTAAATAAAAGTGGAAATGAAGCCCACTAATGGTAGGCAATAGACCCCTGAATTGTTTTCAAATGGTCCAAATCAGACTATAGACTACAGACAGTGAAAGGCTGTCTTGTAGCGAGACCTAAAAGGGGCATATAGGTTGCGATTTAACACCATTCTCTTCTCATGAAAAATGTGAAGTATTTATGGAAGCTGAATAAAAGGAAATAAGCAAAGTTGTAATAGTCCCAAGTACGATGTCCTTCTCACAGGTCCGGTGCCCTGAACATTATGGCCGCTTGACGATGAAATCTTAGTTTTTTCTGAACCAGCAGAAAAGTTATTGAAGGAAACATATGGAAATTAAAATCATTAACACATCTGTTAGGGAAGTTCCTCAGATAAAAGACAGCATATTTGCGGTTACCGTGGGAAGTAAAAAGTTTGATATTTGAAGGCTCCATCCGGAAAAGAGCATCTCTTCCAACTGGTGCAATAACCACTTATAGAAGACAACAGTCAGCCTGCTCCAGGCCTCCACTCCAGCACAGTTTAGCTCCACCATGTTGCAGAGATGACTGACACAGTTTGTGGCACATGGCCCGCAGCTAGAATGTTAAGACTTTCTTTGATAGTCAAATGGACCCAAACATCCCTATATTCACGATATAAAATCATGACTATGGTAATATCTGCAACACCTTGTATGCATGATCCTACACAAAGGGGAAGAAGGAGGACCAGGCTAGATGAATTCCTCAAAAAATGAAGCAGACAGATTTGGCACTGACTCCACAATCTGGTAATTGACAGGTCTTGAATGTCTTAATGTGTCAAAAAATGCTGATACATCTCTTTACGTCCTGAGATTTGCATCAGAGTCCTACCAACGAACTTCTCTATACTTAAAATATGTATGTGTACTATACCAAAGATCAAAATGTATTCCCCTACATATACATCTCAATCAACAATAGTCAGTCTACTTTATTTTCATGGAATGTCCTCAAATTGTAAAACAACTTTAGTGCGTGACATACAGAACTATGCTCCTGCTGTACAGCATGTATAAAAATAATAATAAAAAGGGACTATGACGCATCCAGCTTAAATGTACATTTTTAAAAAAATCACATTAGCCCTAGCAGCATCCCAGTGCTTTTTTAAATTAGTTTTAGGCACACTGCAACGCACCCACGCTGCTGTACAACATGGTTACAAATCATTGCAAAACGAATAGCTCTCATAGGGGAGATCTATTGCCTTTGCCAATGTTTGTTATACGTGTATCTCACTATTAGGTACTTTAGTATGCCTAGGCCATGAAGAGCTTGAAGCTGAAAAAAGAGGGGTGTTTGGATCCTACTTGTATTCACATTTTCCAGATGGGATGTGGATCCACTGTCTCGTGCTTCAAACCCAGTTTTGATACTTTCCTTTTCCAGGCTGCTCTCTAAGCCCAGCCTTTGTGCAAAGTGAAGCTTCTCACAGAAGTCTACTAATGAGTCTAGCCCCATGCAAGGAGTATGTGCAATATATGGGCACAAAGAAAAGCAAGCTCTTTGCATCTGGCTGCCATCAGCTTTTTTAAAGCTATTATTACTGCCAGAGAAAATGACCGACCTGTCCTACAAACTTCTTCTCTTTGTACCTAAACACCATCAGCTTGAACAACAGAAATGGCAGTCCCAATGTCACAATTCTTACCCTCCACAGGGGTGTGGAATTAAATAAAATGTCTACTTGTAAATTGGACAGGTTGCTTCATAAATCTACCTGACCTGTAAAAAAATCAACTTGTCCCGTTGGAGCCACGTAGTGCAGCAACAAATTATGGCAACAATCTCATTATATAAAAACTCTAACATTAGCATTCCTGATTAAGGCAGGACTCGTACTATAGTATGCTTTGAATTCTAGCAATTCCCTTATTTTGCCACCTTTCTGTAGATCTACATACTGTGGCTGGAGGTAGCGTTAAGCAATGGTTCCAGGTTTGGAATGCCCTCTTAAGTCTATACAAACCTACTAAATTACATGATTTAGAGGTTTTTACCAGCTCTTCTCTAATCTTTTCCCATACTGAGAAAGGTTGGAAATTTAGTCCTGACAATGGCAGAAGTAAAACTTCTTCCAGAGTTGGGAAAAAGTGGTTGGAGGGAAAGTGAACTTGTAAACGCTCAACAGAATTTCGCATGAGCAAATATACACCTGCATATTTGCTCGTGCTAAAAAGCAGTTCACACATTTTTCTAGGAGTAATATTTCCTGGCCTACTTCTGTAAATTCTTATGAATTCATGAAAGACGTAAACCTGCACTAATGCAAGGACATAACCACTGGTGCAATTTTGTCACTTCCTTTAAGAACCGGGCCTCTAATTAGGTCTTGAGTTAACCATGACCTTTTGATTTTTATAAAAATTCTTCATCTATTGGCTTCTGCAGTTTCACAAGGAGTACAGTGGCACACAAAGTGATTTTGTTCACTGCCAGGGTCTACTGTGAAAATGTGTGCTTTTTGAGATCAAACAATATTATTGCTTTTTTGCCAATGTTTGTTATAATGGTGAGGGTCTGGTAGCACCCAAAAAGTTGTACAAAAAACATATCAAAACAAGACACTCATTGGCAAAACCAAAAGGCTGACCACCAATATCAGACCTATTGGCTTTGCCAATGCTTGTTTTTTCATGTTTTCCTTTATCTTGTTGAAACTGTTTGCGCCGATTTTCCTTTAGGAATGTTTTTGAGAAATAGTAGCATGCATCAAAACATTGTACTAAATAATACTTCAAAGAAATGTAACCTACAATTTCACAGTTTTTTTCTTCCTAGTTACATTTTTTGTGAACATTTAATTTTGAAAGCAAAGTATCATCAATTTTGCTCTCAAACGTCTGCAGATTTTGTATCTAATTAGAGAGCATTTCGGGAACATTGCATGTAGCCTCATATTGTTAAACATTGCAAACGTGTGTACAAATTTTTACACTAGAACTACTGTCAGTAGTACAGGCCGAGCTTACATTTCCTTAGATTATTCACCTTAATAAGAAAGGCTTTGTTTAATGAACCATTAATACACGTTGGAACAGAATTAACATATGGACACAAACATTACCTTAATTGTAGATAATGCCCTTCCCTGATCCACTATGTGGTACTGTAAACTGACAGCAAAAGGGTTTGTGCTGTAGGAGGATGGGCCTACTTGTCCCAAGGAGAAAAACATGAAATCTTGTTGTCCTTGACCCCAAACAATATGTCCTGGGAGTCAGGCTAAAGAAATTCCACACCCCTGTCTCAAATCTATCATCAAACTCATGGCAGTGCCCTTTCTAACCATGTATTAATAGAATTTCTAACGGGAGCCCTGTCTAAGTTCTCCTCACATCAATATCTGGATTTCACATAACAATGGAACTTTAACATGAAACTGGTCAGTAGACCACGCTCTCGCTGATACAGAGAAAAAGTCATGGTCAAACAATAAATCATAAAGCACAGCAGACTTTAGATGATACACCCAGAAGAGGGATAATGTCCAGTGTCTCCTGAGGGCATGCTTGGTGCACCCCTCCAGGTCATACGATAGGTCCTGGACCTTGCATTATCATGGACAGGACTAAGCATCCACTGGATCAACGTGATGCCAGGACCAAAATAAAGTCAAGACATCCATTTAACAGGCAGTCGGGCACTCAATGCAGAGGTAAACACCCATTCACCAAGGAGGGGCACAGTCCTGTTCCAAAACAGATAATTTCAGATTTTCCCCCTCAAACCGCTCCTTGCCTCAATAAATTTACTGCAACAATAAGTATTCACTCATTCATTAGAAAAACAATCTCAAACTATGTTCTTATCCCTTTATTTTACAATGTCCTTTGGACAGTTTGTCAGTCTGGAAAGGTTTTATAAAACATTCGGTGTGAAGTCCATGAGAAATCTGAACACCTCATAGACAAAATAATACATATTGCACAAGCATAACTAGCTAACAATTTTGCAGAGTAAAAGGCCATGTGTGGAGAAACCGACTTCTCTATGGCGCTGTGAGAATAAGCATGACGTTAACAATTCTAAACTACATTTTATCAAAAATAAAAATATTTAAATGTGCACATTAAAACGTCCATTGAACCACCAACAGGTCAGTTTGGGGCTTTGCTAAAATACCAAAAATATTGGTTACTTGAGACAAGAATGATTTCACTAAGTACCTTGGGCAAAGAAAGCGGACAATGAGAAATGAGTGGCTGGCAGTGTGCTTAGGTGTGAACCTGGAGCATTCTTCCTGGGTTGCCCTACTCTATTGATAAAAGTCAACAAGCATTTGCAGTGCAATAGGTCTCGCATTATTAAAGTTTGAGCTATTGGTGTTGCATTATTTAGCAATGCCAATAGCTCAAACTTAAATAATGCGAGACCTATGCATTGTAAATGCTTGTTGATTTTTAGAATGAAAGCAATACAGTGAGAATGAGGAGGGAGAAGAAAAGATTCATCTCCCGTACTTTTACTTGTTTTTACCTCTGCAATACATAAATAATGAAAGGCGCCTTTTCCCAATTTGTATTTACAAACCATCCAAGTTTCAGGATTTAATACCGGTTTCTTGAGGGAGGCGCAAATGAACACAGGTACTTAGGCGAGCGCTCTCCAAAACTCGGCGGTTATCTAGGAAAGCAGGATTGGAAAAGCCAGTTCGGCAGGCGCGACCGACCCGCCCTTTCCGTTTCCGGGTCGGCTCCAGAAAGCAGAGGGACCCGAGAATCTGGACGTGGGCATCCGGACTCCAGAACCCAGCAGCGGACTGCGCCACAACCGTACCTGAGGTAACAAGCTGTCTCCATGGAGCCGACGGAGGGAGTGGAAAGTGAAAGTGCATGAGGCTGCTGAGGACGGAAGGGGGACAGGAGATGTGCATGCCGCGTGGCTGTACATGTTACATGCAAGCGCATCTTCACAAGCACGTACACAGGCTCCAATCCGCCAAAAGCCTGCGCGTGCCCATCTCCTGTCCCACTTCCGAGGCAAGTCAGCAACAATAGATCTCACTGGCGACAGCGCTTCGCTCGCCAGGCGAGACCTAAAAAGGTACAGTCTCAGAGTAGGAAATGACCACACTCGCTTGGTTATGATAATGGAGGAGTAGCACATACTTCCTATCAAACAACAGCTCTGAGTTCTAGAGTGCTGACTTTGCTTTCTTATTTGTCAACCTATGGGATGCCATGTCTCTTTGTAGATTACAGGCCTCACAGTCCTTGTTTATTATTTTTTCTGGTGGTCACAACTGGTTTTTAGCGCATGCAAGGATGTCATACCCAGTACCCATCTTTATGGTGAACAGCTTTTTTGTGCACTGCTAAAAAGTAAAAGGTCAGCAGATGAAGAGGCTCAGGCCTCCAATCATCCTGGGACTAACTGAGCCCTCCCCTCTGCAAATCATGCCATCCTCCATAGCAGTTGTATTAGGAATTTGGTATCCCCGATATCTTAACAAAATGTTCACAGCAGCGTGTCATGCTATCTTGGGTATACTCAGACCCCAACCTCAAATCATACTGAATAAGCTGTCACAGGGATGAAGACAGCTTTGAACCATCACAAGTCACCAGGATGTTTTAGGAACCCACCTGCAACCATTGCTACACCCTGAAGGTCCTCTCATGCATGGATATATGGACCATATGTCTCCAACAAGCTTAACTAGGTTTATAAATACCTAAGATACACTTATCAAAAAATCCAGAGAAGTGTGAATACACAGTGTCAAATCAGAGGATCTCCAACGGAAATGGTTGTGGGACCCTCAGCAATTATGTTATGTTCGATCAGTGGCATTTTGTTTCCCCACTGACATATTGATGGCTGATGATAACATTATCAGGCCTGTACTCCACCAGGAGGGAGCGTCTTTCACACCAGAGACACCACAACAGACTTAAGGTATTTCTATAATATTTTCGCTGATGTAGACCATTTCTTAACACCGTATTTGCGTTAGACTAAAAAATGGTTATCATTCAGGGCATAGGCTTTTCTAGAGCTTGAAGATCTAGCTAAACCCTAAGGAAACAAAGTATAAGGAATGTTTACTTCACTTTGTCAAGGCACAAGAAGGTCACACAACAGCATGAGCCTATACTATGAGTAGGATGCATTGAAAAGAAATGACAAATGAGTTATTTTTAATTTTATTTGCTCCATTCTGGACACAAGTTGTTGCTACTTTTTCAGAATTAACAACTAGAGCAGTAGCATAACGACAGAATACAGAAACGTATCTTCTGACTCTCATATTCCCTATGTACCACAAGTTCTCTCCTTCTTTTACACCCACGATGTCAAAATTGGACTACTTTGGTGTACACATGAAAAAATTGGCGTAATGTTTTTTTACATTTTCATGATAAAATGGATGGAGTCTTATAGTCACCAGTAATCCTTAACACAACATTACTGTTGAAGCCAATTACATATGCGCTACTAATGGTTTTCTACTTCCAGGTGAGGACATAATATCCTCCAAGTTCTCCAATTAGTGAACATATCCGTAACCAGGGGAAAAAGTACCAGCTGGTTTATTGGAGCGATCCGAATATCAACTCACGGTGCTGACGAAAGCCACCTACCCCATAGGGCACAAGTAGGCTGAAACGTGTTGATCAGATATTTCACTTAGATGTCTATGCTGTGAGAGACGCTCCCTCCTGGTGGAGGGCAGACCTGATGATGTTACCAGTCATCAGTATGCCAGCGGGGAAATATGCTGACAGATCATGACTGTTTAGGGTCCCACAGCAATTTCCGTTGGAGATCCTGTGATTTGACACGGTGTTTTCCCACTCTTGATTTATTGAAGTTACTTGGGAAGTTGAGTGAGACGACAGCTATCTTCTCCCTCCCTCATTGATTTTCTGTACTAAAATACACTTATGCCATCCAAAGTTTGAGCCTGTAGCATGAGTGAATGATGATAATTTATAGCGCGAACAACTACTCAAAATTGAGTACCCCGGCGCTGCCAAAAGAAGTAACAGGGAAGTGGGATAAAAAAGTGAGAGGGTATTATAGGCTGAACTAAAAGGTTTTTAGGGATTTGTGGATGGTAGATTCTGTTTCTTTGCTGCAGAGCTGAAGGGGGAGGAGGTTCCTGATTTTGGCAGGCCATACTATACTAAGAAGGAGGTCCTACCGAGTCTCGTTTTTTGGAAGCCATGTATTGCTATGAGATGGGCCATATTGTAATTAGTCTGGCATTTATAGTTTGCTTACTTGTCACAGCCTTGCAGCTTCGAATGCATTCGCAACATGTGCTATTGTTATTCCTTCTCAATGCTGCTCCTTCTTTTTTTTAACTCAACTTTGGAAGAATGAACGGCTTAGCAAACCAACCAGGACTCCACCCTCTGACGCACGTGTCCTACAAGCAGTCCTTGGATAGCCCCAATGAACTTCCCTTCCAGTATTTACCGACTCAACACTCCGATTGACAGGGGAGCAGTAAAATGCACATGATGTGCCTCGGAGTCGCGGAGTGTCGAAAGCAAAAACAAACCAATTAATAATTAATCTATCAAATGCTTGAATCGAAGAGTTGTGGTAGAATTATGTAACAATATTACGTCACATCATCGTACACACACTACCGTGGACATAAATGGCTGACACAATGGTGAAACTGCGCCACAGCTATTTGCCAGTCGCTTTGTGGAGCGCCCAAAGAACAGCTGCGCTCAGTCACTGCGAGCGTCACATAAATAAAACTGCATGTTCAGTACGTGCACGGGGCCGCGGACACCTGCTAGAAACCAAACAATGGCGCTCACCGTAATTGCTCCTTTCGCAATACACTGCTACGCGGCTGCTCTGCCGGAAAACCGCAGCTGTAGCCTGTTGAATTCACCCTGTGCTGTCACTGTTGCTACTAGCTCAGGAAGTGAAATATTTTAACCCCAACGCACGCGGTCGATGCGGTGGTTCTGGGAGTTGTGGTTTAGGTTGAGACGTGTGTTAAGCGACGCTTGCTTAAGCTTGCTTACCTTGAACGTAAACTGCCTCTTTCATTTGAGAATACGAATACCCAAAACTTCCGCCTGTGCTTGAACACTGGGACGAAACATCTTGGTAGAGTGCTCCAGGAGAAGAGAGGAGACTGGGTCGCGTTTTTATCTGGCTGTCTTCTTGCCAAGCTTCCGAGGTCCATGCGTGGTTTTGGTCCAGTCGAGTTTTTTTTTCTATGAACTTTGGGACAAGTAGTCCTGTTTTTTAATAGAATAAAGATGGCAAGAAGGCCTTGCACTCAAAGAAAAAACCTGGACCTGAGCCACATATCACGTAGAGATCTTGAAAAATTGGCAGGGATTTATTTTGGTCCGTCAATGCGCCTTAGAGCTTTGTGGTTCAGGCAGGAGACTCGATTTTTTAAGCTAAAAATGACTTTGTTTTGTCTGTCTCTGTAATGATGCTAGGTGCTCTGGCTGCTAGCTGCTGTTCCCCAATAACTTGCTGGAGGCTCTGGTAGGTAGGTAGATGCCTTTATTAACATTTAAATCTATTTCCCGAGAGAGCGCCGGGCAACACGCTCCGAACGCCGTCTCTCGCAACACGCTACTCCTGCGCATGCGCAGTAGCGTCCAATATGGCCGCTACGCACTTCGCCGTCCTTACGTAGTGCGCGCGTCAACTAGACCGCGACACTACATATCTCCCCCTTTTCATACCACCCAACACAATTTCCCCGACCATGTGGTCAGTCCATTTCATAGTCTCTAAACCTGGATGGTCTCACCACTGCTCTCCCCACCCGGGTGTGTCTTACCGGTGTGGAATGTCCTTCTCGGCCTCCCTCTGCGACCGGGCCTCCGTCGGTTCCTTTCGGAGTGCCCTGGCCCTCTCTCTCTTTTTTCTCACCATCTTCCCGGGTCGTTTCCCCCAGGGACCATCCGCCTGGTGTGTGTCTCTCTCTCTCCTGCTCTTCGCTCATGTTCTCTCCGCGCTCTCTTTCGGACGTACCTGTGTCCCTTGTCGGCCCTTCCGTCGGGGTTTCCCCCTCCGCGTCCTCTCGGGGCCATTGTATGATTTTGTTGCACTTGGCCATGCGATCATGTGACCACACGTTTCCGTCACTGAGCAACGCTGCCCGGTCGTACACTTCTTCTACTCTTAGGGGTGGGGAGTACTTGCTTTCTCCCTTCCGCTTCAGGACTGCCAGCTTCACTCTGACCCACTCCCCTTTTTCCAACGCTGTCTCCTTCACCCTCTTGTGGCGGTTGTAGTGTTCCGTATAGATGCGTTGTGCCTTCTCCAGGTTGTGTTGCACCACCGCCGGAGACCATTTGCTGGTGATGGTCTTCTCCTGCCACGCAACATTGTCTCTGGTGAAGGGTTGTCTTCCTCGTAAGATCTGGAAGGGACTGTACCCCGTACCGGTGGGGGTGATACGGTACGCCCATATCGTGCTTTGCACTTCTTTCTCCCAGTCTTTGCCCCTCGTGATGGCCGCCTGTATGGAGCCCATAAGCACCCTGTTGAACCTTTCTACTTGTCCATTGCTGGTCGGGTGATATATCGAGGTGTGTCTAAGTAGTATGCCGTTCCTGTTTGCAAACGTGACCCACTTGTCCGAGGTGAACTGGGGGCCATTGTCGCTGATTATGATCCTGGGTATGCCTTCCCTGAGGAACACCGCCTTGAGGAAGCGCAGTATCTCATCCGTGTCCATGATCTCGTTGATGTGCACTTCTGGCCATTTCGAGTACTTGTCTACCAACGCACAGAGGTATTTGGGGATCCCCTGATCGTCTAGTATAGGCCCTAATATGTCCACTGCGACCTCTTCCCATGGGTTACTGGGGTTCGTGAACTTCCCTAAGGGTGGTCTCATTGGCTTCAGTACCTTGTCCGCACCCTGGCACTGCAAGCAGTCTCTCACGTGCCTCTCTACATGCATGTCCATTCCTGGCCACCAGTACGTTTGTTTAGTCCTGGCCTTTGTCTTCACGATTCCCAGGTGACCCTCATGTAGTATGGCTAGCAGGGCCGGTACTATGTTCTCCGGTGGTACCACTCTGTCGCCTCTGTAGACAAACACCCCGTCGTTTCCCACCGACAGCTCTTCTCTGACCTCGTAGAACTGCCGGACTTTGGGTCTTTGTCTTCTCCTTTCTGGCCACCCTCGTACAATGTACAACTTGATGTCGTCCATATCGTCATCCGCCTCATACGCGTTTTTCCACTCCTGCCTGCTGATGGCTTTTTCCGGGTCGTCTGTCAGGGCTACCATCTCGTCGTCGTCTTCCATGCCATTGGAGGCACTGTCCATCGCGGACGCCCTGCTGATGTAGTCCGCTATCTTGTTTCTTGAGCCCGGGATGTACTCCACGTCGTACCGATACTCCAGGAGTTTCAGCGTCATTTTCGCAATCCGGGGTGTGGCGCTGGCATGACCATCCGATGTCAAAACCTTCACTAGGGGCTTGTGATCCGTCTTCACTTGAAATCTAGTGCCCCACAGGAACTGACGGTACTTCGCCATGGCCCATACCACCGCCAGCATCTCTTTCTCGATCACACTGAACTTTTGTTCCGACGCCGTCAACGTCCTGGACGCGAAGCTGATCGTCTCCGTCCCTCCTTCTGGTCGTTCTTGCATGAGCACCGCTCCTAGCCCTTTTTCACTCGCGTCCATCATCAATATGGATCGTTCCTGGGGATCGTACCCCTGCAGCGGGATCGCTCCACTGATTTCCTGTTTTACTTTGTCAAACTCCTCCTGCGTCTCTTCAGTCCATACAAACGCCGTCTTGTCCCTCGTGAGTTGCCTCATGTGGTGAGTTTTTGTGGCGAAGTGGTGGACGAACTTGCTATAGTACTCCGCCATCCCTAGAAATGACCGTACTTCTTCCTTGGAGGTGGGCGGAGGTGCGTCGCAGATGGCCTTCACGTTCCCTTTCTTCGGTGTTATCCCCTGCGCTCCTATCTCATGCCCCAGGTAAGTGACTGATGTCATCCCGAAGTGACATTTCTCCCACTCTGCCGTCAGGCCGTTCTCCTCCAGGATCTTCAATACCACCGACAGCTTCTTATCATGGTCTTCCAGCTCGGTCCCCATCACTAGGATGTCATCCTGGAAGTACTGCACTCCCTCGATGTCCTTGAATAGGCGAGCCATCAGCTTCTGGAACACCGCAGCTGCCGAGGCAAGACCGAAGGGCATGCGGCAGAATTGGTAGCAGCCAAACGGCGTGATGAACGATGTCAGTTTTTTGCTTGTCGAATGCAGCACTACCTGGTGGTATGCCGATTGCAGGTCGATGGTGGAGAACCATTTTACACCTTTCGTGCGGGCCAACATTTCCTCTATGCGTGGTAAGGGGAATTTTTCTACCACAATGCACTTGTTTAACTCTCTGAGGTCCACACATAGACGCACCTTGCCTGACGGTTTCATGGCCACTACCAGAGGCGCCAACCACTCCGCGCTGTCGATGGGTTCGATGATTCCCCCGTCTTCCAGTCGGTGGAGTTCCTGTTGTACCGCCTCTCTCACCGCAATTGGTATGTTCCTTACTTTGTGCGCTACCGGACGGGCGTTTTCTTTAAGGACGATTTTGTGGGAGAACTTCTCTAGTTTCCCGATCTTCCCGCCAAAAACCTTCGGGTGTCCACTCTGCCATTTCTCCGCCGTCGACTCCTCTCCGTCCAGGGTCACCATCACCTGGGTGTCTCCTCCTGGGTTCAGCTGTACGCCCAACTCTCCTTGGTCCATCCAGCCCAGGACTGACGGTCCCTTCTCCGCGACGTACAGTTTGCAGAGGGCGCTCCGCTCTTTGAACTGGAACAACAGCTTCTTGAACCCCACCATCGGGATCGGATCCCCTGTGTAGGTGACCGGTCGAATGTCGGGGGGTTCTAGCTGTGCGCCCCACGTGGGTCTGAACCTCTCGTTCCACACCGATCTTTGAACAATCGTGTAGGGAGACCCTGAATCCGCCACGATGGTGATGCTTACTCCTCCAATGATCATATCGCACTGGGGTTTGCGCGTTCTTCTCCCATCGATGCCCAGCACCTGGTCCTCTACACACAGGACTTCATCGTCTTCTTCCCGGCCTTCTGCTTCTTCCCCTGCGTCCTGCGCCACAAATTTCACCGCATGCTGTCTCCCTTTCCTTCGGCATACTTTCTCGTAATGACCTACTAGGCCGCAGAACGCACACTTGGCTCTGAATGCGGGGCACCGTTTGTCGTGCGCTGCGTGGCTCGAGCTTCCGCATCTGTAGCACCTCATCGCTTCACTCTTTTCTTGCTTCCATGTCTGTCCAGGTTTGGCCTTCCCTTTGGGCGCTCCTCTGTACTCCCCCGTCGCTGTTTTACCCCGTCCGTGCTGGTCCGCATCATCCACCTTATTGACCGTGAGTCTGGGGGCCTGGCCTCTCTTTGCCGCCTCCGCGCAGCGCTTGGTCAGTTCCGCTCGTTTCACTATGGCGATCACATCTTTCAGCGTCGCATCCCCACTCGCCCACAGTTTATCTTGCACCGTCTTGCTTGTCGTATGCATTACGATCTGGTCGTTGATGAATTCGTCCTGTAACCCTCCATACTTGCACGTCATCGCAAGTTTACGCAGCGCCGCCACGTAGTCATCTATGGATTCCCCCGCTTCTTGCTTCCTCTGCTGGAAGTTATAGCGGTCAATAGAGGTGCACACTGCAGGCCGATAGTGGTTGTCCAAGTCTTCTATGGCGTGAGAGAACACGTCTGTGTCCCCTACCTGTCTGACGCCCGTTGTGAGGTTTTGAAACACCCGTATTCCTTCTGGTCCCAGGTTGTGTAGGAGTATCCTCTTCCTCCTGGCACTGGAGAACGCCTCCTCGTTCTCATCTTCCAGCGCTTCTAGGTAGTTTTTGAAGTACTCCCTCCAGTCTTCCCACTTCATTAGGGGTTCTCCCGGGCGTGGAAGGAACGGGATCGGCGTTGTTAAAGTTGATGACTGTGCACTCATTTTGGCTTCCGCTTGTTTCCTTGGGCTACCTGGCGCATCTGTTCCCGCTCCCCTTCTTCGGGTACCTGGGACTGCGTTCGAGCTGCCTGCGCCGTCGTCACCCGATTCCGCCAGGGTCTCCTCTGCCGTTCCGCGGTCCGCCTGCAATGTTCCTCTACCTCGTGGCCGGCTCCTTTACTGCCCACGTGCCACTTTCTGGCGTCTATCTGCCTCTGCCGCGCTCTCCCGGTGCGTAGGCGTCTGTCCTCGACCCCCTCGGTCCTCTTACCGCGTGGGGTGACGTCCCTCCTAGTGGACACTCCTCTCTGAAGCAAGTTGGGGGCACCTTCCTCCTGTTCCACGCATGGTTCTCGCCAGCCCAGTCTCGTCGCCACTGTAATGATGCTAGGTGCTCTGGCTGCTAGCTGCTGTTCCCCAATAACTTGCTGGAGGCTCTGGTAGGTAGGTAGATGCCTTTATTAACATTTAAATCTATTTCCCGAGAGAGCGCCGGGCAACACGCTCCGAACGCCGTCTCTCGCAACACGCTACTCCTGCGCATGTGCAGTAGCGTCCAATATGGCCGCTACGCACTTCGCCGTCCTTACGTAGTGCGCGCGTCAACTAGACCGCGACACTACAGTCTCCTTCCTGAAATTGCCTCTACTTCAGTAGAACGCCATGGAAGAAATACATTCTCCTGATAATTTTAACCTCCCACTTGCCTCTTCTAAAATGTTGGCATGTATAACAAGCATTTACAATGCAATGGTCTCGGCATTGTTAAAGTTAGAGCTATTGGCATTGCTCATGACATTATTTTTGTTTATGTTTTTAAAAAAAAACATTTAAAGAAACGGCATTGTTATTTACAATGTCAATAGCTTAATCACTCTCAAATGCGAGGTCTATTGCATTTGCACCCACACAGAGCCACACACAAAGCCACCCACACACACAGAGCCACCCACAGAGCCACTCACAGAGAAACCCACACACAAATAGAGCCACCTACACACACACACACACGCAGTAGCCCACTGACCTATTTACATTATGTGGTTTTCCGCGACTGTATAACATCGGCACAGCAGGCTTTGTAATCTGAATTGGCGATGTGCTGAAAAGGCTCGAGTGCCGTACGTGTTTCAGGCACGACGCCAGGCCTCTTGGCAGTTAGCTGCCCCTCACTGTGACGCAGCCTCTAAGAGATATTTGTGCGTGCCGGTCTCAGACCAACCTCCCACCTACCAGATGTTTTGAAAATAGCGCTCCACAAAGTTCTAATCACTTCGGCGTCAGCCTGAGAGGACAGGGGGGAGGAGACCAGAGCAGCAGCCGAACACGGGAGCCGAGAGCAGGGGGAGAGGACGCCATTAACACCACTGCCTTTCTCCGAGGTCAATCAGAAATGCCTCGGAGAAACGCAGCGGTGTTTTCGGATTCGGGGGCACATACGTTTTCTAGAGGAGGGAATTTCCACCACTGGGAAGTGTCTTTAAATTAAAAATAACATTTGTATGATAAAAATATTATTTGTAAGTGTTATCTCGACACAATTAATTATGAAGGACATTATGAAGGACATGGGTGCCTGTAAGGGGAAGGCATACATTTTCTCCTGCGCAAACTGTCTAATGCAATGTCCTTTGTTAGGTTTTCTAGTTATATCACTCAAAGACATGTAGCGGGTACGGCGGTGGGAGATCACACTCCGCACACTGGGAGCAGGCAGACAGCAGCGCACTACTACCCATACCTGACCCAGATAAATATCTTTGTTCCCTTTCCTTCTAATGCCACAACACCTTTTGTATTTGCTTTTCAACGCACACCCCACCCAGATGACTTCCACCTACTTTCCCAAGATATTAAAAAGCATTTGCTGTCCTTACCGTGTCAGATATGAATAATCATCTATATAAAAGTTCCTCGGAGTAATCCGCATCCTGCAGACATAATAGCTGGTGAATAAGTTTGCCATAGGATTTCAAGCACAGCCTTTAAGGGACACCCCTGTTCTTTTCCGACCCCCCCAAAACCAATGCTTTCAACTAGTCTTCTACGACTCACAAAGCACTGCAATGGCTAGTGGTGTTCAGTAGTTTTAACAAATACTCCAAGAAGAAAAGTAGGAGTGATGATCCCAAACCACCCACCCATGCAAAGTAGGTCGATGACGCAACAAAGGGCAGTAATGTGCAGATCAGGCACCCAGACTCTGAAAGAGCCATGACGCCAGAAAAGAGGCAGAAAACATGCTGTTGGCTACCATCTCCTAAGATGGCTGATTGGTTGTAATGCTCACCAAGGAATTTATTTCATGACAAAATAATCGGAACTTAAAAGACCCGGCTGAAAAATGAGCAGTCGACCGGATTTGCAAAGCAATTACGAAAGGGCCGACGGCACGTGAGCTTGTGCCATTGTGAGTCTGCAAAGGCTCACAAAACCCACAAATTCACCATCTGTATTTGCAGAAGCGCATTTAGAAACTTACAGAAATGGAGCTGGATGGTAGCAGGGCATGCACAACACTTCGGCGCCAGCCTGAGAGGACAGGGGGGAGGAGACCAGAGCAGCAGCCGAACACGGGAGCCGAGAGCAGGGGGAGAGGACGCCATTAACACCACCGCCTTTCTCCGAGGTCAAGCAGAAATGCCTCGGAGAAACGCAGCGGCATTTTCGGATTCGGGGGCGTGTTTTTCTTTCTCTCCTCTTGCCATTGGCTGGAATGTTTACATTACAGAGGAGAGAAAGAAAGTAAAAAACACGCCCCCGAATCCGAAAAAGACGGGGCTTCTTTGGAGAGACAAAGCTCTTCTCCAGTGGCTGACCAGCATTTAAGAGGCCAGCCAATGGAGAAGAGGGAAGAAGAGGGGCGGGTTAAAGCCCCACTTCTAAAACATTACAACTCGCGAGCGAGACTGCGCAAGCACAGCCTTCGCTAGCCGAGACCTAAAAATGTTACTTCGAGGACATATCAACTGGTGTTCTCATGTGAACCCACATGACTTCAATTGGGTGGGTCCTGCACAATGGGAAATGTTGGATATGACTGTTACTTGCTCTTATATGCTCACCTCCTCCTCTTGTCAAAACAGTTATTTTCTTGCCCTGCCTCCCTAATCACATTTCTTACTACATTATATATGGGATAAAGTAAAGAGATCGCCAGTTACTGAGGTGTTCCGTGACAATATAAATAAAAAAGGGGCTAAAGGCCAAGTTCCTTTATAAGGTAATGGAACTTCAAGGTGACTTGCAATATCATTAAAATAAACAGTAGAAAGTATTGTATTCCTTATAAATCAAAGTCAAGCAACCAAACGTTTTGTAAACCCAATATACAGTTGCACAATCAACCTTCTCGCAAGCTGCATGATCCTAGAGGCCTTGCTGTTTGATATGAAAGATATAGTATGTTTGCAGACATGAAGAATAAATGAGGAACCTTGTGCGAAATTAAACACATCAAAAGCAGTTAGGAACTCTTTGCAAAAAGATATAAGACTCAGTTTAATGTAAATCAGATTAAAAAAATGTAGGCTGACAAGGTGTAGATGATTGCAGAGAGATTCTATTTCTCGTGTTATGACCTTTTGTGTGCAAAAAAATAAACATGGTGGCATAAAGATCTTCTTTATCCTCATTACTGTTTGTTTTAGACGAACAGATCAGAAAATGAAAAAACAGTTTTATCTTGTTTAAATGGAAACTGTAATGATGCCTTCCACCTTGGCTGCTGGCTCTGAAAGTAGGTATTATGACACTGTAACTCAAGTGTAATGAGGTATTACAGATGAGCAACTATTGCAGTTTATTAAGACTGGTGACTAGATACCTCAAATGTTGCCTGATAAAGCAAATTTAGAGACTGGCTTTTATACGAAGATTGCAGACTCCCATGTACCAATAAGGTTTTCTGTTGCACACACATGCTTAAATTTGACAACAGAGATGAGGAAAATTAGAAGAAAATCAGGGAAAATTAATTTCCTCATTGACTTGCATTCAACAGGAGAATTTTCCAAACAGGAACAAAAGCTTAAATAAAGCCATTTGTAGCATGAAAAATCATGAGTCTCCTAAATCGGGAATGCTGGCATGTACAGGCATAGTGTACTGCTGTTTGATTTATTGCAATGTATATATTTGTCTAGTAGTTAATGGAGATCTCAAAGAGAGATGCTTAAAAAAAGATTCCTTAAACAGACAGTGGCAATTCACCTATATTCATGGGTGTCACCCGGATGCCGTAAATTAAAGAGTACACCCGCACTGCCAGTCATTCTAAGCTAGCTTTATAGCTTAATCACATACAATTGTGCTTCACGGCATTGCCAAGTTAACATGAATGCATCCAGAGCCGGCTTTGTGCTGGTGGCATCCGGTGCGACATCGTTTTGATTGCCCCCCAATGACCACCTTCTCCACAAATTTCCTCACTACCACTCTCCAACAGTGCCCCTCGTCTATCCATAGCCCCTCTCTCGCATGTATTTCAATTGTTTTACAGCACTACTGATACCAGTGTAGGGTGTCAGGGCACTTTACTTCACACACACATTATACAAAGACAATGAATCATACATCTGTAAATCAGTCAATAGGAAATTTTACATAAAACAATGAGAATTGCAAGGTGTAGAATCACATGTCACCCATACTAGTAGCCCAGTGTTTTGTCTGGAGAAGCACAAACTGGATTTAGAACGTACCACAGTGGTTGGGGTTGGCTTTACTTATAAGAATATATTTCTACCCAAACTACACCTTTTTAGCAACATTAGGATAATGAAAGACTAGGGAAAAACATAAGGTTCCAACCCAGTGCCTTGCAGTTTGCATGCAGCTCTTTGATGACAGTTCATATGTCACTGTGCTATATTAGGATTGTAATTAATCAACTGCAGGTAACAAAAGGATCTCTGAAGCAGTAACCTACTGAGCTACCACATAAAATACAGTTCTGTGATCTACATGGCACACGTTCTTTGAAGCAGGCGTATTAACCCTTTACGCTACTTTATGATTAGTCAGAACTGCCACTAGACAAACCTCAATCTCTCTCCAGCAAGAACATTAATAACCAGAGGTAGTGACATTTTGAGTGTTGCATGAAAACTGCTGGACACTCAAGGAACTCTGCAGCGGGTGCTTTTAAAAACATAAGTTATTTCTAAACACAACACCCCCGAGATCTGCGCCTGGTGCTGCTGCACTGGTTGCACCACCTTAGAGCTGGCCCTGACTATATCAACTCATGTGGCACCCACAAGGTGTAAGTTGACTTGTTTCACAGTAAGCAAGACAGCCAACATCACGACATAAAAGCAGCTTATGTTCAGGACAGGTCTGGTGTCTGAGCTTCTGCTTTCTCTGACTGAATCGGCCATGGGTGGATTAGGCTACAGGTGAAATCAGGAATCATAAGACAGGCCTGTGCATTAGAAAGTCTAGTAGTGCTCGGGGTAAAATCAGTGATATGCAACATAAAGCCTGGCTTAATGTGGAAGACTCCGCCCATCCTTTCAATGGCACTGGTGTTGAGGGGATCTACATCCCCTGTAGTCTTGATTTACTATTGTTGTTGTGATTAGGAGGAGGTAGACAGCAAATTCCTGAGGGCCATTGGTCAGTGGTTAATTTGTAAAGAAATGAGGGTTGGTGCCCAAAGCTCTGATGAGAAGCTGATGGCCTGCACTATTAAATACGAAAATTGTCAATGTGCAGTTCTTATTTGTGAAGGAGTGTTCAGGTCTGTTATGGATTGCCCTCACACACCCCGGAGGATGTCATGCTTCATCATTGGGTCTGCTCCTCGTCGGGCCGGCGCTGCAATGCCCGATGGGCACCCGCGAAGGGGCTCTTTAGCGGTGATCTTTTTTTGATGAAGCCGTTTGGTGTGTGACAGTATGTGGACAGGGATTGTATTTGGGAGTATATGTGCAGGACCTGGTTAAAAAGGCTCCTGGTTCCTTCTATTTAAGAAACTGCACATATAAATGACAGCGCGCCAAATACCAAGGCTGTGTAGTCTTGAATCTTGAATTCAAATCCTGCCTCTGTAATGCAGTAGC
The DNA here is from genome assembly GCF_964204655.1 of Triturus cristatus. Lineage (NCBI taxonomy): Eukaryota > Metazoa > Chordata > Amphibia > Caudata > Salamandridae > Triturus > Triturus cristatus. The sequence goes on from NC_140585.1 coordinate 739,529,006, forward strand.
ACACACTCCTTGCCCCTTTGGCTCACTCGTGCAGGTTCCTGTTTTCTCTCTTTATGACATATTTTACCTGTTTCTCTCTCTCTGTCTCTCCGTTTTGTGTGTGTTTCCCTCTCTTGCGCTCAGTAAATGTCTGAAGTGCTTGGCCTGAAGAATGAGGGCCTATGGTCACCACCGGTAACGACTGGTCCAAACTAAGCACTGGTCTTTAACCATATGCAGTTCTGAGCAATCTTGTCGGCATGGTGTACTCCAAAACTTTCTACATATCACAAAATATGCATAGCCTTCCTTGGGAATGAATCCTGTGTAAAGCATTCTTTAAACTATATGCACTTGTGACCAACACTGCTGGTAGGTGGACTTTACAAAGCAATAAGACAATATTTATTTCCATTACTATCCCTTTATGACTATTACTAGCCCATTGTGCTTTAAAATATGCACTTATGTTCCAAAATTATGTCTGTCTCTTTCAATCTTCAGCTTCACACAACTGAATTTTTGGCATATGACATATGAGACAGATATGCTTATGAGAACGTGTCTTTTATGCCATCCTTTGCGGGTCTGAAGAGTAGACGTTATGTTGCTTGGTGTGGGTGAGAGTGTTTTTGTGTGTGGTTAGAGACTTTACATTCACAGGAATTTACATCACATGGTCTTTCACCTGAAAATGACCCCACATTAAATTAAATCGTATAGCATTTGACCTAAATAAACATGAAATTAAAAAGTGGCCCTCTGATACCGAGGACAGTATCACATAATGGGAACAGGACTGAAATGAATTGAGCTATTTAACCATGTCCCAACATATGAGCTTTGCTTATCCCATCCTGTCTGTTAGAAATGAGGGTCTCTACCTGGCAGTGGTATGCACCCTGTCCTAGTAGGGACCCTTCCTTCTAGTCAGGATGAGGGGTTAACACACCGAAGATAACCCCTGGTCATCCCCATGGTAGCTTGGTTTGAGCATTCAGGTCTTTCTCAGAGGCAATGAATAAAGCGTTTGAACGTTAACACACACAGTAACACAGTGAAAACACTACAAATGAACACCACACCAGTTTAGAAATAAAAGTATATTTATCTAAACCAAACAAGACCAAAATGACTAAAATTCAACATACACAAATCAAAATATGTCTTTTAAATGGTTTCAAGCAATTCTGTCCATAGAAATCTATGAATGTGTGGTTTTTACACAAAGTACCTCAAATGTGTAAAAATCCACAAGGAAAAACAGCTGCAGAGGAGAGAAACATCGGAAAACACAGCAAGGAATCAGTTCCTGAGTCTTTGGGGGGTGATGAGACATTTCTGTTGCACGCAGGAGAAGTGATCCATGGAATCCGGACTGTAGAGGTTAGTGATGCTTTGATTCCAAGACGGTTCTGGTCTGTGGGTGCTGCGTTAGAGATGCGTGGTGCACAGGTGCAATGCGTGGAAATCTGGAATGCACTGAAGGTTGATGCGTCAGCAGCAAACAGGTGCTGCATTGATTTCTTCAGCTGCGGTCCCACAATAGCTAGTTTCTTTTAGCCGCACAGCAGGGCCTGCGTCGGAGTCGGTGCGGTGGTCTCGAACTTCGGAGACCAGTGTGCTGAACTCAGTGTGTGGTGGTTCTTTGACCCACTGACAGGCCCTGCGTCGATTCCTTTGGCCGCACCGGGGCTGTGCATCTGGATTTTATCCCGCACGGCGGTGCTGCGTGCAAAATACAACCACTAGAAGGGAGCAGCGTCGATTTTGTAGGTTTCTTCAGTTCTTTGTAGTACTTTGCAGCAGGAACAACCTCAAAGGGCCCATAACAGGGCCGGACTGGCCGTAGCAGGCACTGGGCATTTCCCCGGTGGGCCGCTAGGGTTGGGGCCGGTTTTGGGCCTCCTAGGGGACGTTGTTATTACTGGGGGCCGCCAATATCGGCCCCCAGTAAAAAAAAACAGGGCCGAAACCAGCCGTATCAAACTGCTCGGCCGCACCCCCCTCCTGAGGGCCTGCCACGCAGTTTGCCAGGCCCGGTTTTGGTTCCCAGTCCGGCCCTGGCACAGAACTGGATATGGCACCACAAGGCAGGTCAGAACTCCCAGCAGTAAAGTTCAAGGATGCTGCAAGTGAAGTCTTTGTGTCCCTGAGACTTCTTAACAGGAGGCAAGCTCTACTTAACACCTTTGGAAAATCTTCTTAAGCAGGATACCACCGCAAGGCAAAAGTCCAGTCCTTTCCACTGAATACAGACAGAAGTAGCAACTGCAGACCAGCCCAGAAAAGCAACACACAGCAAAGGAGCAGTACTCCTCCTGGCAGCTCTTCAGTTCTTCTTCTTGGCAGGGTCCTCTTAGTCCAAAAGCAATCTAAAAGTCTGGGGTTTTAAGTCCAATACTTATACCCCTTTTGGCCTTTGAAGTAGGCATTCTTCAAAGGATTGTCTTTGTGGTACACAAGCTCTTGTCCTGCCTGGTCATGGCTCCAGACACACAGGGGTGTGGAGGCAGCATTGTGAGAGGCCAGACACAGCCCTATTCAGATGTAGGTGACAGCTCCTCCCACCACTCTGGCTCAGGTAGGCCCATCAGTCTGGTTTTGGGCCATCAGAATATGTGGGGCACACCTCACTTCCATTTGTGTGCCTGTCTGAAGTGAATGAACAAACAGGCCCCTGTCAGTCTAAACCAGATGTTGATTCCACTGGCAGGCAGAGGCACAGGAAGGTCAAACAAAAAATGCCCTCTTTCTAATAGTGTCATTTTCAAACACACAATATAAAAACCTTGTTCACTAAAAGATGTGTTTTTAAATTCTGAGCTCAGAGAGCCCTAACGCCAAATCTCTAGCTGTTCTTAATTGAAAGTTACACTTGTTAAATGTTACAATGCAGCTTCAAGGATAGCGTATGGGAGAGCTAGTCCTTGCAATAGTGAAAAACAAAATTGGCAGTATTTCACTATCAGGACATGTAAAACACACCAGTACATGTCCTACCTTTCACATACACTGCGCCCTGCCCATAGGGGTACCTTGGGCCTATCTTAGGTGTGCCTAACAGTAACAAAAGGGAAGGATTGACCCTGGCAAGTGGGTTTAAAACTGTACGCACAGACACTGCAGTGGCATGCCGGAGACAGGTTTACAGGGCTACTCATGTGGGTGGCACAAGCATTGCTGCAGGCTACTAGTAGCATTTGATTTACAGACCAGCGGCACATACAGTGCACTTTACTAGGGACTTATCAGTAAATCAAATTTGCCAATCATGGATAACCAATCACCAATACAATTTAGACAGAGGGCATATGCACTTTAGCACTGATTATCAGTAGTAAAGTGCCCAGAGTCCTAAATCCGACAAAAAGAAGATCAGAAAGATAGGAGGCAAAAGGCTTGGGGATAAACCTGCAAAATGGGTCAGGTCCTACACATTCTAACCATTTGCTACCCATTCTTTACTCACAGACCATATGTGGTAATATTTCCCTTTTCCAGCATTACTGCTCCTCTATGGATCAGGGCAAAACAGTGTGCCCATTTCTCATCTACTCATTAAAGCCCAGTGAAAGTGTGATTATTACTAAGTGAGACTATACTTTGAAGAAAATGGAATTTGCCAGTAGATCAAGCAAACATTATTAAACTAAAAATCTAGTGGTTTAAGGGATGCAGCTTATAACAAATGCTTACAGAACTGGAAAGTTTACACCAAAAAAAGAAGCATTCTGGACGATTTTTAGGTTGAGAGTGCATTCATTGTTTACAATAAAAGACTTGGAGCACACCCATTATTTACCATTTATTGGCTTCAGTGTCACTCTTCTTGGCTGGTAGCTTCCTAATTGTCCAGCATAGGCCAAATGTCACTTTCATTCCTTTTTGTGGAGCATGGACCAACCACAGTTTGATTCAACTTAATTAGTGCCCCTCCACTGCTGATGCTGTGATTGAGGTACTATTTCGTCTTCCCCTCCCACTTCCTTGCCCCCCTTTGGTGTTCCCTCTTGCCTCTTCGGCACCGCCCTCATTTTGTTGTCAGCATACCCCCCTCCTCCAGCTGTCTGTTATTGCTTATCCCCTCTGCTTTTTTTAAACAGTGCTTAAAAAAGCAATATGACTTGGTCAACGCATGCCGTGTCATAACAATGTTTGCTTGACTTTTAAGTCATGTTGCCCAGCAGCTCTGCTGCTAGCTATTTCCCAGTTGTTGTGTTCCTGTGTTTATTTTTGTGTGGAACATTACCCTTGTATGGTGCATACTTTGAACTAAGTTGCCTCCTGTTGTATATAATGGGCCTTACTTGAGAGCTTTGGAGTTGACGCTGAAGGCTGGTGTGAGTTTCTCTAAATTCCAAAGATAGGAGAAGAGGTGTGAGTTTCTCAGAGTGCCTGTCACTAGGTCAAAAAGGTGTTCAGTATACATGGTCAACCAATCATTGGCCTCTTTTCTGAGTGCTCAAAGCAATGGTCCCATATTCCAGTTGCGATTGTAATTCTGTGCAAATGCGTGAGAAGGAGTTACACAGTTCTCAAAATATCCACAAGGTGAAAGTATAAGAAAATTCTTATAGGTGAGTGGGTGAGTTGTGTGTTTCGAATGGTGAAGTTGATGCGAGAAAATGCCTATCGATCGGGTGGGAGACATGGGAATCACTAAAATTTAGTTATATGTTTAAGCCACGTCCTTAAATAAACATGCCTCATCCCCTTTAGAGACCCCCCCCCCCCACTTTTTTCACCGCAATTAAAGCCCTGGCTCTGTCTATGAGGAAAGGCTCACAACTGTCTGGAATGACTAAAGAAAACAATGTGATGCCAATAGTACATCACACATTATACAGATTTCAATAGCTTAACATTACACAGGATAACGTCACTTCACATGGCATAACATTATTTAACGTGTTTTCTAGGCAGATAAAACGACTGTATCAGCAAGAAGGCTCTGTTTTGCAGCTGTATTCTCTCTATCTCCAGCTCTACCTTTAGCCACCTAGTTTGGAGTACTGCTGCGTTGATTTGTCAAATACATTCTTAGATGCTTTGCAGGAAGTCAAGGAAGGTCTATTAGAACTTACTACTGGAGATCTTAACACTTGGAAAATAATCTCAGTCACATTCTGTAGTATATGCTTTTCTTTGTCTCCTGCCTGGCTTGGTTGGAAATGCATGCTGTCTCCTGCAGGTTCTTTGTTAATCAAGCTGTGATGACGTGTTATCTTAAGTCCCTGCAAAACTTGTTCCTCCAATTAAGACATTCCACCCCGCATGAGACCTCAATTTGGTAGATTTCATATTTGGCTGAATATCCTTCTAAGTCCACCCTTGGCTGACATTGGTATCAGGATGGTTACCTAGAAATATGTCATTTATTGCTATTACATTTGCTTATAGGTAGGGAGTTTCAGGTTCCATCCTAATCTCAATCTTTAAACAATATTTTACAAGGACAAATGAGCCCTTTGTTCATAATCTCTGTTACGTATTAAAGTGGTTTCATATTGACATATCCGCCAAGAAATTGTGGGACCCCCGATGTTCTTTATTAATCTTTATCCCAATGCTGAAAAGCACTTGTCTGTTTTAAATGTTTTGAGATGTCTTAAATTAAACTGTGGAATGATTAAATCTGTTTATTCTTCAAGTAGACGTGCCATCTTCTGTGATATCTCCTGTCATAGGAATCAGCCTCTAAGGCTTTTATTGCCCAATAGGTTTACCTTTGTAGTACATGGGCACCGATCTCTCTACTCCTGATATAATGCTTGCTTACATGGTGAGAGTCAAGGCAGTGCTCATTGCTTTCTAACATATTATCACCTTTGATATCAGGTGGAAGGAAGCCAGGTGGGCTGTGCTTTTATTCTGCAAACAATGCAGTTTGGATGTGATTTTCCAGACTGATGCATAGTGCGGTAAGGTTCATCATAAAACTTTGGGTGGTTGAGCTGCTGCTAATGAGGCTTTTCTTCTAGCCTGTAAATCATTCATGCTTTCTCCTCATTCCATTAATCTGGAAGAGTCACATTCTGCAGGGCGGCCCTATCATTATGTTACACAACGCTGTATCAGCTACTGTGAGGAGTCAAAATCTGTGGGAAACATGAGAAGCCAGCTGAAACTCCGTGGAGCTCAAAATTTGCAATACGTCCCAGGGGTCTTTAATGAAATATTGATCATTTTTTTTAACTGACCTAATGCCGATTGGCTTGAAATGGGCTATCGTCAGTCCCCTTTTCTAAAAAAACCTACTTGTCCCATCCAATTGTAATCTTTTTTTTGCCAGTGCCTTTTCTACAAGCATTGGCTAAATTGTCAGAGAAGATGTTAATGCACTAGCTTTAGTTCTTTGTTGAGTCATCTAGATGTTAAGATTGTTTTCAAGGCTGCTGTCACCTTTCATGGGAATAGAGTCTATTCTGACAATGGTCCTGGATAATATCTGCATGGTGGTCAACGTTGGATATGTATATGTCCTGAGAACACATGATTGATCGGTCGTTGTCAGGACGGGTTTTCTGGGGTGAGCCATCAAATGGGTCACTAGGCTATCTACAAGACAGCAAGTTCAGGGTTCCTAGCAATCAACACTCAAGATTATTTATCTATATGCTAAAATTTAGTTTATTTAGGTATCCTGACTCTTTGAGTAGACATGAGCGAGCATTCGAAAGCTTTACTTAGGAGAGGGTGTATTGGATGAGTTTGAGTGCAGTGCACTTTTAATAATATTTCATGCAGCTTAAATGTATTTAAGGTGTAAAGAAGGTAGATCAATAGAAGACACAAAGGACCATACTAAATACAATATTATACATGATAAATGTCACACACTATCATTCAATGAGTCCAGTAAACCCATTATGAGAAAGGCAAGTCTCACATAGGGTCTCTGGTAAACTAACCAGTTATAAGGTTTAATCCTATAATAACTAATAAAACCCCACCAAACAGGAAAGCAGCTTCCTCGTTGTAAACAGATAAACACCTTCAGAACCCTCAAAATAAAATGTAATTGAAAGAAAGGAAATTGATCGGAAAGAAGTAATTTTTATTTCATTCTGAAGGGGAACACAATTTAACAAGATAGCAGCAAGACAGACGGATCTAAGATTATTCTGCTTGAGGTTTGTTGTTTAGGGATGTCACTATAATATTGTTTCTTCTTCCTCTTGTTTCCTTCAGTTTTGTGTGCTTGGATTAAAGGTGTAGGGTTGAGAAGCATGTTTTAGGTCTGATCTAATAATTCTTGTATCCACTGTAGAGAATCTGGGAATATTAAAACCATATTTGATCTTTGGCAGTGTTTAATTCTTTCACTGAATGGTCAAATGGCTGCCTCACAGGAACCTTGGCCAACATGTGCTATTATATTTACCCACAGAATGGGTAAAGCCCTTGGATACATAAGCCCTCTTTTCTAACAAATCAGTATTGAAAGCAGGCCCCTGTCGAACAACCCAGATTTTAATACCTTTAATGCATGGTGTAGTGACAAGTATCTGGCAAAACAGTACTGTCACCTTGGACATGGAATTGTAGCAACAACATGACACCATTTTCCTCATAACAACAAAATGCATGCCTTCACAGTTTCCCATTGTTATACAATGTGATGTCTGTGATGTCTGTTAAGAGGCCAGGACTGACTTAACATGAGACATTTACCATTCAGCTATGAATGTCCACCAATCATCAATACCCCTTAATGTGGTCAGGCAAAGAGTGCAGAAACCAGCCGTGGCCCGTGCAGGTAAGAGCGATGGGGTGGTGGGGCCCGTTAGGGGAGGTGGGTTATCGGGGGGGGGGGGTTTGACAGATGACCACAAGGGAAAATTAAATAGATAACACATTTATCCTCCTCCTTGTCTGTCAACCCCCACCCCTCACCCGGCCCCACCGTTCTTACCTGCACGGGCCACTGCTGGCAAAAACACAGTGGCGAACATGCTTAAAGCGGCAACTGTCAGGTGCCATAGAATGCACAGCTACAAATTCATCTGGTGCAATTCAAATTTGCTGTTGACAGGGTTGACCACCCTAGTATCATACCATAGTATATCCTAGTATTCAGTAAGAAGCAGGTGAATGACCCCCAAATGTGTCCAGGAATGTGTTTATTAAAACATTTCAATATAGCACTCTTACTTTTTAAATCCATTTAAAAGTCCTGTAAACCAGACAGAGTCCCAACTAGGCCTGGGCCAAAATTCCGTTCCGTTCGCGGAAGTTGCGATATTTTGGCATTCTCGCGTTCCGCGGAAAGCGCGAAAATGTAAAAATTTCCGCATTCCGCAGCTTAGCGATAATTTTTTTCTTGCTCGCGCTGTAAAACAATACATTCTCGCGCGCGCGCGATCGCCTTACCTGAATCCCTGCGTTCTCCGACAAGTTTTCTTGACCCGGTCGCGTTCTCCACGAGATGTTGGATTTTGGTAGCCATTTTGCGCTGTCTCGCGAGAGTTCGCGGCCGCATTCAAGTCATTTTTCACGCGATCACGTCATTTGTCGCGCGATCAGGTCTTTCTTCTCGCGATCATGCACCGCGCGAGTATGAGAAGATTGAGATCTCGAACATGTCATTCTACATCGCGAGCCAGAGAATGAGGACGCGGGCACATGAAATCGAACGCGAACAGGAGAAAGAGACCGCGAACACGTCATATCCAACGCGACAGGGACAAAGAAGAGAACGCGATCATATCGTTTTCGACACGCCGGCGGAAGTAATGTGAAGCTGGAGAACTCAACAACGTAAAATTTACAATTTGGAGAGGAATATCGGCTCTAGCAGCATGAAACCATCTGCAAATACTGATTTTGGATGAAAAGAACTCCTTACATTCACATTTGGCTTTCCTTTTTTGTGCAAGGACTCCAGGAGTCATTTTTTTTTTACAAAGTGGAGAGAGGGAGGAAGTGACACAGATTCTCCAACTTCCTGTTCCTGTCCAGCAGGCTCCTCCCAGTGCTTTGTCCATCTCCTGCTCATTCTGCCTTTGGATTTGGAGCTGGAAAGATCTCTCTTTTTGTCTGCTGCATCATTGCAATTGGATTTCAGGATTTTTGGAATAGGATATTTTACAAGTAAGTGGTTGTTGTGTTTGATTGTGGGCATTGCAGTTGTTGTGTAACTACAATTTATTTTTGATAATTAATTATCATCATTCCTTTTTTTTTTTTTAATTTATTTTAATTTTGTGGGTTGTAGTAGTAGGCCCGTGCTAGCCATGGGCATGGCCTCATGGGTGTGTGTGTGCATGATGAAGCAACTGTTCCTTTTGTTTTTTGAATATATTTCATTTTCAATCACATTTAGGGCATGGATGGCATTGGATTGAGTTGGGGAAGTGTGTTTTTTGGGGTGGCCTTGCTGATGTTGTTGGGCCTGGACATGTGGCTGGTGGCCATTTTGAGGCCTAGGCCTGCAAGCTTGCCTGGCCTTGTCTGCCAGCAGGCCTGCTTTCATCCACTGCTACCAGAGCAGGTAGCCACAGCTTTAGTAATCTACTGTTTTCTGTGTGCTCTGTTGAATTTAGACATCATTTTGGGCATGGATGCCATTGGATTGAGTTGGGGAAGTGTGTATTTTGGGGTGGCCTTGCTGATGTTGTTGGGGCTCTCCATGTGGCTGGTGGCCATTTTGAGGCCTAGGCCTGCAAGCTTGCCTGGCCTTGTCTGCCAGCAGGCCTGCTTTCATCCACTGCTACCAGAGCAGGTAGCCACAGCTTTAGTAATCTACTGTTTTCTGTGTGTTCTGTTGATTTTAGACATCATTTTGGGCATGGATGGCATTGGATTGAGTTGGGGAAGTGTGTATTTTGGGGTGGCCTTGCTGATGTTGTTGGGGCTCGCCATGTGGCTGGTGGCCATTTTGAGGCCTAGGCCTGCAAGCTTGCCTGGCCTTGTCTGCCAGCAGGCCTGCTTTCATCCACTGCTACCAGAGCAGGTAGCCACAGCTTTAGTAATCTACTGTTTTCTGTGTGCTCTGTTGAATTTAGACATCATTTTGGGCATGGATGCCATTGGATTGAGTTGGGGAAGTGTGTATTTTGGGGTGGCCTTGCTGATGTTGTTGGGGCTCTCCATGTGGCTGGTGGCCATTTTGAGGCCTAGGCCTGCAAGCTTGCCTGGCCTTGTCTGCCAACAGGCCTGCTTTCATCCACTGCTACCAGAGCAGGTAGCCACAGCTTTAGTAATCTACTGTTTTCTGTGTGTTCTGTTGATTTTAGACATCATTTTGGGCATGGATGGCATTGGATTGAGTTGGGGAAGTGTGTATTTTGGGGTGGCCTTGCTGATGTTGTTGGGGCTCGCCATGTGGCTGGTGGCCATTTTGAGGCCTAGGCCTGCAAGCTTGCCTGGCCTTGTCTGCCAGCAGGCCTGCTTTCATCCACTGCTACCAGAGCAGGTAGCCACAGCTTTAGTAATCTACTGTTTTCTGTGTGTTCTGTTGATTTTAGACATCATTTTGGGCATGGATGGCATTGGATTGAGTTGGGGAAGTGTGTATTTTGGGGTGGCCTTGCTGATGTTGTTGGGGCTCGCCATGTGGCTGGTGGCCATTTTGAGGCCTAGGCCTGCAAGCTTGCCTGGCCTTGTCTGCCAGCAGGCCTGCTTTCATCCACTGCTACCAGAGCAGGTAGCCACAGCTTTATTGATCAAGTGTTTTCTATGTGATCTGTTGAATTTTTAGACATCACCTTCCTGAGAGTGTAGTGTGGCTGTACACAGTACTAGTAGTATAACATAGCTCTAGTTAAAAAAAATTCATAAATGGCTAGACTATCTTTTGTTTGCACTAGTACAGTACTAAGTAACTGAACCACAAAAACAAATGCAACATTTCACTGATGTTCTTCTCCTGTCTTCTTTGCTTTTAGGTGCACAAAAGACAGAGTAGGAGGTGTCATCGGCATCACCTGGCTACCCGTTGTACTGCCAGCCAGACAGAAGTCCTGCTGCGCATCACGCCCACGTGTGACCAGAACTTGTTGTGCATCTGCCTCCTGCCTGACGTCGGAATAAGATGGCCCCAAAGAAAGGTACCAGGTCCAGTACCAAGAAAGTTGCTGGTGAGAAGAAGGAACAGAAAAAGGAAGTGCCATTAACCACGACTGGTGGTGTGCCGGCCAAGGTTTTTTTTGGCACCAAAGCGTTGTCCGGGAACCAAGCTGGGAGCAGCACAGCGGTCCAGCAACCCCACCAACCTAGGCCCAAGGGCTTTACTGTCGCAGAGGTAGCCAGTCTACTAACGGTCAGCGATGTTGAAGAAATGTCATTACCGCAAAGTAGTACACAATCAAGTTCAACGCAGGCGCAAACTCAGCAGATCAGTGTGCAGCCGCCGCAACAAGAACAGCAGCAGCAGCCGGCGCAACCAGAACAGCAGCAGCAGCCGGCGCAACCAGAACAGCAGCAGCAGCCGGCGCAACCAGAACAGCAGCAGCAGCCGGCGCAACCAGAACAGCAGCAGCAGCCGGCGCAACCAGAACAGCAGCAGCAGCCGGCGCAACCAGAACAGCAGCAGCAGCCGCCGCAACCAGAACAGCAGCAGCCGCCGCAACCAGACCAGCAGCAGCAGCCGCCGCAACCAGAACAGCAGCAGCAGCCGCCGCAACCAGAACAGCAGCAGCCGCCACGACAGCCCACCATAGTAGTTGTTGCTCCTGACGTAGGGGCATTTCAGGAAATCGAGCTTCCTGCAGACAAAGCGGAGCGAAGTCAAACCACTGTTTCGGAAGATCTATTGTCTTCCAGACCACCAGCAAGGAAAAGGAGGCTTAGTCCATCATCTTCTTCTTCAAGCCCCGCTTCTGATGATCGTGATGACACTTGGGTCCCACCAGCTCGGTCTGAGAGTGAAGTACGCCACAAGACATTGCTTCTGAAAAGGAAGGTCCCAGAAAAACTTAGAGTTATGGAGGTAGATGTAGAAGAGGGGGGTGATGATGTTGATGAAGACGAGCCAGTCATCACGCACATTACTCCCGCCCCAAAGGGATTGGAGACCGACATTCTAACCCTATCCAGAAAGGCTGCTACTGAGCGGGATGTAGCACGGATCTCACCAACACAGGTTACACCACCACTACCTCCAGCTACCATATTTTCCAAGGCCCGGCAGGGACCTACATCCAGCTCAACCACCTCAGTAGGAAGTGGTAGTAAAAGTCACAGTGTAGGTGGACAGGGTCACATATTTTCAAGGACCCCCTCAAGTTCATCTGGTGTTGAAAGTGGCACATCCAGCAGTGCCAGAAAGTTCTCCTCCCCAGTTTGGGACTTCTTTTCTGTTAGCGCCAAGGAGGAGAACATTGCTATATGCGCAATTTGTCGGCAAGGTGTTCGGCGTGGTAAGCTTGGTACAAACTATGGTACCGGAGGACAAGCAAGTCATCTCAGAATACACCACACTATTGTGTGGGAGGATCACCTACTTAAGTTAAAAGAAAGTAGGAAAACTAAACCCTTTGAAGTTGGTCAGGAATCAGGGAGCGATATTATTGTGGTGGCAGGTGAAGAACAGGGAGGCATTTCTAGCCCTGTCTCCAGTAGTGCAGTCACTGCAGTGGTAACGCCCACATCCTCCTCAGTAACATCAGAGTGGCACCGCAGTAAGAGCCATACTCAGAGTGTGGGTGAGACACCAAGGCGACCGGCGGCGAGTACCTCAATGAGACAATCTGTGTCGTTGAGCCTTAGTGGGTTAATGGCACCACTAAGGAAAGTAAGCCAGCCTACCATTGACAGCATGTTTAGGTTGGAGGGGCAGTTCCAACGCAACCACCCAACGGCACGATTGTACAATGCGAAGCTGGCTAAAATGTTAGCGCTGGACCTTCTTCCTTTTTCATTTGTGGAAGGGGTGGGTTTCCTTGAATTTGTGTCTGCCATCTGCCCGAAATGGAAAGTTCCAAGCCGGTCCTATTTCGCAAGAATTGCTGTTCCGGCACTACATCATGATGTGCTGGAATTGGTTGGACAAGCTTTGCAGAAGAGTGCTGTGCACAATATCCACCTGACAACAGACATGTGGACCAGTTGCCAAGCCACAGATTACATGTGTATCACTGCACACTGGATCTCTTTTGTGGGGGTTAAAGATCAACTATCTGCACAAGGTGTTGTTGACACAGCTGCGATTTTTGAAGGTACTCGGAAACATGCAACTGTAGCCATGTTCGCCATGGAGAAATCTCATACGGCTGAAAACATTTTAGAAGAGTTTCGCACCAAGGTTTTGGAATGGCTGCAGCCCAGAGGGCTTGGTATTGGTTTTGTTGCCACAGACAATGGCAGTAATGTACTTAAGGCCATGGAACTTGGTTCCTATTTCAGGGTTCCGTGTTTGGCACACTGCATAAACATTATAGTGCAAGACTTTCTGAAAAAAGAACCCATAGTAAGCAATTTACTGTCCATCTGCCGAAGAATATGCACTCATTTCAGCCATTCTTTTAAAGCTCGGAAGCAGCTGAGGATCCTCCAACGTGAGCGTAGGGTGCCAGTCAAGGCACTCATCCAGGAGGTGGCAACACGTTGGAACTCAACGTATTACATGCTTGATCGTCTGTACGAACAGCACAGGTCACTCAATGATTATGTCTGGTACAGAAGCAGTGATGCTAGTGTTAAAGGCATGACCCTTCAGAGGGAGCAATGGACCCTAATTCAATGCCTGACTGAGATGCTGTCTCCTTTTGAGGTCTTCACACGTGAAGTCAGCAAGGAGGACTGTACAATGGGCCAAGCGATCCCATTGTTGCAAATGCTAGAGCATGAGCTGAATAATGTGTCTGAATCCTACAAAGGTGTAGAGGACAGAAGGCAAGCCCATGACTTGGTGGAGAGCTTATCCAGGCGCTTATCAGAAAATGTAAGGATACAAAATAAAATTTTGTCACAAGACCATTACATTTGTGCCACAATTCTGGATCCACGTGCAAAATTAGGACTATTCCTTTCTTTTTCCGACACTGATGTTGCCCGCTACAAAAGTTGTATAGCTGAAGCAGCCATCAAGTTTGAAAACGAAGGGCTGCTAATTAAAAGCCCGCCACATCAACCCACAACAAGTACTGATACTGAAGCAGGCCATGCAGAATCAAGTGCAACTTCGTCGGCTGAGGGCAGTGCGGTTGGCTCACAATCGCAACACTCACCATCACCATCGACTACAAAAACAATAACTGGATCATTCAGCCGAGTACAATCATTATCAGATTGGTATGTAAAGATGGGCCGTAAGCACAGTGCTGATGCACAGAAAAAACAGCACAAAAGCTTACCAGCAGCAACCCTGAACATTGAGCGTGGTGTACGTTGATCAAAACCCAGTGCAGTATTGGTATAGGAAAAGGTCTGAATGGCCACAGCTCAGCAGGCTGGCAATAAGCTATCTGGCTTGCCCTGTCGCAAGTGTCTCTTCCGAACGTGTTTTCAGTGCTGCTGGTTCCATTGTAACCTTGAGAAGGACCAGTCTATCTCCCAAAAACGTGGAGAGGTTAACAATGATCAAAATGAATCAGCACTTCATACCACCGAATTACACAATGCATGAATCAACAGAGGAAGATGAGGACAGCGGCTCAGGTGACGGAAGTATTGTGTCAGATGATTACCTACTACTGGACGATCCCCCAGAGTTTGAGGACGAGCTATACTTCCCTGACAATTAGGCTCGCACTTACTGTCTTCCTCCCTTTTTTCCCCCTTTGTTTGTGTCTGTTGTTCCGGTTATAAACTTGTGAATCGCAACCAATGCATTATCACCGTCTTCTAATCTTCTAATTTAAGATACAAGTTTCAGGTGTCTGCCATTTGACACTACAGTCCTCAGAATCCAGCTCCTCCGCTCGATCATACTGCATCTCCTGGTCAATTCCATTTCCCTCATGAATGATGATTGGATGATGGTAACAACAAATTCAAACTTTCCTCGTCCTTCCAAAACAAGTGGACCATGAATCTGATGACTTCTATAGCTATCCTCCTTCAGAGCCGAGAGAGACTGGCCATTAACTGAAAATAAGATGCAACAGGTAATGATTGATGCCATGCATTGTCCGCAGAAAAGCAGACTGAGTGATGTAGATTTTGTTGTGTGTGTTGCGCATGAATGAATTGATGTAA
Source organism: Triturus cristatus (assembly GCF_964204655.1). Lineage (NCBI taxonomy): Eukaryota > Metazoa > Chordata > Amphibia > Caudata > Salamandridae > Triturus > Triturus cristatus. The sequence goes on from NC_140585.1 coordinate 739,544,129, forward strand.
TTGTGCACTGCCACTAATCAACTTTCTACAGAACACACTAGTAATTACTAATTTTCCTCTTCTGGCAAACAAGAAATGTGTACTTCTCTCCTGCATCTTGGTGATACATTGCTTTTAATTCAATACAGGAAGGGCACTCACTCAATCTGCGCAATGCAAATGACTGTGACTTAACAGCACCGTCCATCATGATGATGGCGAAAGAGACGGCCTGCAGCGTTAACGAGATGAGATGCAACAGGTAATGATTGATGCCATGCATTGGCCGCAGAATAGCAGACTGAATGATGTAGATTTTGTGGTGTGTTTCGCATGAATTGATGTAATTGTGCACTGCCACTAATCAACTTTCTACAGAACACACTAGTAATTACTAATTTTCCTCTTCTGGCAAACAAGAAATGTGTACTTCTCCTGCATCTTGGTGATACATTGCTTTTAATTCAATACAGGAAGGGGACTCACTCAATCTGCTGCGCAATGCAAATGACTGTGACTTAAACAGCACCGTCCGTCATGATGATGGCGAAAGAGACGGCCCGTTAACTTAAGATGAGAAGTAACAGGTAATAAATGATGATAATTAATGGCATGCATTGGACACCTGACTCTGAGCTATTGATCTTTGTGTTTGCGTTGTTTGTTGTGCACAAAGTGAATGATGTCAAAGTGTACTAGTGTTAATCTATCTTTCTGTACACAATAAAGAATGACTCAAGTCAGTAATATTTATTTTTCTACTCTTGTTGTGTTCTAAAAATTACACTTGTACTGCAGGCCGATCTTCAGTCAGTAGAAGTATCAGAGCTGATGATGAAGTCAGGAGGATGTTTCATGAGTGGCATAAAACGGAAAAGCCTAAAGGTAAACACGTGAACCACAACCACAGCACACCCAAATGTCTGTGTAGAAGTTGAATAGAGTGTAGCGGTGGGATGACTGCAGTGCATTGATTTTACTAACTTTAACTGTAAAATGCTATGTCTGTAATGGATAATGTGCTTTGCGTTTGTCCAACTCTTTGAGAGAAAAAAAAAAAGGACTCTAAAGTGTTAACGTAGGATGTGCTAATGGTAAGCACTGTGGGCCTGATCTCTCCTGTTACTGTTGAAGGTCTATGCTGGAAACAGACTACAGTAGAGATGATGCATATGCATACATGCCACCTCGGAAAGTGTTCTTGTTGCACTACACCATCACTTGTGCATTTGTTTTCACTTTCTTTCTGAATATCCCCTTTGGTTTTCAATCTAAAATTACAGGCCGGGCCTTGTCCAAAACTTTGTAAAACATTACAATGCATATTAATTACCTTACCAATCAATCACCTTTTTATTCCAGCCGGGCAGTGGCGAGTGGTGAGGCGACACACCCAAGATTGATGGACGAGAGGAGCAAGAGGAATGCCGAGATGCAAAAAACCAGTCCACATTTTTGACCAGGATAAGACAGTAACAGTATCCACTTTTCACTTCTTTTAAATAATTTGATTAATATCTTGTATACATTCTTTACAACAGTGTGTTCTTGGAGTTGTTATTATCAATCATCATTACGTTTGCTCTGTGTTTACGATTCTTCACTACCAATATTTAAAATTCCTATTTGCTATCTGTTAAAGTTTTAAGGCCGGAACAGAACAAGAAATAGAAGTGTATGTAATCCGGGTCTCATCATGCATGCATTTCCTTTTTTATACCTTAACATATGGAATGGATATGGTATGGTAGTCTTCAATGATTGTCGTTTGTTTGTCTATGTATGCATACTGTTTTTCTATGTCAAACCTTTCCCAAAATCCCCCTTCCCATCCAATCAACGGACCCTAACCCTCTTCCCCCGGGCTGTGTGACTTATTGTCGAGGTGTAACTAAATTAAATGTACACCAATACTTAATCACACACTTGCTGGGGCGGATGTGGTGAAAGCAACACTACTTCAATTTCAATGCAGAGCGATGATCTTCTTCTGCTTGCCCACCCATGAGTAGGATATTTCACAGGTTATTTTATTTAACAAAGGAACATATACCTCAGCATGAATTGCCGGCATTGATTTGATTTGTTTGTTGTCATTCCTCATATACAGCACTAACTGTTAGACTGTAGGCATAGCCAAGTCGACAAAACTATAGTTTGTAACTCTGTCTAGTAGGCTATCCTCATAATATCCAGCATTCATTTTTTTTGTCAAATATTTGAGCATATAATTGTTGCTCGGTAAATTCTGTGATGTACTTCATTCAACTACTCCTCTAACAGTCTCTCAAAGGCGATTGACTATCTCCTTTTCTTTTTTTGGAAATGCTGCTACCCTGCCAGTGTATACTACTACTATACTACCACCACCACCCCAATCATGGCATGTATGAAAAAGGAAACCATCTTCACCATGCAGCCAGTGCTGTGCCACAGTTGGACATAAACATCAAGCACCGGTAAGAGAGAAGTTTGGGGGAGGCAGAATCAATAATGGACATGTTGTCAATGATGTCAGTTTCAAACACCACTCCAAAGAATGCATAGTAGGACCAGTCAATGAGTGAGGTGTGTCGCATCTATCTGTTTGTGTCTTATACAGTCAGCAAATTATTGAAATCAAACACACGCTATGGGCGGCCATGCACCAGCAAAGAAACAGTGTGATGTAAAACAGTTACCCCACCTACAAAACATTAACAACATTGCATGTAACATAGAAAAATATATTTAATTGACCCTAACAAATAAACTAAACCCACAAAAGCTGACCCACCCCCCTCCCTAACCCCAACGACTGTCCATAGAAATAGAGAACGCCCAAACGAGTGAGGAAACAAACAGGAATTAAAAAAGGGGCAGTGACAGGGACTAACTGGTGGGGCGGGACTGGAGGAGGACACGAATCTGGTCCTCTAAATGGGCGACGCGGCGTCTAAGGCCGCGGCAGTTGCAACCACAGTGGGGGGGGCACCGGAGATGGCACGGTGGCGGCGGGCAGCCGCCAGACGGTGGCGCCGTACCGCTGGAGGGCGGTGGCTGGGGCCCGGGGCACTGGAGGAGGCTTCAATTGCTGCTGCACTCTCCTCCTCCTCCTCGGCTAGGACCACCAGCCGCCGGTATTCCTGCTGGATTGCCTCCAGCTTCCGGCGCCGTGCCTTGGCGGCCAACTCCTTCCGGTTGATTTTCGGAGTAGCTGTGTATCAAAAAGAAAAAAACAAGACAATTGTAAAATATAGTCTTAATAAAACAGTAGGACAAGGTAATTATTTATACACATAGTGGCATGGTAGAGTAGCACTATAAAATAAAGCACAGTAGTACATAACATTTTAAATGTCGCCCGTCCTTCTTCCTTCCACCTGTCTTACACTTTTTAGTTGAACAGTGCACCAGGTGCTCTTCTCCATAAAACTTTCAAAGCGGAGTTGAAATCAGATAGATGAGGCCATTGGTTACTCAATACTCTGGCTCCTAGTCCTATACCAATTAAAGGGAATTCTAGTCTTCTAGTTCACTCTTCAAACGTCCCCAAGAACTCATACTTACTTACGACATCGGATAGCGGGCGGACTTTGTCCGCCCGCCATCCGACTGCTAAAAAGGGTGGGGGTCCCGTGGGGACAATTAATTAGGATGATGCGCCCGGCACAGTGGCGGGCGCACCCTGTTATTTTAAATTTAAATTCTGGTTGGCTTTGCTGAAAGCAATGCTAAAATGTTGTGCTGCTTTTCCAAGCACAACATGACGGGCCTCGCACGGAGCCTGTCACGTTTTGCTTTGAAAGTCGGGGGGTACCATAGCATCGGTAGGTACCCTCCATGGGGGCCCCCAAGCATACTCTGCAATGTGTGCATGCCTTTCCGTGGCGGACGGTAATGCCGCCACGCAAAGGCATTCCAAAATGCAGATTATATGGCTGCCGGTGTGGTGAGAGAGACACCACCGCCATATTGAACCCTTTTCCGCCTAGACATGTCTGAATATTTTCTACAGGGATGGCGGGAGGTTTGCCCCTGCTGTGACGGCAGTGAATTCCAGCCAGCCCGGCGGGGGCAATACGCCCACCATCCTAATGGGGCCCTAATTCACAACTTTACAGTATACATATACATACAGTACACCTTTGCAGTGAGTGTGCTGTCAAGTTCAACAATAGTTAAAGATTATGAATCTAACTTACCACCGCCTGCCACTGGTGCTGCCACTCCCCCTCCGTTGCTATCTGCAACTGCCGCATCCTCGCCCTCTGCGTCGCCTTCGCTGGCCCCAGCAATGGTGGTCGGTAGTGCGCCTAGAAAACATTACACATTTATTAGGCAACATATACACCTCCCCCCTATTGATCAGTAGCAAGGTTGAAAAATGAGTTAATACTAACATAAATCACTAGTACAAATCAGGTAGTAGTAGAGTAGACACTAAGTTATATGATCATTGTAGCATTTGCTTGATTAGCCCTAGCCATGCACATGTGACGTTACCTTTACCTTGCAGCTTCTTAAGACACCTTTGAGCCCACATGACCTGCCTCACACTGCTACTGTCTAGTCTACGCGCTGCATACAGGCGGTCAACAAACATTAACAAGCCACTTTTTTAGGAAGAACTGGTGTACTACTGTTACTGTTAGTCCATATTGCTTATCCATAGATGCTACACTTTTTGGCACGGCTGAGAAATGCTTGCAAGTTGCAATATACTAACGCACACCATTTCCTTTTTTCGCATTACAGACGCAAGATTCGCTTCTACGAACCAGAGCTTCTGAACGATGCACCAACTACCAGTACTAGGTTCTTCTGAGGTGAGGGGTCCCTTCACTCACATCTTCATTTATAAATGTATATAAACTAAATTGCTATGGGATGGTGGTGCTGCCTTCCACCACTTCAGTTATCATGATTTAATTCCCAACTGTATTAGTGTAACAATGTATTTTGTTTTAATGTTATTGATTTGCCGGTTGGTGCTGCTAAGATAACAGTGTACAGACCTTCTCAAATTGAAATAAAAATTTTAAACTTACATAGACTTTGTGGTATTTGGTGTGGAGTGGACTAACTTACACGATTGAGCAAATTAAAGTAAGGGTGTGCATGTGAATTGCTTCCACGACAGAGGTTGGGTGTGTTAATGTTCTGGGTTGTCTACTTGTTGGTTGTCTTGGGGGGAGGGTTCCGAGACCTAATAGGTATGACAAGACAGTACTATAGTCAAGCAGTGGAATTGTGGTGTTTGCGGAATTTCTGATTGAGGTGTGCAAGGAAGGTCCAACCTACCATCACCAACATCCTATTTTCTGGTGCAAATGTATGTGCAAGATCCCTACAACAGTTGTATGTCCTATAGGGTATCATATCAAAATATTAAGAAATCTGGTAGGGCTGTTGCTGTGAATTTTCAAAGCCTAAACATCAACAAGAGTAAAAAGTAGTACAAGACAACGACCCAACGGATTGTACGAGCTACTGGTGAATATGAGTTTTATATTACAACCTTTCACAAAGAGTGGCACTGGGCAAGACTAGCTACTACAGTACAGACAGACAGACTGATAGTATGTAGTAGTACTCAGTCATCATAGCGGAGGCAGGGATAAGCTTTTTGAAACCGTACAGATCGAAGGATAATTGGTGGTAAAAAAATAGCATTTGGAAACACACTATAGTTCGGGGGAAATGGGGCAGTAAAAGTTATGGAATAAGAAATATTATTAAAAACAAGAAGACTTACTGGGGCCAGCAGAGGAGCCCTCAGCGGTGTCCTCCTCGTGGTGTTCCTGTCCCGCCGACTGCCCAGTCCCTGCCCGTCTGCCCCTGGGTGCTGATGAACAGGAAAGATATAAGAAAGACAAACATTGATGGATGGTGTCAACTTAAGCAAATACAATTTTTTTCAACAACGGTCAAAAAACACTTATGTAAACAATTGCAATAACTACATTGACCGATCTCATCTGGTCAACATGTAATATCGGGGGATTCGCAGTTCGACTACTTAAGTTACTATTTATCAACAGTAATCCATTCTTCCATTCTGATTCCAGAAAACTAAGTTACAAGTAAGCCTAAGTATTAGTACAACCTACCACCCAACCTAGCCCACCTATTCCAGGCATGCCAATTGTACATTAAGTATGCATTTCGACTGTATTCCTCAACAATGTGTATGATCCAATCATGGAGGACACATTAACATGACTACATTTTTTGTATATACACAATTTTGGTTTGATTGATGCTCATCTGCTACTGCTAAGTAACTGCAAAGCCTACCTCCACTCATTGAACAAACTAGAAAGGTTCTAAAGACTGGCGTACTAGCAGCACGTCACGTAACTGAGTGAGGGGGCATCACGCATACCACTAACCAATTAGAAGCTCATACAAAGTACCTAAACCTATGTATCAATCCGCCCCTATCTATTAGTGACAGGACAAAGTAAGGAGTGGACATGAGTCACTGTAGCATTACGTAACTTAATTTCTCTAAAATAAACTCGTAAAGAATCACGCTAAGCAAGCGCAAACGCAAAGCTGCAAACAAGTAAGATTAGTAGTAGCGCAGAAGAGCACCTGTGTCATAATCACAGAAGACTTTTAAACATTATTAACCTGGAATGTATTGCAAGCAGCAACATTCTATCTGGTTGGAAGGAAAAAAAGATATTCGCAATATATAACATAGAGCAGAAGAACAGACACAAAGTTGTAATAATTAAATAGGTACTCACCAAGCCCCGGGACCTCCACTCCTAGCAGGTCCAGCAGGTCCTGCTCACGGTCCAGGATGTCGGACCACCGGTGCGTCAGCTGTGCCTGGGTGCGCCGGACCCCAGAGATGCGAGACACTGCCCGGCGCACCTTCCCCCACCGCTGCCGACGCTCCCGGAGGCCGTACCCGGACCCAGGCCTGCCACCTGCTGCCAGGGTTGAGGGGAGGTGGCGCTGCACAAAGAAAATTAGTGCAGCCAACTCCGCCTCCCCAAATAAGGCCCGTGCAGGCACCCCTTGTGGGCGCCGCCTTCCGCAAGGAAGGCGGTCGCGGCTCTGGCTGCGCCGGCGAACAGCCCTGCCCTTGGACATGGTTCTGGGGACGGGGCGGGAAAGAAAAGGTAAAATAAATAAAGGAGTAAAGGAAATAAATAGCAGGCAATACAAAGAGAAAAAGTAGCTAAAAAACAAAAAAAAAAGGTACACAAAAACCAAAAATATAGAGGCAGGAAAATAGTTAGAGAAATAATAAGTAATAAAGATCCGAAAAAAGTGGCTATAAACAAAGGATTGAAAAGATTTAGGGAGGATTGAAAATCAGGCCCCAGAACCATGCAATAGAGTGGAAAACAAGATGGCCGCGCCCGTTGCGACCACGTGCGCAAGTTCGCGCGATATTTTCTCCCTGAGCAAGCAAAAAGCAACGCGATCAAGTAAAAGCGATCGCGAACAGGAAATATCGACCGCGAACATGCATTGCGCGACCCGGAACAGGAAGTAAACAACGCCAGAGGGCGGGACAAGTGAAAACAAGATGGCCGCGCCCGTGAGCGACCGCATGGGTAAGTTGGCGACCCGCGAACACGCAAAAAATACCGCGAACAGGCGGCAAAAAACTTCCGCATCTTCGCGATATTTCCGGCGTGTTTGCGGAGATTTTCTGCATTCTCGCGATAATTTGCGGAGGTTAATTCCGCAAATTCCGCCCACCCCTAGTCCCAACAAAGTGAATGTGAGAGGTAATGAGATGGAAGAGAGGGCAATGGAATGTGAGTGTGAGTAAGAGTTCAATCCTCTAACGTTCTATATTAAATAGTCTAACATAAGTCCAAGAGACACACTGCCAATAGGAAGATACTACCTATTCTGCCTTACTTCTCCTTTCATTTAAGTATGTACCTTATAACAATCACTGCCACAAAACAACATGTCTTGTAGACACTGGAAACATACAGTTGTTGTCTTTGTTGGTGGTTAGGCAGCTGAATAAATACAGAGAAGCACTGATTTCAATGTGTTTGGAAAACTGGACACTGCTAAAATCCAGAAATATTAAACACTGATAACATGACGGCCTAATCACTGGATACAATTCGAGAAGATATAAAAAGAAACTTCAATTTAAATACCAGGCCCCTGACTAAATGCTGTATAATATCTGCAAACAGTCTTAACATCGTGAAGCTCTGCTGAATGCAAAGCTCAGAGCATACCTATAATTGGAACAATACTGCACCAGTGCAGTGCACTACAGACCAACCTTTACAAATACGAACAACTGTGCTCATAAGGGGGATCTTAACCTTCAAAACAAAATAGGATACTTTGTATCTTTTGGTGTTTAAAGACTGTATGTAAACCATAATATTTGCTAACATTAAAATGACCAACGAGAAAGTAAATGCAACAGTATCAGCAATGTCAAGAATCTCTGTTAGACAAAGGGACAAAACTATACACATCTCAAGGGGTGGTGAAATGTTCACCCACCTCAGAAGGCCCACATGGCAGGCGCCTACAGCTTGGGAGCACATATGTATCAAGATGGACCCCAAACCTGCCTGAATCTGACCACCTGGCTTGCCAAGTAGGTTCTGGATCGCTGCACACAGCAAGATCACAGGTTCGACAAACAAATGGATAAAAGGAAAAACAAATTGTTATAGTGAGGTTTGTGCCTGCCAGCCTGAGTCACTACCATTGCAACTGTAAGTACCAAGATCTAGTTCAACTGTATGTACAAGGGTTAATCTCTCGGACGGCCTATCTCTGTTGCCGATGCATGGGCTCACTGGACATTTGTGAGCATTAGGATTCAGAGAGACTGGATCATCAGCAGCCTACCTCTGCTTCGTGGTGAGGGGTGCATAAGGGTCAGACTCTAGCAGGACTCTTTGTAAACCATAATATTTGCTAAAATTTAAATGACATGGGAGAAAGTAAACGCAACAGTGTCAGCAATGTCAAGAATCTCTGTAAGGCAAAGGAACAAAACTATACACATATGAAGGGGGGTGGTTGAAATGTTTACCCACCTCTGAAGACCCACATGGCAGGTGCCTACAGCTTGGGAGCACATATGTTTCAAGATGGACCCCAACACTGCCTGAATCTGACCACCTGCCTCCTAATCTTTCGGACAGTCTATCTCTATTGCAGATGCAAGGGCTCTCTGGACATTTATGAACATCAGGATTCAAAGAGACTGGATCGTCAGCAGCCTACCTCTGCTTCGTGGTGAGGAGTGCATAAGGATCAGACTCTTGCAGGACTGGTCTTCTTTGACTTGCTGGAGCTTCCACACAGGAGAAGGTCAAGGGGATAAAAATAACATATCACCACCATGCTTGGATTGATATTGCTTCAGATAATTTCCAATTGGAAGTAATAGATTTAATAGTAATAGAGATAAGGAGATTAAAAAGTTTAAACTGGGGCACTAATAAGGTGGATGATAGGACGTAAGATTTACCAATGAGTATGCTATAATTGAGAGTCGCAGAAATAGGAAGGATTTTAACGATGATATCCCAAAACTTCATTCAAAAAGCATATGTTTCAAAGTACCATCATGACATTTGCAGTTCCAACAAAGTGGGGAGTCTATAACTTTAGCCTTAAATAATTTATAGGGAGTCCATAGACAATTGAACAAGGTAAAGGCATTAGTTTGGGATAATGATACGGGAAACCATCCTGAAATATTGATGGTCCATATTTGTCTCCACTCTTTTAATGAAAAATTCAAGAAAAGTTTTACATTCCAGAAAGTAGATAAAAAGGTAAGGTTAGTAGCATTTGTACAATGAAGCTGTCTATAAAATTTGGAGACAGAATGTTGGGAGACAGAAAAAGCTTTAATACAACTTACTGAATCTGGAGTCTTAATATGGGGTAGCACATTTGGAAAGGTGTTAAGCAGTGTGTTACAAAGAATTTCATATTTAAGGGCTTCGGTATTGGGTAACCTGAATCTGGCTTGTATTTCAGAGAACGATAATAAAGCATCATCTTCATAAATATCCTGGAGAAAGAAAATGCCAGCTGAGATTCATAGTTTCCCGACTGCGATTGTACAGTCACATTTTAATGCAGGATTATGCCAAAGGGAAATCTTAGTAGAGTCTGAAATTTGTGATGAAAAAAAGGCATCAAAATCAGTAATAATCACTTTAATGGATGCAATAATAGGGGAGGATTTAAAAAATGTATTTGAATTAGACATGGACAAAAGTGATGGAAGAGGAAATGGTGACACTAAGTTGCACTCAATCAATAACCATTTAGGAGAATAATTAGGGTCCAAACGTGAACCAGAGTGAGCCTTGTTTTAAAATAAATGCTTTATGGTATTTGAAAAAAAAAGGGTAAACCAAATGCTCCATTCACTTTGGATAGTTTAAGTTTAGTATAAGCAATACGAGGGGGTTTGTGATTCCATATAAATTTAGAAATAAGCTCATCAATGTTTTTGTAGATTGAGAGAGGCAATTGTACAGGGATCATAGACAAGATATAGAAAAGAAATGGGGCTAATACCATTTTAATGGTTTCAAGTTTCCCCCACAATGATAAGTGTAATGTGGACCATTGACAATTTTTTCTGTAATTTTGGTAAATAGAAAGTCACAATTAAGAGTAATGGAGTATTTTAAGGGAAGTGAAAAAAGCATACCTAGATATTTAATATTCTCTTTTTGCCATATCATTTCAGTATTGTCCAATACTGAGGGTGTACAGTGAACGTTTAAGGGAAAGAATTCTGTTTTATGAGTATTCAAGGTATAACCAGAAACAGTAGAATATTTGTCTATAACATCTAAAACTGCAGGTAGAGAAGTGGCTAGATTACTAAAATATAGTAAGACATCATCTGCATAGGCAGGCGTGTTAAGGTTAATATCAGCTAACATAATTCCTTCAATATCAACAGAGTTTTGAATATGGGAAAGAAAAGGTTCAATTGCCAACAAAAAAAGAAGGGGTGACAATGGACAGCCTTGTCGGGTTCCTCTATAAAGAGAAAAGGGCTTTAAGAATTGACCATTAATAAAGAGTCGGGCAGAAGGGGAACCATATAAAGTCGATATCATTTTTATAAAATTATTATCAAAATTAAAAGAAGAAAGTGTTCGAAAAAGAAATTGCCAATGAACCTTATCGAACATTTTCTCAGTGCCTAAAGCTAGTAGGCCAGCGGGAGAGGCAAAGGTAGAAGCCTTATCAATAACGTGAAAAAGGAGTCTTGTGTTATTAACTGAGAAAGGTTTTGACATAAATCCAGACTGATTGATATGAATAAGGGACGGCAAAACTCGAGCTAATCTGGTGGCTAGGATTTTTGCAAAGATTTTACAGTCCTGGTTTATCAGAGAAATAGGACGATAATTTGAAACTTTAGTATGGTCTTTATCTGGTTTAGGCAAAACTATAATTAAGGCCCCTATAAAAGAGCCATTGAGTAAACCGGATTGAGCAAATGTAGTGAATAGATGATGTAGGTGAGGAATAAAAGTTTCAGCAAAGGTTTTATAAAATTCTGCAGGAATACCATCAGGGCCAGGTGATGTTTGAGGTTTAAGCGATTGAATAGCCAATAAAAGTTCATCTGTTGTGATAGGGATATCTAATTTGATTTTATCAAGCTGGGAAAGTTGAGGTAGATTGGCCGAGGTTAAAAAATCATCAATAATTTGAGAGTCTAGAGGGTTCAGGTTACTATATAATGGAGAGTAGAATTAAAGAAATTCATCTATAATGTCTGGGGTAGATACAGCAACAGTGCCATTGTGCCTGTGGATAGTATGAATTTGATTTCTATCTTTCTTGATGCGGAAATAATTAGCTAATAGTTTTCCTGACTTGTTAGTGTTAAAAGCAAATTTAGCTTTCTGGTTGACAATCTGTATACCAGCTCTTTTACTCAACATGGAATTATACTCAGTATCTGAGTTTTTGCAGTGTGGATTTAAAAATATGATTTTTAGAGGAGATAAACTGTCATTAAAATTTTGCAATCTGTTTTTCTAGGGTTAACAATTTGGTATTAAATAATTTATTCTCATGAGCCATTATAGAAATAACAATTCCTCTTAAATAAGCTTTAAAAGCATCCCATTTTTAGGGGTGGGCGGAATTTGCGTAATCGCGTTACGCAAATCTCCGCGAAACGGTAAAAAATCTCCGCGAACACGCAGAAATTCCGCGAACATGCGGAATTGCTTGTTCGCGATACTTTTTTCCTGTTCGCGATCGCTATTTGCGTGCTCGGGGTGAATTATCTCGCAAACACGCATATTGAGAACGCGAACAAGCAAAAAATTTCGCGAAGTCGCGGAACGCAGATTTTTGGGCAATTTCGCGTTCTCCGCAGAACGCGAAATTACCCAAATTCCGCGAATTTCGCGAACGGAACGGAATTTACCGCTCAGGCCTACCCATTTTACAATAGGGGAGGTAACATCATCAGGATTATGTAAAAAATATTAATGAATGGTTTTTAAAATGGTATCTTTTTGAGCGTATTGAAGAACAACATCAACATTCATGCGCCAACGAGAATGAGAGACTGTAAAATTACCTGTTTGTAAGTAAAGCGAAAGTATTGCATGGTCTAAAATTTCAATATCACCAATAGTAGGTCGAGTTATAGTCTTTACCATGTCTCTAGATACCAACATATAATCTGGGCGCGAGTGAGAGTTATGGGGATTGGAGAAAAATGTGAATTGTTTTTGGGTGGGGAAATGTAGTCGCCAGATGTGAATCAATTTAGTGTTTTTAAATAACGTACTAATGGAATGAAACGCTTTAGGAGGAGTATATTTTGTTGCGGATAGTCTATCTAAAAGAGGGTCACTTATCAAATTAAAATAGCCCCCTAAAATTAAGGAAACTTTCCCAAGTTGAAGAATCTCAGAAGTAATGTGAGACCAAAAATTACGTTCATCTGCTGTTGGCCCGTATATATTAATTAGGTGTAAAATCATATCTCCAATCTTAACTTTGACCAAAAGAAATCTGCCTTCTGAATCAGATTTTTTGTCTAGATCTTGTAGGTGAAGACTTTTGGAAAAAAGAATAGCCACGCCATTCTTTTTACCTTGCGCAGGGGAGGAGATAATCTGACCAACCTATTTCCTTTGCATGTACATTAAAATGGTGTCATCAATGTGGATTTCTTGTAATAAACAAATATCAGCTTTTTGGCTATGTAAATAGTCTAAAATCTTTAATCTTTTAACTGGATGACGTAAACCTTTGACATTTAGTGAAACAACTTTAACTTTAGGAGAACTATTCATGGTGTATGAGGTGAAAAAAGAATGAAAATAGAAAAAGAGTGGAGTAATTGTAATATATGGTAGGAGTATTATAAGAGACCATAGAAGTAGCCAATGGACATGGAGGACATAAAAATAAATATATATACAAAGTAGAAACAAACATAAACAATGAGAAGACACACATGTGCATCCAAGAAGAGGGAAAAGAGAAATGAGGGGGGGCACACCCATACTAAAAAGGACTATTATAATATTAACAGGAGTAATACTGACTTGACATCAAACATACCTATGAGTTACCACATAAGTAATAAAGCATAAGTAGTAATACTATCTGAATAACTTCAAGTTGGAAAGTCATGTGTATCCTTTGATAGAGGAGAGTGGTTATCTAGAAAAGCCTGAAGGTCTTCGGTTGATGAAAGGATTTGGAGATGTTGTCTTTCCAGATCCGCATGGTGGATGGATCGAAGAGTCTATACTTGAAGCCAGAGTCTCTCAATCGTGGTCGCAAAGCTGCAAAATCTTGTTGTATCGCAACCGTCGCCTTGGAGAAGTCTTGATGAATGAAAATCTTCGAGCCATTAATTAGAAGAGAAGGAATTTCACGAGCTGCCTTCCTAATAAGAACAAGGTGATGATGGCGTAAAACCTTGAAGATGACTTGCCTGGGCTTACTTTGACCTGGTTTACAATGAGATGGAATGCGATGCACTTTATCTATCTCAAATGTTTCCGAGAACTTCACATTCAATAAATCAGGTAGTAGATCCTCTAAATATCGCCTGCAATCATTCCCTTCAATATCTTCAGGCAGATTAAAAATAAGTAAGTTATATTGCCTATTCCTGTTCTCTAACTCAAGTAATCTAGTATTAATGAAGGGGATTTTTGTAACCATTGGCAATATCTTATCCGTTTTGGCTATAACATCATGCAGTTTGATTTCATTATCTGTAACCTTCATTGAAAGACTGGCCATGTCTTTCCATATATTTTAAATTTCCATGGCAATATTGTCAGTATTTGATCAAACAGCCTTTAATTCCTCCAGAATAGTAATAAGGGAGGGTTCCGAAGAATCTACCACTTTTGACTCCACAGGAGGATGAGAAACTGTTTGTTTGCGCTTATTTGCTGTAGATTTACTTTCCATTCTCAAGAAAATGAATAAACCCAGGTAAAAATCGTCAAAATTACAAGATAAATAAAGTTAAATAGTTCAAACCGATGCAGTAGCTAAAACTAGCTGTGGGAGGAAACCAAGGTCGAAGCTGCGCCCTCACTTAGAGTGGAACCCCGTCTCCCGGACAGGAACCTTGGAGTAAGCTAAGGGAAGTCTTGTGGAAGTGTGCTTGCAGCCAGAGGAGGTATGTAAGTCGCCCAACTCGCCAGAAAAGCCGAAGAAACACTCCTTTTGTAGCAGGTATGCGGTGTCTATAGCAGGAAATGCAAAAATCCTGTAATTTTGGCTTAATTTACCTCGTTGTTCGGACGGGTGAGCCGTAGCTTAACTGTGAGGCACCATCTTGGATCGCGCGCTCGCGCATCTCCATTTATGAACTTTTGAATGAACAGATAATCAACATGGAGGACTCTTCCATCTGCCCCAAGAATCTGAACCAGTAGACAACTCCACTGAGTGCACCTTGGCACCCCATAAAGAATAAACCACTACTAGTGATGACTTGCACATAAAGTGTTAAGAGATGGTAAATTCTTGAGACATTTTATTAGATAACCAATAGGCGCTCCCCCCATTCTCAGTGCACACAGTTTTCCCTACAGTGTCATTTGAGACCACCTGCCAATCCATTTTATGTTAATGCATTTGTGAGGCTGGCACCCAAGGTAGTGCCTTACTGTGCCACTCGACTCAAGGATCTTCCCACTGAGGAAGCCATAATAGGCCAAAACCGGTATAACGTTGCTTATGTGACTTATTGGTAATAAGATAGGAAGGGGGCATGGCAAGGGTGTGGACCCGACGAGACACGTCCTGCCTGAGCTCCGCGATACAAGCTCCTGGTCTTATGTAGGTGGTGTTGGTGGCCAATGACTCAGATTTGTGATGCCTGGACTTCAGTGACTTGGCGAGGAGCAATTACTGAGGGAGTTTCCTGGTGCTCCAACAATAAGACTCAAGATGGCGACTGCAGTCTTGGCAACAGGGCCGCTCCGTCCCTAGCTGCCTACAACAACAGCGAGGTTGAAGCAGTGGAAGCCTGCTTGCCCTGTCACCAGGCAAGTGGCACCCGACCTGGCCCCATTCACACCTTTTGAGCTACACTTACTGAGTATGTACTATAGTTGCAGGAGGGGCTGATCATTTAGCACACCTAGGACTGATGCAAACCTTGGCCTGCCTGATCTAACCTGGCAGAGTGCTGCTGGCAAGAACCACCTCACCCTCCATCAGCACCATAATTGTGCCATTGACGTGTCTTAGCCCATGGACTATGGCTATATCACCTAGCCTCTTCTCGGAGTTGAGATGGCTCATAGGAGGCATTGACAGATCACAGCAGACAGGTGCAACTGCTGAGTCCAGAAGCCTGGTGGTGTGGAGATGCAGAAAGTAAGCATCTTCATGGCTGACCCTCATTCCACTCCCTGCACCATGGCAGCGGAAAGCTTCTAAGGCAGCGACCATTCACGACCTACTACACCCGCAAAGGCCAGAAAAGACCCAAAGCCAGGAGCCAGCAACTGCAGCCCATATGTGCGGATCTATTGAAACATCAGATGCCAACTTTTAGGCCCCAGCCACTAAAGAGGATATCAAGGCACTTCTGGCAGAATTCCGCAAGGACATGATGGCCTGGTGCCAGGAGATTAATAATGCTGCAAGGACATGATGGCCTGGTGCCTGGAGATTAATAATGTCATTATCGACCTGGATCACTTCATACAGTGGACGAAATCGTGCCTAGACCAGGTAGAGAATTTAGTTGCCATGACCTCCCATGAGCAAGACGGGCTGGCCCAAATGGTTACTGCCATAAAATATCATTAAGATGGAAAAACATCCAAATCCATGGGGTGCCCAAAGAGATCCCCAATAGAGACCTAGAGAAATGCATATATGCCCTGCTCCAGCACCTCTTACAGAACCAAACGATAGACCTCCCTCACCTCAACTGCACAAATACAGTGCTATCAATTTACCAGCTGATAAAGGATCTGATGCCAGAGGTACTCACAAGAGTGCACCACTTCACAGATAAAGAGGCAATTCTTATGGTTCGCCAGGCAATAAGAACTAGTTTCGGAGACACCACATTTTCCCTCTTCCAAGATATCTCGCTTCTCACGCTAGCCAGACACAAAGGGGCCAATTAGGATCTTGGCCGTAAAGCCTCCGACCTATATAGCCGGTCGGAATTGAGGTCGGCCAATCGGAAACCGGCCCGTAATCCCATAGGAAGGCGTTTCTGTCTTCGGGATTGCGATGTTCGGTTTCTCACAGGCTTTCTATTTGGGCTTTCAGAAATGAAAAGCCTGTCGGAAAGTGAGTTTGGGGGCCACTAGCAGGGCCCCCTTTTCCTTTCAGCCTCTGGTTGGCAGCTGAGGGGGCCTATGGTGCCCCCCTGTTAATCCCTGCACCTCATGTCAGACACCTTGAGGTACCTGCCACGAGGTGCAGGGATTAACAGAATCTCCCATTTCTCTATGGCACCTTGTGTTACGGCCGGGTTACAGCCGTAACACAGGCTCCCAAAGGGAAATGTGGGAAAGCGACCGCACCATGTGTGATCATATCGTAATTTGGCAGTCGGGACCTGTTTCTGCCATGGTGTCGGTCGAAGGAAACTCCGACCGACATCGTAATACACCCCAAAGAATTCATAGTGATCACTACTCACCTGGGCAGAGAGAATATTCTATACAGATGAGGGTTCTCTTTCCAACTGCTCTTCACCTACAACGGCATACAACACAGCATTCAGGAGATGGGGAGGCGAGAAATATCCTGGGTTTACCAAGTATGAGCGATGCCCTTGATGAGGGAGCAGCACCACCCAGAAAAGACATCCGGGGAGCCTGGCACACACCTAACCTAGCCACTAAAGTCTGCATAGAGTGTAAAAGAGTGCAATAGCTGTAGGACAAAGAGACAAGACTGGCTACCTTTTGAGAAGAATTGTGGACACTCACCATTTAGGGATGTAACATTACAGGGGGGGCAGTTCCTATTGAGCCCCAGTCTGAACCATCTCCGCACGACAGACTTCCCTGTTACATGCCTCAGGTTTGCTCTTGTGATCACTTGCTGGCACCATCAATGGCCTGCTGTGAGACTCTCTGGAACTGAACTTATGCGCCACACCACACTGGCTTGCTTCAGAGACAGACGGGGTCTTCAAGACATGACCCCGGAGTTAGCCCCACACTCTTGTGAGTCGAACACAAAAGGCAGCATATGGAAATGTTTGTATGCTTACTGCCAATAATTTGAATTGTTAATCTATGTTCACAGCTATATTATGATTATTATTTAGTTCCATGTTTTTCATTTATTCACTGTTATAGCTCAAATATAGCTACACAAATAACAGCATAAGGAACGTTACAGCACATTATCACTCCCCACTGTGACCCTCTCTGGAAAAGACATGGGTTTCGCTTTTAGAAGAGGTTCAGCCCAACGCACTTGTATCTACATGGGAACTCTCTTTCCACCAACCTATCATGAGCCACTAGGACTCAGCATCTGCACACAATTGCTATGGTGAATTACCAACTCAATGATACTTTTTTGTTAAAACATTCTTAAAGAACCATATTCAAATTTTTAATCAAGCACATTCACATGTATTTTAAATGAATAAACTAAACAATACACTGGTATGATTTTCATCCAAACATTTTATACAATGCAACAAGTAATCTTTTCTCCTATGCATAAACTAAATTAGACAATGCAGGTTCAAAACATTCAATCCGCAAATTTCCAGAAATTGCCCAATGCATTTTGGGCCTAGTTGGCCCTTCTTCGGGGGTCAGCAATCTGCGAAAAATATATACACATAAAGTATTTTAGATTAATCACTTATGTTGATTGGATTATATACATTTTTACAAGCAATTGAAAGGCATCGTTAAATACAAGGAAAATGATCTCTTTTGTTACATTTCTTATTTGTACTATGAGAGCATTAATAGCATGTTCAAGATGGAAAACAAAAAACGAAAACACCGTGAGAAAAATCCGTCGTCAAAATTACACCGTGTGCCCTCCACCATAGTGACCACTTCTTCGAAATACTTACAATGAAAACTGAATTCTTATATTCCATGGAAATCTGCAAGCAAATAACAACAAACTACTAAAAACCATCGACTCGCTAAAAACATTGCTAAAGATTGCAGGCCCCGAAGAAGGGCCATCTAGGCCCGAAATGCATTGGGCAATTTCTGGAAATTTTCAGATTGAATGTTTTGAACCTGCATTGTCTAATTTAGTTTATGCATAGGAGATAAGATTACTTGTTGCATTGTATAAAATGTTTGGATGAAAAACAAACCAGTGTATTGTTTAGTTTATTCATTTAAAATACATGTGAATGTGCTTGATTAAAAATTTGAATGTGGTTCGTTAAGAATGTTTTAACGAAAAAGTATCATTGAGTTGGTAATTCACCATAGCAATTGTGCGCAGAGGCTGAGTCCTAGTGGCTCATGATAGGTTGGTCAGTCTAGGGGTGACCGCTCAGCCCTCCACAGGGCTTGGTCGCCCCACTCACTGCTGCCGCTCCTGCCTGCCTCTGCCGCCTCCTGCCTGCAGATTCCTTCGCTCGCTGCCCGCTGCTCCTGGGAATTTCCCGCTGCTCCTGGGAATTTCCCGCTGCCCGCTGCTTCTTGGAATTTCCCGCCGCTGCCTCCCTGCGGCCCCGCCCCCCTGTGATTCCATTCGCTGCCCCGCTCCCACCACCCAGCTGCTCCTCCCTCCCGGCTCCTTACTTAAGGGGACCGTAGGGGACCACAGAGTGTGACCGCTCAGCCCTCCACAGGGCTTGGTCGCCCCACTCACTGCTGCCGCTCCTGCCTGCCTCTGCCGCCTCCTGCCTGCAGATTCCTTCGCTCGCTGCCCGCTGCTCCTGGGAATTTCCCGCTGCTCATGGGAATTTCCCGCTGCCCGCTGCTTCTTGGAATTTCCCGCCGCTGCCTCCCTGCGGCCCCGCACCCCTGTGATTCCATTCGCCGCCCCGCTCCCGCCACCCAGCTGCTCCTCCCTCCCGGCTCCTTACTTATGACGCCCCCAGAGCGACCGCGCAGCGGACGCGCGCAGCGGGAGTGTCGATTGAGCGCCGAAGGTGCGCCAAAGGTAAGCCCGTCTGCGCCCGTCCGCGCCTGGAACGCGCCCAGCGCCAGACCCCCTGGTCCTCGCCCTCGTCAGCACACCCTGCACATCTACGACGCCAAAACCCTCCACGCACTCAACGCCGGCCGAAACACCGCCTGCTACTGAGCCACCCCGAGACGCACCCACGGACCCTTCACCTGCCTGACCTGCCGCTTCACCGGCCTCCGACCCAACACCGCACCTGCTAAACCGAGCCCCAGCAACAAACACCTGATGTGCATCCTGCTCAACACCCGCTCCGTTCACAGGCATGCCGTCGAACTCTGGAACCTCCTCGACTCGACAGCACCAGACATCGCCTTCCTGACGGAAACCTGGATGAACGCCTCCTCAGCGCCCGACGTTGCCATCGCCGTCCCGGAAGGCTACAAAATCACCAGGAAGGACCGCGTCAACCAGACAGGAGGAGGCATCGCCATCATCCACAAGAACACCATCCGCATCACGACCAACTCCGATGACA
The DNA here is from genome assembly GCF_964204655.1 of Triturus cristatus. Lineage (NCBI taxonomy): Eukaryota > Metazoa > Chordata > Amphibia > Caudata > Salamandridae > Triturus > Triturus cristatus. The sequence continues at coordinate 739,564,221 of NC_140585.1, forward strand.
CCTTCACCTCCGCCGAACACCTCCACTTCCAGATACACACCGACCCCAAGACCATGCTCAGAGGCACCCTTGTCTACAGACCACCGGGACCACGCACACAGTTCAGCAAAGACATCACAGACTTCGTCAGCCCGCACGCCATCAATTCCACCGACTACATCCTCCTGGGGGACCTCAACTTCCACCTGGAGGACAACAAGGACCGCAACACCACTGCTCTGCTGGACAACCTGGCCAACCTCGGACTCAAGCAACTGGTAACCACCCCCACCCACTACGCCAGCCACACGCTTGACCCAGTCTTCTCATCCAGCAAATACGTCACCTTCAGCCACTCCACCAATCTCCAGTGGACTGACCACAGCTGCGTCCACTTTAGCTTCAGTAAAACGACGACCCACCACCACCCTCAACAAGCACCCCGCAGGAGCTGGAACAAGATCACGGCGACCAGCTCTCCACCTTCCTCAGCCAGAACCCCCCCACCAGCTCAACAGACCCCAACGAAGCCGTCAACAACCTCACACAGTGGATCACCAACTGCGCAGACGCCCTCGCACCACTGAAGAAAAACCCCCCTGTTGGAAGGCGGACCTCGGGGAGTCGGAGAGACCACCCAGAGGGGCCCCCACACTGTACGAAGTAGCCGAGCGCTGCTGAGAAGCCTCCGGGGGAGATCCTTCTCCTATCATGTACTAGCACAGTAACACCACCACACCGGACTCAAGGAGGTTGTCTCAAGACGAGCAAATCTTTATCAGCACTTAAAGGTTACGGGATCAATATTTACACAAAAAGGATCAAGGGATCCACAAAAGTCTCAGTGTCTCTTTAGAAGGGAAGGGGTAGCGGGACAGTCTTTGGCAGGAGCTCGGTACGAGGGTACCTGGGGCCCAGTTCTTATCCTCAAGCTGGAGGACCTCCGGATCTCGGAGGGGTCGAGCCGCGACGGCGTCAGCAGGGCTCTGGCGTTCAGTTCGTGGAGAGCCGCGACCAGGTCAGCGGGGCTCTCAAGATGGTTTCTGCTCAGCTCGAGCCGCGACGTCGTCAGCAGGGCTCCGAGGGAGGATTCAGCGAGGTTGGGCCGCGACAGCGTCAGCAGGGCCCCGATGTTCCGGGGGGCTTCAAGGTTTCAGCAAGAAGGAGCCGCGACGCAGTCTGCAGGGCTCGTGGTGGATTCAAGCAAGAGTTCTTCTCCGTAGGGTCGGCCGCGATTCGATCAGCAGGGCTCTCGACTCCGGGATACAACTGCCGGTCTGTGGCGGGGTCGCCCCAGATATAGGCCTGGAGCCCTTTGATGTCCGGACCCTTGCGCCCGGGGGGCGGAGAGGCCGGGTTGGGAGCGGCCAGACGCCCAGCAGGAGAGGCGCCCGGCCCAGGAGAGATGGAGGCCGATCGCACCTCGGTGTGTGGGGACGGTTGGGGGTCCCATCGATACCGCCCTCCGCCAGGGCGATGAGGTGTGCACGTGATACCCCCTGGCCAGGTCTTGGTGCCTCAATGTCTGGGCCTTGCTGGGGCCGAGGCCGGGTTGAGCGGAGTCATGTGGACTGGTGTGCAGGGTCACGTGGCAGGCAACAAAATGGTGGAGCCCCGAGGTGTACGTGACCTCGTGCGGCTCGAACGGGTAGCCCGTGGAGGCCAGGGCGGGGAACGGGCCCAACCCCAGGGAAGTCAGGACTACGCCACGAGGCCGGGTCCAACAGGCGTCCCCCCCAGCCGAAGGCAGGGAGAGTCACCCATCTTCTTGGGGATTCTCCTCGTCAAGGCGGAAGAAGCGGGACAGGCCGTCAGCGTTGGCGTGGTCATTGCCGGGTCGGTGCTCAACCGAAAAGTCCATCCCCTGCAGGGCAATGGACCACCGCAGCAGCTTGGGATTTTCGCCTCTCATTTGCATTAACCACCGCAAGGGCCGGTGGTCGGTCTGGACCCGAAAGTGGGTACCGAAGAGATAGGGCCGCAGCTTCTTAAGGGCCCACACTACGGCGAAGGCCTCGCGCTCGATGGTGCTCCATCGTTGCTCCCGGGGCAGCAGCCGTCGGCTGATGAAGGCCACCGGGCGGTTGAGTCCCTTCTCATCAACCTGAGACAGGACGGCCCCGATCCCATATTCGGAGGCGTCTGTCTGTACGATAAACTCTTTACTGTAGTCAAGGGCCTGGAGCACAGGGGCAGTGTACATCGCTGCCTTGAGAGTCTCGAAAGCTGATTGGCAGCGGGGAGTCCAGTGCACCTTCTTGGGCTGTTTCTTCGAGGTGAGCTCCGTGAGCGGCCCAACAATGCTCCCATAGTCCTGGATGAACCGCCGGTAGTATCCGGTGAGGCCGAGGAAGGCCCGCACAGCGGTCTGGGTAGTGGGGGGTTCCCAGGCCTGGATGGCATCGACTTTTGGCTGGAGGGGGGCCACCTGACCGCTTCCCACCTGATGGCCCAGGTAGGTCACCGATCCTTGGCCGGTCTGGCATTTGCTGGCCTTGATCGTGAGCCCGGCCCTTTGGAGGGCGGCCAGGACGGCTTTGAGGTGAACTAGGTGCTCAGCCCAGTGGTTGCTGTACACGGCAATGTCATCCAAATAGGCCGCGCTGAAGGCCTCGAGCCCGGCCAGAACCTTGTTTACGAGTCTCTGAAAAGTGGCCGGGGCGTTCTTCATGCCGAAGGGCATCACCCGAAAGTGGTAATGCCCATCAGGGGTAGAAAAGGCGGATCTTTCTCGTGCGCCGGGGGTGAGCTGGATCTGCCAGTACCCGGCGGTGAGGTCCAGCGTGCTCAGGTAGCGGGCGGACCCCAAGCGGTCGATGAGTTCGTCGGCCCGGGGTATAGGATGGGCGTCCGTCTTGGTCACAGCATTCAGGGCTCGGTAGTCTACACAAAATCGTAACTCCGGGGGATGGCCTTGGGCTGTGGCCTTTGGTACCAGGACGACAGGGCTGGCCCACGGGCTGTCAGAGGGCTCGATGACCCCGAGGGCCAACATCTTCGCTACTTCGGCCTGGATGCATGCCCGTACTCGGTCGGGTACCCTGTAGGCTCGGTGTCGCACGGGGGGACTGTCCCCGGTGTCGACGTCGTGGATGCACCAGTGGGTCACCCCCGGGGTGAGGGAGAAGAGGGCTGCGTAGTCCTGCAGCAGTTGTCGACAGTCGATGCGCTGTTCCGGGGTCAGGGAGGAGGCGAGCTGGACACCTTTGATGGATCCGTCGTGGACGTCGTTCTGCAAGAGGTCGGGTAGGGGCTCGGAGTCGTCCTCGCCCCCCTCGTCGGTCGCCAGCAGCAGGCTCAGTTCGGTCCGGGCAAAGTGGGGTTTGAGCCGGTTAGCGTGTAGAACCCGGAGGGGGTTCCGGGGGGACTCTAGGTCGACTAGGTAGGTGACGGGGCTCTTTTTCTCCACCACCTTGAAGGGCCCGGTCCACTTGTCCTGGAGGGCGCAGGGCTCAACAGGGGCCATGACCCAGACTCGCTGGCCTGGCTCGAACTCGATTGTAGAGGTGTTCCGATCGTACCACCGCTTCATGTCCTCCTGGCTGGCCTCGAGGTTGGTTTCGGCCATGGCTCGGAACTTGCGGGTCTGGTTACGTAGGGTCAGGAGGTATCGGTAGACGTCAGGAGGGGCGCCTTGGAGCTTCGTCTCCCAGCCCTCCTTGACCAGGCTGAGGGGTCCGCGGACCGGATGTCCATACAATAGTTCAAACGGGCTGAACCCCAGGGACTTCTGCGGGACCTCCCGATAGGCGAACAGGAGGCATGGCAGTAGGACATCCCATCTCCGCCGGAGGGGCTCTTCCAAGCCCTGAATCATCCCCTTTAGGGTTCGGTTAAAGCGCTCGACCAGCCCGTTCCCCTGAGGGTGGTAGGGGGTTGTGAATTTGTACGTGACCCCGCACTGTTGCCACAGGGACCGCATGTACTTGGAGATGAAGTTTGTGCCCCGGTCGCTCACCACTTCCCGGGGAAATCCCACTCTGGAGAAGATTCCCATTAAGGCCCGGCCCACCACGGGGGCCGTTACAGTTCTCAGCGGGACAGCCTCCGGGTACCTGGTGGCGTGGTCCACGAGGACCAGGATGAAACGGTGGCCCAGGGCGGTCCGGGGGTCCAGGGGCCCCACAATGTCGATCCCGACCCGTTCGAACGGGGTGCTGACGGCTGGAAAGGGCTGGAGGGGGGCCTTGACCCGACCCCCGGTCTTCCCGCTGGCTTGGCAGGTCTGACAGGACCGGCAGTGGTTGTCCACGTCTTTCCGCATCCGGGGCCAGTAGAAGTGGGTCACCAGACGGCTGTAAGTTTTGTCTTGCCCTAGGTGTCCGGCGAGGGGCACGTCATGTGCCAGGTTGAGAAGGAACTCCCGGAAGCGGAGGGGGACCACCAACACACGGCTGGCCCCGAGTTCTGCCAATTTCTGTTCACTGTACAATAGGCCCTCGGCCCAGTAGACCCAGTGGGTGCCGGTCTGGTCACCGTTGGCCTGTGCGGACGCTTGTTGTCGGACCCCTTCGAGAGAGGGACAGGACTGCTGTTCTTGCTGGAACTGCTCTCGGGTGGGGCCCCCTTCGTGGCGTCATTGTGCAAGTTCTGGTAGGGCGCCGAGGGAAGCAATCTCTTCGGGGGAGGGTTCAGTAGGTCCAGTGTCGGTGTCCGCCTCCCCCTCGCTGCAGGCAGGGGGTGGTGCGAGCCCCTCGGGCTGGGCGGCACCGGGGGCCAGGGATGAGCGGGGGGCCTGGGCGGCCATGGACCGGGTGATGGCGCAGGCCCATTCGGACAGTCCCAGCATTCGGAGGTGCTCTCGTCGCTCCACTTGAGCCCAGGGGGAACTCTCTAGGTCGTTCCCCAGGAGGCAGTCCACTGGTGCGTCGTCGCGGACAGTCACTTTTAGTAGGCCTGTCACCCCTCCCCACTCGAAGGGGACCAGGGCCATCTGGCACAGGCTTTCGCTGTTGTCGGCCGTCCGGACGGGGCACAGCACATTGGGTAGGATTTGTTCGGGGGTCACCAGGTGGCAGCGGACAGCGGTGACACTGGCGCCGGTGTCACGAAGGGCTTCGGCCCGTCGGCCATTGATGGTGACCTGCTGCTGGTATTTCTGGGTGTTGCTTGGGATGGGGGTGCGGGGCACCATTTCTCGGCTGCCCAGGCAGACCAGGGACATGGCCGCCGGCTCCCATTCGGTGGTTCCTCGGTCGAGGGGTTCTTCTTCTTCCTCTCCTTCCCCCAGGGCGGCGGCCGCCAGCTGTCGAGGCGGGGGCCCGCCGGCCCCGCTTCTTCGGTTCAGGGGGCAGACCGGATCGCTGGCATAGTGTCCGGTTTGTTGACAGCCGTAGCAGGTTACTGGGGGCCGTGGTCCGGTTCTGGCTGGGGTCGCCCCTCTTCGGGCTAGGCTCGGGGAGAGGTGTTGCTGCGGCGGCCCTCGAGGTGGGCTCCTGGGGGCCCCGGCGGGGGGGTCCCGGTTCCGGTTCGGCCCTCCCCCTCCACCGCGTTGGCGGGGAGGTCCGGTGGGGTTCCTCTGGTACTCCCCCATCGAGTTCCGGGGGACTCGGGTGTTGACCCATTGATCGGCCTCGACGGCGAGTTTTTGTGGGTCGGTCATCTTGCTGTCGAGGAGGTGTTGCCTTAGCTCCACGAAGCAATTGTTGGAGAGATGTTCCCAAACGATGAGGTCGACCAGCTGCCCGTAGGTGGTGACCTTGCTACCCTTCATCCATCCTTCTAGGGCCCGGCTGAAAAAGTCCACATATTCCACCCAGGTAATACCCGGGATCTTCTTACAGTCTCTGAACCGCTGGCGGTACATTTCTGCGGTTAGCCCGTAGCGGGTGAGCAGGGCCTCCTTCATGTGGTCGTAGGAGGTCATCACCTCCTCTGGCAGCTGGAGCAGTGTGTCTCGACCTTCACTAAGGAACCGACCCCACAGGCCGGCGCCCCAGTCCTTTCGGGGCACCCGATGGGAGGTCATGGCCACCTCGTATGCCTTGAACCATTGTTGGATGTCGTCATTTTTATAGTACTCCTTGACGACATCTTTAGGGATATGTACCTTGGTTTCGGCAGGCGGTAGGGAGTCTTTATTACTGGGGGTGTCGGTCCCCCCTTTCTTTGCCTTGAGCTCGAGCTCTTTGAGGCTTCGCTCGTGCTCAAGGGTCAGTCTTTTTTCTTCCAACTCTCGATGCCGTCTCTTCTCTTCTATCTCCTCTTGTAGCCGTAGCTGCTCTAGGGCCAGTTTCTTTTCTGCTAGCTGGAGTTCGCCGTCCAGCCGTAGTCGTGCGAGCTCTAGTTCGTGGTTCCGGACCTTCTTCCGTTCTCGTATCTCCTCTTCGGAGAGGCCGGTTTCTAGGCTGTTTCTTCCTCCGGTTGCCGGAGTCGGTGCGGTTGAAGTGGCCACAGTCAGGGGCAGTGGACCTTCGTCCTGGGAGGGGCCTGCCCCGGCCTCTAGCCAGGTCCTCAGGGCTTTCTGCATCTCTTCTTTGGTACCTAGGCCGGTGGTTGCAATGCCCTTGTCTTTGCAGAACTGTTTCAATTCTTTGTGCGTGTATTCCTCCAACCGTTCGGGCTGGAACTCCGTGGTCGTGTTGTTCTCTTGGTTGCTCATGACTTCCGGTTGTTTGGATGGGTAGCTAGTGGGTTACTGGCTTGTACGTACTGCGTTCGGCTCGGATCCCGTCGCTGGCCACCAAATGTTGGAAGGCGGACCTCGGGGAGTCGGAGAGACCACCCAGAGGGGCCCCCACACTGTACAAAGTAGCCGAGCGCTGCTGAGAAGCCTCCGGGGGAGATCCTTCTCCTATCATGTACTAGCACAGTAACACCACCACACCGGACTCAAGGAGGTTGTCTCAAGACGAGCAAATCTTTATCAGCACTTAAAGGTTACGGGATCAATATTTACACGAAAAGGATCAAGGGATCCACAAAAGTCTCAGTGTCTCTTTAGAAGGGAAGGGGTAGCGGGACAGTCTTTGGCAGGAGCTCGGTACGAGGGTACCTGGGGCCCAGTTCTTATCCTCAAGCTGGAGGACCTCCGGATCTCGGAGGGGTCGAGCCGCGACGGCGTCAGCAGGGCTCTGGCGTTCAGTTCGTGGAGAGCCGCGACCAGGTCAGCGGGGCTCTCAAGATGGTTTCTGCTCAGCTCGAGCCGCGACGTCGTCAGCAGGGCTCCGAGGGAGGATTCAGCGAGGTTGGGCCGCGACAGCGTCAGCAGGGCCCCGATGTTCCGGGGGGCTTCAAGGTTTCAGCAAGAAGGAGCCGCGCCTCAGTCTGCAGGGCTCGTGGTGGATTCAAGCAAGAGTTCTTCTCCGTAGGGTCGGCCGCGATTCGATCAGCAGGGCTCTCGACTCCGGGATACAACTGCCGGTCTGTGGCGGGGTCGCCCCAGATATAGGCCTGGAGCCCTTTGATGTCCGGACCCTTGCGCCCGGGGGGCGGAGAGGCCGGGTTGGGAGCGGCCAGACGCCCAGCAGGAGAGGCGCCCGGCCCAGGAGAGATGGAGGCCGATCGCACCTCGGTGTGTGGGGACGGTTGGGGGTCCCATCGATACCGCCCTCCGCCAGGGCGATGAGGTGTGCACGTGATACCCCCTGGCCAGGTCTTGGTGCCTCAATGTCTGGGCCTTGCTGGGGCCGAGGCCGGGTTGAGCGGAGTCATGTGGACTGGTGTGCAGGGTCACGTGGCAGGCAACAAAATGGTGGAGCCCCGAGGTGTACGTGACCTCGTGCGGCTCGAACGGGTAGCCCGTGGAGGCCAGGGCGGGGAATGGGCCCAACCCCAGGGAAGTCAGGAACACGCCACGAGGCCGGGTCCAACACCCCCCCCCAGCAGACGCGGCAGCAAGAAAGCCTCCTGGTTCACCGACGAGCTCATCACCTCCAAGAAGAACTGCCGCTCCCTGGAGAACACCTGGCGCACCAACCAGACCACAGACAACATGACGACCCTCAAACACGCCACCCACAAACACCACCAACTGATCCGCGCCACAAAGAAGACAGCCTTCAAGGAACGACTGGACAACAACACCCACAACAGCAAGGAACTCTTCAGCATCGTCAAAGAGCTCTCCAACCCCGACGCCGGAAACAATGACATCACTCCCTCGCAAGACCTCTGCGACTCCCTCGCAGCCTTCTTCCACGACAAGATCGCCAACATTCACAACAGCTTCGGCCCACCAACCACGAACCCCACCACCAAACCGATGCCCCCCACTGCCACCCTCCGCACCTGGACCCCAGTCAGCACCGAAGACACAACACGCACAATGAACACCATCCACTCCGGATCCCCTACGGACCCCTGCCCACACCACATCTTCAACACGGCCGACCACATCATCGCACCCCACCTCCGCGACACCATCAACGCCTCCTTCAAAACCGCCACCTTCCCGGAGTGCTGGAAACACGCCGAGATCAGTGCCCTGCTGAAGAAACCAACTATAGACCCCTCCGACCTCAAGAACTACCGCCCCATCTCGCTCCTCCCGTTTCCTGCCAAAGTCATCGAGAAGACCGTCAACAGACAGCTAGCTGCCTTCCTCGAGACCAACGGATCCCTCGACCACTCCCAATCCGGCTTCCGAGCCAACCACAGCACGGAGACCGCCCTCATCGCAGCCACAGACGACATCAGATCCCTAATGGACAACGGGGAAACTGCGGCCCTCATCCTCCTGGACCTCTCCGCAGCGTTTGACACTGTCTGCCACCGCACCCTGGTACAGCGCCTGAACAACACCGGCATCCAGGAGAGGGCCCTGGAGTGGATCACCTCATTCCTCGCCGGAAGAACCCAGAGAGTCCACCTCCCCCCGTTCCGGTCAGCGGCCACCGAAGTCATCTGCGGCGTTCCACAAGGGTCATAGCTCAGCCCCACCCTCTTCAACGTCTACATGAGCCCCCTCGCAACCATCGCACGTCAACACAACCTCAAGATCATCACCTGCGCCGACGACACCCAGCTGATCCTCTCCCTCACCAGTGACCCGGACGCCGCCAGAGCCAGCCTACACGAAGGGATGAAAGACGTCGCCGAATGGATGAAGAACAGCCGCCTGAAACTGAACTCAGACAAGACGGAGGTCCTCATCCTGGAATCATCACCCTCCGCCTGGGACGACTCCTGGTGGCCCCCCGCCCTGGGAGCCACCCCCAAGCCAACGGACCACGCACGCGACCTAGGCTTCATCCTGGACTCCTCCCTCTCGATGACCAGACAAGTCAACGCCGTCTCGTCTTCATGCTTCAACACCCTGCGCATGCTTCGAAAGATCTTCTGGTGGATCCCCACCGAGACCAGGAAGACGGTCACCCAGGCCCTCGTCACCAGTCGGCTGGACTACGGGAACACCCTCTACGCCGGCAACACCGCCAAACTCCAGAAGAAACTCCAACGGATCCAGAACGCCTCAGCACGACTCATCCTGGACATCCCCCGACACAGCCACATCTCCGGACACCTGAGAGACCTGCACTGGCTCCCCGTCAACAAAAGAATCACGTTCCGACTCCTCACCCACGCACACAAGGCCCTCCACGACCTGGGCCCCAAGTTCCTCAACAGCCGCCTGACCTTCCACAAGCCCACCCGCCAGCTCCGGTCTGCCAGCCTCGCTCTTGCCACCGTCCCCCGCATCCGCAGAGCCACCACCGGAGGAAGATCCTTCTCCTACCTGGCAGCCAAGACATGGAACTCCCTCCCCATCCACCTCCGGACAACGCAAGACCATCTCGCCTTCAGGAAGCAACTCAAGACCTGGCTGTTCGAGCAGTAGCGTTCCCCCCCCCCCCCAGCGCCTTGAGACCCTCCGGGTGAGCAGTGCGCTATACAAATGCCTATGATTGATTGATTGATAGTGGCACAGTGTAGACAAAATGTGCTATCCACTGCAGCACGCTGGTTGTTTAAATTAGTTTAACCAATAGAGGTAGTTGTAAGCTACACAACACACAAAAAAAAACAAGGAGTGCTTCTCTGCTCGATTCATTGTTCAACTCTCTTTCCACCCCACGACAGGGCTGTTGGTCGTTGTACTTAACATACAAGAGCTCAACTTCCCAGTTAAAAGGAGAGCTCAACTGCCGTGGCTTGAAGCCAAGGAGGTGGATAAAGCCCTCCTTCAAGAGACTCACCCCCCCAAAAGACGTTCCCAGACTCCGGTCCTACTGGTTCCCCACCCAACATCAAGCAGTCACCACTTCTATAAATAAAGGTGTACAGTGGTGGCTGCTCCCGATGCAACATGGTAGGGTGGGTGGAATCGGAGGGGGGAATAAATACAGATTTTTTTTTTTAAAAAGTATAACATTAGAAAATAAATAAATTAGGACATACCTGACACGTCCTCTCCATCTTGCTCTTCTCCCAAACCTCGACTGGCACACACTGCACAGGCTCCCAGATGCCCATCCCAGCACTTCTCTCATGATGGGAAAACAATTCCTGGCATGAGAATAGCACTGGGGTTGGTCTGAGCGGCCTAGTTTGCCACTCACACACTGTCTGGGAGCCTGTGGCTTTTCTCCACCCGGCTAAGTGCGCATGACGGTTTGGCCGGCCTACGACGGCCGACCAAATTGTCATGCATGCTTAGTAGTGCCCACAACTGCTCCTCCAGGATGGCCCAGCCCCGCCCTGTGTCTTGGCTACACAGCAGAGGCAACGGTAAAGAAGAAAATTATGATAAAATGATTTTATTATCATTTTCATTTTTCACTGTTGCCTCTACTGGTTAGCAGCAGTGAGGTGACGCTCCTCCACCATACCAGAGGAGCCTCCCCTGGAGGTGTAGCTATAATGTTGAGACATGGCCTATTTTGTGAACTTGGCTCAAAATTGCAATACAAGGGGGAAAGGCTGATTGGGATTCAGGGCAGGCCGGGCGGGCTCGTTATCACCATTTACTTTGTCCATGCACACCCAATGGCAAAGAACAGTTCTATGCAATCATGATTGCTGTGATCAGGGACTCATCCAAAGGACACATTCTAGTGTGTGTGTGAGGGGGTGGGGGAATTTACCAAAACTCTCTTATACAGAACAGGACAGATCCCCAACATGACCAGGGCAGACAAGACCACCTCTTTCCCTGATGCAGAGCGTAATGGACTTGAACATAGAGGACATCTGGAGAATACAACACTCAGGTGACAGGGACTTTACTTTTTACTCCAGTATCCATAGATCATATACGTGCATTAGCAATTTTCTGACATCCACTGCCCTCAAGCCTCAGATAGTGGCCACAGAAATAGGTCCAAAAATGCTATCAGACCACACAGCAGTGTGATTGAACCTAGACACAGCACTACCCTATCCTTGCCTCGTTCACCTGTGGCCCTTTAATGAAATAGTAATTAGGGATTCTATAGTGAAAGGCAGTATAAAAGAGGCAATAGAACTTTACTTCAGAGAAAACAATGACGGCGCTGTGAGCCAGAGCATCTATGGGACGTGGCAAAAGCAGTAATGCAGGAAGAACTCACCTCCCATACTGCATCTCATGAGAGGTTAAAAGGCAAAAAAAGACAAACTAGAAGATGATTTGCAATGCTTAGAGACACAGCATAAGCAGACATACTCACTACACACATATAGGAAGCTACGTAAGGTTAGAAACAAACTAGAACAACTCCTAATGTGCGATACTGCGAGAAAACTATCCATTTAAAGCACACATTCTATGAACGCGGTGACAAGGCAGACAGACTGCTGGCATATAGACTCAAACAAGCGTGCACAAGAAATCATATTCATTGGACGCACAGGATGCTTACTTGTGCTCCTATCATTGCTTCATGAGGCTCAAAGACCTTATGCCTCTTGAGGAAGAAATAGCAGCAGAGAAGGTAGGAATTACAATTTTTAACCTTACCAACCTGTAAAGGCCCGGGACCGGGTGGCTTTCCTTCTTCATTCTATAAGGCATTCACCACTCTCCTGGTAGCACCATTGTTTTCTGTCTATAATGATATTGTCATCTGCTAAATCGTCACAGACACGATTGCTAGAGGCACAAATTACTCTCCTCTTAAAATGCCAGAAAGAGCCTACTGCATGTTCTGTGTATCAACCCATTGCATTCTTCAACACGCATGCCAAAATATTCACATCCATAACAGTGTCTCAGCTCCATTCGATCTTGGACACCCTGATATCACTCTAACAAACAGGGCTCAAACACAATTAACAAGCTAGAGACAAAACCAGTCTAGCCACCACCCTATCAAAGTGGCTAAAAGGACCAAGACAACGATGGTCATTCTCTCACCGGACGCAGAAAAGGTCTTCAAAGGATTAATTGGTCTTATATATCTAAGCTGCTAGATAAGACCTGCTTGGGCCCATGGTAAGACCTGCTTTGGCTCGCAGCTGAAACAACCGATATTGGCTAACTACCAAAACCCAACAGCAAAAATAAAGATAAACAATGAGCTCACAGCATTGATAACCATCACAAAGGACATCAGGTAAGGATGTCCACTTTTATCACTAATATTTGCTTTGTCAATGAAACCTTTCATTCAGAGAGTACAGAATAATCCCAGCATTAAAGGCCTTCACGTGGGTAACGAAGAATATAAATTTGCACTTTATGCAGACGATGTGCTCTGTTTCCTCGCTGACCCTGCCACCTCCATATCTGCGTTAAAGGAGGAACTGGCAAGATTTGTAGAAGCCCTGGAATTCTCCGTTAACTTTTCCAAATCATGTGGCATGAGTATGGCTGCAGAAGCTGAGGACTCCCATAACACACTCCTCCATAACGACTTCGCATGGATGCTTGATTCTATCCTGACCTTGGAAATCCCGAATTCCTTGGGAAACATATACCAGTGTTTCGTACCGTCCCTGCTTTGCACCTTATACTAGGAACTCTATTGGTGGGGCCAACTCGAGATTTCTTAGTTAGGCCTCATGACCTTGGTGAAGATGAATTTTCTGCTAAGTCTTCTTTACTTAGTTCAATCACTTCAACTGAAGTTTCAAACAGCCACCCAAGACCTTATCCAGCAAAAGTTTTTAACCTTCATGTGGACGGAAAGGGTTCCCGGGGTTCCGGGAGAAACCCTTTACAAATCTCCTGCGGTAAGGGGTTGGGGTTCCTGAACATCTGGCCACACAGCTTTGTCCAGCAGTGGACTGGAACTATAGAGTTAATGACAGAGGCTGGATCCATAATGAACAACATTTCTCTCCAACCCACTGAGGGAAATACTATGGCTTTCCCAGAGAACAAGACCCACAAAATGACTCACACTCAACACAACCCTTATAATATTGGAATTTTGGCAACAAATCCCACACAAAACATCCCCATTAACGCCCATTATCAGGAACACAGATTTTTCACTGGGCATTCCAGACCTAGGGTTTGCACATTGGAAAGTGGAGAACCCACCTAACCTGGGCGACCTATATCTTGATGGCAAAGTCTCCACTCTGGACGAGTTATAAGTAGACTGGCGCCTGGTAGGGAGGACCACTATCACCTTACACAATTGCTCTACTGAGCACAAAGGGAATGAAGGACAAAGCTGCAAGGAAAACAACTGCACTCAAAATCTTTTTTGCAGATAAAATATGACAAAAAAGGCATAACAACGGTACAATGAACTATCACAAACCTCGGCACAAATACCAAACCTAAATACACACTTGTATGGTAAAGGGACCTGTGCCACGAAATCACATCTGATAGGTGGGAAAAGATATGACTGTTTGGCCACCCAAGACGGACCGCCAAACAGTCATGCGCACTTAAGAAAGTGCCTACCTCTCCTTCCCCTGCTCCTGTGCCAGCCCTGCCCTGTGCCGAACCTAAAATGTAAACCAAGTGAGCTAGGACGGAAAAACATTATAACGTGGTATTATCATTTAGTTTTCCTTTTTGAACTGCTCACAGAGCAGTGGGGCGAAGCTCCTCAGCCTTAGCGGAGGAGCCGCAGCTTTATTTACTCTCATTGCGTTATAAAGCGCTTTCATGCATCCAGCTTCTGCTTCGGTGCGCTGTGACGTTGTGTAAACCTCAAGCAGGAGCAGAATTAATAAAATAACCGCGGCAGGTGAAGAAACAAGTTAACCAGCATGATAACTTTCATGCATTTGCACTTGACAAAACATAAATAATCGTCCCAGTATTCTATGTATATATTTTATTTTTGTTGGCTTGATGAATTCATGTTCTGGGCGACCTGGAAGTGCTGCTCACAAATCTCGCTGATTATCGATGGCCAAACTAGGCGTCTCGTGTGGCCTTTGTCTGTCACCCCCTGCAGGTGAACTACTGCTGACCTGACCAAAGATATGAGGCGACTGTGTGCCTTGTTAAGTGAAAGCCTCAGGAATGTTGTCATCCCATTCGCAGGAAGGGCTCTCTCCGACAACAGGGAGACACACGACAAGTGGATGTCGGCGCGTGCGCTTCAAGAGCCTTCCTTTGTTCGCGCGCCGGTGATCGGCTGCCCTGGTGGGGGCGATGAATACAGGTAATCGCAGGCCTTCAAGTACGGGCATCAAAGACGCAAACAAGCCTGACAGGCAGAGCATCTGTTCAGCAGGACGTCAAACTCAGTATCAGCCCCGTGACAGCAGATCTAGACTGAAACAACTACTTTTAATTGAATAGTATAGCTGGCTAAGTACAGTATGCCTTACTTTGTTTGCCCGTGCGCCTGCTATCTGACACCAGGCCCAGGGCCATTCCTGTCAGGATGCTAGCTGATTAATGGCTGCTGACATACACGATACAAAAGTAATGCTCCTGATGGAACCGATGACGGCGATGTCTGTGGACACTGTGCCTAAAACACGACATCCTTTTGTGTCTTGCTAAGAGACCACGCGTCTAGCAAAGAGGCGCACAAACCCAAGCATTCGGGGCGCGTGCTCGCCAGAGGCCCGGCCGCCGCAAGTGCTAGTACACATGGATAGCTTCACAAAACTCGTAAACATCTGTCTGCACAATAGACGGGATGAGAAAAATGTAGACTGTTGAAAGATGAACTGTACTACATAAACACCACTTAGGAGCGCTCTGCTGATGGCGGGCACGCTTCCTTGCCACTTCATATTCAGACTCTGTATCACCTGGGGCAACCGGCTGGTTTATTTATTTAGTTAATCAATTAATCTTCTATTTATTTATATCGTGTTTAAGGGCTTTTGTAAAGCTCTACTGATGATGCTAGAAGACCGCAGAGAGCTTTGGGTTTTCGAACGTATACATGTTAGTAGAAACAGGATTATGCTTATCAGAAGCTGGTGGTGTAAAACCAATGAGTCCAATATGGGGGGCTGCCTAACAAACTTAGGGTCTGATATGGAGTTTGTCAGACGAGTTACTCCATCACAAACGTGACGGACACCCTCGATGGCTTATTACAAGTGTGTCATACCCTATGGCACTTGTAATAAGGTGGATGGGAGGTCCGCCTCATTTGTGTTGGAGTACCTGCCCGCCAAAATGTAAACCAGGCTCCATATGTCCCAGAATGTGCTCAAGCTTTAAAAGTACAAAGTCCTGACAGCCTGAACATAGTGCAGGCCAGGCTTCCCTGTTTTACCAGCACTGGCTTGAAAAATCTGCCGAAGAGGAAATTATCTGATTTGGATTTGGATTCACGAAATGCCTGGAATGGGTGAGTCTTTAGGTGGTTTCGGAACTTGACAAAGTTCTCTTCAAGTTTCAAATAAAAAGGAAGTGAGTTACATAGAGAGGGCCCCTGCGCATGGAAGGTTTGGGGACTATGCCTTTTGTCTGGTCATGTCGGGGTTCACTAGCCTTCTAGTAGCAGACCTGATGGTTAGCAACCTGTTGTGTTGCTGTTACATCTTAATGTTTATGTGTTGAGAGCTAGCTGGTGACACTTTTCACCTCCACTTTGCGTCGCTCGTGGTTGACAGTTAGGTTGAAATTCAGTGGCAGCCCACACAGATAAAGACCGGTGGGCAGGTGGGGGAGGGGGTGAGGAGAAAGGGGGGGGGGGCCGGCGGGAAGCGCGCGGGGTGAGAGTTCGGTGGGGGGTTAATAATTTTAAAAAAGCAAGACTTACCTGGTGCTGGCAGCCGCCTGTGACTACAAAGCCTTTCATACATCATGAAAGGCTATGTTGCATTCGTAAATGGCGAATTTTACTGAATCACTCTGTTAGCAACTGCAAAAAACGTTCATAAATGTGGCCCCTAGTTTCCATAGGAAAGGCATTTTTTGTCTTGCCTATCTTTATCTTTGGCGCCATTTGATGAATCTTTGTGAAATTTTCAAAAAAAAGTGGCCTGGTGAATCTTGTTCTGCATGGAAAGTTTTGGGGTAGTCCGTCAAGTGTGGTGAAAAAAAGGGAGGTTAAAAAGTGTGCGTTTCCCATGTTAATCCCATAGGAACTACAGCGCGAACTACTAAATGGAATTACACCAGATTTGGCAGAAAGCTAGCTTTTGGTTCGCAGATTGTGCTTTTTTTTTAATTAGGTGTATATCCGTTCAGTAGTTGTTGAGAAATTTAAGGGAAAAACATATAGATATCTGTGGATGTGAGTACTTAGCGCATAATCGTGAAAAATGATGAGGTCGCGCAGGTAATGCAGAGCTCTGATTGGCTGCCAATACTTCAATTAGGAAGTGTTGGCAGCCATCTTGGGACTCAGCTTTAGCCGAATCCCACAGAAAAAGTAAAATACAAAAAAAGAAAAGGGGACAGGGTAGGAATACTCTGACCCCCTAAACTTGATCATGGGGTCTCAGAATGACCCCGCAAGCCATACAAAGCATTCATATTTTTTTTACAGAGAAATTGCGATATTCACAAATTCGTGGCAAAAAAAAGACCATGCGCTGGGTCAGGCAAGACCTAAAAATGAAGCTGAGAAATGAGCAGAAAGAGGCTAAATAAAAGTGAGACCCACTCAGAGGCTCACACACCCATTCACACAAACACTCAGACACCCACTCACAGACCCACTCGGACACTCTCGCATGCTCTCACAGACCAACTCAGACACTCATCCACCAACGCACAGACCCACTCAAACACACATGTTCCAATTCACAGACCCACTCAGAGACCCATGCATCCACTGACTGACCCACTCAGACACTTGCAGACCCACTCAGTGACTCATATAACCACTAACAAACTCATTCAGACACTCAGACACCCACTCATTCACCCTCTCAGACACTAATCCACCAACCCACAGACCTTCAAAGCCACTCATGCAACCACTCACAGACCCAGTCAGAGACTTACGCACTGACTCACAGACCCACTCAGACCCTCATGCACCAACTCACAGAGTCACATAGGCATTCCTACACCCACTTAAACAGCCATGTACATGCCCATACAGTCACTCACACACCTGCTCAGAGACCCATACAGCCACTCACACACCCACTCTCAAATGTTACAGTTAGCGTATAAAATAAAACAAATACATTGCAATTCACTGAAGAAAACAAAGGTTACAGGGACATTATAGTTAGGAAGTAGTGTTTAAAAAACTGTAGAAATTCACTGAAAAAAGCAAAGGTTACAGGGACGTTATAGGTAGTGAATAGAATTAAAAATACCTTAGAAATTCTCTGAAAAAACCAAAGCCTTACAGGTTACATTTAGCGATTAAAATTTTAAAAAAGTTGACAATCACCAAAGAAAACAAAGGTTACAGGGACATTATAGTTAGGAAATAGAGTTTAAAAAACCTTGGAAATTCACTGAAAAATACAAAGGTTGCAGGGACATTATAGTTAGGCTCAGATTTCACTCATACAAAGGCTTAGAATTTCAGCAGTTATAGTTATCTGAACAAACTGTAACTTGCACCACAGTAATGCACTGCTTATGACCTAGTACATCACTCACGACATGGTTGGTGATATCACTGATGAATCTCAAATTACATCACTCATGACATCACTGATGTTATCATCCACAGAACCACTCACACACCCTCTAACACTCCAATACAATCTCTCAAACACCTACTCACACACCCACATTTCCATTAACAAACCTATTCACAGACCCATACAAGTACTGACACACACACACTCACTTCTACAGCCACTCACACAACCTCTCACTCACCCATACAGCCACTCACACAGCCACACATCCACTCACAGCCACAAAACCACTCGCACACTTACTCACAGACCCATACAGCCACTCACTCAGCCATTTTCTCACTCATATAGCTACTAACAGAGTTACTGACTCACCCATACAGCCACTTACACATCCATTTACTCATCCACAAAACCACTTACATACCCATTCACACATCAATATAACTACTCACAGGCCCACTACTTCACCAATATAGCCACTCACACAGATACTTACTGTGCAAAATAGCCACTCACACACCCACTCACATACCCATTCACCCACTAAAACAGCCACTTACTTACCCATACATCCAGATCCATACCCAGTCACTTACCCATCGAGCCATTCACACAGCCACTCAGTCACCCATACCATCACTCACACACACACTCACACACCCATAGAACCACTCACACATCCACTTAGTCATTGATATAGCCACTTACACACATACTCACCCACCCATACAGCCACTCAGTCACTCATCCACCCATAAAGGTACTCACTCACCAATACAGCCACTCACACAGCTACTTGCCCATACAGCTACTCATACTCCCACTTACACACCCATACAGACACTCACACACTTATACAGCCACTCAGACACCCACTCACACACAGATACACACAGTTACACAGCCACTCACATAATGTATGTTAGAAATAGTATCACTCATTAGTGGTACATAAAGTATACTAATTTAACTTTTGTAGTACCTTGGTATATATGTTTAACACTAACAAACATTTCGAAAACACTCACAATCACTGGGTGATATCATCAGTGATGTCATTTGAGTGATGGGAAGCGCCGTGCCAAGGATTGACAAAATAGTGGTGTATATTTATATATTACCTACCTAGTTTCCATAGGAAAAGCGTTTTTTGATTTGCCAATATCTTTGGCACTGTTTGATGAATCTTCATGAAATTTTCAAAACTAATGGGGCGCTTCGGTCAGCTCCTGTCTTGAAAGTTTCTGGGTGATTCGTCAAGCGGGGGCTGAGAAAAAAGGGGGGTCCCAAAGCGCCTTTTCTCCATGTTAATGTCCATAGGAAATTATGGAACAGGCTACAGGCCGAACTGCTGAACGGAATTACACCAAATTTGGCAAAAAGGTAGCTCTTGGTTCAGAAAGCGCCCTTTTTTT
Source organism: Triturus cristatus (assembly GCF_964204655.1). NCBI lineage: Eukaryota > Metazoa > Chordata > Amphibia > Caudata > Salamandridae > Triturus > Triturus cristatus. The sequence goes on from NC_140585.1 coordinate 739,583,468, forward strand.
AAATGGTGTAAATCCGTTCAGTAATTGCTGAGCAATTTAAAAAATAATAATATCGATATCTGAGTACCGAGGAGGAGTCGCGACTCCTCCCGAGCACGAGCTGATTTCTGATTGGCTGCCAACACTCTAAAAGGTTAAAGAAAGGTAAAAAACAAGAAAAGGGGGCAGGGTAGAAACACCCTGACCCCCTAGGCCTGCTCAAAGGCTCACACAAGGACCCCCAGGGCCAAAAAAAGCACTTAAAAAAAGAAAAATCAGCTGAAATCTCACTGGGTGCGCGAATCCGGCTGAGAAAATAAAAAAATAAAAACACGGGCTGCCGCGCTTCGTTATTATTAAGCCCCCGGGTGGGCCAGGTCCCAGGTACAATGAGGAATTATATAGCGGGGGCCCACGGGGGCCCCCCGCAACCACAGGGATTGCTACCTCCCTGGGGATATGCAAATTATATGCGGGGGAGCACGTGCCCCCCCGCAGCCCCGGGGACCGCCACCTCCCCGGGGCTTGTTTAATAAGATATGGGGGCCTACCAGGGTCCCCCAAGCCCCGGGCACTGGCCCTCCACCCCCCATCATTGTACTGCCCCTCACCCATCTCTACACATCGCAACAGCTCTCACCTCTTGAGCTGGATACTGCAGCTCCCACTGCTCCGCTGTCCCATCACCGGGTGGTACATTTCCAAGTTGGTCCTGGGGTCCATGGCAGTCCTTGTATCCCCGAGGGGGTGCAGGGCTTTGAAGGGACCTTGTGTCCAGCAGCTGGGGCTCCCCGCAGGCTGTGTCCTCCCCTCGGGCTCCCTGCACCCAGACCTCTCTCTTGGACAACCAAGATTCAGTAGAGACTCCCCGCGTACCCATAGTCTCTCCGTGTGTCTTGCGCAGTCTGAGGGCTACAGCGCACTAACACGGCATGCCACGCACACACCCCTGCACTGACACTTTATGACATGCCCACAACCTTGCACCAACACTGTATGACACGCCCACATCACTGCACTAACATCGAGTGGACACCCCTCACTCCCTGTACTGACACGGTATGACAAGCACACACCACTGCACTGACACTGCATGACACACACACACCACTGCACTGGCACTGTATGACATCAACATACACCCTGCACCATTGACAGGCACACACCCCTGCACTGACACTGCATGCCACACAAACACACATTCTACACTGACAGCGCATGATACACACACACCCCTGCACTGAAATCAAATGGACAACCCTCACCCCTGCACTGAAACTGCATGACACAATTTCACCGCTTACACTATCACTGCATGACACCCACACACCTCCTGCACTGACACTACATGAGACGCCAGGCAGGAATTTTCCGAGTTGGTCCCGGGGTCCATGGCTGGCCTTGTATCCCTGAGGGAGTGCAGGGCTTTGGAGGGACCTTGTGTCCGGCAGCCGGGTGCTACCCACAGGCTGTGTCCTCCCCTGGGGCTCCTTACACCCAGACCTCTCCCTTGGACCTCCAAGATTCAGCAGACTCACTGCACACCCGCAGTCACTCTGTGTGTCTTGCGCTGTCTGAGGGCCACAGTGCACTAACACGGTCTGGTCCCTTGTCGCTGCTCCAGCACCTCCACCCTTAAAGACACACTGACACCAAGCGAAGACCCCTCACCCCTGCACTGGCACTGCATGACACGCACACACCCCTGCACTGACACTTTATGACATGCCCACACCACTGCACTGACACTGTATGACATGCCCACACCACTGCACTGACATGCTATGACACGCCCACACCACTGCGCTGACACTGTATGACACAAACACAGTCCATGCACCACTAACACACCCACACCACTGCACTGACACAAAGTGGACACCCCTCACCCCCAGCACTGACACTGCATGACACGCACACACCCCTGCACTAACACTTTATGACATGCCCACAACCTTGCACTGACACTGTATGACACGCCCACATCACTGCACTAACATTGAGCAGACACCCCTCACTCCCTGTACTGACACTGTATGACAAGCACACACCACTGCGCTGACACTGCATGACATGCACACACCACTGCACTATCACTGTATGACACAAACACACACCCTGCACCATTGACAGGCACACACCCCTGCACTGACACTGCATGCCACACAAACACACATTCTACACTGACACACACATACCCCTGCACTGACACCGAACAGACAATCCTCACCCCCTGCACTGACACTGCATGACACAAACACACAGCTTACTCTAGAGCTGCGTGACACCCACACACCTCCAGCACTGATACTACATGAGACGAAAGCACCTCCTGCACTGGCGCTACACGACACCATAGGTTTCAGGGACGTTATAGTTAGAAATTAGCATTTAAAAAACCTTTGAAATTCACTGAAAAAACCATAGGTTTCAGGTACATTATAGTTAGAAATGAGCATTTAAAAAATCCTTTGAAATACACTGAAAAAAACATAGGTTTCAGGGACGTTGTAGTTAGAAATTAGCATTTAAAAAAACCTTTGAAATTCACAAAAAAAACACAGGGTTCAGGTACGTTATAGTTTAAATTTAGAATTTAAAAAACCTTTGAAATTCACTGAAAAAAACACAGGTTTCATGGACATTATAGTTAGTTGGAGATTTTACTCGTACAAAACCAGAGAAATTCGGCGGTTATAGTTAGTGGAGCTAACTATAACTTGCTCCCCCGCAATGCACTGCTCATGACGTCACATATTACATCATTCATGACATGGTCCGTGACATCACTGATGACATCACTGATGACATCTCAAATGACATCACGGATGACATCACTGATGGCATCATCCACGTGATAATCTGATGCACATCCTCACACCCTAATACAGAGGTCTTCAAACTTTTTCATGCCAAGACCCCATTGTCAAACTTTTTTAGGCTCAAGGACCCCCTTCTGACAAAAATTTCTGGAACCTGGTACTTTTCATCATCGACAACCATAAAGCCCCCAATTCGCACAGCAAATAATTTTTACAGTGAGGAAATAATGTTCAAGTGTTTGACAAACCAAAGGTCAGTGAGCGTGGGGGTATAGTCAAAGGTGTAGCTAAAAACAAAGGGCCTCGTTTATGAGGAGTGGCGTAGGGCAGTGCCGCTAGTCATCATGCTGCGCTGCCCCATGCCAATGTGAAAGAGCAGAAATGCACCATATTTATGAAATTCAGTGCATTCTTATCCTTTTCCCTTGCGTTGGCGCACAAATTGGTGCTTAGCACCAACATAAGGCACCAACATAAGCAGGGTTGTTTCTGTACAGCAAGGGGTACCTTTCTTCACAAAAACAATCCAGAGAGACATTTTCCTCTTTCCATGTGAACTGTAGAATGCAGCGAACATGGAAAGAGGAAAAACGAGGAGAAAGGAAAACATTTCTCCTCGTTAAGCCTCCACTGGGAGGCATCCGTTTTTGGAGCTGCCCCAGGTTTATGTGATTTTGTAAACATGGGGCAACATCAAAATCCATAGGTGTTGCGTGGGAACCCGACGCAAAGCCCATGGAACACCTCCTTGACGCAGAATAAGGCACTGCAGTGGCTTTTGCTGCTATGTCTTACTCCATATCTATGAGGCAATGCAAAGCCATGCAGGGTGACTTTGCACCGCCTCATAGGTATGGTTGAGACGCTAGTGCCACGGGAGCGTCAAAAAAAGTGATGCTCTGGCGATGCAAGCCTCTCATGAATAAGCACAAAAATATTCTGTAGGTTTTTTAGGTCTTTCACCATCAGCTATCTACATATAAAATAATGGGCAGCATAAATGAAAAATAAATAAAAAAGTTGTTACTCAGTGGGAAATGCATTGTAGAACATTATAAAACTTCTATTAGTTAATGCACTGCAGAGGTCTGTGTGTAACATAATTAAATCTTGATTGGTGCAGTGGATAATAGTGATGTGTATTTTTAGTGCAACAAGGTCCCAGCCTGTGACAGAAAGCTCTGTAAATATGCAAGTCATTATTTTATACTTGCATTACACACAGTGTAAGATAGAATGCTGCAAAACATGCAAATAGTTTTACCATGAAATGGTGCTAGAGCGTAGGTAATGTATTTCATTTTTTTACATAATGGTCCCTTCAACACCTCTTTAGGGGTACTAAGGGCTGTGTAAATGCAGTTAAAATTAAAAGTAAGCACTTCCCAGCACAATTGTTAACTCTTTACACTTCCACTCAAAGATTTGTTTTTTTGTCATCACAAACCTTGGAGTTATTTGATCAATTAAAGCCAGAAATGCTTATCCTTTACACTTGCAGATTAACTGATTTGCATTTCATTCAGGCAAGCAGCTGATAATGATCTAAATTAGCTTCCCAGGACAGCTGTCTTTTTCCACAAGGAAAACAAACCTTTTGGATTGCAGGGACAAGTGAAGCTGGGGAATGTGCTACCCCCTTTCCAAGACTCGAGGGCCCCCCTGGGGGTCACGGCCCACAGATTGAAGACCTCTGCCCTAATATATCTTTAGATACACCCACTCTAAAATACAGACTACCATTTTCGAAACCATAGACACACCAATACCACTTACTACATACCCACTCACTGATTCCTTGGTCCACACACACATCCACTTATTCACCTATAAAGACACTCATACTTGCAGTCACTCATCAATAAAGCACCATCATATGCACTCTTACACCTATACAGACACTCACACACCACCACTCATCCATAGTGTTACTCACACACCTAGTCAGTCATGCAAAGAATCAATCACACTCCCATTTACTCACCCATACAGTTATACACACACCACCTCACTTATTCATACAGATACTAACACATACTTAGTCTCTTATTCAATCACTAATACAAGCACACACTCATCCATACAACCACTTTCACAATCACTCACTCTCACATATAGTCATATATATATACTCCAACACTCACATATACTGCCTTTCACATATGGAGCTACTCACACATGTACCACTGAGACATCCATTCACTCACCAACACTCTCATATACACACTCACCTACCCATTCAGCCCAACACAGATGCACTCTTGAACCCATACACCCAGTGAATCACCTACTCACACATCTATGCACAGAGTCACCCCCCCACCCACCCACATAGATACTCAGGCACCCATACAGATACTCAGACAACCAATCAATAACCCATTAGACACTCATTTTGCTACTCACCAACCCATGCAACCGCTTACACACCAACTGACAGACTGATACAGACATTTACACAGTTTAGTCACTAACCAATGCATTCAGTAAGACACATTTAATCACTCACTTATACAGTCAGTCACACACCTACTAAATCATCCATTCAGACACTTATACACCCACTCGTTCTTCAATACACCTTGGTGTGTTTATATATATATATATATAAATATTGGTCCGATACTCCATGCCGGGATTTCCCGCTGAGGTGAGAGCGGCAGGGTGAAGGCTTGTGGGATCAGCAGGAGTGATGCCCAGGACAGAGGTGCAACTGACAGGAATGAAAAACACTTTCCACATGGGGGATGGTACTTACCGTATGTGTTTGAATCCTTGCCACGCCCACCGGATGTTCTTCGCCTATCAGAGCGATGCAGGCATTACTTTAAAACTGGACACCGACAGCACTGCCTGTTAGCGGAATGGCGTCTGACGAAGGAAGTATCCGAAATGCATTACACCGTCCAAAATAAATCTGCTGGTCCAAGCAAGCCTACGTGTGTGCCTGGTTCTTTCGTTGGAGAGACCTTGGTTGTTATATTCGGTGCATGGCTACTTTGCACCTTTGGCACCCCACCCTAACAGTAGCGCAGCAGGACAAGTGGCAGCTTTGGTGTTTTTTTCGTGTGGAAAACTGCTGCACCGCCGCTTCATCTAACATCAAACAACACTTGTTGGGGCCATTGGTCCGATACTCCATGCCGGGATTTCCCGCTGAGGTGAGAGCGGCAGGGTGAAGGCTTGTGGGATCAGCAGGAGTGATGCCCAGGACAGAGGTGCAACTGACAGGAATGAAAAACACTTTCCACATGGGGGATGGTACTTACCGTATGTGTTTGAATCCTTGCCACGCCCACCGGATGTTCTTCGCCTATCAGAGCGATGCAGGCATTACTTTAAAACTGGACACCGACAGCACTGCCTGTTAGCGGAATGGCGTCTGACGAAGGAAGTATCCGAAATGCATTACGCCGTCCAAAATAAATCTGCTGGTCCAAGCAAGCATACGTGTGTGCCTGGTTCTTTCGTTGGAGAGACCTTGGTTGTTATATTCGGTGCGTGGCTACTTTGCACCTTTGGCACCCCACCCTAACAGTAGCGCAGCAGGACAAGTGGCAGCTTTGGTGTTTTTTTCGTGTGGAAAACTGCTGCACCGCCGCTTCATCTAACATCAAACAACACTTGTTGGGGCCATTGGTCGGATACTCCATGCCGGGATTTCCCGCTGAGGTGAGAGCGGCAGGGTGAAGGCTTGTGGGATCAGCAGGAGTGATGCCCAGGACAGAGGTGCAACTGACAGGAATGAAAAACACTTTTCACATGGGGGATGGTACTTACCGTATGTGTTTGAATCCTTGCCACGCCCACCGGATGTTCTTCGCCTATCAGAGCGATGCAGGCATTACTTTAAAACTGGACACCGACAGCACTGCCTGTTAGCGGAATGGCGTCTGACGAAGGAAGTATCCGAAATGCATTACGCCGTCCAAAATAAATCTGCTGGTCCAAGCAAGCCTACGTGTGTGCCTGGTTCTTTCGTTGGAGAGACCTTTGTTGTTATATTCGGTGCGTGGCTACTTTGCACCTTTGGCACCCCACCCTAACAGTAGCGCAGCAGGACAAGTGGCAGCTTTGGTGTTTTTTTCGTGTGGAAAACTGCTTCACCGCCGCTTCATCTAACATTAAACAACACTTGTTGGGGCCATTGGTCCGATACTCCATGCCGGGATTTCCCGCTGAGGTGAGAGCGGCAGGGTGAAGGCTTGTGGGATCAGCAGGAGTGATGCCCAGGACAGAGGTGCAACTGACAGGAATGAAAAACACTTTCCACATGGGGGATGGTACTTACCGTATGTGTTTGAATCCTTGCCACGCCCACCGGATGTTCTTCGCCTATCAGAGCGATGCAGGCATTACTTTAAAACTGGACACCGACAGCACTGCCTGTTAGCGGAATGGCGTCTGACGAAGGAAGTATCCGAAATGCATTACGCCGTCCAAAATAAATCTGCTGGTCCAAGCAAGCCTACGTGTGTGCCTGGTTCTTTCGTTGGAGAGACCTTGGTTGTTATATTCGGTGCGTGGCTACTTTGCACCTTTGGCACCCCACCCTAACAGTAGCGCAGCAGGACAAGTGGCAGCTTTGGTGTTTTTTTCGTGTGGAAAACTGCTGCACCGCCGCTTCATCTAACATCAAACAACACTTGTTGGGGCCATTGGTCCGATACTCCATGCCGGGATTTCCCGCTGAGGTGAGAGCGGCAGGGTGAAGGCTTGTGGGATCAGCAGGAGTGATGCCCAGGACAGAGGTGCAACTGACAGGAATGAAAAACACTTTTCACATGGGGGATGGTACTTACCGTATGTGTTTGAATCCTTGCCACGCCCACCGGATGTTCTTCGCCTATCAGAGCGATGCAGGCATTACTTTAAAACTGGACACCGACAGCACTGCCTGTTAGCGGAATGGCGTCTGACGAAGGAAGTATCCGAAATGCATTACGCCGTCCAAAATAAATCTGCTGGTCCAAGCAAGCCTACGTGTGTGCCTGGTTCTTTCGTTGGAGAGACCTTTGTTGTTATATTCGGTGCGTGGCTACTTTGCACCTTTGGCACCCCACCCTAACAGTAGCGCAGCAGGACAAGTGGCAGCTTTGGTGTTTTTTTCGTGTGGAAAACTGCTTCACCGCCGCTTCATCTAACATTAAACAACACTTGTTGGGGCCATTGGTCCGATACTCCATGCCGGGATTTCCCGCTGAGGTGAGAGCGGCAGGGTGAAGGCTTGTGGGATCAGCAGGAGTGATGCCCAGGACAGAGGTGCAACTGACAGGAATGAAAAACACTTTCCACATGGGGGATGGTACTTACCGTATGTGTTTGAATCCTTGCCACGCCCACCGGATGTTCTTCGCCTATCAGAGCGATGCAGGCATTACTTTAAAACTGGACACCGACAGCACTGCCTGTTAGCGGAATGGCGTCTGACGAAGGAAGTATCCGAAATGCATTACGCCGTTCAAAATAAATCTGCTGGTCCAAGCAAGCCTACGTGTGTGCCTGGTTCTTTCGTTGGAGAGACCTTGGTTGTTATATTCGGTGCGTGGCTACTTTGCACCTTTGGCACCCCACCCTAACAGTAGCGCAGCAGGACAAGTGGCAGCTTTGGTGTTTTTTTCGTGTGGAAAACTGCTGCACCGCCGCTTCATCTAACATCAAACAACACTTGTTGGGGCCATTGGTCCGATACTCCATGCCGGGATTTCCCGCTGAGGTGAGAGCGGCAGGGTGAAGGCTTGTGGGATCAGCAGGAGTGATGCCCAGGACAGAGGTGCAACTGACAGGAATGAAAAACACTTTCCACATGGGGGATGGTACTTACCGTATGTGTTTGAATCCTTGCCACGCCCACCGGATGCTCTTCGCCTATCAGAGCGATGCAGGCATTACTTTAAAACTGGACACCGACAGCACTGCCTGTTAGCGGAATGGCGTCTGACGAAGGAAGTATCCGAAATGTATTACGCCGTCCAAAAGAAATCTGCTGGTCCAAGCAAGCCTACGTGTGTGCCTGGTTCTTTCGTTGGAGAGACCTTGGTTGTTATATTCGGTGCGTGGCTACTTTGCACCTTTGGCACCCCACCCTAACAGTAGCGCAGCAGGACAAGTGGCAGCTTTGGTGTTTTTTTCGTGTGGAAAACTGCTGCACCGCCGCTTCATCTAACATCAAACAACACTTGTTGGGGCCATTGGTCCGATACTCCATGCCGGGATTTCCCGCTGAGGTGAGAGCGGCAGGGTGAAGGCTTGTGGGATCAGCAGGAGTGATCCCCAGGACAGAGGTGCAACTGACAGGAATGAAAAACACTTTCCACATGGGGGATGGTACTTACCGTATGTGTTTGAATCCTTGCCACGCCCACCGGATGTTCTTCGCCTATCAGAGCGATGCAGGCATTACTTTAAAACTGGACACCGACAGCACTGCCTGTTAGCGGAATGGCGTCTGACGAAGGAAGTATCCGAAATGCATTACGCCGTCCAAAATAAATCTGCTGGTCCAAGCAAGCATACGTGTGTGCCTGGTTCTTTCGTTGGAGAGACCTTGGTTGTTATATTCGGTGCGTGGCTACTTTGCACCTTTGGCACCCCACCCTAACAGTAGCGCAGCAGGACAAGTGGCAGCTTTGGTGTTTTTTTCGTGTGGAAAACTGCTGCACCTCCGCTTCATCTAACATCAAACAACACTTGTTGGGGCCATTGGTCGGATACTCCATGCCGGGATTTCCCGCTGAGGTGAGAGCGGCAGGGTGAAGGCTTGTGGGATCAGCAGGAGTGATGCCCAGGACAGAGGTGCAACTGACAGGAATGAAAAACACTTTTCACATGGGGGATGGTACTTACCGTATGTGTTTGAATCCTTGCCACGCCCACCGGATGTTCTTCGCCTATCAGAGCGATGCAGGCATTACTTTAAAACTGGACACCGACAGCACTGCCTGTTAGCGGAATGGCGTCTGACGAAGGAAGTATCCGAAATGCATTACGCCGTCCAAAATAAATCTGCTGGTCCAAGCAAGCCTACGTGTGTGCCTGGTTCTTTCGTTGGAGAGACCTTTGTTGTTATATTCGGTGCGTGGCTACTTTGCACCTTTGGCACCCCACCCTAACAGTAGCGCAGCAGGACAAGTGGCAGCTTTGGTGTTTTTTTCGTGTGGAAAACTGCTTCACCGCCGCTTCATCTAACATTAAACAACAGTTGTTGGGGCCATTGGTCCGATACTCCATGCCGGGATTTCCTGCTGAGGTGAGAGCGGCAGGGTGAAGGCTTGTGGGATCAGCAGGAGTGATGCCCAGGACAGAGGTGCAACTGACAGGAATGAAAAACACTTTCCACATGGGGGATGGTACTTACCGTATGTGTTTGAATCCTTGCCACGCCCACCGGATGTTCTTCACCTATCAGAGCGATGCAGGCATTACTTTAAAACTGGACACCGACAGCACTGCCTGTTAGCGGAATGGCGTCTGACGAAGGAAGTATCCGAAATGCATTACGCCGTCCAAAATAAATCTGCTGGTCCAAGCAAGCCTACGTGTGTGCCTGGTTCTTTCGTTGGAGAGACCTTGGTTGTTATATTCGGTGCGTGGCTACTTTGCACCTTTGGCACCCCACCCTAACAGTAGCGCAGCAGGACAAGTGGCAGCTTTGGTGTTTTTTTCGTGTGGAAAACTGCTGCACCGCCGCTTCATCTAACATCAAACAACACTTGTTGGGGCCATTGGTCCGATACTCCATGCCGGGATTTCCCGCTGAGGTGAGAGCGGCAGGGTGAAGGCTTGTGGGATCAGCAGGAGTGATGCCCAGGACAGAGGTGCAACTGACAGGAATGAAAAACACTTTCCACATGGGGGATGGTACTTACCGTATGTGTTTGAGTCCTTGCCACGCCCACCGGATGTTCTTCGCCTATCAGAGCGATGCAGGCATTACTTTAAAACTGGACACCGACAGCACTGCCTGTTAGCGGAATGGCGTCTGACGAAGGAAGTATCCGAAATGCATTACGCCGTCCAAAATAAATCTGCTGGTCCAAGCAAGCCTACGTGTGTGCCTGGTTCTTTCGTTGGAGAGACCTTGGTTGTTATATTCGGTGCGTGGCTACTTTGCACCTTTGGCACCCCACCCTAACAGTAGCGCAGCAGGACAAGTGGCAGCTTTGGTGTTTTTTTCGTGTGGAAAACTGCTGCACCGCCGCTTCATCTAACATCAAACAACACTTGTTGGGGCCATTGGTCCGATACTCCATGCCGGGATTTCCCGCTGAGGTGAGAGCGGCAGGGTGAAGGCTTGTGGGATCAGCAGGAGTGATGCCCAGGACAGAGGTGCAACTGACAGGAATGAAAAACACTTTCCACATGGGGGATGGTACTTACCGTATGTGTTTGAATCCTTGCCACGCCCACCGGATGTTCTTCGCCTATCAGAGCGATGCAGGCATTACTTTAAAACTGGACACCGACAGCACTGCCTGTTAGCGGAATGGCGTCTGACGAAGGAAGTATCCGAAATGCATTACGCCGTCCAAAATAAATCTGCTGGTCCAAGCAAGCCTACGTGTGTGCCTGGTTCTTTCGTTGGAGAGACCTTGGTTGTTATATATATATATATTCACTGAAAAAAACATGGGTTTCACTCACGGTATAGTTAGGAATTAGCATTTAAAAAACCTTGCAAATTCACTGAAAAAACCATGGGTTTCACACACGTTATAGTTAGGAATTAGCATTTAAAAAACCTTAGAAATTCAATGAAAAAACCAAAGGTTTCACACATGTTATAGTTAGCTGGACATTTCACTCGTAAAAAACCAATGAAATTCCCCCGTTATAGTTAGTTCAGCTAACTATAACTCGCGCGCCCGCAATGCACTACTGATGACGTCACATATTACATCACTCATGACATGGTCACTGACATCACTCATGACATCACTGATGACATCTCAAATGACATCACTGATGACATCACTGATGACATCATCCAGTGATTGTGTGTTTTTCTGAAAATTAAATATGTTTTATATTTATGTATATCTCAAGGTCAATGGAAGAATAAATGGGTATATAAGTGTCTAAATGGATGCTTTTTTTAAAAAAAATTTTTTGTGTAACTGACTAATTAAGTGTATCATAGTGAATACATGGCTTACTGAGTAATCTTTAAATATGAAAATATCTGTATCAGTTTCTTACTTTGTGTATAAGTGGCTGCATGGGTTGGTGAGTAGCTACATGAGTGTCTATATAGGTTATTAGTTGGTTTTTTATCAGTATGAGTGTCTGAGTTTCTGTATGGTTCGGTGGGGGGTATTACTTAGTGCATAGGTGCATGAATGAGTGACTCACTGTTTGTATGTGTTGAATACAGCATGTGTGCAGGACTGTATGGGTGGATGAGTGTGTGCATGGGTGTGTTAGTGAGTGAATGACTGTCTCTATAGTGTCTTTATGAGTAACTACATATGTTTTAAACTAGTATATGTGACTATTGGTGTATATAAGTGAGTATATGTGAGAGTGAGAGATTGGAAGAGTTCCTGTATGAATAAGTATGTGTTTCTATAAGTTATTGTTTAAAAGAGTAAGTATATGTAAGTTTCTGTAGAAGTAAGTGTGGTGGTGTGTGTATAACTGTATATGCAAGTAAATGGATGTTTGATTCTTTATTAGCATGAGTGACTATGTGTGTGAGTAACTCTATGGATGAGTGGCGTTGTGTAACAGGATGTATAGGTGTATGAATACATATGATGAGTGAGTACATGTATGAGTGACTGTAGAGGACTGTTGGTGAATGACTGTATGTGTATGTGGTTCTTAGAATTACTGAATAGGTTGTTGTAACTGATATTGATATGTTCATTATTTTGAACATTTTAGTTTCTATTTTTGAATGTGTGTTTCAATGGTTATATTAGGGGAAGAGGAGGTCTGCCACTCTATCACAAGGATGATGTCATCAGTGATGTCATCAGTGATGTCATTTGAGATGTCATCAGTGATGTCATGAGTGATGTCAGTGACCATGTCATGAGTGATGTAATATGTGACGTCATCAGTAGTGCATTGCGGGCGCGCGAGTTATAGTTAGCTGAACTAACTATAACGGGGGAATTTCATTGGTTTTTTACGAGTGAAATGTCCAGCTAACTATAACATGTGTGAAACCTTTGGTTTTTTCATTGAATTTCTAAGGTTTTTTAAATGCTAATTCCTAACTATAACGTGTGTGAAACCCATGGTTTTTTCAGTGAATTTGCAAGGTTTTTTAAATGCTTATTCCTAACTATAACGTGAGTGAAACCCATGGTTTTTTCAGTGAATTTGCAAGGTTTTTTAAATGCTAATTTTTTTTTTTTTTTACATATTTTTATTTTAATTTTCTATCCTTTTTTAAAGACTATGGTTAAATTTTAAAAATTCTACAATATGTTTTTTTTAACCATTTTTATAAAATAAACAGGTAAGATTTATTAGTATAACATATTTTTTTTTTTTTCTAAAAAATTTTTTTTTAACGTGCGCGTACGGTAAGCGCACGTCTTGCTTTAATTACATTAGATTTCTACGCTGTTTGCGTTCATTTACGCAATTTGCGTAGACGCACGTCACGCGCGCACAGCGCGTAACGCGTACGCTGCACGCGCACGTTATGCGGAAGTGAAGGGGCGTGCCTGTTTTGCGCATGCGCGCGTGCGCGTGTCTTTTTTACGCGCATGCGTACTTTTGCCGTAAGCGCTCCGTAAGCGCACCGTAAGCGTAACGTACGCGCACGGTAGATCATGTGATCAAGAAACAAGACTTTTGATTGGTTTTTACAACTTTCAGTTCTAGAACTCTCCTACACCACACCCATTCCCCTCATTTCTGCTTGTGATCCCTTAGGAGAAGGAACTGGGTTGTCTTTGTGATACGATGGCAGAACAGCAGAGCCCTTCTGAGAGTGAGGCTAGCAGCACTACCTTGAGGCAGAGAACGAGGAAACAAAAGACCTTTTTCATATGGGAGTATTTTACTTTTCCAGAGGACAAGAAAAAGGTAAATGCACCCTTAGTGACTTGTAAGCTGTGTAAGCGTGTACTTTCAAGAGGGAATCCCAACAAGAAGTATTCCTTCGGGAATCACACCATGTTGAGACACCTTAAGGATGTACACGGAAGGACACATGCTCGACATACTGAAGGTAACCCTTCAGTAAGTCAACCAAGCACATCCACAGCAGCTCAGCCTGGACCATCATCTGCAGGGCCGAGTCCATCTTCGGCAGGTCAGGTGAGCCCTTCATCTGTGGGGGGAGCATCTCCTTTTTCTCGTCCTCTGGAAATTAACCCTCGGTTTCTGAGGGTTGAAATACGGTGCGCCACTTGTCATGATCTAATTTGTCATAGGGAGACCAGTATTTCCCTAGTGAACAATAAAATAGATCAGCACATTTGTCGTACCGACTAATATTCCCATTCTTTCTTTCTCTGTCCCTGCATGAACACAACGGCTCTTTTAAGAGCCAACCTTACCTTTCAACTTTTTTTTATATATTTTTTAAAACTTTTTTTTGATTTTATTTTTACCGTACGCGTACGGTACGCGTAATTATTATTATTTTTTTTTTAAAACACTAAAAATCAATTATCACATTACAAGGTCCTTGAGAGACTACAATGAAAAACTGAAAATGTGATTGTGGAGAAGTGGAAAAAAGGAACCATGAAATTTTTGACTTACCATACCCACTCAAAAAAATATTTATTCATTTAAATTTTTTTTTAATCGCTTTAAAAATGGTTCTAGTTTTCGAAAATTTTCTATCTCAATCTGAAAAAAAAGAAAAAAGTATTAATATTTAATAAAACATTTTATAATACAGTACACATATTTACATATTTTTCCCAAAAAATTTTTGCCTTTTTTTTGCTGTTTTCAGAATATATTGCATTTCACTATAAATTGTGAAAGCAATTGCATTCATCATTTAACAGCGGGCAAAAAAAAAATTAACAATCTCAAAGATTGTTTTAAAAAAGCCCACAATCTCTTTTTGCATAAACATAACTTTATAGAAATGCATAATATTCTTAAAAAATATCATCTAATATCAATACTTATTTCTTTAAAATACCGTCTGATATTTTTGTTTCAGAAGTATAATCACAAAAATATATCTCAAATAACTCCACAATACATCTGGTTCCATTTCCTTTAGGCCAAATAGTAATTTTAAAATTCTTTTTTGATTAAATTTCCAATGGTAATCCAATAAAAATCTAAAGTTTAAATTGTACAGATCTCACCGATTCTCTGTAACATTTTGGTTTCCGAAAGATTAATTAATAATTAAATAAGTCCACAATAGAATTGTTTACCTTTCCGCATGGCCAAATAGTAATTTTAAAAATCTTTTTTGAATAAATTTCCAATGGCAATCCAATAACATTCCAAAATTTAAATTGTGCAGATGTTACCGATTTTTTCAAAATTTTTGGTTTTCCAAAGTTTCATTAAAAATTGAAAAAGTCCACATTACAATTGGTTACCTTTCCATTAGGCCAAATGATAATTTGTAAAATCATTTTTTTTTAAAATTCCAATGGTAATCCAATAAAATGGTAAAATTGTTTTGTCCAGATGTTGCCAAATCTCTCTAAAATTTAGGTTTCAGGAAGATTAGATAGGAATTTGCTAAATCAAAAGGCAAACGTTGCTTAAAAATCAATTGGGAATCATTACACAGTGTCCAGCCTTTTTCACATTTAAGATAAACTGTGTAATGACCAGAAGTTACAGTAGGTCCATCATGGAAAATTATTGCAACTGTTACAAAAGTTTTTCCTGAAATTGATAATTGCTGTCCTGTAAACTTCTTTATTAAAGTATCTAATTTTGAACCATCAGCTTTACAGCGTTGCATCATTAAAATTACATACTGTCCGTATTCCTTTAAAATTAACGTTGAAAACATGTCAGATTGACACTCACTGCATTCCATGCTATGATTAGCATCTTTAACTAATTTAGCAAAAGTGACTGTTTTACTTTCTGGCAATGTTAAATAAATAAACCTTTCAGAATCAACATTAGAGCCACATATATTATAACAGTTTTCACAACTATGTTCCCATTTATAAGAGAGACCAAATAAATTTTCAATGGGAACCCCTTCTTCTTCCAGTACCTGAAGAAAAAACATCAAGAATTCCTGTGCGTCTTGCTGTACATTTTGAGAAAACTGTGTTCGTCCTGAACATACATCTAAAAGTTTTCTAATTTCAGTAGCACTTTCTATTTGAGTTTTATCATTACTCAGCTTTTGAAAAAGGAGACTCAACTCAGAACAGAATCTTTTTCCCTGATTTACTATTATCTGCTCTTGCACACTTTCCAGATAAAATGCAACATTCAGCACTACATTAGCGTAGCAGTTGACACCAGAGCTATTTTCAAAATGACATCCTACAACCTGTTCTTCATTTTCCTTTTTCTTTTTGCTTGCAATTACATCACTCCTCTTTTTTTTCCTCCTCTCTACATCTTCATTACAGATATTCTCATTTCTCCTTTTACGAGAAACTACACGTTTCTCCAACACAGGATACTGACCTAAATGAGGAGCATAGCTTCTTCTTAATCTATTATACTCCTTTACACAATTTGCATCAGCACTAACTTTTGAGTCATCAAAGTCTATCATGAATAAACCTGATAATGTTTTCACTCGTGACAAAGCAACATATGCCATACCTTCTTTGAACACAGTTGAACCAATGTTCACAAATGCACAATCTACAGTCAATCCTTGAGACTTGTGAATAGTTACAGCATATGCTAGAGAAAACGGAAACTGCTTCCTACGTACATATAAGTCTTTCACAAGCATGAAACGAACTGAACAACGACAAATGTCTTTAACTTCTTCTATCTGATCAAATTTTATTTTTAAACATTCAATTCCATCTTTTTTCTGATAATTAATAAAACCCACAACTCTTCCCATAGCTCCATTAACTAAACCTTTTTCAACATCCAAATTTCTCCTTAAAAATACTCTACAGTTCATGCAAACATATAGATTTTTTTCTAATCCAGCTGTTTTGGAAATGTTCTTCTCTAGTGAATCCAATTTATTTTTCAGTGTGCCTGTTAATGTGACAGTAATTCTTCCATCCTCAATTTTGTCCACTGCTTCCAATTTCCTGATATCTTCCTTTTCCAATTTCAAAAGCTCCTCATTGAATATTGAGCATTCACGTAGAGTTGGCATTAAGCAGATGACACTTTTCTTTTCTGCAATGTTCTTGTATATGTTCTCTGCAACTATTTCTTCCTTTGGAAATAAATTATGTAGCAGCCGACTCTGTAATGCTTTCGTGCCAGCTTCAGTGAGTAGTCCAATTCTGATATCTTTCAGAATACTTCCATATTCTTCATCATTTGCTTGCCTCATATTAGTAGTAAGTTCCTTGTACTCAAAGAAGGACCAAATATTTGCATTACCGATGCTTCCCAATGACTTCTTCGTGTCTTCATGTGTCACAGTATTAAACACTGGTTGTCCTTTAACTGGAGTAAGTTGCAAAAGATCTCCAAAAACTATGACGTGTTTTCCTCCAAATAACACGTCATAGTCTGTCTTCAGAATTTGCTGCATTCTTAAATGCACAAAGGCAAGCATTAAGTTTGATACCATGCTCACCTCATCAATAATGAGAACTTGCATCTTCTTCAATACTCTTGAAACTTCCAAGCATGCTTCTCCAGTTAGCTTGTTGTATTGTATTTTGTTCTCATGCTCCACTGGTAACATTAGCAAACGATGTAAAGTGATTCCTTTTATGTTATATGCTGCTAACCCAGTTGGAGCAGTAACCACACAAGACAAAGTAGAATCCGTTTTTTGCTGTAGGTAGCTTCTGATGACTTTTATAAGGAAACTTTTTCCAGTTCCAGCTTGTCCGCTTACATACATCCTG
The DNA here is from genome assembly GCF_964204655.1 of Triturus cristatus. Taxonomy (NCBI): domain Eukaryota; kingdom Metazoa; phylum Chordata; class Amphibia; order Caudata; family Salamandridae; genus Triturus; species Triturus cristatus. Next base: position 739,601,238 of record NC_140585.1, read on the forward strand.
ATTGGATGAAATGATGTGCATGAGCACTCTTTTTTTTCATGTAGAAATCCGTGATCAATTTTGTTTCTGATCTCTTCATAAATTTGTTGCTGCTCTTCGTTCAGTTGTCTTTCCAAATTTTGTAAGTCTATAAATTCTTCTTGAGCTTGATTCATAGCCGTTTCCACTTCATTCATGGCTATTGATGCTTCATTTTCAACGATTGGTTGTCCTAGGGGATCTTGACTGAGTGTTCCTGAACTTTGGCTGTCCTGAGAACTGTCTCTAGCTATTTCTGCTGCAATTGTAGTTTCCTGTTCAATTTCTTCATTTAACATTTGCAGATAAGTTGAGAATGTACAGCATTGTATGCTGTCTTTGCAAGCATTAAAAGAATCTTCATAGCTTTGAAATTCTCCCAGTAGTTCATCCTCTGTACGCCATGGTTTAAACAGCTGTAAAAGAGCCAAGTAGTAAAATTCCTTTTTGTCAGTAGTGTCGCAACTCAGCTTCCTGTGATTTATCAAACTTCCTTTTGTTTGCTTCACCAAACATCCTTCCTCACCAATGACTTTATATTTTCCATTGTTGATGTCTTCTGTGGCTTTCCGTGAATAAATGTAGTTCTGCAGCACTTCATAGAGACACATGTTCTCCAGATGATGACTTCTCTTGGGATAATATGTGTCCAACATGTTTGATTTCAAAATATCTGTACTTTCTGGGTCATTCTCGGCCAAATATTCAATTTCTCCAACAGATTTCAGTACCCGATTTCTCATTGCTGCAAGGCCTAAACTTGCCCAAATTATTCTTCTTGATTTCGAGTAGAGACTTGCAGAAGATAACCTATCTGAACATTCGTAGGATCCAATTTCTCGATGCGATAACATCTTCAAACTGAAACTGTACAGCTTCTTACTGACAGTTTTCTCGTGAGAAATCTCTTCCCACATTTCCTTCAATTCTGTTTTTTCTGATTTCGTAATGTAAGACGTTACATATCGAGCAACAGCAATGGAATTGTCAGCTACATACTGTATATCCATGTTAGCATTCCACATGGATAAAATGACTGGGTTGTAGTCATTTATATTTTTTGATTCTTCTTTTCTTTTAAGGTTGTAGGTATTCTTAGGTGATTTTCTTGTGATAGTATGTCTCACAGATGACATAAAACTGTTTACTCTTCCATTTGAAAGAACAGGTCTAGGAAATCCAAATCGACATTTAGTGTAGTATTTATCTTTGCTCTTGTATTTCCGTCAACAGTATTTTCCACACCGATGACTTTGGAAACGTAAAACTTGCTCCTTTAACTTTTTCTCTTCTGTGCTTTTTGGTATAGCACATGTTGCATATTCTTCAATGTAAGATAACACTGCTTCATCAGCATCTGTTCCAAACTTTGGGGCATCCTTGATCCACAACAGCATATGAATATGAGGAGCACCTCTTGCCTCGTACTCTTTTCTCCAAAAGAAATCCACTACTTCTCCTAGAGGTGGATTTTTTTTATTGCAGATGAAGGACATCATAGCCTCAAATCTATGATTGAAATATCTGCAAACATTAACCGGATCCAATGAGCACAGTTCTCCTGCTGTCTTGTATTCGATGTTTTTAATGTTTGAATTTGCCTCTCGTAGAAAATCCAGTAAATCATCCCAAGCGTACTCAGCACAGCTTAGGGTAACGAACCATGTTGGTGTTCCTAAATTCCGTAACATGCATTTTAATTCACCATGGCGTCTGTACCAATATTCATTTGTCCCACGCTGACAAGCCATCAGATTGATCAGTTGTGTTTCCAAATGATCATCTCGGTGCTGCACTTTCTCCATAAAATCCTTAGCAGACACATTTTGTAAATGTACTCCACTTTTTAAAATGTGATTTACTGCATAAGACAGTGCAGACAAGTCGCTTTCAAATAAAAGATGGAACAAATAAGGAATACTTTGTCGAAATCTGGGATCTTCAGCATATAGTCTTGTAGTCCGATACTCAGAAGCTGGAATCTGTTCCGGACGTTCATCGTATCGTCCTCCTTTTCCTTTAGGAAACAGCTGGGGAAAACATTGAGCTTCCAAGCTCTCCTCCCATACACTCACGGGAGTTCCTTTTGCTTTCTTCATCTGAAACAGATCAATATTGTCTCCCATAACTTCTTTTGAATGAAGAGGATGTATGCTAAAATGTTCATAAATTTCTTCTTCCTTTGACTTGTCCACTTTTTCAATTTGTCCAGTTGGTGTTTCTGTGTCTTCTTGTAAATCTTCTTCTTCTTCTTCTTCTATATAAATTGATTCATACCATTTGTTATTCCTTTTCAAATACAAATTTGCTCTTTGTACTTTCCGTACATCTACCAGCTCCTGCCAAATCTTCTTATTCTTCGTAGGTACACCATTAACCAGAATAATTAATGGTTCAGTTTCCAAAGTATCCGCATCAATAGTTTCCATATTTTTTTTCAAATCCAAGGGCAAATACACCACTCTACCTTTTAAACCTCTCAGTAAATCTGAAGGAGGTAATTTACCAGTTTTGGGCTCCATACGTACTATGGTCTGGAACGGATGAACACATTGAATGAGTATAGACTCATATGTATTTAATTCAGAAAGTTCAGCAGGAATAGCATCCAATTCTAAATTATTATGTACAGCTCTGGTCGGCATTCTATTTTCCTCTAACTTGTTGTAACAGTATTTACAAATACGCTGATCTTCACCCAATTCAAAACAATTTTCAAGAAATATATATGTGGCAAAATCCTTCCACTTATAATTATCTTCATTTTCACTCTTTCTGTAGAGCTCAACATTCCTAGTTTGTTTTCTATAATGAGTTCTGCGGCAACAAATACAAGTAATATTTGGTCTTTCATTAGAGATTATTGCAAATTTTGTTATGTGATCATTAAATGTCTTACTTACAGAGGGTTCTACATTCTCTTCCACTTCTTCCTCATTTACTGTGTCCTTTTCTGCACTGTTTTGTTCAGGACCAAAGTAACAAAACTGAATTTCATCAACAACCTTCTCTACATCTGATACCGATCAACGGAACAGAGCCCTATTCAATTCATCTAACTTTATTGCTGGACTTTTAGCAAAATACAACCGTCTCACAAACTTTCTCATTTCAGTATGATGAACAGCCAGCATCCTAAAATGATGGAAAACACTATTACACACTTTTCTAGATAGACAAGCCAGAGAATGACCCTGCAAACCAGTATTCTCTCTCACTCTGCATGGATCTAGACTTTGAAGCACCTTAATCTTTTGTTTTACACTTTTTTTTACTATATTCTCTTAGAAACTCACGAAATTTATCAATAGATTCCTGACGCACAGTGCAAATACTACTACAATTCCAAGTGTACACTGGGGCTTTAGGACGTCTCCCCATAGCCTCATCCGCCATCACTTGTACCTCATCTCTTGGAACCATTATCTCCTTCTCCATTATGCAACCATTTTTCACTTCGTAAGCACGACCTCTGGTGTCAACTGCATGCAGCAAACTATTACTTTGAAAATAGCTCTCTTCATTAAAAAAAGGTTCACTACTTGAACTATGCATCCATTTTCCTAAAAACACTTTACAAAAGTTTGTTCTGTTTACTACTCTTTTCCTTTTGCTTTGTGATTTCAGTACATTAACCATTTTATCTAATGTACGCATCCTGTTCAAAATTAAAATGAATAGTTTCCTTTTTAATTCTAATGCCTTTGCTGCAATGGCTTCAATTTCTTTTTTTCTCTTATAAAACTTAGCCTTTTGCTTATATTTCTTCACATCCTTTATCAAATTGGACATAACTCTTCTCTGAAACATTTTTCTACGTATCTCTTTAAACGCTGTTTTTCTGTTTAAGTTAATCTTTTCAGTTGCAGAAGGTATATTTGCATTAACTAAATTCTCAATTTTTTCCTGTCCTTTTCTATTGAAAACATTCTTTCCAGTACAGACATTTTGTACATTTTTCCTTTTTTTGAATATGTTCTTTAAAAAAATTTTTGTCTGCTTACCAGAAGATTTTTTCTTTTTCCCAACATGAGCATCTCCAACTAACTTAGGTCCTCCAGTTGTCTTCAAATATAGGTTTTTTTTGTGGTCTTTCTTTACTCTGGATTTTGTAGGCATCTTAAATTTTGTTCACTGCTCTTCAGCAATACCTGAAAAAAACTAAAAAAAAATTCCTTTATTTAATTTAAATATATTACTACATTTTTTATGTTCTTTAGAAATCTTAAAATACTATAAACCCCTTTCCTATAAATGAAAATCACAATAACACCTTCACCAATTAAATATCTAAAAACAATTCCTGTGTGCACACAGAGTCATGCTTTGAAATTAGGCAGAAAACGAAATTTCTTTGCCAATTGCAAAGCATACTTTCTACTACTTTTTAGGCAAGTGAAAAGTACTTTTACAGACTGACACATTATGAATCCACTTTTCAGATTCTGATAAAAGCACATGTCCAAACAGCTTTTTCAGACCAGCACCATGTGTAACCTGGGTGACTGACTACACTCCAGCAAGGGCAACCAGCCTTAGTGATGCTGAATGTATTTGCATTACTGACTGAAACCTCAAACCCCACTCGCTTGTGAATACTGTGCATGATTCCACAGGGTAAGCAGCTGGGTGTGTGCTAAGAGTCTGCTTCTGCACCAAAAAATGGCTCCCCCTTTCCATCTAATGCAACTGTGAAATCACCAGAGCAATACGCAATAAATCTCTGCCTGTAATTCCTCTTTGCACACAGAGTCATGTTTTCACATTAGTCACAAAACGAAATTTCTTTGCCAATTTGAAAGCACACTTACTACTCTTTTTTTTGGCAAGTGATAAACACTTTTACAGACTGACACATTATGAATCCACTTTTTAGATTCTTAAAAAAGCACATGTCCAAACTGCTTTTTCAGACCAGCACCATGTGTAACCTGGGTAACTGACTACACTCCAGCAAGGGCAACCAGCCTTAGTGATGCTGAATGTATTTGCATTACTGACTGAAACCTCAAACCCCACTCGCTTGTGAATACTGTGCATGATTCCACAGGGTAAGCAGCTGGGTGTGTGCTAAGAGTCTGCTTCTGCACCAAAAAATGGCTCCCCCTTTCCATCTAATGCAACTGTGAAATCACCAGAGCAATACGCAATAAATCTCTGCCTGTAATTCCTATTTGCACACAGAGTCATGTTTTCACATTAGTCACAAAACGAAATTTCTTTGCCAATTTGAAAGCACACTTACTACTCTTTTTTTTGGCAAGTGATAAACACTTTTACAGACTGACACATTATGAATCCACTTTTCAGATTCTTAAAAAAGCACATGTCCAAACTGCTTTTTCAGACCAGCACCATGTGTAACCTGGGTAACTGACTACACTCCAGCAAGGGCAACCAGCCTTAGTGATGCTGAATGTATTTGCATTTCTGACTGAAACCTCAAACCCCACTCGCTTGTGAATACTGTGCATGATTCCACAGGGTAAGCAGCTGGGTGTGTGCTAAGAGTCTGCTTCTGCACCAAAAAATGGCTCCCCCTTTCCATCTAATGCAACTGTGAAATCACCAGAGCAATACGCAATAAATCTCTGCCTGTAATTCCTATATGCACACAGAGTCATGTTTTCACATTAGTCACAAAACGAAATTTCTTTGCCATTTTGAAAGCACACTTACTACTCTTTTTTTTGGCAAGTGATAAACACTTTTACAGACTGACACATTATGAATCCACTTTTCAGATTCTTAAAAAAGCACATGTCCAAACTGCTTTTTCAGACCAGCACTATGTGTAACCTGGGTGACTGACTACACTCCAGCAAGGGCAACCAGCCTTAGTGATGCTGAATGTATTTGCATTACTGACTGAAACCTCAAACCCCACTCGCTTGTGAATACTGTGCATGATTCCACAGGGTAAGCAGCTGGGTGTGTGCTAAGAGTCTGCTTCTGCACCAAAAAATGGCTCCCCCTTTCCATCTAATGCAACTGTGAAATCACCAGAGCAATACGCAATAAATCTCTGCCTGTAATTCCTATTTGCACACAGAGTCATGTTTTCACATTAGTCACAAAACGAAATTTCTTTGCCAATTTGAAAGCACACTTACTACTCTTTTTTTTTGGCAAGTGATAAACACTTTTACAGACTGACACATTATGAATCCACTTTTCAGATTCTTAAAAAAGCACATGTCCAAACTGCTTTTTCAGACCAGCACCATGTGTAACCTGGGTGACTGCCTACACTCCAGCAAGGGCAACCAGCCTTACTGATGCTGTATGTATTTGCATTACTGAGTCCAACCTCAAACCCTTAAAGTATTCTTTATTTTTACCAGTACACCTTAATTTATCGTGAAAACATAGTCCATATTATTTTACATGTTCCTCACATTTAAATTTCTCCCAAAACAGAAAATAATAAACACAACTTCAACAAAAGGAATTCCATTTCTATTATTCATTTCTTAATTTACCATATACATCCCCTCTCAAACTCTAAACTCACCTTTAAAATTAGTTAGCTGTGAAAGAAATGTGGCACTCAAACAGCAGATTATCAGAGCCAGGATCTCTGTTCTTTACACCTCTCTCCTCTCAGCAGAACCAGATAATGGCAAACTTTCCCTCTCGTTTTCCACACATATACATGTTAATTTCAAATCTCAGTGCTTCCCCCTTTTTTTCAAATGTAATCATACATTTCTATTGGTTGAAAACCAACCCTTTTCCAAAAGTACCCTTCCCCCAACTTGACTTCTGCCTAGTACCCTTCCCCCAACTTGACTTCTGCCTGCTACCATAGCAACAGCTCATGGAACACTGCTGTGTGGAGTTAGGTCAGAAGTTCACCAAACAATGTTTCAATTCCACAGAGCAAGAGTGCTTGACTTTTCAAACCTAACAGCAAATCCATAGTACTGTTCTTTGGTAACACATTTTTCTGTACCAATACAAAACATGCTTCTATTAATTTACACATCCAGCCTAGTTTTTATTCTAGAATGGTATGAAACAGCCAATCAGTTCTTTTTTTTATGAAAAAAATATGTATGCCTCCATTTCCAAACTGTCTTTCATTTCTTTTTACCATTCTACTGAATTACACCTCCTGAGTGCATCCAGTTCTCCTTTGAAGATGTTCACAGTGTGGATTGTAGGGCACAGCTATGTCTTCTGGAGTGAAAAGTATGCAGAGAAAACAGATATGGTGAGAGACCTTGCTTTGCCAAATGTAGACATTAAATGGATTGGTCAGAGAGGGTTAAAGTGGCACCAATTGATGCCATTGGTGAAATCCTTCATGCAAATCCAACACCCTGACCTCATAATAGTGCACTGTGGTGGCAATGACCTAGGCACTTTGACTGGGGTAGGTCTGGAAATTCTTATGAAGGACACCTTTGCACAACTGTTTTCACTTTTCCCTAAAACTGCCTTTGTGTTTTCTAACATATACCAAAGGCAAAAATGGAACTGGTCCAATCATTTCTGTCCGCAGATTGACAAAGCAAGAAAGCACGTCAACAAATCTGTTTCTGCTTTCCTCCGTGACTATGGTATGGGTTCCATTTACCACAACAACTTGCGTTACGACATGCAAGACATTTATAGAGGAGATGGTGTGCACTTCAATGATGAAGGGAAAAGAGTCTTCCTCTTGAACCTTAGACTCTGCATCGGTACTTACTTGTAGGTACCACTAAAAAATCACTTCATAAACACAACGGCTCTTTTTAGAGCCCCCTAATATCTAAACTCTTAAATCTGCATTTCATTTCTTTTATTTTAGTTTTTTTTCTACCGTACGCGTACGTTGAGCTTACCGTACGTGTACCCCGTGATTTTTTTTAAAATCAATAAATGTTTTCTTTGTACTTTTCTGTCCTTCTTTGACCCCCTTACAAATGTTAGGGGGTCTGTAACTCTCTCCCTTGCCCCCTTTTCAAGATATCACTCTTTTTTTTCTGAGTGAAACACACGAAATGGCGGCCGCCGCTTCCTGGTTTCGACCGATTCGAATGTTTACTAAGATCTAAGAGCCAATCAGAATCGCGCTCGCGCACGTCACCGTACGCGTACGGTAAGCGCACCGTAAGCGCACCGTAAGCTGGCTCAGATATATATATTGATTTAAAGGCTATTTTCTCAGAATCTACTGAACAGATTTACACCAAACCTACAAAAGGCACTTCCTTGACCTGAGGACTACCTCTCTGCCAAATTTCAAGTAATTCTGTTCAGCCGTTCGGGCTGTAGCTGTGTCTAAAGGTCCTATGGAAAAATGCATGGGAAAAACGTGTTTTGGGACCCCCCTTTTATCTCAGCCCCCGCTTGACGAGTCCCCCCGAGACTTTTAGGGTAGGAGCGGAGAGTAGCGCCCCACCTATTTTGAAAAATTCACGAGGATTCCTCAACCGGCGCCAAAGTTATTCAAAATAGAATGTTGCGGATTTCCTATGGAAACGTGGTCTTAACTATAACTACCTACTGGCGACCGCCAGTAGGTAATATATATATATATATATATATATATTCACTTAAAAAACCATAGGTTTCACACATGTTATAGTTAGGTGGATATTTCACTCGTAAAAAAACAATGAAATTCCCCCGTTATAGTTAGTTGAGATAACTATAACTCGCGCGACCGCCACTCTATCACAAGGATGATGTCATCAGTGATGTCATGAGTGATGCCACTGACCATGTCATGAATGATGTAATATGTGACGTCATGAGCAGAGGATTGCGGGCGTTCGAGTTATAGTCTCAACTAACTATAACGAGGGAATTTCATTGGTTTTTTACGAGTGAAACATCCACCTAACTATAACATGTGTGAAACCTATGGTTTTTTAAGTGAATTTGCAAGGTTTTTTAAATGCTAAGTTATGTATTTATGAATATATATATTTTTTTAAGGTGCGCACCGTGCGCGCACGTTGTGCGCACCGTGCGCTGCGCGCACCGTGCGCGCACCCCGCGATTTAAAAAAAGAACAAACTGTTTTTTTCACCCTTGGGGGTCCTTCTGTGACCCCCTAACTAAGTCTAGGGGGTCAGAAACTCTCTTCCCTGCACCCTATTCACGTTTTCCACCTTTTTTCCACCTTTCCTTATCACTGCGACAGACAAAATGGCGGCCGACACTTCCTGATTTCGACCGATTCGAATGTTGACTGACAACAAACAACCAATCAGAATTACGCTCGCGCACGTTAGGTTGCGCGCACGGTGCGTGCATACAGATATGTATATGCTTTTAAATGCAATTTTCTCAGGAAATACTGAACAGATTGACTCCGGATATGCAAAAGGCACTTCCCTGACCTGAGGACTACCCCTTTGCCAAATTTCAAGTAATTCTGTTCAGCCGTTCGGGCTGTACCTTCGACTAAAGGTCCTAAGGGAAAATGCATGGGGAAAACGTGTTTTGGGACCCCCCTTTTTTCTCAGCCCCCGCTTGACGAATCACCCCGAGACTTTCAGGGTAGGAGCTGAGTGGAGCGCCCCATTAGTTTTGATAATTTCGCGAGGATTCGTCAACCGGCGCCAAAGTTATTCAAAATAGAATTTCAGATTTCCTATGGAAACACGGTCCTAACTATAACTATCTACTGGCGACCGCCAGTAGATAATATATATATATATATATATATATATATATATATATATATATATATATATATATATATATATATATATATATTACCTACTGGCAGTCGCCAGTAGGTAGTTATAGTTAGGACCTATTTTCCATAGGAAATCAGCAACATTCTATTTGGAATAACTTTGGCACCCGTTGAAGAATCTTCACAAAATTTTCAAAACTTTTGGCCAGCTCCGGTCCGCTCCTATCCTGAAAGTCTCGGGATGATTCGTGTAACGGGGCTGAGAAAAAAGGGGGGTCCCAAAACGTGTTTTCCCCATGCAATTTCCCATAGGACCTTTAGCCGCAGCTACAGCCCGAACTGCTGAACGGAATAACACCAAATTTTGCATTTTGGCATATATATATATATATATTCACTGAAAAAACCATAGGTTTCACACATGTTATAGTTAGCGGAAATTTTACTGATAAAAAACCAATGAAATTGCCCCGTTATAGTTAGTGCTGGCAACTATAACTCACGCGACCGCAATCCTCTGCTGATGCTAATACTGTATTTAGACACTTATTTGCCCATGTCTTCTTCCATACATTTTTAGCTATACATATATTACAAATATTTTTTTTTATAAAGACACATATGTCATCATCAGAAGATTGCGGTCGCGTGAGTTATAGTTGCCAGCACTAACTATAACGGGGCAATTTCATTGGTTTTTTATCAGTAAAATTTCCGCTAACTATAACATGTGTGAAACCTATGGTTTTTTCAGTGAATTTGCAAGGTTTTTTAAATGCTAATTCCTAACTATAACGTGTGTGAAACCTATGGTTTTTTCAGTGAATTTGTACAGTTTTTTAAATGCTAAGTTACTTTACGCCATTCGAGGCGTGCGCGCCCACTTAACGCAGTGCGTTCCGTGCACGATTTTTATCAACTTTAATAAGCCCTGTACATTTGGTGGCCTTCGGCCACCAAAAGCACAGGGGGTGGGGTCAATGTGGATAGTGTTTTTTTTATTTCGATTTTATAATTTCATGTTGCCAAAATATAGTTTTTTTACTGATGTAATAAGCCCTGTACATTTGGTGGCCTACGGCCACCAAAAGCACAGGGGGTGGGGTAAGTGTGGATAGTATTTTTTTTATTTCTATTTTTTACCGTACGCTTACGGTAAGCGTACGGTAAGCGTACTCGGCGAAATTGCCGAAAAAAAAATACAACCGTTTTTGCTCTTGGGGGATGTTTGGGGACTCCCTCAACATGACTATGTGGGAGGGAGTTGTCAAAACAGCCCCGTAACATGTTTTTTGGCATCATGTTTGATAAATAACACTCAGTGCGAGAGACAAAATGGCGGACGCCGCTTCCTGGTTTCGGGCGATTCGAATGTTTACTAAGATCTAAGAGCCAATCAGAATCGCGCTCGCGCACGCCACCGTACGCGTATGGTAAGCGTACGGTAAGCGTACCGTAAGCGGGCTCAGATATATATATTGATTTAAAGGCTATTTTCTCAGAATCTACTGAACAGATTTACACCAAACCTACAAAAGGCACTTCCTTGACATAGGGACTACCTCTCTGCCAAATTTCTAGTAATTCTGTTCAGCCGTTCGGGCTGTAGCTCTGTCTAAAGGTCCTATGGAAAAATGCATGGGAAAAACGCGTTTTGGGACCCCCCTTTTATCTCAGCCCCCGCTTGACGAATCCCCCAGAGACTTTCAGGGTAGGAGCGGAGCGTAGCGCCCCACCTATTTTGAGAAATTCGCGAGGATTCATCGACCGGCGCCAAAGTTATTCAAAATAGAATGTTGCGGATTTCCTATGGAAAAGGGGTCCTAACTATAACTACCTACTGGCGACCGCCAGTAGGTAATATATATATATATATATATATATATATATATATATATATATATATATATATATATATATATATATATATATATAAAACATATTTAAACTTTACAGAAGCACGCAGTCACTGCATGATGTCATCAGTGATGTCATTTGAGATGTCATCAGTGATGTCACTGGCCATGTCATGAATGATGTAATATGTGACGTCATAAGCAGTTCATATATATATATTAGGCCTGGGTTGAGTTCACGGAGAACTCTGCCATGCTATGCAGAGTTTTACTGGTGGGCAGAGTTGTTGATGTTACAATGGGAATGTGGAGTGTGTTATTGCATTCCAAATCGCACGTGATTGGCACCACGCGGTTCTCACGTGTGCTCTCGTGTTCCAAATCATGTGCAAACTGCACCACGTGGTCCACATGGGTGCAGGCATCTTGTTTAACTGCTCTCTGTTATGGTACTGCCTAAAATGTTATCTCTCTTTCATCTGTGTACTTCTCTTTTAAAACTAATCTACCCCTCAGTATTATTTTTTATATAATGCGAACTTGTTCATAGGGTGGTGGTAAAAGGAGGTGGCTTAGGCCGATTAAAAGGACCCGTACACTGAGAAGGTTGTACTATAGACTTGATTCATTGACAACTTATTCATTTTGTGGGAAGGCAGTGAAAATGAATTGGATCTCTTCCTGGAGAGCCTGAATCGCAATCATTATAGTCTATGATTCACATATGCACAGAGTCATCAATCTTGGAATTTTTGGATGTAGAATGGAAGTTATCGATAACACACTAATAAGGAGAAAACCATAGAAAACCAATAGCAACTAACTCCATTTTACACGCGAATAGTGGGCATCCAGATGCTCTAAAATGGAACATCCCTTATAGCCAAATGCTGAGAGCCAAGAGGATTTGCTCAATAGAAGAGCTGTATGATCAGGAGGTGTGTAAGATGGTCTGAAATTCCATGGAATGGGGATACCCATTGGAGTTTTGGAAAATACCAGGAAAAGGGCCAAGGAGAAGATGAGAGAAAACTCATTGGATTCATACAACACTAAAAATGGGAATAGTCAAAGAGTGAAGGGATTATTCTTGGAATATAATATGGCTCAGTCCAACAGAAAGAGATTTTTTTTGAAAAATTGGCATGTGTTAAAGAATTATGAACTTCTACGGGAGATTGTTGAGAGAGGACCACAAATAACATAAAAAAAGTGAAATCCCTGGGAGACATCTTAACATCAAGTCATTATGTGCATAAGCAAGACCATCAAGGACAAGGAAATTGGTTAACAAAAAACATGGAGGGCTTCACAAAATACAATTCCTTTAAAGCTTATAAATATAGATCGAATTGCAAGAGCTACCAAACATTTGATGGCCATGAAGTATTGATCAAGGAAAAGATCACGTGTAATACAGATTATGTCATCTATGTTTTCAAATGTGGCTGTGAAAAGCTATATGTTGGCAGTACAAAAAACAAGCTGAAACTGAGAATCCTGCAACATATGAGAGCCATAAGGAGTGGTGACAAGAATTACCCAATGGCCTGTCATTTCAATCAAGTCCATAATCGATCCTTATCAACATTCAGTTACTGAGCCATTAGACATGTGAAGGCCCACCCCAGAGGAGGTGATCGTGAAAAAGAACTGAGGAGGCAAGAATCATGACTGATACTGTCCCATTGGGACAGAGATACCCTGGGGTCATAACATGGTCACAGAATTGTTTGCTCTTTTATGATGAGGAAATTATTGGATTTATATTTTGAAGGAATAAATTGAGAACTGTCTTTAGAACTCTTATAACTTTTTCTAACTGTGAAAACAGGTTCTCCCTAATTTTTCCCTTCTCCTGACTTGGGGCTGAACCTCCAAATTGTTGAATTAATTGTTGATGTGTCCTTGCTAAAGATAGATTGTTGAGAGAAATGAGTCCAAAGTATTATTTAGATATAACAGAGATTCCATTATTTATGCTGCACCATGCACCTTATGTATAACATATTGCACCTTATCTGAGCAGAAAGTTTTGAATATGAAGAGTTAAGATTACATTGTGAGGTAGTCACGTTATGCACAAAGCAACATGCACTCTAAATGCAGTGAATAGATACATTTTCCTGCCAAAAGTTTGATCATGCACTTTATGCAAATAAGAAAGCATTACGCTATGGATCAGGGAAAAATTATTAATTCTTTGAGACGACGGAGGCCGTATTATCTACACTGCACCTTGCACTTTATATAACATATCGCACTTTATTTGAACAGAAATTTTAAGGTGAAGAATTAAGTCATCATTGTGAGGTAGTCGTGTCATGCACAAAGCAACATGCGCTTTAAATATAGTGAATAGATACATTTTCCTGCCAAAAGTATGATCATGCACTTTATGCAAATAAGAGGATGAAATTCGGCCATTAATTGACAACGGTAAGTGGTACTAGGAGGGCATTATACCCTGTAGAATCATGTCATGGATTAGGGAAAAAGTAACTTATCCTTTGAGATATTAATAAGGTTGTATTATATACTCCATAGAGAGTTGAAAACAGTTATGTAAGAAAAATAAGGACATGCTCTCACATAGACATGGAGGACTTGTGAAGACGATGAATATGTACCTTGCTTCATTTGGGAGAGTAGCTTTCATGGTGTATAAGGTGCATCCCATCATGAAAAAAATGAAAAAAATGAAAAAATGGAAAAGATCCAAGTTGAATACAACCTCTACTTAAAATATGTTTTTACTGTTAAAAATGTCAGGGTGTTGGTTGCACATAGGAATTTGTGAATAGCAACTAGATGGAAGAAACAACTCCCTTTATGTATGTGAAAAATTGTTGCTCTAGATGTTCAGGGGTCAGTGAAACAGAGAAAGAACCAAGAATAAATAATTCACACCGCGTAACCCGGCGAAACCCAGTAGAAGGTGTCAGCTGAACGCGTAGGTCTGAGAGAAACTACTTTGCAAAACGCTGTGTATTACTTTTTGCACATGAACTAAGGCAATAAAAATAAAGTACAGAACTTACATCTTGAACGTTGTCCTTCCTGGATCGTGCCACTGCGTGAGGTGTTGGGAAGACCGAATGCCAAAAGGGACATATATATGTATTAGGCCTGGGTGGAGTTCGTGAAGTTGCGCTATGCAGAACTCGGCAAAGGCGCAAAAGAACTCTGCCGTGCTACGAAGAGTTCCGCTGGTGGGCAGAGTTTGCCAGTACATCTGTTCATGTTGCAATGGGAATGCGGAGTGTGTTGTTGCTTTCCAAATCGCACGTGAATCGCACCATGCAGTTCTCACGTGTGCTCTTGTGTTCCAAATCTTATGCGAACGGCACCACGTGGTCCACATAGGTGCAGCCTTCTTGTTGAACTGCTCTCTGCTATGGTACTGCCTGAAATATCATCTCTCTTTCATCTGTGTAATACTTCCCTTTTAAAACTAATCTACTCCTCAGTTTTATTTTTTATATTAGTTTGTTTCTTTGTGTTCATATATTTTAAGTTTTTGGGACACTTTAAAGGTGTTTTTCATGATTTGTTGTTTATTTCCCCCTACTTCCTTATTTCCTTCTTCTTTCCTTTCCTTTCCCTTCCCTTTCCTTTATTTTTTCCGACCCCACCCAGCGTCATGGCAGAGGCAGGGCGGCTACGTTGCGACGATCTTTGGTGACAAGGAGGTGGCAGCACTGGTTTTTTTGTGCAGCACCACCTCCCCTTCATTGTCAGCGGCACTGGGGGATGGTGACCTGGTGCAGCGGCGCACCAGCCTGCTTCGATGCACCACCCAGCAGCAGATGAACAGCTGGGTGGCTATCCTGGAACGGGAACAGGACCTGCTCGACCTGCTAGGTTTCGAGGTTCTGGGGCTCGGTGAGTATTAATAATTTGTTGTGTCTGTTCTACAATGCTAACTTTTTTTCCGAGTAGCATGCTGCTCACACTCAGAGGTAAGTTACTTTTAGTTTACGTTGGAATATTATTTTGTGATTCAGTTTCTGCTAGGCAGGTGACCAGTGCTACCTAAACATACTCATCATTGGCGGTCACTTTGGCAGATTAATTAAGAAGCCATTGCGGACTGTTCTCCTGTCACTGTAGTGAATCAGTGATATCAGTGAGTAGCACGTTCTCTCTGTGGCTTAGTTTGTTTATATAGTTCATACAGTTCCAAGTTCTTTCACAGCGATGTGTAGTATGCATCCATGCATTGCAAAAAAGGGAGACAGAGTTGATCCATAAGGGGGATTAAGAAATGATAATAAATTAAAAAATTATTCACTGCAATGTATTAGTCCCAAATGTAGTATTTTTGAAGAAAATTTGGATCAGGTATTTCAGGATTAGTAAGGGCAACTTAATGATAGTCGGTAGACTCAACACTAGTACTATAGGCGATCTGTTTTAGAGAAGTCAATGTGACTGCGTTTGCTTGTCATAAAAAATTGGTGGAGATTTGCTGAATCACAAGTCTATTTTTTTTATCTTCTTCATTTCTTACATCAGCACCAAAGGACAAGAAGAGGGACATTGTCGATTATCAAGGAGAAGCTGGTCAGGAGGCGTGGACCCCCAGCGCCACTGCCGAGGGCTCTACTGATCCCAGTATGTCCTATTATTTATTATTATTATTTCTCTAATATTGGGCTTTATGATTGTTGTGGGATTAGGTTAGAATCTTGGGGTATTGGAATGTTGGTGCTGGGTTCCAGGATGGGAGTTGCTGCCTGGAGGCTGGTGTTGCTGGTGAAAAAAAAGGTTTGTCTGACACCCTTACCTGTCGTCTTCCTTCCATGTGATGACGGGGATGGGATATGAACACACAACCAATTTGTGTTTCATTCCTGTTATCCCTGCATTATCTTTTTTTCCTTATATTATATGGTTTTCCTTTTTGTAGCTGACTTTTTCCGATCTCTACTCTAGTCTCTAGTACACTTATCTTCTGCTTTGTTGGTAATCTTTCCCTCTCTCCTATATATCTTGTGATACTGTAAGACTAAGAATAGCACATTTGGGTGCTGTACTATCCAGCGTGAAGATTGCAGGCCCAAGGAAGTTAGCATTATAAATATATTAACCATGTAGGCTTTCTTTTTCCTGCTCATGCTCTAAGAGTTAAGTTTACCAGAGGGTCAACATTGGCCACCCCCTCTAATGTGGATGGATGGGTGAAAAGACGGTTAGAAGAAAGGGTCGATAATTGAATAGTTGGATAATGGATTGGACATTTTGGTGAAAGGCTGGATGAGTGAAGTAAAGCTTAATCATGGTGGATAAGGGTAAATTAGAATGAAAAGGCAGCTCTTTTCATGAGGAACATGCTGCCACCTACTTTGCTTACTTTGTTAATGTAGGGTTATTAAAGCTTTGGTTCAAAATGGGGGGTATTTTTATTTTTTGTTCAACTTCCTTGACTCACTTTGCTGTTTTTGTGCAAAGTTTTATATAGCGCTAACTAGACCCCGAGGTATCAGAGTGCTTTACATGAACACCAGTTACGCTACATATGGATGCATTCATTTTTTGTTCGGCGCGGAAAGATTAAGTGATTTGCCCAGAATCACAGAACGTTGAGCGTCCCTGCCGAGACTCGAAGACTTGGGCATCATGGTCAATCAATTACAAAGGTAAAGGGGGCACCATCAGAAAAGACACTGCTAATATATATTCACTAATGACAGTGCTTACATTCACTTAAAGACATAACACTTGACATATTCATTGCAAAATTTGCTAAAATTCCAAGCAAATTAGTTACAATAATATATAAGAAAACCCGCTATTCTATATACAAAAACTCTAACCTACCTGTCTAATCCCTCTACCTTTCCCTGCATTAGAGTAAGTCATACTTCCTATCCTTGCTTAATGCCCAGCAAATTAATTTGTTGGAAATAAGATGTGGTGGTGGGTGAGGCCACAGAGTAAAGTGGGAGTAAGTGCATGATTTGATGTCAAGTTTGGCATATGGGATACACAGTGAGGAATGTGCCAAATACAATCTATAAAGACAGTTTGTTTCCCTGTAGTGCAGTCCATCATTTTCCATAACATCTACTTACAGCAGACCAGATAATATGAATATACACAATTCATATGTAAGGGGTGTGACATAGTATCTTATTTATTATTCATCTGCCTCATTGGAGTCAGGGTAGAAAAAGAAATACATTTGGAAAAGCGCAGGGCCATTGGAATTAAAAATAGATAATTGTCAACCACAGTGTCCCTAGCTGCAGACAGTA
This sequence comes from Triturus cristatus, assembly GCF_964204655.1. Taxonomy (NCBI): domain Eukaryota; kingdom Metazoa; phylum Chordata; class Amphibia; order Caudata; family Salamandridae; genus Triturus; species Triturus cristatus. The sequence continues at coordinate 739,619,012 of NC_140585.1, forward strand.
GCAAAATACGCGATACGCTGGCTAGCAATGAGCATGGCTCCATTATTTTAGCACAACATACAACTTGTACTTCATAGTGCACAATGACATATTCATTATTGAGAGGTAGTTTATTTTCCCACTCAAAGTGTCGGTTTATAGTTACTTGAAAAGCCTTTAGAGGAAACATTTCTAATCAATGTTTGTTTAATCCAGTGTAATCCTGCTTTAATATTTTTCTGCCACACAGTCAGTGCTTTTATGAAAGGCATGTGTGAGTGAAACAAAATTGGCCTTGCGACTCTCCTAATCATAATCACATTCCAATGAGCCTTGGGGACCAGCAATGTACTGCTACTGTGCCAACCACTAATATAAAACAATTGTTTTTGTTTTTTGCAATATAGCTGGTCCTGCTAGTCCACCCATAGGACCCAACAGGTAGGAGATATTGGCCCCTCAGCTGCAACAGAGACTGGAGTGTATCCAGCTAAAATACTGGTGGCTGGTGGTGCTGGAGGAGGAGGAAATAAAGGCCTCTCTGCCGTGCCCCAGTACAGCCGGTCAACCTCAGCCTCCTGGCCATCATATCGCTGACTCCAGCCAACTGCTGCTACCCCCTCCCACACTGACAACAGGCCATTGCTGCAGCTGGACGCCATCAAGGGCCGGTTCACCACCGAGCAGAGTCTGGACCAGCTCCGGACCGGCATCCGTAATGTCCTCTTCTAGCTCTTTTTAAAAAAAATTGGTTTGGGGGGAGGGACTTGCTGCACCTGGGTGGAGAGGGTGGCAAGAGAGTTGGTAGTGGACTGGGTTTCACTTTCTTTGGACATTTGGGACATTGGGACTTGGGTCAGTTCAGTTTGTTTGGGGGTGGACATGTTGTGTGGGTGGAGAGGGTGAGTATTAAAAAATGAAGTGGAATTTATAGTTTATCTAAATGAATGCCTGAAGTAGTTTATTTTACTTTTACTTTGCACTGCTGCCTTCAGTTTTACACAGCTTTTTTATGTGCTTGTAATGGAGAGTGTACTGCTTAGTTATAGAGTTATTGATGCTCTTCAAGCCCTTGACCAAGGAAAAACATGTCTCCTAATTCTACTGGATTTATCCTCGGCATTTGACAAAGTCAATCACAAGAAAGTACTTGAACACCTCGAGTGGGAGTAAGGGGAACCGTTTTTGAATGGTTTAGATTCTTCCTCCGTAACCACACCCAGAGACTCTTAGTCAACAGTAATCTATCTGCTCCTTCCCCAATACAGATCGGAGTCCCCCAAGCTGTGGCGGCTGGTGACATTTGAAAGTGGTGTGGCGTAAAACAATTGTTATACTGCACTGCGGCGAGCGAGCGTAGCGAGCAAGCTTGAACCACCTACAGAGGGTTTGGGGGGGTTCTCCCCCAAGAAAATGTTTCAAACAGAGAGGGCAAATGGTGCATTTTCAACCAAATTTGAGAAAGAGTCGGAGGAAAGAGTTTAAATGACCACAGTCAGAGGAAAAAGGTTTAATAACCAGAGGACGGAGGTTAAATAATCAGAGGAAACATGTTAAATAATCACAGCCAGGGAATTGGAGGTTAAATAACTCGAGGACAATGGTTAAATAACCAGAGCCAGAGGACGGAGGGTAAATATCAAGATCCGGAGGACAGATGATAAATAACCAGAACTGGAGGACAAAGCTTTCCCAGCAAACTACGAAAGTGACTATTTCTTGATGTGTAGATGCATGAGGTGTGTTTTTAGCAAAGCACGCACACGGACATTTCTTCCCAGGCATGCGATAGGCTGAATTGTGACTGTGGAGACGGAAGTTGTGAGAGTCAGAGGAGGGGGGAGCAGGGGGGATGTGGGCCATTTGCCATGCTCCACTGTTTAATGCCATGGTTTAACTACCTGTGCAGTTTCCTGCTGCAGCGTCTCTCGGTTTTGTGAATTGTGCCCCCCTGACATGTCCACTTCAGAACAGCTGCCTGGGTGGGTAATTGCCACCCTGAGAAGAGGTCCTGCCACATCAAAAGGACAGTGGTACAAGTGCACAGTGAGCAGCCCAAAACACTTCATAGCTAAATAGAGACTCCTAGACAAGTTCTACAAATACCAGTTGTGCAAAGTGGAAGGACTCAAACCACACAGAAAAAAAGCTAGAAAATAGGAAAATGCTGAACGGCCATCTTCATAAAGCTGCAGGCAAGTAGCAAGCTGGCAACCAACGGTGAGAGGCAATTAGGACAGGAATCAGAAGGCGCTATGGGTGTCTCTGGAATTATGTTGTCTTTTTTCTTTAGCATATTATTTGACAGTAAACAGTACATAAAATGTGCGCTTCATTGAACCCCAATTCACGCTGCCTTGTGGGCAGGCCGTACAGTTTGACGAGAAGAGATTATCCAGCACACTATGTTTAACCAGTTGTTAAGTTTATGTATGCTCCAACATCATGCAGTTTCCCCTAACTCGGATAAACAATGGCAATACAATCGTCCCATGTTTGTAAAGTTCAATAATCTGTTAATTCAAGCATCATATACCATAATCACACAATCTTGATTTTAAGCTACAAAACCTCATGCAAAATCATGGTCAAAGGCAATAATACATTTTAAAATGTGGCAGTCACTTGGTAAGGTAAACTGTAAAAGATTACAGAATTTTAAATTTCATAGGAGTGCGCGCCAGATTTCAATACTTTACAATACACTTAGAAGGCAACCTGTACATTTTGGTCACAAATATCAATAGAAATACCATAAATGGAAGCAAAAAATATACTAATGACACAGGGCCTATTGAAGAAGTAATTTGGAGACCAAAAACATTTGCATATATTTTAAATAGGCTCTTAGCACTGAGGTGGAGAAAAGACTGTGAACTTGTTTCAATCTGACTTACCTGTGACAAAAATAAAATAGTTGTTTCTTTTCCTGAGAAAAAATGTGGGAAATAATAGCAGTACCCTCTTTAGAACATTTCAAACAAACGACTGGCAAAGTGCCAACTGTGACCGAGGAATATGTAGAGCACCCTGAATCTCAATCAGATTGTGCTATATTATTTCCAAATGATGTGTGCACTCGCAAGAGAGTGTACTTGCCTTTGCTCTACTTACTATCAAAATAAGATTCAAGACTTCTACACATTGGTGAGTTAGATGATGGGTTCACTAATCAGGTGCTGAGTGCGCAATGGCTGACTGGCCATATATTTTTTTCGAGTAATGCAACTAATTTTTCTCTGTTCTCTCACAAAAAAATACTTGCTCCTGATTGCTGGACTGTACTATCTCTCCGCCAAATCTGCTCAGTTGATGGCTAGCTGTCAGTAAATGATACAAAGTTCTCCAACCCTGCAGACCCACATCCAACAACAGCAAGTAGTTACATTTGAGAGTTCAACGTGTATTCTCTGATTATTAACCCTTTACACTATATAGATTTCTACTCAACATTAGCACACAGGTAAAATGTACTAATGATTTGACAGAAGCCACAACTCTTGGGGACACTTTAGCACCTTCTCCAAGGAGGACTCTCCACCTCAACCATGCAGCTGTGTGCAACAGGTAAAAATGCTCTCTAACAAAAAAGTATCATTAAAGGTTTTTGTTTCCCACGTGAAATATCCCCCTGCTTGCTATTGTGATTCTGAAAAAGTCAGAGCGATTTAGCTGGCCGAGAAGGTGGCGATGCTTCTATTGAAAGTTCCAGCTAACAGGTATGTGTGAATTCCTTTCACTGAGTTCAACCCGACAAATCCCCGTAAGGCAGTGGCTGCCCTCTGATTGCTGGGGACCATAAGTCAGGGCCATACTGTCACCTGCAACACAGGTGCCTCTCCTCCACCCTGCCCAGCCACGGACTCACCTTTAATTGAATTCCTGCTTGCAATCCTCCTGCCGCCTGCCCTGCTAGAAGTGTGCATTGTCTTTTTTTGCGGTTTTATGTTGCGTGAACTCCACCCCAAGGTGTTGGAGCACTTTACATGAGCACCAGTTACATTACACAAGTACACATTCATTTTTTTTTAACAGAGTTTTATATAGCACGAACTTGACCCGGTATCGGGTATCAGAGCGCTTTACATAGCACCAGTTGCGTTATAGGAGGACACATTCATTTTTGTTAAGCACAGGAAGATTAATGGATTCGCCCAGAATCACAGGATGTTCAGCGTCATTGCCGAGACTCGAACCCGGTTCCCCAGATTCAAGGTCGACTGCCCTAGCCGTTAGGCCAATCCATTTTTTATTTTACCCACGGGGAGAGTAAGGGATCTGCCCAGAAGCACAAGATATTGAGGGACCAGCATCCAGACTTGAACACGGTTACTCAGTCTTTTGCATTTGGTACAGAGTAACTCTTGGAGTGTACAGATGAAAAGCCAACTAACAGGGCTCCACTGACAAGCAGACAGCCACAGTCTGACAGGGCCTGGCTCTCAACCTCTCTGACTGAGTGCTCACCTACCTACCACCTACAAAGAGGAGTCGTACTGCTTTGCTCTTTTTTCCCCCCACTGGCCTGCCTTGGACCAGACATTACAAACAACTCCCCTCGCAGTAAGAACTCAGTTACCCTCACATCGGTTCTCCTACACAATACTAGCGCCTTCACCCTTACACCCTCCCAGAAACAGGAACAGCAAAATCTCTATTCTGCATAAATTGGAGGAGAAATAGAATACCGCCAGGTTGTTAATTGACCAATATGGTTAGTGTTTCATTTATCGAAGCACCAGTCCTCTTACAAAAAAGTATTTAATAAAAAGGGTTTGCATGATGAATATCCCGATAAAAAAAGTACTGAAAATTTGACAGTACACATGTACCTGCGTGTGCACCGCCTGCGCTCCATGCCACCAGGTCCACGAGCCTACTCCTGGCTGACATACAGTGACTCTGAAAGTCAAACACGTCTCACATCAGACCTCAAATAGCATCCTTCAAAGTGTAGAGCGGGAAGCCGAAACTTCAAGCCTGCACAGTGTGTCTTCTAGAGCCTTGATACTACAGTGCGCAGACTCAATGTCACCGACTTCCCCCCTGCCTGCAGCCTCTACCCCACCCTTTCCCAACTCGTCACAGGGTGGGACCCACAACCCACCCCACTGTGACGAGTTGAGAAAGGGTGGGGTGAATGTGTCTTTCACCATTTGTTAAATTGATGCAGGATTAGGGCAGTTCTGAAGGATAAGGGAATACTGTACCATTCTGTGGTTGTCTTATATTTTCATATTTCTTTATCTCCAGTCTCATGGTATGCTAGTTGCGAGTTGGCTGAGAGCATTCCATAGCCTTTGTGAACTAAAAATGCAAAAAGTTAGAAAAATTCCTTTGATAAAATCCCCCAGAACTTTCCATGCAGAATCTAACTTTCACTCTCAAATGCACACTGATCACTCTATCTCACAGACACACTCATACACAGACACACACTTTCACCCACAGACAACCACTTTCACCAATACGCAGATAACATTTAAAACAAAATCATTTCGCTCACCTTATTTCCTTCTCAGGTCCCGTTTGTAGTACAGCTACTCTTTTCCGATTCTGGCGCTGGAGGACACTGAAACTTCGCACCTGCGCAGGAAATCGCAAGTACCATGCTTCCCTCTGCTTGTTCCCTCCACCCTTTCCAAACTCTGTGTCGAGTTGCGAAAAGGTGTAGTGACAAGCTGATCGACATGTAGCCATGTTCACTGCAGGGCTTAAGCCTGCAGCGCCCATTGCTAACTTTATCTGTGACACTTAATACGTCACATATAGGGGAGGCACTGAGGCATGGCAAGGCCCTAAGGCCAGGGATGGAATTTCTCAAGCCCCGGACATCTCTGAAGGCTGGTGCAGGCACCTTTGTGTACCTCCGCCAGCCTTCAGACAGAGCCTTTTGCTGGCTTGCTGCTGAAGATAAAGAGCTGAGCTCGGCATTTTCTTTTGTTATACCAAGGGTGAATAGTATATTATTATTCACTCTTGGCATAACAAAAACAAACACCAAATGGGCCAGAAAACAAACAGGGCGCAGCCCTTCCGCCCATTCACAGGAACCGCCACTGACCCCAAGTATCAACTCTTTCCCCAACCCTCTTCAATCTCTACCTTGTACCGTTAGCTGAATTACTACATACCACCAACATCTCCTTCCACGTTTATGCCGATGATACCCAGATCTACATCATAATCTCATCTCTAGAGGAGATCTACTGTTTGAATGAGGCCCTAAAGCTGACTGTTCAATGGCTTGCCTGCAACCAGCTCAAACTAAATGCACAAAAAATGGAGTTTCTTCTAATCTCCCCCCCACATAAGTAACACTGACATCTAGGAATGGACCAAGTCGATCACAGCACTAAACTGCACACCAGCCATAGTGGAATCTGCCAAATCTCTTGGAATATTCCTAGACAGCAACCTTAATATGCGAGACCACATCAACTCGGTGGCTAAAACTGCCAGGTTTCACCTGAGCTACCTGAGGAAACTAAAATCTTTCCTTGATGCCTCCGACCTAAAAATGGCAGTCCAGGCATTAGTTATCTCCAGAATTGAATACAGATGCTCAACCCTTTCAGGCCTGCCCAAGATCTCGATGGCCCCCCTAAAAGCTTGCCTCAGCGCTGCCGCCAGGCTCTTAACAGGCTCAAAATAATTCGACCACATCTCACCACATTTAAAGGCGCTGAACTGGGTTCTTCTACAAGCCAGAATCCAACTCAAACTGGCATGTATCACCCACAAAGCACTACACACGAAATCCCCTGCATAGCTCGCCCAGAAAATCATGGTTTCTGGAGGAGCCAGAAACTCCAGGTGTGCCAGAGACTTTGTGCTCCAGCCACCCCGCTTCCGAAAAAAAACCCCTTACAATTGTGCTTTCTCTGGGGCCGCACGAAGCATCTGGAACTCGCTGTCGTCTTTCATCAGAAAAATTCCCTCTCTGTCAATATTTAAAAAGGAAGCCAAAACCTTCCTAATGGGCAAGTTTCTCTCATAGATCATGCATTGCACATACCGCTCAGTGGCTTTGCTTATTTTTGTTGCCGCTAGAGTTTGGACGGGCTGGCTGCTATCCATCTTGCACTGACCTTGTACTCCCATAAATGTATTTGCTGGATTTCTCTGCATTATGATCTGAACATTGTATCCACCCAGGTGAACTCCAACTGTAGGATTCATCAACAAAATGATTATCCATCATAGGCAACTAAATGGAAATATAAATACTGAGTTAGTGGGTTATATATATCAAAGCTTTACAAAGAATTGACAGCAGATTACTATACATTGATGACACAACAAGATTCCTGATAGTGATAAAATAACAAAAAATAATTCGGCTAATGGGGAGCTAGTAGTAACTTAGTTACAAAATCCTCGAGTCATAAACATTTGACTCACAGTCTTGAGTGGACAAGCATAGGTTAGTCATTTAGGGTTATGCAACAGAAGGAGGCCTGAATGATGCTGACGACTAATGTTCTTCATTCTATATCTAAAATATGGATCGCTTTTTATGCACGCGTGGGTAAATGAGGCCAGTGTGGGCTATTTCTTAGAAGATCCTGCAGTAAGTTGGCGTTGCTTTCATTACATCCACCCTACCAAGTGTGTGATCCATTGATGGTGTAAATTTAGCCACGCCTCAATAAATCCCACTGCCCGGGGGAGGGGTTTAGGGGTTTGATGTAAGGATGAGAAAGGGAATTTGGGGAAAGGTTTGATAAAGACAAATACTACACAAGGACAAGATTCATCTGGGCAATGAGCAGCACGTCATTCGTCATCAATCTGTTGTGGAAGGAAACAAAGAAATTAGTATGACAGAGTACAGATAAATGCATTGCAAACATTCCTTCAGCCCTCGAGACCCACGTCATCAGATATCTAAATGTTCTGTTTTCTAGGTTGGAGAGTGAACCCACCCACCCAGTTCTCCAAATATAATTGTTAAAAGAAAAATCATACTGCATTGCAAAATTAGGTGGTGCATCTGCATTCTCCTCTGGAATGTTGTCCACTTTTGGCGGCCTGTGTGGAATGGTCCGGTAGGTAAGCAGGAATGTTGAGCTCAGCTTTTTCCTTTCATTCTTGCATGAGACTAGAAGGCCTGCGGATTGTGAAACAGAAACTGTATTTTAGAGTCAAGGAGATGGACAGAAGGAAGGTAAGCTTCATGACGAGTGTATCAAGAAGTCTCTGAGGCAGAAAAAAATAAAAACAAGAGGGGGACTCAAGGTTTCACTTTTGCCACAAGTCCAACACACGCACAAATACAGCAGCAGCTCACAAATAAACGCACCTTCTCTATTCCACATAGCTGAGTACTAGGCCTCAGACTCTTGGTTAACCTTTGAACTTCTTGCTTCTAGCTGTTGATGAGGCAGTCCTGCAGCTCCTGCCCTGAGTTCTTTAGTCCTCCTCCTGACTCTGAGTAACTCCGTCCCAGACCAGTCATCATGACCCTAGCAAGATAGAAGGGTAGTGCACTGCTGTTGAAGAACAAGTAGAGAAACTGTATTTCACTATTTTGCATAGGTTTTTGTTAACTAAAGTGACTGTTCTGGTCTCTGAAAAAACATAAAAAAGGAGAGGAGACCATGCAATTAAATCTGGCTAGGTGTGAGAGGGCCAATCACTGGCAGGGAAAAAATTATCGCCCATCACTCAGGCCCCAAACATTGCAAATCAATAATCATAATCATCTCAAGAAATTTCCTGTATTACAGTTCAATACAGCATCCCTGACTGTAAGCCACCACATCAGTCATCACTCGCAAATCAGATCATTCATTGGGTACATGTTCCAATCCAAGAATGGTGGTAGGTACAGTATCTCCCCTTTGGAATTTGGCAGTCTAGTAAATCAAACGTTTGTCTGAAGCAGCCATTCTAGATGATGAATAAAACAGAAGGATCATAGGAGTGGACCTTACAGGTTAATACATTTTTGCTAAGTGCGTTTATAAGAGCCAATCACCTCCTGGGAAAAAAACGATCGCCCATCACTCAGGCTTCAAACATTGCAAATCAATCATCTCAGGCAAGTTCCCACATTACAGTTCACACTCATCCTCACTGTCTGTCACCACATGAATGAATCATCAATCATCAATTATCATTATCACTCACTCACCCTTGCAATAGTTGTAGTTTTACCTCTTCCAATCCAAGCACGGGTAGTGTAGGTATTGGGTATTCATCTTTGATGCAGGCAATACATTGGAATTTGGTATTCGCAGACACTCTTGTAAATCAACGATCTTCTGGAGCAGACCTTCTAGTGCTAAGTGATGCAAAAAGGGATAGGCTATAGGGATTCAAGGGGGGCAGACATTTTCTCCAATGTCATGAATGAATTGGGGAGGCTTCTTCAATGCACACTGGTCCAACTGCAATCCGGCAATATATGAGACTAAAAAAATGGTGGGTCAGCATACACACTAATGTTCCACTAGCTACTTTTTTGGGGAGGGAGGCAAAGATAGAGGTTCATCAAGAAATAATTAAAAAGTTCTATAGGGGCACTGGCATACTTCGTCCAGGAAGTAGAATTTGTCCTCAAATGCAGGTGGTTTACTCAGAAGTTGATCAGAAACAAACTTGATCCAATTTCTGTCCAATCATCCTCCTTCTCCTCCTTTGCTGTTTCAGGAATGGTGTAATTGTGTGGTATAAAATGTTGGTTCATTTGGATCATAGTCAATCTTTTCACATTTTGAGGTGAGAGACTGGTCCTTCTCACTGTAACAACCTCACCAGCTGCACTGAACACACACTCAGCAGACACACTGGCAACCGGTCAAGTCAGATACTTTATTACCAGCCTGCTGAACTCTGGTCATTGGTGCATCTTCACAAACCAATACATCAATAGATTGTGATCCACATAGACCTCTTTGAAACATCCAGACAGTCCTGGAACATCATGTGGATGGTCATTGGTGCTGCCATTTGCTCAACCAGTTTTGCCATCGCCTCTGCACTAGACTTGAGCCCTGCCAATTGAAACCAATACAAGGCACAGGTTGGGTCCGGTCTATCTGATGCTGTTGTTGTCAGTGTTCTGGTTGATGGTGTTGTTGGCTGCTTTGAGACAAGACTGCCTTCTCTGGAAGTTGAAGGTGTCACCCCAGAACTGCGGGTGGGGCTCGAAGTTCCAGCCATTTTTCTTCCAAGTCTTCTGCCTGCTCTAGAATCCACCTCTTTTATTTTAAAACATCCCCTTCAGAAAAAGGATTGAAGGTGGGCAGAAAACATTTCTACCATGGATCATGTAGTGTGGCACAGATGTACTCTTTAGATGTGATGATTTTATGTTGCAGCCTTATATTACAAGCTAAGCAAAGGATTAAGGTCTCAAACATGGCATGCGCTTCTGTGTTTTCATTCATACCTGCAGGGGCAAACCTTTCAGACCGCCTTCTTTACCTGGTCTTGTAGGAGATATAACAACAGGATAGCTTGGCCCATCGTGCTGTCCTCTTTTCTAACTTCCCTTATGAAAACCTCAAAAGGGAGTAGCATCTGTGTCAGGCATTTGACTGGGCCCCAAATGTCTGCATTCATGGCCACAGGTTTCCCAACTGCATCCCCTTTTCTAAAAATGAGATAGTAATTGATCTGGTTGTACTGCTCAAAAAGACGTTGCAATATATAGTAGATTGAGTTCCAACATTTTGGCACGTCCTGTATCAGGGATTTAATTTGTGCTCTATTATTATGCTGAATAATCCACAACTGCTTCCGGGATTTAAAAGAATGGCTGAAATTAGTGCAGATTCTTCTGCAGGTGGTCAGTATGTTTCTTACTATGTCTTCTTTTTGGAGGAATTTTACACCACAAGGTCGATGCATTAGGCCAAACACAGGACCCAGAAATAGCCTCCTTCAGACATGGCCTTGACTATGTTACTGCCATTGTCTATGGCAACAAATCCAATTCTGAGACCTCTGGGTCACAGCCATTCATACACCTTGCTGTTACATTCCTCCAAGATGTTTACTGCTGTATGCAATTTCTCCATAGCGAACATGGCCACTGTTGCATGCCACCGAACACTCTTTAAACGTTCTTCAGTGCCAAGATCTGCAGATAACTTTTGCTTTCCAGATCCAGTGTATAGTGATGCACACGTAATCAGTCGCCTGACAACTAGTCCACATGTCTGTTGGCAGGTTGATGGTTTGAGCAATACTTTGCTGCAAAGCTTGTCCAACCAACAGCAGCACATCGTGATGCAGCGCTAGAACAGCAACTCTGGCAAAATAGGTCCGACTTGGTAATTTCCATTTTGGGCAGATGACTGCCACACATTCTAAGAGTCCCGCTCCTTCCACAAAAGAAAAAGGTAGGAGGTCCAGTGCTAGAATATTTTACAGCTTCCTAATTGTACAAATGTGCGGTTGGGTGGTTGTGCTCATAGGGCCCGTCCTGCCTAAACATGCCCCTAATAGTAGCCTGGATTTTATTTTTTTCTGGGGCCACTGACACAGGTGTCTTTTGAGAAGTAGATGGTGGTGGTAGACCCAATGTGCGTCGTGATGGGGCAGTCACTGTATGCTGTAGTGTCTCCATCTCACTCTAAATCTTGTGCCATTGTGAAGTCGCAGAGTTGGGTAAATCTGCTGGCTCTCTACTGGGGACAGGGCTGCTTTGCGTGAAGATGTCCCCCTCTTCTTGCTCATCATCACCTTCCACTGTGTTGGACTTGTAGATGATGTTCCCTGGCTCTCCTCACTACCACAACTAAGTTCAGCAATTTTTTTAATGTGCTCCTCCCACTTCATTGTGTGGTGCTTTTTCATATGGTTTATTTGGCCTCCAGTACCATAATGTGTACCAGGCTTACCTCGACAAACATTTGTGTGGCAAATGGTGAATACTGCAATGTGTTTCCTTTTTTGCTAACCATAAAAAAGTCCCAAACTGGATAGGAACAATTTTTTTAATTGTGCCTCTGTCAATGCCTGAAGAGAAACTGGAGGTAGGTAGGTGTGCCGTTGATTGCCGCAGGGGCTTTGCAAATATGGGAGCTGTGGCGGTGCTACCTGTGACACATCCCTCAGAGCAGGTTGAATAGCAATATCAGACTCACCTTCCACCATGACTACCCCATTGTCATCACCCTCCTCATCATTCCCTTCCATAAGCCTAAGTCTGTCAGGAACTTTTCTTTTCCCTTGACTCTCCTGTTGTCTCTTGGACTTTGCCAGAATCTACTCCATGTCCCTATCATCATCATCAGAAGTGGTGCTTGGAGTAAGTGGTGGAGTAGTACCCTTCCTTTTCCTTACTAAAAATCTGGAAACTAATGAGTCTAAAGAGGATGTTCTTGCTTGGAAAGAAGCTCAACCTCCTGTTCTGATCCAACATCACGCAAATGTATTATTGCTGGCTGCAGTTGCTGTCCACTTTGCTCTGTTTCCTGAAACGATTGTGTAATACTTTGTGAAAGGGACAAATCCAAGTCAACATCACTACTTGCCGACATGATTGCAGTGGCTGCATCAGTGACAGACATGGTCCTGGGCTTAGATTGGGGTGGTGCTGTTGATACAGGAGTGCTGCTCTCAGCTTGCTCACCAGGGGCCGGTGCAGCAGGCATGAGTTGGATAAAAAAGGTTCTGGTCAGCACGCAAGTGGTGGAAATCTGCTTCTTCTCCTCCCCACAGGCCACTTTCTAGACAGCACCTTTCTTTGGGGCCATTTTGAAGCTGTCAGTTGGCAGTAGCACTTATCTTCCCAACCTGAAGAGATGTCCGGGTTGCATAGTCAGTCACACATCACATTGTGCATAGGCCTTCTGTCTGGCAGTACTGTGGGTGATGTTACTTCTCTTGTGCACCTAAAAGCAAACAGGCAAGAAGAACATCAGTGAAACATGGCATTGTTGCAGTTCAATTAGTAGTACAAGCAAACAATATCATTTAGCGGGGTTACTTGAGTTATTTTAAATAATTATCAATACCAGGGGTGGGCGGAATTTGCGTATGTGAAACAGAAAAAAATCTCCGCAAGCACGCAGAAGTTTCGTGAACCCGCAAAATTGCTAGTTTGCGATGCTTTTTTCCGGTTCGCGAATGCTGTTTGCGTGTTCGGGGGGAAATATCTCTCGAACACGCATTTTGAGAACCCGAACAAGCAAAAAATTCCGCGAAGCATCGGAACGCAGAATTTTGGGCAATTCCGCGTTCTCCGCAGAACGCGAAATTACCCAAATTCGACAAATTCTGCAAGCGGAATGGAATTTACCGCCCAGGCCTAATCAATACAGTGTATCCATTTGTAAAACCATACCAGCATAAACTTTAATGGTGTACACTCAGAAAAGATCAGAAATAGCTACAACAACAACATACAGATGTAACTGTTTGCTTTATGTGCATCAAGTTAGGATGTGGCACTCAGGGAAGTGCAAATGACAATGGAATAATCCTTAGACAATAAATGTTGTTGTGTGCCTATAGCAGCTTGAAACCGGATGCTAGGATAATGGGGCAGTGGGGGGGGGATTTAAAATGTAAAAGATTTAAGTAAAATATAAATTTTATTTAAAAAATGTAACATTAAAAAAACTAACATTAAAAAGCTTTAATATTGTTTTTATAAATAAGTAAAATTATCCTCAAGCATATAGTTTATAAAACTGCAATCTCAATCATCTGTGCAAGTCTTTCGCAAAGGGGCACACTATGCAAAAAAGTGGCTGCCAACCAGTGCCACATGATCAACAACAACAATGAGCAAGAAGTCATGGGGAACAAAGAAGACATGCAGACCTATGGCAAAAGCACGCTGGCTGCCTACACAAAATGGCCACCGACCACATGGTCAAAGAGCAAGCAAGGAGGCATGGCCACAACAAAAAAGACATGTAGGACTATGGTAAAAAACACTGGCTGTGTAATGGCTCACCTGGATTTGCTGCAGGGGTGCTAGGGATGGAAATGCTGCTAAACCCCAACTTCCTTCACCAACCTCCTTTGCCCAACTAAGTCAATGTCAAAGAGGGAAAGGGGTAGGAGGAAAACTAAACAAGGGAAGGAAGAAGGTGTAGACATCCGCTGGATCCTCCGTGGGAAGAGTCTTCTAGCACCCTGAAGGAGAGAACACAAGGTGAGTATTATATGCGGAAAAAAGGAGCTGGCTATGATTACCCCTTCCTGTGTCTAAAAGGTACCCTTTGAGGGAAATTGCCAGGTATGTGTGAAGATATGATTCCCAGGGCCGATAGAAAACCCTCACTGCCTATCAGGAAAGATAAGATTAAATAGGAAATAGGACTGCAGAGGTCTGCATTCAACACGGAAAGGGACAATAAGATACACACCTAAATTGAAAACACTATAGGAGAGAAGAAGACCCTTTAGTCAAAAAGAATTACTAAAGTACCCGTTACTCCTACAAGTAGAGAAAAACCAAAAAACTCATTCTCCTAGAGAGGAGGAAGCATGGGACAAAAACCGAAAAAATAACAAGGGTCATAAACTATGCAAAAACACACTAGTGAGGCTCTATGATACTTCGCAAAAATGAGTATTCTTTCTCTCTTTTTCAACAGCCAGAAAGAAGAGTACCAGTGAATGAAGTGAACACCAAGAAATACTTGTCAAGGACAGGGTACTATCAGATAAGTGCTTATTCACTATTTCAGAAATTGATTTTGAAAACAATCAAAAACAGAAACATATGATCCTTTAAAACCCTTTGACTTTTTCTTGTCACACAGGAACAAAAGGACCAGGACGCAGAATCTCCTTAGCAACAAAAGTATCACCCAGGAAGGCGCAGTAAATCAAGAAGCCCGGAAATACTCCAAAAGACCCAGGAAGCAGAACGACAGACCAGAAGCCTAGTAACACGAGCAAGGAACTGAAGCAACCAAAGGACAAGACCACAGAGACAGGTAAGTTGGAAAATGAAGCAGTGGGAGGCCTGGTGGAAACCGAACTGGAACGCGAAGCACGTTACCAGCTCGGATCCCGACTTTAAATACCATCAAGCACCGCCCTCACCTGTTGACAGGAAACTGCAGGCGGGGCTCTCGTCTTCGCGCTCAAGCGCAGGAACAGGCACCACTGTAGGCGCGTCATGCAGAGCCTGACAGGCTGCCTTCACAATATAGCCACCAACCACATGGTCGAACAACAAGCAAGGAGGTCTCGCAACAACAAAGAAAACATGCAGGCATATGGCAAAAGTACACTTGCTGGCTATACAAAATGGCCACCGGACACATGGTCACAACAACAAGCAAGCAAGAAGACAGGGAGAGCAAGAAAGACATGCAGGCCTAAGGCAAAAGCACACTGGCTACCTAGACAAAATAACTACCGACCACATGGTCACAACAGCAAGCAAGGAGCTATGGCCACAAACATAGAACACATGCAGGCCTATGGGCACTGACTATACAGAATGGCCTCTAGCCACATGTCATGGGAAGCAAAGACAATCGGTAGCCTATGACAAACACACTCGCACACTGGCCAGACAAAGGAGGCATGGATTGGTAACACAGAAAAAAGAGGAATATTTCAGCAATGCCAAGAACAAAAATGTACTGGGCTAAGAACTTTTACAACAACATACATCCTCCAAAGGCATCAAATATAATTATACCAACTATACACTGTTTGCAGAAAAAAATTAAAATACCCCCAACAAAAACCCAATTTAATCGAATACAATCCATGACCTACATGATGTTTCAATTCAACAGACACCACCAAAACAGTTGTTTCATGACCCGTGACTAGTACTGTGCCTACTGGCTGAGAGGCCCATTGGCAGGCTAGCACAATTAGTGAAGTAAATGAATATTGCAAACTTATTAAAAAAACATAGAGAAAATGTACTGAACTGTGCAACATTTTTCCTTTACAAACTAAGATAAATTACATGCAAAAAAATAACTAGGCCCCTACTAAAACTGCAGGCCACCCACCACAATCAATTTTAAAAATGTAATAAAAGTACAAATAAATCCTGGTGCATGCCCCCAATCAAACAAACACCCTTATACACCAGTTTTTCAACTTACTTGTGAAATCTCAAATACAAAATCCTTAAATCCAATGGTATACTATGCAGCAGAGAAGGAGAGTGATCCTTCTATCTCCAAATCCCAATTAAAAGTGACCAGGAGAGGGACAAAGCACTGGGAGGAGTCTACTGGCCAGGAACAGGAAGTTGGAATATCTGGGGTACTTCCTTCCTGCTGGAGAAAAATGTTTTTTAAAACAGGCTTCTTGCACATAAAAAACAACTCCCACGGCCAGTTGGAGAAGAAAATCCACTCCAAAAGCCTCTCAGCAACATCTTGAACACAAAAGCTGCTTGAGCTCTCCGTTTGCAATCGGCACTAGACTGGCGCCGTCGCGGCCAGAAACCGTGAGTGAGTGCAAAGTCTTGCAGGCGCTCGCTAGCGGTGTGAGAAGTCTCAAGCGCATGCTCACAAGCGGCCCAAGAGTATCTTGGTACTCGCGAGTGAGTGCCAAATCAAAATTCGAGCTCACAAATGTAAAAAAACAAACTGCTTCGTGCCTCCGCGGAGTGCCCAAATTCCCCAAACTCCATGAGCAGAGCGAAATTTTACGCCCGGGCCTAATATATATATTGTATGCTCGAAGGTCACCCAAAACTGCTAAAACTCTGGTAGGGTGCTTTCTGCGCTGAAGTGAGGGTGAAGTCACTCAGTAATATTCAAAGACAAAAAAGGCACGGAGCACTCAGGGAACATTTGTATGGTTTAATCTGAGCGAATGCATTTCGACACACTGCCTTCTTCAGTACTTATTAATTGGCACAATATGTTACTTGTGTTTACAATTGCATGGAGTTTACTTTCATTGGAGAACACAAAAATGTAACCAACAAAGGACTGTCATTTTTTGTTCAGATACCAGTAATGTTGGCCACCATGCCAGTGTGTAAAATCACAGCTCCAAACCAAATGGATGACACTTCATTTTTCATTATTTTAGAGTTCTCACAGTCTGAAATGAAAACGTGCAGCACTTTCTCTTGCATAGAGCGAAAAACGAAAATGCCTGTTGTACCTTGCATGTAGGCTGGTTCAATACAGTACATTGAAAAATTAAAGGCCACTGTTCTCCCACACAAGGGGTGCATATACCAGTCTTACTGTCCCTCGCCGGAGTTTAGATTTAGTACATCCCCGTTGGTGGTTTCAGTCTGTATGATTGTAATCCATTAATTCAATAATTAACGACTATTGCCCCCCTCCTCGAGGCTAAAATGGCGCAGGGACCCAATCCCTTGGGGCTGATATCTCTGCAAAGGGGAAGAGGCACAATACCACCTTCCCCAAGCTTCTAAGGGCCCAAGGGACCCAATTGCAGAGGGCTGAAATACACTAAAAATATGGTGGGGAGGCCACTTGGCCACTCTCCCTGAGCATTTAAAGGCCCCGGGAACTCCATCCTCCGGAGCCGATTAGTTAGAAAAAAGGGAAAGGAGTCCACACAGCACCCCCACCCGAGCCCCATCCCCAGTATAGAGTAGTTTCCCTGCCCGCATCTGTGCATGGAGAAAAACATATGTTTGTTCCTGCCTGGCAGGAGCATTTTTAAATCTCCCACCAGGCGGAAGCAAACATGCCATTCCAGCCTGCAGCAGCGTGGACAGGGAAGGCTAGTCTACTCCCAGCAGGTGGGAGATTTAAACATGCTCCCACTGATAGAGAGCACACTTCTCTTTCCCTGCTCATACTCCTGTGGGCAGGGTAACTGAATAGATATTGCTCTCGTCCGGAGGGAGCAAGCATAAATAGATCCTTCCTCCAGGCGAGAACAATGCCGGCTCTTCTAACATGTGGAAAGCTAGCTAGGGCTGCAGGGGTCCTGGGGCTTCCCCAGCATCCCCAACCTGAGGTTTGTGGGTGCCCCATGCGGGCACCGGGGCACCCACTTGTTGCCCTGGAGGCTGGGGTCTCTGAGGCCTAATAAGGCTCAGGGAGGTGGCCCTGCTGCCCCCCCTTTTAATGTCATGTGGCCCTGGTCATGAAATTTCCGGGCCACTTTTGACTCGAGGAGGTTGGCTGCATGCGTGGGGGTTGGATGCAGGGCCTGGATGCAGACCAGGCCCTGCGGCCAACACCCTGCTGTACATGGTCAAAGGCCTGCGGGGTTGGACACAGGGCCTTGTTGCATTCCAGGCCTTGAGGCCAACCCCCTACTGCGTATGGCTGAGGGCTGGGCGCAGATTGAGATAGCTGCCTGTTGAGTTGGGTGCATGGCTTGACTGCAAGCCAGGCACTACGTCCAACCCTAAACTGCACATGACCAAAGTCTGAGCTTACCGTGGGGATAGCTGCCTGCAGGGGGCTCTAATGTACCCATAACTCACACCCTTGCTGTTAGAATCCCCAGTTCCCTGGTTGGCTGAGGTAGGTACCTTAGGCCAAACAGGGACCCACGAGCCCCCAACGTTAGGGAAAGACAGGTCACCTCTAGAGATAGCCCCCGCTCCACCCCTTTGGTAGTTTGGCACGAGCAGCCAGGTTTATCTTCAAGGCCAGTGTGTAAAGTATTTGCAATTCTCTCACAGCAACCCAATAATGATGCCACAAATAGACTCCACATGAGTTTCATAGAAAAACAAGTGTATGTTTAGAAAAAGATATACAATGCGACCACACAATACTAAACCAGCATAAGCGTCGGGGTAAAGCTCCCCATGGCCTATTACTATTGAGCTAAACTAAACAATCCCATGAAATCCTAATGTTGTAATATGCAGTTCGTTATGCAACAATCAGTTATTTCACAACATAGGAATTATGCAGATCGTAATATGGCTATCTGGCGATTTGTACTGTTACTGTAATGCAGTGTGTAATGCAACAACTTTGTAAACTGTTATGCCCCCGTAATGCAATGCGTAAGGTCCCCTTCAGATACTCTGTTAGGAAAAAGGAATGCAAAGTCTAATACAGCTATCAGGCAGTTCGTTATGCAAAATAACGCAATGCGGAACACATATATGAGGCAGTTCGGTAGGCAACACTAATGCAATGTGTAATACGACAATATGGCAGTTCGTGATGCAGGACTAAGACAAGGCGTAACCCATCTATCAGGCAGTTCGTTATGCAAACCTAGTGCAAAGCGTAACACATCTATCAGGCAGTTCGTTATGCAAAACTAATACAATGGGCAATACGACCAACAGACAGTTCGCTGTGCAGAAATAAGGTAATGCGTAATGCAATCATCAGATACTCCATTATGCAGGACTAATGTAATACGTAATTTACTCCAGCACCGTTCACGGTGCCCCCAGCAGTCTCTCCGCCACTTGTGCTGACTTGCGGTTAGTCTCCAGCCACAGTTGCCCCCCCCACACGGGTAAGATATAACACAGTGAATGCAGCTTCACACTCCAGCCCTGGTGCTGCCACTCCCTTGGCACACAGGCCGCGATCCGAGCCAAAGCAGAGGCTCATGCTGATGGACAGAGAAAGAGGCGAGAGCGTCTCTCTCCGAGCCCGCGCCCCGCCCCAAGAGTCGACACACATTACCTGGGGGGAGCGAACCCACTCTCCTCTCCTCGTCCAGCGACTTGGGCCTCCGATGCAATCTCTCTCAATTTCCGGGCAATGGGAAGAGCCCAGGCTGCACGCGACACACGCATGCAGCACAGGGCACAACTTGCGCAGGTCTCCGGTGGTGGAAAGCACATGCACACTGCATCATGGAGACACACTTTACCTCTGGCGTCCCCGATCACAGGGCACACTTGCGCAGGTCTCAGGCTGTAGAAAGCACACACACACAGCATCGCTCGAGACACACTTGATCTTCGGGTGCCCCCGATCACAGGGCACCTCTGGCGAGGGTTTCATGCTGCAAACAGCACACGCACACAGCGTTGCTGAGACACACTTGCCCTTCTGGTGTGCCCGATCACGGGCCAATCCACATGAAAATCTCAGGCTGCACCAAGCACACGCACACTGCATTGCTGAGACTTACTTGGTTTCCCAGTGCACACGTTCACAGGACGATCCTCTCGAAGGACTCAGGTTGCACCAAGCACACATGCACTGCGTCGCTGAGTCTCGTTTGGAACTCCACGTGCCCAAGATCACAGGGCACAACTTACGAAGGTCTCAGGCTAGACAGAGCACACACACACAGCATCTCAGAGAGCCTTCTCTGGAAACTTTTGTGTTCCTGTGTTTCCGAACAGGGAGCAAGCTCACCTCAGGCCCTTGGGGACAGTTAATTCAGGACACAGCACACCGCAAAGTCCTTTAAGCAGGGCGCACAGCACACCGCAAAATTCCTTTAGCTTTTGCTTGCTTGAAACAGCAAACTGCAGGCCAGCCACAGATCACACAGCAAGATCAGTCCTTTCCATCAGTTTCTTCAGTTGTTTCTTCCTTGGGAAAGGTCCTCTTGACCACGAAGTAGCTCCAATCTTGTTCACACTTGATCAAGCCATTCTCCCAAGTTCAGGGGCTTCAGTTCTCTTAGTTATACCCCTCAATGGCTTTGAAGTCTTTGTGCTTCAGGGGGCACTGACCCCTGCTCAAACCAGTTCTGGGTGCCTCCCTGCCACTGACACCTCTCTTCCTTTGATTAGTGGGGGTCTGGATTCTCAATCAGTCAGCAGGAGATGGGCCAATTGTTTTATAGCAGCAACCCAGGCCTCTTCACCTCTAAGGCTTCTCCTCCCCCTACACTTCAGATGCAGGTCAGCCTGGTGCTGTCTCACCTCTTCCCCTGGGTCAAGACATTCCCCAGATCCTATCACTTTCACATCCAGACAGTCAATCCACAGCCAGGCAGAGACACAGCTACTCAGGATAAGTTTGTTATTCCTAGGATGAGACTAGTGCGTATGGGTGATCGTTCTTTTTCCCACCTGGGTCCTTCTTTATGGAACTCCCTTCTGGCATGTCTCCGAAGCGAACCTTCTTATGAAATTTTTTTACTGGGGCATAAAAACGTGGTTATTTAATAAGTAGATTATTTTCTTTTTCTCTGGGCTCCTTTCTGGTGGTACCTGGAAACCTTAGGGTAGCTGTGCGCCTTATAAAATTAAAATACCAATAACAACAACAATAACACACAGAAATGTCAGAGCACAAAAACCCAGCTAGTTCTGAAAGAGTGGCTTACAAACACATCATGCAAAAACCATCTTCATACAAAGATGTGTTATTGCAGGGTGGGTTCAGGCATACTAAACTTCACCTTTCCATCTTAAGCCTTTGGGATGATAGGCTTGAAAACATATTACACATCCTTCCCATTTTATTCTAATGGGCAAGATGGCCTTTCAACAGAGAAAACAAAATGGTGACTATTTCACTGTCAGGACATGGTACACTCCTTAGTACATGTCCTACCTTTCACATGCACTACACCCTGTCCAGGGGGACCCTAGACCTACTATAAGGGTGTCTTAGGTGCACAGAAAGGGAAGGGTAAGGTCTGGCAAGTGAGTGCACTCGCCAGAACAACATGGCAGTTTCACAAACTGCGCGCAGGCCCAGCAATGGCAGACCTGAGTTCCCTTTTTAAGACTACTTAAGTGGGTGGCACAATAAGTGCTGTAGGCCCACAAGTAGTATTTGCATTACTAGCCCTGGCACACATAGTGCACTTTACTAGG
The DNA here is from genome assembly GCF_964204655.1 of Triturus cristatus. NCBI lineage: Eukaryota > Metazoa > Chordata > Amphibia > Caudata > Salamandridae > Triturus > Triturus cristatus. The sequence continues at coordinate 739,640,643 of NC_140585.1, forward strand.
GACTTTCCTAGTAAGGCAAAAATACCAATTATGGACAACCAATTACCATTACACTGTACACAGGGAGCACTTGCACTTTGACACTGTTTAGCAGTGGCAAAGTGTCCAAAACATCTAAGTTGGCAACACATGTCAGAAAAAAGGTCTAGGGGAAAAGCAAAACGTTTAGGGAACTTTAGCCAAAAAGGGCCAAGTCCCACACTTGCCTTGCACTGCTAATCACCCCACACATTACATCACTCATGACATCTGCTATGACATCATTGATAATATCACTGCAACATTTGCAATTAAATTATTGATGAGAAAACTGTGCATGGCGGGGGTGCGAGTTCTAGTTACACACATTTACTGGTAGGATACCATACCACTCGGTTCAGTACTCAAATCAAAGACCTCTGTGTATTCTGCATGTCACAAGCGTAAATCATCATACAATAGCTTAAAGTGTTAATGTACCTGCTGCAAACCACTACACGTAACCTATGGGTCAAATGCTTGCATTCTAATGAGAGAGCTCAGTGTGTTCCTATGATTTTGTTGCAGAGATCCATGTGTAACCTGCAGAGTATGAGTAACAAGCTTGTTAAGGCAGTTCATTGTGTCCTGAACTGCTCCAAAAAAATACATTGAGCCTGTAGGACATAAATGTGATTCCCTGCAGGTGTATCTCAAACTTTCATTTTTGGGGGGTAAAAGAAAGAGAGCATTTAGAAACATAACACTGCTGCTTTCTCCTCTCCATAATACCCAGCAGCCCTCCTCCTGTCCCCTTAATTTTAGATCCTCCTCACCGTCTGAGCTCCTATATGCCTGGCACCCCTTAACAAAGGACAATCCCATTGTCATGCCGGTTCTGCAGGTCCTGGAGTCCCCTGAATAATTCTAGGCATGGGTACTCGCCCCTCTTGCAAACCTATTATGAGCTTTCTATAAATTGGTGTATCAGCTGGTAATGTCTTCACTGTATTGGAACCTTCAGTCCCCCTACCTCCTATTACAGCCTTTAACTCCCCACCCCACCTCTTTACAGAAATAAAAAAACATGTTTCTGAGGCCTGACTATGGCTCATTTCTGTATGCCTTCTTATTGGTTTCAGTTCTGAAAGCATCACCTGTGCCAGGTTCTGGCCAACACCTCTAAGATGCAAAATCATATTCTGGGGACCACTTTGTTGATGTGCCCAGGTAGTGAGGTAGTATCTATGGTGTTGTTGTACCTTATCTGATATAATATATTTAGTTGTGGGATCCTGTTTGGAACGCTGCTTTGTTCCAACTGTTGCCATTTTCATATTTTTTCCATGTTTTGCTCTCCCTTTGATGGAAAAATAAACATCTTTATCAAACGAGCATTATCAAAGTCATTCAGCCTCACTTTGATGTTGCCACTATCGGCTCTGCAGTGCATCTGCACCAGCGTTAGCAAAGAGAGACTAGCAGCAGATGTCCACCTTGGAAGGGTTTCTTCTATGCTTTCACTATCACGTCGGATGTAGACACAGCCAAGTAGCCTTCCTGGAAGTATAGAACAAGCATTGGCACCTTATAAGTATTTAGTTATGCAACTGTTGCATGGCTAAACACTTATAAGTTCCCAAAGGCGAGACCTATTGGCTATGCCAATGTGTGTTTTCTTTCTAATCGCGGCACCGGTGCTTTACTTTTAACATTGAAAGTAAAGCGCAAGTGCCGCGATTATAACAAAAGTAAAGAAATAGATCTTTGTTTCTATTTCTTTACTTTTGCTATAATCGCGGCACCAGCGCTTTACTTTTAATGTCAAAAGTAAAGCACCGGTGCCGCGATTAGCAAGCTGAAAATGCTACCGCCGGCCACAGCTTGCAGTGCATGTGCGCGAGTGGTGCGCGCGCAGCAGTAATCACGCCATATGGCGCCTCATGCACTGCAAGCTGTAGCCAGCGGTAGCATTTTTTAAAGCCCTTACTAAAGTCTCTCCGAGCAGCGCATGCACGCTGACTCAGCGAGACCTAAAAATGGCATTCACACATTGGAACGTTATTTTCTATAATTCCAAAATGACTATCAACTTGCATTTAGTCTTGAAAGAATAGAAAAGATAGTACCACGATGGCTGCCATGTTGAATTTAGACACCCATCTTGAAACTATAGAAAGTACCACACCAAGATGGCCAGCCACCGGATTAACTTTGCCATGTTAGCACCATTTTAGAACCTGTGGCAACACAAATAGCAGTCAGCAAGGGCTGGCAGCAGTGAGGCGTGTGAGAGGAAAGAGAGAGACAATGAATCGCAGAAGATGAATACGGAGGAAGTGGGTGGAGAGGCAGGGAGGAACAGAGAATATCTGGCGGGTGAGGAGCGTCTGAGAGAGAAAGAGAGAAAGGCGGAGGAGGATAAGCTCTCCTATAGTGTGCTAAATAATGAATGCTGAACCAAAAAAAACAAAAAGGAAAAACAGTTTTCCGACAACAGGAGGGAAATGATACACTAAAAAATCTAAATAGTGTGAAACCTACATTCTCCAAGAGCAGGACAAATACAAGAATAGGGCAGAAAGCCATTGAATCAGGAGCAGAAAATTAAAATAAACAAGAAAGAAATCCAATCATGAAAAGGGGCAGACCCAAAGCCCACTATCAGTTTTGATTAAATTATTAGTTACAAGGCTGTCAGCAACAGACAGCTAAAGTTCTCTGGTGTGACTGCATACATTAACTAGTTTATATCATATAATTATATCAATGTAAGAATGACATATCAAAGGGCTACTGTTCCTGTTGTAGTGACTTTTGTATCTTATAAGCCAAAAGTTACATTCTTATTGAGCTGACCTCGCATTAATTTCCTTTAAGTCTAATTAAATGAGTATCATGTTAGTAAGTTTTATTCTTGTGTGTGACTGAAGCAAAAAGCACTATAATCTTCAATGTCCTTCATCAATGTTTGCAGTTGACCAAGTATTTAGTTGGCTTTAGCTCTCTAGAATACATGTTATCGTTTTTTTTTTTTAAATAATTGTCTTTGAACACTAACAAAGGAAAGGTGAGAGGCAGAGTAATGATAAATACCATAGTGGTTAAAAGTGCCCTGATATTGTAAAGGGTTGTAGTGCCCATACTTTCACATGAAAGAAAACCGAAAATTAAAAATGGAAATGGAAATGGATGTGGATAACATATCCGGGGCCCTATTATGTAAAGGACACACTTTCCCTGTTTGGGCTGGACGCACCTTAAAACAGGTGTGCCGGGGCAAACAGAGAAAGTGCGCCCCTTACATGGAATGCACTGCCCCCAGGGCACCTGCAAACTCACGCTCCCCTAGGGTAGTGCATTCATGTGACAAACACACCAGCTGCATTGAAGCTCCTCCATGTTTCACAGTGCAGGTGGCAACCCGCCTGCACTTTTCAGGGCGATTATAGAACACCTTGCAGGTGGCTGAAGTGAGTGACTGAACCCGGCTGCAAGGGGATGTCTGGGGGATTCATGGAACCCTCTTCAACCCCTTCCAAAGGGCTGTCATCAGGGGACACACTGACAGTGCACCACCTTTTAGTTGGCACACTGTCAGTGCGCCTCCTGACAGCTTCTTTGCCTCTGGGCCCTCATCTATAATCCAGCGCCGGCGCGAAAGCAAAGGGATTCCCTCATTTGCATAGGGCCACGCCCCCATGCAAATGAGGGAACACCCTCTGAAGATAGCGCTGGTGCTTTCTGTACTCCAGCTCTATCGGTATTACAGAAGGAGCCGCACAAGCATACGCAACCCCTTCTGTAATACCAAAGTGCCCTGGGGACATGCTAAGCAGGCACAAATGCCCGTTACGCCCCCGAGGCACTCCAGGAATATGGCCCGAGATAATCTTTCCAGAATGGGTGTCCCAACACTGCATCTGCAACTGTATACAAGATGTTTGAAACTACTGTATTATATTGCCGGCTCTGGAGCTTATTCCCAGTGCACCGTTAGCACACCCCCCACCCAGAGTTAATTATACGATGGACACATTAGTTCTGAGGATGTGAAATTAAGTGGGATTATGGGCTGAACCCTGAGAATCCCCTGAGAAATTAGGAATTACCAGTGGAACTGCCAGCTCTCTGCCATATTTCTCATTCCTCCACTCAGTCCACTTTCCAACAGAGATTTCCAATAACAAGGTTAAAAGCATAAACTGAATTAGAACACTGAGATGTGTGGAGCTCCACTGATGTCAGTGGAGTGGCTCAGAGCTAATAATGACTGGATAAGCTTTCTGCTCCAGCATTCCAATGTTGGCCTATTTGTTTCTCCCCTCTTAATTTAGAAGATTCTACCCTCAGATGGTGGCATGTTCTATTAGCCCTGTGGACCTTATGCCTCGGGCTATCCTAGTTGTTGAAGGTTCTCTTTATAGGCCTGCACCGCAGAGGTTCAACGACTTTAACAACTGATGTAGCCCTTGGCAGTGGGGTTTAAGGCTATTTTATGGGCCTTTAATAAAGATGGGTCTTGTTCCTTTGGAAGCTTCTGCTTCACAACAAATCACAAGCTTGGTGGGGAACCAATATCGTTCTGCGTCAGCCTGTGCATGTTGCGGCCCCAGCCTTACCGGTGGCATGGGCCTGTTGGAGGCCTCCCAGTTAAATGTGTGCCCCAGTCATATCTGTCTCAAACATAAGATCAGGCTAACAACGACACAGCCCTCGTCCCCGGCCTCATTGTACTGAACGTGTAACACAAAGACCTTTGTGCTGGCTGCTGTGATTCACATTGTCTATTCTTCAAGATTTGGCGTCTTTCCAAACGCACACGCTATCTATTCCCCATCAGTCGTGTGGAGGTAAAATCTAATCACCCATTACCCCAGACCCCCCAGGCCTTGGTTTCTGCCTTCCTGCTGTGCTGATTGTCCATAGGAATGTGTCCCGCCTCTCTGGGCTTCTCCTCAGACTCAAAGCGCTTTGTAGGTGAAAGACGAGGCAGAAAGTTGACATCTGCTCTATTTTATGCTCTCTAAAGTGAATATTCATTGAAGTCTTGCGTCTGAGGCGATTTCCTATTTACATTACTTATGTCTGAGCTCCAACTGTCATGGCCACATGTGCCCCGAGTGACTTTTCCGGGTTTGCCGGCGTGCTGCAGGCTCTCTATGGCCCTCGGAGGTGCGTGCGCCCGTCGTTGTGGAGCCCGGCATAATGCCAGGCATCACGCCATTGCGGCCTCCGCCAGCGCCTCAGCAGGACGTGACCCCGTTCTCCGGGAAGGTTAACTGGCGCGGCGGCCATCATTGTCAGGATGGGAAAGGCCCATGTGCTGCGCGGACGGCCTTTAAGCGCTGCCGCCTTCCGCCAAGCTGGCAGAGGCCGCTGCCCGACACCGCTCTTCTTTACAGTCCTGCCATGCTTTTGTCTTGCATTTTTCTAGGCCGTGTCTGCCTCCATCTGCCTCCCACACCCCAGCAGCTTTGTCAACGTGGCATACGACAGGCCAGCTCTATGTGCTGTGTGGAGAAATGGCCTATGATGGCGCTATGCTGCAGCTGCACCAGGGGAATGTTCAACTGAGCGCTTCTTTTGGGGGCTCGTGAGTTACGCAATGGCATAAAAGACTAGAAAAACCCTACACCTAAGATTACTCCAATTTACTGAAGTACTAGACAGTTAGAATGTCACAAATTAAAACAAGTTTATCTAAAGCTATAAAAGAACAATTATCAAGGAGTTAATGTTGCATAACAATGTACATTATTTCGAAACAATTGGTATTGAGTGCAAAGTGTTTTAATCAGCATGTTGCCGCAGGTTTCTGATTTCGAAATAAAATACGCATATGCTTCGAAATTTACAAATAACATTTTGCACAAAACTTCTTTTGTCTTCTGGTCCATACTGAACATGTTGGGATGATGGAACTGTGGCACAATGAATCTCAAGCGGACTGTTCAATGGGAAGACAGCTGGACAAGATATTGGCTTTGAAATGGCTGGGGCTGGGGCAGAATCAGTTACATATCAGACAGTTCCGACAACCGTGTCCGGGACATAAGTGCTGGTACGAGTCAGTCACGTGAGCTAGGACCTGTAGCGGGTGTGACTTGTGAAGGTTCTGGTACGAGTCAGTCACGTGAGCTAGGACCTGTAGCGGGTGTGACTTGTGCAGGTTCTGGTACGAGTCAGTCACGTGAGCTAGGACCTGTAGCGGGTATGACTTGTGAAGGTTCTGGTACGAGTCAGTCACGTGAGCTAGGACCTGTAGCGGGTGTGACTTGTGAAGGTTCTGGTACGAGTCAGTCATGTGAGCTAGGGCCTGTAGCGGGTATGACTTGTGAAGGTTCTGGTACGAGTCAGTCACGTGAGCTAGGACCTGTAGCGGGTATGACTTGTGAAGGTTCTGGTACGAGTCAGTCACGTGAGCTAGGGCCTGTAGCGGGTATGACTTGTGAAGGTTCTGGTACGAGTCAGTCACGTGAGCTAGGGCCTGTAGCGGGTATGACTTGTGAAGGTTCTGGTACGAGTCAGTCACGTGAGCTAGGGCCTGTAGCGGGTATGACTGGTGAAGGTTCTGGTACGAGTCAGTCACGTGAGCTAGGGCCTGTAGCGGGTATGACTTGTGAGGGATCAGACACATGACAGGTAGTGCTTGCTCGGCGAAGCTGGCACAGCTGGACAAAGTCATTCACTCACAGCTCTTGACTCCGTACTGACTATAGCCTGTTGAGTTCTGTCCATACAGATCAGCCTGTGTGTCTGCTATGTCTTTATCTACCACGTTATATTTACTAAACATTTGCACAAGTAAAAAGCAAGTGGCATTTGCAGGCACCGGCCTTAATTTGCACCAGGCACTATCCAGGTCTGAATGCAAGGATTTATAGGGAAAGTACACAGACAAAACTGCACAAACATGGGGCATCCCTCTTCTGTGCTAAAAAGAGATTATCATTGCTTATGGTGGGACTTTAGAGCCAATGTTCAAAGTGATTTCTCTGCTGCAACGCCTTCGATTCGCTAAATCACAGGCCTTACAGTCGCAAAGTCGTTGGTCACAATGTACAAAAGCCATTTAACAAGAAAGAATAATCTTTCAATATCGCTTTCGCGATCATTCCGAATCGGATATAGGGGAGGTAAGAGGGGCGTTCACCTCCTATTTGTAAGTCACAATGCTATTTAACACTAGTACCACCACATTTGAGAATGCAACCTATTGAAAGGCCTGATGCTTTGTTGCCTTTTCATTTCCTGGAGAATGAGTCTGTGTACATGGGAGCGCTAATTACGTGATAAGGCATGAGAGAGCCATGCAGACTTCTATGTGCTATGTACTAAAGGCCGAGCAGGGCTTTAAGTGGGCCGGGTCTCACCGGGTCTGAGCACCGGCAGGTTTTTTTAAGGGGACCTCGAAACGGGTCTCTATCGGGCTCTGTTTTGTGCCCTGGCACAGGCGGTCCATTTTTTCCGGACTGCAGTGGCAGCAGGCACATCGATATGCGCTGCTCACACTGCTCACTTCTCCTTTGTGGAGAAGTAACTGCATGACGTCATGCCAGGTGAGCTTTGTAGGGTAAGGGAAATCCTCTAAAGAGTAATTTTCTCTGGATTTCCCTTCTCTTTTTGAAACTCAGGAACAACAACATTGTCGTGGTGTCACCAGGGTTTTAAGTGGAAGCTTTTTTCAATAGTATATACAACCTAACGAATCAACCGCAGTTGATATGGGTATACTTCAGTGGGGAGAGATGTGAAGGATCTAGATAGGGTAAATTCTTACATCTTCACCAAAAGGTGAGCAAGGAAAAATCTTCCTTTTTGTTTATTTACCCTCACACACCCTAGTGGTGTCATGCTTCATCATCGGGTCACCCCAACGCCTAAAAGTCGGGGTGGGCTCAACCACAGTGTTGGGAGCTCTTGATAGAAGTTGTTGACCTGGGGGGCTAAATAAGTTAAAATACCTCAAACAGATCCCCGGTTTCCCTTTATTCTTGGGTCTGTCTGGGTAACTAAAAAACAAATATTGGGTCTTATTAGGAATCTTATGGTCCTAAGACCCTAGTGCCAACATGTTTCAGTCCTATAATGGCCTTATGGGTCCTGGACTTTCATCAGGGCTAGGTTAGGCCTCCCTAGGAGACAGGACAGAAGGGAATTCCCTATCCTGTACGTGATGCAAGGGCAGAGTAGCTGCTCCTTGTTTTGATGATTGATAATTTACCAATCATATGTTATACTCCATCTGTAAAGAAAAGACAGACAACAAAGAAAGACACAAAAACAAAAACAACATACATTTGTATAGTAATGTCAAAGTGTCTCTGCAATACTTTGTCCCACATTGCGTGCTCTGGAACTAATTAATGAACCACATGTGCCAAATTGTGTCTATGACATAGTGGTAATCAATTGCTTCCAAACTTGTGCCACTCACGTGCATATCTTCACATAATACTGTTACGTGACAGACGAGTTGTGGGGTGGCAATGGTACTCAAAGAACTGATCATAATTCGTGTCAGTACGTCTATGTATTCACTAGTAACACACTCCATGCCTCACACTCACTCCACTTTCATACCGTGTTTGTGAATAGAATAACGGTAATCTTAGTCATGTTCATTTATCATTATCCCTCCTGATTTTGTGCGTAAAAAATGAAAAGAAACATTCCCTTACCCAATTCTTGAATGGTTTCTGTATCTCAGGGGACCGTAAGTGGCACAAGTTTGGAAGCAATTGCCCTTGCCCTTGCATCACGTACAGGATAGGGAATTCCCTTCTGTCCTGTCTCCTAGGGAGGCCTAACCTAGCCCTGATGAAAGTCCAGGACCCATAAGGCCATTATAGGACTGAAACATGTTGGCACTAGGGTCTTAGGACCATAAGATTCCTAATAAGACCCAATATTTGTTTTTTAGTTACCCAGACAGACCCAAGAATAAAGGGAAACCGGGGATCTGTTTGAGGTATTTTAACTTATTTAGCCCCCCAGGTCAACAACTTCTATCAAGAGCTCCCAACACTGTGGTTGAGCCCACCCCGACTTTTAGGCGTTGGGGTGACCCGATGATGAAGCATGACACCACTAGGGTGTGTGAGGGTAAATAAACAAAAAGGAAGATTTTTCCTTGCTCACCTTTTGGTGAAGACGTAAGAATTTACCCTATCTAGATCCTTCACATCTCTCCCCACTGAAGTGTACCCATATCAACTGCGGTTGATTCGTTAGAGTAATTTAAGTGATTAAGTGACTATATCATAGGAGGAGTTACTCTAACTTGATATCCTCTTTACCCTTCCAGGTACTGAAAAAAAGTTTTTTTCTACTTTACCTTTAAAGTGAACATAATAATAGTATATACAAGCCATTGTTGCTGCTTATTTATCATATGCAAATAACAAAGCCAATAGTCCTGACTTGTTGTAGGTATGATGTTACTTGTTGTATATATGGATGCAATGACAGAAACAGCAAAATACCAGACGGGCGGCACACTATGCTAAGCACAGAAATTTTGGCTTACGTGTTTTTACGCCACGTCCTTAATTGCATTGGCCACGCCCCTTTTAGAGACCCCCCCCTCCAAGTTTTTTCATCCCACTTAAAGCCCTGAGGCCAAGCCATGAAAGTCAAAGGGAAAGCCAAGCCAGGGTCCTAGTTAGGCCCTTAGAACTAAAGCATGAGCCAAGTTATTGACATGCCCATCGTGTAAACCATAAAGTAGATGACATGTAAAAAAACATGACCACTTAAAATTGAAAATTGTTCATTCTTTTTTATATTTGTGTTTCACATTAGATTACTGTTGGATGTGTCTCTTTCTGAAGGGTCACCTTTAAACCTTTTGCCTTCACCTCTCCAAATTTTGCTGAATTCCTTTTTGTTGGCCTTAGGGCTTTACCACTGCTAACCAGTGCTAAAGTGTTTATGCTCGCTTTCTAATACATGGTAACATTGAACTCCGCCTGATTGGCATATTTAATAAACTTATAAGTCCCTAGTAAAGTGGTATTCCATATACCCAAGGCCGCCTGTAAATCAAATGCTACTAGTGGGTTTGCAGCACTTATTTTGCCACCCACTTAAGTAGCCAATTAAAACATGTACCAAGTCTGCCATTGCAGTTTTATCTGCTAATTTGACTTGGCAAAATAACCCACTTACCAAGCCTTATACTTCCATTTTATTGCATATAAGCCACCCAAAGGGAGGCCTTTGGTAGCCCCTAGGGCAGGTGAACTACTGTGAGACCCACCTCTCCCGTAGGTTAACATTGGGTTTCTCTATTGCATTTAATAAGTGCTAACTTTTGAATGAGAGCAGGTAGGGATTTCATGTTTGGTGTCTGAGAAATTGTAATTTAAAATCCTATTTAATGGTAAAGTCTTATTTTAAGTTACAAATGTGAAAATGCCACTTTTAGAAAAGTTAGCATCTTCCTTCCCAATTTGGTGCCTGCAACGTTTTCCTGGGTCACATGATTGCATAAATGGCACTTAGGATGTGTTTATTCCTCCCAGACAGCCAAACAATAGAGGGATGAGGTGTACCTGGATGGGTGTTCACTGACAGGATGGGGGACTGAGCTGGACACAGCCCCACTTGCAAATCAATAGACTGTGCCTTGTCTTCAAACAAAATATTTCACACCTCTTCATTGTTCATTCATCCAGACTGGAGCCAGGGCAGGGGAAGCAGGAAATTCCAAGCATTTCATAGCGAATTCTGTAGAAACGTCTTCTACTTGCAAGAAGGCACCAGGCATAAAAAATTGGACCTTCAGACTGACTCTTCAGTTCACTTTCTGGACTTGAAGAATGAATGTCAGAGGACTGCCTGCTGCTGTGGTCTGCTGTGTACTTCAGGGGAAAACAATAGCGGGACTTCAGTAAAAACGCTACGTACGCGCTACAAGACTGTTCTCTGCACGGAAGCTAGCGTGGACGAATCCTGCAGCGATATAGTTATGAGAGGATAAGGGTCCACATATAGAAGGGCTGAGGATCCTGAAATTGGAGCTAGAAAACAAGCAAGTTCTTTTTTGATTATTGATCTCCCATCAGCCATCACGTAAGTGCCGCTCGCAGATGAGGATTGTGGACTTGGGATAAACGCTGAATTGAAGTCGCAGAGGACTAGCTGGATAACATTTTTATGGCATTTTAATTCCTGGAGGAAGTCTTTTATATAGCGCTATCTACCCCTGAAGGTCGGCGTTCGCCGGGACTGCGAGGCCCAGGCTGCCCTGCAACGCTCTAGTGCAGCGCACCTGGTGCCTCTTCCCGGCCCCTCCCTTTGCTGCTTGTGCCTTGAAAACGTCTCGCGGCCCCCGCTTCGCGGGTGCCGCTTGCAGATGAGGATTGTGGACTTGGGACAAACGCTGAATTGAAGTCGCGGAGGACTAGCTGGATAACATTTTTATGGCATTTTAATTCCTGGAGGAAGTCTTTTATATAGCGCTATCTACCCCTGAAGGTCGGCGTTCGCCGGGACTGCGAGGCCCAGGCTGCCCTGCAACGCTCTAGTGCAGCGCACCTGGTGCCTCTTCCCGGCCCCTCCTCCTTTCCCTATTTTAGCTCACGTCCATTCTCGCGACAGCGGGACGCGAGCGGGGCGCAGACCGGGGCTAAGCCCGGGCAAAGGGCGGGCCCTCTAAGGCCCTCCGAGGCCGACTGGGGCCGGGCAGGGCTCGGCTATTTACATTCTCTGAGTGCCCTGATTGCATCCGTTCCCTGGGATAATATCGTTGCCATGGCTCTGATCTCTGACAAAGTGTGTGGGGTAAAGCCGGGGGGCGTACTAAATGGCCCTCTAGATATTTATTTTAAGAAGGTTGTAATGGATGATGAGAGGGATATTACTATGGCTGAGCGTAGGACAGATCGTCGTCGCTCTGTCGAAAACATGAAACGCAGGACTCCTGATGATTCTATTTTTGAGGCCCCCTTAGATGCTGGTGGTAACTGTAGTGCTAGTGATGTCCCTATTTCTCAGGATAGCGTCCCTTTTTTATTACGTGACTGTTCTTCTACAAATTGTGCCCCTATAGTCCATGACATTAGTGACACTTCTTCTTCTAATTGTTTAAATAGCCCTATGGTTTCCAAAACTCAGTTCCCTAGCCGTGGCAAACCAATTGGGAAAAAGCCCAAGAAACAGGATAAAGGAAAAATTCATGCCCCCCCCCCAAGGAAAATAAGACGCAAGGAGGGAGCGGGCCAGGTTAAAACAACAAAGATTAATCATTCTGACTTTGGGCAACATACTAAGGCCGTAAAGGGAGATGCTTCAGGGTTGGTGGCTGGGCCAGTTACTAAGTTAAATCTGGGTCCTTCTTCCCTTCTTGTAGGCTCTGATCCGTCTGTGAACAATTCTGAGACTTACTTGACCCCTGACGTATTAATGCAGTCGGCCGCTTTCTCAACTGCTCTCCATACCAAACTGGGAGACTTGTTTAGTACCCTTATTTTACCTATTATTGATAGTTTGAGGAGGATGGAGCAGAGGTTGGCGGATATTGAATCCGCATTGAGTAATAAGATCGGCTCGGACAGGGCTCAAGTGCATATGACAACCTCCCATGCCATGCTATCTCCCACTAATGCTTTTAAGGAAATTCCCCATGCTAGTAAAAACACATTACAAGCTTCTAACCAGCTGATGCCTGACCATCATAGGCAAGGGCCCCCAACGGCTGGGAAACAATTAATTAGTAAGCCTATTATTAATCCCTTGGAAGGGAACGCTACAGTATCAAAGGGGATCATGCGACAGGAGCAGGGAAGCTCTAGTCGGAATGGAGGCCTAGGGAACTATGAACCACAGGTAGATTTACCTCCTGAAGCTGTCCCTTTGGTGGTGGTCCTGACAGGGGTACCCGCATTGGCAGATAACAAGAGAGAAGGATTCTTTCAGTTAAAAAATAAAATTATACATTGGCTAAGTATACATAGACCAATAAATAAATACATCAATGGGGAGATATTACATGTCAGGCGTCTTCCTTGGCTTGGTGGTAGATGTAAAGATGTCGAGGGAGATATAGTCCTGATTAATTTTAGAGATCCAGGTGCGGTTGATTACATTCTGAATTGGCCCCCAGGAAAGGGCAACAGTTGTATCAACCCACGAGCCTTGATTTATTTTTATCCTAGATCTTTGGTGTTCCTTCCAAACCATGCTAGGAACAAGGTCAGAGCTCACCCAGCTATTCCTATAGTACCACTTAGCAGGAATATGCTACCTGATCCCCAAGGCTGGAATGTGATCCCTCCCAGATCTACTGGGAATAGCAACTGGATAATGGAGCATCTGAGGCCTTTTACGCCTCTGGAGGTAGTGAATAGGTTCGATGTGCTCTCGGACATGGATGAGTGTGATTGAAGTTTACAGTCCAGGATGGGTTCCCGGGGCAGTCCTGGTGCAGTCAGGCTAGTGGGAAACGGAATTGAGATTTCCGATGAGGCCAGGGAACTTCCTATTTGGGTTACGGCCCCTCAGGATCCTAATAGTCTGGATGCTACCAGGTCCCTCGCTATTACTTATCCACGGCCTTCGGACTGTAGTGGCGATGGTTGTCATCTCTTAAATCTTACAGATCATCTTGAAACTTCCAACGACCATAACCCACGGGAATTGGGTGGTAATAAGGGAGTCTTCCTTACTCTGCCCTCTAGCGATAAAGAGGTTATTCATCTGGTATCTTGGAACATAGCTGGTTTGGGAAAAAAGTTGGCCCTTCCAGAATGGAAAATTTTACTGAAAAAATTGACGTATGTATGTTCCAAGAGACCTGGAGTCTATCCCCAGTTTTTAAATCCGGATATGTAACCTTTTGGTCACCCGCTTATAGCTGTGGTAAGGGCAGACCCGCTGGGGGCTTACACGTATGGGTAAAAATAGATTTCAACTGGAAGATCTTAACTCATGATTTGGGAAGTAGGGACATTCAACACCTTTCAATAGCAGGCCATATGATGGACAGTGGGATCGAGTTATTTAACATTTATGATAGAGGGACCCTGGGAGACAAAATGTCTTGCACTTTTATGCTCTTAGAACAAGCATTAGGTAATTGCCCCATAACCTCTAAAATCCTTGTGGGTGGGGACTTCAATTGTACATTTGAACCCCTAAGTAGGGATGATCTCTTGGGCACAGAGAAGGAGGACTCTTGTTGGTCTATTCCCGCTTTGTTATTACCTCCTATCAAAAAATGGTCAGCTAAGGCATTGCAGATCAATGCTCTTACTGTTGATTTTAAACTAAGAGCATTGAATGGCAGATCACCCTCTGATCGGGATGGAGCCATGACGTTTAACAGACTTAGTGGCCCGTCCCGAATTGACTATATCTTACTGGATGTCACTATGTGGCGGGACCTAGTAGACATGGAGGTGGTCCCTACGCAGGACAGTGATCACAACCCCTTATGCTTGAAGTTAGTGTGGAGTAACTTAAAAAGAGGCCCGAAGCTAGCCCCATCGAGGTTAACAAATGAGGTGGTCCCATACAACGGCAATCGAAGGCTGAAATGGGACAAGATTATTGCCCACCCAGATAAATTGGCAAAGATCAAGGTGCACATTGAAGAACTGACTAGTGAGCTGGAGGGATTAGCCCCAGGAATAGGGGTTGCCCAGGAGTCGCTTTTTCCTCAGATATATAAAAACGCCATTGAGGAAGTTGGCAAACACTTTTTAATTCAGAGCTCAAAAACAAAACCCCCTAAATCTGGTAATCCCTGGTACTCTGCAAAGTGCCCGGCTAAAAGACGGGAACTAACAGCTGCCCTGCGTAAAAAGAATCAACTCTTAGTCAGAGTAGCTAGGAAGGAGTACGCGAAAGAACAAGTGCGGGCTAAAAAAGAGTGGGAGGAACAGCACTGGCAGGATCTTAAAAGTGCATCCAAAAGGAAAAACGCCTTGCTGTTCTGGTAATTGATTAACAAGGCCAGACAGTATAACAGGCCTCTATTAGTTAATCATATTACCAGCCAACAATGGCATTCCCATTTCTCAACCATATATGGCGGTTTGGATGCAGCTAATTCTATCTCTTCTGATCTAGCCAGACGGGCCCCTCCTTTTTCGACGCTGGAGGAGCCATTTTTGACTTCTGAAGTAGTACTGGCTATAAGACATCTAACCCCGAAGAAGGCTGCTGGTCAAGACGGTATCCCGGGGGATCTTCTCTTGGAAGAACCCACAGCCTGGGCTGCACTCCTTGCATTAATAATGAACCTAATCTCTAAGGGTCACCCTATCCCAGACTCGTGGAAGGGTGCGGAGGTGATTACTGTGTATAAAAAGGGTGCTAGAGATGACCCTGCTAACTACAGACCGATCAGTCTGATTGACGTGATCCAGAAAGTGGTTGGCAGGGTCATCATCTTGCGGGTTGGTGCATGGATGGAGGAGGAGCAGGTTCTCTCCCATTTCCAGGCCGGTTTTCGGAACAAATTGGGAACGATGGACCAGGTCTTCCGCTTTTTTGCGATCTATTGGAAGTCGGTGACAATTAATCACGGTAGTCTTTACCTGGCTTTCATAGATCTCAGGATGGCGTTTGACCTGGTCCCCCGAGCAAGGTTGTGGGATATTCTGGAGAAGATGGGCTTCCCAGGTCCATTGTTGGATTTCATTGTGAAACTCCACGAGGGAAACTATGCGAGGATCAGATGGGGCACCCAGGGACAACTGACTGAGAGGGTACCCGTGAGGAGGGGAGTTCGCCAGGGATGTGTTATGGCGCCGACCCTACTCTGCCTATTTATGAATGGTGTGGTGGACTACCTGAGGGAAGAACCGTCGGATGCGCCATCCCTGGCAGGGGAAAAAACTCCAACCCTACTTTTCGCGGACGATACCATTCTGATCTCGAAAACTCCAGCAGGCCTCCAAAAGCTTCTGCACCGCTTTAGCGAGTTTTGTAATGACAGGGGACTCACAATTAACACCTCTAAAACTAAGCTTATGTCCCTTTCACCTTCCAAAAGATTTAAGAACAACCTCATGCTAAATGACGAGTCTTTGGAGATGGTGGAAACTTTTGACTATCTGGGTGTTAGGGTGAACAGTCGGATGAGCTGGAATGACCATCTGGCCAAAATGTTATTAAACTTCAAAAGAGTTGCCGGGGCGGTCTTGCGAGAGCATAGGGCGTCTACGAGTAAACCCGTGGCACCTACTCTCGCAATTTATGAAGGCCAAGTACTACCAACTGCCCTATATGGCTCTGAACTCTGGGGGTTCGAGAACATCCCGGAGCTAATCACTTTAGAAAATAAGTTCTTGAGGGATTTGGTTGCCTTACCAGTTTCCACCCCATTAATCCCATTACGTTTCGATATGGGAAGGCGCCCTCTCAAAGAAATAGTGCGCCTTCGCCCTTTACTCTTCTGGGTTCGATTGAGAAGGACTGAAGAGCTCAAAAACTATGCAGCTGCCTTAGATGAACTTATCTTGCTTGATGGAGGTAATAGGATTAAGTGGCTGTGTAATCTGAGGCAGCTGGTTGGACACATAGGCTTGAGTGACCTCTGGAAGGGTCAATCCCCGCCACCTAAGCTAGTTATTAAGAAGTTGTATTGGGATTGGGTCCAGCGGGAGGCCTTAAGCAGAGGTGCAGGGGGTTCTCTCACTGAGCGATTCTTAGAGTTTAAATGGTTCAGGTTATTCGAACCACTTCTTGATTTTATTGAGAAACCCTTGGACAGATCACTGTACTTAAAAGTTAGGTTTGGGATTCTCCCTGTAAATGATTTTACTTTTGGGTGGAATAATCAAAGTGGTTTATCCAAGGCTTGTCCATGTTGTGCAGCCCCTGTGGAGTCTGTGGCGCACCGCATGTTTGCTTGCCCAGCCTATAGGGTGGCTAGGAGGATATGGTTAAAACCTCTATGTAAGGGATTGGGCCTTAGATGCCATGTAATGGCCCTGCGGGTCCTTTGTACCGATACGTCCTCTTCCTCGATGGTGTGTGGCGTAGCCAAATTTATTGGAAGTGCTTGGAAGATACGTATGAGGAGACTCAAGCCCCAACTTACCGTATAGGACAGAGGGCCCTCAAGAAGGAAGTTCTTATGGTTATGTTTGTTGTTATAGGTATATAGAACAATTGGGGAAGTGTGTAGTTTATGATGTATATTGTATATTAAGTCTGATGAGTTTTAACTGCATTTCCTTGCATTGTGATATTTTTATATGTCATGATTATTGTTTACTTTTATGACTTCAGGGGACTGCTTTGCTGCACCTGGAAGGATTGCTCTGCTGCCTGAAGCCGACCTTGAACCCTCAGAGGCCTGCCCCACTACTTGAGCCCTGTTCCACTGCTTGAACCCAGAACTACCAGAGTGACTTCAAAGTCTAGTTGGATGACCTCCTGATCAGTGCCTCAGGGACAGAAAAGGCTTCAACCATCTTGAGCCCGCACCTGGACCCAGCCTGAGTGAGTTGTAACCCTCCAAGTGGTGCCTCTTCCACCCTGGGCCTTTGGAAGTGCTGCTAAAGGAGCAGAAATAGCCAAAATCCAAATATTGGGACATAGAAAACTTTTGGCTAAAAACTGCTGTGAGAACTGAGAGGAGACCGGGAAATCTGCTCGTCTATGCGCCAAAGGTGCATCACCTGTCGGCTTGACTTCGCAGCAGCTCCCATGATGTTCTTCTTCTTCGCAGCAAATCCTGTTCAGCGGCCCTTCGCAGAAGGTGTATCCGGCCTTGTGGAGCCCTCCTTAGCTACAGCCTCCAGCCTTGTCTTGCTGTAGATTTTTGACTTCCAAAAAAGAGACTAAGTCTAAATGCATACCTCCTAACTCACACAGTGCCACCGAGTGACACACAATTCCATAACACGGTCTCCCGGAGGGGACCCGATATTACACAATGGCAGGGAAAATGAGCTAAAAACCACTCTAAAAAGTGGTTTTTCAGCTCGTTTTTCGAGTCTTTGAACTGCCGACATCCATGAAGCGGTGTGAAAGCACCCCAAGACATCGGCACCAGCCTCAGCAAACCCTTTTGTTTTTGGGAGGTGGGGGCTTAGGAGCAGGATGGGGGCTGGGTGGGGTTCAAAAGTGTTTCTACCCATGCATTTACAAAGATTTAAGAAATATTACCTGCATGACTCTGTAATGAGGACCCAGGGGCAAGTTATAACTTTACTACTCCCACTCCAATGTAAGCAAAATTTGGGAAAATGTTGCACTTTGGTGAGGTCTAAATTACTATTCCCACTCCAACATAAGTAAAAGTAGGGAAAGTGCTGAACTTTCAAGAGGTTCAAATTTACTATTCCCACTCCACTGTTTGTAAAAATCTTGGCATTGTTGTACTCCTGAGGTGTTAGATTTACAATTACCATTGAATCTTTTATTTTTATTTTTATTTTAGTCCTCATTACACCATGGCTACTGCACTCTGGGCTGTTTGAAAACACCCTCGATCCGTCTGTGGTCCAAGCAGTTTCAAACTCGTACCTTCCATGGCACTGGTCTTTGCATAGGGGGAGGGACAGAACACTTCCACCCCGCTTATCCATGCCTTGATGTAATAATTGGACCAAATATCGCTGTTTTTGACCAACCTGTAGCCTTATCTTGGAGCCCTAACCTGACCACTTCAAAAAATCCTCCCAAATTTCTACGGACCACCGTAAGTTACATTTATTATCTATATTACATGTCCATTGACCAACACTTAACCAGGCTGTTGGGTTCGGGGAGTGGGGGTCCAACCAAGTTTACATATCTCTAGTCTAGCCAAGAGCAGCAAGTAGAATACTAAACCCCTTTGCTTACTGTTTAAAACATGTTGTGAGTCGTTATCCACCCCAAGAAGCACCAATGTTTCAGTTAAGAATCGAATTTCTGCTAAGATGGCCCTTATGGTAGCTTCTACAGTCTTCCAAAATTCTTTTATCTCTGGACATGTATAAAAGACGTGAACATCATTGGCCCTTAAGTGATTGCATCGCTCGCAACTGGGAACAGGCTGTAACATAAACTTGGCCAATGTTTGCAGGTCCAATACAACCTTTTTTTTGCACCAAAAAATGATGGCGTTTAAAATTAGCTGGTGTTACTGTGGCATAAATGAATTTCACAGAGTTATTCACAAAGATTGTATGCTGCCCTCCTGCAATATGTCTGTCTAGATCTCAGAGGGGTCCTTCATTTTCTCTTCCTCTGCCTCTAAGAACTATCCGTACCATTTTGCTACTTCTTTGGCTTTCGGATTAGTGTCCTGGAGTGAGTCCTCGAAGTCCTAATTACCTCTGACTTCCTCTACAGCAGTCAAAGACCATGAAGTGAGCTGCAAGTACTTAAACCTGGAGAGCCTGTTTCCTGTCCTAATATTCACTACCTCCCAGGGAATCAATCCTCCTGTTGTTATCAAGTCTCCCCATTTCGTTATCCCCGCCTGCTTTAAAGGCAAACTTAAGGCGTCTTCCAGGCATTTCGGCGTCCCCGGGGATTTCCAAATTGGGGCAAATTCTGAAATCCGGATTACGCAGCAACCACAGCACCGAGACCGCCCTCATCGCCGCCACCGACGACATCAGGGCCCTGCTGGACAATGGCAAAACCGAGGCCCTCATCCTCCTGGACCTCTCAGCTGCCTTCGACACCGTCTGCCACCGCACCCTGCACACACGCCTCTACAACGCAGGGATCCATAACAAAGCCTTGGACTGGATCACCTCCTTCCCCACCGACAGAACCCAGAGAGTCACCTCCCTCCATTCCGATCCGAAGCCACCAAGATCACCTGCGGCGCACCCCAAGGATCATCTCTCAGCCCGACCCTCTTCAACGTCTACATGACACTGCTCGCCAACATCGTCCGTTCGCACGACCTCAACATAGTCTCCTACGCCGACGACACCCAGCTGATCCTCTCCCTCACCAAAGACCCCGCCATCGCCAAAACCAACTTCCACGCAGGGATGAAGGCCGTCGCCGAGTGGATGAAGAGCAGTCACCTGAAACTGAACTCGGACAAGACGGAGTTACTCATCCTTGGCTCCACCCCTTCCGCCTGGGACGTCTCCTGGTGGCCAGCCTCGCTGGGAACTGCGCCGACACCCACCGACCACGTACACAACCTGGGATTCATCCAGGACTCTTCTCTGTCAATGACCCAAGTCAACGCCGTCTCCTCCTCTTGCTTCAACACCCTCCGTATGCTCTGCAAGATCTACAGATGGATGGATCCCCACCGAAATCAGAAGGACGGTCACCCAGGCCCTCGTCATCAGCAGGCTGGACTACAGCAACGCCCTCTAAGTGGGAACCACGGCCAAACTCCAGAAGAGACTCCAACGTATACAAAACGCCTCCGCACGACTCATCCTCGACATCCCCCGCCACAGCCACATCACCGCCCACCTGAAGAACCTGCACTGGCTCCCCGTCAACAAAAGGATCACCTTCAAGCTCCTCACCCATGCTCACAAAGCACACCACGACGCCGGACCAGCATACCTCAACAAGCGACTCACATTCTACACCCCCAACAGCCAGCTCCACTCCGCTGACCTCGTCCTCGCCACTGTCCCACGCATCCACCAAACCACCACCAGCGGCAGATCCTTCTCTCACCTCGCCGCCAAGACATGGAACATCCTCCCCATCCACCTACGACAGACCCAGGACCTACTGACCTTCAGAAGACTCCTCAAGACCTGGCTGTGTGATCAGTAGCTGCTAGCCCCCCAGCGCCTTCAGACCCTCACGGGTGAGTAGTGGGCTCTACAAATGTCTGATTGATTGATTGATTGATTGAGAAATAACAGATCTTTAGTGACCGTCTCACTACAAGCCACAGACTTAAAGCTGATCATAAAACCTTTAACCTTACTTTTTAAAAGAATTTTTGAGCTCCAAATTTATATAGAAAAGCTCCTGAGCCCATATCTTTGATAATTTCCCTCAATTTTAGGCCCCAGGTTGTATTAATGGGCTCCCCTGCAAACATACAACTATTTTTGAATTGGAAGGCCATACAGTAAAGTCTGAGATCTGGCAATGCTAACTCCCCCTTCTTGAGGCTACTTCTTAGTTTTTTCCATGAGAGGGGAACCCCCCGGGATGCCCAGATAAAACTCGATATTTTCCCTTGTATTTTATTGATTTCGTCCTTAGGAAAACTAAGTGGTATGCAATTAAAGGGGTATGTTAGCTTTGGGAGAACAGACATTTTTACTAAGTTAACCCTCCCATATATGGACACAGGTAAGTTCTTCCACCTAGCTAGTTGTCTATCTACCTCGTTCATCACTGTCTTCAGGTTACAGGAAGGGATCTCGTCAATTTTATCTGCAATTACTATCCCCAAGTATTTCATCTCTGAACAGACTCTACCACCCCACTCTTCCGTGTTCCAACACATTACTTCTGTTTTTGATAAATTTACTAAATACCCAGAAAGCACCCCGAATTCAGTTGTCAGTTGTACTATCCTAAGTAGTGTTTGAGCTGGGTCCGAAGTGTAAATTATCAGATCGTCATCATATAATGCAATTTTACTGTGCGATAGAAGCTGGTGTATAGGGATAATCTGATCATCTGTTCTCAAAATGTGTGCCAAAGGTTCGATATACATATCGAAGAGGAGAGGGGACAAGGGGAAACCCTGTCTCATCCCTTTAGGAATTTTGAAACTCCTTTTCAAGGAGCCATTTAGAAGGATTTTGGCCATGGGGTGCTCATATATGCTAAAACCCATTATGCCTAAAACGGCCCAGAGAAATGCCCAGCTGACACGATCAAAAGCTTTGGCGGCGTCTATAGTGATCACCGCCAATGGGATCGAACAAGCAACTGCTAAGTCTATAGTCCCTATTAATGACAGCGTAAGTTCTTGTATTTGTCTCTTTGGGACAAAACCTTTCTGGTCTGTATGTATCAGCTGGGGGGACACCTTGGCCAGTCTCCGAGCCAAAATACGCATATAGATTTTATGGTCCACATCTAATAGGGAAATTGGTCGATATGAATCAGCCCTCCTAGAGTCCTTAGCCTGTTTTAGGATCAAAGTAATTATTGCCTCTCTTCATGAGTTCGGGATCAGCCCTTCCTCCTTATAAACAGAATTGAAGAGAGCCACCATTTCCGGTACTATCTCCTCAGCTTGTAGACCTTAACCAGTACAGAGTCGGGGCCTGCAGCCTTACCGTTCTTCATATGTTGAAGTTGTTCTCTTATTTCCCCTTCTTTAATGGGGGCATCAACCCAGTTCCTCCCTTCTGTTGTTAGGGCTGGGAGGCCTACGTTATTTAGCCAAAACTTTAAGGCCTCTTCATCTGGGCTCTCTGATTCTGCATATAATTCCGAAAAAAGTTTAACCAAACTTTCCTGTATTTCCTCCTCCTTGTTCGTTGTATCCCCGCAGGAACTCCCCTATGTGCTTTCTCGCCCTCTCAGCCCTCGCCTTCCAGGCTAATAGTGCTCCTGCTTTTTCGCCGTACTCGAAATGTTGCATAAGTCCCACAGCCCACCTTTCCCTGCTCTTTGTTTCTATTTTGATCTTATAGTTCAATCTAGCTTCCTCCAGCTTTTTTAATGTCTCCTCTCTGTACTGTGTATCCTGCTGCATCCTTCCTTCTAATATCCCGATCTCCTCCTCCAGCTTCCTTAACTCAGCCCGCTCCACCTGGCTTTGTAAGACCCCCTGAAGATAGGCTTTACAAGTGTCCCAAATTACGCCAATTGGAGCCGAGTGGGCAGTAATCTGGAAGAACTCTACAGTTGTTTTTTTCAGGAAGACGGCCACATCTAAATCAGATAGTATAGATCTTTTTAACGTCCATCTTGTGTTGTTCCTCATATTAACTTCCTTCAATGTAATACTGACCATGGCATGATCAGAGATATGTCCTGGGAGTATATGGGCCTCTTTTATTTTCCTGACCCACTCTCTATCTACTAGCAGGTAATCCAGTCGTGAGAATTAATGGTTCTTCTTGCTATGAAAAGTGTAGCCTCTCTTTTCTTGCATTAAATGTCTCCAGGATTCGACCAATCCCAACTCATATAGAGGGCCTGTCTCGTCTTTGACGCTTGGGCCCCCTCTTACTCGTGGATCTATCTAATATAGGATCTAGACGGGTATTAAAGTCACCCCCTATTATTATTGGTGCCGTTGCCCCAGCTAGCCTTAACTGCAGATCCACTATATACCGGGGGTCGTCTATATTCGGACCATAAAAACCGGCCCAAACAAAATCAGAGCCCACACATTTTAGAATGGCCGTGACCCACCTACCTGAACTATCCATATTAGATAAGGTCATCTCAACACCTGACCCTTTTCTAATGATTATTGCAACTCCCTTGGAGTATTCTGATTGATCTGAAGCAACATTACTCCCTACCCATCTTTGTTTTAGGTATAACCCCCAGCTCTTACTCGCCGTTAGGTGGGTTTCTTGTATATTAATTATGTGGGCTTTGGATTCATCTAAATACCACATTACCAGCCTCTGTCTATTTTTTGATCTTAAGCCATTTACGTTCCAGGTAGAAATTTGTACCTTATTGTCCCCCTCTGTCATTTATCTTACAGTGTACCAGTTTTCTTCGACCCGAGGATCTCTGATTCTCTATATTAAAAGTGGACCCTAATAATATATCTAATGTGTCTAACGAGGACTGATTTTTTATTTTCTCCCACTGCTCCCCACCCTGTGCACCCCTTACCCCTCCCCCCATACGAACCCTCCCCAAACTATCAGGCATAAAGCCTATTGAACCACCAGAGAATGGGGACTTATCTGTAGTTAAAAAAGAAGAGCCTCCCCCTCATCCCACACCTAGTGCATATGACTATATATCTGTATTTTATTTGTTATATTTATATGTTTTCCTTTTTTTCCCTTTTATATATATATATATATATATATATATATATATATATATATATATATATATATATATATATATATATATATATATATATATATATATATATATATATATATATATATATATGTAATTTTTGATTTCTTTTACATTTTATTTTCTCCCTTTTGGCTCATCCTTAAATTAAATTAAAGACTCGTTTTCTCAGGAGCTCCCCCCTTTCCTTATGGCATCTATCAGGCGGTCTGCTTCTTCTATGGACCGTATGTTGCGCATTTGGTTGTTCCACATAACACAGAGCATAGCTGGGAATTTTAGTTGGGCCTTCACCCCAAGAATATTAAGCTCCTCCATTCTTTTGCCCAGTTCCCATTGTTTCTGGTCTGTTGTGTGACATACATCCGATCTGATGATAAACGTGAGGTTATGGATTGTGTAGGGACCATTCCTCAGAGCAGCCAGCAAAATGATTTCTTTAACTGAATAAGAAAGAAAATATATCAAAATTTTCCTTGGCTACTGCCGCTGTGGATTCCTCTTGAATGGATCCCTATGTCCCCGCTGTATCTCTTGATCCAGGTTGATGTCTGGTCTGTCCTTCAGGGCCGTCTCCATTAGCAATTTAATCACTAATGCTTTAAGGTTTGTTCCCTCCTCTGCTTCTGGAATATTCAAAATCCGCAGATTGTTTCTTAGAGAATGATTTTCTATTCTTTCCAGATCCTCCCAGAGGCTAGAGTTTTTTTTAACCAATGCCTCAACGCCTGTAGTGTTATTTGAGATGTCGTTCTGCATCGAACTTACTTCCTCCTCAAGCTTCCCTGTTCGAGCGGCGACATCATCTAATTTTTGCGCAAGTACCGTGTAGGAGGCTTGGATATCTGTTTGGTTCGGCTCTGATGTCTTAAACTGATTTCTAAGCTCATCCCTAATATCAAGAAGAAGAGAGGCCAGTGGGACATCTGAATTTTCTGGGGGAGACTGGGACACCACTGAAGATTCAGATTGTGCCAACAGACTTTAAGGGATTAACAGATTTTTTGATTGTACATTGTGGTTTCTTCCACCATTAGCCTGCTGCGACCTCTCCTCAATTGTTTCTTCGTCTTGGAGAGTCAGGACACTGAACCTTTTCTGCGTTGTAAGTTAAAAGCGGGTATTATCGTCTCCATGGTTTTTTCCTATTTCTTGGCCCCTTTGTACCTCCTTTCCTGAGCTAATTACGGGCATAATGGTGTTGACCTACATTCCCTCCAGCTCTGTTGGTTGATTCTGGACCCCCCCTGTCGTGTTACCTCCAGTGTCTCCTGATGCCATTACGTGTGTTAGCACTTTATAATATGATTTAAGTGATGGAGTGACTTTGACTTGCGTGAGCTCTTACCCTGGTGTCTAATCGTTTTTCCTACTTTTCCAACCTTTGAGGGAGCTGTACCAACAGTGATGTCCCCAGGGGCCGCCTTGGCTGGGAGTAGTTTATAATCGTGACTTACCCCTGTTGATTTCTCCAAAGTACCGAGGGCCCGGATACGAAGAGTATACCTTGAAATCCTGTTTGGATTTACACCGGAGATCTCACCTCTCTTCTCTGCAGGCATCAAACTCGCCTTCTCCATAAGGGGGAAATACAGTTTTACAGGATCTTTGTTCAAGCCTTTCCAGTTTTTGCCATCTTGTTGGGGCCCCCAAGGCGGTGAAGCCGAATAGAGCTCCAACTCCAGCAGCTCGGAGATGCTGTATGCACCTCAGGTAGGCTTATGCCGACTCTTCCCCTCAGTGCTCGCGCTGCTCAAAGACGCCGCAGCAATCCTGCTGCCCTCAGCCACGTCGGCATTCTCACTGCGTTGCTGGGGCTGAAGCTGACCTCGCAGATCGGCTGGGTAGGCTGGGTCATCCAGACTGTGTTGATTCGGTGAGCCAAAAAAAGAAAATGTTCACTTCTTCTCCATTACACTGCTCGATGGGAGAAGTGGGCAGGGGACGCTCAAAACACCCATAGAGCGCACTTCCTTCTCCGGTGGTACCCGACCGTTTACCTCACGGCCACCATGTTCCTTCAACAGCTGACCCCACAATTCCCATTGAATCTAAACAACAGTAGGGAAAGTGTTGGACTTTAGAGGAGCTAGATTTACTATCCCCACTCCAATGTATGCTAACATAGTGAAAGTGTTATATTGGTGGGGTCATATTTAGTATTCCAAATAAGCAAATGCAGGGAATGTGTTGGAGTTTGTAGGGGTCAGAGAAACTATTTCCACAACAACTTAAGCAAAAGCAGTAGAAGTGTTGGGCTTTGGAGGGGTTGGATTTACTATTACCACTCCTAAATTATTTAAATAAAACATTTAGGTGCCGATTCCGATCCGGGTAAAAAAATTTGCGTACGACTCGTATCCGTATATTTTCACGTACGAATCGTACAAGTACCGTACAAACTGCGAAGTACGATTCGTACGTGAAAAATATATATGAATTGCGTCGGGAAAATGGTCCGAGAGGGAGCCGTAAATTTTTACGTCCGAATAGCGTCGGGAAAAGTGTCCGATAGGGAGCCGGACGTTTTTACGTGCAAATCGTAAAACAGAAGTCCGAGCGCGCAAGTACGATCTGTACCGCCCGTCCGAATACACAACCGCATGTAAAAGGCCCCGTACGGAGCGAACGCTGTAGTCTACATGTACACGGGTAAACTTGTGCCCGAATACGAGTCGTACAGCCCCCCCACCCTGCACATGTCAGCACCGTACCCCCGTATGTCAGCACCGTACCCCCCTCCGCACCGTACCCCAACACCGTAGCACAGCCCCGCACCTGTATGGGCCGCACCCCAGGCCCGTCTCCCAGCCCCGTACCTGTACGCACCGTATCCCAACATCGTAGCCCAGCCCGCACCTGTACGCACCGTACCCCAACACTGTACCCCAGCACCCTCACCCAGCATCGCGTATGTACGGCCCGTACCCACGCTCTTCAGACCTGGGTACGGGCCGTACCCCCAATGTTGGGGTTACATAGGGGTACGGCCCGTACCCAGGCCTTAAGAGCGTGGGTATGGGTCGTACCACGCCTACCCCTACGTCACCCCAACAATGGTGGTACGGCCCGTACCCACGCTCTTCAGGCCTGGGTACGGGCCATACCACCATTGTTGGGGTGCCGCAGGGGTACGGCCTGTACCCAGGCCTACAGAACGTGGGTACGGGCCGTACCACCATTGTTAGGGTGACGTAGGGGTAGGGGTGGTACAACCCGTACCCACGCTCTTAAGGCGTGGGTATGGTGCGTACCACAATTGTTGTGGTGACAGGACGCGTCCACGTCCACTTCCGTTGTGGCGGGATGCAGGCCTTGGTGGACACGCCCCCCCCCCCCGGAGTGACCAGTCCCTGGAGGTACGGTATGTACAGGGCAAGTATACATTTTGCCTTGGGTGGGGGTTATGTTTCCTGCCCCTGCCACCCACCTTTGCCCCTGGGTGTTGTTCTGACCTTCTGCGGCGTCTGAGTTGGTTCCTGTGCACCAGGTCGTAGGCTATGAGGGCCGGGATGACACGTAGGATGGGGTCCATGGCTGTCCGTCGCGTACAGGTGCTCCTTCCTCACGTCCTCCTCAATTTCCCGGCAGTTTTTGGCTCCCGTAAAAAATGCTACGTGCGGAGTGACGTAGGCACGAATCGTACTTGCTGGTTCGTAAAACGCTGCCTGACTCCGTCCGGACGTCTCGTACGCGGTGTCCCGGATCGGAATTGTGGGTATATTTTAGCCGGTCGGTGTTTTGTACGATTCGTACGGAAATGGTATTTCTGTACGAATCGTACTTGTGGGTTTGAAAGGTGGTTTTCCCGGGTACGAGTTGGACGGAGAAAACGCTCCGTATGACGGTTCGTACCCGGGTTTTACAGGATCGGAATCGGCACCTTAGTAGCCAACATATTTCAAACATATTTCAAAGAATACATTTATTCATTAAATATAAAACAAATAAAATTAGATTAAGAAATGAAAATGTTATGTTACAGATAAAATTGATTAAACAAAATTACAAATATATTAAATGAAAACATTTTTTTTCCTACTACCCTAAAAGAAACAACAAACAAATACAATTATAAGAAATAACATAATACAAATAAAAAATGATTACTATCAAATTATTTATAAATTATAAAACTTATTAAAATTTAAACAATTTATAAATATAAAATCAATTAACTCTATGTATTAATGAAATAAACTGATCACCTATTTAACAATTGAAAATAAAATATAATTAAAAGAATTGATAAAATAATATACATAATTATCAAACAAAAATCAACTACATATGAAAGTAGTAGAAATTAAAAACAATAATTTAGATTTTTTTAAACTACCCACCCTAATCACATACAAACCTAACAATCCACTACTAAATTAACAACTTCTAACTAAATTTAAAAATAAATATAAAATCTAACACTCTATATTAAACAAATTAAACACACATTAATATTACATAGATAACTTGTAATACTAAAATAACTAATATTTATCAGACTAGTTAAAAATATTTTATACAATTATATTGACTATAACAATATTATGTACAACTATATAAAAAAAATCTATAAACACAATAGTCTTACCATCTATATTGTGCCCAACAAAATTTTGGACATCACCATAGATTTTCCACAATATTTGTGAATCACAATAATTTTTTAACAATATTTTGTTAGAATACTGAATTGTCGGCAGCTAAATGAAAAAAAATCTACTGCATTTGCAGGTATCATGGTACCAGCCGGTTCACAGAAACTGTACATGTATGCAGTCTACAGCTGCTCATACCATCTAACCCATCTATCTCTATATCAAACCTTGTCTCAATCATGATAAGATTTTTCATCTTTCTCAGGATACTATATGTACTGGGGCAAGAGTGAGGCCTTACCACTTATGGCTAACACCAAGAAAGAATCAATTGATGCATTCCAATTCAACTGAATACTGAAAAAACTTTAAATGCTTAGCTAGCTTGCTCGATCAGGAGTTAAACAACAATGTAGCAGATAGGCCACTCATAGTGAAATCTTCAGGAGATTTACTTAGATGGTCAACACTAAATTTATTACTATGGGATATAGCTTAGATCTTGAAAATATACGGCGCACCACAGTTCAACTATTTTTTTACTGTGCTGGTAGTAATATTTCTGAAAACTCTTGTGGGTGAAATAGATTCTCTGAAAACATTTGTTTTGTTCTTCATGACTCATCATGGATCAAAAGAAGGCAAGTAGCATAGGATCAGGCAAAAAACAAGAACAATTAGTAGATACAAGAAAACGTTTGTTTGAGTATATGGTGGCAATGGTAGGGCATGAAAGGTTGATTTATAGACTCAATGACCAATCTAAGATATTTAATATAATTTAGAATAATTTGTTCTCCTAGGATAACCAATAAATCAGACACTCATCACAAACATGCAAGGCAGGGCATTACATGCAGGCCTTAGAAACAGGAATAACCCTGTCAGCAACTGCAGGATGATTTTAGAATGTTATGTGGAATATTCTTGGTGAAATATAAAACAAGGCTAACTTGTGCCTACTGATTAAGTAGCAGGAAACCAAGAAAAGACAAGCATACCTCAGATGTACTAGCCCTTGAATTTGGAGCTTGAGTCATGAGAATTTGTTGGAGTGCTAATGGGCTGGGCCTGTTTATTCATTTGTGTGGATGTTCAACAACGATGTAAGGCAAGACTGGCCTTACATAACTGTGATTATGGACATATTAATCTGCCTCTGACCACTCTAATGTAGCTATGTTTGCAAGCAATTACAGTTTACCCTCCCCTCTACTCTTGTTATAGATGTATAAACATAAGAATTTGCTCATTGTTTTTACTGGCCTTTCTGAGAACACGATATATATAAATGTTTCACAGTATTATAGGGAATGTAGCATTGCATTCCTAATCACAATACAAAGACATTTTCAATAAAGGATGCAGTTCCACTTACCATTAATACATGTCCTCACAGGTGTTATTTACAGAAGAAATGTCCACATGATTGTTATATGGAGAATAAAGATTGTAGTACTACTGATAATTAGTTGGTGTCCTCTGAACTATTATATGGAGAAGAAAGTCTGTAATCCCACTAACGATTATTGTATGTCTTTGCAGTTACTTCATGAAAGTTAATAACTCCAAGTCTACCAAATTTCCATTAACATTATATTCATTACAATGTGTGTATTTATTCATTTTATAATGTGCTAGCTTGTGATAGGCAGTCACACTCTAGTACAGGACTAACCAAACATTTCAGGCAATGGAAGATCCATTTCTGTGGTTTAATTGAGCTCTAACAATGAATCCTCTGTTCCGTCCTTCAGCAAAGTTCAAACTGCATCCATAGTGGAACTGTATATTTTTGGAGGGGGAGGCTGTGTTATATCTGTAGTTATGAGAACAAGTGTAACCCTTTTTAGAGAGGATCTGGGAGCAAGGAGGTTCAGAGATATGCACCCAACACCCTGATTCACTTGCATTTGTGAATTTTGCTGTTGAATTGGGTTAGTACAATCAGGTTTACATTGCTTGCTGGATCTCACATTTCATCAAATACATAACTTTGCCATGATAAAATAAACCATCCTTTCCATATCTGTCCTCTTGTTTCTTCACCTAACTTTTTCATGCACAGCCTGCTTGAGCAGAGAGTCTAGTTGGTGGTCTGCGAACCAAAGCCGAGGCCTGCATCGTCCAGGGAACCACCGTGGCTGGCAGCTGAGCAGGTCAAGCACTAGCGGGTCTGGCCTTGGGTGAATGAGAATGTGGGCAGCGATGGCATGAGTGGGAGAACAAAAGCAGAGGGGACGACTCGAGGGATTTGGCACCCCCTGAACATGGGCACCCTCTGAAGGTTGCCGCTTGACTGGGCAGTGACTCCACCAGACCTCCAGGAGCTGGATTGGTAACTGTGGAGAGGCAGGATGACACATCGTGGCTGACGGGGCCTTGGAGGCCAAGTTACACACTACTCTAAGTTGGACTGCTCCTGCTAAGCACATGTGCTGACTGCTCTGGGCCCCTCACCTCTGTGGCCAATCTAAATGGGGGAGCCCCCACCCCCTCACCAGATTACACACACCAAACATGGTACCATTCCCTGGGGCAATGATTGCATCAAACACACTGGGACACACCTGGACATGGAGTATCCCTATTGACCATAGGATGCAGAGACATTGGTTCATGGTGTACTATTGAGGGGCCTGTCTTCCTTTTAGGGTTGTGAATCCGTGATGGTGGTGCTAGGTGTCAGCTGGAGGTGAGGGTGAAGTGATAATATTGCTCTGGGCCCATCTGTACATCATTGTGAAAGATATAGGGAATGGTAGTGAATGGATTGCTTCACTTAACCTGTCCGGGTTGATTTACGGCTCAGGGGATCAGTTGATGCTAAGACCCCAACCCACCCAGGCGAGCCTATTATCCAGGCCATGATCCTTCAGGCAATTTCAAACTCCCACAAAGACTTAAACAAACCGATTGGGGTAGTGGAGATGAAGCTCTCCCGCCTCAGGAAGGACCTAAAGAACCTTTACACACGCTCACCGTGTGGATGGATTGAACCCAGCACTTATGGTACAGAAAAGGTTTGAAACCCTGACTGATACTCTGGAACAGAGGGTGGAGGATGCTGATGGAAGGTCCCGTCAGAACACCTTGTGGCTGGTGGCCCTCTCAGAAGACTCAGAGGTCCAAATAATGATCACCTTTCTTACAGATTGGTTTAGGTCCTGGATGACACCGTCAGATCTGTCATGTGCTTCATCATGGTTTGGGAATACGGCACTGGATCCCAGGCCCCCACCAGGGGCCCCTACCCTCACATTTATGAACTGGATACTGAACTATGCGGATAGAGATGCAATTCTTTGGCAGGCCTGTCAGCATTTTGATCTGTGTTGTGCCATGGGAAGAGTCTTGCTGTTTTCAGACTACACCAATAAAGCACAGCTCCAGTGCAAATACGTCACTGGGGTGAAGCAAAAACTGAGAAACCTTCAAATGCAGTGCATGCAACCTTACCCCCCCATGGTTGAAAGTCCTGTTTATGGGTAAATCCTACTTCTTTTACACCCTCAAATCTACATGGGACTTGCTGGAGGGAAAATCCATCGGATAATTAATGGTAAGAGGTTGGCGCAGTGCTGGATCACCAGTATCTATGAACCCTCTCCCACCTCCCACATAGTTGGAAAGAGGAACAGTTTCCAATAGGACACCTTCAGCTATTCATATGATGTTTATTTAACCTACATCACACCACTTTGCACGTCAGAAGGCCCATAGCTTCTTATGGTAAAAACAAGTCCCTAAATGGAAAGAATTGTTGGAATAAATTAGGTGTGGGTGAGGTTGTTGTCCGTCAACTAGCTTGGAATCTACTTTGAACTTTCATTTAAACTGCATTGAACTGGGTCAGTATGTTGGAGAATCACACAAATTTAGTGTGTTATGGCTAAAAGTGTGCGTTGAGAGTAACATGATTGGATTAAGGGTAAGAGTAGGTTAATACACTCCAAACTAGTTGATTGAAAGTTATGCCCTTTTTAGTCTGCTTTCTCTCCTTGAGCATGACCTGTTGCCAATGTGTTCCAGCCAATTTCTTTCTGTATTTCCCCAAAGTCTATGTCACCCTTTGACAATAGGCCATGTCTGTATTTTGTTACTCTTCATCTCTTTGTCCATACCCACACCTCAGCACTGACACTTCAAAGAACCAAACTTTACTTTGATTGTTGCATAACACCTGTGGGGCAGCAAAAGTACATCGCTATCTCCAAACAGATGATTATTTTTTGTGTTATGGATTGTGTTATGGCACATAATCATCTTCGAAGAACATTTCTTGTGGTCTTCAGAATGGTGGATCGCTCACTTGTGGTCAAGTTAGTGTGTTTATTCTCTCCTTGCTTCATACTCAAATAATTCCATGTTGATCATGTCTGGTGACACCCCCAAGCCTATGCCCTTTACAAGGGGCACTGTTAGAAATGGGGTTCCTGGTTGGCTGAGGTATGCACCCAGGCACGGCAGGAACCACCACTCTAGTCAGGATAAGTCAGATACACACCAAAATAACCTGTGCTCACCCTCTGGTAGCCTGGCGCAGAGCAGGTAGGCTTATTTCCCAAGGCAATGTGTAAAGCACTTGTGCAACACACTCACACAGTAACACAATGAATCCACTACAAAAGGCACTCCAGACATAATTATTTAAAAAAAAGCTATCTATATTGTGCCTAAACCAAGAAGACCGAAAAGACATGTATCAATAAATACTTTGCAATAATACAGGTTGTTAGGGTATATCACATAAAGTGCAGTGAAAAAATAGCACACCTGCGCTCCTATATCACTTTATACGGTAATATCTCTGAGCTTTGTTGACCTGATTGTATTCAGAAACAAAATGTAGGGCACAGGAGCACCTATGTGCCTATTACATTTTATATGGTAGTTCCAGTCCAAGTACACCAGTCTCTGTCATGGTATCATAACTGTGACTATCCCGTGGGGGAGCGAGAAAATAAGGTTCCGACCATCCTGGGAGTTAGTGAGTTGTTGCAAAAAGGGTGAAATTGGGTTTCAAAGGCTTTCCCGGCTGTCTGCGATACTACGATTGGCAGCCAGGTCTGTGCAACCCCACAGTGCCTGTGCTCCGGCTGGAGTGACGGAATAGTCGGTCTTCTTGTTCAGGGTGGTCACATCACAAGCTACACAAGCTAGGCGGCAGTCTGACGACAGTCTGGCCGGTGTGGCAGATCGAAGGCAGACAAGTCTCGTGGCTCTAGCGAAACCAAGGGTTCAGTTGCAGCAATCTCATTCACAGCTCCCCCTCCCCTAGAACACAGCTTTGACTGTTGCTATGTCACGTAGGGAATCTCGGGTTGTCAAATCGATGTTGGGGTCTGCATACGAAGGCCTTCCTCAGCGGTGCGGCATCGGCTCACACACAGAGAGGTAATTATGATTGGCACGCGGTGCAGATCGTTGTAAATTACATTTGAAAGTCAAACAGCAATAACTGAAACATTGCAGATCGTAGCGATCAATCTGGTGAAAACTTTGTTTTGGAGCCCTTGTAGTTCCTGGGTTAGAGAGGTTGTAGAGGGCAGTTTTAAATTCTCCCTCATTGCAAGAGGTAGCAGGAAGCAGGCCAACACAGAAGAGCAAAGTACAAAGTGGCAGTCTGTCCTGGCAGCACAACTCCTCTTCATTGCAGGGGCTCCTCAGTACCCCTGAGGGGCAGACGGGGTCTTTGATGACCATGCAATATAAAAAAAAACAGTAGGCAAGACAACAAGCTCTTGAAGAAACTTGGGGCAAAAGCAGGTTGCAGGCAAGTTCATCCAAATAAGTGGCAAAGTGGTAGTCCCTTCTTCAGCTCATCAATTAGCAGGCAGCAGGCCAACACAGCAAAACAGTTAACATGAATGGTGGTTTCTCCTGGCAGCACAGCAGTCCTCCTGGCAATGTGCAGATGTGCAGCCTGCAGCATCTGGTAACAAGTTCCATGCAGTATCGAACAAATATGGGGTCAGAGTCTCAGTACTTATAATCAAAAGTGCGTTTGATGTTGGGGGTGACTTCAAAAGAACTCTTAGAAGCGTACAGCAATCCCTTTCAGACCAGCCCTGGCTCCAGACGATCAGTTGGGGGTAAATCAAACGTTTGTGCGAGGGCAGGACACAACCTATTGGAATTTAAGTGTGAACCACCTCTCTCTCTCCCGGCCCAGGCGAGACCTAAAAAGGACAGTATCAGTTGTTCGACTCCTCCCGACAGAGATCCAAGATGCCTCTGCTGAGGTCTGTGTGTTGCTGTTTTCATTATAATTACATGATGCAGAACAGATTGATTCGCTTTTTTCAAAAAGTACGTTGCCCTCATTTTGGGACCCCGCATTATATGATGCCCACTCACCTCCAGGCTGGCTTACAAACAGAACAAACACGAGAACTCGAGAGTTTCACATCACCCCGAGTCAACGCAGCAACACTGGCATCTCGGGCAGGTTGACAAATGAGATGTTCCATCGAGAAGGAAGGTGAGCACCTGGTGAGAGTTCATCTGTTTCCAAGGGGACCTTTCCTACCCTGGCCCACCTCTGTCATGTCTTCTCTCGTCATTGTAGCCATCAGGCGGGCGCACCAGAGGAGGCAACGACCAGGGATGCCAAGGAGTCACGCGCACTGCTGCATCGTAGCGCTGCAAGCCCGGCCTCCTGCTGCAGAGCCCCCCTCTGTACACTTCAGAAGAGGGCAAGGGGGACCTCATCTGTCAGCAAAGGATGCTGATGTGGCTGTGCTGGAATATTGTTTCGACGTTCACAGCTTTAGAGCAAAAGGACCAGCCCGCCGTTGCGGGATCTAGAATTGTAACAGCCACTCAAGCTATGTCTCATCTCCAAGTTGATCTAATTGCTTAAGGAGTAGAATCTCAGACCAGCATTTCTGTCTTCTATTCCTGTGACTTCGGCGTTTGTTGTCGATGTTATTGTTTTTACTTACGATAGGTAAATGGAATAAGTTCAGGACACAAACAGGAACATAATTACAACTTACATTTTTTTTATACAAATAACAAAGCCAAAGATCTGTTTTCTGTATAGTGTATGAAAACGGTGGCACACGACAAACGAACAGACATGCACTCACCAACACAGCCAAACATCTGATGTCACAAAGTCCAGCAAAAGTACCCATTAGCTTAGGCCGCCGAAGTCAGGCACATTTGGAAACTGTCTCATTGAAGACACATGAAGTTTTCAGACTTGACTCTACCTGCCTTCGATGAACTGAAGTTCCCCTAACCGTGGACTACACATCTGGCTTTATTCCCAGTGCAGGATGTCTCACCCATAAAGAATGGGGCCGCTTGCAGGTGGCAAATGGCGGAACCGCGGCATGCATGGTATGACGAGGACAGGGCAAGTTACAGCAGTTAACTTAATTCCCTTCACTTTTTCTTGTGGGAGTAGGAAAAGTTCCGGTTCCCCACTGATGTGAAGGGCAACTGAAACCGATCCTCTTGTTTAAAAAAAAAACAAAAAATCTTCACAACAGAAATTATGAACGTGCTCAACTTTTCAACTTTGCACGCATCTAGAATCCATGCACTAAAACAACCAAACACCCATGCATCACACAACCCGGACCCACAGTCACAAAGAATGAAGTTCATTTAGGGCAGAGGAGGATCTAAGGCCAACGTCACGAGATGAAGTATAGCAGAGGAGCACATAGTGATGGGGACCCTAGAATCATTGGTAATGTACCTCGGAGGAGCATTGGGTGAGGGATCTCAGAGGTCCAATGGGAGAAGTGCCTCAAGGAAAAAATGGGTGATGTGCCTCAAGGGAGCGTTAGGCGATGTGCTTCACCGTACTTTAGGTGCTCGGTGCAAGGTGAGCAGTGACTGATATACGGTTAATTGGCGGCGAACGCGTAGAACCATGTACTGCATGGAGCACAGAGAAATGCACAATGTGGGGTATACAAAATGGGCCGGTACTCACCGGTACTGAGTACCGGCACTTCCGAATTTTGTTGCTGTCAGTACCGACACTTCTCTGTAGCCAGGGAGAGTACCGGTACCCTGATCCACGACACAGCAGGGTTGGTTTCTCTGCTCCATTGCAGGGCAGAGGCCGCTCTGCCTCCGAGGAACTTGTACTTAACTTGGCTGAAGAATCCTTTTACAGAGTTGCTGGTGAAGATTCCAGCAGCGCCCATTTCATTGTACCCAAACTGCAGGGGGGTGAGAGGGTTTGTGTCACGCTGTGATTAACAGGGCAGGGTCTCTAGACAGACCCTGCACTGTCTATCAGGTGCGCAGCGACCATTCGGGAGAAAGTGCCATCATGACTTTCATTTTGTCATGAGTTAATCTGTGTTTTTTGACATAAACACATTTCTCATGTGTTTTAATATGTGCTGCAACTGGTACAGAAGTCTCTATGTATGATGTTATTTTGCCCTTAGCCCCACCCCTAGCCCCGCCCACTTGTCACACCTCTATTTTAATGAGTACCTGCACTTATTTTTCCCCATTTAAAGCACTGGGTATACAGCCATATAAAATTGGGTTGAACAAGTGCCATAGGTCACGTGTCATGCTTCCCAGCACTCCTGGTTTTTACCAGCAGCATTATGCAGGCTGGGATTTTTAAACCTATACTTATAATTCTAAGTCACAGAACAACATGCAATTGGCTAAGAAACTAGAACTTGCTGGAGGTGTCACACATGATGACATTGTTAATTTTTACCTGTGTATCCGCAGGATTGATATGTAAGTTGCAGAAGAAAAGGCCCCAATGTCTCCTACCACCATTAATGCCCAACAGTGTCAAAGCAAAACTGGTGTCTTGGGAGAAGAGGGGAAACAAGGGAAGAGAGAAGTGTCCCTCGGCCTACTCAGTGAAACAGGTAAGGTTCAAAGCAAGCGTAGGTGTTGCCTGTATGTAAAGAGTAAAGAAGGAGGATTAATGTATGCACTAGTTGTATTCCAATGCTTTACAATTCTGTGTAAGTGTATCTGTTATGTAAAAACCTTCACTACCTTCGTAGCTTCCCTCTTCCACTATAAAACAATAACAGTCCACACAGGAACATAGGGTCCATCTATATGAAAGAGAATAGAGAAATATATTTTAATCCCACTTTGGTGGAGAAACCATGACATTATAAACACATGTATACAAAAAACAATCACCTCCTATTAAGAAGTAGCAGTGAGTTAAGAATAGCCCAAAGGTTCATATATATTCATAAGCAAACTGATAAGGAAGTATTACCAGTCTATATGAACTCTTCCTTTAAAAATAAGAAAAAGAAAATATGCAGGCTATGTATGTACATCTCCTTAAATTCAGGAAACCCTAATATGCTGTTTCTTAAATTACAGTGTTGTGCACACGGAAAATACAAATCTCCAAGGTCGTAGGGACAACAACTAGATAAGATTTCAGACATCTTATTAGCATGCAAGTGCCAAGTGTGTTACCCCTATGTAGATGCCACTTGACACTTTAGAGGTTTTGTTTCTTTTCTTAGTCTTTGCAGGATATTTTGAGGAGGGATTCTGAGACCCCGACAAAGAGGACGACAGCAGGAGCTGGGACGAGCTGCTGCACCAGACCGACGAAAGAACGCCGACCACAGCGTGAGCCCGACCAACCTGGAATAACAAAGGTAAGTGACCCGGACGTGGAAGAGCAGCATGCAACAACTAGAACACGCAGCACCCCTCCTGCAGTGCCAGGGCCATGTTAGGCCCAAACCTCTCCGCTTCTGCAGGAGCCTGCAGTGCAGAGGAAGCACTCATGACAGTTCCCCCACCAAGAACCCCCCCAACAGGTTTAGGCGTTCAAGGGTGATGTCTGTGAAAGAGATGCAACAGATTAAGGGCATGTACATGGCAAGCAGGTTCCTAGGTACGATCTTCAGGAACATAACCTTTCTAATGGATCAGCGATTGCAATCTATGCCTCACCCTCCTGGAGTCCACAATGGGCCCCACTTCATATTCAGGCTCATCATCCACTACCACAGGGGCAGGTGGAACTTGCAACTGCATCCCTGCCACCACAGGCTTCAGGACACATGAACAACGGGATGTACCTTCAAGGTAGACGGGAGCTTTAATTTCATGGCCACTAGATTGGCAATCTTGATTATTTTATAGGAGCCAATGAAGCGTGGTTTGAATTTATGAGTCCCCTTCTCATCGATGTTATGAGTGGACAACCAAACCACGTCCCCAATTACATATTCAGGACAACAGCGATGATGGAATACACTGCCTTGACTTTCTCGAGATTCATCAAAGCTGTTTTCTGTATATCATGTATGTGGTTAATAAACTCCAGAGCAGCAGGAGTAGGGGTAGAAACAGTAGGGGGTGAAAGCAATCAGCCCGGATGGAATCTATAATTGCAATAGAAATGTGAGAAGTCAATAGAGGACTGTACACCATTGTTAAAAGCAAATTCAGCAGCCAATAAAAAAGTGTCCCAATCAAATGAGAAATACAGTAAGTGACAACTTAAATATTGCTAAGGCATTGGTTAACTCTCTCAGTCTGACTGTTAGTTTGCAGATGATGGCTAGATGAAAAACTAATATCTATTTGCAATAGAGTGCCCAGCCCCTTAAAAAATATAGAAATAAACTGGGTCGCCGGTCTGACACCATTACTTACCTAAGGGAGCCCAGGTAACCTAACTATGAGTTGTACAAATGCCAAGGCCAACTCTTTAGATGTAGATACTGCTTTCTTAGGGATAAAGTGGGACATTTTTGTCAGCATGTCCACCACCACTAATATGACTGTAAACCCTTGTGTGTTTTTTGGCAGTTCCACTATGTAATTCATGGACCAGGGGGAGTGGGCATGGGAGACAATAAACCAGCAGAAGATTGATGGGAACCTTTGCTTTGTGCGCATACATGGCATTTCTGAATGTATTGCTTAGTGTCTGTTGCCATATTGGGCCACCAAATCTGTCAATTTAGTAACTCTAGTGTCTTTTTGTATCCTGGATGTCCTGTGAGCAGATGATCATGGCACCATTCTAAGGCTTCTTGTTGTAAGGCCACTGTGGGAATAACCAAGCCCCCCTGAATGTAACAGAGGCTTTGCACTCTAACACCCATGTGTCTTTGTTCCAATTCCTCTACACCATATGAACTATGAGCTTGTATTACCTCCTTAACGCAGTTTTCTTCAGAACAGATAGCCCCTAGAATATGTTCCCTGGATATGCTAGGGGGATGGTCACAGGATGTTTCCCCAATCTCATAACATAGCCGGGACAGGGCATCAGCTTTCCCATGTTTTTTCCCTGCTTGAAATTGTATTTCACAGATAAAGTCATTGACGCACTGGGTCCAATATAATTGTCTCATGGACATGGCTCTGGCTGATTTTAAACACTGCAAAGTCTGATCTGTAAGAACTGTGACAGTGGGTAGAGCTCCCAATAAATACTGGCACCACTCTTCAAAAGCTCTTTTTATTGCAAGAAGTTCTTTATCTCCCACTGAATAGTTTTGTTCAGTATTGTTTGTTTTGTGTGAATAAAAAGCAACTGGATGTAAACATCCAGTAGTTGTATCTTGTTGGGAAAGTATTCCCTCAACTGCTATTTGTGATGCATCAGATTCACCATAAAGGGTTGGAACTGGTCTGGGTGCTTTGAAATGGGGGCCTGAGTGAAAACCTCTTTCAAATTGGTGAATGCCTCTCCGGCTGCAGGGGTCCAAGGAATTTAACTCCCTTTCTAAACTCCTTCGCTGCTAGGCCTTTTCCCCCCACTGGAAAGCTTTTTTTTGGCTAATTGGGGTAGTTCGTGCTTAGGCCCTGTAACGTTTTGTCCACATAAGATATTCACGCCAGATTTGTGTCTTTTTCTTCCAACATCTTGAGGATTCTAAACATACCCAGGGTTTGTGGATTCCCCTGGAGAGGACCAAGAAATTAGCCAAAATACAGATACATTTTGGGGTTTTGGGGAAAAAAGTGCTGCAGACAAATGCGTCTCTAATTTTTCCCTGCAAATGGTATCAATGAAGGGTATGTGGTGCTAAAATTACCACCTTCCTAGCTTTCAGGAACAGGCAGACGTTAGTCAGAAAACCCACATTTTCTACAAAGTTTTGGCATTTTACTAGGACATAGACTATTTTTCCATTTTTTGTGCTTTCAACCTCCTTCAAGTTAGTGGGAGAAATGGGTATGAAAGCAGTAATGGATTCCAGAAAGATATTAATTTCCCAAAGGATGACAAAAGGCTGAATTCGACAAAGGGTCATTTGTGTATATTCTCCAAGGTTTCTTTAACTAAGTTGAAATAAAAAAAACTATTGAAATTGATTGAAAAAAACAGCCAACTGTGCAAAGATTTTCACCTGTAACTTCTTCTAAGTATGGCAGATTTTTTAAAGGAATATACCGTTACGTCTGCTGGACCCTTCTGGTTGCAGGGATATATAGGACTTATAGGTCCAACAAGAACCCGAGTTACCCAGAGCCAGTAACTGAGCTGCGCCTTGCAACGGCTTTTCATTGTGTACCGGGTATATAGCAATTCATTTGGTAAAATATGAAGAGTGAAAAATAGGTATCAATCAAGGAAACATATATTTCCTAAATGGGAACAAAATGTGGAGTTTAGAAGCATTGGTTATTTGCACATCTCAGAAATTGTGGGTACCCGTACTAGCATGTGAATTAGAGGACATTTTTCTAAATGGCTTCTTTTTCACACATTGTCTCACATTTGGAAGGCAGAAATGCATAGAAAGTCCACCAGATTAATGAGAGCACTACATGACTCAGGAGGATCTACCACTTGTGCCAAGAGAACTTTTAATTAGTCTCTGAGTCATTTGAAGAATAAGGTGCTACACGTGGCTTCAGGCCATCCTGCTTATGCTACCAGTCTATTAAAACTGGAAATATATGTCATCAGATCTTTTGTGCCTTGTTTTAGAATCAGCAATTCGGTATCCACAGACTGCATAAATGAGTCTCTATCAAACAATCTCCGTAACGCTTCTTTAAAAGCAACATAAGCCTAAAACAGAGGATCATTACGATCTACCAATGGAATGGACCAGGTAGCGGCCTTTCCACCTAAATAACAAATGCTACTTTAGTTTGTTCAGTAGGGAGACATGAGGCTTTACACATGAAATGGAGTTGACATTGATTTATGAATGTGTTGAACCTTGCGGGGTCTCCCATAAGCCTTTCAGGAGGGGCAACGTTATAGCAGGAGTAGTAATTTGAATAACTTGATTACTGGAACTAGCAGAGGAGGAGAGTGGAGAAAACAAACCGCTTGTAGCCCCAGTATTGGACCCTGATGCTAGATCAGGTCTAGAGCCCTGCTGTAAACAGTCTACCCTCAATGTACGGGCTTGAGTTTCTTTCTGTAGATTCCCTATCATGTGAGCTAGATCAGCAAGGGTGATTTGGTGTTGTTCCGTATCGCTCAGGCAGAAAGTAAACGTGGGATTCATGTTCTGTTAACTCTCACCTGTGTTTCCGCAGGAACGATATGCAAGTTGCAGAAGAAAAGGTTCCAACTTTTCCTACCCACCAATCATGCGCAACAGTGTCAAAGCAAAACTGGTGTGATGGGGGAAGTGGGGGAACAATGTAAGAGAGAAGAAGTGTCCCTCGGTGTGCTCAGTGAAACAGGTATGGTTCAATGCAGGCGTAGGTGTTGCCTGTATGTTAAAGAGTAGAGAAGGAGGATTAATGTATGTACTAGTTGCATTTCAGTGCTTTACAATTCTATGTAAGTGTATCTGTTATGTAAAAGCTTTCTCCCCTCTTCCACTATAAATCAATAACAGTCCACACAGGAACATAGGTACAATCTATATGAAAGACAATAGAGAAAGCTATTGTAATCCCAATTTGATGGAGCTACTATGAAATTATAAACACATGTATACACAAAACACTAATCTGGA
Organism: Triturus cristatus; assembly: GCF_964204655.1. Lineage (NCBI taxonomy): Eukaryota > Metazoa > Chordata > Amphibia > Caudata > Salamandridae > Triturus > Triturus cristatus. The sequence goes on from NC_140585.1 coordinate 739,683,034, forward strand.
ATTAAGAAGTAGCTGTGAGTTAAGTATAGCCCAAAGGTTCATACATATTCCTAAGTGAAATGATAAGGGAGTATTAACAATATATATGAATTCTTCATTTAAAAATAATAAGAAAAAAAATCTGCAAAAATGTGCAGGGTATATATGTATGTCTCACTTGACCTCAGTAATATGCTGTTTCTTAATTTACAGCTTTACTCCATGTGCAGAGAGTAAATACGAATTTCCAAGGTCGTATGGACAACATTTTTCTTTAGCATGCCAGCGCCAAGCGTGTTATTACTGTGTAGATGTCACTTGATACTTTAGAGGTTTCATTTCTTTTCTTTGTCTATGCAAGATATTCTGAGGAGGGATACCAAGACCCCGACGAAGAGTATGATAGCAGGAGCTGGGACGAGCCACCGCACCAGACTGAATGAAAGAACCCCAACCACAGCGTGAGCCCGACCAACCTGGAAGACCAAAGGTAAGTGAACCAGACACGGAAAAGCAGCACGCGACAACCAGAATGCGAAGCACTCTTCCGCAGACCAGGGGCCGTTTTAAGCACACACCGCTCCGCTCGTGCTGCAGCCTGCAGTGGAGGCAGAGCATTCATGACAGACATGGAGTGCTTGATACATATGCACATGGAGAGATGAATAGAAAATAATATAAACCAAACATACCGCGTTATGACAATTTCATATTTATGGTTTGCTGCTTTCAATGGAATAGTAACTTGTTTTGTACACAGAACTTCATGCCTTACTTCTGCCAATGCAAAACTTGTAAGGGTGGAAGTGGGCATCCAAACTTGTGGACAGCAGACCACAGCAGAGTTCAGCACACACGTTTAGCTCACTAAATCATCTTGCAGATAAAACAATAGATAAAACAAAGAGGAGACAAGACTAAGGGTGGGCAGAGCTCATGGAGTTGCACTGCGCGGCATTCCGTGGTGTTAATTAGCAATTGGTGGAGTCAGGTGCTTCCTATGCTCATGGAAGTGGTGGCACCAGCAAAAGTAGTATCACAGAAGAGACACTCTTTTCCAGTTCAAATAGAGCATAGCCTAGTCAAGAGAGATGAGTTATGGTTGCACTTTACTTTAGCCATGGGATTGCTGTTGGCACTGTAGGCGCTCAAGTAGCTGCAGTTCATTTGCACGCTGGTATGGTGGTAGATGTTCATCTGCTCGACCATGACTTGTTGCTTGCATTGCAAGGTTACTTAACACCTGGTTGCGGGGGTTCAGAAGGTGCAGGCACTGCTGTTACTCTGCTGTTGCTGTCTTCTGTTGGTACCAGGCTGCTACCCTCATGTGGGTGATGGTTGCATTTGGTTGCTTCTGCTGCTTGCTCTGGGTCACTTCGTTTGGCACTAAGGTAATGGGAGCACCCTGGCACTAGGGCGGCACTATGCTGCTGGTTGCACACGGGCACTTTCTTCAACAGACTGTTGCTGCCACCACTTCCCTTGTGTGGCGAGAATCCATTAGGTCTGGGTTTCTCTCTATATAGAACCCCCTTCGACAACCAGTTCAGAACTTCCTCTGTGCAACTTCGACCGAACATGACCCTCTTTCCTTTATTAGAAGGCATCGAATGAGACTCTGCTACTTTCAACGATGACACCCGCAGGCTTGCGTCACATCCGCCTTCTTCCTCCTAACCAGTCATAGCCAAGAGGCAGTTGTCCATCTCACTTCGGAGGCGAAACACACTGGCCAAGGGCTTTGGCCTCCGCTCCTTACCACACTCTTTGAGCAAGCTTCATTACAAATTCAGTGACCGCTGGTAAACTCCACTCAAACCACAAACCCCACTGTCGGAGCCGAGTTTACCGCCCACGCTTACCTCCTACCATAGACACCAGCAAGTTATGCAACAGCTACTGCAGGGTGCAAAGACAGTGACCATACAAAAAGGAAAACATAATAATAAACGTGCTACTTTAGCTTCAGCACACCAAAACATGGTTAGATTTACTAACATTTTGCTAAGAGTTAGCATCACAAAAGTGGTGCTAACCAGCACAAAATGTTTTTTCTCTAATTTACTTTCCATTGCAGAACTTGTTTTTCCTGGAAAGTTCTCTGAAAGTAACGTAAAGCAGCACGATGCACTGCTTTGGGTTACTTAGTGCCAAGGGGGCGTTACATGGGTGGTACAGGGGCATTCCCATGCTACCATTCATGCCTTTTGACGCAAAACCCTATCTGCAAACAATAGTAGACAGCCTTTTGTGCCAAAAGTTAACGTCATTTAAAAGGAGGCCTTAAGAGGAGAAATGTTTTTATTTCTCCTTTCTTTTCCAACTTTACATGCATGCTGCACTATGCAGCACACATGCACGGTAGGCAAAGTTTTAAAGTGTGTCTACATATAATATTTGTACTAGAGGAGTAACCTTCCAGTCCAAAACCTATGGTACAGTCAGGAACGCCCCCTAGCACTATGGCGTTAAGGTGTATGCCTAGAGCACGGCAGCTGGGTGAGGGTAGAAGAGAGCCATATCGCTGTAAATATGGCGCTCTCCTTCTCCCTCCCTGTCACGCAATGCAGCACAGCATTTATGGAAGCTGCACTGTGTTCCATGACTTTGTTAAAATCTGGGCCAAGGTGCTTTCTGAAGGCACAGCCTGCAGCTAGCACTCACAAAGGGGTGCTGGCTGCCCAAACTGCTCATTTGTCATGATCTGTGCTGCTGTGGCTGTGTCCTGTCTGGGGATGGCAGGATCATGATCATAGGAGCCTGGGCTCCTACTGCAGCTACTGCTGTAGGGTTCCTCTCTGTGGGCCCCAGCAGGAGAACCTCATCGACAGACTGTATGCTTCAGCTAAAAGGAGCGGGGTGCTGTTGGGGTGCGAGCTCTGCCAGTAGGAGTTGCACGATCTTTTCACTGGGGTATGTATGGCTGCAACTGAGAGATTCTTCTTCTGGTCTGGAATGGGAGAGGGAAGGTTGGAAAACACTTGGGAAGGAGGGCTGTGCTGAGCCCATAGGTGCCGAACCGAGTAGGGAATAGGCACCTCCCAAAGACAGTGCTGATGTATGCATGGAGATCGCGTGGTGTATTGTTCAAATTGCACTGTTTAAACCAAGCAACAGCTGTGTTCATAATCAGAGCTTTGTTACTACCTAAGTATTAAAGCATAACGAAAGACATTACAAGATGTGATGGCAGCTGTGCATGCCTACACATGGCAGTGGTCTGTAATGTGTTTTCCTAAAGCTTAATAAAAGCATTATGGGAGGCTCTGTAATAAAGCGGCAGTGAAATACTTGGAAAAGCTTTGGGACTATTTCACGAAGGTCATCAAGTATGTGTTTGAAAATGCATGGCAGCCATCTTGGAATGTTTTGAAAACCATTAAAAAATGACCACTTGTCCATGCAACAGCCAATTTCATAGAGCGAGTTGGCTGGGGGCTGGGTGAAGGGAAGCTATTTTTGTAATTAATAAAGCAGCCGAGGACTGGAAAAGTTGGGGCAACAGGCATGATAGGGGAAGAGAGGGAGATGAAAGAACTAAAATGGATGAAATCAGCAGTGAAAAGATACAATTCATACAGTCAGAGCACTGAGATCGAAATGTTCCTGGTCATAACAAACACAAAAATAGGAAGAAGCATAGTCAAATCCAGAACAGAGTTCGGAAATAGACAACAAAGTCATCCAGTCATGAGCAAGATGCTGACCCAAAGCCCTCTCAGATTATATGTTATGTATTGGAAAGAATGCCAGCCAACAGAGAGCTAAAGCTGTCTGTAGCTGAAACCTAAAAAAGAGAGGACTAATAGTGTGACACAAATGTAAATGTATGCAAAGCAGTCCTAAGGCACACCTTTTTAAATGTAATATCATTCATAAATACTTTAAAAAAAAATATATGTGCAAAATCATGCCAGATTAATTATTGTAATTATTTTTTATTTTAGTTAAAGTCAAAGGTATATGCAATAGTCCACCCCACTTCTAATCAATTAGAACATAGTTGATATTGTTCTTTTTCTAGAGGTACCTAAGCATGCAGCTGATTTTTTTCCATACAATGCTATGAATTTTCTTTATTTGTTGATATGCAATTTCTATTATAATAAATGTTAATGAATGTGAATGGACGCAGTTGATACATATCTCTGATAGAACGTCTGCTCAAACATGATTAATGAACAAGAACTGTGTTACACATACACCTGCAGTAGTTCCAAACCATTAACGCTCAAAGTTGATTAAACATTTCTACTGCTATTTTCTTAAATGAAAAAATTACATCCAGAATTGATTATAAATGCATTATAGGCAATATATATATCGTTTTTGTTCCATTTTTCTCAAACGAGTGAAGAACGTGCTTGGGACTAGGATTAGAAAAAGTAGGAAGATGCTCAAAGAAATTTCAATGATTTGCCCCAAGGGCTTGAGAAGGTTTGATATGGGACCTGACGTTTAAGAACCTGTGGCAAGGCAGGTCGGCACTGTAGCCGTGCTCTAAAGGACAGTCATAAAGTTGTTCTTCATCTTCAGAGTCACTAGGGATTAGATGGATGTCCAGGTCATGAGGAGCCATAGTCTGGTCATCATGTTTGCTGTCCAGTTCGCTGATATCACTGCCTTCAGACCAGGATGGAGGCACTTTCAGGATCTGTTGACTGGTGCGATTCTTATTGGTGAGATAGTCTGCATTATGGGATATAGGCATGAAGGCAAAGGACACTGAGAAAGTCCCAGAAAAACAGCCATTGACAAAGGTACCATCAACATGGATACCATCAACAAAGGACCTGTTGACGGGAGCCCTGGAAGGTGTTAATATTCAAAAACAACTGCGCTTGACAAAGCATTAATCAGTATATTAGAACAATCACACCATACTACTTTACCAGTCTAGGAAAGGAAAAACCAAAGGATATGTATGTATACAAACGTTTCATTAAAACATCATCCGAATGCACATTTCAATAATAATAAAAATTATTTGTCATGCAATGATTCAACGTATTAAAAAGAGAACATCAAAGAGAGATAAAAACAACAGACATAAACATATGTCATTGGTACTGGTTTTTCTGAAAAATTCAATCACAGTATTGGCAACATTTAATTTCTTGTACAGTTAATACGTTTGTTCCTCGGATGTAACTCCACAAGCATAGGCGTCGACGCATTTCGGTGGTATCAAAGCAGTATAAGACCACCTTCTTCAGTATAATCTTTAAACTACCCCTCTTTTCGTATGAGAATCCTGTTTAAAAACATAAATCAAATATCAACTTAAATTGTCCCCACATTCTTTTCTCAAAACACAATTTATTGCCACCTACTGTGTACACATTACAGCTAAAAAATCCCCCAAGGTGATTCTGGTGTTGCTTTAAAATACATCACCACATGCCCCGTGTTGTCCCATTCCAGACTTGCTAACCATAAAATAGACTTGCTAACTGTAAAATGGACTGAGATACTGGGTGTTATAAAGATATTAACCGTGACTCAGTCTGTAACAGGTACCGATAGAGTTAAGCAAATGGGGTAAAATGGACCACAACCGAAGTTAGTATGTACTTCAAAAGGCAGCATGTGTAACAAAGAAAAATATTTTTTAACACCATGACTGGTTTATATTAAAGCAACACCAGAATCACCTTGGGGGATATTTTAGCTGTAATGTGCACCATGTAGGTGGCGAGAAATTGCGTTTTGAAAAAAGTATAAGATTTAAGTTGATATTTGATTTATGTTGTTAAACAAGTTTCTCATACAAAAAAGGGGTAGTTTAAATATTGTTCTGAAGAAGGTGGTCTTATACTTCTTTGATACCACCGAAACGCGTCAACGCCTATACTTGTGGGGTTACATAGAAGGAACAAACGTATTGACTGTAAAAGAAATTAAGGGGCATATTCATAACCAGCTATCGCCGAATTAACGGCACTTTATCGCACCCAAAGTCGTGATAAATTTACCTCCCAATTCACAAGTTGGTGTTAACAGCCCACAGCACCAGTTTACCCATGATAGCAGCTGCAAAAAACATCACCACAGAGGATCCCCGCAACTATCACTAATGAGATGCAGAGTGAGCGTTCCCGTGCCAAAAGCCACGGCCACACCACTCCTCACCATTCTCAACGACCAGACAGATCAGCGATAAGAACACAAAACCGGTGATAAGGCGCGTTAGCAGCAGGAAATCTACACCTGCTCTGACCTGGTGTTAAGTTGGACGGCAGCCAGCACCACAAAAGGGAGACCAGCCCAGGGCCACATCAGAAGGGCAATAGATGCCATGGAGCCACACATCATGCGGCCCGGACACACAAGAGGGCCACAACACCCACCCACATCACCCTCCAGACCACCCCTCCCTGGCACCCACTCCCCACAAAGACATGCCACATCAGCTACACAAAAACATTTACAAAATATTCTGCATGACGTTGCACAATCACAACAGTTGAAATGCATTTGTCGTCACAGAAATGAGCATCACACATTCACTTTCGAAGCTAAAACTTTATTAAAATGAACACCGAAATTAAATGAAGACACATGGTGGCTACCTGCGGGACAGTCCGTAGGTCACAGCCTGCAAGACAAAAAACATGATAAGGTGTGTCCTGCGCACATCAAAGGACAGAGAGAGAGCGAAGGAGAGAGAGAGGAAGAGAGGGAGAGAGAGAGAGAGTAGAAGAAGAGAGGGAGAGAGAGAGAGAAGAAGAGAGGGGAAGAGAGAGAGAGAAGAGAGAGGGAGAGAGAGAGAGAAAAGAAGAGAGGGGGAGAGAGAGGGAGAGAGAGAGAGAGAGAGAGAGAGAGAGAGAGAGAGAGAGATAAAGAGAGAGTGAGAGAAGAAGAGATGGAGCCGCCCCTGCACACCTCGGCCCTACTGCTCACCTGCTGCCATCGGTGTGTTTCCAACCACTTGCCGGCATGTAGTGCAGTCCATTAGGTAACACATCTGAGTCAGAGCCGTCATCTGAAACGGAGTCCAGATACATGACTGGCACAGTACACACACTCGCACAAGACAACAGCACCTGCCCGCCCATGCACACCCAGGCAGAGGCACCACAAAGGCACCCGCCACCCACGGAGCATGGACGTCCATGCACACCCAGGCCTCACTGCTCACCTTCCACCACCGGCATGTAGACTGGATGTCGCACCACGTGCCGCTGCAAGCCACAAGCCCGGGGCCGCGGACATGGCACCCTCCACACCATGCAGCCACGCTCCGCAGGCCACCAGGTCTCACGTGTGTTTCTGGGTCTGGAATACTCCATGGCTGAGGACATACCACTGCACCCGGCAACATCGTACCCGCTAAGTTTTGATTTGTTCAGCATTACGTACATCAATTGTGTGTTTTTTGCACACCCTATCAGCCCAATGAGTGCCACTAAGTCTGTGGCCCGGAAGCGAGGCCATGTGCCGGTAGGCCCGCGCTGCCCGCTGGTTCTGGCCTAGACTGTGGTCCAGCAGGGCACATGAAACCTGAGTTGCCTGGACTGCCGGGATGGGGCATCATCGCAGGATGCCTACCCTCTCAGCAGCTTAAGGTGCCACTGACTCAGTGCACCCAAAGTCACCGTCCCGTGGCGGGGTGCCTGTGCCTGCCGCAATGCGCAGGGTGCTACTAACCCTGTGCAACCCCAGTCAGCGCCATGTGGTGGTAGGCCCATGCCGTACACAGGCCTGGGTTGCTACTAACCCTGTGCGCAACAAAACTCATGTACCCTTCATGAATGGGAACCGTGGTGTCTGTCATCCAGTCACCATGGGCAGAGGAGAATGTGATGCCCTCGCCCCTTATGTTGGCGGAGTCACATGGCCTGTGACACCAGTGCCGGATGGGTGTGGTGTGCGTGCAAACCTGCCCTCAGGGAGTGGCTGTGACATGCTGAAAACTAGACCAGGCACCTGCACACCACAAGCGAGTTCGCCTGCGACGGGGAGCAATGAGGCCCCCCCCCCCCCTCGGAGCGTAAGTAGAGTGGTCTGGCCTGCCGTACGCCGGACCAGCGCAGGACTTGCCACAATGACACTTGGGCTCTGGGTGTGGTTCAGTCCATGTCCGGACAAGGAACTGAGTGATGCGTGTGTCTCAGTTGTAGTGTCCACGGGACCCGGTACACAAAATGCAATGTAGCACCCTCTGACTGGCATCCCACAGGATGAGCATCATTGACGCAACGGAAATCACTGACCCTACATTCATCCACACATGCATACATGACTGATATTGGACATGACACAGCAGTGCGTCAATGGATGTTTATTGCACATCCAGTGCAGTTATGCAGCCGGAGTGTTTCAGGGCCATGCCCAGCAAACTACACACTATGGACCTGTGGAGGGCCAGCCAGAGTCCATCCGGCGATGACAAGTCCTGCTGAAAGGAAGGGTACAGTCCGCAGCCTGGTCGCCATGTCATTGGTCACCAATCCGGAAGTGGCAGTCCATGTCGCTGTCCAAGGTGAGTGCAGCGGAGTGTATCGTGGGTCAGTGGAAGATCATGAGGCCATGTGCGTGACCAAGCAGACACAGGCCAGGTGGTGGTAATGAATGCTAGTGCCTGGTCCTTCTAACCACAGTCCCATCCACGTCCTCATCACCGGGTGTGTGCCCTGCCCCACCTGTGGGTGTTGCAGAACCGGCTGCCGCACTGTTTGCCACTGACACATCAGGGACCTGAGTGGATACGCCTGCCGCACTGTGTACCACTGACACATCAGGGGCCTGAGTGGATCTGGCTGCCGCACTGGGAGGCACTTACACACCAGGGGACAGGGATGTGGATGGTGTGGGGGCAGCAGCATTCATCGGCGCCACGCCTTGTGGTGGCAAGCCATGGTGGAGGTCTGTAGGTAGATCCCTGCTACATTTCGATGATGTGCAGCGGTGGCTGCCATCCTTTCCGCCTCTATCCGCACCATGTCCTCCATGAGCCTCCTTATGTGTGCCAGCTCACGGCTGGCATCACTGGAGCACCTCTGAGCGGACAGCTGTTCTACTCTCCGTGTCATGACTCCAGCGATGTCAGTCAGGGCTCGTTAGAGACCATATGAAGGACATAGACACCCAAGGATGGCATCCAGTTTGGCAGCCATGATGCCGAAGCACACCCACACCTGTTCAGCCGTCTCCATCTGGCACTCCAGCACACGGCGTTGGAAGGCAATGTGTTGTTCCTGGAGGTCTTGGGAGGGTGCCGGGGCTGTGGGGGCCTCCTGCTGGGTGGTTTGGGTGGGGTCTCATCGATGTAGCTGGGCTGCCCTGAGCCTGGAGGTGAGTGGCGGATGAGGTCAATGATGTCTTGGATGGTTTGGGTGCCGATGCTGGCGTTGTCCTCCTCGTCATCCGCGAAGAGTGGCTGGGACTGCTCTGCAGGAGGTGTTAACGGTGCCCCTGCAATGTGAAGGGGAGATGGTGCATTACTATGTGTCCACATGTTTGTAGACGCATGGCACAGGTTGACATTCAGACAGCATGGCATTGTACATTGTGATAGTCTGTAGATCTGGGCGATGACCCAGAGTCATTGTGGGTGTGCACTGTGCTCTGCTTGATTGTGCATATGTACCATCGTGGCCATCTCCACCCATCCCCCAAGTACCAGGTGGTCACTCACCCTGTTGCGGTTGTGTTGTGTCAAGTCGAGCAGTGTCCGGCCACAGTCTCCACGCTGATGACTATCGACATCAGTTCCTCCATGTCATCCAGCTCTAGCCGTGGCGCTGGGCCTCCACCTCCAGTCTGCATTGCTGCCTTCTGGTTGGCGGAGAGTTTCTCCTTGGTCTTCCGCTTGATGTCATTCCATCGCCTCTTGACCTCGTCCATTGTCCGCTTGTGCTCTCCGACAGCATTCACCTTGTTGACTATGTCCCGCCATATTGCAATTTTAGTGCCCAGTGACACGTTGGAGGTGACGAAGAGTTGTTAATGGTGTTCCATCACCTCCGTGACTATGATCCTGTTCGCCTGAGGACTGAACTTCGTCTTCCTCATCTTCTTGTCCTTGCCCTTCCCTGTTCCCGTAGTCCCGGGCTGGTTGTCCGGGGTGCTTGTGGGCTTGTGCTCGTCCTCTGCGCCTGCTCCGGCTGCCTCCATGGTGCTTGGATGTAGGTCAGTTTGTGTGTGGTTGTTTTTTCTGCTTTTATTTAGATTTTCCCCATCTGCCAGGTGTGTGTTGCAGGCCTAGCGCTGCTTATCGCTGATTTCCTCATCGCGCTTTGGCCCATCACAAGTTTTTTGGTGTTGTGGTTTGTGTTTTTATCTCCTTCGAGGTGGTTTTATCGTAGACATTGTCCACGGTTTCGGCAGACTATCGCATGCTACCGCCTTGTTGTGAATCCCACGTTGACACGGGATTATTTTCCCACGATGGGCTTCGATATTGAAAGTTGCGTTATGCTACTCTTGCGGCAGTTATCACACGTTCTTGTGAATATACCCCTAAATATTGCCAACACTGTGATTGATTCTTTCGGAATAACCAGTACCAATGACATATGTTTATGTCTGTTGTTTTTTATCTCTCTTTGATTTTCTCTTATGTTGAATCATTGTATGGCAGATAATTTTTATTATTATTGAAATGTACATTCTGCTGATGTTTTAATTAGATTTTTGTATACATACATATCCTTTGGTTTTTCCCTTTCCCAGACTGGTGAAGTAGTATGGTGTGATTGTTCTAATATGCTGATTATTGCTTTTCCAAGAGCAGTTGTTTTTGAATATTGACTATTGTACCCTGGCTCTTGGCTTTGAGGGGTCACTCTCGTGTTTTCACGCCCTGGAAGGTGTTGCCATTGTCGAAGTATTCAATGATTTGACCTCTGGCACAGTGGATGCAGTTGTTACTGTCAACAAAGTAGGGCCCATTGATAAGGTATGAACGGGGTTACTGCTGATGAAGTTCTGGCTTTCGATGGTGAAGGTAATTTTTGCCATGATTGGTTACAGGCACAGACCATATAGCCATCAACAAGTTGTCAGCGGTCTTAGAGTGCTTCTTCAAGGACAAAGACTTTTCGTCAACGAGGATTTAATTGATTAATTCTTCGATATTTGGGGTGGCATCTTTGACGTGGGAGGCTGAGGAGATGCAAGTTAAACATCTAAAGTCTTTCATTTCCTGTCTTTTTCTAAAGTCTTACTATATGTATCAAAGAGCCTGTGCCTTAGGGACCACTTACAGGAGTCAAGACAGTCTCAGAGGATGAGGTGCTGATCAGCTCCAATTTGCGTTTTTGGCTATGGCAACAGGAACACTTTTTCTTGACTACCCTCCAGATGACAACTCACTCAGCATGCCGATTGTTTCTCTGTCATTAAGAGCTGTATGCCTGGAATGTTGGCACGGTTTACATCTTCTTGCCACATGGCCATAAAGATGAAGGCACAGTAGGCATTTTTGTGAGGATCATCATGATAGATCTTCCTGGCCCCACAGAATTGTCAAGGTTGAAATGAGGCTCTAGCCTGTCAGGAGTCTAGACTGGGTTATAAGTGCTCATCCAGCCAAATACAATACGGTAAGAAAAAACTGCTTGCCTCCTATAGAAGGTGGTAAGACAGGCCCCACCGAACAGCTGACCAGCAAAAATGTAGGTATGAAGAGAAGAGCTGAGCTCTGAGGATACCTTGGCTCTCAGCTTGACTGTTTGTGCATTTTCACAAACAGTCAAGCCGCTTTGGGGAGTTTGAGCTCCCTCATTGACTGGTCACTTTATGAGGCCAATGAACTACATTTAGTCTGCGGCTGTGATGGGATTCCGCTAAGTTAACATTAAACTGTCAAGGATTCCCAGCTTGATGACGGGCAACATTAAAACATGTGAATCTATGAACATTCGAATGTTGGAGAAAAGCCTGTTTCCAACCTAAACTTTCTTATTGAATCTAGTATATTTTTTTCTGAAATCACTAGAAAACTATGCATGTAGCCATAGTGCATTATATCTCTGCATTTTATAAATGCTTTTTCTTAATTTCTGGTTATTATGATGCCTCTCTACAGTTTCAAGATATCTCTCTTTCTTCAGATTGAGTATACACACACACATACGTGTAAATATCAGGTACAAAATAATGCAGAAAGGGGGTGAATTTTCATATTTTAATGTGAAATAAAAAAATGCCACGACCACCTGCTTCTCCTTTCACCCCAAGCATTGCGCCAATCCCTAATTAGGACGTTCGAGCCTATTATTTGAGTAAAACACATTATTCCACGTGATGATATATTTCTTTCTAAGATCACTAAATCTAAGTATGCGTTGGTGCATTTGATAAATAAGGCATACAATAATAATAATTCTCAACAATGATATGATGGTAGGTTCCAGCACTTGAAGCGTTCCAATCCACGCGACACAATTAAGCGCCGGTTCCCCCCGCACATTGATATGAGGCCGCTGCCTTGTCTCTGTAAATGCCAACAACTCAAAACAGATAGGGTTTGAGAACATCGGCGTAAATATGCAGGCCTCTGCTTTCAGGGAACGCCGCGTGCAATTCCGAGTAAGCACGAGAAAAAAGATGGATGGCCGCAAATAAAAAAATATTTGTCCCAGGCATCACGGAGCATAGAGTACAAATGCTGTGGCTCTATTTATAACTTACTTTCATTGTGATAAATACGGAGGGTGCTGCCTAGCAGTGAGAAGATTCATCAATTCCTTTTTAAGTAACCTCAATCTTTCATCCCCGAATCCAAAGTCTATGCATCTTGCCTCCCTTGCTGCTTGTATGTTATCCATAATTCATTGCTGTAGGTCTATAACTGTAATCCATTAAAGTGATAAATCATCGGCCGATATCTACAGCGCACGTGCTTCCGACGACGTGCTGGCCCCAATTCTGCGCAGCGCCGGACTTCTTTAAACTTTCCCCAGTTCAGTTTGGGGGTAGGGGGTTGGGGTATCTCCAGTTTTCAGAAGTTCAGTTGACTGATATCCCCTTTAACATGTTTCGCTATCAGCTATGGTCCGGTTCCAATCACTAGACGTGACGCTGCCATTTTATGTAAACAAATCTTATCTGGAGAGATGATGGATGGGCGAGCTGTCTGTTTTAAAAAATTACAAGCTGCAGGCATCAAAGCACGCAAAAGTCCTTGGGCGAACTGTCCAGTCAATGAATCTAAGAGCAGACGCCGCAAAGCCCAGGGCAGTATCGGCATTCACTCTCTTGGCTTCTCGACTCGCAGCGCCTCTAGTTAACCACGCGCTTGTTTAAAAGGAACCCTTTCTTGCCAAAATGTTGATCATGAATGCAGTCTGGTTGGTGTTCGAGAATGTTCTATGGGTAGCAGTCCGTACATGGTAAATAAAGCAGGGGTGGATTGGGATTAAAAAAGCCCCGGGCACGCAAAACAAAAGTGGCCCACATTTGCATATTGCCTTTCCTCAAAACACTGCTTCTGCGAAATGTTATTTTAAAAAAAGGGGGGGATGGGGGGAATATAAAAAAAATGCACGGAACAGTTTACACTGGTGAAACACACCTGAAAACAAGTGAGGCCACTTCTGCTCATGCCCTACTGCCCCCGCTCAATCTGCACACATTTATGGCCCAGCGAGAGAAAGGGCGTGCTACCTCAGCCTGTTGATAAAAAGGAGGCAATGGATGCCCATCTGCCTCCAGAAAGGCCACTCAGGCACCTGCTGGGCCGCTGGCGGCATCCGAACAATGCAGAAACCACCCAAATCGGCCCCCCAGACTGCTAACAAAAGAAGCCCACTGCCGGAACTGGACACCGGCCCCCCGAGCATTGCCCGAGTGCCCGCGTTACCAATCCGACACTGTGGTAAAGTAATCTTCTGTGAAAACTAACTTTTACGGTCAGACTTGATGGTGCAGGGGCATTTCAGACGTGAGTCACCGGCTAACTGATCCGTAGTAATCACTGCCATCATTCAGCGGTCCTTTCGCGGCCTCTGTAGAAACGGTTGTCTGCCAGGCATGGCTCGGTCTCACCACTACCAGATTCAAACTAGCGGCGCTTTTAGAGGCCTCTGCAGAGACATCTACAGAAAGAGAACTACTGTACCATACTCTCTCGCAGTGATTGTATGATGACGATGTTTACAGAGGCCAGTGCTGCTTTTTGGGAAACCTGCCTCGCTACTGTACTGCGGCTGCTGAACCGGGTGAATAGATGCCAGATTCTCTGACATACATTAGTATGCATTCTCTGATATACACTAGTATGCATTCTCTGATATACACTAGTATGCATCTGATGCAGTGGAAGGGGGTGTGGGTAATATTTCATCACACGTAACCAACCCCTATCCTTCTTTATCTAACTATATTTTGGCCCATACCTATAACTGGTCCTCCGATGAACCTTTTTGAGAGTTGACAGGGATTTGGCAAAAGTTTAATACGGATAATATCCCCCTCATGAGGACCTAAAACAGGGAATATTCTACAAACCAAAACTATGTACACACCAATGTATAAATCTCATTAATCACAATTATCAATAATCACAGGCTCTGTTTTATCTATTACTTTGCTTTATCTATTTCTTTTAAAAGCATATGAAATGGTCAAACAAAGGTACAGCTTCCAATCTCAGAACCATCACACAAGAGAATTCAAATACAATAATTCACAATAACATCTCATTTAAGGAGCATGAGTGGATAGGAATAGAGACAAAAGAGCATTGTAACAAAATCAATGCAATTACAGAATATCATAGAAACCTAATAAAACTTTAGCACAGCATGCTAATAGTTGAAAAACGAATCCTCTGGCCGGAAGGGAAAGCTGGGGCAACCCTTACAAAGATATGAGGAGTAAAGGTAAAGTCAGTATCAGACAGCATCAGCCAAAAGGAACTCAAGGAGACAGCTCACAAGTAGTTCTCCTCTCTCCACGCCACACACGTCTCACATAGCCTCTCCTTGACCAGCATCTCCTTCTCCAAAAACATGGTTTCTAACACTAATATTTTTTCCCTAAAAGTTAAAGTACGGTACTATCTTAGTAACAAAATCCAGGAAATTCTCAGTTCTCATTGGTTCAGAGGCATAGGATTTTAGGTCACACCACTTCCTTCGCTCTTTACTCTCAAAAGTTCTTTGTTTAGACGCATGCAGTCATCATTGTTCTTCAGCAAAGGAAATCGAAATCTTCTCCTTCCTAGACTCGTGCACATTTGATAACATTTTGTTACAGTTTACTAGCACAGTTATCCACAAAACTAAACATTTCCTCAGACAGTAGGAAGTTCCGCTGGTACTCCAAACATGTAGCCCTCGATAAGGAACGAACACAATAATCACTGTGAAGGAAAAAATACGTTTTTCTGCATTCTCCATTTAAAAGCAAATTAACTAACTAATATTTGAGGCCTTCTCTGCAAAGCGTGCAGTATCTCTAGGAGAAATAAACAGATTCAGTTAAATGGTCTTAATTTAGTAGCTTACACAATACATTAGTATTTTCAGTATTATTAGAGCACTCAAAATAATAAATAAACTAATATGCATTTCAGTCTTTTGACTCATTTCTGAATACTCTCCACCCAAAGCCCCTAATCTCCATAGATTCCACTCCTGAAAAATCATATATATTAATTTTGTCAAAATAATGAAAAGTTAAAGAAAAAAAAAGGACGATAATACCAGTGTATTAATAAACTACTTTTTTTCGTAAATATTCGATTATTTTTATACTTCATTTAAATCATTTTTAGGTCTCGCTGAGTCAGCGCCTGCGCTGTCTGTGAGACATTTAGTCAGTGGCTTTTGGAAATGCTTCCAAAGGCTGTTGCCGGCCACCAGCTTTCGGTTCTGCGCACAAGCGCACGTTCCTTGCTCCGCCTCTGCAATAAACGCTGCTGCGTGCGCATCCCTCGCGTGCTGAGCACAAAAGCGCGTCATCGCAATCGCTTTCACCGCGATCGCGATGACTTTTGCTTTCACGGCCGCGCGGCTTGGAATTAATATAAAGTATGTGTTGACATGATGTGTCAATGCCACCACGCTCTTTCCTGCCACTCTAGCTTTTGTCAACCTTCTTTTTCCCCACACCAACCCACCTGACAGAAAACATAAACCAATACATGGCAGTCTCCTCTTTTTTCTCCCTGGTTCACTGTAATGGCATATTTCCTTCCCCAGAGAGGCCACGACTCCCAGCCCTTCTCCAGGAATATGGACGGGAAGGAACAGAAAGATACTTATCGCGCCTGGCTTTCTTCTCACAGCTGTTGCTGTGTATCGGAGCTCCCCTCCTCACGGTCTTTTTCCCGAAGAAACAATCTTTACTTTTACGACCAGGGCTGAACGATTCAAACCGCTTGTAAAAATAATGTTAGGCTGTTTCAAGTTTGTCCAAGGGTATAGAACGTGAGAGATGGCTGGAGATGTGATCCATTTATTTTTCTCTCATTTATATTTCCACAACAGTGCCAAACAAATTTGTCAACATTTGTTTGATTTCTTTCTAGGACTATTCGTGACAATCAGGCAGGCAGAATATGGATGCCAGTTCTTATTTACTTCTTTTTTGTTTCACTTTTTGTCAGTCAATAACACTTACAGCTTTGTTTCCTGCGGATGCGGCCAGCCTAGCAATTGCATTCAAGCTGCATTTCAATAAAACAACATTATTTACTATATACGGAGCTGGTCAGCCGTAATAGCAACCTTTTGCCACACTACCCTTGTCTTGTTTAGCATGTTTTTGTATGTCATTTATCAGCGAGTATGAAACCCTCACAGCCACGCATTTCGGCATGCGCAGCTACCCGCCTGTATACTTCCTTTTTACATAATAGACACTTTCTCGTTAATATACACTTCTAGTGTAAAGTTTGATTTCCCTTTGGGATTTTGACTAACACATGTACATACTAAACTCCTCAAAATCATCCTGCTCCCAGATTTTACTCTTGGCATGCCTTAATGAAACAAACCCTCACAGCTCAGAAGAATGCTTTCCCCCCTTCACTCTGCCCCTACGCTTTTATTAAAGGGGCTGTAAAATGCCGGCAATTCCTCAGCCCGCTGCTTCACTGGAGACTCTTGTGGGCCAAGTAACACCTTAAGCAGAGACGCAGGGTTGTCATGCGCCAGGGTCCTTCTTAATAAATGGCACATAGCTTCTCTAACATAAAGGAAAACATTGCCAAGACAGTTCTATTAATTCCCATCACTGATTTGTGTAATATGAATCTGTTTGCGGTATTCCGCTGTATAAACGTTTATTTTGCTTGTGAAGTCACATTTGGTCTTAGTTACTTTAAAACAATAATCACCTTCACTCATATATCTTCAAAAACACTTTTTATGTTAATTCTTTTTTAAATAGGGTCACTGAATTATACATAATCTAATTAATTATATACAAGGTAACAAAAATAAATATAACACTCTTTATTATAACTTTGCAACATGCTGCACAACAGCCACACTACTCTACAAAATAGCATAAATACATTGGTAAAGCCAATAGCTCTGACTAAACGCTTATAAGATCCCAAAGGTGAGACCTATTGGCTATGCCAATGCTTGTTTAAATTACTCCCCATCCAGCACCACTAAAAGACCTTATACCTTGCACCTTCCTAAAAATACATTATTTTAGAATTTTCGAAACATCTGAGTATTTGTAAAAATTTAATACTAACCTGATAGGTTGTGTAATCCAGTAAGTGAGAGAGAGATAAAAGAAGACAGATCACTACATCTCCCAGAAACTGTCACAGTCTGAACACATTTCTGCACTCCAAACTGGGTCAGTCCTCTGGGAATAGGGGAATGGAATTTGAGACAAAGAAAGACATCTTCTGGTTTGCCTGACCACTCTCCATGTAGGCGTCCCTTCTGTCCCTGTCTGGTGTTCTCAGTAGTGGTGTGGGATGTTTGTGTGTGTGGTTTTATTAAAATAAATAGGTAAAAGTGCTTTTATCATAAATTCTTAAGACTAAATTACATTATCAAATCCCTATTTCTCTGATTCCCTAGATCTTACTTGGTTATCAGCTCTTTCCCACTAGGGAGGTTATTTATCCTTAACTTCAGGACCATGTCTTTTCATATGGAATGTTTTGAGAAAAGAAAACAGTCAGTTTGTCCCTTCCAGGGTATTTGAATATACTTGTTTTCTACCCCTTCTAGAGAACATCCAGAACTCTCTCCTTTTAATTACCTGGCTTCATACAAACTATAACGGCAACAATTGTTTTATCCAGGAATTAATACTCATTCCTCAAAAACTGTAAAGATTTAATCTTCCTTTTCTCAGTTCCAAAGATTAGTGCACCAAAAAATAATTCGGGTAGCCAAACAATGAGATAACACAACAAGGTTTGTATTATAGCGCCTGATTTCGAGTCTGGCGGTCAAAGTCCGCCAGATTCGTGGTGGCACAGCGGTGGCGGTCCTGCGACTGCCATATTATAAGGCAGTCATTTGGACCATCCACTTCTGCAACGGCTGAGCCAGGGAACCACTATTCTCTGGCAGTGGCGCAGATGGCTATATATCATGTGCAAGGCAGGACCGCCGCGGTCCGCCAAGCATATTATGAGTTTCTCCTCCGTAAGTCATTTCATGGCAGTCTCTCCAGGTTAAGGTAAGGATCAAAATAACAGACATTTAGGACTGTGCAGATGTAGCTTTTACTCAGGCCTCATTCAGAAAATGACAGCCGTTCTCTCGAGAGCACGATCCTTAGTCTAACGTCAGGAGTCAACTTATGTGACACACCGTGTCAGCTGCTGGTACTGATCCCTTGGTCTGGGCAGCCCTGACAGTATTTAAAAAGTATTTTCATTTCAAATTTGAACCCTACCAATAATTTTCTAATTTATGGGTGGTTTCTTTTTTTAATCTGATATCCTAAAACGACAGAATATATAACTAGAGTTTTAATAAAGTATTTTCAATTATTAATAATAACCCCATAAATTCCATTTATTTTTAGACTTATGGGGGCTAATTCCCTCGATCTTTCCTTACTCTATATTTTTTTTTGCTCAATACCCATATACGTAAAGGTCTGCCAATCTTAAATGAATTTTATTGTTTTCCCCACTTAGTTGCTCTGTATACTGATGGTGATGTAGTTGAAGTGATTCCTCACATGCCTCATATGCCTTTCCTTTGTTCCCTTTTGTTATCAATACATGCAACAACTTCAGGCAACATTAATACCCTACAAAGCTTTATTAAATGCTAAGTACCGACTGTTATAACCACCACAACATTGATTCTCTTGGTGATTTTCTCCCCAACACTGGGGCATTTATTGGTCTAGTGTGCCTAACTTGAGGTTGTTTCCCATTAAAAAGTGCTGCATCTCAGGAGCCTCCTATGTGTCAAAGAGGCAGCTAGCTTTAAAAATATCTTTGAGCACTGCCTTCCAAGTTCTTCAAAACTGATATACAGGCTGCATCCACTTACATACTGTCATTTGAAAGGCCCTGATAAAGGTTCAAATGATCATTATACAGTGGAAACAAATTGACATTTGGCATTATACAACCTGGGACTGTCTAAATATATATTGACTATCAACAAGTATAGTGTCATCACAGGCTTTTATACTCTTGTGCATTTGAAAAGGGCCTTTGTATGATTTCAGCCACTCACTTTGCGGTTTGTTGCTGCCTTGAGGGGAACTGCGGGGAGAGCTGCACATTGCCTGTATTGCCGCTGTGCCAAGGGAAGCCACGGAGAAAGCCAAGCACCGAGAAGCATCGCCAGGGAGTGGACTACAATTCCCATCTCCCCTGGCCACCGGTTCTCGCTTCCTGTTTCCATCATCCTCACCTCATAAGCGCATCACGCACCCACCGCATGGGACAGGCGCGGAACCACGCCCGGGCAATGCCCAGGCCAAGGGTGGGCCCGTCCACGCCCGTCGGAGCCCAGAAGAGGCTGGGCTGGGCCCTGCCTCTAACGGGTAGCTCTGAAACTTTTACCAGGAGGTCATTTGGCAATATTTGGTGTCATGGGGAAGCGGAAGTCCAAAACCTGTGACCAGGGGCTCGAGGCAGTCAACACCCTGGACTCTTTCCTCCTGAGAGCAGCGGATGTTCTAATGAAAGAGATTGAGTGGGCAGAAGGAAGGTTATCAGGAGGGGAGGTGAGCGCTCAGATTTTACGGTCTTTACAAACATCTGGTCCTACTGGTGACTCCTCCCACGATGTGCCCGCTAGCTCGAATGCGCTGAATGTTGTCATAAGTACGGACCTCCAACCATTACTTACTGACTGTGCTACCAAAGATTCTTCCGAGGAGCATCCGACTAAAAAAAAGAAGGATGGTAGGCCCCCAAGACCAGCTAAGACTGTAAAAATAGTTACAGGGGGAGGGGCAGGAAGAGAACTTACCGCAAAATCTATATCTGGTCCTGTGGTAACTAATTTGAAACTAGAGCGAACTGTCTCACGCCTCTTGCAAGCACTAATAGAGAGGTTGGAGCAGATCGAGGCTAGGGGGACTGTATAGTTATTAACTTTAATAATCAATATTTTGTGAAATACCTTCTGGATAGGCTTCCTAGTGCCCCCACCTTGTCTTCGCAAATTTATGCTGTCCAATTGGGGTTCTTCTATAGACCACAGGGGTTAAAGCATACAGAGAGCAGAATGGTTACTACATTAGGGTGCCGATCACTATCCGGCAAAAACCGGGTACAAACCGTCGGACGGAGCAAATTCTCCGTCCGACGCGTACCCGGTCGACAAAATTTACTAACAGGGAATTACGATTCGCACGGGAACACCATTCCCGTACGAGTCGTAAAAAAGCCCGACCGAACAAAATAAACCAACAAATGGGATCCGGGAAAGCGCCGACCTGACGTCGGGACGCTCGCAGCCTGCCATTCACGAACCAGGAATTACGATCCGCACCGACGTCATCCCGCACGGTGAATATTTTCCGGCTGCCAAAAACTGCCGGGAAATCAGGACGACGCGAACAAGGACCACCAGTACGCGACGGACAGAAAGGACGACGCGAACAAGGAGGACCAGCACGCGACAGGACGACGCGAACAAGGAGTACCAGTACGCGACGGACAGACAGGACGACGCGATCAAGGAGGACCAGTACGCGACGGACAGACAGGACGACGCGAACAAGGAGGACCCGTACGCGACGGACAGATATGGACCCGAACCTACGTGTCATCCCGGCCCTCATAGCAGTCCACCTCCTCTACAGGTTCCGACGCAGACGCCGCAGAAGGTCAGAATAACTAAGGGAGGGGGGAAAGTGGGGTGGGGTGGGGGTGGCAGGACCAGGGCAGGCCACAAAACCCACACCAAAGTCACACAGCACACATGCCCACGACATACCTGACTCCCATGCCCTGGTCACTACGAGGGGGTGGGGCCGTGTCCAGCCAAGCCAGCGACCGCCACAACGGAAGTCCGTCACCACGCGAACCGGCAACACAACCAGACAGGTACGTCCCGTACCCACGCCTGAAGAGCGTGGGTACGAGACGTACCACGCCCACACCCACGTCACCCCAACAATGGCGGGACGGATCGTACCAACGTGGCAAAGGCCTGGGTACGGCCCGCACAAGCATCATATAGCGTGGGGACGGATATGTACGGACCCTACCCCCACCCGCGTACGAATGGAGCGTACCCCCACCCCAACAGTGTAAGTACGACTCGTACCCTCACCCGCGGACGTACGGACCGTACCCCACCCCAACAGTGTAAGTACGACTCGTACCCTCACCCGCGGACGTACGGACCGTACCCCACCCCAACAGTGTAAGTACGACTCGTACCCTCACCCGCGTATGCATGGAGCGTACCCCCACCCCAACAGTGTAAGTACGACTCATACCCCCACCTCGAATACATGGAGCGTACCCCCACCCCACCAGTGTAAGTACGACTCGTACCCTCACCCGCGTATGCATGGAGCGTACCCCCACCCCAACAGTGTAAGTACGACTCATACCCTCACCCGCGTATGCATGGAGCGTACCCCCACCCAACCAGTGTAAGTACGACTCGTACCCTCACCCGCGTATGCATGGAGCGTACCCCCACCCCAACAGTGTAAGTACGACTCATACCCTCACCCGCGTATGCATGGAGCGTACCCCCACCCCAACAGTGTAAGTACGACTCATACCCTCACCCGCGTATGCATGGAGCGTACCCCCACCCCAACAGTGTAAGTACGACTCATACCCCCACCTCGAATACATGGAGCGTACCCCCACCCCACCAGTGTAAGTACGACTCGTACCCTCACCTCGAATGCATGGAGCCTACCCCCACCGTGTATGTTCCAAGCGTACACATCCAGAAATAGGAGGTGTGTGTGCAGAGTCCTCCCAGCAGTGCCCTGAGACAGGAGGGGTGGGTGTGGAGTCCTCCCAGCAGTGCCCTGAGACAGGAGGGGTGGGTGCCTATCACTCCCAGCAGTGCCCTGAAACAGGAGGGGTGGGTGCAGAGTCCTCCCAGCAGTGCCCAGACGCAGGAGGGGTGGGTGCCTAACACTCCCAGCAGTGCCCTGAGACAGGAGGGGTGGGTGCAGAGTCCTCCCAGCAGTGCCCTGAGACAGGAGGGGTGGGTGTGGAGTCCTCCCAGCAGTGCCCTGAGACAGGAGGGGTGGGTGTGGAGTCCTCCCAGCAGTGCCCTGAGACAGGAGGGGTGGGTGTGGAGTCCTCCCAGCAGTGCCCTGAGACAGGAGGGGTGGGTGCAGAGTCCTCCCAGCAGTGCCCAGACGCAGGAGGGGTGGGTGCCTAACACTCCCAGCAGTGCCCTGAGACAGGAGGGGTGGGTGCAGAGTCCTCCCAGCAGTGCCCTGAGACAGGAGGGGTGGGTGTGGAGTCCTCCCAGCAGTGCCCTGAGACAGGAGGGGTGGGTGTGGAGTCCTCCCAGCAGTGCCCTGAGACAGGAGGGGTGGGTGTGGAGTCCTCCCAGCAGTGCCCTGAGACAGGAGGGGTGGGTGCAGAGTCCTCCCAGCAGTGCCCAGACGCAGGAGGGGTGGGTGCCTAACACTCCCAGCAGTGCCCTGAGACAGGAGGGGTGGGTGCAGAGTCCTCCCAGCAGTGCCCTGAGACAGGAGGGGTGGGTGTGGAGTCCTCCCAGCAGTGCCCTGAGACAGGAGGGGTGGGTGTGGAGTCCTCCCAGCAGTGCCCTGAGACAGGAGGGGTGGGTGCCTATCACTCCCAGCAGTGCCCTGAGACAGGAGGGGTGGGTGCAGAGTCCTCCCAGCAGTGCCCTGAGACAGGAGGGGTGGGTGCAGAGTCCTCCCAGCAGTGCCCAGACGCAGGAGGGGTGGGTGCCTAACACTCCCAGCAGTGCCCTGAGACAGGAGGGGTGGGTGCAGAGTCCTCCCAGCAGTGCCCTGAGACAGGAGGGGTGGGTGCCTATCACTCCCAGCAGTGCCCTGAGACAGGAGGGGTGGGTGCAGAGTCCTCCCAGCAGTGCCCTGAGACAGGAGGGGTGGGTGCCTATCACTCCCAGCAGTGCCCTGAGACAGGAGGGGTGGGTGCAGAGTCCTCCCAGCAGTGCCCAGACGCAGGAGGGGTGGGTGCCTATCACTCCCAGCAGTGCCCTGAGACAGGAGGGGTGGGTGCCTATCACTCCCAGCAGTGCCCTGAGACAGGAGGGGTGGGTGCAGAGTCCTCCCAGCAGTGCCCTGAGACAGGAGGGGTGGGTGCCTATCACTCCCAGCAGTGCCCTGAGACAGGAGGGGTGGGTGCAGAGTCCTCCCAGCAGTGCCCAGACGCAGGAGGGGTGGGTGCCTAACACTCCCAGCAGTGCCCTGAGACAGGAGGGGTGGGTGCAGAGTCCTCCCAGCAGTGCCCTGAGACAGGAGGGGTGGGTGTGGAGTCCTCCCAGCAGTGCCCAGAGACAGGAGGGGTGGGTGTGGAGTCCTCCCAGCAGTGCCCTGAGACAGGAGGGGTGTAACACATGTGTGTGAGGCTGGAAGTACACACATGCATACTGCCTACAAGGGAACATGTCCCCATCAACTCATGTCAACAGACTCCATACACAAGTACAGTGATCACCAAGGATGCCACGAATGTTGCAGGTGGAGACATGGCCCTGCATGCATGGCCAAAGGAGAAGGGCTCCATCACACACACAGCTCATGTAGACACAGCTCTGCGCTAAATATTGGGAACACCCTGCAGGGAAGATATCAGGGTACACAGAGGAAGGAATACACCCTGGGACAATTGCAACATGCAGTAACTGCTTACATGAACAAAGAAAGTTAGCTAACACCTTGTGAGGGCACACAGATCCCAGGGTCCCCCAAATGAGCAGCACACTACTACATTTCCCACACACCCAACACATAAACACCACCCAAAACCATGTAGCAGCCCCACCAACACCAAAACCAGCATAGCAGTAGTGTTAGAATGCAAAAAAAAATGAAGCTTTATTCAGCATGATCACAATGTCCGGTGATCGCAGGCAGTGCAATAGTCACAAAGCCCATAGGGCAGTCAATGAGTCTCATCCTGATGGGGGACACAGTGGGATGCGTGTCCCCTACCTTGCCTGCACAGTTACATGCCATCGTCTTCCACAGGGGTCAGGGCATCATGGGGGGGGGGGAAGCACCAGGCACCGCAGGGACATCAGGGCAAAGGGGAGGCGTTGTGGGTGCAGGGATGGAGGACTCCACCACAGGGGGTGGGGCAGGGCCAAAGGCGGAGGCCAGGATGGCACTACACACCTTTGCAAGGTCCTCCAGGGAGTCCCCTGCACCCGAAGGATCCACAGGCCCCAAGGAGGGGGGGGGGGGGTCAGAGGGATGGGTCGCAGCGCCACCGGGGGAGGGTGTAGACAGGGGGGGAGAATCAACCACCCTGACCGAGGACTTCCTTGACCGCTTGCGTGGTGGTGTCACTGTGGGGCTCAGGGACAGAGCGGCCATGAAGGAGTCCTTGGGGGAGATGTGGCCAGGAGAGCTGAGGGGAGGGGATTTGGAGGGAGTGGATTGGGTGGAATGCGGACTCCCACTCTGGCTGCGTGTCACACGTTTGCCCCCCGACCCAGTGGGTGTGCCTACCTCACCCTGTGTGTGCATATCAGGAGGAGTGCGGTGGACCTTCCCTGCTGGTGTGGTGCCTGTGCCTGTTGATGTGGGTGCATGCCGACGTCTGTGTGTACGTGGGACAGGCATGGGAGTGGGAAGTGTGGATGGGGCAGGGGTAGGTGGGGGGAGGTCGCGCTGCAGGAGACCCACTGCTGCAGTCAGTGTGGAGTCTATGGACCTCAGCAACTGGCGTTGGTCAGCCTGCGAAGAATGAATGCCCTCCAAGTATGCCTCGATGTTGTTGAGGGTTCGCCCCTGGGCATGGAGGGCATTAAGGATCGCAGCCTGACCAACCTGCAGTTGCCGCTGGATGTCCACAGACTCAGCATTGGCGGCAGCAGTGGAGACAGGGGCAGGGGGTGCGGTGCCTGGTAGGAAGGAGACATGCGGTGACCGGGCACGCTGGGAAGGGACACGAGCAAGTGGGAGGCGGCTGATGGGAACGGAGGGGGCGGGGCGAGGTGTTGGTCCGCTGGTAGCTGCTGGTGCAGCCTCCGCCCACTCGGAGACATCCTCCTCGGACCTGTCAGCTTCGTATTCCGATGTTCCAGTCGACAGGTCCTCGGCCGCACTGTCCTCCGCCTCTGTCCCACTCGATGTGCCAGCCCCGATGTCACGGCTGGCACTGGTGCTCGGTCCCTCCGCCAGGTCTGTGTCCATGTCTCCCTCTGTGTCCCCCGACGATGCTGTGGGCAGGGTGGAGAGACAGAAATTAATCAGACACCTGTACACATCTGTCACATGAGTCCAATCTACATAGGTTACAGTGCATAGCCTGAGAAGGAAGATCACTAACATCCACTAAACAAGGTACCGATGCAGGGCATGAAACACACAGTTGGTTGAGCCACCATGCCACTGAAATACCATGGAGAGCATGAGACAATAGCAAATGACAGGAAACGGAGTCTGACATAGCACCCAGGCCCTGTGGACAATCCAGCACTGCATCTGCACCACACAGCGTTGGCGAAAATAGGGATGACCAGGGACCATATCCATGAACTTGAGACACATGCTGCATAGGTCATGCTGTAAACATGCCCAACATGACTGGGTCACTGCACCTTGCGTGTGTGTCCAGACAAACATCACACACTGCCCAGACCCAGCAAGTCTAAATCAGGATTTGACATATAGGCCTTGCCCGCCCCAACCACCCCATACACGTGGCAAATTGTTGAGACACAGGTGGCACCGACATCTCATAGTCTGGGTGATAAACACAGGGGCAGGCAAAATGCAAGATTGGACGCCAAACACCCAAGGTGCGCCTGTACAAATAATGAGGTACCAGTGCCCATCCTCAGATGAGTATAACAAGACACACAGGCACTGGCAACTGTGAGTATGAAGAAGGACAGCCAGGTCAGGCTGCACAGTGGACACCTGTACTAAATTGCACGTCAATACACATGGTGCCAGGGGACAATGGCACAGAGCACAACCTACGCTGTAGACACTGAGAGTGTCCACGTTTTGTGATGACACATACAACACTGAGGAAAAGGTGCCCCAGGGGACAGTAGTGACCACGCAACTCCATGCTCCTGAATGGTAATGACTGCAACACACGCCACCATCCCTGCACTATGCGTATCGCACACTCATGCACATCATGTCACAGGCCACTACATAGGACATGCGCGCTGGACGGCATGACACTTGGGAGACTAACTCCCATGTCTGGACGCAGCATCAGTGCCAACTGACATGGAACCCACATGCAGTGAACTGGACAGGGCACAGGCAAGGTCCCAAAACCTGTTACACACCACCCCCACACATGATGCTACAGGCATAGTTCTCGTGGACAAAGCGCCAGCCTACATTACCTTGTGAAGGAGTGACTACACACAGACCAGGGAACACATTGCAAGGAGGGGAAGGGTGGCAGGAGCGCAGCGCTATACTGGGGCAAACTGGATCTGCACAGCACCTTTAAACCCTGGCAGTGAATTCATGCCACTGTGCCCTTACAAATGCCGGTGACACACAACAAACACACATGTACCTACCCCCTTCCGGCTGCTGTTTCTCCTGTAAGCGCCTCTCCAAGTCTGGAAAGACCACCGGCAGCACACGCCTGTGGAGGTGGCTCAGACGGCGGCGGCCGCGGTTCTTGTGGCTCTCAGGTGAGTCCCCCAGCAGGACCCGTGCAATCCTCCGCGTCCAGCACCGGATATCCTGCCAGCGTTTCCTCACCTGGGACAGGCTCCGCCTCCGACCATCCACACCCCTCACGGCACTGACGGCGGTCTGCCAGATCTGCTCCTTGGCAGTGGCGCCTACCTGTGAGGAAGAACAAGTGACACCACATCAATACACCTGCCACATGTCACAGAGAGACATATGAGAACAAATTAGCTGGTTACAACGAGGCATAGTATGCATCCAACCCATTGCACCTTTGTCATAGGGACATGATCCTCTGGGGAGGGAAAAAGCAGTACGTGCCATTGTGGGTACACAGGTGGAATGATGGCAATGTCACAATCAATGATCAAGGCTCACACTGTGCAACGCACCCACCCCTCCTGTCTCAGGGCACTGCTGGGAGTGATAGGCACCCACCCCTCCTGTCTCTGGGCACTGCTGGGAGTGATAGGCACCCACCCCTCCTGTCTCAGGGCACTGCTGGGAGGACTCTGCACCCACCCCTCATGTCTCAGGGCACTGCTGGGAGGACTCTGCACCCACCCCTCCTGTCTCAGGGCACTGCTGGGAGTGATAGGCACCCACCCCTCCTGTCTCTGGGCACTGCTGGGAGGACTCTGCACCCACCCCTCCTGTCTCAGGGCACTGCTGGGAGTGATAGGCACCCACCCCTCCTGTCTCTGGGCACTGCTGGGAGGACTCTGCACCCACCCCTCCTGTCTGAGGGCACTGCTGGGAGGACTCTGCACCCACCCCTCCTGTCTCAGGGCACTGCTGGGAGTGATAGGCACCCACCCCTCCTGTCTCAGGGCACTGCTGGGAGTGATAGGCACCCACCCCTCCTGTCTCAGGGCACTGCTGGGAGTGATAGGCACCCACCCCTCCTGTCTCTGGGCACTGCTGGGAGGACTCTGCACCCACCCCTCATGTCTCAGGGCACTGCTGGGAGGACTCTGCACACACACCTCCTGTGTCAGGCCAGCACCTCAGAGCAGTCACATGCCACAGGCCACTGACGCCACCTCAGCAGAGTACACAGACACACACAGGTACAGGACATTCACCTGCCATTGCCAAATGCAGATACAAAGCTCACTGCACATGTGCCACTAGATGGGGGGGGCTCACAGGTGTGGGGCTGTCTCTGCACATCAGACACACAGCACTGCTCCCTGCTCACATGAGATGTGCAGGGCATATCCAGGCCTCATGCATCTGGGGTGCTCCACTACACATATGCCCCCACACAAATGACATTGGACTTACACACACAGATGTCCAGGGGACGAACACATCATGTGGACACTCTCAGCATAGGTACAGTGGACAAACACACATCTGCAGGCACAGTCACCTGTCACACTGGGGTAACCACAGAATCACAGGAGGACTGTAGTAGCTCCATACCCTGGAGGATTGGACAGGCACAATGTGTAATGCCACATGCAGTGAATGTCACAGTAAACACAATGCAAGAGAGGAGAGCAGATATGCACCACAGCATGCTCTGGCTGGGAGACATCAGGCATCCCCCCCCTGGGACCCCCCTACAGTACATAGCATGTGTGTCACACCAGGACACAATGCCAGAAGTCACAGTCACAACATAGGGGCAGTCTGTGCCAGTGGCCTATGCACTCACCTGATACCCTGGTCGCCCATACAGAATGGGGTACTGTGGGAGGATCACATCTAGCAATGCCATGTTCTCCTCAAGGGTGAATGGCTGTGTCCTCTCCACAGACCTTGACATGGTTCCAGGAAATCAGTAGCAGCAGCTGGGTCGACGAATACAAAGATGTGCAGGCAAGTACTCCCTCATGGGACCTGGCTGCCTTATATGTGCCTTGCTGCCCTGTCTCATGCACAGGAGTACAGAGTGATTGGTCACTCACATTTGCATCCTATGTTTCCACCAATCCCTTCAAACCTAGCAGTCTGTGTGTACTCTATCGGTTTCATTCTCCTGCATGATGTCAGCTCCACAAACACATTGCAACAAAGTAGATTAATTCCAACTGACTTCTGCTGTGCACCTTCCAGAACAAAATCGAATTTTGAACTTGGTCCCCATGACAACCAGCATGCATGTAGGCCTTTATACTTGTCCCTCATGTGTCCCCTATGAAATTTGGAGCTTCACACACAGGTACGGTGCGTTCCGGGGCCCTAGGGCACCCCAAATGCATAACAACGCCCGTACAGGCGTGTGTACGGTCCGTACCACTATGGGTGTGCTCGCGTATGCGTACTCATGGTGGTACGGACCGTACACACGCCTGTACGCTCACTATCACTATGAGTACGCATACGCGAGAACACCCATAGTGATAGTGAACGTACGCACGCGTGTACGGTCCGTACCACTATGGGTGTGCTCGCGTATGCGTACTCATGGTGGTACGGACCGTACACACGCCTGTACGCTCACTATCACTATGAGTACGCATACGCGAGAACACCCATAGTGATAGTGAATGTACGCACGCGTGTACGGTCCGTACCACTATGGGTGTGCTCGCGTATGCGTACTCATGGTGGTACGGACCGTACACACGCCTGTACGCTCACTATCACTATGAGTACGCATACGCGAGAACACCCATAGTGATAGTGAACGTACGCACGCGTGTACGGTCCGTACCACTATGGGTGTGCTTGCGTATGCGTACTCATAGTGATAGTGAGCGTACAGGCGTGTGTACGGTCCGTACCACCATGAGTACGCATACGCGAGCACACCCATAGTGGTACTGACCGTACACGCGTGCGCACGTTCACTATCGCTATGGGTGTTCTCGCGTATGCGTACTCATAGTGATAGGGAGCGTACACACGCCTGTACGCTCACTATCAGTATGGGTGGGCTCGCGTATGCGTACTCGTAGTGGTACGGGCCGTACACATGCCTGTACGCTCGACATCACGATGGGTACACATACGGCAGCACTCCCATAGTGATATGGGAACGTACACAGGCCCTCATTGCAGCAGTACAGCGGTATTCACACATCACAGTGGTGACAGGCGGCACACAGGTAGGGATAGGGCGGACATACTTGTCCATGGATGGACATACTTGTCCATGGATGGACATACTTGTCCATGAATGGACATCGAGGCATCGTCTGTGCATCACCACATGTGTGGGGCACAGGTGTGAAAGGCCTGTGATGTGGAACATTACTCCTGAGTCGAGAAGGCACCAGATGTCTGATGAGATGTGTACAGATGTACTGTGTGATGGTGCGGTGTGTGCCAGGCATGCCCTTGACTCCTTTGACATGTGTGCATGTGGTACTGCGCACTTGGGGTGAGCGACACTGGCATGGCACGGACACCAACACACGGAAGTGTCCCCAGATGCCCGGTACAGGGGTAATGACACCAGACTTGTCACTACCCACGGTGCACAATGTGACTATGTCATGTATGTGTGGGGGCTCCCCATTTGGTTGATGTTGGAGCACCCTCACAAGCTGCAGCCGTTGCAGCAACCAACATGTGTCTGTGTGTAGATTGTCATTGCACACTGTTCCGCACACCATGCCACATGTGGTATCGGATGTGAGGTGCACATGTATGCATGGGACACGGAGTAGCGTGACAAGGACATGTCAGCATCCTCACAAGGTATGTGTGGTGAGTCATGACATGTGCACCTTCATGGCAAGGTGTGTGTGCTGGCCTATTGTGATGTCATGTGACCTGTGGCTCCAGTGTTCCCCTACCAATCTCTGCAATCGGCATCCTACTGCTGCTGATGTGTGGGCGTATGTCACTCCTGTGTTGCGTCTGGCTGTTCACTTGCACTGGGACACAGCTATTCCCATGGCGTGGCATGGAGAGGTTCTCAATCTCCCTGTGTGGCTGGGTCTTTGAAGGAGTGTCACCTTGCATCATTACGTGTCCTGGGCATGTAGCACATACCTGACTCCCCATGTAGCATGTGTGTTTTGCCAGATTAACATGTGCTCAGTACACATGAGTTGTTGTCGTGGTGCACTCACTCTTCGTTGTCACTTCCAAATCACTGCAGAGCGCCGCCTCTTGCCCGAAGAATTCCAGACTTGGCTGCCATGCAGGAGAATGACAGCATCCGGCTCTACCGCTTCACCCAACCGTTGATTCTGGAGTTGACGGCGAGACTGGCACCACACCTGCAACCGCAGCACAGGTATCCCACGGCACTGACACCCCAGCTGAAGGTAATGGCTGCCCTACATTTCCTTGCCACGGGTACATTTCAAAATACCATAGCTCATGTTGGTGGCATGTCCCAGAGCACGTTCAGTGGTGTGCTGCATGATTTCTTAGAGGCCATGTTGATTCACCTGGATGACTTCATCAAGTTCCCATCCCCTGAACAGATGACTGAGGTCAAGCGTGGATTCTATGCCCTGGGAGGGATGCCCCATGTCATTGGGTCCATAGATGGGACACATGTAGCTTTGGTACCACCACACGCACGGGAGGTGGCGTACCGCAATCGGAAGCACTACCACTCCATCAATGCCCTTGTGGTGTGTCTGTCCAACATGGTGATTTCACATGTCTGTGCTCGTTTTCCAGGATCAGCACACGATGCCTACATCATGAGGCGTAGCGGGATGCCTGACATGATGTTGCAGCTGCGCAACGAACGGGCATGTGTTGTTGGTGGGTACAGTCTGTCTGTCCTGTATTCTGTATGGCCTACCAGCACGACCGCTTCACCACTTCTAACAATGTCCATGTGCTTTCCATGTAGGGGACGCTGGCTATCCCAACATGCCTTGGCTGCTCACACCTCTCCGCAACCCCATCACGCCGGCCCAGCTCCGCTACAACACCGCCCATGGCCGGACAAGGCGAGTGATAGAGAGGACGTTTGGCCTGCTGAAGAGCCGATTCAGGTGCCTACACAAGACCGGCGGCGCACTCCCATATGCCCCGGCGAAGGTCTGCAAGATCTTCATGGTCTGCTGCATGCTGCACAACATGGCAGTTGAAAGAGCTGTGCCACTCATCCTGAATCAACATGACGAGGACCATCCACCCGTGGAGGACGAAGGGCTTGGCAATGGGGCTAGTGATGTGGAGGATGAGGAGCCGCAAGAGGACATCCGGACTCGGCTCATACGCGACTTCTTTGCATAGTGGTGAGTACCAGTGTCTGAGTGTGCACGCATTGGTCCCCGTGTGGCATGCGTTGTGATGTGTGTCTCCACCTACATGTATGGCACGTGAGTCAGAGGTGCGTGCGGGTGTGTCACTGGAGTGATGGTGCCAGTGATGGTTGTGCTTCCTCAGTCAAAATTGTGACCTAGCATGTTGTCATCCATACATGTGTCGAGTAAATGCACATGCAAGTGGCTGTGCTTTTTGTGGCTGACTTCTTGTGTGTCTCTCTTCCCCAGGTACCTGCGCATGCTGTCTGCTGGTTGCATTGTTGTGGCACTGCTATTCCTCATGGACATGACATCGTGGGCTGACTCAGCGTTACAGGCACGGACACGTTTGGAAGTCTCCATGGGGTAAGGGATGCATCTGGGGTGTATTGGGTGTGGCAGTTGTTCACAATGTGTGCACGCTGCCCCTGTCGGTGTTTGTTTCCTCTGCAGCCATGTTGCATCCCCATGGGACACGACATGCAGCTGTGTACACCTGAATAGTTGGTCTGCCTGGTTGACAGTCATCAGTGATGGGATAGGGGATTGTGATGATGGCATCAATGTGTGTGACACTGCCCTCGGACACATTCGGTTAGCATTGGCTTGACATGGTGTGGGACTTCGACATCCACGTATCTATGGTGTATGGCAGGCTCTCCGTGTGCAGCTGTGGGTATGTAGCTGTTAGCCGACGCTTGTGTTCCAGTTCCATGGCGAACACGCATGTGTGCTGCTGCAGGGGGGTGCCAGTGTTGGACCCACATGTAATTCCACATGATGTGTTCATGTGTACTTCGAGTTGCCTCTGCAATCCCAAATACATGGGTAATAAAGGTGTCCCTATGCCTCCAAGGTGCCTCTTCTCAGTCAATGCTGGTATGTTGCCACGGTGCATCCTGCTTGTCTGGCATGGTATTCCCTGATTGTGGCTATGTGTCAATGTGTCGCGTGGCAAGATGCTAGCTGTGTGTGTGGGCTGAGACTGTGTATTGGGCATGATGTCTATGACTGTGTGGGTATTGTGACATGTGCCATCCCCATGCATCCAACGTTGGCCAGGCCCCCATTCACTGCATCCACCGGACTCAAGCTTGCAGGACATGTTTCTGCCACCTGTCTACACATACCTGGGTGCCCCCCAGGACACTGTACTGGATCCCTGACCTCTGCGCATGACTGTTGCTGTACTCAATGTGTGTCAGCACGGTGGTTCGGCAACCCCCTCAGCTGGTTGGGCCCATCACGGGTGTGTATGGTGCTCCATGTCTGTCTTGCCTAATACACTGTGACCCATGTGTCCTGTGCCAGACTCAGGCCCCAGGGTGTGGATGGTTGAAGACAACAGATAACTCAGGCATGTTTAGACTTTACAAGACACATGTTAGGTAATGATGCTACCAGCAGGCATCTACTCTTCATAGTGTGATTTATTATTGAGGGGGGGGGGGACAAAGTGAGGGGCTTTCCGGGATTTTGGAATCCAAAGTTCAGTAGGGGAGTTGTTGTCCTTGCCATTGTGAATCCTCAGAGTCCATGCCACAGTCTTTGTCAACATTGGTCAGCCGGTGACCAGCAGGGCCATGTGGCAGAGAATGTCTGTTGATGCTGTGATGCTGTTGCTCCAGTGGGCCAGGTGCCAGGCCAGGTGTCCTGGGAGATGGTGATGTAGCGCCGACCCTCACGGTCCTTTCCGTGGACGACCCGGCCTCCTGCGGGGACCCTCAGCAGCAGGCCGTGACGACGTCTGGGATGCTCCATCGGATGTTTCCTCCTCCTCCTCCTGATCCCTCCCTGTGGGTGGTGATGTTCTCCGCCTTCGGGCACAGGGAGGGTCGGCCATGTAGTCGGCCATCCGACGGAGTGTAGCGTGAATCCCCTGGAACGCCGTCACTTGCTCAGCCTGTCTGTCCTCCATCCTCCGTTGGTGTTGCAGTAGACAGGCATGTAGCTCCGCATGTTGCTGGGCCTGCTGGGCCTTGATCCCCTCGAGGACGGACACAACCTGGGCCATGCCCGTGGTGTCCTGCCGGTATGAGTCCAGGATGTTACGGACATGGGAAAATACCGGATCCCCAGCCAACTGGTCAGGCTCGCGCCTCCGCCGTCCTCCACTCCCACCACCCCTGCCCACTTGCACCTGGCCTGCCCTTGTGGGCACATCGGGTCTCCGGGACCCCTGAGGGGTGGCATTGGCGTTGTCGCCTGCCTCCTCCTGGGTGCCCGGGACACCGTGTCCCTCCTGGCGAGCCTGGCTGCATTGTGGTGTTGGGGCAGGGATCCTGGGTGTCTCCTGGGATGTGGCAGGAGTGGGGGTGGTGGTTGGCACAGTTGTACCTGACGCAGGTGCTGCAGGCGGTTGGACACCAGAGGGGCCAGGTCGGTCGGGGTCGTCCACAGAGTGGTGAGAGTGGTCGCTGCCGGTGGGATCGGGCTCCTGCAGATCCGGGTCCTGTGAGTCTTCCCCCCCAGTGTTGGGGGGTGCACCACGCCGTTGACCTGTGTGTGAGAGGGACAATGTTAATTTTGTTCCATGCAACATCCATGTTTCATCATTTCCAAAGTTGGCACATTTCCTCTTGTAATTAGGATCTGTCTTGCATTCCACTCACAGTGCACTTGTGCATGGGTGTGTCCCTTGGGCACCACTTTGGCCCCTTTAACTCTGTGTGGCACAGTCTTACTTGCTGCGTCAAGTGTAACTGCAGTCAGCAGTGGAGTGGGCAGGTGTTGCGAGCCATGCATTGGCGCCTTCCGTGTAGCACTGTACATGTGCACATGGAGTTGTCCCACACACTTATGTGATGCAGGTAGCTGTCATTGTGCTCGTGCACAGGTTGTGACATGGCCCTGTGTTTTGCCATGGAGAAGAGGGGGGGTTCTGTCACGGGCCACCCTTGTCTACATGCACGCAGTCTACCTGCTGACGAGCAGACATTCCCACACACCACACGGCTGATTTGCTCTCCCTGTGTCTCCCTCCCTCTCTGTCCCCCTCTCCCTCCCTCTGTGTGTCACCCTCTGTCACCTCAGCCCAGCTTCCTGGGCACACACTGTTGGCAGATCTATGAGTGGGCCTTGGCTTGTTGATGTGAGTTTGTTTCTGTTCTCCAGGCACCCATTGGGTGTGATGTGTGTCTGTGCACTGCTGCTGTGGTGGTGTGTGCTGCCACTCTTTCACAATGTTGGATGTTCATTAGATGCTGTCATGTGCTAAACAGTGCCTTCACCCCCATGTGTTGATGCAAGGCGTCCGCCATTTGCTGGCAAGTCATTCCTGTGTTGGGACACATTGTTTGTCTGGCTGTGACCTAGGCCATATGAGCAGAGAGCATTGTTGTCTGCTTCTGAGTTGCACTATGTGATTTTTGGGGCCCAGCCTCCCACCATCCGTGTTACCGTGTCATGTGTTGGTGTCTTCTGTGACTTGACATTGTCCAGCTGGGTGCATGGGGCATGGTGGCAGCAGTGGCATGTGTGTGCTCATGGAGTGTGGTTGAGTGATGCGATGGCTTGTGGTGGTTGCGTGCCTGTTAGTGATTTTGGTTGTGTATGCCGTTCCCCCCATGTGAGGTGCGTTGTTTGTGTACTCACCCGGGTCTCGGAGTCCTTCTGATCCTTCGACTGCCTCCACCGGCAGTATGGCCATCACCCTCTCCTCCCAGGGATGGTAGTGTACGGGTCTGCGGGAGGGCCCTCCTCCGGTGGCGTTGGCCTGGTCGTGTTCCTCCTGCCTCTTGGCTCGGACCCTCCTCCGCAGATCGTACCACCTGTTCTGGCATTCCTGCCTGGTCCTTCTGGTGTCCGCAACAGCATTCACAGCATCAACAATGGTCTGCCACATGGCTGTTTTTGCTGCCAGGCTGGTGTTTCTGACCAATGTTCCAAAGATCTGTGGCTCGACTCTGAGGATTTGATCAACAAGGACCTCCAACTCTCGGTTACTGAACTTTGGATTCTTGGTAGTGGGCATGGTGAGGGGTGTGGGTGGGGATGGTGGGGGGGGGATGGTGGGGGGGGGTGTGGATGGGTGTGTGTGTGTGTGTGTGTGTGAATGTGATGAGGGGGTGTTTGCGAGGGTGGTCGTGTGAAGGTGTGCAAGTGTTAGGTGTGGTGTAGCCTGGTATATGGTTCTGTGGTGTCTGGCAGCAGTGAGTCTGTTGCAAAGGCTCATGGTTTGTGTGTGTGGGCCCTTTTTATTGGTCCATGGGTGGGTGTGGCAGTGTTGGAATTTTGGGTGGGTGTGTTATAAGTAGTGGTGGTGTTTTGGGCCTCTGTTTGTCTTTGGCAGTTGCAGGTCAGTGAAGGTGTATTTGTAGTGTTTGTTGGCCATGTTTAGTGGATTTGTGCCATTCGAATAGTGTCTTCTTGTGTTGTTTGGTTTTGTCCTGGTTGTGTACGTGCGTTTTGAGCGTGTGTACGGTGTGTAGATGGGCCATATGGTTGTACGGTGCTGTCCTTGTGTGTGGGTTGGTACGACTCGTCCATGCGGTTGTGATGTTGGGGCCTGGTGTGCGCTCCGTACTTAGGAGGTTGTGTTGGGGGTATGACTCGAACGTACTGGGGTGTACATACATGGGGGTCGGACACGTACTGGGGTGGGGGTTCGACTCGAACGTACTGGGGTGTACATACATGGGGGTCGGACACGTACTGGGGTGGGGGTTGAACTCGAACGTACTGGGGTGTACATAGACGGTGGTACGACACGTACTGGGGTGGGGGTTCGACTCGAACGTACTGGGGTGTACATACATGGGGGTCGGACACGTACAGGGGTGGTGGTTCGACTCGAACGTACTGGGGTGTACATAGACGGTGGTACGACACGTACTGGGGTGGGGGTTCGACTCGAACGTACTGGGGTGTACATAGACGGTGGTACGACACGTACTGGGGTGGGGGTTCGACTCGAACGTACTGGGGTGTACATACATGGGGGTCGGACACTTACAGGGGTGGTGGTTCGACTCGAACGTACTGGGGTGTACATAGACGGTGGTACGACACGTACTGGGGTGGGGGTTCGACTCGAACGTACTGGGGTGTACATAGACGGTGGTACGACACGTACTGGGGTGGGGGTTCGACTCGAACGTACTGGGGTGTACATACATGGGGGTCGGACACGTACTGGGGTGGGGGTTCGACTCGAACGTACTGGGGTGTACATACATGGGGGTCGGACACGTACTGGGGTGGGGGTTCGACTCAAACGTACTGGGGTGTACATAGACGGTGGTACGACACGTACTGGGGTGGGGGTTTGACTCGAACGTACTGGGGTGTACATAGACGGTGGTACGACACGTACAGGGGTGGTGGTTCGACTCGAACGTACTGGGGTGTACATACATGGGGGTCGGACACGTACAGGGGTGGGGGTGGGACTGGAACGTACTGGGGTGTACATAGACGGTGGTACGACACGTACTGGGGTGGGGGTTCGACTCGAACGTACTGGGGTGTACATACATGGGGGTCGGACACGTACTGGGGTGGGGGTTCGACTCGAACGTACTGGGGTGTACATACATGGGGGTCGGACACGTACTGGGGTGGGGGTTGAACTCGAACGTACTGGGGTGTACATAGACGGTGGTACGACACGTACTGGGGTGGGGGTTCGACTCGAACGTACTGGGGTGTACATACATGGGGGTCGGACACGTACAGGGGTGGTGGTTCGACTCGAACGTACTGGGGTGTACATAGACGGTGGTACGACACGTACTGGGGTGGGGGTTCGACTCGAACGTACTGGGGTGTACATAGACGGTGGTACGACACGTACTGGGGTGGGGGTTCGACTCGAACGTACTGGGGTGTACATACATGGGGGTCGGACACGTACAGGGGTGGTGGTTCGACTCGAACGTACTGGGGTGTACATAGACGGTGGTACGACACGTACTGGGGTGGGGGTTCGACTCGAACGTACTGGGGTGTACATAGACGGTGGTACGACACGTACTGGGGTGGGGGTTCGACTCGAACGTACTGGGGTGTACATACATGGGGGTCGGACACGTACTGGGGTGGGGGTTCGACTCGAACGTACTGGGGTGTACATACATGGGGGTCGGACACGTACTGGGGTGGGGGTTCGACTCGAACGTACTGGGGTGTACATAGACGGTGGTACGACACGTACTGGGGTGGGGGTTCGACTCGAACGTACTGGGGTGTACATACATGGGGGTCGGACACGTACTGGGGTGGGGGTTCGACTCGAACGTACTGGGGTGTACATACATGGGGGTCGGACACGTACTGGGGTGGGGGTTCGACTCGAACGTACTGGGGTGTACATAGACGGTGGTACGACACGTACTGGGGTGGGGGTTCGACTCGAACGTACTGGGGTGTACATAGACGGTGGTACGACACGTACAGGGGTGGTGGTTCGACTCGAACGTACTGGGGTGTACATACATGGGGGTCGGACACGTACAGGGGTGGGGGTGGGACTGGAACATACTGGGGTGTACATGGACGGGTGGGGGTATCCATTCACGGGGGGTACGTGTCGGACGTACGGGGGATGGGGGAGTGTTGGGCGCGTCTGCGGGCACATGTCTCTATGGTTGCTATAGGAGTTCGGTGCGGACGGTGTTTTTTCCATACGGTTATGGGCTCGGACGCACGGGTTGGATCGTGATTCCTCGGTCGGACTTGGCTTTTTACGTTTGTAAGGTGAATCGTCCGAGGACGTGTCGGACACATTTTCCGACCCGGGGACGTGTGGGGAATGGTTCCCAGTGCGGTTCGTATGGTCTTTTTGCCATGCGAATCGTGATTGCCAGTTCGTACGGCACTTGTACGATTCGTACGGTAAAAAGACCGGATACGAGTCGTACGGGCCTTTTTTTTGCCGGATCGTGATCGGCACCCCGATATCCAACCACCTCCCGCTCCCCTGGTCATCCAGGAAAGATGGAATCAAAGTCCTGCAATCCCTCTGGTTAATAGATTTGCAGCTCTGGAAGGGCTTAAATCTTGCGATTGACAGGAGGGGGATAGGGAAACCCAGCACTTACTGCAAAGTTGCGAACAGAAGGAGAGAATTTCTCTATTATTGAATCACCCCCAGGACCTGAGGGAAGGCATGGTCAAAAGTTTGAACTGGAATATAGCAGGACTCAGATCAAAGCTAAATAACAATGATTGGTTTAGAATTATTGACCGTTATGATTTAGTATGTTTGCAAGAAGCTTGGGAAGTGAGGGATGTTCATATTAATGGATACTGCGCAATTCAAACCCCAGCTATTCCAT
The DNA here is from genome assembly GCF_964204655.1 of Triturus cristatus. Classification (NCBI taxonomy): domain Eukaryota; kingdom Metazoa; phylum Chordata; class Amphibia; order Caudata; family Salamandridae; genus Triturus; species Triturus cristatus. The sequence continues at coordinate 739,722,683 of NC_140585.1, forward strand.
CACGGTCGGCCTGAGCGAGGGAGGTTTATTGACCTGACTGATGTACAGTCCATTTATTTTCACATCATAGTGTGCATTGGTCCCAGGGAAGAGGGTATTATGATAATTAATTTTGAGGGTAATATGGCAGAGGTAATCGAATCATTAGAAGGTGCTATCGACAGGGCTATAATTACTCACCACCATCCCTTGAACATAGTCTGGATGGGCGATTTTAATTTATATAGTTGCTCAAAGATTTTAAAACCTGCATGTGGGCTGATAGATGATGAAGGCGAAGTACCAATACATTTTTTGCATACACCCTATGGGGAAGAATTAAATAGGCTCTTGACTGTGCGAAACTTAACCCTTAACCCTATTGATGAATCCTTGGGTACCCTGGAAAAAACTTTTGGGGATACCATATAGGGCTCTACGTTAGATTATTTGTTGGCTGCACTTATTTTAAAGCCTTCAATCAATCAGATAGAAGTACTGGGTTTAAACTTTAGTGATCATGCTGCACTCTCCTTCCAAATTCGATGGAATAACCCCTTTAACCAGTCTGAAAGAAGAATGCAATTGCCAACAATAGCTAGAAGAAATGGTATTGTACTTAAATGGGCAAAGATAGATAAGGATGTTTTTTCCCCTAATATAATTGGCCGCAGCCAGCAGGAAATCAAAATCAGCCTTGACTAGTGACCCGCTGATTATTGTAGAGGCCTTTGTTTCACTGCTTAAGGTAGTGGAAAGTAACTTATCTTCATGTAATAAGAAACCGCAATCTATGGTTCCGTGCTGGTTTGATACAGCCTGTACTAAAGCCCTTAGCAATCTACATAAAGTACTAAAAGGGAGACCAAGAGATAAAGAATTGGTTGCTTCTGCCCGTACCCATTATAAGGAATGTAGATGACTTAGGTTTAAAACATTAAAAGAGGAGGCCTGGGTCAATCTTCCTTGTGCAGCACTGTTAAAAGATTCAAAAGAATTTTGGGCAGTAGTTAACTCTCCCTTTTTGAACCAAGATGCAGGCCCCTCCTTAGAGATCCACGTGGGAGAGGGTGAATGGGTGGACCATTGCTCAGGTATTTGTGGCCCAGCCCAAAACGGGGAAATTTTAAACAAAGTTGTTTTAAATATGGATGTATGTATCCCCATAGTTTTCTCTATTTTAGTAGTGAACTGTGGCCTGATGCAATGAAGTGGCTCTAAAGCCCCAGGCCCGAATGGGGCCCCAATCGACTTCTTTATTGATATCCCAGATCTCTGGGTCCTGCTTTTGACAAATGCATTTAACACAATTATTATAGCAGGCCCTCCGGCATCATGGAAAACGACTACCATTGTGCCAATCCATAAAAAAGGGGACAAGTCTCTGCCTAAGAACTATAGACCCATTTCACTTTTAGATGGAACTTTAAAACTAATGGGTCATCTGCTTTTAAACAGATTAGAAGAATGGGCAACTGAAATAAATATTTTAATACCGGTGCAGTATGGTTTTAAGAAAGGGATGGGCACTTTAGACCAGTGTCTAAACCTGAATATAATTGCAGCTAAATACACCCAAATTAAAGAAGGAACCGTTTATATGGGATTCATGGACCTTTCGGTAGCTTTTGACTCTGTTTTACACAGAAACCTGTGGATTATCTTGAAAGATATGGGGGTTGATGATAATATAATATTCTTCACCCTTCAAATATATTCCCAATGTACAGCATGTGTTAGGTTTGGTATACAGGGTGAATGCACTAGATCATTCCCTATTCTTAGGGGTGTCAGGCAGGGGTGCGTGTTATCCCCCTTCCTGTTTTCCCTGTATACTAATGGCTTTGAAGCCACAGTTGATCAACCCACAGCTGATGTCCCCATGATAAATAAAAAACGTATTTCCATTTTGCTTTATGCTGACGCCGCCGTCTTACTTGCAAGGACTGGCATAGTTCTTCAAAAGCTGATTGATAACTATGTATCTTATATGGCCTCCTTGCATTTAAAGGTGAATGAGTTGAAAACTTTTATTCTGATCGTGGGAAAGCAACCAAAAAAAATCCCCTCATTTTATATTGCGGCAATGAAAGTGGAGATTACGAAGTCCTTTATATACCTGGGTGTACTTTGTAACAGTAGGGGAACACAGGCAAATATTATATCAAACAGATGCAACGCCCTAGAGAAGTGCACTGTATGTTCTCCTTTAAAAAAAAGCTGGGCAGTAAGCTATTAGAGTCAATTATAAAGATTTATTCTTCTAAGGCCATTTCTTCCGCAACATATGGAGCTGGAATTTGGGGAACATCGCAGGCTGATAACCTACAATGATTAGAAGATTGTTTCTTTAAAAAACTATTAACCCTACCTAATAGTTGGTCAAGCTATACAGTGCATCACAATTTGAATGTACCATATATAACAGATGTCATATCACTTGCGCCTGTCTTACTATGGCTTTCAATCTTGCAAAGGGACACGGTGGGCCTAACCCAAAACATCATTAAGGATTGCTGTGATTGTGAACAGGCCCATAAGGCCCCTTGGCTCAAATATGTAAGAGAAACACTGGTAAGTTTGGGCCTAGAAGCATTATATAATGAACCTCTTAATTGCCAGAAAGTACCCAAAGCTGAAATTATATCTTGCTTCCAAATTTTCAGGGGAAATAAGAGATATGCATCTAATTGTAACAAAACCATAGTAGCATTATACTTGGGACTGCCTTCTGTTCCTGAGGGCCCAAATTCATACTTGGTTGCTGTGACCAACATACGTCACCAATATGTATTAGTATGTTTTAGATTACATTTTTTAATGCAGATTTAAATAGCACAAACTCGACCCGAAGGTTTTGGAGCGCCTTACATGAGCACCGGTTACGTTACACAAGGACACATTTAGGCACGGGGAGATTAAGTGATTTGCTCAGAATCACAGGATGTGGACGCGACCCTGCGGCATGAACTTTGGTTTCAAGCACCAAAGTCGGCAATCTAGCCATCAGACCACATCCTCTCCCACAAATCTCATCCCTTGTATGTTGGGCTTTACCTCGGAAGTGTACTCAATTAGTGAACTGCAAGTATGCCCTTGTGAGGGTACTTCCCCTCAGTCCAATCTTCATTTTATATTTTCTTGTAAATTTTATATTACTGAGCGCAAAAAGTATATGCGCCCAATATTTCAGAAATATAAATTTGCCCAATGTCGTCCAGCTCTGTTTTTCCTTCAAATGTTACCTGATCCTTATGTATGTTTCTCCCTTGCATCCTATCTATGTCTAGCCCTAGTAAATCAGAGATTGATTAGCCCATAGCTTGCACCTTAACTGATGATGGCACTGTTTAGTATGTATCTTTTATATCTTAAATGAATTTACTTGCCTTTTAGTATTGTATTTTTAATCCAACTCTTTATACCTTGTTTTTATCTGTAATTATTGATTATTATGCTATGAAAATGAGATATATTAATAGACTGTATGTATGACTTTCACACTTTTATGATCTTAATGGTTAAGTTCGAATAAAGTTAATTGAATTGAATTGCATTGATTTCAGCCACCATGACAACAATTCTAAATATTTGAGAGTGCTCCATATTGTTGAGAGTAATCCCTGATTAATTTGACACAAAAGGATAATTTGCCCGGTGTTCTTAGTGTGCAGGTTTATGGCATTCATTATATACTGATGCCAAATGTTTCAATTAACAATTACTGCGCCACTGTGGCATTACTAATGAATAAAAATCTGCCCAAACTATCCCTGTTGCAATAGTGACCACATCAAACAAGATTAAAATTGTGGCCATTGCCTACATGATTAACTGTCCTGGGTAGTCCTGCTTAACAAGTAGGTTTACCAACAGCAGTGTGGCAAAATGTCTTAATAAAATGAAAGACTTCTACAAGAGTAATGAAATAATAGCAACAACAGCAAGTGTATTCTAGTATCAGGGAAACTAGCTCACTGATATATCTCCGTAACTCAACATGAATTATCATTTAATTAGCAACTTTAAATATGTTTTGGAAATTGAATCACTTTGTTTTTTATACATCCGCTTATCAATTTCTGAAAATACATTCATTTTGGTGTCAAATATCAGCTGTTAATTTTGTGTTTATTAGATCTGCCAGCCCTATGGTGGTCTTCCCCAAACATTTTACCTTCCTCCTCCAAATGTGTTGATCTTGTTGTTGCTGGCCTTAGGACTCTGCGCTCTTTCGTCCTGCTAATCAATGTTAACATGCATGTGCTCTCCCTCCTAAATATGATAACATTGGCTTATCCCCCAGTGGCATATTTAATTTAGTAGTAAGTCTCGAGTAAATGGGCAATACATACGAGCTGGGCCTGTAAATTAAGTGCTATGAGAGGGCCTGCAGCACTGATTGTGCCACCCACTTAAGCAGCCATTTAAATATGTCTCAGGCCTGCCATTGCAGCCTGTGTGTGCAGTTTAAACTGCCAGGCCCACACTATCCTTTTTATACATATAATACACCCGTAGGGTAGGCCCTGAAGCCTAGAGAACAGGGTGCAATGTATTCAAAAAGTAGGACATGCACTTTTAAGTTTTACATGTCCTGGTAGTGAAAAACTCTTACATTTATTTCCACTACTGGAAGGCGTACCTAACATTGGAGTTACCTTATTACATTTTATAAGTGTAATTTCCAAATGAGAATAGGTAATTAGCTCATGTTTTGTGTCTCTCCACTCCTAATTTAAATTCCCAATTGATGGTGAAGTCGGATTTTGAATTATAGTTTTGAAAGTGCCACATTTATGGAGTTAACACAAGGAGATGTTGGACGGAGTGCTGAAACTTTTCAGACACCCCCAGTCACAGATTTGCGTTGAATCCATCATCGTTTTTTAGCTAATTTCGTCACCCCAGTTCAGACCCAGCCATATGCACATCAGTCTTGACCCTGTTTCTTCTGGGTACAGTCCAGCCCGAAACAACCATCCTGGGACCGGCATATGGCTGGTTTCAAACTGGAATGGCATGGGGAGCAAAAAAACAATGGATTTAGGCCCAGATCTCTGTACTGGGGTGAATGTACGACATTGCTATGCATTCTGTCCATCAAGTGTTCTTTTTGCATTTGTCACCCCGAGTGGGACGGGTATGCCCAGACGTGGGACCGTGCTCTCCATGCCACTGGAGTCAAGCTATCCTGCTGATGAGGGGTAAAACACCCGCAAATGGTCCTAGGATGCTTGTTTCCTGTCCAGGGAGGACCTGGCCTGGTAGTTTGGGCTGGAGTGTTCCCATTGGGTGCAGGGTCAAGACTGATTTGCAAATGGCTGGGTCAAAACTGGAATGACATGGGGAGCAAACAAACGATGGATTTAGGCCCATATCGCTGTACTGTGGAGAGTGTATGACATTGTTCTGCATTCTGTCCATCAATTGTTCTTTTTACATTAAAAAATTTGGCATTTTTCTGCCTTAGCCATTTAGTGCCTGTAGGATGTCTCTCGTCACATGACTGGTTGTAGCTGACAGTTGGGCTGTGTGTATTCCTCCTAGACAGCCACTCACAACAGACAGCTTAGGTGTGCCTGCATGAGCCATCGCTGGCAGGATGGGAGGGAGGAGCTGAGCCCAGCCTCAAACCTGAATAGGCTGTTTCCTGCCCCCACACAAAGAGTTGCATACCCCCCATAGTTAGTCTGGAGCCAGGAAAGGGAAGGAAGGATGCCTGGGGACTCAAATCAAGAATCTTCTCCCCACTTCAAAGGCACAAACTGGGTGTGTATAGATACTGAACCTTAGATACCACCACTTCAGTAAACGTCTGGACCTGTGGATACTCTGCCAGGAAGAAGGACTGCTGAGCTGCTGAAGAACCCCACACTGCTGCACTGCTCTCGTTTGACTACTGCCATCATGTGCTGCTGCTTTGCTGTGCTGACTTGCTGCACTCCTGTCTGGGTGGGGAGTGGATCTGCACCTCATGAACCCAGAGCCCCAGAGTGACTCCAAGTGCTAGTTGGCTGGTCTCCTGACCTGAGCCTCATGAACAGAAGGCTCCACCAACATTTCAGCTGCACCTGGACTCTGCCATCTGTGAGTCTACCCTGACAAGCGGTGCCACCCCAGTCCTGAACCCTTGGAAATGTGCTTAAGGTGCTTTGCTAGCCTTTGTGGATCCAGCAGAAACAGCGCATCTCCTCTACTGCACAGCGCAACCCAGAGCAGAACTGATACATCACCGCTGCTGCGTGGATTGGACCTGTGGCAAAGACCCATATTGCTGCTGCAGTCCACCTTACATTTGAAACCGTCGCAGTGCAACACTTCCTTGGCTCATGCCCTTACATCCCTCATCCACGGCAGCTACCAGCGATGCCTGTGGACTCCACATCGCAGCCTCCGAGCTCCTCAGAACTGATGCATCACCCTGACTGAGCATCTCAGAACTGACGCCTTGCTTCGACTGTGCAACACATCTTTGAACCGGATCCACACAACACTCCGCAAACCAGTATTGAAGCTACTTTGTTTAGGGAGCAGTGGTTAATCTGTAATAAAAGAAGTGCTGGTGCTCTTGTCAGGAGGCAGCTTCACCAGCCCATTTCTCCTGTTAGCGCTGCTTAACACAGAACCAACAAACCCTAGAACTGGGAAGGGAATGTGGTGTAATGGCCAGAGCCGCCAACCTCAGAGCTAGGGAACCAGGATAGAGTCTCAGCGTTGGCTCAATATCCTATGATTCTGGGCGAATCACTGATTCTCCCTGTGCCCACCAAAAACAAAAGTGTCCTTAACTGGTGCTCAAGTGCCGGTATTGATGATTAAGTGCTGGTGCCTAGCACCGGAAACTCATTGCTCAAATTAAACACTGTCAGCGGGCCTAACTGGGTCCCTGTAGCTGGCCCACGCACCATCGCAGGAAACATGAACTTGTGACTACGTCCTTGTCTGGTGGAAACAGATATCCGCAGTTGGCGCTTTACACCTTTTGCCACTATTTTTTACTGAAATCTTTACAACTGCATATCTCTGGTTCTACTAATTGGATCTTTGTCATTTTAGCCTTGTTGTATGTACTAAAGAAAATCACTCTATTTTTCTAACTTGGGTGTGGGCTCCTCCTGTGATGTGTTTTCACTGTGTTACTGTTTGAAGTGTTGCACAAATACTTTACCCGTTGCCTGTGAGTTAAGCCTGAATGCTCTGTGTCTGAGAACAGGTTAATTTAGGGTTTGCTTATCTCTTCACCGAAGAAGGATTGTGGTTGCTGCTTAGAAGGGGACCCCCCCCAACCAGTAACCCATCTTTTTACAGCGTTATTTTCTGAAAAAACATTATTTTTGCAGGACTGTTTTTTCGGCAGGGCTGTCTGATTTACATATGCTAGATGATTACTATAATAGCACACATATGCTAAATCTGATGTAGTGGAAGCCTTCCAAAGGAAATTCTAAATGGTTAGAATGTGTGTATTGAAACATTTCCTTTCTAGAATTATTTATTTTGCTGTTGGAAACATGATTATATTTAAGATGTCAATTTATCTAAAAGAGAGGCTGATGTGGTCAGTAAGTAGGACTGAAAAATGAAGAAGAATTTATGTTAAATAAGATTCTCACCAAAGCTTTGTAATGTACAAGGAGACTCTGAATTTCATTTATCCAGGAGAAAGAGAAATGCATGTATCAAATCGCTGACATCTCATTTTAAGAATCATTTATAAATGCATGTATTTGTGGACATTTTCACCTGTTACTCCTCACTATCAGAAATTATATCATGATTTAATTCATACCTTGCTTACTACAATTATGAGATGCAGAGGTTGGCATGGAGCTATAATGAATATAGAGAAAAAGAGGGACTGGGAGTAATCAAGGTCCAGCACATACACTCTCACTTCTATACATATTAACAAAACAATGTGCTATTCCTAAGCGGAGTTAGGGTTGACACCAATCGTGTAACCTAACCAAATTTCAGGCCGGATGGGATATAGAAAATAACAGAGCAAGAGCCCTCAACCACCCCTAGGGGTGGAAGCTTCATCATTGAGCTAGCTCCTCTTTGGGCCTGCACTACAATGCCCAATAGGCCCCGTAAAAGGGGCTCTTTGCCGAAGATCTTTTCTCAAATTTGTCTTATGGGACTGGAAATCCTCCCAGACACCCAGTAATGACTAGGAATGCAGATTGGTCAAATCAAACAATATTAAAATTAACTAGGGATCACTTAAGACTACTTTATTTGAAGGGTGCCTGTCAAAGGTTAAAAAATGAAAGAGGTTGGAAAGGCACTTGAAATATGGAATATCCCATCTGCCAAATTCTAAATAAAGCCCAGAGATAGAAAAGGTCTTCATACTGCGATGGCTGCCTTTGTTTCGAACATACTTTGGTGGTGTGTTATTTAAGCGTTGTGGTCTTCAAAGGAGGAAGCCAAGTGCATTGAAGAGATAGCATTTAAGTTTTCATCTCTTGAAGGGACAAACGTTGCAACATAAAGGTAACTGCTCTGTTCCTTGGATCCTTCAACTTTTAAATATTGGGGGTGATCAGTGCTTGACATTGAAAGATAGAAGTGTAGGTACCCAATACCAGGGTACCTATTTGCTTCACATAAAGTGGTGGCACTCTCCAATTGAAAGTACCTTACACCTGCTGAGAAGTGCAGGTACTCACCCTCTCAAAATGAAGATGTGCAGGCACTCAGTACCGAACAGTATTGGGCCATTTAAAGCACTGGGACTGATGCTGCTATGAGTGGATTATTTTTTTAGGTTGAGCATTCGATACCTTTTGTATATACTTTAGTATATACTTATATGTGTATGTACCTGTGGGCACTGGAGCTCAGCCCTAGGACTTGTCTGCCTCCGCTTAGGGACTTTTTTTCTGTTCAACTGCCTCTGTTTAACTGTCTTGATAGAAAACGACCAGTAGAGGTCAGTAAAATACCAGAATTGCTTTCTGCTTGTTCAACTGCCTCTATTTAACTGTCTTGATAGAAAACGACCAGTAGAGGTCAGTAAAATACCAGAATTGCTTTAGAATTCTCTAGATTCCAGTCCATAGAAATTGTCCTCCACAAGCACCCATAGACAATATTTTTCTTTCTTCAAATCTTGTATTTTCAGTGATAAGACCACCGAAGGCCCTGATTTTATGTTAAAAGCAGAGCTTTGGACTATACCATTTCCCACTGAAAGGCAATATTTCTCTCCATGTGTTCCCATACCTGGCATGTCATGCAGTTTGGTGCTTACATTCCCTCCATGTTAAAGGACAGTAGATATTTCAGCACCCAGGCTAATGTGCTGTATAGCTGAATACATATAAGGTCCCAAAGGCGAGACCGATTGCATTGCAAATTCTTGTTTCACTAGTTTTAACAGTAGCGCAGATTACGATGAGAGCGCTCACTACAATCACTTGCAGGGGTTTAGAACTCTGTTTAATTTGGTGGTGGGAGGAGCATGCGGTGAACATGGAAATACAAAGCGTATAAAACATTTGTTAAAATATGTGTGCCCATAAATACCCCTTCTTAGAATATAATTCTAAACCTGGCTTGAAACTTCAGCCTGAACCTTGCCTAATTGGAAATTACCCCACTATATTTTATTTCAAGACTTTAAATGAAGCATGTAGGTTGCTGGCCCAAGAATATCATTAAAAAGAAAATGCCTGTGCACTATTGTAGCTAGATGCTGGCTTAGAAGAGAGAACTGAAATAATTGCAGACACCAGGAGAAGAAGGTAAAACTCAGGTTTAATCTGCTACAATCGACATTCATCGCCCAGAGTGACCGTTGGTCCAGGCGCTTGCGATAGAATCTTCATAACATTCTAAGGGCAACAATAGGAGAGACAGGGAACGGGGGAGGGCGGAATGAACCAAATGGGAATGACATTATAAATTACAACACATCTCCCTTCTATATAATTGAAAGACAGAAATCATGATACATCTAAGTCATGTTATAATCTCTGTGCCATATTGGTTTCTTACATTGGTTCCTTAAATACCTTCCCTCAGATCTGGAATTAGATGGTGCAGTAACCTTCGGTGCTTGTTTCACAACAGGATTCCAAGTATCAATACTGTTATCTCTTGCTATTCTGTCCTGACTCCAGATTTGACCATCATCGAGACATACCACATTCTTGAAAACCTTACAAATTCTTTTTCTTTCTGAAAACTTGGAACAACTTGAAGGTGTATACCTAGGTAATTTTACCCATACCCAGTCTCCTTCTTTCCAAATCGTCGTCTTCTCTGACACCTTGGTGTTGTACCTATCAACATAACGCCCTTGATGACGTTCTATTCTTTCCATTATCTCACCTCTATTGACTTCTTCCACATCATTGCCAACTAAGCATAAAGGACTTAATTTGGTGCCTGGTTCTCTTCCTTTAAGGGCTTTGAAAGGTGTCACCTTGGTAATAAAGTGGGGTGTTATTAAGTAAGACCAAATCATATTATCTAATTCTTTCTTTATGTCAGTACCTTTGCCAGTATTTAATTGGATGCAATCCTTGATCATTCTATTCACCCGTTCTACCAGGCCATTTGCCCTAGGACAATATAATGCCGAATATAGATGTTTCACCGAAAAAGTATGTAAGAACTCTTTCATCAATGAAGATGTAAATTGGACTCCATTGTCCGTTATCAAAATTTGGGGTACTCCCTCACTTCTAAGTACTTCCAGGAGAAACTCAATGACTGTGCTAGTAACCACACTCTCAACAATCTTAATTACAACCCATTTGGAGTGATAATCTACTAACGTGAGAATTAATTTACCATTCAACCCCTTAACATCAATAGGGCCAATGATATCCAGTGCCAATTTGTTCCAAGGTGCATCCGGTACCTCCACAGCTGAAATCTTCCCTTTTTGTAAGTGTTTACTCTTGTCACTGTATGCACAGCTTATACATTGTCTAATGTTCTTTTCTACCATGGAATCCATGCCTGGCCACCAATAATGTAATCTGATCTTGTTTTTCGTTAAACTACAACCTAAATGTCCTTCATGTGCTAACAAAACTATTTTCTCTCGTAAGTTTTCTGGAGGAACAAGTTTATTCCCTCTATACACATTTTCATCCTGTATGAAGAGTTCATTTCTCACTTCCCAATATCCTCTTATGTTACTATCTAATTCAGAGCATCCATTGGGCCACCCTTTAGTTACAAATTCCTTTACATTCTTAAGTGCAGAATCACTACTTACACTCACCCTCCACTCATCTTCTTGTATACCTTCCATTATAGTGGCCACCACATATTCTTCAGTTCCACTAAGAGCTTCCCCATTGGCTTGTAAGGGTAGTCTTGATAAGAAATCCGCTGCGTGATTGCTAGGTCCCGGAATGTAAACAATCCTAAAGTTATACCCTTCCAACCCTAGAAACCATTTAGAAATTCTTGGAGTAGTCCTTTCAATATTCTTGACTGAAAAAACATTCACGAGGGGTTTGTGATCTGTTTTTATAACAAAAGGAATTCCCCATAGGAACACTCTAAAATGTTTTACGGCCCAAAAGCACGCCAACGCTTCTCTTTCTACTACAGAGTATCGTGCTTCCGCCTCGGACAATGACCAAGACGCAAAAGCTACTATTCTCTCTACCCCATTAACCACTTGGCTTAGAGTGGCTCCTAAGCCTTTAGTGCTTGCATCTGTTGTGAGTATTGTGGATTTACATGTGTCAAAGTGTCCTAAGAAAGGTGCATTAATGATACATTCTTTCAAGTCATTGAAAGCTTTTCCACATTCCTCATCCCATACAAATCTTACATTTTTTCTCAACAACATCTGTAAAGGGTGTGTGATGTCCGCAATTTTTTTTACGAATTTTGAATAATATTCCGACAACCCAAGGAAGGACTTTACTTCATCTTTAGTAGTAGGTATCGGTGCAGACTTGATCGCATTGATCAAATTGATTTTAGGTTTTATTCCCTCTCGAGAAATTACATGTCCTAAATATGTTACTGATTTTACACCAATCTGGCATTTTTCCTTTTTTAATGTCAATCCCGCCACTTTTAGTCTGTTTAACACTTTCCTAAAATTCTCATTGTGTTCTTTTTCATCTTTTCCAAAAATAAGTAGGTCATCCTGGAAACACAACACACAATCTATTCCATTAAGTATTCCTTGCATCCCTCTCTGGAATACTGCAGCCGCAGAAGCCAAACCAAAAGGCATCCTGCGAAATCTGAACGCTCCAAATGGCGTTATGAACGATGTCAAAGGTTTGCTAGTGGGGTGCAACTCGATCTGGTGGTATGCTGATGACAAATCTATAACCGAAAAAAACTCAGTATCTCCTATTTGGCTCAACATTTCATTAATATTTGGCAAGGGATGTCTGTCAATCCATATATTGTTATTTAACTCCCTCAATTCAATGCATAATCTGATCGCTTTATTATCTGGTTTGGACGTGATAACAATGGGAGCAACCCACTCTGCACTTTCAATTGGTTCGATGACATTCTGACTGACAAGTTTCTCTAATTCTTGTTTGATGGTTTCCTTTAACAATATAGGCACATTTCTACACTTATGGGCCACAGGTTTAGCATTGTCTTTTAAAATTATCTTGTGTTGGTAATCCTTCAAGCATCCTAACTTATCCGTGAACACTTCTAGAAACTCATTAATTAACTCAGTACCACAAATCGATCTGTCAACCAAGAGAACAGGAACTTCTGCACTAGGATCAAGCTTGATTCCTAAATCTTTTTGATGTGCCCAACCCAAAAGGTTCGAACCGTTTTTGGCTACATACACCTTACCCACTGTGCTTCGTCCCTTGAACATAATCCTCATTACAGCCATTCCTACCAATGGAATAGGGTCTTTGTTGTATCCCACGGGCACTACATCTGGTTCAATCAGTGATACAATATTTCCATCAAGCTTAGACTGAAATGTTTCTCTATTAATGAATGTAAAAGGGGAACATGAATCTGCATAGACCTCTACTTTTTGTCCCTCTAGTTCTATTTCACACTTCGGTAGGTCAACCATATTTACACTTTCATTCCCTTCCACATTCACTTGCAAAACAAACTTACTATTACTCTCTTCATACAGGCCAATGGCATTTACATTTTTCTAAGCAATGTCCTTACACATACTCGCAAAGTGTCCCTTGCGGTTACATTTTCTACACATAGCCGTTCTGGCCCAACAAACGATGCTATTCGCTAAATGTCCTGTGCTACCGCACCTAAAACATCTCATCTTATTTTCTGAAGTAAACGTTTTCTTTTGCTGCTCATTTGAATTTTCATACTTCTTCTTACTATTTATGGCACAAACATATTTCAATTCCTCACTTATTTCATTTACATCCTTGTCACTAGAGACAGACATTTCTTTTATGCATACCGCTGTGTGCTCTATGCTCTTTGCAATTTCTATGGCTTTTCTCAAGTCAGGATTTCCGACTAACAACTTTTCCTGTATTTTCTTAATGTTCGTGCAACGTACTAACTGATCCCTGATAAGCGAATCAGTCAACTCATTGAATTCACAAGTATTTGCCATTCCTCTCAATATCGCAATGTAATTACTCACACTTTTGTTTTTTCCCTGGATTCTACCATAAAATGTATGTCTTTCCAGAACTACATTTATTTAATCTGAAAACTGTAATTCTAGCTTCCTAAGAGTGACAGTATAAACATCTCTTTCCTCAATTTCTTCATCATCCTCCTCAATCTCAGGGAGACTATCAAATACTTTTCTTCCTTCAGCTCCCAAGTTATGTAACAATATATGTTGCCTGCGTAGCGCTGAAAACCCACTTGCACCAATGGCTATTAAATATGTCTCAAATCCTTTTTTCCAGTTCTTCCATGTCATGCTGGGTTCCCCTGCTTCCGAGAGAAATGGAGGTGGTTGGCTCATACTCGCCGCTGCCATGTTAAAATCTTCTTGCCTAGACTTTACTTTATTTCTTAAGGTATTTTGCTTTACCGCTATAATTCTGCTTCTAGCAAATAACCATTAATAGTAAGTCAGCTTAACGCGAGTACTGACTCGCGTCTTTTCCTACCCCTTCTTTTCCAAAACGATTCCAACCTCTGAATAATTTTCCTCTGTAAGATGGAAATACAGTCTTTCCACAAACTCTCCAATCTTCTTTCTCTTTTGCGCAATATTTCGCTTTTCACTCACCATAAGAAATGTTCCTCCACAATCTTCACTTCGTGTTTTCCCTTTTTTTTTTTCCACACACGAGGCGAAAAACTTTACCCCCCAAGCTATCCAAAAATCAAGGGTGATCTCTTCAAAATGCGCTTTACCCACCGAGTTCTCCAAGCATCGAGCGTGGTCTCTCCAGAAGGCTGAAGACACTCCTCCCGCTGTACTGCTGTTGCCCGACCCGGATGGGCTAATTACCACAAGGCTCCTCCCCTGGGCTGTACTGGCAGCTAACGCGATCACCTTCCATAGACTTTGAAGGCACTCCTCCCGCTACGACGCTCACGTACAACCCGGATGAACTTCTCGCTTTCTGTTTCTTCTCTGTCACCCTCCAACGTAACTTCGAAACTGTAGATCTTCCTCCGATTTCTTCCCAGTTCCGATCACCGCATGACTTTTGGGCCACACACAAAGGGAATATCGATTTGTTGCCCTTCCCGCAACACTCATCGCCAGTAAAATAATTGCAGACACCAGGAGAAGAAGGTAAAACTCAGGTTTAATCTGCTACAATCGACATTCATCGCCCAGAGTGACCATTGGTCCAGGCGCTTGCGATAGAATCTTCAAAACATTCTAAGGGCAACAATAGGAGAGACAGGGAACGGGGGAGGGCGGAATGAACCAAATGGGAATGAAATTATAAATTACAACAAGAACATTTTGTCCAGTTATGGCCTAAACAGTGCTTTCACGGCTGAGGGAGATATGGACTGCAGTGTGTGTCAATGACTCATTATGGAGCCAAACCTTTAAAAAGGTCACAAACACATTTTGAATGGTGCTGGGTCTATGCTCTGTGAAGAGAGGAGGTCTACATGTTTCTGTGGCTTCCTTTCTGAATGGGAGGTTGAGGCAATTTGCAGCCCAGCAAATAGTCTAGAAGTTCACAAGCAAGAGATTGACGACTCTCATTTCCATTGGTTAACATTTTGCATAACAGCCTTATTGCATCCTCTTGGTGCTAATCTCTTTCCAAAAACCTGTCTGGCAGCGAGTGTGTGCTTGATGAAGCACCATATGAAACTGACCTAGAAAGGTTTCCAATAGGCGACTGATTGAGCCATCTTATTGGGCTTTTAGGAGTTTGTGCACTTTACCACTGCTAACTAGTGCTAAAGTGCTTTTGCTCTCTCCTCTAAACATGGTGAAATTGGTTTACACCCAATCTGCACATTTAATTTACTTATATATTGCTAGTAAATAGGCATTACATGTACCCAGGACCTTTAAATTAAATACTACTAGTGGGCCTTCACCACTTCATATACCAACCACATCAAGCGGTGTTTTAGAACATGTCTCAGGCCTGCCATCACAGCATGTGTGGAGTTTTAAACTAGCATTTAAACCTGGCAGTGTAAACCTTTTGCTAGGACTAAATCTTACTTGCACTGTCTCAAAAAAACAGACACCAGTCTATTGTCACCCAAGATCTACTGGAGCTTGGGCAAGGGAGGGAAAGACATCCCAGAACAAAATGTTTCTCCCACTTCAAAGCTGGCATCAGCTCCAAATATTGGACTCTCAGACCAACTCTTCAGTACACCCTGGATCTGTGGATACTACAGAAGAAGTATCTTCTGCGAGAGGACTTCACTGCTGCTTGAGGCCTGCCCTGCTGTCTGGGGAGGAAGACTGGACCTGCTCCCTTCATCCCAGGCCACCTGAAGTGACTCCAAGAGTCAGATGACTGACCTCCTGTTCATAGCTACCCTGATCCGTAAAAAAAGAGAAGTGTTTTGGATCTACCTCCTCAATGCAGTAAATAAGGGTCTGAATGAACATTGCCCCTGGGAGAACGCGATAATATAACCTCTTGGTTTATCGAACGCGCACCCTTTACCTGATGGACCCACCTGGATCCCCCTTGATCTGCCCAGATCCTTATTCACCATTCCCTTTGACATTTTTATTGCCCACTTCTTTAGCCTATCCCACCTTTCAATTGCTTGATTGTTGGATCCCTAGCTAAATTGATGTGATCCTCTAGCCCTCCCTTTGATTTATTGTTTTTTTCCTTAAATTTCATTCTGGTCATACTTGCGTCACACCCTTTAGATATATATATATCCATTTTAGAATATTTATATTCAAATTTTTCTTTCCAAGTATGAGATACATTGTACCATTTAGCCCTGGAATAGCTTGGAGACGCTCTATTTCTCCTTTCTTATTGTTTTATTATCTTCTTGTTTTCCTCTTTTTTTGATAGATTGACCGGATTGTCTCATTGAATCTAGTCTATCCTCCCTTTCAAGATGGCCACCTTGCTTTTTTTTTACTATTCACCCGCAGTTCTCTTTTTATTTCCTATTTCCGTTGATGACTCTTAGCCTCCTATTGGCTAGCCTACATTCTGTTACGGCTTATTACGTCTCTCTGCCTCCCACGTACCACCCGTTTCCGGAAGAAGCCTAATCGCTTGTAAAATGCTGAGACGAACGTTCCGCTACATGTCATTCTGCTTGAATATTCAGGTAAGCTGCTTGGGACCTTCGTGGGACTCTATCCCATTACTCTCGCTTATATGTGGCTCATATTGTTACGTGATATTGACTTCTCGCGCTTTGCCCTTATATTCGTTGTATGTTACTGCAAAACTCTATATGAGAAGGGTTTTTTTCGACCATCGCCTCTTAAGTTTTGGCGAAACTTGGTGTTTTAAGCACTGGCTTATCTCCGCTGTTGCAACGATTGTCCATGTAGTATCTTACCTCTATTACCTCCATTTTTTAGGTTACCCTGGGGTGGATATTTTCTTCCCTTCTCTCCCCCGCTTATTACATAATCTGTTGCATCTGTTCTCTACTAGAAAACGATTGATGAGTAGAACAGCTCCGTCTCTTACATTAGGGGTACCCTAAGCTTACTTTCTTCCTCATATAGAAGGTATCTCTATATTTATGTTTATATTGATCTGTTATTTTCATTGTTGGTTTCAACATTTACTATGTATTTTTCATTTCCCCCATTCATGTACTGTCTACAAAATCTTACTTTTTTGTTTATACAGTTTATGTGCTTTAATCCTATGATCTCATATTCTTTTTGGGACCTCATAGATATCAATCCTGTTTATTGCGTTTAATTGGTCAGAAGTCCTCCATCGCCTACCGCACCTTCTGATGAGATAGCCGCTATACCCAGTCCGTATTCTGGAGACTTATTATTCCTCCCGTTGGACAAGGATCCTATGTTGGCCTGTTGTTGGTAGGTGGCATTTGTTATCTTTTGCCAACTTGCGCCTATCCTACTATATAGTGAATCCCCCAGACTTGACTGTTAGTTATGTTTTTTATTTCCTTTTTTTTATTAATATTCTGGATAGATATCCCAGGTCCTCGACCATCTTTGGAACTCATTCCATAGGCCGTGGAAAAACTGCTATTCTATCTTCTGAAAATAATACAATCGCTAGGTACTTTGTGGCTTCTTTTCGAAGAAATCCGTTTGATAAATCATTTCGCGATGGGCTATATGTATCTTTCTGATGTAATTTTCCCACTCTCTTAACGCACCTACTGGGCATCTGGTACTATTCTCATATCTTCTCTTTTTCTTATTTTCCTGGCAACCTATGTCGCTTTGACGAGTCTTTGGCGTTTAGATTTATGCACCCTTTATTCTATAGTCTTAACACTTGGAGAATACCCTTATTGTTTTCCTCTTTGTATATCAAAAAATGTTTCCTTTTCTCTTTTTTGTTATTGCACTCTATTCCAATTTTAAATTGTTACACTCATCCTTTAACTTAATACCACCATCGTGGCAAACCTTAAGCGACAAACAATTTATACAATAAAGAAATATATGTATATATATATAGATTTTATTAAAAAAATCATTATGACATAAAAAATTGTCAATCTTTTTCGAGTACTATTTTATTGCTCTGACTTTAAATTGTTTTGCAGTTTGAATATGTATATACTTCTTTTTTGATTATAGTTGTGTCTGTCCCACACTACTTGTCCATCTTCGCCCTGATGAAGGTGTAGCCCCGGCTGGGGCCTGACACCGAAACGCGCGTTGGCATTTTTTAGACCACTGGGTTGCTGAAACTTCACTACCCATACGTTGTGAATGTGAATTGTGAAATTGTTATCTAACCATCTGATGGCAACTCTATGATTTCAATGTGCTTTTATTTCTGTGAACCGATTCCATGTGTTGCTGTTAATAATATGATGTTATTGTGGAATGTGTGTTAATATGATTGTGTTTTATGACTGAGATGTGTGGGACTGAGCTATTATATTTACATGAATCTTGAAATGTTATGTTATTAGTCTAATGTTATGACGTTGATCACTCTGAAAAATCAATAAACTTGAGTGTGATTCAATGACACCGCAATCAAGTTGAATTGTGTCCTGGTTTGCCCACGGTCTGTGGTCACTAATCGTTGGACCCTTTACAGGGCCTTTTTGAATTATCCTGGCAGGTATTTCTCTTTATTGGTTTTCCTCATAGCTACAGGGACATAAGAAGCTCTAGAGATCTCCCTGCAACTGCCCAACTGACCTGCTGCAACTAGGTCTCCCTGGACCTGCAAATGGTCTTTTCCTGAGCCCTGCTGTATGGTCTTTTCCTGAGCCCTGCTGGCCTCTGCTGGAGTGAGTTCCTGATCCCCAAGAGGTACCTTGGATGGCATCAGTTGAACTACTCCTGGAAGAAAAGGAGTAATCCTGAAGTCTTGGGCTCTTTATGACAATGAACAGGCCAGTTCACGCTGAGATCTTGCTACCCTCGATGACAGCCAATGCGAAGGTCTATAGGACCCAACTCTTTGCGTATCATCAGCCCCCGGTGACTGCCTATGCGAAGCTCCAGCATTGACCATCCGTGATGCCTGACATGATCTTAACACTATAGCGCCCCTCATCCATGATGCCCAGCCTGCTCTTTGCACGACAGTGACTACCATCTGCAACGTTCTGCCTGACCCTCGTTGCCTCCTCCACCCCTAACTGGACTTCTTGCAAAGAAAACTTTTTCAGCTGGACTAACCTGATCCCTGTATCTGGCTCACGCTCCACTGAGATTGGCCTGAACTTGTGGCTCTCCCCCAACTACCATGTCCAGATAGCTGCAAGTGGCACTTTGTGTTTTTAGGTGCTATTTTCAACTACATGTACGAAATTGCATATCTCCGGTTCTACTGATTGGATTTTTGTTGTTTTGGTGTCAAATAATGTATTAAATGTTACCCAATTTTTCTAAATTAGTGAGGGAATTACCTTGTGTTGTGTTTTCATTGTATTACTGTTTGTTTCCTGCTTAAATACTTTCTACATTACCTCCAAGTTATGCCTGACTGCTTTGTGCCAAGCTACCAGAGTGTAAGCACAGACTAATTTAGTGACTTTTATTTTCTACCCTCACAGTGATTATGGTTAGTGCTTGAGTAGGGTTAACACCCCGTCCAAAAAGAACGATAACTACATTTCTCACATTGATGTTCAGTGATGGGATTCAGTACTTGTGTTTGTGTTGTGTCATTCAGTGACATTGTGTAACACTAAAATCCCATATAAATAACTTGATACCAGAAGCGACCTCTTTTTACATTCTTTTTATTCACTCAATTGTTTTTTTTTTTCAAATTTAATTCCTGCTTCACCTTTTTGCACTTGGGACCTTTTGTTGTTTTGCCTGTGATACCTTGCAAGCATGGAAATGGATCACAACTGGCTATCATATTACAATATTAGGGTGCTGAAGGAGTTATGCACGGAGAGGGGGCTCGTTGTGAAGAACAACTCCGTTAAGCTGGACTTTTGGGCAGTCCTGTATGCGTTTGAAGAAGCACGCTGGCGGAAGGTTTCAACAGAGTACCAATAGGGTGATGACCCTGAGAATGATGATGAGGAGGAGGAGGGCAATGACTTGGCAATGGCTCCATAGGAGAGAGGAAGGCTGATAGAGATGGGGTCTCCTGCTGGTTCCCATGCAGAAAGCAGAGTATCCACCCCTGAATAGGTGAAGGAAAGATAGGATGAGAGGGACCTGAAGCTAAAGCTGGCCAGACGGGCTTCAGAAGAGAGGAAAGCTAAGGCAAAAAGAGCCTTGGTTAAGGAGAAGGCTGAGGAAGAGCGAACCCTGGTAAAGGAAAGGGCTGAGACTGAAAGGGCTGAGGCCGAGAGGGCCTTGGCAGAAAATAATATGTTGTGGGCTCATAAAATGAGTCTAAAGGAGCTGGGCCTAAAGCTCAAACAAGCCTCAGAGTCCAGCAGAAATAGTGGCAGCAATACCCCAGTGCCCAATGGAGACAGGAGGGTCCACATTCCCAAGGTGCTGGTGCCTCACCTTATTGTGGGGGATAACACTGATGAATGGTTTGAGGCCCATGAGGTTGCCTTAGAGATTTACATGTTCCTTGAGGAGGATTGGGGAGCTAGTCTCTGGAGGCACATTCCCAGTGAAGGGAGTGATGGACTGTTTGCCTAAGGTAAAGGAGACACTATGAGACAACTTCTGGTTAGTTGGGTGAAGGGTAATGAGGTGAACATTTATGAGGGTCTGTACAATTTGGTTGGAAGAGATCACATGTTCAATCAATGTTTTCAGAGCTACACAAACACTTGACTTACTGCAAGCTCATTGACTCCAGGGAGTTTGCAAAGGAGGCAGACCTCTGGATTAGCACAAGAGTATCTGAGAAAATTCCTGGGAGTGATACTGAGAGGGTGGTTCAGGTTCTCCTAGAAGAGTGACCAGCACAGTGACGAGACAGGTCCCATGATAGTGTGGGGTGGGGATATGGTTGCCATGCTCTTTCTAAGAAAAGGAGGAGATGTTCCAGTGTATGATGGCCAGGGTGCTCCATTTCCAACCTGGGTGCATTGAGTTCTCTCAGTTTGGGGCACAAGCAAGAGAACCTGGTGTGTACCAGGAGGCCATCCACTGGTGGGTGCTCCACAGGATTAGGTAATCTCCAGGAGCAGAGCATATAGCACACCCCGGTTCCCTTTAGCTAAGAAGGGGATTCAGGCCAACTTTGGTTAAGCTCAAGAGGACAATGTCGTCTGCATAGGCAAGGTGAGAGAGTTGTAACTTGCCTAATTTCGGAGAATGCGAGTTGGTTCTATCAAGCTTTCCAGACCGATCTGATATGAATAAGTTGAATAGATGTGGGGCCAACACACATCCCTGTTTCAAGCCGATAGTATTGTACACTTTTCTTGAGATTCTAGCACCATCCCCAAGTTTCACTTGAACCCAGGTATCTGTATAAAATAATAACAAACCCCTCAATATTCTATCCAGTATTTCCCAGGTTTTTAGTTTTGCCCACAGTAATTTCCAGTCCACACTGTCAACAGCAGCATTTAAGTCTATGAAACACAGATGCAAGTCCTGTTTTTCACTGTTACATTTTTCTGCTCTCATAGTTATTGATAGGATATTCGAGATAGTTCCAATCCCCTTTCTAAAACCTGTTTGATTGATTGGGATCAGATTACGTTTTCCAGACCAATTGACCAGATCTTCAAGGATTAATGAGGCAAAATATTTAGCTTCTTCATCATGTAGGGCAATTAGCCTGTAATTAGAAGGGCTAGTTCTTTCTCCTCCTTTATAAATGGGGGTTTTAAAATCGATCCGAGCCATCTTTCGGGTACTTGATTATTAGTCTCTACATCAGCGTATAGCTTCTCGAAGTGTGTACTCCAGTATTCAGAGGCATGTTTATAGATGCCTTGGGGAATGCCGTTCGGGTCCGGAGCCCCATTGCTTTGCCTTCATTTATTATATTTGCTATATCCTCTGTTGTATAATCAAATCAAATCCATTGGTAGTGATTGACAGTCGCCTACATCCATTAATATTAATTTATTTGAAATTACTGCTGCTGATTGTTTCTGTTGAGCATTAGATGACATCTGTTTAAATTTCTGTGAAAGAAAGTTGACCCATTCCTGCTCCTGAACATTTGAAATTAGGATGTTTCGGTGCCTAGCCAGTTGATTTATCGTGTGCCAAAATTTGTTCGAGTGTGGGTGCCTTATGCTGTAAATTAGTTTGGTCCAAAAGCTCTCAGTTTTCCCTTTTTTGAATTCCCATATCTTCCTTTTGTATTGTTTTCTTAATAGTCAAAATTTCTCCCATGCTGTCCCTTCTGTGTTTTTTGATTGTAGCTTCCTTTGTGTTCTTTTTAGGTCCCTTTTTAAGTCTCGCCTGACCAAGGGCATGCACTGATCTGGCGAGACTTTTTGTGAGGGCTCAAAAAATGCTACCATGGCCAGCCTAGAGCTACAGTGCATGTGCTTGAGCGCGCGCTTAGGAGCAGAGGCTGGCAAACCTCGACATGGTCATTAGGCACGCTATCACTTTCACTTTCGCCCACGGTCACTTTTGCGGCGCCCCTTTGATGTTCTCGTTCAAAGAACATCAAACATCAAAGAACATGTTGTTGTGTTAATGCTTTGCTGCACCTGTTTGACTTACAATGTGCTTTCTCTTTCCAGAAACTCGATGTTTGTGTTCCTTTATTTTCAGATGCTTTTAGTATTACTGTTTTGTGACTTAAAGAACATTAAGGAAATGTTACTGTGAAACTGGACAGCGTTCAAAGTGTTTATTTCTGATTGCAGCGGCTGCTTCATGTCCGTTGCACCATTCAGGGGGTCCTTTCGTTGGCGCTTTCATGAGGACATGATGAGGAAGCTGGTAACTTTTGGCACATTCTCTTTAAAAGCACAGCATGTTGGCGACTGGTTAATCGAATAGACCTATGTAGCGCTTTAGATCTCAAAGCGCTATGGTGGGTGCAGCAGTTACAACTCATGAAATATGGGGTGCAACTCACAAGGAGGGGGCAGGTTTGAGTGCACATTGGCTGCAATCGAACTCTTAAGATGATGGGCTGTGTGTATCCATTGTCAGCATTCAGTCTTCTCTAAGTGTTCTTGTTTGTTTTGTTTTTGTGTTAATGCTTTGCTGTGCCCGTTTGACTAACAACGTGCTTTCTCTTTCCACAAACTTGATGTCAGTCTTCTCTAAGTGTTCTTGTTTGTTTTGTTTTTGTGTTAATGCTTTGCTGTGCCCGTTTGACTTACAACGTGCTTTCTCTTTCCACAAACTTGATGTTTGTGTTCCTTTATTTTGAGATGCTTTTAGTATTACTGTCTCACACACACACAACCACAACCACACACACAACAACACACACAACCACAACCACACACAACCACAACCACACACACAACCACACACACACACATACACAACCACACACACACATACACAACCACACACACACAATCACACAACCACACACACACAACCACACACAACCCCAGACATAACCAAACACACAACCCCACACACAATCCCACACACACACACACAACCACAACCACACCCACACACACAACCACACCCACACACACAACCACACCCACACACACAACCACACACACAAACAACCACACACAACCACACTCACAACAACACACACAATCACACCCAACCACAACCACACACAGACAACCACACACACACCCACACAGACACAACCACACACACAACCACACACACAACCACACACAACACACACACACAACCACACACAACACACACACAACCCACACACAACACACACACACAACACACCCAACACACACCCAACACACCCAACACACACCCAACACACACACACAACCAGATAACCACACACACAGCAACCACACACACAACCACACACACACACCCATAACCACACCCACAACCACACCCATCCACACAACCACACCCACACCCATCCACACAACCACACCCACACACAACCACACACAACCACACACACACAACCACACAAACAACCACCCACACACAACCACACCCACCCACACACAACCACACACACAACCACACACACACAACCACACACACAAAACCACACACACAACCACAACCACACACACAACCACACACACAACCACAACCACACACACAACCACACCCACACAGACAATACACACAAACACACACACAACCACACACACACCACACACACAACCACACACAACCACACCCACAACCACACCCACAACCACACCCACAACCACACAGACAACCACACACACAACCACACACACAACCACACACACAACCACACACACAACCACACCCTCAACCACACACACAATCACACCCACAACCACACAATCACAACCACACAACCACACACACACAACCACAACCACACACACACACACACACACACAACCACACACACACAACCGCACAACCACACACACACAACCACACACACAAATACACACAACCACACACACACACCACCACAACCAAACACACAACCACACACACAACCAAACCCAACCACACATCCACACACACCCACAACCACACCCGCACCCACAACCACACCCGCACACACACACAACTACATACACAACCACACACACAACTACATACACAACCACACACAACCAAACCAAGCATTGGCACAGCCAATAGGTCTCGTCTTTGTGACCTTATAAGTGTTTAGCCATGCAACAGTTGATGTGGTTGCACCAAGGATATTGTGCTGCATAACTAAATACTTAGAAGGTCCCAAAAGCGAGACCTATTGGCTATGCCAATGCTTTTTAAATCTTTCACCTCTTTTGGTAGCTCTTATTTGGGTCATATCTTTTATCCTTCACCTTGGGTGCTTACATTTTCATCTTTAGTTTGCCTAGGAAGAGAGACCAGGCTTGAATCTTATTCATAGGTTCGTTTGCAAATTCAGCCAGGATATCTTTTATTATTGAGAACCAATCTGTTTTATTTTCGTTTGTCCATTTAATATGTTTTAAGTTGGTTGTATTGATTTGGCCCTCTGGTATATTGATAGACTGAAATCTTTCCACGTTAAAGTTTAATTTGATGTGTTGAAACGTGTGGTCACTCAAGGTGGTGTACTCTATATAAGCACAGAACAGCAATGGCATTAATGGAAGATTTATAATTGTAAAATCAAGTATCATTTGTGCCCTAGGGCGATAGTATGTTTTTTTTCGGCGGACTGTCTGCCTCCGTCCGTCCATTGAGCACTCGCATACCTTGGTATTCGAGATCTGTTACTAATTGCTGGCCAAGACGATCCGTACGAGCCTTCGTCCCAGCTTGAGATTGCTGTTGAACACACCAATATGTGTTATCTGCTGTCAGGATTTCGTCTTCATCCGGCGTGAATATCAAATTAGAATTACTATCACCAGTCACTATTGATCAATCAATCAATCAATCAATCAAGACATTTATAAAGCGCGCTACTCACCCGGAGGGTCTCAAGGCGCTAGGGGGAGGGGGGTCCGCTACTGCTCGAACAGCCAGGTCTTGAGTTGCTTCCTGAAGGAGAGGTGGTCTTGGGTCAGGCGGAGGTGGATGGGGAGGGAGTTCCAAGTCTTGGCTGCCAGGTAGGAGAAGGATCTTCCTCCCATGGTGGCTCTTCGGATGCGTGGAACGGTGGTGAGGGCGTGGCTGGTCGATCGTAGCTGGCGTGTGGGAGTGTAGAAGGTCAGGCGGCTGTTGAGGGATCTGGGCCCCAGGTCGCTGAGGGCCTTGTGTGCGTGGGTGAGGAGTCGGAACGTGATTCTCTTGCTGACGGGGAGCCAGTGCAGGTCTCTCAGGTGACCGGAGATGTGGCTGTGTCGGGGGATGTCAAGGATGAGTCGTGCGGAGGCGTTCTGGTTGGAGTCTTTTCTGTAGTTTGGCTGTGGTTCCGGTGTAGAGGGTGTTTCCGTAGTCCAGTCGGCTGGTGACGAGAGCCTGGGTGACCGTCTTTCTGGTTTCGGTGGGGATCCATCGGAAGATCTTTCGGAGCATGCGTAGGATGTTGAAACATGATGATGAGATGGCGTTGACTTGTCTGGTCATCGAGAGGGAGGAGTCCAGGATGAAGCCCAGGTTGCGTGTGTGGTCCGTAGGTTTGGGTGCGCTGCCCAGGGCGGGGGGCCACCAGGAGTCATCCCAGGCGGAGGGTGATGATCCCAGGATGAGGACTTCCGTCTTGTCTGAGTTCAGTTTCAGGCGGCTATTCATCATCCACTCGGCTACGTCTTTCATCCCTTCGTGTAGGTTGGTTCTGGTGGTGGCTGGGTTGTTGGTGAGGGAGAGGATCAGCTGAGTGTCGTCGGCGTAGGAGATGATGTTGAGGTTGTTTAGGCGTGCGATGGCTGCGAGGGGGCTCATGTAGACGTTGAAGAGGGTGGGGCTGAGTGATGATCCTTGCGGGATGCCGCAGATGACTTCGGTGGCCTCGGATCTGAACGGGGGGAGGCGGACTCTGGGTTCTTCCGGCGAGGAACGAGATGATCCAATCTAGAGCCCCCTCTTGGATTCCGATGTTGCTGGGGCGCTGTACTAGGGTGCGGTGGCAGACAGTGTTGAACGCTGCGGAGAGGTCTAGGAGGATGAGGGCCGCTGTTTCCCCATTGTCGAGCAGGGCTCGGATGTTGTCAGTGGCTGCGATGAGGGCGGTCTCGGTGCTGTGGTTGGCTCGGAAGCCAGACTGCGAGTGGTTGAGGGATCAGTTTGTCTCGAGGAAGGCGGCAAGCTGTCTGTTGATGGTCTTCTCGATGACTTTGGCAGGAAAAGGCAGGAGCGAGATGGGGCGGTAGTTCTTGAGGTCAGAGGGGTCTGCTGATGGCTTCTTCAGGAGGGCGCTGAGCTCGGCGTGCTTCCAGCTCTCCGGGAAGGTGGCGGTGTTGAAGGAGCAGTTGATGATGTCCCGGAGTTGGGGTGCGATGACGGAGTCGGCCTTGTTGAAGACTTGGTGGGGGCATGGGTCGGTTGGTGATCCGGAGTGGATGGTGTTCATCGTGTGGATGGTGTCTTCGGTGCTGACCGGGGTCCAGGCGCGGAGGGTGGTGGTGGGGGTCGTCGGTTCGGTGGTTGGGTGCGTGGTCTGTGCGCCGAAGCTGTTGTGTATATCGGCGATCTTGCAGTGAAAGAACGAGGCGAGGGAGTCGCAGAGGTCTTGTGAGGGGGTGATGTCATTGTTTCCGGCGGTGGGGTTGGAGAGCTCTTTGACGATGCTGAATAGTTCCTTGCTGTTGTGTGCGTTGTTGTCTAGTCGTTCCTTGAATGCTGTCCTCTTGGTGGTGTGGATCAGCTGGTGGTGTTTGTGGGAGGCGTGCTTGAGGGCGGTCATGTTGTCTGTAGTCGGGTTTTCTCGCCAGGCTTTCTCGAGGGTACGGCAGTTCTTTTTGGAGTTTGAGGTCGTCGTTGAACCAGGAGGCTTTCTTGCTACCGGGCCTGCTGGGGTGGTTTTTCAGAGGTGCGAGGTCGTCAGCGCAGTTGGTGATCCACTGTGTGAGGTTGTTGGCTGCTTGGTTGGGGTCCGTTGAGCTGGCGGGAGGGTTCTGGCTCAGTGATGTGGTGAGCTGGTCGGTGGTGATCTTGTTCCAGTTCCTGCGGGGAGCCTGTTGCGGGTGGTGGTGAGTCGTGGTTCTTCTGAAGCTGAAATGGACGCAGCTGTGGTCTGTCCAGTGGAGTCCGGTGGCGTGGCTGAAGGGGATGTACTTGCTGGAGGAGAAGACTGGATCAAGCGTGTGTCCGGCGTAGTGGGTGGGGGAGTTCACCAGTTGCTTGAGTCCGAGGTTGGCGAGGTTGTCCCGCAGGGTGGTGGTGTTGTTGTCGTTGTTCTCCAGGTGGAAGTTGAGGTCCCCTAGGAGGATGTAGTCAGCGGAGGGGAGGGCGTGTGGGCTGATGAAGTCTGCGAAGTCTTCGCTGAATTGAGTGCGGGGTCCTGGGGGTCTGTAGATGAGGGTGCCTCTGAGTGTGGTCTTGGGGTCGGTGTGTATCTGGAAGTGAAGGTGTTCGGCAACTGTGAGGGTGTCGGAGTTGGTCGTGATGCGGATGGTGTTCTTGTGGACGATGGCGAGGCCTCCTCCTGTCTGGTTGACGCGGTCCCTCCGGGTGATCTTGTATCCGTCCGGGATAGCGATGGCGATGTCGGGTGCTGAGGAGGCGTTCATCCATGTTTCCGTGAGGAAGGCGACATCTGGAGATGTGGTGTCGAGCAGGTTCCAGAGTTCCACGGCGTGTCTGTGGACGGAGCGGGTGTTGAGCAGGATGCACTTCAGGTGGTTGCTGCTGGTGCTCGGCTTGGCGGGTGCGGTACAGGTCCGGATGCAGGAGAACTTGCAGAATGGCAGCCGAATGGTCCGTGGGTGCGTCTTGGGGTGGCTCTGCAGCAGCCAGGGATCCGGCCGGAGTTGAGTGCGATGAGAGTGGCGGCGTTGTAGGACTTGCGGGTGGGCTGGCATCTGCGGGGGCCAGGGGGTCTGGCGCTGGGCGGGGCCTGGCACGGACGGGCGCAGACGGGCTTGCCTTAGGCGTGCCTCCATATGAGTGGGAGAGGGAGGGAGGAGCAGCTGGGAGGTGGGAGCGGGGAGGCCAATGGGTGACAAGGGGGCGGGGCCACCGGGACGCAGCGGTGGGAAACGGGCGGCGAGGAAGGGGCACACAATCAAGGGTACAGAAAGCAAAAAAGTGGTACAGATAATCAGGGCACAGAAGGCAAAAGGGGCGATGAGAGGCACAGAGACAACAGGAGTATCGCCAAGGCAGAGGCTAACACGAGCGGCAGCGAACGAAATGCAGGTCACACAGGGGGCTGCGTGGCGGTGAGGGGAGCGACCTGCCTGGTGAACAGGGTCAAAGGTCGCTCTTTCTACCGCTGCGCGGCCTCCATATGAGTGGGAGAGGGAGGGAGGAGCAGCTGGGAGGTGGGAGCGGGGAGGCCAATGGGTGACAAGGGGGTGGGGCCGCCGGGACGCAGCGGCAGGAAACGGGCGGCGAGGAAGGGGCACACAATCAAGGGTACAGAAAGCAAAAAAGTGGTACAGATAATCAGGGCACAAAAGGCAAAAGGACACAAACACTCAGGACACAGAAGGCAAAAGGGAGACAGTCAGTCAGGGCACAGAAGGCAAAAGGGGCGATGAGAGGCACAGAGACAACAGGGGTATCGCCAAGGCAGAGGCTAACACGAGCGGCAGCGAACGAAATGCAGGTCACACAGGGGGCTGCGTGGCGGTGAGGGGAGCGACCTGCCTGGTGAACAGGGTCAAAGGTCACTCTCTCTACCGCTGCGTGGCCTCCATATGAGTGGGAGAGGGAGGGAGGAGCAGCTGGGAGGTGGGAGCGGGGAGGCCGATGGGTGACAAGGGGGCGGGGCCGCCGGGACGCAGCAGCGGGAAACGGGCGGCGAGGAAGGGGCACACAATCAAGGTTACAGAAAGCAAAAAAGTGCTACAGATAATCAGGGCACAAAAGGCAAAAGGACACAAACACTCAGGACACAGAAAGCAAAAGGGAGAGAGTCAGTCAGGGCACAGAAGGCAAAAGGGCCGATGAGAGGCACAGAGACAACAGGAGTATTGCCAAGGCAGAGGCTAACACGAGCGGCAGCGAACGAAATGCAGGTCACACAGGGGGCTGCGTGGCGGTGAGGGGAGCGACCTGCCTGGTGAACATGTGGGCTCAGCCCAGCATAGATTTGAAATTGTTTTGCTCAGACGATCATTTTTTTCCTTTTTAGTTTGGAACTTCGGTTGTGTGTAGTAATTAATCAATATTATCATTCTTTTATTATCTGAATATTGATCCGAGAATTTAATAAGTTGTATACTAGGGTCGGAGATTTCAGCTGTTCAGTTAAAATTTTTAGAGCAGTAGATACATAGACTGTCAGTCCACCTATTGCACGGCCATATTGCTTACATTTTTCTGCTGCTACTGTATAGTGGGTAAAGCCTGCTATCAGATCTTCTTGCTTCCATGTCTCTTGCAATGCAATTACGTCACAATTTACCCATTCCTTAAGTGGGAAACCCTCCTCGAGTAGTTGCCTTGCCCCAGCTATATTCCAGGATAACATATGTATAACACCAGATCCGACGTAACCCTCCCTATCTTTCTTTTGTCAATTACTCCTCTATTTGCTAAATAAGCTGGGAAGCCAATTCCATTGATCTGAGTTTGAATCGATCTCCCCATGAGGATCTTTATCTGATCCTTCTGGGGACTGGGCTGTATTACTCCAACCTTTTGCATTTTGTGAGATTGAGTAAACCTGTGTGTGTGCTGCCGTCTGATTTAATTTTCTATGTATTTGCTGTGTTTGAAGTTCTTTCAAGGGAAATGGATAACGGGGAGTAATGGGTGCTGATATTCGTATACCCCAGGCTAAAAATTGATCCGAACTATTTAATATTAGGTGCGCTAGTTCTGGCGTTTTCCATGTGGTCAATGTTTGTTCTTTAGTTATTTCGTTGTTCCCTGGAAGAAATTGGACAGCTACGAGATCTGACGATTGTATATTCTTTAGTTCCATAGTTTCAGCCATAAGTTTCAAGATATTGCTTCTATTTAAAATGTCGGGCCTGCCCTGCGTTTCATATTCTGGTGTCCATATTATCTGTTGATATATCTCATTGTGATGTATTGTTCCCCTTTTTAGATCCTTAACTTCACGATTCTTCAAATGAGATTTGCCCTGATTTGGGATACAGAAACTTAATTGTATCAAGCTGCATTGCTTTACTACATTGAGTCCTGGTCTTCAACTTTGAAGTGCTTCTGAGGGGCATTGGTCGCTCGCTTCTTTTAATGGCTGTAGAGGTAAAGAAGTCACTTCCACTTTCTCTTCTTTTGTGTTAATTTCCTTAGGGGTAATTATTCGATTAATTGCATTATCTATTTCCCTATTTAGTGCGGGTTCCAGTGTCGATTTTTGGAAATTCAGCTGGGTTTGTAGCTTTTATATCGCTTTTAACTTAGTTGTTTTTAAGGGTCCCTCTGTGTGGTTTCTACCTATACCCATTTCCCTTTCTTGTGACTGCAGTCTCATTGGAGTGGCTGTTGTCTGTGTTTTATACTCCTTATGACTATGACTAACCGCATCGTCAGCCACTTTAGCAATCCAAGTGTTTTTTTCCCGATTTCCTATATTAACTGAGGGTTTACCCGATAGCTCCACCTTCTGGGAATCTTTTGTCGGTTGAGAGGAACAAGCCTCTTTTCCATTGTGGTTGAACCCTTGAAGTCTTTTTTCGGAGCCTGAGTTGTGTCACTGTATGTATCCCCTGTCCCTTCAGTAGAAGAAGCGGAGTTACGTAAAGATCTGTCCAGTCTAGTTTCAGAGAGATGTTCTTCTTGAGATCCACCTGCTTTGGATTTAGAGAAAATAGAGTATACTCTAATGCCTCGCTGAGGCTCAGGGGCAGGTATTTTGTTTCTTGCTTTCTTTTCCTTCTTTCTTTGTCTTCTCGATTGCGTTGGCTTAATTTCTTGTTGCCCAATTGTACCATTCTGTGCTATTGCGTGATTAGTTCCTATGTATTCCACGTTCCCGGCTAAGGGGGTTTGAAAGTCATTCTTTTGTTCTAGTGTAGAATTTGTAACTACTTGTGGTTGAATCTGATTTATAGATGCCTCAGATTGTTTTATGTAAGCTGTCTCTGTTTTAAGAGCCGTGGTGATCAAGCGTTTATTCAGATTGAGTATCTGTTCTAACCTTGTTGGTAATGAGCTTAATTTATCTAAGATTGGCCCACATGTGCAGGCTGGTTCCTGTGGGGGATATGTGGATTGTACTCTTTTCATTAGATTGGTTAAATTATCAAGTTTCATGTTTATTCCAGCTATGTATGATGCAAAGACGTTCATTAAATCTATTTGTAAATCCAATTTGTCTGATTGCATTATCAAAGTTGCTGTTGATGTTTGCAATGCTTGCAGTAGTGGTGTAATGAATTCGGTTTGCCCAGTAGCATTGCTATTGTTGATGTTTACGCCTTTTTTGGGAGTTCTGCCAGATCTCTCTATTTGTTTTGGTGATGAATTGACTCTGACGTCTATTAGCCTGTGTTGTCCGCCGCTATGGCAAGTATTAAATAGTTTGTTCTCCAATTCTTCACTTCCTTTGTCCTCCTCACTAATCTCCTCTGTGTCTACTGTGGATTTATTTGCCCGAGACTCATCCACGTTAGCAAACGATAGACATGAGTTTAGCCATAGCTGTGCGAGATCTTCAGTACTTGATTGTAGGCTTTGTGAGCTAATTGTTTGATCGTGCTCAATGGCTTGGGAAGCGAGGCTTGTTGAGATGTTGAGATATTAAGATCTGGAGTCTTTTCAGCCTTTTGGATTATAACTAGACCCCCTGGCATACTTTCTCCCTTGGTTATACTAGGGGC
Source organism: Triturus cristatus (assembly GCF_964204655.1). Taxonomy (NCBI): domain Eukaryota; kingdom Metazoa; phylum Chordata; class Amphibia; order Caudata; family Salamandridae; genus Triturus; species Triturus cristatus. The sequence goes on from NC_140585.1 coordinate 739,755,119, forward strand.
AAGTAATAGCTCTTGATGCTCTATTTTAATATTAGTATCTTTTGGTGCCACATGTACTGTCGCTGTTGTTGTAATGGTATTTTGTATTAGCGTTCCCCTGTGCTGTTGATGCTCACTGTAACAAGATTATCTAATTTTTACACAGCTTCGACTCCTTCTTGGCGGACAACATTATTTACCATAGTTCATTCTGTTGCTGCATGATTTGGAAAGTGAAAAAATAATTTGGGAATCATCAGCGTAGGTGAAAAGGGATAGTCCTGCGTTAACAGCAATATCCGCAAGAGGCCTGGCATACAAATTAAAAAGCAAAGGGCTCAAAATGGAGCCCTGAGGGACTCCAAAAGGTGAGGAAAAGATGTTGGAGCTGTCTGACGTAGAAAACACTTGAAAAGTGCGGTCAGTAAGAAAAGAAGATAACCAGTCCAAGGCTGAACCACAGATGCCAAAGGATTCAAGAGTGTTAATAAGGATGGATTGTGAGATAGTATCAAAAGCCGCGCTCAGATCTAATAATATGAGCGCTACTGTCTCACCGGAATCCAATAGGTGGCGCAGTCTTTCAGTCACGCCTAAAAGTGTGGTTTCAGTCGAGAAACCAGCACGAAAGCCAGACTGAGAAGAGTGGAGGAGATTATTTGTATCCACAAATTTAACAAGGTGAGTGTGGATATGATTTTCTAGAAGCTTAGAAAAGATGGAAATAAGAGATATGGGGTGGAAATTAGACAGGACTTTAGAATCAGCAGCAGGCTTTTTTAACAAAGAGACTACCATGGAATGCTTCCAGATTGGAGGAACAATAGAAGATTTTAGGGAGAAATTAAGAACTTCCATAATAACCTGGAGATGGACGGGATCAAGTTGTTTCATAATGGAAGCAGGTAAAGGGTCATTGGGAGAACCCGATTTAATGGTACCAAGAGTGGAAATAAAAGTTTCCAGTTTCAGAAAGGGCCAGCAAGACAATTTAGAAGGGGCACTAGAATGTTCTTGAAGAGTATCGGCCGGAATTGAAAGGGACCTCGTGCAGTTAAGGGGGGAGTTTGCTATTTCTAAATGGATAAGTTCTATTTTATCTGAGAAAAATTTAGCAAGATCATCACAAGATTGCTTGTTAAGAGGCAAAGGTTTTGCTATGGTCTGAGCGCCAGGCAAATTTTTCACTAAGCTAAACAATGTCTTTGGACGGTTAGTAGCCTTGTTAATGGTGACACAGGTGTACGCAGCACGCGAGGATTTGCATAGGTCATGGTAAATTTTTAAAGAGTTTTTGTATGCTATTTTCAAATCTGGAGCATAGTTTCGCCGCCATTTTCTTTCTAATGCTTTGCATGTGGATTTTTCGACCCTAAGGCTGTCAGTAAACCAAGGCGCAGGGGGGTGGTGATAGGTTGATTTTTTCTTGACAGGGGGAAGGCATACTTCAACAGCATGGGACAGCCAATTTTGGATGTTTTTAGCAGAGACAGGTACCTGCATAGTAACGGCGGGTGTATTTTCCCTTAGTAGGTTTTTCAGAGCGTTAGTATCAACTTTTTTCCAGTCCCTAGTAAAGAACATGGACTGTGGGAGGGCTGGGAGAGAGCTATCAGGGGCCTGAATTTGAAATTTCAGTAGGAAATGGTCCGACCAAAAAACAGGTAATGCTGGTTCGCACACAATAGATGTAACATTAGAGAAAATAGGATCTAAGAGATGGCCGACTTTATGAGTGGGGCCAGAATTACAGAGAAACACATTCATAGCTAGGAGATCGGAAATGAGATTGGAGCATGTGACGTTGGTAGTTTCTTCCAAATGGAGATTTAGATCTCCAAGTAGGAAGAAATTAGAGGAAGTCAAAAGAAGAGAAGAAACCAAACCAGGCAAAGAGGACAACCACAATGAGGAGGAACCAGGAGGTCGATAGAGCAAAAGCCCTGAAAAGGAAAAATTAGGAGTAAGTATGAGTTTAAATCGTGCGGCTTCACAATTAGGATGGTTGACAGATTCTAAGTTGCATTGAAAGGAATGCTTATAAATAACAGCAATTCCCCCGCCCAACCCAGTGGTTCGATCCAATCTAGCGATGGCATAATTGGAGGGAAGGGCAGCAGCTATATCTGGCCCAGAACTGTTGTGAAGCCAAGTCTCGGTCAAAAAAAAGGCGTCTGGTGAATCTTCCAGAAGGAGATCAAAGATGAAGTTTTTGTGCTTAGGGAGGGAACGGCAGTTTAAGCTTAGGAAGCGAAACTTAGGAACAGTGTTATCAGATAACGTGGCTGTACGGTCAGTAAACTCCAATGAGTGGGTCAAGGAGAAGGAGCAGTGTGCCCCCAAACAGGTGAAAGTGCGAGCATTGTCAACAGCTAAAAGAGCACAATCAGTAAAACAGACCGGTCGTAAAGCAAGGAGTTGAGACAAGGAGTAAACTAATCGTGGGGAGCCTAAAGAGGACAGAGGGGCAGGGGTTCTGGCCCCTGGCCCCGGTCTGCCACGGACTGGCGCAGACGGGCTTGCCTTTGGCGCACCTTTGGTGCGCCGCCGACGCGCCCACTGCGCGCGTCAGCAGGCATGCCTGATAAAGCCTGTTGAAGGATCACGTGTCCGCAAGGACAATGATACCCCGCCTCCCCACAGCAGACCAATCAAGGTTCTTCCGCGATCTCCCTCCACAACAAACGGGAAAGCCCGTGGTGGAACGGGGAGTGAGCGGATCGAGAAATGAACGAGTATTGTGCAAAATATCAGTAGAGCAAAGTAGCAGCAAAGCAAACTAAAAACACATTATGGACATTTCATTTAAAAGCGGTATATGAATTAAAAATGAGGACTACACATATACAGGGTACTAACTTTCCAGCGAGCGTCCGCTGCACGCGTCAGCAGGCATGCCTGAAAGCCTGTTGAAGGATCACGTGTCCGCAAGGACAATGATACCCCGCCTCCCCACAACAGACCAATCAAGGTTCTTCCGCGATCTCCCTCCACAACAAACGGGAAAGCCCGTGGTGGAACGGGGAGTGAGCGGATCGAGTAATGAACGAGTAATGTGCAAAATTGCAGTAGAGCAAAGTAGCAGCAAAGCAAACTAAAAACACAGTATGGACATTTCATTTAAAAGCAGTATATGAATTAAAAATGAGGACTACACATATACAGGGTACTAACTTTCCAGCGAGCGTCCGGTGTGAACCCTATATAATAACTACATACCACAATAATTTGCATTTGGTCTACTCAGTAGACATCATGGAGACCACAGCATAATGTCTATGGAAAAATATTCAAATAATATAAGTGTTCACAAAGATTGGTGAAGGTGAACATTGGGAGCATTTTCAATTCTTAGCCTTTTATTGAATGTTTTATTACATCAACTAAGGAAGACGATGTGGTATAGTGACTTAATCAACATAGAGACCTGGTTTTGAATCCAGCTTAGTACTTGACTAACCCTGGGCGTAGTTTGCGTAGTAGCACTACACGTAGAACGTTCAGCTACTTTGATCTATGCGTAGCTGATAACACAGCATCTTGCACACTGCAAGTTACGATAAAATTAGAAATTCTGTCTTTATACGATACAACGCATATAGTCATTTCACATAAGTGAAAATGATGCGTTAGCAAGCAGTGAGAGAGGTGATAATTTTGGGATCCTCCCTAACCTAGGGAGAGAACCAAGCAGATGCCTTGAATACAAAAAGCACATTTTCTTGAACGATTCGGCGGTGGTCCCATCCTCTGAGGACCACCCCAAGCACAGTTATTGGCAAAAATACAATCCCAACCAAAGGCCCTGCAAAGCATTATGGGACAAGATTAGCAGTGGGCAGTGAATATTATAGTATCCAATATCAAAATAATTCTACACAGAGCTGCAGTTCAACTAGTCGTTACTAGATGTCCCTCAGGAGTGAAATGCAAAAGCATTGAAATTATTGTTACATCAAGCTGCAGTTCAACTCGTCGTTACTAGATGTCCCTCACGAGTCGACACGAGTCAAATGCAAAAGTTTCATGAAAGGGTTTCAATGCTTTTGCATTTGACTCGTGAGGGACATCTAGTAACGACTAGTGGAACTGCAGCTTGATGTAATAATAATTTGAATGCTTTTGCATTTGACTCGTGAGGGACATCTAGTAACGACTAGTTGAACTGCAGCTCTTTGTAGAATTATTTTGATATTGGACACTAATATTCACTGCCCACTGCTAACCTCGTCCCATAATGCTTTGCAGGGCCTTTGGCTGGGATAGTATTTTTGCCCATAACTGTGCTTGGGGTGGTCCTAGGAGGAAGGGACCACCACGGAATCGTTCACCAGCATGATATGCTCTTTGTGTTCAAGGCTTCAGCTTGGTCCTCTCCATAGGTTAGGGGGGACCCCAAAATCATCACCTCTCTCATTGCCTAACATTTTTCATTCACAGTTCACTTTTGTGAATTGGTTATATCATTTCTAGAATGTAAAATTGCTGTAGCAAACCATTCGTGGGTTATGTTGCAGTTACTACTACACTACGTGTTGGAGCACAGATTTCCACTGTGCTACGTAGTACTGCAAACTGCGCATGTCAGCGAAGCGTAGTAATATGCCTAGGTTTATACTTGATCTAAAAGTGTGTAGGTCTGGGAAAATAAGTTAATCTCGGATGGTGCGTATCTATCTGTTATTTCAAAGCTTTAAGCTCTCACTTGATGGATGCAATTTTGCTTCGATTTCCATTGCTCCCCATAAATCTTGTTAATCCCCAGCTAAGTCTGTGCTATAACAATATAAATACATATATGTTTTTCCATTGTGAACTTATCCTGCTTACTCTGCTCTATGAATGTTCCTTCCTTTTAAGCTCTTTATGAACTCCCCTCATTTTGTGATATTCAGATAAGAGTCCCATTTAATTTTCTTTATCCCAGTATGTATCACACTTTTCATTAGGTTCATGTAAGTCTCCTTCTTTATGTTTGTAGGAGTACTTTCTTGTGTTTATTGGGAGATCCCCATGCACATCTTCATGTTCAATGGAAGTATTTGTTTATTATCTGTCTTTAGTTGCTTTTGATAAGAAAAAACACTTTTCCAATTGGCTTCATTGCTTTCTTTTCTGTGTGTCAAACATGCACACTTGCAAAAGACTCTCTCGGTACCAACCATCTTGCAGACATTCAGGTCTGGGGAATGCATTCGAAGCTTCAGCAGTGCTTAGTGTCTGAGTGGAAATTATTGGCAAAGTCAATAGATCTGGCTATAATGTGCTGAAGCATGAAAATGCAGACGTGCACAATTTCTGTTTGCATTTGTTAGCACATTAAACCGAAAATTATTGGCAATGTGTGCTCTCATACTTTACTGGCTTTGAGGATCTTTCTACATGACGTGGTAGCCCCACCACTGTGGTTTGAAGTACTAGCTCCCCCCGAAGTTTGGGTCGAGTTGTGCCCCTGCAACACACATACCATTTTCGGCCGATAGGCATGGGTCATTTGCTACACTTAGTGTAGCACTTGGATTTTTTTACATCCCCTAAAGTTTCATTGGCTTAACATTGACTACAGCACCCCCACACTGTTGGCTGCCCGTGGTCCTCATAAGAGGGCGCCCTCATTAGTGCCACATGAGTGCACACGAGACAGTCCAGCGTTGTGGGACCCCCTAGGGGTCCGCGCGCAACGTCACTTCCGGGCAGTGTGTGGGCAGGGGAAGAGGTATAAGTGCCTCTCCCCGCCCACCTAGCGGCCTCTTTGCCGCTGCCCTTGACGCCGTTTGGGTCGTGCTATCGATTGTTGTTGGTTCAGCTGCTGTGGGGCGCGTTGTCGTGCGACCGGTCGAAGTTGGAAGCGAGGTGAGCGTCACCCATACCTCCCTCCCCCGGGTCCCACCATGCAGGCCATGCACGGGTGGGACCTCTTCCTAGTTGCAAGTTCTCTGGCCTGGCCCCCGCAGGAGGTCTGCGGGTGTCGGTACCTGCAGGTGGAGTTGTGGTGAGGGTTTGGAATGGGGGGGCAGGGCAGTGGGGGGTTCCAACTCCCCAGCCATCCGCCACGTAGGCTTGCACAGTCAGCTGTAGTATGAGAAGCGTTTTTGCTCCTCTCCCTAGCATCCAACATGGCCCCCTTTCCCGCATCTGTGCGGGAAAGTGAGGACTAGTCTCACCTAGGCCTGGGGTTGTTCTACTTGCCCGGGTATCAGGCCGGGCAGGTGCCAATAAAGGACTGCGACTGTGTTTGAGTGCAGCTCGGCTCACGGCACTCTTTTGACCGGCGGCGGGTGGGGGGGCCATATGAGCAGGTAATGTTCGCCATGGCGAAGCCACGTGCATCAGTGTGGTAGCAGTGAGTGCGGGGCATTAAAAGCCCCCTCCACACATCTGGGCGGGAGGTCAGGCCCCGTCTCTGGATCATTGTCAGGCCTGGGGGCTCAGGGTCGTCACAGGTCCTGACGTGTGTGTGGCAGGAGTTGTTCGGCACCAGCCACTCATCTCGGCGGGTTGGGGCCAAGCTGGTGGCTGCATCCGCCGGGTTGTAATGCTGTTTTCCAGGCGAGGAGCAGCCTGGTGCTATTGAGCGGGGGAACAATCAAATGTGTTAATTACTGGTCCTTCCCTCAACGAGGAGGAGGGATTCGAAATATAACAGTAGCTATTGATGTTTATATACCTATGTATAAATGTTTGGCTCAGCTCAGTCATCGGTTGGGAGGCTCAGCACGCTGTCTACCATTTCGGAATGAAAGCCACGTCCTGCTGGGGCGGAGATAGTTAAAATATTCCAGTAAGGACCCGACAATTCGCACCAAGTCTCTGTTCTGGTAAAGGGAGATAAAAATAGCACGTAAGCTGGACACCGCACCTGCAGCCTGCTCTTTCCAGTGAGAATTTGTTTGGTACTCGCGTTTTTCATACTAAGAGGCAGGTTTCGGTATCCCTGATCAAAGAAAGATGCCAGGGTATACATAAATAGATTATAGGACTGACGGTGATTCTTATTTTCTCGGGTTCCTCTGTTAAGGCAGAACTAGCCTGATGGAAGACCTCGAAATGGCATTATAGGTCTAGTCGAAAATGACCTATTAAATTAGCCTTCTTCTGATTTACTACATTTTATTGCAACCCACCGAACATCAATGAGGCTTGCATTGACGGTGCTTGTAGGAGTGTCTTTGTGGGCTAGAGAGGCCGTGTCAGGAGTGCTGTGGCTTTGGCTGGTGCGTTTGCTGAGGGAACCTTTCCCCCTGTTAATTTGTGTGTTGGATGCAGCCAAGGTGGCTCCCGCTAGACCAGTACATCTGCAGCCCCGACTCATGGTGTTGCCGTGACTCATTGTGGAGAGGTTGATTGGTTGTATTTTGTGGCGCAGCTGGGGACGAGAGCCGGTTTTGGGGCCTTAGTTTGCAATGTTTTGTCCCATTGGCAACTGAGGCGGAGTGGACGTGACTCGTCCTTATTTGATGGTTTTGAGCACCAGACATGGCAGCTCGGCATTTGGTGTCATGGGTCAGTATACACGGTTTGCAGAAATGGGTAATTCCCTCTTCTGGTGGCAACATACGGGCAACAAGAAACCCAAGCGTATGCTATTCATCTATCCTCAGGGGGTGTTTTAGGGCACGGGCGCCTAGTCATCACAGTGCTGGGCTTTTATAAGGTACAGCCTTGTATACCGGCAGTGGGACTCACTGGGGTTTGCTCCAGGTTGGCCCGTATTCTGTCTCACCGTTCCAAGATGCCAGCGTATCCCCTTTCATGGCGCCATCAGTCAGGTTCATGGTCCCTGCTGTTTAGAACTTGGCTCAGTTCTCCCCCTAGGCTAATTCTGTGAGTAAGGCTGAAAGGAGCAGTATAAAACACAGGGGTAGCTGCAGTAATTATATAGACTCTCTAAGTGGGTGCACACCCTTCTTTTCCTTCCTCCAGGTCTTCAAGGCGGGTAGTGTGTACGTGCCCATCTTCTGTACCTAACGTGCCAGGCTGTTTAGACTGACTGTATATTTATGATACTCGGCTCAACTGGAGCTACATCTATTTCATACCATACATCAGCACTTTGCCTCTCAAAGTGTCACATACACCCATACATGCTAATGTCACACATGGGCACACTCCAAGAGTGAAATGTTTAAAGGAAAAACAGCCTTTAAGACTTGGTCTCTCTGGGTTTCCCGTTGCACAAATGGGTATAATTACTGACATTGATATGTTTCCTGCATTTCCTGTTTTGATTTTGCTTGCAAGTGTCACTCATAGTCTTTGAAATGGCACCCACAGTTGCACTGCAGTTATGCAAATGTCACACATAGCAACCTGAAACTTTGGCAGCGATGGAGGGGGCCTGCTAGCTCGGGTCAGGCACGGCCGGTGTCCGGCCCCTTATGGACAAACAGGCCACCAGTTGGCTCAGGGTGGCTGAGCGCCGGGGTTAGAAGTGACCATGGCCTGCGGAATGTTGGGCCCCAGCCAGAGTTGTGGCCGGGAGTCTGAAGGGCCGTGTGCTTTCTTCTGCCCTTCAGCAGCTTGCGGCGCACTCGGCAGTCATTTAAGGATATGGAACCTCTGTGTTCCCCTCCGGACAAGGTGTCTGCGGGTGACGTCTGGCAATACGGGACAGCTTTTATGGTGCGACGGGTGAGGTTTTGGTGAGTTGGGCCCTTTAGAGCAGAGAGGTTTTCTACTCCCCTGTTGCGGTTGCATCTGGGCTGCATGGCAGCTCAGGGCGGCGACAATTGTTTGTTGTCAAGGCGTGCCACTAGGAGTTCATAGTCTCAGAGCAGGCGGCCTTGGTCTCCTGAGGTTCGGGGTCGGCAGCTTGAGTAGGGATCTATTTGTGGTCCCAGGGACGCAAATGGGTCCCAGGGCATATGGTGTTCATGCTGTGCCATTTGAATTCAGCGCATGGCTTCTGTTCCTCCTCCCGCAATCCCCCTTTCCCCCACAGACCCAATGGACTGTTTATAGCAGTAGGTAAAAGGTAATAGTGGTTATATTGTGCCAAAATGTGCCACAGTTTATGGGGTTATTGGACAGAGAAGGTTGGCGATTGATTTGCAATGTGTCATGCCTGGCGGTGCAACAGTCTAGCCAAGGTTGATTCATGTCAGTGCATTGCTTACCATGTGGGTGCCCTGCAGAGGAGTCAGGCACGCTGAAAGTTGTATCTTGGCAGAGAAAAATGGATGAAGCCAGTACATGATGCGCTTCAAAGACGTTTGGCCTTCCCGGTTTGTTATACTATAGGGGATGTCATGATGCAGGTTATACCCTGTCACGCATCAGGTGTTCTTAACGGTCTGCGGTTAATAGGGAAACAGACTCCTCTGTGGAAGCATCTTTGAATTTTAAGGAACAGAGGAACGCATTCCATTGTCCCTTCAGGTTGTATTCATAAGGCTACCGGCTCTTCCAATCGTTTTGTGTTAATTAGAAGGATAGGGGTCCTGACGGGACTACCTGAATATCAACAACCGAAATGTGAGTAACGAGGGTCAGAATCTGAGAAGTTTAACATGGGAGCACATGCTGTGATAGCCTTTTGTTACTGTAAGAAACGGAGAGCTAAAGCTCAGGTTCTGATCTTTGCCATCCGCCACAAGCGCAATTTTGGAAAAACGTGACACTTATTCCTGTGCTTAAAGGCTTGGTTAGCCGCTCAATATTTATTGGGATGAGATGATTTAGTTGGAGACTGTCGCAATTCACATACTTTGACAATCTATCTTAATTGAGTACGGTGGGCATCGCTTAGACATATTTACAGTAGAATTGCCTTGTTGCATTTTCTAGATGTATAAATAGCCAAAAGTGTTGAGAGGCTAGGAGGGACGTGTTTCCGGATCTGATGTTCCTTGCTAGACGTTCTGGCCACCTAAACGGGGCACCCCTTTTCGTGATTGGCCGTTTACTATGTTATGTCACCAAAACCTATTAGTTTTGTGCAGCTACATTAGCACCGAGCTTCTGTCAGGCGCAATTTGACTCCTGCAACAAAGCCATTTTTTGACTCCTAGGTAGTCGGTAGATCTGCGTATTCACTCATAGGCTGCTGGGCTCCCCCAGGTGTTGTGAAGAATTGGCCGTTACGTTGGGGTGGAGAGGAATGGACTGTCAGTTGGTACCACCTTTTCAAGGGAAGCAGCAGTTTTGCAGTTGCATGGGGCAGTGGCAACAGCTTATTGTCACACATCCTACGATTATAAACTGCTCTTGAGGGTTTGTGGTCAGGGTTAGCGACATGGGGATTGACTGTCCCTGACGTATGAACCAGAAACGTGATGAGCAGGAATAAAGTAGCTACTCACGCTGCCAGGACAGCCACTGTCTTCCTCGGTCCTCCAAGTTTACCAAGAAGACTCACAATAAGGTGGGTTGGGGGAGATTTGCGACTTCAACTAACAAAGGCCTATCAGCGGTCATTAGGTCGCTCACACTGGTAGCAATTAAGCAGCCAGGGAAGATGTGAGGGCGGGACACTGGAGCGTTACCCACGGCTAGTCACCCCACTTTATGAAAAGGGTAGGCCTATTGGAATTACAGAGGGGCAGCCATTTACTAGGCCATCCCATCAGATAGTGTGCCGCCCCCTCAGCCTTATATCCTCCAGAGGTAGATTATAGTGTGTACCACCGAGTTGGGTAGCAGTAAACACCTGTTATCAGGGCCAGGATATCCCTCGGGGTGAAGGTGCGCAAGCACACTCCTGTTATTTTGGCATAGCTATGTCAACCACAGTGGCTAGCTTTCCTGACGTTGTAAGGAGCAGTAAAAAGCAGATGTTGTGGCAGGTTAACATACCTCCAAGGTGTAGCTGTGGGTTTACTGCATGTGTATCTCTGGGCTTACAGCTGGGTAGAGACATTCTCTATGGGGAGTTGTCCATGTAAGTTAACTTCAGCACTTTCAAGGTAGCACATTAGGCAGCAGTGTATAAGTCAAGGGGTAACCGGGAGATTACCATCTCTAACGTCAGCAGCTGATCACAGGGTTTAGCAGTAAGCAGCCTTGGAAGCCTGGAGAGAAAAACACCACAGAGAAACTAAACAGGCATAATTCCTGTAAAATAGGAGGGACTCATGGCAGGTACGCGAGGACTCCCTTGCTTAAAGGTACATATTCCTAAGCCCATCGAGTTGATGGACCTGTACTCATCTTAAAACAAGCATTTGCAATGCAATAGGTCTCGCATTTGGGAGAGTTAGACCTATCGGCCTTGTAAATGGCAATATCTTTTACCCATATGTATTTGTTTGGAGTGGATGGATGCATATGGTGTGGAGTAGAATTATGTGGGTTGAATTGGTTTTGTTAGTTGTGGAATTGTGTGGTGTGGATTTGTGTAGTGCAATTATGTGGCATGGTGTGTAGTGGAATTATGTGTATAGTAATTATGTGGCATTGAGCGTAATGGAATTATATGGATTGGGATTGTGCGTCATGAAGTGGAATGGTATTTTGTGTTGTGGAGTGGTAAGTGGAGTTTAATTATGTGGTGTGTTGAATTTTGTGGCATGATGTAGAATTCTGTGGTATGGATTGGATATATGTGGTGTGTTGTGTAACTGTGTTGTTGAGTTGAATGATGTGTCTTGGTGTCCAGTTATGTTGTGTGAAATGTAAATGTGTGGAGTTGAATTGTGTGGCGTGATACTGTGTGGTGTTGAGTGGAATTATGTGGCATGGTCTGGAGTATCTATGTGGATTGTTGCTATGTGACAGTGGTTTTATATGGCATGTATTGATTTGGTATTGAGTAGAGTGTAATTATGTGCAGTTGAATGATGTTGTGTGTAGTGGTATGATGCCTGTTATTTATTTCATGCTATAACCTCACTTTAGGTTAGGTGATTTCACGCTGTTATTGAAGCCCACCTGTGATACATTATTAACTGGTCACAGTCTCTAAGTTGAGGCCACCACGAGAGAGAACACCTCGGACAAAACACTGACAGCTCTGCAGATTAATGTGCTTTTAATGTAACCTACCACTGAGCTTGGCAACGCTGTACACATACCTCTGCTACACAGAGACACAAACCAGAGCAGAAAAAACTTACCCCTCGCACCTAATAAATACCCTCTACCCGTACTTCAGTCTTCAGACAGTACCATTTAAACGTGAAGCGCTTATTAGGTAACGTTTTTCCTATGTAACATTTAAGCTATAAAAAACAAATAAACAAGTCCTTTCCTACAGTCAATTTATATGGCTGTTAAGGAGTGCTTCCAACCCCATCTATTTTTCGCAGGTAGTGGACACGAGGCTCAAGGAAATGTAGAAATTAGTGTCACAGCCCTCCTGGAATTAACAGATTCATTAGTGCTTTATTATTCGAAGTTTAGGCGCAACTTTCAAGCATGCACCAAAAGTTGATGCATGGCTTTCTCTATGTGATGCACTTCTCGCGGTAAGACCACAGGCATCAAAGTGGTCATGAATAGGCCACAGAACCCATTTGATTCACTTCTCCTTGGAATTGCCATCTCTCTATGTGAGAAGGACACGAATACTCCAATTCTGGGGTTTTCTTTTACAGATCAGGGAATTCTGGGACGTGCAGTGCTTGATTTGATTTCCCTGTACCCAAATCACCACGGCCATCAGATGCCTCCGTCTTAGAACATGAACAGGAACCGAATAAAATCCCCAAAATTGTGCCGGTAATTAAAAAACACGAAAACAAATGCCAAGCAGAGAATGTCAAATACGGAGCAGAGCTAGAAACACAAGAATTTCCGCAAAAATAAGGCCCGTGATGAACGAATACATGTAAGCAAGCTTGGGACAAGAGCAGGAAACAAATTCAACAAAAAATGTGCTGGTAATAAAGGAAAACAGGCAGCAAACAGATAAAGTGGCAAATTGGGAGCAAAACAATGTAGGGGCAGATTTACAAGCCCGTTGCGCCACTTTCGCGTCATTTTTCCCATGTTAAAAATGATGCAAAAGTGGCGCAAGGGGCTTGTAAATCTGCCCCTAAATGTTTAAATACAAATTGCGACAATGTTCTTGATTTCACAAACTATTTAAAGCTTATACAAAGGATTTACGATGTCCGTTTGCAAGAATATGAAGCTAGTCGTCGGTGCACGTTTTCAATTAAAACACATGAATAAAACAACAATAAAAATAATAAGTTAGACAGGAGGGTCCGGGAGTGATGACAGTGGGAAGGAGAGAACCACCGGATGGCAGAGGGAACCATATCGGTCGAGAGTGGGAGTGAGAGATAGATGTGGGAAGCACCACGTTACGATGGCCTAAACTGGATGCCGACCCTAGGAAGTACTACAAGTGATAACCCGGAACAGACACAATAAGAACCCTGATATAACAAACATTGCCAAAATACATCGGTTTGGAAAGGATGTGGCGCAGCGACCAGAGCTGCTGACTCAGATGCTGGGGATCCCGCTTCGAGTCTCGGGGCCTCAACATCGTGTGATTCTGGACAAATCACTCAGTCTGTCCATAAGTTGCCATATTAAATCTATTCAATTCAATACTATATCTACAATGTAGTCCTTTATTTAAAGTCAGGGTCACAGTGTCTACCCTTTGGGAGTAGTAAGTTATCCGGTAACCTTACCAAGGACATGAACAAAGGTGCCAAGACACACCATGGACCTCAACCGCTCGCAATCAAGCAGGATATTTTAACTCCCGGTTTTCGATAGATCTCAGACATCCATCTGGCTATACTGCGTTTCCGTTTTAATACAATGCGGGAAAACTAATGTTGGCTGCACTGTTTTTACAGCCTGAAACTTGATTACACCCAATGAGCAAGTATTGAAAGTACACGGGTTTACAACACCCTGAACGGCAAATACAAAACAAGCATTTGCAATGCAATAGGTTTTGCATTTGCGAGAGTTTGACCTATTGGCATTGTAAATGACAGTGGCTTTTATTAATTGTCATTTAAAATGCCAATAGCTCAAAGTCTGGCAAGCACGAGACCTACTGCATTGCAAAAGCGTGTTACTACAGTGGCAGCTGAGGAAAGCATGCCTACAGGAAGTCAAACATCAATTGCGACACATTCTGACTTGGTGCAGCTGTGTTGCCCTGAAGAGCTCGGCCCCTGTGCCCCGCCCTCTCCCCATAGCATCGGCCAAACAGCCGGCACACAAAATGAAAATGGTGTGCCCTGCAGTTAAACAGATATACCGTTAAACAAGGGGCACTGGAGGAATGGTCCAAATATAAAACAAAGTGAAACACTTACTTTCACGTGATGCCTGTCACAGCAGCCCGATTTCGTAGTGGGAGGTGGAGGCTTCTTCACCGGGCTCGTCACTGATTGATGATATACATAGAGAAGCTGGAGAACAGGGTTCGAGCCTCGGCGTGGGCTTCATTATTTAATTATAAAAAAAATAAACCGCGATCTCCGACGAGGAGGGTGGGGAGAGATAAATTAAAAAAATATACATGGAGGGGGAGACAGATACAATTTTAAAAAAACACGGTTGAGACGGACAAATGTAGCATCTGAAACCAAGTACAGCAAATGGTGCGATGAGGTGGCTCAACAATTAATGCTGCTGACTTTGGAGCAGGAAAACAGGGTTCAAGCCTAGGCTGAGCTGCATCATTTAAATGTAATTCAATTATGATTAAATTAAACGTAATTAAATAAACAGGGTCGGGTAAGTGCCCGCGAAAGTGAAAGTGATCGCAATCACGATTACGATCGCGTGCAACGGAGGGCGCGCGTGCACGTTCACGTGCACTGTAGCTTTTGGCCACGGCAGCTCTTTGAAAAAGCCTGTTTACAAAATGTCTCGGCCAGATCAGCGCAAGCGCTGAATCAGGCGAGACCTAAAAAGGACATTCTCCAAGGTTGAACAGACTACTGGTCATGCCTTGCCAGGACCCTGAAACACTCCAAACGAATGGGAGCCCCCATAAGGATAAAATGCGGTACACACGGACCGGGGTACATTTGGCAAACATCCCCTTTACCAAGCCGCAGGGCGGCATGTTTTGCTAGTAGTCCTTAAGTCAGGCATGCATAGTATGGGAGCTGTATTAAACAACGAGGTCACTTGCAGGGAGGCAGAGGGGACCCCGCAGACCCACAGAAGGTGGGCTGCGACAAAACATATTAGGAATCTAGCAAACTAGGGATCTTGCGGTTTGTCACACCAAGGGTCACAGTTGGTCAGCAGGTAGGGGTTACTAGGATCCAGCTACTGTAAGTAACCCTGGGGGGCGGTGTAATTCTCACTCCGAAAAGGGCGCAGTGTCTGCAATGGGGGGCTCAGTACATATATTCCCTCTAACCAGATTTGGCACCAGCCAAGTGTTTGCAATGGTAGCAATCAAATTAAGCTGTGATATGTCTGGGCCAACTCAGCAAAACAGTTGCACACTGGACCCGGTGCCATGTTACAGGCTGCTCCAGTTACAAACACACCCTGCCCGGATAGCCCTCCTTTGCAGGGGCAGCAAACACAGCGTTCTGGGCGGGCTTGGCAGAGGAGTGCATTATGCAGGTGGGACGAGGGGAATCCCATGTTTTAAAATGTCATCCATTCATACCCACCCAGGGGAGTGGCCAGAAGACGGGTCAAGTGTATTATGCACAGGCGAATTTTGAGGGTATCAATGGCACCCCTGTGATGCACCAGAAGTTTGATGGGGCGCAGTGTTATTGTTTAAATTAGGTGCAAGCTTGAATAGTTGTATAGACTGGCGTGCAGTGCTCAATAAAGGGTGTTAGCAACCTAGCATTTCTTTATTTTGCCAGGATCAAAGGTCTGGGTGGATGGCCTCCCGTGGGTATTGAGATTAGCCCGATGGGCCAAATTCAGGTAAGGGAGGCATGGGGTTTTTCCTCCACTGAGTTAATTTGGTTGGGGGTCCCAGGCATGCACTGGAACAGCTTGTTGCAGAAGCTGCGGCACAGACTAGGGGGGGTGTCTCCCCTACCAACATTTTGGCATTGCAACTGGGAGGCTAGGATAGGACTTTTCTGGGTAGGAGGGCTCTGCTGTAAGAAATGGAGTCCTCCATGTGGAAATTAAGCAACCAATTTGGGCATGTGAGTATGGTGGCAGAGATAACCCCACGTTGATTGTGGCTAGGGGCCCTTTCAGGGGATGCCAGGGAAACCTTACGCAGCAGAGTTAACTATGCCATGGGCACATTTATTGAACAAAAGTGGTTTGGCTTTATTAGGCACGGTCTGCCAAGTCCACAGGGTGGTTGGTAGAGGATAGGGACCACCTGTCTAGAGTGGGCAAGGACTGGTCTACCTGTCTAGAGTGGGCATGGGCTTGTGTGGTGGGACCTGGGAGAGGCCCTGGAATCAGCAGGATGTAAGTAAAGAATGCCTACCTTGGTGGGGGGCCCTGGTTGTGACGGTGGCAACACCCAGAGCTGTGGCAGAGTTACAGGGCGATCCAGAGGTGGAAAGGTACTCAGGGCTACCCTCTTCAGGAGCACAAAGGGTGCAAAGACCAAATTCCCCAGCAAGTCCTCACGCTGGACCCTGGAGGAGCAACGGCGCCCTGTTAGTCCTACAGGTGGTTGTAAGCCTGAGCAACCGGGGGTTGCCTGGAACGCTCCGCCCCTTCGGGGCGTGAGTAAGGGGGTGGACTGGCGGTCCACCAGTGGGAGGGGTTATCCCCTCCCCCAAAATTGGTAAGCACCGATTGGCGACGGCCATGGTGTAATGTGGCTCATCAGACGGGCCTGCCCTTGGATCGACCGTAAAATATCGCACTATGTTGGCATATTTGGTGTGCAAATAAACCTGCAGCAATTTTCTCCACAAACAAGGTGTTGTGTGGTTTAATTCCAAATAATAATGCTGTGTGTGGGATGGGGAGTGTTGCGGATATTGGCACTATGAAAATTGTCAAATCACAAAGGAGCCCACGGGTCCAGGAGGTGTCAGACCATGAATGTGATATGTTAAACTTTCCCCCAAGGGGGATTTCCGTTTTAAGGACGACTCCCCTCACACACCATAGGTGTCATGCTTCATCATAGGGGTGCCTCCTCGCATTAGGAACCTAGTCCTAACGCGGGCTACGACCCCCTCTCTATGAGGGAGGAGCTTAGGGATGTTTTCAATTGAAGCACAAGGGTTGTACTAAAAACCCTATGTGAGCTTGGTGTGGGGAGTAAAGAGAAAGTGCAGTGCTAACGTGAAGGTGAATTAAAACTACTTATAGGGTTAGCCGACAGTGTTTTATTATAGCTACCCTATGGCAGGATTAAAACCAGCATTAAGCTGAACGATGGAGCTGTCAGGATTCCAGACAGCCGTATCAAAGGGATCAACATGTTTCGGCCACTCGTGATCTTTTATAGTTTCTTGGCCTTCGTCAAGATCCAAAAACAAGCAAACAGCTACTGCAACAAGTGTGAAAAACAAGAAAAGATAGAAAAGAAATGTGGGCGGGTGGTACATTCTGGACCCAGAATTGTTGTGCTCACAGAAATCCACCGCTACAACCTGTGATAAGACAATAAGAAAGAGAATGATACAACTTGTGTGAATCATAGAACAGTATCACATTCGTGATACAAGTCACCTCAAACACGCTTGATGTTCATTCAACCATTAAGAGATCATAATGGTAAAGCAGCACTTACCACATTGGGTCATTATAGTTACCGCATCTGTCCGGGGCTGTTGTGCCAAAGGTATGGACGCTACCCCCACCTGACAGGAAGAACAGGGGTAGTCAGAAAGAGAACTAAAAACAGGATTAAAGTGTACGACACAAAACGAGAGGACACTACAACTATAAAGGTCAGAATTGAGCTAATTGCTGTATATGAATAAATGTATAAGGAGTTCATCATAAGCCAGTGAGATAGTGCCTGGTCATGAGAACTCCTCGTCTTAAAGCAGGACCGAGGTTCAGCGCAGGCACACCACAGTAGTCAACCAAGCTAACAATACCCCATAGTGGGCCAGTCCCACCGTAAACTAACCGACAATGCACTTAAACAGGGGCTGCACTGCAGAACTGGGCAGGAAGACTGCCTAGACAACAGTGGCTGGTTACCTTGTGCTATAAAGGACATCAACGAGAAAACATGCTGTGTGAAATGTGGGAACACACAGAACGTTAAACAGTTCTGGGGACCACAGGAGCTAGTCTATATTGACTTGTCGACAACTCAAGACAAAATATAGCGTGTATCAAATAAAAGGGGATACCAAAAACAAGTCACAGAAGGCTTAGAAATCACCTAATCGGTGAGCAAGGGGTGCCGCTCAGGATAGTGTCAAGCAGGCCGTAAAACCGGCCATATGCTTATATGTGCGTAACAACGCATGTCAGATCCGTAAAGGAGCTGGCAGCTGATCGCATACGGGCTCAAAAGACCTGAGCCGGAGTGAGGGAAGTGCCATCAAGTTAAAATGAAGATACTGGGCCGGCAAAAAGACTGGTGAAGCACGCGTGTGCACTGGAAGCCATAAACGGGGGTAATGGCTGTGAGAATAAGAGCCGGGTGGGTATATCAAGGATCCGGCACACAAACTATTGGTCGGGCATGCCTGGAAACTGCAGGAATGACTCATCTAAGAGGCAGTGCAGGGCCGTTCTGAGCGTCAGTCCAAGCCGGCAGGAAACCGGAACCAAGAGAACACGCCGTATAAGACGGCGATCCCGGTCACGTGCGCCAAGCGCAAAGTCTGAGAGTTGTAGTCCAGACAAATCTGCGCGTGTGCATATTCATGATAGCGCTGATGTATTCCAAACACCGCTAAGGCCATAGCCGTACTAACCGCATGGGCAGATATATGGTAGCACAGGTGCGCCCACAACATCGCCAGGGCAGCAATGGATCTATCCAAGAAAGTAGTAAAAAGATGCTAGGTGAGCCGCTGGCTGCCAAGTAAGGGTGCTCCAACATAGAACGGGCCGTGTAGCCTATCCATGAAGCCAGAATGCATACGAGACAGAAGACACTAAGTAAGGATGAGGCACAAAATGCAAACAGCTAGTTTTTACCAGAAAAAAAGGATGAATAGTGTCCCAGCTGTTGGACCGGAGGGCACAAACAAGAGGAGCGGCCTTCAAAGGTATGAAGCAGCAAAATATGGATGCCAGCATATCATAGGAGGGGGGGAATTAGTGAAACCACGAAATGGGTCCATAAGTAGCCTGGTAACCCAGGAAGTGATGGTAGTTGCGGATGATGAAGGAAAAGTGGTATATCAGGGGCGAACAGTGCAACCGAGGGTTGCCTGGAACATTCTGCCCCTTCGGGGCGTGAGTAAGGGGGGTGAACTGGCGATCCACCGGTGGGAGGGGTTATCTCCTCCCCCAAAACTGGTAAGCACCGATTGGCGATGGCCACGGTGTCATTTGGCTCATCAGGTGGGCAGACGGCAGAGGGGCTGCTTGCCCTTGGATCGCCCCTAAGATAACCTCCCATGTTGGCATATTTGGTATGCAAATAAACCTGCAGCAATTTTCTCCACAAACAAGGTGTCATGTGGTTTAATTCCTAATAATATTGCTGTATGTGGGATAGGGAGTGTTGCTGATATTGGCACTATGAAAATTGTTCCAGCACCACTGAATCTCACAAACCGATCTTGAAGTGTTATTTGAGTAGACAGAGAGCAAATGGAAACAATGCAGTTGTCACCAGAGCAGTTCATGTCTGTTTGTTTGTGCCATTGCATCATCTTTACCTCTCGGGACATTAGGAAGCGGAGAAAATTTCGTCACTGCCTGATAGAAGACTGATATGTACACAGTCGCGGCTGACATGTCTCACGGGTGGGTGGTGTAAATGTAATTAATAATAAAAAAAAAAACCATTTAAACCAACCTTTTCGCCGGCCCAGTCCTGCATCTTCAGGAAGCAGGCAGCCTCCTTCCCCTCCCCTAAGCCAATCACAACACTCCAGTGGAGCGTTGTGATTGGTCTGGACGCCGCAGAGGAAGGGGCTTACGGGGAGGCTATGTTTTCCTTGTAGGCTGCAGCCTACATGGAGAACTACAGAGCGTGCATGACTGGTTTGGGCGGCCCCAGAGGGCCGACCATACAGTCAGAACCCTCAGCAGTGGGCACACCACTCCTCCCCTGCCCTAGTGCAGACCCCCCCACCCGCCCCTCCCCAACCAAACCTTTCTGCTGTCTTTCAGTGTGAGAAGCAGAAACATAAAATGGTACTTATTACCATTTTATGTTTCTGCTTCTCGCACTGCGAGAAAGCAGTGGGGTTACGCTCCTCCGCCCTAGTGGAGGAGCCGCCCCTGTGTGTACATGGATGACATGCAAGGTAACAAAGAAACTGGACTCAAAACGCGCAATAGGACATGCCCTCATGGTCTGTCATGGCTGCTCTACCAGGGTAAAGGCATTTGCAGGAATGATGCGCGAGCTTGATTTGCCTGTCATTCCCTCAAGATTAAGGATGAGAAGGCATGCCAGCCAGGCACAAAACGGCCTCGAGGAGTGAGCATGCTGTGGGCCGCCAGCTATACACACAGAAGGCCCTTAAAGGGGAGCACATGGGTGGGTGCACGCCTGCTACGCACACACGATCCTCGAGAGGCAGCAGGCGAGGGATGCCAGCGATGCACAAAGGACCCTTGAGAGAATGCACGGTACATCATTACTGTCCACGCCAGCAGTTTCACGTCACCGGAGGATTCCCCGCGTTACTCCCACCTGTCTAGGCTCATGCAACATTTTTTTATTGAATTTTATATATATATTGGTCTTACGCTGAGTAGACAGAACCCACAAGTCAGCTTACCTAATAGCTTATAAAAAACGTCACTTTTCTGTTAAATCAGATATGGTTGGTTTAACCTGTATATTAACTTCGAGTGCAATTCCAGAGAAATAAAATTCGCCAAGGAAGGAAATATGACTGTGTATATGGCAATGTTAATTTGTTTTTATAAATCACATTGACAGGGAAATTTCTTTTTCTGCATTTACAGCCAGCTGAAACAATAATTTTGTGGCTAGTAAAAGAAGCTGTTTGGAAACCCAAATAGGATTTTTAATGCTGTGAATACGTTCTTTGGGAAGTGGATTCCTTGCTCACGTACCCCAGCTACGTTTTTGGTAGGGGCTATGTGGAAGAGATGTGAGTCTGTATGCATTTGTGTATGTGGGGGACTGGGGGTGCAAGTGGGGATCTGGGGGTGCATGTGTGTGAGATGAGGGTGGAGCTCACCTCAGAACAGAGTTTGTTGGTAAAGCTGATGACGCTTAATGAGGACTCCAGACCCTGCGATGGCCCCCTGCTGGGGAATTCCGCGCTTGCCTTTTGTAAAAAGGGTTACAATTAAACTCATAGGAAAAATAAATATATTTCCCTCAGTGGAGGTAACAATTCCTTCTTGAATCTTTTTGTAAGGAAGGATTTATGCGGGAGAACCGAGGAAGGCGACCCTGCAATTGCTCCCTCCCCAGAGGTGAGATCAGAACATCAGTTGAATTGAAAAAGTCAACTTATCTCAGTGACCATTCCCCCAAACCTTCCCCCTTATTCCTCTAAAACAGGGATAAGGACGGCCCTCCAGGAAAGTGCAGAAAAACATATAGGAATGCCTTTTTCCCCAGTTAAATTCCCTCTTTAATGCTCACAATAAAAGGGGATACCAAAAACAAGTCACAGAAGGCTTAGAAATCACCTAATCGGTGAGCAAGGGGTGCCGCTCAGGATAGTGTCAAGCAGGCTGTAAAACCGGCCATATGCTTATATGTGCGTAACAACGCATGTCAGATCCGTAAAGGAGCTGGCAGCTGATCGCATACGGGCTCAAAAGACCTGAGCCGGAGTGAGGGAAGTGCCATCAAGTTAAAATGAAGATACTGGGCCGGCAAAAAGACTGGTGAAGCACGCGTGTGCACTGGAAGCCATAAACGGGGGTAATGGCTGTGAGAATAAGAGCCGGGTGGGTATATCAAGGATCCGGCAGACAAACTATTGGTCGGGCGTGCCTGGAAACTGCAGGAATGACTCATCTAAGAGGCAGTGCAGGGCCGTTCTGAGCGTCAGTCCAAGCCGGCAGGAAACCGGAACCAAGAGAACACGCCGTATAAGACGGCGATCCCGATCACGTGCACCAAGCGCAAAGTCTGGGAGTTGTAGTCCAGACAAATCTGCGCGTGTGCAGATGCATGATAGCGCTGATGTATTCCAAACACCGCTAAGGCCATAGCCGTACTAACCGCAGTGATCCGGGCAGATCTGCGCATGGGCAGATATATGGTAGCACAGGTGCGCCCACAACATCGCCAGGGCAGCAATGGATCCATCCAAGAAAGTAGTAAAATGATGCTAGGTGAGCCGCTGGCTGCCAAGTAAGGGTGCTCCAACATAGAACGTGCCGTGTAGCCTATCCATGAAGCCAGAATCCATACGAGACAGAAGACACTAAGTAAGGATGAGGCACAAAATGCAAACAGCTAGTTTTTACCAAAAAAAAGGATGAATAGTGTCCCAGCTGTTGGACCGGAGGACACAAACAAGAGGAGCGGCCTTTAAAGGTATGAAGCAGCAAAATATGGATGCCAGCATATCATAGGAGGGGGGGAATTAGTGAAACCACGAAATGGGTCCATAAGTAGCCTGGTAACCCAGGAAGTGATGGTAGTTGCGGATGATGAAGGAAAAGTGGTATATCAGGGGCGAACAGTGCAACCGGGGGTTGCCTGGAACATTCTGCCCCTTCGGGGCGTGAGTAAGGGGGGTGAACTGGCGGTCCACCGGTGGGAGGGGTTATCTCCTCCCCCAAAACTGGTAAGCACCGATTGGCGATGGCCACGGTGTAATTTGGCTCATCAGGTGGGCAGACGGCAGAGGGGCTGCTTGCCCTTGGATCGCCCCTAAGATAACCTCCCATGTTGGCATATTTGGTATGCAAATAAACCTGCAGCAATTTTCTCCACAAACAAGGTGTCATGTGGTTTAATTCCTAATAATATTGCTGTATGTGGGATGGGGAGTGTTGCTGATATTGGCACTATGAAAATTGTTCCAGCACCACTGAATCTCACAAACCGATCTTGAAGTGTTATTTGAGTAGACAGAGAGCAAATGGAAACAATGCAGTTGTCACCAGAGCAGTTCATGTCTGTTTGTTTGTGCCATTGCATCATCTTTACCTCTCGGGACATTAGGAAGCGGAGACATTTTCGTCACTGCCTGATAGAAGACTGATATGTACACATTCGCGGCTGACATGTCTCACGGGTGGGTGGTGTAAATGTAATTAATAATAAAAAAAAAAAACATTTAAACCAACCTTTTCGCCGGCCCAGTCCTGCATCTTCAGGAAGCAGGCAGCCTCCTTCCCCTCCCCTAAGCCAATCACAACACTCCAGTGGAGCGTTGTGATTGGTCTGGACGCCGCAGAGGAAGGGGCTTACGGGGAGGCTATGTTCTCGTTGTAGGCTGCAGCCTGCATGGAGAACTACAGAGCGTGCATGACTGGTTTGGGCGGCCCCAGAGGGCCGACCATACAGTCAGAACCCTCAGCAGTGGGCACACCACTCCTCCCCTGCCCTAGTGCAGACCCCCCCCACCCGCCCCTCCCCAACCAAACCTTTCTGCTTTCTTTCAGTGTGAGAAGCAGAAACATAAAATGGTGCTTATTACCATTTTATGTTTCTGCTTTTCGCACTAGTGGAGGAGCCGCCCCTGTGTGTACATGGATGACATGCAAGGTAACAAAGAAACTGGACTCAAAACGCGCAATAGGACATGCCCTCATGGTCTGTCATGGCTGCTCTACCAGGGTAAAGGCATTTGCAGGAATGATGCGCGAGCTTGATTTGCCTGTCATTCCCTCAAGATTAAGGATGAGAAGGCATGCCAGCCAGGCACAAAACGGCCTCGAGGAGTGAGCATGCTGTGGGCCGCCAGCTATACACACAGAAGGCCCTTAAAGGGGAGCACATGGGTGGGTGCACGCCTGCTACGCACACACGATCCTCGAGAGGCAGCAGGCGAGGGATGCCAGCGATGCACAAGGACCCTTGAGAGAATGCACGGTACATCAATTCATTACTGTCCACGCCAGCAGTTTCACGTCACCGGAGGATTCCCCGCGTTACTCCCACCTGTCTAGGCTCATGCAACATTTTTTTATTGAATTTTATATATATATTGGTCTTACGCTGAGTAGACAGAACCCACAAGTCAGCTTACCTAATAGCTTATAAAAATCGTCACTTTTCTGTTAAATCAGATATGGTTGGTTTAACCTGTATATCAACTTCGAGTGCAATTCCAGAGAAATAAAATTCGCTAAGGAAGGAAATATGACTGTGTATATGGCAATGTTAATTTGTTTTTATAAATCACATTGACAGGGAAATTTCTTTTTCTGCATTTACAGCCAGCTGAAACAATAATTTTGTGGCTAGTAAAAGATGCTGTTTGGAAACCCAAATAGGATTTTTAATGCTGTGAATACGTTCTTTGGGAAGTGGATTCCTTGCTCACGTACCCCAGCTACGTTTTTGGTAGGGGCTATGTGGAAGAGATGTGAGTCTGTATGCATTTGTGTATGTGGGGGACTGGGGGTGCAAGTGGGGATCTGGGGGTGCATGTGTGTGAGATGAGGGTGGAGCTCACCTCAGAACAGAGTTTGTTGGTAAAGCTGATGACGCTTAATGAGGACTCCAGACCCTGCGATGGCCCCCTGCTGGGGAATTCCGCGCTTGCCTTTTGTAAAAAGGGTTACAATTAAACTCATAGGAAAAATAAATATATTTCCCTCAGTGGAGGTAACAATTCCTTCTTGAATCTTTTTGTAAGGAAGGATTTATGCGGGAGAACCGAGGAAGGCGACCCTGCAATTGCTCCCTCCCCAGAGGTGAGATCAGAACATCAGTTGAATTGAAAAAGTCAACTTATCTCAGTGACCATTCCCCCAAACCTTCCCCCTTATTCCTCTAAAACAGGGATAAGGACGGCCCTCCAGGAAAGTGCAGAAAAACATATAGGAATGCCTTTTTCCCCAGTTAAATTCCCTCTTTAATGCTCACAAGTTTTGAATTAGATCAAGTTCATCTTTGTTAGGAGTGAGTGCCATTATTGGCCCCTTTCTCTGCTTTAGAGTTTCTCGCCATGCTTAGGGGGCCCATAGCGGTTGTATCTTATAATCCTACTGCCCACTATATTGATGCCACTACATCAATGCCACTGCATTTCTACTCTGACAGCAACTACGTTGTTAAGGTATCTTTTAAATCTAATTTACAGCTACTTCAACCAGGTTTCTTTCTTTACATCGCGACAGTCAAACAAGTAGAGGGCACCCGGGGTATCAAATCTTATTCACATTGTTAGTTCATGCAAAGCCCTTCCCATGACCAATATTTTTATCCATGGCCAGCAATCTCAATGTTTACAGGAGCATGAACTGAAGTTTATCTGCAATGGAACGCAACTTTTAGCCAAGAACTCCCTTCATAGTCTATTCTAAGTGGTAAAGCCATTCACATTAACCTTACATCTCAAGCCATAGCCGTATTGCCCATTAGCACAATGTTTTATTGTTTTTCTATACTTTTGTAAAATGTCAAGTACACGGAGTCTCTGTCTTTGACTTTCTAATTGAATATCCTGCTTTGGGTAACTGAGTTTAGGGTACTATAAATAGGACACTGTTAAAGGTGCTTGCTTGGACGTCTCTTTTTTTTAAAAAATAACAGTAGACATCATTCAAGTGCATTTTACTTCTTGAATTTTATTGAAGGGCCATTGCTTATTGTGTCATTTCTATTTCCAGTCATTTTGTCTTGTAAAACCCCCGCTCATTCTTATGAGGAGTTTATACTTTGCCTCTTTCAAAACAGAACAAGGATCCCTTCTTAGGAGCTGTTGGTTGAGCAAGTGCTTGCTGAGCCCGATCTAACTCCCGCACTTACAAATGTCTAGCATTAAGATGACAGCAGTGGAAACACATTTTCCAATCATACAGTTAAACCAGAACAACGTTGCAGTCAACATGTCTCCATGATGCCATGGAGGTGCCAATAGTGATGTGTGGACAAGTCTGAGTTACCTCGAAATCTGTAGCCTTTCTTTTTGGACTAACTCGGGGAGAGGATGTGGTCCGTCAGCTAGACTGCCGACTTTGGTGCTGGAAACCAGGGTCGCGTCCACATCCTGTGATTCTGGGCAAATCACTTAATCTACCCGTGCCTGAATGTGTAACGTAACCGGTGCTCATGTAAAGCGCTCCAATACCTTTGGGTCGAGTTCGCGCTATATAAAATCTGCACAAAAAAAAACCTATCTGTTAACTAATCAAAGGTCAAGCTCTTGCAGTTTTACACATGTGGGCATCTGCCCACTTTGATTCTAGCTTCCACCTGCTACTGTTAAAATAGAATATGGGCTTCCTTCGATTTGAGTTGGGCACCGAAAAAATGTAAAGGTTAGAAAACAGAAATTATGGTTCACCCTTAGTCATGCAAGCAAAGTAATTACCAGAAATTTCGTAGTTATCGTACAGCACCAATTGAATTTGACAAAATATCTTTAAGACTGTGACAAATGTGTAAACTGACTAAAACTCAATTTATATCAACAACGACTTAGAAAGCAAAATGGCCACACCAGTCTTAAGAAATGTGATCTTGGAGCACGGTGCATGTGTAACAATCAGATACTGCAACAAGCATTGGCATAGCCAATAGGTCTCGCCTTTGGGACATTATAAGTGTTTAGCCATGCAACAGTTCATGATGCACCAAGGATATTGTGCTGCATAATTAAATACTTATGAGGTCCCTAAGGTGAGACCTATTGGCTATGCCAATGCTTGTTCCTAGAGCAGCGCATGCGAGCTGTCTAGGCAGATCTAAACAGCCCTGCAGCATCGTGCGCTCGAAATTAACGTGGGACGACAAGTAAAGTCCAAATTGTAGTTTGCAAATGCAGTCACGGTAATGGCCCTAGTGTGCCCCTGTGCGTTAACCAGAGCCCAGGAAGTCCCTCCGTATGAACCAATACTGTGCACTACGGGCTTGTTTCACCCGACATGTATACAATGCAACTCAGCCCTGCGTGCGTGTGTCGGGACCCAGAAGGTCCTTCCGTATAAGACGATTGTGAGCAAAGTAGGCTTGTATCCCCGGGGGTACACCTAATGTAACTTGGCCCCTGAGGGGAGCGGAAGGGGGTAAACACCGCAGCATGCAAATGTGTAGCCTTGATAAGTCTGTAAAGCTAAAGTCGCCGAATCAGCACCTGCGTGTAAGCCTGTGCGGTGTCCCGTATAGAAGGTTAATGTTGTGAGCGCCTCTTATAGAGATGTGTATGTTTGACACGTTTACCGGTGATGCTGCTAACTCAGATGTGACGATGCTCTGCACTTTTTACAGGTCCAAACTCTGTGCAAAGGTATTAGGATAGTTTTGCCGGGTTTGAAAGGCAATGTAGCACATACACAGCACCAGTGGGGGGTGGGGGTGGTAGGGCGTTCACTGCATACCGTTAAACTAACTAGGATGGGGAGGCTGGTTCCAGAGGGACGAGAGGGGAGGACAGAGTAGACATGTCAGGCGTGAAAGGTGAGAAAAGCAAACATCCAAAATGTCTTTGCGTGTCGTTCAGTGTCATTATTTGTGAGACAATTCTTGAACAATGCCAAGCTCACAAGTTTCCAAGGTACACACAGGCAGCTCATCCAGTTCAGTACATGTTTTATTTGTTTCCATTCGGGTGTCTCACCCTATAGCCTTGCGTGCCCCGGGAGTGTATATGGGCTTGCAGGAGCATTGGCGCCTTTGTTAAAGTTAAATGTGAGCAGGGAGGCATTTCCTGTGCCAGAAACCACAACCAAAACTTGTTCTGACCTAATAAAAGAAGCGCCAGGCTCAGATGTAATCAAGTGGGTCACTGCTAGGAAAACAAGCAAACCAGCGAAACCAGCGCTGACCGCCATCTGTTTCTAATTAACGCGACCGCGACAAGCGGGCGCGATAATTGGAAACAGATGGTGCTGCTGCTCGCTCCCAAGCACCCTAGGCCAGGGGACAGAGAAGGCGGGACATGCACCCGCCTTGGGCCAATTGCGTGCTGTCTATCTTAGAAAGACGCATGCAAAGCTCAATAGCAAGTGATAAAAAAAAGCACACGCA
The DNA here is from genome assembly GCF_964204655.1 of Triturus cristatus. NCBI lineage: Eukaryota > Metazoa > Chordata > Amphibia > Caudata > Salamandridae > Triturus > Triturus cristatus. Next base: position 739,783,203 of record NC_140585.1, read on the forward strand.
CGAGCGTGTTTTTGGAGTTTAATTGCCTCGCAGAGCAGCGCATGTGCGGTGGCTCAGGAGAGACCTAAAAAAGAAAATATTTCACCGGTGACATCGATGATACCCTTTCCACAATGATTCAGACTCGTAAACCAAACCCTCAAAAGAAATTTCTATAAGACGATTTGCAGCCAAGTTACATTACTGTAGGCTAAAACCGAATTGGTGTGTGCAAATGTTACGTTTCAGTGGATTGCACATAGACATATATCAACCCTTGTTAATTCTTCCATAACCCTAACCGTTTAATTCCTTACACCATATTATTGCTGCCATTTTAAGTGGGAGATATCCTATGTACTACTCCCACTTCCTATGCCATATTACTAACATACTTTCATACACAATCGATCAATAGTTCCTTATTCGATTTTAGAAATGAAATCACAAAAGAGACAAATAAAGTACAATATTTTGTTACTTCAAAAAGTAACAGCCATTAAAAAAACTGGCACATAAATAAATCAGAACATACTAATGCTATTACATCCAGGGAAGTTTAGTCTCTATAAAATGCAAAGTATAAAATTCAGTAAAGTGCATTTTCACAAGCGGGGAACACCTCCACTGATATGAAGCAACTATTTCTATAAGTAACATGAAAACGTATCCACAACCATCCATAGATTTTCTATTTCTAACTGACATTTAAAAAAAGCAACAAACACTGTAACCAACAATTGGGCTTCTCAACAACTGTAAATACAATAAGGCATCTTTACATTTCTGGAAAGTGAGAGGTTTCAGTATGTGTTTGAGACAACATAAAAAGAAAGGTTTATAAAATTTACAAAAAAATTCAAAATGCAGCAATGACGTTCAGCCACCCCATCTCATGGGCAGGCAAGTAATTGCCGTCCCCAAAGCTTTAAGTCATCAGAGAAACACAAAAGAGGCCATACTAAACCAGCCCTAAATCTAACAAGCATTTGCAATGCAATCGGGCTCGCCTTTGGGACATTATATGTATTTAGCTATGCAGCACATTAGCCTGGGTGCTGAAACATCTACCATTCTTTAACATGGAGGGAAAGTAAGCACCAAACTGCGTGACACACCAGGCATGGGAACACATGGAGAGAAATGTTGCCTTTCAGTGGGAAATGGTATAGTCCAAAGTTCTACTTTTAATATCAAATCAGGGCTTTCAGTGGCCATATCACTAAAAATACAAGATTTGAAAAAAATAACATTGTCTACGGGTGCTCATGGAAGACAATTTCTATGGACTGGAATCTAGAGAATGCTAAAGTGATTCTGGTATTTTACTGACCTCTGCTGGTCGATTTCTATCAAGAAAGTTAAATAGAGGCAGAAAAAGAAAGTCCCTCAGCAGAAAGCAAATCTGGTATTTTACTGACCTCTGCTGGTCGTTTTCTATCAAGACAGTTAAATAGAGGCAGTTGAACAGAAAAAAAGTCCCTAAGTGGAAGCAGACAAGCCCTAGGGCTGATCTCCAGAGCCCACAAAGTACATACACATATAAGTATATACTAAAGTATATACTAAAGTATATACAAGAGGTCTCGAATGCTCGACCTAAAAATGAAGTCATCAGAGAAACACAAAAGACGCCATACTGTACCAGCCCTAAATCTAAAAAGAAGATACCTCTCCCACCGTGGAAGTGCCAATTGCAAATAAAATGCCATCTCTCCTGCAGCTAAAAAGATACAATATTCATGTAAATAACACTTCTTGAAAAAAACTCCATTCTTTGTGAAATACAAAATTCTGCATGAGGGGACTTCACTAGCCCCTTGTCAGATTTGTTTAGATTAACCGGGGTAGTGAACATTTTGGGAAGATTGATGTCACTAAAAGCCTTCTTAACATGCTTCAGCCACGGAATTGATAGGCCCTTATCAAGACTGAGACAATAGAAAACAATCTCCCTATTGAAATTTTTATTAGGGCTGGACCGTTCCTTAACCCACAGCAGGAGGGGTGCCAACTTAACTAAGGGCCTGATTTACATCTCAGCGGATGGGTCACTCTATCACAACGGTGACGGTTAACCCATCCCTCGAAATAAAAGTCCCATTATTTCCTATAGGACTTATATTTAGGCGGTTGGGATATCGGTCGCTGTTGTGATGGAGTAACCCGTCTGCCGAGATCTAAATCAGGACCTAAGTTTGAGACATATTGCAAATTAAAATTCAAAAGCAAGATAAAAATGGTGCTAGTTGGCAGTAGATTCAGCCGTCAACTGCATATGCATTTTTCTTCCACCTGAAAGGAGGAAGCATTGTGAAACCCTCACATCCTCACCCCATATGTGGCTGTAGGGACACACTGAAAATTATAAATCTTAATGTAGGGATAAATATGGCCCCAGCCTATCTTTTGAGTCAGGTTGAATAGAGATCCTGCCACGCTACTTAATTTCAAATGCAATGCTTTTACCTGGGGTTTCCAAGGGCCTGTAGAATCGAAAGTAACACCAAGGTAAATACAATTCTGCACAAACTACTTTAAAGATTGGGAAAATTATTGAGTGTGCCCATGAGTTCACCATCCTAGTACTTAAAAATGTGTTAAACAAATTGGTGAGCAAAGGGCCCCAGAGGTCAATATAACACTTAAGAAGATCCGTGGGTATCCCATCTGGCCCGGGAGCTTTACCTCCCGAGCGCTACCTGATAGCTAATTCTACTTCCACAAGAAAGATCTGAAGTGGAGGGGGGTTTACCAAATGAGCCCGTAATAAGTTGTTGCGAGTTTTATCCTTGGTAACTGATAAATAAGTGAGGAGGAGTGCTGGACCCACTCCGCAAAAGATATATTACCGACTAAAAGTTGGCTCCGCAAAGTGTCCCTCTGGCGGAACCTATAAACAGTATCCCAAAATACTTTACTGTCTCTTCATGAAGTTGCCAATGCCAGCTGTTTCCAGTCCCTATTATTCTGAAAAGAAATTCTGTCCTTAATGGTTCCATAGTATTTCCTACTGGCCTCTCATACCTCAACAACATCTGATGGATTTTCAGAGAGAGCTTTCCTTAAACAGCGCTTAGCCACAGAGCAAATTCCATCAAACCATCGCAGGCGATCTGAGGGGTTTCAACAAATGATTCTTAATACATGAGCACAAGAGCTGAAATGCTACAAATAAAGCTTCCCTAGTACCTTCAGTAAGAGATTCCATAAATACTGACAGATGTTTTTTGAGGAGAAGATTCAGTGTTGTCAGTGTAGCTTTTGGGTCCTTAAGTGACTAGACCAATCTAAGCCCGTTTCTTGAGTGTTGGTTAATTTCAATACAAGCTACAGACGGTTTATCCTTTCCCACAGAAAAAAACCTTGTAAACACAGTGGATTATGATCCCTCCACTGGGTCTCCAATATTGTACATTTGGAGAACCACTGAAGAAGACTCCTCGGTGCAAATATTTAATTGATAATGGAAGACTGTCCCCTCCCACTAAAAGTAGGTGCGCTCTAACTAGCATCCTGAGAGAGATTGACTTAATCCACGAGATCATTTGAGGCAAACAAAATCCTCAACTCTCTCCCTCTGTTATCAACATATCCTTCTGTAATGTCAGATCCCTAAAGCCTAGCTCCTCCTGCAGAATCCCCGACCAGGCTGTGCTATAACTGGCATCGCCCCCAGAGTATTGACAGCCCTGCTCCCCCAAGTCGCACCAGCCTGCAACCTGCAAAGAGGCACAGACTTAAAATTAGGTGTGTAGCAATAACCAAGTGGGACAGGGACTATCGAACTCCTAGGGCCATGCACACTCTTGTTCCAATGCAATATAGCGTGAGCTACTGGGGGTGAGTTCAAATTAATAATGCCACAGTGTCCTTTAAGAGTGATGGGGCCTAGGCCAATCCAATGAATCCTACGTGTTGAGAAAATCTCCTCAGTGAGAGTAGAAGAGAGGTCCCAGTTTCGAGCTAACCAGGCCAATACTTTATTTTACAGATCCACACAGTACAACTTGTGATTCTTCCTTTAAGGAGGGATACCAGTGAAGACCATGACGTATGTGCAAACAGCAGGAGGGAGATTTAAAATAGTCTGATTTGGGCACATATTAATGTCTTTAACCCCAGATTTCCCTACCAGGGAGGCAGCCACCCATACCTGGGTCGCCTGAGTTGTTGAGGGAACTGAAGGTAAGACTCCTCCCCCAGCCAACACTGGGGATTGTTTACACAAAGGTTTTGAATGCGATGTTGAAATGGCATTGTTTGGCATATTGCTTGATTCAGTAGGCACCGTGGGGTCAATCAATCAATCAATAGAAAGCTTTATTCGATTTTTTGCATAAAAATCATAAAAGCATACAAAAGCAGAACACATATGATTTCATGATCATAACCTTAAATGAATAAAAATAGCTTTACAATAAAAACAAAAATATTTTAAAAACCAACACTTGCAACTAGTTCATTACAAAGCTTCCTATAGTTTCATACCATGATAGATTTTCTGCATTTAATTACACTTTTTAAAAAGGAAACAATTGACTAGGGGTGGGCGGAATTTGCAAAATTCACTTTTGCAAATTATCGCGAAAATGTTAAAAATCTCCGCAAACACACGGAAATATCGCGAAGATGCAGAAGTTTTTTTCCTGCTCGTTTGCGGTATTTTCTGCGTGGTCGCGGCTCGCCAACTTACCCATGTGGTTGCTCGCGGGCGCGGCCATCTTGTTTTCACTTGTCTCGCGGTGCATGATCGCGAGAAGAAAGATGTGATCGCGCGACGAATGACCTTAGTGCGGGCGCAAACTGTCGTGAGACAGCGCAAATGGCTACCAACAATCCAACATCTCGTGGAGAACGCGACCGGATCGGGAAAACTTGTCGGCGAACGCGGGGATTCAGGTAAGGCGATCGCGCGCACGCGAGAATGTATTATTTTACAGCGCGAGCAAGCAAAAAGTTTCCGGTAAAATGTGATTTGCGGAAATTTTTACATTTTCGCGCTCTCCGCGGAACGCGAAAATGTCAAATTATCGCAATTTCCGTGAGCAGAATGGATTTTTAGCCCAGGCCTACAATTGATCTTGTAAAACCTTCGTTCTCTAAAAATTGCAATAGTAAAAATGCGGGATGGTATTATCTCAGACCCAGTACCCTTAAATTTGGTAAAATCCATCTCCTTCTTTGTATTTCATAAAATTTGCAAAATAAAGTTACATGCATTGTCGAGTGCAAAGACGTGTCATCACATGGGCAATTACCCATAGTTTTAGACCAATCATTTATTATTGGAGCAAGTGCATGTCCCCTGCCATGGGGAAGCTGAGGGCAGAAAATAGCTCCCAACTGGCACTGCTCTCCTCCCCCAGCCTGTTTCTTGCTGTTAGGGTGCCTGGGGCTTGTAGTCCTGCCCCTGAAGCAAGTGCGTGTCCCCGCACTGTGGGGAAGCGCAGGCCAGTAAATTATGCCTGACCGGTGCGGCTCTCCTCCTGCCTGCTTCCTGCTGTTATTGCTGCATTTTATGTGGGAGATTCCCCATGTATGAACCCACCTCCTATGTTACCTTTCTACCACACTTTCTTACACAATCAATCAATCAATCAATCAATAGTTCTTTATTTGATTTTAGACATTAAGGTGCCGATTCCGATCCTGGAAAAACCGGGTACGAACCGTCGGTCGGAGGGTTTTCTCCGTCCGACTCGTACCCGGTAAAAAAACCCTACAAACTTGCAAGTACGATTCGTACGGAAACACCATTTCCGTACGAGTCGGAAAAAACACAGACCGACTGTAAAAACACATACCAATGTTATCCGGGACAACGCCGACGTGACGTCGGGATGCATGCAGGCTGCATTTCACGAACCAGGAAGTACGATTCGTACCAACAACAGTCCGGACGGCAATATTTTTACGGCACCCAAAAAGTGCCGGAAAAGCGAAGTACGGAGCGATGCGAGTGGAATTGGGGGCCCGGTACGCGCCGAACCCCCTCCCAGCCCCCGTAAGTATGCTCCGAACCCCCCCATCCCCCGCATGTATGCTCCGAACCCCCCCCAGCCCCCGTAAGTACGTGCCATACCCCCAGCCCCCCCCGCGGATGTACGCGCCGTACCCCCACCCGTGTATGTACGGAGCGTACCCCCACCCGTGTGTGTATGTATGGAGCGTACCCCCACCCGTGTATGTACGGAGCGTACATACACGGGTGGGGGTCCGCTCCGTACATACACGGGTGGGGGTACGCTCCGTACATACACGGGTGGGGGTACGCTCTGTACATACACGGGTGGGGGTACGCTCCGTACATACACGGGTGGGGGTTTGGCGCGTACATACACGGGTGGGGGTATGCTCCATTCATACACGGGTGTTGGTACGCTCCGTACATACACGGGTGGGGGTACGCTCCGTACATACACGGGTGGGGGTTCGGCGCGTACATACATGGGTGGGGGTACGCTCCATTCATACACGGGTGTTGGTATGCTCCGTACATACACGGGTGGGGGTACACTCCGTACATACACGGGTGGGGGTACGCTCCGTACATACACGGGTGGGGGTACGCTCCGTACATACACGGGTGGGGGTACGCTCCGTACATACACGGGTGGGGTTCGGCATGTACATACACAGGTGGGGGTACGCTCCATTCATACACAGGTGTTGGTACGCTCCGTACATACACGGGTGGGGGTACGCTCCGTACATACACGGGTGGGGGTTTGGCACGTACATACACGGGTGGGGGTACGCTCCATTCATACACGGGTGTTGGTACGCTCCGTACATACACGGGTGGGGGTACGCTCCGTACATACGGGGGTGGGGGTTCGGCGCGTACATCGGCAGCCGGGGGGGGGCGTTTGGCGCGTACATACAGGGGCTGGGGAGGGGTGTTCGGCGCGTATGCAGGCACATGTCTCCATGGTTGCTATAGGAATTCGGTCTGTACGGTGTTTTTTCCATACGGTTGTAAAATCGGAAGGACGGGACGGATCGTACTTGCGCGGTCGGACTTCATTTTTCCGATTCGTACGGTAAATCGTCCGGGGATGTGTCGGACACATTTTCCGACCCGAGGACGTGTGGGGACATTTTCCCAATGCGATTCGTATGGACTTTTTCCCATACGAATCGTACTTGGCAGTTTGGACGATTCGTACCGAAAAATATCCGGATATGATTCGTACGGGGAAAATTTTTCCAGGATTGGAATCGGCACCTAAATCATTAAAGAGACAAATGCAGTACACTACTTTGTTTCTTAAAAAAAGTAACAACCATTAAAAAAGTATATAAAATAAAGAAAAACATCCTTACAAATCCCTAACATCTTTTATTTCTCTAACTTAAGCCTAACCTTAACCCCCTTCCTTACCCAAAACCGAACACTTACCACACTCCTAACACAAACTCTTATTCCAGTTCTAACCAGAACACCTTCTCTACACCTTTCCTTCCTCCATTCCTTACTTTAACCCTAACGCTTATCCAAGCCCTAAAGTTAACCAAACCCTAACACAATCACTTATCCCGATCCTAACCCTACCCTTATGCTAACATTGACCCATAGATGTTACTTTATGTCATCCCTCATATTACATCTCAATCAGCTTTAACCTTTACCTATCAACAAAACCCAAACTAACCCTAATCTACTCCCTGACCCCATCCTTTACCCCGACATAACCCAAGTATTACTAATGACCTTTTCAACTTTTATATGCATTCTATTAGTTTTCACTGTTTTCTTCTACTTTTATGTTAGACTAATACTTAGTTTCTAATTATTTACTACAAACCAAATATTTAAATCATCACTGTTCATCGTGGCATGTTTCTGGCATACTCCAAATAGTCAATAGAGTAAGAGTGTGTTGCAGTAGGTAGCACATCACCTGCTTAAGATGCTTGCAGTATACTTGGGATAACGGATACGCTGCCGTACATTATAGGGATATTGCAAATCGCTGAGGAGTTACATGCCCATACAGAGAAATGAGGCAGAAGCCCAAGTTCCTTGATAAGGTCATGAAACTCTGAGATTGCTTGCAATAACCTCATCATGTATGTCAAGGGTACTTTATTCCTTATAATACACCATCACCTTTCCCACAAGACACTTACATCCTTTGTCCGTAGCTCTTTCATATGAAATTTTTGAAAATATCAAGAATAGAAATCGAATATCTAGCTCAAAAACGCATCAAAAAAGCTGTTAGATATTTTTGTCCAAATTATATTATATTTCAGTTTAATAAACGTAAATTTTTTTAAAAAGTGCTAGTTTGTGTAGAAACTTTTGAAATGTTCTATAATTACCTACGGGGTGCAAAAAATATATGCTGCCTGTTAGAAAACCCCGGGCCACCGAGGTTTAGCAGTCACCCGGGTGTCTCCCGGTGGTAGCTTGGCTCGAGCGGTAAGGAAGGCACCGTGTTAAGCGTACGTCACACCCTCACAATAACCATGCGTTCATCCGTTCCAAAAACTACTCTACACCGTAAAAATTTATGAAAATATCTCTGTGTTTATCTTGTTTTCTCTTAGTTGCAGGTTAAATAAATAATAACACACTTACAGTACACAAAGCTTCTTCTGTAAAAAGGGTAGGTCAAATAAATAAGCTCAGATCATAAATAATCAATGAATAAATAGATGTGCATAAAATACATAGGCAAATAAATACTGCGAGGGAATAAATACTGTGAGACAATAAATACTGTGAGACAATAAATACTGTGAGACAATAAATAGGGTAAATACAAAGAATACAATACTCTCAATAAATATAAGCCATCAGTACACTTTCAAATCAGGTCACATTTGTGAGGTACTATGGGTTGATTTGGCCCAATCACAGCTTGTGGTTATGTGGGTGGCCTGAGGGTGGCTCACCTAGCTTGGATAAGGCTGAGGCTAAAACTGAGGTAGATCAAGGGTAATCTAGGAATCTGGCTCTCCCAACCTACACAACCCCTCACACAGGTCACTGTATCAGTCTCAGTCCACCCCTGGCACTCCCAGGCTAGTCCTAACACCTCTCTAGCCCCTAGGATGGTCTCTTAGGGCTCCACAGGGCCTTAGGCGCCCTCTATTCCACTTACTGCCCTCTTTATGAACTTCCGACTCCGCCGGAGTCGTGTCGATGCCGTGAGGCGGTTCCGGTTCGATGTCGGCGGACGGCCTCGGCTCGATGTCAGTTCCTGTCGACGCCGTGAGGCGGCTCCGGATCGATGTCGGCGGACGGCCTCGGCTCGATGTCGGTTCCTGTTGACGCCGTGAGGCGGCTCCGGATCGATGTCGGCGGACGGCCTCGGCTCGATGTCAGTCTCCGGCGTCACAGGGACACGATCTCCCTACTTCCGGGTGTCTCCGGAGAGCGACCTCCACTCCCGACCTCCGGTGCTCTTTTCCTCCGGTTCCGGCGACTCTGGAGTGCGATCTCCACTCCCGACCTCCGGTGCTCCTTTCCTCCGGTTCCGGCGACTCCGGAGTGCGATCTCCACTCCCGACCTCCGGTGCTCCTTTCCTCCGGTTCCGGCGACTCCGGAGTGCGATCTCCACTCCCGACCTCCGGCACGATTCACCTCGGTCTCCGGCGACTCCGGAGGGCGGACTTCACTCCCCCGTCGACGCCGTACACTCGACCTCAGGTGTTTTCCTCCTCGACCTCTGGTGTCTCCACGACCTCCGTCGGCGCCCTCTCTCGACCTCTGGCGGCTCCGGGTACGACGTCTGCTTTCCAGTCAGCGCCGCTTCTTCACCTCCGGCCCCAGGTCTCTAGGCTTCTCGGCGTCGGACTCCAGGAAGATACCAATAGTCAGGTCAGGAACTTGCTGTTCTTTACTTCCAAGGCCTGTTCCGGCTGTTCAGGTCCTTGAGTTGGTTCTTTTTGACTTTATCCCACACAGGGCTCCAGGCTGGGCTCAGTCAGTAGGGACTAGTATCAAGGGTGGGTTTCTGGACCCCACTCCAGGCACAAGTTTCCACCCCTGCTGCCTCACTCCTTCCTCCTTCAGTGTTGTGCTGCTCTCCCTTCACCAGTCAGGTGCCAACTGCCAACTCCAACTGCCAACTCTGAGCTAGCTTCCCAACATTCTAAACCTGCCTCACACTGTCACAGGGTTCTAGAATGTTCTGGAAGGTACTAGTAGGTTCCAGTGATGTCACAGGTGACAATGGGTGGCCACCATTTTGTGTTACAGGCCCTCAGACAGAAGTTCCAGGGGTAGGGAAAATGGCTCCCTGACCCTGCATCAACACTAAAAAATCTGGTGGTTCCCAAAAAGGAAAAATACTAACAGGGTTTGAGGCAAAAGTGGGACAAAATAAATAATGATGAGGAGGGACCACCCAAAGGGCTGACAGGTCTAACACGCGTCCCCCCAGCTGAAAGTGGGGAGAGCTACCCAACCCCTTGGGAGTTCTCATCACTAAGGCGGAAATACCTTGAGAGACCGTCTGCATTGGCGTGGTCCACTCCAGGCCGATGTTCCACCTGAAAGTCCATTCCCTGTAGGGAGATAGACCACCTTAGCAACTTGGGATTCTCCCCCTTCATCTGCATCAGCCAACGAAGGGGTTGGTGGTCGGTCTGAACTAGGAAGTGCGAGCCAAACAGGTATGGCCGCAACTTCTTCAGAGCCCATACCACTGCAAAGGCTTCACGCTCTATTGCACTCCACTTCTGTTCCCTGGGAAGTAGTCTCCGGGATAGGAAGACCACGGGTTGATCCAGACCCTCTTCATTGAGTTGCGATAACACTGCCCCAATGCCATGTTCTGATGCATCCGTCTGGACAATGAACTCCTTGGAAAAGTCTGGGGCCCTTAAGACCGGGGCCTCGCACATGGCTTGCTTCAGTCTCACAAAGGCCTGCTGACAAGCCTCCGTCCAGACTACCCGTCGAGGTTGTTTCTTGGACGTGAGCTCCGTGAGGGGAGCTACAATGGTACCGTACCCCTTCACGAAGCGGCGGTAATATCCTGTGAGGCCCAGAAAAGCTCGGACCTCAGTCTGAGTCTTGGGGGGTTCCCAGGCCATGATTGCCTCGATTTTCGCCTGGAGGGGTTGCACCGCTCCCCTACCCACCAAGTGTCCAAGGTACACTACCGACCCCTGCCCGATCTGGCATTTACTGGCCTTGATCGTCAATCCAGCTTGTCTCAGGGCCTGGAGAACAGCTTGCAGGTGATGCAAGTGATCCTCCCAGCTGTTACTGAAGACGGCAATGTCGTCCAGATAAGCAGCAGAGAAACTCTCCATTCCAGTGAGGATCTGGTTCACCAGACGCTGAAACGTGGCAGGTGCGTTCTTGAGCCCAAAGGGCATCACACAGAACTGGTAGTGGCCATTGGGCGTGGAGAAGGCTGACCTTTCCCTTGCTCCATCAGTCAGAGAGATCTGCCAGTACCCCGAAGTAAGGTCAAAGGTACTTAGATATTGGGCAGCTCCCAGCCGGTCAATCAATTCATCCGCCCTTGGGATCGGATGAGCATCAGTCTTGGTCATTGAGTTCAGTCCCCGGTAGTCCACACAGAACCTCAGTTCCGGTTGGGCACCCGGTGGTGCAGCTTTTGGTACTAGTACCACCGGACTGGACCAGGGGCTGCTAGAAGGTTCGATCACTCCTAGCTCCAGCATCTTAGTGACTTCACTGTGAATGCTGGCCTTCACCTTGTCTGACATCCGGTAGATCTTGGACTTCACAGGTGGGCTGTCTCCTGTGTCCACGTCATGGACGCACAGGTGAGTCCTACCCGGAACAAGGGAGAACAACGAAGAGTACTGCCCCAGGACCTGGCGGCAGTCCTCCTGCTGTTCAGGAGTGAGAGATGGGGAGAGAATCACTCCCTCCACCGACCCATCCTTCTCTTGAGACGCAAATAAGTCGGGGAGAGGCTCGCTTTCCACGTCCTCTGCTCCGTCAGTCACCATCATCAAAATGACTTCGGGCCTCTCGTGGTGGGGTTTGAGGCGATTGGCGTGCAGCACCCGTAGGGGCTGACGAGGGGTCTTCAGGTCCACCAAGTAGGTAGCCTTACCCTTCTTCTCCAATACCTCTAAGGGTCCTGACCAGCGATCCTGGAGGGCGCTAAGCTCTCCTGGTTCGATCACTCACACCTTCTGGCCAGGCTCCAACTCCACCGGGTGAGCGTTGTGGTCATACCACGCCTTCATCACTGCTTGGCTGGCTTCCAAGTTGTCAGAAGCTTGCTTCCACAACTTAGCCATTTGGCTCCGGAAGGCCAGCATGTTGCTCACCACGTCCTGGGGAAGCTTCCTGGGAGTTCTTTCCCATCCGTCTCTCACCAGGCTGAGAGGTCCACGCACAGGGTGCCCATACAAAAACTCGAAGGGGCTGAAGCCCACTCCCTTCTGTGGCACTTCCCTGTAGGAAAACAATAGACAGGGTAGGAGGACGTCCCATTTCCTCCGCAGGCTTTCAGGCAGACTTCTGATCATGCCTTTCAAGGTTTTGTTGAACCTCTCCACCAGACCATTGGTCTGGGGGTGGTAAGGAGTGGTGAACCGGTATGTCACTCCACACTCCTTCCACATCGCCCGCATGTACGCTGACATGAAGTTGGTCCTCCTGTCGGACACAACTTCCTTGGGAAAACCCACTCGGGTAAAGATTCCCATCAGGGCCCTAGCCACAACAGGTGCTGTAATGGTCCTCAGAGGTATGGCCTCTGGGTACCGTGTGGCATGATCCACCAGAACCAGGATAAACCTGTGACCAGCTGTAGTAGGTGGATCTAACGGACCCACAATGTCGATGCCCACCCTTTCAAAGGGGATGCTAACGACAGGAAGTGGTTCCAGGGGAGCTTTCAGCTTCACCCCTGTTTTCCCACTGGCTTGGCAAGACACACATGTCCGGCAGTAGGTGTCGGACGACACTTTCATTTGAGGCCAATAAAAGTGTGGGACAAGACGGGCGAAAGTCTTGTCTTGCCCCAGGTGTCCTGCCAAGGGGATCTCATGAGCCAACTCCAGAAGGAAGGCTCGGTAACGTTGAGGGACTACTAAGGCTCGTGACGAACCATGTAGGGGTGCCTTGGGTTCACTGTAGAGGAGGCCATCCTCCCAGTAAAGGTTGTAGTTCCCCTCAACGTTCCCTGCTGCCTGGGCTTCGGCCTGTCGCCTCAGTCCCTCAAGGGTAGGGCACTCCCTCTGGCCCTTGCAGAATTCCTCCCTGGTCGGCCCTCCCTCCACGTGCCACTCGGCCAGGATGGGTAGGTCCTCCAGTTTGGTAACATCCCCCACCGCGGACTCCTGGTCCACCACCTCCGGTGGCCTATCCGTCACACGGGGCGCGGATGCCGAGGCAGGCTCCTCCTGTCCTCGGTTCTTCCCTTGGTCGGCAGCTGGCTGGGCCTTTGTTCCAGGCTCCAGTCGAAACAAACTCCCTCTCCGGGTAGTCGCGGACCCTGTGCTCACACAGGCCCAGTCAGGTGTACCCAGCATCTCAGCATGAGTCCGGTATTCCACCTCCTTCCAAGCATTGTGCTCCATGTCATTCCCCAGCAGACAATCGACTGGCACGGCAGGGCTTACGGCAACTCGAAGTGAACCTGCAACCCCCTCCCATTCAAAGGGAACCTCGGCCACCGGATAGTGGCCGGTTCTGCCGTCAGCCATCGCGGCTGGGTGGAGTACATCGGGAATTACCTGCTCTGGAGACACCATTTGACTACGTACCATAGTCATACTGGCTCCTGTGTCTCTCAGAGCCTCCCCTCTTTGGCCGTTGATGGTGACCCACTGCCCATACTTTACGGTATTTGCGGGCACCTGGATCTTAGGAACCATCTCCCGTTCTCCCAGGGACACTAAAGTGACACCCGCCCACTCCCTTCCCTTAGTTAAGGGCATCTCCTCCCCGAGCACTACTCTAGCTACTCCGGGGGCCTTTCCTCCAATGGGAGGGGGTGGTCTTTTCGGGCACTTCGCATCTCCCTTATAGTGTCCGACGCCACCGCACTCGAAGCAATGGACAACCCTTGGCTGCTGACTCTGGCCAGGATTAGGGTTTCTGGGTGGGTTAGCCCTAGGGGTGAATCCTGTTCCCTTTCCTTGGAAGTTATTTTGGGGGCCTTTAGAGAACTCCTTTCTCTTTTCACCTCCCTCTTTCTTCTGGGGGGCGCCCTGTCCGGCCTTTTGAGTATCCCCTCCAGTCCCCCTTGTGGACACCCGGGTACTAGCCCAAATGTCTGCCTCCTCAGCAAGCTTCCGGGGATTGGTCAGCTTCCTATCCACCAGGTGTTGACGCAGTTCAGGGAAACATTTTTCGAGCAGGTGTTCCTTCAACATTAAATCAAACAACCCCTCGTAGTCCCTCACCTCACTGCCTTGAATCCAACCCTCTAATGCCTTCTTTGCATAGTCCAGGAAATCCACCCAATTCTGTGTGCCCAGTTTGTGGCTACCCCGGAACTTCTGTCTGTACTTCTCGGGTGTTAGTCCAAACTTTCTTACGAGCGCCACTTTCATGGTGGGGTAGTGGGTCTGCTCATCCTGCTCTAGGGCCAATAATGCATCCCTACCAGCTGGAGGCATGTATTTGTACAATCCCCCTCCCCAGTACTTCTCTGGCACCCCATGGGCCCTTAAAGAGACCTCATAGGCCGCTAGCCACTTGGCAATATCATCCCCTGCACTATAGCTAGCTACTATGTCTTTTGGCAGGTAGGGTTTGGGTTCCCTGGTGATTTCTTGGTCTGTGCTGCCACCATTAGGAACAGTTTGTGCCCCGACTCGTAAGATCTGGAGATCCATCTCCTTGAGCCTCAACTCGTGAGCCATCCTCCGTTCCTCCTTTTCTTTCTCCAGCTCCGCTAACTTCCATGTGAGCTGTCTTTTCTCCCTCCGGTCAGTTAACTCTGCTTCAGATAAGCCACCGCTAGAGACAGTGCTGCCCTTCCTGGAAAGTGTTCTGGGCCCCGCTATTAGGTTCCCCACCTCAGGTTGGTACAACCCAGCCCCCTCGCTAACAGGCTCTCCACCCCTGTCCTCCTGCTCAGCCTTAGTTTCCCGTCGTGCCTCCCACCAAGCCCTCAGGCTGGTCTGGAGCTCACCCTTCTTCGCACCCTGGGGACAAAACACCCCCTCTCTCTGACAAAACTCCATGAGTTGGGCCACAGTATAAGTTTCCACATCTTCCAGTACAAACTCCATTTTGCCCACTCAGGTTAGAAGACAGGTGTTTACAGAAGCTATGCAGCGGGGTACCTTTTATAATACCTCCTCCCACCACCAGAGTAAATTTGGAAAAAACAAAACTCAGAATTAGGAAGTCCGCTGTGAGAAAACTCCCGGTGTAGGCCTATGGACTACCCACAGTTATTGTCGAGTGGACGCAAGCACAGCTCTATCCCACCGCTGAACACCAATTATGTTAGAAAACCCTGGGCCACCGAGGTTTAGCAGTCACCCGGGTGTCTCCCAACACACACGGTGGTAGCTTGGCTCGAGCGGTAAGGAAGGCACCGTGTTAAGCGTACGTCACACCCTCACAATAACCATGCGTTCATCCGTTCCAAAAACGACTCTACACCGTAAAAATTTATGAAAATATCTCTGTGTTTATCTTGTTTTCTCTTAGTTGCAGGTTAAATAAATAATAACACACTTACAGTACACAAAGCTTCTTCTGTAAAAAGGGTAGGTCAAATAAATAAGCTCAGATCATAAATAATCAATGAATAAATAGATGTGCATAAAATACATAGGCAAATAAATACTGCGAGGGAATAAATACTGTGAGACAATAAATACTGTGAGACAATAAATACTGTGAGACAATAAATAGGGTAAATACAAAGAATACAATACTCTCAATAAATATAAGCCATCAGTACACTTTCAAATCAGGTCACATTTGTGAGGTACTATGGGTTGATTTGGCCCAATCACAGCTTGTGGTTATGTGGGTGGCCTGAGGGTGGCTCACCTAGCTTGGATAAGGCTGAGGCTAAAACTGAGGTAGATCAAGGGTAATCTAGGAATCTGGCTCTCCCAACCTACACAACCCCTCACACAGGTCACTGTATCAGTCTCAGTCCACCCCTGGCACTCCCAGGCTAGTCCTAACACCTCTCTAGCCCCTAGGATGGTCTCTTAGGGCTCCACAGGGCCTTAGGCGCCCTCTATTCCACTTACTGCCCTCTTTATGAACTTCCGACTCCGCCGGAGTCGTGTCGACGCCGTGAGGCGGTTCCGGTTCGATGTCGGCGGACGGCCTCGGCTCGATGTCAGTTCCTGTCGACGCCGTGAGGCGGCTCCGGATCGATGTCGGCGGACGGCCTCGGCTCGATGTCGGTTCCTGTTGACGCCGTGAGGCGGCTCCGGATCGATGTCGGCGGACGGCCTCGGCTCGATGTCAGTCTCCGGCGTCACAGCGACACGATCTCCCTACTTCCGGGTGTCTCCGGAGAGCGACCTCCACTCCCGACCTCCGGTGCTCTTTTCCTCCGGTTCCGGCGACTCTGGAGTGCGATCTCCACTCCCGACCTCCGGTGCTCCTTTCCTCCGGTTCCGGCGACTCCGGAGTGCGATCTCCACTCCCGACCTCCGGTGCTCCTTTCCTCCGGTTCCGGCGACTCCGGAGTGCGATCTCCACTCCCGACCTCCGGCACGATTCACCTCGGTCTCCGGCGACTCCGGAGGGCGGACTTCACTCCCCCGTCGACGCCGTACACTCGACCTCAGGTGTTTTCCTCCTCGACCTCTGGTGTCTCCACGACCTCCGTCGGCGCCCTCTCTCGACCTCTGGCGGCTCCGGGTACGACGTCTGCTTTCCAGTCAGCGCCGCTTCTTCACCTCCGGCCCCAGGTCTCTAGGCTTCTCGGCGTCGGACTCCAGGAAGATACCAATAGTCAGGTCAGGAACTTGCTGTTCTTTACTTCCAAGGCCTGTTCCGACTGTTCAGGTCCTTGAGTTGGTTCTTTTTGACTTTATCCCACACAGGGCTCCAGGCTGGGCTCAGTCAGTAGGGACTAGTATCAAGGGTGGGTTTCTGGACCCCACTCCAGGCACAAGTTTCCACCCCTGCTGCCTCACTCCTTCCTCCTTCAGTGTTGTGCTGCTTTCCCTTCACCAGTCAGGTGCCAACTGCCAACTCCAACTGCCAACTCTGAGCTAGCTTCCCAACATTCTAAACCTGCCTCACACTATCACAGGGTTCTAGAATGTTCTGGAAGGTACTAGTAGGTTCCAGTGATGTCACAGGTGACAATGGGTGGCCACCATTTTGTGTTACAGGCCCTCAGACAGAAGTTCCAGGGGTAGGGAAAATGGCTCCCTGACCCTGCATCAACACTAAAAAAATCTGGTGGTTCCCAAAAAGGAAAAATACTAACAGGGTTTGAGGCAAAAGTGGGACAAAATAAATAATGATGAGGAGGGACCACCCAAAGGGCTGACAGGTCTAACACTGCCGTACATATTTCCTTTTTGCCTGTCCCTGGACAGGTACAAACATAGAACAGTTTTGTTTTTGTTCTTTAAACTGCAGCTTTAACTATGCTCTGCTACCTGACCTGTATTTCTCCTGACTGCTGGCCCTGGCAGCAGGCATTGTTACGTCAGAACTCAATTGTAACTAGGAACTATTAGAAGAACTCTGCAGGTGGACATATGAATTCAGAATTATGCCTGCTTCCTGCTGTTATTGCTGCATTTTATGTGGGAGATTCCCCATGTACGAACCCACCTCCTATGTTACCTTTCTACCACACTTTCTTACACAATCAATCAATCAATCAATCAATCAATCAATAGTTCTTTATTCGATTTTAGACATTAAGGTGCCGATTCCGATCCTGGAAAAACCGGGTACGAACCGTCGGTCAGAGGGTTTTCTCCGTCCGACTCGTACCCGGTAAAAAAACCCTACAAACTTGCAAGTACGATTCGTACGGAAACACCATTTCCGTACGAGTCGGAAAAAACACCGACCGACTGTAAAAACACATACCAATGTTATCCGGGACAACGCCGACGTGACGTCGGGACGCATGCAGGCTGCATTTCATGAACCAGGAAGTACGATTCGTACCAACAACAGTCCGGACGGCAATATTTTTACGGCACCCAAAAAGTGCCGGAAAAGCGAAGTACGGAGCGATGCGAGCGGAATTGGGGGCCCGGTACGCGCCGAACCCCCTCCCAGCCCCCGTAAGTATGCTCCGAACCCCCCCAGCCCCCGCATGTATGCTCCGAACCCCCCCAGCCTCCGTAAGTGCGCGCCGTACGCCCAGCCCCCCCGCGGATGTACGCACCGTACCCCCACCCGTGTATGTATGTATGGAGCGTACCCCCACCCGTGTATGTACGGAGCGTACATACACGGGTGGGGGTCCACTCCGTACATACACGGGTGGGGGTACGCTCCGTACATACACGGGTGGGGGTACGCTCCGTACATACACGGGTGGGGGTTTGGCGCGTACATACACGGGTGGGGGTATGCTCCATTCATACACAGGTGTTGGTACGCTCCGTACATACACGGGTGGGGGTACGCTCTGTACATACACGGGTGGGGGTTCAGCGCGTACTTACACGGGTGGGGGTACGCTCCATTCATACACGGGTGTTGGTATGCTCCGTACATACACGGGTGGGGGTATGCTCCGTACATACACGGGTGGGGGTACGCTCCGTACATACACGGGTGGGGGTACGCTCTGTACATACACAGGTGGGGGTACGCTCCGTACATACACGGGTGGGGGTACACTCCGTACATACACAGGTGGGGGTACGCTCCGTACATACACGGGTGGGGTTCGGCGCGTACATACACAGGTGGGGGTACGCTCCATTCATACACGGGTGTTGGTACGCTCCGTACATACACGGGTGGGGGTACGCTCCGTACATACACGGGTGGGGGTTTGGCACGTACATACACGGGTGGGGGTACGCTCCATTCATACACGGGTGTTGGCACGCTCCGTACATACACGGGTGGGGGTACGCTCCGTACATACGGGGGTGGGGGTTCGGCACGTACATCGGCGGCCGGGGGGGGCGTTTGGCGCATACATACGGGGGCTGGGGGGGGGTGTTCGGCGCTTATGCGGGCACATGTCTCCATGGTTGCTATAGGAATTCGGTCCGTACAGTGTTTTTTCGATACGGTTGTAAAATCGGAAGGACGGGACGGATCGTACTTGCGCGGTCGGACTTCATTTTTCCGATTCGTACGGTAAATCGTCCGGGGATGTGTCGGACACATTTTCCGACCCGAGGACGTGTGGGGAAATTTTCCCAATGCGATTCGTATGGACTTTTTCCCATACGAATCGTACTTGGCAGTTTGTACGCTACTTGGACGATTCGTACCGAAAAATATCCGGATACGATTCGTACGGGGAAAATTTTTCCAGGATTGGAATCGGCACCTAAATCATTAAAGAGACAAATGCAGTACACTACTTTGTTTCTTAAAAAAAGTAACAACCATTAAAAAAGTATATAAAATAAAGAAAAACATCCTTACAAATCCCTAACATCTTTTATTTCTCTAACTTAAGCCTAACCTTAACCCCCTTCCTTACCCAAAACCGAACACTTACCACACTCCTAACACAAACTCTTATTCCAGTTCTAACCAGAACACCTTCTCTACACCTTTCCTTCCTCCATTCCTTACTTTAACCCTAACGCTTATCCAAGCCCTAAAGTTAACCAAACCCTAACACAATCACTTATCTCGATCCTAACCCTACCCTTATGCTAACATTGACCCATAGATGTTACTTTATGTGATCCCTCATATTACATCTCAATCAGCTTTAACCTTTACCTATCAACAAAACCCAAACTAACCCTAATCTACTCCCTGACCCCATCCTTTACCCCGACATAACCCAAGTATTACTAATGACCTTTTCAACTTTTATATGCATTCTATTAGTTTTCACTGTTTGCTTCTACTTTTATGTTAGACTAATACTTAGTTTCTAATTATTTACTACAAACCAAATATTTAAATCATCACTGTTCATCGTGGCATGTTTCTGGCATACTCCAAACAGTCAATAGAGTAAGAGTGTGTTGCAGTAGGTAGCACATCACCTGCTTAAGATGCTTGCAGTATACTTGGGATAACGGATACGCTGCCGTACATTATAAGGATATTGCAAATCGCAGAGGAGTTACATGCCCATACAGAGAAATGAGGCAGAAGCCCAAGTTCCTTGATAAGGTCATGAAACTCTGAGATTGCTTGCAATAACCTCATCATGTATGTCAAGGGTACTTTATTCCTTATAATACACCATCACCTTTCCCCCAAGCCACTTACATCCTTTGTCCGTAGCTCTTTCATATGAAATTTTTGAAAATATCAAGAATAGAAATCGAATATCTAGCTCAAAAACGCATCAAAAAAGCTGTTAGATATTTTTGTCCAAATTATATTATATTTCAGTTTAATAAACGTAAATTTTAAAAAAAAGTGCTAGTTTGTGTAGAAACTTTTGAAATGTTCTATAATTACCTACGGGGTGCAAAAAATATATGCTGCCGTACATATTTCCTTTTTGCCTGTCCCTGGACAGGTACAAAAATAGAACAGTTTTGTTTTTGTTCTTTAAACTGCAGCTTTAATTATGCTCTGCTACCTGACCTGTATTTCTCCTGACTGCTGGCCCTGGCAGCAGGCATTGTTACGTCAGAACTCAATTGTAACTAGGAACTATTAGAAGAACTCTGCAGGTGGACATATGAATTCAGAATTATTTTTTGTCTCTTTAAAACGATCAATAACTGGCATTGGACATCACAGGATTTGGCAACCTTGGGCCTTCTCCATTACTCCGGCTGCTGGAGCTGCGCCGCACCTGACTGTGGCATAACACATATCTTGTATGATTGATCTTAAGTACAAGACATACAACATAGGGGTTTCCATGGACGAGGACGGTGAAGACGAGGAAGGAGAGAGAGACCATGGCGAGGAGGAGGCACCCACAGCAGGTAAGTGCCTTTCTTTAATTGTAATTACATTAGGGAGGGTGGAGGGGAGCGGAGTTTCTTTCCAACTCTGTGGAACTCCGCGTAGTGGAGCTTCTTGCTCAGTTGTGTGCTCTCTCTCTGGGATGGTACATCTGTGAGGCAGTGGCGGCTTGTAGGGGGAGTGGGGCAGGGTGGTGAGGCGGGGCCGGGGAGGGGCAGGGTGGGGGGTAGTGGAGTCGTACATAAGACGTCCACGAGTAAAGTAAGTAAATAAATAAATAAAACTATTTACCTTGCGCTCGATGCATCGCCAAGTTGGTGGTGCCCCTGCTTGTCTCCCACACCTCTGTAAGATGATTGGCGACCTTCTCTGTTGCACTTGACTGCACATAGTACCACATTTCTCGAATTTTAGGTTTGGGATGCAGTAACATTGAAAGAGCTTTTTCTGAAAAGCTCATCATTGTGAGCCACACTTTTGTCCGCCAGCACCTCTTGCTCCTTTTGTCTACGTTTTACATTTCTTTTCCTGTCGCCAACATCCTTTTCTGATTCTTCTCTGGACAGCACTCCAAAAATATCCTCAAAGTTCGTTCTGTTATCAATCCCTCACCTCCTCTGTGTTACAGAGCCCTGAAATTAGCATGCATTAAAGAACTTCCTCAATGTGATGTCATCCAGCTGTTCCCAAACGTGACTTTAACAATTTGTGATTCTTAAATACTGATTTGCAAATTACCGATTCGGTGTTAGGAAATCGCTAAAACTCAATTGTGAATCATACCGAGTCACGAGCTGAAGAAGTGTCACTTCAATACATTAAGATTACTGATTCTTAAATTGTGTTTTGTTTAACATCATCATTTGTGATTGATTCAGTAATATTAGTGTTCATATATCTGGCACTTAGTGCTGCTAGTACTCAAGCGACCAATTCTGTGTAGGGGTTTGCTGCTGGTAGTACTAAGGTGGCTGGTTTTGCATATGGGGTTTGCAGCTGATAGTAGTGAGTTGGTTGATGATATGGCAGGGACATAGCTTTCATTGGTGCAGCAGGTGCAGTGGCACAGAGGACAAAAGGGGCCAAGTGTTCACTCATTATTGCTGTATTTTATATTAGAGACAGCAGCCAGTGGGGCCCATTCCCTTCCTGCAGTAGGGCCCACAACCCAGTGGCTGCCCTACTGTGATATAGGGGTTCACCGCAGGCAATACTAAGGTCATTGATTCTGTGAACAGGTTTACTGCTGATAGCTTTGAGGCGATTTATGCTGTATAGCATAGTGCTAGTAATAGTGATGTTGTCTATGCTGAGGGTTTCTACTGTGCTGGTAGGTACTGTTGGCTCGTTGTGGCATATTTGTGATCAGACATCTTTATCAAAAGCATTTTATTCATATAGAGGTAAATATAGTCATTCAAAGGGAGATAAAGTAATTCACTTTAAATCTCCTAGAGTCCCATTGGGAAAAGCAAAGCTGGCATTTAGTTCTTCGAACAGGTCCCTATCATTTGTGACTAGATCACTCAACCCTATACCCTGCTAATCCATTACGTGTTGCGAGATCACAATTAGGACAACGGTAGCCGAACCAACTAAAATATGAATGCTGGCTCTTCACGGTTTTCTTGGAGTGTGTTTAAGAGTTGCTGACCATTCAGGTTTCGAAGTCTAAACCATTTATTGTAATGAGTAGTAATGTAATAACACCCAGTGAAAAATGATGCACTTTTTCTCTCGACACAGTATTTAAATATAAACTAGCGGTAAATAAAAGATAATGATGTATTAAGCTGCAAGGCACATTTGGAGGAGTTTATACTTGCATACCTAAGGGAGGGACATTATTTCCCCAGGCGAGATGTATAATTCTAACTCACTTCATACCAAAGACTCTACTAGCTTTATAAAACTTTTGTTGATTAATATCCTGGAATTCCCAAATGAAATAGAAGCTGTATAGGTATAAATATATAAAATATTCACTTGTATAACTAAGCAGTCACCTGACCTAACTTTGTCTATTATTTCTTAATAAATGGGGAAACGCACACATTAACATAAAGATACAGTTTTGAAACAGAGAGAGAGTGTGTGTGCTCTTACTAACCAAAGAAGTTCACAAGAATGCACACATTTTACCAATAAGAAATCTTTAAAATGTAATGCGTCGAAAAATATAAAGCCCTAGTGCTGATTCGTTTCAAGTGGCTTTTACCTTTAATGCCCTTTACAAACAAACATTTACAGATCCCATCCACCGTTCGCGATGTCCATTGGCCATCTGCACATCATAAGTGGCTTCTTCTTAAGATGTATGTGTAAACATTCATCCCATGTTTTGGGGGGTTTTAAGAGCCGACTTTATATTCAGGATACCTACCTGATGGTATCATACATCTATCTGCAATTATTCAATGTTTTAGCATTTTATCTTTAAAATGTACTAAGTGCAAGCATTTTTAAAGATGGAGGTTAAATATCACACTGGATTTATCTTTTACGTTATTATGTAATGTATTAAATATTATGGAAATATGTTAGGTCTTATGTTTTGTGTTTTGCTCTTAAATTATATTTCAGTATGCATCATGATGTGTGTTATGCTATTGTGTTATGTTTCATGTTTTGTTATATGATATAAATTATGTTAGTATTGGCATGATAGGTTATATGTTATTTTTTTTTTGCTATCGTATTATGGCATGCTAGCTAAACTTTTGCATGTATTGTTATTCTGTGTTATTTTATGGGCTGTTATTTTGTCTTTCAGAAGTTTTGAAACTATCATCAGAAAATACACCAACTTTGAAATAGGTAAAAACTGAACGTTATTAACAGTAGAACATCTTTTCACTAGTTATAAAATCAAATGGAGTCGCTTATTTTTAATAGAGAGGGTGTGAGCAACAGAAACATACATTTGAAAGGAGGCCAGAAAAATCAAGGAACCAAGCATCAATGCAAGAAGTCTCTCTTTTTGTTAATGGAAGTGTTTGGTAATAGATGGGCAACTTTGTGCATGAGTGGCACCATCTGGAATAGAGAAAAAATCTAGTGATGGTGCAAGAACTTGGGGTACAAAATAAAGAATATGTGAGTAGGGCAACTTGCTTAAACAGATATAAATAACAGAAATAAGCTGTACCCTTACAGAAGAGTATTATGAAAATGAGTCAAAAGATGAAGTTTGCATTGAAAGTTGTGACCATAAGTGGCAAAAAGTCCAAATATTGCATAGTTGATACTTTTTGTCAAAGGGCCAGTATTTATATTGAATCTTGAAGAACACCTTTATATATGCATGTCTGTAGTTGATAAACATATGAAGTTATAAATCCACCAATATGCTATCATAACAGCAAAGTACAGCGAATTAACGTGCAAAGGCTAATAGTGAATAGCAATGCGCCTTGATAAAAGGTGAACGCATCCAGACAGTAGTTTCTAAACGAAAAACTCAAAAACTAGAAATTAAAATGTGGTTGAGTCAGCAAAGTAAATACATCTGAGAGCACACACCGGCCCCAGTTTAACAAAAGGAAGGACTACTTGTGCCCATCATCAAAAGCTAATCGAAATTCAAATTGGACAATGTAATCATCCATGAAATGCCATGGCCTTGATGGAAAGCCGGTTCAAAAATACCAACCCATTAACACCGCATTAAATCCAATGTCTGAAGAGGGCTGACCCAAAGAGCTCTCTCACTGCATACATTTTATTGCACTTTTTAGAAAAATGTATGGCTTGAGGTGCTCAAATAGGTAAAGCTGTTTATAGCAGGATAAAAAAGTCATGCTAGAACCACCAAAGTTTACATCACTGAAATCAGTCATTAAGTTTAAAATACCTGACTCAGGTATCAGTAAACATTAGGCCCAAGTGAACATTTAATTGCACTGGTGAAATTTCCAAGTTTGGCTAGATACCAAAATTGTGGAATACCAGCAGGAGACTGGCTCAGGCAGAAATTGCCTTCCGTGGAAAAAATGGCGAGATTTTGCACAGCCCTAGTAAATATATCCTTTTCTCTGCTTGTGCTGCAACTTTTTCTTTCTAGAAAGTCAGCAGCATCAACTTATAGACCCACCTTATTGTGTGATTCTTTGTTGTTTTCCAATTCCAAGTATGCTCTGTGCAATGCATCAGCAGAATATCCCAACCCCTTAGCCTGCAAGTGTTTAAATATATTTCCGAATGATGATCACGTTTAAGACAACTGTTTTGCCATTACTGAGCACTGTAAAAAGGTTACTCTTGCAAAATTAAATTTTACTCTATTTACTGAGTTGGTCTTGTCAGAATTAAATTTGCGACCTACATTCCCCAGCAGATGTCAGTAGAGAGTCTTTACTTCATTGATCCCTTTTGATAACTGTATTTTTCAGGCTATTAAAAGATTTCCATTTTAGCATGTGTATTCCAAATTTAGATTACTATCATAGGGCACAATTTACAGGCTGCTTCACAATATAAGTTCATTTTAGGTGTGAATAACCTCATCTGTAGACATGCAATCTAAGATCCTGATTCAGAGAATCGGGATCTCTGAAAAGTAATGATTATGGTGGCAAATCCTCTAGCATGGCAGATACTCTGCTGTATTAATTTTTGTAGTGGGGCAGGAAAAGGGAAATTAGAGTGTCCATGACGAGGCAAACTTTATGGAATGCACACAATAATAGGTTTGTGGGTATTCCCAATATTTTGTGTAGTCATTCCTCCTTGGAAACAAACTTGAACTACTACTGAAAAAAAGCAGGAGTAAGTGGTTTCAAACGAATAGAACAAGTGATACCCCAGCATTTACAAGAGGAGGACAGTGCACTTAAGAACTGATTCTCAAAGTTCATTTGTCTCCAAATTTTCAATAAATAACTCCATTGTACATTTTAAATTGCCTTTTCAGAATTCTGGGCATTGTTTAGAATTTTCTGGATGTGGGGAATCTGCCAAAAAGTAGCAGATGCCCAGACAATCCCATTTAGAGTGTGAGTCGTGGCCAGGAGAGCTGATGAAGAAGCAAAGGCATCTGGCGAAAAGGTACAGGCTGCACTTGTTTAATGTTGTTGCCTCCCTCAAACAATATTACTTAGGCTGCTCTTGCCCAGAAAACCTTCAAAGAACTTTTTGTTGCAAAGCAGGTGGGAGCTCAATTGAGGGGGTAGCCTCAAATAGAAAGAAAATCATGTGAACAATCATGTAGGAAATATTCCAATCATGTAATGAGGCCTCAATGGGAGGTCTTAGGTTCCTTCAAAGACTCTGGATTTAGAGGCAATTTCTTCTTCCATATCCTCTACCAGCAAATTCAGCACCACTGTCTATTTAACTCTATGCGTGATGAGCGTGCTAGTTGGGGCATTAGGTCAACTTGCAATACCACACAGGAAATACGTGAAGCATTTCCTAGCCCTTGGTGTAACTCAGAAGGCTCAGAACACATGAAATCAGCTGATAATGGCTGCCCCCTGTATTGTCCCAACACTACTTGTATTAACTAACATGATGCTCCCTCAAGGGACTAAAGAAATACAGGATTTATGGGGCTTTTTTCCACTCTCTGATCTATCTGAATTTGGCAGTCCTACGATAGAACCTGAAGCAGATTTAAGAGTTGGCAAGGATCAGATAAGTGTATCTGCATGGCTTAAATATAGTGATTCACCTGCCAACCTGGCATCAAAGGCATAAAGGAAAAAGGCTAGCAGTGCCTAAAAAAATGGATGGAGCTTACGATAGAGCAAACAGAGTAGTTGGTCACAGAAATGTACACAGCAGGCAATCTTGATCCTTGTTGGCCTAAGGATGAGGAACTGTCATGGTATCCTGAAGGAGTTGATGTAACTCTTACCTATGCTCATATTTCTGATAATGAACAGTCCCCTTCACGGATCTCTTTGAAATGTACTCCCACTCTGGAGGATACCCCCTCTGCCTCCTCTCAGGTTTTGATTCCTCAGACAAAGGGAAGGTCTGCGTTTAAAGCCCCTTTGACTGATGGTTTGTCCAATATGCAACTTTTTTCTCCATATATGAGCTACTTCAACTTCATAGAGAAAAATGTAAAAAAGACCCTTTAGCTCTGAAAACTTTCAATCTTAAACCTCAGGTGGGTTTTCAAAAAATGTCTAACAAAAAATATGCACATCATCCAGAATTGCCTGAGCGACACGGAGTCTCACTCTACTCATCTGAAAGAGTCAGTTCAAGCCACTCAAAGTCAAATGGGGCTCATGAAAGCACACTAAAGAGCATGGCGTCCAAAATGGAGGGCGTTGAGGACCATATGAGATGGAATAATTTATGTGTACTTGGCATCCCAGAAGACAAAAGGGGCAACGACTCCAGAACATACATCGTCCACCTGCTTAAACAATGATTCTCTCAGCTGAGAGAGTGGGTTAAGGACTGCCTTATCCAAAGAGCTCACAGATTTCCTTTACGTAAGCTCAGCAAAGGCAAAGTGTCACAGTACCCCATGCTATTCTCCTTTATATGGGAAACTTTGTTTAGGCAGTTCCCCTTTCAAGATATCCATCCATGCTCTCCTGTTAAATCCTGTGGGGTGGAATTCTTTGTCAGATCTGACTTTTGTCATGAGACTAAGAGTGCCAATGACAACACCGTGAGCACAACCCTGCTCTTCAGAAAGCTGGCACCAAAGTTTTACTCTTGGAGCCTGTAAACTTAAAGATGAAATTTAATAGTCAGAACTTTTACTGTCAGGATTGGGCCGGGGTACAAGACTTGCTCAAACAATGGCAGCACAACAACAGTGGAGTGGTACATCAGCCAGACGTTAGTGGAGCCCATTAATGGTGATGAAAAAAACGGGGTGGCATATTAACTCTATAGTTAATTGTGATGAATGCTGGCCATGTAGTAGGGGTTTGGGAATTTGTCCATTCTATATGTGTTGACATTTAGGCAAAATGTTTATATTTCTCATTCTGTTGTTCATATAGTTTTTCTTCTTTTTTTCTCTTTTTTATTTTAAATTCTTGTACCAAAATGTTGGTTTACTAATATTACTTTCATGTTTGCTGCCTGTCACTGGGTGTCTCTTTAGCACTGTACATGAGAGGCACCTATTCCAATCAATGGAAGGGGTTATTCACACAGGTCAAATAGGTCCTTATTCTTGAGAAGCTGCATAGTGATGGGGTCTGGAGGAAATGGCTGCAGGGAAAGGTTCTTCTTCACATGAAGGGTTTGGAGAGTGGTGTGTTATGGGGTGTCATGTAATGTTGAGTTTGTATTGGCATTGGTTGGCACTTTCCCACAGTGGCTAGAAATGCAAAGGGGGAATTAAGGGCAAAACAGGAAAGTTGTAAATGTTCAAGGTATTTGTAGTGTCATACATACAAGTAATATACCTAATGCCTAAATCAATATATAGTAGTAACCAGGATGTGCAGAAACATAAATAATATGAGACTTTGAATAAAATGAAACTCAGGGACAAGCTGCACACACTTAAACCTAACATTCTTTGTCTCCAGGAGACATATCTCCAACAGTGCAAAAGTTCCATAAACGTCCAAACTTGGGGGGTGAGATTCTAGCCGTCTCCAGTACTTAAGTCTCACAATGTGGCATTAACCTTCTAGCTTGGGGGTAAGAGTGGGCTGCAGCAGAGGTAAAGAATGATAATTCTGGACATTGGCTTATCACCCAGATCACAAAAGGAAGGGTCTCAAATCACCATCTGTTTAGTCTATGCTCTCAATACTTATGACCGACTCATTTATATTCAATGTCTTATTGAGTGAGCTACATCATTGGCCCTATCCAAGTCTCTTCTGTGGTGATCTCACCCTAGTTATTCAGCCCGGCCTGAGCTCTGCATCAATGGAAAATGCTGTATTTATGAGGAAATCAAGAATGTTGCTTAAGCACATTACAGAATCATATGCCCTAGGGGAGAGAACCTATCACCCACAATATTATGGGTTTATTATCTTCTCTGCACCTCATTGTTCATCTTCTTGCATTGATATAATCTACACAATGACAAGAAGCCACTTAAATTGGACAGCATTAAAACCAAAGTTTAAGCAATCTCTTCATGAAAATAATGTTTTTTAAGAACTAAAGATGAATTGTGACATGTAAATCAATCCAATACTTTATTCTTCAAGTATCAGTATCGATTCTAATGTGAATCGATACGCTTGCAACATTTATTCTTGTGCAAGTTGCTGTATCCAGTGCATTTAAGACTCAAACTACCCTTCATCAGGAGATGTATTTGGCAATATCATCCCATTATATAAACACAAGCAAATATAAAGAAATATACACTTTAATTGCTGAATAAAAACAGCTTTTTTTTTACAATAGCCAGCGGCTGCTTTTATGTGGTTTCACCAATCCCAAAATGGTGTGAACATGTCTATCTGGGCCTGTTAACAAACATTGCCCAACTAGCTAACACAAGCTTTTCCAAGTGAGCATGCTTATACAGGGCAAGTGAAGCCGGCACCAACAAACCCAATGAACACAATGCTATGTTGACAGCCTGTTAATATCTAAAAATTAACTTTGTGCAAACAAATGCTGTTCAAAAACATGCCAGGTGAAGTTATGGACAAGCTATAAAAGCCCTTGTGGAGTGTAATATTAAAGCACTGGATGCATTAGATTTGCAATGCTGCACATTCATAGAACTTTATCAGTGAAGAGTGTAATTTCTATCACTCGGTTTTTGGAAGACCTCAGTGATAATTTTTTTTTTTTTGCCAGATCACCATATCATCGAAAAACGGTAAGTGTGTCCCATTGATTTGTTGTGAAAAACTTCCCATTAAAAGTTCTATCATCCTGATCTCTGGTATTTCATTTCAATGTATCTAAAGCTCCATTGCAGATAAAAAAATATGTTGTCAATGTATCTGGCGTAAGACTCTGAGACCATTGCTCTTAAAGATGTGTACCTCTTCAAATCTTTCTATAAAAATGTTTGCATAACTTGGAGCTCCTGAACATATCTTTGACTTTTCATTCTTTTGAAGAAAAAATATATCTTCCCACTGGATGTAACTGTGGTATAATGAACAAACCAAAGAGGTCTCGGCAATCTAAGTGTTATAGTCATTATTAATGTTAATGCGTTTGTGTAGGGCGCTGGTGAGAGTGACATTGACTCGGTAGAAGGATGGTCCTGTAGCAGAGCGCTGAGGGTGTGCGTTTTTGCACATTAAAATTGCACGTCTGTATCTTTTATCCTGAACTGGGTGAATGATATACAGACACCGTGTACAGAACCGACATAGAGGAGGAACTAGTATGACATGCGGCAGTGACAGAGTGGCTAGAGCAACCGGTAGAACGTAAGTAGAGAAAAGTATAGAGCGCAACAAAAAGATATAAACTCAGTTATCATCTATGGGCTATATCAAAGGCACGCAAGCTTTTTTTACTACATGTTGTTGTCCTCTGCAAACAGTGTGGCAACACTTTTAAATCAAATCAACAAAATGTGTAGTTTTGTAATCCTTGGAGGAAAATGAAATTCTAGATGCGATTGTACCTTAGTTATAAATCAGAGTAAAAGAGCGTGCATTGAAATCTGACTCTGCTGTGGAAATATACACATCACACATACAAGTGGCAAATAGGGCTTCGTTTTGTCATGACAACATACATGCATTATATCCTGAGTTATTTCTTACCCATAGGTCAGTTAACAACAAGGGACAAGAGCCGTCGATTTAGATGATGGACAACACGTGTTCTTCCATCATTGAAGTAGAGAAGGGACAGTTGTGGTCACCAAATATTGTATAGATTTGCTTGGAGCTGGCAATAAAAAGGCTGCAATATGGAAGATGCCATTGCACGACCGGATTGGTGAAGCAATATGTACTAAACATTCAAAGAGGGAAGCTTAAAATGTATAATGATCAATTAGGAGTAATGCCAAAGACTGCGGGCCTGGTTCACAAAAGTAATCTGAGACAAAATCCTAGCTTTACGACTTTCGGTATTCACAAAGGGCATTTAGGAGTAGTAAAGTTAGGATTTTGTCTCAGTTAAACTTAAGTTCTGGTCTTAAGTGTAATTTAAGTAGAACTTAAGTTTAACTGAGACAAAATCCTAACTTTACTTCTCCTAAATGCCCTTTGTGAATACCGAAAGTCGCACAGTGAGGATTTTGTCTCAGATTACCTTTGTGATTCGGGCCCTGAGAGTTTAATGGAAGGTTTTTACAACGTACAAGAGGTCAAACTTGCAAATGCTGTTGAAGGGTTGAGTTGTGTTCTCTTCATTAGCCATTTTAGGTCAGGCAGTAAAAAGCTTGTTAGAAGCTTCAGCAGAAGTGGTCTGGGAGTAGCGGAAGCAAAGATGGAGTCAGTGTGAACCTACGGCGCTCAGCCGCGCACGCCGCGCATGTTCGACCATCGGCTATGTGGACTGCCCTGTGATGCTGATCTCGGGAAAGAATAGGACGCAAGCAATTCGGCTCCGCTTGCAAACTGCAAGAGGCAATATTGGCACGGTTAACTTCAACGGATTTGTCGCTCTAGGAAGAGCATTACATTTCATTCTGTGCTTGTGGATTGCGTGCTACTTTGTTTCTGCTGCGCTTGCTCCATTTTCCCTTACACTTCTGCTACTGGCAAGGAGACGGCGACAGAGGTTAAGGATGGCCTCCAGAGGCGCCAAACTTACGAAAAACTACAAACCGAAGACAGCTCAAGTTGTGCAAGCTAACACTGCCGTTGGGGAAGCAGCAACATCGGACAGCCTGGCTAAATGTAAACGAGAGACTAACAGTCTAAAAAAAAACACGGGGGGATGTGGGGGTGGTGGGGGTGCTAAAGAGGGCTTGCAACCAACTATAGCCACAACATTTTCTGGGTCCAAGGCACCTCCACCAGCATTAGACACTGCGGTAGGCTCTACACCCCCCTTCGCGCTTGATTTAGACAGCTCGCTTGCAGAAATACAGCGAGACCTGCATCTTGAATTAAAGCCTACTGTGTCAAAGGGATGTGGCCCCCCTGGGTTAAACGAGGTAATCCATCACCCTAGCAAGCAGCCAGAAGGGCAAAGCAGTAGCACGGAAGGATTGTCGGTTCTAGAAGAAACCTCTGCCAATCTACCTTTCACGATTCTCTCCACTTAAGACGTTGCAGGACTCACACTAGAGTTGGGTCTAATGCCATCACTGGACTCAGCCTCTTCAGCCTTTTTAACTTCTGGCTCTACCTTACAGACGGCTGAATCCGCTACGAGACCAAACTGCCAAGTAATAGGTACTATGGATGGCAATTTTGATGC
Source organism: Triturus cristatus (assembly GCF_964204655.1). NCBI lineage: Eukaryota > Metazoa > Chordata > Amphibia > Caudata > Salamandridae > Triturus > Triturus cristatus. Next base: position 739,815,461 of record NC_140585.1, read on the forward strand.
TGCATCCAACTCCGGCTTATTAGCCCCACGGACTCCAGAGGTCCATAGTGAGAACTTTTACACTGTATCTGATGGCTCTCTGACAACCTCTGAGGGAGACCAAACCAGCTCAAGGGAAGATATCAGGATGGATCTCTCTAGGGGCACTGGAACTGTGCAGCGTCAGAAGAAAGTCAAGAAGCAGACTAGGAGAAACAGTCAATTTAAATGGGATTACTCCGACTCACAAATGTCTTTTCCCCACTGTGAAGGAGGAGAAAAGATCTTAGCAGGTGTGAGTGCCAGATCAGCAACCGAACACACGGCAGAACCCTCCTTAACCTCAATTCTAGCCTCTATCAAAGAATTTCATGCAGAGGTTCACTCCGATAACCAAGCAGCTAAGGGGGTGGCAAAAAAGCTACAAGGGGGCCTGCGCAAGCTAAATAAAATTTGTACTGATATTGGTGATCATGTCAGCATGCAGAGAATCTAGAAATGGACGTAGCTGCCCTAAAAGATCAAGAGTCGGCTCATGACACTTGCCTGATGGACATAAGGCAGAAAATGGAGGAGGAGGAGAATCGCCAGCGCAGGAACAATCTCCGCCTGCTAGTCATTCCAGAAGGAATTGAAGGAGACGATACAAGGTGCTACATCGTGAAACTTCTAAGTGAAACGTTCCCAGATCAAGTGAACTGGAACTGGGACCAAGAAGTCCAACGAGCACATCGTTTCAATTTTAATCTGAAACAGCGACAAAACTATAGTGGCGCATTTGGAGAAAAACCCAGGGCATTTCTTATGTTTTTCGGGAACTTTCTTCTCAGACAATTTGTCTATGGATGGTGTGATGATTTTTGCCAAACCAGATTTATGCCACACAACGGTCGAGCGCAGATGGCATCTACGCCAACTAATTACCCCCTTCCAACAACTAGGTGCCCTAGTTGTTTTAATGAACCCCGCCAGATTGAAAGTCATTTTAAACGGATCCATCTGGATCTTTCTTTCTGAGGTTAACGCAGGGGAGTTCCTAAAGGTGGTCAAGGCTAAATGGGGAACAAGTAAAGAATAGAGGAAATATACTAGAATAAGGGAACTTCCTCCTCTAGGGAGTAAGCACTGGCTCAATGGAATAGTTTTTTTCCCTTATGGTATATAAGGAGATGCTAGTTGTTGACACATTTCTTTCTTTTTTTCCCCTTCATTTGGGTCTAATCACACAGGTTAATAAGAATGTAAGCCGATATTCCCTTGTGTTGAAAGGTATGATTCGGCCAAGTGGCTAGGTGCTCCAACTGATAACCATCATTCAGGGTCTCCCTGATTGCTCTTTTTTGGGGGAGGGTGGGATGGGTGTGGTCAGGGGGTTGGTGCTCGGGGGTGGAGGTTGATCACGGTGTGCGAAAAGGCAATACTTCTAGGAGATGCTAAAACACAGAAAAAGAAAGGGAAAAAAACAAAAAAAGTGAATGAGAATAGGATAAAGAGAAATGTACCAAATAATAAATGCACGGCATCAGCAGACAGGAGGTCATAGAATCTTCTGGGATATATCTATATAGAAAACAAAATAATAACAATAGGGGACACTCAAGGGGTATTCCGGTTTGATTTGAGAATAACAAAAAATATCCAATATGAATAAACAGCACCCCTTAAAAATTGTGTCTGTAAATATCTGTGGTCTAAATGACACCCTTAAAAGACAAAAAGTAGCTCAGGGTTTGGGCCTATTGGGGGCGGAAGTAATTGCTCTTCAGGAAACACATGTTGAAGGCTCCCAGAATTACCTGTTGAACACTTTGGGATATAGGGTTATTGAAGGAACAATAAAGGGTTCCAAGACAAGAGGGGTAGGGGTACACGCACAAAATAGACATCCACTAAATTCCAACAAAGTGAAATCTGACTCCCTAGGTAGGTTGGTCATTGCAGAATGCCATGTTCCTCGCAATTTGGTTTTTACACTATGTTCTATATATGGAATTAACTCTGATGATCCTGAGGTCATTAACTGGATCACAGGAGAACTAGCTCACTGGCCACTTCCAATTATCATCTGTGGGGATTTAAACATTAACTTACCCAGCAATTGGAAGGCAAATAACCATTGGCCCTATATAGGTAGGAAACCTAAAGTACATCAGGCCTTACTCAACCTAATGCAAACCCATGGGCTTAGTGACGTGTGGGCTACCTTGAAACCTACTCAGCCGGGTTATACATACTTTTCAGCTCCGCACCGCTCCCTTGAGATAGTAGATTATTTTTTGGTCTCTACCGCCATACTCCAAGATTGTTCTATAGAGATCTCCCCAAGATTCATGTCAGACCACAACCCTATCATTCTAACTATTAGTGGGCTGGGTAGTAGGGGGGAAACCTCAAACTGGAGTTTTGAAGAAGCTTTGCTCTATGACGAGGGATATAGAATTCATATGCAGGAACGGATCAGAGAGTTTCTGGAGTTTAACACAGGGTCCGCAACAGTGATAATTTTATAGGACACATTGAAGGCGGGCATTCGAGGGGAGACCTTGCTGTACTCTATAAGGAAGAACAGAAAAGAGAAAGAGCAACTCTTGAAGCTTCAAGACAAGATGAAAATGGCAGGGGAGAGGTTAACCTTAGCAGATCTATTGGGAGTCGATACTGAAACTGCTCAACTGGAAGTAATAGCCAATACGGCTCAAATAGGGTCTCTCTTTGCGGAGAAAACTGCAGCGAAATGGGCTTCTGCCAGTGAGAAGATATATGAGTGTGGGGATCGTATTGGTCATCAATTAGCCCTCAGAATCAGACAGCAGATGTCTGCTAGTGAAATCCTAGCTATACAACTTAACTCAGGGGAGGTTACGAAAGATCCAATTAAAATCCAAAGGGCATTCTGTGAATTCTACCAGAATCTCAACTCTGAAGATAATGTTGGGCCAGTAAATGTGAGAGAGGAAGAAAGTTTGGCATATCTCGACCAGATCACTCTAGCAGTACAGAAGATCACAATCAATTAGAGAATCCTCCCACATGGGATGAGATAGCCAAAGCCCTAGCAAGTTTACCTGACGGGAAAGCGACTGGTAATGATTGCATTCCGGTTGAGTTCTACAAAATATTCGCCCCTCTGTTAAAAACCCTGTTTACATCACTCGTAGTCTCTATTTTTAACGGGGCATCTCCACCCGCTTCCTGGACTAACGCCAGAAGTGTAATATTCCCTAAGAAGGACAAGTCACCACTTGAAATGGGATCCTATAGACCAATTACTCTGATAAATTGTGATTCAAAAATGTATGCCAAAAGTTTTGCAATGATATTGTCCCTAAGAATAGAGCCCTTGGTCTTGCAGTGGCAACATGGGTTCATCTCCCAATAAAGCATGACGGAACATATCCGCAGGGCTATCACCTTATTGGACACAGCTAAAGTATCAGGGGACCCGATGTCGTTAATTCTGCTTGACGCTGAAAAAGCGTTCAACCGGATCTCCTGGTCATTCCTCTGGGTTGTTCTGAGAAATATGGGCTTTGGGCCTAAGGCAATTCGAGCCATACAAGCCCTCTATCTCAATCCCACTGCTAGTATTTTTATCACTGGGAAACCGACGGACCAGATCACAATCTCAAGGGGGACTCGTCAAGGCTGCCCATGCTCACCTCTACTTTTTGCTCTTTATATAGATCCCCTCATAACAGCAATAGAAAATAATCAACATATTTGTGCGGTGAGCAGATTCGGGCTAGATATTAAAATCTTGGCCTAAGCTGACAACCTGGCAGTGGTGACCCCCGACCCTCTAAATGCAGTTAGAGCATTAGAACAAGAGGCAGAAAAGTTTGGAAAAATCTCGGGCTATGCCCTCAATCAGGCCAAGATCCAGATTATCATAAACAGCCAAGTTAATTGGGTAGACAGCCGGGTGGTCCAGAAAGCAAAATACCTGGGGGTCAATCTAACAGCAAGCATCGACCACATAGTAGAAGAAAACTTAATTTCGCTGGCGACGGAAACCGAACGGGCTCTTAAAAGAATAAATAATTTACATCTAACCATCGTGGGGTGATGTAATGTCATTAAAATGACCTATTTCCTCAAACTATTGTACATTTTTAGGGCTATTCCCCTAGAGATTAGCAGAGCAATGTTCCAGAGATTCGAGCAGATTTTTTCCCAATTCATTTGGGCATATTCTAGACCCAGATGAGCTTTCAAGCAACTTTCTTTTCCTCTGGAAAGAGGCGGCTGGCCACTCCCAAACCTAAGATTAAATTACTGTGCTTCGGTCCTACAGTATAGTGTGGAGTTATTTAAGGATCAACCATACACTCTAACCGTAGGTCTCCCGTCTCCCTTCCAACTATTGCTAGGGGAGGAGACTCAGGGGTGCCTCTGGCGACAACTCTCATTCGGATACTACAAACGGGTAAGATTCAAGACCTTGATGAATACTTTCAAGGTCTTTTGTAATGTCCATAAGACCTCGGGCTCGTCAGACTGAACTACTATTCCACCATCAAAAACAACTCTAATCTGCCAGAGATTTTTGGGGCCTCTTATCTTCAGGAATGGTATAGAATGGGGATTTTAAAAATGGGTGATCTGATAACCATTGAAGGTATTAAAACATTTTCGACACTCAGAGCTGAATATCATCTGAGGGAGCAAGAGTCCTTCAAATATATCGCTATTAGAGACTTTTTGAACCGAAAGACTGGGGGGGCCTGCGGGATTTTCAAAGGTGGATCTTATTGACAAATTTAAAAATCCCACCATACCTATGATTGGATACATTTATGCCACATTAATTAGCTTATTGCCCGACAACATACCTACTGTAGCTAACAGATGGCAGGCTAAATTGAACATGTCTTGTAACATCTTTTATCAGGCTGTGCAATATTCCAAGAGTGACTTATTGTCTGCTAAATTGCAAGCGCAATTTTATAAGACCACATTTTTCTTTTATATTACACCCAGTAGAGTTGCCAAATGGAGGACGGGGACTGGAACACTCTGTCCTAGATGTCAAGAGTTTACTGCAGACTCAATACACATGTTTGCAACATGTCCCCAATTGGCACCTCTACTCGGACAGGTGCAAGACTTCTCTATTAAAGTCCTTGTTCAAGATATCCAGCTGACCCCTATGACTGTTCTGCTAAGAATGCAAGATAATATTAATAGAAGGAATGGAGGAGCACTCATATTTGTGGCTATGACTATACTACGTATCTGTATAGCCTCATCTTGGAAAGATCCGAAACCCCCATTATTTTCTCATTGGCTGGCCCGATTGATATCGACCTGTCATATGGAAAAGGTCATATTCTCTAAGAAGGGTAACCGGGGCAAAAAGAAGGGCCTCGAAATCTTGGAACCCTTAACTATATGGCTCAGACTCCTAAATCGAAGGAACTGACCTATGTTTTTCATCCTTTTTAATATTTAGTGATCCCTGGCGCACTGGATCAGACCTATTGATTTTTTGGATCCTGCACATATGTGCTATCTAAAGTTATCAGGGGATAGGAAAGTCTGTTGTTATTGGACCATTGGGAACTATTCAATAGGAGCATTGTTCTGGTAACAGCTCTAGGCCGAGTATTACTTAAATGTATTAATAAGGAATTTGACAGTTGTGTCTACAAACTTTTTAATTGGTACAATGTATTTCTCATATATTTATCCTTTTATCGCTGTTGATTTAGGTAATAATTGGAAAGTGTCTGTACCAACCTGAACTTTTCATCACCACGAATTATTTTTGCTGTTGTTGCACCGTCGGGGGGGGGGGGGAGGGGCAGGGGGGGAGGGGAGGGGCTTGAACTCTGCCATTTTCTACTCTGTATTAGCTTTTGTACTTTCAATAAAAAAGTTTTTTTTAAAGAAGCTTTAGCAGAAACTTAAAATGGCCATCACCCTCTTGCCTGTGCGCATTACAATGTTTAAATGTGTGTCTTCTTTGTTGTGGAAGCAGGCTACCTTTCAAACATTTACCAATTCTCACTTACAGAGAAGGCTGAAAACTCACAGACGTGTGCCCTTAAATGTACTTTAAGGATGTAAGGTACACAAGGCTGCAACACCCTTAAGTAATGTCTATTGCTACACATTTATTGCAGAAGTTTGGCAAAGTTATGCACAAAGAAGAATATGCAGCAGTGAAAAATATACACCAGGGTATCCCCTTACGGGTGTGCTAACTTGTACAATACGTTCAACTAATGCAGTTCCTACTGCACTGCGTTTCTTGAGCATGTGGCTATTTCAAGGTCAGGCTCCCTGGATTCAAACTGCAAAAAGGAGATAGTGTGGTTTGTGATTGGGTCTGAGGTTAGGCACAAGTAATAGGCTGAACGTTTATTTACATATTATGAGCCCCGAGCTGTAGGAAAGTAGGATATGCTTTTATGGTTACCCCCACTTGTTGCTTGATATAATGCAGTTTCTGACTAGTCTGGCTAGGATCCTCCTAATCAGGACCCCAGTCGCTGTGCTTTCTCCCCTAAATTGGTTTGGTAAGTACTTAGGTGCCTCCCAGATTGGACTCTTATGTGCACTTATCAGTTACTGGTATACAGGTACTAAGGTACCCAGGGCATAGGCACACCAGGGGTTCCCAATGGGCTGAACCATGCATTATGCCACCCATGGAAGAACACTGAATTTGCAACTACAGGCCTGCCATTGCAGCCTGTGTAAGCTCACCCTAGCACTACTTACGAAAGATATAGTTTTCCCCATATCTAGTGTCACTACACTTAAAACCCATAAGTCACCACTGGGGCAGGCCTTACAATCCTGAAGGGACGGTGCTTGGTTCTAAGTTGGAGGGTGCCCCTGCATGAGCAGAACACTCCTACGGCCCATGGAGTGAATTCTCCCAGGTTGTAAATGAGAAAGCCATATGACATATAGAGGTGCACCGCGTCATTACGCGGTGACCATCTCAAAACTAGTTGTAATGAATCCTATCATGTTTGGTATCAAACATGTTGGAATCATGCCCCCACACGGTGTGGGAGGTATGATTCCATGCACTATAAAGCTCCTCTGGGAGGCCCTCGGTGCTCCGGGTACCAGTCTTGCAGATCCGGACAGCAAGCTAGGGCTGCTGAGGTACAGAGACACTTGTCTGCCCTCCTGCTGCTGAGCCAAGCTAGGGCAGGGGAAGGAGGAACAATAGGTACCCTATCACAGGGAGGGGTGTCCACCTCCAAGACAAGGTTTAGTGTATTGGGGCAGGGTGGGGGCTATTGCCAGTGCTGCATAGTCTGCGTGCAAGGCACACATGGTGCCCTCCATGCATAGTCCAGTTCAAACCAGTTCAAGGAGCCATTGGCTCCCGCTCTAGTGTGAACTTGGACAAAGGACAGGGGAGTATCCTCCCCCTTGTCCAGCCCCTCCTTAGGGAGGGACCCCTGTATCGTCCCAACCCTTTCCTTAGGGTATTTAAGGGCTTACCTGTGGATGGACAAGATACATTTCCGACACCACTTCTTCGCCAACCTTCTGGGCTTCGCTGGACTTCGCTCTAGGCATCAAGGATGCAACTGGGAAGACTCCTGCTGCTCCTGATGTTGCCACCCAGCTTGTCTGCTGCAACGTCTATGCCTGTGCAGGAACCTTCCAAGGCCTGTGGGCATCCAAGACACCTGAAGGAATCTCCCTTGAAGTGAAGGAGTCACTTCCCTGAATCTGCAGAGACCGCAAATAAGCTGACCTGTCTGCTGATCCTGGGCTCCCATGGACTCCAAAAGGCACAGCAACACAGGTGGTGGTTCCTGACATCCCTCGAGGCCTGCCCTGACCTTTCACCAAGTTTGAGGCCAGTATCCCTTGTCAGAGCTGTAGGAACTGAACCCCTGTGCACCGCGTTGACTTGCAGTTGCAAAGGCTTGTTGGCTTCCTTCCACCAAGATCTTGGGGCTCCTAGTAGCCCCAACCTCCAGATCTTCAGTGACCAAGATCTTCATCCTCACTGCATCTCTTACATCGTGGGCTTGTATCTTTGGTGAGCTCATCGAGGTCCTCTTGCGACTCCAGTGCCTCCAGCCTATGGGTCCTCTTGAGGGTCAACTTTGTATTCTTTGGGCTCCCCTGATTGCTCGGGCCTACCGTGACTCTCCTGCTTGTGGGGATTCTCCTTGTCCTTGCTGGTTCTGCCATTGCACCTTTCTCCACTTCTTTGGTTGCAGTTGCCAAGGCTTGTTGGTGCTCCTGCCGGACACTGACCCCTCAACTCTCGACATCCAATGTGGGACAACTCGTGTATGGCTCGTGATCTTCCACAGCGTCGCCTGGTCCACACAGTTGCAGCTCTAAGGTCATAGTCATCTCTCCTTCAGCACCCGACATTGGCGGGCATTTGTCTTCTGTGCTTCCTGGTCATTTCCAAGTGGCATAGACTCGGTCCCCTCTGCTTGCAGGTACTTCTCAACCTGAAACCACCTTTAGGTTCCACCAGACACTTTCTTCTGCTCCAGCAGCAGCATCTTCCTGAAGTCCTCCATTGGGTTCAACAGCGGTTTCCGATGCCATTTCACACCTATGCACCCAGCTTCCCTGGTGTAGGTATCTTGGTTCCTAGGGTATCCATGGGTGGGGTGGCTCTCCAACCTTCTGTCTTCCACAGGGTTTCTTCAGAGTCCACTGGAAAGGGTCTTTCTTCTCTGAAATTGCCACTGCGACATACCGTTTGATTTGCATTGATCACGTGGTCGTGTTTCCACTCAGCACATGGCCTCAATGTTGCTCCTAGTTACTTACCTTGGGTGGTTCCTTGGGTCCTCAACACTTTGACATCTTCTGGGTATATTCTTGACTCAAGTCATGGTTCGCATACCACTATTTTAGTATATGGTTTGGTCCCCCTGGTAACCACTGTGTATGACGTGCTACTTACCTGTTTCTATTGAAAAGTATTGTGTGCATTGTGTCGATCTCCAGCTAGGAGATACCTGTATGTGTTAGTTAGTGTTAAATAAAAAATACATATTTTTATAAATATACTGTGTGGTTCTTTTTTAATTAATCTATATCAATAGGATTATGATCTGCTTTACACTCCTTCTGGACTAAGTCTGAAGGCTGCTCTACACGGCTACCACTTAAGAGAGCTTTTTAAGGTTGTCCTAGACCACTAAAATCACCATAATGGTTGTCTGGATTGGTGCAGGGTGCTCACTTACATAAGTGTGCATCATATACCAAGCCAGCTTCTCACATTGGTGTGCAACGGTTGGGATTCAAGCCTGCATTGTTTTACCAGATAATCTTGGAGTGGATTAATTGAAAAACCATCACTAATATTAGGCACATATAACACAGCTTAGAATAAGTAAGTTCCACTAAACTTAGGGTTGGGTAGGAAGGGTCTAGCACAACCCTTTCTCCAACTTCAGAGAGTTTAGTTTCACTAGGTTAGGTAAGGGCAATACCTCACTACACCTAGAGCCATATATTTAGATGGGGAGACTCGTGTATCCCAGTCTGCTAAGTACAGTGGTTTAAAGTTTCAGGAACTAGGGACCCTGTGTAGTCTTAGAAGGAGAGTGACAGGTGGCAGCCCCACAATTAAGCTGCTCTTAGAGCTGCTGCATAAGGATACTAGTCATCCCGTGAGGGCAGAAAAACAGGGAAATGTGGTTGGGGATACTCCTGAAGAGGGAGCACCAGGAGCTCTTCCTTATGATCCCAATTCTGAGTATTGGCAGGAGGAGTCAGGTCATTCCAACCTGCCCAACTCTGATCCCTCAGGTCACAGTGCAGATGGCACAGAGGAAACACCCTTTATTCCTCCTGGCAGGGTCCAGAGTAGACTGAGGAGGCCTAGATCCTCCTTTAGAGAATCCAATGCCTCAGGGCATTCAATAGGGCATATCTAGTATGAGGGGCAGCTATTTTGGCAGGGAGTACCAACCTCTTTAAATTTGAGAAAACTTGTCTTAGCCTCAGGAGAGATCAGTTGGCCCTTGACAGAGTCCCTAGAAGTCCAGAAAGCTAGGAAGAAATTGGGACTAGAGTCCAGTGGTGGCACCATCAGTGTACCTAGAATCAGGGAAACTTCTTTTGATCATATGAACCTGAGCAGGATAGTCCCTCCTTAACAGGAGGGGATGATATCCATAAAGGGATCACTGTTCTGGAAAGGGTCTGTAAAGTTCAGAGGATCCCTCAAGAGCAGTGGGCAGCTATCCTGTGACTCTCCTTTGCTAACAAAGGTAGAGATAAGCTCCTCGCTGTCAGAGAAGAGGATGCTGACAATTACTCCATACTGAAGAGTGCTCTCATAGATGGATTTGGCTTAACCACTGAACAGTACAGGATTACGTTCAGAGACACCCCGAAAGCACATGCCCAGGACTGGGTGGATTTTGTAGACAGTGCTATTAAGGCTCTTGAAGGTTGGCTTCATGGAAGCAAGGTGCAGGACTATGAAGGATTGCACAATTTGATTATGAGGGAGCACATCCTTAATAACTGTCAGAATCAGCTTTTGCATCAGTACTTGGTAGACTCAGAAATGACTTCTCCCCAAGAATTGGGAAAGAAGGCAGATAGATGGGTCAGAACCAGTGTTAAGCAGAAGAACCGTGGTAATGGAGGTGACCAGAAGAAGCAAGATTCTTCTAAATCCCAGGATAAGGGTGGGGACAAGAGCAAAGATAAGAAAGAATCTTCTCAAGGCCCCAAAAACCTGCTTCTGGGGGTGAGTCCCAAAATTTCAAGAGAGGCAAGAAGAAACCTTGGTGCTATGTCTGTAAGGTTAATACCCATTGGACAAAGGATGCTAACTGTCCAAAGGCCAAGGAAACACCTGCTGCTGCTGCCCCTAAGACAGCTGCGCCCCCTAGCACCAGTACAAGTGGTAGCACAGCAATTAAGGGATTACTTTGGTTAACCTTGGGTTCTGAGGTGGGTTCTGACTTAGTCAGGACTCCAGCTCATGCTATTTTAGTCTGTGATGGTGGCATAAATCTTGCCACCTTACAGCTAAGTCCCACTAACTTTGGCAATTACAGACAACAGCCTTTAATCAATGGAAAAGAGGCAATGGCCTACAGGAACACAGGGGCCAGTGTCACTATGGTGACAGAGAAACTTGTATCCACATAACAGGTCACACTTGGACAAGTGTACCAAGTGACCACCACTAGCAATGTCAGGACTGACCATTGATTAGCAGTTGTGAACCTCAGCTGGGGAGGGTTAACTGGACCTAAAAACATTGTGGTATTTCCAAACCGACCTGTAGATTGTTTACTAGGCAATAATCAAGAAACTTCAGCCTGGGCTGAAGTGGAGTTCAGGACACATGCAGAAATGTTGGGCATCTCTGCTAGTGTGTTTGCTGTCACCAGGGCTCAGGCCAAACAGCTTACCACTGAACAGGCCCTGGATCCTGGAAAAAGGACCAGGTGCGTTCAAAGAGATGGATTAGGAAGGGTAAGGATTAATCCTCCTCACAGACTCAGAGTGAAGATCAGTCTCCCGGGGGAGATGACCCAAGCCACTGTTAAGGTACTGCCCCAGAGGAACTTGTTCCTGATCAGGCTGAGTTCTTGTGGGCAGAGGGCCCTTCCAGGGCAGATTTGAGTTTGGAGCAGCAGACCTGCCCCTCTCTTGAACCCCTCATACAGCAATCTGCTGCTGGGGTAACAAGAAATATCAGTAGTTCCCATAGGATCTACTGGGAAGAAGGACTTCTATACTCGGAGGGTAGAGACTCCAAGCCAGGTGCCACCAGGAAGTTGGTAATACCCCAGAAGTTTTAATATTTCCTGCTCTCCCTAGCGCATGATATTCCTCTGGCAGGACACTTGGGGCAATGTAAGACTTGAGACAGGCTTGTCCCTCACTTTCACTGGCCCCATATGTCTGAGGACACCAAGGAGTTTTGTCGCTCCTGTGCCACTTGCCAAGCCAGTGGTAAGTCAGTTGGCATCATAAAGGCCTCCTTAATTCCACTTCCAGTGGTTGGGGTTCCCTTTGAAAGGGTAGGGATTTACATTGTCGGTCCCTTGAACCCTCCAACTGCATCTGGGCACAGCTATATCCTAGTGGTGGTTGATCATGCCACTAGGTACCCAGAGGCCATTCCCCTTAGAAAGCTCATGTAGTGGCCAGGGCCCTCCTGGGAATCTTTTCCAGGGTGGGCTTCCCTAAGAATGTCTTAACAGACATAGGTACCAACTTCATGTATAGTTACATTACTGCCATGTGGAAAGAGTGTGGAGTGAACTACAAGTTCACCACACCCTACCATACACAGTGCAATGGGCTTGTTGAAAGGTTCAACAAGACCCTCAAGGGTATGATCATGGGTCTCCCAGAAATGCTTAGGTGAAAATGGGATGTCCTACTACCCTGCCTTCTCTTTGCCTACAGAGAGCCATATGATATATAGGGGGGCACCTCATCATTATGAGATGACCATCTCACAACCGACTGTAAAGAATGCTATTATGTTTGGTATCAAACATGTTGGAATCATACCCCCACACCATAAACAGTGTGGAGATATGATTCCATGCACTGTAAAGCTCCTCTGGGAGGCCTTCGGTGCTCCCGGTACCAGTCTTCCAGACCCGGACAGCAAGCTAGGGCTGCTGCCGGCCAGAAACACGTGTCTGCCCTCCTACTGCTGAGCCAAGCACGGGCAGGGGAAGGCAGAACAATAGGTATCCTGTCACTGGGAGGTGTGACCATCTCCCAGACAGGTTTTAGTGTATTGGGGCAGGGTGGGGGCACTTGCCAGCACCACATAGTCTGCATGCAGGGGACACTTGGTGGGGTGGGGTGGCTCTGCAACCTTCTGTCTTCCACAGGGCTTCTTCAGGGTCCATTGTGAAGGGTCCTTCTTCTTTAAAATTGCATCCACGTCTTACCCATTTGACTTGCATTGATCACGCAGTTGTGTTCCCACTCTGCACCTTGCCTCAGTGGGGCTACTAGTTACTTACCTTGGGTACCCAACACTTCTACATCTTCTGGGTATAGTCTTGACTCGAGTCGTGGTTCCCATACCACTGTATGGTTTGGTCACCCGCGGTGACCACTGTGTATTACGTGCTACTTACCTGTTTCTATTGAAAGGTATTGTGTGCATTATGTGTATCCCCAGCTAAGAGATACCTGTATGTGTTAGTGAGTGTTAAATAATAAATACATATTTTTATAAATACACTCTGTGGTTCTTTTTCACTTAATCTATATCAATAAGATTATGCTCTGGTAAAACAAGCTGCTTTTCGCTCCCCCTGGACTAAGCCTGACAGCTGCTCTCCACAGCTACCACTTAGAGAGCTTTCTAAGGTTGTCTAAGACCACTAAAATCACCATAGGGGTTGTCTGGATTGGTGCAGGGTGCCCACTTCCATAAGTGTGCATCATATACCAAGCCAGCTTCTCACACAAGCTATTATCGGTTTTGATATTGAAAACTGGCATTTTTCGAATTGGTAGGAAGCGTTTGATACATCGTATGTCATGATTGCATCTTTCATACATTTACAATGAACCCCCCCAAAATCATCTATAATATACCCTCAGATACTAAGTATAGGAAATAGAGACAAATATAAAGAAGCGGGTGATGGTTTGTAGAGTTGAGGAAGCTCATCACTGAGGTCACGTGCAGAGTGCATCTGTCAGTGGGGATTTTGGAGGGGTGAGGGCACGTGGGAGGATACGGCATGAGCACTGTTGGCCGTGGAAAATGAATTGATTTCATGGGATGCTGTAATTTTGCCTAAGTTGGTCAAATGTCAGTAAGTGGTGATCTTGGACTAAATAGGCCTATTTTATCAATGGGTTTATCAGGTCAGGCAGATAGGTATTCAGCAGTGAAGGATCCAGGAAATCTTGGATGGAAATCGTGGGAGCGCATTGCTGGACTTGATTTGTCAGTTGGAAGACCAAGGCTAGGCATCTGCAAAGCACCCAGACATGCAGTGACCACACTACTGTTTAACAGTGGGTAGCAGGAGCTGATGTAGGATGTCAGAAGATAGGGCACCGTCTCCTATGCTGGCTCCATATAGATTATCACCTCCTAGCCAGTGGAATGCCCACTGGAGTTGGGCCGCGAGGTAGTGTTGGAATTAACTGCGTTATGCTCCATCACTTATGCTTTACATTGTATTATATTGGCATTCATGTAGCTACTTTGTATTAATCACTTTTGCATGCATGGGTAATCAATCCCTGCAAATATTGTGTGAGTTAAGGTTAGCATCTGTGCCGCCATTTTCTACCCATGTAGTCACCATTTTGCTCTATAATTGAAACTAAGCTTCTGTCTCATGTTGCTTGCCTCAGCAGATATCTGCTGGGATGCATTTGCATCTCCAAGGTCAGGCCTCACCGAAGTATGAAAAGTTGTTTGTTAGTGCATACCTTTCCCATGAGGTGGAGGCCTGCTCCCACTGGCCCAGCTGCAGGCACAGACAAAAGACCTTTCCAGAGAGATAGCGTGTACCCGGTCTCAGACTCTCAGCTCATCTTTGTGTGCCCCCTTTGTTTTTAGCTGCCTTCTGTGGAAAGTTACTGTGTGGGTGTGTCTTGTGCCCATGCTGAAATGTGTAATTGGTACCCTTATGCTTGTGAAAGCCAGTGCCCTTGACAGTCATCTTCGTTGATCAGATTGAGCTCCACTGTAGTGTAATTTACTAATAAATGATTGTTTGTATTCTCTGCTGTCTGACTGACTCTTCACTTGTTTGGAAGGCTAAGAGGAGGGCGTAAGTGACAAGGGTGGCCCTAATTGGGTCACTTCCTTCAGTAGTATGACTCTAAGAAGGGAGCTCCCAAGCCACCTCATCCCACTGGCAATTGTAATTTGCTTAGAGCTATTCGGTGCTGCTTATCATCCCAAATCAACCCTCCAAGTATTGGATCCAGCTCTCGGAAGAGTTGTCTGGGTGGGTATACTGATGCATTTACAAAGTAGTGCAGCAAACAGGGAAGGATAATCATTTTAGAGAGGGCTATTTTTCCCGTGATACCAAAGGGCAGATTCTTCCAGAACCTGGCCTGAAATTTGATGGCCGTAAGCGTCCATCTCAGATTTATCTCAAACAGGTCATGTTTTGAATGATATAGTCAGACACCTAAATAGTGAACCATGTCCCCTGCCCAGGTCAGCAGTGCACAGCCGAGCTGCTGCTCTTGAAGTGGCAAGACTCGGTGCAGAGGGAACATGCTAGACTTTGTCCAGTTTACCCGCAAGCCAGCTGCCCTCTCATCCACATGGTCTGTTTCGGTAACGAGCGCTATTCACCTGGCACATCAACCATGCCAGGAGACGACCCAGCTAGTCCCCAGTATAATGCATCAGAACAGTATAGGCTGCGAAGTTGTAGCATTGCAAATGCTCCAGTAGGGTTGTGTTGCTCCCTTTGACTGTCCCAGGACTAAGCACTTGCTAGCATCGTGAGAGGCATGGCGCTCGAGGTCTGCCTGAGTTGCTTTGACCTCCACAAGATCCCTGCCCAGCATTTCCATACTCCTACTATGGTTTGGATACAGATGCCCCAGGTGACCACCTTAAAGAAGTCCCATTCGATATCACATGTGGTGGCTGTTGCATGACTTTTGGCACAAAAGTGGCCTATATGTGTAAATTGGGAGTCACGGAAGATTAGGTCATTAAAAATGTCTCATGGTAGGCATCAGGTGGGAACTGGTGAGGGGGCTGCCCTCCAGTCCACATCGACTATGTGTGCTCTGTCATTGAAGATCAAAAGACACACAATTGATGGACGGAATGCAGATCAAATCAAAACATTCACCCCCAGTCAAGAGATATGGGTTAAATCCATCATTCTTTTGCTCACCATGCCACCCCAGTTTAGACTTGGCCATATGCAAATCAGTCTTGACCCTGTGCCTCTTGGGAACAGTCCAGCCCGAATTGCCAAGCCAGGTCCTCACTGGACCGGACACAAGCATCCTAGGATCGGTTTCGGGGTTTCACCCCTCTTCAGCCAGGATAGCTTGATTCCAGTGGCACAGTGAGCCCAGGACCCACGTCTGGGCATACCTGGCGCACTTAGGATGAGAAAGCAAAAGACACACAATTGATGGACGGAATGCAGAACAAATCAAAACATTCACCCCCAGTCAAGAAATCTGGGATAAATCCATCATCCTTTGCTAATCCCATGCCACCCCAGTTTAGACCTGGCCATATGCAAATCAGTCTTGACCCTGTGCCTCATGGGAACAGTCCAGCCCGAACTGCCAAGCCAGGTCCTTCCTGGACCGGACACAAGCATCCTAGGACCGGTTTTGGGGGTTTCACCCCTCTTCAGCCAGGATAGCTTGATTCCAGTGGCACAGTGAGCCCAGGACCCACGTCTGGGCATACCTGGCGCACTTAGGGCGAGAAAGCAAAAGACACACAATTGATGGACGGAATGCAGAACAAATCAAAACATTCACCCCCAGTCAAGAAATCTGGGATAAATACATCATGCTTTGCTCACCATGCCACCCCAGTTTAGACCTGGCCATATGCAAATCAGTCTTGACCCTGTGCCTCATGGGAACAGTCCAGCCCAACTGCCAAGCCAGGTTCTTCCTGGACCGGACACAAGCATCCTAGGACCGGTTTCGGGGTTTCACCCCTCTTCAGCCAGGCTAGCTTGATTCCAGTGGCACAGTGAGCCCACTTGCTCACTTTGCCACTGGATTCAAGATAGCCTGGTTGATGACGGCTGATTAGCCAGAAACCAGTCCCAGGATGCTTGTTTCCGGTCCAGAGAAAACATGGCTTGGCAGTTCGGGGTGGACTGTTCCCATGAGGCACAGGGTCAAACTGATTTGCATATGGCCATGTCTGAACTGGGGTGGCGGAGTGAGCTAAAGAATGATGATGGATTAAACCCAGATCAGTTGACTGGGGGTGAGTGCTTACAATGCTCAACACTCCGTCCATCATCCCCTTTGGTTTTGCTTTGTTCGCCCTAAGTTGACAGGGTATGCCCAGACGTGGGTCTCTTGCTCACTTTGCCACTGGATTCAAGCTAGTCTGGCTGGTGGTGGCCAATTAGCCAGAAACCGGTCCCAGGATGCTTGTTTCCGGTCCAGGGAAAACATGGCTTGGAAGTTCGGGCTGGACTGTAACCATGAGGCACAGGGTCAGACTGATTTGCATATGGCCATGTCTGAACTGGGGCGGCGGAGTGAGCTAAAGAATGATAATGGATCAAACCCAGATCAGTTGACTGGGGGTGAGTGCTTGCAATGTTCAACACTCCGTACATCATCCCCTTTGGTTTTGCTTTGTTCGCCCCAAGTTGGCAGGGTATGCCCAGACGTGGATCACTTGATCACTTTGCCACTGGATTCAAGATAGCTTGGCTGATGACGGCTAATTAGCCAGAAACCGGTCCCAGGATGCTTGTCTCCGGTCAAGGGAAGACATGGCTTGGCAGTTCGGGCTGGACTGTTCCCATGAGGCACAGGGTCAGACTGATTTGCATATGGCCATGTCTAAACTAGGGTGGCGGACTGAGCTAAAGAATGATAATGGATTAAACCCAGATCAGTTGACTGGGGGTGAGTGCTTGCAATGTTCAACACTCCGTCCATCATCCCCTTTGGTTTTGCTTTGTTCGCCCTAAGTTTGCAGGGTATTCCCAGACGTGGGTCCCTTGCTCACTTTGCCACTGGATTCAAGCTAGCCTGGCTTATGACGGCTGATTAGCCAGAAACCGGTCCCAGGATGCTTGTTTCCGGTCCAGGGAATACATGGCTTGGCAGTTTGGGCTAGACTGTTCCCATGACGCACAGGGTCAGACTGATTTGCATATGGCCATGTCTGAACTGGGATGGCGGAGCGAGCTAAAGAATGATGATGGGTTAAACCCAGATCAGTTGACTGGGGAGAGTGCTTGCAATGTTCAACACTCCGTCCATCATCCCCTTTGGTTTTGCTCTGTCATTGAAGATGACACAACCGAGGTAGTCTGAGTGTTTCAATTTTGGTGGTATGGAGGTAGAGCATAGAAAACGGTCGAAGTGAATGCACACATTTTAGGGAGCCAAGTAATTTGAGTATTGTTTGAGATGTGGGTTGTGTGCTCTCCAGGCATCTAACAGTGACCAGTGTTGGAGCCAGCAGGCGAATTGTGCCAATTGGAGGGGTATGTGCGATCTGTCCAGATAGACATCAAGGATGTTGATTTTGTCCTCACCCAGCACCTACGGACTATCTACTCATTGGGCCAGTACCCCATGACAGTGAGGCCCAGAAGCTGGATTGGTCTGAGTTGGGGGCATAAATACACCCTAGAAGCACCTGGGTGCCATCTAATTGGCTTTTTCCAAAGACATATTTGTGTTCGTTGTTGATGGTTGTGTTGAGTGTTTGGAAGAGTGTACCAGGGCATAGCCAGATCAGGGCGCCATTGCAGTTCCCAACAGATGAGGTGAGTTTCCTGTAGGAAACTTATGTGTGCATTTTGTCTATTAATGTAGGATTAGACAATGTAACAGTGGCGTGCTGTGTGCATGTCCCTGACGTTAAGAGTTAAAAACCTAGCCTGAGGCTGGTGTGCCATGCGGTAGCGATGAGATTAGGTACAGCCAGGCTGCGTGCCATCGTGTGGCCCACTCGCAGCCCACCTCCTTCAATCCCACTTATCCGGGCATGTGCTTTGGGATGCTCGTGCTGCAAGGGGAGTAACTGTGCTAGCTTATGAAACAAACTAGAACAGTTCCATGAGCCTGCAGTAACCGGCTGGTCAATGTCTTTTTTTATTGGCATTCTTCTGAGCAGTATGGGTTTGGGAGTAATGTTACGAAACAAACGGAGATGTAGTCAGGTGAGTGTATCACTTTCCAGTTCCCAAGCACTGGCATGTTACACATTTCAGTTGTGTTCCTGTGCACTTGTTTAGCCTACTGTCAGATGTGTATCGAGCCGCACATCAGCGAACTTTTATGAACGTGCATCATGGGTGGGTTAATTCATGCAGTGATTTAGTATTACACTCCACTAAGGTCTCGTATAGCTTACCCACAAATCCACTCGACTCGGCATTCTTTTGAAGACCATTTGTTTGCATAGAGTTAATTTGTAGATGTTAACAGGCTGTCACCATAAGATTGTGTTAGCTAGTTGGGCAATGGTTGCCAACAGGCACAGCTAGACATGTTCACACCATTTTAGGACTACGGAAACAACATTACAGCGGCCATTGGCTATTGTAAAACAAAGATTTTGGTTTGTCAATCAGAGTATATATTTCTTTATATATGTATTTATACAATTTGATGATGATGTTAAAACATCCCCTAATGAAGGATATTTGGTATCCGAAATGCACTGGTATGGCAACTAGCACAAGAATAAATAATTCAGGCTTATGGGTTCGCATTACAAACAATATCTTTAAATGAAGAATAAAGCATTGGATTGATTTGCATATCAAA
Source organism: Triturus cristatus (assembly GCF_964204655.1). Classification (NCBI taxonomy): domain Eukaryota; kingdom Metazoa; phylum Chordata; class Amphibia; order Caudata; family Salamandridae; genus Triturus; species Triturus cristatus. Next base: position 739,834,886 of record NC_140585.1, read on the forward strand.
ATTCATCTTTATTGCTTGAAAACTATTGATGACATAAAGAGATTGGGTAAGCTTTGACTTCAGTGCTGTTTAACATGGCAGGCCCTTTAGTCGCAAGACAAGTGGCTTCTTTTTTGAGTTTAGAAAGCTTTATTAAATATTGTAGACCAAGTAAAACATCAGTACAAATGAAAAACCATGGCAAATGTAATAGAACATAGGAAAGAAAAAACTAACTCATACAATCTGAGAAAAGTGCCATAAAAGATAAAGAATGTACATATGTAAAAAGCATTTTAAAGTTTTGAGTAATGGGTAGGGAGGGTAGAGAAAAGAAGAGGAAAAAAAGGAGGGAGAGGGGGAAAGAAGGAAAGAAGGTAACCATTGTACAGAAAAAACATCATATAAGTATAAAAGTTAATATATGAATAAACATATTAGGAAAAGCTGTATCTATCTATACCATGAAAAAGAAAAAAAAGAAATAAAACCAGCTATTTTATGGAACAGTTTGGGAAAGAAAATTGGTTAGTGGCAACCATAACAAATCCTTTTTGATCAAAAGGGGTACAGTGGTGGCAAAAGCACGATCCATTCGGTGGTGATGACATAATAGATTCCACCATGCATTGTATGAGATCTTGGAGGCATCTTTCCAATTGGTCGTAATTATCTGTAGAGTAATGGCTATGTACAAGTCAATAAATTTACGAACATTAGCAGAAACATTCCATATAGGAGCCATACCACCTAAAAAGATATGAACAATCTCAAAAGTGTAGTCAGTAGCTAAGATATTGTTCAGTTTAGACCAAACACGGGACCAGAGGGATTTAACCAACGGGCAGTGAAAAAACATATGTAAAAAGTCACTATTCTCAGAGGGGCAGGACCAACATTTTTTAGAGTCAATCAGTTTGAAGCTATATAAATCAGAAGGGGTAAAAAAAAGTTTATTATAAAAAAAATACAAAGTCTGTGTGGTACTGGCAGAACGTGAAGCAGTGTGCAACTTTAACCATAGAGAGTTCCAAGTTTGAAGAGGAAACTCTTGGGCTAGGTCCAGTTCCCAGGAAAGTTCAAGCTTGGACTTAATTCTTGCTGTAGGAGAACAAGAAAGTAACTTGTAAATAGCAGCAGCTTTAAGGGGAATAGAGAAGTCCGGGGGGGGGGGGAAATAGTTGAGTCATCAGTGGAAAGTGAAGCGCCCTGAGAAATAAAAAGATCTAAAGAATTCTTGAGCAGGGGATACTGAGAGGAATGAACATTAGAGAGATGAAAAGAATCTCGAATATCGGAAAAGTCGCGCAGGGAGTTATTACTAAGTAAGGAATCGAAAGTAATGATGCCTTTATCTATCCACTCTTTCCAAAAGAGTGCTCTGTGATTAATCTTAATGGACTTGTTGTACCAAATTGGGATTGAGGAATGGAATTCCAACTGCGATAAGGAAGAGCGAAAGACAGAGAGAGCGAGTGCCTTAGAGTGTCTAAAGATAGGGGTAAGAAAACGTTGTGGAGGATGAGATAGCCGGGCAGCCGTAACGAATGAGAAAGGCGAGAGCTAGGCAAGTTCTATAGCGCTCCAGGCTGTTAGAGGGGGTTCAGACAAGTCAGATAGAAAAGGCCAAATCTGTTTCAGAGTAAAAGCTGAGTGAAACCGAACAATGTTGGGGAAATTCACTCCACCCAGATGTTTAGGTTGTTGAAGACGAGACAGAGAAATCCTTGCCTTACGTTTATTCCATAAGAAGGAGGTGAAAATACGGTTAATAGTTTTAAAAAAGTAGAGTGGAAGGGAGATTGGGAGCATTGAAAGGCAAAAATAAATTGACTATAGGAAGGAGCATCATTTTAATAGTGGCGAGCCTCCCCCACCAGGATAAAAAAAGGGGGGACCAACGTTCTATAAGGGAGGAGAGTTTTTTAACAATATCCTTCTGGTTAAGCTTTATCGTGTCTCTAATGGTGCTGGCATACAGAATACCTAGACATTTAATATTGCCTGAGTTCCATTCAAAACCCGAGCCCTGAAACATATGAGGAAGGCAAAATTTGTTAAGTGGCAGAACCTCTGATTTATCTATATTAAGTTTGTATCCGGAAACTAAAGAGTACTCTTGTAACAGAGAAAAGAGTGCGGGCAAAGAGGAGGACGGATTAGAAATATAGAGCAAAATATCGTCGGCATAGGCCGTAAACTTAATGTCCATGTTTTGAAATTTGAAGCCAGCATACAATGATGAACGGCGAATTTTTTCTAAAAAGGGCTCTAGCGCAAGGATGAAGAGGAGAGGAGAGAGAGGACAACCCTGTCTAGTGCCTCTATGTAAAGAAAAATAAGAGGATTGCGACCCGTTAACCCCAATAGAGGTGGAGGGAGCAGAGTATAGTAACTTAACATAACGAATAAAGGGAGGACTAAAGCCATGCCAGCGCAAAGCCCCGAACATAAAATCCCAACAGACTCTATCGAACGCTTTCTCAGCATCTAAGGTAATGGCAGCGATTGGGGAGTTCATCTCAGAGGCCAGGTGAATGATGTTAAGGAAGGTTCTCGAGTTGTCAGTGATGGATCTACCTTTAACAAACCCAGATTGATAGATATTGATAAGATCAGGGATAACCTTGTTAATACGAGAGGCCAAAACCTTAGCATAAATTTTACAGTCCGTATTAATCAAGGAGATGGGTCGATAGTTTTTGCAGAGGGAGGGATCTTTATCTTTTTTAGGGATTAAGCATAGCATAGCCTGAGTGAAAGAACCCTGAGATTTCCCTTGAGCCACAAAGGAAGTAATCAAAGAAAATAAATGAGGTAAAAGGATATCCTTAAAATGGAGAAAGAAACGAACCGTGAAACCATCTGGGCCCGGGGTTTTATCTTTGGGAAGAAGAGTAACAGCATTAAGTAGCTCCTTTTCTGAAGGAGGAACGTCCAGTGAAGAGAGATCCACAGACCTATCCGAAGGCCAGGGGACGGACTGAAAGAAGGAGTCTATTTGAGAAGGCGAGGGGACAGATTCGGGCGTATAAAGAGTAGAATAATATTGGACAAAACAGTCGAGAATTTTGTCATCAGTATGCTGAGGGACACCATGCGAATCGGTTATAGTTACTATTTTAGATTTTTGTTTTTTAATTTTCAGATAATTAGCGAGAGACTTGCCAGCTTTATTGCGCCCGCCATACATTTTGGAGTGAAAATTGAGGAGGGTAGTACTCGCAGAGTCCCAGAAGTGCTTGTTAAACTGCATTTTTGCTTTGATGAGGGAAGAGAGTGATTCTGAGGAGTTAGTGGTAAAATAAAGATGCTCTAGGTCTTTAATTTGTTTAAGAATTTGAGCCGACTTTGAAAGAGCCGCTTTCTTTTTCCGTGAGACAAAAGCTATAACAAAACCTCTGGCAGCAGCCTTGAAGGAGTCCCAAATAGAATGAAAGTGAGGAGTGGAATGAAGATTATTAGTAAAAAAATCCTTTGCAAAAAATGTAAATTGGTCGACAAACTGTGAGTCTAGGAGGAGCGAGTTATTGAAACGCCACCGCCTAGAGGTGGGAGTAGGTGAGGGGAAGTCCAAATCAGTAATAACCGGAGCATGGTCAGATATAAGGATTGAGCCTAATTCTGAATTAGTCATAAATTGGAATGAATGTTGTGTGAGAAAAATATAGTCTATACGGGAATGCGAGGAGTGTACTGGAGAAAAAAAGGAAAATTCTAATGTGTCGGGATGGGAAAGTCTCCATGAGTCAATAAGACCTCTGGAGGAGATAGCATTAAAAAAGGACTTTTGCATTTTGTTGGGGACATATCTGGTGTGTGATTTACGATCTAAAAATGGGTCCATTAGTTGATTACAATCACCACCTACAATCAAATTATCACTTGCATGAGAGGATAGAAGTGTGGAGAAATCCCTCCAAAAGGTCAAATCCACTCCGTTAGGGCCATACACATTACAAAAGGAGAATTTTGTATTATTAACAGTAACATCTAAGAATAGCCACCTACCACAAGTATCATGTAAATCATTGTGCAATTGAACAGATAATGACTTATGAAACAAAATAAGAACACCATTTTTACCATTCGCTGCTGGAGAACAAAAAGCCTCTCCAACCCATTGTCTGCGCAACGACGATAAGTCTTGAGAATTAAGGTGAGTCTCTTGTAACAGCGCAACCTGACATTTCAACCTTGCTAAATGAGATAGGACACGTTGTTTTTTAACAGGGTTGCGAACTCCTTTAACATTCCAAGAAATAACACGAAGACCATTCATTTGTTTAAGAAAGGTAAGGATAGGCCGAAAGGAGTATGGAATTTAGGACAGGAAAGAGAAAGAGGAGCAAACTGAAAATAAAAATGAAATGCACAGGTGCCTAAATAAATAGTAAGGGACAGAAAAATTGGAGCAGACAACTGCTGCAAATACGTTGGTGAAGATGTAAAAGAAAAGAAGGACAAAAAAGTACCATGAACAGAGAAAGAGAAAGGGAAAATATGATGTGAGTCAGATAGTGAAGAGGTTGCCAAAAGAATAGAGAGGACAGGAAAAAAGAGGTATGAGGAGTGGGATGACAGGCGGCAAAAGGAGGGAGAAAGCGAAAAGGAGAGAGGAAAGGATAGGAAGAAGGGTGTAGGGGTACAAAAACCCCCAACAGGCATCATAAGGAGTGTGGCGAAAAGCCAGTAGACTCTAGCCACGGAAAACAATTGAACAAAAAACATTACTGTGGGAGGGGGGCGACGAAGACCAAAACAGCCGCGCAAGAGAAGCATATAAAAGAACAAACCATCATAGAAGTAGTAAGAGAAACTGATAGACAAAAGATTATAAATCAGAAAACTAGAACAATATAAAACTCAAATAGGACAAGCGAAGGAACTTACCGAACATCTAGGGAAAGAGACGGCAACAGAAGGGGTAGACACTGTAAACAGCGGGATGGGACAAAAGGATGACCATGACAAGAACACCACAAAGGGAACTCCTGCAAAACAAAGGAAAAACAAGGAATGAGCACAGGAAGTATAAGAACTGACCATTCTTCCAACTAAACACTTAAGCAAAACAGGATAATCCTATACTTTTAAGAAGAAAGAAAAACAACTAGGATTTGCTCAGTTCCATAAGTTCTCCCTTGTGAGTATGAATAAACTTTCGCAGGTCAGCAGGATCCTCAAAACTATAAGTTCTTTCCTTGTAGGTCACTTTGAAAAAACAAGGGTGTATTAAACCGTAGCGTGCGTTCATAGATTTCAAAGCCGGCCTGAGGTCTAAGAATTCCTTTCGGCGGGAAGCCGTAGGCTTGGAGACATCCTGAGTGAAAAAGACCTTGTGCCCAGACCAGATCATTTGCTTGTGTTGTTTGGCGGCTTGGAGAATCGTCATAAGGTCTGAGTAGAGGAGGAAATATGCTATGATTCCACGAGGTTTAGATGCAGAAGAAGCATTTCTTGGCCCCAGACGATGAGCACGTTGTATATTAAAATCTGAGGATTTCGGGAGGCCAACAATTTGAAGAACTTGGGATTTAAGGAATTGAATCATATCCGACCCCTCTGAACCCTCAGGAATACCATAAATGCGCAGATTGTTGCGCCTATTGCGGTTTTCCAAATCTTCCGCCACTTTCTTGAGCTGGCCAACTTCTTTGGTGAGAGTGTCAACTTTAGTGACAACGTCCTGTGCATCACTGATCCTCTGCTCCACCTCAGACAGTCTTGTATCCATAGTAGACCACTTATCATCTAACCTCTGAAGCGTAGCAACAGTGTCTGTGATAAAAGGACGAATAAGGCGCAACTCCTCCATAATATCCTCAAGAGTGAGAGGCAGTGGAGATTTATTTGGGGAAGGTGGGTCCTTCTTGGTGCGTTTAACCGAAGGGTTGCTTGAGTCCTTCCTTCCCCCAGTAGCGCTTCCGTGAGACTTAGTAGAATGTACGCCCTCCATACTGACAGTGCCACCACCAGCTATAGCAGAAGTAAACAATGGCGGAATACAGGCAGGACCGCAGAAAAATTGCGTAGTCAACAGCAAGAGGAGGCGTAGCAGACGCTGATAGTGTCAAGGTTTAACACAGCAGAGGGTATTGGGACACCTGAGAAACAACTGGTTCCCTCCTAAATAATTACTAGAAGAGACAGTCTGAGGAAACCACAGAAGCCACCAGAGAGACCAGGCGCCAACAGAAAATTGCTCAGAAAGAAGGCAGAAGGTGAGCAGATGCAGCCACCGCCGCAGTACCACCAAAAAACATCAGGAACCAGGCTTAAGGATTCAATGGCAGCGAAAAAATAGAGGAAAAACACTGAAGAAAAAACAAAATGGCGGCCGTCATCTGAGGGGAGTGGAAAGAACGCAATTATGGTAGCAAAAAGACCGCATTTCGGTCAACAAAACTTGCCAAGGCAGTCTCTGTAATGTCCCAAAGCCGAATCCATGCTCAAAACAGAGCTTCGTTGCCTGGAAGAGGTACCTTCATGCTCGAGTCGGCGTTTTTCGAGCGGAGCTTCTCACCCGGCGGCCATCTTAGATCGTCGCGCCGCGCGCTTCTTGTTTATATTACCACACACTTGAGAGCAGAAGAGTTCAACCATGATAGCATGCTATCCGGATTTATTGGTATAATCATCAGATATAATCAGGTGTATGTACAAAAATCTACTCTGTCGGTTCATAGCCACGCAATGACTCCATATTTAGATATAAAATTCAATGGTAGAATCATCTTGCACCATAACACTTTATATCAAGTCGAGCTCTTTTCTAATTCTGACTTTCCCGCCCTGTTTGATTATGGTTGCAAATTGCTTTCGGATACCTCGAAACCATCTTCATGGAGGACTCCTCTTAGAGAATTTAAAAATATAAATATTGGCTCAGCAGCCATATAATATCATACAGGAGGGGGCGGGGGAGGTGGAGGGGGAGCTGAAATAATTACAAAAGCCTGCTGTGGTGTTCTGTATCTATGTTATGATGCTGTACTCTGTAAAGTCGGTATCCATGTTATAATGTACAGATCTGGAATGTGGGGTGGTTGTCAATATGGAATGTGGTGGGTGGGATTCTATGTTAGTTGTGGTGGTGCTTCATTGTGGATGGGGTCTCTACAGATACAGTCTCAATAAGGAAAGTCATTAACATCTGAACTTGGCATGGTGTTGTCCTTGGATCACACACCTGCCCATGTTCCAATCATCTAAAATTAGAAAAAGACTATGTGTCCAGCTTTGATAGACAATCATATTCTTATGACACATGCTTTGAAATCTCTCAAATGCTACTGAAAGAGATGATTTGGGACAGAGCTAACCAAAAGCTACAGGTGTAACAGACATTTTGTGTCAAGAATACTGAGAAAATAGGGCATCCACTGTAATTCTAAATAAAGGATAAAAGTAGTTGGAATGCAATCTTGAATGTTAAGAATGCTGCAGGGGTTGTGGTCTCAGGCCAATCAAATATAAGGGTAGCATTCAGTTTATTTTAATCTGTATGTAGAAGAGTGTATGGCTTCACAAGACCAGATTGGTCGCTATCTGAAAATGCTCCGACTGTAAGGGTGAACAACTCTGCAGCGAGAAGCTTTCTCTCAGTTGGCGGCTGACAAAGTAGCAGGCCCTGATCTAATTCCTATGTAATTTTTTAAGTGTTTTCCAAAATGCTTCATGACGATCATGAAGTTCTTATCGGTTGATCTCACTGGCTCATATGGATTCAAAAATGTACTCAACAATATTGTCTAAACGTCTTGCAGCAGTTATTACTATCTTGGTAGATCCTATGCAACATGGATTGATGATCCATTCAAGGGACACAGTCTCCCAGGTTAATACAGCTTTATCGGCCCTTGAGGTTGCAAGTGCCCTAGAAAGGCCCACAGGGATGATCCTGTTAGATACCGAAAAAGTATTCCAAAAGGATGTCCTGGCATTGTGTATGCTCTACTCTGACCCTTATGGGTTTTAGTCCTAATGTCTTAAGCGGAGTCGTCACTACATTATATACCTCGCAGATTGTTTGCATTGTCTGTATGGGTGGCTTATCAGATATCATCTCTATTAATCGTGAAACAAGGCAAGGCTGCCCCTTGTCTCCACAGTATTTTTACTGTCCATGTAGAGCCATATATCCAAGCTCTAAAAGCACTAACCGCCCTTTCTCCATTGCATTTACATCAGATTGCCAGCCCATGATGACGACATTGCACTTTTATTTTCCTCTCCTTCTAGAGCAGTAATACTCAAAGTACGGCCCGGGTGCCGCATGCGGCCTTCCTAACCTTCGCATGCGGCCCCCTGGGCAGCAGCAGCACTGGGCACTGGGCTGCTGTTTACTCAACTCGGCAATACCATGGAAAATAAATGCATATACAGGAAGCACTGATTTAAAGATTAATTGCAGTTAGGGAAAGGAAGTAGCTAGGCCCTTAACTTTAGGAACACCTTCATTTTTAAAGACAGCCACTAGATATACATGCTTTGCTTCCCCTACACCCACTATACACCCCCTGCTGGCATCAGTGCGGCCTTCGTTCACACCATAGACCAAGCTTTGCAGCCCCCAGGAAAATGTTTGTGAGTAACCATGTTCTAGCATCTTAGTAGCAGCTGAGCAGTGGCGGTAAAATTCGGCAGAGTGACTGGCAACAATTTAAACACCCAAAAAGCACAGATAGCTACAAATTTAACCCCATCAATACACCATTCGCACTTTGTTAAATCAGCAACATATTTGGGATTTCAAATATCCACAAATATGGAGGATACTATTTGTGTCAACTATGATGCAATATATGTGAAGTCACTCGAGTCATTTAGAAAACGAGATAGACTCTACTTGGGGTTAATTGGCAGGTATAATGTCCTCAAGATGCTTATCCTGCCTCTGTACCTTTATCTCGCCAGGTCTAGCCTGCTTTATCACCCGAAAGCATTTTTTTTTAAACATGGAAGCAAGCTTGCAAAAGTGTATTTGACAGTATAAGAAACTACATGGTGCAATCCATTCCCTTCAAAGTTTCCGCACTCAGGGAGAATGTCCCTTTCATCACTCTGGCTTTGCTATATATTTCCTCTTTTGTATTTAGACTTTCTGCAGTCATGGGAAGAGATACGTGGCCCCTGGACACGTTTTTCCAGACTATGAAGGCAGCAGTCACACAAAAGCAGCCCCTGAAAAGTCTTATTGACACTGCCTATTTGAAACATCCCAGATTTAAAACACTTGTGGCATTTCCTAAAATATGGCAGAACATAAGGAGACTTTGCAATATCTCTTGTTTTAATCGATACACACTGCTTGGATACAATCCCAATATGCCATCATTTATACACAAAGGGGTATATTTACAATAACTGGCGCATCCCATCAGCAGGGATGCGCCAGTTATTGTGCGCCACAGCTCCGCCACCATGGATGCGCTGCATTTACAATGTGGCGCACCATGGGGCAAAAACGGCACAGATGCGTGACGTATCTGTGCCGTAAAAGTGGCGCATTGCTGGAGTTGCATCGCAAGCGCGACGCAGCTCCAGCAATGCTTTGGGGGGCCCCATCTTGTTAATGCTGCATCAATCCTTACGCCTGCTTCAGGCAGGCACAGGGTTTTGACGCAGCATGGGCCTAAAAGTGACTGAGTGAAATCTTGTAGATTTCACTCAGCCACTTTTAGGAGGCGTTCCTGCGCCGGAACGCCCCCCCCACTGCGCAGGAACGCCTACATGTGGCGCAGGGCTTTACAACGTGACGCATCTCCCAGATGCGTCACGTTGTAAGTACCCCGCACCATGGCGCAGGATTTGCGCCGCCGCTGCGTCACAAAAGTGACGCAATGGCGTCATAAATGAGGCGCAAGGGGCATATAAATCTGCCCCTTAATTTATCTATCCTTCCGGCGATATTTGAATCTCAAGACCATAGGTCAAATAGCTAATACTGGTGTTCTTCTGTCATATAAGGAGTTGCCAAGGAATATGTAATGCCTAAGCAAGGCAATTTAAGATGCTTACAACATGGAGATTGTCTGCAGAACCTCCCTTCGAGGTAGCTCGATTTAGCACAGGATGAAGTTTTGGAACACTTTATCAAGATACTTAGGAAAAGGGTTTGTACACATTTGTTACATGTTTTAATAACAGCAAGGTACACACATTCGATCTTCAACCTTCTAACTGGATAAGGCCCTTGGGCATTGCTGTTCCTGTAGTTGATATTAGACTGAATAACATGTTTGCACAACCTATTCTTAATGTCTCTCTCTTTGGAGTACATCATTTCAAAGTATTAAATGATCTATACTAAATTCACCATTGATAGCATAAATGTGGGTTTAGAAAAAACATCTGACCATGCCTACTCATCATATTCTATTGGAATGGGGTTTTATCTCATGAAATGCATAATGGAGACAGATATTGATTGGAACACTTAAAAGATTATATTAGTGGGTTTACACTTTTACCATAACTGTTTCTCGACTTGGAATATCATGGGATTGACTTCAAAGGGATCCACTGGATCCTAAATCATAGTGCCAAGAACGAATATCTCTTTGTGGCCTGGAAATGAATATCATTCAAAATGGCCCACGTCGTATCAAGTTTATGAGAATTTGGGATCCTATATAAGGATGGATGGTGACGCTCTTTCCTGGTTACATCACACAAATGATAGGAAACAATTTTGTTTTCATTGTCTATGAATTAATTAGGTAGTTTGATGTTTAGGAACTTGCTTTATTATGTATGAAGCACAAAGCATTTTATTACAAATTTGAAACTGTAGTTTGATACTTTCCTAACAAAAAGATGAATAAAAGGTTTATTTATCTTTTGTTGCTATTTGATCATAACAACTAGTTGTTTAAGTTAATGTTTTCCACCTCATCTTCATGTCTACATGACTTTATGCTGGAGCCGAAAGATGGCAAATGTTGCTTTATAATAATTGTTTGACTTTGTACAATACTTTTGCAATTCTACCTCACATCATGACTGTGTAAAGATTATTTGATTTGATTAGAATTTGTGTTTGTCACAACCCCGTTTAGAGGGTCACAGGTCAAGCAAGAGCTACTAGGTTTAACCTTGAAAGTTGAGGCTTTTTTTCTCCTGATGTCCTGGGACCTGACCTACTATGGACCCTGAGCAATTAGGCCAAGTATCCCCTCTGCACTTGATTCTCAGGGGTAGTGTGGGTCCTGCAGTCTAAGTTTTCTCAGGAGGGAGGTAGACACAGGGGGTGAACAGAGAGTCACAAATCGAAATACGCTCTACAGCTATAAATGATTGTCCAGTCAAATACCTGCTTGTATGAAAAAAGGAATATATATACATGGACGCAAAGCAAAATACGACATTTGCAAACAATACTCACAATCCCCTGAGGTCAGGGCTCTGGTGTTTCATAGGGGGGTCCCTGAGTCACACTTCCACTTCCCTCTCTCTAGCGGTAGTGGTTATTCCCCTCTCAATATAGGCGACACTCAGGTTAAGCCCCACTAGCAGTCTCAGGAGTCCCCCTCCAACTCGGTATTAATGTCAAAAGTGTTCCCACGCCGAAGCACCAGCTGACAGGCAAGTTCCCTAGGGCCATCTGGCCTGAAAATCAGTCTACCCACACAAGCAGTAACCAGAGTTTCTGAGCATGCCCCCTTTGCAAGCGCTGAAGCTGCAGCAGCTGTCTCCAGTAAAACTTTCACACGCAGCCTGGTAGGGCCACGGTCTGGTGTCCTCGAATTCCTCAGCTGTGGTCCTCCAGCAGCATCAACCAGGGGATTCTCGATACTCCTCTGATGCTGGTATTTTACTTGGGATCCTCCCCACAGGCGGAAGGGAGGTGTGTGATGCTCCTGGTGCTGGTCCTCAGCTGCAGCTTGGGCCTGCTCGTGTCACCACGCAGCCTCCTTCGTCCTCTGACGGGCTCGACCCGGCCACACTCCTTGACTTGTCCCATTGGCCCGCTCTGACTTCCTCTGTACACAGGCTACTGCCCAATCATCACAGCGACAACCTTCATGGTGGCCACACCTGGCATACTGGGTCTTGGTTTTAGGTCTGCACACAGGCTACGGCTCCTTGAACATAGCAGCACTCTTCATGGTGGCCCAACCTAGCATACCGAGTCTCTGACTTATAACCTGCACATGGGTGATGACCTTTTAGGTGCAACAATTTTCATGATGGCCCTTCTCTAGCATACAGGGGATGCCGACTTTCGTGTGTAACACCCCAATTGGTGCAGCAGCCATCTCCCCACATCTTGCTAAAGGGATCCAATTGCCAGGATCCCACACTGGACCTTGCTCCCTAAAAGGCTATCCTCTCTCTCACGGGCACACTGGTCTCGGCAAGCAGGCAGGTGCTGATGCTCCAGGCTCCAGAGGCGCTTGGTCTTGTAGCCTTGAGGTGATGTCCCCTCACTAAGCCAACAGACTGGCAGGATTTGGCCCCCCGCCCTGGTCAGTGGCAGAAGTATTGTAGAGCTTCTCCTCCTTGCACAGCCCGACTGGCTGCTTGTCAGTTGAAAATTTTGGGGGCCTCTATCTCCCCTTTTTATAGTCCATTTTCAGACACTAAATGTGATTTAGAGTCTGAGTCTTTCAAGTTTACGTTGGTGGTCTGCTTCCTTTTGAAGTGCTCTCTCTTCTACCATACCCTTCCTCTAGAAAGCAGTCTATCAGAGCAGGAGTGAGTCCACATCTGATTACCGTACAACACTGGACATGAGAGTGACAGGAGGTTCACACTTGGATGTGAGCCACAGTGGTATATGTATCAAAAGGTTACCGCAGGGTGCTCAGGCCCCTTCCCAGTGACCTGTCTCTGGATCTAAGGGCACCTTTTCAAGTGTAATGAACAGCCTAGCTCTCCCTTCCTCTAGTGTATCCCAACCAGCTTACAGGAATGCAGCAATCCATAAATCTTTCTGGGGGATCCCTCTACCTCCTCTCCTCTCCTCATTCTCCTCCAATCTGCTCTGGGTCTCCCAAAATGAAACCAGAAGTTTTTCTTCTATTTACCATTCACAAGCAGACAAACACCCAGCACATGTATATAGCATACATACACTTCACAGCACTATATCCTTCAAGTATTGTACTGTTTACAGACACACATACACCCAGCACTTGCATATAATATACACACACTACACAGCACAGCATTATCCCTGTATTGTACCCTGAACTCTGAACCCCATACCCTTAATCCTGTGTGCCAAACCCCTAACCATTTTCCACACTGTTGGAATCAGCAGTGTCTGGTTGGCTGAAGGGATGACCCCAACCAGGCAGAACTACAGCTACCGTCAAGGGCAGGTGATTACTTTCGCTGTATAGCCCGTGGGTAGCGTGGCTCTGAGCAGTCAGGCTTACTACAGAGGCAGTGTTGATTTGGTTGGCTTGGTTGGCTTCGTTCTCCTACTCTTTAAAACTTCTCAAATCCAGCTGTAAGTAGCTGGAGAGATTTTGGAGAACTAACTAAGGCTCTTAAGAAATATCACAAAGTCATATACATGGTTTGAAAAGCTTTTAGTGCCCTGTTTATCTCCAAAGCTGATAACTCCCCCAAATAATTATTTAAGGTGGTTAATACCTTTCTTTCCCCATTGGTGACATAACATATGCTTATTCCTTCAATGGAACACTGTGAAGAACTTTCAGATTTTTTTCACAATAAAATTCAAGATATTTCTGATTCTTCTCCTCATCCTTCCACAGCCTTTTCAGGTTTTACCGCTCTTTCTTCTGCTCCATTTTTGCCCTGTTTTTCTCCTAACTCTCTTGAAGCATCTGCTACTGATCTTTTCAAATGCAAATCAGGATCCCCACTTGATCCATTTCCCCTGATTATTCCTAAAAAGGCTATATCAGTGAATAACCCCTGGGTGAACAACTTGCTCAAGGAATCCCTTGCTCAGGTAATGATCCCCTCTCAATGAAAGCAGGCCTTGCTAATCCTCCTACATAAGAAGTCTTCTGCTGACTCTAATATGTTGAGCAACTTCAGGCCCATCTTTCTCTTGCCTTCTATGGCAAAGTTGGTAGAAAATAATGTCAACAGACAGCTCACTCTTTTCTTGGAGGAACATTTTTTGTTGCATGACTCACAATCAGGTTTTCGACAAGGTTACCATTCCAAAACCCCTCCTCTTGAGGTATCTAAGCATATCAAAAGCAATCTTGACCAAAATTCTCCAGTTATGTTGATGCTGCTGGTTCTCTCTGCGGCTTATGATATTGTCTCTCACGCTATTTTGCTTGAGAGACTGGCAGGCATGGGTATTACTGATTGTGCCTTATCTTGGTTTAAGTCCTTTATTTGCAACCCCACACAGTCAGTCTTTCTCCTTTCTTTTACATCTCCAGCTAATCCTTTAAATTGTGGTGTTCCTCACCTTTCAGCTCTTGGCCCTACTCTTTTTAACATATATATGTCACCTCTGGCCAATATTGTGGAGTCTTTCAGAATTTAGTTGTTTCATACGCTGACGATACTCAGTTGTTCTTGGCCCTTCACGAAAATGCTCCTTCAGCATTGAATTCTTTTAAAACATGTCTCAGATCAGTACTAGAATGGATGAAAAGCAACTTTTAAAAATAACTCAGACCAGACCAAAATTCTATTCTTTTGTTCTAAATCTATACCTGACTCCAACCTTTGGTGGCCATCTGAGATGGGCAATCCTCCTCACCCTTCTCCTGTGGTCAGAAACTTGGGTGTTAAATTCGATGTTGAACTTACCTTTGAATCTCAGATAAAATCTTTGTCGAGTTCCTGTTTCCTAACTCTCAGATATATGAGGCATATGTTGCATTTTATTCCAGTGGAACAGAAGAAAAAAATTGTACATGCCTTGATCACTTCTAATCTGGGCTATTCTAATAGTCTATATCTCGGGCTTCCTTCCTTTCTTATTCAGTATCTTCAGATCATTCAAAATGCTGCTGCCCGACTGATCCTGAAACTTCATCCCTGGTGAGTTATATGTAATCATTTGCGTCAGCTTCACTGGTTGCCGATTAGCAAAAGAATCCAGTTTAAGGCTCTCACTTTTGCCTTTAAGATTTTTAACTCCAGGAGTCCTCTATATCTCAGATACCAGTTCAAACCTTCGTCCCAGTTGTGATCCCTTTGTTCTAATAATCTTAAACTGTTTGAAGCCCCTCATATTGCTAAATCCAGAGAGGTGGTCGCCCTTTTGCCTATCTGACAGCCAGACTGTGGAATGCCTTACTGATGGCCTTGAGAAGCTGCCCATCTGAATTGGTTTGCAGGAAAAGGACTAAAACGCTTCTGTATGATTGCGTAATAACATCATCCTAGGTTGGTTTCTGCCGTAGAACTTAGTGGATACTCTAAGTGCTAGCGCCGGGACATCTTTTTAGGTAGCTGTGTGCTCTGTAAATAAATAAATAAAAAAAATTGTAACGCAAAAGCACAGAAGTCACAGGCAATAAGGACAACGAGCATCAGAGACTTCACATAGGCTGTATGTAAAAACGTTTATATCCAAAACACATATTCAGTCATTATAACATTAACATCATATACTTTTGGGCATAAAACACATTCGGAAATATTGCTAGCAGTACTAGGCCCACTCCTATTGTTATGATACCAATAGTAGGCACACTGTGCACAATTCCTAATCCAACCCCCCCCCCCCCGCAATGGAGAGAGAGCACCCTTATGCGGTGCACGATTTCAAAATTATGTACATACATGAAAATAGAACACTTTTTAGCAGCACTGCAGGCTGGAGCAATGTGAGAAAACCCTATGCCAAATCTATTGTGCTTTTGGCAAACAATCAACGTATAAAGGGGCACTGACGGCCAGTGTCGTGAATCACAGGCAGTCCACACATGATCACTTGCACACACACACACTCACTCCGCACCACTACACAGTGCGAGAGATATCAGCTAGTCCATATGGCACACTCTTACACACTCATACACACTCAGCACCATAATGCGGTGCAACTTGTACCCAGCAGGTCAATGGTTCCCACGCTGCAGACTCCGTGTTCCAAGCCTCTCTCCACCCTCTAGTTCACCACAATTGTCCTAAACCCCCGTAAGGAAGATAACCAACCCCGCCCCCCTGAAACTGGACCACACACGGCCGAAGTCACAATTAGTCTGGGTCCTCGGGAAGCAGGTGGGAATATGTAGCAGTTTTAATTAGGAGGTAGACGTAAACAAGGGAGAGTTTAGCAGCCACTCTGGGAGTTCACCCGCAGGTCTCAAAACAAAAAGGAGTCACGCAGTCTCTTGACCTGCTTCCAAACTGTCTTGGGAACGTTCCTTCTACCCAGTCAACCTCTCTCGCTACTACCCATATGTCTTCAGGAGGGGCCAGGTGTGAAGAGGGGAGTTGGACTGCCGCAATGAGGGTCAACAAGGGAACAACTGATGAATGGGAAGAAACACAGGGTAGCCTCTCACTAGGATGAGGTGCCCATATGGTACACGATGATCAGAGTCATGCCCAGGCAATCCGGGCACAGCACGTTGGTATGATTCACACCAGGTACTTCAGATTTCAAACATGATGAGCTTCAAATTCCACACCTCCCTGGAAATTAGGTGCACGTTGAGCTGAGTTGCACCAGGCAATTCCAGTCACACACAGCGAAGAGATTCAATTCCGTACCTCCCTGGAAATGAGGCACAACGTCTAGTGCACGATGATAAAGGTTGCACCAGACCAGTTTGGTCACACACACAGATGCGAGTTCAGCAGAGTCACATGAGGTAAAATGAGGCACTACTACGGGTACATCCCCTCCTCTGAGGGTCGCACCATGTGAATCGGACACTACACCCAATGAGCATCCAGTCGGCGTGTCACACCAGAAAGATGCGCCATGGTCAATGAAACGGGCCACACGGGGTACCACAACCTGTGAATCCGCTCACTACCACTAGACGCTTAAGAGTGTCAGGGTCCCCGCAGTACAAGAACCACACGCCTTAAACGCAAGCAAGATTTCTGGGCCCTGCACTAGACAATTCGTTCTCTAGACCAAGTCTTAGTTCAACGCTGACACCGCGCTACCAGTTGGGATTCAGCAGCCGATGTGGGCAATTGAGAGGGCACCGCTCTCCAGATGTCACAGGTAGATGGTGTAGGTCCCTCGCGGTAGATCTTTGATGTCCCTGAGATATCCTGGAGAACAGGAAGTCCACAGACGCCACACTCCAGCAGGTCCTCGGCCCAGGCCAGCCACTATCCTCCATATCCACAACAGAGTCCTCTGGCAATGTACACCACGCAATCCGGGTTCTCTGGTCCCACATCTTCACAAGTGCATTCTACCCTTTGCTGAAGGATGGCACCTGTAGTTATACTGTAGTGTGTCTTTGAAGTTCGGATGGTTAAAGGGGTTTTCCCTTTGAACCACAGATGTCTCCCCTAAGTAGGCCTGTCTGCCATGGGGCCGCGTGAAATGCAGATCTTAATCTTTAGTGGGGTCATGATCTGGACCCCAGAGGCTAAGTGTCAAAATCTCTATCTTCAATCTATCCCATTTGGCCGTCAAATGGCAAAGGTCTGCCCCCATGGAATGCCCATGGTTTATGGATGTCAAATGGGTAATGAACAAATGTGCTCCCCCCGACCCCTGGTGTCCACTGGAGCCAGGCAACACAATCCTGAGACTCTTGCGGCACAGAAATGTCCATATTCTATATGCGGCATTCCTAAGCAAGCTATGCCAAAACCCCCTTTACAAAGGAAATGGTTTGGCACTGCTAATCGATTGATATGAAACATAATTCGCCTTCTCCACTACAATCCACTATTTCATTACAAAGTAACCTATGGGAAGAGCAGGCCTCATGTATAGTGAAAACACACCAAAAGGTATTCCTTACTACCTGGGCGCACATGCAGTAGTGCATACACCAACCTGCGGTGCAGGTGGGACACATAGTTCCCAGCACCAGGAATGCAAGTGCGCCTGTCCGGGTCTGCACAGCAGACTGCCACTGGTTTGTCTAATACGTATGTCTGCGCACACAAAAGCCTGCATTGGCAGGGGGCAAACACAATCATGGGCACCATAGGTGCGGGTGCGCACTTACAGCAGCCTACAATGGCAAGCTGCTCATGAGTTTACTCACGATAGATGCCAGTGCACACCCACTGGTTTACAATGACAGATAGGCCCATGTTTCAGTACATTGAATCAGGGCCACTTCCCAACACAGATAGGATGGGAGTATGCACTTTTGCACTGTATTTACAGCGGGAAAGTGCCCACAGCCTGTTGGCCACATAAGAGAATTAGCAACACCCAGGTGGAAAAAGCAAAAACGTTCAGGGAAACGCTACCTTAACTGCATATCCATAACCCTTAGTCCCAGAGCCTCACATCTTTACCAAATACCTTTAACCCCTAACTCTTTACCCATTAAGCCATAGCTCTTTAATCTCTATGCCTCAAACCTGTAACCCTTAATCCTACACCCCCATACCCTTAACCATATGCCCATAACTCTTTTACAGCTATACTTTACCCTATGGCCTTACCCTATACCCATAAGTCCTTCACCCTATACTTTAAATCCTATACCCTAAACACTTATCAATGCACCCCTTAACCTTATTCTTGTTTCACAAACCCTGAATCCCTCTACATCAAACTGTCAAACCATAACCCTTCACTCGAAACACTAAACACTATACCTTAACTGCTAATTCCATACCATTGACGCTATAGCATTACATCTTTACCTTTATTCCTATGCACCAAATCCTTATCCTTATACCTCAAAACTTTAATACTACACTTTTACTCCTATACACCTAATTCCTAACCCTTACCCCATATATGTATCCCTTAACTCTTAATCCATATACCTCAAACCCTTGACTCTATATCACAAACCCTAAACCGTATACTTTTAAGTTGTAACCATACACCCTTAACTCCCAACTCTTACCCCCTTTTATAGTGTCCTTAGGAACAACCATTCGGGAAGTGTTCCTTTTTCAAAGTGTCTATTTTTATAACTCAGAATTGGGAAGCGGACTTTTTAGAAGTGCTGCTTTGTGAGATTTGAGGCAAACCCACAACTGCAGACAACTCTACATTTGAGCACCAAGAGGCCAATTTCTTGATGAACATGAACCATACGAACAACGCCTAACATACATTTATAAGCACTACAACGTTTTTGAGTTCTATTTTAGAAAAAAAAATATTACCAATGTGTCTTTTGCAACCAAGAGAACAGCGTTGTTTTCGCAGGGCTTGCTGGTTTTGTTCGATTGTTTGAATACAAATTCAGGTCGCAAAGACCAGCACAGGCTATGTTTGAAGTTTTTGTGTCATTGTCAGCCGGCATGCAGAAGATGAAACGGCAGTGATAGTGCTCTGTGATCGTGGACACGTCTCCAATGATATATGGGGCGATTGATAAGAAAAAAGGGGCATTTCATGTGCTTGAGGGGATTGTTTGCAACCTGGGTTTTAGACAACTGCCCTTTATGCTTCAGCAGCTCAATGACCCCAAGAGATTATACATTAACTTGAAGTAAGTTACAGCTCCCAATGCAGCCTTGAAATAAGCGGAGAACGCTGTTCCAGAATTCCTCTTTTGATAAATGTGCCAACTTATTATACATTCATTTTAAGAACGAGCCGAAGACCGCCTTTTACCTGAGTAATAAATGGCAGCCTAATAATAGAACTTAGTCCTTTTGTTCTGTCTCCTTTTCTTTCATAAAAAAAATATATAACAATGCACTCCCAGCAACTATATAAGAAATCTTTCAAGGAATTTTACAGCGTGTACATCACCAGGGCGTATTTCTTATTTAATATATTTCCCGTGGGTAAGTTTATGACTGCCGAGACCGCTGCCGTGAGAGAAACCAGAGCTCAAATGGCAAGTAAAACAAGGCTGAATGGGACTTCTGATGGCCCTCTGGCGAGAGCTATGGGCCCAGCTGAAATAAACTCATAGCCACCCTCTATGGTTTACACAACAACAGTTTGTAACTGGTTTATGCTCTTTCGTCTCAGTACTATTCTGATGAATTGTTTGTGATGGAATTATTTTGGGATGGTACCAAAGGCAATGGATTCCAATAATAAAGACTACAGGCCCGATTCACCAAGGTAGTACTTAGGGGTATATTCACAAGAATGTGTGATAACTACCACAAGAGTAGCGTAACACAACTTTCAATATCGCAGCCCATCGTGGGAAAATAACCCCGTGTCAACGTAGAATTCACAACAAGGCGGTAGCATGCGATAGACACCACATAACGCGTCAAAATGCGAAATGCGAATGCGAAAAATCATGTGATGAGGACAATCGCGGTACACAAATTAGCAAAGACCAGCCACAGGCCTGCAAATCCCACGTGTCTGGCGGGAAAAAGCAACATAAAAGTAAGGGAAAAAAAGCCAATAAACAATTCAAACTGCATAGCAACATGGATGCACCCGGACCGAGTGCAGAGGACAAGACGAACACCACAAGCCCCACGGAGGACCAGCCAGGAACCCTGCGTTCGTGGAAGGGCAAGGACAAGAGGAAGAGGAAGACGGAGTTCAGTCTGCAGGAAGACCGGATCCCCGTCACGGAGGTGACTGAACACCATCAACAACTGTTCGGCACCTCCACTGCGGCACTGGCAACCCAAACCGAAATATGGCAGTCCATCGTTACCAACGTCAATGCAGTTGGAGTGTCGAGGAGGTCACTGGAGGAGGTCAAGAGGCGTTGGCATGATCTGAAAAGGCAGACCAAACATAAGCTCGCCGCCAACAGGGAGGCAGCAACGGCGACTGGAGGTGGGCCGTCCTGCGAATCAGCAGGAGCTGGATGAGCTGGAGCAATTGGTGGCCACAGTCAGCAGTGAGGAGACGGTGGCAGGATTGGGGGGCCTGGACACAGCACGTTACGACCTGACACAACAGCAACAGGTGAGTAACAACCAGGGACGTGGGGACGGGGGGACGGGGGAATTGGGCACAATGGCACACATGCACAAGTATGCGTAGCACACTGAACACCCACAATGACCGTGGAACATGTCCCTGATTGCCTTGGCACACTGCAACGCACATAGAAACGCCAAGTAGCCCCACATCCACAATGTGCACAGAGGGCCCCCCCTATCACCAATATTACAACCGACCCATGCACATGTGCCGAATCCAGCAAAGCAGCGACTCTGTGACCCCCACTGACTATGCAAGTAACACTGCATGTTCGATAGCATGGCAGCAGCCCAAAAATAATGACATGGCCCACGATTCGACATGGAGACAGACCAGTGCGGACCAGTGCAGATCACACCCTGATATGTCCACGTGCACCCACAACCCATGCCTTACAATACATGCAGCAGACAAACAATTTACCAGGCCACAAAATCTGTCCGAGAGCACATATGACCCAAGTCAAAAGCAAATCAGGCCCCCAAAGGGAGAAGGCCACATGAAATCAGAGCTGCAGGACAACTCCCCCACAATGCAGCACACACACAGAGCAATCACAGGACATCAGCAACGACGGCAATGTGGTACAATGTGCAACACCTGCACCACAGGACAGAGCCCACAACAGGTTCCGCTCGTGTGTAGTAACTGTCCAGTCACATCTGGCATTGTCTGACACAGTGTGATGATAATGAACGGGTACCACCACACATCTGTCATGTATTCGGAAAACACACTGACTGCCATTGAATAGCCAGCTCCCCCAAAACAGTCGTAATGTACATTGGCATGAAGTCTGAATGTAAACATATGCAAATCAACAACATACATGTGAAACTCTGTTAACCTGCATCTCCTCTTAACACTGCAGAGGGACAATCAACACTTACTGCAGAGCATAACACAAACCCCATCATTGATGATGTAGAGGACAACCTGTACATATGTCAAGATACCCTCCAACGGATACTGGACAGCCTCTACACCCCACCCCCAGGAACAGGGCAGGCCTGCTGCCTCAAGGTGACCCCACCACCTTCACAGACCACATAGCAGGAAACACACACCACCACGGCTGTCTCCCAGGACCCCCGACCAATACTTGGAGCACATAGAACGTGTGTGTTCTTCCCAGGTGGAGTTGGCTGAACAGCTGCTGGTGGGTTTCGAGCTCATGGCAGCCAAACTCGATGCCATACGTGGGTGTCTGAGTCCCATCATGGACCACGTACAGTCCCTATCAGACACCCCCTGTCCGCACCATGCTCCGCCACAGACCTTGGCTGACCTCGCTGGTGCCATGAATCGTACACAAGAACTGTGTGGGCAGACAGGCACCAGCCATGACAGCACAGAGTTGGCGACCATGGAGCAGATACAGGCTGGAAGGATGTCTGACATGGATGGACACCAGCGAGTAGTAGCTGGGGACTTCAATGCCCTGCAGTACTTCATCTTGCCATTGCTGCCACTGCGCCATTCCCAGATGACTGCAGCGGGAACAGCGACACACACAGCTCCGACCCCTGATGTGTCCGTGGCACGCAGTAATGCTGCCCCATCACCTTTGCAGTCTGATGCGTCAGTGGCGCACAGTGATGCAGCCATCACCCCGCCACACACACAGGACACACCGTACACAGAACCCTATCAGGGGAGTAAGAAGGGGGTGTGAACTACTGTGTGAGGAAGGAGGCAGTAGCAGCCATCACCGCCATACGGCCTGTCCCTGCCTGGTTATGACCTATGCATCATGGCCTGGGAAACACCTCATAGTGACCCCCGGAACACTCTGCGACTTTCACCCGGACTCCGACACGGACTGACATTTCTTCAGCGCTGGCCAATTACACAGCTATACAGCTGTGGACTGCACTCTCCCTCTTCTCATTCACTGTGCAGTCCCCAAAGGACTCTGGTTGGCACACCACTGGGCTTCCATGTGATGTAGGCTTGGATGGCCATGTACAGCCCCAGCTCCCACAATCACCTGAATGTGAATAAAACATTCTAAATCACACAGATGTGTCATCACTATGTTCACTCACGTATGGAGGTGTGGCTGGAGGTAGGTACAATGATTGCACATGAAAGTACACCCTGGTAACTGACATCTATGCGCATGTGTATCCCTGAGACACATGGCCAATTGGATGACTGTGAAGATGAGTACTAGCTGTGTCCCCATTGCACATCAACAACAATCTCATAACCCCCAACGTAGGTACACATCCATGTATTGAATAGGGCTGTGTGTAGGACTGACCCAAATGAAAGCAGGCCAGGAGTGGTGTCCTACAGCACATGTGACACCAGAAGTTCAAGTTGCATACCTACTCACACACATATGTGTGGACACATTCTGTTGTGATATATGACATTGCTCCACATGGTCAGAGGTTGGACACCATACTCACATTGCTGAAGTCACGTAAGTGCACATGATATCCAGCACCTATCCAATAACAATGATGGGCTCACAAAGATGGAGCTTTCCAAAGGGACACCCCCCATTGCACATGCCTCTGTCAGTTCCTCCCTGTGTAGGGACGATGCCCATTGTGGCGCATGAGAGGACAATCCACAGCAACACACCTCACAGTTAGACACTAGTGGAGTTGCATAGACTTTATTGGCATGTGCGTGTCAGTACAGATGAGGCAAAGGCCACAACAGGCAGGGACATACTTAAGACAAGTACACGCAGCATGGGTACATGTCGAAGTTCAGAAAATGCTGGGGCTAAATTGGGCAACATTCATCACAGATGGCAATGCTCTCAGCTCTTTGCTGCATTTCACAAGTTTCCATCCTTGAGGGAAAACCTCCCTTACGGACAGTACTTGCGATTACGCAGGAATTGCAGCAATCCCTAGGACTACAAAGACCAGGCTCAGGACTTAACCACAAAATTGAAAAATCGTGGTTACCCAGAAAAAATCACGAGAAAATCTAAAAAACTGGCACGTAAACAGAATCGTGATGGACTATTAGCACCCAAAACATCTACAGACACTTCGGTCCCTCTCACTTGCGTGACAACCTATACACCAATATCTAATCAAGTGGCCAAGATTGTACAAAAGCACTGGACAATATTGAACACAGGCAAACTACAATGGGAAAAGCTGGTATTTTCATACAAAAGAGGAAAAAGCCTGAAGGATAGTCTTGTACACACAAGACCGCAACAACAAAATCGACAAGAAAATACTATCCACAATGCATGGGGGTTACCCAGAGTAACAGGACACCACCCATGTGGTGATTGCAGTGTTTGTCATCTAACACACCCCACTAAGACTCTCAACTTAGAACCAGGAAAATTCTGGGAAATCCGCAGACATACAAACTGTAACTCTGCAAATGTCATCTACCTCATAACGTGCCCATGTACTCTGCGTTATGTGGGGATGACAAGTCGCAGAGTCAAGACCAGAATCTGCGAACACAGAAGCAACATCCGCTGCAAACGCAACATATCCCGGATGACCAACCATTTTTTGGAACTGTGTCACACTCCGAACGACGTGCACTGGGTAGTGATTGAGCAACTGGATAACAACACCACTAATATCCAACAACAACTATTGGATAAAGAATAAAGATGGGTTTACCGCATGTCTACTCATATCCATGGCTTAAATGATAACATACCTTGGAACAGCCTTAATCGCTAACATTATCATTACTTTGCCCCTCCATCTGGTTATTTTTCCAGTTTCATCCCCTCTCTGATACATTATGATTAGAACAGTGTTACCACTGCCAGATATTGTGTTCTTATAAGCATCGTTCACTCACTGAGTAAGGGAATCTATATTTTTCAACTGAGTAAGGGAACAGACATTTTTTAACCACCACTCAGTTTCACTATTAATTCCCCGCTCCATGATTGCTTTTTATGATAACTCTGCCTCCTTTAACCTTTTCTTCTAAACATTGCCCCCCATTCTGGGACATGTTCACCCACTGGCACTACCACCACATAATGTGGTATTGCCTCTAACATTAAGCTTTCATGGTATTTACAAATGTTACACATTTTTAAGTACTGTTGAATCGTAGGCACGATTACTTACGCTTTTACACTGCCGCCATTAGCGTGCCTTCGCGTAAATCAGTCAGCGTTCTATACGCCACGTACACGTTTCTCACGTGATGGCGTACCCACTCCCGGTAGTCGACTGCCTAAGCCAGCCTGCTCCTGAGGATGACGATCAGGTTTACGGCGGGAGAGACCACAACTCAAAGTAAGACTGCTCCAAAAAGGGTGTTACCAGCGCTGCACCCGTGTGGCGCTGCACCCGCTTTTTCTTTTGTTTACTTTTGATGTAACGCCATTATTAGGTGTTAACTAGTAAGCCAGGGCTTTATTGTTTTCCTCTGGTTTTTCTTTTCTTTTCTCTTGTCGCCAGAGTTGGTGATGTAAAGGCTCTCCCCCCCTCCCAGGAACAGATATACGAGCCATCAGACTGATTAGTGTAAATATCTTAACTAATCACTGTGTTTATTTTTCACTGCTAATTATAATATTAGAAGTTCATGGCGCAACATAGCCGGACACATATTTTGACCAGTCATTGTCACAGGTTCACACAGAACACCTATGCTATCAATAAGGTAACGAAAAGCGCGCCTTAAATTACTCACATCATATGATGGCATGACCACCATTTTATGTATAAACATGGGATCTGGATGCATGATATACGCATGAATGGCCAATGCACACATGTCTGACACTGCGCGTTACTCCAGTTCACAAAGATTATAATGAATGCGTATGTAGACAGAAAGTTTGAGTCGTATTTGTCTTTGTATTGGATTTTATTTTTCTCTTTCAGGTAATAGCCATTGAGAGGACCCATATTACAGTCAGTCCTGTTTTGGCATACATAGTGTTCCTTAGCGCGAACACTCAAAATGCCCTAACATGTGGTTATAATTTTTACCACACACTTTCACTTTCACTCACATTAATTGAGAGGTCCTGAAGAAAGCCCCATTTATTTTTTTAGTGGGCTGGAACATGTTGACCAATATTGGATAGTAATTGGCTACACATAGTATTCTTTATCCACTCTCCTGTTTTTAAACATACTCCGGATCATGAAGAATAAACTAACAGGTAGAATCTGGAGGCATTTTTACATTCACTTCACTTCATCACATTTCACCTACACCTCAAAACCTGCTCCACTGTATACAGGTGTTGTAGCACAGCTGAGTAGCATTCGGCTACTCAGCTGGGACTCGATGATGAAGCATGACACCAACCAGGTTGGTGTGTGAGGGTTTTCTTAAAAAAACAATGAGGTGCCAGACATTACCGTGTCAGACAGCCATTTGATGTGGCCGTCTTAGTTGGTTTTCAATTGAATCTAGGGACAAGGACGGCCTTCCACACATCCTAGCTCTCTCTCTTGTTTTTTGAACGCTGTCAGCCCACCTTGCCTTACTGGATGAGTCATGTGTTGTTTGGCGTCTGCCCATTGCCCCGTGTGATGGGGCACGACTCACTGCCCATGGCATCTGCATAGTGCTCTGCCTCTGGAGTGCGCCGATTGTATGCTCTGCTGACAGTGATCAGGTGTGAGGGTCCGACAGGTTCACATGTCATGCTACATTGCCATGTGTGTGCTCTCCCCCAGCAGTGTGTCCGAATTGTCAACGTTGCCAAACGATGCTGTGTTGCACCGGGCATGGACCTGCCTCACCTTGCACAAGTGTGTGTACACACACGTTGTTCCTCGCACATGCATTCAGAGCCTGGACGTAGGCAGACGTATCCTCTATTGTGGTGGGATGTGTGAGCAATTCCCACGATGAAACAAGTTGTTGAGACATGTGCTGTGGGTGACAATCGGATGTGGCTGCAGGAACGTAGTTACTCGTCCATGAATGCCCGCAGCTTCATGTGCAATGTGTTCCAATAGTACGTCTTTGTTGTGTTCAAGGAACCCCAGGGTATGCCAATCCATTAAGTGGTCCGGGCAGGTGTGCTCAGCCCATGCCGTTTCACCAATCTGCAACACAGCCCAATAGGGGAGCGCCTCAATGTGGTCACTGCACATGAGGAATTGTGCAATCTCCCATGCGCAATACATACGCAGTATGTCAGGGCATTCCATGCATGGCTGTCTCAGTTACACTCCTGTTTGTGATCCAACAGGGGGTGCAGACACAAGTCATAGTCCAATTCATCAACAGTTGTGTTGGATAGGCAGACATCCATGGGACACTCGAATGTGCATGTTCGGCAGTGGAACCAGGGCTGGACTCATGTGACGTAGGCAATGCGAAAGCTGAGTCGGTAACTGATCCGCAGCACTGCCAGTGGCACTGCGCCCAGTAAATGCAGCATACATGCACGGTACTGTTCCACGTGACAGGGGTTGTGCATGTGCCCGGTATGGCCTGCCATTGCGTTGATGCATCTCGTGGAACCGGTACTCTTCTGAACTGCGGCAGTAGTGTGGAGGATATGCCACAGCTCTGAGCAATGATTCAAATGTGTGTGCAACGTTGGGGAGAGTGGGTTGCTGTTTCCATGAGTGTCAAGGGCATCCCATGCAGGGGTACCACAGGCAGGGGCTTCTGTGTGTGGGGTGTGGATGAGT
Source organism: Triturus cristatus (assembly GCF_964204655.1). Lineage (NCBI taxonomy): Eukaryota > Metazoa > Chordata > Amphibia > Caudata > Salamandridae > Triturus > Triturus cristatus. Next base: position 739,862,471 of record NC_140585.1, read on the forward strand.
CGGAAAGTTCATTTGCGGAATGCGTGGTGTGGGAGTCGTCCCCGTCTGCCATGCCATCTCTCTCAGGGTATTCCAGGTGCGTTCTGGACCAAGGTCAGAGGTGCAGGTGTCCTCCCACCTTCTGCATTGGAACAATGGAGCTTTCATCCCTGATGTTTGTCTGACTACTACTTGCATTTTCGGAATGTGATGTGGCTTTGGCGCTGAGATTGGGACACAGCCATGGGCTCATGGTGTACAGATGGCGATACACACACACAAGTTGGCATGTAGAGCCAGGTGCCCGAGGGGCCTTGCGCTGCTTGCGCAATCTCAGTCCTTCTCTCTCCCTCGCTCTCTTCCTGTCTTTCCTTTGTTGGGCGCATGGCACACCTTCTTCTCTTGGATTTGGTCCTCCAGGCTGTGTGCTACGGATTGTTCAGTGAGGAGCCGCTAGGACGCATCCTAAGGGTTGTCTTGGCTTTTGTTTGTATGGTGTTTTGTGTTGGTGATTGCATTGCTGTTTGACTGAGTCTCCATTTCTGGCCACGCATGTCAGTTGATTTTCCTGCTTGTGCGACATCAGGCAAAATGTTTGTATTGGAATTCGTGGTGTTGGTATGCAGTTTCTTAGTCCGGGGATGGGGGTGGTTCCGGAGGGGGGGTATTCCACGGGCCTGGGTGTGGTATCGGATAGTGTTGTGTCACTCTTGGGTGTCCGGGACACTTGATGGGTGGCTCCATGGCATCTGTTGCCCTTCCGATGTAGCCCCGGGCTGGTCTCCCTTTTGTGGTCCAGGCTGCCGTCCGACTTTACACCAGGTAAGTGCAGGTGTAGATTTTCTGGTGCTAACGCGCCTTATCGCCTGTTTTGTGTTTTTATCGCAGATCTGTCTGGTCGTTGAGAATGTTTAGGTGTGATGTTGTCGCGGCTATTAGCACGGGAACGCCCACTCTGCATCTCATTAGCGATAGTTGCGGGGGGCCTCTGTGGTGATTTTTTTTTGCGGCTGCTATCGCGGGTAAACTGGTGCTGTGGGCTGTTAGCACCAGCTTGTGAATGGGGAGGTATATTTATCACGACTTTGGCTGCGATGAAGTGCTGTTAATTCGGCAATAGCTCCTTGTGAATATGCCCCTTAGATGTTTGGTTTAAACTTAGACCAAAGGCTAAGTTTACGACTTTGGGAATTCACAAAGCGCATTTACGAATAGTATCTTTACATCCGCACTTGGAGCGGAGATCCACCCTGAGTGCGGACATAAATATACTACTTGTAATGTGCCCTTTGTGAATTCACAAAGTCAAACAAATGTAGGTTCTGATTCACAAAGGTAAACAAAGGGGTATATTCACAAGAACGTGTGACAACTACCGCAAGAGTAGCGTAACGTAACTTTCAATATCGCAGCCCATCACGGGAAAATAACCCCGTGTCAACGTGGCATTCACAACAAGGTGGTACCATGCGATAAACACCAGATAATGCGTCAAATGACAGTGTCAAAATCAACACCATGCCGCAAAAAAGCAAAACGCGAACGCGGACATTCATGCGAAAAGGCCAATCGCAGCACAAAATTTAGCGAAAACCAGCCACAGGCCTGCAAATCCCACGCGTCTTGCAGGAAAATGCACCATAAAAACCACAGAAGTAACACACCAGAAACAAGCCTAAGCACGGAGCAACATGGATGCACCCTGACCCAGCGCAGAGGACAACGTGAACCCCACAACCTCCAGAAACCACCAGCAAGAAACAATGGGCACGGAGAAGGCCAAGGAGAAAAGGGAGAGGAAGACGGGGTGCAGACCACACACAATCAAAACCAGCATCACGGAGGTGACAGAACACTGCCAGCAACTGACCCACAAGTAGACTGCCTTGAATGCAGCCGGAGTGTTGATGAGGCCAACGTAAGAGGCCATGAGGCGCCGGCAGGACGTGACAACCTGAACCAGGTAAAAGCCCCCTGCCAACAGGAAGGCAGCAACGGCGACAGGAGGTGGCAGTCCAGAGCCACAGGAGGAGCTGGAGGAAACCCAGGCCACAGTCACCAGTGTGGAGACGGTGCAAGGAGTAGAGAGTACAGACACAGCTCGAGAGTACCTGACAACATCAACAGGGAAAGTAACGGACAGGGACTGGGTGGCCGGGGGGAGATGGGCACAATGGCACACATGCACAATGAGGCGTAGCACACTGCACACCCACAATTACCCAGGATCATGTCCCACATCCCCTTGGCACACTGCATCACACACACATAGCAAGAACAGCACACCCACATCGACGACAACGTGGTACAATGCGCATAGCCGACACTGCAGAACAGAGGACACCACTGGCTCCACACATGCACAGAAACATGCCTACCACATCTGACAGAGCAGGAAACTGTAAAATGGAAATGTATGCTTACGACCTCACATCTGTCATGTAGACCAAATCCACACTGTCCTGCAGAAGAATCCAACACCTCACAAACAGTCACAATGTACAGTGCCAAACAGTCTGCATGTAAACCAGAACAATGCACCAACATACATGTCAACACAATGTCAACATGCATCTCCCCTTCACATTGCAGAGGGGCACAAAACTACTCCAGCAGAGCACAGAAGACAACACATCTGTGATGCCGGAGAGGACCACCACACCTTCGACACCAACGCCCTACATCAGCCCATGGATATCCCACGCAAACCACCACCAGGACCAGGGCAGACAAGCTACTCAGAGGAGAACACAGCCCCTGCAACAGACCACACAGCAGGAAGCACACACAAGCACAGCTGTCTCAGGACACTTCACCTGCCCACACATGGCACCCCAATGCCATATGTCAGCACACCAAAAGGAGGTGGCCTAACAGGTGTGGGTGGGGTCCCAACCCATGGAAGGCGAACTAGATGACCACCTACACCCCACAAAGGAGACCCACACTGCCATAGAGACACATGCAGATGTACATTTTCTGTGCACAACCATGCCCAGGGGCACGCACATATCAGTCACACACCCAACACCCACGTTGGTGAAGGGTAACAACGGCTCTGGTCACTCCCCTTATGAATTGAGTGGGTGACAACAAAGCTACATGTCCACGCTCCAACGAGCTGCCTGCGGTGACATGCCTGCATCCGATGTACACAGCACACTGTAATGTCCTAGGGCCCAGGGCCCTCATGCATACAACAAGACCACAGGGACACAAGTAGATATCATGTTGAACTGGCTACGGGCACGTGCGCCCGGCCCCTTTATTGGCAGGGCCACATGTACAGTGATGCCTGTGCTGAATGTGTGTGGGGTGAATGTAAGCCAGTCCGCACTGAATGCTTGGTGCTGGCAACAACTTGAACATTGGACACCAGTGCAACGGAAACAGAAAACACATGCATAACAGAGTCAACTGCACAGCAACATAGTGGGAGCCGGAGTAAGGACAGAGGTCCCCCAATATTCAGTCAGGAAGTTCTGTGAGTTGCAGTGCACTGAGGTAGGGGCACTAGAGATGAGCATGCACGGGGAAAGGAATTGCTAGGAATTGCTAGGATTGTGTCCCTTCGGGTTAGTCCTGATGCAGATGCAGTGGGGTGTGTTACACCTGCATCAACTTCCTCATTAACGTCCCAGGTCTCCCACACTGCCTGAGGTGACAGTTGCGTCCCCAGTCCACAGCGCAGTAATGGTTCCGTGTGTGTAGCTTGACTACCACCTCCAGTCTGCATTCCTGCCTTGGGGATGTTGTCTCCTGCCCTCCCATTGTCTGTGCCATCTCCCGTACGCACACTTGACACATCTTCCCCATCCTATTCCAGGTCTTCCACACTGCATGAGCTGACATAGCTGCGCAACATCTCCACAGCACAAAACTCAATCACTAATGAACAATGGTTTGCGGTGCACTGAGTCACTGGCACCTGGAGTGCTGAGCAGGGTATCAGGCCGATGATGGCATCCACGACACATCTGAGCAACTCCGTAGGTCTGTCAGGACCACCGTATCAACTTTGGGAGATGCCGGTTGGAGGTGGTCCTTGCAGTGGTGGCGTGTGCCTCCTGCGGTGATGCGACGTCCAGGCCGGTCAGGACCCAAATCTATGTGTGGGCCCTGGTGGCCCACAGTTAAAGCCGGAGGCTGCAGACAGCGCAGGGCCACAGACACATGGCGTTGATGACTTCAAGACCACCGTCACAGAGGTCATCCAATATATCAGAAGAAGGGGTCCCAGATCTGAGCAGCACAGAGTTAGTGGCCCTGGATGCACTGTGGCAGTCACAGGCACGCTGCCACAGGACGGTGATTTGTGGTGCACTGAGGTAGGTCCACGCGCAGTGGGCAGGTCCTCATCGATGTCCAAGATGAATGTGGCATAGGCTTGCGGGGAACAGAGGAAGGTGTCCTCCAGGGCAGGATGCGGAAGGTCTGACGTCATCAGGCAGCAGCAAATGGAGAAGTGGAAAGCGCCAGCTTCGTTTTAACCACCAATTTGGTATCAGCTACATGTGGATGAAAACAGCCCCAAGTCCGTAGACTCATACGCCACCAATGTATGACCAGAGAGTGTCCATGAATGTCGGGTAACAGACTTAGTGACACAGGTGCTGAGCAGGGATGCAGTCTGATGCTGGTACACTGACATGAACTCCACCATTGCCAAATCAAGACTGTGACCTACTGGATGGCAGTGTAGGCCGGAGGCAGCGGTCAGTAGTAGCCCACAGCCACGTGTAGTTGGCTGGCGAGGCACAGAGTTAGTGACACCAGGGCAGTAGTCGGTAGTGTTCACTCACCTCCGTAACGATGATCCTATTCCTTCCGGACTGCAAGTCGTCATCCTCTTACACCTCTCCATGCGTGCGTTGACATGTATTCTGCCTTTTGAATACCCGATGTTCAGTTCCAAATTTGTGACCCACTCGTGCGCAGCGTAGGCTGAGGGCAGTAGTCCGCGTAGGCCCACAGACACATGTGGTTGTGATGCCATGCACAGACTTGTTGGCACCACATCGAAGGGGGTATAGTGACTTATCCTATGCCTTAAATGGTGTTCACTGCCATGGTGTAATCAAGACTCAGTTCCAAATGTGAGACCTACCTGACCGTGATGTAGGCCTGAGGCAGCGGTCAGCACAGCCCATTCACCGAGTGTCACCGGCATAGGTTGGATGGCCCCACTGGCCTGCATAGTTCAGGTTCAGTGGCACCAGGTGTTCGGACACCTCAGTGTATGTGACCCAGGTTTTATCCGGACTGAGCCGCATCTTCCTCTTACTCCTCTCCGTGAGAACACTGGTGTGGACTCTAACATTCGTGATTTGCACCGTGGTGCGGGATGTGGGATCTACTGGTCCGCAGGGTAGTCGTGGTGGGCCCTCGTTGACACACGCCGGTGTCGGAAGGTGATCAGTGAGGCCTGGTCCAGGGTGCCGGGGTCCGGCAGGCGCACAGCGTCGCAGGCAACTCCGGTCAAGAGGACGGCGTCGGCCTTGTGGTGGGGTGAGAGGCACCGCCCGGGCAGATACGTTGGGTTTTCCGGAAGAGGACCATGCCCAGGGCTACGTGCTTCTTATTCACACCCCTATGCTGGCGTGGTGTACGCCGGGCCATCCCACTCTGGTCACGCTTAGGGGGGGGGCGTAACAGGCAAGATTTCCATGATGTCCCCCACTCGCTGTGGTGACATGGTTGCGTCCACTGTCCACTACACTCCATACACCAGAGGTGTATATTGCCATGGATATGGGTGTGTGCTGCATACTGCGGTCTGTCTGGCACATCTCTGTCACACTTGGCATTGTGTACTTTTCCAATCATGGTACTGCTGCATCCTTCACACAAGCCTGTTTGCCACCTCTCCCCACATAAGGCTGTTGTGTGGCTGAGGTGACATGCCGTTGATGGCTCATGATCACGGCTTGGCCAGGTAACCATTGTGAGTTGTTCTGTTGTGTCTGGTGGGTGGGCATGTTGTTGTGCTTGTTGGTTGTGATTTTGTGATGTGTGCATTGCCAGAGTTGGGATTTGCATGGTTGTAGAATTGAGGTGAGTGGGATGTTCATTTGGAACTTGCCAAGGGGCTGTGCGTTTCCCTTGTTGCCATCCTGGGTACGCTGTTTGATGATGGACGGTCGGAGGATGAAGGAATTATGCACACTGGCTGTGTATTTGAAGGCGACATTGTTGGAGGTTCCACGGTGTCCTGTTGTTGCCTGCACATTGGGGTGGGACGTGTGCTTTCTGTTGCGGTGATTGTGTGTTGTGTCACCAGGGGGCACAGGTGGGACATGTGTGCTGTGGATTGCCCCCAACACGTGGGTGCATCCTGCTATGGCGTAAGGTCCTCGCTTGGTCTCCAGCATGACCTGCGCATTGTGTTGGACGTTTGGGGACTGGGGTACCAGGGTGATGGTGATGTCCAGGACAGGTGTGAGGGACTTGGATGTGGCTGGCAGTGAGACTCCTCCGACTCTGGTGGGTGTTGGTTGGGGGTGCCAGGGGCCAACAGGTGCAGCCAAGCCAGCATCTTGGTGTGGGGTGGGATGATGGTTGTCCACTGTGTTGGTGCTGTAGGCCTGTTGGGCGATGATGGTCGGGATGCGTGGGATGGTTGTCCCTTTCAGCCTGTGGTGGACGGTGACATTGTCAGAGGTTGGGTTTGTGCGGCTGGTACGCTTCCTGGGGGTCCGCTGTCTTTGTCTGCTCTGCGTCTGTGGTAGTCCGGGTGTGGGTTGTGGTCCTGGGGTGGTGTTGGTGGGTGTTGTGGCCCTCTTGGGTGTCCGGGCCGCATGATGGGTGGCTCCATGGCATCTGTTGCCCTTCCGATGTGTCCCTGGGCTGTGCTCCCTTTTGTTGTGCAGGCTGCCGCCCGACTTTACACCAGGTCAGAGCAGGTGTAGATTTCCTGGTGCTGACGCGCCTTATCGCCTGTTTTGTGTTTTTATCGCAGATCTGTCTGGTCGTTGAGAATGTTGAGATGTGATGTAGTAGCGGCTTTTGGCACGGGAACGCCCACTCTTCACCTCATTAGCAATAGTTGCAGGGGGCCTCTGTGGCAACGTTTTTTACGGCTGCTATCGTGGGTAAAATGGTGCTGTGGGCTGTTAACACCAGCTTGTGAATGGGGCGATAACTTTATCGCAGCTTTGGCTGCGATAAAGTGCCGTTGCCTCGGCGATAGTTCCTTGTTAATATGCCCCTTAGATGTTTGGCCTAAACTTAGACCAGACGTCTAAGTTTACATTTGTGAATCGAGACCTACATTTGTATACATTGAAAGAGTAAAAGCTGCAAGCTTATCATATGCTTTGATCTGCAAGCGATCCCTACTTACATTTAGGTTGTGTTCTGTCTTCAAAGTTACCCTTCCTACTTGGTGAATGTTCGATTCTGGCTACCTTACCAATTTTCCTTTACCATGTAGTTATTCACTCAATAGCGGCTGCTACAGGGTAGTAGTGGTGGGCGGGGGGGGGGGGGGGGGGGGGGTTAAAAATAAGAAAAAAGGGGAAAGAAAAGAAAATGTAACTTACCTTACAAGACCCGCCTCTCCTCCATCCTTCTGTCCACGATGCAGGAAACAGGAAGCACCCATGCTCCCAGACTCCCCTAGCCAATCATAACACAGCTGTCACCAGCATGACAGCAGTGTCTTGATTGGTCTGAGCACTGTGGCTCGGCACTCAGACAGCGGCTGAGAGGCTGTGCATGTTCTCCACCCAGACTGTGCAATACAGCCTGGTGAAGAACAAGCTAAGCGTGCATGGTGGTTTGGCCGGCCCCAAGACAGCTGGACAAACCGTCATGCGCATTTAGAAAGTGCTGACCACTCCTGCCTCTACTCTGTGGGCAGCCCAGCAACGCCCGTAGCTACAGAGCCACTAGGGAAAAATATAATGATAATAACATAGTGTTATTATCATTTTATTTTTCCTGTGGGGTGACGCTCGTCCGCTTTAGAGGATGAGCTGCCGCTGCGTTCACTTTTGCTAGCTTATGCCACTTTCTTGTCGTGTGTGGTCATTCATTAGCAGTACTTTCACTCATTCATTCCTAGCAGGAGGCCAAACATGGCAGGAAAGCTCCCATTCTTTCTTTAAACATTCAATTCATGCCAAAACCAGGTGGATATGAACCTCTGGTAGCCTATAATTACCCATGTACACCAGGTGGATATGCTTTCATTCAATCAACTGGGCACTGCCCACTTGCTCAATTTTAGAGTTTATGGTTTTAGGTTTCAGTTCGCTGCCATTCATTCCCCTTGCAGATTCTGGTTAATTTGACTGCTTCACACCCCTTAGTCTTTGCCCCACGACCGAAGGAAAAAAAGCATTTGAGTACACCAGCCTCAAAGGAAAGTGATTCCTACCCTGCCCTCACAGCCTCTGTGAGGCAAAGCAGTCTGTGGGTGTATTTTCCCTGTATTTGTCTTTAGTAAAGGAGTGAACACAAGTGCTACTTTAATATTGGTGTGGTAAATTAATTTAGTCCTATTTTTTTCACATAACTTTATTGGCATATAAAGATATTACAAAGATTGCACATATTATTAGGAATCCACCTTTAGATTTCCACCTCCCCACCCCCACTATTCCACGCACAAATAACTGGTCTACCTCAGAATACAGATTCAACAAATGCAGAAATGTCCATGGAAGAGTGCAAAAAAGGACAATAAAAAAATACAATTTTCTCTCCGAGAAAATCCACAGCCTGTATCCATAGGAACATTTTTCATTATCCACTGCCATTATATAACAATTTTTAACCCCCAACCTGCTTTCACGTCAGACCAGCGCAACAGAAAAAGAACAAGAGAGTGTAAACAATACCTGGTTATCCCTACAATGCTTTAATCACCCCATAACCCCATACCCATTCATCTTGCATTCACACCCGCGGGCTGTAAGACACCCACCCCCCAGTGGTGCTCCCGAATACAGGCAATGCCTGCAGCTTTCGCAACTCATACAGGATAGATGCCCAGGTTAGCTGGTCACCTTCATGTTTTTCATCTCTCCATACATGTCTCATCCACACCCCCTCTGCAGTTGCCAATTTACAAACATCCAGTACCCATGCCTTACAAGTGGGGGGGGTGTGGATCTAAGCCGTGAAATAGTGATACGTCGCCTTGCCAACACAAGGCCCAATAGGATGAATTTCATGCCTAATTTCTTTTTTGCTTGAGATGGGAGTATTATAAGTAACACCTGTTGTATCTTCATGGGAACCTCTCACCGGAAGCCCCATTAAGGTGAGTAAGTATTTCCTGCCAGTAGGAAGTCAGAGACGGACACATCCACACCATGTGAATAAAATCAGCTCCTACTGCTTTACAGCGTGAGTATTCCTCTGGGCGGGCAGGATAAATTATGTGCACCATTCCCAGGATGAGGTAAGTCCGATGTATAAAATTATATTGTAGAAGTTTGAAATATGCATTAGAACTTACCGTTCGAACTCCCTCATGGGCCCTCACCCATTCCCCTGCTGATAAGGACTCCCCCAACAATGTATCCCATTTTACTTGTATCGGAAGCAACGCTCCCGGTAAACTATCATGTAGAGATGGAATACCAATCAAAGTCCCTGAGCCATATACAACATGACCATTAATATATTAGTTTTAGGAGGCTCCTCAGGAAAAGATGGCCCATCTCACACACAACTCAACATTTTCTTGTATTGGAGATATTGTCCAAAACCTAGATTAAAGGAAGCCATCGCCTCCTCTCGGGTAATAACCCATTGGACAACATATAGATCTCCCATCAAAAGACAACCTCCACCCTTCCAACGTCACACCAACATTGATTTGGCAATGCAAGGGAAGGGTTGCACCGCCCATAGTGGCATATTCGGTACATATAGAGTTCTGTGAACCACCTGTCTGACAGGACCGTCCCATATGATCACTAAATGGTGTATAATATAAGGGAGTTATGAGGGGACTCCAGAGCCAAGCATTAAAGAGGGTCACCAAAGGTCGTCCGCCATATGTGCCTGCTTAAAGCCATTTCTTCCAGATGACACTATTCATTCAATGGACTGTGTGTTGCAGCTGAGCTGCCATATAGTGAACTTCCAGGTGGGGGACCTCAAGTTCTCTCTGACTCCACGTTCTCTGTAAGGCAGTAAGTCCCACTCTCCTTCGCTTGGACCCCCATCGGAGGTCCACTATAAATCTGTCCAACTTGCGAAAATAATGTTTGGGGACCATGTAAAAGGCGTGCTGTAGGGGATAGAGACAGCGAGGTAAGATTATCAATTTTGGTGGCGCAATCCTGCCTATAAGAGACAGAGGTACTTGATCGAACCGCACCGCCGATGTTAAGTTCTAAATATACCAGTGCCGTGTGAGCCAAACAAAGCCCCAGATAGCAAGCCCCCGAGGTCACCCAGGGAATCTCTACTTGAGGTAATGTGTCCTCAGGCATTCTCACCAGTCTTCCAAATGGAATCAACTTAGACTTATTCAGGTTAATTCGGAGGACCAAGATATCTCCAAACGTCTGCAAGATCTTAAAAAATTTGGGTGATGAATAACTGGTTGTTGAAGGTCCACTAAAGTGTCTTCAGCATAAAGGGAGACCACATGATTGGGCTGGTCTCCCTTTTGTGGTCCAGGCTGCCGTCCGACTTTACACCAGGTAAGTGCAGGTGTAGATTTTCTGGTGCTAACGCGCCTTATCGCCTGTTTTGTGTTTTTATCGCAGATCTGTCTGGTCGTTGAGAATGTTTAGGTGTGATGTTGTCGCGGCTATTAGCACGGGAACGCCCACTCTGCATCTCATTAGCGATAGTTGCGGGGGGCCTCTGTGGCGATTTTTTTTTGCGGCTGCTATCGCGGGTAAACTGGTGCTGTGGGCTGTTAGCACCAGCTTGTGAATGGGGAGGTATATTTATCACGACTTTGGCTGCGATGAAGTGCTGTTAATTCGGCAATAGCACCTTGTGGATATGCCCCTTAGATGTTTGGTTTAAACTTAGACCAAAGGCTAAGTTTACGACTTTGGGAATTCACAAAGCGCATTTACGAATAGTATCTTTACGTCCGCACTTGGAGCGGAGATCCACCCTGAGTGCGGACATAAATATACTACTTGTAATGTGCCCTTTGTGAATTCACAAAGTCAAACAAATGTAGGTTCTGATTCACAAAGGTAAACAAAGGGGTATATTCACAAGAACGTGTGACAACTACCGCAAGAGTAGCGTAACGTAACTTTCAATATCGCAGCCCATCACGGGAAAATAACCCCGTGTCAACGTGGCATTCACAACAAGGTGGTACCATGCGATAAACACCAGATAATGCGTCAAATGACAGTGTCAAAATCAACACCATGCCGCAAAAAAGCAAAACGCGAATGCGGACATTCATGTGATAAGGCCAATCGCAGCACAAAATTTAGCGAAAACCAGCCACAGGCCTGCAAATCCCACGCGTCTTGCAGGAAAATGCACCATAAAAACCACAGAAGTAACACACCAGAAACAAGCCTAAGCACGGAGCAACATGGATGCACCCTGACCCAGCGCAGAGGACAACGTGAACCCCACAACCTCCAGAAACCACCAGCAAGAAACAATGGGCACGGAGAAGGCCAAGGAGAAAAGGGAGAGGAAGACGGGGTGCAGACCGCACACAATCAAAACCAGCATCACGGAGGTGACAGAACACTACCAGCAACTGACCCACAAGTAGACTGCCTTGAATGCAGCCGGAGTGTTGATGAGGCCAACGTAAGAGGCCATGAGGCGCCGGTAGGACGTGACAACCTGAACCAGGTAAAAGCCCCCTGCCAACAGGAAGGCAGAAACGGCGACAGGAGGTGGCAGTCCAGAGCCACAGGAGGAGCTGGAGGAAACCCAGGCCACAGTCACCAGTGTGGAGACGGTGCAAGGAGTAGAGAGTACAGACACAGCTCGAGAGTACCTGACAACATCAACAGGGAAAGTAACGGACAGGGACTGGGTGGCCGGGGGGAGATGGGCACAATGGCACACATGCACAATGAGGCGTAGCACACTGCACACCCACAATTACCCAGGATCATGTCCCACATCCCCTTGGCACACTGCAGCACACACACATAGCAAGAACAGCCCACCCACATCGACGACAACGTGGTACAATGCGCATAGCCGACACTGCAGAACAGAGGACACCACTGGCTCCACACATGCACAGAAACATGCCTACCACATCTGACAGAGCAGGAAACTGTAAAATGGAAATGTACGCTTACGACCTCACATCTGTCATGTAGACCAAATCCACACTGTCCTGCAGAAGAATCCAACACCTCACAAACAGTCACAATGTACAGTGCCAAACAATCTGCATGTAAACCAGAACAATGCACCAACATACATGTCAACACAATGTCAACATGCATCTCCCCTTCACATTGCAGAGGGGCACAAAACTCCTCCAGCAGAGCACAGAAGACAACACATCTGTGATGCCGGAGAGGACCACCACACCTTCGACACCAACGCCCTACATCAGCCCATGGATATCCCACGCAAACCACCACCAGGACCAGGGCAGACAAGCTACTCAGAGGAGAACACAGCCCCTGCAACAGACCACACAGCAGGAAGCACACACAAGCACAGCTGTCTCAGGACACTTCACCTGCCCACACATGGCACCCCAATGCCATATGTCAGCACACCAAAAGGAGGTGGCCTAACAGGTGTGGGTGGGGTCCCAACCCATGGAAGGCGAACTAGATGACCACCTACACCCCACAAAGGAGACCCACACTGCCATAGAGACACATGCAGATGTACATTTTCTGTGCACGACCATGCCCAGGGGCACGCACATATCAGTCACACACCCAACACCCACGTTGGTGAAGGGTAACAACGGCTCTGGTCACTCCCTTTATGAATTGAGTGGGTGACAACAAAGCTACATGTCCACGCTCCAACGAGCTGCTTGCGGTGACATGCCTGCATCCGATGTACACAGCACACTGTAATGTCCTAGGGCCCAGGGCCCTCATGCATACAACAAGACCACAGGGACACAGGTAGATATCATGTTGAACTGGCTACGGGCACGTGCGCCCGGCCCCTTTATTGGCAGGGCCACATGTACAGTGACGCCTGTGCTGAATGTGTGTGGGGTGAATGTAAGCCAGTCCGCACTGAATGCTTGGTGCTGGCAATTACTTGAACATTGGACACCAGTGCAACGGAAACAGAAAACACATGCATAACAGAGTCAACTGCACAGCAACATGGTGGGAGCCGGAGTAAGGACAGAGGTCCCCCAATATTCAGTCAGGAGGTTCTGTGAGTTGCAGTGCACTGAGGTAGGGGCACTAGAGATGAGCATGCACGGGGAAAGGAATTGCTAGGAATTGCTAGGATTGTGTCCCTTCGGGTTAGTCCTGATGCAGATGCAGTGGGGTGTGTTGCACCTGCATCAACTTCCTCATTAACGTCCCAGGTCTCCCACACTGCCTGAGGTGACAGTTGCGTCCCCAGTCCACAGAGCAGTAATGGTTCCGGGTGTGTAGCTTGACTACCACCTCCAGTCTGCATTCCTGCCTTGGGGATGTTGTCTCCAGCCCTCCCATTGTCTGTGCCATCTCCCGTACGCACACTTGACACATCTTCCCCATCCTATTCCCAGGTCTTCCACACTGCATGAGGTGACATAGCTGCGCAACATCTCCACAGCACAAAACTCAATCACTAATGGACAATGGCTTGCGGTGCACTGAGTCACTGGCACCTGGAGTGCTGAGCAGGGTATCAGGCCGATGATGGCATCCACGACACGTCTGAGCAACTCCGTAGGTCTGTCAGGACCACCGTATCAACTCTGGGAGATGCCGGTTGGAGGGGGTCCTTACAGTGGTGGCGTGTACCTCCTGCGGTGATGCGACGTCCAGACCGGTCAGGACCCAAATCTATGTGTGGGCCCTGGTGGCCCACAGTTAAGGCCGGAGGCTGCAGACAGCGCAGGGCCACAGACACATGGCGTTGATGACTTCAAGACCACCGTCACAGAGGTCATCCAATATATCAGAAGAAGGGGTCCCAGATCTGAGCAGCACAGAGTTAGTGGCCCTGGATGCACTGCGGCAGTCACAGGCACGCTGCCACAGGACGGTGATTTGTGGTGCACTGAGGTAGGTCCACGCGCAGTGGGCAGGTCCTCATCGATGTCCAAGATGAATGTGGCATAGGCTTGCGGGGGACAGAGGAAGGTGTCCTCCAGGGCAGGATGCGGAAGGTCTGACGTCATCAGGCAGCAGCAAATGGAGAAGTGGAAAGCGCCAGCTTCATTTTAACCACCAATTTGGTATCAGCTACATGTGGATGAAAACAGCCCCTAGTCCGTAGACTCATACGCCACCAATGTATGACCAGAGAGTGTCCATGAATGTCGGGTAACAGACTTAGTGACACAGGTGCTGAGCAGGGATGCAGTCTGATGCTAGTACACTGACATGAACTCCACCATTGCCAAATCAAGCCTGTGACCTACTGGATGACAGTGTAGGCCGGAGGCAGCGGTCAGTAGTAGCCCACAGCCACGTGTCGTTGGCTGGCGAGGCACATAGTTAGTGACACCAGGGCAGTTGTCGGTAGTGTTCAATCACCTCCGTAACGATGATCCTATTCCCTCCGGACTGCAAGTCGTCATCCTCTTACACCTCTCCATGCGTGCGTTGACATGTATTCTGCCTTTTGAATACCCGATGTTCAGTTCCAAATCTGTGACCCACTCGTGCGCAGCGTAGGCTGAGGGCAGTAGTCCGCGTAGGCCCACAGACACGTGGTTGTGATGCCATGCACAGACTTGTTGGCACCACATCGAAGGGGGTATAGTGACTTATCCTATGCCTTAAATGGTGTTCACTGCCATGGTGTAATCAAGACTCAGTTCCAAATGTGAGACCTACCTGACCGTGGTGTAGGCCTGAGGCAGCGGTCAGCACAGCCCATTCACCGAGTGTCACTGGCATAGGTTGGATGGCCCCACTGGCCTGCATAGTTTAGGTTCAGTGGCACCAGGTGTTCGGACACCTCCGTGTATGTGACCCAGGTTTTATCCGGACTGAGCCGCATCTTCCTCTTACTCCTCTCCGTGCGAACACTGGTGTGGACTCTAACATTCGTGATTTGCACCGTGACGCGGGATGTGGGATCTACTGGTCCGCAGGGTAGTCGTGGTGGGCCCTCCTTGACACACGCCGGTGTCGGAAGGTGATCAGTGAGGCCTGGTCCAGGGTGCCGGGGTCCGGCAGGCGCACAGTGTCGCAGGCAACTCCGATCAAGAGGACGGCATCGGCCTTGTGGTGGGGTGAGAGGCACCGCCCTGGCAGATACGTTGGGTTTTCCGGAAGAGGACCATGCCCAGGGCTACGTGCTTCTTATTCACACCCCTATGCTGGCGTGGTGTACGCCGGGCCATCCCACTCTGGTCACGCTTAAAGGGGGGGGCGTAACAGGCAAGATTTCTGTGATGTCCCCCACTCGCTGTGGTGACATGGTTGCGTCCACTGTCCACTACACTCCATACACCAGAGGTGTATATTGCCATGGATATGGGTGTGTGCTGCATACTGCGGTCTGTCTGGCACATCTCTGCCACGCTTGGCATTGTGTACTTTTCCAATCATGGTACTGCTGCATCCTACACACAAGCCTGTTTGCCACCTCTCCCCACATTAGGCTGTTGTGTGGCTGAGGTGCCATGCCGTTGATGGCTCATGATCACGGCTTGGCCAGGTAACCATTGTGAGTTGTTCTGTTGTGTCTGGTGGGTGGGCATGTTGTTGTGCTTATTGGTTGTGATTTTGTGATGTGTGCATTGCCAGAGTTGTGATTTGCATGGTTGTAGAATTGAGGTGAGTGGGATGTTCATTTGGAACTTGCCAAGGGGCTGTGCATTTCCCTTGTTGCCATCCTGGGTTCGCTGGTTGATGATGGGCGGTCGGAGGATGAAGGAATTATGCACACTGGCTGTGTATTTGAAGGCGACATTGTTGGAGGTTCCACGGTGTCCTGTTGTTGCCTGCACATTGGGGTGGGACGTGTGCTTTCTGTTGCGGTGATTGTGTGTTGTGTCACCAGGGGGCACAGGTGGGACATGTGTGCTGTGGATTGCCCCCAACACGTGGGTGCATCCTGCTATGGCGTAAGGTCCTTGCTTGGTCTCCAGCGTTACCTGCGCATTGTGTTGGACGTTTGGGGACTGGGGTACCAGGGTGATGGTGATGTCCAGGACAGGTGTGAGGGACTTGGATGTGGCTGGCAGTGAGACTCCTCCGACTCTGGTGGGTGTTGGTTGGGGGTGCCAGGGGCCAACAGGTGCAGCCAAGCCAGCCTCTTGGTGTGGGGTGGGATGATAGTTGTCCACTGTGTTGGTGCTGTAGGCCTGTTGGGCGATGATGGTCGGGATGCGTGGGATGGTTGTCCCTTTCAGCCTGTGGTGGACGGTGACATTGTCAGAGGTTGGGTTTGTGCGGCTGGTACGCTTCCTGGGGGTCCGCTGTCTTTGTCTGCTCTGCGTCTGTGGTAGTCCGGGTGTGGGTTGTGGTCCTGGGGCGGTGTTGGTGGGTGTTGTGGCCCTCTTGGGTGTCCGGGCCGCATGATGGGTGGCTCCATGGCATCTGTTGCCCTTCCGATGTGTCCCTGGGCTGTGCTCCCTTTTGTTGTGCAGGCTGCCGCCCGACTTTACACCAGGTCAGAGCAGGTGTAGATTTCCTGGTGCTGACGCGCCTTATCGCCTGTTTTGTGTTTTTATCGCAGATCTGTCTGGTCGTTGAGAATGTTGAGATGTGATGTAGTAGCGGCTTTTGGCACGGGAACGCCCACTCTTCACCTCATTAGCAATAGTTGCGGGGGGCCTCTGTGGCAACGTTTTTTACGGCTGCTATCGTGAGTAAAATGGTGCTGTGGGCTGTTAACACCAGCTTGTGAATGGGGCGATAACTTTATCGCAGCTTTGGCTGCGATAAAGTGCCGTTGCCTCGGCGATAGTTCCTTGTTAATATGCCCCTTAGATGTTTGGCCTAAACTTAGACCAGACGTCTAAGTTTACATTTGTGAATCGAGACCTACATTTGTATGCATTGAAAGAGTAAAAGCTGCAGGCTTATCATATGCTTTGATCTGCAAGCGATCCCTACTTACATTTAGGTTGTGTTCTGTCTTCAAAGTTACCCTTCCTACTTGGTGAATGTTCGATTCTGGCTACCTTACCAATTTTCCTTTACCATGTAGTTATTCACTCAATAGCGGCTGCTACAGGGTAGTAGTGGTGGGCGGGGGGGGGGGTTAAAAATAAGAAAAAAGGGGAAAGAAAAGAAAATGTAACTTACCTTACAAGACCTGCCTCTCCTCCATCCTTCTGTCCACGATGCAGGAAACAGGAAGCACCCATGCTCCCAGACTCCCCTAGCCAATCATAACACAGCTGTCACCAGCATGACAGCAGTGTCTTGATTGGTCTGAGCACAGCTGGACAAACCGTCATGCGCATTTAGAAAGTGCTGACCACTCCTCCCTCTACTCTGTGGACAGCCCAGCAACGCCCGCAGCTACAGAGCCACTAGGGAAAAATATAATGATAATAACATAGTGTTATTATCATTTTATTTTTCCTGTGGGGTGATGCTCGTCCGCTTTAGAGGATGAGCCGCCGCTGCGTTCACTTTTGCTAGCTTATGCCACTTTCTTGTCGTGTGTGGTCATTCATTAGCAGTACTTTCACTCATTCATTCCTAGCAGGAGGCCAAACATGGCAGGAAAGCTCCCATTCTTTCTTTAAACATTCAATTCTTGCCAAAACCAGGTGGATATGAACTTCTGGTAGCCTATAATTACCCAAGTACACCAGGTGGATATGCTTTCATTCAATCAACTGGGCACTGCCATTCCCCTTGCAGATTCTGGTTAATTTGACTGCTTCACATCCCTCAGTCTTTGCCCCACGACCGAAGGAAAAAAAGCATTTGAGTACACCAGCCTCAAAGGAAAGTGATTCCTACCCTGCCCTCACAGCCTCTGTGAGGCAAAGCAGTGTGTGGGTGTATTTTCCCTGTATTTGTCTTTGGTAAAGGAGTGAACACAAGTGCTACTTTAATATTGGTGTGGTAAATTAATTTAGTCCTATTTTTTTCACATAACTTTATTGGCATATAAAGATATTACAAATATTGCACATATTATTAGGAATCCACCTTTAGATTTCCACCTCCCCACCCCCACTATTCCACGCACAAATAACTGGTCTACCTCAGAATACAGATTCAACAAATGCAGAAATGTCCATGGAAGAGGGCAAAAAAGGACAACAAAAAAAATAAAATTTTCTCTCCGAGAAAATCCACAGCCTATATCTATAGGAACATTTTTCATTATCCACTGCCATTATATTACAATTTTTAACCCCCAACCTGCTTTCACGTCAGACCAGCGCAACAGAAAAAGAACAAGAGAGTGTAAACAATACCTGGTTATCCCTACAATGCTTTAATCACCCCATAACCCCATACCCATTCATCTTGCATTCACACCTGCGGGCTGTAAGACACCCACCCCCCAGTGGTGCTCCCGAATACAGGCAATGCCTGCAGCTTTCGCAACTCATACAGGATAGATGCCCAGGTTAGCTGGTCACCTTCATGTTTTTCATCTCTCCGTACATGTCTCATCCACACCCCCTCTGCAGTTGCCCATTTACAAACATCCAGTACCCATGCCTTACAAGTGGGGGGGATGTGGATCTAAACCGTGAAATAGTGATACGTCGCCTTGCCAACACAAGGCCCAATAAGATGAATATCATGCCTAATTTCTTTTTTGCTTGAGATGGGAGTATTATAAGTAACACCTGTTGTATCTTCATGGGAACCTCTCACCGGAAGCCCCGTTAAGGTGAGTAAGTATTTCCTGCCAGTAGGAAGTCAGAGACGGACACATCCACACCATGTGAATAAAATCAGCTCCTACTGCTTTACAGCGTGAGTATTCCTCTGGGCGGGCAGGATAAATTATGTGCACCATTCCCAGGATGAGGTAAGTCCGATGTATAAAATTATATTGTAGAAGTTTGAAATATGCATTAGAACTGACCGTTCGAACTCCCTCATGGGCCCTCACCCATTCCCCTGTTGATAAGGACTCCCCCAACAATGTATCCCATTTTACTTGTATCGGATGCACCGCTCCCGGTAAACTATCACGTAGAGATGGAATACCAATCAAAGTCCCTGAGCCATATACAACATGACCATTAATATATTAGTTTTAGGAGGCTCCTCAGGAAAAGATGGCCCATCTCACACACAACTCTCAACATTTTCTTGTATTGGAGATATTGTCCAAAACCTAGATTAAAGGAAGCCATCGCCTCCTCTCGGGTAATAACCCATTGGACAACATATAGATCTCCCATCAAAAGACAACCTCCACCCTTCCAACGTCACACCAACATTGATTTGGCAATGCAAGAGAAGGGTTGCACCGCCCATAGTGGCATATTCGGTACATATGGAGTTCTGTGAACCACCTGTCTGACAGGACCTTCACATATGATCACTAAATGGTGTATAATATAAGGGAGTTATGAGGGGACTCCAGAGCCAAGCATTAAAGAGGGTCACCAAAGGTCGTCCGCCATATGTGCCTGCTTAAAGCCATTTTTTCCAGATGACACTATTCATTCAATGGACTGTGTGTTGCAGCTGAGCTGCCATATAGTGAACTTCCAGGTGGGGGACCTCAAGTTCTCCCTGACTCCACGTTCTCTGTAAGGCAGTAAGTCCCACTCTCCTTCGCTTGGACCCCCATCGGAGGTCCACTATAAATCTGTCCAACTTGCGAAAATAATGTTTGGGGACCATGTAAAAGGCGTGCTGTAGGGGATAGAGACAGCGAGGTAAGATTATCAATTTTGGTGGCGCAATCCTGCCTATAAGAGACAGAGGTATGTCTTTCCTGAACTTGATCGAACCGCACCGCCGATGTTAAGTTCTAAATATACCAGTGCCGTGTGAGCCAAACAATGCCCCAGATAGCAAGCCCCCGAGGTCACCCAGGGAATCTCTAGTTGAGGTAATGTGTCCTCAGGCATTCTCACCAGTCTTCCAAATGGAATCAACTTAGACTTATTCAGGTTAATTCGGAGGACCAAGATATCTCCAAACGTCTGCAAGATCTTAAAAAATTTGGGTGATGAATAACTGGTTGTTGAAGGTCCACTAAAGTGTCTTCAGCATAAAGGGAGACCACATGATTGGTCTCCTCAAAAGATATTCCCCAGGATTGCATCTTGCAACACAGGGTCTCCGCTAAAGGTTCCATACTAATTGCAAACAAAATCGGTGACAGAGGACACCCCTGACAGGTGTCCTTGTATAACCTAAATTAAGCCAAGACGATTCCTCCAGAACGTATCCTAGCATTTGGAGAAGAATAGAGCAAGCAAAGCCATTGGATGAATCCAGAACCCAGCCCAATATATTGCAGCACACGCCATATATACCAGTTTACAAAATCAAAGGCTTGCTCTATATATAGGAGTGCCAGAGCATTCCCAAACTCCAGGAGATGCAGAGCGTCCCACTCATGCACCAACCACCACAAATTATGAGTGGCACTGTGCTCGGAATAAAACCTGATTGATCCGTGTGTATAAGGAGGGGCATGTAAGGAAGGAGACTGGCCGCCAGGACACCACTTAGGATTTTTACATGAATATTCAAGCGGGATATCAGCCAAAATGAGGCGGCAAATGAAGGGACCCTGACAGGCTTTGGTATAATGACTTCCAGGGCTTCACGCATGGAGTCCGGTAGAGAATTAGTATCAAGCGCGTCATTATATACTTCCAGGAGTTGGTGTGCCATTATTGCAGCAAACTTATGGTAAAATTCTGCCGGCAACCCATCCGTACCAGGGGTCTTGGCAGGTTTAAGACGTCTGATCGTCAAAAGGATTTCCTCTTTAGTAATCGGGCCATCAAAGCTTCCACAGCTTCCAAGTTAAGCCTCGGGAGCTCAACTGATGCAAGAAAACGCTGCACCGCCTCCCGCGAAATAGTCCTAAATATTGTTGTACAAGAATATTGTGATAAAAGTAGGGTGACTGTAAACATGTCAGATAACTTAATTGGAAAGCTAAATATATCTGTATTTTCTGTTTGGCAATGCTCTCCTATTTAAAAATAAAGTATACTAAAATATCGTGGTGTTTAATGTTTTTGGAATTAATGTTGAAATGTGTAAGTTTCTTATTATATTTCTGTTATCAAGATATGTTTTTCAAAGTGTTAATTTTAGTTTGTATATGTATTTGTTATCAATTATTTGCATATATTTTTTTCTGGGTATTGGGTTATTTTGAGGGTTGGGTGGGCTTTTATTTATTTTTACATTATTTTACATTTTAGGTAATTTGCATTATTTTAAATGTACAATTCTTTACATATTTTTATTTACTTAAATTGAACTTTTATGTATGTTATGTATGTAAATGTTGGATTTTATACATATTGTTTTTTTCATATTTTTAGGTTTATGGGGAGACTACATCCAGACTGCCACCTCCGCCAAGATCTGAGCTTTAGTGGCAGATAGACAACAACGGTCAAAGGTGGCAGTGCCCCATCAGCTGGCAGTGCCCCATCAGCACCGCCGTGTGCATTATGACCTGCTTGTCCGCAGACCTTTTCATGGTGTGAGCACTGCTATGAAAAGGTTGTCAGAAAGGCAGGTTAAGGGCGAAAGAAAAGGGCCCCAGGGCACATGAGCCTATGCCGCTTGTGACCGGGTGCCAATGTTGTTCCCCCATCCCACCCATGTTAGTGTGCGCCCTGTTCCCCATGTACGACATGGTGCACTTGAATTGCTGTAGGTGCAGCAGTGCGGCTGGCATTGGCTCCAGGCTCTCTTCTAGAGACAAAGCATGCTACTGCCTTTGCTGCGCCACCACAATACCGCCAGCCCCGTGGTAATGTTGTAATTTGGCTATCCGGATGCCATGATTGGCAGCATTCTCCCAGCCACCTCCACTGCAGGCTGGTGGTGTAACCGTCAAACTCGTAATCATCCTCTTAGTTGGTGATATTTTTTATTTGTGCATTTTATCATGGCATTCTTCATATATATTCTGAAATACATTTTATTTTGGGGTTCTTTTATAAAAATATTTTGATTACTTAATATATTATTTTATTTATGCATTTTATGTGTTATATTGCTTGTACAGATTGATGTTTTTAAGGTTTGGTTTTTTTTAATCATTGTATCATTTATTCTGGGTTTTTGTTTACATAGAAGAATAGTACATCCAAACCCTAACATTTTAATCAATCACCAATGCTTTTGGAGTATATTTGTTCATCCCTCCAAATGGGTTCTGTTTATGCACTATACACTTTACCCAATGTTGGTAGAACTGGAGTTAGAATAGTATATTTACCTGCCCCCCTAATTTAAGCAATTTCCCAAATATTTGGGCACAAGGAGTTAGAAAAGTAAGAAAAGTTAATCTTAGATCCCTCCCCCACCACCCAATTTAATAATTTCCTAAACGTTTAAGGGGCTGGTCATGTAATACCAAATCTTACCCAGCCACTCCCCAATTTATGTTTGTTCATCAATGTTTGTGGAATCGGTTGTTAAATAGTAAATCTTTCCCTACCACACCCCAATTTATGTTGTCTCACCAATGTCTGTGGTATTGGTCTTTAGAGCACATTTTCACCCCGCCCCCACTTCCTCACTCTTCCCAAAGTTTGTGGGATCTGAGTTATAATGGTATATTTGACTCCTCCTCACATTATTCATTTTCCCCAATTCTTGTGAGCATAGTTATTCTTAGCACACCCCACATTTAATGCAGTTTCTTCAGTGTTTGTGAAACTGGCGTAAATCCAACCCCAAATCTTATTTACACAATTTCCCTAGTGATTATCGGACTTCTTTTAGAATAGCAAATCATCCCACACATCTGTCAGTTCGTGCACTTTCATCAATGTTTGTGGAATTGAAGTTACTATAATGTATTTACACACCTATGCACTTTCCCCAGTGTCTGAGGGACTGAAGTTGGAATAATAAATCGTAGATCCTCTCTGTTCCTTCGCCCCCAATTTATGTATTTTTCCCAATGTATGTGGCACTGGAAAATAGTAAATATTTGCTTCACCAACCAATTCCCACACTTTCCTCATCATTTGTGAAACTGGAGTTAGAATAGCAAATCCAATTTATGCACTTTCCAATATGTTTGTAGGACTGGCGTTAGGAAACTAAAATATCTCTAGAGTTATATAGTTTCCACTCCCCATTTTATGCATTTTCCCCAATTTGTGGGACAGGTGTTAGAATAGTTAATCTCCCCATCCCCTGTATTTTTGCACTTTTCTAATGTTTGAAGGAGTGGCGTTATATTAGTAAAGTAGCAATTTAATATAAGTAAACATTTAAAACATACATTTTGCCTAACAATTAAAAAATAATAAATAGTAACAAAAACGAATAAATTATTAACCACTTAACAAGCAGTAGTTACCTGTTCGCATGCAAAATGGCCCTGTGCCATGTGCAATTTCTAAATAGCGAGTTGCAATTTATTTGTGACTCGCTATTTAGGAATTGTGAGTTGCTGTTAGGAAGGGGCGTTCCCTTCCTAATAGCATCCGCAATTCGATGTAAAAATGTTTTGTGACCGCTATTGGGGTCGCAAAACACTCACAAATTACAACCCTCATCAAGAGGGCAGTAATGCAGTCGCAATTTGGAAGGAGTCCATGGGACCCCTTCCACTTAGTGACTGTCTCTGAAAATATTTTTGAAGGGCA
The DNA here is from genome assembly GCF_964204655.1 of Triturus cristatus. Taxonomy (NCBI): domain Eukaryota; kingdom Metazoa; phylum Chordata; class Amphibia; order Caudata; family Salamandridae; genus Triturus; species Triturus cristatus. The sequence continues at coordinate 739,886,310 of NC_140585.1, forward strand.
GGCAGTGGTCCCAGGGACCACTACCTGCCCTTAAAAAATGAAACGAAAACGTTTCATTTTTTTTTTTAAAAGCATCCCGTTTTTCATTTAGGAAAACAGAATGCATTTTTTTTTAAAACTGCTTTATTTAAAAGCAGTCCCAGACATGGTGGACTGCTGAGCGCAGCAGGCCACCATACCTGGGAAGGCCTGTCATTCCCAATGGGATCGCAAATTGCGAGAGGCTCATTAAAATTAATGAGCCTCTCGCAATTGGCGACCCCATTGGGAATCAGAAACAGTGTGTTCCACACTGTTGTACATGGCATATTGAGCCTCACAAATTGCGAGTCGCAAAAGACTCGCAATTTGCGAGGCGCAATTTTGCGCGTCGTACATCTGGCCCTAGATAATTTAAAATGTTTTTTGTAACGTTAAAGAAATATTTAACAAGGTTGTCTAAAAATACAAATTATTCAGCCACACAATTTTTAGTGTAATGAAATCGAAATAGAGATACACAATTTGGTGCATTCCAGCTAAAATATTACCAAAAGTTGTTTTTTCACATCAAAATTAATAAAACAATGCATAGAGAAACATTAACACAATTTTCTGAACAAAATATTTAATTAATAATATTTCTGTATGTCAAGTAACTGTTGTGCCGGGATGTGAGAGCTTTTCTTTATTATAAAGCCTGTGGAAGCTGTAGAGGTGGAAACAACCGTGTTTAAGACATGATTTTGATTTCAGCCTCTTAAGGAACCTGACTGGGGTCCTTGATGTTTTCATTGGCTTCATTAACAGTAATAGTTCACCCATATTTGCCACTGGGAAATATTTAATTTATTTTCAGTGCACTCTTTTGTTTACAGTGTTTTTAGAACATGTCTAGCCCAAATAAGTTAATAGGAGTTTCCCCTTTTGTGAGGTTGTATAGGTCGGTTCAATAGACATTTTAAGATTGAAAAATTACATAAATGAAAAACAGATAACAAAATATGTTTAGCTATTAGGATATGATACATTTAAGTTTGCTTTATAATCAAATAAATAAATGTTTTTAACTTACTAGTAGTCTTCTTGCATCTGTAAGTTTGCACGTTTTCTATGCAGTCATTAAAAATCATCTTTATCTTCTTAGGTAGTATTTTTCATCACAACTATTTTCAACTGATTTATCTTTAATAGGAATATAGCTGAAATATGTATGAGTCAGAAGTAAACATTTATCACAAAATGCAGAGAGAGAGACAATGAGACCAGTTGCACTCTCCCAAAATTATTAATAGTCACATGCAAAAGCAACTGAAATATTTGAAGAGAGAGGAAAAAATAGATCCTATCATAGGAAAGAAGGTCCTTCCTTATACCTTTTGGGTATCCAAGGATATTTGGATTAGATGCCTCACTCACTTTATTGTGACATGCCTCATCATCGGTGCATATCCACACCCTGGTGGGATGGTACCACCACAGAGGACTCAACCAAAGATGGAATGGGAGTTCTTAGATTAAATCAGACTGATTTTGAAATCAGAGATCCAAAAGAAAGGTAAAGAGTTAAAAATACCTACAGGTACACTCAAAGCATTCCTTTATTCATAGAGTACCTGGGGAATGGATACAAAATTGCTTGGGGTTTTATATTGAATGCAATCATTCAATAAAACTTCCTGTATTGATGGCAACATGTTTCGGCCCACCTTAAGAGCATATTCGGGTCTGGGGCCTTCGTCAGGGCTATTGAATGTATCCCTGCCCTACTATGCATGCATACCATGCACATACGTAAGGCCTAAGACTCACGTGTCTCGATCTTCTGTCCTTGAGGGTTACCTACAACATAAATGTATTTGGAGAGAGGTTAAAAGGTTGACGTAAACCACTATGGTGTAGTATTTGCGTATAAACCATTATCATAATCTAAACGTAGTAAGGATGTGTGGTGATTCCCTAGTCCATATTTGTGTTGGGATTCGGGCTTATTATTTCTGAAAAGGAGGAAACCTCCCTTAGATTGAAAAGTGATCCAAAAATTCTGGATGATGGTGTTATTGTATAACCTTCTTTTAAGTCTGTGATCTCCGTTAGTTGGAGTTTAAAGAAAATATATATATAATGATTTTTCAACAGAGGAGATGCTAGGAATTCATAATACACACTCAATTTTGAAATTTCTCTCATGCGAAAATCATGCTTAATGGTTAAGTGCTTTACAGGCAGTTCATGCACTCTCTTATTTTGATTCTCCCAAGTGTCATGCGATTCTGGAGAGTGGTACCATCCTTTAGTCACACTCTTATCAAGGAAAAGCAATTGCTAGATTTAAAGTACAGAATGACAATTGTTTCACAAAGAGGTATCAGTAGAGTTTGTAAAATACATATTTTACATATGCGTTTAATTCAATTCAGAGGCGTATCTGGCTGTGATATTAAAAGCTCCTGCCAGGGGCTTGTATAATGCTTGTTCGAAATCCATCTGCGCATAAATAGTATTATCAAGAAGCTCCTGCTATACGCTTCGTATCTCTGGAGACTCGTATACGTGTGAGCTCCAGCTTTTTGCAGTTTCTTAATAGGCATCTCTTTGGTGTTAAAGCTCCCGCCGAAACCCGTGTCTGTGCAATATATTTAGGTAGACTATATACCGACAAAACACTAGGGTGATCCCCCTCATTCACGTCGTGTTGTGCGATGTCACCCATTATTACCATTGAGGGCGTGCCAAAAAACCCTGCATTCTTTGTGTAGATAGTCATACCCCGTATAGGCTGTGTATCACGAGGTTAGATCATGCACATAGCAATCCTGATACATAGTTTTGTATAGTTATAAAACTACGGTCTGTTTAAAGCGCCCACCAAAGCCCATCTACGTTCTCTATCGCGCTGTCAATAATATACCGTTTGTGTTGTGCAGCCTCTTGTTCGCATATAAACACCTCTCTTTTGTCACTTACTTCATCCAGGGTAGAGCACCGTGGGTATACCTAAAATCACCGTCTTCTAGACTGCCGCTGAGCACTTGTGTGTGCTCGGGGAGCAGTATTTACTGAGTCTGTACCAGTTCCTGTAGGCACCCGTGATGACGTTGTTACTGCGCCAGTAGTGGGATGCTGGGAATTGAAGTCCCACTTCATTCCTGAGAATCCTGCTCCATTTAAAAATTTGGAAAAGGGAAAAATGGGGGTTGTCCCCTCTTTATTCTTTTTTCTATGAGACACAATGAATTGTAGCAGTTTTATGAAAGTAGAAAATCTGTTTATTTTTTAATTCTATATATCTGTGTATGTACATACACATGTGTTCTAGGTATTCTCAACCCTCTCCAAATTTTTAGGCCATACCGTGCAAGAAGTTTATTCGAAAATATTTCTTGGCAGTCATTTTCTTTCATCATTTTGAGTTATGTTTACATATTTATTGACATGTCATTAAACATGGGTTAAGTATCTCGGGCTATGTTCAGTGCTCCTATGGAATTGTCTGATGTTATTCCCCATGTTTCATGTGGTGTAGATGTTGTTCATTTTATATTCATAATAATTGCTTCCATGAGATTTCCTCATTTAATCCCTGTGCCTTACTTGATAGTCTATAGATCCATCTTTGTTCACTTTGCAAAAGCTGTTTCTCTGTCACTGTTTGGGCAGTTTGTTTTATGATAAACCAGGCAAAGTCATTTTCTGTGGGACTTGAGGATAAAAAGTGGCATATCAGTTTCATGATTGATTTCTTGCATTGGAAAGTGCTTCTGTGTTAGTTGATGCATTATCTGACTTTCCTTGTAGTCATGTCCACATATTTCAAGCCACACTTGCATATGAGTATGTACACCACATTGATAGTGTTGCAATGTATATGTTTCTTGAGGTTCCAAGGAGTGCGAAGGCCCACGTTTATGACTTTGGTTGCCTTTGTGAGTGGGCAGATATTACATTGCCCCCAAGGGTGATGGCCAGTTACCTCGGGCAGATTCCACATCGTCTGAACTGTACGAGTTGTGTTCTTTTATTTAGGTCTCGTGTGGACCAGTAGATCTTTCAGTGATCTTCCTGTCTGGTGAACATTGGTCTCTCATAATTCAATTAAACTGATGTTAGCTTTTTCCGATGTCGTAAAATTATCTGTTTCTTTATGTTCGTGTGTGTTCCAAATGTGGTGAAACACACTAGTTTGTCATTCTCTGGTTTTCGGTGTGTCTCCAACAGGGAGTCCCTCTGGTTGATTCTTGCTCTCATTTTGGCTCTTTAGATTGATCAACCATTTATGATTCAGTTTGTTTTCCAGTTTGCTTGTCAGCAGGGTTGCAGGATTGTTATAGGTAGACCTTTCTGTGCAGTTTCCTCGGAGCCAAGGAAACTGGCCAACTGGCAGATTATCTCTGAAGGCTTTCGGGTGGAAGCTGTCATATCGGAGCAGGTTGTTGATGTCCGTGGGTTTGTAAAAAACCTTTGTTTTCAGGAGGTTGTTTTCTGCATAGATCTTAAGTCCAGGAAGGTGATTGATTCCTTGCTTGTGGTCATTGTGAATCTTAAGAAAGTATCTCTTGTGTTCAGCCACTCCACAAATTGACAGGCCTCTGCCTCCCCCATCTCCAGATCAATCAATCAATCAGGGATTTGTGAAGCGCGCTACTCATCAGTGAGGGTCTCTAGGTACTGGGGGGGGTGGCGTGCAGCTCCGAATCAGCCAAAGAGCCAGGTCTTGAGGCTCTTCCTGAAGGTATGCAGGTGGGGGAACATCTGATGTTGAGCGGGATCTCGTTCCAGATCTTTGCCGCGATGTAGGAGTAGACTCTTCTGCCTGCTTTGGCTCTACAGATGCACAGGGTTTTGGCGAGGGCGAGGTCTGCAAAGCTGAAGTTTCCCTTGGATACGTGGATGGAGACTCTTTCGTTGAGGTATTGGGGTCCCGTGTTGTGGAAGGATTTGTAAGCATGAGTGAGTAGCTTGAAGGTTACTCTCTTCTCGACGGGGACCCAGTGGATGTCTTGTAGGTGCTGGGTGATGTGTTCATGTTGTGTGGTGCCGAGGACTAATCTGGCAGTGGTGTTCTGGATGGTCTGGAGTTTGCGGAGCAGGGATTTGTTGGTCCCGGTGTAGAGGGCGTTTCCGTAGTCCAGTCTGCTTTTTATAAGTTTGTGGGTGATGGTCTCTCTGTTTCGGGGGGATCCACTTGAAGGTTTTTTGAAGGATGCGCAGGGTGTTGAAGCACATGGAGGAGACGGCGTTGATCTGTCTGGTCATGGTGAGGGAGGAGTCGAGAACATTCAGAACATCGTCAATGAATCTTTTCCACACTTTGATGTTCTTGGCGAAGGGATTTAAAGTAGAGGCCCTACTGAGAGAAACTGAGTGGGACTCAATTACATGAAAGAGCTTTTTCCTGGACTGTGCACACATGCTCTGACAAGGAATTATTTCCAGTTTGAAGAAGACTTCTACTTACAGACACACAGAACATCAATGGACAGTACATTTTCCCCAAGTATAGCTTGTATGTATGTCCATGATTTGAAACAAAAAAACATTATATAACAACACAAATTCTTTCACCAAGAACATCAAACTGTGGAAAAGATTCATTGACTATGTTCTGGTAATGACGTCATCATGGGCGCCTACAGGATCTGGGACAGACTATCTAAATACCACTCCTCGAGCACACACAATGCTCGGTGGTGGTCTGGAAGACAATGATATTAGGTATACCCACAGTGTTTGATCCTTACACAAGAGGGATGTTTATATACTAACAAGAGGCTGCACAACACAAACGGTATGTAATTGACAGCGTGATAGAGCACGTAGGCAGGCTTTGGCAGGAGCTTTAAACAGACTGTAGTTTCATAACTATACAAAACTATGTATTGGGGCTGCTATGTGCATGATCTAAGGCCGGGATACACAGTAGATAAGAGGTATGAATATATATTCATGTCCAAACCTCTCCTCCCATCCAATCCTTACCTCTGCCTGAGTTATGTTGAGTCTGCTTTGGTCATATGCAAGGCTGATTTTTTAGGGGATACTTATAATGTTAATGACTTAATTTTTGGAATATACAATAATATGTCAACATCGTTCTCATTTTTTATATTTTTGGTTTTTTTTGCTTGGTTTTTAAAAATATTTATTTCCATTTGCAGTTCTTTTTTTAAAAAACTTTCTATTTATTTTTTTATTTATAAATACAATTTTAAACAGTTTTTTTTTAAATCGGGATTTTTTAATAACATTTTAGGATTGTTTCTGGTGTGTTGTTTCTGTGGTTTTTATGGTGCATTTTCCCGCAAGACGCATGGGATATGCAGGCCTGTGGCTGGTTTTCGCTACTTTTTGTACCGCGATTAGCCTCATCGCATTCACATTTTTGAGGTGTGGCATTGATTATGACACTGATATTCGACACGTTATCTGGTGTCTATTGCATGCTACCGCCTTGTTGTGAATTCCACATTGACACGGGGTTATTTTCCCGCGATGAGCTGCGATATTGAAAGTTGCATTATGCTACTCTTGTGGTAGTTATCACACGTTGTTGTGAATATACCCCTTTATTTTCCCTTTTGGCTATCAGCTTTCATACTTGTACGCCATAAATGATGTACTGTATTAATATTCATCCTTGAGGGGGGGGAAAAACTATCATGTAGACTGTACAAGAGAAAAACAGAACTGCACAGGATGACACTTCAAATAAGTAACACTATGCATTGCACTCACTATAAATAATTAATAAATTATGTTAGGTATTGCTACTGAACTAATTTAAAGAAACATATGAGAAAAAAATAAAATGTTATGATATTGCAAGTAGTCCATTACTCGAAATAGATGTAAAATACATTAGAATTTTGGACTTTATTTTGAAGACATTAGCCCTGGTAGGCAAATGATTTCATGAAGAACAAAAACTGTATACCACTTTTTAACTAGAAATGCTCCTAAGAACTTTGGTTGAAGAAAGAATTGGTATGAATTTGGAAGTCTGAAAGGCAGTTTTTGTTTAATGTAATCTTGCTTTCATTGCATTCCATCCATCTACTTACACTCCTTAAGTACACAGTGGGCCATATGTAGGTAACATACTATTTACCGATTCATAAATACCAAATTTTACCGATTCGGTATTTATGAATCGGTAAATAGTATGTAGGTAAACAATCCGTAATTATGACCAATTCAGTAAATATCGGTATTTATGAATCGGTATTTACCGAATCGGTAATAATGCATCCCTTCCCATTCATTCCTATGGGCCTGGAGGCCCATAGGAATGAATGGGAAGCCATTTACTATTACCGATTCGGTAAATACCGAATCGGTAATAGGGGAAGCATAATCATGGGTGGCAGGGTGTCACATTGACACCCGGTTGCACCCCTGATTCGTGCATGTGTGCACATGTGGCGCACATACATGCCCTAAGGGCATGTTTGTCTGCCACATGGCACTTTTAAAGCAGCCAAATTTAGCTTTTTGAAAGGTATTCGTTATTTAACATCAACCTGTAGTTGGTGTTAAATACCGAATCCTTACTACTGAAATTCTCTCACTTGAGTGCTCCCTACATATGATTTAAGGATTCGGTAATTTACCGAATCTGTATTTTACCGATTCGGTATTTTACCGATCCCTTACCGATCCTGTAAATTACCGAATCCTTAAATCATGCCTCCTACATCTCAAATGCCTAAATACCGGTCGGTAACGGGATATTTACCGAATTTCGGCCGTTACCGACCGGTATTTAGCTACCTACATGAGGCCCAGTGTATTGTCCTTAAGTTATACAAAGTCCTTCATGAAAGATGATAGCCACAGTAGTGTATGCTGTTTTAAAAATTGAAATTTGTCCTGCCTTGAAGTTTGTAATTTCAGTTTCCATTTTAGATCCATTTGCTCTACATCATTCAAGCATTAATATTATGTATTCCCTCTGCTCAGCAACTGCAGTGTAGACACACAATCTGATCTACAATTTGGGCAGGTCATATTTTGGTAAACCTTTTTGATCAGTCTTTCAAAAGGCACAGTTTTGGAATCCGGCATGTTAAATAGAGAAATTGTTCAGAATTGATTTGGGTTGTAGAAGTAAAAGAGCAATTTTCGCAGTCATGGCTCCATGTGTAACTCAGTCCAAATAAATTAGCAATATTTACTTCTTCTTGTTACAAAACTCCAAGGATGACTATAATAAATTCCTGTGCATCAAGATGAATGTTGAGAATAAATACTAGAGATCCAGTATAATTGTCTACTACATCTTGAATGCTTGAAGCAGAATGTACTTCAGTCCTATCACTACGTAAACACTCCAGCAAATAACATAGTTGACAGCAGAATCTGTTGTCTGCTTTACGTTGAATTGCATTTATAAGATGCAGTAAATGGAAGAATACATTAAGAACAACGTTAGCATAGTACTTGACACCATTACTATTTTCCAAATGGAAACCAACAATGTCGCCCTCATTTTCCAGTTTTTTATTGTTAATACTTTCTGCTTTGTCTTTCTTTTGCTTCTTTTGGGGAACATTCACCGATTATTATGTAAGCTTTCACTTAAGACAGATCATCTGTTTCTCATAAATAGGATACTGTCCGAAGTGAGGAGAATATACACTTTTTAACCATTTGTACTCTCTGACACAACTTGCATCGGCACTAACTTCCTTTTCCTCAAATTCAATCAAAAACAAAACTGACAATGTTCTAACTCAGGACAATGACACATATGAAATACCTTCTTTGAGTACTGTACTTCCAATATCAATAAAAGCTACATCTACACTTAAACTTAGTGATTTAAGGATAATTACAGCATACACAAGAGAAAGTGGGAACTGCTGTCGCTAGACATATCAGTCATTTACATTAAAATAATGTACAATACATAGGCAAATCTGCTTTCCGCCATCAATTTGATCAAATTTTATAGCTCAATATTCAACCTCATCTCTATTTGGAAAATTAATTAAATCAATTACTTTACCCATCGTATCATTTACTAATCCTTCCTCAATATTTAAATTATGCCACAAAATTACTCGACACGTTTTGCACACGAGTAAACACTTTTCTAGTTCTGCTTTCCTTGATACAGACTTCTCAAAATAATCCAATTTAGCTTGTCGTTTTTTTCTTAGCAGCATTGTTACTCCTTGGTGTTCCATTTTATCAATAACTGTGAGTTCCATAATTTCTTCTTTCTCCAGTTTTAGTAATTGCTATTTAAACTTGGAGTACTCTTGAATAGTTGGCATTAAACAGACTATAAATTTGCCTTCTTCAATTAAATTGAACATTAGCTGTGCCGCTGTGCCCTTAGAGGAGAAACGTTTGTTGACAATTCAGCTTTCTAAGTTATGTTTCCCCTCCTTTGTCATAGATTCTACACTAATGTCCTGCAGAAATGTTTGTATGCCTTGTCAGATGCTTGACGCATATTCCTTAGTAGTAGTGGTAGTAGTAGAAGGGTCTTGAAAAGAGGCTTTCCTTTCATGGGGTTAGTTGCAGTAGGTCACCAAAGACAATTAAGTGTTTTCCTCCAAACAGCATGTTGTACTCTGTTCTTAAACTCTGTTGCAATCTCAAGCGAATGAAGGCAGGCATTAAGTTTGAGACCATGCCTACCACATCGATGATTACAATCTTCAGCTTCTTTAATAATCTAGGGACTCATGACAAGCTTCACTGGATAACTTCGGGTGTGCCAGTTTAATATCATGTTCAACAGGTAGCATTAGTAGTCGATGTAGAGTAATTTGTTTAATATTGTGTGCAGCTAATCCAGTTGGTGCTGTTACTACACACAATAAACATGCTTGTGTTGTCCTCTGTAGGTAAGCAGTAAGAATTTTAATTAAAAGGATTTTCCCCTTGCCAGCTTGACCACTAATGTATAGTAGTATTGGCTTAAATCAAGAGCATTCACATTCTTTCTTGTTGTGCAGAATCCAATATATATTTTATCTTTTACTTCAATATAAATTTATTTCTGTTCATCGTTTAGTTGTGCTACTATATGTTTGAAATCAACACTTTCCACTCTTGCTTATTACGTTTTAGTCTCCACCTCATTCATAGCTATGGCTCCTTCATTTTGAAAGCTGGTTGTCCAAGGGGATCTTGGTCCAGAACTTTGGCTGCTTTGTGAACTCTCCTTAGCTATGTCATCAGCAATGGTTTCTCCCTGTTTAATCTCATCTTTCAACATTTGCAAGTAGTTTGGGATGACTGAACACTGAATGCTGTCTTTTACAGCGTTAAAAGAATCTTCATAGCAGCCATAGTCTCCAAGTAGTTTTGATTCAGCACACCAAGTCTTGAAGAGCTGTTGAAGTGCCAAAAAGAAAAACTCTCTTCTGTCTAGAATTTGACAATCAGTTTTCTATAGTTAATTCGATTTCTTTCAAATTGTTTCACCAACAACCATCACATCCAACTACTGCATTGGTTCCTTCTTCTATGTTTTCTGTTACATTGATTTTGTATCTGTAATGTTGAAGTACTTCATAAAGGCACATGTTTTACACCTGTGGACTCCTTCTTGGATAGTATGTATTCAACATATTTGATTTCAAAATGACTGTACTTTGTGGGTCAAACTCTGCTAGGTACCTAATTTCTGGGAAAGACTTCAATACTCAAGTCAAGTCGTCAAGATACGCTTTATTCGATTTAAAGATATCAAATCATAAAAGCAGACTGCATAGCAAAGAGCGTGAAATAATTAATTCATGTGATCACATTTTAACAGACATATAATAAAATTACATATTTGAAAACTATGGAAAATATATTAAGAGGTAAGCAGCTATCTACAGTTTATGAAAGACAAGAATTAAAAACAGATTTCAGTATAGCCTTAACCTAGATAAGAACTTTCGCTACAAAATCCTTTGCAGAAAGATTTTAAAGATCAACTCTTGTCGTTAGTATGTGGTTTACAGCATATGGAAGTCAAGATAAGTCACGCTCAACCAGAAGATGGAAAATATGTGGAATGCACTGGCAAATTCTTGGATCCTTGGAATATAATCATGTTGACTGGTATCCAGCCACTGATATCTTTACAGGCTGGCACCCGCGGCCGCTGCTGGTAAGAGTGGTAGGGCCGGGTGGGGAGGATTTCGAGAGACGACCACAAGGGAAAATTGATTATTTATTTAATTTTCCCTCGTGGTTCTCTCAAGAAATTCCCCCAGCCCGGCCCCCCGCCCCACTGCTCATACCTACAGTGGCTGCAGGGCAGTCTTCATAGCAGCCACCTGCTCCAGTGAGAAGCAGTTGGGGAAAACAGCGAACCTCTAATGTTTTTTTCCCAGACACTCATGGGAGGCCTTTTGCTTGTTTCATTTGAAAGAGATCAATAGCATCACTGATGATTTCTTTAGAATGCAGAGGATGGGTGCTGTAGTGTTTTATAAATTTATTCTGATCGCAATTGATCCACCTTTTCAATCTGACCTCTTGATGGTGATGTTTCTTCCTTCATATGTGTTCTATCTTGAACAACATAAACATTTCTATAATAAATATTATTTTCTACCAGGTACAAGTTGCTTTTTTCACCTTATTAACATCCACTAACTCTGCCCATATTTGTAGACTCTTAGTAGGGACACAATTTACTGGAAAAATAAGTGGCTCATCAAAATCTCTCTGTACCCCTATAGTTTCAATATTCTTTTTGAAATCTAATTACAAACACATAATTCTTCCTTCAAGTCCTTTATGAAGCTCTGTTGGAAGTAATCTCCCAGTTGTTGGTTCCATACCAACTATAGCTTGAAAAGGATGTATGCATTGTGCAAGAATTGATTCCTAAACGTATAAATCTTGAAGTTCTTGTGGAATTCTAGCTTGTTATGTAATGCTCTAGCTGGCATTTTATTATCCTCTATCCTATCATAGCAGTACTAACATATAATTTGCCGTATACTCAAATCAAACTGTTCTACAAATAGATATACAGCAAACTCTTCCTACTTATCTCTGTTCTCCTGCTCAGTTTGTGAGTACACAACTACATTATAAGTTTGGCTTCTGTAATGAGAGCATTGACAACAAATGCAAACACAGTTTGGTTTCTCAGAACAAACTGTTAAACTTTGCAATCTCTTGTGCAAACTTTTCACTACTAATTCCTGTATACTGTTGTTGGAAGGCGGACCCCGAGGAGTCGGCGAGACCACCAAGGGGGGCCCTCACACTGTACGAAGTAGCCGAGCGCTGCCGAGAAGCCTCCTGAGAGATCCTTCTCCTATCACGTACTGGCACAGTAACACCACCACACCGGACTCAATGAGGTTGTCTCAAGACAAGCAATTCTTTATCAGCAATAAAAAGGTGACGAGGTCAATATTTACACGAAGGGATCGAGGGATCCACCAAAAGTCTCAGTGTCTCTTTGGAAGGGTAGGGGTAGCGGGACAGTCTTTGGCAGGAGTGCGGTACGAGGGTACCTGGGGCCCAGTTCTTATCCTCAAGCTGGAGGACCTCCGGATCTCGGAGGGGTCGAGCCGCGACGGCGTCAGCAGGGCTCTGGCGTACAGTTCGTGGAGAGCCGCGATCCAATCAGCAGGGCTCTCAAGATGGTTTCTGCTCAGCTCGAGCCGCGACGTCGTCAGCAGGGCTCCGAGGGAGGTTTCAGCGAGGTTGGGCTGCGACAGCGTCAGCAGGGCTCCGATGTTCCAGGTGGCTTCAAAGTGTTCACACGAAGGGGCCGCGACGCAGTCAGCAGGGCTCGTGATGGTTCCGACAAGAGTTCTTCTCCGTAGGGTCAGCCGCGATTCAATCAGCAGGGCTCTCGACTCCGGGATACAACTGCCGATCTGTGGCGGGGTCGCCCCAGATATAGGTCTGGAGCCCTTTGATGTCCGGACCCAGGCGCCCGGTGGGGGCGGAGAGGCCGGGTGGAGGTGGCCAGACGCCCAGCAGGAGAGGCGCCAGGCCCAAGGGAGTTGCAGGGCGATCACACCTCGAGAGGGGAGGACAGTTGGGGGTCCCATCGATACTGTCCTCCGCCAGGGGCGATGAATGGTTCCTGCGGCACCCCCTGGCCAGTTTGTGGTGCCTCGATGTCGGGGCTTCGCTGGGGTCGAGGCCGGGTTGAGCGGGGTCGCGCTGGCTGGTGCACAGAGTCACGTGGGTGCCAACAAGATGGCGGAGCCACGAGGGGTATGCGACCTCGTGCAGCCCAGGATGAAGGGTCTCGGTGCAGTTCAGAAGGGTGGCCCGTGAAGGCCGGGGCGGGGAACGGGCACAATCCACGGGGGTTAAGGACCATGCCACGAGGCCGGGTCCAACAACTGTTCTTCTACACATCCAGTAATCAACTCTTCATTTTCGCTAGATTCCTCTTCAGGACTAAAGAAACGAGACTGAATATCTTCAAAAACCTTTGCAATAGAATTCTATTCATCCCTCCTAAACATAAGGCTGGAGTTTTTACATAGGAAAGTCTCCTAACCACATTTCGAATTTTATAGTGGTGAACAGTTATCATCCTAAAATGATGATAGGTGCTTCTGTAAACGTTCCTTGAAAAAACTGCCAATGAATGTCCCTGTATATGAGTACAATTCCACACTTTGCATGAATGTAATCCTTGCAAAATTGTAATTTTCTATTTCAGACTTCTGCATGGAAAGTCACGTATGAAAGTTCTTAATAAATAATTGATCACTGGCGAACACTGCAAATACTACTACAGTTCCTCTCGTATACTGGGGCATATCTATGCCTTCTTTGCACCTCTTCAGCTATCACTACCTCTTCATATCTAGAAAAAATCTCCTCTTTTGCAACAGAAGTACCATCTTTTACCTCATAACACCAGTCAGTTAAATCAACTGCATGCACAACTTTGTTCTCTCGAAAATAGCTTTCCTCATTAAAATAAGATTCTGCACTAGCGGTGTGCTTTCATTCACCTTTAAAACTTTTGCAAAAATGAGATCAATCAATACGTCTTTTTCTCTGTTTTTTTTTCTTCATACACATTATGTATTGATTTGTCAAGTGTCCTCGTTCTATTCAATATTATACGCTTTCTAAACAATGCTCTCAATATGTTGCCTTTGTGTAAATGCAACACTTCTCCTTATTTTTTTTCATTCTTTGTGGTAAATTCTGTATTACTCTAGTCCGAAACATTTTGGCTTGTAACTCCTTAAACTATTTCTGTCTCCTTGACAAACTCCTTATTTCCTAAAACATTTCCTACTATCCGAAACTTGTACTCCTTACTTTTTTGCAGTTGATGTAGAAATTCAATTTTTAGATAAGACTTTACACTCATTCTGCATTTTACAATATATTATTTTCAGAAAACTGCTTAGTACCCTTACCAGCTTCTCTTTTTTTCCTCTGGACATTCTCCACCTTGTTTTCTGTTTCTCTCTTAGTTTGACGTTGGTAATACTGTTTCCTCTGTCTCTTTCTTCTGTGCCCCTTATCAGGCATGGTCGTTCTTTATTTAAATTAAAAGTGTATATCCGGAAAAATAATATCTACATTACAGCACTTTATTACTAATTCACGGAGGAACTGCTGTATTCTTTACTCTATGTTTTGTAAATAGTTATGCAAGAGATAGTTTCCTTTTCCTCTATGCTCTCTTTTCTACAGTAGGCAGATGTAACTGTATATCCATCTACCTCTCTTGATCTTAGGTATTAGTGATATGCTGAGTACATTGCTGAATATATAATTACGTGTGCATGTGTGTATCACTCCATCCAGTACTGTTTCAGAAAGGGTTAAAGTGGCATCAATTGCTCCATTTGTCTAAAACATTATGTATTACCATTATCCAGACCTCATGATTGTGCACTGTGACAGCAATGACCTGGGCACACTGATTGGGGTAGGACTGGGAAACGTAATGAAGGATAACTTTGGTCAATTGATGTAACTTTTCCCTCACAATGCCTTGGTGTTCTCTAACATATGCAGAAATAGAAGTGGTCAACTGAATTATTTCCACAGATAGACAAAGCCAGGAAACATGTTAATAAAAACAGTTCTGCATTCCTCAGAGACCATAACATGGGTTCTATCTACAATAATAGCCTGTGCTTTGACATGAATGAGATTCATGGAACTGATGGAGATCATTTCACAGATATAGGCAACAGGGTGTTCCTGAATAACTTGAAAGACTGCATTCTGTTTTATGTGTAGGGCTGACATACACACAATAAACACAAAGGCTCCTATCAGAGCCACCCATTTCCTAAAAACTCACGCATTTTCTTTGTAAACCCCTTTTTAATACATTTTCATGACTTTGCAGATCTGTCACAGATCTGCAAACCAAAAGCTCACATTCAGTACAAAACAGCACATTTAGGATTCTGGGTGTAACAGTGTCTGTATGGATGTGTGGGTCTGTGGGTGAGTCTTTGTATGGGTATGTGAGTGAGTGTGAGAGTATCTGTATGCATATGTTAGTGGTTGTGACAATGTCTACATGGGTATGTAAGTGGGTGTGAGAGTACCTGTATGGGTTTGTGAGTAGGTGTGAGAGTGTCTGTATGAGTATGTCAGTGGGTGTAAGTGTGGGTATAATAGTGTTTCTATGTGTATGTGAATGGGTGTGGGAGTGTCTGTATTGGTGTAAGTGTGGATATGAGAGTGCCTGTATAGGTATATGAATGGCTGTGACAGTGTCTGTATAGTTGTACATTTGGGTGTAAAAGTGTCTGTATGGATATGTGAGCGTGTGGGTGAGTGTCTGTATGGGTATGTAAGCAGGTGTGAGAGTGTCTGTATTAGGCCTGGGCAGAGTTCGTGAAGTTTTGTGGAATTATGCGATGTTGCCAAAAAATGCTCTGAAATTCCAGAGTATTCCCTAAGCGAGCGGAGTAATCAAGTTACCGCAAGTGCAACAACAACAAAAATTGTGTTGGAGTAAAAGTGCATCGGGAAGCCCGAGGTCACCATTTACCTGACATGAAAAAGTGTTGCTACCATTTTGGGGCACGGTATTAAAGCTGGTGCAGTTTTGCTTATGCAATTCCTCCCCAAGGGCCCTATTTCGCTATGCGTATGTGAATAGATGTGGGAGTATCTGTATAGGTGTAAATTTGGGTATGGGTGTGAGAGGGCCTGCATAGGTATGTGACAGGCTGTGCCAGTGTCTGTATAGGTCTAAGTCTGGGTGTAACAGTGTCTGTATGGATATGTGAGTGTGCAGGCGAGTGTCTGTATGGATATGTAAGTGGGTGTGAGAGTATCTGTATGGGTGTAGGTGTGGGTGTAACATTGTCTATATGTGTAAATTAGTGTGAGGGTGAATGTCTATCTGGGTATGTAAGTCGATGTGAGAGTGTTTCATTGGGTATGTGAGTGAGTGGGGAATGTCTGTATGGGTTTGTGAGTAGGTGTGAGAGTATCTGTGTTGGTTTGTGAGTAGGTGTGAGAATGTCTATATGAGTATGTCAGTGGGTGGGAGAGTATATGTGTGGGGTATAAGTATGAGTATAATAGTGTCTCTATGCATATATGAATGGGTGTGGGAGTGTCTGTATAGGTGTAAGTGTGGGTATGAGAGTGCCTGTATAGGTATATGACTGGATGTGACAGTGTCTGTATAGGTGTACATGTGGGCGTAAAACTGTCTGTATGGATATGTGAGTGTGTGGGTGAGTGTCTGTATAGGTATGTAAGTGGGTGTGAGAGTGTCGGTATTAGGCCTGGGCAGAGCTCGCAGAGTTTCACTATTTGAAATTATGTGGTGTTGCTGGAAAACTCTGTGAAATTCCAGTGAGATCCATGAGCGGGCAGAGTAATCAAGGTACTGCAAGTGTCAGTGAGTGTCTGTATGGGTATGTAAACAGGTGTGAGAGTGTCTGTATTAGGCCTGGGCAGAGCTTGCAGATTTTCACTCCGTGGAATTATGTGATGTTGCCAAAAAATTGTATGAAATTCCATGGAGTTCTGTGAGCGGGCAGAGTAATCAAGTAACTGCAAGTGCAACAACAACAAAAAATGTGTTGGAGTAAATGTGCCCTGGGAAACTAGAGGTCACCATTTACCTGACATGAAAATGTTTTGCTACCATTTTTAGGAACGGTATTAAAGCTGCTGCAGTTTTGCTCGTGCAATTCCTCCCCACTGTCCTTATTTCTGTATGTGTATGTGAATGGGTGTGGGAGTATCTGTATAGGTATAAGTGTGGGTGTGAGAGTGCCTGTATAGGTATGTGACTGGCTGTGACAGTGCCTGTATAGGTCTAAGTCTGGGTGTAACAGTGTCTGTATGGATATGTGAGTGTGTAGGCAAGTGTCTGTATGGATATGTAAGTGGGTGTGAGAGTATCTGTATGGGTGTAGGTGTGGGTGTAACTGTCTGTATTAGTAAGTTAGTGTGAGGGTGAATGTGTATATGGGTATGTAAGTGAATGTGAGTGTTTAAATGGGTATTTGAGTGGGTGGGAGAGTATCTGCATGGGTTTGTGAGTAGGTGTGAGAGTATCTCTATGGGTTGGTTAGTAGGTGTGAGAGTCTGTACGAGTATGTCAGTGGGTGTGAGAGTATATGTGTGGGGTGTAAGTATGACTATAATAGTGTATCTATGCCTTTGTGAATAGGTGTGGGAGTATCTGTATATGTGTAAGTGTGGGTATGAGAATGCCGGTATAGGTCTGTATAGGTGGTATGTGTGGGTGTGAAAGTGCCTGTATGGATATCTGAGTATCTGTATGGGTATCTAAGCGGGTGTGAGAGTGTCTGTATTAGGCCTGGGCAGAACTTGTGGAGTTTCACTCCGTGGAATTATGTGATGTTGCCCAAAAATTCTATGAAATTCCACAGAGTTTCGTGAGCGGGCGGAGTAATCAAGTTACTGCAAGTGCAACAACAACAAAAATTGTGTTGGAGTAAAAGTGCCCCAGGAAGCCTGGGGTCACCATTTTCCTGACATGAACATGTTTTGCCTCCGTTTTTGGGCACGGTATTAAAGCTGCTGCAGTTTTGCTTGTGCAATCCTCCCCGTGGGGCCTATTTTGCTATGCCTATGTGAATGGGTGTGGGAATATCTGTATAGGTGTAAGTATGGGTGTGGGTTTGAGAGTGCCTGTTTGGTATGTGACTGGCTGTGACAGTGTCTGTATAGGTCTATGTCTGGGTGTCTGGGTGTAACAGTGTCTGTATGGATATGTGAGTGTGTAGGTGAGTGTCTGTATGGATATGTAAGTGGGTGTGAGATTATCTGTATGGGTGTAGGTGTGGGTGTAACAGTGTCTATATGGGTAAGATAGTATGAGGGTGAATGTCTATATGGGTATGTAAGTGTATGTGAGAGTGTTTCAATGGGTATGTGAGTGGATGGGAGAGTGTCTGTATGGGTTTGTGAGTAGGTGTGAGAGTGTCTGTATGAGTATGTCAGTGGGTGTGAGAGTATATATGTGTGGGGTTTAGGTATGAGTATAATAGTTTCTCTATGCCTTTGTGAATATGTGTGGAAGTGTCTGTATAGGTGTATGTGTGGGCATAAAAGTGTCTGTATAGATATGTGAGTGTATGGGTATGTAAGCGGGTATGAGAGTGTCTGGTTTAGGCCTGGGCAGAGCTTGCAGAGTTTCACTGTGTGCAAATATTTGGTGTTGCCGAGAGCTCTGTGAAATTCCACTGAGTTTAGTGAGCGGGCGGAGTAATCAAGTTACAGCAAGTGCAACAACAACTAAAATTGTGTTAAAGTAAAAGTGCCCCGGGCAGCACAAGGTCACCATTTACCTGACATGAAAACATTTTGCTACCATTTTTGGGGACGGCATTAAAGCTGCTGTAGTTTTGCTTGAGCAATTCCACCCCAAGGGCCCTATTTCTTACTCTTTCTTATGTCCCATACAGCTTGGTAATCCCATCCAAAACTGCCAGTGCCTGCTGCTGTCAGCTGCCATGTTGCAGAGCCTGGGCTGGCAGTTACGAGAGCCCCATTGCTGCCCCTTTACCAGTTCCTCCTCACCCATAGATCTCAGGCTCTCGCATCCTGTACCTGGATCTGGATGCCAAGAAAAAGCCATTGGCTGCCACACTTGGACCAGCCTTCCACAACCAATCCAAATATGCGATAATATAAGGTGACTCTGTTGTTGTGGCTTGGCAGGGCATGTGAAAGGAACAATTTCTGTGTCTGATAAAAGCCACAGTAGTCCAATCGCTAGTAGAGCCTCTGGCAAACCCACCCACCCCACATATGCAATCACGGGAAAGCTGTGTGCTGCTGCTAGAGGCGGGGCTGAGGGGTCCATATTGTCAAAGCCAGGGACAGGTGTGCATGAATAGGGGAGTAGGTAATCAAGGGGCAGGAAAGACACCCTAAGGAGAGCTGTGTTTACAGGCAAATGGGTGGTGGTGACGACAGCTAAGTGAGGGTGGGGCTACAGGAGCAAAGTCAAGCTAAAGGGAGTTGTGTGGAGGTAAACCGGATGGTGCAGACAATCAAGTGTGAGATGCGTGACAGACAATCAAGCAGCACTGGGAGCAGGTAAACACGAGATGGTTTCCACTAAAATATAAGTGACTACATTTGGAAAGACTGTGCTGTCATACATATGCCTTGTATTTACTTTGTGAATACTTGTCTGCGCTGTTGTGACAGTAAAGTGCCTTTTTTGCACTGAGCACTGTAGACAATCAAGGAAGTGGTGTAACTGTCAAACACGGAGGACAGACCTTCCTTCAGGGTTGATGAGCTGCGCCATCATAGTGGCGGCGGCTGCCAGGCAGTGGGGGATGTGTGGTTGTACGGTGCCCAGGACAGGTAGCATGGAGGGGGAGGGGGGTGCCGTCCCAGCCAGAGTCTGCTGGAACAGAGCAAGGAGAGGGGACATTCAGGAGGGGGTGTGAAAAGGAGGGGAGGAGGAGAAAGAGGGGATGGACAGAAGGAGAGCAAAGTGAGGGGACCGAGGGAGACGTGAAGGGAAGGAGAGAGGAGGGCCAGACAGAGTGGGAGGCGGGAGTAACCTACAGGAGCAGTGAGAAGAGAGGCGAGATAATGTCTAGGGGGAGGGAAAGGAGGAGGCCTGAAGGAGAGTAGAGAGGAGGCACTGAGGTAAGCTACAGACCGGGCAGAGTTTTTTGGGGATAGGACAAGGAGAGAGGAGTGAGTGAGAAGAGGGCAGAACACTGGGTGGCCAGAATCAGGGAAGTAGGATTGTGAGTTAAGGTAAAGCGCTTGAGTAATGGAAGAGGGAGTGCCAGAGCCAAGGAGAGGGAGCCTGGCAGGGGAGTAAAGGACCACATCACGATTGGAGGCACTTGGGGGATGGATGCGCAAAAGAAACATAAAACAAGGTCCTTTATTGTTCATTGGCATGACAAGGCAGCCAGGACTGTCAGATAAAATGCCAGAACAAAGACACATTAAAGGCCCTGGTAGTGGTAATTCCACCTTCCATCCTAAGGGTAGGCCCTGCTGTTTGAGGTTGTCTCTTTTGGTGATGTCACGTGCTGAAACTCCTCTCCGCGACGGAATGCGGAATTTATCAGTGCGTCCCTTGCTCACTTTGCCACTGGATGCAAGCTAGCCTGGCTGATGAGGGGTGTTACCCTGAAACCGGTACCAGGAAGCATGTTTCCAGTCCAGGGAGGACCTGGCTTGGCAGTTCGGGCTGGACTGTTTCCATGAGGCACATGGCCAAGACTGATTTGCATATAGCTGGTTCTGAACTGGGGTGGTGAAGTGAGCTAAAGAACGATGAAGGATTCAATCCAGATCTATGACTGGGAGTGAGTGTCTGAAAGGTTTCAGTGCCCCATCCATCATCTCTTTGTGTTTGCTTTGTTCACCCTAAATTGGCAGGGTTTGCCCAAACGTGGGTCCTTTGCTCACTTTGCCACTGAATTCAAGCTACCCTCGCTAATGAGGGGTGTTACCCCGAAACCGGTCCCAGGATGCTTGTTTCCGGTCCAGGGAAGACCTGGCTTGGCAGTTTGGGCTGGACTGTTTCCATGATGCACAGGGTCAAGACTGATTTGCATATCGCTGGGCCTGAACTGGGGTGGCGAAGTGAGCTAAAGAACGATGATGGATTCAACCCAGATCTGTGACTGGGAATGAGTGTCTGAAACGTTTCAGCGCTCCGTCCATCATCTCCTTGTGTTTGTTAAAGTAAACCATCTCCAAGAAACAAAGAGATGAAAGGAAAACCTTGTTTCCGGATTGCTTCACAAACACAATCCTTCATCACACAAAAAAGATGAAATGATAATGAAAACAAAACAGAAAATAAGAACATGCAGAAATTCTCTAGTATTAATTCGATATAAAGAATCACTTTTACATATTCCACTGGAAATGTTTTGTACAAGCCATAGAAGGCTGTTTTGCTGTATGGGACTTTAAAGCAGGTGATCTAGATAGTGTGAGATTTTTTGGGTTACGAAACACAGCAGCAAGATTTGTCTGTAAGTTAATATGTACAATAGCACCAGTGGTAGCAAATTCAACTAACTTCAGGAGCTAAGCAATAGATGTGTGGCCCAATTATGTACCATCTGAAGTAAGGGGGATTTCCTTTAGCAACACGTAGTATAATACTACGATCCCTTAGGATCCAGTAATCATCTCTTGTGTGAACAAGATTTGGACAGACATGATTCAGACCGGGATGGTGAGGATTGTTTCCAGACAGTGGACACACTGTGCTTTGAGAGGTTCTGTAGATTCATGTTTTGATTGTAGTTGGACCAGATCATCGTCACGGAGGAGATAGAACACCACCACCAACTGTTCGTCATCACCACTGCGGCACTGGCAACCCAAACGGAAATATGGCATTTCATCGTCACCAAAGTCAATGCAGTTGGAGTGTCGAGGAGGTCAATGGAGGAGGTCAAGAGGCACTGGCATGAAGTGCACAGCCAAACCAAGGAGAAACTCGCCACCAACAGAAAGACAGCAAGGGCAACTGGAGGTGGGCCTCCTGCGCCACAGGAGGAGCTGGATGTGCTGGAGCAAATGGTGGCCACAGTCATCAGTGCTGAGATGCTGCAAGGAGTTGGGGGTCTGGACACACTCGAAATGACCTGACCCAACAGCCACAGGGTGAGTAACCACCAGGGACTGGGGGGACGGGGTGAGATGGGCACAATGGCACACATGCACAATTATGTATAGCACACTGTACACACACAACGATTGTGGAACATGTCCCTGACACCCTTGGCACACTGCAGCACACATAGGAACACCAAGTAGGCCCACCCCCACTATGTGCACATATGGGCCCCTCCAAATCACTAACGACACAACCAAGACATGCACATGTGATGCATCCAGAAAAGCAGCGGCTGTGTGAGCCACACTGACTATGCAAGAGACACTGCATGACCGATAGCATGGCAGCAGCCACAATTAATGACATGGTGCACGTTTTGACATGGAGGTGGCCCAGTGCGGATCACATCCGTAAAGGAACAGGTCACACTCTGACATATCCACGTGCACCCACAACCCATGCCTTCCAATACACGCAGCAGACGAACAATGCACAAGTCCAAAAATCTGTCCAAGAGCACATATGACCCAAGTCGCAAACACAAGAGCCCCTAAAAAGCACACAATGCAAAGGCACACCACCTCAAAGGGATAAGGGTACACAAAATCAGAGCTGCCGAGGCAACTCCCCCACAATGCAGCACAAACATGGCAATCACAGAACATCAGCAATGATGGCAATGTGGTGTAAAGTGCAACACCTACACCACAGGACAGAGGACACAACATGTTGCGTTTGTGCATAGTAATTGCCCACTCACATTTGGCACTGACACTGTGTGATGATAATGTACGGATACTACCACCCATCCGTCATGTAGTCGAAAATCCCACTGTCTGCCATCAAATAGCCAGCTCCCCCAAAACAGTCACAATGCACATTGTCATGCAGTCTGTATGTAAACATCTGCAAAGCGTCAACATACAGGGAAAACTCTGATAACCTGCATCTCCCCTTAACATTGCAGAGAGACAATCAACACTTACTGCAGAGCAGACCACAAACCCCATAATTGATGATGTAGAGGACAACCTGCACATATGTCAAAATACCCTCCAACGGATAATGGACAGCCTCCGCAGTCCACCCCCAGGAGCAGGGCAGGCCAGCTGCCTTGAGGTGACCCCACCACCTGCACAGACCACACCACCACCACGGCTGTCTCCCTGGACCCCCATGAACAATACATGGAATTTCAATGCCGTGTGTTGGGTTGCCAGGTGGAGCTGGCAGATCAGCTACAGGTGGGTTTCGAGCTCGTGGCAGCCAAACTCGAGGCCATACTTGGGTGTCTGAGTCCCGTCAGGGACCACGTACAGTCCCTTACGGACGCCCGCTGTCCATACCATGCTCACCGAAAATCCATGGCTGACCTCGCTGGGGCCATTACTCGGATACAGGAACTGTCCAGTCGGACAGGCACCAGCGATGACAGCACAGAGTTGGCACAGATGCGGAGGGCAATGGAGACCATGGAGCAGATGCTGGCTGGAATTAGGGCTGCCACGGCTGAACACCAGCGAGATGTAGCTGGGATCTTCCATTGCCTGCAGTTCATCATCTTGCCATTTCTGCCACTGAGCCAGTCCCAGATAACTGCAGCGGGAACTTCGACACACACAGCTCCGACCCCTGATATGTCAGTGGCACCCAGTAATGCAGCCCCATCACCTTCGCACCCTGATGTGTCAGTGGCACCCAGTGATGCAGCCATTACACCGCCACACACCGGACACACCAGACACAGAAAAAGTATCGGAGGAGTTAGATGTGGATGGTAATTAATGTGTGAGGAAGGAGGTAATAGCATCCATCACCGCCAGATGGCCTGTTCCTGCCTGGTTCAGCCCTATGCATCATGCCCTGGGGCAACCCCTCCCATTGCCCCCCGGAATACTCTGTGACATCCACCCGGACCCCAACATGGACTGCCACATCTTCCCTGCTTGACAATTACACAGCAATCCTGATTCAGACTGCACTCTCCCTCTTCCCAATCACTTTTCAATCCACAAAGGACTCTGGTTGGCCCACCACTGGGCTTCCATGTTATGTGTGCTTGGATGGCCATGTACAACTCCAGCTCCGTTATTCACCAGAATGTGAATAAAACATTCGAAATCCCACAGATGTGTCATGAAGATATTCACTCATGTATGAAAGTATGGCTGGATGTAGGGACAATGATTGCACAAGAATGTACACCCTGGTGAATGACATCAATGCACATGGTCATCCCTGAGCCACATGGCCAATTGGATGACTGTGAAGGTGAGTACTAGCTCTGTCCCCATTGCACATTAACAGCAATCTCACAATCCCCAACGTAGGCACACGTCCATGTATTGAATAGGGCTGTGTGTAGAAATGACCAAATCTGTAGCAGGCCAGGAGTGGTGTCCTACATCACATGTGCCAACAGAATTTCAAGTTGCATACCTACTCACACACATATGTGTGGACACATTCTGTAATGATTTATGACATTGCTACACATGGTCAGAGGTTGGACACCATACTCACATTGCTGAAGACACGTTAGTGCACAGGTCTGCCAGCAACTATCCCAAAACACTGTCTGGCTCACAGATGTGGAGCTGTCAAAATGGACCCACGCCCATTGTACATGCGTTAGTCAGACCCTCCCTGTGTAGGGACAATGCTCATTGTGTCACACAAGTGGTCAATCTAATCAACACTCATAACAGTTAGACACCAGTGAAGTTGCGTAGATTTTATTGGCATGTGCGTGTCAGTACGGACAAGGCAAGGGCTGCAATAGGCAAGGACATGCTTAAGACACTTGCACGCAGCATGGGAACCTTTCGAGGTGCAGGAAATGGGGAGGCAGAGCTGAACAACAATCATTATGGATGGCAACAGTCTCAACCCACCTTGCCTTGCTGGACGAGTCATGTGTTGTTTGGCGTCTGCCCATTGCCCCGTGTGAGGGGGCATGACTTACAGCCCATGGGGTGTGCATAGTGCTCTGCCAACGGACTGTGCTGACTGTCTGCTCTGCTGACCGTGATCAGGTGAAAGGGTCCGACAAGGTCACCTGCCGTGCTACATTGCCATGTGTGTACTCTCCCCCCAGCAGTGTGTCCGAATTGGTAGCATTGCCAAACAACGCTGTGCTGCTCTGACCATGGAACTGCATCACCTTCCACATGTGTGCGTACACATGTGTAGTTCCACACACATGCATTCAGAGTCCAGACGAAGGCAGATATGTCCTTTGTTGTGGTGGGATATGTGAGCATTCCCCACGATGCAACAAGGTGTTGGGACCTGTGCTGTGGGTGACAATTCGATGTGGCTGCAGGAACGTTGTTACTCATCCATGAATGCCAGCGCAGCATCATGTGCAATGTATTCCAATAGTACGTCGTTGTTGGGTTCAAGGAGCACCAGTGTGAGCCAATGAATTAACTGGTCCGGGCAGATGTGCTCAGTACATGCCGTTTCCCCAATCCGCAACACTGCCCAATAGGGGAGCGCCTCGATGTGGTCACTGCACATGAGGAGTTGTGCAATCTCCCATGCGCAACTGCTAGCACATACGCCAAAGATCAGTGCATACCATGCATGGCTATCCTGGTGACACTCCTGTCCGTGGGCCAACAGGCAGTGCACTGTCAGGTCATAATCCAATTCAGCTACCGCTGCGTTTGATAGGCGGGCCACTCGAATGTGCATGATCGACAGTGGAACCAGGGTTGGACGCGGGTGACGTAGGCAAGACGAAAACTCAGACGGAAACTGATTTGCAACACTGCCATTGGCAGGGATCCCAACAGATGCAGCATTTGTGCATGGTACAGTTCCACGTGACAGGGGTTGTGCATGTGCCCGGGAATGCCTGCCATTGTGTTTGTTGGGCTCTTGGCACCGGCACTCCTCAGACCTGCGGAAGCTCGGTGGACGATATGCCACAGCTCTGGGCAATGTGTCGTATGTGTGTGCAACGTTTGGACGTATGGGTAGTTTTTGACTTATGCATCAAGGGCATCCCTTGCAGGTGTAGGTTGTGCAGGGACAAGTGTGTGTGGGGTGTGGGCACGTTAGTGTTTCATTAGCGCAGTTCATGGTGTGGGACTCGTCGGAGACTGGTATGGTATCTCACGCAGGGTGTGCCAGCCGCATTCAGGACCAAGGTCGGGGATTGGGTTGGCCTTCAGCCTTGTGTGTTGAGACAAAGGGGCTTTCATTCCTGATATCAGTCTGACTAATGCTTTTATTTCTTGAATGTGATGTGGAATTTGCGCTGACTTTGATGCCAGGCCTGTGATTTGGGGTGCACAGATTTCGAGACACACGCAGCTTTTGGCATGTTGGTATGAGCCAAGGGCCCAAATGGCCTTGCGCTCCTTGTGCAGTCTCTCTCTTTCTCTCTCCTTTCTCTCTCTCTCTCTCTCTTTCTCTCGCTGTCCTTTGATGAGTGCCCGACACACCTTCTTATCTTGGATATTGTCTTGCAGGCTGTGAGTCACAGATTGTCCAGGGATGTCCAGCCATGACTCTTCAAAATAGTTGTTTGGTGACAAATTAGGAGGTGACATTTTGTTTGGTCTTTCAATGGTGAATGTATGAATCAGGATTTCAGTACTCACATGTATGTTGATTGTTGCAATTGTGCGACATCAGGCAGCTGCTTTTGTTCATGTTTTCGTGCTGCTGATGTGCAGTGTCTTGGTCCGGGGGAGGTGGGGGTGGTCCTGGGGGTGGTGGTGGTGGGTTTGTGGCACTCTTGGGGCTCCGAGCTGCATGTTCAGTGGCTCCATGGCATCTGTTGTTCTTCAGGTGTGGCTCTGGGCTGGTCTCCCTTTTGTGGTGCAGGTTGTAGTCAGACTTTGCACCAGGTCAGAGCAGGTGTTGGTTTCCTGGTGCTAATGTGCCTTATCGCATGTTTTGTGATCATATCGCCGATGTGGCTGGTCGTTGAGAATGTTGTGGAGTGGTGTTGTCGCGGCTTTTTGCTCGGGAACGCCTACTCTGCATCTCATTAGCGATAGTTGCCGGGGTCATCGGTAGCGATGTTTTTTGCGGATGCTTTCGCAGGAAAACTGGTGGTATCGGCTGTTAACACCAGCTTGTAAATGGGTAGATACATTTATCGCAACTTTGGCTGTGATAAAGTTCCGTTATCTCGGCGATAGGTCCTTGAGAATATGGCCCTGTATTTCTGGCATTACAAAACCTCCTGCGATATTCTTCCAGTTCCTGTATGTTTTCCTGTAATTCCTGTGGGAATGCTCTATATTCTTGATCAGTTTCTAGTTTCTTCTTCTACCACTAAATTTCTGGCTTAGTTTAGCTTTATTCTACACCATACAATCTGATCTGATCAAAAGAAGTTAAATTCTCTCTTGAATTCTGTTTCAGACCTTGGAATCCTAATCATTTCCTGCCTACCTCTGCTCCCATCTTAAGCAAGTATGTGAATCCTAGTATCAAGTTCATCATCACAGCTGAGTTGCAGTTACACTGGTAGAGCTAACCCGGTTACTCACAAACTGCATACGTTTCAGGTACCACTGGTAGTTTAGAGTACCAGGTTCAGAGCTGGTACTCACATCTGTCTCTTAAATCTTACACATGTGAAAGTTGTAAATATAAATATAATGAGGTGTGTATTATTGCTGTACCTTATTTGTTGACAAGATATTGAGTTCTTGACGACCTGTTCAGGTTTCTTTATAATCTTTGCATAGCACAGATTGCGCATCTTGTTTATGGGCAGTTTGAAAGCCAGAGGCTCGACAATGAGAATTGCCCACAAATAAAGAATAGAAAAAAATAATTATCTTCCTAATTATGAAACAACTACAAAGGAAAGAGTTAGTTGGCCATATCATACATACAGAGCATTTCCCTTGTTTGCGCTGGGCACACCATTTATAACAAGGCAAATGTGCCACATTAGGATGAATGCGCTGCCCCCAGGGCAGTCGCAAACTCGTGCTGCACCCAGGACAGGGCCTTCATGTGAAAACCAGAGCGGCTGCTTTGAAGCTGTTCCGTGTTTTACAGTGCAGGTGGCAAGTCACCTGAATTTTTAAGGGGGGATTAGAGATCCCCTTTCAGGCAGGTGCAGTGAGTGACTGCACCCACTTGCAAGAGTATGTCTGGTGAGTCCATGGGACATCCTTCCCTCCCTCCAGAGGACTGCCCTCAGGGAGAGCAACTTTTATGTTGCACACTGTCAGTGCACCTCCGGACAGCTTCTTTGCCTCTGCACCCGCATCTGTAATACGGAACAGGCACAGAGGCAAAGGGATTCCCTCATTTACATGGGGCCGCACCAGCATTCAAATGAGGAAATGCCCTCTGATGATACCGATGGCACTTTATGTGCGCCAGCGCTATTAGTATAACAGAAGTGTACACATATGTGGCTGAAGCCCCTTCTGTAATACCAATGTGCCCCGGGGGCAAAGAAAGTGGGCGCAAATACCCATTGCACCCCCAGTGTACTTCCATAATATGGCCCCATATATTCAAGTGTCTGAAGTGCATACAAAGAAGTGTAAATCTCTGTATTTAAAGTATTCTTTTAATAAGGCCTGTTAGAAATGGGGTTTCTGGTTGCCTAGGGTATGCAACTAAGCCAGGCAGAACCTACCACTTTAGTCAGGGTAAGGGAGTTGCACACACAAGATAACCTCTGCTCATCCCCTCGGTAGCTTGGCAGAGCAGTCAGGCTTATCCCAGAGGCAATGTGTAAAGAATTTGCTCATCTCACACACACACACACACCAGTGACACACTAGGCACACCACAAAAAGAGACTCCAGACAAGTTTATATAAAAATATCCGTTGTATTATACCAAAAACACATTAGACCACAATCACATAATCCACTTTGCCAACTAGGCAATGGTCACAACATTACATAGGTCATAAATCACTTTTGCCAACTAGGCAATTGTCAGAACACCACCTTTAGTGCAATAAAGCAAAAACGTATAAATTGCACCTGTCATACAAACATCACTGTAGTAATATGCAGTTCCAAAAACTAACCGTACTTGGTATTGTGACCATGCAGGACACAATATTAAGGAATGGAATGCAGTAGGTAGAGAATGAAAATACATAAATCATCCAGGAATCCTCATGATCTGGTTGGTATTCTATAAATATGGCGCACTTTCGCTTCCCTTACATGTTACACAGTAATTGGCAATGACATACGTTACAGGCATGCCTGCACACCTACAACATGAATTCCTTCAGCCAAGAAATGGGGGCCTCCTTTGAGATCTTCCCCCGTAAGAAACATATGGCCCCAGAGTATGTGCTCCAGCAGCTACCCGCAGGGCACAGGGCACCGGTGCTTGTAGAAGGGGACTCACACGGAAGACCCAAGTGGAGAGAACCCCCTCAGTCTCCCGCTGCCGGTGTAGTAACTACTGGCAACTGCCCGCAACCATGCGGTGCAGCCTCCACCAAACCACTGCAGCCTTCCTGAGTCCCTGGGAGGTCTGTTGAGGAAATACCTCACATGCTCCTCTGGCTCGAGGTGTGCTAAGCTATCAACTGGCCACAGCGAGGGATGCCAGGCGAAGAGTCAGCTGGGTGTTGACACGCCAGCCCTGTGTGGTTGGTGCGACATGGCGGGACTCATTCGGCATCACACAGGGAGCACCCTGCACTGGTGTTTCCTTTAGGAGCTGTCAGCTGATGGCATGACCTGCCGCGTTACCTTCGGCTTATCCTGGGGTTTGCCTTGCAACCGGGACTCGGGCGGCCGCATTGGTTGCCCAACAACTGTGGGGGCTTCTTCTGCGTTGGCTCCAGTCACCGGCCTCGTCCTTGGCTGCAACAAATAGAATTGTGCAAAAAATAGGAGCACTCACCACACACGTCACGTGCTTTGAATCAGGGCCACCATAAAGCGCTCCTCACATGTTTAAAATAAAGCACTCCACACACGCTTATTTTGCTCTAGGATTTAAGAAGTAGGGAGCAATCTACGGCGCTGTCTTCCAAGGACCAAGCCCTAGGCTGGGGAAACACAGTGCTTCTACAGGCTTTCTTTTATTTAAAAGAGAAAAACCAGGTGAAGAACAGTCCAGTCCTTCTTTAAAGTCTTTTATCTCCCAGAGACTTCTAACAGGAGGCAAGCACACCCACGCTCTTGAAGATTTCCTTCCCAAGCAGGACACCACAGCAGGGCAAAAAAAGTCAGTCCTTTTCCTCCACTACAGACAGAACCAGCAACTGCAGGCCAACCCACCCCTCACACAGAAAAGGCAGTGCTCCTCACACAGTCCTTCCGCTCTTCTTGTAGGAAGAGTCCTCTTGTTCCTGCAAGTAATCTAAAGTCCTGGGGTTTCAGGTCTCTTACTTACAAACCATTTTGTCATTGTTCTCTTTGTGGCAAGGGTTTCTGAACCCAGTCCAAACCCGTCCTGTCCTCCCTGGTGCAGCATGACGGGAGGGGAAGAGACCGCATTGTGAAAAGGAGACACAGCCTATTCAGGTGCAAGCGAAACACCTCCCAGCACTCTAAATGCAAACCAGGTTCATTCAGGCTTGCGATGAGTCAGCCATGGAAAAGCAGGGCACGCCTCAAGCCCCCCCCTCCCCAGTGGCTGCCTAGATTGAATGCACATCCCAAGCTCCTGTCACTCGAACACCAGGCGTTGAATACACAAACAGCTAGAGGCCCACAGAATAGTACACTTTCTAAAAGTGGCATTTTCGAACATAGAATTTAAAAACCACCTTTACCAAAAGGTGCGTTAACAAATTCTGAGTTCAGAGAGTCTAAACTTAATTTCTCTATCTTGTCCCTATGAAAAGTTATACTTGTAAGATGTTGCAAAGCAATTTCCATGTTAGCCTATGGAACAGATTGCCTTTCAATAGTGAAAAAATGAAATACACAGTATTTCACTATAAGGACATGTCACACACACTAGTACATGTCCTACCTTTCACTAACACTGCACCGTGTCCATGTGGGTACCTTGGGCCTACCTTGGATGTGCCTTACATGTAAGGAAAGGGAAGGGTAGGGCCTGGCAAGTGCGTGCACTTGCCAGGTCAACCTTGCAGTTTACAACTGCATGTGCAGACACTACAGTGGTAGGTCTGAGACACGTTTACAGGGCTACTCATGTGGGTGGCACAACCAGTGCTGCAAGCCCACTAGTAGCATTTGATTTACAGGCCCTGGCACACAGTGTGCACTTTACTAGTTACTTACCCGTAAATCAAATATGCCAATCATGGATAACCAATCATATCACAATTAATTCAGAGATCATAGGCACTTTGGCACTAATCAGCAGCCAGAATCCTATAGCCAACACAAAAAGGGTCTGAACAATAGGAGGCAAAAGGCAAAATGTTTTGGGATAAACCTGCCAAAAGGACAAGTCTAACAAGGCCTAAATATGCATCTTGACTCAAAACATTTTACTGGGTTGGAGGAAGTACCACCCTGCTACCCAACACTATCAGCCAGGGTTTACGTGGGCCAGGTCCCTCCGAGTCTGAGACTCTGTAGTAATTAAAAACGATGATTTGAATGGGTATCTATTGGGTTCTATGGTCATGTTCTTAACTTTTTCGTAGTCAGAAACACTGATCGATTTCTGTACAATGATTGTAAGAAACGTAAAGGCAATCCACATTAGTGAATTAGTTCCTATTGCTTTACTTAATATTGCATGCCCTGAGAGTGTTAGCTATTTCCAGGATGTTGGGTTTCGATATGTTTTCCTATGCAGCATATTACTCTGTTTATCACGGGCCACAATTGAGAGACCTGTAGTTGAGGCTGAAGGTGAAGGCTGCGCATGTTTCTCACAGGGCCTATCAGTGGGACACAAAGGTGTTGAGAATTTATGGTCATCCAATCTTTGGCCTCTCTGCAGAGTGCACAGAAGAATGCTAATGATCTCATATTCCGGTGTAATTGTGATTCTGTGCAAGTGTGTATGAAGGAGGAACACAGTTGCCGAAAAATTGACAAGGTGAAAGTACAGGAAAATGCATTGCTTAGAGGTGAGTGGATGCATTGTGTGTTTGGAAAGTGGCGAAATGAAGGAGATGAGAGGGAGTGCACTCAGGAAAGAGTGAAAAGAGTGTGCTGACTAGGAAAGAATTGTGGTGTAAGTTATGCAGATGGAAGGGATATGGAGAGAACATTTTTGTACATTTCTAACACAGAGGGAACATAACGGGAGTGATTGATACACTTTGAAGGGCACTACCCCCTCAGGCCGTATAATTGTTTAATTCACAGTCTCACAATTCCAGAGGTGAAACATTTTCATTATTATTTACAGCAAAATTATTGTTGTTATACACTTATCTGAAACAACTAACACCCATTAACAATGCCAATAGTCCTCAGTGGTTTAAGGTGTATGTTAGTTGTTGTGTTATATTTCTGGATGCAATAACAAAGCTCAGAGAAACCATAATACTTGTCAGCTGGCATACTATGGAAATCACAGAAATGTAGTTTATGTGTGTAAGCCACGCCCTTAATAACATAGGCCACGCTACTCTAGTGACCACCCCTTATTTGTTTCATCCCACTTAAAGCCCTGCTATAAGCTACTTGCCTCACATGAATATCACTTGCTTACCAAACTCCCTCTACTCCCGCCTCTCTTTTGGAAGCGCTGGCAGAAGTCATTGGTTGTATTTCCATCAGTATGAGCTACTGGTCGCGCTTTCTCAGTGCTAAAGCCTGTAAGTCCTATCATTATATTTGTGCTGTCTAGAAAGCTTTTCCACTTTCTGGAACTACTTAAAACTCATCAGTTCTCTGCGACTGCTTCTAGTCTGCTTTTATTACCAGGATAAAAGTCCCTTTAGCGAATGGTATAATTAATTCATCTATTTTGGGGTTAGATGGAATGGGTGCTACTTTTGAAATCCCAAGGGGAGATTTACTAAGATTTTGCGCTGTGCGTGCATCACAAAAGTGACGCAAATCGGTGCAAAATCTTTTTCTTCCAATTTACTTTCCAGCGCTAAACTTGTTTAGCGCTGGAAATAATGGAAAAGTAACCCAAAGCAGCGCTCATTACTTTGCACCATGGGGTCGTACCAAGGGTAGAGCATGGGAGTTCGCAAGCAACCACCCAAGGTTTCTCAAACTAAACCCAATTTACTAAGTAAAGTAGATTGGGTTTAGTGTGAGAAAACTGAGACCTTTTCAAGTAGGCGCAAGGAAGGAGAAATGCGTTCATTTCTCCTTCCTTTTCTGACTTTGCATGTGTGTTGCACTGTATAGCACGCATACAAAGAGGGAAAAGGTTTGAGGTGAGTCTCAGCATAGTATTTTGTACTGGAAGTACAAAACCTATGCTAGACTCACAAGGCACTTTTGCACCATGGTGTAAAGGTGTGTCGGTGGCGCACGGCAGCTAATTTCAGCGCCAGCACTAGTGAGAGGGGAGGAGAGTGCCTTAAATAGGGCTCTCTCCTCCTCTTTCCTTTTTACGTAGCGCAGCACAGCATTTGCGGCTGCTGCAGTGCACTATGTGAAAAGTATTTAAATCTCTTCCCAGTGTACTGATTTCAATGTGTTTAACCCTCTGAGTCTGAGTCTGTGTCAGTCGTCCCTTAGCGCCCATATGATACAGACAGCGCTGTGGAGCGGGGTGAAGTTGAGTGTATAATCCCATGTGGCCTTTCGAGGTAACCATTGCGAGAATCTTCTAGAATGTTCTGAGCTTCTTGCTTCTGATTGGATAGTAAATGTTGTCACTCTGCCAGCATGAGAGTACACTGAATACAAAGAGGGTCTGTGCAAGATGGAGGGAGTTGAGGAAGAGTTCAGCTAGTTCGGGTATTTGATCTTATGCACACTGCTGCAAGTGCAGACTCAGAGGCCGACGAGAGGTAAGAAGAGAATCCAGACTCCATACCAGACAAATAGCTCTTGACTAATATTTTTAAAACTGACCCACAACACTGTGCGAGTGACCTCCACGAGTTTATGAAGTCACACAAATGATAAACAGCCGTTTTCTGCTTTTCATATTCAGATTTCCTAAATCAAGTTATTTAAGACATTTTTTTAAATTAATTTTGGGGAGGACTGGCCTACCACATGTATGCACATGGGTTACTCGCACCTTCATACACTCCCCACTCACTGGTACAACTACCCCTAAAACAAGTGCCTGAATACCCTCTCGGGTGATTAGTGCGCTATACTAATCAATATAACATAACATAGTCCTGCTGCTGCATCATTGCACGGCAAAGACAACAGTAGGGGGCGGATTCCGATCCTGGAAAAACCGGGTACGAATCGTCGGACGGAGCGTTTTCTCCGTCCGACTCGTACCCGGGAAAAATACCTTACAAACATGCAAGTACGATTCGTACGGAAACACCATTTCCGTCAGAATCGTAAAAAACACCGACCGGCTAAAATATACCCACAATTCCGATCCGGGACACCACGGACGTGACGTCCGGACGGAGTCAGGCAGCGTTTCACGAACCAGCAAGTACGATTCGTGCCCACGTCACTCCGCACGGACAATATTTTACGGCAGCCAAAAACTGCCGGGAAATCAGGACGACGCGCAGAAGGAGCACCTGTACGCGACGGACAGCCATGGACCCCAACCTACGTGTCATCCCGGCCCTCATAGCAGTCCACCTGGTGTACAGGAACCAAAGCAGATGCCGCCGAAGGTCAGAACAACACCCAGGGGCAAAGGGGGGGGCAGGGGCAGGAAACATAACCCCCACCCAAGTTCAAATTCATACATGCCCTGTACATAACTGGC
This sequence comes from Triturus cristatus, assembly GCF_964204655.1. Taxonomy (NCBI): domain Eukaryota; kingdom Metazoa; phylum Chordata; class Amphibia; order Caudata; family Salamandridae; genus Triturus; species Triturus cristatus. The sequence goes on from NC_140585.1 coordinate 739,921,093, forward strand.
CCCCAGGGCCTGGTCACTTCGGGGGTGGGGGCGTGTCCACCAAGGCCTGCGTCCGTCACAACGGAAGTGGACATGGACGCGAACCGTCAACACAACAATTGTGGTACGCACCGTACCCATGCCTTAAGAGCGTGGGTACGGGTCGTACCACGCCCACCCCTACGTCACCCCAACAATGGCGTTACGGCCCGTACCCAGGCCTTTGGGACATGGGTACGGGCCGTATCCCCATTGTTGTGGTTACGTAGGGGTACGTACCGTACCCATGCCATTAGGCCGTGGGTACGGGTCGTACCACGCCTACCCCTACGGCACCCCAACAATGGCAGTACGACCCGTACCCACGTTCCAAAGGCATTGTTACGGTACGTACCCCTACGGCACCCCAACAATGGGGGTACGACCCGAACCCCCGTCCAAAAAGGCATGGGTACGAGCCGTACCCCTACGGCACCCCAACAATGGGGGTACGGCCCGTACCCACGTCCCAATGGAATGGGTACGGGCCGTACCCCTACGGCACCCCAACAATGTGGGCACGGCCCGTACCCATGCCTATAGGACATAGGTACGAGTTGTACCACGCTTACCCCTACGTCACCCCAACGATGGCGGATACGGCCCGTACCCATGCCTATAGGACGTGGGTACGGGCCGTACCCCCATTGTTGTGGTTATGTAGGGGTACGTACCGTACCCATGCCATTAGGACGTGGGTACGGGTCGTACCACGCCTACACCTACGTCACCCCAACAATGGCGGCACGGGCCGTACTCATGCCTTTGGGACGTGGGTACGGGCCGTACCCCTATTGTTGGGGTGCCGTAGGGGTATGAACCGTAACAATGCCTTTGGGACATGGGTACGCGCCGTACCCCCATTGTTGGGGTGCCGTAGGGGTACGGCCCATACCCAGGCCTTAGGACGTGGGTACGGGTCGTACAATGCCAGTGGACAGACACATAAGGGTGTGTGGCCATCAGCCCCAGCAGTGCCCAGACATAGGAGGGGTGGGTGCCTAACACTCCCAGCAGTGCCCAGACATAGGAGGGGTGGGGGCAGAGTCCTCCCAGCAGTGCCCAGACATAGGAGGGGTGGGTGCAGAGTCCTCCCAGCAGAGCACAGACATAGGAGGGGTGGGTGCAGAGTCCTCCCAGCAGTGCCCAGACATAGGAGGGGTGGGTGCAGAGTCCTCCCAGCAGTGCACAGACATAGGAGGGGTGGGTGCAGTCCTCCCAGCAGTGCCCATACATAGGAGGGGTGGGTGCCTAACACTCCCAGCAGTGCCCAGACATATTAGGGGTGGGTGCCTATCACTCCCAGCAGTGCCCAGACATAGGAGGGGTGGGTGCCTATCACTCCCAGCAGTGCCCCGATATAGGAGGGGTGGGTGCAGAGTCCTCCCTGCAGTGCCCAGACATAGGAGGGGTCGGTGCAGAGTCCTCCCAGCAGTGCCCAAACATAGGAGGGGTGGGTGCCTAACACTCCCAGCAGTGCCCAGACATAGGAGGGGTGGGTGCCTATCACTCCCAGCAGTGCCCAGACATAGGAGGGGTGGGTGCAGAGTCCTCCCAGCAGTGCCCAGACATAGGAGGGGTGGGTGCAGAGTCCTCCCAGCAGTGCCCAGACATAGGAGGGGTGGGTGCCTATCACTCCCAGCAGTGCCCAGACATAGGAGGGGTGGGTGCCTATCACTCCCAGCAGTGCCCAGACATAGGAGGGGTGGGTGCAGAGTCCTCCCAGCAGTGCCCAGACATAGGAGGGGTGGGTGCAGAGTCCTCCCAGCAGTGCCCAGACATAGGAGGGGTGGGTGCCTAACTGTTGGACCCGGCCTCGTAGAATGGCCCTCCGTGCCCCCGCACCACCGAAACCTGGTGCCTGCAGCCCAAGCACGCGGCCCAGCCGACCCTTCCCACCAGGACACCCGCACCAACCCCGGACATCCCCGTCCATGGCCTCTCTCCTTTCGGCCACCCCGGGCCCGCGTGCCCACTCCATGCAACAAGATGGCCGCCCGGCTCCAGCGCGACCCGGGCCTCGAGGCGCCACTCCGGCTGGAGGACATCACCCTTCCAGGGGATGAGAGAGGGAGGAGCAGTTTCTATCGCACCTCTAACTCCCCTGGGACGATGGGTTTCAATCGGCCGTCCGGCCTCCCTGCGGGCTGGCTCCGTGCCTGCTGGGTGTCTGGGACTCCTCCCGACCCGGCCCTGAAAGGATCAAAAGACAATAGCAGGAAACCCCGACAAGCGGCCCCCAGGTGACAAGACCCCTGCCTGCACAGACTCCGGACATCAAAGCGGGGTCGACCTATAACAAGGGGTGCTCTGAGACTGTCCGGCAGATTAGACGCTGGAACAACGAGAGCCTGCCGACGTGGTCGCGGCTCCTGGAATTTGAACCAACCTGAGCCCTGCTGAGTGACTCGCGGCTCCCTGAAGATCGTAAGACCTCCGAACTCGTACCTGAGCCCTGCTGAGTGACTCGCGGCTCCCTGAAGATCGTAAGACCTCCGAACTTGTACCTGAGCCCTGCTGAGTGACTCGCGGCTCCCTGAAGACCGTAAGACCTCCGAACTTGTACCTGAGCCCTGCTGAGTGACTCGCGGCTCCTTGAAGATCGTAAGACCTCCGAACCTGTACCTGAGCCCGCTGAGTGACTCGCGGCTCCCCCAGACTCTCACGGTCCCGCCGGACCCCGACTCCGACCACGTATCCCCCAGCTCAAGGATTGTGAGCTGTGCGCCGGATACGTCCCTGCTTTGAACCGTTACCAGAGACAGTTCCGCTACCCCCTACCTTTCCGAGACTCTTGAGCCCGTGCTCACCTTGTACATATTTGCAGTGATACCTATTTGTTGGACCTGGCCTCGTAGAATGGCCCTCCGTGCCCCCGCACCACCGAAACCTGGTACCTGCAGCCCAAGCACACGGCCCAGCCGACTCTTCCCACCCGGACACCAGCACCAACCCCGGACATCCCCGTCCATGGCCTCCCTCCTTTCGGCCACCCCGGGCCCGCGTGCCCACTCCATGCAACAAGATGGCCGGCCGGCCCCAGCGCGACCCGGGCCTCGAGGCGCCACTCCGGCTGGAGGACATCACGCTTCCAGGGGATGCGAGAGGGAGGAGCAGTTTCTATCGCACCTCTGAACTCCCCTGGGACGATGGGTTTCGATCGGCCCTCCGGCCTCCCTGCGGGCTGGCTCCACGCCTGCTGGGTGTCTGGGACTCCTCCCGACCCGGCCCTGAAAGGATCAAAAGACAATGGCAGGAAACCCCGACGAGCGGCCCCCAGGTGACAAGACCCCTGCCTGCACAGACTCCGGACATCAAAGAGGGGTCGACCTATAACAAGGGGTGCTCTGAGACTGTCCGGCAGAATCGACGCTGGAACAACGAGAGCCTGCCGACGTGGTCGCGGCTCCTGGAACCTGAACCCACCTGAGCCCTGCTGAGTGACTCGCGGCTCCCTGAAGATCGTAAGACCTCCGAACTTGTACCTGAGCCCTGCTGAGTGACTCGCGGCTCCCTGAAGATCGTAAGACCTCCGAACTTGTACCTGAGCCCTGCTGAGTGACTCGCGGCTCCCTGAAGATCGTAAGACCTCCGAACTTGTACCTGAGCCCTGCTGAGTGACTCGCGGCTCCCTGAAGATCGTAAGACCTCCGAACTTGTACCTGAGCCCGCTGAGTGACTCGCGGCTCCCCCAGCCTCTCACGGTCCCGCCGGACCCCGACTCCGTCCACGTATCCCCCAGCTCGAGGATTGTGAGCTGTGCGCCGGATACGTCCCCGCTTTGAACCGTTACCAGAGACTGTCCCGCTACCCCCTACCTTTCCGAGACGCTCGAGCCCGTGCTCACCTTGTATATATTTGCAGTGATAACTATTTGATAAAGCTTGTTTTCTGAGAATACCCAGTGTGGTCACTCTGTGTCGTGTGGTGCCAGGAGTGCGATCCTAGTTGCGAGATTCCTCCCCCTGGGGAATCTCCCGCCAGTGCCCGGCTACGATACTTTGAGGGTGGGTCTCAGGGTAGTCAGGACCCCTTTCCGGGCTCCTCTGAGGTCGCCGTCTAACATTGGTGGCAAGCGACGGGATTCGGGCCCATCACCTAGAGATCGTACAGTGAACAACGGACGCACGACCAACAAAGATGGCAGAAGGAAGCGCCATGAGCTCTGCAGAAACCAACGCCAACAGAGTGTTCCAGGTGGAGCATCTGGAAGAATACACACACAAAGAGCTAAAGCAATTTTGCAAAGAACTTAAAATCGCTACCACTGGCCTCAACACTAAGGAAGACTTGCAGAAAGCACTGAAAACTTGGGTGGAGACCGGGGCCTCCCGCCCGGAAGGCACGGGAGAGCGCCCCGACGAAGCCGAACCCCCTCCAAGTGAAAGCAACGACAATCAGGTGCGAGGCATAGTACCAGACGGGGGCCTATCCCCGGAAGAACTCGCGGACAGAGAGAGAAGCCGCAGTCATGAACTCGAGTTAGCCAAACTCAAAATCGAGGGCGAATTGAAGCTAGCCGAGAAAAAGCTAGCGGTAGAGCAAATGCGCGTACAAGGCGAACTGGAAGAAAAGAAGCTCCAACGGGAGCACGAAGGAAGGAAGCTCCAACTGGAGCACGAACGCAGCTTAAAGGAACTCGAGCTCAAGGCCCGAAATGAGGACGGGAGGCCCTCGGGAAACCGAGAGACGGCCCCCCAGCGGAACAGAAGGTCCACATCCCCAAGGATGTGGTCAAGGAATATTATAAAAACGATGACATTCAGCAATGGTTTCGGGCCTACGAGGTCGCCATGACCTCCCATCGGATCCCACAGAAGGACTGGGGGGCGGGGTTGTGGGGGCGGTTTCTGAGCGAAGGAAGGGACACCCTGCTCGACCTACCCCTCTCCCTCCAGACCTCCTACAGCCACATGAAAGAGGCTCTCCTCACAAGATACGGCCTCACCCCAGAAATGTACCGCCAACGGTTCCAGGACTGCAGGAAGATCCCGGGCACCACCTGGGTGGAGTATGTAAACTTCGATGGGTGGGTCAAGGGCAGCAAAGTCACCACCCTTGCCGAACTCACTGATCTCATGTTATGGGAACATCTGGCTGCGAACTGCTTCATAGAGCTACGTCAACATCTGCTGGATAGCAAGCTCACAGATCCCCGGAAGCTGGCTGTGGAGGCCGACCGCTGGACCAACACCCGGGTCTCCCGGGGCATGGTAGGAGAGTACCCCCGAGCCAGTCAGGGACCACCCCGCCAGAGAGGAGGAGGGAACCAGGGAGGGCCGAGAGAGTCCCAGCCTAGCCCCCCGAAGACACCACCTCCACCTTTCCCGGCGCCCCCCCCACCAGTGACCGGGCCCCCTGGGAGACGGGGACACCGGGTGACCGTCACATGCTTCCGTTGCCAGAAACCCGGGCACTACGCCAACGACCCAGAGTGTCCCATGGCCACCCAAGTCCCCCCTGCAAGACAGATAGCAAATGTAGCCCTGGGGGAGGAGGTGGGGGAAGCCGAGGAGTGGGAACCCGCCGCGATGGCCCTAGTATCCCTGGGAGATAGGGAAATGATCCCTGGTAGCCTCCTACCCTCCAACACACAGAAATATGGGCAGCTCGTCAAGATCAATGGCCACCAGGTAGAGGCCCTGCGGGACACCGGGGCCAGTATCACCGGTGTCCTCAGGCACCTAGTCCCCGAGGAGCAGATCCTCCCCAATGTCTTTTGCCCCGTAATATCCGCAGACAATAGGGAAAGTATGTGTCAGGTAGCCCTGGTGCCATTTGAGTGGGGAGGGGTGATAGGTAAACTCAAGGTGGCCGTAAGAACCTCCCAGCCGGTCGACTGCCTCCTAGGGAACGACCTGGAGAGTTCTCCCTGGAAGCACGTAGAGCGCAAGGCCCACCTAGGAATGATGGGACTCCCCGAGTGGGTGTGTGCCACCACCCGATCTATGACAGCCCGACTCACTCCCCGGAGAGAAGTCGAGAGCCCCCGCGGTCGAAGAAACCAGTACTGTCCCCGCCGAGGGTCCTCCCGTTCCCCCATCGGAAGGGTCCGTCGCCAGTGACGAACCCGCACCATCCGACCCCGCCCCGGTCCCCGAGTTGGGGGATCTACCCGAGTTGGCCCATTGGCGCCACGAGGGCGGGCCCACCCGGGAAGAATTTTGCCAGGAGCAAGCCACCTGTCCTTCCCTGGTCGGGCTGCGGCGCCAGGCCGAGGGCCAAGCCGCAGGTGACCAGACCGGAACGCACCGAATCTATTAGGAGAATAACATCCTGTATAGTGAGCAGAAGTCGGTGGAGCTGGGGTCCGGACGGGTACTGGTGGTACCCCTCTGCTTCCGAGATTTCCTCCTGGGCTTAGCCCACGACGTCCCCCTCGCCGGCCACCTGGGTCAGGACAAGACCTACAGCCGTCTCGTGACCCATTTTTTTTGGCCCAAGATGAAAGCAGCGGTAGAGGCACACTGCAAGTCCTGCCCCACGTGCCAGGCCAGTGGGAAGAGTGGGGGGAAGCGCAAGGCTCCCCTCCAACCCTTCCCGGTCGTCAGTACCCCCTTCAAACGAGTCGGAATCGACATCGTGGGGCCACTGGACCCCCCCACCTCCCAGGGTCACCGTTTCATCTTGGTCCTAGTAGACCACGCCACCCGCTATCCGGAGGCTATTCCCCTACGCACCATTACGGCCCCCGTGGTGGGCCGGGCCCTGATGGGGATCTTTTCCAGGGTGGGTTTCCCCCGCGAGGTCGTGAGCGATCGCGGCACTAATTTTATATCAAGGTATATGACGTCCCTGTGGCAACAATGTGGGGTGTCCTATAAGTTCACCACCCCGTACCATCCCCAAGGGAACGGCCTAGTAGAAAGGTTTAATAGGACTTTGAAAGGGATGATCGCTGGCCTAGAAGAGCCCCTCCGGCGTAAGTGGGACGTCCTGCTCCCCTGCCTCTTGTTCGCTTACCGGGAGGTCCCCCAGAAGTCCTTAGGGTTCAGCCCCTTTGAATTACTCTATGGGCACCCCGTCCGAGGTCCCCTCAGTTTGGTTAATGAAGGGTGGGAGGCAGCGCCCCAGACCACCCCCCGAGATGTGTTCCAATATGTCTTGGCCCTCCGGAACCAGACCAGGAGGTTCCGAGAACTGGCCGAGGCCAACCTGGAGGCGAGTCAAGAAGAAATGAAGCGCTGGTACGACCAGAATGCTACTCTGGTCGAGTTCCAGCCGGGCCAGCAGGTGTGGGTCATGGCCCCCGTGAAGCCTGGCGCCCTCCAGGACCGATGGACTGGGCCCTACAAAGTGGTTGCGAGGAAGAGTCAAGTCACCTACTTGGTGGACGTCCAGTCGCCTCGGGATCCCCTCCGGGTCCTGCACGTGAACCGCCTCAAGCCTCACTTCGTGCGGACAGAACTGAGCCTCCTGCTGGCCACCGATGACGGGGCCGAAGATGAGTCGGATCCCCTCCCGGACCTCCTGTGTGCCAAGGAGCAGGATGGCTCCGTGGAGGGGGTGAACCTCTCCCCAGCCCTCACTACCCAGCAACAAGCGGACTGCCGCCAGCTCCTCAGACACTTTTCCGACCTCTTCTCCCTGACCCCCCGGGTCACCAACTGGTGTGTTCACGACGTGGACACCGGGGACCGCCCGCCGGTGAGACACCGAGCCTACCGGGTTCCTGACCGGGTCCGGTCCTGCATTCAAGCTGAAGTCTCGAAGATGTTAACCCTGGGGGTGATCGAGCCCTCTGACAGTCCCTGGGCCAGCCCCGTGGTCCTAGTTCCGAAGGCAGCGGCCCCCGGTGTCGCCCCCGAGCTCCGGTTCTGCGTGGATTACCGGGGGCTCAATGACATTACCCGAGCCGATGCCCACCCCATTCCGCGAGCCGACGAACTCATTGACCGCCTAGGGGCCGCCCGGTTCCTCAGCACTTTCGACCTCACCTGCGGATACTGGCAGATTGCGCTCACCGAAGGGGCCAAGGAGCGGTCCGCTTTCTCCACCCCCGATGGGCACTACCGCTTCCGCGTGATGCCCTTTGGGATGAAAAATGCCCCGGCCACTTTCCAGAGACTGGTGAATAGAGTCCTGGCCGGGCTAGAACAGTTCAGTGCGGCCTATCTGGACGACATCGCTGTCTTCAGTTCAGAGTGGAGTGAGCACCTCCAGCACCTCCGGAGGGTGCTAACAGCCCTGCGCCAGGCAGGCCTCACCGTAAAAGCCAGCAAGTGCCAGATCGGGCAAGGATCCGTAGTCTACCTGGGGCATCAAGTCGGGAGTGGCCAGGTCGCCCCTCTACAGCCAAAGATCGACGCCATCCTGGCATGGGAACCACCCATCACCCAAACAGAGGTCCGAGCCTTTCTGGGGCTCACGGGCTACTACCGCCGATTCATTCGGGGGTATGGCAGCCTGGTCGGCCCTCTCACTGAACTCACGTCTAAAAAGCAGCCAAAGAAGGTGCAGTGGACGGCTGCCTGCCAGGAAGCTTTCGATGCTCTGAAAAAGGCCATGTGCACTGCCCCCGTCCTCCAGGCTCCCGACTACACCAAGGAGTTCATAGTCCAGACCGATGCCTCCGAGCATGGTATTGGGGCCGTCTTGTCCCAAGTGAATGATCAAGGCCTAGACCAGCCCGTCGCCTTCCTCAGTCGGCGGCTGCTGCCCCGAGAACAGAGGTGGAGCACCATAGAGCGCGAAGCCTTTGCCGTGGTCTGGGCACTCAAAAAACTACGACCCTACCTGTTCGGCACTCATTTCAGAGTCCAAACTGACCATCGGCCCTTGCGATGGCTCATGCAGATGCGAGGAGAAAACCCCAAGCTACTGCGGTGGTCAATCTCCCTCCAGGGAATGGACTTCACCGTAGAACACCGCCCTGGTACGGACCACGCCAACGCGGACGGCCTCTCCCGGTTCTTCCGCCTCAGCGAAGAGAACCCCCCAAGGTGATGGGCAGTTCTCTCCGGCTTTCAGCTGGGGGGGACGCGTGTTGGACCCGGCCTCGTAGAATGGCCCTCCGTGCCCCCGCACCACCGAAACCTGGTACCTGCAGCCCAAGCACACGGCCCAGCCGACTCTTCCCACCCGGACACCAGCACCAACCCCGGACATCCCCGTCCATGGCCTCCCTCCTTTCGGCCACCCCGGGCCCGCGTGCCCACTCCATGCAACAAGATGGCCGGCCGGCCCCAGCGCGACCCGGGCCTCGAGGCGCCACTCCGGCTGGAGGACATCACGCTTCCAGGGGATGCGAGAGGGAGGAGCAGTTTCTATCGCACCTCTGAACTCCCCTGGGACGATGGGTTTCGATCGGCCCTCCGGCCTCCCTGCGGGCTGGCTCCACGCCTGCTGGGTGTCTGGGACTCCTCCCGACCCGGCCCTGAAAGGATCAAAAGACAATGGCAGGAAACCCCGACGAGCGGCCCTCAGGTGACAAGACCCCTGCCTGCACAGACTCCGGACATCAAAGAGGGGTCGACCTATAACAAGGGGTGCTCTGAGACTGTCCGGCAGAATCGACGCTGGAACAACGAGAGCCTGCCGACGTGGTCGCGGCTCCTGGAACCTGAACCCACCTGAGCCCTGCTGAGTGACTCGCGGCTCCCTGAAGATCGTAAGACCTCCGAACTTGTACCTGAGCCCTGCTGAGTGACTCGCGGCTCCCTGAAGATCGTAAGACCTCCGAACTTGTACCTGAGCCCTGCTGAGTGACTCGCGGCTCCCTGAAGATCGTAAGACCTCCGAACTTGTACCTGAGCCCTGCTGAGTGACTCGCGGCTCCCTGAAGATCGTAAGACCTCCGAACTTGTACCTGAGCCCGCTGAGTGACTTGCGGCTCCCCCAGCCTCTCACGGTCCCGCCGGACCCCGACTCCGTCCACATATCCCCCAGCTCGAGGATTGTGAGCTGTGCGCCGGATACGTCCCCGCTTTGAACCGTTACCAGAGACTGTCCCGCTACCCCCTACCTTTCCAAGACTCTCGAGCCCGTGCTCACCTTGTATATATTTGCAGTGATAACTATTTGATAAAGCTTGTTTTCTGAGAATACCCAGTGTGGTCACTCTGTGTCGTGTGGTGCCAGGAGTGCGATCCTAGTTGCGAGATTCCTCCCCCTGGGGAATCTCCCGCCAGTGCCCGGCTACGATACTTTGAGGGTGGGTCTCAGGGTAGTCAGGACCCCTTTCCGGGCTCCTCTGAGGTCGCCGTCTAACACTATTTGATAAAGCTTGTTTTCTGAGAATACCCAGTGTGGTCTCTCTGTGTCGTGTGGTGCCAGAAGTACGATCCTAGCTGCGAGATTCCTCCCCCTGGGGAATCTCTCGCCAGTGCCCGGCTACAATACTACACGGGTGGGACTCAGGGAAGTCAGGACCCCCTTCCGGGCTCCTCTGAGGTCGCCGTCTAACATTGGTGGCAAGCGACGGGATTCGGGCCCATCACCTAGAGATCGTACAGTGAACAACGGACGCACGACCAACAAAGATGGCAGAAGGAAGCGCCATGAGCTCCGCAGAAACCAACGCCAACAGAGTGTTCCAGGTGGAGCATCTAGAAGAATACACACACAAAGAGCTAAAGCAATTTTGCAAAGAACTTAAAATCGCTACCACTGGCCTCAACACTAAGGAAGACTTGCAGAAAGCACTGAAAACTTGGGTGGAGACCGGGGCCTCCCGCCCGGAAGGCACGGGGGAGCGCCCCGACGAAGCCGAACCCCCTCCAAGTGGAAGCAGCGACAATCAGGTGCGAGGCATTGTACCAGACGGGGGCCTATCCCCGGAAGAACTCACGGACAGAGAGAGAAGCCGCAGTCATGAACTCGAGTTAGCCAAACTCAAAATCGAGGGCGAATTGAAGTTAGCGGAGAAAAAGCTAGCGGTAGAGCAAATGCGCGTACAAGGCGAACTGGAAGAAAAGAAGCTCCAACGGGAGCACGAAGGAAGGAAGCTCCAACTGGAGCACGAACGCAGCTTAAAAGAACTCGAGCTCAAGGCCCGAAATGAGGACGGGAGGCCCTCGGGAAACCGAGAGATGGCCCCTCCAGCGGAACAGAAGGTCCACATCCCCAAGGATGTGGTCAAGGAATATTATAAAAACGATGACATTCAGCAATGGTTTCGGGCCTACGAGGTCGCCATGACCTCCCATCGGATCCCACAGAAGGACTGGGGGGCGGGGTTGTGGGGGCGGTTTCTGAGCGAAGGAAGGGACACCCTGCTCGACCTACCCCTCTCCCTCCAGACCTCCTACAGCCACATGAAAGAGGCTCTCCTCACAAGATACGGCCTCACCCCAGAAATGTACCGCCAACGGTTCCAGGACTGCAGGAAGATCCCGGGCACCACCTGGGTGGAGTATGTAAACTTCGATGGGTGGGTCAAGGGCAGCAAAGTCACCACCCTTGCCGAACTCACTGATCTCATGTTATGGGAACATCTGGCTGCGAACTGCTTCATAGAGCTACGTCAACATCTGCTGGATAGCAAGCTCACAGATCCCCGGAAGCTGGCTGTGGAGGCCGACCGCTGGACCAACACCCGGGTCTCCCGGGGCATGGTAGGAGAGTACCCCCGAGCCAGTCAGGGACCACCCCGCCAGAGAGGAGGAGGGAACCAGGGAGGGCCGAGAGAGTCCCAGCCTAGCCCCCCGAAGACACCACCTCCACCTTTCCCGGCGCCCCCCCCACCAGTGACCGGGCCCCCTGGGAGACGGGGACACCGGGTGACGGTCACATGCTTCCGTTGCCAGAAACCCGGGCACTACGCCAATGACCCAGAGTGTCCCATGGCCACCCAAGTCCCCCCTGCAAGACAGATAGCAAATGTAGCCCTGGGGGAGGAGGTGGGGGAAGCCGAGGAGTGGGAACCCGCCGCGATGGCCCTAGTATCCCTGGGAGATAGGGAAATGATCCCTGGTAGCCTCCTACCCTCCAACACACAGAAATATGGGCAGCTCGTCAAGATCAATGGCCACCAGGTAGAGGCCCTGCGGGACACCGGGGCCAGTATCACCGGTGTCCTCAGGCACCTAGTCCCCGAGGAGCAGATCCTCCCCAATGTCTTTTGCCCCGTAATATCCGCAGACAATAGGGAAAGTATGTGTCAGGTAGCCCTGGTGCCATTTGAGTGGGGAGGGGTGATAGGTAAACTCAAGGTGGCCGTAAGAACCTCCCAGCCGGTCGACTGCCTCCTAGGGAACGACCTGGAGAGTTCTCCCTGGAAGCACGTAGAGCGCAAGGCCCACCTAGGAATGATGGGACTCCCCGAGTGGGTGTGTGCCACCACCCGATCTATGACAGCCCGACTCACTCCCCGGAGAGAAGTCGAGAGCCCCCGCGGTCGAAGAAACCAGTACTGTCCCCGCCGAGGGTCCTCCCGTTCCCCCATCGGAAGGGTCCGTCGCCAGTGACGAACCCGCACCATCCGACCCCGCCCCGGTCCCCGAGTTGGGGGATCTACCCGAGTTGGCCCATTGGCGCCACGAGGGCGGGCCCACCCGGGAAGAATTTTGCCAGGAGCAAGCCACCTGTCCTTCCCTGGTCGGGCTGCGGCGCCAGGCCGAGGGCCAAGCCGCAGGTGACCAGACCGGAACGCACCGAATCTATTAGGAGAATAACATCCTGTATAGTGAGCAGAAGTCGGTGGAGCTGGGGTCCGGACGGGTACTGGTGGTACCCCTCTGCTTCCGAGATTTCCTCCTGGGCTTAGCCCACGACGTCCCCCTCGCCGGCCACCTGGGTCAGGACAAGACCTACAGCCGTCTCGTGACCCATTTTTTTTGGCCCAAGATGAAAGCAGCGGTAGAGGCACACTGCAAGTCCTGCCCCACGTGCCAGGCCAGTGGGAAGAGTGGGGGGAAGCGCAAGGCTCCCCTCCAACCCTTCCCGGTCGTCAGTACCCCCTTCGAACGAGTCGGAATCGACATCGTGGGGCCACTGGACCCCCCCACCTCCCAGGGTCACCGTTTCATCTTGGTCCTAGTAGACCACGCCACCCGCTATCCGGAGGCTATTCCCCTACGCACCATTACGGCCCCCGTGGTGGGCCGGGCCCTGATGGGGATCTTTTCCAGGGTGGGTTTCCCCCATCGAGGTCGTGAGCGATCGCGACACTAATTTTATATCAAGGTATATGACGTCCCTGTGGCAACAATGTGGGGTGTCCTATAAGTTCACCACCCCGTACCATCCCCAAGGGAACGGCCTAGTAGAAAGGTTTAATAGGACTTTGAAAGGGATGATCGCTGGCCTAGAAGAGCCCCTCCGGCGTAAGTGGGACGTCCTGCTCCCCTGCCTCTTGTTCGCTTACCGGGAGGTCCCCCAGAAGTCCTTAGGGTTCAGCCCCTTTGAATTACTCTATGGGCACCCCGTCCGAGGTCCCCTCAGTTTGGTTAATGAAGGGTGGGAGGCAGCGCCCCAGACCACCCCCCGAGATGTGTTCCAATATGTCTTGGCCCTCCGGAACCAGACCAGGAGGTTCCGAGAACTGGCCGAGGCCAACCTGGAGGCGAGTCAAGAAGAAATGAAGCGCTGGTACGACCAGAATGCTACTCTGGTCGAGTTCCAGCCGGGCCAGCAGGTGTGGGTCATGGCCCCCGTGAAGCCTGGCGCCCTCCAGGACCGATGGACTGGGCCCTACAAAGTGGTTGCGAGGAAGAGTCAAGTCACCTACTTGGTGGACGTCCAGTCGCCTCGGGATCCCCTCCGGGTCCTGCACGTGAACCGCCTCAAGCCTCACTTCGTGCGGACAGAACTGAGCCTCCTGCTGGCCACCGATGACGGGGCCGAAGATGAGTCGGATCCCCTCCCGGACCTCCTGTGTGCCAAGGAGCAGGATGGCTCCGTGGAGGGGGTGAACCTCTCCCCAGCCCTCACTACCCAGCAACAAGCGGACTGCCGCCAGCTCCTCAGACAATTTTCCGACCTCTTCTCCCTGACCCCCCGGGTCACCAACTGGTGTGTTCACGACGTGGACACCGGGGACAGCCCGCCGGTGAGACACCGAGCCTACCGGGTTCCTGACCGGGTCCGGTCCTGCATTCAAGCTGAAGTCTCGAAGATGTTAACCCTGGGGGTGATCGAGCCCTCTGACAGTCCCTGGGCCAGCCCCGTGGTCCTAGTTCCGAAGGCAGCGGCCCCCGGTGTCGCCCCCGAGCTCCGGTTCTGCGTGGATTACCGGGGGCTCAATGACATTACCCGAGCCGATGCCCACCCCATTCCGCGAGCCGACGAACTCATTGACCGCCTAGGGGCCGCCCGGTTCCTCAGCACTTTCGACCTCACCTGCGGATACTGGCAGATTGCGCTCACCGAAGGGGCCAAGGAGCGGTCCGCTTTCTCCACCCCCGATGGGCACTACCGCTTCCGCGTGATGCCCTTTGGGATGAAAAATGCCCCGGCCACTTTCCAGAGACTGGTGAATAGGGTCCTGGCCGGGCTAGAACAGTTCAGTGCGGCCTATCTGGACGACATCGCTGTCTTCAGTTCAGAGTGGAGTGAGCACCTCCAGCACCTCCGGAGGGTGCTAACAGCCCTGCGCCAGGCAGGCCTCACCGTAAAAGCCAGCAAGTGCCAGATCGGGCAAGGATCCGTAGTCTACCTGGGGCATCAAGTCGGGAGTGGCCAGGTCGCCCCTCTACAGCCAAAGATCGACGCCATCCTGGCATGGGAACCACCCATCACCCAAACAGAGGTCCGAGCCTTTCTGGGGCTCACGGGCTACTACCGCCGATTCATTCGGGGGTATGGCAGCCTGGTCGGCCCTCTCACTGAACTCACGTCTAAAAAGCAGCCAAAGAAGGTGCAGTGGACGGCTGCCTGCCAGGAAGCTTTCGATGCTCTGAAAAAGGCCATGTGCACTGCCCCCGTCCTCCAGGCTCCCGACTACACCAAGGAGTTCATAGTCCAGACCGATGCCTCCGAGCATGGTATTGGGGCCGTCTTGTCCCAAGTGAATGATCAAGGCCTAGACCAGCCCGTCGCCTTCCTCAGTCGGCGGCTGCTGCCCCGAGAACAGAGGTGGAGCACCATAGAGCGCGAAGCCTTTGCCGTGGTCTGGGCACTCAAAAAACTACGACCCTACCTGTTCGGCACTCATTTCAGAGTCCAAACTGACCATCGGCCCTTGCGATGGCTCATGCAGATGCGAGGAGAAAACCCCAAGCTACTGCGGTGGTCAATCTCCCTCCAGGGAATGGACTTCACCGTAGAACACCGCCCTGGTACGGACCACGCCAACGCGGACGGCCTCTCCCGGTTCTTCCGCCTCAGCGAAGAGAACCCCCCAAGGTGATGGGCAGTTCTCTCCGGCTTTCAGCTGGGGGGGACGCGTGTTGGACCCGGCCTCGTAGAATGGCCCTCCGTGCCCCCGCACCACCGAAACCTGGTACCTGCAGCCCAAGCACACGGCCCAGCCGACTCTTCCCACCCGGACACCAGCACCAACCCCGGACATCCCCGTCCATGGCCTCCCTCCTTTCGGCCACCCCGGGCCCGCGTGCCCACTCCATGCAACAAGATGGCCGGCCGGCCCCAGCGCGACCCGGGCCTCGAGGCGCCACTCCGGCTGGAGGACATCACGCTTCCAGGGGATGCGAGAGGGAGGAGCAGTTTCTATCGCACCTCTGAACTCCCCTGGGACGATGGGTTTCGATCGGCCCTCCGGCCTCCCTGCGGGCTGGCTCCACGCCTGCTGGGTGTCTGGGACTCCTCCCGACCCGGCCCTGAAAGGATCAAAAGACAATGGCAGGAAACCCCGACGAGCGGCCCTCAGGTGACAAGACCCCTGCCTGCACAGACTCCGGACATCAAAGAGGGGTCGACCTATAACAAGGGGTGCTCTGAGACTGTCCGGCAGAATCGACGCTGGAACAACGAGAGCCTGCCGACGTGGTCGCGGCTCCTGGAACCTGAACCCACCTGAGCCCTGCTGAGTGACTCGCGGCTCCCTGAAGATCGTAAGACCTCCGAACTTGTACCTGAGCCCTGCTGAGTGACTCGCGGCTCCCTGAAGATCGTAAGACCTCCGAACTTGTACCTGAGCCCTGCTGAGTGACTCGCGGCTCCCTGAAGATCGTAAGACCTCCGAACTTGTACCTGAGCCCTGCTGAGTGACTCGCGGCTCCCTGAAGATCGTAAGACCTCCGAACTTGTACCTGAGCCCGCTGAGTGACTTGCGGCTCCCCCAGCCTCTCACGGTCCCGCCGGACCCCGACTCCGTCCACATATCCCCCAGCTCGAGGATTGTGAGCTGTGCGCCGGATACGTCCCCGCTTTGAACCGTTACCAGAGACTGTCCCGCTACCCCCTACCTTTCCAAGACTCTCGAGCCCGTGCTCACCTTGTATATATTTGCAGTGATAACTATTTGATAAAGCTTGTTTTCTGAGAATACCCAGTGTGGTCACTCTGTGTCGTGTGGTGCCAGGAGTGCGATCCTAGTTGCGAGATTCCTCCCCCTGGGGAATCTCCCGCCAGTGCCCGGCTACGATACTTTGAGGGTGGGTCTCAGGGTAGTCAGGACCCCTTTCCGGGCTCCTCTGAGGTCGCCGTCTAACACTATTTGATAAAGCTTGTTTTCTGAGAATACCCAGTGTGGTCTCTCTGTGTCGTGTGGTGCCAGAAGTACGATCCTAGCTGCGAGATTCCTCCCCCTGGGGAATCTCTCGCCAGTGCCCGGCTACAATACTACACGGGTGGGACTCAGGGAAGTCAGGACCCCCTTCCGGGCTCCTCTGAGGTCGCCGTCTAACATTGGTGGCAAGCGACGGGATTCGGGCCCATCACCTAGAGATCGTACAGTGAACAACGGACGCACGACCAACAAAGATGGCAGAAGGAAGCGCCATGAGCTCCGCAGAAACCAACGCCAACAGAGTGTTCCAGGTGGAGCATCTAGAAGAATACACACACAAAGAGCTAAAGCAATTTTGCAAAGAACTTAAAATCGCTACCACTGGCCTCAACACTAAGGAAGACTTGCAGAAAGCACTGAAAACTTGGGTGGAGACCGGGGCCTCCCGCCCGGAAGGCACGGGGGAGCGCCCCGACGAAGCCGAACCCCCTCCAAGTGGAAGCAGCGACAATCAGGTGCGAGGCATTGTACCAGACGGGGGCCTATCCCCGGAAGAACTCGCGGACAGAGAGAGAAGCCGCAGTCATGAACTCGAGTTAGCCAAACTCAAAATCGAGGGCGAATTGAAGTTAGCGGAGAAAAAGCTAGCGGTAGAGCAAATGCGCGTACAAGGCGAACTGGAAGAAAAGAAGCTCCAACGGGAGCACGAAGGAAGGAAGCTCCAACTGGAGCACGAACGCAGCTTAAAAGAACTCGAGCTCAAGGCCCGAAATGAGGACGGGAGGCCCTCGGGAAACCGAGAGACGGCCCCTCCAGCGGAACAGAAGGTCCACATCCCCAAGGATGTGGTCAAGGAATATTATAAAAACGATGACATTCAGCAATGGTTTCGGGCCTACGAGGTCGCCATGACCTCCCATCGGATTCCACAGAAGGACTGGGGGGCGGGGTTGTGGGGGCGGTTTCTGAGCGAAGGAAGGGACACCCTGCTCGACCTACCCCTCTCCCTGCAGACCTCCTACAGCCACATGAAAGAGGCTCTCCTCACAAGATACGGCCTCACCCCAGAAATGTACCGCCAACGGTTCCGGGACTGCAGGAAGATCCCAGGCACCACCTGGGTGGAGTATGTAAACTTTTTTAGTCGGGCATTCGATGGGTGGGTCAAGGGCAGCAAGGTCACCACCCTTGCCGAACTCACTGATCTCATGCTATGGCAACATCTGGCTGCGAACTGCTTCATAGAGCTACGTCAACATCTGCTGGATAGCAAGCTCACAGATCCCCGGAAGCTGGCTGTGGAGGCTGACCGCTGGACCAACACCCGGGTCTCCCGGGGCATGGTAGGAGAGTACCCCCGAACCAGTCAGGGACCACCCCACCAGAGAGGGGGAGGAAACCAGGGAGGGCCGAGAGAGTCCCAGCCTAGCCCCCCGAAGACACCACCTCCACCTTTCCCGGCGCCCCCCCCACCAGTAACAGGGCCCCCTGGGAGACGAGGACACCGGGTGACCGTCACATGTTTCCGTTGCCAGAAACCCGGGCACTACGCCAATGACCCAGAGTGCCCCATGGCCACCCAAGTCACCCCTGCGAGGCAGATAGCCAACGTAGCCCTGGGGGAGGAGGTTGAGGAAGCCGAGGAGTGGGAACCCGCCGCTATGGCCCTAGTATCCCTGGGAGATAGGGAAATGATCCCTGGTAGCCTCCTACCGTCCAACACACAGAAATATGGGCAGCTCGTCAAGATCAATGGCCACCAGGTAGAGGCCCTGCAGGACACCGGGGCCAGTATCACCGGTGTCCTCAGGCACCTAGTTCCCGAGGAGCAGATCCTCCCCAATGTCTTTTGCCCCGTAATATCCGCAGACAATAGGGAAAGTATGTGTCAGGTAGACCTGGTGCCATTTGAGTGGGGAGGGGTGATAGGTAAACTCAAGGTGGCCGTAAGAACCTCCCAGCCGGTCGACTGCCTCTTAGGGAACGAACTGGAGAGTTCTCCCTGGAAGCACGTAGAGCGCAAAGCCCACCTAGGAATGATGGGACTCCCCGAATGGGTGTGTGCAACCACCCGATCTATGACAGCCCGACTCACTCCCCGGAGAGAAGTCGAGGGCACCCCGGTCGAAGAAACCCGTACCGTCCCCGCCGAGGGTCCTCCCGTTCCCCCATCGGAAGGGTCCGTCGCCAGCGACGAACCCGCACCATCCGACCCCGCCCCGGTCCCCGAGTTGGGGGATCTACCCGAGTTGGCCCATTGGCGCCACGAGGGCGGGCCCACCCGGGAAGAATTTTGCCGGGAGCAAGCCACCTGTCCTTCCCTGATCGGGCTGCGGCGCCAGGCCGAGGGCCAAGCCGCCGGTGACCAGACCGGAACGCACCGAATCTATTGGGAGAATAACATCCTGTATAGTGAGCAGAAATCGGTGGAGCTGGGATCCGGACGGGTACTGGTGGTACCCCTCCGCTTCCGAGATTTCCTCCTGGGCTTAGCCCACGATGTCCCCCTCGCCGGTCACCTGGGTCAGGACAAGACCTACAGCCGTCTCGTGACCCATTTTTTTTGGCCCAAGATGAAAGCAGCGGTAGAGGCACACTGCAAGTCCTGCCCCACGTGCCAAGCCAGTGGGAAGAGTGGGGGGAAGCGCAAGGCTCCCCTCCAACCCTTCCCGGTCGTCAGTACCCCCTTCGAACGAGTCGGAATCGACATCGTGGGGCCACTGGACCCCCCCACCTCCCAAGGTCACCGTTTCATCTTGGTCCTAGTAGACCACGCCACCCGCTATCCGGAGGCTATTCCCCTGCGCACCATTACGGCCCCCGTGGTGGGCCGGGCCCTGATGGGGATCTTTTCCAGGGTGGGTTTCCCCCGCGAGGTCGTGAGCGATCGCGGAACTAATTTTATATCAAGGTATATGACGTCCCTGTGGCAACAATGTGGGGTGTCCTATAAGTTCACCACCCCGTACCATCCCCAAGGGAACGGCCTAGTAGAGAGGTTTAATAGGACTTTGAAAGGGATGATCGCTGGCCTAGAAGAGCCCCTCCGGCGTAAGTGGGACGTCCTGCTCCCCTGCCTCTTGTTCGCTTACCGGGAGGTCCCCCAGAAGTCCTTAGGGTTCAGCCCATTTGAATTACTCTATGGGCACCCCGTCCGAGGTCCCCTCAGTTTGGTTAAGGAAGGGTGGGAGGCAGCACCCCAGGCCACCCCCGAGATGTGTTCCAATATGTCCTGGCCCTCCGGAACCAGACCAGGAGGTTCCGAGAACTGGCCGAGGCCAACCTGGAGGCGAGTCAAGAAGAAATGAAGCGCTGGTACGACCAGAATGCTACTCTGGTCGAGTTCCAGCCGGGCCAGCAGGTGTGGGTCATGGCCCCCGTGAAGCCTGGCGCCCTCCAGGACCGATGGACTGGGCCCTACAAAGTGGTTGAGAGGAAGAGCCAAGTCACCTACTTGGTGGACGTCCAGTCGCCTCGGGATCCCCTCCGGGTCCTGCACGTGAACCGCCTCAAGCCTCACTTCGTGCGGACAGAACTGAGCCTCCTGCTGGCCACCGATGACGGGGCCGAAGATGAGTCGGATCCCCTCCCGGACCTCCTGTGTGTCAAGGAGCAGGATGGCTCCGTGGAGGGAGTGAACCTCTCCCCAGCCCTCACTGCCCAGCAACAAGCGGACTGCCGCCAGCTCCTCAGACAATTTTCCGACCTCTTCTCCCTGACCCCCCGGGTCACCAACTGGTGTGTTCACGATGTGGACACCGGGAACAGCCCGCCGGTGAGACACCGAGCCTACCGGGTTCCTGACCGGGTCCGGTCCTGCATTCAAGCTGAAGTCTCGAAGATGTTGACCCTGGGGGTGATCGAGCCCTCTGACAGTCCCTGGGCCAGCCCCGTGGTCCTGGTTCCGAAGGCAGCAGCCCCTGGTGTCGCCCCCGAGCTCCGGTTCTGCGTGGATTACCGGGGGCTCAATGACGTTACCCGAGCCGATGCCCACCCCATTCCACGAGCCGACGAGCTCATTGACCGACTAGGGGCCGCCCGGTTCCTCAGCACTTTCGACCTCACCTGCGGCTACTGGCAGATTGCGCTCACCGAAGGGGCCAAGGAGCGGTCTGCTTTCTCCACCCCCGATGGGCACTACCGCTTCCGCGTGATGCCCTTCGGGATGAAAAATGCCCCGGCCACTTTCCAGAGACTGGTAAATAGGGTCCTGGCCGGGCTAGAACAGTTCAGCGCGGCCTATCTGGACGACATCGCTGTCTTCAGTTCAGAGTGGAGTGAGCACCTCCAGCACCTCCGGAGAGTGCTAACCGCCCTGCGCCAGGCAGGCCTCACCGTAAAAGCCAGCAAGTGCCAGATCGGGCAAGGATCCGTAGTCTACCTGGGGCACCAAGTCGGGAGTGGCCAGGTCGCCCCTCTACAGCCAAAGATCGACGCCATCCTGGCCTGGGACCCACCCATCACCCAAACGGAAGTCCGAGCCTTTCTGGGACTCACGGGCTACTACCGCCGATTCATTCGGGGGTATGGCAGCCTGGTCGGCCCTCTCACTGAACTCACGTCTAAAAAACAGCCAAAGAAGGTGCAGTGGACGGCTGCCTGCCAGGAAGCTTTCGATGCTCTAAAAAAGGCCATGTGCACTGCCCCCGTCCTCCAGGCTCCCGACTACACCAAGGAGTTCATAGTCCAGACCGATGCCTCCGAGCATGGCATTGGGGCCGTCCTGTCCCAAGTGAATTATCAAGGCCTAGACCAGCCCGTCGCCTTCCTCAGTCGGCGGCTGCTACCCCGAGAACAGAGGTGGAGCACCATAGAGCGCGAAGCCTTTGCCGTGGTCTGGGCACTCAAAAAACTACGACCCTACCTGTTCGGCACTCATTTCAGAGTCCAAACTGACCATCGGCCCTTGCGATGGCTCATGCAGATGCGAGGAGAAAACCCCAAGCTACTGCGGTGGTCAATCTCCCTCCAGGGAATGGACTTCACCGTAGAACACCGCCCTGGTACGGACCACGCCAAGGCTGACAGCCTCTCCCGGTTCTTCCGCCTCAGCGAAGAGAACCCCCCAAGGTGATGGGCAGTTCTCTCCGGCTTTCAGCTGGGGGGGACGCGTGTTGGACCCGGCCTCGTAGAATGGCCCTCCGTGCCCCCGCACCACCGAAACCTGGTGCCTGCAGCCCAAGCACGCGGCCCAGCCGACCCTTCCCACCAGGACACCCACACCAACCCCGGACATCCCCGTCCATGGCCTCTCCTTTCGGCCACCCCGGGCCCGCGTGCCCACTCCATGCAACAAGATGGCCGCCCGGCTCCAGCGCGACCCGGGCCTCGAGGCGCCACTCCTGCTGGAGGACATCACGCTTCCAGGGGATGAGAGAGGGAGGAGCAGTTTCTATCGCACCTCTAACTCCCCTGGGACGATGGGTTTCAATCGGCCCTCCGGCCTCCCTGCGGGCTGGCTCCGTGCCTGCTGGGTGTCTGGGACTCCTCCCGACCCGGCCCTGAAAGGATCAAAAGACAATAGCAGGAAACCCCGACAAGCGGCCCCCAGGTGACAAGACCCCTGCCTGCACAGACTCCGGACATCAAAGCGGGGTCGACCTATAACAAGGGGTGCTCTGAGACTGTCCGGCAGATTCGACGCTGGAACAACGAGAGCCTGCCGACGTGGTCGCGGCTCCTGGAATTTGAACCCACCTGAGCCCTGCTGAGTGACTCGCGGCTCCCTGAAGATTGTAAGACCTCCGAACTCGTACCTGAGCCCTGCTGAGTGACTCGCGGCTCCCTGAAGATCGTAAGACCTCCGAACTTGTACCTGAGCCCTGCTGAGTGACTCGCGGCTCCCTGAAGACCGTAAGACCTCCGAACTTGTACCTGAGCCCTGCTGAGTGACTCGCGGCTCCTTGAAGATCGTAAGACCTCCGAACCTGTACCTGAGCCCGCTGAGTGACTCGCGGCTCCCCCAGACTCTCACGGTCCCGCCGGACCCCGACTCCGACCACGTATCCCCCAGCTCAAGGATTGTGAGCTGTGCGCCGGATACGTCCCTGCTTTGAACCGTTACCAGAGACAGTTCCGCTACCCCCTACCTTTCCGAGACTCTTGAGCCCGTGCTCACCTTGTACATATTTGCAGTGATACCTCTTTGATAAAGCTTGTTTTCTGAGAATACCCAGTGTGGTCTCTCTGTGTCGTGTGGTGCCAGAAGTACGATCCTAGCTGCGAGATTCCTCCCCCTGGGGAATCTCTCGCCAGTGCCCGGCTACAATACTACACGGGTGGGACTCAGGGAAGTCAGGACCCCCTTCCGGGCTCCTCTGAGGTCGCCGTCTAACACTAACACTCCCAGCAGTGCCCAGACATAGGAGGGGTGGGTGCCTATCACTCCCAGCAGTGCCCAGACATAGGAGGGGTGGGTGCAGAGTCCTCCCAGCAGTGGACAGACATAGGAGGGGTGGGTGCAGAGTCCTCCCAGCAGTGCCCAGACATAGGAGGGGTGGGTGCAGAGTCCTCCCAGCAGTGCACAGACATAGGAGGGGTGGGTGCAGAGTCCTCCCAGCAGTGCGCAGACATAGGAGGGGTGGGTGCCTAACACTCCCAGCAGTGCCCAGACATAGGAGGGGTGGGTGCCTATCACTCCCAGCAGTGCCCAGACATAGGAGGGGTGGGTGCAGAGTCCTCCCAGCAGTGCCCAGACATAGGAGGAGTGGGTGCCTAACACTCCCAGCAGTGCCCAGACATAGGAGGGGTGGGTGCTTAACACTCCCAGAAGTGCCCAGATATAGGAGGGGTGGGTGCCTATCACTCCCAGCAGTGCCCAGACATAGGAGGGGTGGGTGCAGAGTCCTCCCAGCAGTGGACAGACATAGGAGGGGTGGGTGCAGAGTCCTCCCAGCAGTGCCCAGACATAGGAGGGGTGGGTGCAGAGTCCTCCCAGCAGTGCACAGACATAGGAGGGGTGGGTGCAGAGTCCTCCCAGCAGTGCCCAGACATAGGAAGGGTGGGTGCCTAACACTCCCAGCAGTGCCCATATATAGGAGGGGTGGATGCCTATCACTCCCAGCAGTGCCCAGACATAGGAGGGGTGGGTGCAGAGTCCTCCCAGCAGTGCCCAGACATAGGAGGGGTGGGTGCCTAACACTCCCAGCAGTGCCCTGCCCATACATAGGATGGGTGGGTGCCTATCACTCCCAGCAGTGCCCAGACATAGGAGGGGTGGGTGCCTATCACTCCCAGCAGTGCCCAGACATAGGAGGGGTGGGTGCAGAGTCCTCCTAGCAGTGCCCAGACATAGGAGGGGTGGGTGCAGAGTCCTCCCAGCAGTGCCCAGACATAGGAGGGGTGGGTGCCTAACACTCCCAGCAGTGCCCAGACATAGGAGGGGTGGGTGCAGAGTCCTCCCAGAAGTGCCCAGACATAGGAGGGGTGGGTGCAGAGTCCTCCCAGCAGTGCACAGACATAGGAGGGGTGGGTGCAGAGTCCTCCCAGCAGTGCCCAGACATAGGAGGGGTGGGTGCAGAGTCCTCCCAGAAGTGCCCAGACATAGGAGGGGTGGGTGCAGAGTCCTCCCAGCAGTGCACAGACATAGGAGGGGTGGGTGCAGAGTCCTCCCAGCAGTGCCCATACATAGGAGGGGTGGGTGCCTAACACTCCCAGCAGTGCCCAGACATAGGAGGGGTGGGTGCAGAGTTCTCCCAGCAGTGCCCAGACATAGGAGGGGTGGGCGCAGAGTCCTCCCAGCAGTGCCCAGACATAGGAGGGGTGGGTGCCTAACACTCCCAGCAGTGCCCAGTCATAGGAGGGGTGGGTGCAGAGTCCTCCCAGCAGTGCCCAGACATAGCAGGGGTGGGTGCAGAGTCCTCCCAGCAGTGCCCAGAAATAGGAGGGGTGGGTGCCTATCACTCCCAGCAGTGCCCATACATAGGAGGGGTGGGTGCCTAACACTCCCAGCAGTGCCCAGACATAGGAGGGGTGGGTGCAGAGTCCTCCCAGCAGTGCCCAGACATAGGAGGGGTGGGTGCCTATCACTCCCAGCAGTGCCCAGACATAGGAGGGGTGGGTGCCTAACACTCCCAGCAGTGCCCAGACATAGGAGGGGTGGGTGCAGAGTCCTCCCAGCAGTGCCCAGACATAGGAGGGGTGGATGCAGAGTCCTCCCAGCAGTGCAAAGACATAGGAGGGGTGGGTGCCTATCACTCCCAGCAGTGCCCAGACATAGGAGGGGTGGGTGCCTAACACTCCCAGCAGTGCCCAGACATAGGAGGGGTGGGTGTAGAGTCCTCCCAGCAGTGCCCAGACATAGGAGGGGTGGGTGAAGAGTCCTCCCAGCAGTGGACAGAGACATGGTGGTGTGTACACCATCCTACAATTAGCAAAACTCCATGGGTGCATGAAGGCATACACAAAGTGCAACTATATTGAGAGGGGCATGCCAACACATCACTGACAGCAGTGTCCTACTCCCATAAGGGTGGATTTCCATCCCCCACTGCATGACACACCACATGTGGGTGTGATGACAAATGACACATGCATACCCACCCCTGGCGCTGGCAGCACAATACACACACTGAGAGCATGCAACAAGACTGTATATTCATGTGCCACCCTACTAAACTAAGAGACCCAAAGGGAACACACACTGTCACACACATTCCAGGACTGATAGTAATGTACAGGTGCTGGGGCAGCCAACAAGTTGTTGCCTCCCATGGAAGGAAAAGGGTGGAGTACCCACAGATACAATGCCCACAATTGTCAGTCAGGTGACCAAATACCCTGCAGAACATGTAACACATGTGTTCGAGGCTGGGAGTACACACATGCATAGTGTGGAAAAGGGAACATGTCCATATGAAGTCAGGTCAATATACTCCATACACAAGTACAGTGACCACCAAGGATGCCACAAATAATGCAGGTGGAGACATTGCTGAGCATGCATGGTCAAAGTTGAAGGGATCCGTCACACACCCAGGAAATGTAGACACAGCTCAGCACAACAATTGGGAAACACCCTGCAGGGAAGATGTCAGGGTCCACAGAGGAAGGGACACACCTTGGGACAATGTCGCCATACAGTAAGAGCTTACATGACCAAAGATTATTTGCAGAGACCTTGTGATGGCACGCAGATACCAGGGTCCATCCCAGCAGTACACTACAACATTTCCCAGACACCTAACACATTATCACCACCCCAAATCATGGAGCAGCACCACCAACAGCAAGACCAGAAAAGCATTAGTGTGCATATGGAAAATAAAATGCTTTATTCAGCATAAAACATTATTGCTAAATAAATGACCACTATATACAGGGCCATAGCCCAGGCCATGTGCGAAGTCCTGGTCCAACCTGCAACTGCTGCAGAATGTCCACAGACTCCTCATTGACGGCAGCAGGGGAGACAGGGGCAGGGGGTGCGGTGCCTGGCACGAAGGAGACATGTTGGCACCTAGCACGAACGGAAGGGACCCGAGCAAGTGGGAGGCCGGTGATGGGAATGGAGGGGGCGGCGAGAGATGGAGTGCTGCTTTCAGCTCTGGGAGCAGCCTCCGCCCCCTCTGGGAGCTCAGCCTCGGACCCGTCAGCGTCATAGTCGGTGGTGGGACTGGACAGGTCCTCCGCCTCTCTCCCCTCGGCCTCCGTGCCACTCGCTGCGCCAGACTCCCCAGCACTGGTGGCACCGGTGCTGGATCCCTCCTCAAGGTCCGTGCAAGTGTCTCCCTCGGTTTCCCCCGACGATGCTGTGTGCAAGGTGAAGAGACAGGAAAAATCAGACACCTGTATACATATGACACATGATTCAAAACTACATAGGTCACAGTGCATAGCATGAAAAACAACATGAGTAACATCTACAATACTACGCACATATGTAGGCCCTGTACCACACAGTTGGTTGACCCACCATGCCACTGGGAAACAATGGAGAGCATGACACAACAGCAAATAACTTGATATCAAATTAGGCAGAGGAGCCAGTCTCTGGGGACAGTCGAGCACAGCATCTGGACCACACACCATTGCCAAAAAAGGGATGAGCAGGAACCATGTCTCCTAACTTTTGGCACATGCTGCTTAGCAAATACATTAAACCATGCCCAACATGACTGGGTCACTGCATGTTGAGTGTATGTTCAGACAATCATCACACACAGGCCAGACCTGGCAAGGAGACATAAGGTTTGGACATGTAGGCCTTTCCCGCACAAACCCCCCCTACCTGAGACAATGTGATTGAGACAGAGGAAGTACTTACACCTCCTACTCGGGGATTAAAACATGCCCTTCAATAAATCCTGAGTGTACACAAAGTACCCCTCGTGAGCCTGTCCACACATATAATTGACAAACAACCATCATCAGATAGTTGTACCAAGACACACAGGCACTGGCCACTGTGAGTATGCACAAGCCAAATTGGGTCACCCTGTACAGTGGACACATGTAGCACACTTTACGTAAATACAAATTAGGCCAGGGTACAATGCCACAGAGCCCAACCTATGCTAAAGACACAGAGAATGTCCACATTGTTGGCTGACACACATGATACCTAGGAAAAGGTGCCCCAGGGGACTGTAGTGGCCACACTCCTCCATGGTCCTGTATGGATATGACTGCAACAGAAGTGACAGTCCCTGCACTATGCATATCTCACACTCATGCACATCATGTCTGAGGGCACAACATTGGTCATGCATGCTGTAAGGCAGTACACTTTTAAGACACACTCCTATGTGGGGACTCAGCAGCAGTGCCAACTAACATGGACCCCACAATGACTGAACTGGCCAGGGCACAGGCAAGCTCACAACACATGTAACACACCACCCCCACACATGATGTTGCAAGCATTGGGCACTTGGATTAACTGCCAGCCTAGATAACCTTGTGCAAGAGTGACTACCCACAGACCCGGGAACACATGTCAAGGAGGGGAAGGGAGGAAGAACAGCACGGGTTGACTTTGTGGAACAGGATATGCACTGCACATATAAACCCTGGCAGTGTATCCATGCCACTGCGCACTTCCAAAAGCTGGTGACACACAACAAACACACATGTACCTACCCCCTTCCTACTGCTGCTTCTCCAGTAAGCGCCTATCCAAGTCAGGGAAGACCACCGCCAGGACACGCTTCATTGTGTGGGTGAGGCGGCGGCACCCACGGTTCTTATGACCTTCTGGTGAGTCCCACAGCAGGACCCGGGCGATCCTCCTGGTCCAGCACCGGATATCCTGCCAGCGTTTCCTCACCTGGGCCAGGCGCCGCTTACGTCCCTCCACCGACCTCACGGCCCTGACGACCTCCTTCCAGAACTCCCCCTTGGCATAGGTGCCTACCTGTGAGGATGACAAAGTGAGACAACATCAATACACCTGCTACATGTCACAGATACACACATTTGAACAATTTCGCTGGTGTGAACAGGGCATAGTATGCAGCCAACTCATTGCACCTTTGTCATAGGGACATTATCCTCTGGGGAAGGCCAAATGCACTAAGTGGCATTGAAAGTACACAGGTGGAATGAGGGGTGCCACACAATCAATGATCCTGGCTCACACTGTGCATCACAAGCTACACCAGGATTATGTGCAGCACCTCAAAGCAGTCACATGCCCCAGGACACTAATGCAACCTCAGCAGAGTACACAGACACACACAGGCACAGGACAATCACCTGCCATTGGCTACTGCGGGTACAAACCTCACTCTGCACATGTGCCACTTGACTGGGGGTGTCACAGGTGTTGGGCTAGCCCAGCACGTCAGACACACAGCACTGCTCCCTGCTCACATCAGATGGGTAGGGTATATGCATCCCTCATGCATCTGGGCTGCAACACTCCACATAGACACTTACCCACATGACAGGGGACTTACACACACACCAATGTCCAGGGGACGAACACATCATTTGGACACTCTCACCACAGGTACACTCAACTCACACACATCTGTGGGTACAGTCACCTGTCACACTGGGGGGAACACAGAATCACATCAGGACTGTAGAAACAACATTCCCAAGAGGATTAGCCAGGCTGAATGTAGCATGCACCATGCAGTGATTGTCACAGTAAGCACTATGCAAGTGAGGAGTGCAGACATGCACTACAGCATGCTCTGCATGGGAGACATGAGCCATTTCCCCCCCTGGGACCCACTCTAAAGAACATTGCATTTCTGTCACACCTGGACACAATGCCAGAAGTGACAGTCACAAAAAAGGGTCACAGTCTAAGCTAGTGGAGTCAGCACTCACCTGCTCCCCTGGTCTCCCATACAGGCTGGGGTACTGTGGGAGGATCACATCCAGCAATGCCACATTCTCCTCCAGGGTGAATGGCTGGGCCCTCTCCACAGACCTGGACATGGTGCCAGAGGAATCACAAGCAGCAGCAGTGGTGTGGAATGAAAGGTTGTGCAGGCAAGTGCTCTCTCATGGGACCTGGCTGCCTTATATTGGCCTTGCTGGCCTGTTTCATTTACAGGAGTACAGAGTGATTGGTCAGTCTCATTTGCATCCTACGTTTCCTCCAATCCCTTTAAACCTTCCCCAGTGAGGGCCTTTGCATGATTCAAAAATTGAGCATGATGTCAAGTCAACAACCACTTGGCAACATTGTATATTGTCTCCAACCGACTCTTGCTGGCCACCTGATGAATAATTTGAACTGGAAACTCGGTCTCCATGACAACCAGCATGCATTTAGGCCCTTATACTTGTCCCTCATGTGTCCCCTATGTAATTTCACTATGCACACACAGGTACGGTGAGTTCCACGCCCCTAGGGCACCACTACTCCAGTGATACGGTCCGTACATGCGTGTGTAGGGTCCGTATCACTATGGTAGTGTAGCCGTACGCGTACGCCATTGTGATACGGTCCGTACATGCGTGTGTAGGGTCCGTATCACTATGGTAGTGTAGCCGTACGCGTACGCCATTGTGATACGGTCCGTACACGCGTGTGTAGGGTCCGTATCACTATGGTAGTGTAGCCGTATGCGTACGCCATAGGGATCCGGTCCGTACACGCGTGTGTAGGGTCCTTATCACTATGGTAGTGTAGCCGTACGCGTACGCCATAGGGATCCGGTCCGTATACGCGTGTGTAGGGGCCGTATCACTATGGCGTACGCGTACGGCTACACTACCATAGTGATACGGACCCTACACACGCGTGTACGGACTGTATCACTATGGCGTACGCCTACGGCTACACTGCCATAGTGATACGGACCCTACACACGCGTGTACAGACCGTATCACAATGGCGTACACGTACGGCTACACTGCCATAGTGATACAGACCCTACACACGCGTGTACGAACCATATCACAATGGCGTACGCGTACGGCTACTCTACCATAGTGATACGGACCCTACACACGCATGTACAGACCGTATCACAATGGCGTACGGCTACACTACCATAGTGATACGGACCCTACACATGCGTGTACGGACCGTATCACAATGGCATACGCGTATGGCTACACTACCATAGTGATACGGACCCTACACATGCGTGTACGGACCGTATCACAATGGCGTACGCGTACGGCTACACTACCATAAGGATACGGACCCTACACATGCGTGTAAGGACCGTATCCCTATGGCGTACGCCTACGGCAACACTACCATAGTGATACGGACCCTACACACGCCCTCAGAGCGTGTGTACAGTGCGTTTCACAGCTTACATTGGTGACAGGCGGCACAGAGAAAGGAATTGAGCTGTAATACTTGGCCAAGGCTGGGCATCAAGTCATTGTCAGTGCAGTCCTACATGTCTCGGGACTAGGTGTGTCAGGCTGTGATGTGGCACATATCGCCTCATGTGTGAACCCAATAGATGTGTGATGAGCTGTGTACACATGTCATTTGTGATTGTGCACTATGTGCCACACATCCCCTACACACCTTTGACATGTGTGCATGTAGTACAGACTTGTTGAGCAATGCATCACTGGCATGGCACAGTCACCAACACCCGCAACTGTCCCCTGATGCCAGGTACACGGATAATTACACCTGACATGTAACTACCGGCGTGGTACGATGTAACTATGTCATGTGTGTGTCATGTGTTCCCATAAGCTTGCTGTTGGTGTTCCGTCATATGCATCTGCAGTTGCTGCATCCAAGATGTGTCTGTGTGTAGATGGGCATGGCACACCATTATGCACACCAGGACACATGTGGAATCAGACGTAACGTGTGTATGTATGCATCGAACATGGACTTGCGAGACAAGGACATATCTGCATAGTATCAATGTATGTGTGATCAGTCTAGACATGTACCCCTTCATGGCAAGGTGTGTGGTCTGTCCTTTTTTCAGGGACATGTGACCTGTGCCTCTAGTGTTCCGCAACCTGTCTGTATGATAAACATCCTTCTTCTGCACATATGTGGATGTCTGTCACTCCTGTAATGCGTCTGCCTGTTCACTTACACTGGCCCACAGCTAGTTTCATGCCATGTCATGTTGAGCTTCAGAATCCACGTTTGTAGCTGGCTCTTGGTAGGAGTGTCACCTGCCTGGCATACGTGTCCAGGATATATTGCACAGACCTGACTCTGTATGTAGCATATGTGTATTGGCTGTTTAACATGTGCTCAGTACATTGACATTGTTGTTGTACTATACTCACCTTTCGTTGTCCCTTCCAAATTACTGCAGGGCTCCGCCTCTCCCCTGACCAATGCCAGACTTGGCTGCCCTGAGGGAACGTGACTGTATACGCCGCTACCGCTTCACCCAACGGTTGATTGTGAACTTGACAGCAAGGCTGGCACCACACCTCCAACCGCTACACAGGTATCCTACAGCACTGACACCCATGATGAAGGTGATGGCAGCCCTACATTTCTTTGCCACGGGTACGTTTCAATATACCATAGCTCATGTTGGTGGCATGACCCAGACCATGTTCAGCCGTGTCCTGCATGATTTTTTAGAGGCCATGTTGTTTCACCTGGATGAGTTTATTCATTTCCCAACTCCTGAGCAGTTGCCAGGTGTCAAGGGTGACTTCTATGCCCTGGGAGGGATGCCCCATGTCATTGGGTCTATTGATGGGACACATGTGGCTTTGGTACCACCACAGGCACAGGAGGTAGCCTATATACATTTTACATAGGAACAGAAAACATTACCACTCCATTAATGCCCTTGTGGTGTGTCTTGCTAACATGGTGATTTCCCATGTCTGTGCTCGTTTTCCAGGATCAGCACAGGATGCCTACATCATGAGGCGTAGCAGAGTGCCTGAAATGATGCTGCAGCTGCGCAACGAACGAGCATGTCTTGTTGGTGGGTATACTCTGTTACTCCTGTATTTAGCGTCATCTTTCTGTCTTACTGCTTCTCCTGACCCACTTCTGTCCATGATGTTTCCATGTAGGGGACTCTGGCTATCCCAACATGCCATGGCTGATCACGCCTCTCCGCAACCCCAGAACGGCTGCCGATTACCGGTACAACAACGCCCATGGGCAGACCAGGCGAGTGATAGAGAGGACCTTTGGCCTCCTGAAGAGCCGATTCCGGTGCTTCCACAAGACCGGCGGCGCACTCCCATATGCACCGGTGAAGGTCTGCAAAATCTTCCTTGTGTGCTGCATGCTGCACAACATGGCAGTGGAGAAATCTGTGCCACTCATCCTGGATCCGGATGAGCAGGAACATCCACCCGTGGAGGATGAGGGGCTTGGTGACGAGGCAAGTGATGTTGAGGATAAGGAGGAAGAGGACATCCGGAGTCGGCTCATACGCAACTTCTTTGCTTAGTGGTGAGTTGCAGTGTCTGAGTGTGCACGCATTGAGCCTTGTGTGGCATGTGTTGCAATGTGTGGGTCCATCTGCATGTATGGCAAGTGAGTCAGAGGTGTGTTTGGATGTGTCACTCGAGTGATGGTGTAATAAAAGAATGTCTTTCCTGAGACACTATTTTCACCTAGCATGTTGACAACCTTATACGCGTCGAGTACATGCCCATGCATGCGGATGTGCTTCTTTTGGCTCACTTCTTGTGTGTCTCTCATCCCCAGGTATTTGCGCATGCTGTCTGCTGGTGGCATTGTTGTGCTCCTGCTATTCCTCATGAATACAGCAACGTGTGCTGAATCAGCATAACATGCACCGACATGTCGAAAATTCTCCTTAGGGTAAGGGATGCAGCACGGCTTTTTGGGTGTGCTATTTGTTTGGAATGTGTGTGCACTGCTCCTGTTCATGTTTGGTTACTTTGCATACATGTAGAATCACCATGGGGCACATGACATGGAGCTGGATTCACCTGAATTGATAGTCACACTTGGTGACAGTCATCTGTAATGTGATTGTGGATTGTGATGAAGGCATCAATGTGTGTAACACTGCCCTCGGAAACATACGAGATGCAACGGGTTGACATAGTGTGGGACATCCCCATTAGAGGCTCAATGGTGAATAGCAGCCTCTCCGTGAGCAGCACGGGGTGTATGCCTCAAACCCGTCACTTGTTTACCAGTTCTATGGATTTCCTGCATCTGTGGTGCAAATGGGGGTGCCAGTGTAGGTACCACATGTTCATCCACATGACCTGTGCATCTGTTAATATAGATGCATTTGCCTTCCGGCAAACATGACTAATAAAGGTGTCCCTCAGCCTCCAAGGTACCTCATCTCTGTCAATGCAGGTCTCTTGCCACTGTGCATGCGGCATGTCTGGCATTGTTATCACAGATATTGCATATGAGTCTATGTGTAGAGTAGCAAGATGCAAGCTGTTTGTCAGGGATTATGATATGTATTGTGCATGATGTACATGGCTGTGTAGGTATTTTGGCATCTCAGTCCCCACAACGGCCACTTTGCTGCATGTGCATCCATTGTCTGTGTGTGTGCCATGTTGAACCAGACACTCCTTCCTTATCATTCACCTTTTGCAGTGGTCCTTTCTTGACATGCTTGTGTTTGTGTGCAACTTGTGGCATGGTTTTCAGGACATGGCGCCTGCTGCTGCAGGCCCTGCAGCAAGGGCACACAGAGTTTCTATATTTGCCCTCACACATACGCCTCTAAGACGCACCCTCCTTCCTCCCTCCACCCATTCTTTTTAGTGTAATCTGCTTGTGTGTGACACAGTTGCGGTGGCAAAGGCTGGACAGTCTGCACATGCTACGTGCAAATTGCCTGTGCCTCATGTCCTTGCATGTGCCACATCACGCTACACCATGATGTTGAGGCCACCCACCAAGCAATGTCCATCCAATACATCTGTTGCATGCACTCAGGCATGCACTCATCGCCCACACAACACCTTTGCATAATGAGTGTGCAACTCCAACTGCCTACACAGCGCTGGCACGCCTTCCAGGCCCTGTCACACCAACCAGGTCATGTCCCTTCTACTCCCCACCGGCTCTGTACCCCAACAAGGCCATGGGAGTGGTACTCCAGGCCTCTGCATGTAGTATGGTGTCGTTGTGGAACACATGGCACAGGTATCATGTCTCAATGTGTCAGTCTACAATGTGTCCAGGATCCCCCTCTACACCATGACATGCGCACTGCATCTCATCATCATCTGGTGTCCCATTGCCAGCCAGGTGCTCCTCACATTCCCCAAAGACGCAGTCCTTGACAGTTCTCATATTGAATAATGCATGGTATCCATTGGCAGATGGCTGAACATCGGCCACCTGATGCTGGACTTGTACACGACTGAGATGTTCATCTGCGGATTGTCCCCTTACAGCTGGGTCAACTGCTTGTGTCCCACCCGCAAGGGCCCTGCACAGGCACACAGTGTCCACGCACACGAGCTGGTGTGCATCATGGATTGCTTGCTCACATGTGCTATGCTGATCACCAGAATGTGTACCTCAGGCTTCAGCACACTCTGTATTATGCACAAGATCCACAGTTCGATCCACCTCAAGGCAAGACAGACCATCCCCCAGGTCAAC
Organism: Triturus cristatus; assembly: GCF_964204655.1. Taxonomy (NCBI): domain Eukaryota; kingdom Metazoa; phylum Chordata; class Amphibia; order Caudata; family Salamandridae; genus Triturus; species Triturus cristatus. The sequence goes on from NC_140585.1 coordinate 739,955,664, forward strand.
TACAACATCCGTGTCTAATCCTACCCTGCACTCTACGGAGAAGTACGTTACAACTCCCATGATACTTGTCCTCATCCAGGGTGCATCTGCACAGCTCTGCTTCAACATCCGGCAACCCAGCCACATCACCGTCCAACAGAGATAGCTGCAATGGATCACTGTCAGCTGCAGGATGACCTTCACAATCCACGCCCACACTCAGGATGCAGCCCACGACCACGACCCCAACACAACCTTGTGGCACTGTCATCCAAGACCCCATTGTGCCATCTCCATGCATCTAGCCTTGGCCTGGCCACCATTCTCCACATCCACCTGACTCCAGCATGCAGGACATAGTTCTCCCACCTGGCTACACACACCTGGGACTCCCACCCCAGGACACTCCACATGAACCCCGACCTCTGCGCATGACTGTTGCTCTTCGACATAGGTCTGTCCGCACAATTGTGTAGGCACCCCATCAGCTGGTTGGGCCCATCACGGGTGAGTATGGTGCTCCATGTCTGTATTGGATGATACATTGTGACCCATGTGTGTCCTGTGCCAGACTCAGACCCCAGAGTATGCATGGTTGGAGTTCCTTCAAAACTCAGGCATGGTTTGACTTTCCAACACACACATGTTATGGAATAATTCAAACTGACGGCATCATCTCGTGATTTTTATGATTTTTATTAGTGGTGGGGTACGTGTTTGGGGGGGATGTAAAGAGGTGTTCGCCGGGTGTCTGTAATCCAAAGTTCACAGGGGGAGTTGGGATCCTTGCCATTGGAAGTCATCAGAGTCCATGCCACAGTCTTTGTCAACATTGGTCAGACAGTGACCAGCAAGTCCATGTGCCAGAGAATGTCTTTGGATGAGGTGCTGCTGTTGCGCCAGAGGGTCAGGTGCCAGGCCAGGTGACCTGGGAGATGGTGATGGTCCGCTGACTCTCACGGTCTTTTGCGTGGACGACCCACCTTCCTCCGAGGACCCTCAGAAGCAGGCCGTGACGATGTCTGTGATGCTCCATCGGACGAATCCTCCTCCTTCTGATCCCTCCCTGTGGCTGGTGTTGATCTTCGCCTGGTGGCACAAGGAGGGTTGCCCATGTTTTCGGCAATCCGACGGAGTGAACGGCTCATGTCCGTTAGCACCGCCACGAGCTCAGCCTGTCTTTCCTCCATCCGTCCTTGGTGTTGCTGTTGACTGGCATATTGCTCGGCCTGCAGGTTCTTAATCTCATTGAGGGTCTCCACAACCTGGCTGATGCCCCTGGTGTCATGCCGGTATGTGTCCAGGATGTTGCGGACGTGTGACATAACGGGTTCCTCAGCTGTCTGGTCAGGTTCGCGCCTCCGCCGTCCTCCACTCCCACCACCCCTGCCCACTTGAGCCTGGCCTGCCGTTGTGGGCACATCGGGTCTCCGGGACCCCTGAGGGATGGCATTTGCGGGGTCGCCTGCCTCCTCCTGGGTGCCCGGAGTACCTTGTCCCTCCTGATCAGACTGGCTACGTTGTTGTGTGCGAGCAGGGCTCCTGTGTGTATCCTGGGATGTGGCAGGAATGGGGGTGGTGGTTGACACAGTTGTACCTGACGCAGGTGCTGCAGGTGCTTGGGCACCAGAGGGGCCAGGTTGGTCGGGGTCATCCACGGAGTGGTGAGAGTAGTCGCTGCCGGTGGGATCATCGTCACGCCGAGCCTGGTCCTGTGATTCTTCCCCCCCCCAGTGTTGGGGGGAGATCGACGACGTTGCCCTGTGTGTGAGAGAGAGACAATGTTAATGTTGTTTCATGTATCATCCACGTTTCATACATATTCAAGTTGGCACAGTTCCTCTGGGTAGTTGGATATGTCTAGCATTCCTCTCACAGTGCACTTGTGGATGAGTATGTTGCGGGGGACAGATTGATATGTACTCCTGGTTATTTGGCCTGTCTAATGAGTGTTGGGATGCTTATTTGGCTATGGGTTGGTCTTGTTGTGTCACATATCCATTGTGGGAGTGCCAATTTGCGTTGGCTGCCCCGGGGGTGTGTGCTTGTGTAAGGGGGGGGGGTGTGACCGGACATGCTGTTGGGTGTGGTGTGATTTGTCATTGGGTCTACCAGGTGATGTGTCTATCCCCTCATGGTGCATGCTGGCATGACAGTGAATGTGAGTTCCTGTGGTAGGTAGGTGGCATGTGGAGTTGGTGTTTGAGTGTACAGTGGTCACAGGATTGCCTTGTGCTGTCTACAGCAGGGCCAAGTGTCATCTACCTTGTCTGTACTTGGCAAGTCCCTGTGCATTGTGCATGGTGCATGGGTATGTCCCTTGGCCACAGCTTTCAACACTTTTCCTATGTGTGACACACTCTTTGTTGTTGCATCATTTTTAAACGCAGTTAGCAGTGTAGCGAGCGTGCGTAGCGAGCGATGCAGAACCGGCTTACTTGTTGCACTGTACGTGGGCAAATGGTGCTTTTTCATATCTATTGGAGAATGCAGGTAGGTAACTTATGCATTTGTGACTGGGTTCTCACAAACACAGTGAGTGTGTATACTAGGTGTAAGGTTAGGTTTGTGCCTGCAGCAAGGATCTACTCGTGCACAGTTTGACACATGGCCCTGTGATTTCCAAACGAAAAAGGGGTGTTTCACGCACTGCCCGATCTTGTCAACATGCACACAGTCCACCTGCTGACGAGCGGACATGCCCACACCACCCAAGGGTGATTTTGTCTCCCTCTGTCTCCCTTTCTCCCTCCCTCTGTCACCCTCCTCCCTCTGTCTGTCTCCCTCTGTCGCCCTCTGTCGCCCTCTGTCTCCCTCCCTCTCTCTCCCTCTCCCTCCGTCTGTCTGTCACCCTCTGTCACCTCAGCCCAGCTTCCTGGGCACACACACTTTGCAGGTCTTTCAAAGGCCATTGGCTTGTTCATGTGGCTTTGTTTAGAATCTCCCGGCCCCCATTGGGAAGAGTGTCTCTGAGTCTGCGCTGCTGCAGCGGTGTGTGCTGACACTCTTTCACAGTGATGCCTCTTCATTAGCTGCTGTTATGTGCAAATTGGGCCTTCATACCCATGTCATCCTGCGACGCGGCCACCATTTGCAGGCGACACAGTACAGTGTCGGGACACACTGTTTGTATAGCTCTGCCCTAGGCCATATGGGCTGAGGGCATTGGTGTCTGCTTCTGAGTTGCACAATGTTTTTTTGGAGGCCCACCCTCCCGGCATCACGGACATCCTGTCTTTGGCTCCAGTGCTGAGGTAACGCCCGGTTGTACAAGAGACAGGGTGCAGGCACCAACGACGGTCGTGCTTTGCTGAGCAGGAAGGCGATAGTTAAAAATTTAGTAATCCCCTGCGACTGGTTGGTGGCTGGTATGTGGGCCCATAGCCACAACTAGTCCTTTTAAAGGTGTGTGTCCAGAGAAGGTGATTTTTGACCCCTTCTTGCCCTGATGAATTTGCCACAAACTTTATTGGCAATGAAACATGTTGGCCGTCATTATTAAGGTATGCAACATGCTGTGGTTTTTAACAGGGTGATAGACTCCTAACCAGAATAAAACAATCATTTGTGAGTCTATACACCTTCACTATTTTTATATTTGTCGTTGTCTGCACAATTTATCTGTTTTTGTGTTCTTCACACTACACTGTCTTGTGTTTTGTGTTTTCTATGGGACACTGCACACCTTTTTCTTGAGAGAGAGTGACCGATGATGAAATAAACGTGGGCAAGCTGGTGAGAACCAACCAGTAGCTCCTCTGGTGGTGCGCACGTGAGGTACTCTCTCTCTCTCTCTACATATTTTTTCACCTCGTCATTATTGAGGGTCTCTGTAGAGTGTATTTGTTTGTGGACTGACTGCACATTCTCCTTTTCTCACTTTTCTATCTATTTTAATTGTTAAACTTGTAGCATTCTGGATGGGCTGTCTCCAGACATTATAAATGAGTATTGGAGGTCTGTGATAACGTACACTTCCTCCTACCTAGTCCAGAGTAACAAGGAAGTTTTTTTGCTACAGTGTGCCAGTACTTTTTTGTTGAAACTGAGGGCATTGGTGTCTGCTTCTGAGTTGCACAATGTTTTTTTGGAGGCCCACCCTCCCGGCATCACGGACATCCTGTCTTGTGTTGGTGTTTTGTGTGGCCTGTGACTTGGCATGGCCTTGCTTGGTGCATGGGGCATGGGGCCGCTAGTGGCATGTGCGTGTGTTTGGAGTGTGGTTGTGTCCGGTGATGGCTTTGGGGTAGTTGCGTGCATTATTGTGAGTTGGGTTGTTGATGCGGTTCCCTCCATGTGAGGTGAGTTGTTTGTGTACTCACCAGGCTTGGCGACTCCTTCTACTCCGTGTACTCCCACCGGCGGCAGCGTGTGCATCACCTTCTCCTCTCAGGAATGGTAGTGTACCGGTCTGCGGGGCGGGCCACCTTCAGTGATGTTCCCCTGGTTATATTCGTCAGTCATTTTGCGGCGGACCGTCCTCTGCAGATCGTACCACCTGGCTTGGCATTCATGCCTGGTCCTTCTGATGGGCGCAACAGCATTCACCCTCTCGACGATCCTCTGCCACATGGCTGATTTTGCTGCTACGGTGGTCTGTCTGACCAATGTTCCAAAGTGCTGTGGCTCGACTCTGATGATTTTGTTGACAAGGATCTCCAGCTCCGCTGTTGTGAACTTTGGATTCTTGTCTGTGGGCATGGTGTGGGGTGTGGATGGTTGTGGGTGTGTGTGTGTGGTTGTGAAGGTGTGTGTGTGAATGTGATGAGGGGGTGTTTGTGAAGGTGGTTGTGTGAAAGTGTGCAAGTGTAAGGTGTAGTCAAGGTTCAAGTATGGTGCTGTGGGTTGTCTGTGGGGTCTGGCAGCAGTGGGTCTGTTGCAAAGGCTCATGGTTTGTGTGTGTGGGCCCTTTTTATTGGTCCATTTGTGGGTGTGGCTGTGTTTGAACTTTGGGTGGGTGTGTTATAAGGAGTGGTTGTGTTTTGGGCCTCTGTTTACCTGCTTGGCTGTTGCAGGTCAGTGTATTGGATGTATTTGGGCTTGTTGGACATGTTTTGTGGTGTTGTGCGATTCAAATTGACTCTCCTTGTGGTGTTTTGCAGTGTCCTGGTTCAGTACGTGTGTTTTTCGCATCTGTGAGGTGCGTACATTGGCCATGTTGTTGTACAGAGCTCACATTTGCTATGGCTTGGTAAGACTCGTACATGCGCAATGCTGGGTGAGGCTGCTGCTGTAGGGGCCTGGGGGTACATGCCGTACATACGGGAACCGAGGGTACGGCGCGTACATATGGGGGGGCTGGGGGTACGGCGCGTACATACGGGGGGGGGGTGGGGGTACGGCGCGTACATACGGGGTGCTGGGGGTACGGTGTGTACCCCCACCCCCATATGGACGGTGTGTACCCCCACCTCCGTATGGACGGTGCGTACCCCCAGCCCCCGTATGTAGGCACCATCCCCAGCACATACCCCCAGCCCCCGTATGTACGCGCAGTAACCCCAGCCCCCGTATGTACGTGTTGTACACCCAGCCCCCCTATGTACGCGCCGTACCCCCAGCCCACCCGTATGGACGGTGCGTACCCCCGCCCCCCTATGGACGGTGCGTACCCCCACCCCCCTATGGACGGTGCGTACCCCCACCCCCACTATGGACAGTGCGTACCCCCACCCCGTAGGTATGGAGCGTACCTCCACCCCCGTAGGTACGCTGCGGACCCACAGCGCTACGCGCTGGGGGTCCGCACCGTACATACGGGGGTGGGGGTATGCTCCGTACCTACGGGGTGGGGTGGGGGTACGCTCCGTACCTACAGGGTGGGGGTACGCTCTGTACCTACGGGGTGGGGTGGGGTATGCTCCGTACCTATGGGGTGGGGTGGGGGTATGCTCCGTACCTACGGGGTGGGGTGGGGGTATGCACCGTACCTACACGGGGTGGGGGTACGCTCCGTACCTACACGGGGTGGGTGTACGCTCCGTACCTACGGGGGTGGGGGTACACTCCGTACCTACACGGGGTGGGGGTACGCTCCGTGCCTACGGGGATGGGGTGGGGGTACGGCGCGTACATGGGGGTGGCTGGGGGTATGGCGCGTACTTGGGGGGTGGGCTGGGGGGGTGTTTGGTGCGTATGCGGGCACATGTTTGGATGTCTCCATGGTTGCTATGGGAGTTCGCTCCGTACGGTGTTTTTTCCATACGGTTGTGCATTCGGACGGACGGGACGGATCGTACTTGCGCGCTCGGACTTCAGTTTCCCGATTCGTACGTAAAACTGTCCGGGGATGTGTCGGACACTTTTTCCGACCCGTGGACGTGTCGGGGAATTTTCCCAATGCGATTCGTATGGATTTGTTAACATACGAATCGTACTTGCCAGTTTGTACGGGACTTGTACGATTCGTACGTAAAAAAATCTGGATACGATTCGTACGGGGAATATTTTTAACGGATCGGAATCGGCACCTAGGTGTGTCTTTTCTATGACAGGAGTGTGTCATTCTATTTAAAGTCTATAGTGCTAACTGCATAAGTGAAGGATTATCTTCAGAGGATAGTTCCATATTCTTTATAGTACTAATGGCACTGGGGAAATATAGCATTATGGACATAATAGTCGGACTATATTCGACAGTGCAAAACGAACCCTCATAATATGTAGACAAAGCAGAAGGACTATGCTCTTCAGTACAAAAACACACCTTCCATTTGGGTTTCTAAGATGATACTTTACCGGCATTTGGGCCAAACTGGCAGAAGTGTTCGTAAGAGGGGTGTTGGTGTGCTGAGCTACGCGGTCTCCTGCACTCGTCTGCGCTGCAGGGCACTTACATTTTTTTGTTTAAAGAATCCAGGTGAACTCGGCCCACAGAACCCTGCAAATTGATTGTTCTGCTGCCCCAGCAACTCTTCAAGACTGATAAGTCAAAGACAAATAACTCAGGCTAGTGTGGTGATCCTTCAGAAGGTGACTCAGGTCCCTCTCCTGTAGTGTCGCTCTTGTTTCTTATTTAAGTACCCCGTACCTCTATGCCTCAGTGGTATGTGTGTAGAGGACACAGAACTTTCTTCACACCCATTTATATTTCAAATTGAAGAACCTGGAAGACAGCTCTTAAAGACACTGTCCATGTTTCCCCTAACTCTTAGGAGCCTGGGTCTCTTCAGGCATTCCTATCTATCTATATCTACAGGGAAGGCAGGAAGGGATCTCTTGTTAGTGCCAATCCTTACTCAAAAATAACCGCGCTACTTGCTAAAACACTTCTTTTCCAATCTCTGACAAATTTCAATATAAAATTTTACACTATGATTGGGTCTGTATTTAGATCAATAAACACACATCTACGCAATAGATAGTAAGGCAGATTGGTGACTGTTTTAATGTCTTCCCAGTGCATTTCATGTTGTAATTAGGTCTCGCCTCCTGACAGCGCATGCGCTGTTGCTGCAAAACTTACTGTTTACTCTAAGGGGCTTGGAGTCCGCCCATTGCTTGCCACTCATTGGCTACACCGTCACTCTTATTTGCTACCTCCTGTTAGAAATGGGATTTCTGGTTGGCTGAGGCTTGCGCCAAAGCCAGACAGAAACCACCACTCTAGTCAGGGCTGGGGAGTTACACGACAAAGATAACCCCTGCTCACCCCCTTGGTAGCTTGGCACGAGCAGACAGGCTTATCCCTGAGGCGATGTGTAAAGCGTTTGCGCGCGCACCCAGCAACAACACCCAAGGCCCACCACAAAGGAAACTCCACACAAGGTATTCTATAAAAATAGCCTTTGTATTATACACAACACATTAGATAAAAACACACACTCTACAATGTGCCAACAGGCACGGGCAGAATTTACAAGGGATTATATGTACAGGGGACAGGGCCACATGGACCACTGTCCGGAATTAGCACTTTTAGAACTTAGGAACAATACTTTAGAACATAGGAAATAAAATTACTGTTGCACAAAATTACACCTAGCACACAACTGGTATCAGGTAAGTACCACCTACGCAACCCTAACCACCTTAGGAAAATATTGCGCAGGGAATCAGGACCTCACTGGCACCACCTGTACTAGGGAGAAAACAACCACCTAGGTATCACAATACCTGTAGGGGTCTAAGCACATAAACACATGATGCATAACATTCAGAGGTGTAAAGCAAAGCACATGACGCAAAAACACATTCAGAGGTGCAGAACAGGTACAATGGCGCAAAAACTCACATTAGCCACCATCTGTGGCAGTCCCTGGGCCAACTGGCCGATCCGGGGGCAGACAGGCCCAACCCCAGCAAAGTCCAGCAAAGTTCTTCCCTGCATGCAGCAGGGCAGGGGTGGGGGGGCAAGGCTGGACCCAGAGCCAGCTCACTGGGCCTCCAGGCAGGGAGGTAATCCAAGTGGCGGTCCTCTGGTCCAGCAGCAGCAGCAGCCCCCCTCAGGTAAGATCCTGGCAGAGAACAGTTTCTGTGGGGACACAGCCCCATTTTTATACAGGCAAACCCTTTGTTCTGGGTTCAGGGTGAGGGGGAAAACCAGTCGCAGCTGGTTGGGGAGCACCCTTGATGTGCTCAGCCCCTTACTCTATTCATTGGCAGGGCTAGGGTCGTCAGTCGCACCGCAGGGGGCGGGGCCAGCATTGTGTGTGGAAAACCCTGTCCTATTCAGGACCCAGGTGTACTCCTCCCACCCATCTAGCTGCTGATCTCCCCATTCACCACTGGGTGACTCATCCTGACTCTGGGGAATCCCTAGCCCGTCACATGACACGACCAGCCAATCACGCGACAGACACACTGCACACAGAAGTGCCCACTTCTAGAAGTGGCACTTCCACACTAGGTACATGCACGCCGCACACATCATCGCGCAGCATTCACTCCCACGAATCCGCACATACCAAACTCAGGCCTGCACACCCCACGCATCAGGAACTACTAGGGACACATACACTCCCCATGCATTCCTATGGGAGGGCAGGCCTATCTCACCACATGCACTCAGAGCACGCACGCACTTTACCCTGGGACACAGGGAAAGTGCGCAGAAACCAAACAAATCACCACACCAAGTCACCAGTAAAAAGCAAAAAAGTTCAGGGGTGAACCTGCCAGAAGGGCCAAGTCCAACACAACCCCCTTCCAGCCAAAACGCAGGGCAGCCCAATCACCACCGTGATGGACTTCCCTGCTTGGGGCGATAGAACACGGACGCGGGCCCGCAACTGCATGGACACCCTCCGGTTCTACGCCACGGTGAACCCATGGAATTCTTTTTAACACCACTGTCTGGACCAACTGGGCTACCCCACTGGTACTCCCAAGCTGTCCGCGGCCAAGACCAGGCCCTAGGCCACCCAGGTGCCACCGGTCTTTGCCTAACCATAGAGTGGGGGGTAGTAACCCCTGGCACATAGCGGCCATTCTCCACTCTTCCTCTCTGAAAGACAGGACTAGACTGCCACTGGTTCCCCAGCCTAGGGTCTACACCCTCAGGCGGACCAGGAGTCTCAGGGAAGGCTCTCCTCCCCCTACCTCTTCTCCTAGGGTTCCTCCTCCTCTGGCGAGGGGTACACCTAGAACGCCATTCCAACCCAGGGTTTAACCCCTCAGATTGTACCGGGGCCAGAGGTGGGCTCTCCCACCCTCTGCACCCCCTTCCAGAACCCTGCTCCCTACCAACTGGGGCGGTACCTCTGGAAGAAGAACCGGTCAGGACGCTGATTACAGACGTCCCACCCTTCAGGTCAGGCTGATCCCGAACCTGGCCTTCCATCCTCCGGCCTAGAACCTTTGGTGGAATAATTGCCTGGCACTCCAGGACTTCTGGGGATTTCCACTCCATCCCTCTGAGGCTATCAAATGACACATATGTCGAGCGACTGTCTGTCTGGCGCTGATCTCCCGTCCCCTGTCCACCTGACAGTGCGCGGAGATCCCCCAGAACAGAAGTGGTGCCACCCTGGTCACTACACGGGATCCTAGCCCAACTCGGCAGTCCCTGACCCACAGGTTCTTCCACTGGGGAACTCATCCCCCAATCACTCCTCACACTGGACTCCTGTACCCTCCCTACCGGAGCGGTACTGCCAGACTCTAGAACCACAGGAGCCCTGGTTACAGGTGCTCCAGGTCCTCTACTCACTAAGAGATCTTCCTCAAGTGGAGTAACAGGACAGCCTAGGTCCCCAACTTGGTGTTCCCTCAAGAAACCATCCAAGTCCTGAGGCAGGGTTTCGTGCGTCTGGGGACCCTCGGTCACCCTCTCACTCCTGCTCCACTGAGCCAGGCAGTGAGCCCCTACACCCTCCTCGCTATCCTGGGACCTAGCTGGGCTACACTGAGCCTCCTCCACCACGCTGGGCTGGAGGATCTCTGAACCACTACTGTTGGAATTACTCTCTAATGACACTAGAGGACCTCTAGCACTTTCCCAGTGCTCTGCTTCCTCTGCAAGCTCCCAAGGACAAAAAGAGTCGTACCTCTGCAGGTGTTGGCGCAACCCTGGAGAACAACTACTGAGCATCTGCTCTTTGATAATCATTTTGATCACTGCCTTCAAATCCTCTTCCGGGTTAACCATCAGCCATTCCACCAGTGCATCCTGACAGTCATCCACAAACTCCTCCCAAGACTGGTGAGACAGCTTCCTACTGCCCCTGAATTTCAACCTTAACTCCTCCTCCTGGGAAACAGGTACCAGACTGGGGGAACTGGGACTGGGATTTCCTACACTGGAATCTGTCTGGCTGCTACCACTGGACTCAACCCTCCCTGAGGAGTCCAGAAAACCACAACAGCGCTCAGGGGATAACCTACCCTCCAGAGCTAGTTTCTCTCTGGCAAAGGCCCTCTCAGCCTCCGCCATCTGTCTTTTGACCTCCAGCTGCGCCATAGCCTGGGCATGCTGCAACCTGAGCTTTTCTAACGTCAGCTGGTGCTCCCTTTCTTTCCTCCTATCTTCCCACTCCTCTGGGGACAGGGAAAGGGATGAGGCGCTGCCTCCTACGCTGGACCCAGCAAGGGACTCCCTACCTATGGGGTCTTCACTCTCTACTGGCGTCCAGGTATTGTCATCCTCTACCTCCTCTTCTGACTCTTCAGGGCTCCCCACAGACCCACCACCCTCCAGGTGTGAGGCCCGGGCCCTTTCCATACTGTGCTCAAGATCCCATGGACCCTTTTGCCATAGGACCAGGTGGTCCTGAAGTTCGTACAGAGTGTCGGACTCTCCCTCTGTACAGTACCTTTCTAACTCCTGCCTTTGGCGCCAAGCTAGCTCATAGGGATCACAAGCAGGCTCCATTCTGGCGGACGTTATGGTAAAAAGATTCTACAGGGAACCTAGGGGTCTGAGTTTCACACAGGAGCACACAATTCACAAAAAGATTCAGCAAGCTCTCTAACCCAGAGAACTCACACTCACTTGCCTAGTGCCACACACCATTCATCCACACACAACCCTCCCCTCGGACTGGTAAGGCAGTTTCTACCACCCCTGATTCCTCAACCTGACCACCACGTGACACAGGTACCAACTCTGGGCGCAGGGCGGGGGACAAATGTACTGGACACTATTACGCTGCCACCACTGGATCCCACCCTCTGGTGAATCCAGAAAACACAATGCACTTAGGGGGATGATCTACCCTCCCGAGCTAGGGACACCTAACTCACAGTGCACAAAACCACATTTCCAAAGAAATGACAATTAAGAACAATTTTAAAACAATAATCCCTATACCATGTGATTTATCTAAATGCAGAGTTTTGTAGTGCGGCCAGTTGCTGCTGCGGTACAGCGCAAACGCAAGTCCAAATCCCACCGCTGATCACCAATGTTAGAAATGGGATTTCTGGTTGGCTGAGGCTTGCGCCAAAGCCAGACAGAAACCACCACTCTAGTCAGGGCTGGGGAGTTACACGACAAAGATAACCCCTGCTCACCCCCTTGGTAGCTTGGCACGAGCAGACAGGCTTATCCCTGAGGCGATGTGTAAAGCGTTTGCGCGCGCACCCAGCAACAACACCCAAGGCCCACCACAAAGGAAACTCCACACAAGGTATTCTATAAAAATAGCCTTTGTATTATACACAACACATTAGATAAAAACACACACTCTACAATGTGCCAACAGGCACGGGCAGAATTTACAAGGGATTATATGTACAGGGGACAGGGCCACATGGACCACTGTCCGGAATTAGCACTTTTAGAACTTAGGAACAATACTTTAGAACATAGGAAATAAAATTACTGTTGCACAAAATTACACCTAGCACACAACTGGTATCAGGTAAGTACCACCTACGCAACCCTAACCACCTTAGGAAAATATTGCGCAGGGAATCAGGACCTCACTGGCACCACCTGTACTAGGGAGAAAACAACCACCTAGGTATCACAATACCTGTAGGGGTCTAAGCACATAAACACATGATGCATAACATTCAGAGGTGTAAAGCAAAGCACATGACGCAAAAACACATTCAGAGGTGCAGAACAGGTACAATGGCGCAAAAACTCACATTAGCCACCATCTGTGGCAGTCCCTGGGCCAACTGGCCGATCCGGGGGCAGACAGGCCCAACCCCAGCAAAGTCCAGCAAAGTTCTTCCCTGCATGCAGCAGGGCAGGGGTGGGGGGGCAAGGCTGGACCCAGAGCCAGCTCACTGGGCCTCCAGGCAGGGAGGTAATCCAAGTGGCGGTCCTCTGGTCCAGCAGCAGCAGCAGCCCCCCTCAGGTAAGATCCTGGCAGAGAACAGTTTCTGTGGGGACACAGCCCCATTTTTATACAGGCAAACCCTTTGTTCTGGGTTCAGGGTGAGGGGGAAAACCAGTCGCAGCTGGTTGGGGAGCACCCTTGATGTGCTCAGCCCCTTACTCTATTCATTGGCAGGGCTAGGGTCGTCAGTCGCACCGCAGGGGGCGGGGCCAGCATTGTGTGTGGAAAACCCTGTCCTATTCAGGACCCAGGTGTACTCCTCCCACCCATCTAGCTGCTGATCTCCCCATTCACCACTGGGTGACTCATCCTGACTCTGGGGAATCCCTAGCCCGTCACATGACACGACCAGCCAATCACGCGACAGACACACTGCACACAGAAGTGCCCACTTCTAGAAGTGGCACTTCCACACTAGGTACATGCACGCCGCACACATCATCGCGCAGCATTCACTCCCACGAATCCGCACATACCAAACTCAGGCCTGCACACCCCACGCATCAGGAACTACTAGGGACACATACACTCCCCATGCATTCCTATGGGAGGGCAGGCCTATCTCACCACATGCACTCAGAGCACGCACGCACTTTACCCTGGGACACAGGGAAAGTGCGCAGAAACCAAACAAATCACCACACCAAGTCACCAGTAAAAAGCAAAAAAGTTCAGGGGTGAACCTGCCAGAAGGGCCAAGTCCAACACCTCCCAAATGGTCTACGTTTGCCAATGTTACTTTCTGTTCTTTAGTTTTGAGCACTGACCAATACCAATTGTTTTACGTTTATTATTTTACTTCCACTGTCCATCCGCTGCTCACTGTGATTAAGGTTCTGTTTTCTTTATTCTACCCCTCTGTACACCCCATTGCTTTTCCCCTTCCACCCCCCTTGTCCTTGTTGCTTTGTCTCTTACTTTCCTCACCCTTGTCCGTGTTGCTTCTTACCCTCCAACCCCTAACCCTTGTCTGTGTTGCTTCTTTCCTTCCACTCCTACCCTCCCGCTGTCCAAGTTACATCTTTACTCCCACCTTCCCGTTGTCTGTGTTGCGCCCCAAACCCACCATAAGTTAAAACAAGCATTTGCAATGCAAAAGGTCTCGCATTATAAAAGTTTGAGCTATTGGCATTGCTAATAATAATGCAACACCAGTAGCGCAAACATTCAGTAATGCGAGACCTATTGCATTGCAAACGTTTTTTGTTTGTTGCTTTTTTATATAGCGCGACTTGACCCAAAGGCGTGCATTTATGTTGTAATGAGTTCAGTGCAATTATGTGGTATGTTATTATGTGGCACGGAGTGGTATTATGCCGAGTGTATTTATGTTGCATTAAGTAGAGAGTAATTATGTGACGTTGAATTATGTAGTATTGAGTGGTATGTGGAGTGCATGTATGTTGCATTGAATACAGTAATTTTGTGACGTGTAATTATGTGGTACTGAGTGGTATTATGTTGAGTGCAGTTATGTTGCATTGAGTAGAGTGTAAATATGTGGTGTGTAATTATGTGGCACTGAGTGGTATTATGTGGAGTGTATGTTGCATTTAGTAAAGTGTAATTATGTGGCGTGTTATTACGTGCCACAGAGTGGAGTGCGAGAGTGAGAGGGAAGAGCGATAAAGAGAGAGAGGGAGGGAGAGAAAGAGAGCTAGAGAGAGAAAGAGGGAGAGAGAGAGGGTTGGAAAGAGTGAAAGAGAGAGAGGGAGAGAGCGAGAAAGAGAGAGGGAGAGTTAGAAACAGGGGGAGAGAGGGAGGAGAGATAAAGAGAGAGCGGGAGGGAAAGAGAGAAAGAGGGAGGGAGAGAGACAGAAGGAGAAATAGAGAGGAAAGAGAGAGAGAGCGAGCAAGAGAGGGTGGGAGAGACTGAGAAAGAGAGAGAGAGAGAGAGAAAGAGGAGAGAGATAGAGAGGGGGAGGAGAGAAAGAGAGGGAGAGAGAGAAAGAAAGAGGGAGGGAGAGAGAGAGAGAAAGAGGAGAGGAGAGAGAAAGGGAAAGAGTGAGAAAGAAAGAGAGGGGGAGAGAGAGAGATAGGGAGAGCGGGAGGGATATAGGGGTGATTCCCACTTCCGAAATGAATAAAGTAAGGCTGTGAGAAATGTAGGGCAGAGGGGCCATTATGTCACAATCCTCACACTGTGTTTCAGGTCTCTTGTGCTGTGATATTTAGTCAGAGCTGCTGTTAAAAATGTTATGCTACAACTCCTGCTTTGTAAAATTAGGATAAGAGCAAACTTGGCACCTCGCTGCTGTCCGAGTATCATCGTTTTGAGTTTAAAAGGGTCAGAAAGTACTTGAGACAAGAGAAGCTGTTTAAATGCAGACAAACATAGATGAGCCACAGCTCCTAACAGCCTTCCAGCAGCCTTTGAGTGCTATGTGCCTGGGATCAGACTGGTCGCTCTCGTCTGGCCCGAAGTAACCGACTGCAAACTGAGTGAAATGTTGACATTAATATGGATACACTAACAGACATGTTCCAGTCAGGAAGGCTTTAGAGATGAGTACCTCATTTAAATAAACATGTTCAAATCGGCGAGATTTTAGAGAAGAGTGCAGTTCTTTGTAAATATTACTGGGAACAATTAAACTGCATTTCCTGGGATGTTAACGCTACCTTCAGCAAGGCAAAAAGAGCCTTTCAAACATGCAAGCATGAACGGGAAGGATATGCAGAGTGCCGGGCAGTTTGTTACAGTAAGGGGTCACATTGGGGGAAAGACTGTAACTACTGTGATAATACCAAGCCAAGCCACCCGTGACGCTGGGCCATGAAGAGCCGGAAAACCCCACCGCCTTATTACAAGCGTGCTGAGCTACAAATCCGAGCCGCCAAGGGAGGGGGTGGCAAATGGTGAGCACTTTTGCGGCCGCTTTGATGTTCTCAGTGGCCGCGCGGCTCACTGAGAACATCAAAGCGGCTGCGAAAGTGATCAGGCAGGCTGACAAATGGTGCGGGCGCCCGGCGCACATGCACTGTATTTGGAGGCCTGAAAAGTACTAGTCTGCACTTCCAAATCCCCCGTTTACTTAAGCTCGCGCCAAAGCACTGGCTCAGGCGAGACCTAAAAAGCACTATGACAGGTTGGCCGCATTATAGTGGTTTTATTTTACTGTCCCGCTTTTTTTCTAATTTACTTCTAGCCATGTTGCCCAGTCACACTGCTGTTCTACGTGGCAAAAGGACTTTAGCAGAGCCAATAGCTTTCGCACAGGAATGACTTATTGGCTTTGCCAATGCTTATCTCAAGTGAGAAATTGATAAAATACTTTCCACTTTAACAACTTCTCCCGTGCATTCTTATTTACACACTTTTCACAATTTTCTTATAGGGTGCGTATTGAAATATAATTACATTTTTAAATGTTGTTTACAAGGCTCACACCTTCCTTTTCTTTAAAGTGCTTCGCGAGCCACATCAGCTAAGTTCACCTTATGTGAATGTAAGTGTTCAGCCATTAATGTAACAATTTGCACAAGCATTTAGCCTTTGAGTCACCGGAATGTGAAGTTATTTGACCAGGCTCACACAATGTGCCTAAGTGGGTAAGCCACAATTGAATACAGTCTCCTGGATCTATAGTCATAAAAGTAGCCAGTACATAATTTACACAAAGCCAGATAGCATGTTTATGAATTGCATTCGAAAACAATTTTGCTTAAAGCAGTCAACCCCTTTCTGCCTACAAGGCTAGAACTAGGTTTGATGCCACTATCTGCTTTGATTGACATTAATCAGATGATGTAGTTCATATAGGTGAAGGAGGCAGGAACCAACGCTTTAAGATCACTCATCGACAAAGCATTTTTCTTCATCCTGGGGAGGAGCATTCCTTTCAGAAAGGCGGCTGGAAGACCTGCTGGAGAAATATAAGCTTCCTTCAATGGCGAACCTAGCATCTATGTCAAGAGCAGCACGTAAACTAGAGCTAAAATAGGGAGTTAAAAACCTAACCCTAAGTAGGGACATTGATGCAGCCTCCAGATATAAGCATATTAGATACACCATAGACACTTAATCTAGTTTAAGGAAAGCCTATTTCGATTTTAATCTACTGCCTCAGAAGAAGATCACGTTTATTCGATTTAGGTTTCTCTGTGTCCTCTGTAGGGGCCTCATTTATGAGAAGTGTCGCATCGCTGCATGAAAGGAGCGATGCAACACTTCTCAGTGCGCCCTCCTTGCGACATAATGGATGCGTCATATTTACTGTATGAAGCATCACGTCAAAAGGAATGACAGATAACGTCAGTATTACTGATGTACCTGTCGGCGCAAAAGTGGCGCATTGCTGGGGTGTGTCCAACAGATGCAACTCTAGCAATGTGACCTTTCACATGGGTCATGCCCCATGTGAAAAGACCTGCATCACCCTTACGCCTGCCATAAGGCAAGTGTAAGGTTTTGACGCATTGGCGTCATAGAAGTGGCACTCCTACAACCCTTTCTTGCGGGGGAACGCCCAACCTGCATACATTATACCTGACGCAGGTATAATGTAGCGCGGGGGTTTACAAAGTGAAGCATCTGCCTAGATGCGTCACTTCAAAATATGTTGCAACATGGCGCATTATCTACGCCGCCACAGCGTCACTAAAAGTGACACAACGGTGGCCTAAATGTGAAGCAGGTCTTCATAAATAAGGCCCAAAGTGTTTTGATGGCGCATGGAAATTAAAGGGCTGTATAGGCACTTCATGTAGGATTTTTAAGTCAGCCAAAGAGCCAATTGAACATATGATGTATCCATGTCCAGCCCTACTAGACACGTGGAAAAAATACTTAAAGCCAATGTGTAATGCAGAAGGTATAGGAATTTCAGAGGCAGTAGTATTTTGCTTTAAAGGTGGCACTGTAAAGGTGGTGGGGAAACTTGTGAAATTCGTGAGACAGGGCATCAAGCTCTGGAAGGAAAAAACGTAACTTTTATTTATTTTAATGAGCGTCGATTTTTTTAAAAAATGTTTAAGATTCTTTGATGTGTTTTATGTAAAATAATTATTGTTTATGGTTTATATAAACGTTCAATAATAATGTATACTACTGCTGACACGCCATCACGTTTCCTCTCCAACGTAATAAAAGTAATGCATCTGAATAGCATGATATAGATTTTCTGAATTTCCTTTTACTAGTGTACTTTTTACAAACGTGTTTCCATTACATGCCTCAGTTTAAAGGACAAGAACTGCTAGCACAACATTCCTGGCACTGGAATTCTACCGAAGGTTGACTCCAAACTTACTCCGAAAGTGGCCGAAATGGACAGACTGGCATTTAAAGTTGAAGAAAGGCTTACTTTTTCTGCAATCATTTCTCGAAACCACCAACCCGTTATGTTAACCATTAGTTTATTATGGAGACGACATAGCTTGTGTTCTGTTGCCCTCTCCTGGCAATTATTTGTAATGCAGCCCAGCTGTGTTGGACAGAGCACCTTCTTGGGAAGCAATTCACATTTACATTTACATGCCGTTCTACTTAAGTGAGAACGTATTCATTAAATCCGTCCACTTTGGGAAATTAAGTAACACATCTACATTCCGTTCTACGTTAGTGAGAACGTATTTATTAAGGGGCATATTATCAAGAAACGGCGTTAAAATTATCGCCGCTTGAGCGGCAGAAAACTGCCGCTAAAGCGGCGATGATGGGCTTGATAATATGCCCTTGAGAATTCCCATAGAAGCCCATGTTCTGGTGTCAACATGGGCTTCTATTGGAATTCTCTGCGGTGATAATTTTAACTCCGTGCTTGATAATATGCCCCTGAATTCGTCCACTTTGAGAAATTAAGTTAAAAAATCTATGGGGCATATTATCAAGTCAGGCGATAAAATTATCGCCGCTTTAGCAGCAGAAAACTACCGCTAAAACGGTGATAATGGGCTTGATAATATGCGCTATGGAATTCCAATTGAAGCCCATGTTAGATGTGAAGGACATCTAACCTGAGCTTCAATTGGAATTCCATAGAGCATATTATCAAGCCCATTATCGCCGTTTTAGCCGCTAAAGCGGCGATAATTTTATCGCCTGGCTTGATAATATGCCCCTATGTTCTATTGGCCTGTCATGAGCCTCAGCATGTTTAGCATAGACATTTTAGGACCATGTGGTTTTAGATGCTCAGATGAGCATCATTCCGTTCTAGTTGCCAGTTGAGCTCATCCCATGACTACATCTGCCAGTTCTGTCTTTGTAGTCTACATCACTTTGGTTTCTGGGCCTTGCCATTTTGTTTTTTCCGATTGTGAGGTAATTAAGAGAAGCTCGAAGTGGTCATCGCTCGTTGCCGGTTTACAACGTTTGTTAGCAAATGTGGTAGCCCTTGGGTGTCGGCTGATAAATGATCATGTTTTGAGATGTAGTCATCATTTAGCAAAGGCCTCTACACCCCAGTATAAGCAGTTTGGTTCATGAGTAAATAGAGGTGGACATGGACGTCACTGAGGTTGGTCAGGGGTCGCATCTGCGACCCCGTGGCTTACACCTTAAGGCCCTTGGCACTTCCTTTGCGACCCCTTGCTTCAAAGGTGGCAAAAGCAGTCCCTAGAGCAGAAAGCAAACAGTGGTGTGATGAGCACTGTTTGCTTTCTGTGCTGAAACTGAGATCTAGTTCCATAAAATATGCAAATTCTATAGAGTAAACTGCAGTCTTTTGAATAAATACATGAAATAAAATCGCACACTGTTAAACAATTTATAATTTTTTCATGATTATGAATACAGAAAAAAATTATCTGAAAACAACATCCAACTTTGTGGTTCGCAAGAGTGACAGTGACTTTCACACAGGGTCGGTCTGAACACTGGGCGTTTCGGTGGACTGGCAGGGTGGGTGGGGGAGGCGGTTTCACCGATGTAGGGGCCAGTTTTGTTGCTGGGCATCTGCCGACACTTCTAAACAAAAAATGCAAAACAAATTGTTGTAAAGTGTACTTTAAGACCGTTTGTCTTTGCTTTGTTTATTTAGAAATACCCGGTAGCCAGTCGAGCCCTGCTTTCTCATGATCATGAGTCAAAATGTTCTAACAATGAAAAGCAACACTGTACCCTAATAACTTAGAGCATTTAAAACATGACCATTAGATTTTAGAAATAATTGTGGTTCCTTTTGTCATTATATCCCTCTCAGCAAGCAACAAGAAAAGGATAATGTTTCTCAGCATCATAATTAAAGGTGGTATTAAAAAATTATCTTTATTTGTCTTATTAACTGTTGTTTGACAATGATAATTGAATGCTTATTGTCACAACACTGTTCAGTGGGCTACGAGGCAATCAGGGGTTACTGGGCCCAATCATAGGTGTTGACGCATTTTAGTCCTGATGTCCTGGGGCTCGACCTACTATGGATCCTGAGCAACTGGGTCAAGTACCCCTTCTGCACTTAACATCAAGTAGTAGCTCTGGTCGAGCAGTCCAAGGCTTGTCGGGGGGAGGTAGACACAGACAGGTGAACACAGGCTCACAACTCAAAATAAGTGCATCAGCATCAATAAATGATTGTTCAGTCAAATACTTGCTTTTGTGATAAATCTATAGCTACAAAATGAAATACAAACATTCGTAAACAATACACACTGTCCCCTGAGGTCAGGGCTCTAGTGTTTCATAGGAAGATCCCTGAGTCTGACTCCTCTCAAGTTAGAGATAATGGTTATTCCACATTCACTATTGGCAACATTCAGGTTAAACCCCATTAGCGGTCCAAATCTCAAGAATCCAACTCCGACTCTATTAAAGTCAAGCGTTTTCAAGTGCTGAAACACTATCTGATAAGCAAGCTCCCCTGGGGCCAAACAGCCCAAAATCATTCTTTCCCACACCAGCAGGATTGGAGCGACCGCAGTTGGAGCATGCCCCCATTCGTGGGCCCTGGAGCTGTAGCAGCTCTTTCCAGTAAGTCTTTCACACTAAGTCCAGGCAGTTGCCATCGGCTGTCCTTGAGTTCCTCACATTCGTTCCTGCAGCGGCAACAGCTAGAGAGTTCTCAATGCTCCTCCAAGTTGGGTTAATTCTTCCTACAGGTAGTGGGGTGACTTGAAGATCCAGCGCTGGTCCTCAGTCACGGCTTTGGCCCACTAGGGTCATAATGGCGCCATTTCTCCTCTGATGATTATCTCGACCATGTTACACTTCTTGCTTGGTCCTGGTGGCCCCCTCTGTCATACATGGTCACCATCCCACCACTGTGCATGGGATCTGGCCGGATCGGCACAGCGGCTCACGTCAGACAGCCCCACCTGGCATTCAGGGTCACCGACTTATCACCCACACAGGCTACAGCCCGCGTGGACAGCAGTACTCTTCCCGGGCGATCCCACCTACAATAGAGGGTTGCTAACTTATCACTGAGCACTGGTTATGGCCAGTTCAGCACGGTAGTACTCTTCATGGTGGCCCCACCTGGCATACAGGGTCGCTGACTTAACCTGCACTTGGGTGATGACCAGTTCGGTGTAGCAATGATCACAAGCCACTTCACGGCTGCCCTACTCTGGCATACGATGGTCCCCAACTTCCCCTGTTCACGAGCAACGGCCTGATCAGTGCAACAACTGTCTCCTCACCTGAGCCAATAAGTTTAAATGAATCCAGAATGTTACAATTAAAACTCTCTAGCTGTAAACCGATTTTAAAGTTTGTATACCAAGCTGTTTCCAAGTTCTTTAGAAAGTCAATTGGAATTACCTTGGCCCAATTTAATCGACGGCCCTGCTCCTGTAGTGTAAAAGTGTGTCCTTGTGCAACGAAGACTTCGGATCGGTTAACAAATCCACTCTAAACTCTGCACATAATGGGTTATTGTTAGACCTGGCATTTTTTTGTCGTGATTACCCCAGACTTTTTGACTCCACCTCCTCTATTTTTGATGCTGTGATGGATTTCGTTTGACTGACTTAGATGCTTTGGGCACTTTGCCACCGCTGATCAGTGTCAAAGTGCAAGTGCTCCCTGTGTAAAGTGTAATGGTAATTGGTTGTCCATGATTGGCATGTTTGCCTTACTAGTAAAGTCCCTAGTAAAGTGCACTATGTGTGCCAGGGCTAGTAATGCAAATGCTACTAGTGGGCCTGCAGCACTAATTGTGCCACCCACACAAGCAGTCCTAAAAAGAGAACTCAGGCCTGCCACTGCAGTGCCTGCGCGCAGTTTGTTAAACTGCCATGTTGTCCTGACAAGTGCACCCACTTGCCAGGCCTTACCCTTACTCTTCCTATGCACATCAGACACCCCTATGTTAGGCCCAAGGTACCCCCCTGTTCAGGGTGCAGGGTATGTGAAAGGTAGGACATGTACTAAGGTCTAACCATGTCCTGACAGTGAAATACTCTCCATTTCGTTTTTCACTGGTGAAAGGCCATCTTGCCCATTGGACAGAATGGGAAAGGCTGTGTGATATGTTTCCAGCCTATCTTCCCAAAGGCCTAAGATGGAGAGGTGAAGTTTAGTATGCCTGAACTCACAATTCAATAGCACATCTTTTCGTGAAGGTGGTTTTTGCATTGTGTGTTTAGAAACCACTCTTTTAGAAGTGGCTGGGTTTTTGTGCTCTAACATTTTTGTGTGTCTCTGCCTGGTTGTGGATTGACTGTCTGGATATGAAAGTGATAGGATCTGGGGAATGTCTTGACCCAGGGGAGGAGGTGAGACAGCAACAGGCTGACCTGCATCTGGAGTGTAGGGCGGAGGAGTAGCCCCTGGAGGTGAATAGGCCTGGGCTGCTGCCATAAAACAATGGCTCCATCCCCTGCTGAGTGATTGAGGATCCGTACCCCCACTATCAAAGGAGTAAGGTGTCACTGGCAGGGAGACACCCAGAACTGGTTTAGACAGGGGTCAGTGCCCCCCTGAACACAAGGACTTCAAAGGCATTGAGGGGTATAACTATGAGAGCTGAAACCCCTGGACTTTGTAATGAATCTGATCAAGACTGAACGGGAATGGAACTGTTCAAGACTGAAAAGGATTGAAGCTACTTCGTGGTCAAGAGGAACCTCTGCCAAGGAAGAAACAGCTGAATAGACTGAAGGAAATGACTGACCCTTGCTGTTGTTCTGGGGCTGGCCTGCAGTTTGCTGCTTCAACCAAGGAGAGGCTACAGGGACTTTGCTGTGTGCTGTGTCCCCCTATTTGAAAGGACTTTGCTGTGCTGTGTCCTGAAGTAACTTAACCCCAAGGGCCCGAGGAGAGATGGCTCCCTGTTGTGAAAACTTAGGAACACAAAAGTTTCCATAAGTGTCTCAGCGACGCTGTGTGTGTGTGCTTTGTGCAGCCTGAGACCTTCGTAAGAAGTGCCCTGTGATCGTGGGCACCTGGAGTCCAAGCGAGTCTCAGAGACGCTGTGTGTGTGTGCTTTTTGCAGCCTGAGCCCTTCGTGAGGATTGTCCTGTGATCATGGGCACCTGGAGTCCAAGTGTGTCTCAGCGATGCTGTGTGTGTTTGCTTTGTGCAGCCTGAGACCTTTGTGAGGATTGCCCTGTGATCATGCACACCTGAAGTTCAAGTGTGTATCAGCGACGCTGTGTGCATGTGCTTTTTACAGCCTGAGACCCTTCTAAGATTTGCCCTGTGATCGTGGGCACCAGGAGTCCAAGTGAGTCTCAGCGATGCTGTGTGCATGTGCTTCGTGCAGCCTGAGACCTTCGTGAGGATTGCCCTGTGATTGTGTGCACCCGGAACTCAAGTGAGTCTCAGCGACGCTGTGTGCATGTGCTTCTTGCAGCCTGAGACCTTTGTGAGGATTGCCCTGTGACCATGCATTCCCGAAGCTCAAGGGAGTCTCAGCGATGCTGTGTGCATGTGCTGTCACAGCCTGAGATTTTCATTGTCACCATGGGCCCAGAAGCAGCCAAGTTGCATCGGAGGCCAAGTCACAAGAGGCAGAGAGGAGAGCAAGGTCGCACCCCCCAGGTAACGTGTGTTGCCGCCTGGGACAGGGTGTCGGCTCAGAGAGAGATGCTCTCGGCCTCTCCCCTTCTTGCAGCGCGAGCCACTGTTCTAGCTCATATCGCGGCCCGTACGTGCCAAGGAGTGGCAGTACCGGGGCCAGAAAGTGGAGCGGCACTGTGGTTTACACCAGACCCGTGTTGGGGCATATGTTGACGGAAACTGACCTCGAGTCAGTACGAGGGGCGGAGAGACCGTCCAAAGCACCGTGATTGGTGCTGGAGTGTATTACGCATTGCATTACTTCTGCATACCGAACTGCCTGATTAGTGTATTACGCATTGCATTAGTTTGCAGAATGAACTACCTGATTGTCGTATTACGCATTGCATTATTCCTGCATAACGAACTGCCTGATTGTTGCATTACGCATTGCATTAGTTTGCAGAACGAACTACCCGATTGTTGCATTGCGCATTGCATTATTTCTGCATAACAAACTGCCTGATTGTTGCATTATGCATTGCATTAGTTTGCAGAATTAACTACCTGATTGTTGCATTACGCATTGCATTATTTCTGCATAACGAACTGCCTGATTGTTGCGTTATGCATTGTATTATTTTGGTATAACAAACTGTTGGATTGTTGCATTGCAAAGTGCCTGATTCTTGCATTACGAACTTCATAGCATTGCATTAGGACTGTTTTGGATCATCAAAAATTGCTCATTAATACCGCCAGAACCTACAAGGGCTGGCTGGCCTAATTACCAGCCATGAGGCATATTACAAATAAGCATATGTTGGATTTTTATCGTGTGGTCTCAGAGTATATCTTTTCATATAAACTTATACTTGTTTTTCTATGGAACTAGTGTGGAGTCCTTTTGTGGTGTCATCATTGGGTCACTGAGAGCATGATTGCAAATAATTTACACATTTGCCTTGAAGATAAGCCTGGCTGCTCATGCCAAGTTACCAAGGGGGTGAGCGGGGGCTTTCTGAGAAGGTGTCCTTCCTTTCCCTGACGTAGAAGCGAGGGTCCCTACTTGGCCTAAGGCCTCAGCCAACCAGGGATCCCAGTTCTAACAGTTATGATCACCGCCAGCCGTCCACATAGTTTTAAAGTCAGTAATGGAGCCAAATAAACTAGCTGACACAATAATATAATCAATCGTAGTACAGAGGCTTCTACCCTGAAAGGTGGCGACTAAACCATCAGAAAAAAACTCCAACCTTTATAGCAGATTAATAGGGATAAATTCGGACATTACATTTTTTTAAAACCGCCCCTTCCAGGAGTGGCTAAAATGTAACTGGTCAGAAACAGGACAAGAAGGTTCGTTATCCACAATCGGCCCACATGACATGCAAGGGTGCAAATTAAAATCACCCAGGATTAAAATCAGTTCAGGTTTAAATGAAGACAATTAATAAGCTTCTATAAAATGTCTTAAATCAAATGGTAGGTGTGTCAGTTGACGAAGCAAATTTATAAGCATTTATAGCTAACAGCTTGGTGTCATTGCCAAAAGTTAAAAGCACACATAGAATGTTAGGTGAATCCATGTGAACCGTCTCCATTTCGGATCTTAAACCCAGTTTAACAAAGGTCACAAGGCCCCCCTTGAGTCTACCATGACGCGAGGGCACAACATTAACGAAAAAGGCTGCATAGGCCCACACAATCAAGTCTCCAGTGACATCCCAAGCCTCTTCTAGGCAGATGATTCAAAAGGATTGCAACAGAGTCATCTCTCCCCATCAAACAAAATGTGACAAACCCCAGAAACATTCCAGCCCAGTATTTCAAGTGACACCCTGGGTGGTGTCCCTTCCTGCACATAAACAACCATTAAATAATGACGATTTGCTACTTCTATGTATCCCCATTATGGATAGTTTATGTGCAGGGAGGGACACCGCTCATAAAAAAACATTCCCTGCAATGCAAGCACCCTTGCACTATAGCATAGTGCAACGGTGCCTGCATTGGCGCTAGGTAGCTAATTTTAGCGCTAGCACTACGGAAAACACCGCGGTACGTCGTATCGTTGAAAATACAGCGCATCCCTGCATTTTGGAAATGTTGGAGCACGGCACTGCCAAATTTAGCACCGCTCTGCACTCCAACATTTAGTTGTAATTATGCACCACAGACTCCATTTACTTTTCTGCTAAACAATAGTGGTCCTTAGAGTATGTTTTTCTGTTCCGTCGAGTCAAGTCTCTTCTTCTGATCTTTTTCCGCGAGGTACTGCAGAGTATTCATGTGGTTCTAAAACAATCCTCAAATCAGTCTTCAAACCACAGACCATTTCCCTCTTCACCACAAAGCAGCCCCTTCTCAAAGGTATTAACCTTATCCTCCTTAACACAAGACTCAAGGTAGTTTTCTTTTCATCACTTACATATGTTAAGTGTATAGGTCTGACGACCCACAAATCAAAGGATATTCTGAAGAATACATTGACCCTCCAGGAAGTTCTACAAAAATACCTCATCTAGGCATGCTTGACATCATGCCACAATGGAAAGTCTTCGTAAAAATTCATTTTTGTTTGGTAGTTGGTGTGCATGTGCTCAGCTTTCACTGTCTCGCTTATATTCCCTCTCCTCCCACCACAAGCTTACTTCGCGCAGAACCCCAAGCCATCCTTTTTAGGTCTCATCAAGAGACTGTTTTTAGCTGCTTGTTGTAGAAAGACCTCTTTCTAAAATGCTCTTGTAAAGACCAGGACGTAGGTGAGAGTTAGGCGGTACAATTGTCTTCGCTTAAACTGGGATCCATGTACTCCTGTCACATGACAACACCTCATTGAAATGGAGACATCTCTTGTACAGTTCGGCAGCTGAACCTGCAACAGATACATTATAGTAACACACGCAGATTGTGTGTGTATCGAACAGAAGTATGTGTAGTGTTACAAATGTGACACCTACTAAATGTGTTATTACATTAAAAAAAATTAAGTCTACAGTGGACCGAGTACAGAGGTCACTGAGAGGGTGGATTCCCTTGGTCAACACTTCTAAAAAGGTTGTTACCTGTAAAACACAATTCTCACCTCGGATGCTTTTTGCAACTTAATAACATAAACATATGTAAAATAGCCACCATGCTTATCATAAACAGGCACAGACTAGATTTTAAGTCAACAAACAAAAACATTTGCATTAAACACAAAGCCTGTAAATTCTTAACCTCCTCTGAATGTTAGTTTAGACGACGTATATAGAGCATAACGTTGCCTTGGCCCTGTAGATGCATACTAAGACTGCATTTTTTTTAACTTTAGCTACAAATAGAGAGGCAGTACTATTGATACATCTGTGCATGCATCACCCCAATGCAAAAATAATGTTGTCCTTGACTGGAAGCAAATGGGGGGGAGGGGCATCATGCCTCTGAACTTTGACTGAGACTTGACTTCCCCTGCCAAGTCCCTGATTAAGCCTGACCACTGTGTTTTGACTGCATCAAGCCTTGTGTTACCTACAGAATCCACTACCAAGATGCTATGAGAGATGGACAGCCTAACAGAGGCCTGCGTTTGCGAAGTTAATAAAACCGGTCCCTAAAACTCTTCCAACATGAGCTCAGAGGGTCACTTAGGAGCGAAAAAAACAAGGTTTTTGCCTTTGGTGGCGATCTCAGATGTTTAGCTGTAGATATCAGGGATACATATGAAAGCTAGGTTAGCCCTTTCCTTGCTTCTGAACAGGATTATTTCGGTTTTAGAACTTTTAAGCATGTTTTATGTGCATCGATTCTTCAATGTTTTATTAAAAGATTTGGAAGTGCCAACATGGTTGAAATTTCTTGGGTAAACCTGAGTAGACCAGAATATCGTCCACGTACGATTGCATTTTTAGCTGGGTAGTTTTAAAAAGCTCAGAGAGACCAAACAAATGATACATAAGACGGGGACAGTCAGCAACATTGAGGGACCCTGCAGGATGTAAATACTGGCAGATAATGCTCTGAGGAGACTTTTTGTTACAGATGAAAGAGAATGAAAGGAAATAAAATGGCCTTCCACTCTGCCTCTCTTTGTTGCCTGCACCTTACTAACACTTCCCCGACCTATCATCCTCAAGTACATGAAGCAGACTGGCTGGATGTGAAGAAAGGCCCCTATGCAAACTCCTCATCCTAATACAGAGATCGCTGGACTATTCCCACAGTCCACCTCTGCATCATACAAACACTTTTCTGTCATGAACTAGGTTTCCTAATCATGGTGCATTGTCTCACTCATCATTTTCTCTGTCTAACATGTGATGCAAACATAGTCGACCATCTATTTTCCAGTTCCCATACTTTGAAGCAAAGTCCCTAAGGTCCAACTCCATCTTATATAGGGCTCCACTCCATCTTGGTTCATGGAGACCATCTTCTATTTTAAGTTAGATGATGTAAGTAGCCGTATTCCCTGATTTATGTAGAATCATTGTCATGTCTGCCTTTTAATGCAGATGTTGCCAGAGTTTATCTTTCTAGGAACTGTGTAAGCATTATGTTCTTGCATTAATGACAAAGATACAACATCTAATGCAACATTCGTCTGGGTCAAATGTCCCCTCATCACCATGTCAAGGTTAAATAAGAATACATACAGACATATACCCAAAAAACTGCAGTCTGAATTGACGTCTTTTTGCCTTATATGTTCATAAGGAAACGTCGGAAATGCCTACCTTGATGCACATAACCTATGCTAGACATTCCTAAACTTATGCCAGAAATTAAATTTTCTGATAAGATTTAAAGGTTACCACTTGACCATTTATTCTGCCAGAGACAGTCTCACCTGCTGCCAGCACACCTGACACTTTGCAGATGATACATCTTGCCTAAAAACTGAGGCTGATAAAGCCAAGTCCCAGAGGAAGACCGACTGACTGCTACCAGAGTGGGTGTTTGCCCTTCGCAGGGAACACTGTCCACAAAGTATGCAGTGTGTCTCTTCTCCCTAAGAATGGCTAGACTGCAAGTTGCACCCATTTCACCCTTGGGTGGGATAGCCCACCTTGTAGTTTTTCTCCAAAGTCGTAACTTACGCAACAGTTGGTGCTCAATGTATCTTACGGTAATGCCTTGGAGTAGTTTACACTTACCACACATATCTGAGCCCTCATTAAATCGTTACGGAGGCATCTGTAGTAATCATGTTTACGTCCTCTTGAAAAAAAAGGAGAACCTATTTCCATAGGTTTGTCAAGCTTGACTCAGAAAAGGTTATTCACTATTCTGTGGGTATTCTGCTTTGATTCCAATTACAAATTGAATCCATTCATCATGGCAGCACCTTTTATTATAGGGGCCAATTGCAGGGATGCAGTTATTTAACACATCAAAGCTTGAGGTGTCCTGATAGGGAGGCGGGGTGGACAATTACTTTCGTAGTAGCTCCACATCCAGCATATACCTTTGAGATTTTTTACTCCTGGCTGGAGTTTGAGGCTATTGATGCTGCCTCAGGTAGTTTCATGAATATACAGTGGTAGACCTGACTGCGCATTATAGGGCTTGCCAAGATTTGGAAATCCCTCTAACTTATTAAGAATGCCAAAATTGGTTTTCTGTTCAATTGTCACACACACAGACCAGTTTGTTTGGGGCCTCTGATTAATTGAGGGGCTACATGACCAGTCTTGGCTGGTCACACTCCCATTGCTCGCCCTGAAACTCTATCCCATATGGAGGTAGTAGAGGTATCAAATTGCACAGTCCCCTTGTACAAGAGACTTGTAGCGTTTGTGCAAAGTACTTTGAGCTCCATACCTGCTGTCATAGCAGGACCTGCCACTTCTGCACCAATATAAACCATTAGTCCACAGACTATTAACCTTATCATGGGAAAAGCACCTGTGAAGAATGATGAAATGGCTCTCTGGATTGCTCGTAAGACCAACAAGTTAGAAGCAGTGTATCTGTACACTACCCGCCAAGTAAAACACAGACTGACTATGTGTCTTCCTCTTGGGATGGTGCCTCTGGTAGAGTAGGGCAACTCCTGTGGGAGCATCATTGCATGCATGTATACCAGTAAGCAAGGTACACGTGCATTGGCAGTCCTCTCTGATGTATTTGGCAAGAACAAACAAACACGGAGCTGTCCCTGCTTTAGATTTAGGAATTTAGTTAATGTAAAACTTCTCCACAGTTTTCTCTATCATTCTAAGCAACATAAAGGGAGAAGCTTCAGCTCTGGCTATATGTCAATGACTGGAGGTAGTTCCGGTACAGGACCATGAACAGGAGCTATCAAAAACAATTGTGGACGTTTATATCTCTGTACGTAGAGATACCTCAGGTACTCGACCCATTCAGCCACACTTAAAACCTGAAATTGGCACCGAGGGTTCCTGTTAAAGAGAAATCTGCAACAGAAGAGAAGAAAAAACAGAAAGATTGAGAGAAAAGATAGACTGGATCACCCGCTTATTGGGAATCCGGCAAGAGTGTTAAAAAAAAAATAGCCACTCTTCATGTTCTTTTCAGGAAATGGAAGGTAAAAGAACCAATCTGAGTATCGAAGAAAACAGGAGCACAGCAGGAAAAGTGAAGAAGAACGCGAGGCTGATGTCAGCGTAAAGAAGGAAGAGAAAGGATTGGGCTCTAAAACCTCGGTGAAAAGGAAGATAGTAGCAACATTTTCTAAAAAACATGCCGATCCAGCTGCAAGTCCTCCTGAGAAACAGTGTAGTGAAGATCGTTATCTATATACATACAATGCTAAGTTAGCACAACCGCGTGACAGGACTTGGGTGAGAGCACTCTTAGGCAGTGCCACAGAAGTCACAATAGTACATCAGATGCTTCAGAGGTTTCTGGAATGCAAATCCAACTAATATCGAGACTCCAGATCAACATTTAAATCCTCCTGATAGGGTTTACAACTTAAAAATACAAATTGAAGGGGACATACCACATATTATTAAAGCAGACTTCTGTACCCAACAATCTGATGATTATGAAATCATCCTAGCAGAAGAAGTCTGGCCTCTAGCCTTCATTAGGTAAGCACCCAGGGGGGAAGGAAGTCATAGGGAATATATCAGGTACATTTATGCCAGAAATGGGCTTTAAGACAGGCTCCAGCCTTAAATGGAAACCAAGAGCGTGAGGCAATAAATCCAGTCCACATGTTATTCCCCAATGCAATGAAACACAAGCATGCACAGCACCCTTTAAAACCAGAAGCAAAATATGGTATTAAAGCTATATTATACCAATTGCAGCATCAAGGCATAATAGCACCTTGCCTCTCACCTTTTAACACACACCCCTTCTTCCAATCTCCAAGACAGACGGTTCCTGTTGAGTGCATGCGGGCATTATTGTGCTCGTGCGCTCTCACTTTGTGCTGCTTTGTGGATACAAGCGCGACACCGTTGTGTCACGCTTGTGCCCATTTCACAGTGGCCATGGTAGAGGTTTTCTGTCCTAGTGGGGAAGAATGTTATTTATTGAATGTCGGGAGTGGGGAGATAAGGAATGCTTTGTAATGGTAAGGTATTCTGGATCTGGCACTTGGACGGGATGGTCCTCTCCATTAAAAACAAAACTTTATCTCAACTTCTCGAATCTGTCATTCTTCATTTAACTGGATTCTGCCCTCCGGTCATTCCTATACTTCCTATAGAATAATCTTTGGCTTTAGCAATCTGAATTCGTACACCCAAACATATGCAGTACAAAATGCACAAATAACAGGTTTATTGACATAACAAACACAAGGAGATATTGGACAGAGTGCTGAAACTTGTCAAACACTCACCCCCTGGGTTTTATCCATCATCGTTCTTTAGCTCACACCGCCACCCCAGGTCAGACCCAGCCATATGCAGATCAGTCTTGACCCTGTTCCTTATGATGAACCTGGTGCAGAAAAATATAAAACCACCCTGGACTTTGCAATGGGTTTTTCAGTCTAAATATAGCGCCTGAAAGTGAATATCCCTGAAAGCGCCTTTCGGTTTTGACAGAGTACAATTTTAATTCCGACGATTGCCTATGGGCTATAAGAATAGTCCTGGCTTGTTTTCAGCATGAATCATGGAGATCTTACAACCAGAGGCTTAGGTATTTTCATACATTGATGATATCTACATAACAGACAATGACTTGACTCTACACCTTACCAGGGTAGACAGAGTAGTGACTATGTTAATATGACCTGATTTCTCAAACATTTTCCTCTAAACAGTAGCTAAACACACATACTGATATCTTGCGTATCTTGTAAGCAGACATGCTTGAGGCTAAATATTTACAAAGTAGGGACAACAAAACCAACCCAGTTATTAGAGTCAAACCCAGTCACTTTGGTTACACCTACGTGGCCTACAATGAAGGACAGACCATCCCTCTATAAGTCTCAACTGTAGTCCCTGGCTGCAGCACAATTTTCTTCCATTGAAAAAATCCTGAGAGCTGTTCAAACAGCTATTCCAATGTATGCCCTTCGTCGCAGGAAAAACATATTATTTATCTCTTGCCAGCAATTGAGGTGACCATAAAAGGTAAGCATTCCTAATGCTTGTGCCCTACACCCAAGTGGGGTACAGTGGGCCTCTTCTTTAAGTACAGTGAATGTAAAGTTTCAGTATGATCCCTTTCTTTGTACACACGTTTTTCTCCAATATAAACAGGATACTGTTTTGGATCCAGACAATTTAACTGTTGTGTCTCGCAATGGCTCTGCCTAACCTACTGTAGGAATGAAATATAAATACTCTGCAGCCTGTGCAGCAGTGCAAGGTGTAGTGAAGAATGGTGAGTTCTTTCCACAATGCACCCACACCAAACTCTTAGGTGACAGTACTGCACAACATGCAGAATTAAATGCCCTGCTGCTTGCATTACAAAAGACTGACTTATCAGTTCCCACACTAATTGTGTCCAACTCAGCTTTCAGTGTGCATGGTTATGGAGCAGCATAATTTAGACTCCGCCCTCATATGTCATAGAAGCGCAGACTATATATGTGCACTTGACATTATATTCAGTGTGCCTTAACTTTATTAACGTGTGTGAAACATTTAAACACATTATTGAAATGTATTCACTGCAGAATTATTAGTTTAAACATGAAGAGATGTAATTCTCATTTACATTTTTCAGTTACGTTTCAAGCTACATTGCATTTATTTTAAAAGTGACATTTGCATATGTCGACATGTACTCATTTACTCACATTTTGCATTTATTCTCAAAGTTACACATACATGTATAATAATGTATTTGGAGTGAACACCAAAATGCTTAACTAAAGTTAGTCTGACTGCAGGCCTTAGTTGAAATATATTTTGCTTTGCCAGCAGTTATTTTCTTTTCCCCATGCAGGTTTATCATCATGATATTAAATGACTGAGAGAGAGGCCTGAGTGGAACTTGGCAGTGAACGTAGAGAAATAATGGTGAAAAGAAGCCTTCTGTTCATCATGTACCAGGGTGGCAAAGTGTTCAACACTGAGAACCGAAGCAGCAGTTTGATACGGTGTGAACCTAAAGTAATGCTGTAGATACACTCAAGCAGTGACCTGATTGGTCCCTGGTGGTGTAAGAGGGATAAGAATATCCTGAATCTCTTGTTACTTTTAAATTGGTGTTCTCACCGTTGTAGGCAGAGCAAAGCAGATTCCCTTTTGACTTGGAGAGGTATAGACCTCTCTGCTTGCCTATTCTTGCAAATGTGAAGCTTTATGCTAAACACTGATTTCCTTTTCTTTTGGACTTCTTCTAAAGTCTGAAAATCCTGACACCTTTCTTCCCTTTTTGCCCTAAGCTCCCAATTTAGAGCTTTTGATTAGTTGACCTTATATCTAGTTAACGTTAGGAGGGGAACACATATT
Organism: Triturus cristatus; assembly: GCF_964204655.1. NCBI lineage: Eukaryota > Metazoa > Chordata > Amphibia > Caudata > Salamandridae > Triturus > Triturus cristatus. Next base: position 739,989,143 of record NC_140585.1, read on the forward strand.
TGCTTTGATTTCTGTGTTTATACAATTGTGATTATTGCAATTTGATATATTTTTCGGTTGTGCCTTAACCTGCTGAGATGCTTCAGCTTACCTTTTGTATTCCTGCATTTGTTGAACTTATTTCTGATCTACTTATATACTGGATTTATTGGTAATCTAAAATAAAGCCTTTTAACCATATTTAGTTATTCCTGGTTCTTATTTAGGAGTCACCCTAGCTTCACAAGTTAGAAACGTTTTGCTGATGAAAACTCCTTTTCAATGCTTCATGTCAGCTAGCAAAGGTCCATATTACCAATGGGGAAAATTCTTTGATGACTTGAGAAGAGGTTATGTTTCAAGGCTAAGTGCTCTTTCAGTTATCATGTTGATTTACAACATTAAGGGTTGAATGTATTCAAGGATTCAAAGGGAAAGCCTATATAAAAAATTAACAGATTTGGGGAAAGGTGGCTGTTTTACAAGACAAGCCTCCATTTGTCCATGTGAGGCACACTGTGGGCCATCAGTTTAAGTGGTATTCATGCTAAAGGGAACTGTGCAGCTGACCAAGCTGCAAGAACTGCAATTCAGACTGCCCTCCACTGTCAAATAACCTTCACCAGCTCCCCTCAAGATCTCAAATATCTCATTTTGGGTGATTTATTTGGACCATATTGATCCCCTACATTCAGCTAACAAATATAAGTGCATATTAGTAACTATTGATTCATGTTCTCGATTCTTATGGGTTTGGCCATAGAGAAATGCAAACGCCTCAGCAGTCATAAAAGATTTGCAGTGCATAGTGTCAATGGGGGCAGGTCATTTATTTGATTGAGATAACGGTCCTGGATTTGCCTCTAAAGCTTACAGGGCCAGTGTTGTAGAGAGGACCAATTGCAAACAAACTTTGACTGCTAGGGTGTTAAGTTCAGGTCTTAGGTACCTTAATCTGTATGGAGTCATAGAGCATTGAATAACTTGTCTAGACGAGTATCGAGAGGATGCAGTCCATACAATAATCTATTCAGAGTTCCTATGTATGTGCCTGACTTAGATCATTCTGGGAAGATGGCGAATGAAGATAGATTTGACTTGGAGAAATGTTGGAATGTTTTACAGAGTATCCAAGAAATCAGAGACAAGCTGTATAACACAAACCACTGTGAAGCTGCCTCCTGTGAAGAGAAGTTTTTTTGTGCTGCTGATGGATGGGTTCCTAAAGTTGGGGACCTAGTTTGGGAGGAAATCCACAACAAGCAACCTTTCGAACTATCCTGAAGACCACGCATCACTGTTCTTAGGGTAAAAGGTAACAGAACTGATATCCTGCCTCCTCTGCCTGGATCAAGAAGAAACAAACAGGTGCCTATTAACCACATTAAAAAGCACAATGTGTCCAGACCTCTACAGCCAGTCGCCACAGACACCAAGAAGGATTCAGAGTAGCACCTCCCAGCCACTCCCTACTCTGAATACCATACCCCCTGAACAAAGCAGTAAGATTCCTAGTTTGTGTTCCCAGCCAGGAATGTTTGAACTTAACACTCTATGCAGAACACTGAGTGCAACAAACACATCTGATGCTGATGATAAACCTGTGGCTACTTTACAATGTAATTCCATGGTCTGTTATGAATAAGTCTCCCTGTTTTCCGTTTTTACTGATTTTAAGAGATAAATACAGACAGAAACTATTTATTTTCCTGCCTGTATTTATTTTCAAATGTGGATAAAAACGGAAATTGGCTTTTGTTTTAGAGATTATAAATGCTGCCAATCATGTCTGTCAGGCCAATAGCTGTGCTAATTAGGAGGTAAGGGGTTAACAAAATTGAATTTTAGTGAAGAGTTTTAAACATCAGTAGAACATCAGCAGATATGCACAACCTTGATACTAAAATGCACATATTTTCTTATAAGTGCTTGATTTATCTTCTGTGGGTGATTCTATCACTGGAACCTATCTGATATTCAAGCATGAATGCTCATTTATCGGTTAAATAAATGTGGGAAAATACTAGTTTAAACTTAATTTATTCACAAAACCCCAAATAAATATGGATAAATACATATAACATTAGCAAAAAATAAATATGGATAAAAACAGATGGAAATGCCCAAAAAATAAATACCATAAAACCGGGAGTCCTAATTATGAAATTCCACCTGAAGCTACGTCATTTGAACTGGTACCCTTTCCAGGGCCCTGAGAGACCAACAATACTGAACATTTCTCTGGATATTTCTCAGATTTTTCAACCTCTTTCACAGTCACTCATTGCCAGAGACTGTTTCATGCTTGTCAGTGGTTTTGTTACAAGTATATGATTCCTCATGGGTCCCATGCCTGGATCGCTTTAGGAACTTTTCTTCCCATTGTGTGGTTGTCAGCGATATTTGTCATTCCACTATTACTCAATGGACATTTTCTCCCTGCAATAACAATTGCATCACCTATGGATCATGAACTACAGCCTTACTCTTTATCCCACAGAACCTGAAGATGTTTCAACACTGCCAACATCACAGCCTATCCCGTGCCCAAGGGCATAGTCTGGGAAAAGATTCCATATAAGATTACTGGTCTCACTGAGACATTGCAATTGCCTTATGTGATTAAAGTTTCAATTATGTTATAATACCTGGTTATCTTTCAAATGATTGGGACATTGAGACTGTTAAAAGAATGATGGCTAATTTGCAGGCATATGCTACGTTGCATAATGAAGACCCTTACTTGATTTGAGCAGACTACAAAGAAATGTTTTTACTGTCATTACTATTCACATTATTTCATACACAGGACTAGCTATCCTAGAGAAATACACAATTACACAACGTGAGCATTGTGAGGCTCCACCTTCCGCAAGTCATTGTAAATTCTTAAAGAAATTACCTTACTTTCAGAGTGTTGACTGGTCACACCCTTTAGTTTCTGAAAAGTCTAATCACTACCAACAAGCTGATCCACTCCACTGAGTTTAGTCAAAACCTGGCTATTCAAGGATATGAGTATTGGAAAGCAAATGTTGATGAGCAAAGCATTTGGGGAACCAAATTCTGCAAACTCAGGGTAAAAAAACCCTGTTTGAGCATGTATAATGCCAAAAGAAATGATCTTCCTAAACAAAACTATCCTGCAAACTACTTGTCTGGAATTTGGAACAATAAAGGTCTTAAAGAAACCTCCTGTTCCAAAAGTCAGTCTGACGATGTTTAATAATTGGCAGTTTTCAATGAATATATGTCTGAATCTGAGATAAATAATAAGATACAGAATGGAACCTATAATTCAACGCAGTTCTCTGTTCAAGGTGTGGCCTTATGGACTTATAATTCTAAAACATGCATGCAACCTTTCCTTTTCAACACTCCTAAACTCAAACTGAATTGTCGTGATCCACGCTATGATACACATACACCGGCAGTAGTCCACATACATTGTAGGAAAGTTATGCCAATGGTGGCTAGAACATTCTAGTCTCCCAGCTGTGAAAGAACACTTATCTTCCATTAAAGATAACATGGATTTTTCTGACTTTCTTCTGGAACCACGTTAGCAAAGAAATATAAGATTCCTTGCTACAGGAATGTGTGCCATCTATAATAAATTGGATAAATATTCTAAAAAAGCTGCTGCAGAAAGAATTAGGCAAACAGATCAAGAAAACATGCAAACAGTTTTTAAAGTTATGGAATGCACATGCTTTCTAAAAGAGTGTACTCGCTAAATCACATTTTGTCCTCAGCCTTAGACCTCGTGAAAGGAGATCTGAAATTGTTACAACATGGGCAGGCTCACTTAAGAACAATTATACAACTAAATTGGGCATTACAAACACTTAGATCAGGTTGCGTGCCTTGGCAACTTCTTAATGAAACGGTCTCATTTGAACCATATAATATTTGACACTCACTCAACAACAATGGGCAAGAAAGAACCCACATACACTTAATTAAGTATAGAGCAAGTTGAAGATGCACCATTTACAGTCCTGTGCATTTTTTTATGCCAATCCAGATCAATACAGAAAGAAAACAAACCAGCCGACACGTGTTTCATCACAACATGGTACAATTGTGATTCTTTAGGGCTGTATGTTTGTCACAAAGGTCCAGAGTAATGGACCACTACTCTGGAGAGGACACCGTTAATCTCTGTTACGAGATCCTGAGCGCGGACTGCCTCCAAACTAAGACATACCCGTCATTCCACTGTTGTCCCACTTACTGGGGGACATATGGAAGGATTCCTTTTCACCCTTCCACTCTTACTTTGATTTTAACCCGTGTCGCTACCGGGTCAGAATTATCACCAGCTTTGCCATTACAGGACCTTTGTGACAAACATACAACCCTGAAGAATACCACGTTGTGACGAAACACGTGTCGGCTGGTTTGTTTTCTTTCTGTATTGATCTGGATTGACATAAAAAATCCGTGTTTATGATAGACTTGATGTCGACCTCCATAATTTCGAAGACAAAGAATGCTTGAGATTTATTTAGAATTCATATGGTACACTTAAACCATTATCCCGATACGTGTGCACAGGACTTGGTTTCAAATTGATTGTGTAGGTCTTGACCCACACACTTGCAGGGGTTGTTTCACTTGGGTTTGCTCCCCATGACCTGTCAGCACCGTATACACTCAGTCTCAACTTATAATTTTAGCGTACATGCCAGAGCGCCACTTCTTCCTAAACTTAAGCTAAACCCTTCACAGATACAAATATTTTGTTGAAGAACCTTGTATCCTCCACCTAGAAATGTTAATAGGAACATCCTGTGGCCAAGTAGAAGCCTGAAATCTACGTGTATAGGTGACTTGCACAAACTATTCTCTGTTCTCTAACAAAAAAGAGTGGTTGAAAGCAGTTGAAGTTTAACCCCTTCGGTGCTCATGACGGAATGGTTCCGTCATGACCCACGGTTGAGCTGTGCTCATGACGGAACCATTCCGTCATGACCACGCCCGCGCAAGATTCCGCCAGCACAGCGGCGGAATCTGCGCAGCATCGAAGGGGTTAAAATCTGCAGACAACCAAGGCTGTTTCAGAGATTCAGCTGCAGTTACACACACAATACCAGACACATTCTGTGGATATGATGCAAACAATATTTAATTCATCTGTAACAACTGGTGTGTGCATCTTTTTAAGAACAATGGATCTGGTCTAATGACTGGCTTTAAAGCAGTATTCGGACTGATTCTGTCATTTTCTCATTCTCTGCTCCCCAGCCTTTTAGGAGAATTTCTGATCATAATACTGGTAATTATCTGTGGTATCATTATCTTTCTCCTGTTCTACCAAGGAAATTAAAAACATGAAGTACCCATATATAACTGAACAAAGTTTCAGAAGAGATTCAAGCACACTAGATAGGACACGCTTGGCTATCTGAACTTAGTAAGAACTGGATGGCTCACCTTTTGCATATTAATTGCTACACAACTAAAACTTGTGTTCTGGTGCATACACTGTCCGACTGACATCATCTAAGACTTACATCTGGAGCACCCCCTCCATGGCTTACCTTGATAAGGAAATGATCCTGGAACCTTGACGGGAGCACCAGAAACAATGACGATCAATGCACCTGTCCCTTCTACATATGCCACCTATTAAAGAGCAGTATCACCAGAGGCCCTTTCCGAAGCAGCTACTGACAAATGGCTTGACTCATTGTTATCCTTCAAGTCCCCTAGAAAGCAGCTGCAACTAACATCGAGTGCCTCAAACGAGCAACCAATTACTGGTCCATTTAGCACAGCAAGCAAACAACAGCGTTATACCCAATTGACCCTTTATATACCTGGGTATGGGACGTAGTTATATACAGAAAAAAAGTGGTATAAAGGAATTAATACATACATTATTTTTTAAAAGAGCACATTTAATTACTCTCTCTCTCTAGTTTATCAATCTAGCTAGAGTATATCAAAGCATTTTTAGCAGTCTACATAAATAATGGCATCTAGTCAAGAGGAAAAATAACACTACATATATAAATACGAATATTTTTTGTACATACACAAAGAAATAACATAACACAAAACAACTCATACACATACGCTAACCCCAAGAGTACTTTCCACTAGTGTCCTCCCATTAATTCAGGAGGGACCACTAGGAGGTAGTCTAAACAGTACACTGAAAATCTTTCCGTTAGTGTAGACCTTCTCAGAGTACTGTCGTGCCGTGTCCAATCATTATTTTATATCTGAAAGTACTCTTGGGGTTAGCGTATGTGTATGAGTTGTTTTGTGTTAAGTTATTTCTTTGTGTATGTACAAAAAATATTCGTATGTATATATGTAGTGTTATTTTTCCTCTTAACTAGAGGTCCATTTAGCACAGCAACTTTAAATTGCAAACATGCTCTGTATGGATTTTGCAAAGACCACATGTATGCTGCATGTTCACCTGACAATGTGGGAATGCCCTCTGGTGAGAAGTGAACTCAACAAGGAAGTCGACCAACAAAGCATGGCCTGTATCCATCATATGCAACACAAAGCCTATACGAACTGTGAATTGCAAAAGAAAATATTTTTTCTCTCTCTTTAATGGACTCTTTTATATATATTTTTCCCCCACTTATTTTGAATTCGGCCTAGCTGTACTATCACATGTATGTTTATTCACCAACATAAAATGCTCCAGAAAGATTGTCAAATATGATTTTGGTATTATTAACTATAACGCAAGGATTACAAATATTCATGCTTTGCTATGTGAACTATATATTATCTCATATGTTTTATTTATCTTTTATATCTACAATGCACTAATGTATTTTACATTTTTTTAATATTATACTACTAGTATATTACATATAAATGTTTTAGACATGTATTTTATCCTAGATAATTGTAGACAATAACTTGAGAGCATGAATTTCTCTACACATTAGTTAAAAATCTTTTGGTTAGACACGCCCCCTATGACATCACATTCAGACGTACAAGAAGAAGATGATATGAAAACCTTAAGGTCCGACTCTCTCTTATGTAGGCTGTCACTTTATTTTGGTTCATGGAGATTGCCATTGTCCTCAACTTAGACAATGGAAGCCGCCTTATTCCCTGATTTATGCAGAATCATTGTCATGTCTGCCTTTTAACGCAGGTGTCACCAGACCGTATCTTTCTAGAAACTGTGACAGCATCAACTTCTTCAATTAATGACATAAATGTATAATCTAATGCAACATTTGCCTGGGTCAAATTGCTTATCACAATGTCAAGGTTAAATAAGAACACAAACAGACATATAGCCAAAATAATGTAGTCTAAATTGACATTCTTTTGCCTTATATGTTCATAAGGAAAAGTCTGGAATGCATACCTTGATGCACAAAGTCTATGTCAGACATTCTTAAACTTATGTCAGAAATTTCTGATAAGATTTAGCATAAAAGGACTGCCACTTGACAACTTACCAAGAGATGGCTTTCGCCCAAATTATCGCCCAAAATTCTGCCAGAGTTGGTCTCACCTGCTCTGCACACTTCACACTTTGCAGATGTTCCATCTTGCCTGAAGACTGAAGCTGATAAAGCTGAGTCCTGGAGGAAGACCGACTGACTGCTAACACAGGTTGGTATTTTTTCTTTGTGGGGAACACTGTCTTTACGCATCCACTGATAAAGATATCCTTTGTTGTCAACAAGGTGTTGCAGTATGAAGCGTGAGTAAACTATTTTTTGTACGCTTACTCTCCTTACTCCTCTAACCATACTGGGCCCTTTACGATTAGACAGTCTGAAGTGTTTACATGACCATAGAGGCAATGATCCTCAGATTAATCTTTCGCCACTGGTAAGAGGGGTGGAAATTAGGGTCACCAACCTCCACGTTATTTGTGCTATGAGGGCCATTAATTGACTACCAACTCACAGATTTAAAATCAGATTTAAATACAGTATTCTCAAAACCTTGCTGTAGAAATAAAGAATAGCAACTGAAAGACCCAACCTCCTGAAGAAGTTAAGTTGAGTGAGAATTATGCAAACCAAAAGCTCCTCATTAGCAACACAAAACAAAAGAAGTAAAACGTGATGTTCTAATAGGGCTCGCTGACTCTCCCAAAACGCTTTCAAAACATCAGTACAGAAGCACAGTTAAAATGGAAGAACCAACAGGACTCAATACTAGACTCAGACAGATTTAGATTAATTTGGTTATTGTATTAAAGAATCAAAATTCATTAAAATGAGCAATTTCTTAAGGACATCGGTCAAGAATATCACATCATGCATTAAAGCACCAAACATTTAGGCAAATCTTTATTGCGTGGTTATAAAGTTCAGTTGCAGAGTTACAGAATCCTACTACCCTTAAAGGCATAATGATGGTTCAAATTTCTACCAGCTCAGGTCCTACATAAAGGGAAAAAGTTCAGACTTAAGGTCCATCAGGGACGAGTTCATCAGCTTAGAGCTAAAGATATAATGGAAAATTTAAAAATATAAATGGCTAAGCAAAGAAGGTCTCAGTCCATCAGCTACCAATTGCAGAATCAACAAACAGTCCAAATTAAAAAATCGATCAGCATAGCATCCTCTCGCATGGTGATAAGGAAAAGTATGGCGTTTGGGCAAGAAGCAAAAATCAATAGTGTCGGTCAAGAATCAAGATTCAATAGTGTTGCGCCTCCTTTGGGATTTCTTCTATAGGTGTTTAGTAATGTCCAGTGTTGCGGCATTACACCACCATCGAAAGGCTATCACATATACATGTTCACATCATGTCACCTTAAATGGTTGAAACATCAAGCTGGTTTCCCATGATAGTCATGAGAAAAAAATTGTGAGTCCTCACACACCTAACATTGGTAGAAAAGAAATGCAAGTTGTGACTTAAAGCCATAGCTAAAATTCTACTCCCACAAATATATTTACTGTGCGCTTTGAAGAAATATTCAAGAATGTCAGGGGTTAGTCATGTACGGGACAAATAAGCAACATTTTTCTTGCAAAGAACAACCAACTGTATACAATCAGGGAAAAGGTCAGCACTACAGTAAAAGCATTTCAAGATCACCTTTACGATAGCAGCACATATTTAACTGAAATGAGCTCTAACTTTGACTTCAAATATTATGAAACTAAATTAATTCAAATGAAGAATGTATAAATGTTCACAAATTATTATTGCATGGAAATGGCTAACTAATTTTTCACAGCATTCATATAAATGCATGTTTCTCAAATTTCATCCTACAAAATTTGTTTTTAATATTTCATAAACTATAGTGTCTCTAGTACCATATTGCAAAATATCAAGCTTGTACTTCATTGCTACACATTTTTGCACCAATTTTTTTAACTGGTGCATTCTCAGCAAAGAGCATAAAAAATACTAGGCCACTTCACTTAGCATCACATTTTTCATCAATATACGTTAATAAGCAACAGATGCATTAAAGGTTCATTATCTCAACTCGTTTATATGTATTAGTATTGTCTTATACATGTGTTTACTTTATCTCACGTTTAATGCATGCTGTTCCGATGCTTCTACTACACTTTCCTCTGTTTCAGGTGTCACTGTATCTAACGTGTGCAACGTGTACTTTCAACCTTTAATGTCATCTGTGTATAAACATGTCATGTATCATGATTTTTAATATCATGCTTCATCAAATGTATGCAGTGTGTCTCTTCTCCCTAAGGAGTTCTAGACTCAAAATTTCTGTGCCTTTTATGCTCTCTTAGTATAGCGCATAGAAGTAGGCTCTAGATAACATTTTAAATGACATTTTAGCAATGCTGGAAATATTCATTTTGTTTGCGTAATTTATAACATTTCTTTTTGCTGTTTTTATAAAATTCAGTGTAGTTGTTTTAAATGTACTGAGAAACAGACTGTACCTGTAGAAATAAATACTTTTACCTTGAAAGTTTTTATTCCTTTTAGTACAGTGTGTGTGATACTGTGAATAATTAAATAAGGTTTGTGGCTGTTTCCACTGTGTCACTAATCCCTTTATCGGATTATTAGTAACCAAAAAGCAATACTTCTATGTCATTTACACATAAAATAGTTTTGCAGGTGTATAATAACTTGTCTTTCGCATTCATCGCAGGTGCATTGTACCAAGTTTACCCATGTCTCCTGTGGGTGGGAAAGCACACCTTGTAGATTTACGTCAAAGTTGTAACTAACACGACAACTTAATACCTTGCAACATCCCACTCCCAATACCGGTAGATGTATTCTGTGCCCCACCCTTTAAATAGCTCTATATGGGAAGCTCCTGTTTGTATTACGAAGTGAACAGGGTAGCATCTTGCCCGTGGACAGACTGTGTATGTCTCTGGGAAATGTGAACAGCTGCACTTGGTCTGAGTGGACTTCCATTGTGTTGACTGATGAATAACCCACAATTGCAGGGCTAAACACCAGCATTATTTCAAGGTGTGCAAAAAGAGGCAAGCAGTATGAGAAAAACAGAAAGGATATTGCTCAATTTCCAACCATTCACTAATGCAGGTTCCAATGCTTCAACTGCCTTCGCTCTCTAGTGGCACCAGGCACCAAAAACTGTCCCTCTAGACTCTTGCGGGTCTTTTTACAAAAGAGACACAAAACAACGCTAAATCTTTTGTTACATATTTATTTTCCAGCTCCAAACTTGTCCAGCACTGGAAAATCCCTTGAAAGTAGCGCAAAGCAGTGCATAGTGGTGCTTTGCATTACTTAGCACCAATTGGTCATACCACGGGTGGTGCCTGGGCGTACCCATGTAACCACTCAAGGCTTTTCACAATAAGACCTGATAACTTAAAAAAGTAGACAGGGTTTAGCGTAAGAAAATAGCACCCATTTCAAACAGGTATGTCCTATTCCGACTGCACTGTACAGCACATATACATAGGGCCACATGTATCAAGCAATGTTGCATTCGCACACGGTGCGAATTGGTAATTTCGGCCATTTGCAAATGCAAAATAGCCTTTCAAGATGTAATAAAGGCTTTGTAGTTGCAATTTTAGGTAATCAATAAAATTGTGATTATTTAAAATTGCGACTACAAATAGGGAATCGCCATTTGCGAATTCCTTTGCAGATGTACCAAGCATTTTTGAAATGCAAACTGTGCTTTTAGGAAAATGCTGTTACCAACGACTCCAAGTCAATGGTAACCATGTTCAAATTTTGAAAAATGCACAAAAATTAATTTTTCAAAGTGCCATGTAGTGCATACATGCCCCTTGGACATGTGTACACTTTACATGTGCACATTTAATTTTTTGGGGTGCTTCAGGGGGGGGCATTGGCCCCCTGAAACTCTTGGCTTTGCATTACCTAATATGCAATGACCAATTAGGTAATCGCAAATTAGCTAATGCAAAAACGTTTGCACCTATGGGCCTTTAGGTCAATAGGAACGAATGGAGTAGAATTACCTAATATCGATGACCTATTTAGCGAAGCGCTATTTGGTAATATTAATGACAATGGCGGCTGCCAACTTCCGAGAGTGGAGGCAAATGGGTCGAGGGTGGTTTTAAATGAAAACAATAAAATAAATGTTTAAAAAATTACTTAACGTGGTAGCTGCTGCGTCGTCATCGCTCCATCTTCTTCCTTTGTAATTCCAGGACCCCAGCTAACTCTCTTAACCAATCGTGGCACAGCTCTCACAGCGTCAGAACAGCACCAAGATTGGTGGAAGCAGGCTCTATCGGTGCTCGCATGATCACTGGAGGCTTTTGCTTTGTCTAACCCAGCTGTCATAAGACAGATGGGTTAGAGAGGTTTAAAGTGTGCATGTGTGACTGGCCATTGCAAGACAGCTGGCCAAAGAAACACGCGCACTTTAACCCCTTCTCTGCGGGGGTAATTCGCCCGCGGTGCGGGGGATGTGGGGGTCCGCGGCGCCGCTGTGCTCGTGACGAGCTGAGCTCATCATGACTCACAGTGGAGCTGTGCTCATGACGAGCTGAGCTCGTCACGACCCCGCCCACTGATTAATTCTCCCGCACAGGCGGGGAATTAATCGCACGTGGGCGGGCCGCGGCCGTTATGATGAGCTCAGCTCGTCATGAGCACAGCTCCACTGTGACTCATGAGGAGCTGAGCTCGTCATGAGCACTCAACGAGTTAAACATGTGCAAAAGGCATCCCACCCTCCTCCTGGCTGCTGCTGCCATTCAGCAGCGGCCGTTCCCCCATCCAACACTCCGTTCGAGACGGTGCGATAAAAAATAAAATGGTTATGAATTAACACCATTACCATTTTATTTTTCTATCTCTGGGTGCATTCCAGTGGGGCGATGCTCCTCCGCTATAACGGAGGAGCCGCCCCTGATTAAGGAATCGCTAAATCTCTGCCGATTCCTTACATTCATAGCATTTTGTGATTACCAAATAGCGATTCGGTAAAAATCGCTATTTGGTAATCAGAAAATGCTTTTTAGATACATGTGGCTCAGAGTGAGAAAAGGTTTCAAGTTAGTCTAAGCATGGTACTTCACACTGGAAGGGTTCCCTTCCAGTACAAAACCTATGCTAGACTCATGGTGACACTCGTGCAAAGGTGTGTCCCTGGCGCACTGCACCATATTTCTGCGCTTGCGCTAGGGAGAGGGGGAGAGAGTGCTATATTTCTGTCAATGTGTAGCTCTCCTGCTCGCTCCTGCTCACGCAGCGCTCCGTAAGAATCTAATAAATCGGCCCCTATAAAGGTTATAATCTTCGAAGATCAACGAACATTCTCAATGAGACGGAAAATAGGCATTAGTCACAACACCAGTGGACATGCTTGTTACAGTACAAATATTAGGTTTATTTCGGTTTGTAAAAACATTTATTACCGGAAGGTTGGCGGGATCATTTGCGTCACTGTCGTTGCTCATATGGCCTGGTACTACCTATACCCCCTCCTCCTGTGGAAATTTAGCTTGCAAACTGAACATTATCTGCGCCATCTTGTCTCTCCCCAGCTCGACACACAGGAAAGCGCACGGCAGCCATTTTAGGCACCCTGGTCTCTCCCTGCTCATTGCCGATCGCCAGCGCGTCCCCCTGGCGCTGCAAGCATCCCCCGCGCGCCGGCCACCCCCGATTACAGTAGATCAAGGCCCCCCACCCCCTGAGACCTGACCGGTCACACACACCCCCGGGAATTGGCGGAATATCCTGCTGTGTGATAGCCATCTCCTACTGCGGGTGGGGTGGGAACTTCTACTGTAGCTATGCGTGGGATCGGATCTGAGCCAGGGATTCTGAAGACGTTCTTTAATGCATCAAAGTGATCTCAAGAATGTGCCATGTATGATAAACCTGCAATAAAGTCATAAACCTGTGTATAAGAGGCCAGGCCTCAGAGATGCAGTTAGAGCACCTCGTGACGATACCTTGCTGTCTGATCTGATGTGTTCTGCTCCGACGGAATAAAAACTTTGTTTCCTACCTTCCAGTCTCCGGTGCCTGCCTCTTTCATTGGTAAATTATCGAATGGTATAAGAGGCGATTACCGCCGGGCAATACTTGAAAGGTTATCGACTGAAACTGCCGCTACCATTTAACAATTGGCGTCCCAAGCGTGGGGCCCATCAGCGACACGTGGATCCAGTGGGAGAGGTCCCGACGACAGAGTGAACGACTGCAACGATCGGGAGAGCTCCTGCCCGATAGACCCTCGTCTGGCAGCCGATCATCCGAACTTCACTGGTTCCGAGCAGACCTCTCTCGAGTGATCTACGGTCCTGACTGGGAACCATCAAGAGTGCCGCGGCAAATACGGAGAGCAGAGGACGATCGGGCGCTGGAGGCGGAAGACGAGAAACTGTCCACGCGGTCCGGGTAAGGTCGTGAAACACGACAAATTGCGAAACGATTGATTGATTGATTGAAAATACTAGTATTACTTATTGATTGTTCTCTTTGAGATATTCGCTGTCTACAAACGGGGAGGAGTAGAAATACGCTCTCTCTCTCTCCCTTTGCAGATAGTGAAGGGTAGGTAACGCAGACTTTTGTCCCCGTTGTAACCCGTCGTGCCTATCTTTATCTCCCCACTGATTGATTGTCCGAACATTGATTGTTTTGAAGAATAGTGCTCTTTGAGATATTCTCTGTTTGCAAATAACGTAGAATAGAAATATTCTGTCTAGTCTTTGCAAATAGTGAAGGGTAGGTAACGCAGACTTTTGTCCCCATTGTAACCCGTCGTGCCTATCTTTATCTCCCCATTGATTGATTGATTGTCCGAACACTAGTTGTTCGATATTGGTTCTTTGGAGGTATTCTCTGCTTACAAATAACGAGGAATAGAGATATTCTGTCTAGTCTTTGCAAGCAGTGAAAAGATAGGTAGTGCTGACTTTTGTCCCCGTTGTAACCCGTCATGCCTATCTTCTCCCCACTGATTGGTAGTTGGTTCTGCCCGGACCGCTTATTAGAGGTGAACCATCCGGCTCCACTGGAGGGCACCCCTAATAAGGACACGTTCACTAAATATGGACTAGTCGCCGTAGCTTATAGCAAGCTATGGCATAAATATACCAAGAAGGACCCCGAGAGTCAGTGGCCACTGATGGGATCCTTCGACGACCATAAGATAGAAATGCTAGAAATAGCTCTGCGTAGCAATAAGACGACGCCTACTATGCTTGACAGTATCGGCATGTGGCGCAAAGAAGCAACACAACGGAAAAAGAGGGAAGAAGTAAAAGCAGAAAAGGAATTACCAAAGGCAGCTCACCTTGCCGCTAGAAAGTTAGAAGAAGAAATAAAGGAGAGAAGGGAAACTAAACTAAGACAGGAGCCCGAAACATCAGGCCAGTACCCTGTTAGGACCCCCTCTATGCTCTACCCTGAGTTGTCCTCTAAGCAACGAACGAATGACGAATTACTATTAGGTCCCCCGATCATTTACATGCCCCCTCCATACGCACCCTCCCAATCGGTAGTGCAACACCCACAACCCCCAAACACGAGCGAAAGCAGTACAGGGGCCTCGGTCCTCACGGCCTCCGCGCCGGCCGAGCCTCTTGTACTGAACACAACGTCGGCAATAACGTTGGATGACCCTGAGATGAGAAAGAAAGATTCCACCAGAATGAATCGACTAACAAAGGATGAACGAGCAGGAATCGACAAGATAGTAGGGACACTGGTGGAGCGAAAGGAAAGTGAGGAGTATATAACAGACGTGTATAACTCGTATGCCGACAACCGCAGACGACACTTTGTCGTACGACTTTGTTATCACGCCCTGAATACATATGAGGATAGGTACCACGATAAAGGTCCCGAAGGCTTAGCGGCCCTATATAGGAAGGTAGACATTGGGGAAGAAGGAGAGGGCGATGTGACGAACCTCTTCACTCGTACACTCGAGGTCTATCGACACCTTAAAGAACACAGACAGACAACCAAAGCAGAAACTCCCATAGCGACTAAGCCCCAGGAAGGAAGGACTGATACCATGATGCCCATCAAAGAGGCCGCCCCCTACTGGGTCCCCCCACGAGGTCAGGGAACACATGACGACATCAACCACCAAGATGCGAAGGGAAGGGTTGTATATAATTGGGTCTACCAGCCATGGGACCGACAAGATATTTTGACCTTTAGAAAAACTCTACCCGACTTAAGAAAGAACCCGACTGCCTTCTACACCGAACTAGGTACAGCCTTAGGCTCAACAATAATGACTTTAGCAGATATCGACTTGTTCTTCGGGTTATGTCTGCCGGCTGATGTGTGGAAGCAAATCCGGAAAGTTGACCACGCTGAGCCGTTCGGATATACCTGGGTACAACTCGATACCATAGATAAACAGCGAGAACCGGGACAGAAACCCCCGAAAGCCATATTGGAGCTCCCAGACAAGATTGTACAGAAGTTGAAGACTCTAATCCCAGAAAGAAAGGTAGACTGGTCGATAGTGACGGCTTGTCGCCAGAAACCCCAGGAGGATGTGTCTGAATACTTCTCTCGGTTCGAGACTGTGTTTTCCGATTATAGTGGCCAAGACATGACCACCGCAACTGGACATCACCTCTTTGTCCAGAATTATGTGAAGGGTCTGTCACAAGAAGTCTCCCAGAAGCTACAGACCAGCGAGAGTAGTTAGGCAGCCTCCAAACCTGCAGCAATCCTCCAGATGGCCCAATAGTACGAAAACCAAAAGAACGAGAACGATAGGGCGTCAGAGAGGAAGAAAAAGGAACTGAAGGAGAGGGTAATGATAGCACAGTTGCAAGGGGTGACCATAGGAAGGGAACCCCCAAAAGGGAATTACCAACCAATCGCCCCTAGAAAGCTACCCCCTAGAGATTATACACCTGCACCCTACAACGGACGGAGAGACTTAGATGGGAACCAATGTGCGTTCTGTAGAGGGTTCGGACACTGGAAATCCCAGTGCCCGGTCCTTCTGGAATTGAACAAAAATAGGGACCCCAGAGACACAGCATATGACCCCAGAAATAGAGGACAGGGATGAGGATACACGAACGACGCCATCAACGACAGGCCAGGCAGACCAAACACCTTTGATCGCCCCCGACAAAACCAGTGTCAACAGTCCGACTATGAAAGCACCCATGACTTCGCATAGGACCGCCAGGGGCAAGGGAGGGATCCAGTCGAACTCCGTGTTGACCAGCAAGGTCCTTACGTCACTGCTAAGGTCTTGGGCACAAAGTCTCCATTCCTGGTAGATACTGGGGCGACGCGTAGTGCGTTATCTAAACGACTGATTCCTAGGGCACCCTTGTCTGGCTCACACGTAACCTCAATAGGCTTCGATGGAACGCCCTCCACTAACCCCTTATCAGCACCAATCTCCTTTGACTTAGAAGATAACGCCACTGACACGACCTTTCTGCTCTCCTCCAACACCCCCGATGCTATTATGGGACTTGATTTGCTAAAACATTTTCGGGCTACCATCAGATGCTCCCCAGACGGAGTTCGAGTCATCTTGCACGATAACCCAGATCTGTTCAGACCTTGTCACACACGACGTATGCTCTCTATAACCGATGCTGACCTGTCCCTACTCGACACGTTACCTTCACATCTATGGGCTAAAACCGACTCAGATGTAGGGCGCATGGTGATCGACCCAGTACACATAACCTTCCGACCGGACGCAGTGCTCCCAAAGCTCCCACAGTATCGGATATCGCCCGAAGGCGAGAAGGCATTGGTGGAAATCATCGAGTCCCTAGTCGATGCAGGAGTGGTAGAAGAAGTAGTCAGTAATGTTTGCAACAGCCCTATCCTACCCATTGTAAAAAAGCAAGGCGAGGGAGATGAGAAAGCATACCGCTTTATTGTTGACTTACGAGAAGTTAACAAAGTAGTCATACCTCAGTACCCAGTGGTCTCAGACATCACCTCCATCCTCACCCTGATTCCGTCCACTGCCACCACCTTTACCGTTATTGATCTCAAGAACGCATTCTTTTCCATCCCCATCCACCCAGACAGCCGCTACCTGTTCGGCTTCACTTTAAAAGCCCGTTCATACAGATTCTGTAGGGCACCCCAAGGCTACACTGAGAGTCCCAGCATTTATAGCCAAGCCCTCAAGAGACAACTAGATGCAGTCCAACTACCCGATGGAGTGGTGTTAATACAGTACGTCGATGACATTCTTTTGGCGGCCGACACCACTCCACTTGCCGTCACAGCCACCCTTCACCTCCTCCACTTCCTCGCGGAAAACGGTCACAAGGTCTCCAGGAAGAAGTTGCAATTCAGCCAACCCCAAGTGACATATCTAGGCCACCTACTATCCAAAGACGGGAGGAAACTTACCCCTGACCGAATTCAGACCATCCTAGAAACCCCTGTTCCCAAAACTCAGAAGCAAGTGCGGTCTCTAGTAGGCCTCACCTCCTTTTGTCGACAATGGTTGCCAAACTTCAGTCTTATTGTAAAACCTCTGCTTTCCCTGCTGGCTAAAGATGTCCCCTTCCCCCTCCCCTGGACACCCGAATGCCAATCCTCCTTCAAAGAATTACGAGACGCCCTCTGCTCGGCCCCAGTCCTAGGAACCCCAGACTACACTAAACCTTTCTCCCTCTACACCCACGAAAGGGAGGGATGTGCGTTGTCTGTCCTAACCCAGTCCATAGGCCCTAAACAACGCCCTTGTGCCTACTTCTCTGCCACTCTTGACCCTGTAGCCAGAGCTTTGCCCGCCTGCCTTCGAGCAGTAGCCGCCGCTGCTGTCTCTATCCGGCAAAGTGAGGGGATCGTGCTCTCGAACCCCCTCACTGTATTGGTACCCCATGCGGTTGACACCCTCCTGAACCAGACCAAGACTCAACACCTGACTAGCGCACGACTGACTGGTTACGAACTGACTCTGCTTGCACCCCACATCACATTGAAACGATGCACCACTCTGAATCCAGCTACTCTACTACCTCTCCCTGACGCTGACCCCAATGCGTCCCCTATACATGACTGCGTGACCCTCACCGACGAACAGACCAAGAGTAGGGTTGAACTCCGAGATACTGCCTTCCCGGACCCTGACGGAGAGCTGTGGGTGGATGGCTCATGTATCAAGCTCCCCGATGGCACCACCTCAGCTGCCTATGCAGTCACCACAGCCCGAACAGTTGTTGAGACAGCCCGCATCACACAGCGATCCGCACAGGCGGCGGAACTAATTGCTCTCACACGAGCATGCATCCTGGCAGCAGGGACAACCACAAACATTTACACAGACAGTCAGTACGCCTTCGGGGTAGTTCCCCACTTTGGGCTCTTATGGAAAGAGAGGGGATTCTTGACTTCCCATGGCACACCCATCCTGCATGGAGATCTAGTCTCTGCCCTGACCGAAGCAGTCCTCCTCCCCACACGGCTGGCTGTGATCAAATGCCAGGCACACAAGAAGGTGACAGACATTATAGGACAGGGAAATGCACTAGCTGACATTACTGCCCGAACCACAGCCGAGAATAGGTCCACGACCCATATGTACGTGACCAGGTCACAAACTGAGAAATGGAAGGATGCTAGGGAAACGATTAGGGATATCCAACTAGCCAGCACACCACACGAATTAACTGAATGGGCCCGGGTGGGATTGAAGGACGATGACGGTTGCTGGCGAACTAAAGACTCGAACAAATGGTTGCTACCCGACTCATACTTGATCCCCATGCTGACCATGGCACACTCCCCCGCACACATAGGGTCTGCCCCCATGATCAAACTCATCTCCAAAGTCTGGCACAACGACAAAATCCCAGACTCAGCCAAACGTCTGGTCCAACAATGCCTGGTATGCCTCCAACACAACCCTGGGAAAGGAACTGCTGTACCCCGGGGAGGGTTTGGGGTTCCCAATCACCCCTTTGAAGTCCTACAAATGGACTACGTCCAGTTAGAAAGGTGCCAAGGTTTGAAGTACGTACTTGTCGTTGTGTGTGCCTTCAGCAAGTGGGTGGAAGCCTACCCAACCCACTACAACACCGCTATGACTACCGCAAAAGTACTACTGAAAGAATTCTTCCCCCGATACGGCCTTTGTCGAATTTTGTGGAGCGATAACGGCCCCCACTTTGTAGCCGAGGTTATCCAACTCATCTTAAAGGGGCTGGGTGTAAAACAGAAATTCCCTGCGGTCTTCCATCCCCAATCTGCAGGCTTGGTTGAGCGACATAATGCCACATTGAAGCTTAAGATAGCAAAAATAGTTGCCACCACAGGACTGAAATGGCCAGACGCTCTCCCGCTAGCATTGCTATCAATGCGTTCTACCCCCACCAAACACCACTTAACCCCCTACGAGGTCGTCTTCGGGCGGCCCATGAACCTTTGGACTGCACCAAAGCCAACATCCATCCACGACGTCCCGGACGTCCTCATGTCTGACTATTTGTATAACCTAATTAAAACGTTGTCTGTTATCCATCAGCAGGTGCTGCAAGCCATTCCCGATGTTTCCAGGGGCCCCGGACACGACATCCAACCCGGTGACTTTGTCTTAGTGCGTAACTTCCAGCGCACCAAGAGTCTGGAGCCCCGGTGGACGGGCCCCCTGCAAGTCCTGATCACCACCCGAACAGCTCTTCGAGTGGAGGGGAAACGCAATTGGCTGCATGCACACCACTGCAAGAAGGTATCACCGACCCTGACGACCACGGACAACATCACCGCCCAAGAAGAACTTCTGGACAAAGACCGACCATCCCTGAGCCGCTGCCCAGATACAGAGACACTTGAGTTAGTGAAATATCCCGATCCCACCGTGCCATCCAAGGAAGGGTATAACTTACGACGAAAGGAGGGAACTTCGGCTAAGCAGACCACAAACTAAGTGGAAATCTCAGAGCGGTAGCCTAGTCACCTCAAAGGCCACCAGGAGAGAAACTAAACAAAGTCTGTGGTTCTGCCCGCTACCGAGTCCCTTGAAGGTGATGGAAGCGCCCGACATAAAGATGATGGAAGCAACCGGACGTCCGAAGATCCACTACAAAAACCCAAAGACTGACAGAATGCACAGCTCAAAAACTATTGCACTTTTCATTACCCTTCTCTTTTGCCTTCTCCTCATGGTCACCTTCTGGATCATGGAGGAGAGCACACCCGCTCATACTACATTGCTGACCACCGTTCAACCTACCACCATGAAAGAACACCATCTGATCTCACTTTCACCCCAACTCCGAGAAAGGCGTAAGGAGTTCTGGAATAACTCTTTTGTGCAGTTGCTCCACCAACACAATTTTGCCGCCGACGCCACTAATTGCTGGATCTGTGGATTGCTGCCACATGCCACTGGACACTCTATCCCTTTCATCCCTTCACCTTTTTCTGTCCATGGTTCCTGCCTCGCCTGGCTAATCCTCCTGCAGGAAAGCTACAAGGACAATGCCACTTCCGGCAAAACTGTGTCACACTTCTACCATGGGTTCTGGCTGAACAAAACTGGAAAAACTTCTGCCCCCTTCTGCCCTCTGAGATCAAACACTTCCTTTCACATGGACATCCCTGCCAAAGAACGAGTTGAAATGCAAGTGTTCAACAACCCAGCCAGACCCACCTTCTCTTACCTCCGGAAACGAACGTCCGCCACCCTGACAGTGGCCCTATCCGTCATCAACATCACTGGATTTGTGTGCCTCGAAGGCCTGGGGGCGCAGCTGGTGGGCCACAGCTCCTGCCTCATCACCTGAACATTAGACTCAGTTGATCCACCCTCCTTTGTTGCCTCCCCGAATATGTACTTCATCTGTGGTACTAAGGCCTACACCTGGCTCCCGAAAGGTTGGGGAGGCACCTGCTACATCGCTTTTGTCCTTCCTCCGACATATGTGGCTCCAGCAAACCATCACCGACAGAAACGTGCCAAAGACCTTGTACAAGCCGACTCCACCGGAGCACAGTTCCTGGATGCAGTAAAGGGACTTGTTCCACTCTGGGGTCCAATGGCAAACAGCCGTGCCATCCGCCACTTAACTCAGGCAGTCGAGACGGCGATGAACATTACGGCTGGCATCCTCGCCAACAACACTGCCGAGCTTCAGGCCGTCCGCCTGGTGGCTCTTCAGAACCGCCTCGTTCTAGATGTGGTTCTGGCTGATCGTGGAGGAGCATGCCGCATCATTGGGTCCAGCTGTTGTACCTACGTACCGGATAACTCACCCTCAGTCTACAAAGCAATTGAACACCTCCACAGACTTTCCGCAGAGGTTCATCAGGAGCAAGAAGGATGGTCCCTTGGGAGTTGGTTTTGGGACACTATTAAAAGTTGGGGATGGAGGCTGTTTTCATTTATCCTAATACCGATTGTGATACTATGTGGATGTTGCTTGGGGATTCAGTGTCTGCCACCTTTATGTTCGCTTTTTATGAACTGCATCTGCCCTAAGACTTTGAACTTTGAAGCGGAACGAATGAAAGCTCTGTATGAGGTGGAAGTTCGTAGTATTATGGGGATAGATCCGAACTAGACAAGCTGGCGAGATATGTTAAAAGGGAGGACTGTGGAAATTTAGCTTGCAAACTGAACATTATCTGCGCCATCTTGTCTCTCCCCAGCGCGACACACAGGAAAGCGCACGGCAGCCATTTTAGGCACCCTGGTCTCACCCTGCTCATTGCCGATCGCCAGCGCGTCCCCCTGGCGCTGCAAGCATCCCCCGCGCGCCGGCCACCCCCGCTCTCTCATACACAGGCCATAAACCCTCTCCTTCTGCGCGACCCTGCCATGGAACCACATCCCACGCCTGACCGACATCCCATACATGGTCATGCATCTCTTTGATAACCCCCTTCCTCTGCGCCCCATTGTCCGAACCGATCCCAGGCCATCACCTAGCCCTGCGGATGCAGTTTATTGCCCCTACTGTAAGGGAAACGCCCCACATCAAAGGGATTACAGTAGATCAAGGCCCCCCACCCCCTGAGACCTGACCGGTCACACACACCCCCGGGAATTGGCGGAATATCCTGCTGTGTGATAGCCATCTCCTACTGCGGGTGGGGTGGGAACTTCTACTGTAGCTATGCGTGGGATCGGATCTGAGCCAGGGATTCTGAAGACGTTCTTTCATGCATCAAAGTGATCTCAAGAATGTGCCATGTATGATAAACCTGCAATAAAGTCATAAACCTGTGTATAAGAGGCCAGGCCTCAGAGATGCAGTTAGAGCACCTCGTGACGATACCTTGCTGTCTGATCTGATGTGTTCTGCTCCGACGGAATAAAAACTTTGTTTCCTGCCTTCCAGTCTCCGGCGCCTGCCTCTTTCATTGGTAAATTATCGAATGGTATAAGAGGCGATTACCGCCAGGCAATACTTGAAAGGTTATCGACTGAAACTGCCGCTACCATTTAACACTCCCTTGTTCAGACCCACAGAATATCAGGGACAAGGGTTTAGTTGGAAAAGGAGGTCGTAGATAACCCTCGGCCGTATTTATTAACAAAATTAATCAAATATTAATTTTCACAAAACCAATCTTTAAGCAGACAATCATATTATTGACATTTGATTACATTTGATATGTACAGATATCAGATGGCTAACCTTAACATCACTCTAATACAAGTTATTTCCTATCCGAATCTAAGCATACATCATTCATAATCATAATGGCAATCATTTTCTGCATATCCATGTTTGAGCCTACTGCAAGGTCAATAACTGGTGTCAGATCCTTATCCCTTAAACCCCGCCCCCGCCTGAGTGCGCATGCGCAGAGGGCCCGTTCACCGTGAGGGTACTTCCCCCCCCAGTTACCCCCGTACGCCCTGTATACTCTCTCCATCGGGGGCCTTTGCGGTTCTGCGCCCTTTACTGGCGCCATTGTGCACATGCGGGATGGC
Source organism: Triturus cristatus (assembly GCF_964204655.1). Taxonomy (NCBI): domain Eukaryota; kingdom Metazoa; phylum Chordata; class Amphibia; order Caudata; family Salamandridae; genus Triturus; species Triturus cristatus. The sequence continues at coordinate 740,012,457 of NC_140585.1, forward strand.
CAACAGCCTAGGAAAAGCGTAACTCCCACCTCCCCCGCACCCATACAGCCACGACGGCTGTAACTGCCCCTGGAGAGTTCTAGGAGGGGACTCCCTTGGGCAACCCCATTCAAGAAATGGCGCCGCCCCCAAGGACCTTAAATTTACTGCTCACCAATCATGACCTTACCACCACAGGCCAGCATAGTTGCCTGACTATTTGTGATTAAGGATTCTACCAAACCCCTTCTCCCTATCTTCACCAGATCATTCCCTCCCAGATGTAGGATTATGATATCAGGACGGGGACCCTCTTTCTTCAGCAAATCCCCTCTAAAAACCCTTGACTGTTTCAAACACAGGCCCCCCTTCCCATGGAATGCAACTTATAGACCAGCCTGCTCTGCCGTGTGCCTGTAATTCCCTGAACAGAAAAATGCCTTTAAACGTGTCACATAGGAATGGCCAATAATCCAAACCACCCAAATTCCTGATGCCGGCATCGTCGCATGTCTTTCGTTTGTTCTTGTATGATCCGACGCGAGTTTCCCCCCCTGCGTAACAGGCTCGAGAAACTGTAGAGATTCAAACAGAAAAGACCTGCATCAGAAAACAGAGACGGGCTACCTACAACATGTGCAGCCGCACATAACGTTTGTAACTATTGGAGGACCACCTCCCAATTATTTTGACACTGCTGCTGTGTAGCCCTCTTGCTGTAGCCTCGGTCGCAGCCCCTATCCTGAACGAATGCGTTCCAAAGTGCGTAGGATCCAAACCTATCCGCAGAATTGCCATGTCCATGACCCTCTTAAACTGAAACCGGGTGAGAGGTGTAACATCTGCATGAGTTAATAGATTCCCGCCTCCCATAGCAGATCTCTGACTCAAAAATGCTTCCACTTGTGTTACTGGGCAGCATGGGTTGCCCTGTGCTCTTTGTAGAACCAACCCTTCACCCTGGGCCTCCTGATCCATCTTGGACCTTTTTGTGCAGATCAATATGGCATCGCCCTGAATTTTTACATGATCCACCTGTAACCCCCCATGAGCATCCCGCTTATTCTGCGTGACCAATTCAATTACGCAAAATGCGCCATAAAATGCTAAGGAAAAGGCCGCCCTGAATAATAAAGCTTCCCCTCTTGTCGTGCAGATAGCGTCCAATGCCTCTAGTAGGGCGGCTAGTGCCACCATCCCAATCGGATGCCTTGAATCGGGTGTACTCCCCTGAATGCGCTGCCAACCTTTCAAGGCCTTTCTGACTGTGAAACTATCAGTGGGGTCCCCTCTGTCCTTGGCTTGGGCAAAGAAAGATGTCGCCGCCACGTGTCGCCTGGCAGCCGCCACTGTGCGTCCCTCATCGTGCAATGTGCCTAAATAGCGCTGCAATGCCCTAGTGGTGTGCCACTCCTCCGCCCAATCCTTCCACAAAAAGGTGCAATATGCCCAAAAAAACCCTCATAGGCTTTCTTGGTCTTGGGGGCTAGGCTAGCTGCCACGAGGTTCGGTAGTTGGGGGCACCAATCAGCCAAAGTACTTCTGGGAAGGGTGTTAGGTTCGCGTCTGCAGAAGGGAGGTGTGTCCTGAAAACCTGCATCTTGGAGCGAGAGAGTGCATCAGCAGCATTATTCAACACACCTGGGACATGTTTAGCCCTAAACAGTATATTCTCCTTCACACACAAACGGACAATCTCTTTTAACAGGCGGAGGATCATCTTACATCTTGCAGCCTGCTGGTTGATGCATTCTACCACAGTCATGTTGTCAGACCAAAATATTACTGAATGGTTACGCAACCTGTCCGGTCATACCGTTAAGGCGACCCAAATAGGGAACAATTCTAAGAAACCAATGTTAGACGTTAAACCAGTTTGTACCCATGCGTCTGGCCACCTGTGCGCCACTCACTCATTGCCAAGTATGGCGCCAAACCCCACACTTCCCGCAGAGTAAGTCCATAAACCCAGCTCTGCAGAAGTAGTGGGTGGACTGGGCCAGACCACCCTGCCATTGAAATATTGCAGGAATGCCATCCAAATCTGCATGTCCTGCTTGACCTCAGCTGACAGTCTGGTATGATGATGTTTGTCCTGAAGTCCAGTCATGGCTTTGGCGATAGAGCGTGAGAATGGGCGTGCCATTGGGATCACCCTGAGGGCAAAGTTCAACTGCCCTACAGTTTGCTGCAATTGGTGCAGTGTCACCTTCTCCTTAGCCAAGCACTGTTGTAAGGTTTCTTTGAATTTCTTAATCTTATCTGCCGGCAACCGGAAACACTCCTGAACAGAATCTAGCTCGATCCCCAAGAATTCTATCCAGGTTGTTGGTCTAACCGTCTTTCCCGGCGCCAGCGGGACCCCAAAAACCCGCATGAGTGTACAGAATTCCTGCAATGCCCACGCGCACTTCCTGGAGCCCGCTGACCCTAGGAGAAGAAAGTCTAGATAGTGCATGATAAACTGGTGCCCTGTCACACGTCTAAGAACCCATTCCAAGAATGAACTGACTTTCTCAAAAATGGCACAGGAGATTGAGCAATCCATGGGCATACACTTATCCATGTAGAATTTGTCTTGGAACTTGAAACCATGCAAGTGAGAATACTCCGGGTGCACCGTTAAAAGGCGGAATGCCGATTCAATGTCAGATTTTGCCATCAAGGTGCCCTGGCCCAGCTCCCTGAGCATTTCAACAGCGTGATCAAAAGACGCGTATTTCACACTACAATACTCCTCACTGATGGCATCATTCAGTGAATTACCTCTGGGTGCAGACAGGTTATGGATCAACCGGAACTCTCCCTTTTCTTTTTTGGGAACAACCCCCAGTGGTGAACAAACAAAGTTATGTACCGGAATGCGATCAAAAGAGCCCATTATTCTGCCCAAGCGTAGCTCTTTAGCAATTTTATTTGCCGCCACTCCAGGGTTAGCCCTCACCGACAACTGATTTTTGCAGTCAGGCGTCCCCACAAAACCATGTGCAGGAATCCTAAACCCATATGTGAAACCTTCTTGCAGTGCCCTGGCAGTAGCATGACAGGGGTATTTGTTCAGCCAAGGGTTCATGGCCAGGACGTCAATGGGGGAATGTGTTACTCGATGGCCCATGCTCTCAATCCTGCTTTCTCTTACCTTTGTCTCTAGATTTTTTGAGACACTTAGATTCTGGGTGGGAAGGGTTTGCGCAAATAAAGCAGGCATGCTTAAACTTACATGTGCCTGGTGCCCTTGTACATGTTCTTCGGTTAAAATCCCAACATGTGCCCTTTCTCCCCCCACCACCACCTGGGCTATGTGACGGGCCTGAGTAAAGTGCCGCCTGAAAGGGCTGATAAGGTTGGTGAGGGTAAAACGCTTGCCCAACTTGTCCTCTGCTTGCTTGCGCTGTGCTAAACTGAAAGCCGGTCTGAGGTGCACCAAACTGATCCAACCAAGATATCGTGTCCACCATGTTCCAAGACAGAGCAGGGTCTGATGCTTTTGCCCTCCTGAAGTTAATGTCATAGAGTTTCCAACCCCATCCCGCGTATTCATCATGTGCCATGGTAATGCGGTTCTGGTAACATGCCATTTCAGCTTGAATGTTGGGGAAACGTTCCGCCATTACCGCCATAAATACTGAGAAACCCCTGATCCAATTTTTCAGGTTCTCCTCAACTCTGAATCGTAACAACTCGCTGGCCCATTCCCTAGGGAGCATCCAGTCTTTCTATTTCTTAGCTTCCTCCCTCTCCCTATCCCTCTCCCTCTCATCTACTAGTAAAGAAAACATGCTCACATAGCACCCTGACCAAATAAGCTCCTTCAAATCGCGTGACACATGCCTAGCCACATTCTCCCTCCCGGTACGAGATTCCCCCACCCCCAGCATAGGCAGTGTTTCTTGTTTACCTGCTGCGGTCACGCCCGCGGGCTCGGCCAGCTTCTCTTTCACTTGGCTCACCACCGGTACTTCCTTGTTGGCGCCCCCTGTAGAAACCCCATTAAGCGGTGTGGGGAGAGAAAGAGGCACCTGCCCTGTTCCTAATGGCCCTACAAACTGCGCAATCAGCTGCCTAGCCTCTGCCTCGGGGTCGCCCTGCAGCTCCTTCCCCCCTACAGCTGGTGACAATATCCCTGCCTTCCCCAACCAAGGCAGAACTGCCGCTAAATGCGCTACCAAATCTGTTGGAACCGGATTTATGGTACTATCTGTAGGAACCCCTGGATTTGGCACCCCTGCCCCCTGAGGTGTGGTGGCTACTGGAACTGCCGCTGCCGGGGCTACCGGCAATGACTCAGGTATTGGTTCGCCTCCGGGAACTCCCCCCAGCGGCAATGACGGGACCAGTGGACTCACGGGGACCCCCACCCCGATGGTCCAGGTAACCCACCCTCCTTAGGCTGCGAATTAGGTGCTGACGCTTTAGGCTTACTCCCCGCTTTCTTTGGCCTGACCCTCCTTGGAAGCGGATCCAATTCGCCTCTGGGTTTGGGCGGTGCTATGGTGCGCCTAGGTCTTTCGCCGGTCCCTTCCTGACCTTCAACCCTCTCCTTGAGATCCGCCAAATTCTTCCCTAAGCTATCCACCTTCTTCCATTTTTTATCCATGCTAACCATTTTTCGCATCATTGTTTCCATCATTAATTCCATGCGTGAGCGCTTGTCGCCCCGCCTCATTTTTCCTGCCATTGCCACTTAGGAGCGAAAGGCTTTGACCCTAGACTAACACCGCGTGTACAATGCTAGCTTAGTGCCCACCGCCAGTGATGATCCCACCCGTCTTAAAGTACAACATAAGAACGCTCACTTCGTCACTTACTGGTCCACATTGTGCCCCTCCACATATAATGAAAAAAACACTTTAATGACCCCACGTGCTGTCCCTTGACTGAATGCTACATAAACAGCATACTTAATGTGCGCACCACGTATCTAATGCGCTGTCGACAACCAAATCAGTTATATTCCTACGTATACAAGTATGCACATGCGCCTTACAGTATTACTATATGCTGTTATATCTTTACTCCCACTCTTTCACATGAAAAACCCCAGATCACTTGGTAGCTTCAAACTCCTTTGCGCTTTAAATTAGCAGCATGTAGAAAACACCCCCAACTCATACCCACATCTCAAATACCAAGATCACTGGATACTTCAAAAATCAATTGACATTTAAATATACAGCATGCAAAATTACTTTTCTAATTTGGCACTTAGCAGCATGCAGAACTCTTTGAAATCAATTGACCAGCATCAATGGGGCTTTAACCTGTACCCTTGGGAGTATGAGTCTCAGGTGCCTGTGCCTGTTGCTTGGGGCTTTCACGAGCGCTAACCCCGCCCCCTACGATGCCAGCGCGTTAGAGTGACTCTGCATATTATACCTTCAACACAGATATATGACACGCAAACCGAAAACTCAACATGTATAATGAGGGGAGTGAGCAAGGCAAGTGAAAGTTGAGGCGGTGAAGAGAGGCTGCGGGAGACGACACGCTGCTGCTATGCAGCGCCCTCACACGGGTCTCAGATCGTAAATATTAGGCCACGGAGCTCGGGCTTCTTAATCCGGAATAAATACTTTCTGGTGCACTTCAAACCCCCAACCAGCACGGGGATCGCCCCGTGAAAGCGCGCGCTTACCCAACCTTTACAACGGACCACCTTCATGACTACAGACCACCGGCACTGCGACGACGTCCTCACGCAATCGTCCCTTTGAAGCCGCTTTCCCGCTAGATACGCTCCTCGCCGCTGGATACGCTCCTCACCGCCCGACACGCGTGGATGCTGCTCCCCAAAGTCGTGCTTCCGCCTCGTTGTCGATCGCTTCTCCGCGAAAAACCCGACTGCAGCACCTGTAAAATGAAAAGAACAAATATTATCCAACGACCTCCTAATGAGGTTGCACAGTAAGGCTGGGGAGCGCGGAAGGCAACAGAGGTGCTCACTTGTTGCTCACGAGGGGAAGTTGAAGATAATAAGAGTTTAAAGAAGTTGATAAGTCTTTGCGCATCTGTGTAAATTAATATGTTTTCGTGTCAAGCAGCGCGTTATCATTTCCTGCCAAGTGGCTGAAAGAACCCCGCAATAGGCATAAAAGTTTAAACTTGGACAATGTTATCGGCTCGAGTTTAATTTTTTAACCAAATCCAAGGCTGATCGTTTCGCTCAATTACCTGCCATTTATTGTATTGCTTTGAGAATTATTAACCCCGCGAGCTGGCTTATCCTTAAAGCAGCAGACATCAAGGCACCGGCATTTCCAGGTTAAGACTTGTTCTAGATTGCTTTATGACGACCGTTTGATTGTTTTGCAGACTTGAAATCAGCTTTTTATTGTATATTCCTAGCATACAGAAACGGATGCTTGCCTTTTTTGCAATCCACTGAGCAATACGAACTTTAAAAAAAAAAGTGAATAAATAGGAAATCAGTATATCTTATATTTTTCAACTTAAACTGTTAATTTAGTAAACTAATGTCTCCAGCCGTTCCCGCTATCTACTTTTGATCAGTCCCCTGGTGCAAGAAACTCTTGTGATAGAGCCCTATACACAGCAAAATACAACATGCAGATACAGACTTTTGCAGGAGACATCCAACTCTTGTACACACAGATTAGTGAACATCTGCACTGCACACCATAGTGTCAGGCAGGCTGATTTATCAGTGAGCTTGGATACGAACCCCAGGAGGGCTCTACTTTGGGTTCCTTCTCACCCGAGCAAGGTTAGCGGTTCCTCCTTTCCTCCTTGTGAACATTCTCTATGAAGAATGCACGAAAAGCAGGAAACTGGATTCTAAGTGCTGTGTGAACTAGTGAGGGACTTCTATGTGTTACCTTCAGAGTTCTCAAATGTTCTCGGCCAGAGGCGCAACTAGAGCCAAATTTGTGGGGGGGGGGGGGGGGGGGGCTAAGAAAACATTTTGGGGGGGGGGCTGAATCTTTAAGCAATAGGTAGAGTGGAACTGCAGGGGCTCTTAGAAGGGGTGAAACAATAGCAAGGCCTCATTAACATGCAAATGGTTTTTTAAAGACCTGTGAGGTGCTCGGGTGCGGCTGTGTGCGTGCCCGGGAAGCTGTCTCATCCCGGGCTGCCACACACAAGGGAGGGGGGGGGGGGGCTGAAGCCCTTTGAGTCCAATGGGTGTTGCGCGCCTGTTCTCGGCCCATGAGTAGAATCTTAGTCACTCCACAAGTTTTCTTTCAATTCTGGGACTAGTTGTTCTGGTTTTATAATGGGTAAACAAGACTTTAAATCCCTGCCTGCGCCAAACAATGGTTTGGATAAGCTATCCACACACAGAACTGGTTCACTTGGGAGCTCTGTGGCATTCTGTCACAGCCTGGCAGCAGAGCTAGACCAGAAACCATGTGGCATGACCTGGGCAGACCGGACCCACACCAACCTTGCAGCCAGTAACAGGGTCAGGAGGAGGGCAACTGCATGGGGCCCTTCTAGAGTCAATCCAGGCCACAACCAGTCCACGAGGAGTGAATTAACCTCTGCTGCAGAGAGGGGAAAAACAAATGCTGCTCTTAACTTTATTAACCGGTTAGTGTTAGATAAAAGAGGGATTTTAAGTCAAATACCTAGGTAGAAAAATCGAGCGCCTCCATTTGTCACTGTCAAACTGGAGATAAATAATGCTTGCGGATTGTTATCCTATGTGTAGGGCGATAACTAAACTATATTAAAGGAATTACACAAGAAAACACAGCCCCAGCTGGTTACACTTGAGCCAAGACGCGCTCTACAGTCGGCCCTTGTGGCAAATGCTATTACTTGCAAAGGCAGGTGGGCCATGCAGGGCTCTGCACGTCAGTTTGGTAGTAAAGGTACCACAATGCTGATGTTCCAGTTCTGCTAAGTGGCTGTTGGGCTCAGCTTGAGGAACCTTTGGAGTAATGGTTTATCATGATGAGGATGCCATCTTTACTGCGGAGGCCCCCGAGGGCCTGGAAATCTCTGGGACCCTGCCTACCCTATGCCGTACATTTCCACCTGTGTGGGTGGGTGAAACCAGGATTCACGCAAAACCCTGGTGTCCTATGTAGGGCTTTAAGTGGGATGGAAAAGGTGGGGGTTTGGCATTAGAATAGGCATTGGAAAATAAGTGCAGCTTTCCAAGAGCTGAGGCCTATATATTTAGGGCCAGATGTACGACCATTCCAAATTGCGACTCGCAATTTGCCCTCAATTGTGAGTAGCAAATTGCGAGTCACAATTTGGAATGTACAACAGTGTCAGAGACACTGATTGCGATTCCCAATGGGGTCGCAATGTGTGAGGCTCATGAATATTAATGAGCCACTAGCAATTTGCGACCCCATTGGAAATGGCTGGCCCTCCCAGGGATGGTGGCCTGCTGGGCTCAGCAGACTTCCATGTCTGCGAATGCCTTTCAATAAGCATTTTTAGGTCTCGCCTGAGCCAGCGCTTTGGCGCTGCTCTGGCGAGAGCTTTAGTAAACGGGGATTTGGAAGTGCAAACTAGTGCTTTTCAGGCCTCCAAATACAGTGCATGTGCGCCGGGTGCGTGCACCATTTGTCAGCCTGCCTGATCACTTTCGCGGCCGCTTTGATGTTCTCAGTGAGCCGTGCGGCCACTGAGAACCTCAAAGCTGCCGCAAAAGTGATCACCATTTTCCACCCCCTCCCTTTTCAACGCGCGCCTTTGATTTGCAGTAATATTGTCCTTGTGCACGGCGTCTTTTTTGCTCGCGCACGGCCGGCGTCTCTTCCGCTTTGCTGCACGTTCGCCACCCGCAACTCTCACCAGTCTCCTGTTAATCTGAAATATAATTCCCTTTACCGTAACCTCAACAATGTTTTGGGATTGCGCCGTCCAGTCCTCTGGCATGTCACTGTTTCATCAGCAGTCCTTCAAACCAGCTTTTGATCGCGCACAGCCAGCGTCTCTTCCGCCTTGCTGCACGTTCGCCAGCCGCAGCTCTCACTAGTCTCCTGTTACACTAACAGGTTTCACTTCTCACGATGCACAGGTCACGTATTGTCGCACACAGGTGTAAACAAGAGGTCTAAACGTAAGGCGCTCCGCCCTTCCACCCCAAAGGCTTTGATCTCCGGGAAGGGATTAGCTTCCCGGAGATCAAAGGCACCTACGGTAAAGCGCTTGCCCTCTGCCAACGCATTGCCTCAGCACTCGATAATGGCATCTTCCCTACCTGTGGGGCCTCTACATATGTCAGTTAAAATGGCTCCAGCTCACCAGAACGCTGCCATGCCGGGTCCTGATGATAATTGGCTGTTAATCTCGCAAGTTAACTGCGCTATACTACAGGTGCCCTCTGCACGCTAGAATCCATTGGCCCTGCGATCAAAGCATACGGGAGCGATGAGATCAAACTTACTGCATACTATATACTGTCAAAATGGTGCCAGGATGACTGATCACTGCTGTGCCTAGCTCCAATAACAATTAACTATGAACCTCTGAATTAAAGGCAAGGAGCACACCCGCACAAAGTTAGTAGCGCTATACTCCAGGCCTCACTGCACACTAACATCCCTCGTCCCTCCAATTGGAGCAAGCACGAGCGATAGGGACAGTAAGCGTGAGCAACAGGAGTACAAACCAACTTAATTCTGCGTAATCAAATTAAATTAATTAAATAAGATCACACCAAAGCACTTCATAGCGGAAAATAATATATGTAATATATTTTGCGCTCACATCTTCCTTATAAATCAGCTTGCGACGTGTGGTTGGCCTGCAGAGGATATGCATAAGTACAGACCGAGTAGGAATCTGCACCAACAATTACTGCCATAGACTATATGAGAGGAACTCTATGGAAGTTTCATCACTTTTATCACACATCTCTCAGCCTCTCACATGCTCACAATGGTAAACCATATTTACCCACCAAAACCATCAACACCGAGTAACACGCTGTGGCCTGATTCTGATTGTGCAGGCTTAACGGCAGATTCCAGACACCATTGTTCAAACACGAGCAGCGCTTGTGAATGCATTTACCTGAGCACAAGGATGCAAGATCCACAGGCAAGCAATCTTAAAATATACTCTAACCTGCCTGCAAAAGAGCATACTCTCTCATACCATGCCTGCATTAGCCACTAGCCTGCTGCAATAGCACTCATAATTTCAAGGAGGGTGAATGCGCACAGATGCTTTGCTGATCACTCAGTTGTGTCTCCACAGCAGTGTATCTCTGGACTTTTAGTGTGACAGACACAAGAGAAGGAACGTGCCGATCTTTGACAGACACAGTCACAGGAACGTGCGACTCTTGTGGCCGCCGATACGTCAACATTATATCTGTCTTCTGTGCCAGAAATCTAAGGTAATCAATGTTGCTATTGCTCGCAAAAGTGAGGCTTGTCTACCCACAGGGTAGCCCAGGAAAAAGCTTAAACCCTTGCAACCTACTTCTGTACCTCCATCACTACTAATAAGAACAAGCATTTGCAATGCAACAAGTCTCGCATTTGCAAGAGTTATATTGTCATTGTAAATGTGAATGCCATTAATTTGTGTTTTTAAAACCTGCAAGCGGTGCGTGAAGACGCACTTTGTTCTTATAGTCCTTGCTTACGAGAAGCAAGACTGGCAGTAAAAGAGGCGCAGTTTTGCTTCTCGTAAGCAACAACTATAAGTACAAAGTGTGTATTTTCGCACAGCTTGCAAGATTCAAAACACATAAATAAAAGCCATTGTCATTTACAATGCCAATCGCTCAAACTCTTGCAAATGCGAGACCTATTGCATTGCAAATGCTTGTTTTTAAATGCAGCCTATTTTCCTTGAAGGAAAACGGGCAACATTTAGAAAAAAAAAAAAGAAACTTTTTTATTTTCTTTTTTAAGGGCAGGTAGTGGTCCCTGGAACCACCACTTGCCCTTAAAAAATATTTTTGGAGCCAGTCACAAAGGGGAAGGGGTCCCTTGGAGACCCCTTATCATTTGCTACTCCATTCCCACCCTCTTGAAGAGGGCGGTAATTTGCAAGTGTTTTGCGACCGCAATTGTGGTCACAAAACATTCCTACATAGGTTAGAGACTCGCTATTGGAAGGTACACCCTTGGCACGCCCCTTCCTAATAGTGACTCGCAATTCCTAATCAGCGAGTCGCAAATAAATTGCGACTCGCTAATTAGGAATTGTACATGGCCTTGTAACATTTTGCATGCACAAATGGGTCGCAAACCTGTTTGCGCATGCAAAATAGGGTCATACATCTGGCCCATCATAGAGTGGCTTAAAACATTCAAACTAAAATGCCTCCTGAACAATGTCTGGGTGTCTCTTGGTTTATTTCCTGTTATAGCATCCAGGTATATAACACAACAACAACACTTGTTAGCACTATCAAATAAGTGAGCAAAAAGTATTTTGTTGTGAATGATTACAATTGAAAATGTTTGAATGCAAAAATACTGGAATGTCTCATTCATCCTTGAACTTCCTTTCACACTGCTTTCCACTGCCTACAACCTCTCAGCTTTCTAGACACTTACACACATTTTCTCTCCACACATTTCTGAAATGCTCTATCTACATATCTCACACTGCATCTTTCCTCTTCAGCACACCTTGTCTTTCCATGCACATACTTTCTTTAATCTCTACCACTTCATCCCCACACACACATACAACTCACTCCCTGGCCGTAGGCACTGCATTTTCTTTTCCTTTGGGGCTGCCCACATTTGACACACTTTCCCACACTTACAATTGTAACATAAATCATCATCACTCTATCTGCTCTGCAGAAGGGCCAAGGATTAGATGTGCACCTTATTGGCCCACTGACAGGCATAGTGAGAAATTCACACTGCTTCAGCCTCAGCTCCAATTGTGCTGCGTCATAAACATCCACCACAGCCTGGACTCACCGAGACACCATACGGCGACTAGGTTCATAGACGGCTTTATACAACAGACACTTTGCTTGAAGAAATAACGACTGAAACACAAAACCTGTAAAAAGCAAGCAATCTTAGGAAATTCAAGAAAAAGTATGCAATGTGACCAGGGACTGCATTGCTAACATATTATGCCCTTAATGGTGTCAATCACTGAAGAGATATTCATCTCTGTTTTTGCCTGTAAAGTTAAGTACATGAATATTGGGCCCGATAGGGAACCATTCCAAAGTCAGTTTCAGGTACTTCTGGTCCTGAGGCCTGGCAGAAACAGGCCGGCTTAAAGCGATGGACCAATGCAATCCTATTGATGATTACCCCTTTGTTGCATGCAAGATTGCATGATGCCGCACAAGAAACACAAGGGAGCCAAGGAGTATTGTGTAAACATGGCAGGCCTCAAAGGAATCTCTGGGATGAGCATATCCACAATCAAATGGCTCCCAATTAACTCCGCAACTTCATGGATCTAGGCCAAGACAAAATGAGAATGTGGTTAAAGTTTGTTTACAACTACTTCGCACCAAACTTAAAATGGGGGCACAGGGTATAAACACGTAAAGGAAAACTTCATGGCCACAAGAAGACCCAACAGGAGGCTTGTACATTGATTATAGTGTACTGCTAAACACCTATCTTTGAAGACTGTATCTAGGGCCGGCTTTATCTATGGTGGCGACCGATTCAACAATGTTTGTTCGCGCCCCTCCATCCATGGTGGAGGTGGTGACCACCTCCACCACAGATTCTCTCACCACCACCTTTAACAGTGCCCCTCCAGTCTCCATAACTACTCTCTTTCAGATGCATTTAATTAGTTATATAGCACCAGTTTTAGGGTGTCAGAGCACTTTACATCACACACACATTACACAGAGACAATCAGTCATACGTTTATAAATCAGCATATACGAAATGTTACATAAGGCAGAGGACTACAAGGTGTAGGAGTGACTTGTCATGCATATTAGTAGGCAGTATAGTTTGAGTGCTTGGTCTGGAAAAGCACAAACTCAGAATTTAAACTGGCACACCATAGTTGGGGGTTCTCTTGAATAATAAGAATCGATTTCTACCCTAACTAACCCTTTTTGGTACATTAAATTATGTTCTAATCTATACATTGCAGTGTTTATGCAGTTCTTTGATTACAGTTAATAATTCACTGTTCTATATAAGGATTTTAATTTACAAACTGCAAGTAATAAAAGGATGTCTCTTAGAAAATCAGTAAACCACTGACCTATTTACATTACATGCACTTTGTGATCTGCATGGTACATGTTCTTTGCAGCAGGCATATTAAACCTCTGTGCTATTATATGATCAGTCAAAACCTCAACTAGACAAAACTCAGATCTTTCTTGCAGAAGAATATTAATCACTGGTGTTATCTTGATATTTTTGTTGTTGCCTGGAATTTGCTGGAGGCAAGAAACGTGGCAGCAGGTGTTTTTAAAACCAAAATAAACTTGCAAACACGACCCCCTGAAGTCAACACCTGGTGCGGTGACACCGGTCACATCGCCCTAGAGCCAGCCCTGGTCATATCAGATAATCAGATACAGCATTTGACTCCCTGATTCTATTTAGGGAGGGCTTATGCCAATAAGAAATGTAAAGCTAATATTCAGTTGGACGAGAGCAAATATTTACCATCATGTGGCATACATGGTAGAAAATACGTTGGGTAAGATCACAACGCTCCAAGCAATCTGATTTTAATAAGATCATTATAAGGTTCTCCTGCAATTGTTTATGTCAAATTTACTATGAATAATCACATCTGAGAAATAAGTAATATTGGGCGCCATGTTGCGGGGATTCTGCTCATGCACAGAACTATGTACAGGAAACCAGGACCTCAGTGAATTGTGGTGTACCAAAAAACTCACCTCTGTACCCACAACCCCTATCCGACTAGCATCAGTGTCTTATTCGTTCTCCATACTACAGCGAAGCTACCAATGATCAGACAACCCAGAACAAGCGACTTAGGGTACTCTCAGAAATGGTGGGAATCAAGAACACTCTTTCGTTTTTATGCTCATACAAGTCCACAACGTGAGTAATCAGAGACACAGAAAAGTTTAAAATGTTTATTTTTAACTACGTGCTCTAAGATGCAGTGTCTTGGCTAACATAAGCAGGCAAATGATTAGAAATAAACAATCAGCATTGTTACAATTCCATTAAAGACAAAGGGAGAATTCATGTTATAATGATAGAGGAAACAGGTCTTATAGCGCCTTGTGTACCACCCTCCCCTGGCTAGGAGCTAGTTTTATAATAATAGAAGGTCTCTAGGTTTGAACGGGGAACCCCATACCTCCAAGATCAGCTTAGGTGAATCACATCACAGGATCAGCAACGCTCTCTGTAGATGGAAATATTTTCTCCAAGTGCCAGCATCATGCATGCAATGCAATATTAAAGGCACCCAAGTTACAGATATTTGCAGCTGTGTGCGTGTTGTGTCTAGAACGTGGGCCGATCAACCTGAATCAACAGCATACATTGTTATTTGACCTTGAAGGATCCTGCACACAGTGTACAGACTGAGATCGCTGCGTAAGTCTAGGGATGTGAAAATCAGACCGTTCTCATGTGAAGAAAATCAAGCAAGCAGTTTTACTTACAATAACAGTTACCTGTAGTGTTGTGTGCAAAAGCGGCAGAGCGGTAAGATGGCGTTTAAACTTCTAAAACGCTTATGCTAACATAGCAATGTGTGCAAGCAGAACCCTCTCTTCACTACACCCTCCCCTGATCGGACCACGAACAAAAGGGAAGCAATTTAGGAACGCAGAGTTCAAGTTCGATTGAGACAGAACCAACTTCATATTTTGACAAACCGGATAATTTGGAAGTGTTAAATTCGAAGTTGCGAGGTGAAAAAAAAAAAAAAACACGAAGGGGCAGTATACTGCCCTGATTAGAGAGAAAAATAAAATAGTTAAAAAAATAATCTTTTAAGAACTGTTACGTTCTGAAGATGGACAAGTGCCAATTTAATCCATCAGCGTATAGGCACAGTATGTTGCAACAGCCTCCAAGAGGAAGTCATTGTTATCATCAGCAAAGGATTCAGACATCCAATTTATTAAAGTAAACGAACATACATGTTCTTCGATTGCCGGAGCCTCTAGCACCGGAAGGACAATCCATAGGCTACATTCAAGGTGGCCAGAGGTAGTGTTCCATAGTATTCAAGCATCCGGTTGCGAAGCTGGAACAGCCGGGGCAGGCCGTCCTGTGACACAGATTGTGCAGCCATTGCGGAGCAAACAAATCAACAGCAGCACACCGGCAGCCAAGGCAGGAAATAATAGTAACCCGCTGAAGATGCTGGAAAAAATAGAATGAAAAAATGCCGGTATCACACCAAATATTGTCTGGAACGAGGTCACAAGGCTAGAGCCCACATCTTTGAAAAATTGCGCCAAGCCAGTTGTTGACGAGGCATTGAATATATAGTGTGAATCAGAGAGCCGAAATGAAGTGGGAGATCAGTATTCAAAAGCGCATGCACTTCAGTGCGGGTGTTAGCTACGGGAAGGACACATGTTTCATGAGAGGAAGTTAGGGCAACTTGTTTTTGGGACAATAGAGCCCTTATTCTGCTCATCTTGTTGAACTCTGCTTTCAAGGTTGGTATGGAAGGCCAGATTGATATGTCGAGTCTCCCATGCGGGGGTGGGAAAAGCAAATTTCGACAGCAAACTACACGTTGGGTGACAGTTACAATGTACGGAATCCCTGCTAGCATCCCGCAACACGCTTCATTATTTAAAAGTAAATAACTACCGTTAGCTAGTAATGTGAAAGTGGGTGTTATAGCTGGCACTGGATTTCCCTTTAAAATGCAAGCTAAATTTGGGGCTTGGGTAATACACATGCCGTGCAATTGTTTACTTTTGCATACCAATGAGTGATCAGGTGTAGAGGTGCACTCCTCTCCCTTTAAATAAACTTCTTTACCCTCCCTCAGGCACCTGTATGTGAATGGCAGTGACCAAACTTCATGGAGAAAAGCGCTACCCAGTGGTTCATATCTGCCTAAGGCATAGTGCTTCATACATGAACTGAACTTAAACAAGGGAAAAGGTAGGGTTATTAACCCATGAATGAGCCATACAGCCAAGTTAGATTCGGCCACAGAAAATTGTAAAGGTTCAAATTTTTCAATGTGCAATAGTGAATATGTTGCATCCTTCATGGACATGAACTGTTGTTTTTCAGTTAGGGTAAACGGTAAAAACAGAGATGAGGTATTCATCTAGTCCCAAGGAACTTTCCCAGATTTCAACGTTTGTAAAGTCCATGCAAACTGCATTATGAAACTTAATTAATTTTGACCATGATATAAAACAGACATTTCATCCTGTACAATATCCACAACCGATGAAACAATATTATCCAATGTGTAAATTCTCGAAGAAAGAGTATTAATGCTATTATCAATGACAGCAAGTACTTTTTCTAAATTAGCTTGATCAATAGCTCTCAGTCTAGAAGCAGCTTCAACTTGAGATAATTTCCAAACTTCGTTGTAAACAGCATATACCCATCTTTTGGACCTGCCTCCTACAGGGCCTTTGACAATGACATTCAAATCAACATCATCAGTCAATCGGTAAAAATGAAGTTTAACTGACGCTAAGGTGGAATGTTTAAGCCAGTTTTGACATAATTTGCCTAGAGAAGAGGTAGTAACAGATTGGGAATTTTCAAAACGGGCGTCTACCCTGATCTGTGTATAGCCCGGGGTCAGACCCAGAAAACGATGTTGGCATGTATCTGAATTTTTTTGCCATAATAACCATCCTTGAGGATCCAAGTTGGAAATATTGAAGGAGGTATTAGTAAGTAGGGACTGCAATTCATCAAGGGAAATATCTGTGTGATTGTCCTAGGTAGGATAAGCACCCAGATCAGGAATGATTGGGGAATTATTTTTTTTTAGAAGAAGCCAATCCAAAGCAAGTGGTTTTAAAAATAGTAGAATTAAAAAACAACATGTGGTTGGGGATGAGGCATGCACGATGTAAAGCCTCGGTGCCCTGCACCTGCCAGCTTTTAGAACCCCAAACAGATTTAAGATCAATAGTATCTTTCCACAGCTTATAGTCCCCTATAGCTCATTCATCCATAAAGGACTTTGAATACAGTAATATAGTGTGTGTAAGTCTAACTTTGAAAGTCGATTTAGCAGACATTTTGAAATAAAAGGCTTCAGGATTGGATTGACTAAAATCCATAAAATATGTAAATTTTTTCAATAGAGTAATCAAACTATATTCAATGGGAGCTGGGCAGCGTTTCCATTGTGTATAATTAACCACATTTCTATCTGTATTTGCTTTATGCAGGAAATGATTGCCATAGTGCTGGTAACAAAATAACTCTGCATAATTCGCTGAGTCTAAATACAAATCTTCAGCATCAAAATCAGCATAATATTTCAAATCAGAAAAAAGAGCCTCAACGGCTTGGACATCCCAATCATCAGAGCATATGTTTTGATTCACAACATCCCCCATAGAAACACGAAGTATATTGGGGACATTAATCACCTCTGTAGGGCCATGAATTTGAAATTTTACAGCATCGCATACAATCCCATCTAACACAGGCCAGGCAGTAATATTGACAAAAGTCTGGTCCCTCTTCATGATGTGTGGTGAGGAGTGGGGTGCCAAAGTTCCATCAATTAATCTAATTGCAGATCTTTCGGTAAGATAATGTCCATTTACTAGATGAAAAAAGACCACCACAAATCCAATCAACATGAACAAAAAAATAGATATGAGCACCAACCAAATGTAAGTCCAAGGGGGAATTAAAAATGTCTTTTAAACCAAACACCAAAAATAGAAATTTTCAATGGGGCACTCAATGTTGTAGAGTTAGTGTCAAATGAAAAACGTGACTGGCCTACTGCACATGTCTGCACACCAGGCAACGACACATCTGTGGGATAGGCATACTCAGTATCTTCATGGTGATCACCAACTGGTGCATTCAACAATGGATTAGTAATTATATGCATCTCGATGGCAATGTCAGGCCTGTTCGTATTTGCCGAGGCCAAAACAGAATTTCTCAGCATTGCTGGACAAGAGTCCGCTGGAGTCATACTAAGAAGAATCAGCCACTCGTTGTAGTCTGACATTGTCAATGGAGATGTACCTGTTATCCTTGCGACCAGGTAGTGGAGGTAAAATGACTGTTCTTGTACCCTGCACGCCAAGCACTGGAACAGGTGCACGATAAGAGGGGCCAAACTCCTTCTTGTTCTCCACCTTCTCACGGACCAGGTCACCGACTCGAGGTAGCTAGCCAACTACCGGAATCTCAAGTGCAGCATCAGTTGTGGTGGGCAAGTGTTCCTTTGCAAGACTGTCTCGAGCCTCTTGTAGGTTCTGTAACACATCAGAATGATCAAAGGATGCGGCCGACGCCATGTCTAGACCATCAAGGTCCGGGACAACATTTTTTATGCCAAAGAGCATTTCGTAATGGGTCCGCCCCGCCAGAGACCTTCTAGGGAGATTATTAAGTGCACGTTGTACGCTATACAAATGGGCCAACCAGTTTCTGTCAGTATCTAAAACCCTAGCTGGCAAGGATTGCTTTAAGTCATGGTTCATTCTTTCCACAACAGAATTGCCCTCAGGCCGGTATGGAGATGAAAATTTTACTTGGACCCCCAAAGACCTCATGGCTTCTTTGTATGCCTTAGAGGTGAACGCCGGACCCTGGTCCGAATGGAGGGTGCCACATGCAAAAATTCCCACAAAGACATACAAATCCTAAATGACAGTTCAAGCATCAGCACTCCTTTGTGGCCAAACCCATAGAAAGCGTGTGCACGAATCCACTGCAACTAAGATGAACTTATACACAGTATCAGAGGAGAAAGGAACGCAGTGATCTAAATAAACCCACCCAAGTGGTTTATTAGATATGTACAACTGTGTTTGTGGTGGACGCGCAGCAGATGAAGGCTTAATTTGCTGGCAAATGTCACAAGTAAGGACATAATCATGAGTCTGTTTATATAATCCGCACTACCAGTAACGTTGCTGCAAGATAGTGTCAGTCGATAAAACGCCTGCATGAGCCGAGGCCATGCCTTCGTGAATGGCTGTTATCAAGGAAAGCCTGTGGTCTGCGTTGGGAATCAATCTGTCACCAACTTCGTTAATTCTCACATAAGAAACTTTATCAGTACTTAAATGATAAGAGTATTTAGAAGGGAAACCTCTAGGGTAATTATCTCCCTTCTCGGTTGCAGCAACAGTTGCCAAGAAGTCATCATCAATTTTACTTTTGGATCTTGCAACTGCTGCTACCAAAAATGTCGCCACTGCTGTTTTCGCTGCTTCGTCAGCTAAACTGTTACCAACAGCGTGTACTCCTACGCGCTGGTGACCAAGAGTATGAATTACATTCACGAGAGGCAGATGTTCTTTAAGTTCTGCAACTCGAACCCAAAGCATTTTATGTTTGATTGTGCTACTTTTGGAATCACGATATCCATTTTGAGTCCAAAAGAATAAATTGTTTTTGAAAGACTGAACACAGTAGTAAGAGTCACTTACAAAAAGAGTAGTCACACGAGGATAAGCAAACTCTAGTGCAAGCACCAGAGCACGTGGCTCTGCCAACTGGGCGGTACAGTCCCCTAATGTCCGCGTGTGCACGACATCAGACTTGAATTCGCCATTCACCATGGTACCTACCACTATTGCGCAGGCCGCTGAATAAGCATGCTTAGATCTCATCGCCTGTTGCGCCGAACCGTCAGTGTAAATGATAGAATGGTAATCCTCAAGCGTTCGTGTGGATTGAGGAGCAGGATGAACAAATTCATACTGCAAGTACTCCTGAGTTTGCAATGAGGAATCAAAGATAAACGTGACATCCGGAGACTTTAAAGAAGTAGCCAACTGTATCCAACGTGGATGCAAAGCTTTAGAATTTGGTACACTGGCTCTCGTCACTGCCTCAAGGGTAGGATACGGTGTGACAACAACATGCGTTTCCCCTGCAACAGCGCTCTTTCTTTTAGAATCGCCATCTGCACAACAGTCAATATTTGTTAGACTGAAGAAAAACGCATTTCAGCCGAAGTGTACAAGTGTGACTTGTAAGCAATAGGGACTGTGTCTCCCTCATTAAACGTCAAATACGTGAAACCCACTGCGCCCGGCACAATTCTTATTACCAGGTTTGTGTGGTTGTTACGTGTCTGTAAGTATTAAGATTTAAGAAGATCAGACTACAAGGATTGCAGTATAACAGTATGTTCTGGAAGCCAGCAAGATTTGGTAAAAGTAGGTTGTATCAAGGCATATAGCAGCTTGATACGCTGAGCATAATCAGGAATGTAAGTACGCCCGAAGTTGAAAAGACCCAACAAAGATTGAAGTTTTTTCAGAGTTGTTGGAGCGTGCATACAAGCGCATTTCTCCAGGAAGTGAGGTGCTAAACCTCGTCCTTCGTTGTTGAGCTCGTAGCCCAAAAACATCACTGTGTATTCTGCAATGTGTGATTTTGCAAAGTTAAATTTATAACCGAAGTCCGTAAACATGACAATGATGCAGTCAACGCGACACAGATGCGGCCATAATTCGTCATCTGTGAGATAAATATCATCAACATACGAGTACGCATCAGGGTCAATGCTCTCCAACAGTGAGACAACACGTGCGGCAAAGATGCCTGGGCTGTTTTTATAGCCCATGGCTAATCTTTTAAACTGTTTTTGATTGCCGCCAGAAGTAAATGCTGTCCATTGACTACTAATAGAGGACAGGTTATGACTATAAAAGCCATTTGAAATGTCAAGTGTGGTCTGAAACCTTTTTTTCACAAGACTATCAACTAGGGCAGAACTGTGGGTATTCTGTACCGCGCACGTCCGACAATGAGAGTTCAAATGCCGATAATCCAAAACTAGGCGGTATGACCCATCAGGTTTGGTTACAGTGAAAAGAGGATTATTCATAGGTGACACACATGTTTCAATTACACATTAATATTCCAATTGTTCAAGGATTTCTGCAACGGGAGCTTTCGAATCTCGGCGCATGGGATATTGGGGTTGTGGCTGTGGCATTGACCGCAACGGAATCTCATGGCAGGGTGACAGTTTATCCCATCAGACCTGAGTACGGTACAACGCCCACTCTTCAGCAAAGTTCTGTGCCTAATCCTTAGGTACAGTGTGTGCGAAAGAGGGGATGATTACCTCCTCCCCTCTTGGAGCGGCCAAAACGAAAAGTGGGGGCCAGTCCGCCTCCGCTAATAAAATGTCATGTGTATAGGTCAGATTCTCCCCAAAAATCCTTTTTATTGTACGTTGTGTGTCACCTTCAATTAAAAGTACTATTTCATATAGTCTGTCAGGGGGAGCCACTCTAGTGTCAGCAGTTTCTACGGTAATGAACGTGTCAGTTGCTGTCGCCTTCAGATACGGACGCAGTGCTTGCCACACTATTGTAACCTCCGCCGTGCTGTCTAGCAGCGTTGGCACCCATGTCAGGTTCCGAAGTTGTGTTCTCACTATCTGTAATGACTATGATTGGTATCAGTTCCTGAAAAAGAAGAAACAAAAAAGGGGGAAAGAGATGACACACAACAACCTGGTCAGTTGTGGGTGTTAGGGAATGTCTCCAACATAGGTATGAGTATGCAAAGAAAGGAAAAGTTACTTCTGTGGGGTACTAGTTGTGCCCTCACACACCCTTGCGAGTGTCTAGCATCATCATTGGGCACTGCTCCTCGTGGGGGTGGCGCTGCATTCCCTCTCACGGGCCCTACTAGAGGGCTTTCTGACGGAGATCTTTTAGGAGTTGCCGCATTTGTGCATGTGGGTGTGTGGGTTAAAAGGTGAAAGTGGGTGAAGAATAAAATAATCCAATAGGTACCCTAGTCTTTTTTATTTGGGGGTCCTATGGATTAGGCTAAAATATTAATCACGGGGATGGAGATGCAATTTATGCAAAATGAGAGGGGAAAGGAAGGAAATCGATACCGCTGCTCTCAACCCGTGTGGAAGTGTCCCTAGTATGATAGGTGTGCAAAAGGGGTCGACATGTTTCGCGCTGTGAAATGGTCGATAGTGGATCCCTGAGCGCTTCATCAGGACCAGTAGAAAGAATAAGAGTATAATGGGAATCAGGGATGGAGACGCCCTATATTCTCATGGAACCTATTAGTTGAGGTTGTAGTTGAACAAGTATTGTCGCTGGGATACGTTCTTATGCGTATACCCTGTTCACAGCCTAGTGGAGACAAAAGAAAGGGGGGGAACAAAAGGGGGGAAGAGAGTACAAACCACATCAATGATATGGTAATGGCCATGAGACTCTTATGTATCATGCACGTGTACAGTAATAGTGATCACATGCATCCAGGTAGGTAACTCTGTGAGTGTTCGAGGCTATCCAGGGCTGGTGCTGTGATAAGTCGTCTAAAGTTGATCAGTAGACCAACTAATCTAATCAATCAAGTCATTACACTAAACAGATTCGTGGGTAGATGTCAATGGACATGGATCAAGTGACTGAGTGTCCAATTGCATGCATACCTAGACATCAAAGGTGCGGACTACTGCTAATGCCTAAATGCCAGGTTAGGACATGGTGAGAAAATATCTTAGTCTCGGGCGTGGATCCATCTCAAAGACCTCCCTGGCTGGATAAGGAGAGGTCTGAGGGTGGGATCGTAGTGAAAATAACCTGACCAGTGAAGTGCGCATGGGCGGATGCTGCTACAATCAATATGGTCCAATTTCAGGAAAAAAGAGGTTGCAGGGATAGCGAGTATAGAAGGACCAATAGTGTGTATTACAACGTCTATACACTGTTAAAACCTGCTGAAAAGAAGGTTGACAAAGATACAAATCATACCCTCCCTAGATTCGAAGTGGGCTGCTTCAGCGGTGGCTCGGGTGTATGAAGGCAACTAAAATACAATAACGAACAGCAAAGAGTCGGTGCAGTGTATCGTTGGCAGGTTCTTACCTTACAAGTGCGCGGTTAGCAGCAGCGGGGGATTTCACTTACTTCTCGCCTTCCTTCCGTAAAAAGACGGGTAGGTTTCCGTAAACCGGAAACCTACCCGTCTTCCGGGACCGCTGGTAAGGGTGAAAGAGCAGCCCGGTTATTGTATTGCCGTCAATTAGCCCGATCTCGTATGCAGATAAGCACGTCACGGGGAAGCGACGGGGAAACTCTCGTAGGAGTGATGAGGTATGACGGGCGGCCATATTGGAGTGTTCAAAAAAACCTTGCGAGTGGTTATAAAGATGATTAGAAATATCTTATCCGCTCGCTACTTAATAGGGTTATGAGAAGTGTATATGTGATAATGTATCCAGTGCACGCTGAAGAGAGTCGTACCGTAAGACTGAGTGTGCGCTAATCGATATAAATATCCATGTCAAAGACATCATGGGATTAGTATGCGCCCGTGCTGTTGTAGGGGAGGTCAGAGTCTATCCTCCGTTTAGCCGCATAGCATATTGTCTCACATGGTTAATTCTTAATTTGTTCGTAAGTGGGCTGCTTCCGATGAAAGGAAGTGCTAAGATGCGTAAGCTCGTGTTGAGGGCTCTCCCTCTAGCGGCAACACGGCATCGTGGATGTGTGCTGGGCGAAATGCTTGTGATTCACCAAACGTTAATAGCAAGAAGATTCTCACTATCTGTGGCATACCTTGCGGTTAATGCAGCAACTTTCATTTTCTGAAACTGAGGGCGTTGACGTGGAATGTCGTCCTGCTTGCCTTTACCATCCACTGGGCGGGGCTGCTCACATCCTTGCGGGGGACCCTGACCTCTGCCGCGTTCTCCTCCACCGACTTGTGAGACCGATGTTTCCTGTGAAGAACGAGGAGAACATTGATCAGGAACCTGAAATCTATCAGGAGACCTAATTTGGCGCGATCGCGCAACTTATATGTGCGTTCCGTAGACATTGGTGATGCAGGACGTGACCCCTGTTTCTGTTGCTGCTTCCCCTGTTTTTTATTTTTCCAATTTCGTTTTGGAAAAACAGGACGGTCATCTTTAGCAGACTTAACCGTCTGAGTTAGCGGTTGTGCTGCTATTTTAGCAAAAGGCTTAACACCCAAACTATTGCGGCCAATGGTTTTATAAGCCTCTGCAATAATCTTTGGTAACTGCCGGGGTTTATCGGCGTCGGCGACGAGGCGTAACTCATTCAACACTTGAAAGTTAACCGCATCTCCCTTGACGTTAGCAAGGATTAAATCAGCAACTACGTCAAACATGCCGACAAGCCTCATTCCCAACTCCACTGCCTCCTCCGAACCGTGCTCATCCTGAACACGCTTAATCACGGAGGGCAGTAGAGTCATAGACGGTGTACCGAAGCACTTCGCGTAGACTGCTGCAAATACTTTACCCCAGTTCTCACAATCCGTCACCTCAGGTACTAAGTCTTTCTGCAAACTAATCGAGAGAATCCTGTGTTTTTCCACAGGAGTCATATTAGGAAATACTGCTTCCACCTGGTCAAATTTCTCAGCAAGCCAATAAGGCATATCATCCTTATTCTGGGGGCGCTTGCCCATTACTGAATTAACCATGACGGGACTAATAGAAATCCCAACAGGTCCAACTGGTTGCGTCGCAACCCCAGGAGCCCCCACCTGGAGGTTGCGTGAGACGTATTGAACTAAAGCCCTGTGTACCGCTATCAAGGCGGTATGTAGCTGACCTATGCCATCCACTGGGGCTTGCAAATAACGTGGATGTGCTGTGAACCTGGCCAAGACTGGCCAAGTGGCCCCAGGGATAGACAAGGGGCCTAACCGAACCGGAGTTATGGCGTGGGGGAGGGCGCCAATAAACCAAACACGATGCTGCCATCTCCTGTGTCTTATATGGTGTGTAATTCGCAGGTATTGCAGTGGGATTGTAAGTATGGAATATCTCATCATCCGCATTCACTGCAGGAAACGTAACCCAAGAGTAGAAAAGCTCGTAGGTGAATGCTGCATCGGCACTCACCACAAAGATTACTGACATACCATCATCGGGCACCCCAAACTGCGTCAGATGACACCGGAGCGGTGCGCGACTATGCGGTGCTATATTAATATCGCACATGAGGACAGAGAGAAGACAATCTACATGAAAATGTTGCACAAAAAGGGGCAGTAATTCAAAATAAAAACTTTTTATTTGTCAAGCTTGCATGAACCTATAATTTATTCATATAGGTAGGTTAATCCGTCACTTCTGTCAACCGGAAACAGGAGTGAGGGTGTTGTGAACAAATATAAGCACTACTTCTAAAGCGTCTCGAATACAAGACCAAACGTTAGGTGCGCCATGCTGCGGGGATTCTGCTCATGCACAGAACAATGCACAGGAAACCAGGAACGCAGTGAATTGTGGTGTACCAAAAAACTCACCTCAGTTCCTAGAACCCCTATCCGACTAGTCTCAGGGTCTTATTCGTTCTCCGTACCACAGCGAAGCTACCAATGATTAGACAACCCAGAACAAGCGACTTAGGGCACTCTCAGGAATGGTGAGAATCAAGAACACTCTTTTGTTTTTATTCTCATACAAGTCCACAACGTGAGTAATCAGAGACACGGAAAAGTTTAAAATGTTCATTTTTAACTACATGATCTAAGATTCAGTATTTTGGCTAACATAAGCAGGCAAATGATTAGAAACTAAACAATCAGCATTGTTACAATTCCATAAAACACAAATGGAGAAATCATGTTATAATGATAGTGGAAACAGTTCTTATAGCGCCTTGTGTACCACCCTCCCCTGGCTAGGAGCTAGTTTTATAATAATAGAAGGTCTCTAGGTTTGAACTCCATACCTCTAAGATCAGCTTAGGTGAATCACATCACAGGATCAGCAACGCTCTCTGTAGATGGAAAGGTGTTCTCCAAGTGCCAGCATCAGGCATGCAATGCAATATTAAAGGCACCTGAGTTTCAGATATTTGCAGCTGTGTGCATGTTGTGTCTAGAGCGTGGGCCGGTCAACCTGAATCAATAGCATTCATTGTATTTGACCTTGAAGGCTTCTGCACACAATGTACAGACTGAGATCGCGGTGTAAGTCTAGGGATGTGAAAAACAGACCGTTCTCCTGTGAAGAAAAGCAAGCAAGCAGTTTTACTTACAATAACAGTTACCTATAGTGTTGTGTGCAAAAGCGTCTAAGTGGCAAGATGGCGTTTAAACTTCTAAAACGCTTATGCTAACATAGCAATGTGTGCTAGCAGAACCCTGTCTTCACTTCAGTGACCTTTTAGTTAAATTATCCAAATTAACCACTGATGGTAGAATATTATAGATCGTTTTAAAATTTGATTATGGTAAGTATTTCTGAAGCAGAAAACTTGAGTAATATGTGCTACACAGGATCCATGTGCAAGACACTGGTAAGTGCAGAATATTGCATTACTCTCATTAGACATTACACTGTCCTTAAATGATGATGTCTTTTGTCCACAACAACTCCCTTCAGCACAGTGCTTTATTTGAGCCAGTGGTTTCCGGTGCACAGCACCTGCACTTAATTGTCAACACCGGTAACTGTGACAGTCTGTCACAATGTGGTGCTGTCTGAATAATTTACAGATGACCACAATGATGGAGCAAGGACTTGTTTATGTGAGACTTGCTTGAATTTAAGTCACTCGTTTAACCTATTAGCATAAATTATTAACTTTGTTTCGTGATTAATCCTTGCACATTACAGTTACATGGATAAGACAGTGAAGCTTGCCTATGTGTTTACTCACCATTAATACGGATAGCGTACTAAAAACACGGCTCTAACAGGGAAAACTTTACTGCGCATGAGTCAATGTGATGTCTAACAGCTTTGGAGGGAACTTCTCGCGCATGAGCAGAAAGCACTAACATGGCGTCTTCAAGACCCACATGCTTTGCACCTGCTTTGCTGTCTAGAAAATGCTTTATTTGTTAAGAGCTAATGCAGGGAACGTATTAATGAATAAAGGGGAATAGAATAGATGTAGGTGGTATACAGTGAAATCATTTATTTCTTGTATTAATATTTTCTCTTTTGACCTTTTATTAGTTCATATTTTGGGCCTTCTTGCCACAACCAGAGCCATTGAGTAGAAGCCTTCTGCGCATGTGTGACCGCTACTTTCCCTGAAAGAATGATCCCATGGTTGGACTACATCCAAGGCCACCGACCACTAAACCCTGGGAAACTCGGATGTCGGAGAAGCAGTAGCTGAAGTCATCTGAATATTATTGATTAAAATGTTGCTATAATGAATACACTTGGGTGGGAAATAAAAAAAAAATACATATTAATAAGGGGATGGCTTTGGGAAGAAGGAGAAATGCTATGCCATCATGGTGTGATGACCAAACATCCCTTGCCTGTCCAATCAGAAATCTGTATTTTTGCGACATTGCAACTTTAGGGGGTGGTACCTGAATCCCAAAAGATATAACTAAGGTAGTTTAGTTAGTTGAGTGTGAGAGATCCTGAGAGAATGCTGAGAGGGGAGATGCTGCCAGAGTTATTGATGCTGTGAGATGCTGAAGAAGATTCAAACAGAAAATTACGTATCTAAAGAAATTGATTATAAAGAAGATATCAGAAGAATCTCGAGGAGGAAGAGAGTGTCAAGAGAGGGGTGCGACGTGTTCGGCGGTTTAGAGAGGTCCTCTGTCCTGTCCTGATTCCTGTCCTGATGTCTTTGTCCCTGATCTTTCCCGGGGACCCTCACCAGCCCTTTGGCCAGGGGGTTGGTCTTCACACCATCTGTGGTAACTGTTAAATTCTTTTTATGTTCCTGATGTGCTACTGTCGCTATTCTCTCCTTTCTAAGCAACGTCAATCTATTGAAGTTGTGAGTGTATTTGAATTGATTTAATCTTCCTCCCTAATGATTGAAGCTGTCCGCGGTGTATTTGAATTGTTCACTCACATTTAAACTTTAGAT
The DNA here is from genome assembly GCF_964204655.1 of Triturus cristatus. Taxonomy (NCBI): domain Eukaryota; kingdom Metazoa; phylum Chordata; class Amphibia; order Caudata; family Salamandridae; genus Triturus; species Triturus cristatus. The sequence goes on from NC_140585.1 coordinate 740,040,346, forward strand.
AAAGGTTTTGAAAACTTCCTGAGTCTGTCTTTATTATTATAAATTAATTACTGCATTTTAGAGGTTAGGTACATCATCACCATCAACTAGTTCCAACTAATTTGGTTAATCGACCAAATGGAAAGAACTTATTGATCAGTGATAAGATTTTGGAAGGAAATGAATTATTGCAATATTGATCAATAGGTAAACAAAATGTTTCCGCCCCAGTGGCTAACCAGGTGATAAGGTGTATGTGTTTTGATGGGCCCAGGTGAATATATGGTATTGGAGTATCTGTTGGTGCGCCACTGGATTAGTTTTCTGGTAGCAGAGTTATGTTTATTATTGATTAGTTTGGTGATGAGTATTGATTATTGATTATTAATTTATGTTTTAATAAATCCGTCCGCGTTGCATTTTATGTTGTCTGGAACACGGGTATGGTGATGTAGAGGTGGGCCTTACCAAGGCCTACTGCTGCAGGGGTTCGCCCTTCTTTGCGCACTAGTCCTTGGACCAACAAATGGAGATTGGCACAGAAGCTGTAATATCAAAACAATAGTTTATAAAAACCTCATGAGTGGAACTACATCTATACAGAACCCTCAGTCAATGTATGAGGTAGTACAAGGAGTACAGAAACCATGGGCCTTTTATACCCACTTTGCAGCTGAGTAAGCATGAGAGCTCAAAAGGAGGCTGTACAAGTATACACAAGAATAGCTATTCACATATATGGAGTAACAGAAAATACTTAGTCAACAAAGTGGGAGGGGTGATGAAGTTGCTGACATCAGTTGAAACAGCCTGACAGTTACACACTAGGACAGGTGCATTCAGCTACAGGTCTTTCTGAGCATGTGCAAGGCTCTGACTCAGTGCTGAAGGAGTTAACTGTACCAGATGACACAAGCAGAATACAGGGGCTATACTTAATGGGGACAATCGCTACCCCGTAAGTGAACACTACACGAAAACTCACCCAGATGATATGTCCCTTTGGTTCCATGGAATTGACCATGTTCCCATCAACGCTAGGGGCGGTGATCAAGAGTTACAGGTCAGGCAAAAGGAGGCAAGATGGATTTGCCGCTTGAAAGCAACAGAAATGGGCCATAATACTGATAGGGAGCTTCATTACTTCCTTGGATAGAAGATAAGATGATGAGTATATAAAAAGAGAAAAAATGCCTGTGATGTTTTTGACAAATGTATATACTGTTTTTAATAACTAATTTGGAGACATTATGGTGTTAGGAAATTGTTTGTAACTGTTTTTCTTTTCCAACTTTCTTTTCCCTTCTCTTTTCTCAAGTACAATTTATTCGTATTTGCGATAATTAGTACTTTGCCAACCTAATTGGTGATGTAATCCATTTTGGTCAACCCTTACATTTAAGGCTGGTATAGGATTTTATTTTAAGATGCACCATTCACATGTAGCTACAATTGAATTTACGTTGCTTTTTATGTCGATATCATTTTTAGATACCCTAACATGGCTGCTACAATAGCCTATGTGATAACATGAGTATGACTGTGGGATAGTAATTCCTATTCACATGGGCTCACAGATATTTTTGAGATATTAATCTCATTCATGCCAATGTATGTAAATTCTGATTTTACATGATTTTGGTCTGTGGGTATATGTCTATTCTTTGTTGTTTCTTGTATTTATTCTGGGCTAATGTTCTTGATTTCTATTGTTTGTGTCTATTTATTCATTCGGTGTATATTGTGATCTATATATGTATTATATATGTGTATTTATGTGAGTTTTTTATAATTATTACAGCCCTGATGAATTTCCTAAGGCACTAGGGAGCGAAACGCGTTGGCTGTGTGTCTGTTTTTTATCAAGCAACAGCAAATAAAAAGAAGAAACTATTTCAACTATAAATGGTGGTCTTGTATGACTTCTAACGGAGTGCACCTTCCTTTCTTGTGTGGACTTATACATAGATGTAGTGCTTCACTACATTTCAGTCTCACAGGCTGTGTGATCCGCAAAAGCATCGCCCTGTCCTATTTTATCAGTCACTTTCTTGTGTGCACTACACTTAACAATCGCTATTTTCTTTGGATATGTCATGGCAGTAAGGAGATTATGTACTAATTCTCCATGCACTATTTGTGTCCCATGTGATGTAAGGAAGCCTCTTTCCTTCCAGAGCATTCCAAAATCGTGAGCCACTCCAAAGGCATAGCGGCTATTGGTATAGATGTTAACAGACAAGTCAGTACTAAGTTCACATGCCCTCGTCAATGCTATCAGCTCAGCCGCCTGAGCTGACTTCTGTGGAATGCGAGCTGTCTTAACGACCGTCTGAAGCATTGTGATTGCATATGCAGCTGATGTCCTGCCATTAGGTAATTTCAAGCAGGACCCATCAACCCATAATTCCCCATCAACATTTGAAAGAGGCGTATCTTGCAGGTTAACACGACCCTATGTCTGTTCCTCAGTAAGGAATATAGTCATGAGGCTCTTGTGACTAAGACTGAGTAGCTGGGGATGGCAATAGAGTAGCCGGATTAAGAGTCGAACATCTTTTCAAGGTGATATGAGGGGCCAAGAGTGTCAATTCAGAAACTTGTCAAGCGAGCACTAGTTAAATGCTATGTTTTGGTCTGGTTCAAAAGGGCTTCAACTGCATGGGGTACTAACACAAGCAATCTATGTGATAAGACTATGCCCTCACTCTGACGTATGGACACAGCTGCCGCTGCCACAGAGCGAAAACACCCAGGCAACGCACGTGCAACTGGATAGAGGACAGCTGAAAAATATGCACAAGGAAGCTGCTTATCACCATGTGTCTGTACTGAAACTGCAACCATCCCTCTTGTGTACATAGAGTATAAAGGCTTTGGTGTAGTCTGGAGTGCCTAATACTGGTGCAGAACATAGAGCTTGATGCAACTGTTGGAAAGCATTCTGACATTCAGTAGTCAATGGAAGGGGCATTGGAGTGTCTTTAGTCAAAAGGGCCAACAAGGATTTAACAATATGTGAAAAGCTAAGGATCCACTGCCTGCAATAAGAAGTAAGGCCAATCAATGCACGAACATCCTTTTGAGTACCGGGCACAGGCGTGTTTAAAATAGCTTGGATGTGATCTGGTGTGAGTGCACGTCCCTCCTTCGACAGGAGGTGACCTAAATAGGTAACCTGCTGTCTACAATATTGCAATTTCATCCTAGAAACCTTATGATGGTGAGAGGGAAGAAAGGAGAGCATTGACAATGTTCCTTCTTCACATTGGTCAGTGGTGTCTGCAGCCAACAAGATGTCATCAACATATTGTATGAGAGCTACCCCTTTTGGCACAGGGAAAGAATCAAGCTGTCTTTTCAATGCCTGGCTATAAATGCTAGGACTCTCAGTATACCCTTGTGGAGCTCTACAAAATCCGAAAGATCGATTATTCAAAGTGAAGCCGAACAAATATCGTCTGACAGGATGAATAGGTATGGAAAAGAAAGCGTTCTTCAAATCAATCACAGAGAATGTAGTTGCAGTCGGAGGAACCATGGTAAGGAGTGTCGGGATGTCAGAGACTACCGGTTATTGGGGCACTACGATCTTATTAACTTCTCGTAAGTCAATGATAAACCGGTATATTTTAGTATCAGTGTCTTTTTTCAAGATGGGAAGGATAGAACTATTGCAAATATTGTAAGGGACTTCTTCCACAACCCCTACTCCAATCAGATCTTGAACAATACATATTAGTGCCTCTTCACCTTCTCGAGAAATGTTATTTTGAGGCAGTCGAGGCAATGAAGCGCCCTCCTTCACTTGAATATGGACTGGTGGGATAACCATTTGACCCACATCAGTATCTGACGTAGCCCACAGAGTACTAGGTAGGGATGCCAAAGCAATATCTTCTTTAATAAGACAAAACCTCTCAACCATGGGATAGTTATCATTCAAAATAGCATGCACGCCTTCTGGGGAACAACGTATCGTAGCACGAAAATGTTTGAGTATATTGAGACCCACAATATTGTCCGGTGTGTTAGGGGAAAGCAAAAAAGGACATGCTGCAGTAAATTTATCAACATGAAATGCAAGTCGTTGTGACAGCGGGCTAAGGGAAGGTGTCCCATCGAATCCTATTGATGTGATTGTTAAGCCACACAGGGTAGCCCTAGGAACCAATTGTTTAGACAGGGAGCTATGGGTAGCTCCTATGTCAACCAAAAACTGAACAGTAGAACCCAAAACGTGTGCGTTAACATAGGGACCCTTCTGATCTACTGGGACTTCAACTGATTCCTTACCCCATCCTAGGCATTCCTATGCATAAGCAGAATCCTTCAAATCAGCGGTCGAATAATCGGACATTTGATATTGGTTGCGTCTGTCAAAAGTGTCAGAAGAATTCTGAGTATGCTCTACTGCCTCAAACCTAGTGCGATTATCCATGCCTCCCCTATTTGCTGAGTTCCCTGGGCGGCTTCTCATTTGTCCTCTACCACGCTGATACTGCTGACCTTGCAAAAGTGGACACTCAAAACGCCAATGTCCAATCTCCTTGCAATAGGCACACTGATCAGGAGACAAAGTAGCTCGAGGAAAAGGGGGCACAGTAGGGCGGTACATCACACGTCCGCCTCTACCACTACCTCTGTAAGATGACCCCTAAACCTGAGCTAACATAACCTTTGTTTTTAAATCCTTAGCCTTTTTATCCTCGTTGCCCTTAGCTTCCAATTCCTGACGTTCATAATACTGAGCCATAGTCAAAAGAGAGACTGGGGAAGACGTAGTCCATGAACTCTCGCTGGCCTTTAGGCGACTAGCTATTCCTGGCAACATGTTTGCGACAAATTTGTCGCCGAACAGATGCCTGCCCGTGTCATCTGTCAATGACTGGCCACTAAAGTCATGGAATGTCTCCTCAAAACGTGTAAAGAAATCAGAAACTGACTCATCTGGTTTCTGCTTACAAGACGCTAGCATAATCCAATCTATCTTTTTAGGAGGTATGAGAGTTTTCAACTTAGTTATTATAGCCTTTGGGAGGTCTAATATTTCTTGTTGTGGTTTCTGTGCAGGTTCCCTTTCTGCATCTTTCCTCTCTATTTCCTTCCAAATTCCTCCAAAAGCTGCATGATCATCTACTTTACGAATAGATCTCCACATATCAGGAGGTAAAATAAGCCCAAAAACATGTCAATATCAGGCAGTCATAGTGCAAGAACTAATAGCTCCTTCAACTTCTTCATAAAAAGCAGCCGGATTTTTCTGCGGGTCAGGTAAAGCAGCTTTAAGAGCCATGACATCCGCTCTACTCCAAGAGGTATAGACCCAATTGTAAACAAAATATCCCTTCGCATCAGTTGAATCATTATCGTCATCTGTTCCCGCACCCCTAGGCGGGACATACAAAGGCGCAGCTTCACACATTGGTTTCCCATGAACTACAATATCCTTATCTGTCCCTGGATCTCCATCCTGTGGCACGGGGGTCTGAACTGTTTGTTCAGCTGTAGCAGCTGCCTTTTTCTCCTCTCAAACGTAATACATAAGTTCGTAGTTTAACCACACGTCTAATTAAATCGGCCACCTGGTAAGGGAGAAAAAGACCGTCACTCAATTGTTTATGATCATTTTTTATATCAACAGGCTCTAATTCTTTGGAATGTTTCCTGAACCTTTCAATTACTTCTCCAGTAAACGACTCTGTAAAATATAACTGCTCTGACTCCGGCCATTGCTGAACATTTGCTATAAGACCTGGAGTGGAAGTGTCACCACAAGCTGCTTTTCGGGCAGTAGATCTAAGAGTGGCCGCACGGTCTGCGGTCAGAAAGGAGCGAGTCTGTCGTTTAGCATCTGATTCTGTCTTTCCCTGATCTGAGAAAGATTTGTCATCATCAAAATCAACCTCGGGGGCAGAGAGAAATGTATATGGAGGCGGAGAGCGATCTAATAGAATTGAAATGTCCTGAGGTTTTTCAGCAGAGGATAAAGGGGGCGCCGGACAGGGTATTGGCCATTTACCTGTAAACAACGCTCCCTATCGTCTCTCTCTTTTATTTCCTTCATTTCTTTATTTTTCATCTCCAACCCTTTCGCATAGATATTTTTTCGCTGTTCTTTTTCTGATTCTCCCACATTCGTACACAGTCAAACATATCTTGTCTACTTTTGCGCTTAAACACACATTGTTCCACATACTGAATCTTTCTAAGATCAAATGACCCATTTATTGGCCATCGCAGATCAGGATCCTTTGTGGTGTATTTATTCCACAGTGTGATATACATTATGGAAGAAATACCGTCTTTAATGTACATATACCTATTTGGTGTCCCCTCAGGGGGAGCCGGCTGATTCTGCTCTAGATCCATATTGGTACCTCCAAGAAAGCAACACATCCTACGAAGTGTGCTTGAAACCGGCATGCCAAAAATATGATAGCATATATAATATTATAACAAAATAGTACTTAACAGAATTTGTACTGTTCAAGAATTCAAAAATTAGAGAAAAATCTCCTCATTACCTGCCTATATAATTTGCAATTTTATATATACCCAAACAAATCCAAGATTTTGGCCAAACAAACAAGAAGTGTCCCATCAAACGACCTTACCAAACAAAAGTCTCCAGCCTCCAACTGCCAAGCTCTGAATCGACCAAATGGTCTCTGCACGACGAACGCCAGAAGGGATGTCAGTCGAGGACCGGCACCACCTGGAGGGTCAAATCGGGAAAATTGGAAAAGCACTTCAGTCTGCTAAGACAAGGGTCTCCTCACGCGGTGTACATCCTTAGTGAGATTCCAAACCTCCGTCAAGACCACTCCTTCGGGCATCTGAGTCGCCCATAAGCCCCACGTGATGGGCGCCAATTTGTAGAGGTGGACCTTACCAAGGACTACTGGTGCAGGGGTTCGCCCTTCTTTACGCACTGGTCCTTGGACCAACAAATGGAGATTGGCACAGAAGCTGTAACATCAAAACAATAGTTTATAAAAACCTCATGAGTGGAACTACATCTATACAGAACCGTCAGGTAATGTATGAGGTAGTACAAGGAGTACCAAAACCATGGGCCTTTTATACGCACTTTGTAGCTGAGTAAACATGAGAGCTCAAAAGGAAGCAGTACAAGTATGCACAAGAATAGCTATGCACATATATGGAGTACAGGTCAATCTGAGCATGTGCAAGGCTCTGACTCAGTGCTGAAGAAGTTAACTGTAACAGATGACACAAGCAGAATACAAGGGCAGGCAATAGTGAAGAGGGAGAAAGCACATGGCGAGCACATGGCTAACTAAAATAGCTGCCAAAAACAAAATGGCTTCAGCTCATGCTAACAGTGATCTCTGCCAACTTCCACAGTGATACCTGGAATTCCCGGGAAGGAATAGCGAGTGATGGAAGTAGCCACACTGCTTTGAGGTTACTCGCCAATAGGTTTGAGAAGCTATGCAGGGCTGGCAGTGTTAAATTAGGGACTATTTTGTATAAAAGTTAAAGTGATTGGAAGCAAAGAGGGGCATATCAGCAACAACCGGCGATAATTATCGCTAAGCGCACTTAGAGCTAGGATAATTACTGCCGGCTAGCGTGGATTTTTATCGCTGAGATAGCGTGCTATTAGCAACGCTTATCTCAAAAGCGATAAAAATCCTAGCGCTAACTGCCTACCGTGTGATTATCACTGGAAACCCAGCGATAATCTCACGAAGTGTGGTGTTAGCTTGCTGATAGGGACTCACAAACTTAGCCATGATATCCACCTTACATAGGATATCATGGCTAAGTCAGTCCTGAAGCAGGCGTAAGGAAAGTAGCGATAACAGGGGTTATCGCTACTTTTCCTGCCGCTATGCTTCATAGCGTGGAGCTTGATGATAGGAGAAATGTCACTTAGCGACATTTCTCCTGTCATGTCAGGTCAGGAATGCCCACTTTGCATCTCATTAGAGATGCAAAGCTGGGCGTTAGGAATCCCGACGCTAATGCAAGGTTTCACGCATTAGCGTGACCTTGCTAATTAGGCGATAAAATTATCGCCGCTTTTCGGCCGAAGACGGCCGCAAAAGCGGCGATAATTTTTTATCGCCAGCTTGATGATATGCCCCAGAGTTCGTTGGTGAAACTTTAGTTGTTATATCACCTAGAAAGGGTAACACTGAAGGAGCAGCAAGTTCTTCTAAGCTTGAGTGCTGGCAAAAGAGTTCGCTGGTGAAACTTTGGTCTTATGTAACCTGGAAAGGGTAACACCGAAGGAGTAGCAGGTTCTTCTGAGCTTGAGTGAAGAGTAAATGGAAGACTTTACTCAATGAAGAGTGAGCAGAAAGTTTTACTCGCAGTGTATGAAGAGTAAACGGAAGTTCTTACTTTGTGAAAAGTAAGTGGGATGTGTTACTCGCAGTGAAAATAAATATATCCTTTGTTTAGTGGAACAGACAGAGTAGCGAATGTTTTTATGTTGTTACTAACGAAAAATTTAATGAAAGTATTGAGAAAGGTTTTCGCATTACCTTGTGAAGGGAGGGTCAGTCGCCGGAGTTAGACTGAGATCACAGTGTGCCGCCCTGGGATTGGTAGAAACAGCAGGCATGTGTGACAAACGCAGATTGTAAAGGAGGGAGTGATACTGACGTCACGAAAGGCCGAGCTGGGATTGGTCAAACCACGAGCGTAAGCCTGAGTCTGATTGGATTTGACAAATAGAAGCCGCATTAGATTTAGATACGAGATTGGGAAAAGGCTATTACAGAATACAATTTTTTACATCAAGACTTACCCAAAATGTATAGAGAAAAGAGAAAAATGTCATTGATAAAAATAATTAAGAATTTCTTTAAAAAAGACAAGCCCGTATTGACTAGAGAAGGGGTTCTTATTCCTCCACCAAAAACACCTGCTTCATTTATGATGATGGAGAGAGGTCATCATACTTGTGTATGGGTGGAGAATTGGGTAAATTATACCAAAAGTGATGGAGTCTTAGCTTTCCGAAAATATGGTACATTTAATGGGAGAGATCTTCAGAATTTGACAATGAGAATGAACGAATTAGGGGCATATTATCAAGAAACAGCGTTAAAATTATCGCCGCTTTAGCGGCAGAAAATTTCCGCTAAAGTGGCGATAATGGGCTTCATAATATGCCCTTGAGAATTCCCATAGAAGCCCATATTCTGGTGTCAACATGGGCTTCTATTGGAATTCTCTGCGGCATATTATCAAGCCCATTATCACCGCTTTAGCGGCAGATTTCTGCCGCTAAAGCGGCGATAATTTTAACGCCGTGCTTGATAATATGCCCCTTAGAGCCTAGACCTAGACTAACTCAGTATGAGGCTTTAGAAGCATGGAAGACTGAGTCATATGAGAGAGAGAAGAGGGGAAGGGGAAGAATGAAAGGATTTTTTCCTATATATATGAATGGATCGCGAGAAGATCAGATGAAACAATGGAGAAGAGCAATGGTATCAGGAGGGTTATATCCAGTTTTGATGGCTGAAGAACAGACGTGAAGCAAGTGTAGAGAGAAAACAAAGCATGTGAATGTGACCGGGTATGGTGAATCAGAGGATGAATTTTTAGAAGTTATTTTAACTAAAAATCCTCCCCATATCAGGAAGGGCTCAATAGAGTAGCCACACCAAGTGCCCCAGTATTAGGTACTTCTTTAGTTCCACAAATTTTGCATGATAATTCAAAAAATAGAGTACTCCAAGAAAAAGAAATTGAGGCTCTGAACAAAAATAGAGAAGAATTGATACAGAAAATAAATCAATTAAATTTGCCTGCAGATGCCCTGTCAGTACCTGTAACTATAGGTCATGTTATACCATTATTTGAGAATAAAGTGAATAATCAAAATCCTCAAACTGTACCTGCCCCAGTGAGCAACTCCAGAACAGAAATAATAATTGCAGAAGATCAAGCCAGTGAGTGCAGTTCAGTCATTTCATTAATGGATCTCCCTATAGGTGAGCCAGTGATTGGAACTCCAAAAAGAAGTTTACCTGATCATGGAAGGGAAAGAGGGACAGTAGCCCTTCCAATCACTAAAAGAGCAACAGAGGTTACTCCAGAAGATTTGGAAAGGTGGTCACAGGGAATAGAAAGACGTAGTTCAGTTCCAAAGATTTTAGACATTTATAAATTGAAAGTGGAGTTAGAGGAAATTATTGCTGGAAATGTAGGATTAGGGAGATTGAATGATTACAATGAAGAAGAATTGTTGTTTGTATGTAGGAGTATTATGCGAAATGCAAAGGTGTATCATGAAAAATTGATGGAAATGGCTGCAGAGATTGGAATAGACATAAGGAAATCTAAGTTGTTTCAAAAACCCTATCGAGGGGAATTCACAGACAAGGACCTGGAAAACATGAATGTGTCTGGTAGAAAATTACAAGTAAAAGAACTAATAAATATTTTGCAGAAGTGGGGAGATATGGACAAGTGGAAAACTAGGTGGACGAAAAAGAAAGAGGAAGCAAAGGCAAGGGAAGCGTCAACATCTCCTCTCTTATTGAAAGACACAGAAAAGGTAGAGAGGTTGTGTCCCATGAGAGAAGTACCTGGTGGTGGATATGTGACTGTCCCATGGAGCAGACAGGATGTTTTATCATTTACAAATGATTTCCCGAAATTGAGAAAAAAACCTGTGGAGTGATATAAGCAGGTCGAGAGGTTCGTGAAGGTGTCGAAGGTTTTGTTGAAGGACCTGGATGGTTTGTTTGACATTGTGGTACCTGCAGATTTGTGGACAGAGTGTAAAATTACAATTGATTTACCAAGTGAGGAGTATCCAAGAGATGCTAAAACAGGAGCACCCTCAGATGATGTGATGAAAAAGTAAATGAATCTGTACATGCCTATTATGAGAGGCTGTTACAGGTGTTCAAGCAGTACAGCGGTTTTTAGATTATAGGCGCTAAGGATATGGGACATTTTGTGTATCGGTTTGTGTATGGCTTGAAACCAGAGTTCAGTCAGATGATTCAGCAGCATATGCTTTGCTAGCAGAGCAAAAGCATTGATGATATTTTAAAGTATGCCAAATATTGTGGCGATGATATTGATGCTAGACTTAAAAAGTTAAAAGAAAAAATGATGTGGGCACAAATGAAATTGGCAGAACAGCAGGAATGAAAATTAAATGCAGAGACTGACAAAGGGTTGAACCAGAGTGATCAGGGAATGAATAGTGGTAAATTGAGAGGACAAATGAATAGAGAGGATGCGAAAAAGAAGTTTCCATTTCACGGATGAGAGAAGCTTGGACATTGGAGAAACAAGTGTCCGAATATTCAAAATAATAATGGGCCAAATCCAAATTTAAACCCACAGATGCAGACTAAAGGGGTTGTGAATCAGCCACTGCAGGTAGTTAACCCACAGTATCAGGTGCCTCCAGCTCCTATGCCAAACTTTGTAAACCCTCAAAAGCACCACACAGACGCCGGATTTCCAGGAGGAAGTGGTAAGAAAAAGTCTGTGATTTCACAATATCTTTTAAAAAATACTGAAAGTGAATTTGTAGATTGACGGTGCCTGAGAGGGGAGGAAGAGGAGTGCGTACTTGGCGCATCCTTGCCGATAGATTAGTCAGGTCCATTTATTGATGGGAAAGTGGAAGTTAATGATATCACTTTTCTATTGGATACTGGTGCTACCCATTCTACTGTGAGAACAGCAGACATCCCAAACCTACCCCTCTCGGGAGAAAGTATCCAAGTCTTTGGTGTTTCAAACCAACAAATTAAAACCCCACTTACAAGGCCAATGGAAGTGCATATTGGTAACTTCAAAGATATGCATTGATATATTGTTTGCAATTCTAGACCCGTAAATGTATTAGGTAGAGACCTGCTGTGGAAGATGAACTGCACTATCTATTGCACACCGAATGGTGTTGCTTTTCAAACCCCCGATGAAGATTTTGTTTATAACATAATGTTAGCAAAGCAAGGTACTGAAGTGAATGAAATGTTTTCTCTAATGACTTCAAATGAATTACCAAAAGAATTAAAAACTACAGTGAACCCGGAGGTGTGGGATTTTACAGGAAAAGAAATTGGATTGATGGCAAATGTAGATCCCGTAAAAGTAACAGTGAAAGAAGGTGCAGTCTATACAAACACCCGACAATACAAGATGAGTCCAGAAATGAAAGTAGAGTTGCTCTAGAAATAGAACGATTGATTGAACAAGGCATTTCAAAAAAATACTGAGCAGGCCTTGTAATTCACCCATAGTAGGAATTAAAAAGCCTAATGGAAAGTATAGAGTAGTGCAGGATTTGCGGAAAATAAATAAAATTGTAGTGCCTTTTTGTTAGTAGTACCAAACCATGCAGTGATTTTATATCAGAAACCCTGGAATGCAGGCTGGTTTATGGTAATTGATTTATGCCATGCCTTTTTCTCTATTCCTTTGCACCCAGATAGTCAAAATCTTTTTGCCTTTAAATGTGATGACCGTATCTTGGCATGGTGCCGAGTTCCTCATGGGTATACTGAGAGTCCCTCAATCTTTAACCAGATATTAAAAAAATGTTTGGAAACACTAATTATGCCCCGAAATTCAGTCCTGGTGCAATATATTGATGACCTGCTGGTCGCATCAAGGACTCGTGAAGAGTATGTCACTGACTCAATTGCATTATTAAATCATTTGGCAGAAGGAGGACACAAAGTATCTCCTGAAAAATTGAAATTTTGTAAACAAGGAGGAAAATACTTAGGCCACACCTTAGAAAGAGGAGTCAGAAAAATAACTACAGAAAGAATAAAAATAATAAAGCAAATGTCCTTACTTCACACGCAGAGCGAAATGAGAATGTTTCTGGGAGTAGTTGGATATTGTAGGCAATTGATTATGGGATTCTCCTTGTTAGCGAAACCATTAATCCAGATGACCCAAAAATGTACAAGTGGCCCAATTGTTTGGACGGATGAATGTGTTGAAGCTTTTATGAGATTACAAGACTGTCTATGTGAGGCCCCTGCTTTAAGCATGCCTGACTACACAAAAGAATTTGCATAGTTCTGTTGTGAAAGAGAAAATTGTGCACTTTCAGTTTTGACCCAAAGACGTGAATTGAGCAGATGTCCAGTAGCCTATTTTTCTGCTACTTTAGACCCTGTAGCTTCAGCTCTACCTGGCTGCCTAAAGGCAGTTGCTGGTACTTGTATGAACTTAGAACAAAGTTAAACTATTATGATGGGACACACAGTTAAAGTTTTTGTCCCACATTCAGTTGAGATTCTTTTAACCAGAACTCGAACTCAGCACCTTACTCCCAGTTGGATGACTAAGTACGAAAAAGTGATTCTGGGAGCAGAAAACGTGACAGTAGTGAGATGTACAGTATTAAACCCCGCAGCTCTACTGCCAGATCCCACCTGTGAACAGAGAAGAGCCCCTGAAAGACCCAGATCACGAGCTATTTGTAGATGGCTCATGCTTGAGAATTGAGGGAGGAGGACTTAAATCTGCCTATGCAGTTTTCAAAATTTCAGGTGCAATTGAAGCATCCCATTTACCAGGAGTAAAGTCTGCACAAGTAGCTGGATTGATAGCTTTGATTAAAGCATGCAAATTTGGGAAACATTGGAGGAAATTTACTGACAGTCAATATGGTTACGGGATTGTGCATGACTATGGCTAGATTTGGCTGCAGAGGGGATTCCTGACTTCTTCAGGATCTCCAATAAGAAATGGGAAAATTGTGAAAGAGCTTTTGAAAACAATTCAGTTGCCAAAAGAAGTAGCAGTGGTCAAGTGTGCTGCTCACCAGTCAGGAAATGACTGGTAACAGATATGCTGACCAAATTGCTAAATATTGTGCTAAAACGAATATGGCACTGAATCGAAAAATTGAAACAAGAGAAAACAGATGCCAACTTATGTTTTTCTCAGATCCAGAAACATGGGAAGAGGTGAGGCAGCTACAGGATGAGGTTGAGGTGAGCAAAAAGGAAATCTGGTTAAGGGCAGGTTGCACCAGAAGAACAGAAGATGAGGTGTGGGTGTAATCTGACGGTAGACCAGTCATGCCAGACTGCTTACTTTTCCCAATGGCCTGATTGTGACACACATGTAGGCAGGGATGCCATGAATAGACTTTTAAGACAAAATTGTTACAATCCAAGGTTCAGGGTGGTCGCTGAGAGCCTTTGCCAGAGATGTTTAACCTGTCAACAGCAAAACCCAGGCAGAAAAACAGTAGTCAGTTGGGGAAAAATTGGAAAGGCCGAAGATCCATTTGTGAGATTACAAATAGATTTCACTGAGTTACCTCCATGTAAGGGACTGAAGTATGTCCTTTATTATCTCCGCCTCAATGGTAATAAGACGGAAGTTCTTATTGTTGGTCCCTGTCCTTCCATCTGGACATCTGCCTGGTGGCCCATAGAACTGGGCTCTGTCCCTGTCCCGGTGGACACAGTCAAAAATCTCGGCATACTTCTTGATTCTAATCTAGCCTACACTAATCATGTGGGAAATGTTGCCGGTAAATGCTATGGCATTCTGAAGGTCCTGAGGAAAATCCTGGACCTACTGCCTCCTAGCACCAGGAAAACAATGGTACATGCCTTGGTCACCTCCCATTTAGACTATGGGAATTCCCTCCTATGTGGACTCAGTAAAAAATGTCTAATGCAGTTGCAACGCATCCAGAATGCAGCTGCAAGGCTTGTCCTGAACCTCCCTAGGAGGGCCTCTGGGAAACATGCTTTGCGTTCCCTGCATTGGCTTCCAATAAAGGAGCGAATTAAATTCAAAACGTTGTGCATTACCCATCGCATAGCTCATTTAAAAGCACCTTCATATCTTCAGGTTTTGCTTCCCATCTATCGTCCCTCTCGCCCTCTTAGGTCGATGGGCAGCATGCTATTAGTAGCTCCTCGGATTTACAGAGCAAGGATGGGAGGACGTTCCTTCAGACACCTTGCCAGTAAAGGCTGGAATGACCTACCCATCGAATTGAGGATGGAACCGTCTGAAACTAGGTTCAGACAAAGGTTGAAAACCCATCTTTTCCCCAAGACATAATTCAGTACAGTTTCCCCTGGCCCTAGTGCTCCTCCTCCGTGAGCTAGCTGAAGAGTTGTTAGTGGTATTGTCAGCGCGGGGACGCACTGTTCCTTGTGCAACCATGCGCTTAATAAATGTCATTAATAATAATTAATAATTATAGTGTATTTTTTTTCACTATGGGTGGAGGCTTATCCCACGAGGAGAAATGATGGTCTCACAGTTGCTAAGCTTCTGTTGAGGAACTCATCCCACGTTTCGGTTTCCCAGTCACTTTGGAATCAGATAGAGGACCTCATTTTAACAATGAGGTAATTCGATTAATCTGTGAAGCATTCAAAATTGATCAGAAACTGCACTGTGCATACCACCCAGAGGCTTCTGGAGTGCTTGAACAAATGAATAGCACAATCAAATTGAGACTGGCTAAAGTGTGTGCATCCACATTATTGTCACGACCAGATGCATTGCCTCTTGTGTTGATGGGACTCCGAAGTATTCCTGACAGGAAAACTTGTCTAAGTTCCCATGAAACCATCATGAGAAAGGCAATGAGACAAGCATTTATTCGTGGAAATAAATTGATGAGTATAAATGATGATTTGGTATTGGACCAATGCAAAGGATTGGCCGACCTATTGCGTTCTGTCTCTCACCAGGTTGGAGAAGATCCATCTGCCAGGCAGCCAACGCAAGCGCATGATTTAAATCCTGGAGACTTGGTGGTAATGAAGAAACACGCCAGGAAAATGTGCCTAGCACCGAGGTGGGATGATCCTCGTCAAGTCATACTGGTTACTACCACTGCAGTAAAGTGTGCAGGATTACCCAATTGGATTCATGTTAGTCATACCAAACGGGTACCAGCCCCTCCTGAGACTGAACAACTGACTGAGACAGTTGAAGTAGCTGAAGGTTGTGAAGTCGAAGAATCTAGAGAATTGGATTCTGAAATAGTAGACTTGGAACAACCGATCACAAATCAGGAGGGATGGATACCAGATTTTGATATACCTGAAGTAATTGTCCAAACAAGAAGCAGAACAAGATTAGACGGACGGGACGATAGTGAGGACCAGATAGGTGTGGAAGAACACACTCAGCCAGAACAGAATGAAGCAAATCCAGAATCTGAGCAGGAAAAGACAGGTAAAGAAGAACATACTCACATAGATAAAGCTGAAACTAATTTCAATCCTTAGGAAAAGAAGAACACGATTGGGCAGCAGCCAAGCATATTGCAATATGTCCTGATCAGGACCAGTTAGGAAAAGAAGAACACGTTTGGGAGGAAGAAGGACAAACTATACACAGTCCCAAACAGGACCAGCTAGAAGAAGAAGAAGACGTTCAGGCGGATGTGATAATAAACAGAAAACCTGAACAGGAACAGATAGAGAGTGAGTCAACTGAAACAGAACAAGTTGGGCCAAACCTTTGTAATAATAAAAGAACACTGAATAAAGACCAAGAGGGTGAAAGTGCAGTACAAATAAATAGAGACAGAAAAGGTGACAACTGGCCAGGAGGAGTGAAAAGATTGAGATATGTTCTGAAAAGAATAATTGAAAAAACCAGAACAAGTGAATGAGATCTCAAGTCAAACTCGGACAAGACAAAAGAAAGAGAAAAACATTACGAAAAAGTCTGAGATTGAAAACTCTGAACAATAAGTATCAAGGCCCTGAATGGACCTACATTATGCTGGAAGAGTTTGAAAATTTGGACATAAGAGAGGAATCTGAAAATCAGAATCCTACACCAGAAAAAGAAAAAGAGTGAGATTCATTAAGTTAAATTCTGAAAATTTTGGGTGCTAAAATAAGAGGAGAAATGTTCCTCTCAGATTGAAATGGCAAGAAACAGAGCCACTGAGCAACCGAAATGAAATTATGTGCAAAGATGTTGTAAAGCATTCATATATAGTATCATAATATTGATATTAATATGGTTATTTTTAACAGTAGCAGTTTTATTACTTATGACAACTAACAAGAAAAATGACACAGATACTAATGAGAATACGGCTACATATATAGGAGATAGGGTAGAATTACATGCAGCAGATGAGACAGATTTCCATCACACAGTGACAAATAATGACACATCATTAAATGTCTTCACCAAATTACTAATAGAATATGTTGACGCTATGGAAGTTAATAATTGTTATGTTTTGTATGAAATTGTCAGTGTCAGAGGGGGTCACGTACCATCACATACCTTTGACACATAGTTTATGATGTAGTGTATTAGTAAGTCTGTTTTATGCAACTGGGAAATTACAGTATTATTATTCAAATTTAGATATAGTATTTTCAGAACTTCCTATTTGAAGGAACATGAATCCAGTACTTAGTGCTCAGAATGCACAGTTCATGGGGGAATTCTTCCTGACAATGAAGTCTATAGATTTAGTTAAAGCACACAAATACAACTCAACATGTACATTACTTGAAGAAGAAAAGGTATTCCTGGATTTAGTTGAGGAAAGAAGGCAGGACTTCCAAAAGAAAGCTGTTGAACAGAAAACTTATTTTCCAACATGGGCTGAAAGGGAGGGAATTTATACCGCTGGCAAGGCTCATTCAGAAATGTCCCTGGACTTTGTAAACAAAGGAAAGATCTGCATTCATAGATTAAAGACAGATTAGGTTGGGGACTAAAAGGGAGAACTGATTCTGTATTCCCTTGGATTTATTATGTGTGTCGTAATAATGCTTACTTTAAGCTACATGCACAATGGTGTGGAAGCTGCTTCCTGGGGATTGTATTTCCAAAAATATATCATATTAAAAGAATCACTGGAAGCAATGAAAACTCGAATGTACTAACTCGAACAAAGAGAGCTAGTTTTTCAGAAATTGTAGGTGATATATTTAGTGCAATAATACCTTCAGTGGGAGTCATACTAAATTCACATAAAATTTGCTGCTGGAGATTTCTTGATGATCAATACAGAAATGGTTGCGATCAGAGCAATGGTTTTACAAAATCGTCTTGCATTTGACTTTCTATTAGCAAAAGAGGGTGTAGTCTGTGGAATGTTGAAAATTCAACATTGTTGAACTTACATTCCTGACAAAAGTAAAGGGTACATAAAAAATATTACGAAATTTCATGACATTTTGAAACCACTGGAGGTTGACAGCATGTGGGAAAGACAAACAAAAGAAATAACTTCAATAGGGACTAGGTGTACTAATATAGGGAAAAGTCTTTTAGGTCAAAACATTTTGCCCCTAGTCGGTGTGACAATAATAGTATTAACAGTCATGATCTGGTGCAAGTGTTGTAGAAGAAGAAGAAAATATGAAGTAAATGAAAAAGGAAACAAAAAAGAGGGAAAATGACGAAATAGAGATGGAGGAAATGAAAGGCAAGCTTTATAAAGACATGAAATATTTTGAGAATAATCAGAAAGAAGGGAAAGTGGAAACGGAATTAGAGCTTAGAGAATACTGATGCCATCAGAGAGGGGATTGATGAAGCAAGGACTCGTTTATGTGAGACTTGCTTGAATTCAATTCACTCGGTTAACCTATTAACATAAATTATTAACTTTGTTTCATGATTAATCCTTGCACATTACAGTTACATGGATAAGACAGTGAAGCTTGCCTATGTGTTTGCTAACCATTAATACGGATAGCGGACTAAAAACGCGGCTCTAACAGGGAAAACTTTACTGCGCATGCGTCAATTACATCTACGTAATGTGACGTCTAACTGCTTTGGAGGGAACTTCTCGCGCATGAGCAGAAAGCACTATCATGGCGTCTTCAAGACCCACATGCTTTGCACCTCCTTTGCTATCTAGAAAATGCTTTATTTTCTGAGAGCTAATGCAGGGAAAGTATTAATGAATAAAGGGGAATAGAGTAGATGTAGGTGGTATACAGTGAAATCATTTATATCTTGTATTAATATTTTCTCTTTTGACCTTTTATTAGTTCGTATTTTGGGCCTTCTTGCCACAACCCAAATTATTGAGTAAAAGCCTTCTGCGCATGTGCGACCGCTACTTTCCCTGGAAGAATGATCCCATAGTTGGACTACATCCAAGGGCACCGACTGCTTAACCCTGGGAAACTCGGATGCCGGAGAAGCAGTAGCTGAAGTCATCTGAATATTATTGATTAAAATGTTGCTATAATGAATACACTCGGTGGGAAATAAAATAAAATGCATATTAATTAGGGAATGGGTTTGGTAACAAAGAGAAATGCTATGCCATCATGGTGTGATGCCCAAACGTCCCTTGCCTGTCCAAACAGAAATCTGTATTTGTGCGATATTGCAACTTTAGGGGGTGGTACCGTAATCCCAAAAGGTATAACTAAGGTAGTTTAGTTAGTTGGGTGTGAGAGATCCTGAGAGAAATGCTGAGAGGGGAGATGCTGCCGGAGTTATTGATGCTGTGAGATGCAGAAGAAGATTCTAACAGAAAATTACTTATCTAAAGAAACTGATTATAAAGAAGATCATGGAAGAGTCTCGAGGAGGAAGAGAGTGTCAAGGAGGGGTGCAACGTGTTTGGCGGTTTAGAGAGGTCCATTGTCCTGTCCTGATTCCTGTCCTGACGTCTTTGTCCCTGATCTTTCCCGGCGACCCTTACCAGCCCGTTGGCCAGGGGGTTGGTCTTCACACCATCTGTGGTAACTGTAAAATTTGTTTTACTTTCCTGATGTACTGCTGTCTATATCCTCTCCTTTCTGAGCAACGTCAATCTATTGATCTTGTGAGTGTATTTGAATTGATTGAATCTTCCTCCCTAATGATTGAAGGTGTCCGTGGTGTATTTGAGTGGTTCACTCACATTTAATCTTTAGATAAAGGTTTTGAGAACTTCCTGAGTCTGTGTTTATTATTATAAATCAATTACTGCATTTTAGAGGTTAGGTACATCATCACCATCAACTAGTTCCAACTAATTTGGTTCATCGACCAAATGGAAAGAACTTATTGATCAGTGATAACATTTTGGAAGGAAATGAATTACTGCAATATTGATCAATAGGTAAACAAACTCCCCCCCCCCCCCTCCCCCAGCGGCTAACCAGGTGAATTTATGTGATAAGGTGTATGTGTCTTGATGGGCCCAGGCCAATATATGGTATTGGAGTATCTGTTGTTGGTGTGCCGCTGGATCAACAACAACAGGTAATTATTACTTCAATATACATAAAAAATGACTACTACCTGCCACCCAAGCCATTCTTTTAGCTTCGGGGGCCTGGAATAGTATGAATTGTTACACTTGTAGCAAGGTGATGGTTAGTAGTTATGTTGTTACTATCATTTGCAGCACTGGCCGGGGCAATGTGTTTTGCAAGCTGCAGTGGTCTCCTGACAAGAGCTGTGGCACTTCTTTTTTTTTTTTTTTCTTTTTTACAAATTAAGCACTGCTTCAGCCTAGATGTCATATATTGTGTGCCTCTGTATTCAATCACTGTATGCTGGACAGACGTTTCTAGCCTGCCAGCAGCTATTGATCATTTGATACCAGTGAGTGTTGTTGCTCCGTATTTCAGCAGAGCTTGCTCTTGCAACTAAAGGTATTTGCTCACTCCATATTACATTAAAATTGCACATTAGGCAGATGGTGGATTTACAAATGGATTGCATAATCTGTGCAGGACTTTGATGATTGTGTTCAAGGTAGGAATTCTTTCTGCCCAGTTAGGCAAAGGCAGTTATTCCTAGGGATAGGGCTCTAAATTGTGGGGTTCCATTGCAGCCTGTACCTTTGGGTCTGACTGGACCCAGAATTTTTACGACGGATATCATTCTGTCGACGTCCAAGAGACTTAATGTCTCCTCTCACCAAAGACCACTTTAAAAACCCATCTTTTCTTTCATCAATACCACTATGACAAAATGTCTAATGTCCTTCCATCACACTCAGCAACCAAACCCATTTGCATCTTTGAAGTACACCCAAACCTTATGCCACTGTGCTGTAAGGGTTTAGTTTCAGGAGATGTATGGGATTAGGGTGATTTTGGTGCAGACTTTGGAGAACAGGGCTATGGAAACTGAAAAAATTCAACCATCAGACCACTAACTGGATGTTTATCTGTAGACTATGCTCAATCCTGGTCTTCCGACACCTTTGGAGCTTAAAGGTTAGCGTTAGCATTTAAAGGTCTAATTAATCTGTAGTTGATTTCTGACAATGCGTCATTAATTGCTGTGTCTCTCTATTCACACTAGTCCACATCTGTTCTTGCAACCCCTAAACTTTATTGTTTTCCTTCTATTTTGATTCCCTCGCATCCCTAGTCCACTTACCTCCTGGACTTGTGGGAGTTTTTTGTGTTCTTGTAACTTTCTGGCTTGCATTGCATCATAGGGTCTCCTCCTATTATCTTGGTTTGGGAGAGGTTTGACACAGAAACATTAACCACTGAAACCACTAAACTGCAGTCTTGGCTATACTATGCGTGTATGCCCTTCATCAGTATTCAATAGGTACCTGTGACCTCCGAATCCCTTGCAGCCAGAGCAGTGACAGACCATACTACAGTCAATCAATCTTTCTGCACTGCTCCCAACCAGTGTCTAATTCAGCCCAATGAGCAACACGGGTCCAGTGTGTCCTTTTCACTCCCTTTCCTGTCCATCCCCAAGTCACTACCACAAGCGAGTAGTTCCTTAAGTCATTTGAGCAAAAATTCTGGAACATGAGGTACTTCAGCAAGTCTACACACCAGGAACCAGACAAATGTTTACAGTACCATATGGCATATATTCTAAGTATATGTTGTAAAAGTCCATGTTCAACCAATTGTCCATCATTCTCTCACCCATGTTTTTAAATGTACCCACCCAAACCAATAACATAGTTATGATTTGATTGTTTGCTCAGCACTGCGACTGAATAAATGCTACAGATGCTAAATACTACAACCTGGAACAGTTGGCATCAACTATCAACCTATTTCTTAGAAGATGTCACACTACGTTCGGTCTTGTACATATTAGATGACTTCAAAGGTACACATTAGTGACCACCAGTGTTTTAAATAGGCCGGTACTGTCCGGTCTGGTGTACCAGCACTTTTTTATTTTAAGAGGGAGAGTACTGGCACTTCTCAGAAACAAGCAGGTACTCTGTTACAGAGTACCTGCACTTCTGTTTTTCCATTTCAAGCACTGGTGGGCGCTGTTTGATGTTGAAGATCCCAGCAGCACAATTTCATCAACATCAGAGGGGTAGCAAAGGTGACTTCACATGTCAAATGAGATCACAGGACAAGGCATCGCACAGCCTTGGCTGCCAGAGATGGGATTCAATGAGTGATTAACAAATCCGTGTTGTGAGTTTTATTTGCAGCTATTAATGAGGCATTTACAGCAGACACAAACATTCTGCTAAAAAAAATAAAGGAATATTTTTAAAAGAGACACAGAGACTTTTGTTACATTCCTGGATGAGGCACTCTAAATTGTTCCATATTATCAACTCAAATTGTTCCTATATTCATTTTCAATAGACAATAACGCTTTTGGAAATACTGTCAATGTAGCTACATGGCCAGATTGATTTGTGCCCATTCAGTTACAGGGGCCTGCAAATAATGTGCACTCATTTCATTGATGTCCTTCCAGGATCGATGTTATCAACTTGAGAGTTTCTAACAAACATTGACTAGATTCTAAAGCTAGTGGAAGTATGCCATTGGACCTTCCAATTCTCCTTGGTTTATTCCTGGTGATTGTCTAGAATTTTATCTACTCTTGTCCTCAGGATTTGTGGCATTTCAATCGTCATCAGGTGGGACTTAGCCTCATGGATCCCAAATTTCAAGTTTTATACAAATTGAATTGGTGTTTGAGGAGAATGCAGTAATACCTGCTTTTTTTTTTTAGAAAACCGTCTTCCAGGTATGTTTAGACAATGGTGCATAACCCCATCAGTTAATTAGACATAGCAACCAAGCATTTGGCGAGGAACTTTGCAAATAGATAACCAATGCATCTTCAGTTCTACTGACAGCAACATGGCCTCTGTAACAGATCCTCTCAGATAATCATGACTGCAAATCGCTCAAATTGGTGTTGAAGAATGCAGCCTAAACCTACACAGGGAAACAGCTTTTAGGCCTTTAATTTCTGTAATGACACCTATTTTAACAATGTAGAAAAAAAAACAACGATGACTCCTGACTTCTCCCTGGCCTTCAGCAATTTGAATCGTTCTGAAAGGGTCAGGTGGCTACCCCGTTTGCCTTACCCAATGACATAAGCAGAAGAATTCCTTATTCCAGCAAGGCCCTGCAGACCATAGAAGACTGCTCCCTGCAGAAGCCTTAGCTAGAGAGAGATCTGGTGACCACAAGCCTACTTTGAGGCCCTAGGGCCTCCAGGAGTGACCAGAAATAACTTTAAAATCAGTTGGAAAATGTGGGAATTAGTCATTTTCTCTACCTCTGGAGGACCGGAACAAAGTACTGAAGCTTGCCCAGGCAAGTTGCATCCAAGTTGAATAAGAATACCAGGTTTGTTCCAAACAGAACATTTTTCCATGCTTAAAGCAGGCACAAAGGGACTTAGGAAACATTTGAGGCCTCGTAGAGGCTTACCTGGCTAATCTTCCAGCCTTTCCCTACTGGAGGATTTTGCAAACCCAAAAAAGTGACTTAGTCCGAAGATAAAACCTTTCAACTGTAGGAGGTATCCTAATGATGAAGCAACCTTGGGGGGCACCAAATCTAGCTTTGCCCCGCTCCGAGCTCTTGGCACCAAAACCAACAACTTCAGCAAGAGTTTGAGTATGAAATAATTGACTTAGAAGGACCCTCACCTGCTTCAGCTGTGGGACTTGCCCATCTGCATGATTCCGACTTCAAGAAAAAAGACTAAGTACAAAGGTAATGGTTTGGGGCCTCATTTAGAGCAGGGCCGGACTGGCCGTAGCGGGCACCGGGCAATCCCCCAGTGCGTCGCACAGGTGGGGGCCGGTTTTGGGCATTGCTGCAAAATCGCCCTGTAACAAAATTTGCCGAAAACCAGCCGTGGCAAAGAGCTCAGCAACACCCCCAGGGCCGGTTGTGGTTCCCAGTCTGGCCCTGATTTAGAGTTTGGTAGATGAATAACTCTGTCACAAACATGACAGATAGCCCGTCTGTCTTTTACAAGTACATTATATCCTATGACATTTATAATAAGGCAAACAGGACATCTGTCGTGTTTGTGACGGGCAAATTCAAAATCAGGCCTTTTTGAGTGGAAAGACCAACTTATCGTAACCACCCTACACAAACTGAACATGGCACTTTTTTCCTTAAACCTTAAAAAACACGTTGCCTCTTCCTCTTATCTGATTTCAATAGGTTAGGTGACTTATTGCTTATTATTTATTTTTCTAATTTGGTTTGCAAATTTTCTTGAGTTGTGATTTTCATTTGAAAATGTTTGGTACTGCTAGAACTCATGTCAATTTCTCTGAGGATTGCCTGCTGTTGGACCTGGCATCTTTGGCGTGGTTACCCCAGACTTTTTGCCTCTACCTCCTGTATTTTTGAGCTGTGCTGGATTTCGTTTTTGCTGGTTTAGATGCTTTGGACACTTTGCCACTGCTGATCGGTGTCAAAGTGCAAGTGCTCCCTAGGTAAATTGTTATATTGATTGGTTATCCAGGATTGGTATATTTGTTTCACATGTTAGCCCCTAGTAAAGTGCACTGAGTGTGCCAGGGCTGGTGATTCAAATGTTTCTAGTGGGCCTGCAGCACTGATTGTGCCACTCACAGGAGTAGTCCTAAAATGGTGTCACAGGTCTGCCACCACAGTGCCTGGGTGCAGTTGCTAACTGTCATGCTGACCTGACCAGTGTCCACACTGACCAGGCCTAACCCTTCCCTTTCTGTACACATTGGACACCCCTAAGGAAGGCCCTAGGTACCCCACTGGGCAGGGTGCAGTGTATGTGAAAGGTAGATAATGTACTGGTGTAGGTGACATGCTCTGGTAGTGAATTACAGCCATTTTCATTTTTCACTATTGAAAGGCTATCTTGCCCATAGGTTATAATGGGGAATGCTGGGTAATATGTTTACCTGCATATCTTCCCATAGGATCAAGATAGAAAATTAAAGTCTGGTATCCCTGAACTCAGAATGTATTAACCCATCTTTTAGGAAAGATGGTTTTTAAATCATGTTTGTGAAAACAGCCCTTTTTAGAAAGATTCATTTTCTGCCCTTTCTGTGTACCTTGGCCTGTTTGTGAATTGACTGTCTGGTTTGTGAGTGACAGGGACAGGGGTGGCTCCCAGAGGCTGAATGAGTCAGCCCAGAATGAATAGGGAAATTCCCCTGTGGATGGGTGGGAGGAGTAGCATCTGGGACTGAATAGGGCTGTGCCTGCCTTCCACAATTTTGGCTCCATCTCCTGCTGGGCAGCTGACGACCCTGCCCCTCTCTCTCAAAGGAAAGAAGAAACCAAGTAAACAGAGTGCTCCAGGACTGACCAGAACTGGTTCTGACTAGGCCAAGACCCCTCTGCCTTCAGAGGACAAAGGGTTTTGGGGTATAAATATTGGGACCCAGACTACAGAAAATTAGATCATCCTGGAATCAAGAAGGAACCCCTGCCAAGGAGAAAGCTGGAAGATTGAAGAAGAAGGACTGACCTCTGACCTACTGTAAGGCTGACCTGCAGTTGCTTTGCTGCCAAGGAGAGGGGAAGGACTTTTCTGTGTGCCGTGTCCCCTGGCTTGAAGGAATCTCCAAGGGCCTGAGTAGAGCTGGCCTCCTGTTAAGAAGACTCAGGAACAAAAGGACTTCACCCCCAACTTCCCCCTGAACTCTGCTGTGTGAGTTCTGCCCTTCCTAGAGTGCTTGATCCAATTGTGGGGCCTCTGGAAGTTGTGCCTGCTGTTGGGAAGCTGACCAAGAGAAAAGGAGTAAAAGATCTGCAACTTTTTCATGCACCGCCGGCTTAGCGAGAAAATTTCCGTCCCCGCGAAGATCGTCGCAGCACCTGTCGCCGC
Source organism: Triturus cristatus (assembly GCF_964204655.1). Classification (NCBI taxonomy): domain Eukaryota; kingdom Metazoa; phylum Chordata; class Amphibia; order Caudata; family Salamandridae; genus Triturus; species Triturus cristatus. Next base: position 740,066,365 of record NC_140585.1, read on the forward strand.
TGCAACGTCAACGCCGCATTCATCCTCGGAGCGCATCGCCCCCGGAGCGGGAAGATTCCCGTCGCTGCGAGTATCGTCGCAGAGCCTGCCGCCGCTGAGTGAGATCGTCGCACCGCTCGTTAGTGGGCCGCATTTTCGTCGCTGCGAACATCGTCGCAGAGCCATCGAAGTTCGTCGCACCGCTTGTTAGCGGGCCGTATTTCATCGCTGCGAACATCGTCGCAAAACCATCGAAGATCGTCGCATCGTGCCTTTGCGAGTAAATTTCTACCGGAGAAGCTACGCCTTGGAATCCATACACGTATCGCCTCACTCCCCATACAGACCGGATTCGTTGCGCACACCCGCTGCATGCAGCGGGGTTGTCGCATCGCCTCCCCAGGGTCTCAGGGCTGGCGCTGCTGCTTGTTTTTCGACGCCTGAGCGCAGCTAGGAACTTTCATCGCATCACCAGGTACTGTTGGCTAAAATTGTCGGTAAGCTAAGAACTCTTTTGAAACCATATTCTTGAACTGTGTATGTTGGATGTTTGTCGGATTGGTCTTTTGTAGTTTATATAAAAGTACTTTATTTATCTACACTGGTGTGGAGTCCATTTGTGGTGTTTTCACTGTGTTACTGTGAGTGTTGGTACAAATACTTTACACATTGCCTTTGATAAGCCTGTCTGCTCTTGCCAAGCTACCAAGGGGGTGAGCAGGGGTTATCTAAAGAGTGTATCCCCCTTTACCCTGACTAGAAGCAAGGGTCCCTATTTGGACAGTGGTACCTACCCCTGCCAACTAGAGACCCCCAGATCTAACATTGGTGGTCAGCGGTGAGGATTAGAACTTGTATTTCTATTTGACCCCCAGTAATTAGTGTACATCACTAGTTTAAGTGCAGACCACTACGCAACCACATACTGTGTTTTTTGGTTCTATTTTTGAGTAACTCTTCAAGAGCATCATGTCTCAGGTGGCAACAAGTGAGAGGGCAGGATTGGAGTTTTCCATTGAGGATCTGTATTCGTACAAAGTTGAGGAGCTCAAGCAATTCTGCAAAGACCTTGGTTGCCCTGTGAAAAGCGGATCTAGAAAGGATGTGCTACAAAGAGTCTTGAAGGCCTGGTGGAAGGCCCAAGAGGAAGATGATGCAGATGAAGACAATGGTTTTGTTCCCCAAGATCTGCCCGTGGGCGGATCAGTCTCAAGGGCTGGCAGCAACCATTCCAGTAGGGGCTTCACCCCAGAAGAGTTAGAGGAAAACCAAAGGGTGAGAGAGCATGAATTAGAAATCATGCCAATGAAGATGAAGCAATTGGAAGTAGAGAAAGAAGAGAAAAGATTGCTTTTGGCTCATGAGTAGAGCATGAGAGAACTGGACATCAGAGCCAAACAGGTGGAGACCATTTCCAATGGTGGCAGCGCACAGCCAGTGCAAGGGGGTAAAGTATATATCCCCAAAGATTTGGTACAGAATTATAATAGGAGTGAGGATATCTATGCCTGGTTTACCTCGTATGAGATTGCATTGAGGATGAATGGTGTGCCTGATCAGCATTGGGGGGCGGGCCTGTGGAAACATTTTGAGGCTTCTGGGAAGAGTGCTCTAGAGCCCTTAGAATTAGCAGGTACCATGACCTACCCCAATATGAAGGAGGCCCTATGTCTCAGGTATGGACTTAGTCCAGAGCAGTATAGGCTGCAGTTTAGGAACTCCAAGAAGAAAGAGTCTGAGACTTGGATGGAGTGTGTGAATCTGTACTCGCGTGCACTGGAAGGTTGGATGAAGGGCAGCAAAGTAACTGATTACAAGGGGTTGTTGCATTTAATTAGTTGGGAGCACTTGAGTAGTCTATGTGTTCCAGAGCTGCGCCAGCATCTTTTAGACAGCAAGCTGACGGACCCCATTGAGCTTGCTGAGGAGGCGGACCGCTGGACCAGTACCAGGGTCCATAGAGGAATTGTGGGAACCACAGCCAAGGGTGGGCAGGGTCCCCAGCAAAAGAGTGGGGGGGACAAGGGTAACCAAAAGGAGTTCTCTCAAGGGCCCCAAAACAGTTCCCAGGGAAAGGAGTCCCAACCCCCCAAGCCCAACCCGACCTGGCCACCTAGGGGCAGGCGGGACCCCAGGAGCCCACCTACCTGCTATCACTGCAAAGAGGTGGGACACATTGCCCCTAGTTGCCCCAAGAAAACTCTAGCACCCACTGGTGCTCCTCAACTGGGTTTAGTGAGTGTAGCTTGGGGGGAGGATTTAATTTCTAGTGAAGGGGAGGGACCAGCAGTTATGACCCTTGTCTCTTTAGGAGACCAATAGATGGTCCTGGCCGATAACACTAAGAAATACGGGCAGTGGGTGACCATCAATGGGAGGAGGGTGGAGGCTCTGAGAGACACAGGACCCAGCGTGACATCTGTGAGGTGTCAGTGGGTGTCTGAAGAGCAGGTCATTCCCAATGTACTTCACCCAGTAGTTACAGCTGACAACTCAGTGCGCCTCTGTAAAGTGGCGCAGGTTTCCTTTGAGTGGAGGGGGGTCTCAGGTCTCTTGAAGGTTGTTTGAGTCCATCCATGCCTGTAGACTGTCTGCAAGGTAATGACCTGGAGAGTTCCCCATGGAAGGAGGTGGAACGCCAGGCTCACATGGAGATGTTGGGTTTGCCTGAGTGGATCTGTTTGACCACTCTGTCTATGGCAGCCAGTAGGGGTGATTCAGCAGACCTGGAGCCTGAAACAGTGGCCCAGGTACCTGACCAGAGGAGAAGGAGCAGAGGGTGTGGGAAACCAGCCCCCATGGTCCAGGAAGGAGCAGAACCTGAGGGGGATGCCCTGTAACCTACAGGGGAACAGGTGGCCGAACTGGGGGACCTACCTGAGCTGACCCATTGGCAGCAAGAGGGTGGCCCCTCCAGGGAGGAGTTCTGCAGGGCGCAGAAGTTATGCCCTTCCCTCAGTGGTATGCGGCGGCAGCAGGCTTCAGACCAGGCAGCAGGTGGAGCGGCCAAGGATCATCTCATTTACTGGGAGGATGGGTTGCTTTATAGTGAGCCTAAGTTCGCTGAGCCCGGTGCAGCCCGTGTGCTGGTGGTACCCGAGCGCTTCAGGAACTTCCTACTGGGTCTGGCTCATGACGTGCCTCTCGCAGGACATCTGGGGCAAGACAAGACCTTCCAAAGGCTTGTCACCTACTTCTTCTGGCCCCAGATGAAGAAGCACATCAGGACATTCTGTAGGACTTGCCAGACTTGTCAGGCAAGTGGGAAGAGCGGAGGGAAGTGCAAGGCACCCCTCCAACCCTTTCCTGTGGTGAGCACCCCTTTCAAGCGGGTGGGCATTGATATTGTGGGGCCACTGGACCCCAAGACAGCCTTAGGCAACAGGTTCATCCTGTTCTTGGTGGACCACGCCACCCGGTACCCGGAAGCAGTCCCTCTCAGGACAATCACAGCACCCGTGGTGGGCTGTGCATTGATGGGGATCTTTTCCCGTGTGGGGTTCCCCAGAGAGGTGGTCTCCGACCGGGGTACCAACTTCATCTCTAGGTACATGAAGTCTCTGTGGGAGGAGTGTGGGGTAACTTATAAGTTCACCACTCCTTACCACCCTCAAGGAAATGGGTTGGTTGAAAGGTTCAACCGAACCCCGAAAGGTATGATTATGGGCCTTGCGGAGCCCATGAGACAGAAGTGGGACGTCTTCTTACCATGCCTGTTGTTTGCCTACAGGGAGGTGCCTCAGAAGTCCTTAGGGTTCAGTCCCTTTGAGCTTCTGTATGGCCACCCTGTTAGAGGACCTCTCACTCTGGTGAAGGAGGGGTGGAAGAAATCCCCTGGGGAAAACCCCCCAGGATGTGTTCAGCTATATGCTGGCCTTCCGCAACCAGACACTGCGCTTCAGGAAGCTCGCCCAAGAGAACCTAGAAGCCAGCCAGGAAGAAATGAAAAGATGGTACGACCAGAATGCCACTCTGGTCGAATTTCAACCTGGGCAGAAAGTGTGGGTAATGGCGCCAGTAGAGCCTTGTGCACTCAAGGACAAGTGGACTGGGCCATATGAGGTGGTGGAGCGCAAGACTGAAGTAACCTACCTGGTTAACTTGCAGACTCCCAGGCAGCCCCTGAGGGTCTTACATGTGAACCGCCTCAAACCCCACTTCAAGAGGTCTGATGTAACCATGCTCCTGGCTACAGATGCTGGAATGGAAGAGGACAGTGACCCTCTTCCTGACTTCCTGGCAGCCAAGGAGCAAGATGGGTCAGTGGATGGTGTGGTCCTCTCGCCCACCCTGACCCTAGAACAGCAGAGGGACTGTCGCCAGGTGTTGGGTCAGTTTTCCTCCCTGTTCTCCCTGTTCTCCCTGATCCCAGGTGTCACCAACTGGTGCGTCCATGATGTGGACACTGGAGATAGTCTACCTGTAAAGCAGAAATTCTACAGGGTAGCTGACAAGGTCAGGGCCAGCATCAAGGAAGAGGTTTCCAAGATGTTGGCGCTAAGGGTAATTGAGCCCTCCAGCAGCCCCTGGGCTAGCCCAGTGGTCTTAGTTCCAAAAGCTGCTGCGCCCGGTGCCACCCCAGAACTCCGGTTTTGTGTGGACTACCGTGGGCTCAATGCGGTCACCAAGACTGCCGCGCACCCCATCCCCAGAGCTGATGAGCTCGTGTATGGGTTGGGAGCTGGCCAGTACCTCAGTACGTTTGATTTAACATCTGGGTACTGGCAGATTGCCTTAACTGAGGGGGCCAAGGAGAGGTCTGCGTTTTCAACACCAGAGGGGCACTTCCAGTTTCGAGTTATGCCCTTTGGGTTGAAGAACGCCCCTGCCACATTCCAGAGACTGGTCAACCAGTTACTGTCCGGGCTGGAGGAATTCAGCGCTGCATACCTGGATGACATTGCTGTGTTCAGCTCCACGTGGGAGGAACACTTGCAGCACCTCTGTGAAGTGTTGAAGGTTCTGCAAAGGGCAGGCCTCACTATCAAGGCCAGTAAGTGCCAGATAGGGCAGAGTTCAGTGGTGTACTTGGGACACCAGGTAGGGAGCAGCCAGGTGGCGCCCCTCCAAGCGAAGATTGATACCATTCTGGCTTGGGAGCCCCCCAAGACCCAGACAGAGGTGAGAGCCTTCCTAGGACTCACCGGGTATTATAGTCGATTTGTCAAGGGATATGGTACCATTGTTGCCCCCTTGACAGAGCTGACTTCAAGGAAGAAACCCAGGAGAGTGAATTGGACCGATGCCTGTCAAACTGCTTTTGATGCCCTGAAGACTGCCATGTGCACAGCACCAGTGCTCAAGGCGCCTGATTTCTTCAGTGAGTTTGTAGTGCAGACAGACGCTTCAGAGCATGGTTTTGAAATGGTGTGTCCGGGCTAGAGTTTTAATTTCCGTTGTTGGGGATAAAATCCAATTAAGACATGCAGATCCGGGTGAGATAAGTATTTTTTATTATTCCTTTTGGGTAGCTGCAAACGAAAGAAGGATGGCACAGCCAACACGTGTTTCGCCCCCTAGTCGGCCATCAGGCCTGGGGCTTCCTCAGGGCTGTATATAGACAATGTTAAACCAAGGTAGGAAAAGGGCATGGTGTCATAAGGCATGTGTATATTATATACATAGTGAGGGTGATTTTGGGAAGAATTATAAAGTTGTAGGGAGACGCAGCATTGAAAGGCAAATTGTAAGTGAGGGAACAGAGAAAGAAAGTAAGGTGAGGAAGGGGTCAAGGTAAACGTGCGGCAGGTATGGATAAATTGAAAGAAACAAGGTGTGTTGTCAGTGAGGGAGACAGGAAAATAGATAAGAATATGGTACAGAGTGTTATCGATTTGGAGGGAGAGAATAAGTAGTTGTGATTAAATAGTAAGAATTTAGAACACGAAGGTGGGTATAATAAGTGGAGAGTATTACACAAGTTTCAATTGGAAGCACATTTTGCAATTATAGACAATACCCGGTATATATATAAGCAGGAGAGAGCAAATTGTGAGTTACATTGAAATCAACAACCGTTCATATGTAGAAAGAATATAAGGAGAATGTGGATCACATAGTAGTATGATGTGCAATTAAAATCAGCATATAGACATTAGCATGGCATAGCGAAATTATATAAGATTGAAGTTACGCGATTTCGTTATTAACAGTTTTAAAGACAGTAATGCATAACCACAGTCAGTGTTTGTGAATTATTGTTTAAGAATATAGTGTTATCGAAGATTTAAATGAATTTATAGTTACAGTTGCGATTTATGAGGAGGCCGCATCCGGAAACCGGGTCAAGCACGAAGAAGAGGGAGGAAGGGTTCGCATTAGTCTAGGAACGAATGGGGATAGTTGTGCCAAGAGTGACTAAGTGACTTCATATGTTTATAAAGTACTGGTGCTTCCTAGGTCACATGGTCTAATTCATTGTTCTAATTTATTAAAATCGGAATAGTGGCAAGGTATATGACTAGTATGTTGTGTCAATATTGTGAATCAGTAACCTCGTGAGGTGTGAGGTACTGCTGTGTCATGCCATATAAGGACAATGTAGGCATTTTAACGGGTGGGAACAGGAGGCATTTAATTTCACAAGTGAAAGTTCGGACGGTGCAGGTAGCGGTTTGTTGATAGTGTAATTTGTATAAAAATGAGTAGGAACTAGTTAAAAAGGGTGCAATAATTGCCGAGTGCGAGTAGTGCTTTTAGGTGTTTTTGTGCTTGTAAAAGTTCGAAGCCGCACGCGGAGGTTAATCTATACGGAATCCAAGATCGTGTAGATAATGGAGTGAGGCATACGCATGCTCTAGGCGATCAAGTGAGCAAGTGTAAATGAGAAAATAGGATATGCTTAGGGTTTCCTTACCGGGTGGTCAGGTAATTCGGTATTTAGTAACAAGGGTTTAAATACCCGAAGATTTCTAAAGAGCGGAGAAAACACAAGGGGGAAGGAAGTGAAACAGGAAAATGTAAGCGGAAGGCATTATTAAATGCTGGGTGACAGGGAGGGGGGGCGTGGGAAGGGGTCCCTTACCTCTGGTCTCGGCTAATGCCTGGTGTTGCAGTTTTCAAAGTCGCGGTAGTAATGACAGCTCGTGGTAGCGAGCAAATGTAGAGGAGTCATGTGAGAACTTCCGGTTCAATACCCGGAAGTGAACGGGTGCTTTTGCTGAGCGCCATTTTGGGTTGGGGGTACATCGGGATTGGCGAAATTAAAAAGTGACGGTCAGCAGTAATAATGGGAACTGAGTGAAGTGCAAGGAGATAGCAAAAAGGTTTTAGAGATCAATAGTAAGAGAGAGTAAATGAATATGCCAGACATTATAATTACTTGAAGCAATATGCTAGAACATTAATATAGAAAATATTAACAGTACATAAATACATACACTCTGGTTCTATAGACTGGTCGGTGGGCAGAGTAGTGTTAATTAACACAGAAGCGTCCATTAGTCACAATGTATGCTAGCAGGTATCCGTATATATTAATGTATAAATAACGATCAATTGTAATTATAGGAACTGAGTAAGGGTGAAAAATTTGGCGAGGAAAGAGTAGAAGAACAATATCAAGAAAGAGTAAATGTGTCAGGTATTATAATCACTTAAAAACGATTTGCTGCAAAATTGGTGTTACAATTGATAATAGCACATATATCTCCAGGCTCTGATAAGCTAAATTAATAGACAGGGCGATGGGCAGAGTCGTGTTAGGTCACACTAAGGCGCCCTTAAAGCACAAAGTATGCTATCACATATCGATGAACAAAGTCGTGTTGAGTCACACTGAGGCGACCTTGTAGCACAAAGTATGCTATCACATATTCCTACATATTGTTGTATCATCTGAAAAAATGGCAAATGTCAGGAGGGTATGCTGTATGTTTCTTGATGGTATTTGGGGAAACTTATTTGGGGTTGTTGTAAACAACAGACACGTTGTGTTAATCCTTGGATAATAGGTGGTGCGGTTGTAGCAGTGTGTTGGGGCATCTAGTCGTCTCCCAACCATATATGCATTTCCGCATCCTTATTGAGCCCCAGATTGGTGGTTTTATAGTTCATTATTAGTTCACTTTCGCGTCTTCGGAGTTTCAGTTCGCGGTCTCCCCCTCTTTTAGCTTGGTGTACAATCTCAAAACCAAAGAAGCGGAAGTCTTTTTTGTGGGGATGATGGTCTTCAAAGTGTTCAGTAAGTGGATGGCCTGAATGATGTTTGTGGATGTTCCGGTAATGTTCCTGAATCCTGGTCCGTAGTGGTCTGATTGTACTTCCGATGTATGGAAGATTGCAGGGACAGATAATCACATAGACACAGAATTTGCTGTTACAGTCAATCCATTCTTTTATGAAGAATTCTCTTCCTTCAGTTAGTAGGACTTTTGTTGTTTTGTTGTTGCTAAGTTTGCAAATATTGCAATTTCTGCAGATGTGGAATCCTGGAGGTCTGTCCAGGAAGGTGCTGACCAAGTTCCGTTTGTCCACAAATTCTGATTTGCACAGGAGGTCTTTCAGATTAGGGGCGCGTCTGAATGTTATCTCTGGATATGTTTTTAGGTCTTGATTAAGGTTTGGTGTTTGTTGAAGCAGATGCCAGTGTCTCTTGAGGCTTTGTCTAATTTGGTGGTGGCCGTTATTGTAGTCCGTTATAAAGCGTATAGCTGAATCGTTCTTTTGTATTTCTCCTATGTTTTGTCTGAACATCTGTTTTCTTTCAATTTTGGCCACTGTAGTCATTGTGTTTTTGAGCATTGATTGTTCATATCCACGTTGTGTGAGTCTAGACACCAATTCTTCTCCTTTTGTTTTGAAGACCTCATCTTCACTGCAATTTCTACGTGTTCTTAACAGTTCTCCCTTAGGGATGTTTCTTATGTTGTGTCGTGGGTGGAAGCTATCGGCTCGTAGAATGGAATTGGCAGCTGTCTCTTTCCGATAAAGTTTGCTTTGCAGAGTGTTGTCTTTTACATAGAGAGTTACATCCAAAAAGTTGATCTCTTCCTTGGAGAAGGTATGGGTCGTTTTAATTCCCCATGGGTTTTGGTCTAATTGCTTCAGAAATCTTTTGAGCAATGTCTCATCTCCTTGCCAGATACAGAGGATGTCGTCTATATAGCGTCGCCACATAACAATATGGGCGGTATATTCCGTGAACTCAGGGTCCCATAGCCAGAATTTTTCCACATGGCTCATCAGGATGCAGGCGTACGGCGGCGCAAATTTGGCTCCCATAGCCGTACCGCGTGTCTGTCGGTATATCTTTCCATTGAAACTGAAGACATTGTTTTTTAGACAGAAGTCAAGCATTTCCAAAGTCATTTTATTGCTTTCTAGTAGGTTTGCCGGTTGTGTCCATAATGATTGTTGCACTGCACTGAGTCCGTCTTGGTGTTTGATAGATGTATAGAGACTGACAATGTCTATACAGACCAGTATGAAGTCTGGTTCCCAGGTGATGTTTTGTAATTTGTCAAGAATGTCCTTAGTGTCTTGGATAAAGGATGGAATCTCCTTCATAAGACCTTGTAATTTCCTGTCAACATATTCCCCAAGTCTGGAGCATGGTCTACCTGGTGGGGGGTAAGTTCCTTTGTGGATCTTTGGGAGGAGATATAGAGTGGGCATCGTAGGATGTGCAATGTACAGAAAAAGTTTTTCGGATTGTGTAATAAGTCCAGCGGTGTACCAGTTATTAAGCATAGTTGTAATTGATTTAAGTATGTCTTTTGTAGGGTCTGATGTAAGGAGTTCGTAGCAGGCTGTGTCGGCAAGTTGTCTATTGGCCTCTTGGATGTAGTCGTCAATGTGGAGTGTCACGGGATTTCCACCTTTGTCAGCCTCTTTAACAATTAGGTCCTTTCTATCCTTAAGGTTTTTGATGGCATTTCTTTCTTCCTTTGTAATGTTCTGTGGGAGGTATTTAGATTTTTTGCGGTATTTTGTGTGTTCGTGTTCCAAATCATGCATGACTGCTAGGTCAGAGCATGGTGTGGGAGCGGTACTCTCGCAGATCAATGACGAGGGCTTGGACCAACCTGTAGCTTTCATTAGTAGGAGGCTACTTCCCAGGGAACAGAGGTGGAGTGCGTTTGAAAGGGAAGCTTTTGCTTTGGTCTGGGCTCTCAAGAAGCTGAGGCCCTACTTGTTTGGGACTCACTTTTGGGTTCGGACAGACCATAGGCCCCTCAGATGGTTAATGCAGATGAGGGGCGAGAACCCAAAACTGTTGAGGTGGTCCATTTCCCTACAGGGAATGGACTTTACGGTGGAACACCGTCCGGGTACAGAACACACCAACGCTGATGGTCTGTCCAGGTTTTTCCGCCTTAGCGATGAGAACTCCCAAGAGGGTGGGTAGTTCTCCCCACTTTCAGCTGGAGGGTACACGTGTTAGACCTGGCATCTTTGGCATGGTTTCCCCTGACTTTTTGCCTCTACCTCCTGTATTTTTGACGCTGTGCTGGATTTTGTTTTTGCTGGTTTAGATGCTTTGGGCACTTTGCCACTGCTGATCGGTGTCAAAGTGCAAGTGCTCCCTAGGTAAATTGTTATATTGATTGGTTATCCAGGATTGGTATATTTGTTTCACCTGTTAGCCCCTAGTAAAGTGCACTGAGTGTGCCAGGGCTGGTGATTCAAATGTTACTAGTGGGCCTGCAGCACTGATTGTGCCACTCACAGGAGTAGTCCTAAAATGGTGTCACAGGTCTACCACCACAGTGCCTGGGTGCAGTTGCTAACTGTCATGCTGACCTGACCAGTGTCCACACTGACCTGGCCTAACCCTTCCCTTTCTGTACAAATTGGACACCCCTAAGGAAGGCCCTAGGTACCCCACTGGGCAGGGTGCAGTGTATGTGAAAGGTAGATAATGTACTGGTGGAGGTGACATGCTCTGGTAGTGAATTACAGCCATTTTCATTTTTCACTATTGAAAGGCTATCTTGCCCATAGGCTATAATGGGGAATGCTGGGTATAATGTTTACCTGCATATCTTCCCATAGGAGCAAGATAGAATATTAAAGTCTGGTATCCCTGAACTCAGAATTTAATAGCCCATCTTTTAGGAAAGATGTTTTTTAAATCCTGTGTGTGAAAACAGCCCTTTTTAGAAAGTGGCTGTTTCCTTTTCTGCCCTTTCTGTGTGCCTTGGCCTGTTTGTGAATTGACTGTCTGGTTTGTGAGGGACAGGGTTGGCTCTCAGAGGCTAAAAAGGGAAATTCCCCTGTGGATGGGTGGGAGGAGTAGCACCTGGGCCTGAATAGGGCTGTGCCTGCCTTCCACAATGCTGGCTCCACCCCCTGCTGGGAAGCTGACGACCCTGCCCCTCTCTCTCAAAGGAAAGAAGAAACCAAGTAAACAGAGTGCTCTAGGCTTGACCAGAACTGGTTCTGACTAGGCCAAGGCCCCTCTGCCTTTAGAGGACAAAGGATTTTGGGGTATAAATATTGGGACCCAGACTACAGAAAATTAGATCATCCTGGAATCAACAAGGAGAAATCTGGAAGACTGAAGAAGAAGGATTGACCTGCTGTAAGGCAGACCTGCAGTTGCGTTGCTGCCAAGGAGAGGGGAATAACTTTGCTGTGTGCTGTGTCCCCTGGCTTGAAGGAATCTCCAAGGGCCTGAGTAGAGCAGGCATCCTGTTAAGAAGTCCCAGGAACAAAAGGACTTCACCCCCAGCTCCCCCCTGAACTCTGCTGTGTGAGTTCTGCCTTTCCTAGATTGCTTGATCCAATTGTGGGGCCTCTGGAAGTTGTGCCTGCTGTTGGGAAGCTGACCAAGAAAAAAGGAGTAAAAGATCTGCAACTTTTTCACACACAGCAGGCTTAGCGAGAAACTTTCCGTCGCTGCAACGTCAACGCCGCGTTCATCCTCGGAGCGCATCGCCCCCGGAGCGGGAAGATTCCCGTCGCTGCGAGTATCGTCGCAGAGCCTGCCGCCGTTGAGTGAGTTTGTCGCACCGCTCGTTAGCGGGCAACATTTTGTCGCTGCGAACATCATTGCAGAGCCATCGAAGATCGTCGCACCGCTCATTAGTGGGCCGTATTTCATCGCTGTGAACATCATCGCAGAACCATCAAAGATCGTTGCATTGTGCCTTTGCGAGTAAATTTCTACCAGAGAAGCTACGCCTTGGAATCCATACAAGTATCGCCTCACTCCCCATACAGACCGGATTCATCGCACACGCCCACTGCGTGCAGCGGGGTTGTCACATCGCCTCCCCAGGGTCTAAGGACTGACGATGCTACTTGTTTTTCGACGCCTGAGCGCCGCTAGGATCTTTTATCGCATCACCAGGTACTGTTGGCTAAAACCGATGCTAATGTGGATTATTTTGTCGCTAAGCTAAGAACTCTTTGAACTGTGTATGTTGGATTTTTGTCATTTTGGTCTTGTGTAGTTTATATAAAAGTACTTTATTTATCTACACTGGTGTGGAGTCCATTTGTGGGGTTTTCACTGTGTTACTGTGAGTGTTGGTACAAATACTTTACACATTGCCTTTGATAAGCCTGTCTGCTCGTGCCAAGCTACAAAGGGGGTGAGCAGGTATCCCCCTTACCCTGACTAGAAGCAAGGGTCCCTATTTGGACAGTGGTACCTACCCCTGCCAACTAGAGACTCCCAGATCTAACACCTGCTGTTTGTGAAATAGCTACCAGGGGCTGAGCAGAGTTTTGTTGAGGCTTGTGTTGAGACATAACCAGATGTGTGTTGTAAGTTGCTAAGGGTCCCCCACTTCCCAAATTATTAACCCCGATTTCTGAAATCCTGGAAGAACTGACAAACATCCAAAGGAATACAAATAGCTACTATCCACAAGTATCTCTGTTTTCAAGAAGGGTACACTCCAGCCACATCAAAAGGTCCACATTCTTCTTACACTGTCTCCTTGTGCATCACTGCCTCTACAGGCCTCCCAGAAAAATGCTCCTCTATCCCCAGTATATCTGTTCATCTCAGTTCCGTACCCCCATAAAGTTATCCCTGTCTCCTGTATGATCACAGGTACCTTGTACCCCTTATGGATACCATGTCACTGGGTACCAAAGATCACTTTGTATTGCATTTGGGAGGGGAAGGGGGGGGGGTCAAGGAAGCGCTACAGTTGGTGATATTACTCACCCAAAAAATGAAAGACATATCTTTGATAGAAAAGGAGGCTAACTATAAGTTTTCCTGTACCTGTGTACCTTACTACATCTGTCGACTGTTCTCAATGTATACAGTCAAACATCATGATCTGCTGTCCCTCTTCGTGATGGGGAGCTCAATGTATTTCTGTTTGGGAGGATACCAGGTGCCACCACAATCAAAGCTGCTTCTCTAGCCTCTCTCCCCATCAAAATTAATCAATTAGGAAAAATCAGAGAAATTGTAGATTTTCTACAGTTTCTAACAGTTTGCTAGGTCAACCATCTTCAGAAAAGAAAGCCTACTACCAATGGAGAAAACAAAGAGTCCACTAGCCACCAGCAAACCTTTGGTCTGGAAACATGAATGTCCTTCATGTCAGGTCACAGCACATGTAAACACTAACAACTGCCAACAGTTGTCATTTCCACTGATGAGGTACTGCATTTTAAACAGGCCTCGCCTGTTTTCCTTGAGAAATAATACAGTAAATTGAAGGAGAAAAAAGAGTTCCTGGTGGCAAAACAATTCATGGATATCACAGAAATCACATAGAAGAATATAACAAATAATGCACAATGGAAACTATATTAAAATCTCACAAAACAATATGAAGCAAATCTACTAAAAAAGAAAACTACTGCCTAATCAGAAAGCAGGAATTAACAATCATCCCCTTAATACACTGGAAAATGTGATCTATCATGTTAGATGATGTTTTAAAGCCTCTGAGATATCATGAGGTGTATTGGTTGAAGTTTTAGTGCCTTATGTTTGGGTGGTGCGAGACAACACCTTATTTTCTGAGTTTGCCCTTGTGCTGGTTGAGGTTTGAAGATGTGCATGGATCATTTGGGCTAATGGTGTGGAGTGAGAGCTCAAGCAGCTTCTCAAAATGGGACATATTGACTGATTGACCTCGACTAAAGCAGGGACAGCAAGTGCAAATAAGCAACCCATAAACTACTTTACAAAACAAAAGCAATCAGTATACATTGTATTGTATTGTAATTGGATTTGTATAGCACTTACTACCCCTGACGAGGCGTCAAAGCGCTTTTTTCAGCGAGTAGCATGCTACTCCGGGACCCATAGAGGATTAGTGTTGAATTAGTATAGTGAAACATGCAAGTAAATTTTAAGTGGTGGATAGGTTAGTCAGGTATTTGGATTCGGAAGGATAGCAGAAGGATAGAAGAGGAAAAAAGGTTTGTATTTATATAGCGCTTGTTACCCCTGATGGGGTGATGAAGCATGCTACTCCGGAAACCCATAAAGGATTAGTGGTGAATTAGTATGGTGAAATATGAAAGTAATTTGAGTGGTGGATATTAGTCATTTGGAGTGAGAAGGATAGCGGAGGGATAGAAGGGGAAGAAAGGTTTGCATTCATATAGCACCTGTTACCCCTGATGGGTGTTGAAGCGCTTTTCTGGCATGTAGCACGCTACTCCGGAACCCATAAAGGATTAGTGTTGAAAATTAGTATAGTGAAATATGAAGTCATTTGAGTGGTGGATATGTTATTCAGTTATTTGGCTAGAGAAGGGTAGGTGGCGGGATAGACGAGGGAAAGAGGTTTGTATTTATATAGCACTTGTAACCATGATGGGGTGTTGGAAAGCTTTATTGGCGAGTAGCACGCTACTCTGGAACCCATAAAGGATTAGTGATGAGTTAGTATACTGGAATATGGAATTTGAGAAGGGAACATGTTAGTCTGTTATTTTGATTGAAAAGGATAGTGGAATGATTTGTTTTTTAGGTCATAGCAGTAGGAGGAGGCGTTTGGATGAGTAAAAAGGGTTTTTGAAGGGGAAGAGTCAGAGGGAAGAGTTTAGAGAGGTTTGTTTTGGGGGAATCAGTATAGTGTTTCCATAGGAAAATCCATAGGAAATCCGCAACATTCTATTTTGTATAACTTTGGCGCCGATTGACGAATCCTCGCGAAATTTTCAAAATAGGTGGGGCGCTCCGCTCCGCTCCTTCCCTGAAAGTCTCGGGGGGATTCGTCAAGCGGTGGCTGAGAAAAAGGGGGGTCCCAGAACGCGTTTTCCCCATGCATTTTTCCATAGGACCTTTAGTCCAAGCTACAGCCCGAACGGCTGAACAGAATTACTTGAAATTTGGCAGAGAGGTAGTCCTCAGGTCAGGGATGTGCCTTTTGCAGGTCTGGTGTAAATCTGTTCAGTATTTCCTGAGAAAATATCATTTAAATCAATATATATATCTATAGGCGCACACCGTGCGCGTACGGTAATCCTTACCGTACGCGCACGCTGGCGTGCGCGAGCGCGATTCTGATTGGTTGTTAGATCTTAGTAAACATTCGAATCGGTCGAAACCAGGAAGTGTCGGCCGCCATTTTGTCTCTCGCAGTCTGAGGGGGTGAAAAACAAAGGTGGAGAACGTGAAAAGGGGGCAGGGTGGACAGTTCCTGACCCCCTAGCCTTGGTCAGGGGGTCCCAGAAGGACCCCCAAGGGCAAAAAATTATTTAAATTTTTTTACAAAAATTCGCGGAGTACGTGTAGCGTACGCGCACGGTCGAAACGGAAAAATTCCGCGAACTACGTAACGTTGGCGCGCGGTGCGCGCACGGTGAAAAACCTTAAAAAAAATAAATAAATACATAACTTAGCATTTAAAAAACCGTACAAATTCACTGAAAAAACCATAGGTTTCACACACGTTATAGTTAGGAATTAGCATTTAAAAAACCTTGCAAATTCACTTAAAAAAACATAGGTTTCACACATGTTATAGTTAGCTGGGCATTTCACTTGTGAAAAACCATTGAAATTCCCCCGTTATAGTTAGTGCAGGCAACTATAACTCACGCGACCGCAATCCTCTGCTGATGACGTCAGATATTACATCACTGATGACATATGTGTCTTTATGAAAAAAAAATATTTGTGATATATGTATAGCTAAAAATTAATGGAAGAAGACATGGGTGAATAAGTGTCTAAATACAGTATTAGCATCAGCAGAGGATTGCGGTCGCGTGAGTTATAGTTGCCTGCACTAACTATAACGGGGGAATTTCAATGGTTTTTCACGAGTGAAATGCCCAGCTAACTATAACATGTGTGAAACCTATGGTTTTTTAAGTGAATTTGCAAGGTTTTTTAAATGCTAATTCCTAACTATAACATGTGTGAAACCTATGGTTTTTCCAGTGAATATATATATATATATTCACTGAAAAAACCATGGGTTTCACACACGTTATAGTTAGGAATTAGCATTTAAAAAACCTTAGAAATTCAATGAAAAAACCAAAGGTTTCACACATGTTATAGTTAGCTGGACATTTCACTCGTAAAAAACCAATGAAATCCCCCCGTTATAGTTAGTTCAGCTAACTATAACTCGCGCGCCCGCAATGCACTACTGATGACGTCACATATTACATCACTCATGACATGGTCACTGATATCACTCATGACATTACTGATGACATCTCAAATGACATCACTGATGACATCATCCAGTGAATGTGTGTTTTTCTGAAAATTAAATATGTTTTATATATGTATATCTCAAGGTCAATGGAAGAATAAATGGGTATATAAGTGTCTAAATGGATGCTTTGTTTTTGAAAAAAAATTTGTGTAACTGACTGATTAAGTATCATAGTGAATACATGGCTTACTGAGTAATGTTTAAATAAGAAAATATCTGTATTAGTCTCTCACTTTGTGTATAAGTGGCTGCATGGGTTGGTGAGTAGCTTCATGGGTGTCTATATAGGTTATTAGTTGTTTTTTTAAGTATCAGTCTGAGTGTCTGTATGGTTCGGTGGGGGGTATTATGTAGTGCATAGGTGCATGAATGAGTGATTCACTCTTTGTATGTGTTGAAGACAGCATGTGTGCAGGACTGTATGGGTGGATGAGTGTGTGTATGGGTGTATTAGTGAGTGAATGACTGTCTCAATAGTGTCTTTATGAGTAACTACATATCTATTAAACTAGTAAATGTGACTATTGGTGTATATAAGTGAGTATATGTAAGAGTGAGAGATTGAAAGAGTTCCTGTATGAATAAGTATGTGTTTCTATTATTGATTGTTTATAAGACTAAGTATGTGTAAGTTTCTGTAGAAGTAAGTGTGGTGGTGTGTGTATAACTGTATAAGCTAATAAATGTATGTTTGTTTCTTTATTAGCATGAGTGAGTATGTGTGAGTAACTCTATGGATGAGTGGCATTGTGTTACAGGATGTATAGGTGTATGAGTACATATGATGAGTGAGTGCATGTATGAGTGACTGTATAGGACTGTTGGTGAATGAGTGGATGTGTATGTGGATCTTAGAATTACTGAAGAGGTTGTTGTAACTGGTATTGGTATGTCCATTGTTTTTAAAATTTTAGTTTTTATTTTTGAATGTGTGTATCAAAGGTTATATTAGGGGAAGAGGAGGTCTGCCACTCTATCACAAGGATGATGTCATCAGTGATGTCATCAGTGATGTCATTTGAGATGTCATCAGTGATGTCATGAGTGATGTCAGTGACCATGTCATGAGTGATGTAATATGTGACGTCATCAGTAGTGCATTGCGGGCGCGCGAGTTATAGTTAGCTGAACTAACTATAACGGGGGAATTTCATTGGTTTTTTACGAGTGAAATGTCCAGCTAACTATAACATGTGTGAAACCTTTGGTTTTTTCATTGAATTTCTAAGGTTTTTTAAATGCTAATTCCTAACTATACCGTGTGTGAAACCCATGGTTTTTTCAGTGAATTTCAAAGGTTTTTTAAATGCTAATTCCTAACTATAACGTGTGTGAAACCCATGGTTTTTTCAGTGAATTTGTAAGGTTTTTTAAATGCTAATTTTTTCTTTTTTTTCTTTACATATTTTTATTTTATTTTTCTATCCTTTTTTGAAGACTATGCTTAAATTTTTTAAATTCTACAATATGTTTTTATTTTACCATTTTTATAAAATAAACAGGTAAGATTTATTAGTATAACTTTTTTTTTGTTTTTCCTTTTTTTTTTTTTTTTTTTTTTTTAAAACGTACGCGTACGGTAAGCGCACGTGTTGCTTTAATTACGTTAGATTTCTACGCTGTTTGCGTTTGTTTACGCAATTTGCGTATACGCACGTCACGCGCGCACAGCGCGTAACGCGTACGCTGCACGCGCACGTTACGTGGAAGTGAAGGGGCGTGCCTGTTGTGCGCATGGGCGCGTGCGCGTGTCTTTTTTACGCGCATGCGTACTTTTTGCCGTAACCGCGCCGTAAGCGTACCGTAAGCGTACGGTAGGTCATGTGATCATGAAACACAACTTTTGATTGGTTGAAACTACTTTCAGTTCTAGAACTCTCCTACACCACACCCATTCCCCTAATTTCTGCTTGTGATCCCTTAGGAGAAGGAGCTGGGTTGTCTTTGTGATACGATGGCAGAACAGCAGAGCTCTTCTGAGAGTGAGGCTAGCAGCACTACCTTGAGGCAGAGAGCGAGGAAACAAAAGACCTCTTATGTATGGGAGTATTTTTCTTTTCCAGAAGGCCAGCAAAAGGTAAATGCACCCTTAGTGACTTGTAAGCTGTGTAAGCGTGTACTTTCAAGAGGGAATCCTGACAGGAAGTATTCCTTTGGGAATCACACCATGATGAGACACCTTAAGGATGTACACAGAAGGACACATGCTCGACTTACTGGAGGTAACCCTTCAGTAAATCAACCAAGCACATCCACAGCAGCTCAGCCTGGACCATCATCTGCAGGGCCGAGTCCTTCTTCTGCAGGTCAGGTGAGCCCTTCATCTGTGGGGGGAGCATCTCCTTTTTCTGGTCCTCTGGAAATTAACCCTCGGTTTGCGAGGGTTGAAGTACGGTGCGCCACTTGTCATGATCTAATTACTTATAGGCAGACCAGTATTGCCCTAGTGAACAATAAAATAGATCAGCACACTTGTCGTACCATCTAATATTCCCAATCTTTCTTTCCTCTGTCCCTGCATGAACACAACGGCTCTTTTAAGAGCCAACCTTACCTTTCATCTATTTTTTATATATGTTTTTTTTTTACCGTACGCGTACGGTACGCGTAATTTTTTTTTTTTTTTTTTTAAAAACACTAAAAATCAATTATCACATTACAAGGTCCTTGAGAGACTACAATTAAAAACTGAAAATGTGATTGTAGAGAAGTGGAAAAAAGGGACCATGATATTATTGACTTACCATACCCACTCAAAAAAATATTTATTCATTTAAATTTTTTTTAAATTGCTTTAAAAATGGTTCTAGTTTTCGAAAATTTTCTATCTCAATCTGAAAAAAAAGAAAAAAGTATTAATATTTAATAACACATTTTATAATACAGTACACATATTTACATATTTTTCAAAAAATATTTTTGCCTTTTTTTTGCTGTTTTCAGAATATATTGCATTTCACTATAAATTGTGAAAGCAATTGCATTCATCATTTAACAGCGGGCAAAAAAAAAATTAACAATCTCAAAGATTGTTTTAAAAAAGCCCTCAATCTCTTTTTGCATAAACATAACTTTATAGAAATGCATAATATTCTTAAAAAATATCATCTAATATCAATACTTATTTCTTTAAAATGCCGTCTGATATTTTTGTTTCAGAAGTATAATCACAATAATATATCTCAAATAACTCCACAATACATCTGGTTCCATTTCCTTTAGGCCAAATAGTAATTTTAAAATTCTTTTTTGGTTAAATTTCCAATGGTAATCCAATAAAAATGTAAAGTTTAAATTGTACAGATCTCACCGATTCTCTGTAACATTTTGGTTTCCGAAAGATTTATTAATAATTAAATAAGTCCACAATAGAATTGTTTACTTTTCCTCATGGCCAAATAGTAATTTTAAAAATCTTTTTTGAAAAAATTTCCAAAGGCAATCCAATAACATTCCAAAATTTAAATTGTGCAGATGTTACCGTTTTTTTCTAAATTTTTGGTTTTCCAAAGTTTCCTTAAAAAATGGAAAAATTCCACATTACAATTGGTTACCTTTCCATTAGGCCAAATGATAATTTGTTAAATCTTTTTATTTGTAAATTCCAAATGGTAATCCAATAAAATGGTAAAATTGTTTTGTCCAGATGTTGCCAAGTCTCTCTAAAATTTAGGTTTCAGGAAGATTAGATAGGAATTTGCTAAATCAAAAGGCAAACGTTGCTTAAAAATCAATTGGGAATCATTACACAGTGTCCAGCCTTTTTCACATTTAAGATAAACTGTGTAATGTCCAGAAGTAACAGTAGGTCCTTCATGGAAAATTATTACAACTGTTACAAAAGTTTTTCCTGAAATTGATAATTGCTGTCCTGTAAACTTCTTTATTAAAGTATCCAATTTTGAACCATCAGCTCTACATCGTTGCATCATTAAAATTACATATTGTCCGTATTCCTTTAAAATTAACGTTGAAAACATTTCAGATTGACACTCACTGCATTGCATGCTATGATTAGCATCTTTAACTAATTTAGCAAAAGTGACTGTTTTACTCTCTGGCAATGTTAAATAAACAAACCTTTCATTATCAACATTAGAGCCACATATATTATAACAGTTTTCACAACTATGTTCCCATTTATAAGAGAGACCAAAAAAATTTTCAATGGGAACCCCTTCTTCTTCCAGTACCTGAAGAAAATAGATCAAGAATTTCTGTGCGTCTTGCTGTACATTTTGAGAAAACTGTGTTCGTCCTGAACATACATCTAAAAGTTTTCTAATTTCAGTAGCACTTTCTATTTGAGTTTTATCATTACTCAGCTTTTCAAAAAGGAGACTCAGCTCAGAACAGAATCTTTTTCCCTGATTTACTATTATCTGCTCTTGCACACTATCCAGATAAAATGCAACATTCAGCACTACATTAGCGTAGCAGTTGACTCCAGAGCTATTTTCAAAATGACATCCTACAACCTGTTCTTCATTTTCCTTATTCTTTTTGCTTGCAATTACATCACTCCTCTTTTTTTTCCTCCTCTCTACATCTTCATTACAGATATTCTCATTTCTCCTTTTACGAGAAACTACACGTTTCTCCAACACAGGATACTGACCTAAATGAGGAGCATAGCTTCTTCTTAATCTATTATACTCCTTTACACAATTTGTATCAGCACTAACTTTTGAATCATCAAAGTCTATCATGAATAAACCTGATAATGTTTTCACTCGTGACAAAGCAACATATGCCATACCTTCTTTGAACACAGTTGAACCAATGTTCACAAATGCACAATCTACAGTCAATCCTTGAGACTTGTGAATAGTTACAGCATATGCTAGCGAAAACGGAAACTGCTTCCTACGTACATATAAGTCTTTCACAAGCATGAAACGAACTGAACAACGACAAATGACTTTAACTTCTTCTATCTGATCAAATTTTATTTTTAAACATTCAATTCCATATTTTTTCTGATAATTAATAAAACCCACAACTCTTCCTATAGCTCCATTAACTAAACCTTTTTCAACATCCAAATTTCTCCTTAAAAATACTCTACAGTTCATGCAAACATATAGATTTTTTTCTAATCCAGCTGTTTTGGAAATGTTCTTCTCTAGTGAATCCAATTTATTTTTCAGTGTGCCTGTTAATGTGACAGAAATTCTTCCATCCTCAATTTTGTCCACTGCTTCCAATTTCCTGATATCTTCCTTTTCCAATTTCAAAAGCTCCTCATTGAATATTGAGCATTCACGTAGAGTTGGCATTAAGCAGATGACACTTTTGTTTTCTGCAATGTTCTTGTATATCTTCTCTGCAACTATTTCTTCCTTTGGAAATAAATTATGTAGCAACCGACTCTGTAATGCTTTTTTTCCAGCTTCAGTGAGTAGTCCAATTCTGATATCTTTCAGAATACTTCCATATTCTTCATCGTTTGCTTGCCTCATATTAGTAGTAAGTTCCTTGTACTCAAAGAAGGACCAAATATTTGTATTACCGATGCTTCCCAATGACTTCTTCGTGTCTTCATGTGTCACAGTATTAAACACTGGTTGTCATTTAACTGGAGTAAGTTGCAAAAGATCTCCAAAAACTATGACATGTTTTCCACCAAATAACACGTCATAGTCTGTCTTCAGAATTTGCTGCATTCTTAAATGCACAAAGGCAAGCATTAAGTTTGATACCATGCTCACCTCATCAATAATGAGAACTTGCATCTTCTTCAATACTCTTGAAACTTCCAAGCATGCTTCTCCAGTTAGCTTGTTGGATTGTATTTTGTTCTCATGCTCCACTGGTAACATTAGCAAACGATGTAAAGTGATTCCTTTTATGTTATATGCTGCTAACCCAGTTGGAGCAGTAACCACACAAGACAAAGTAGAATCCGTTTTTTGCTGTAGGTAGCTTCTGATGACTTTTATTAGGAAACGTTTTCCAGTTCCAGCTTGTCCGCTTACATACATCCTGATTGGATGAAATGATGTGCATGAGCACTCTTTTTTTACATGTAGAAATCCGTGATCAATTTTGTTTCTGATCTCTTCATAAATTTGTTGCTGCTCTTCGTTCAGTTGTCTTTCCAAATTTTGTAAGTCTATAAATTCTTCTTGAGCTTGATTCATAGCCGTTTCCACTTCATTCATGGCTATTGATGCTTCATTTTCAACGATTGGTTGTCCTAGGGGATCTTGACTGAGTGTTCCTGAACTTTGGCTGTCCTGAGAACTGTCTCTAGCTATTTCTGCTGCAATTGTAGTTTCCTGTTCAATTTCTTCATTTAACATTTGCAGATAAGTTGTGAATGTACTGCATTGTATGCTGTCTTTGCAAGCATTAAATGAATCTTCATAGCTTTGAAATTCTCCCAGTAGTTCATCCTCTGTACGCCAGGGTTTAAACAGCTGTAAAAGAGCCAAGTATTAAAATTCCTTTTTGTCAGTAGTGTCGCAACTCAGCTTCCGGTGATTTATCAAACTTCCTTTTGTTTGCTTCACCAAACATCCTTCCTCACCAATGACTTTATATTTTCCATTGTTGATGTCTTCTGTGGCTTTCCGTGAATAAATGTAGTTCTGCAGCACTTCATAGAGACACATGTTCTCCAGATGTTGACTTCTCTTGGGATAATATGTGTCCAACATGTTTGATTTCAAAATATCTGTACTTTCTGGGTCATTCTCAGCCAAATATTCAATTTCTCCAACAGATTTCAGTACCCGATTTCTCATTGCTGCAAGGCCTAAACTTGCCCAAATTATTCTTCTTGATTTCGAGTAGAGACTTGCAGAAGATAACCTATCTGAACATTCGTAGGATCCAATTTCTCGATGCGATAACATCTTCAAACTGAAACTGTACAGCTTCTTACAGACAGTTTTCTCGTGAGAAATCTCTTCCCACATTTCCTTCAATTCTATTTTTTCTGATTTCGTAATGTAAGACGTTACATATCGATCAACAGCAATGGAATTGTCAGCTACATACTGTATATCCATGTTAGCGTTCCACATGGATAAAATCACTGGGTTGTAGTCATTTATATTTTTTGATTCTTCTTTTCTTTTAAGGTTGTAGGTATTCTTAGGTGATTTTCTTGTGATAGTATGTCTCACAGATGACATAAAACTGTTAACTCTTCCATTTGAAAGAACAGGTCTAGGAAATCCAAATCGACATTTAGTGTAGTATTTATCTTTGCTCTTGTATTTCCGTCGACAGTATTTTCCACACCGATGACTTTGGAAACGTAAAACTTGCTCCTTTAACTTTTTCTCTTCTGTGCTTTTTGGTATAGCACATGTTGCATATTCTTCAATGTAAGATAACACTGCTTCATCAGTATCTGTTCCAAACTTTGGGGCATCCTTGATCCACAACAGCATATGAATATGAGGAGCACCTCTTGCCTGGTACTCTTTTCTCCAAAAGAAATCCACTACTTCTCCTAGAGGTGGATTTTTTTTATTGCAGATGAAGGACATCATAGCCTCAAATCTATGATTGAAATATCTGCAAACATTAACCGGATCTAATGAGCACAGTTCTCCTGCTGTCTTGTATTCGATGTTTTTAATGTTTGAATTTGCCTCTCGTAGAAAATCCAGTAAATCATCCCAAGCGTACTCGGCACAGCTTAGGGTAAGGAACCATGTTGGTGTTCCTAAATTCCGTAACATGCATTTTAATTCACCATGGCGTCTGTACCAATATTCATTTGTCCCACGCTGACAAGCCATCAGATTGATCAGTTGTGTTTCCAAATGATCATCTCGGTGCTGCACTTTCTCCATAAAATCCTTAGCAGACACATTTTGCAAATGTACTCCACTTTTTAAAATGTGATTTACTGCATAAGACAATGCAGACAAGTCGCTTTCAAATAAAAGATGGAACAAATAAGGAATACTTTGTCGAAATCTGGGATCTTCAGCATATAGTCTTGTAGTCCGATACTCAGAAGCTGGAATCTGTTCCGGACGTTCATCGTATCGTCCTCCTTTTCCTTTAGGAAACAGCTGGGGAAAACATCGAGCTTCCAAGCTCTCCTCCCATACACTCACGGGAGTTCCTTTTGCTTTCTTCATCTGAAATAGATCAATATTGTCTCCCATAACTTCTTTTGAATGAAGAGGATGTATGCTAAAATGTTCATAAATTTCTTCTTCCTTTGACTTGTCCACTTTTTCAATTTGTCCAGTTGGTGTTTCTGTGTCTTCTTGTAAATCTTCTTCTTCTTCTTCTTCTATATAAATTGATTCATACCATTTGTTATTCCTTTTCAAATACAAATTTGCTCTTTGTACTTTCCGTACATCTACCAGCTCCTGCCAAATCTTCTTATTCTTTGTAGGTACACCATTAATCAGAATAATTAATGGTTCAGTTTCCAAAGTATCCGCATCAATAGTTTCCATATTTTTTTTCAAATCCAAGGGCAAATACACCACTCTACCTTTTAAACCTCTCAGTAAATCTGAAGGAGGTAATTTTCCAGTTTTGGGCTCCATACGTACTATGGTCTGGAACGGATGAACACATTGAATGAGTATAGACTCATATGTATTTAATTCAGAAAGTTCAGCAGGAATAGCATCCAATTCTAAATTATTATGTACAGCTCTGGTCGGCATTCTATTTTCCTCTAACTTATTGTAACAGTATTTACAAATACGCTGATCTTCACCCAATTCAAAACAATTTTCAAGAAATATATATGTGGCAAAATCCTTCCACTTATAATTATCTTCATTTTCACTCTTTCTGTAGAGATCAACATTCCTAGTTTGTTTTCTATAATGAGTTCTGCGGCAACAAATACAAGTAATATTTGGTCTTTCATTAGAGATTATTGCAAATTTTGTTATGTGATCATTAAATGTCTTACTTACAGAGGGTTCTACATTCTCTTCCACTTCTTCCTCATTTACTGTGTCCTTCTCTGCACTGTTTTGTTCAGGACCAAAGTAACAAAACTGAATTTCATCAACAACCTTCTCTACATCTGATACCGTTCCACGGAACAGAGCCCTATTCAATTCATCTAACTTTATTGCTGGACTTTTAGCAAAATACAACCGTCTCACAAACTTTCTCATTTCAGTATGATGAACAGCCAGCATTCTAAAATGATGGAAAACACTATTACACACTTTTCTAGATAGACAAGCCAGAGAATGACCCTGCAAACCAGTATTCTCTCTCACTCTGCATGGATCCAGACTTTGAAGCACCTTAATCTTCTGTTTTACACTTTTTTTACTATATTCTCTTAGAAACTCACGAAATTTATCAATAGATTCCTGACGCACAGTGCAAATACTACTACAATTCCAAGTGTACACTGGGGCTTTAGGACGTCTCCCCATAGCCTCATCCGCCATCACTTGTACCTCATCTCTTGGAACCATTATCTCCTTCTCCATTATGCAACCATTTTTCACTTCATAAGCACGATCTCTGGTGTCAACTGCATGCAGCAAGCTATTACTTTGAAAATAACTCTCTTCATTAAAAAAAGGTTCACTACTTGAACTATGCATCCATTTTCCTAAAAACACTTTAGAAAAGTTTGTTCTGTTCACTACTCTTTTCCTTTTGCTATGTGATTTCAATACATTAACCATTTTGTCTAATGTACGCATCCTATTCAAAATAAAATGAATAGTTTCCTTTTTAATTCTAATGCCTTTGCTGCAATGGCTTCAATTTCTTTTTTTCTCTTATAAAACTTGGCCTTTTGCTTATATTTCTTCACATCCTTTATCAAATTGGACATAACTCTTCTCTGAAACATTTTTCTACGTATCTCTTTAAACGCTGTTTTTCTGTTTAAGTTAATCTTTTTAGTTGCAGAAGGTATATTTGCATTAACTAAATTCTCAATTTTTTCCTGTTTTTTTCTATTGAAAACATTCTTTCCAGTACAGACATTTTGTACATTTTTCCTTTTTTTGAATATATTCTTTAGAATTTTTTTTGTCTGCTTACCAGAAGATTTTTTCTTTTTCCCAACATGAGCATCTTCAACTAACTTAGGTCCTCCAGTTGTCTTCAAATATAGGTTTTTTTGTGGTCTTTTTTTACTCTGGATTTTGTAGGCATCTTAAATTTTGTTCACTGCTCTTCAGCAATACCTGAAAAAAACTAAAAAAAAATTCCTTTATTTTATTTAAATATATTACTACATTTGTTTTCACATTAGTCACAAAACGAAATTTCTTTGCCAATTTGAAAGCACACTTACTACTCTTTTTTTTGGCAAGTGATCAACACTTTTACAGACTGACACATTATGAATCCACTTTTCAGATTTTTTAAAAAGCACATGTCCAAACTGCTTTTTCAGACCAGCACCATTTGTAACCTGGGTGACTGCCTACACTCCAGCAAGGGCAACCAGCCTTAGTGATGCTGAATGTATTTGCATTACTGACTGAAACCTCAAACCCCACTCGCTTGTGAATACTGTGCATGATTCCACATGGTAACCAGCTGGGTGTGTGCTAAGAGTCTGCTTCTGCACCAAAAAATGGCTCCCCCTTTCCATCTAATGCAACTGTGAAATCACCAGAGCAATACGCAATAAATCTCTGCCTGTAATTTCTCTTTGCACACAGAGTCATGTTTTCACATTAGTCACAAAACGAAATTTCTTTGCCAATTTGAAAGCACACTTTCTACTCTTTTTTTTGGCAAGTGATCAACACTTTTACAGACTGACACATTATGAGTCCACTTTTCAGATTTTTTAAAAAGCACATGTCCAAACTGCTTTTTCAGACCAGTACCATTTGTAACCTGGGTGACTGCCTACACTCCAGCAAGGGCAATCAGCCTTAGTGATGCTGAATGTATTTGCATTACTGACTGAAACCTCAAACCCCACTCGCTTGTGAATACTGTGCATGATTCCACATGGTAACCAGCTGGGTGTGTGCTAAGAGTCTGCTTCTGCACCAAAAAATGGCTCCCCCTTTCCATCTAATGCAATTGTGAAATCACCAGAGCAATACGCAATAAATCTCTGTCTATAATTCCTCTTTGCACACAGAGTCATGTTTTCACATTAGTCACAAAACGAAATTTCTTTGCCAATTTGAAAGCACACTTACTGCTCTTTTTTTTGGCAAGTGATAATCACTTTTACAGACTGACACATTATGAATCCACTTTTCAGATTTTTTAAAAAGCACATGTCCAAACTGCTTTTTCAGACCAGTACCATTTGTAACCTGGGTGACTGCCTACACTCCAGCAAGGGCAACCAGCCTTAGTGATGCTGAATGTATTTGCATTACTGACTGAAACCTCAAACCCCACTCGCTTGTGAATACTGTGCATGATTCCACATGGTAACCAGCTGGGTGTGTGCTAAGAGTCTGCTTCTGCACCAAAAAATGGCTCCCCCTTTCCATCTAATGCAACTGTGAAATCACCAGAGCAATACGCAATAAATCTCTGCCTGTAATTCCTATTTGCATACAAAGTCATGTTTTCACATTAGTCACAAAACAAAATTTCTTTGCCAATTTGAAAGCACACTTACTGCTCTTTTTTTTGGCAAGTGATAATCACTTTTACAGACTGACACATTATGAGTCCACTTTTCAGATTTTTTAAAAAGCACATGTCCAAACTGCTTTTTCAGACCAGTACCATTTGTAATCTGGGTGACTGCCTACACTCCAGCAAGGGCAACCAGCCTTAGTGATGCTGAATGTATTTGCATTACTGACTGAAACCTCAAACCCCACTCGCTTGTGAATACTGTGCATGATTCCACATGGTAACCAGCTGGGTGTGTACTAAGAGTCTGCTTCTGCACCAAAAAATGGCTCCCCCTTTCCATCTAATGCAACTGTGAAATCACCAGAGCAATACGCAATAAATCTCTGCCTGTAATTCCTATTTGCACACAAAGTCATGTTTTCACATTAGTCACAAAACGAAATTTCTTTGCCAATTTGAAAGCACACTTACTGCTCTTTTTTTTGGCAAGTGATAATCACTTTTACAGACTGACACATAGAGGTGCCGATCACGATCCGGTAAAAAATTCCCCCGTGCGACTCGTATCCGGTCTTTTTACCGTACGAATCGTACAAGTGCCGTACGAACTGGCAATCACGATTCGCATGGTAAAAAGTCCATACGACCCGCACCGGGAATCATTCCCCACACGTCCTCGGGTCGGAAAATGTGTCCGACACGTCCTCGGACGATTTACCTTACAAACGTAAAAATCCAAGTCCGACCGAGGAATCACGATCCATCCCGTGCGTCCGAGCCTACAACCGTATGGAAAAAACACCGTCCGCACCGAACACCAATAGCAACCATGGAGACATGTGCCCGCATACGCGCCCAACACTCCCCCCAGCCCCCGTACGTCCGACACGTACCCCCCGTATATGTATACCCCCACCCGTCTAGGTACACCCCAGTACGTTCCAGTCGAACCCCCACCCCAGTACGTGTCGTACCACCGTCAATGTAAACCCCCCCACCCCTGTACGTGTCGTACCACCGTCAATGTACACCCCCCCACCCCTGTACGTGTCGTACCACCGTCTATGTACACCCCAGTACGTTCCAGTCGTACCCCCACCCCAGTACGTGTCGTACCACCGTCAATGTACACCCCCCCACCCCTGTACGTGTCGTACCACCGTCAATGTACACCCCCCCACCCCTGTACGTGTCGTACCACCGTCTATGTACACCCCAGTACGTTCCAGTCGTACCCCCACCCCAGTACGTGTCGTACCACCGTCAATGTACACCCCCCCACCCCTGTACGTGTCGAACCACCGTCAATGTACACCCCCCCACCCCTGTACGTGTCGTACCACCGTCTATGTACACCCCAGTACGTTCCAGTCGTACCCCCACCCCAGTACGTGTCGTACCACCGTCAATGTACACCCCCCCACCCCTGTACGTGTCGTACCACCGTCCATGTACACCCCAGTACGTTCCAGTCGTACCCCCACCCAGTACGTGTCGTACCACCATCAATGTACACCCACCCACCCCTGTACGTGTCGTACCACCGTCCATGTACACCCCAGTACGTTTGAGTCGTACCCCCACCCCAGTACGTGTCGTACCACCGTCAATGTACACCCCCCCACCCCTGTACGTGTCGTACCACCGTCAATGTACACCCCCCCACCCCTGTACGTGTCGTACCACCGTCCATGTACACCCCAGTACGTTCCAGTCGTACCCCCACCCCAGTACGTGTCGTACCACCGTCAATGTACACCCCCCCACCCCTGTACGTGTCGTACCACCGTCAATGTACACCCCCCCACCCCTGTACGTGTCGTACCACCGTCTATGTACACCCCAGTACGTTCCAGTCGTACCCCCACCCCAGTACGTGTCGTACCACCGTGAACCTACACCCCAGTACGTTCGAGCCCCACCCCCACCCCAGTACGTGTCATACCCCCGTGTACCTACACCCCAGTACGTGTCGTACCGACGTCAATGTACACCCCCCCACCCCTGTACGTGTCGTACCACCGTCCATGTACACCCCAGTACGTTCCAGTCGTACCCCCACCCAGTACGTGTCGTACCACCGTCAATGTACACCCACCCACCCCTGTACGTGTCGTACCACCGTCCATGTACACCCCAGTACGTTTGAGTCGTACCCCCACCCCAGTACGTGTCGTACCACCGTCAATGTACACCCCCCCACCCCTGTACGTGTCGTACCACCGTCCATGTACACCCCAGTACGTTCCAGTCGTACCCCCACCCAGTACGTGTCGTACCACCGTCAATGTACACCCCCCACCCCTGTACGTGTCGTACCACCGTCTATGTACACCCCCCCACCCCTGTACGTGTCGTACCACCGTCTATGTACACCCCAGTACGTTCCAGTCGTACCCCAACCCCAGTACGTTCCTGGCGCACCCCCAACACAACCTCCTAAGTACGGAGCGCACCCCATGCCCCAACATCACAACCGCATGTACGAGTCGTACAAAGCCACACACAAGGACCAAATCGTACAACCAAATGGCCCATGTACACACCGTACACACGCTCAAAACGCACGTACACAACAAGGACAAAACAAAACAACTCAACAATACACCATTCGAAAGGCACACAGCCACTAAACATGGCCAACAACCACTAAAATAACACAATCACTGACCTGCAACTGTCAAAAACAAACAGAGGCCCAATACACCACCACTCCTTATAACACACCCACCCAAAATTCAAACACTGCCACACCCACCCATGGACCAATAAAAAGGGCCCACACACACAAACCATGAGCCTTTGCAACAGACCCACTGCTGCCAGACACCACAGAACCAGACTACAAGCGACACCACATCTTACACTTGCACACCTTCACACGACCACCCTCACAAACACCCTCTCATCACATTCACACACACACACAACCATCCACACCCCCCCCCAACATCCACACACCCCCCACACCCACACCATCCCCACCCACACCCCTCACCATGCCCACTACCAAGAATCCAAAGTTCAGTCACCGAGAGTTGGAGGTCCTTGTTGATCAAATCCTCAGAGTCGAGCCACAGATCTTTGGAACATTGGTCAGAAGCACCAGCCAGGCAGCCAAAACAGCCATGTGGCAGACCATCGTCGATGCTGTGAATGCTGTTGCGGACACCAGGAGGACCAAGCAGGATTGCCAGAACAGGTGGTACGATCTGCGGAGGAGGGTCAGAGCCAAGAGACAGGAGGAACACGACCAGGCCAACGCCACCGGAGGAGGGCCTTCCCGCAGACCCGTACAGTACCATCCCTGGGAGGAGAGGGTGATGGCCATACTGCCGGTGGAGGCAGTTGAAGGAGTAGAAGGACTCCGAGACCCGGGTGAGTACACAAACAACGCACCTCACATGGGGGGAACTGCAACCACAACCAAAATTAATAACAGGCACGCAAACACCACAAGCCATCGCATTACTCAACCACACTCCATGAGCAGGCACATGCCACTGCTGCCACCATGCCCCATGCACCCAGCTGGACAATGTCAAGTCACAGGCCACAGAAGACAACAACACATGACACGGTAACCCGGATGGCGGGAGTGTGGGCACCAAGAATCACATAGTGCGACTCCAAAGCAGACAACAATGCCCTCTGCCCATATGGCCTAGGTCACAGCCAGACAAACACTGTGTCCCAACACAGGAATGACTTGCCAGCAAATGGCGGATGCCTTGCATCAACACATGGGGGTGAAGGCACTGTTTTGCACATGCCAGCAGCTAATGAACAGCCAACAGTGTGAAAGAGTGGCAGCACACACCACCACAGCAGCAGCGCACAGACACACAGCAGACAAAATGGGTGCCTGGAGATCAGAAACAAACTCACATCAACAGGCCAAGGGCCACTCAAAGATCTGCTAACAGTGTGTGCCCAGGAAGCTGGGCCAAGGTGACAGAGGGTGACACACGGAGGGAGGGAGAGGGGGACACAGAGGGAGGGAGAGGGGGACAGAGAGGGAGGGAGAGGGGGACAGAGAGGGAGGGAGAGGGGGACAGAGAGGGAGGGAGACACAGGAAGATGGACAGAGGGAGGAGGCTGACACACAGAGGGAGGGAGAGGGGGACACAGAGGGAGGGAGAGGGGGACAGAGAGGGAGGGAGAGGGGGACAGAGAGGGAGGGAGAGGGGGACACAGAGGGAGGGAGAGGGGGACACAGAGGGAGGGAGAGGGGGACTGAGAGGGAGGGAGACACAGGAAGATGGACAGAGGGAGGAGGCTGACACACAGAGGGAGGGAGAGGGGGACAGAGAGGGAGGGAGAGGGGGACAGAGAGGGAGGGGGACACAGGAAGATGGACAGAGGGAGGAGGCTGACACACAGAGGGAGGGAGAGGGGGACACAGAGGGAGGGAGACACAGGAAGATGGACAGAGGGAGGAGGCTGACACACAGAGGGAGGGAGAGGGGGACACAGAGGGAGGGAGAGGGGGACACAGAGGGAGGGAGAGGGGGACACAGAGGGAGGGAGAGGGGGACAGAGAGGGAGGGAGAGGGGGACAGAGAGGGAGGGAGAGGGGGACAGAGAGGGAGGGAGACACAGGAAGATGGACAGAGGGAGGAGGCTGACACACAGAGGGAGGGAGAGGGGGACAGAGAGGGAGGGAGAGGGGGACAGAGAGGGAGGGAGAGGGGGACAGAGAGGGAGGGAGAGGGGGACAGAGAAGGAGGGAGACACAGGGAGAGCAAATCAGTCCTTTGGTGTGTGGGAATGTCTGCTCGTCAGCAGGTGGACTGCGTGCATGTAGACAAGGGTGGCCAGTGCCAGAACCCCCCCTCTTCATCATGACAAAACGCAGGGCCATGTTACAACCTGTACACGAGCACAAGGACAGCCACCTGCATCATATGAGTGTGTGGATCCACTCCATGTGCACATGTACAGTGCTACAAGGAAGGCGCAAACGCATAGCTCGGCACACATGCACACTCCACTGCTGACTGCAGTCACACTTGACGCAGCAAGTAAGACTGTGCCACACATAGTTAAAGGGGCCAAATTGGTGCCCAAGGGACACACACATGCACAAGTGCACTGTGAGTGGAATGCAAGACAGATCCTAATTCCAAGAGGAAATGTGCCAACTTTGTAACGGATGCAACATGGATGTTGCATGGATCAAAAGTAACATTGTCTCTCTCACACACAGGTCAACGTCGTGCTGCACCCCCCAACACTGGGGGGGAACACTCACAGGACCCGGATCTGCAGGAGACCGATCCCACCGGCAGCGACCACTCTCACCACTCTGCGGACGACCCCGACCGACCTGGCCCCTCTGGTGTCCAACCACCTGCAGCACCTGCGTCAGGTACAACCGTGCCAACCCCCACCCCCACTCCTGCCACATCCCAGGAGACACCCAGGATCCCTGCCCCAACACCACAATGCAGCCAGGCTCGCCAGGAGGGACACGGTGTCCCGGGCACCCAGGAGGAGGCAGGCGACAACGCCAATGCCACCCCTCAGGGGTCCCGGAGACCCCATGTGCCCACAAGTGCAGGCCAGACGCAAGTGGGCAGGGGTGGTGGGAGTGGAGAGCGGCGGAGGCGCGAGCCTGACCAGTTGGCTGGGGATCCGGTATTTTCCCATGTCCGTAACATCCTGGACTCATACCGGCAGGACACCACGGGCATGGCCCAGGTTGTGTCCGTCCTCGAGGGGATCAAGGTCCAGCAGGCCCAGCAACATGCGGAGCTAATAGCCTGTCTACAGCTACACCAACGGAGGATGGAGGACAGACAGGCTGAGCAAGTGACGGCGTCCCAGGGGATTCACGCTGAACTCCGTCGGATGGCCGACACCATGGCCGACCCTCCCTGTGCCAGAAGGCGGAGAACATCACCACCCACAGGGAGGGATCATGAGGAGGAGGAGGAAACATCCGACGGAGCATCCCAGACGTCGTCACGGCCTGCTGCTGAGGTTCCCCGCAGGAAGCCGGGTCGTCCACGGAAAGGACCGTGAGGGTGGCTGCCACATCACCATCTCCCAGGACACCTGGCCTGGCACCTGGCCCACTGGAGCAACAGCATCACAGCATCAAGAGACATTCTCTGCCACATGGCCCTGCTGGTCACTGGCTGACCAATGTTGACAAAGACTGTGGCATGGACTCTGAGGATTTCCAATGGCAAGGACACCAACTCCCCTACTGAACTTTGGATTCCCTAATCCCGGAAAGGCCCTCACTTGGCCCCCCCCCCCAATAATAAATCACACTATTAAGAGTAGATGCCTGCTGGTAGCATTATTACCTAACATGTGTCTTGTACAGTCTAAACATGCCTGAGTCATCTGTTCACTTCAACCATCCACACCCTGGGGCCTGAGTCTGGCACAGGACACATGGGTCACAGTTTTCTAGGCAAGACAGACATGGAGCACCATACACACCCGTGATGGTCAGAACCAGCTGAGGGGGTGGCCGAACAACCGTGCTGACAGACACATTGAGTACAGCAACAGTCATGCGCAGAGGTCAGGGATCCTGGCCCGTGTCCTGGGGGGCACCCAGGTACGTGTAGACAGGTGGCAGAACCATGTCCTGCAAGCTTGAGTCCGGTGGATGCAGAGAATGGGGTCATGGACAACGTTGGATGCATGGGGATGGCACATGTCACAATACCCACACAGTCATGGACATCATGCCCATTACACAGTCTCAGCACACACACACAGCTTGCATCTTGCCACTCGACACATTGACACATAGCCACAATCAGGGAATACCATGCCAGACATGCAGGATGCACCGTGCCAACACACCAGCATTGACTGAGAAGAGGCAGCTTGGAGGCATAGGGACACCTTTAATAGTCATGTGTTTGGGATTGCAGAGGCAACTTGAAGTACACATGAACACATCATGTGGAGTAACATGTGGCTCCAACACTGGCACCCCCCTTCTGCAGCACAAATGCGTGATAGCCATGGAACTGGCACACAAGTGTCGGATAATAGCTAAATACCCACAGCTGCTCACGGAGAGCCTGCCATACACCATACATCCGCTGATGTGGAAGTCCCACGCCATGTCAAGACAATGTTAACCGTATGTGTCCGAGGGCAGTGTCACACACATTGATGCCTTCATCACAATCCACCATCCCATCACTGATGACTGACAACCAGGCAGGCCATCTATTCAGGTGTACCCAGCTGCATGTCGTGTCCCATGGGGATGCCACATGTCTGCAGAGGACCCAAACCCCGACCGGGGCAGTGTGCACACATCGTGAACAACTGCCACACCCAATACACCCCAGATGCATCCCTTACCCCATGGAGACTTCCAAACGTGTCCGTGCCTGTAACGCTGAGTCAGCCCACGATGCCATGTCCATGAGGAATAGCAGTGCCACAACAATGCAACCAGAAAACGGCATGCGCAGGTACCTGGGGAAGAGAGACACACAAGAAGTCAGCCACAAGAAGCACAGCCACTTGCATGTGCATGTACTCGACACATGTATGTATGACAACATGCTAGGTCACAATTATGTCTGGGGAAATACTACCATCACTGCCACCATCACTCCAGTGACACACCCACACACACCTCTGCCCCACGTGCCATACATGCAGGTGGAGACACACATCACAACGCATGCCACACGGGGACCAATGCGTGCACACTCAGACCCTGGTACTCACCACTAAGCAAAGAAGTCGCGTATGAGCCGAGTCCGGATGTCCTCTTGCGGCTCCACATCCTCCACATCACTAGCCCCATTGCCAAGCCCTTCGTCCTCCACGGGTGGATGGTCCTCGTCATCTTGATCCAGGATGAGGGGCACAGCTCTTTCAACTGCCATGTTGTGCAGCATGCAGCAGACCATGAAGATCTTGCAGACCTTCGCCGGGGCATATGGGAGTGCGCCGCCGGTCTTGTGGAGGCACCGGAATCGGCTCTTCAGCATGCCAAACGTCCTCTCTATCACTCGCCTTGTCCGGCCATGGGCGGTGTTGTAGCGGAGCTGGGCCGGCGTGATGGGGTTGCGGAGAGGTGTCAGCAGCCAAGGCATGTTGGGATAGCCAGCGTCCCCTAAATGGAAAGCACATGGATATCGTTAGAACAGGCGAAGCGGTAGTGCTGCTCGGCCAAACAGAATACAGGACAGACAGACTGTACCCACCAACAACACATGCACGTTCGTTGCGCAGCTGCATCATCATATCAGGCATCCCGCTACGCCTCATGATGTAGGCATCGTGTGCTGATCCTGGAAAACGAGCACAGACATGTGAAATCACCATGTTGGACAGACACACCACAAGGGCATTGATGGAGTGGTAGTGCTTCCGATTGCGGTACGCCACCTCCCGTGCGTGTGGTGGTACCAAACCTACATGTGTCCCATCTATGGACCCAATGACATGGGGCATCCCTCCCAGGGCATAGAAACCACGTTTGACCTCAGTCATCTGTTCAGGGGTTGGGAACTTGATGAAGTCATCCAGGTGAATCAACATGGCCTCCAAGAAATCATGCAGCACACCGCTGAACATGCTCTGGGACATGCCACCAACATGAGCAATGGTATATTGGAAGGTACCCGTGGCAAGGAAATGTAGGGCAGCCATTACCTTCAGCTGGGGTGTCAGTGCCGTAGGATACCTGTGCTGCGGTTGCAGGTGTGGTGCCAGTCTCGCCGTCAGCTCCAGAATCAACGGTTGGGTGAAGCGGTAGAGCCGGATCCTGTCATTCTCCTGCATGGTGGCCAAGTCTGGAATTCTTCGGGCAACAGGAGGCGCTCTGCAGTAATTTGGAAGTGACAAGGAAGAGTGAGTGCACTACGAGAACAACTCATGTCTACTGAGCACATGTAAATCTGCCAATACACACATGCCACATAGGGAGTCAGGCATGTGCTACATGCCCAGGACACGTATGGATGCAAGGTGACACTCCTTCCAAGACCCAGCTACACACGGTGATTGAGAACCTCCCCATGCCACGCCATGGGAATAGCTGTGTCCCAGTGCAAGTGAACAGCCCGACGCAAGACAGAAGTGACATACACCCACACATCAGCAGAAGTAGGATGCCGATTGTAGAGACTGGTAGCGGAACACCGGAGCCACAGGTCACATGACATTACACTAGGCCTGCCCACACACCTTGCCATGAAGGTGCACATGTCATGACTCACCACACATTCCTTGTGAGGATGCTGACATGGCCTTGTCACGCTACTCCGTGTCCCATGCATACATGTGCACCTCACATCAGATACCACATGTGGCATGGTGTGCGGAACAGTGTGCAATGACAATCTACACACAGACACATGTTGGTTGCTGCAACGGCTGCAGCTTTTGAGGGTGCTACAACATCAACCTGATGTAAATCCCGGACACATAAATGACATAGTCACATTGTGCACTGTGGGTAGTGACAAGTCAGGTGTCATGACCCCTGTACCGGGCATCATGGGACACTTCCGTGTGTTGGTGTCCGTGCCATGCCAGTGACGCTCACCCCAAGTGCGCAGTACGACATGCACACATGTCAACGGAGTCAAGGGCATGCCTGGCACACATTGCACCCTCACACAGTACACCTGTACACATCTCATCATACATCTGGTGCCTCCTCCACTCAGGAGGCATGTTCCACATCACAGCCTGTCACACCTGTGCCCCACACATGTAGTAATGCACAGACGATGCCTTGATGTCCATTCCTGGACAAGTATGTCCATCCATGGACAAGTATGTCCGCCCTATTCCTACCTGTGTGTCGACTATCACCACAGTGATGTGTACAAACCGGCGTACTGCTGCTAAGAGGGCCTGTGTATGTTCCCCAATCACTGTGGGAGTGCTGCCGTATGTGTACCCATCGTGATGGCGAGCGTACAGGCATTTGTACGGTCCGTACCACAACGAGTACGCATACGCGTGCAGACCCATAGTGATAGTGAGCGTACATGCGAGTGTACGGCCCTCTCACTATGGGTCTGCACGCGTATGCGTACACGTAGTGGTACGGACCGTACAAATGCCTGTACGCTCACTATCACTATGGTTCTGCACGCGTATGCGTACACGTAGTGGTACGGACCGTACACTCGCATCTACGCTCACTATCACTATGGTTCTGCACGCGTATGCGTACACGTAGTGGTACGGACCGTACACTCGCATCTACGCTCACTATCACTATGGTTCTGCACGCGTATGCGTACACGTAGTGGTACGGACCGTACCCTCGCATCTACGCTCACTATCACTATGGTTCTGCACGCGTATGCGTACACGTAGTGGTACGGACCGTACACTCGCATGTACGCTCACTATCACTACGGGTACACAGACCCATAGTGATAGTGAGCGTACAGGCATTTGTACGGTCCGTACCACAACGAGTACGCATACGCGTGCAGACCCATAGTGATAGTGAGCGTACATGCAAGTGTACGGCCCTCTCACTATGGGTCTGCACGCGTATGCGTACACGTAGTGGTACGGACCGTACAAATGCCTGTACGCTCACTATCACTATGGTTCTGCACGCGTATGCGTACACGTAGTGGTACGGACCGTACCCTCGCATCTACGCTCACTATCACTATGGTTCTGCACGCGTATGCGTACACGTAGTGGTACGGACCGTACACTCGCATCTACGCTCACTATCACTATGGTTCTGCACGCGTATGCGTACACGTAGTGGTACGGACCGTACACTCGCATGTACGCTCACTATCACTACGGGTACACAGACCCATAGTGATAGTGAGCGTACAGGCATTTGTACGGTCCGTACCACAACGAGTACGCATACGCGTGCAGAACCATAGTGATTTTGAACGTAGGCATGCATGTACGGGCCGTTGCCATGCATTTGGGGTGCCCTAGGGCCCGGAAACGCACCGTACCTGTGTGTGATTCTCCTAATTACATAGGGGACAAGTATTAAGGCCTACATGCATGCTGGTTGTCATGGCGACCAGGTTCAAATTTCGATTTTGTTCTGGAAGGTGCACAGCAGAAGTCAGTTGGAATTCTTCTACTTTGTTGCAATGTGTTTGTGGGGCTGACATCATGCAGGAGAATGAAACCGATAGAGAACCCACAGACTGCTAGGTTTGAAGGGATTGGTGGAAACATAGGATGCAAATGTGAGTGACCAATCACTCTGTACTCCTGTGCATGAGACTGGGCAGAAGGCCACATATAAGGCAGCCAGGTCCCATGAGGGATTACTTGCCTGCACATCTTTGCATTTGTCGACCAAGCTGCTGCTACTGATTCCCTGGAACCATGTCAAGGGCTGTGGAGAGGACACAGCCATTCACCCTGGAGGAGAACATGGCTCTGCTGGATGTGATCCTCCCACAGTACCCCATGCTGTATGGGCGACCAGGGTATCAGGTGAGTGCATAGGCCACTGCCACAGACTGTCCCTATGTTGTGACTGTGTCTTCAGGCATTGTGACCCGGTGTGACACACATGCCATGTACTGTCGGGGGGGTACCAGGGGGGGGGTGCCTGATGTCTCCCAGCAGTGCCCTGAGACAGGAGGGGTGTGTGCAGAGTCCTCCCAGCAGTGCCCTGAGACAGGAGGTGTGTGTGCAGAGTCCTCCCAGCAGTGCCCTGAGACAGGAGGTGTGGGTGTGATGCACAGTGTGAGCCTTGATCATTGATTGTGACATTGCCATCATTCCACCTGAGTACCCACTATGGCACGTACTGCCTTTTCCCTCACCAGAGGATGATGTCCCTATGACAGAGGTGCAATGCGTTGGCTGCATTACATGCCATGTAGTAACCAGCTATTATGTTCACATATGTCTCTCTGTGACATGTGGCTGGTGTATTGATGTGGTGTCACTTGTACTTCCTCACAGGTAGGCGCCTCTGCCAAGGAGCAGATCTGGCTGACCGCCGTCAGTGCCGTGAGGCGTGTGGATGGTCGGAGGCGGAGCCTGTCCCAGGTGAGGAAACGCTGGCAGGATATCCGGTGCTGGACGCGGAGGATTGCACGGCTCCTGCTGGGGGACTCACCTGAGAGCCACAAGAACCGCGGCCGCCGCCGTCTGACCCACCTCCACAGGCGTGTGCTGCCGGTGGTCTTTCCAGACCTGGAGAGGCGCTTACAGGCGATGCAGCAGGCGGAAGGGGGTAGGTACATGTGCGTTTGTTGTGTGTCACCGGCATTTGTAAGGGCACAGTGGCATTAATTCACTGGCAGGGTTTAAAGGTGCTGTGCCCATCCAGTTTGCCCAAGTGTAGCGCAGCGCCCCTGCCACCCTTCCCCTCCTTGCAATGTGTTCCCTGGTCTGTGTGTAGTCACTCCTTCACAAGGTAATGTAGGCTGGCGCTTTGTCCACGAGAACAATGACTGTAGCATCATGGGTGGTGGTGGTGGGTAACAGGTTGTGGGACCTTGCCTGTGAACTGTCAAGTTCACTGCATGTGGGTTCCATGTCAGTTGGCACTGATGCTGGCTCCAGACATGTCCTATGTAGTGGCCTGTGACATGATGTGCATGAGTGTGCGCTACGCATAGTGCAGGGATGGTGACGTGTGTAGCAGTCATTCCCATTCAGTAGCATGTAGTTGCGTGCCCAATACTGTCCCCTGGGGCACCTTATCCTCAGTGTTGTTTGTGTCATCATCAACGTG
The DNA here is from genome assembly GCF_964204655.1 of Triturus cristatus. Taxonomy (NCBI): domain Eukaryota; kingdom Metazoa; phylum Chordata; class Amphibia; order Caudata; family Salamandridae; genus Triturus; species Triturus cristatus. Next base: position 740,107,171 of record NC_140585.1, read on the forward strand.
GACACTCTCACTGTCTACAGCGTAGGTTGTGCTCTGTGCCATTGTCCCCTGTCACCATGTATATAGACGTGCTATTATGTACAGGTGTCCACTGTGCAGCCTGACCTGATTGTCCCTCTTCATACTCACAGTTGCCAGTGCCTGTGTGTCTTGTTATACTCATCTGAGGATGGGCACTGGTACCTCATTATTTGTACAGGCGCACCTTTGCTGTTTTGCGTCCAATCTTGCCTTTTGCCTGCCACTGTGTTTATCACCCAGACTATGAGATGTTGGTGCCACCTGTGTCTCAGCAATTAGCATTGTGTGGGGGTTGCTTGGGGCGGGCAATGCCTATGTGTCAAATCCTGATTCCTAATTGCTGGGTCTGGACAGTGTGTGATGTTACTGGACACACACGCAAGGTGCAGTGACCGAGTTATGTTGGGCATGTTTGCAGCATTACCTATGCAGCATGTGTCTCAAGTTCATGGATATTGTCCCTGGTCATAGGTATTTTCACAAACGCTGTGTGGTGCAGAGGCAGTGCAGGATTGTCCCCAGGGCCTGGGTGCTATGTCAGACTCCGTTTCCTGTCATCAGCTATTGTCTCATGCTCTCCATGGTATTTCAGTGGCATGGTGGCTCAACCAACTGTGTTTCATGCCCTACATCGGTACCTTGTTTTGCAGATGTTAGGGATCTGCCTCTTCAGGCTATGCAATGTTGACTATGTAGATTGGACTCATGTGACAGATGTGTACAGGTGTCTGATTAATTTCTGTCTCTCCACCCTGCCCACAGCATCGTCGGGGGACACAGAGGGAGACATGGACACGGACCAGGCGGAGGGACCGAGCACCAGTGGCAGCCGTGACATCGGGGCTGGCACATCGAGTGGGACAGAGGCGGAGGATAGTGTGGCCGAGGACCTGTCGACTGGCACATCAGACTACGAAGCTGACAGGTCCGAGGAGGATGTCTCAGGGTTGGCGGAGGCTGCACCAGCAGCTGACAGTGGAACAACACCTGCCACCGCCCCCTCAGTTCCCACCAACCGCCTCCCACTTGCTCGTGTCCCTTCCCAGCGTGCCCGGTCACCGCATGTCTCCTTCCTGCCAGGCACCGCACCCCCTGCCCCTGTCTCCACTGCTGCCGCCAATGCTGAGTCTATGGACATCCAGCGGCAAATGCAGGTTGGTCAGGCTGCGATCCTGAATGTCCTCCATTCCCACGGGAAAACCCTCACCAACATCGAGGCATTCTTGGAGGGCATTCATTCTTTGCAGGCTGACCAACGCAACTTTCTGAGGTCCCTAGACTCCACACTGACTGCAGCAGTGGGTCTCCTGCAGCGCGACCTCCCCCCACCTACCCCTGCCCCATCCACACTTCCCACTTCCATGCCTGTCCCACGTACACCCAGACGTCGGCATGCACCCACCACAACAGACACAGGCACCACACCAGCAGGGAAGGTCCACCGCACTCCTCCTGACACGCACACACAGGGTGAGATAGGCACACCCACTGGGTCGGGGGGCAAACGTGTGACACGCAGCCAGAGTGGGAGTCCGCATTCCACACAATCCACTCCCTCCAAATCCCCTCCCCTCAGCTCTCCTGGCCACATCTCCCCCAAGGACTCCTTCATGGCCGCTCTGTCCCTGAGCCCCACAGTTACGCCACCACGCAAGCGGTCAAGGAAGTCCTCGGTCAGGGTGGTTGAGTCTCCCCCCCTGTCTCCACCCTCCCCCGGTGGCGCTGCAACCCATCCCTCTGAACCCCCCCCCTCCTTGGGGCCTGAGGTCACTTCGGGTGCAGGGGACTCCCTGGAGGACCTTGCTAAGGTGTGTAGTGCCATCCTGGCCTCCGCCTTTGGCCATGACACACCCCCTGTGGTTGAGTCCTCCATCCCTGCACCCACAACGCCGCCCCTTTGCCCTGATGTCCCTGCGGTGCCTGTTGCTTCCCCCCCCCCTGATGCCCTCACCAGTATGGAAGACGATGGCATTTGACTGTGCAGGCAAGGTAGGGGACACACATCCCACTGTGTCCCCCATGCAGCTGGGAATAATTGACTGCCCTATGGCCTTTGTTGACTTTGAACTGCCGTTGATCCACGGACATTGTGCTCATGCTGATTAAAGCTTATTTTTTTTTTCATTATCACACTCCTGCTATGGTGGTATTGGTGTTGGTGGGGCTGCTACATTGTTTTGGGTGGTGTTTAAGGCTTTGGGTGTGTGGGATTTGTAGTAGTGTTCTGCTCTTTGGGGCCACCCTAGGATCTGTGTGCCATCACAAGGTGTTGGCTAACTTCCTTAGGTCATGTCAGCAGTTACTGCATGGTTCAATTGTCCCAGGGTGTATTCCTTACTCTGTGTACCCAGTTTCTTCCCTGCAGGGTGTTCCCAATGTTTAGCGCAGAGCTGTGTGTACATGAGCTGTGTGTGTGACGGAGCCCTTCTACTTTGGCCATGCATGCATGGCCATGTCTCCACCTGCAACAATCGTGGCATCCTTGGTGATCACTGTACTTGTGTGTGGAGTCAGTTGACATGAGTTCATGGGGACATGTTCCCTTGTAGGCAGTATGGATGTGGGTAATTGTGGCATCACACACATGTGTTACACCCCTCCTGGGTGTGGACACTGCTGGGAGGACTCTGCACCCACCCCTCCTGGGTCTGGACACTGCTGGGAGGACTCTGCACACACCCCTCCTGGGTCTGGACACTGCTGGGAGGACTCTGCACACACCCCTCCTGTCTCTGGGCACTGCTGGGAGGACTCACCACCCACCCCTCCTGGGTCTGGACACTGCTGGGAGGACTCTGCACCCACCCCTCCTGTCTCTGGGCACTGCTGGGAGGACTCACCACCCACCCCTCCTGTCTCAGGGCACTGCTGGGAGGTCTCTGCACCCACCCCTCCTGGGTCTGGACACTGCTGGGAGGACTCTGCACACACCCCTCCTGTCTCTGGGCACTGCTGGGAGGACTCTGCACCCACCCCTCCTGTGTCAGGGCACTGCTGGGAGGACTCTGCACACACCCCTCCTGTGTCAGGGCACTGCTGGGAGGACTCCACACCCACCCCTCCTGTCTCAGGGCACTGCTGGGAGGTCTCTGCACCCACCCCTCCTGTGTCAGGGCACTGCTGGGAGGACTCACCACCCACCCCTCGTGGGTCTGGACACTGCTGGGAGGACTCTGCACACACCCCTCCTGTCTCTGGGCACTGCTGGGAGGACTCACCACCCACCCCTCCTGGGTCTGGACACTGCTGGGAGGACTCTGCACCCACCCCTCCTGTCTCTGGGCACTGCTGGGAGGACTCACCACCCACCCCTCCTGTCTCAGGGCACTGCTGGGAGGTCTCTGCACCCACCCCTCCTGGGTCTGGACACTGCTGGGAGGACTCTGCACACACCCCTCCTGTCTCTGGGCACTGCTGGGAGGACTCTGCACCCACCCCTCCTGGGTCTGGACACTGCTGGGAGGACTCTGCACCCACCCCTCCTGTGTCAGGGCACTGCTGGGAGGACTCCACACCCACCCCTCCTGTCTCAGGGCACTGCTGGGAGGTCTCTGCACCCACCCCTCCTGTCTCAGGGCACTGCTGGGAGGACTCCACACCCACCCCTCCTGTGTCTGGGCACTGCTGGGAGGACTCTGCACACACCCCTCCTGTCTCTGGGCACTGCTGGGAGTGATGGGCACCCACCCCTCCTGTCTCAGGGCACTGCTGGGAGGTCTCTGCACCCACCCCTCCTGGGTCTGGACACTGCTGGGAGGACTCTGCACACACCCCTCCTGTCTCTGGGCACTGCTGGGAGGACTCTGCACCCACCCCTCCTGGGTCTGGACACTGCTGGGAGGACTCTGCACCCACCCCTCCTGTGTCAGGGCACTGCTGGGAGGACTCCACACCCACCCCTCCTGTCTCAGGGCACTGCTGGGAGGTCTCTGCACCCACCCCTCCTGTCTCAGGGCACTGCTGGGAGGACTCACCACCCACCCCTCGTGGGTCTGGACACTGCTGGGAGGACTCTGCACACACCCCTCCTGTCTCTGGGCACTGCTGGGAGTGATGGGCACCCACCCCTCCTGTCTCAGGGCACTGCTGGGAGGACTCTGCACCCACCCCTCCTGTGTCAGGGCACTGCTGGGAGGACTCTGCACACACCCCTCCTGTCTCTGGGCACTGCTGGGAGTGATGGGCACCCACCCCTCCTGTCTCAGGGCACTGCTGGGAGGACTCCACACCCACCACTCCTGTCTCAGGGCACTGCTGGGTGGACTCTGCACACACACCTCCGATTACTGGATATGTGCGCTTGGCACATACACAGTGGGGTTACGCACACTGCATTAGAGGTGAGGGTACGTGTCTACTGACACTGGTGTGGTGGGGGTACGCTCCGTACGTCCGCGGGTGTGGGTACGGGTCGTACTTACACTGTTGGGCAGGGGGGTACGCTCCTTGCATTCGTGGGTGGGGGTTCGAGTCGTACTTACACTGTTGGCATGGGGGGTACGCTCCATGCATACGCGGGTGGGGGTACGGGTCGTACTTACACTGTTGGGCAGGGGGGTACGCTCCTTGCATTCGCGGGTGGGGGTACGGGTTGTACTTATACTGTTGGGCTGGGGGTACGCTCCGTACGTCCGCGGGTGGGGGTACGGGTCATACTTACACTGTTGGGCTGGGGGTACGCTCCGTGCGTCCGCGGGTGGGGGTACGGGTCGTACTTACACTGTTGGGCTGGGGGTACGCTCCGTACGTCCGCGGGTGGGGGTACGGGTCGTACTTACACTGTTGGGCTGGGGGTACGCTCCGTACGTCCGCGGGTGGGGGTACGGGTCGTACTTACACTGTTGGGCTGGGGGTACGCTCCGTACGTCCGCGGGTGTGGGTACGGGTCGTACTTACACTGTTGGGCAGGGGGGTACGCTCCTTGCATTCGCGGGTGGGGGTACGGGTCGTACTTACACTGTTGGGCTGGGGGTACGCTCCGTACGTCCGCGGGTGGGGGTACGGGTCGTACTTACACTGTTGGGCTGGGGGTACGCTCCGTGCGTCCGCGGGTGGGGGTACGGGTCGTACTTACACTGTTGGGCTGGGGGTACGCTCCGTACGTCCGCGGGTGGGGGTACGGGTCGTACTTACACTGTTGGGCTGGGGGTACGCTCCGTACGTCCGCGGGTGGGGGTACGGGTCGTACTTACACTGTTGGGCTGGGGGTACGCTCCGTACGTCCGCGGGTGGGGGTACGGGTCGTACTTACACTGTTGGGCTGGGGGTACGCTCCGTACGTCCGCGGGTGGGGGTACGGGTCGTACTTGCACTGTTGGGCTGGGGGGTACGCTCCTTGCATACGGGGTGGGGGTAGGGTCCGTACATATCCGTCCCCACGCTATGTGATGTTTGTGCGGCCCGTACCCAGGCCTTTGCCACGTGGGTGCGATCCGTCCCGCCATTGTTGGGGTGACGTGTGTGGGCGTGGTCCGACTCGTACCCACGCTCTTCAGGCGTGGGTACGGGACGTACCTGTCTGGTTGTGTTGCCGGTTCGCGTGGTGACGGACTTCCGTTGTGGCGGTCGCTGGATTATCAGGACACGCCCCCGCCCCCTCGTGGTGACCAGGGCATGGGTGTCAGGTATGTCCAGGCCATGTGTAGTGTGTCACTCATGTGGTTGTTTTGTGGCCTGCCCTGGTCGTGCCACCCCCACCCCACCCCACTTTCCCCCCTCCCTTAGTTATTCTGACCTTCTGCGGCGTCTGCGTCGTAACCTGTAGAGGAGGTGTACTGCTATGAGGGCAGGGATGACTCGTAGGTTCGGGTCCATGTCTGTCCGTCGCGTACTGGTACTCCTTGCTCGCGTCGTCCTGTCGCGTACGGGTCCTCCTTGATCGCGTCGTCCTGTCGCGTACGGGTCCTCCTTGGTGGCGTCGTCCTGTGTGTCCGTCACGTACTGGTCCTCCTTGTTCGCGTCGCCGTCTGTCCGTCGCGTACTGGTGGTCCTTGTTCGCGTCGTCCTGATTTCCCGGCAGTTTTTGGCTGCCGCAAAATATTCACCGTGCGGGGTGACGTCGGTGCGAATCGTGATTCCTGGGTCGTGAATGGCTGGCTGCGTGCGTCCCGACGTCAGGTCGGCGCTTTCCCGGATCGCATTGGTAGGTGTTTTTTGTTCGGTCGGTCTTTTTTACGATTCGTACGGTAATGGTGTACCCGTGCGAATCGTAATTCCATGTTTGTATATTTTGACGACCGGGTACGCGTCGGACGGAGAATATGCTCCGTCCGACGGTTCGTACCCGGTTTTTGCCGGATCGTGATCGGCACCTATGAGTCCACTTTTCAGATTTTTTAAAAAGCACATGTCCAAACTGCTTTTTCAGACCAGCACCATTTGTAACCTGGGTGACTGCCTACACTCCAGCAAGGGCAACCAGCCTTAGTGATGCTGAATGTATTTGCATTACTGAGTCCAAACTCAAACCCTTAAACTATTCTTTTTTTATACCAGTACACCTTAATTTATCGTGAAAACATAGTCCATATTATTTTACATGTTCCTCACATTTAAATTTCTCCCAAAACTGAAAATAATAAACACAACTTCAACAAAAAGAATTGCATTTCTATTATTCATTTCTTAATTTACCATATACATCCCCTCTCAAACTCTAAACTCACCTTTAAAATTAGTTAGCTGTGAAAGAAATGTGGCACTCAAACAGCAGATTATCAGAGCCAGGATCTCTGTTCTTTACACCTCTCTCCTCTCAGCAGAACCAGATAATGGCAAACTTTCCCTCTCTTTTTCCACACATATACATGTAAGTTTCAAATCTCAGTGCTTCCCCCTTTTTTCAAATGTAATCACACATTTCTATTGGTTGAAAGCCAACCCTTTTCCAAAAGTACCCTTCCCCCAACTTGACTTCTGCCTAGTACCCTTCCCCCAACTTGACTTCTGCCTGCTACCATAGCAACAGCTCATGGAACACTGCTGTGTGGAGTTAGGTCAGAAGTTCGCCAAACAATGTTTCAATTCCACAGAGCAAGAGTGCTTGACTTTTCAAACCTAACAGCAAATCCATAGTACTGTTCTTTGGTAACACATTTTTCTGTACCAATACAAAACATGCTTCTATAAATTTACACATACAGCCTAGTTTTTAGAGTAGAATGGTATGAAACAGCCAATCAGTTCTTTTTTTTAAAAAAAAATATGTATGCCTCCATTTCCAAACTGTCTTTCATCTCTTTTTACCATTCTACTGAAATACACCTCCTGAGTGCATCCAGATCTCCTTTGAAGATGTTCACAGTGTGGATTGTAGGACACAGCTATGTCTTCTGGAGTGAAAAGTTTGCAGAGAAAACAGGTATGGTGAGAGACCTTGCTTTGCCAAATGTAGACATTAAATGGATTGGTCAGAGAGGGTTAAAGTGGCACCAATTGATGCCATTGGTGAAATCCTTCATGCAAAACCAACACCCTGACCTCATAATAGTGCACTGCGGTGGCAATGACCTAGGCACTTTGACTGGGGTAGGTCTGGAAATGCTTATGAAGGACACCTTTGCACAACTGTTTTCACTTTTCCCTAAAACTGCCTTTGTGTTTTCTAACATATGCCAAAGGCAAAAATGGAACTGGTCCAATCTTTTCTGTCCACAGATTGACAAAGCAAGAAAGCACGTCAACAAATCTGTTTCTGCTTTCCTCCGTGTCCATGGTATGGGTTCCATTTACCACAACAACTTGCGTTACGACATGCAAGACATTTATAGAGGAGATGGTGTGCACTTCAATGATGAAGGGAACAGAGTCTTCCTCTTGAACCTTAGACTCTGCATCGGTACTTACTTGTAGTTACCACTAAAAAATCACTTCATAAACACAACGGCTCTTTTTAGAGCCCCCTAATATCTAAACACTTAAATCTGCATTTCATTTCTTTTTTTTCTTTTTTTTTTACCGTACGCTTACCGTACGCGTACCCCGTGATTTTTTTTAAAATCAATAAATGTTTTCTTTGTACTTTTCTGTCCTTCTTTGACCCCCTTACAAATGTTAGGGGGTCTGTAACTCTCCTCCTTGCCCCCTTTTCTTGTTATCACTCTTTTTTTTCTGAGTGAAACACACGAAATGGCGGCCGCCGCTTCCTGGTTTCGACCGATTCGAATGTTTAGTAAGATCTAAGAGCCAATCAGAATCGCGCTCGTGCACGCCACCGTACGTGTACGGTAAGCGTACCGTAAGCGCACCGTAAGCTGGCTCAGATATATATATTGATTTAAAGGCTATTTTCTCAGAATCTACTGAACAGATTTACACCAAACCTACAAAAGGCACTTCCTTGACCTGGGGACTACCTTTCTGCCAAATTTCTAGTAATTCTGTTCAGCCGTTCGGGCTGTAGCCCTGTCTAAAGGTCCTATGGAAAAATGCATGGCAAAAACGCGTTTTGGGACCCCCCTTTTATCTCAGCCCCCGCTTGACGAATCCCCCCGAGACTTTCAGGGTAGGAGCGGAGCGTAGCGCCCCACCTATTTTGAAAAATTTGCGATTTATAGTTAGGACCCTGTTTCCATAGGAAATCCGCAACATTCTATTTGGAATAACTTTGGCGCCGGTTGACGAATCCTCGCGAAATTTTCAAAATAGGTGGGGCGCTACGCTCCGCTCCTACCCTGAAAGTCTCGGGGGGATTCGTCAAGCGGGGGCTGAGATAAAAGGGGGGTCCCAAAACGCGTTTTTCCCATGCATTTTTCCATAGGACCTTTAGACACAGCTACAGCCCGAACGGCTGAACAGAGTTACTTGAAATTTGGCAGAGAGGTAGTCCTCAGGTCAAGGAAGTGCCTTTTGTAGGTCTGGTGTAAATCTGTTCAGTAGTTCCTGAGAAAATAGCATTTAAATCAATATATATATCTGAGCCAGCTTACGGTGCGCTTACCGTGCGCTTATGGTAAGCTTACCGTACGCGTACGGTGCCATGCGCGAGCGCGATTCTGATTGGCTGTTAGATCTTAGTAAACATTCGAATCGTTCGAAACCAGGAAGCGGCGGCCGCCATTTTCTCTCTCGCACTCTGAGGGGGGGAGGAAAAACAAAGGCAAAAAACATGTAGAGGGACTGTTTAGACAGCTCCTAACCACCTAGCCTCGATGAATGTGTCCCCAAAGAACCCCCAATGCCTAAAATTCATTTTTATTTTTTTACGAAAAATCGCCGATTATGCTTACCGTAAGAGTACGGTAAAATTTTTTTAAATAAAAATAATTATCCACACTCTCCCCACTCTGTGTGCTAATGGTGCCTTCAGGGCACCATTTGTACATGGCATATGCATTGTAGTGGAAATTTAAAAGCTTACCTTTCAAAACGAAGCGCATAATATGTCCTCCATGTGCGCACGGTGCGCGAAGCGCATCGTGCGTACATGGCCCATCCACGGCACTAACTGCGTAAAGTGGGCGCGCGGTGCGCGAAGCGCACCGCGTCCTCACTGTGCGCGCACGGTGCACGCACGGAACGAACTGCGTTAAGTGGGCGCGCACGCCACGAATGGCGTAAAGTAACTTAGCATTTAAAAAACCGTACAAATTCACTGAAAAACCATAGGTTTCACACACGTTATAGTTAGGAATTAGCATTTAAAAAACCTTGCAAATTCAGTGAAAAAACCATAGGTTTAACACATGTTATAGTTAGCTGGACATTTTACTGATAAAAAACCAATGAAATTCCCCCGTTATAGTTAGTGCAGGCAACTATAACTCACGCGACCGCAATCCTCTGCTGATGACATATGTGTCTTTATGAAAAAAAAATATTTGTAATATATGTATAGCTAAAATTTAATGGAAGAAGACATGGGCAAATAATTGTCTAAATACAGTATTAGCATCAGCAGAGGATTGCGGTCGCGTGAGTTATAGTTGCCTGCACTAACTATAACGGGGGAATTTCATTGGTTTTTTATCAGAAAAATGTCCAGCTAACTATAACATGTGTGAAACCTATGGTTTTTTCACTGAATATATATATATATATATATATATATATATATATATATATATATATATATATATATATATTCACTGAAAAAACCATAGGTTTCACACATGTTATAGTTAGCGGAAATTTTACTGATAAAAAACCAATGAAATTCCCCCGTTATAGTTACTGCAGGCAACTATAACTCACGCGACCGCAATCCTCTGCTGATGCTAATACTGTATTTAGACACTTATTTGCCCATGTCTTCTTCCATACATTTTTAGCTATACATATATTACAAATATTTTTTTTTCATAAAGACACATATGTCATCAGCAGAAGATTGCGGTCGCGTGAGTTATAGTTGCCTGCAGTAACTATAACGGGGGAATTTCATTGTTTTTTTATCAGTAAAATTTCCGCTAACTATAACATGTGTGAAACCTATGGTTTTTTCAGTGAATTTGCAAGGTTTTTTAAATGCTAATTCCTAACTATAACGTGTGTGAAACCTATGGTTTTTTCAGTGAATTTGTACGTTTTTTTAAATGCTAAGTTACTTTACACCATTCGTGGCGTGCACGCCCACTTAACGCAGTTCGTTCCGTGCGCGCACGGTGCGCTTCGCGCACCGCGCGCCCACTTTACGCAGATAGTGCCGTGCACGCACGGTGGGCACGTGGTGCGCTACGCGCACCGCGTGCCCACGTTACGCTAGATGGGCCATGGAGGACATATGATGCACTTCGTTTTGAAAGGTAATATTTTAATTTTTCGTAATTTTTATAAGCCATGCACAAATGGTGCCCTTTGGGCACCATTTGCACACGGGGTGGAGAGAGTGTGATAATTTTTTCTTTTATTATTTTTTTAAAAAATATTATAGTTTATCACATCGCTAATAAGCCATGCGCAATTGGTGGCCTTCGGCCGCCAATTAGACACGGGGTGGGGAGAGTGTGGATAGTTTTTTTTTTTTTATAATTTTTTGCCGTACGCGTACGGTAAGCGTAATCGGCGAAATTAGCGAAAAAATAAAAATTACATTTTTGGCCTTGGGGGATCTTGGGGGACTCCCTCAACATGGCTATGTGTGTGGGAGCTGTCTAAACAGCCCCTTTACATGTTTTTGGGCTTTATTTTAAAACCTAACTCTCAGTGCGAGAGAGAAAATGGCGGCCGCCGCTTCCTGGTTTCGGCCAATTCGAATGTTTACTAAGATCTAAGAGCCAATCAGAATCGCGCTCGCGCACGCCACCGTACGCGTACGGTAAGCGTACCGGAAGCGCACCGTAAGCTGGCTCAGATATATATATTGATTTAAAGGCTATTTTCTCAGAATCTACTGAACAGATTTACACCAAACCTACAAAAGGCACTTCCTTGACCTGAGGACTACCTCTCTGCCAAATTTCTAGTAATTCTGTTCAGCCGTTCGGGCTGTAGCCCTGTCTAAAGGTCCTATGGAAAAATGCATGGGAAAAACGCGTTTTGGGACCCCCCTTTTATCTCAGCCCCCGCTTGACGAATCCCCCCGAGACTTTCAGGGTAGGAGCGGAGCGTAGCGCCCCACCTATTTTGAAAAATTCGCGAGGATTCGTCGACCGGCGCCAAAGTTATTCAAAATAGAATGTTGCGGATTTCCTATGGAAACGTGGTCCTAACTATAACTACCTACTGGCGACCGCCAGTAGGTAATATATATATATATATATATTTATTTTTATATATATATTTTTTATATATATATATGTATTTTTTTTTTAACAACATAATTATTCCTCATGTTTATACAAAGCAATACACAAAGATAGATATATATCTATAGTGAAAATAGATAGTGGGTGGGTATTACTGAATGGGAACACGGGCAACATTTCTGGCCCTAGTCCCATCCAGTCTCGAACAGGCAACTGCCCTTGTCCTCTCCACCCTTAGCCTCGACGCCCGGACTGAGATGCCCTAACCCTGGCCTTTTAATGCACTAGTAATCAGGTGATTCCTTCAGCCAATGGGAACCCTAACCCTAGCCCTAACACTATCCAATCACAACACTACCTCTAAAATCTGGAACCAGTAGGAGACCAGGACCTTACAGCCAATCTTAGTCCTAGACCAAGCAACCAATCAGTTTTAGAAACCCTGATCTCTACGTCCAATAGAGGCCTTAGCCCTACCAGTAGTCCCAACCCAAGTCCAAGCTACCAATGGCAAAGGAAGCCCTTGTCCCTACTTTCAACAGAAAGCCTAACCCTACTCTTAGTCCCACACCTAGTCCAGCAACCAATCACACCAGAAGCCCTAATTGCTACTTCCAATTAAAAGCCTAACCCTAGCCCTAGTCCCAGCCTAGTCCCAAAAACCAATAACACAGGAAGCCCTAGTCCCTACTTCCATTAGAAATCCTACCCTTAGTCCTAGTCCTAACCCTACATTGATTGAATCACAGACCCAGAAACCAATCAGAACCCTCAAATACCCAACCAATGAGGACACTAACCCTAATGAAATAGAAACACCACATACAACCACCAATCAGTGTACACATGTACCAAACAATAGCAGACTATATAAGGTCCCAGCTACCTCAGACAAGGTTTGCTGGCCAGGGAGTTGGAAGCTGCTGCTCTATTCAGAATTCTCCTAGGAGACAGACAGGCTCAATTCACACTTTGGACTTCTGGACACTTTTGGGCTTTGCCTAACAAACTTGTCCTTTAACAATACTGTTTGAATATAACTTTACTCCCTCTCCTGGCCAAAAAATGGACAGTCCCTATTAGATACAGTTTAAACAGCACACAACAGATTACTGCTGTCTCAGAGCACCCTCTGATGTAGAATATCGTTGTTGATGGGGGGGGGGCTGGTTTCACTGACTTGTTAACACAAAATGGTGGCTGGGGGTGCACTGCTTAACATAAAGGTCTAAGCACGGAGCAACAGAGAAATTTGGAGGGAAAAACTGGTAGGCACAGGGAATGGGAGGGAAAAACTACAGACTTTGTACTGCAAATCCCACATTTCAACAGGTTAAATAGAAGCAGTCACGGGCAGGAAAAACCACAAGTTTAAACACAAAACAGGTGATCAGTTATGCAACCATAGGCAGGTTTAAACTACAATTTTTAAACTGTATCAACCACAGGCAAAGACAGCTAAAGAAATTTAAAAAAAGAAAAGTTGATGCAATCACAGGTAGGGACCATTGTTTTTTAGGGAAGAGACAGCACTAGTCTGCCTCCTTACCACTTCATGGACTCTGCTCACTGCAATCTGGGGCACAGGTAGGCTGCAACTCACAAGATGGAGGTGAATGATTTGGGGTGCACCCAGCAAAGCCTTAAGGGGCCTGGGCAGGTGTGAGAGGAAGGCTCAGATGTGCTTGGAGCTGTGCAGTCTGAGGGCTGCTGGCCTGGGGGTGGGGCTGGGACTGGGGAGCTGCTCTATTCAGAAATCTCCTAGGAGACAGACAGGCTCAATTCACACTTTAGACGTCTGCAGGTAAGGGCCTAACAAACTTGTCCTTTAACAATACTGTTTGAATAAAACTTTACTCCCTCTCCTGGACAAAAAACTAAGTGCACAGTCCCAATTAAATACAGTTTAAACAGCACACAGCAGATTACTGCTGTCTCAGGGCACCCTCTGATGTAGAAAATTGTTTCCTTGTAACATGCACTATGTGAGGCTGTGAATAGTGTTTTTCAAATGTCAATTTTACTGTACTGCGCGAATAACATGGAACTTGACCATTGCATGTAGTTATAAATGGGTGACACTGAGTATACCAGCACAGTTGCTTTAAATTTAAGAGTGGAATTTGGCTACATTATTTTTCACTCCCAGGGTGTGGCCCATGAATGTGTCCAATGGAGAGGGTGGTAAAGGAATTAGGAAAAAAGACTCCTCAATAAGCCAACTATCATTTTGCATCAATGAGAAACAGTGTATTAAATGCCGGACCAACCGATCAAAGGATATCAGATTGATACCAAATGTTAGGTCCATCGAATACAGCAAACAGAATTATATATATGTATTGTAGTACAAGTTGAAGTAATATACAAAAGAAATACCTGGAGAACTAGATGCTGTGAGCGATGAACAGTGGGGTTGTACTTCATTTGAAGGGCATGCTTCACTTAGATTAAAAGCACCTTCCGGCTGTCTTCTTCTCTGGTAGCTGCTGTTCTCTTGTTGTATGTTCTCAAATATTTGCTCTGGGGTGAGGTGTTTTATAAAATTAAAATAAAACATTCAATAAATAAATAGAGTAAAAATAGAGCCTGGCCAGAAATATCTAGATCTTCAATTCTTACAAATCAAGGACATGCAGCTGAAAATTAAAACAATATGATGAACAGCCAATAACATTGGAGATAAAGAAACACAACATGAGGAACAATCTGTAGAAAGAATCTGACTGCGGATAGCCTATTGTGAACTTGTAGTGGGCTTATAGCTTGCCCACTGCTTGTCAATGATTGGATTTATTTTCACTCTCATTTGCTTGCTTCTAATTTGATGCCTTGGCTTCCTCTTCTTGTATTTGTCCCTCCCTTGGAGCTTAGCCTCTTTATGATCATTTTGCTTGGCTGACCAGTATCCTTCCACAGCTCACATTTAGAGAACTGCTTTTTTCTCTTTCTTTCAGCACTCCTGGAGAGTGCATATATTTTCTATCTCACTCCCTCAGGTACTGCTTGTCACACCTCAAAAAGTCACCCGCACTATGTTGCTCCCTAACCCTCCCAACTTGCTATCAAAACACAGCACCAGGGATATTTTTGATGGAGTATGGCTGAAAGAAGATTTTAGTTTTTTTTTCTGTTTTGTATCCTACATTCCACATATTGCATGAAAACACAAGCTTTGCACTCATACGCTTGCATGGTGCTGAGGGAAGGGTCTCAGTTGGTGTCTGAGCCAGAAGGTGTACAAAGCATGACACTTCTCCTGGAGGGCCATAAATCTGCTCACTGGGTTATTACCACTGGGGTGAAAAAGGCTAAATCCTGTGGAAAGTAAGGTAGTTAGCAAGCATTTCCCTTCACATTCTTACACCTCCTGATTCTTTTAAAATTCTGTTTCGAGTTTCCCGAGTGAAAATCATTTGAAAAATAAAGGAACAATTTATAAAGATTGAAAATATTCAATTCAGTGTCCAACTTTAAAATATCATAAGATCCATTAGCTTTTCATCCAGTACTTTGAAAAGTTTTTTTTTTTCTTTTACATTTTTTAATGCCTTACAAACGTTGGCAAAGCCAACAGCTCGGTGCTTGCATTATAAAGGTGCGAAATATTGGCGTTACCAATGCTTTTCCTACAAATCTAAGATCCAGTGTAAGAGATGAATGAGCACAGACAAGTACAGTGAAACTCATTGAAAGACAGTTGGGGCATATTATCAAGCCAGGCGATAAAAATATCGCCGCTTTAGCGGCAGAAAACTGCCACTAAAACGGCGATAATGGGCTTGGTAATATGCTTTATGGAATTCCAATTGAAGCCCATGTTAGATGTGAAGGACATCTAACCTGGGCTTCAATTGGAATTCCATAGAGCATATTATCAAGCCCATTATCGCCGTTTTAGCGGCAGTTTTCTGCCGCTAAAGTGGCGATAATTGTATCGCCTTTCTTGATAATATGCCCCTAAGACCCCTAAACCACAAGAAAAATAATGGACTTCAATCAATCAAGAGTACATTAATGACAGCCTAAACCCAGAAATATGGATCTTACTAAGCAACTACCAGCTACAGAAAACGTACTAAAATAAACGTGCGACAAGAGCCTGATTGTGAAAAGTATTTTCTGCTAAAAAGAAAACAATCAAATAAACCCAAATTAAATTACACCTCATTGTCAGAAAATTGAAGGAGTGGTGGCATAGACAGCTCAACAAGTTCTGAATTGTACACCCCATATATGCAATCAGAGAAGTAAAATCATCACATAACTCGCGGTGGATGAAAAGATTCCTGTAAGAAGCAAAAGCAGGAGCAACAAACTTGACAACCTTCTGGCAACTCACCTCATGAGGCACAGTAGATCACATTAAACGAGCAGAGACGTAAGTGCCATGAAACACTGGGAATTCAACTGCAAAAATACCTATTTTTTCATTACGAAAATATTTACTATGAAAAAGGGAACAGTGCAGTTTCTCATCTTACTCCCTATGGGCAATACTAAAATAATCTCATAAATCAAGTAATAATGAGTGGAAAGGAGTGAATGGGAAAAACGACGGGTTCACTGGTTCACAAATACAAATCTGCCCGAGGTCTTGGATCAGTTGACGAAACTCAAAGCGTTGGGTCCAAGATTTCTTCCAAACATCCTCTGTAAACAACAAGAAATTGTGGTTGCCGATCAAGGCAAAATGCTTCGAGGCCTTCCCTAAAACAAAAACGTGTTACCTAGCCTAGTGTACAAAAAAGCATAATCTGTACACTGTACAACAAGCGTTGGCAAAGCTCTGACTGAAATGTGGTCCTTTATGCAAACGGAAGCAAATGCTACTGCCATCCGGTGCACTATTAACTCTCGGCGCCAGCTCAAGCTAATTTAAAAATACCACATAGGCTATCATCGCTGTGAAAGTCTTTTCTGTCTCGCATTCGCAAACATAAATATCGATGAAGAATGTCAGGCATGTGATTGGTTCCATTTTGCAGGGTGGTTTTTTTAATATAGCGCTCTCGGTCCAGGGGCATTGGAGCGTGTTACATGGGCATCAGTTACATTACACAGAGTCAGATTCATTTCAGTTTTTAAACGCGGGGAGATTGTGTGATGTGTCTTGAATCACCTGCTTGTGAGCCAACGCCGGAACTCGAGCCTGTTTCCCAGTCTCAAGTCGGCAGCTTTGGAAACTGCGCCACATCCGCTCACCTTCCGTGTGAGGACTCAGGAATGAGTAAATAAGAGTCCTAAGTTTTCCTTTCCATTGTGGGCCTGATTTACCTCTGGCCTGGAAGCAGCATAAGCTTTGCTGATATAGAAAATTAATGTCATTTTCCCCGTAATACTACGCATGCTGAAGGATGCTTTGTGTTAGCTCCTTCATCCGTTCCCGGGGTTGGAGTGACATTCACTCTTTAGTTCACCCTTCAGCACAGCATACATAGAGTGGGCGACGGATGAGCCCCCACCAGCCATTATTAGCACACTGTCAGTCACACTGTATCAGCCCACAGTGTTTGACTTGTCGGGCGGTGTGAGTGACAGCATTTTGGCTGCTTACTACTACCAGCTGCCCTTCCGAAAGTGATAGTCACTGACAGCCAAAAGAGATCGCGTCAATGAGTGAATTTCATCTCTGACACATCTTCATTGTCACCGCTTCACTGCGGCTCACACTGATCCCGGAAACTGTTTACCCCGCACTTTTTTCAGTCCAGTTTTTGCTCTGATGCCCTAAGGTCTTTGTCACTGTCTTGCTGCACTCAAAATCTGTATTAACATGCTTCTACTCTGCCCTACCCTCCTTGAGAGCACTGTAGCTTACAGTGGTCTTCATGCATGCCCTCCCCCGCTTGTGACCAGCAACTCCTCAACTCCTCGACATACTTGCCAGAACGCTCTTTCTTTCTAAGTCTGAGAGCCTGGTAGCTGCTGTGATCAGCTTGTCCGGTGGATCATTTAGTATGCAGAGCACCCACCAGCTACCCTGCATGGTAATGTGTATGAAAAGATTATACAGTGTTAATGCATAACCTTTGGAGAGCTTGAGAATATAGTGACGCTTCATTACCACTACAACTATTATCAGCACCACCACTAAGACCTGACTCATTATCCCCACCTTTACCACCGTCATTACCACAATTAACTCCATTACCACCACTACCCGACCATTACCACCATCATTACCATCACCGCAACCATTACATCACCATTATTATCACCATCATCACAATTGCCACCACCAACATTATGAACACCACCATTACCACCTTTCCACCATGATTACAACCATGACCATACCACCACAACCATCATCAGCACCAACACCACAAAATTCCCATTACCACCAGAATCATTACCACAACTTCCATTACTATCACCAATACATTGCCACCACTACAATTACAACCACCACCATTACCACAATCACCTTTAACACCACCACTGTTACCACAAAAACATTGTGAATACTGATGGAGCTTAGATTTCACCCATAAAATGTATGCATTATCATATGACAAAAAGCTGCAGACATAAGTTCTAAAATGGCACGCTGATTGTGGCGCAAGCAAGATGAAAACATAGGCCTGATCAGAATGCTTTAGTTTGGAGGTGCTTTCATGTGAAAACATGCTCAATTAGTTGAACAGCCATGTGTATATGTGTTCAATCAATATGTAATCTCACTGCAGAATGCACATTAATTTAGAAATTGTATTTGTACTTTCAAAATGGCATCATGTATTTTTGCAAGAGTAGAAATGTGCTGAATTGTGTTTCACAGTATAGAACACCACGTGATTTCAGTTTGCTTTAGTGGACTCAGCTTACTGCAGTTTTGCCCTTGAACATTAGAATGGAATGTGCTCCTCTTCCCTACCAACTTTCAATGAAAGGGCTTTGTTAATAAATCACGCCCTCCAGTTTTCGTTCGACCTTCACTATGTTCCATATTTTTGTAGCCTGTTTAAACGTGGAGAGAAGAGCACACTTTTTTTCATAAATCACAAGACTGAAATTTGAACAAGAACACGCCTGATTAATGACGTATCCAGTCAGCCCATGGGGAGATGATGTGTCTTGAAGTTCTGATTGGATCAGCTATGATGACCGAGCACGTGAACTTTTGCTTGAAATGGCTTACAAGTGGGAGGAGTGCCTCTTTTTGCTCATTTTTTTCTGAGGGCCAGGCCCAGTTTCTGTGCTGGACACAGAGACGGGGAGGAGAATTAAGGAGGGGCTGTCATCTTTGGGGCTGTTTTGCAGCCCGAGACAGAGACACAGACTAGCACAGCGAGGCAGAGAGAAAGAGTTGAAATGATCAGAACAGATTTAGATTTTAGGTGCTAAACTGCATTTATTTCTCTTTATGGGAGATTTTTGCCATTATTAATTATTGATTAACCTTGTAAGAATTACTCTTTTTCTTACAATTTGCTCCACATTTCCCTTCCTATATGTGATGCTTATAGGCAGACTGTAATATGTTCTGTATTAATGCTATTTTTCTTATTTTTCAATTCTGTAACTTGATTGATATTTGACTAATCAATAAAGAGTCAGAGAACCTTAACTTTTGAATTAAAATGAAACCCTTTAAAATAACTCACCACTCTCATAATTGCCTTAAATATTGTTTGCATTTAATTTTCATATTTATGTAAAGTCTCCTGCTTGGTGAAACACGGTCATCACAAGGTCCATCATTTCACCCTTTACAGCGGTAAACCATAGGTAATGAGGTTTTGAATAGGGAAATTACCAGGTAATTACCGCTTGATCAGTTTTTGGTAGCAGAGGATGGTTAGTGCCATCACCAAAAGGAGCATAGTTAGTTTAATGCCTAGCGCTAGAAAATAATTGCCGAAGGTCAGATGAAAGTCCTGATTCCTGATTCCTGTGCTCAGAACATGAGGATTGGCAAAGCAGTACTGGAAAACTGATGCAAGAAGGAGATTGATGGAGTGGTGTGAGTATTAATAGGGTTGTGAAATGTTAATGTGCTTGCAGGTATGTTATTGTGGTGTTGAAAAATAGTAAGGGTTTTGACTGTGGATGAAATTTTGCTCATTTTGACTTGATGTTTTTTATTTTGTTTTATTGATTAAATTGGTAATTTCATAGGACAAATTTATTGATTATTGATTTATGTACTAACATTCTATGTTGAGTCGCGTCGCGTTCTATGTTGTTTTGAAGACTTCCGGGATGTAGGAAGTTGGATGCCCTGTAGGTACATGGGGAAAACGTGTGATGATTGGAGTTGCACGAAGCATTGTCTGGGTTTGAATTGGTAACATCGTTGTGTGTTATCGGTAGGGACATTTCGGTGTGAAAGTGGTGTATGGGTAGCGAAGGCCACCTGTGAAATTTTGGTTTTAAGTAACAGGAGTCAATTGTGAGCTCTGATTACGCTTATCACTGGAAAGGCAATAGGTGTCCCCTAAGCTTGTAAGAAGGGTAAAGTAGAGGGAAGTGCTACTTTATCAACGAAACAGAATCATTCTGTGGAAGGGCAGAGGTAAGCGCTGCTCTCGAGAAATACAGAATTCTTGTGCGAATGGACTACATTTTCCGTATGAATGTGCGTAAGTGAAATAGCATTCAGCTTTATTGTGAAACTCTGGACTTAATTCTCAGGAGCAGTGTAGTCTCCACATGGGTTTTATCTCCAGAGAAATGGTTAGCTATTGCTTGTTAGAAGGGTAAGGTAGAGGGAAGTGCTACTTTATCGGCGAATGGAATAATTCTGTGGAAGGGCAGAGGTAAGCGCTGCTCTCGAGAAATACAGAATTCTTGTGTAAAAGGTCAAAACTATCTCTTTGGTTTAGAGAAGCAGACAATGGTGGTGTTTTTATGTTGTTACTAACGGAATTTTGATGAAAGAAAACTCAGAAAAAGGTTGGCGTAAGATTTTGTAAAGGGAGTGCTAGTAGCAGGAGGAAAACTGACGTCCCAAAGGGTCGTGCTGGCACTGGACGAGACAGTGGGTGTGTAGTGAGCCCTGTTTGTAAAGAAGGACTCAGTAGCATAAGTTAAACGGACTGAAACTGTCAATTGTGGCAGGATTGGAGAAAATAAATTGCATTAAAATATTGCAGAAATTGAATTGTTTAAAGGTTTAAAGAAGCTGTTTGGAGGTAAAGTGAAACATTTGTTTTTTTATTGGTGATGCTCCTGAAGGAACACCTGTGCATTTTATGTCTACCAATTTGGGACAAAATTCATGTATGTGGTTCACCAATGGTGCAAGATTACTGAAAAAGAGGGTCCTTTGCGGTTTCCAAAAGATGGTACTTTTGAATTGCAAGTTATTGACAAATTAAGGGAAGTGTTATGTGAAAGAAAGACACCATCTAGAGCTGCACAATTTGAGGCCTTAAGCATGTGGGAAAAAGCAGCAAGGGACAAAGCAAGTGAGGATAAAAAGGTAAAGCACCAGATGCAGGAGAAGGGAATTAATGATGATAAAAAGCTTCAAATAAATAATGATTCAGGGGACGAAGTAATGGATGCATTGTTAACTGAGTGTCCACCACTTTATGTGGTTCCCATTGAAAATACTGATAATAGTGTACCAGTAAGTACGACAGTGGCTACTGTTTCTGTTGAACAGAGAGAAATACAGAATGAGAGATATATGCAGACATTTCAGATTGACCCACTACCTGTTGATTCAGCACTGACAGTGATACCTCCAGGCATTACTGCTTTAAATGTGACTGATTCAGTGAAAAAACAACAAGCTGCAGATGCATAGACAGTGCCTAGACAAATTGTGACTGTCCAAAATAATATGGGCCCTACTCAAAAGGTTCAAAGAGTTGTAGAAGGAGTAAATATGTCAGGGTTTATTTCAGAAACTCAGCATTCACAGATTATTGAACAGAAACTACCCCAGACAGTCCAAGCATTGAAAGATGGGGAAAAATGGTGTTTACAGCACCCACAGCCCAGGATAAAATAAATATATTTGAAGATGGGATTTTTCAAACCTGCTTTGAGGAAGCAGCAGTAATTAAAAAGATAGAAAGCATGGGGGAACAAATTAACCCAGACCCCGAAAAAGTGAAACAGCTTAGTGTTTTAAATTCAACATTTGAGCATGAAGAAATTAACAGTCCTTGCCATTTATTTATTTTTTCTGTTTGAAAAGCTTTATTCAAGGAAATGTTAATACAAAGACATCAGCATAGGCGTAAGAAATAACCAAATATAAGTAAAATAACATAAGCAGGCTAATATCCTATAGAAACGAGCAAAAGCATTTTATACAGTTTTTAAGGAGAAAAAGGGAAAAAGGGGAAGGAAAAGGAAGGGTAAAGAAATAAAAAGGGGAGAAAGGGAAAATGGTGATAACGTATTATGAAAAAAGAAGAAATAAATGTATATTCGAAACATAAGTGCTGTAAGCAAAATACCAATCAAATAAAGCTAGAAGAACAACTATCACAGTAAATAAATCATGTACTATTAATATAATAAAAGAAGAGACAACTTCCTCAAGGCGGTTCAAAATTTTCGGAAGTGGTACGTGATACATTCTTTCGAACCATCCGATCTAAGTATAAGGTAAGAGGCAACCAGAAGAGATCCCTATTATGCGTAGGATTACAGGAAGAGGCAAAAGCAGTATCAAGCCTATGAAAGTGACAGAGAGAATTCCACCAAGAACTTGTAGAGAGGTTTGTGAGGGATTTCCAATTAGAGGAGATGTGTTGAAAGGCAGAGCAAGCATAAGGTCAAAAAGACCGCGAGAGTGTGGAGGAAGATCCAAAGTATCAGATAAACTGCCAAAAAAAAGAGTAGACATTGAATACTGAGAGGAAAGTGTGAAAATACGAGAGATGTATAGCCAAACATTATTCCAGAATTTAGAAACAGAAGGACATAAGAATGAAAGATGAAAGAGGTTAGCGTTGGGGGCAGAGCACGTCCAACAATTAGACTCCGAAGAGGAAGAAAAACGAGCTAAAGAAAGTGGAGAGAGATATAATCTATGGTACAGGTAAAACAAAGATTGAGTGAGGGAAGCAGAACGAGAAATTTTCAAAGATCTGGACCAAAATTTATCCCATAGGGCAACGGACCAAACACAACCCAAGTCCGCCTCCCAAGAGAGTTCCAGTTTAGATTTAACACGATCAGGATTAGGAGATGAAAAGAATTTATAAATGAGAGAAGCTTTGGGAAGGGTTAAAAGAATTTGGAGAAGAGGAGCTTGGGAAACAGAGGAAGGGGAAGAAGGAAGAGAATAAAAAATATCAAGGATAAGTATAATCAATGTGACAAACCTTTGCAGAAAGGAACGAGGACAATGAAAGGACATCTGAAATTGGGGAAAGGAACAAGGAGACACTCCGTCAAAAAACTGGTTAACCCATATGATGCCCTTAGATCTCCAAGAATTCCAGAAGATGGGCCTATTATTTATAAGGATGAGCGAGTTATACCAAACCGTTGAACCAAGAAACGATTCCCGAGTAGTAGGTGTAGAAGCCAAGAGAGGTTTTAAAAGAGAAGAGGTATGTTTAAACAAAGGAAATTACATGTGTGGAGCCTTGGCAGAAAAGTGTATGAACTCTTCAAAAGAAAAGGGCAGCAACAATGTTTGTTCGATGTGAAGCCAAAGAGGAGCCAGAGGAGAAGGAACTAACGTAAGCCATCTGGACGCCTGACGAAAAGAAAATGATTTATGATAGAGACGAAAGTCTAGAAAATTGACGCCACCATTGGACTTGGGTTTACACAGCTGTGCCAAAGAGATTCTAGATTTCTTTTTGTTCCAAAGAAATCCTGACAAACGAGAATCAAGACGTTTAAAATAAATTGCAGGGATGTGAACGGGTAACATAGACAAAGTATGAATTAAAATGGGAGCTATCATCATCTTAAAGTCCTTGCTATTTAAATCATGAAAATATGAACCAGTGTCAGGAAAAATAATTAATTTCCCTAAGTAAGGAAACAAATACATGTGCAGTAACTACACATGGTAGACTGACCGATTTGGCTCAAAAATATGAAATTAACGTTTCAGGAAGTTTTCCATTTCAGAAAAACTTCAGGGTACACAATAATGAAGAGCCAAATGAGACGTGTTCTTCAGGAATGCAATTGCACATTGCAGAAACGAAATATATTTTTAAATGCAATGGGTTTGAGAAATTAGGAGACAACTGCACAAGAAAACATGAGAAGAAAAAGAAACCACCAGACCTAGCAAGGAAACTGGTTAAGAAAAAGAAACCACCAGACCTAGCAAGGAAACTAGATAAGAAAAAGAAACCACCAGATTTAGTTGAGGAAAATAATAAGCAGAATGAGGGAGAAGCTTTTGCTTGCTCATTGAGAAAAAGTGGGAGAACTGCATGTTCATGTGCCACGGAACAAAAGTGAACTTTCAGAATTTTTGAACATATTCCCGAAATTGAGAGACAAACTTACGCTGTGGTACCCACAAGTTGATGGATTTATCAACATTTGTTGTGTATTAATTTGGAAATAATTTTTGACACTGCCATGCAAACTGAATTATGGTTTGAATGTAAGGTTGCGGTGCAAAGGCCAGGTGAGGAGACAGTGAAAAATGTTTGCATGAATGCACCATCATTTTCTCTTGTTATTGAGAAAAATGAAGCAGCGATTACTTTTCTGAAGGGCAGAGTGCCAGGAAAATATGTTAATTGGGTACAGATTAAAAGAACAAAACAGGAGCTAAAATTGGTTCATGAGTTTTGTGAAAGTGTGTGTTTAATGTTTCAGCAATACAGTGGTAGAGTATGTCCTGATGACACTAGCATAAGATTCTTTGCGACTCAGTTGGTTATTGGTTTAATATTTTCTGATCAGATAAGTGTGCACATACAGCAAAAGCTGATAGAATGGCATCTGAAGGATGAAGGTTACTATTGTGCTGGACAGTGAATGAAGCCACAAGAGTTTGAAGAAAAACCTATGATGGTGCAGAGAAGGTTTGCACAGAAACGTTTTCAGAATAAACTGTTTGCAGAGAATAAAATGGTGGTACAGGGTGATGTTTCACAAGCAGAGGTAAAAAGTGCTCAAGGAATATTTGGTGTTCGACAGGATGGAAATAGAGGTGTTTTGGTTTGTGCAAATTCAGGTATGGATGCTGTACTGCTGGAAAAAGTGTCCTTTTGCCATCTTTGTGACAGATTTGAGCACTGGAAGGAGAAATTTAAATTTAAACATGATGCAGCCGTTGGAAATGTGCAAAAACAGAGAGAAATGCTGGTGCAAGAGGTGCCAGCTAAGCAAATGCAAATGTCAGTTCAGAAACAGGTACCAATGGCAGGAATTTTTCAAGCCCAAATGGTCCCACAAAATATGGAAAATGCTAAATTTAATTTAAATAAGTTGTCCGGAGCAAATGTAAATTATTTCCAGAAATCAGAACCCAGTTCAACAGGTTACTGTATTTGAAAATGAGAGTTTTAACCCTAACAATTCTGAATTTACCAAGTCCATTGTGAAATCAGTGGAAGGTCGAGACTTAGTTGGAGTTTTAGACAAAGAAATTACAAACCCAATTTTAGAAGAATTTGCACCACAAATAGGCCCATTTGAGGAAAGTTACCAATTTATTGTTTGTGACTCAGGCCTGGCAGGAAAACAATTGTTTTGCAAATTAAACAGCACAGATTACTGTACACCAGATAATGTTCATATTCAGATTCCTGATGAGGATGTACATTTTAAAATAGCCCAACAAGAGACAGCTGTAGCATTGTTTTCAGAAAAGACAGTTGAAAAATTACCTTCTGATTTGAAAGCAATAATGAAAACAGAAATAAGAGAGTTCCCAGAGAAGGATGTTGGATTAACAAAATGTGCAGAGCATGTCTTATTCAAATTAGAATTGGATGACATGTATTCAAGAACACCATCCGTTGCAGGAATTTTACCAATAAAAGGATTTGTGATGGAATTGATTGGAAGTTTATGTAACTTTCTGATCACAGGTTCGCAGAAACTAAATGAAAAGAAGAGATTAGAGCAGGAGATTAATAGCATCATTTTTCCATGTTGTCCTGTGGCATCGAATCCAGCCAATATATTTTTTCACATTCCATGTGCTGAAGAATGGCTTACTGTTATTGATTTTTGCCAAGTTCATGTCACAGTGCCATTGCATGAAGCTAGTGAGGAGTACTGTCAGAAAGAAAATGAATGTCTGGGACATATAATTGGAAGGGGAGGTAGAAAGGTGTCACCACAGAGAGTGGAAATAATTTACCAGATGAATCCACCTCAAATTCAGAAAGAAGTCAGGAAGTTTTTGGGAATGGTTAGCTGCTGTAGTGAGTGGTTAGTAAACCTTTCCCTAGTGGCTAAGCCTTTACTGAGGTTGACACACAAGGATGTGTCTGATCCGCTTCCATTAGACAACAATTGCCCAAAAACATTCCTAGAGTTGAAAGTGAAAAGGTGTCGCACCCCGGCACTAGGAATGCAAGTTTATTTAAAAGAAAATACACCGATCTGGAGTGAGAGGGAGGGCTGCGCCCTCTCAGTGCCTGTTCAAAAACATGAATGTGTTCAAAGGTCTGTGACGTATTTACTAATGACCCTTGACCCCAACGTCACAGAAATGCCCAGCTGCCTTAATTTGGTAGCTGTGGTAGATGTCAGTCATAAAAAGAGTGAGTTTATAATAATGGAATTTCCAATTATTGTAATGGTTGCTTTCTTTGTGGAGTTGTTTTGGGAAAATACTGTGACCAAGAAATGTCTAAATTCAAATGTCTTTAGCTTACTGCCAGCAAATGAAATTGTTTGTGATCAAACTGAACCTAAATATTTAAATGTCATGAATTTCTGCCTGAAACCAAAGTTAGACTTTAATGATGGACGTCTGATTCAGCCCAACCATTTTGTAGATGGCCCATATTTGAAAGGTAACAATGACACATTAAGAGCAGCACATGCTGTGCTTCCTATACATTATATTGTCAACGTTTCATGGCTGTCAGCAGTTACCTCAGCCCAAAATTCGAGATTGATTGCTCTTACCATAACATGCAATATAATTTCTCAATTGGGAGTCACTGTTGTCCTGGGAAAGAGAAATGCTAATTCAGTTGCACAATATTGTATCCTGTTAGTCTCAAATGTGTTATTGCAAAAGCTGATGCCCAGGTATAGATTGCCAGTTTCTTTGAAATCAGATCATAATTAGGTCTCAAAGATGATGAGAGCAGAACCACGAACTGTACAAGGAGTGGATTGTCGCTATCTGCCTGAAGTTTCAAGCATAATAAAACAACACAAAGGCAGCACAGAGCTACACTTTGCAAAAGACTGTGTTTCAGCATCGCCAAAGTGGTTTGAGTATTTACATGCAAATGCACTTGTGAAAACGACTAATGAAAAGACTAGCCATTGCTGTGAAGGTCTGACTGATGTGGAGCGTGCAGTTTCTTACCAGATTGTAGCTGCTACACAAGATCTACATAATGAATGGTGCCAAAACCTTGATCTGAGAGATGCTGTGAAATGGAAAGGCCTGTTTCAAATGATCCTGGCAAAGACTGTTGTGAAATGTGGTGGCCTTCCAAATTGGGTGCATGCCTCTCACACACGTATGGTCCTGTGTCCCCCTGATAAAACTGCTCCTCTTCAAGAAAAGATGCCAGCAGTGGTCAAAAGTCCACAGAAGAGGGTCAGTCAAGCTGTAAGGGAACACACAGAGTTTTAAACAGCACTAGAGAAAACTGAGGTGGCACTGGAAAAGCAAAAAGTGGAAACTGACTCAGATGAAAGCGGTGTCTAAAGGGTGAAAGAGTCAGATGCAGCCTCTGAAGAAGAAATTAGTGCCGTGGGCCTATGAGTGGAGGTAGGAAAAAGCTGGCTGAAAGGGAATCCAAAAAGTTTGCAGTGGGTCCCTTGAAAAATCATTTGCACCCATAGCTGAAACATCTGAATCTGATCAAAGTGAAAATAAAAGTGAAAAGCTTGGATTAGAAAAGTGCAAGGAATTGATGGTGCTCTATCAGAGTTTTTCAGCACCTGAGTGGTCAAAATGCATGGAAAAAGTACAGGATGCCACACTGTATGAGCCATTTTGATGATAAGCCTGGTGACAAGGAGCCAAAATTTGCTGAAACAATAAATGAGAACTGTCAAACTGTTCCAAGAAGCTACTTACAGAAATCTGCACTACAACATTTGAGCTTGGCTATGTATAATCTGCTTACAGACCAAATTTGTGTGGCCTTAGAAATGGAGGTAACATTGTTATATGCTCAGCTTTTGTAATAACCAGTGATAAAGAGCATACTAATTTAGTAGGGTTTTCTTTTACCTGTGTGAATTAAGTGTGCTAATGAACACTAAAAGATGAGTAGTAATATTTTAGCTATAGAAAAACATATATTTGACTCAACTAATGATGTGTTTTATTTAAACAAATGTAACATGTGAAATTAAATAAGTGTGATAAATTTAGAAATCATTTGAGGTACAATGATTTGATATTTATCAAAAGGGTGAATTGATGGAGCTTAGATTTCACCTATAAAATGTATGCATTATTATATGAAAAAAAGCTGCAGACATGAGTTCTAAAATGGCACGCAGATTGTGGCGCAAGCAAGATGAAAACATAGGCCTGATCAGAATGCTTCAGTTTGGAGGTGCTTTCATGTGAAAACATGCTCAATTAGTTGAACAGCCATGTTTATATGTGATTAATTAATATGTAATCTCATTGCAGAATACACATTAATTTGGAAATTGTATTTGTACTTTCAAAATGGCATCATGTATTTTTGCAAGAGTAGAAATGTGCTGAATCGTGTTTCACAGTGTAGAAAACCACGTGATTTCAGTTTGCTTTAGTGGACTCAGCTTACTGCAGTTTTGCCCTTGAACATTAGAATGGAATGTGCTCCGCTTCCCTACCAACTTTCAATGAAAGGGCTTTGTTAATAAATCACGCCCTCCGGTTTCCGTTCGACCTTCACTATGTTGCATATTTAAACGTGGAGAGAAGAGCACACTTTTTTTTCATAAATCACAAGACTGAAATTTGAACAAGAGCACGCCTGATTAATGACGTATCCAGTCAGCCCATGGGGAGATGATGTGTCTTGAAGTTCTGATTGGATCAGCTATGAGGACCGAGCATGTGAACTTTTGCTTGAAATATGGCTTACAAGTGGGAGGAGTGCCTCTTTTTGCTAATGTAATTCTGAGGGCCAGGCCCAGTTTCTGTGCTGGACACAGAGATGGGGAGGAGAAGTAAGGAGGGGCTGTCATCTGTAGGGCCTGTTTTGCAGCCCGAAACAGAGACACAGACTAGCACAGCAAGGCAGAGAGAAAGAGTTGAAAGGATCAGAACAGATTTAGATTTTAGGTGCTAAACTGTATTTATTTCTCTTTATGGGAGATTTTTGCCATTATTAATTATTGATTAACCTTGTAAGACTTACTCTTTTTCTTAGAAACTCTTTAAGAGTTTTGACTGACAATTTGCGCCACATTTCCCTTCTTATATGTGATGCTTATATGCAGACTGTAATATGTTCTGTATTATTGCTATTTTTCAATTCTGTAACCTGATTGATATTTGACTAATGAATAAAGAGTCAGAGAACCTTAACTTTTGACTTATAAGAAAACCCTTTAAAATAACTCACCACTCTCATTATTGCCTTAAATATTGTTTGCATTTAATTTTCATATTTATATAGTCTTCTGCTTGGTGAAACACGGTCATCAAAAGGTCCATCATTTCACCCTTTACAGCGGTAAACCATAGGTAATGAGGTTTTGAATAGGGAAATTACCAGGCAATTACCGCTGGATCAATACCACCACTATTGTTATCACCATCAATACCATTACAACCATTCCATCCCTTACAACCAGAACCATCATCACGACCACCATCAACACTACTACAAAATTCACTACCAAGATCATCATTATCATCACCACTGTCCTTGCTACCACTGTCCATATCATAATCACCAGCATCCCCACCAAAACGGATGCTACCATCACCACGATAACCACCACTACCATCACTATACCCACCTCTAGCACTACCGCTGCTATTGCCATTACCACCACTCTCTTCCAGTACCACTATCATTACTACCGCCACCGTGCCCCAACTATCACCATAACTACTGCTATCACCACCATCCTTATCACCACCATCAACACTAGCAACATTATCACTACCACTATCCCCACCATCAGTCTCACCACCACTAATACCACTACTACCATCATTACAACTAATGCTTCCACTGTCACCACAATCACTATTCCCACCAGAGCACTTCCACCGCCATTACCACTGCCGTTTTCTCTACCATTGTTGCTATCACTACCTCTAATTGCACATCACTACTGCTACTACTAATACCACCACCATCTCCACCACTGTAACAACCACTGCTATCACATCTCTGCCACAATCATAACTCCTGTGGTTATTGTCACCACTATCACCAGCAATACTGCTTTCACCACCACCACCACCATCACCAACACTAACCTCAATATATTAAAACTACCACCAGTATCACCACCCACCACTACTGCTAACACCATCACTACTACTATCTCTACCATCACTCCCATGACCATCGAGCCATTACCACCACCATATTCACCCACACAATTGCCGTTACTACTACCTCCATGATATTTTTAATAAATAATAATATATACTTTTAAAGTGCAAACATATCACCCCCATAAGCTTTCAAGACACTGGGGGCCATCGGGCAGATTAAGTGAGCTATTGGCCAGAGTCACATGATACTGAGCTGCCGCCGGGGATCAAACTGTGCCCCCCACGCTATAGATTCAGTTGCTCTGGCCGCTGTCCACACCTCTCTCCTTGTCACCATTACCACCAAAACCATTACTAATACTACAACCATTAACTTCACCATAATTACCCTAGCCACCACAATCACCACCAACATACCTCCAGCAGCACCATTACCACCATTGCTGTAACCACCATCCTCACCACTATCTCCATGCCCATCATGTCTACTAGAACAATCAACACCATTGACAAAAGTATTACTGTTATCACTGCCACTGTCCTCGCTACCACTGTCACCATCACTGATACAACTATTAAAATCCCCACTACTGCTATCACCATAACAACTGCGATCACCACCGCCAATATCACTCCATGA
The DNA here is from genome assembly GCF_964204655.1 of Triturus cristatus. NCBI lineage: Eukaryota > Metazoa > Chordata > Amphibia > Caudata > Salamandridae > Triturus > Triturus cristatus. The sequence continues at coordinate 740,138,069 of NC_140585.1, forward strand.
AGATCACTGCCCTCACTACCACTATTAACACTACCACTACCACAACCACTACTGCTAGCATTGGTACTGGCACCACTATCACCACTGCTATTTTAATTGCCACCACTATTGCCACCAGTACTACCAACACCATAACCACCATTATTGCCAACATTACCTCCACTATCACTTCCAACACTATCACCACCATCACAAACACAACATTATCATGTGCTTGTCTGTGTAAGAACATTGGGGCAGATTTATGAGGCCCTTGCGCCTCATTTACGGCGCCGTTGCGTCACTTTTGTGATGCAGCGGCGGCGCAAATCCTGCGCCATGATGCGGGGTATTTACAACGTGACGCATCTGGGAGATGCGTCACGTTGTAAAGCCCTGCGCCAGCAGTAGGCGTACCTGTGCAGGGGGGGGGGGGGTGTTCCGTCGCAGGAACGCCTCCTAAAAGTGGCTGAGTGAAATCTACAAGATTTCACTCAGTCACTTTTAAGCCCATGCTGCGTCAAATCCCTGTGCCTGCTTGAAGCAGGCGTAAGGATTGACGCAGCATTGTGAAGATAGGTCCCCCCAAAGCATTGCTGGAGCTGCGTCGCGCTTGCGACGCAACTCCAGCAATGCGCCACTTTTACGGCACAGATGCGCCACGCATCTGTGCCGTTTTTGCCACATGGTGCGCCGCATTGTAAATGCGGCGCATCCATGGTGGCGGAGCTGTGGCGCACAGTAACTGGCGCATCCCTGCTGATATGCAGGGATGCGCCAGTTATTATAAATCTGCCCCATTGTTTTAGTCTGATATTGCACCAATTGAGATCTTTCCAATTGGTTCTGGAAGCATTCCCCACATTTGTATCAGAATATCAGTCTCTCATACAAACTCATATGGCAGACTCACACATGTCCACATAAACAGAAAATGGCAATCATATTCAGGTTTACTATAGCTGGCGTAAAAGGGCTGGAAAGAGTTACTAAAATGTGTCACCATTATTGCCAATTAAAGTCAATGGTCAGCGAATATCAAACCCTTTGTTTTTGTAATTGCCAGTTGTACACTAATCATTCAAGTTGTTGCGGAGCATGTGGATATTGCAATGCATTCTGGGACTAGTAGAGGCAGTGCGGGCAGGGCACTATTTAAATGTAATTGGACACTTTTGGATTTACATATTTATGAAAAGTTCTATAGATCCATCAATACACACCTTTCCATATAACACTCAGGTTTTCACTTATGTTTTTTGACTGTCAACAGGCCCTGATAAAATACCTGATTGAGATTTTAAGAGGTTCTCAGAAGAAATGCATCCATTCAAGGATTAGACCTTCACAGTGTTCAACTCGGTGTCATAACCTCTGCATGCGCTCCCTAGACTCAAACTCCAGGAAAGTGATGCTGATGAGGCACAAAGTTGAGGACTGGATCACAGATGCATGCAAATGTGACCTATTAATATGATTACTACAGGAAGAGTGATGTAGTAAAAAAGAAAAGGGCTTTATTGGTTTAGATATATACAATTAAAATATTTAAGAACAACGGAGTGTTTTGGAAACAGCTTACTTTCAAGGCCGCAGCCAGACTGGTCCTCGACATCCTCAGTCGCAGCCACATAAAACAATACCTCCGACATCTCCACTTGCTCCCAATCAATAAGAGTATCCCCTTCAAGCTCCTCACACATGCCTACAAAGCTCTCCACGACACAGGACCAGCATATCTGAACCAACACATCGCAGTCAACGTACCCCCAGAAAACTTCGCTTCTCCCAACTTGCCCTGGCCTCCATCCCACAGATCCATAAGACCAGAACCAGAGGAAGATCCTTCTCCTACCTCGCCACCAAGACCTGGAACAGCCTGCCCCTCCACCTCAGGCAATCCCAGTTGCTGACCCAATTCAGGGAGTACCTCAAGAACTGGCTCTTCGACTGAACCTCTAAGACTAGACGGATCAGCAGCCTCCCTCAGCACCCTCACAGGTGAGTAGCCATGCTATACAAACTCCTGATTGATTGATTGATTGAAGTCTTTTCAGTGTGGCTAAAGGGACACGTTCATGTGGGTTTCCAGTCTAATCTTAGTTATGTGCATCTTTTCATAGACAATACTGCAATTTTCATTTACAGTTTATAGATTTTTATATCCTAAAGAAAGAGATGTGTGCATGAAAACCCTTGGTGAAGCGCCCATGAAAGTAGGGACAGAGAGGAGGCCCAGTATGGAAGAGCTGGAAGGGTGGTAGCTGAAAAACCACAGGAGAAGAGGCTAACACGGTCAGGGACAGGGAGGAGGATCAGTGCTGGTATGGATGAAAAAAAATAACACAAATAATAAAGAATTATTTAAAAAACAAACAGTTCTCAAGAAAGACAATCCAAAATAGGAGCATCATGCTTAATGCACACTTCGAAATAGCAAGGTCTCATGCATGAAAACCACTGTTATTGTATTGTGAGCGTGCACCCATTTTTGAGGGAGGCACACTTACATTGAGAACAAACCAGACAATCTACTCTCTGGAATGAAGCAGGAGACTCACAATCATACTGATGACCCAACTTAAAAAGGGAAGTATGTAAATGGCGCAAAATATTTGTCAGGGATCTCTGACATATTATCGACAGACACATTATCGAACTACACAAATATCGCATCAAATATATCGACATCAAAAATATCGACATTGTATACTTATTTAAAAAACGACACTAATATCGACACTACAATATCGTAATACAATTATATCGATCACACAAAAATCGCACACTACAATATCGTAATACTAAATATCGACATGAGTAAATAAATATGACACATGTCACAAATATCGATAACCAAAATATAGACATCAATAATATCGGTTTTTTTAAATATATCGACAATTCTAATACTAATAAAACCAATACTTTAAACAACATAAAGACAATATTTTCCCAAAACATACATTTTTCAAATGAGATTCTACTTAAACATAAACATAACATTTATAGCGATCTCAATATTTAACAACATAATAAAAAAACACTGAAATAATTATCACATTGGCATTTCGAACACATGTAAAAAAATTCACTACACATTATAAACAATCTTTTTATATATAATGATTTAAAACTCTCCTCCTTTAAAACTAAATATACTCTTACTTAGCATTTTCCATAAAAGGAAACCAATTAACTAAAAAAAATTCAAACCATCCAATAGAAAGGCCACATACAGAAAACAACAAATAACATTCAAGAAACAATTTAAAACCACTATATAAACCAATTAAAACAAGTCTTCTACTGTGCCTTAAACCAAAGCATTGAACGAAGAAGAAACTCTGCTAAACAGAAGAAACCTACATCCTACTACTATTCTAAAAACGTAAGTAAATATTCTTTTCTAACTAAACTGCCAAATTAAACTAAAACACTAATTTATCTTTACTCAAATAAATAACTAACGTATATATTCCATCTCTTTATGTTTCCACTACAGATATTACTCCAAACAGCTAAAGAACTATTGAAGATTGCCAGAAAAGACTCACTAAAAAGTAAGTATACTATCAAAATACTTTATAAAATATTAATTAAATCCTACTCAAACCCCAAAACATCCTAAACCCCTAAACAAATCCATGTTCTCTTTTTTAAGTTTTAAAAAACCTGTATAAATTAACACCTTTAGTCTATACCACTGGGCATGAGGGAAGGCTCTGTTTGCTTAGGGAGAGGTTGGGCTACTCCATCTTATTTATTAGGGAGGAGGGGCACATAGTAAGAGGGGTAGGGGACGGGGGTACATTGACATGTGGTGGGGGAGGGGGGGTTAGAGAACTGGGTGGGAAGGTTGTTCCTTCTCCTGAATAATTAGTCTTGATGATAAATGTGTGGTACTTCCGGGACAGGTGAAGGCGGGGGAATGTTTTTTGAGTTGTTGATTTGTAAAACAATAAAATACGTTTCAACAAAAAAAATATAGTCTATACCAAACAGCAATACCACCCCACTTAAAAAACTAAACCAACCAAAACAATATATGTTCTTTAACTTTCAGAGACTACATCAACTAAACAGCATTTTGTCTACAAACAACATCTTCATTCAAATACAACCAAAAACACTTGGGTGCCGATTACGATCCGGTAAAAACCGGGTACGTTTTCCCCGTCCGACTCGTACCCGGTCGTAAAACTTTACAAACATGGAATTACGATTCGCACGGAAACACCATTTCCGTACGAATCGTAAAAAACACCGACCGACGAAAATATACATACGAATGTGATCCGGGAATGCTGCGACGTGACGTCGGGACGCTTTCAGGCAGCGTTTCACGACCCAGGAATTACGATTCGAACCGACAGCAGTCCGGACGGCAATATTTTCACGGCACCCAAAAAGTGCCGCAAAAGCGAAGTACGGCGCGAATCGACCAGAGTAGGTGGCCCGGTACGCACCGTACCCCCCCCAGCCCCCGTAGGTACGCGCCGACCCCCCCCCAGCCCCCGTAGGTACGCGCCGACCCCCCCCAGCCCCCGTAGGTACGCGCCGACCCCCCCCCCTGCCCCCGTAGGTACGTGCCGACCCCCCCCAGCCCCCGTAGGTACGCGCCGAACCCCCCTGTATGTACACCCGTGTACGTGTCGAACCCCCCCGTGTACGTTCGAGTCGAACCCCCCCGTGTACGTTCGAGTCGAACTCCCCCGTGTACGTTCGAGTCATACCCCCACCCGTGTATGTACGGTGCGTACCCCCCCCGTGTACGTTCGAGTCGAACCCCCGTGTACGTTCGAGTCGAACCCCCCGTGTACGTTCGAGTCATACCCCCACCCGTGTATGTACGGTGCGTACCCCCCGTGTACGTTCGAGTCGAACCCCCCCGTGTACGTTCGAGTCGAACCCCCCCATGTACGTTCGAGTCGAACCCCCCGTGTACGTTCGAGTCGTACCCCCACCCGTGTATGTACGGTGCGTACCCCCCCGTACATACACGGGTGGGGGTACGACTCGAACGTACACGGGGGGTTCGACTCGAACGTACACGGGGGGTTCGACTCGAACGTACACGGGGGGGTACGACTCGAACGTACACGGGGGGTACGACTCGAACGTACACGGGGGGTACGACTCGAACGTACACGGGGGTAGGACTCGAACGTACACGGGGGGTACGACACGAACGTACACGGGGGGTACGACTTGAACGTACACGGGGGGTTCGACTCGAACGTACACGGGAGGGTACGACTCGAACGTACACGGGGGGGTACGACTCGAACGTACACGGGGGGGTACGACTCGAACGTACACGGGGGGTTCGACTCGAACGTACACGGGGGGTTCGACTCGAACGTACACGGGGGGGTACGACTCGAACGTACACGGGAGGGTACGACTCGAATGTACACGGGGGGGTTCGACTCGAACGTACACGGGGGTACGACTCGAACGTACACGGGGGGTACGACTCGAACGTACACGGGGGGGTACGACTCGAACGTACACGGGGGGTTCGACACGTACACGGGTGTACATACAGGGGGGTTCGGCGCGTACCTACGGGGCTGGGGGGGGTCGGCGCGTACCTACGGGGGCTGGGGGGGGTCGGCGCGTACCTACGGGGGCTGGGGAGGGGGTCGGCGCGTACCTACGGGGGCTGGGGGGGGTCGGCGCGTATGCGGGCACGTCTCCATGGTTGCTATGGGAGTTCGGTGCGGACGGTGATTTTTCCATCCGGTTGTAACCTCGGACGCACGGGATGGATCGTGATTCCTCGGTCGGACTTCACCTTTCACGTTTGTACGGTAAATCGTACGAGGACGTGTCGGACACATTTTCCGGCCCGAGGACGTGTGGGGAATGATTCCCAATGCGGTTCGTATGGACTTTTTACCATGCGAATCGTGATTGCCAGTTCGTACGGCACTTGTACGATTCGTACGGTAAAAAGACCGGATACGAGTTGCACGGGGATATTTTTTACCGGATCGTGATCGGCACCTTGGTAAGTATATATATAAAAAAATGCTTTTTTGCTATTTTCATTTAAATATATAAAGTACTATTACATATATTTTCATATACATTTTTTCCAGATTTCTAACACATCACGATGACAGAAGAAGCCCAATTTATAACTTCGCAGAAAGGAAAATTCCTATTGTGTTACATGGGTTACACATACACCCAAGAAAAGCAGACGGACCGAAAAGTGAACTGGAAGTGTACTAAATATTATTCTAACAAATGCTACGGATGAGCAACAACAAGAGAAACAACTGTACTATATACAAGAGAGCATAACCATCCACCCAATCTCTCTGAAATAGAAGTCAGATCAACCCTTGAAAATATCAAAGAATTAAGCACTGGTTCACAAACTGCTACAAGTGTAATCCTAAAAGAACTATTACCTAGAGTGCCCAAAGAAGCAAGAGGCCAATTACCATCAATTGCTTCTATAAAAGAACTATTGCTAGGACCAAAAAAGCAACCACGACAACTATACCATCCCCTAAAACTTTTCAAGAGATCATCATTCCACCAGAATTAACTATCACCCACAATAATGAACCTTTTATTTTTTTTGATAACAAAAGCACAGAAAAAAGAATCATAATGTTTGCTACTGCAAACAATATAACTAAACTGCAACAATGCCAAACATGGATGATGGATGGCACCTTTACAATATGCCCAAAACCATTCTACCAGTTTTACACAATACACGGTCAATATCACAACACTTCCATACCTTTAATTTATGCACTATTACCTAACAAACAAAACACAACATATAATGAAATGCTAGGAAAACTAAAACAAGAATCAAATGATTTTTACCCTCAAAGAATTATCATAGACTTTGAGCAAGCCATGATAAATTGCATTCTAAAACTGTACCCCCATACAGCTATCCAAGGATGTTACTTCCATCTAAACCAATGTATATGGAGACATTTACAAAAATCTTCACTAAGTGTAGAATATGCCACTAACATAAGTTTTGCACATCAAATAAAACTTCTAACAGCCCTAGCTTATGTACCAACCACAGATGTTGCAGAACATTACAATCTTTTATTAGAAAGTCCATTCTACAAACAAAATGAAGTAAAGTTATCTCCCCTCTTAGATTATTTTCAGGATACCTGGGTGGGGAGACTACACAGATCACGCCATAGACGTCAGCCCAAGTTCCAAATACCTTGGTGGAATGTATATGTAAGTACACTCAACCAACAAGCCAAAACTAACAACGCCGTCGAGGGCTGGCATAATGCATTCCTACCTTCTACTGGGAGAACAACTCCAACACTACAAAAACTACTAATTGCCATACAAAAGGAACAAAGTTTCCAAGAATTGAGAATGCAACAATCTGTCCTACAATTAAAACCAAAACAATCTAGACAAACTACTCAAATGTATAATTACCTACAACAACAGGTACAGCTATACCCATCCACAAGAGGACTTGAGTACTTAAATATAATAGCTCAAACTCTCTTCTAAACCCTTTCCTAAATATTAATCCACAATTCTACTAAAACAACTATCACAACATAAACAAACCACTTTATTATATCACATATTTAATTATGTGGTCTAAAATATATAAATCAATTATATCGACATATATTTAGACAACATAATTAAACAAACCAAGTACACAACAACAATATTAAATATATAAGGATTGGCCACCAACAATTAAAATATTTAAATGAACTTACCTGTGTAGTTGCTCCAATGGGATAATAACATTCCTTCCAAATAAATCCAGGTAGTTCAAAATCCATAGGTATAAAAAAAAATCCAAATAAAATGTAAAAATACAACTGTTTATCGAAAACAACGTCTACGCAAAAAAACGACTATCCATTAACCATAAAAATACCGAAAAATATTAAAAAGGTAAATAACCGCTCCTGGAAACCCGAACAATAAAGGAAGTGTAAAATAAAGATTAGTAAACACAACTAATACACACTTCCTTTAAAAAAAATAAGGTGTTTGAAACCGACGAAAATATCTTCTCCGTAAAACCTACAAAAGAGAAACAAACATTCCCACCCACACACAAACACACATAAGGCACCTAAAAACATCACTACAAACGTAATTCAAACACTATAAAACTTTAACACACCGAAATAACAAAACACTAACAAAGCCACAAACACGGAACACAACGTAAATTATAAAACCGTATACAAACTATTACTAACACCCTAACTTCTAAAACATCAATCCATACACACTTATTACAACATTACTACTTCCACAAAACACTTAAAACTATTTAATAATAAAGAAAATAACTCTTACCTTCTCAAACGCGAAACAGCTCCCGACCGCGACCTGGATTCGACCAAAATAACCCAAAACAACAGCGAGCGGTTACAAAATAAAAGACCCAAACAAACATAACAACAAAAAAAATACCAATAAATGCCCTAACTATTTATTTAACATTACACATTACTTTAAAAATTAGTAAAACATTAGAATAAAATACTCAAAAAGAATACCTATTTTTTTTATCTATGTGAAAATTATTTAACGTATTAAAATAAATATAATAAATAAAATATTTTTATTAATATATCAATAAAACTGTATATATTACCAAAATAAATAGATGAACATGATATAATTAATATATTGTATCTACAACATACCAAAAAAAAAAAAAAATACATATTCTAAAATGTAAACAATTTCAATATTAATTATGTAATATAAATATTAATAATTAAAATATATTAATAATATATTTCAAAACATACAATTTCTTATAAATTCAAATAAAGGCTAAAAAATTTGAGAGTACACAATATAAATTTATAAATATTAAACAGCTATAAAAATCTGATTTTTTAATTTTTAATTATTTTGTGTGTTCATATATTCATGTCCAAAATATACATTAAACAAATATATATCCATTATAAAAAAATTATAACTATAATACAAATGTTAAATATTAATCATTTTATTACATGTTTATTTCAATGATTTAATTATTAGAATATGCGTAATAATAAACAATATTTTCTCTCTAATGAATATACATTCCAACAACTATAAAACAAATCTTATTTTCCTTTCTACTATTTTATAAAAGAAATTGGAATTTGCATTCTGATATAACTTCTATCTTTTATCCAACCAAAACTAAAATCTACAGTTTTTTTGTAAATTAAAACAAATTTATTTATTTGTTCCTATTCAACTCTATATTTAATTCTAATATTTGCTATTTACCAAACTTAATTAACATACTACTCCCACTACAGACTGAACTTAATTAATTTACTATTCTCACTCCAACCTATATTAAATTATAGTAGGTGCTGGACACTGAACTAATTTAATTTACTATTCCCACTCCAGTCTATATTTAATTAAGATAAGTGCTGGACACTGAACTTAATTAATTTACTATTCTCACTCCAATCTATATTTAATTAGTGTAGATGCTGGACACTGAACTTAATTAATTTACTATTCCCACTCTAGTCTATATTTAATTAAGATAAGTGCTGGACACTGAACATAATTAATGTACTATTCTCACTGCAACATAATAAATTAGAGTAGGTGCTGGACACTGAACTTAATTAATTTACTATTCCCACTCCAGTCTATATTTAATTAAGATAACTGCTGGACACTGAACTTAATTAATTTACTATTCTCACTCCAACCTATATTAAATTAGGGTAGGTGCTGGACACTGAACTAAAATAATTTACTATTCCCACTCCAGTCTATATTAAATTAAGATAAGTGCTGGACACTGAACTAAAATAATTTACTATTCCCACTCTAGTCTATATTAAATGAAGATATGTGCTGGACACTGAACTTAATACATTTACTATTCTCACTCCAACCTATATTTAATTAGAGTATGCGCTGGACACTGAACTGAATTAATTTACTATTCCCACTCCAGTCTATATTTAATTAAGATAAGTGCTGGACACTGAACTTAATTAATTTACTATTCTCACTCCAACCTATATTACATTAGAGTAGGTGCTGGACACTGAACTTAATTAATTAACTATTCCCACTCCAGTCTATATTTAATTAAGATAAGTGCTGGACACTGAACCTAATTAATTTACTATTCTCACTCCAACCTATATTTTATTAGAGTATGTGCTGGACACAGAACTTAATTAATTTACTATTCCCACTCCAATCTATATTTAATTAAGATAAGTGCTGGACACTGAACTTAATTAATTTACTATTCTCACTCCAATCTATATTTAATTAGGATAGATGCTGGACACTGAACTTAATTAATTTACTATTCCCACTCTAGTCTATATTTAATTAAGATAAGTGCTGGACACTGAACATAATTAATTTACTATTCTCACTCCAACCTATATTAAATTAGAGTAGGTGCTGGACACTGAACTTAATTAATTTACTATTCCCACTCCACTCTATATTTAATTAAGATAACTGCTGGACACTGAACTTAATTAATTTACTATTCTCACTCCAACCTATATTTTATTAGAGTATGTGCTGGACACAGAACTTAATTAATTTACTATTCCCACTCCAATCTATATTTAATTAAGATAAGTGCTGGACACTGAACTTAATTAATTTACTATTCTCACTCCAATCTATATTTATTAAGATAAGTGCTGGACACTGAACATAATTAATTTACTATTCTCACTCCAACCTATATTAAATTAGAGTAGGTGCTGGACACTGAACTTAATTAATTTACTATTCCCACTCCACTCTATATTTAATTAAGATAAGTGCTGGACACTGAACTTAATTAATTTACTATTCTGACTGAAATCTATATTTAATTATGGGATTTGTAAAATTCTAAATTATATTTAAATTTTCTAAATATTTATTTTTAAAAATAAAAAAATATATAAACATTTTAAATTAACTTCCCAACCTTAGCCCCTATAACCCAACATTCCGCTCCTAAAATTATTTGTAAAATTCTAAATTTAATTTACAATTTCAAAATAATTTTTATTAAAAATTATCTAATATATAAACATTTTTAAAACACTTCCCACCCTTATCCCCTATCAACCAACATCCCGCTCCTAAAATTATTTGTAAATTTAGAAATTTAATTTACAATTTCTAAATAAATTTTTACAAAAATTAAACAATATATAAACATTTTTAAAACACTTCCCACCCTTATCCCCTATAAACCAACATCCCGCTCCTAAAAATATTTGTAAAATTCGAAATTTAATTTACAATTTCTAAATAATTTTTTTTAAAAATTAAACAATATATAAACATTTTTAAAACACTTCCCACCCTTATCCCCTATAAACCAACATCCCGCTCCTAAAATTATTTGTAAAATTCTAAATTTAATTTACAATTTCTAAATATTTTTATTTTTAAATTAACAAATATATAAACATTTTTAAAACACTTACCACCCATATCCTCTATAAACCAACATCCCGCTCCTAAAATTATTTGTAAAATTCTAAATTTAATTTACAATTTCTAATTTTTTTTTTTTTAAATTAAACAATATATAAACATTTTTAAAACACTTCCCACCCTCATCCCCTATAAACCGTGTACGTTCGAGTAGTACCCCCCCGTGTACGTTCGAGTCGAACCCCCCGTGTACGTTCGACTCGAACGTACACGGGGGGGGGTTCGACTCGAACGTACACGGGGGGGTTCGACTCGAACGTACATGGGGGGGTTCGACTCGAACGTACACGGGGGGGTTCGACTCGAACGTACACGGGGGGGTACGACTCGAACGTACACGGGGGGGTTCGACACGTACATGGGTGTACACACAGGGGGGGTCGGCGCGTACCTACGGGGGCTGGGGGGGGGTCGGCGTGTACCTACGGGGGCTGGGGGGGTCGGCGCGTACCTACGGGGGCTGGGGGGGGGCGGCGCGTACCTACGGGGGCTGGGGGGGGTCGGCGCATACCTACGGGGGCTGGGGGGGGGTCGGCGCGTACCTACGGGGGCTGGGGGGGGTACGGTGCGTACCGGGCCACTTACTCTGGTCGATTCGCGCCGTACTTCGCTTTTGCGGCACTTTTTGGGTGCCGTGAAAATATTGCCGTCCGGACTGCTGTCGGTTCGAATCGTAATTCCTGGTTCGTGAAACGCTGCCTGAAAGCGTCCCGACGTCACGTCGCAGCATTCCCGGATCACATTCGTATGTATATTTTCGTCGGTCGGTGTTTTTTATGATTCGTACGGAAATGGTGTTTCCGTGCGAATCGTAATTCCATGTTTGTAAAGTTTTACGACCGGGTACGAGTCGGACGGGGAATTCGCTCCGACCGACGGTTCGTACGCGGTTTTTACCGGATCGTAATCGGCACCCAAGTATGATTTTCTTGAAAAATAATACATGAATCAAATCATAAACCATTCACATACTTATATTTTAGATCAGTGGCTCTTAACCTGTGGTTCGGGGGTTTCCTTGAGATCCGCAAGCCCTACTCCGGGCGGTCTGTGACTGCTTAGAAAATGAAATAGTATTAAAAGATTAATAAAGTGCAAACACATGAAGAAGCAACTGAAAATGTTAAAACTTTCTGAGAATATGAAGGAATTTGAAATTGGATGCAAACAATTAAGTTAGAATCCTCAAATTGATTTATGGAAGCAGTGAAAGGGCATCAAGGGTAATATAATATGGACAGTGAGTGGTGTCAATTGAGTTGAGAAAAACCACAACTAGTGGCGTTGCTATACCATGCGCCTTTCGTGGTGGACTCTGCGTTTGCCGCCCGTCGCGGCTTGTAAGATCGGGGTGGGGGGTGTGCTGGGGATTCCCACCATGGCTGCAGGCTAAGAGGGGGGAGGCCAACTCCCCAAAAACTTGCGCCGCCTCCCACAAACATTCTATTAAAACTAAAATGTTGATTTTTTCATATTTGGTTGTGAAATTAATAAAATATTGCATTGTGTTAGACCTGTCAGCCCTAGGGTGGTCTCCCCTTCTATTTTTGATCATGCCTCATTTTTTCCACCCTCATTTTTATGTTGGACTAGGTCTCTGGGCGCCTTTTCATTGCCAATCAGTGTTAAGGTGCAGGTGTTCCCTTCTCCCAAGATGGCTTCCACAAACCCCTGCTACTGCAGAGTGGTCTTTCATAGTAGCACCCTAGCTGCCAGGAGCTGGCTGGAACCCCACAACAATGTTGCAACACCAGCCCGCCTTTTTCTCCCATAGGTAGAATGGGGAAGCTCCTGGAATGTGCTGGAACCTTCTAGAAGGGAGGTGTGGTTTTCTTTTGCCGCCTTGGCTAGAGGTCACCTGACCTAGGGCTACTTAAGTGAGGGAGGGAACTTTTTGTAGTTAGTTGGCCAGTGGGGTAAAGCAGAGCTGGAGAATCCATGCAGGAGTGTAGGCGGTAGGGCCTAGCCAGGGACTTATGCCTCTAAGAGTGACATGATTTAGGTGCTGCCTCTTAAGTGAGTGAGGGACCCAATGAAACCCACTGATCTTGCCCAGCAGTAGGAGGACCCAGGACACCTCTGCCCAGCCTGACTAGGAAGGACCTAGTCGCCAACTCACTCCCTACCCCCCTGTAACAGATCCCCTTAAGGGCGCCAGATACATCTGCGCCATCAAGACTTCATATCGCAGCTGAGTACAGACACTGGATGCTGAGACTGTGTGTCCAGACTGAGCCTGAAATCATATGCCAAGCGCTGAGACTGCATGTCCAGACTGAACCCTGAAATCATATGCCAAGCGCTGAGACTACGTGTCCAGACTGAACCCTGAAATCATATGCCAAGCAGATTGAGGAATCGCTGGGGATCGACCAGATATTAGCGCTGTGACCCCTGCGCTCCCTGACCTGGCCTGGGACCCCCGGCAGCGTGCTCCGCTGGGCGCGGAGCTCCCCTCCTTAATTTGAGCCCCCCCCTGTGGCGTGGAGGCGAAGCGCGCTCACCGCTACGGCCCGGAGGCCGGAAGAAGTGCCCTCCAGCGTCACGAGGCCCGCGGAGAAGCCCGGGGCCCCGTCGCTGCCGTCGCAGCTGTTGGAGAAGGTGCGCGAGGCCGTGGATGATTTCCCCCGTCGCCGCCGGAGCGGACGCCTTCCGACGTCGAGAGCAAGGTAAGCCCGGAGGCTGGGATTGACCCCAGTGCGCCCCCTGCAGGCTGGGAGCCACACCGCACCCTGAGCCCGGGTTCCCTCTCCGTGGGAGTCCCCCTGGTCACCACGACAGAGAGACCCCGCCGAGGGATCCTTCCCTTGTTCCCCCTTGACTGTCCCGGAGCGTGGTGCCCTACGAACTGCACCGGAGCACGAGAGACTCGCTCCGTAAGACCCGTTGTGCTCCCTGAGCTGCTCCGTGTGGAAATCAGCATTGCTACTGTCATTGCTTACGAGTAGAGCTCTGTTCTAAATGCTCCGTTTTGAAGTATTCACTGTCATTGCTTACGAGTAGCGCTCTGTTCTAAATGCTCCGTTTTGAAGTATTCACTGTCATTGCTTACAAGTAGCGCTCTGTTCTAAATGCTCCGTTTTTAAGTATTCACTGTCATTGCTTACGAGTAGCGCTCTGTTCTAAATGCTCCGTTTTGAAGTATTCACTGTCATTGCTTGCGAGTAGCGCTCTGTTCTAAATGCTCCGTTTGAAAGTATTCATTGTCATTGATTACGAGTAGTGCTCTGTGCTAGATGCTCCATTCTGAGGTAGTCACCGCTTAGCGCGCATAGCGCGATAATCACCCCTAAGGCGCTATAGGTCACTGAAGCAGCGGCAGGCCCGCGAGGTCTGTCCTGGGTCCCTGCACGCCCCCAGGAGTGGCGTTACGTTCCCCGAACCCTACTGAGGGGAGTCAGACACACGAGGGTGGCCTAGGGCCTTCAGAGAACCTACTAGTGAATAACGTGCTGGTGAAAGTGAAGCTTGCCTGTACATCTCATTGAATTGCATTTATGTCTCATGCAGTGCCGATATTTCCTGAATTGCATTTATAGTTTATGAACTGCATTTATGTCTCATGACTGGCATGTACATCTCAATGAATTGTATTGTAGCTTGTGAATTGCACTGATATCTCATGAACTGCATCTATCTCGACCTGCTTGGATAAACTTGAGTATTTGCATAATTTATACAGTGTGGCGTCCCTTATTGTGTGTGTTCCCCGTTCCATGAGAGGTGCGTGTTGTATGGTTGCTTTACACACAGACCTTTGGGTGCCCAGCCGCTCAGTCACGTTACCGCCATAGGGACTGGTGACCCCGGTTTCCTACATTGGTGGCAGCGGTGGGATCTTAGGACCTGTGACCATACAGCACCCTTCCGTGAAGCGGAGGGCGCCACAATTAAACGCCTATTTGTTCCAAAGCTCTGAAACCATTGATTGCTGCATTATTATATCCACTGTCCAGGCTGAGAGTGCAAGAGTCCTGGTTAGCTGGTACCTGTCACCCAGATCCTGGGAAATTTTCTCCTTAGTATGTAGGTCCCCACCTGCCAGAATAGAATTCCGGTTAGCTGACCTCGAGGGGTACACGGTAAAGCAACTGAGGGAGTTCGGGCAGGGGATGGGGGTGCCTGGGATGCGGAAGGCCAAAGGACCGGAACTCCGCACCGCCATTAGGGCATGGGTAGAGGCCCACCCAGAAGGGAGAGGGGATGAGGGACAGGAGGCGCCAGATGCACCTCAGGAGGAGAGCGCCCAGGAAGTAATCGACATTTTAAATGTAGATGTGTCTGAAAATGTGCCCCCAGGGAGACGTTCTGGGGCCAGTAGTAGGACAGGGTCGAGGAGGAGCGCGTCTCCAGAGGAGTACGAGGACAGGAGGGAGGAGAGACAGTTAAAGTGGGAGCTGGCCAAGTTGGAACAAGAAAGAAAATGGGAACTGGCCAAATTGGAACATGAAAGAGAGAGAGAAAGGGAAAACAAGAGATGGGCAATGGAGGAAAAGAAGCTGGCACACGAGCTTCAGCTAAAAGAGCTGGAGCTACGCGCCCTCCAATTGAACGCGTCCAATAAGGACCATGGTGGCAGCATACCTAAGGAACCTCAAGAGTCCAAATTCTACCTACCTAAGGAAGTAATTGCCAATTAGACACTGGGGGACGACATTACTAAATGGTTGGAGGCATACGAGGTAGCCTTGACGGCCCATGGGGTACCCGAGAGTAATTGGGGAGGTGGTTTATATCGGTATATACCTCCCAATGTCAGGGACACCCTACTATATTTGGCCAAGGCGGATCAGGTCAGGTATGCCCCCATGAAAGAGGCCTTGCTCAAAAAGTTTGGTCTTAACCCCGAGAGGTACAGGCAGAAGTTCCGTGGCAGCCATAAGCTGTCCACACAGACATGGGTAGATTTTTTTGATCATGCAAGAAAGGCACTAGATGGTTGGGTGCGTGACAGCGAGGTGCAGGACTACCAAGGGTTGTACGATCTTTTTTTAAGGGAACACCTCTTGGATAAGAGCTTTCCGGAGCTGCACCAACATCTGGTGGACCGCAAGTTGATGGATCCCCGTGAGCTTGCGGAGGAGGCAGATATTTGGGTGAGCACCCGGGTGTCTCACAAGGGCCCCGGGGGAGATGGCTCGAAAGGCGGACAGGGTTTCGCCCAGAAGAAAGAGGGGGGAGATAAAAAGGTGGAGTTCTCGAAAGGTCCCCAAAATAAATTTGGGAAGGGAGTAGGAACCCCACCCCCGTCTAATTCCACAAGACCCACTTACCCTGACAGGTGTCATCAGCCAGGGATGGTGCGGTGCTACGAATGTGGGGAGATTGGACACTACAAGGGAAATCCCAAGTGTCGCAAGCGACCCCCAGCCCCAACGGGCGGGAAAAGTCCGGGGGTGAGTAGTATAGCGCTTGGGGTGGAGCTGCCCTTAGATCGGGAAGGGGAGTGGACAGGCCTGACGCTGGTTTCACTCGGGGATAGAGAAGTGGTCCCCGTAGTGTCCCTGCCCCAGAACACTGCTAAGTATCAGCAGAGGGTGAGAATTAATGGGGAGGAGGTGGAGGCTCTGAGGGACACAGGGGCCAGCATGACCACTGTCGTGCGGCGGCTGGTGTCCCCAGACCAAGTAGTCCCCGAGGAGTTCCATCCGGCCGTATTGGCTGACGGCAGTTTGAGTCACTATCCAGTGGCTCGTGTTCCATTTGAGTGGGGAGGAGTCAAAGGCCTCCTGAGAGTTGCTGTGAGCCCTGCCTTGCCTGTGGGGTGCTTGCTAGGGAACGACCTGGAGCACACCAAGTGGAAAGATGTTGAGTTTCACGCTCACACAGAGATGCTGGGATTACCAGGGTGGACTTGCGTAGTCACGCGGTCCATGGCTGCCCGGCATGGAACTCACCCTGGGTTGGAGCCTGGAATCATGGGCCAACCCAAAGCCAAACATGGAAAGAAGAAGGTGGTAGAGGACATGCCCCATGAGATGGATGGGGAGGCCGGAGAGGTGCCCCCGTAGTCCGCGGAGGTAGATGTCGTTCCTGTGGAGGACTTGCCGACCCTTGCTGACTGGCATGTGGGAGGAGGGCCTACCGGGAGGAATTTTGTCAGGCACAAAGGGCGTGCCCCACGCTTGAAGGCATGCGGCGACAGGCCGAAGCCCAAGTGGCCAGTCAGGAGTTGGGAGGATATCATGTGTATTGGGAGGATGGTCTCCTATACAGTGAGCCCAAGGTGCCGGTACATGGATCTTCGAGGGCCATAGTGGTCCCCCAATGTTACCGGGACTTCCTGCTGGAGTTAGGGCACGAGATACCCTTAGCCGGACATCTGGGTCAGGACAAAACCTTTGCACGGTTGGTCCCCCATTTTTATTGGCCCAGAATGAGGATTGCCTCAGACACCTTTTGCAAGACCTGTAAGTCTTGTCAGGCAAGTGGCAAGACTGGGACTAAGTTGAAGGTCCCTTTGGAACCGCTCCCCGTGGTCGGGACCCCTTTTGAGAGGGTCGGTATTGATATTGTTGGGCAATTGGACCCTCCGACCGCAGCGGGACACCGGTTCATCTTGGTTTTGGTGGACCACGCCACAAGGTACCCAGAGGCTATTCCTCTGAGGACCATCACTGCACCGGTGGTGGCGCGGGCACTGTTGGGGATTTTTACCCGAGTGGGATTCCCCAAGGTCGTGGTGTCGGATAGGGGCACGAATTTCATGTCGGCCTACATGCAGGCCATGTGGAAGGAGTGTGGGGTGACCTACCGGTTCTCCACTCCTTACCACCCCCAGACTAACGGACTTGTAGAGCGCTTCAATAAGACATTGAAGGGGATGATCCGAAGCCTGCCAGAGGGCTTGAGGCGTAAATGGGACGTCCTCCTCCCCTGCTTGTTACTCTCCTATCGGGAGGTACCGCAGAAGGGAGTCGGGTTCAGCCCGTTTGAGTTGCTCTATGGCCATCCCATTAGGGGTCCCCTCAGTTTAGTGAAAGAGGGGTGGGAGAAGTCTTCGCAGAAGCTTCCCCGTGACATTGTCAGCTACATGCTGGCGTTCCGCAGCCAGATGGCCAAGCTGTGGAAGGCAGCCTCAGAGAACCTGGAAGCTATCCAGGCCGTGATGAAGGAGTGGTATGACCGCAACGCTCGGACGGTCGAGTTGGACGTTGGACAGAAGGTGTGGGTTATGGAACCTGGGGAGCTTTGTGCCCTCCAGGACCGGTGGACTGGCCCGTACGACATTGTGGAGCGGCGAGGCCAGACCAAATCCGTTGTAGATTTGAAAACCCCCCGTCAGCCCCTCAGGGTGCTCCACGTCAACCGCCTGAAGCCGCACCATGAGCGATCAGAGCTTGCTTTCCTTATGGTGACGGATGGGAGCAAAGAGGAAGAGAGTGAAGCTCTTCCTGACCTTCTAGCGGTACAGGAGAAGGATGGTTCGGTGGAAGGTGTAGTCCTCTCCCCATCCTTGACCCCAGAGCAACAGAGGGACTGCCACCATGTCCTGGGACAGTTCGCCTCGTTGTTCTCCCTCACGCCTGGGATCACTCATCTGTGTACCCATGATGTGGACACAGGGGACAGCCCCCGGTGAAGAACAAGTCTTACCGGCTCTCTGACCGAGTGAAGGATAGCATCCAGCGTGAGGTGGCAAAAATGTTGGAGCTGGGGGTGATAGAACCTTCCAGCAGCCCGTGGGCTAGTCCAGTGGTGTTGGTGCCGAAAGCGGCCCCACCGGGTACGACGCCGGAGCTTCGGTTCTGTGTGGACTACCGGGGGTTGAACTCTGTCACGAAGACAGATGCTCAGCCCATCCCACATGCAGACGAGCTGGTGGACCGGCTGGGAGCAGCCCGGTACCTCAGCACCATTGATCTGACATCCGGATATTGGCAGATTGCCATGGACGATGGAGCAAGGGAGAAGACAGCGTTCTCCACCCCCGAGGGCCACTACCAGTTCCGAGTGATGCCCTTTGGGCTCAAAAATGCTCCGGCCACATTCCAGCGGTTAGTGAATCAGGTACTATCTGGTCTGGAGTCCTTCTCAGCGGCCTATCTGGATGACATAGCTGTCTTCAGTAGCACCTGGGAGGACCATCTGCAGCACCTCCAGGAGGTGTTGCAGGCATTGCAACGCGCTGGCCTAACAGTTAAAGCCAGCAAGTGCCAGATTGGACAGGGATCTGTCGTGTACCCGGGACACCTGGTGGGCGGAGGTAAGGTGCAACCCCTCCAGGCCAAAATAGAAACCATCTTGGCTTGGGAGCCCCCCAAGACCCAAAGAGAGGTCCGAGCTTTCCTCGGCCTCACTGGGTATTACCGCCGGTTCGTCAAGGGATATGCTACCATCGTGACCCTCTTGACGGAATTGACCTCAAAGAAGCAACCTCGCAAGGTCATTTGGACAGCTGCATGCCAAGAAGCCTTTGACACGCTGAAACATGCGATGTGTACCGCTCCAGTACTAGCAACACCAGATTTCAGCAAGGAATTTATTGTGCAGACAGACGCCTCAGAGCACGGCATAGGTGCGGTGCTCTCGCAACTCAATACCGAGGGCCAAGATCAACCAGTGGCCTTCATATCCAGAAGACTCCTCCCTCTGGAACGGCGATGGAGCACCATTGAAAGAGAAGCCTTCGCGGTGGTCTGGGCTCTGAAGAAGTTGAGGCCATGTCTCTTTGGAACTCACTTCCTCATTCAGACCAACCACCGCCCCCTTCGCTGGCTCATGCAGATGAGAGGCGAAAACCCCAAGTTGTTGAGGTGGTCCATTTCCCTACAGGGGATGGATTTTCGGGTGGAACATCGGCCCGGAGTTGACCACGCCAATGCTGACGGTCTCTCCAGGTTTTTCCACCTTACCGATGAGAACTCCCTAGAGGTTGGGTAGCTCTCCCCTCTTTCGGCTGGGGGGGACGCGTGTTAGACCTGTCAGCCCTAGGGTGGTTTCCCCTTCTATTTTTGATCGTGCCTCATATTTTCCACCCTCATTTTTATGTTGGACTAGGTCTCCGGGCGCCTTTTCATTGCCAATCAGTGTTAAGGTGCAGGTGTTCCCTTCTCCCAAGATGGCTGCCACAGACCCCTGCTACTGCAGAGTGGTCTTTCATAGTAGCACCCTAGCTGCCAGGAGCTGGCTGGAACCCCACAACAATGTTGCGACACCAGCCCGCCTTTTTGTCCCATAGGTGGAATGGGGAAGCTCCTGGAATGTGCTGGAACCTTCTAGAAGGGAGGTGTGGTTTTCTTTTGCCGCCTTGGCTAGAGGTCACCTGACCTAGGGCTACTTAAGTGAGGGAGGGAACTTTTTGTGGTTAGTTGGCCAGTGGGGTAAAGCAGAGCTGGAGAATCCACGCAGGAGTGTAGGCGGTAGGGCCTAGCCAGGGACTTATGCCTCTGAGAGTGACAGGATTTAGGTGCTGCCTCTTAAGTGAGTGAGGGACCCTGTGAAACCCACTGATCTTGCCCAGCAGTAGGAGGACCCAGGACACCTCTGCCCAGCCTGACTAGGAAGGACCTAGTCGCCAACTCACTCCCTACCCCCCTGTAACAGATCCCCTTAAGGGCGCCAGATACATCTGCGCCATCAAGACTTCATATCACAGCTGAGTACAGACACTGGATGCTGAGACTGCGTGTCCAGACTGAGCCTGAAATCATATGCCAAGCGCTGAGACTGCATGTCCAGACTGAACCCTGAAATCATATGCCAAGCGCTGAGACGGCGTGTCCAGACTGAACCCTGAAATCATATGCCAAGCAGATTGAGGAATCGCTGGGGATCGACCAGGTATTAGCGCTGTGACCCCTGCGCTCCCTGACCTGGCCTGGGACACCCGGCAGCGTGCTCCGCTGAGCGCAGAGCTCCCCTCCTTAATTTGAGCCCCGCCCTGTGGCGTGGAGGCCAAGCGCGCTCACCGCTACGGCCCGGAGGCCGGAAGAAGTGCCCTCCAGCGTCACGAGGCCCGCGGAGAAGCCCGGGGCCCCGTCGCTGCCGTCGCAGCTGTTGGAGAAGGTGCGCGAGGCCGTGGACGATTTCCCCCGTCGCCGCCGGAGCGGACGCCTTCCGATGTCGAGAGCAAGGTAAGCCCGGAGGCTGGAATTGACCCCGGTGCGCCCCCTGCAGGTTGGGAGCCACACCGCACCCTGAGCCCGGGTTCCCTCTCCGTGGGAGTCCCCCTGGTCACCACGACAGAGAGACCCCGCCGAGGGATCCTTCCCTTATTCCCCCTTGACTGTCCCGGAGCGTGGTGCCCTACGAACTGCACCGGAGCACGAGAGACTCGCTCCGTAAGACCCGTTGTGCTCCCTGAGCTGCTCCGTGTGGAAATCAGCATTGCTACTGTCATTGCTTACGAGTAGCGCTCTGTTCTAAATGCTCCGTTTTGAAGTATTCACTGTCATTGCTTACGAGTAGCGCTCTGTTCTAAATGCTCCGTTTTGAAGTATTCACTGTCATTGCTTACGAGTAGCGCTCTGTTCTAAATGCTCCGTTTTGAAGTATTCACTGTCATTGCTTACGAGTAGCGCTCTGTTCTAAATGCTCCGTTTTGAAGTATTCACTGTCATTGCTTGCGAGTAGCGCTCTGTTCTAAATGCTCCGTTTGAAAGTATTCATTGTCATTGATTACGAGTAGTGCTCTGTGCTAGATGCTCTGTTCTGAGGTAGTCACCGCTTAGCGCGCATAGCGCGATAATCACCCCTAAGGCGCTATAGGTCACTGAAGCAGCGGCAGGCCCGCGAGGTCTGTCCTGGGTCATTGCACGCCCTCAGGAGTGGCGTTACGTTCCCCGAACCCTACTGAGGGGAGTCAGACACACGAGGGTGGCCTAGGGCCTTCAGAGAACCTACTAGTGAATAACGTGCTGGTGAAAGTGAAGCTTGCCTGTACATCTCATTGAATTGCATTTATATCTCATGCAGTGCCGATATTTCCTGAATTGCATTTATAGTTTATGAACTGCATTTATGTCTCATGACTGCATGTACATCTCAATGAATTGTATTGTAGCTTGTGAATTGCACTGATATCTCATGAACTGCATCTATCTCGACCTGCTTGGATAAACTTGAGTATTTGCATAATTCATACAGTGTGGCGTCCCTTATTGTGTGTGTTCCCCGTTCCATGAGAGGTGCGTGTTGTATGGTTGCTTTACACACAGACCTTTGGGTGCCCAGCCGCTCGTGTCACGTTACCGCCATAGGGACTGGTGACCCCGGTTTCCTACACATTGTCTGTGCATTTGTTTGATAAATGCTTGTTTCTTTATTTATTGTGCATTATATTGTGGTTCAAATCTTAGGCCAGGTTCCCCAGCATCCAATAATGACTCTGTCAGGCCCCCCAGGTTCCAATAACGATTCAGTGGGTGTCCCTGGGTTCCAGTAATGATTAAGTGGAGGCTCATAACATTCAAAATGTTAAGAACCACTGTTTTAGATCATATAGCAAGTAAGCATTTATTTATACTGAATACTGTATTAGCTTTTGAGATCAAACCCTTCTTTTCGGAATGGCATTTATGTTCACCAAATAGCCTGAGAACAGTAGGATTTCTGCATTGTCCCTCAGCTTAGAGACCTCCTGTCGATCACCTGCAGTATGGTGTCTCTGTTTTTGTGAGTGAGCAATTAAAATGTTAATGAACGATTTTAAAAAAATCTTTACATGTCAAAACAGCTACTATTATACACTATTGCCAATTTACTAAACATATTTTACCTCTATAAAAGTATCAGGCGCATCTGTCTCTATTATTTTAATAACAATTGACATAGACTTAAAAAATCTAGCAGTTAATTGAGGGTCAAGTCCATTTAAGTATGTGGTGATTGCCTCTTGACATGTTGAAATATTTAGTTGTGCAAATATTAGTCTTAGCCAGTATCTCGTCAATGGATTACTTTTTCGCAAACCCATAGTATTGAATTAGAGACTCCTTCGCTGAAGCACATAGGGGCATATGTATCAATGAAAGATTTTGTAATTTCCAAATAGTGATTTTTAGAGAATCGCTATTTGAGAATCGCAAAACGAGGTTTAATCAGAAAATCGCAAATATTTTGCGATTCCTTCATATTCCTTAATTGCGAGTCGCAATTAAGGAATCCCTTCCCATTCATTCCTATGGGCCTCTTGGAAATTACGTGCACAAATTGCGAGTACCTAATAGGTACACGCAAATTACGCACGCACTTTCAAGGGTGCAAGGGTTCCAAAAGGACACCCTGTTGCACCCCAGAAATGTGCATGTGTTCACTTGTGGTGCACATACATGCCCTAAGGGCATGTATGTGTGCCACATGGCACTTTAAAAAAAGCTAAAAAGTGCTTTTTTTTAAGAATTCGCAAATTACCACCAACTTACAGTTGGTGGTAATTTGCGATTTTTAATACCAAATTAGCACAACTTAGGTGCTTTCTACATCGCATTTAAGGAATCGCAATTTGCGATTCCTTAAATGCAATCGCAAAATAGGGATTCACAAATTTAGCGATTCTCTAATTTGCGATGCCCTTTTGGAATGATACATCCCAAAAGGCCTTTTCCCGTTCGCAAATGGGCCGATTCTCAGAATCGGCCCGTTTGCAAACAGAAAAGGGTTTGATACATACGCCCCATAGTCGGCAAGTGAGATCTTTTTCACCCTTTAACTTCCTTGGATGAAAGTACCTGTCAAGGGTATCAAACAGCAACTCACTGTTATTAATTTTCCCTTTTGTTTTATAGTCGGTGGCTCCTTGGCTGTAGTAAAGCCTTGTCTTCATTAAAATGAGTAAGTTTTGATTGTTTGCTTGATAGTCTCGCTGTTTGTGCGATTGGTACTGACTTGATCCATATTTCATTCAAGTGTACATTTTTGAGAGCTGGTGATAAGTATATCTGTCCCCTCCAAGGAATCATGTTCCTTCAAAATTGCTTGCCACACTAAAAATGTAATTTTGTTTGGGGAAGCGTATTTGAGCATTGAGTAGGAAGCAAAGGGACTGTTCATCAGACTGAATTCTAAGCACGCTTGAGCTTGCGCAGTGCTATCAAGTAAGTGAAATAGGAGTCTAGAAGTTCGACCTTGTACAATGTCCAGCCATCCAGCTAATTTCCCATTGAAGATTACTATTCTATAAGTAAGAATTGACATTAACTTGATGCCTACTGCATGCAACATTAGCCCTGATGGAGCAAGGACTCGTTAAAAAGAGACATGCTTGTATGCTATCTGCTCGTTTAACTTACTAACATGATATTAATTACAACTTGTTAATAACCAATGCGCACCACACCAACTTATGGGTTAGAGAAGCTTGCCTATGTGTTTACTAATGTGAAGTAACACGGACTAAGGACAAAACGTGGCTGTAACAGGGAAATCTTTACTGCGCATGCGTCAATTGCATCTACGCAATTTGACGACTAATGCTTGGAGGGAAATTCTTGCGCATGATCAGAAAGCATTAATATGACATCTTTAAGACCCACATGCATGGCTCCTGCCCAGATGACTAGAAAACAAGCAATTTTCTACAGCTAATGCGGGAAAAGTATTAGCAAATAAAGGGGAATAGAGTAGAGGTGGGTGGTATACAGTGAAACCATTTATTTCTATAAGTAACATTTGTCTTTTTGATCTTGTTATTAGAGTGCGTTTGGGCCTCTCGTATATGTCAGAAATGAGCCAAGTCACGTGGTTTATGCGCATGGTTGTTGAACCTGAACCCGGAAGAATGACAAAGAGTTCAGATGACGTACAAGGACACCAAAGTATCCTAGCGTGAGAAGACAAGCCGAAAATCCAGCTTGAATGGATCGACTTAAAGAATAAAAACAAATGTTGCAATTATGATGCGAATGCGGGTGGGAAATTAAAGATTGAATAAAGAATTAAGGGGGTTTATTAACATTGGACAAATTGAATAAAGTGAAATGTAAGCATGGTGTGATGACCTAGTTCCCCAGCCTGACCAATTAGATTTCGTATTTTTACGATATTGCAACTTTAGTGGGTGGTACATTCAAACGAAAGGTATAACTGAGGTAGTTTTAGTTCGTAAGAAGAGAGATGAGATGCTGAATGCTGCAGAGCTCGGGATGCTGTCGGGTGGCGAGAGATGCTGATGCTGTGAGATGCTGATGAAGAATGGAATGCAGAACTTTCTATCCTAATTGGGTTAGAAGAAGATCACGGAAGAATCTCGAGGACGAAGAGTGTCAGAGAGGGGTGCGGCGCAATCATCGGTTCTAGAGAGGTCCACTATCCTGTCATGATTCCTGTCCTGAAGCCTTTGTCGCCTGACCTACCCCAGAGGACCCTTACCAGCTCCTTGGCCAGGAAGCTGGTCTTCACACCATTCTTGGTAAATATAAATTTCAGTATTTGTGGATGTTCTTTCTCTCGATCCTCTCCTTTCTGAGCATAAGTCATTGCGTGAGTTAAAAGTATGTGTTTGATTAATTGATTTTTCCCCTTCTATGAATGAGGGTGTCTGTATTGTGTTTTTGAAAGTGGTTCACGTGCATTTAATTTAGATAAAACTTCAAACTCTTCCAGAGTCTGTGATTATTTACTTAGAGATATATATAAAATTAAACTTCTGTGCATCATCACCATCAATTAGTGCAACTAATGGTCCATCGACCAGAGGAAAGAACTTTTTGATCAGTGAAGGGTTAGTTAAGAATGATGAATAACTAATCTTGAGGGTTATCCGTCATAAAACCTTTTGACTCCAGCGGTTTACCAGACTGTGAGTGTGTGTTTTACGGGCCCAGGTGAGTATATGGTGTTGGAGTATCTGTTGTTGTTGCGCCACTCGATCAGTTTTCTGGTAGCAGAGCTATGGTTATCATTGACTAGTTTGGTGATGAGCATTGATTAGTGATTAGTGATTTATGTTTTAACGAAAAGTTAACGTCTCGTTTTATGTTGTCTGGGAAATTACCGGGAAAGGAATAGCGTGTGGTAATGGTAGCCACACTGCAATGAGGTTACTCGTCTGTTGGAATAGCACTGAAAAGCTAAGCAGGGCTGGCAGTATTAAATTAGGGACTATTTCATATAAAAATGAGAGTGAATGATAGCAGAGAGTTCGCTGGTTAAACTTTGGTCTTATATCTCCTAGTAAGGATAACACTGAAGGAGTAACAGGTTCTTTCGAGCTTCAATGAAGGGTAAAAAGAGGTTGTACTTGCAGTAAAAGAGGAGCAATTCTGAGACTCCAAGAATAAAAGTGAAATCTATCCTTTGGTTTTAGATGGAACAGACAGAGTAGCGAATGTTTTTATGTTGTTATTAACGAAGAATTTAATGAAAATAATTGAGAAATAGGTTTTCGTATTACCTTGTGAAGGGCGGGTCAGTCGCCGGAGTTGTACTGACGTAACAAAGAGCCGCGCTGGGATTGGTGGAAGCAGCGGGCGTGCGACAAAAGTGGATTGTAATGGAGAGGTCAGTAGTAAGGAGTGATACTTACGTTACAAAAGGCCGCACTCGGATTGGTCAGACCACGAGCGTAAGCCTGAATCTGATTGGCTGAAAAAAAGTAGAAGCTGCACTAGGATTGGACGAAGGAAAATTGTATGTGGAATCCTGATTTGACTGTTGTAGTGAGTTGTGCAGATAGAAGTTATCGAGGGTTTGCGGATTACAATTTGATATATGATACATCCAGAATGTATGGAGAGAAGAGAAAAATGTTGTTAATAAAGAAAATTAAGAATTTCTTTAAGAAAGATAAGCCTGTGTGGACTAGAGAGGGAATTCCTATTCCTCCACCGAAAACACTTGCTTCCTTTATGATGATGGAGAGAGGATATCATACTTGTGTATTGTTGGAGAATTGGATAGATTACACAAAAGGTGATGGAGTGCTAGCTTTTCCAGAAAATGGTACGTTTAATGGGAGAATTCTTCAGAATTTGAGAATGAGAATGAATGATTTAGAACCAAGACCTAGGTTAACTCAGTATGAGGCTTTGGAAGAATTGGAGGCGGAGTCATTTGAGCATGAGAAATGCAGATGTGGTAAAAGATATAGAGGATTTTTTCCCAGATATTTACATGAATCACGCGATGGTCAGATGAAGCAGTGGAGAAGAGCTATGGTTTCAGAATGTTTATATCCAGTGTTAATGGTTGAGGAACAGCCTGGAAGCAAGTGTAGGGAGAAAACGAAACACCTACACGTGACAGGTTATGGTGAATTAGATGATGAATTTTTGGAGGACCTTTTAACTAAAACTCCTCCACCGTATCAGGAAGGACCCAGTAAAGTAGTCACCCCAAGTGCACCAGTAATGGGAACACCCTTAGTTCCTTAAATTATACATGATACCTCAGTAAATAGGGTACTCAATGATAAAGAAAGAGAAGCACTGAACAAAAATAGGGAAGAGTTGATTCAGAAAATAAACCAGTTGAATTTGAATGCTGGGGCCCTGACAGTACCAGTGACTATAGGTCCTGTTATTCCATTATATGGAGATAAAACAAATTGCCCAAAACCCCAAGCTGTAACCATTCCTGTGAATGAGCCCAGAAAAGAAGTGATAATAACAGATGATCAAGCCAGTGAGTGCAGTTCAGTCATTTCATTAATGGACCTTCCTATAAGGGAGCCAGTAATTGAAACTCCAAAAAGAGTCCTGCCTGAATATTTGAAAGAAAGGGGGTCAATGGCACCTTCGGGAACTAAAAGATCAACAGCAGTCACTCCAGAAGATTTGGAGAGGTGGGCACAGGGAACATAAAAACAAAGTTCAGTACCAAAGAGTTTAGATATTTAGAAATTAAAGGTGGAATTGGAAGAAATGATTGCTGGAAATGTGGTAACAGGGAGATTGAATGATTACAGTGAAGAAGAATTGTTGTTTATATGTACAAGTATGACAAGAAGTGCAAAGGTGTATCGTGAGAAGTTGACAGAGATTGATGCAGAGATTGGTGTGGAAATGAGGAGATCCAAATTATTACAGAAACCATATTGAGTGGAGTTTACTGACAAGGATTTGGAGAATATGAATGTGTCTGGTAGGAAACTACAGGTAAAGGAGTTGATGAGCATTTTGCAGAAATGGGGAGACATTGACAAGTGGAGAACTACGTGAACAAGAAAGAAGGAGGAGGCACAAGCAAAAGAAGCATCATCTGCTTTCGTATTAAAAGACTCAGAAAAGGCAGAGAGGTTATGCCCCATGAGAGAAGTCCCTGGAGGTGGATATGTTCATGTCCCGTGGAGCAGACAGGATATTCTGTCATTTACAAATGATTTCCCAAGGTTGAGAGAAAAAAACGTTGACTGGTACAACAGGTTGAAAGATTTGTGAAGGTTTCGAAGTTTTTGTTAAAATACCTGGATGACTTGTGGACAGACTGCAAAATCACAGTTGATTGGCTGAGTGTGGAGTATGCTAGGGATTCAAAAAGAGGAGCGCTGTCGGATGAGGTGATGAAGAAATACCATCAAGTAATTACCTCCTTGAAAGGAAAGATTCCTCCTAAAGAAAAAGATTGGGTGATGATAGATAGAACAACTCAAGAGTCAAATGAATCTGTACATGCGTACTACGAGAGGTTGTTACAGGTGTTTAAGCAGTACAGTGGTTTTGAGGACATGGGACATTTTGTTTATCGGTTTGTTTATGGTTTGAAACCAAAGATTAGTCAGATGATTCAACAACACATGTTGTGTTGGCAAAGCAAGAGCATAGATGATATTTTGAAATATGCGAAGTATTGCGGGGACGACATTGAGGCCAGTCATAAGAAGTTGAAAGAGAAAATGATGTGGGCAGAAGTAAAATTGGCAGAACCGCAGGAATTTAAATTAAATGCACAGACTGACAGTCAGCTGAAAGAGCTGAACCAGAGTGATCAAGTGGCGAATGGTGGTAGAATGAGACGATGAATGAATAGAGACGAAGTGAAAAAGGAGTTTCCCTGTCATGGGTGCATAAAGCTTGGACATTGGAGGAACGAGTGTAAGAGTATTCAGAATAATAATGGGCTAAATCAAAATTTAAACCCACAGATGCACAATGAAGGGATTATGAATCATCCACAGCAGGTAGGTAATCCACAGTATCAGGTGCCTCCAGCTCCTGTGCCAAACTTTGTGAACCCTCAAAAGCACAATACGGACGCTGGATTTCCAGGAGGAAGTGGTAAGAAAAATTATGTGATTTTACAATATCTTTTATAGGATAATGACAATGAGTTTGATGAGCAATGACGGTGCCTGAGGGGGGAAGAAGAGGAGTGTGTACTTGGTGCATCCTTGCCGGTAGATCCGTCAGGTCCATTTGTTGATGGGAAAGTGGAAGGTAATGATATCACTTTTCTATTGGATACTGGTGCTACCCGTTCTACTGTGAGAACAGCAGACATCCCAAACCTACCCTTCTCGGGAGACACAATCCAAGTTGTAGGCGTGTCGAATCAGCAAAATTAAAACCCCACTTACAAAGCCAATGGAAGTACATATTGGAAATGTTAAAGACCTGCATAGATTCGTAGTTTGCGATTCCAGTCCAGTGAATCTATTAGGTAGGGACCTACTGTGCAATATGAATTGCACAATCTATTGCACACCGGATGATGTTGCTTTCCAAACCCCTGATGAAGATATTATATATAAGAGAATGCTTGCCAAGCAAGGTACTGAAGTAAATGAAGTGTTTTCCTTAATGACTCAAGATGAATTACCAGAAGAGTTGAGAACCACAGTGAACCCCGAAGTGTGGGATTTGATTGGAAAAGTAATTGGATTGATGGCCAATGTAGATCCAGTGAAAGTGACAGTAAAAGAAGGCGCAATCTATCCAAACACACAACAATACAAAATGAGTCCAGAAGTGAAAGCAGGATTTGCTCTAGAAATTGAGCGAATGAACAGGGCATTTTAAACAAAATAACGGTAGTCCTTGCAATTCACCCATAATAGGACTTAAAAAGCCTAATGGAAAATACAGAGTAGTACAGGATTTGAGAAAAATAAATAAAAATTGTAGTGTCCTGCTGTCCAGTAGTACCAAATCCTGCAGTGATTCTATATCAAATACCCTGGAATTCAGGCTGGTTTACAGTGATTGATTTATGCCAAGCCTTTTTCTCTATTCCTTTGCATCCAGACAGTCAGTTTGTGTTCGCCTTTAGGTTTGAAGACCGTGTCCTGGCATGGTGCCGAGTTCCTCAAGGGTATACAGAGAGGCCCTCAATCTTTAATCAGATCCTGAAAAAGTGTTTAGAAACATTAGTCATGCCCCGAAACTCAGTCCTGGTTCAGTACATTGATAACCTACTGGTTGCATCAAAATAATGAGAAGATTGTGTCACTGACTCTATTGCATTACTTAACCATTTGGCAGAAGGAGAGCACTTGGGTGCCGATTACGATCCGGTAAAAACCGGGTACGAACCGTCGGTCGGAGCGTTTTCCCCGTCCGACTCGTACCCGGTCGTAAAACTTTACAAACATGGAATTACGAAGCGCACGGAAACACCATTTCCGTACGAATCGTAAAAAACACCGACCGACGAAAATATACATACGAACCTGATCCGGGAATGCTGCGACGTGACGTCGGGACGCTTTCAGGCAGCGTTTCACGACCCAGGAATTAAGATTCGAACCGACAGCAGTCCGGACGGCAATATTTTCACGGCACCAAAAAAGTGCCGCAAAAGCGAAGTACGGCGCGAATCGACCAGAGTAGGTGGCCCGGTACGCACCGTACCCCCCCCCAGCCCCCGTAGGTACGCGCCGACCCCCCCCCAGCCCCCGTAGGTACGCGCCGACCCCCCCCCCAGCCCCCGTAGGTACGCGCCGAACCCCCCTGTATGTACACCCATGTACGTGTCGAACCCCCCGTGTACGTACGAGTCGAACCCCCCCGTGTACGTTCGAGTCGAACCCCCCCGTGTACGTACGAGTCGAACCCCCCGTGTACGTTCGAGTCGAACCCCCCCGTGTACGTACGAGTCGAACCCCCCGTGTACGTTCGAGTCGAACCCCCCCGTGTACGTACGAGTCGAACCCCCCGTGTACGTTCGAGTCGAACCCCCCCGTGTACGTACGAGTCGAACCCCCCCGTGTACGTTCGAGTCGAACCCCCCGTGTACGTACGAGTCGAACCCCCCCGTGTACGTTCGAGTCGAACCCCCCGTGTACGTTCGAGTCGAACCCCCCCGTGTATGTTCGAGTCGTACCCCCACCCGTGTATGTACGGTGCGTACCCCCAGCGCTACGGTGGGGGTTCGACTCGTACGTACACGGGGGGGTCCGACTCGAACGTACACGGGGGGGTTCGACACGTTCACGGGTGTACATACAGGGGGGTTCGGCGCGTACCTACAGGGGCTGGGGGGGGTCGGCGCGTACCTACGGGGACTGGGGAGGGGTCGGCGCGTACATACGGGGGCTGGGGGGGGGTCGGCGCGTACCTACGGGGGCTGGGGGGGGGTCGGCGCGTACCTACGGGGGCTGGGGGGGGTCAGCGCGTATGCGGGCACGTCTCCATGGTTGCTATGGGAGTTCGGTGCGGACGGTGACTTTTCCATCCGGTTGTAACCTCGGACGCACGGGATGGATCGTGATTCCTCGGTCGGACTTCACCTTTCACGTTTGTACGGTAATTCATACGAGGACGTGTCGGACACATTTTCCGACCAGAGGACGTGTGGGGAATGATTCCCAATGCGGTTCGTATGGACTTTTTACCATGCGAATCGTGATTGCCAGTTCGTACGGCACTTGTACGATTCGTACGGTAAAAAGACCGGATACGAGTCGCACGGGGATATTTTTTACCGGATCGTGATCGGCACCAAAGTGTCTCCCGAGAAATTGCAGTTTTGTCAATAAGGAGTAAAATATTTAGGCAACAAAATAGAAAGAGGAGTTTGAAAGGTAACCCCAGAAAGAATAAAAATAATCAAGCAAATGCAACTACCCCATACCCAAAGGGAGATGAGAATGTTTCTTGGAGTAGTTGGGTACTGTAGGCAGTTGATTATGGGGTTCTCCCTGCTAGCCAAACCATTAATTCAGATGACCCGGAAAAGTGCAAAAGACCCGATTGTTTGGACTGATGAATGTGTGGAAGCATTTATGAGATTGCAAGATTGCCTGTGTGAGGCCCCTGCTTTAGGCATGCCTGATTATACAAAAGCATTTGCATTGTTCTGTTGTGAGGGAGAAAGTTGTGCACTCTCAATTTTGACTCAAAGGCATGGATTAAGCCGACGTCCAGTAGCTTATTTTTCTGCTACTTTGAATCCTGTGGCTTCAGCTTTACCTGGCTGCATAAAGGCAGTTGCTGCTACTTGTACGAGCCTAGAGCAAAGTGAATCGATTGTGATGGGACATTCAGTTAAGGTTTTCGTTCCACATTCAGTTGAGATTCTTTTAACAAAACTCAAACTCAGCATCTTACTCCTAGTTGAATGACTAAGTATGAAAGAGTGATTCTGGGAGCAGAAAATGTGACAGTAATAAGATGTACAATACTGAACCCTGCCACACTATTGCCAGGTCCCTGTTAAGAAGAAGTGAAAGATGAAGTAGATCAAGATTGTTTGGATGTGACTGAAATGTGTACCAAGGCCCGCCCTGACATAAGAGAAGAGCCCCTGAAAGAGCCAGATCACAAACTATTTGTAGATGCTTCTTGCCTGAGAATTGAGGGAGGAGGACTCAATGCAGTTTAAGCAGTGTGTAAGGTATCGGGGGTCATTGAGGCATCACATTTACCAGGAGTCAAGTATGCACAAGTAGCCGAATTGATGGCCTTAGTAAAGGCATGCAAATTGAAAAATTAGAGAATAACCATATTTACTGACAGTCAATATGGTTTCGGAGTTGTGCATGACTACGGCCATCTTTGGATGCAGAGGGGATTTCTGACTTCTTCAGGATCGCCTATAAGAAATGGGAACATTGTGAAGGAATTATTGTAAGCAATACAGTTGCCAAAAGAAATAGCAGTGGTCATGTGTGCTGCTCACCAGTCAGGAAATTACTATGTACTGGCAGGTAACAGATATGCTGACCAAATTGCTCAATATAGTGCAAGAAATAACATGGCACTTCATCTAAAAATTGAAAG
The DNA here is from genome assembly GCF_964204655.1 of Triturus cristatus. Classification (NCBI taxonomy): domain Eukaryota; kingdom Metazoa; phylum Chordata; class Amphibia; order Caudata; family Salamandridae; genus Triturus; species Triturus cristatus. The sequence goes on from NC_140585.1 coordinate 740,171,629, forward strand.
AAGTGAAAACAGATGCCAACTTATGTTTTTCTCAGCTCCTGAAACATGGGATGAGATGAGACAATTACAGGATGGAGTTGAGATGAGAGAAAAGGAACTTTGGATGAGGGCAGGTTATAAGAGGAGGGCAGAAGTTAATGTATGGGTTTGCGCTGATGGCAGACCAATTATGCCAGATTTCCTACTTTCTCAAAGGGCCAAATTGTATCATGGTGACACGCATATAGGTAGAGAAACCATGATTATACTATTCAGACAAAATTGGTACAATCCAAAGTTCAGGATAGTCGCAGAGAGTCTTTGCCAGAGATGCCTAATTTGTCAGCAGCAGAACCCAAGCAGGAAAACAGTAGTCAGTTGGGGAAAGATTGAAATGGCAGAAGGACCATTTGGGAGACCGCAGCTCGACTTCATTGAGTTGCCTCCAAGTAGAGGGATGAAGTACGTCCTTGTCATAGTGTGTTTGTTTTCACAATGGGTGGAAGCATATCCCACTAGGAGAAATGATAGCCTCACAGTTGCTAAGCTACTGTTGAGGGAGTTGATTCCTCGGTTCAGTTTCCCAGTCACTTTGGAATCAGATAGAGCACCTCACTTTAATAATGAAATAATTCGATCAATCTGTGAAGCATTCAAAATTGGTCAGAAATTGCACTGTGCATACCACCCAGAGCCTTCTGGAGTGGTTGAGCAATTGAATGGCACAATCAAATCAATACTGGCAAATGTATGTGCATCCACATCACTGACATGGCCAGATGCATTGCCTCTTGTGTTGATGAGATCATCATGGGAAGGGCAATGAGACAAGCATGTATTCCTGGACACAAGTTAATGAGTATTAATGATGATTTGGTATTGGACTATTGCAAAGGATTGGCTGACCTAGAGCGTCTGTCTCTCACCAGGTTGGAGAAGACACAGTTGCCAGGCAGCCAACGCAAGCACATGATTTGAATCCTGGAGACTGGGTGGCAGTGAAGAAACATGCCAGAAAAACGTGCCTAGCACCTAGGTGGGATGAACCTCGCCAAGTCATACTGGTCACTACTACAGCAGTGAAGTGTGCAAGTTTACCCAATTCGATTCACACTAGCCATACCAAATGAGTTCCAGCCCCTTCTGAGAAATAACTAAATCAGTTAAAGTAGCTGAAAGTTGTGAAGTCGAAGAATCTAGAGTGATAGATTCCAAAGTAGTAGACTTAAAACAACCGAGCACAAGTCAGGAGTGATGGATACCAGTTGTTGATATACCTGAAGTTATTGTCCAAACAAGAAGCAGAACAAGATTAGAAAGACAGGACAGTAGCGAGGAACAGATTGGTGTAGAAAAACATGCTCAGGAAGAAGTGAACAAAGCAACCCTAGAACCTGAGCAGGAACAGACAGGGAGAGAAGAACTTACTCAGGTAAAAGTGAACGAAACTGTTCAAAATCCTGAAGAGGGACAGATAGGAGAAGAAGAACACGTTCAGGCAGCAGAAAAAACAATTGTAGTAAGACCTGAACAGGACCAGATAGGAGAAGAACAAGTTTGGGCGGAAGAAGAAAATCAAGTCGAAATTAGACCCAAACTGGGCCAGTTAGAAGAAGACGAACAGGTTCAGGTGGATGAAATAACCATAGAAAGACCTGAACAGGGACAGGTAGAGAGTGATTCAAAGGAAAAGGGACAGATTGTGCCAAAACCGTCTGAAAATAAAAGAACTTTGGAAAAAGACGAAGAGGGTGAAAGTGCAGTACAAATAAAAAGGACCAGAATAGGTGATAACTGGCCAGGAGGAGTGAAAAGACTGAAATATGTTCTGAGAAGAACAAAAGAAAAACTCGGTCTAGACAATTAAATGAGAAAAACTTACGAAGAAGTCCAAGATTGAAAATTCTGAACAATAAATACCAGGCCCCTGAGTGGACCAACGTTATATTGGAAGAATTTGAGAATCTGGACATAAGAGAGGAATCTGAAAATTTGATTGCTGCACAGATTGATGAAAAAGAAGTACGACCACCTTAAACAAAAGTCTAAAATTCCTGGTGCTGAAGTTAATAGGAGAAATTATCTTCTCAGATTAAAATGGTGAGAAATAGAGTAACTGAGCAACCGAAACAAAGTTTAGTACGAAGATGTTGTAAAGCTTGCATATGTTGTTTTATATAAGTGATTTTGATATGGCTATTCTTAACAGTAGCAGTACCTTTACTTATGATAACAAACAAGAAGAATGACACAGGTACTAATGAGAATACATCTACATTTAAAGGAAATAGGTTAGAATTACAAGCAGCAGATGAGACGGAATTCCATCACACAGTAACAGATAATGACACATCTTTAAATGTTTTTACAAAGTTGTTATTTCAGTATGTTAATACAATGGAAATTAGTGATTGTTATGGTTGTATGAAATTACCAGCGTCACTATCAGAAGGGGTTACATATCACCACTAACCATTAACCTATGGTATATCATGTAGTGTGCTAGCAAGTCTGTTCTATGCAACGGGAAAACTTCAGTATTATTATTCAAACTTAGATGTGGTATTTTCAGAACTTACTATTTGTAGGAACATGAATCCAGTACTTAGTGGTCAAAATGCACTGTTCACGGGTGAATTCTTCCTAACAATGAAGTCAATAGATTTAGTTGAAGCACACAAGAATAATTTAACCTGTACATTATGTAAAGACGAAAAAGAATTTTTGAATTTAGTTGAGGGAAGTAGACAGGATTTTCAAAAAAAAGCTGCTGAACAGAAAACCCATGTGCATGGGCTGAAAGAGAGGGAATTTATACAGCTGGCAAAACTCATGCTGCGATGTCTCTGGACTTTGTAAAGAAAGGGAAAACCTGCATTCATAGATTAAGGACAGGTTATAATAACGTATTTATTGGTTCCAGTGACTGTGAACATAACTTCCTAATTTTGGGAGGTTGGGGACTAAAAGGGGGAACTGATCCATTATTTCCTGGGGTTTACTATGTGTGTGGTAATAATGCTGATTATAAGCTACCTGCACGATGGTACGGAAGCTGCTATTTTGGGACTGTATTTCCGAAAATATATCATGTAAAAAGAATCACTGGAAGCAATGAAAACACTGACGGACTAACAAGGAGAAAGAGAGATAATTTTTCAGAAATAGTAGGTGATATATTTGGTGCATTGATACCTTCAATGGGAATCATTCTGAATTCACGTAGAATTTGTCAATTGTCAACAGTAGTTGATCGTCTATCGACAGATATTGCTGGGGGTTTCTTGAGGATTAACACAGAGATGGTTGCGATTAGGTCAATGGTTTTACAAAATCGACTTGCGCTTGATAGCTTATTAGCAAAAGAGGGCGGAGTCTGTGGAATGCTGAAAGTTCAATATTGTTGTACTTACATTCCTGATAAAAGTAAAGAAATTGGAGGGTATATAAAGAATATTACAAAACTTCATGAAAAATTGAAACCACTGGAGTTTGACAGTGTCTGGGAAAGACTAACAAAGAGTATAACTTCAAACTTGGTTTGCTGATATAGGGAAAAGTCTTTTAGGTCAAATAATCTTGCCCTTAGTTGGAGTAACAATAATAGTATTAGCTATAATGATTCGGTGTAGATGTTGTAGAAATAAGGGAAAAAGAAGAACATATGAAATAAATCAAAAGGGACTGAAATTAAGAGGGAAAATGAAGACATTGAACTGGAGGAAATTAAAGGGAGAATTTATAAATAAAAGATGAGAGACTTAAAAAACAGAGGGGAAGATGAAAAAGCAAAAGAGGAGAATGAAATTGAGGAGTACTGAAAGTTGTCATCTGGTTAAGGGATGGGTAATTTTATGATGGCAAAAAAAGCCATCAGAGAGGGGATTGAAGGAGCAAGGACTCGTTAAAAAGAGACTTGCTTGTATGCAATCTGCTTGTTTAACTGACTAACATGATATTAATTACATCTTGTGAATAGCCAATACACACCACACCAACATATGGGTTAAAGAAGCTTGCCTATGTGTTTACCAATGTGAAGTAACACAGACGAAGGACTAAACGTGGCTGTAACAGGCAACTTTTTACTGCGCATGCGTCAATTGCATCAACACAATATGACGACTAATGCTTGGAGGGAAATTCTTGCGCATGATCAGAAAGCATTAATATGGCGTCTTTAAGACCCACATGCATGGCACCTGCCTAGCTGACTAGTAAACAAGCTATTTTACTAAAGCTAATGCGGGAAAGGTATTAACTAATAAAGGGAAATAGAGTAGAGGTGGGTGGTATACAGTGAAATATTTGTCTTTTTGATCTTGTTATTAGTGTTAGTATATGCGTTTGGGCCTCTCGTATATGTCAGAAATCAGCAGAGCCACGTGGTTTATACGCATGGTTGTTGAACGTGAACCTGGAAGAATGACGAAGAGTTCAGATGAAGTACCAGGACACCAAAGTATCCTAGCATGAGAAGACAAGCCGAAATTTCAGCTTGAATGGATCGACTTATCGAATAAAATTAAATGTTGCTATTATGAAGTGAATGCGGGTGGGAAATTAAAGATTGAATAAAGAATTAAGGGGATGGGTTTATTAACAATGGACAAATTGAATAAAGTGATATGTAAGCATGGTGTGATGACCTAACTCCCCTTGCCTGACCAACTAGATCCCGTATTTTTACGATATTGCAACTTTAGTGGGTGGTACCTTCAAATGAAAGGTATAACTGAGGTAGTTTTAGTTAGTTAATAAGAAGAGAGATGAGATGCTGAATGCTGCAGAGCTTGGGATGCTGTCGGGTGGCGAGAGATGCTGATGCTGTGAGATGCTGATGAAGAATCGAATGCAGAACTTTCTATCCTAATTAATTGGGTTAGAAGAAGATCGCGGAAGAATCTCGAGGAGGAAGAAAGTGTCAGAGAGGGGTGCGGCGCAATCATCGGTTCTAGAGAGGTCCACCATCTTGTCCTGATTCCTGTCCTGAAGCCTTTGTCGCCTGACCTATCCCAGGGGACCCTTACCAGCTCCTTGGCCAGGAAGTTGGTCTTCACACCATTCTTGGTAAATATAAATTTAGCGTATTTGTGGATGTTCTTTCTCTCAAACCTCTCCGTTCTGAGCATAAGTCATTGTGTGAGTTAAAAGTATGTGTTTGATTAATTGATTTTTCCTCTTCTACGAATGAGGGTGTCCGTATTGTGTTTTTGAAAGTGGTTCATGTGCATTTAATTTAGATAAAACTTTAAAATATTCCCGAGCCTGTGATTATTTACTTTGAGATATATATAAAGGTAAACTTCTGAGCATCATCACCATCAATTAGTGCAACTAATGGTCCATCGACCAGAGGAAAGAACTTTTTGATCAGTGAAGGGTTAGTTAAGAATGATGAATAACTAATCTTGAGGATTATCCATCATAAAACTTTTTGACTCCAGCGGTTTACCAGACTGTGAGTGTGTGTTTGATGGGCCCAGGTGAGTATATGGTGTTGGAGTATCTGTTGTTGGTGCGCCGCTGGATCAGCCCTAGACAGGAGCCTGTCAATTTGGTGACCAGGATGGTAAAGGAGTTGTTAACTCGCTCGTGTTGTATATTGTAATGATGTTAGCGGCATGGTTGAGCCTCTTCATTCTTCCAAACATACTCTAAGATACTCTAAGTATTCGAGAGCTCAACCTTCATGACTTTCTACTGCCAGTGACCTGTTTTAGTTATTTTATGACAAAAGATCTTAGTTTTGTCTTTATTAGTCTTTAAATAGTTTTCCTTGCAGTACCTACTCAATGCTTTTAATGCCCTCTGCAGCCCACCAGGAGTCCTGTCTAAAATCACTGCATCATCCGCATATTGTTGGTCAGTGTAGTAGGACTTGAATGCTGCTGTAGACAACATCAACTCTTAAATATAAAAAACCACGCTCTGAGAAAGCATTTCACCACTTGCGTTTGCAAAACATGGCTCGATGAAAAATACATTTTGTATGGTGTAAGGCTGCCTGGCGTTATGCAATAACCTATCTGCAGCACTCAGACACTCATTTGTAGCACTACACTAATCTCAGCCACAAAAATACCTAAGTGCAAATTACATTTCACACCAGATATGCAAATCAGCACTAATAAATGTTGAATATCATGGATTATGTCAGTTTTTGGACAGCCCCTTCTGCATCAAGGGCTCTTCTAAACCACAACCCTCAAACCTTACCCGCATTATTATGGCAGTGTTCTCTTCAACCCATGCAGCATGAAGTATCACCAGTGGAACTTTGTTGATTGAATCTCTCAGTTTTGTACACACAAGGCTAAAAGGCCATGAACTTTTTTTTCACATAAGCATTGGCTTAGGGAATGACAAGGGGAGGAGGATACAGTTTGTCCCTGAAGCATTGTCTGCTCCCACCGATACGGAAGCCACCATTTACAAGATGGACGGTGTCCTTTGGGGACAAGTTCTGCTATGTGAATCAAATACTAACCTATGTCAGGTTTCAGTATCTGTTCTATGCTTTGCGACCATTTAATTGCAAATAACAATAAACAGAACACCCCTTTTGACAATCCCTCTTCATTTCAATTTGTAATGAGTTGGAAAAGGAACTATGGTGGTCAGAAATATTTGGGGAGTACTTTTACTTTACTAGGCACACATTTTTACAGTCCCAGAGGCTGTGATGTTGCAAATCTCGGGCTGTAAAACAACAAAATCATTTTTGCATCAGGCCCTAGAACTGCACGCATTTACAAAAAGCAAGCAAACCTGAAATACATCTCTTATGTATTACTGCATTTAACCACTGACACAGAATGGGTGAAAACCTTTGATACATGAGGCCATAGTCTCATATCCTTGTCAGATGTTGGTCCATGAACCAAACCAGAGGGGGCGTGGCTTGGGAGCCAAAGAAGATGGCCGCCGGATCGCGGAGCTCCGTACTGACGTGAAGACCGGAGCTTCCACCAGGCATCTTTTCTCTATCTTTGGGACGGTGCTGACGCTGGCAAGATGATATGAAACATAGCGCTTTCATTTGAACCCATTTTCGACCTTCAGGGTGAGCTGTTTCACACTCTTTTAGCGCACTTTCGTTCGCGCTCGTTTCTGTGGCCGCCATTTTGTTTTTTACCTCGGCGCAGAATGCTATCTCCTCAGATTTGGCTCAAGGACATGGCTTTTTTGCTTTCTATCTATGCAGGGTCGCTCTCTTTGTTTTTCTGAAGACTTGCTTTTTACAAACAACCTGTGCAGCGTATTTTTATAAATGCTTTTTGCCTCATCTCTTTCCTTTTTTCACTGACTTTCGTCATTCTTGGCTGGACTTCTGCGTTTAATCATTTGCGTATTTGCATTTCTCCACACGTTTTACATCTTATTGTGTGGTTTACTATGGCAAAAGCCCGTGCACTCCGTACTGGCTCTACTCTGGGTGACAGCACTATGATGAGTGATTCTAACCCCTTCAGTGTACTACAAGACAATACGGAAGACCCTGAAACTACGCAGTTTAATGCCACTACTACTCAGTCCAACTTACCTCGTGGTAATCCTAAACAATTACCTAAAAATTCATCTACCACTTCTACAAAGCGTGTCAAAAAAGACCCGCTGTCTCCAACAGGCTCTACAACGGCGTTATCCATGGAACTTCTTCTTCAAGAAATTCGCGCACTTAAACCTCATATGGAAGAGACCAACATTCGTCTCCAGAATCTTGAAGATAAATGGTTTCAAATGGAGCAACAGTCCTCACTGCTTTCTCAACGCGTTGACTCCATTCAGTCTGTCACGTCTCAAATACCTCCATTACAGTTAGAGGTCGCTCATCTCAAGACTCAGATTGAGAATTTGGAGAATCGAAATAGGCGCAACAATCTACGCATTTATGGCCTTGTGGAAGGAATTGAGGGCTCGGATGCGCCTTCTTTCTTTCAATCATTTCTACCAACCCTGCTGGATATTCCTGAATCTCCAAAATTGAACATTCAAAGAGCTCACCGACTAGGCCAAAATTCTAAGTTTGCTTCCTCTGCTTCCAAGCCTCGTGGTGTTATTCTTTATTTTTTAGAATACACAGACTTACTTAAAGTTCTTCATGCAGCCAAAAGTAAAGGGAGAGTGTCTTGGCAAGGTAATAATTAATTTTTTGCTCAGGATTATGCGAAAGCAACTGCTGACCGACGGAAAAATTTTTGGGATATGAGGCCTGCGTTACGGAATCTCAATGCTCGTTATGGCTTGTTTCACCCATGTCTTATGAAAGTCACCTTTAACAACAAAACTACGACCTATGAAGACCCAGCACGTCTACAAGTCTTTCTTGACTCTTGTATTGAAGACAACATGGAAATTCCTCGTACTTCAAAGACCTGAGGCTACTTAAGACTTATAACCTATAACTTATAGCTAAACGAATGCTTTAACTATTCTAAATGTTGTTGGCTTATACTAATTTTGTTCTTCTGTTTTTTTTTTTTTTTTTTGTCATTATATGTGATCATAAGTTTTGTATATCCTTTGTAATTGGTCTTCCTTTCCCCTTTCTTTATTTTAGAAGCAGCAATATATCGTCGTCCTTCCGTGATCCTATCTCCACTGCCTGGATGGTGTCTTCGTTTTCCGTTCTGTACCGGGGTATCCCACGTTTGGTGTGCTGTTTTCCTCATGTGCTTCCACCATCCCCATCTGTCCATGTCTTTTTGTGGTATGTGTTTTATTTATTACTTCATCTTGTTCTTCTCTACTTCTATCTTCCTTGTCTTTCCCCCTTTCTTTTTTGTTTTTGCCCTTGCTTCCCTATCCTATTTCCTATGCTGGGCTCTCTGTTATTTCTCTCATATCTTGTATTTTTTACCTCAGTCCTGCCTCTTTTTCTTCTTTCTTTTTTCTACTTATATTCCTGTAATAATCTATAACTTCTTCTCTGGTTCTTCCTTTCCCCATTATATTCTATTTCCTAGCTTCTCAATTTCTATTTTATACCTCTACCTCTCTCTTTGGTGTTATAATTTCTCTCTTACTTGTTTAAGTATGTCTATCTTTTCTCGACAATTTTTTATGATATTTCCTTCTTGTATTAATTCAACGTGCACTGTACAGTTAGTAAACATTACATATGACTGTTTATATGGTAATTGAAGAATTAGTATTTATATTTAGATGACTTTAAATATTGTATCGTGGAATGTCAAAGGCTTGGGTTCCCCCATTAAGCGCCAAAGGGTTTTATCTCATATTGCTAATTTAAAAGGAGATATTGCGTTATTGCAAGAAACCCATGTAACTGAAGGTGAATTAACTAAATTACGTCGTCAATGGGTAGGCCATGTTTATGCTTCGCCTGGTTCAGGGAAACGAAATGGTGTAACTATACTATGTCACAAACGTTTAGACATTCAACTTATGAAGCAAGAAAATGATTCTGAGGGTAGGTGGGTTGTTGTATCATTATTGATTAACAAAATCCCCTTAACCATTTTTAATATTTATGCTCCCACAACCTTAGACAAAACGTTTTGGCCTCACCTTCTCTCTTCTTTAATGCAATATACTGATGATTACTTAATATTGGGCGGAGACTGTAATATGATTTTAGACCCCTTTTTAGACAGGCGATCCAAATCCCGATTTTCTCCTTCTTCCATGCACAACCAGTTCACTTCTACTATTCAACAAAGATCTCTGGTAGACTCCTGGAGACTTTGTCATCCTACAATTCAGGAATACACATATTTTTCCCCAGCACATTCTTCCCAATCCCGAATTGATTATATTTTTATTTCCAAACCTCTCACACAACATATTTCCCATTCTGATATAGGATCCATTCTAATTTCGGACCATGCTCCAGTTACTTTAAGTTTAGATTTACTTCCCCCCAACAAAGGCACTAAACGTTGGAGATTGAATAACTCTCTACTATTAGATCCCAAATTTTCATCATCATTTCTGGAATTTGCAACCTTATTTTTTGCTGAAAATGACACTCCCCATATATCCCCCCAACTCATTTGGGATACCTTTAAAGCTGCCTCAAGAGACTTCATTATTTCATTCGTGGCTCGTAAACGTCGAGCATCTATGCAGTCTATTCAAACACTTAATTCACAAATTAAGAAATTGGAACACTCTTATTATATAACAGAAAATCAATCTACGCTGAATGATCTTATTAAAGCCAAACTATCTTTTAATAAACTCTCTACAGAATTTGCAAACTTAATTCTTTTAAAGTCCAGTGCTAAATACTATAACGCTCAGAATAAATCTGGCAATCTCCTTGCCAATTATCTTAAGGTTAAAAAAGAACGCACAAAGATCGATTCTATTGTCACTTCTAATAACACAACTGTTCATATAGATAAAGATATTCTCTCAGAATTTGTTAATTTTTATCAAACGCTTTATACTCCTGAGTTTTCGCCCTCTTTGGCTGACATTTCCCATTATTTATCTACTATTCCCTCCCCGTCTCCCCCGGATGTTGATTTCTCCTCTTTGGACTCAGATATACTCCCCAGTGACATTCTTAAAGCTATTCACTCACTCAAAAAGGGCAAAGCTCCTGGGCCAGATGGCTTTACCATGGAATTCTACACTCACTTTGCTTCTTTCCTTGTTCCTAAATTACACCAATTGTTTTTATCTTTCATTTCTTCTGGAAAATCTGAAGGCTCTTTTCAAGAGGCTCTAATATGTCTTCTTCCTAAGGACAACAAAGACCCTACTCTGTGTAAAAACTATAGACCCATTTCTTTGATTAATTTGGATTATAAAATTTTTGCAAAGATTCTTGCTCTTCGCCTAGACAATATCTTACCACGGTTAATTGGCAGAGAACAATCTGGTTTTATTAAAGGTCGTTATTTATCAGATAATACTCGTCTCTTTTTTAATGTTCTTAGTAAGTCCCATTCTCATCCAGGTTCTTTAGCGGCCATTGCATTAGACGCTGAAAAAGCTTTCGACAGAGTCAACTGGCAATTTATTTTTTCCACACTCCGCTGGTTTGGTTTTGGCCCCAAATTTATTTCATATATCTCACTATTATACTCTTTTCCTAGATCGTTTATTTTAGCTAATGGCCTTATATCCTCTTCTTTTCCTCTCCATAGAGGGGTTCGACAGGGTTGTCCCCTTTCTCCACTTTTATTTATTTTAGCGTTAGAACCCTTTTTAACAAAAATCCGTTTGAATTCTAACATTACAGGTTTCCCTTATGCAGACAGCAATTTAAAACTTTCAGCGTATGCTGATGACATTCTTTTATTCATTTCAAGTCCTCAATCATCCATTCCAGCCTTTTTATCAGAAGTCTCTGCTTTTGCTCTAGTTTCGGGATACAAACTCAACATTGACAATTGTGAAATTCTCCCTCTAAACAAATATTGTTTTCACGCTGATTTTGTAGATTCTTCCTTTCATTGGAATACTTCTAAAATTAAATATCTGGGTCTATGGTTCACTCCCTCCCTTAAAGATACTGTGGCTCTAAACTTAAAAAACTTACAGCTCACTTTGAGTAACTCTACATCAAGATGGCATCCTTTATTCTTATCTTGGTGGGGCAGATTAGATTCGATTAAAATGATGTTAGTTCCGATAATCTTATTCTACTTAGCCAATCTCCCTGTTAATATTCCTAAATCTTGCTTCAAAAAAATCTATGGCATCTTATCAAAATTTTTATGGCAAAATAAACATCCTCGGATGTCTCTCTCCAAACTTAAACAACCTAAGCATGTGGGTGGAGTCAATTTCCCTGACTTTTCTTCTTATCACACATCATTTTTTCTCAAACACTCTTCGTTTCTACTATCTACAGATCTGGGCACTTTTAATCCTCGTCCCTTGTGGGTAGAGTTAGAATCTTCCTTTTTCTATCCATTCTCCTTTGAGGAATTTTTGTCCTTAACTCATATCCCATTGAAAATGTCACTTCCCATTCTTAAAAATGCCCGCAAACTTTTTCAGCCTCTTTTGTTTGGAGGTCTTGATGATCGTACCCGCTTTCTAAACTCCCCAATTTGGTATAATAAACATATTAAAATCAAAAATAGGACCCTTTTTTGGAAGGATTGGCTAGCACTTGACCTTAAGTGGACCCATCAATTGTTTCAAGAAGATGCTTGTGTTCCCTTCTCTGTACTTCGCACCCGCTTTTCTCTTCCCCCTTCCTATCTATCGAAGTATCGACTATTGACTTCTACTGCTCTAAATTCTTTCAATGTCTTATCCTCAGTCCATATTCATACAACAACTTCTCTTCTCACACTTTCTTCTCTACGTACCCCATCCTCGGCATCCACCATTTATAAAAAATTAAGATCTACAACGGAATGCAGTTGGGAGGTGGATTTGGGTATATCTTTTTCCGTTTTAATATGGGAAAAGATTTGGAATAAAATAAGGAAGTCGTCAAGAGCAGCTAATATCACACAAACTTTATTTTTTCTTTATAATAGACTCCTAATTACTCCGGCCAAATTGCATCGCATAGACCCTACTGTTCCCTCTACTTGCTGGTCATGCCCTGCCCCTAATGCAGATCTTTACCACATGCTCTTTACTTGCCCTCCTGTTCACACTTTTTGGGTCAAAGTTTGGCAGCAAATTAACAAAATTTTTCACACACATTTCCCTTTTTCTTATGCTCATATTTTCCTAGGTAGTATCTCAGAGGTATGGTCTTCTCTCGGATCTTCCACCTCTATTGTGGACTTACTTTTAGCCGTTGCATTTCAACAAATTACAAAATCGTGGAAAAATGCCTCTAGCATTTCATTTCAAGCCTGGTGGTATGGCGTCTGCTATAACCACAGATTAGACCGAGCTTATGTTTACCCAATTGCCTTGGCCATTAAACGGGATCTGTTGTGGGTACCAATCACTAATTTCCTAAATGCTTCTGCTCGTGCTATACCTTTACATACTCCCTGTAATGAAGAAGTTTCCAAGCCTCCGTGAATTTAATAGGAAAAGTTAATCTATCTATTGTTAATATTTTAGTATACAATGCACGTTTGTTAATCATACTATTTTTATCATTCGCCGAATTGTTTACATGCTGCATTCTACATATGATACCGCTGTCTATCTTATGATTTCCCCCCTCTTTCCTACTTCTCCCTTTCTTTCTTTCTTTTCTTTCTTTCCTTTTCTTTCTTTCATCTCTCTTGTTCTATAACCAATTTTGGATTTATAATATGTTATATGATGTATTTTGAACTGTTATTTTTCTTTTTTATATCCAATAAACCTTTCCTTAAACTTAAAAAAATGAACCAAACCAGAGGCACATTCCTTGAGGCAAGGCCTTTGCACCATGGGAGTCGGTCGCAGGCACATCGCCTGGTTTAAAAATCCCTGCTCCCCCACGTCTCACCTTCGCTATCACAGCTTCGAGACAAATGGGTGGTGGAGGTACGAATGGCATCCTATGAAAAGGAATGCTCACTAGCCCTATCCTTGCCACAATCTGTATCCCATGATGCTAAATTCAAAATGATATAGTACTTTATCTTTATCCTGCACAGAGCCTCTCTCCCGCAGCTGTCAATCAATGCTTCTGCAAGCGAGCGCTGCTTGTCCCCGCTGCTCTACAACACCAGCAGATCTTTCCCACATGCACTGGACTCGTTCCACTCTAGGGACTTACTGACCCCCATAACAGGCCTACTATCCACCATCATAGTCAAACCCATCCCACATGATTGAACTTCAGTTGCACTTGGGGGCAGATTTATGTTGCACTTGCGCCACTTTTGCGCCGCCGTTGCGTCACTTTTGTGACGCAGCAGCGGCGCAAATCCTGCGCCTTGGTGCGGGGTATTTACAACGTGACGCATCTGGGAGATGCGTCACGTTGTAAAGCCCTGCGCCACATGTAGGCGTTCCAGGGCAGGTGGGGGCGTTCCGGCGCAGGAACGCCTCCTAAAAGTGGCTGAGTGAAATCTACAAGATTTCACTCAGTCACTTTTAGGCCCATGCTGCGTCAAAACCCTGCGCCTGCTTGAAGCAGGCGTAAGGATTGACGCAGCATTGTACAGATAGGGCCCCCCAGAACATTGCTGGAGCTGCTTCGCGCTTGCGACGCAACTCCAGCAATGCGCCACTTTTACGGCACAGATGCGTCACGCATCTGTGCCGTTTTTGCCCCATGGTGCGCTGCATTATAAATGCGGCGCATCCATGGTGGCGCAGCTGTGGCGCATAATAATTGGCGCATCCCTGCTGATATGCAGGGATGTGCCAGTTAACATAAATCTGCCCCTTGGTGTTTACAAACGGTCTAAGAAAGACTGGGTGGCATCACGGTTTGCTAACTTGCCCCTTCTCATTGCAAAACACATTATTAAGACACATTGAAAGGCCGAGTTCCACCCATCCCTGGCATCACGGCATCACACTCCTCTTAAGTGGCCAGAAGCTGAAAGCAGAGCACTCCACAGAGAGGAGGCGGGCGAGAGACCTCTAGAGGAACCCCATAGGCAGGACCGAAGAACATACTCCTGGAGAACTTAAAGGCATCACACATAGAGAATAGTCCACCCCAATAGCCCCAAATCTCAAATCCTATAAGCAATAGCCACTTCGCCCACATAACCCCAAGTTCCTGAGCAAGGCAAGACACTGCTGTACGTGCTAAATGTATTTAAAGCCCTTAGTTGGATCCCCCTCTCATGAGCACTTTGTCTACCCAGTCCCATCAACTCCACCTCATCTGGTTCTAAAAAGACACAGTGCCCCTCCCATTCTCCAAGCTTTCCCAGTTCAACGTTTAGAGTTTACTACAGACACTGGCCCCATGCTTCTAGACAAAATTCTAGTAAAGATGCACCCATTGATATTAACAGGAGTCTGTAAAATCTACATCCTTAATTGTAGCTCCTTATTAAAGATCACATTGCACCCCTCAATCTCACACTTTGCTTCATTTGTAGCTTTAAGATACATCAACTGTTTCAGACAATGTAGCGTGGCCTGTAATAACTACAATTTGAAAAATGCCACCCAGGTCTGTGTTAACAAAATGTGGCCCTTAGTCTCAAATGAGGAGGCAGTGTGATATACAACCGATATGTAGATGCTAAAAGGCAGGTAATAATGATCATTGGCTTATTTTTATATAATTTTTATTCATAACAAAAATATTTATAAACTGTGTTTGTATGTTGATTATTATTATGCACGCATGTTCTGGCTGCTACTCTAACAGTAAGGTCGGGTGCTGAAACACCCTGACACAAACCCCTGGCCGAACGCAGAGAGGCTCCACTCCTAATTTGCTCTATTGCAAATACTGACGTAAAGCTAATTTTTACCAGAAACTCATTTATTCTGACATTGATAAAAGGTTGATTTTTAATAATATCTAAGAATCTGTTGCATTTTTTGGTTTGGGTAAAAGTTGGACCACCTTCTGAGATTCTTTTAAGAGTTTCTTGATGAACCTCTCAAGGAGTGTGTCTTTTTTAAGTATAATTCGTGTCAAACATATTTATCCGCCATTTGAATTCTGAACTGCGCCGTCAGCCAGTAGCCAATGAGCGAAGGCGCATTTCCGTGCACTGAAGCTGGTGATGCAGACATCACAGTCCCAGCGTACTCTCAGACCCTTTCATATCATGCCTGTCCCTAAGGAGGCTGTACATTGCGGCTTGTCCGTTTTGTCATGCTTTCGCCGTCCAGCATGGCTCCCTGGGGAGGCCTGTCTGAAAGACGCTCCTTTTCATTGGCTTTCACCAGCTGAGAGGCTTTCTCTACAGAACAAACAGGCAGATAAAAAGCTAAAGAAACTGCCTCGAGGACCCTCGCTATGTAGACAAGCGCCCCTTGAGTAGCGGCCCCCGCCGCCGTCAGCTGTACACGCCAGCAGCACGTGCTGGGGGCTCGCCCATCGGCGCGAGGGCCTGGCAGACATTGTGCGTCATTCCTTCGGCCGCACCAGCTGCAGCCCAAGCTGCATTCATCGGCCTGTTGTTCCAGGCGAATTCATTAAACACAAAACCCTAAGTGGAACAGTTTAAAAAATGATGCATTAATGGTCACTTTGGGCGCAGGCATTGACTGCAGATGCAAATTGAAGACTTCTAACGTGAAGGGCCAGGCGTTTGATGATGTGGAGAGCAGACAAAGAGCACATCAATTCCTTCCTTGAGAGCAAATATAAATACATGCATAATGCAACGGCCTGGGAACAGCACTGGAAGCCACAAGGTAGTGTCTACCGCACTCATCAGCCACCAGCCGGGAGCCACTGCAGGACTAGATGAAAGGCCTTTTATATGCTGGTCAGCGAGTCTTTCGCGAATTCGTTTTGACATCTGCAAGCTTTGCGCGTTCTCAGGGCAGGATCTTCTTGATTTCACTTACATTAAAGTCAAGTATCAAAACATCCCTACACATAGGTACCAAGTCACCAATCTTTCTAGCCTCCTGTATTCTCGACCCTTTCAAGATGATGTCTATAGAGAATGCCCTTGCCCTCTTTCACTAAGAATGTTAATGGTAAATGAGTGCGCTATTCATCATTAATGGCCTAATACATGGAAGCCTGCAATCCCTGTATACAGGCCTGTCTCTAATGTCCTTATTCCAGGCAACAAGTGACGCATTTAGTCGCTTGCAAAAAAGAAATGACAGTGTTCTTGCGTCACTGTTTCAAAAACAAAAAATGAAACATGGCTTTCAAAGAGGATCTATCTGTGGCCTAGTGGGCGACGGTGAGGTTGGGCCCATTCTATCAGGTCACTTGATCCTTGAATGGCTACTGGGAAGTCTGGGAAGTATGGCAGTCGCTAGTGCAATGGAAGGGAGCACCAGGGGCGTAACACAGGCCCCGCAGCCCCTGCGGTGCGGGGGGCCCCAAGCTCCAGGGGGCCCCTCAGCACAGCACTCTGGCCAGTGAGCTCTTGATTGAGCCCAGAGGGGGCCCCTTCACGTTCCTTGCAGGGAGGCCCCCTCACTTTTTGTTACGCCAGTGGGGAGCACCTGACGGGTGAAGGTGCACACAATGCACAAATGGAGGCCGAACCGACTCCCCAATAGTGACTATAAGACATAGAACAGGAGGGAACTATTGCACTGCTAATAAAAGGGAAGACACAAAAGGTGAAATGCAGTGGCCTCATAGAGCCTTGAGGACTCTGAACGGTATGGAGGAAAACCATATGTTCTGACTTCAGTTTTACATAGTTCAATAAAGGAAACAAAAGGACCTTGAGTATAGCCCACATTTCCCTGTAAGTTGATGAGTGTGTCACGATGAGATTCCTGAGTCGTATTCTAGATCTTGGGCTGCCTACTTAGGGTCAAGAACACATCTTTCTACATAGGGGAGCAAGCAGTTGAATCTCTGCTGGGAAACAGTATCTGTGGCCCCTAACATATGGGACGGTTGACAACAGAAGTCAATGACTTGGCCATCTTGCTCGCGATGCTTATTTTCTGTTCGCGATCGCAATGACGTGTTCGCGATCGCAAACTCTCACGGATAGGAAAACTCGTCGGCGAACGCAGGGACCCGGTAAGTCTGCATTTTTAAAGCGCGAACAAGAAAAATACTTCAGTGTCGCGGCAGGTTGCGAAAGTTTTGACATTTTCGCGCTCTCCGCGTAACGCGAAAATGTCAAAATATCGCAAATTCCGCGAACGGAACGAAATTTACCGCCCAGGCCTATATACGGTACCACCTTAGTGAAGGATAGGTTAGGAAAGCCGGCACAAGCCAATAAAGCCATACACATCAGCTGCTGCAACTATGGACCCTGTACTACTCAATTCTTCATTGTGGGGACCGAGTGAAGGTAAATCAGCAACTGCCAACATCATGGAAGCCATCAGAGACGCGTGAACAGTACTTAAGCATAAAATTGACACGATTTCAGTGGAAATTACTTTGATCACCAAAGATATGAGGAAGGTTGCCAATAGAACTGAGGCAACATACAAAACTGTTGTTACAATTGCAGGTAATGATAAAGCAGTTTTGGATAGCAAGAATCTACAAGGATACTGGAGAAAAGAGTGGAAGATGCTGAAGGGAGGTACCGTCAAAATAATCTTTGTTGCCTGGTGTTTCACGAAATAACTCAGGGCTCTCCTTTGGAATTCATCTGTGAGCAATGCATACGTGAAATACTGAAGATTAAAGGAGATAACACAAGTCTCTGACACCGCTAAGTAAATTCAGTCCCATCCAGGAATGGTTCACCTTCATTGGGGGAACAAACAAGTTACAGTTCCCGAATCAGCAAAACATAACACAACAATGGACACACCTGTAGTATTTACTATAACTCTCACAGCCTCATACCAACAAAGTCTAGTATTTGTGATGTAACTACAGCAATGATTTGTCAAAATATAGTGAGTAAATAGTATAGCAGCATGTAATTAGTAATTTAATAAATGTTTATGTTTTTATCTTGATTGCTGTAGTGATTCAATTTTCATTTCTTAAAACACAGACCACTGCAATTGATTAAAAGGCCAATGGCATCATCCCAGCCTCTATGCAATTGAAGGACCAATCCACGAACTAGGAGTAGTGAGGGAGTATGTGGGCAATCTCCAAGATTTCCCCATTAGGAAGCTACTTGGTTGGCATGACCCATAGGCCAGCTATGGAAAAGCCATAAAAAATGAGGCATTAGCTTAGTTTGTTCCTTCCACGCCCACTTCAATGGTATTATTGTGGGTGCCTATCTTTGATAAATTAGACACCCCAGGAAGATCCTGCTCTTCGTTGGCTGACACTACATGCAGACCTGGGATATCTAGTCACATATTACTAAAGATAAGGAACTGCAGTTCAAGACTTGCCACCAGTATTAGAAGACCCACCAGGCTCAACACTAACACACACAGCCTGAACCTGTGTCCAGCAAGAGATGGTTTTTCACATAATGACCATGTACCACACAATTGCAAAGAGAACAATTGATGGACAGACAGTTGAACAATGTCAAACATTCATCCCATTACAGAGATCTGGGCCGCAATCCACCTTCATTTGGCACCCCATGACATTCCAGTTTAAACCCAATCATATGCAAATCAGTGTTGACCCTTCTCTCCATGGGAAAAGTCCAGCCCAAACTGCCAGGTTAGGTACTCTCTGGACCAGAAGCAAGCATCCTGGGACCGGTGTCAGGGTTTCTCCCCTTATCAGCCAGGCTAGCTTGACGCCAGTGACATGGAAAGCATGGGACCCACGACTGGGCATACCCGTCCCACTCGGGGTGACAAATGCAAAAAGAACAATTGATGGACAGAATGATGAACAATGTCAAGCATTTCACTTTCATAAAAATTATGATATAGTATGTGGTTCAAAGTTACTTGTTCAAAAAAAATGTCATCTACTGGGAATGGGGAGCAAGATTACAGACAGGTAGCCAATTGATGTTACAGCATATGAAAAAGGCTAGGTTTTGTCAGTGAATGGTGGCAAAACTGAAAGAGCATCATTTTAGAAATTGTTTGATGCTTTCTTTAGATCCAAGAATGGAAAATTCAGAATATTGCTGGAGTTCTTAGGTTACCCGCTTTTCACATGTTGGTGGTGGCTCTGGATGGGTCATTTAGAAGTTGTGCTTGAGTCCTAGGCACAAACATTCTCTATCCACCTCCAGATCGGAATGAAAACTGTTGCACAAGAGTGCCTGATGATCAATCACTCAATCTGAATTTATAGAGCGTGCGGCTACCTCAACAGCGGTGTCCCGGCGCTAAGTTGCAGATTTGTGGTGGGTGTAATGATATGGGAGACAGTCTAAGAAAACTTCAATGAGGTTTCTATGTGACCACAATTCATAATTATTCATAATTCAAGCAGTTGGGATGAGCAGAACTGTTTTTTGTATTGTTGGATCCCATATTTGGTATAGTTGAAATATATTCCACTGGTGGGAACAATTGTATTGTGTGGTAGCTACATTTCAGAATGTGAACAGTCAATTGTCAAATGATGAGGAAAGTGCAGGATTCTGCAGGTACTTACAACAAGAAGGTGATGGATGGTATACTAGACTTAATCTCAACCACTGGCAATCTCTCAGGCCGCATCCGAATCCATCATTTCTCGGCCACAATGCCACCTTAGTTTGGACCTAACTGCATGCATATCATCATCCTATCCATCTTGTATATCACCTTTGTGTATACGTTGCTGCACGTACTTTTGCTACGGTGTTAACTAAGTATAGTTAACTACGTATAATTAGTTTCGGAATATTACCTGCCTTAGGAGTACAGATTGAGATAACAGTCCCCTGTAGAATTATGAAAAGGTTTTGTCTATATTGGCAGATATGGAAGCAACCCAAATAGTATGGAAGCTCAAGAACACTGTTGCATGTAACAATGACAGCTTCAGTGCCAAAGTATACAAAGTATTAGAACACAAAGGGATAGAAAAAAGAACAAGTCAGACCTTTGATGGGAGGATAAAGAATAGAGGAAGACAAGAAGCCATGAGGATCCTAAACATCATGCAAAAACAACCAGTCAGTAAAGCAGAGGAAGCACCACAATAGGTAGAGCTGGTGGCATATGATCCAGCAAATGGGTAAGGGCCACAGGGGAAGGGAGCTTGCTATTCATAAAGCTATAGTTAAGTTATGGGTGAAGAACATTTAAAAATAACTCTGGGTGGTGCAAAAACCTTCTATGCAACTGCTTTGTCCTTCCATTGTAATTTTTGTTTTATGGCACAGTTAATCCTGTCGATGATCCTGAGGGAGGACTCAATTTACAAATCCAGTGCTCCTGAGAGGTATCATTAGAGTGCTCAGAGATTGGGTGACCAACGATTTGCCTCCACTCAATGTAGACTTAAGGAGGTAGCTCTCTCAGCCTTCTCAATGGATGCCCTGGCTGATAGTAGCATTTTGGAGGTCAATACTTCCTATTTCCCCCAGGGGAGTGGGGGTCAGGAAGAGTTTTTTGGCCGAGGGAGGGAGTAAGCACTAGCCCACTGCTGGAGGTGAGGGGGGCACCCCATGCATCAAAAACGTAATCGCTGGTGTCTAGTGGACTTTCTGCTCATCCCGGGGAGGGGGCGGTAGATTGGAGATAAAGATATTCAATCTGCCCTGGGGCTGGGGTGGCAGAATGATGGTTTTAGGGAGGGGGAAGCACTAATCGCTGGTATTTAGTGGACTTTCTACCCTCCAGGGGCAGACTGGAAGTAAAACCCTACTATCTGCCCCCATGGAGGACAGATAGACGTTTGTTGCCAGAGGGAAGAGGCATGCCCATTGCAAAGGGGGTGCTCCCCCCTCCTCAAAAAAAGAATCCCTGGCATCTCTTTGGCTTTCTACACTCCCAGAGGTGGGGCAGTTGGAGGCAAATGCCTCCTATCAGCCCCTGGGGGCAAAAATACATTTTTGGCTGGTGTGCACTAACCTATTGCCAGAGGGGGGCTCCCACCAGTGGTGATCTCCAAGCAGGGAGGGATGCCATTTGGAATGGGGAGATTCTCCTCTTTCCAACGGTACCTCCCTAATGAAGATCAGTGCTCAGGGGGCTGGGATATGTCCTCAAGCACTGTTGCAGTGAAAGTGAAATGAGCTGCTTGATTCATTTTACTTTCAGTGAAATGGAGTCAGCGCACCATTTTACAAGAATTAAAAACACAGTCTTGGGCTGCTGGGGAAACTCTTCACCAGCAGTCTAACCTGAAAATTAAAAAAGGATCCCCTCTAGTACAGGAGTCTTCAAACTGAGGGGAGCCTTAATTGAATCCAGGGTGGGCTCTAGGATCTATCCAAAAGAAGCATCATGCTGATAACAGTCCTTTATTTTAAGTGAGAAAATAAGCATGAGGAAGAGACTCTGTAATGGGCCAGCACTAACATCTTTCGGCATTTATTTCCTGGCTGTGAGTAGGTGTCAAATGGAAAGGGACTCCAGATAGTCCTCAAACCTCCCTCCTTCCATTTCAGATAGTCACACCGTGGATACTCTTTCACTTTAGTAGGGTCTGGCTGACCAGAGTAGAATGTATGAATTTCATTCATGTATTTGATTGCATTTTTTAAAAAGGTGTAACAGAACTTAACTGTAATGTTTAAATATGATTTAGACATATTGAAAAATTGCCAATTTATTAGAATAGTGAAAAATTCAGGGGGGGGGCAAATTATTATTATTATTTGTTTACATGGGGGGGTGCAGCTTTAAAGGGTTTGAAGACCACTGCTGCAGTGCAAGCACCACACGTTTCTTTGAAGCTCACATCCGACAAAATGGCCAACAGATGCACTGGAGGGGGAGGACAGTCATAGGCCGGTGGTCACCACCCGCACTTAAGAGGTTAAGAAAAACAAAAAGGAGGTGCAGCTCTTTTTGGCTGTAGGAAAGCATTCCTAGTTCCATGAGGGCCTCTTATGACACTGAGGAAGGGCACTGTTGAGCAGACATCCCACATCCCCTGCTCTGGGCTAACCAACCGCTATAAAGAGTATGCCAGATGACAACCCCCCCTGCACTAACTACAACCTGGCCTTTGTTCTCATGTCCAGTCCTGAAAGGTTTTTATCCACCGTCACCAAGTATTATTCCAATCATCTTCACAGCACCCCCTAGCTAATGGTCTCATTTTCATGATTGTCTGCTCCAGGATGTCCTGAATATGGAGCAATCTGGAGAAAGAAACAGTCATGGGGAGGTGAAGAATGGCGTTCCACTTTGTGTCAGCGCTCTGGGCAAATTGGAAAACTTTGGCCTTACTGGCCAAAGCCAACATTTCCCCAACGGATGTATGACGTTACAACGCACACTTTTACAACGCATGCACTTACAACGCATTTTTTACAACGCATAATCCATTACAACGCACTACACTTACAACGCATGACACTACAACGCATTTTTAAAAACTACCATTACAACGCATACCATTACAACGCATAATATTTAATTGCATTTAAGGTAAGTATTAGATAGTATAGGGGTAAAAATTACTTTTCTAACTCCAGGGGGTGCAACAGTAGGGTAAGTGTTGGATAGCATAGGGGTAAAAATTACTATTCTAACTCCAGGGGGTGCAACTGTAGGGTAAGTGTTGGATAGTATAGGGGTAAAAATTACTATTCTAACTCCAGGGGGTGCAACAGTAGGGTAAGTGTTGGATAGTATAGGGGTAAAAATTACTATTCTAACTCCAGGGGGTGCAACAGTAGGGTAAGTGTTGGATAGTATAGGGGTAAAAATTGCTATTCTAACTCCAGGGGGTGCAACAGTAGGGTAAGTGTTGGATAGTATAGGGGTAAAAATTGCTATTCTAACTCCAGGGGGTGCAACAGTAGGGTAAGTGTTGGATAGTATAGGGGTAAAAATTGCTATTCTAACTCCAGGGGGTGCAACAGTAGGGTAAGTGTTGGATAGTATAGGGGTAAAAATTACTATTCTAACTCCAGGGGGTGCAACAGTAGGGTAAGTGTTGGATAGTATAGGGGTAAAAATTGCTATTCTAACTCCAGGGGGTGCAACAGTAGGGTAAGTGTTGGATAGTATAGGGGTAAAAATTACTATTCTAACTCCAGGGGGTGCAACAGTAGGGTAAGTGTTGGATAGTATAGGGGTAAAAATTACTATTCTAACTCCAGGGGGTGCAACAGTAGGGTAAGTGTTGGATAGTATAGGGGTAAAAATTACTATTCTAACTCCAGGGGGTGCAACAGTAGGGTAAGTGTTGGATAGTATAGGGGTAAAAATTACTATTCTAACTCCAGGGGGTGCAACAGTAGGGTAAGTGTTGGATAGTATAGGGGTAAAAATTACTATTCTAACTCCAGGGGGTGCAACAGTAGGGTAAGTGTTGGATAGTATAGGGGTAAAAATTACTATTCTAACTCCAGGGGGTGCAACAGTAGGGTAAGTGTTGGATAGTGTAGTGCAATATTATGCGTTGTAATGGTAGGCGTTGTAATGGTATGCGTTGTAAAGGTATTTTTTAAAAATGCGTTGTAGTGTCATGCGTTGTAAGTGTAGTGCGTTGTAATGGATTATGTGTTGTAAAAAATGCGTTGTAAGTGTAGTGCGTTGTAACAGTTGCGTTGTAAAGGTTGTTCCCCTTCCCCAACATCACTTGAATCTGCAGGGATAGTAAAGCGCGTTGCCGACCTCTAGTTATGAGGAATGGTCGTTTAAGGTGTTGTTTATGGTGGGACTCTTTGGAATAGGTATTTTATTTAAGTTTGAGTTAGAGAGAAGGGTTATCAAATGGGATCAAAGTTAATGAGGGTAATGATGAGAAGTACGAAGAAAGACTACTTAGGGAAAAAGTGTTTGTAGAAGGAGATTGGTTGTGCTTCCAAATACAGTGTATCAAGCACCCAGGAGTGAAGGAATGTATGGAGGGCACTCACATGAACTGACCACAGTAGAAGTAAGGGAATAGTAGCCTTTGACAAGGAAGATACAGAGGAACTGAGTTCCAAAGTAACGTCTCAAAAAGAAAGAAGGAAACTTTGGTGTAATAGCTTTCTGCACGGGCTGCGCAGTGGCAATCTCACCTATTGTATCTTGCTTCCCTTCTACTACTTCTATAACGCTGTGTTAAGCAAGGAGGGTGTTATTCATCTTTCATCGTTATAAGACAGCGTGCACTAGGGCTAACACCTGCCACGTCACGCATCACCCAGAACCCCTCTCTCCTAATCCATGGTTGTCAGCTATTGGTAATTAAGGGAAGCAGGAACTACCCTGAGCTCACCATTTGGTAACCTTTGCACTCAGAGGACTGAGGAGTCCTCTAAGGAGTCCCTAAGGCGACTGTAGGACCAGAAAGCAATCAGAGCTCATAGTTCCACCCCTTTATCCAAGAGCATAGCCTGCATTGGTGCAGTGGCACCAGGACCCAGAAGTCTGAGCGGCCTACTGACCCTAGAGTGACCAACCGTCCGTAAATTTCACGGACAGTCCGTAATTTCGTCCGTCTGTCCGTTGTCCGTGAAGGATTCTTTAACGGACGCCATTTGTCCGTAATTTTGACCGGGCACCGGTCGCACCACCCTAAAGCTGGCACCTGCTTGACTCTGATGCTGCTGAGGTCGGGTGTAACAGACTCCGATGCTGCTGAGGTCGGGTGTAACAGACTCCGATGCAGTACCAAAGCTCAGATACCCGGCTGCATTGGAGAGGCACAGCAGGATGGCAACCCTCACACCTTCCGCCCTGGATGAGCTGTTAAGAGGTGCTTGAAGGTGACTGAGAGGGAGGGGCTGACGCTTCAGGAGCAGGGGCATCTATTCAGATGTAAACAGCCCTGAATGCATCATGTCTCTGCAATTTAGAGGGGCCTCACACATTCCCTTTCTGCCCAGGGCCCCAAAAATCGTAGAACCGGCCCTGATTACACCGAGGCAGCACGTGGTTCTCTTCACAGAGTTTAATTACTGTTACTAAATTGTAAGCAAACCTCGGTTCTTCAAACATGCAGTCTATAATGTAATAAAATAAAGAAATGGCACAATCGCACCCACACTGATTAACAAAGTCTGGAGAACAATCAGTTAAATCAGTTCTCTTGGAATATCTCCTTTAAGTACTGTACATCACAGTGGGGGATGACAAAACTAACATTTTGGAAAGAGAGCCTGTCTTCTCGATGTCCTGTCCAGGAAGGGGTGAGGAGCCCTACCCCACCCTGGAAGAGACCAAGATGATACTAGAATACTGCATGCCCACCCCTGTGCCCACCCTGGTGGATCCTGTTCCCCCTCCTGTGATGGCTCCTGCCCCCCCCCCAGTGATGGCTCCTGTCCCCCCATGTGGTGGCTCCTGTTCCCCCCCCCCCCGCCTGTGATGGCTCCTGTCCCCCCTGTGGTGGATCCTGTCTCTGCCCTGGGTGGCTTCTGTCCCAGTCCTGGCATGGCTCCTACAGCGAGGGTGAAGTTTTTGATGGGCCTCTTCTTAAAAAGGCTCAGCTCAAAATTAATATGAAAAGGTGGGCGAGTGAGTAAGTGAAGGAATGGGTGGATGGCTGGATGAATTAGTGAAAGGGTGAATGGGTGAATGAAAGATTGAATAGATGGAGAATGAGAGAGGATGGATGGATTGATGAGTGAGTGGAAGGATGGATGAGAGAAAAGGTAAATAGCTGGATGTACGGGTGGAAGGGAAGCTGGATGGGTAAAAGGGTGGATGGATAAGTGAAAGGATGGATGAGTGAAAAGGTGGATGATGAGTGAGTGGGTGGATGGGTGAGTGAAATGATGGATGGATTGATTAATTGATAAGTGCAAGGGTGAATGGATGGACGGATGATTGAAAGGGTGGATGTAAGGATGGATGAGTGAGTGAAAGGGAGGGTAGGTGGACAAAAGGATGAATAGATGAGTGAAGGAGTGAAAGGATAAATGGATGAGAGAAAGGATGGATGAGTGATAGGGTCAATGGATGAAGTCATGAGTGGATGAGTAGATGGGTGGGTGGATGGATGGAAGGAAGGATGGCTAAGTGAAAGGGTCGATGGAGAGAGAAAGGGAGGATGGATGGATGACTGAAAGGGTGGATGGGTGGAAGGATGAGTGACTGGGTGGATGGATGAGTAAGTGAAAGGATGGCTGGATGGGTGAAAGGGTAAATGGCTGGATGGATAGGGTGAGAGGGTGGATGGATGGATAATGGATGGATGAGTGAAAGGATGGATGAGTGAAATGATAGATGGAAGGATACATGATGGATAGGTTTGCAAATGGTTGAATATGTTAGGATATGACTGGGCTTACTTATATACTATTGCGCAACCTCCTCTGATGGGTCTGTACAACTTACCTATTGTCCTGAAGTTTTGTCCTGAATTTTGATCTCCTGTCCTGAATTTGTGTCCTGAATTTTGACCCTTTGTCCTGAATTTTTACACTCACCGTCCTGAATTTGTACCAATGCCAGTTGGTCACCCTAACTGACCCCTGATTATTGCTGCATTTCACAGTTCAAACTGCGGCCTGGGGACCCATTTTGTTCCTTGCACTGCTTCCTCACGTGGCTGCCCTTAACCCCTTCATCTAGCCTCTCCGCAGTAAACAGGAGGCCTCTGGAGGGTCTAAGAAGAGGACTACGGGTCAGTTCTATGATGTCATCCGGAGGTCGAAGGACACGTGACACCACTTCCGCTACCACAGTTATTTTGGCGAACATATATGCTCTATGTCCACCGCTGAAGCAGATTTTTCTGCAGGGTCAGCCCTCCCCTCTTCCACCACTATCACCAGGCTCCGCCCCCAAAATGGCACAGCAAATTACACAGCTCATAATCACATTACCAGTAAACTCATAACATCAGATAATTTGCTCCCCTGAGGTGTTAAAAAGGGGCGCTCGGGGGTGGCGCTAAAATCCTCCTCCTCGTTCCGTCTCGCAGCCATCCATCATCTCTGCCTACCCACAAAGGCACACCTGCCGGGATTATCCACAGCTCGACAAGGACCCGCCATTATCACTCCACAACAAAGGCGACGCCACCCGCGCGCGCGTACCAGCATCCATGGCAAAGTATTCATGTGGAAATTAGCATTCAGTGTTGAGCACTTAAGCAGTAATACTGTCACCGCCGTATCTCTGCTGAACAGATATATGCACTTGTTGAATTTCACAGTATTTCAAATACTCTCATAGGAACCGAGCAAACACAGTAGTGGAATGTGAACCTTGTCAATGTTTAAAGAAAGCAGCATACACATTTATTTTTTCTTTCATTGTTTGAGTAAGGGAAGAGTCTAACAGCAACAAAGATAAAAGGATGCAAGAACACGCATTGCCCCATGGAATAGGCCCAGCTTCGTCATAGGGCATCCAAGACAACATTGCAGGCAGGTGCAGAGAACACACATACAGGCATGCTGCCCCATCTTAATATGTGCACATAGGAAACATACAGACTGGTACATATGAGACCCACTCTGCCTACTTGAATGCACAAAAAGGGTTCGGCAAATTATTTATTTAGCAGTTTATGACTTTCCAATAAGCTAAAGGAACTAAAAATAAATTAAACGTGATCATTTACCTTTCAGGTACATGTGTAAGACAGAAAAGGATAAACAATCGAGGCATTCACATAGTGCCTCATTCTGAGTTACCCTTTAATTCTATTGGGGTTGGTAACCACTGTTACTGTCCCCATCGCAATTACAGGGCCCACTGTAAACACGTCAACAAGGTGTTCTGATGAAAAACCAGGAATTACCCCTATGTAAATTGTAATCCTGGTTGGTTATCCATGATAAGCATATTTGATTTACTGGTAAGTCCCTAGAAAAGTGCACGATATGTGTTCAGGGCCTGTAAATCAAATGCTACTAGTAGGCTTGCAAAAGACACACAATTGAGTAACGGAATGCAGAACAAATCAAAACATTCACCCCCAGTCAAGAGATCTGGGTTAATTCCATAATTCTTTTGCTCATTTTAAAGAGAAGCTACCTCTTTGACGGCCTATATTTGTTTCATTTTCTGGTAAATACTCTAATCAAATCTTAGTAAACATGCACACCTACAGTGATGACCCATAAATACAATGTATACACACAATTCTTTACTTTTTATCTTTGTTTATTTTGTTTGATAAGTAAGAGCATTTTTAGTATCAAAAAGTGATTATAAACATTTCATTTCAGTGTTATCATTTCTAATAATTCACAAATATGCTAAAGACAAATATGTACAGCTGGACAAAATTATAAGACATATCCAAAATAACATAAACACAAATAATTTAGCCCCTCGATAGGCCAATTGAATCACTACATTCATATCTTGCATACTAATCTTGCATACAAACAGTCATACCACAAACAAATCACTACAAAAAAGAGAAAGAAGAACCAATAAAAGTGTACAACTGGGAAAGTCAATTGTCTTAAAATATTCAAAAAAAAAAAAAAAAATTTCCACGTTTGACTGTAAAGTTTATAGTAACAGACTTGATTTCTTCTTATTGTTTAGTCTGAGTATGTCCAGATAAGCTTTCTTGTCCAGTTGTAGGGAAGCTGGTAATTCTTTTGCTCACCATGCCACCCCAGTTTAGACCTGGCCATATGCAAATCAGCCTTTACCCTGTGTCTCATGGGAACAGTCCAGCTCGAACTGCCAAGCCAGGTCCTCCCTGGACGGGAAACAAGCATCCTAGGACCGGTTCTGGGGTTTCACCCCTCATCAGCTAGAGTAGCTTGAATCCAGAGGCACAGTGAGCCCGGGACCCACGTCTGAGCATACCCGGCGCACTTACGGTGAGAAAGCAAAAGACACCCAATTGATGGACGGAATGCAGAACAAATCAAAACATTCACACCCAGTGAAGAGATTTGGGCTAAATCCATCATTCTTTTGCTCACCATGCCACCCCAGTTTAGACCTGGCTATATGCAAATCAGCCTTGACCCTGTGCCTCATGGGAACAGTCCAACCCGAACTGCCAAGCCAGGTCCTGCCTAGATCAGAAACAAGCATCCTAGGACCAGTTTCGGGGTTTCACCCCTCATCAGCCAGGATAGCTTGAATCCAGTGGCACAGTGAGCCCCGGACCCACGTCTGGGCATACCCGATGCTCTTAGGGCGAGAAAGCAAAAGACACACAATTGAAGGACGGAATGCAGAACAAATTAAAACATTCACCCCCAGTCAAGAGATCTGGGTTAAATCCATCATTCTTTTGCTCACCATGCCACTCCAGTTTAGACCTGGCGATATGCAAATCAGCCTTGACCCTGTGCCTCATGACAACAGTCCAGCCCGAACTGCCAAGCCAGGTCCTCCCTGGACCAGAAGCAGGCATCCTAGGACCGGTTTTGGAGTTTCATCAGGCAGGATAGCTTGAATCCAGTGGCAGAGTGAGCCCAAGACCCATGTCTGGGCAGTCCCACGATGCTTGTTTCTGGTCCAGGGAAGACATGGCTTGGCAGTTCGGGCTGGAATGTTGCATATAGGTGTTTCTGAACTGGGGTGGTGAAGTGAGCTAAAGAACGATGATGGATTCAACCCAGATCTGTGACTGGGAGTGAGTGGCTAAAAAGTTTTGCCGCTCCGTCCATCATCTCCTTGTGTTTGCTTTGTTCACCCTAAGTTGGCAGGGTATGCCCAGACGTGGGTCCCTTGCTCACTTTGCCACTGGATTCAAGCTAGCCTGGCTGATGAGGGCTGTTAGCTCAAAACCGGTCCCAGGATGCTTGTTTACGGTCCAAGGAAGACATGGCTTGGCAGTTCAGGCTGGACTGTTCCCATGAGGCACAGGGTGAAGACTGATTTACATATAGCTGTGTCTGAACTGGGGTTGCGAAGTGAGCTAAAGAATGATGATGGATTCAACCCAGATCTGTGACTGGGAGTGAGTGGCTAAAAAGTTTTGGCGCTCTGTCCATCATCTCCTTGTGTTTGCTTTGTTCACCCTAAGTTGGCAGGGTATGGCTAGAAGTGGGTCCCTTGCTCACTTTGCCACTGGATTCAAGCTAGCCTGGCTGATGAGGGCTGTTAGCCCAAAACCGGTCCCAGGTTGCTTGTTTCCGGTCCAGGGAAGACGTGGCTTGGCAGTTGGGGCTGGACTGTTCCCATGGTGCACAGGGTCAAGACTGATTTGCATATAGCTGGGCCTGAACTGGGATGGCGAAGTGAGCTAAAGAACGATGATGGATTCAACCCAGATCTGTGAATGGGAGTGAGTGGCTAAAAAGTTTTGGCGCTCCATCCATCATCTCCTTGTGTTTGCTTTGTTCACCCTAAGTTGGCAGGGTATGCCCAGACGTGGGTCCCTTGCTCACTTTGCCACTGGATTCAAGCTAGCCTGGCTGATGAGGGCTGTTAGCCCAAAACCGGTCCAGGATGCTTGTTTCTGGTCCAGGGAGACATGGCTTGGCAGTTCGGGCTGGACTGTTCCCATGAGGCACAGGGTGAAGACTGATTTGCATATAGCTGTGTCTGAACTGGGGTGGCGAAGTGAGCTAAAGAATGATGATGGATTCAACCCAGATCTGTGACTGGGAGTGAGTGTCTGAAAAGTTTTGGCGCTTCGTTCATCATCTCCTTGTGTTTGCTTTGTTTGCCCTAAGTTGGCAGGGTATGCCCAGACGTGGGTCCCTTGCTCACTTTGCCACTAGATTCAAGATAGACTGGCAGATGAGGCTGTTAGCCCGAAACCGGTCCCAGGATGCTTGTTTCCAGTCCAGGGAAGACATGGCTTGGCAGTTAGGGCTGGCCTGTTCCTATGAGGCACAGGGTCAAGACTGATTTGCATATAGCTGGGTCTGAACTGGGGTGGCGAAGTGAGCTAAAGAACGACGATGAATTCAACCCAGATTCGTGACTGGGAGTGAGTGTGTGAAAAGATTTGGCACTCAGTCCATCATCTCCTTGTGTTTGCTTTGTTCGCACTAGTAGGCTTGCAGCACTGATTGTGCCACGGTTGAAACCCACACCAGCTGCCTTTCAAATGTGTCTCAGACCTGCCACTGCAGTGTCTGCACATGCAGTCTTTAACTGCCATGTCAATTTGGCAAGTGCACCCACTTGCCAGGTCCTAACCTCACCTTTTCTTACATGTAAGTCCCCCCTAACGTAGGCCCAAGGTACCCCCATGGGCAGAGTGCAGTGTATGTTAAAGGTAGGGCATGTACTAGTGTGTTTTACACGTTCTGATAGTGAAATACTGAGTATTTTGTTCTTCTATTGCAGGGCTAGCTCTCCCATAGGCTATTGTTGGAGCTGCCTTGTAATATTTTACAAGTGTAACTTTCAATTGAGAACAGCTAGAGATTTGGAGTTTGGCCTCTTTGAACTCAGAATTTAATAACATACCTTTTGGGTTTGGAAATGCCACTTTTAGAAAGTGGGCTTTTTCTTGTTTAACCATCCTGTGTGCCTCTGCCTGCTTGTGGATTCACCGTCTGGTTTTAGACTGTCAGGGGCTGTTTGTCCATTCATTCCAGACACTCACACAAAGGGAGCTGAGGTATGCCCTGCATATGCTGATGAGTCATCCTGGGCTCGAGTGGTGGATAGAGCACCTGAATAGGCTGTGGCTGCCCTGCACAATGCTGTCTCCACACCCTGTAGTGTGGCTGGACCAGCGAGTACAGAACTGGTTTTACTGAGTAAGAGAGCCTTTCTGAACAAAGACTTCAAAGGGAAAAAGGGGTATACATATTAGACCTTAAACCCCAAAATGTTAGATTACTTCTGGATGAAAAGGATCCTGCCAAGAAGAATATCTGCAGAGCTGCCAGGAGGAGTACTGCCCCTATGCTGTGTATTGCTTTGTTGGGTTGGCCTGCAGTTGCTGCTTTTGTCTGTAGGCAGTGGAGAGAATGGGACTTTTGCCTTGCTGCGGTATCCTGCTTACGAAGATTCTCCACGGGCTTAAAGTAGAGTTTGCCTCCTGTTAAGAAGTCTCAGGGACCCAAAGAATTCACCTGCAGCATCCTTAAACTCCACTTCTGGGAGTTCTATCCTGTCTTATGGTGTCAAACCTAGTTCTTGGCCCTTGGATGTTGTTCCTGCTGCAAAGAAATATCAAGAGCTGAAAAAACCTACAAAATCGAAGCTTCGTCCTTCCTGCGCCCGTATTTTCTGACACAGCACCGTCACACAGGAGAAAATCCCGACACACAGCCCTTGCGGCTGAAGAAATCGGTGTAGCCAGACAGGGGCCTGAAGAACCACCGCACACTGTACTTCGAGTTTGATGCACCGGTCTCTGAAGCCCGAGACCCCCACAGCGACTCCGACGCAGGCCCTGCTATGTGGCTACAAGAAACGACGCATCGTTGGAGCGTGGCTGAAGAAACTCATGCAGCACCTGTATGCTGCCACCGAATCAACCTCCAGCACGTTCCACACATCATGCCTGTGCACCACGCTTCGCAGGAGAAACGTTGCATCGCCTCCCCAAGGACTCAGGAATTGGCGCTTCACTGTGAATTCCAATGCCTCCCTCCTCTGCGGCTATTTTGCCTTGTGGATTTTGACGTATGTGTAAAAATCACGTATCCATTAATTTCTATGGACAGAACTTTGAGTTGTGTATGTTGGATTTTGTCGTTTTGGTCTTGTTTGGTTTAGATACAGATACTTTATTTTTCTAAACTGTTGTATCCATTTGTGGTGTTTTCATTGTGTTACTGTGTGTGTTATGTACAAATACTTTAAACCTTTCCTCTGATATAAGCTTGTCTGCTGGTGCCAAGCTACAAAGAGGATGAGCAGGGGTTATCTAGGTGTGCAACCCCCTGATTAGAAGGAATTTGTAATAAATAAGTCCAGTTTCAAGTTTAAAGATATAGATCTTTACTGGTAACAGTCTTCATGACAACCTCCAGCATTACACTGATCTGGCTCCAGTCAGAACATTGGAATACCATAACTCCATTGCATCATACCCTTAACATTCTAATCCAGCATCATCACACATCTCCCCCCTATAGACAATTAAACAATGCAATCTAAAAAAATAAACATACAAATAAACATACATGTTTTCCTTTGCTAATTTTTCCCAACTAATATTTCATCAATGAAGACTCACATAAATCCCCTTAATGACGTTACACATATGAAATATTTTACACAACTCTTCTTAATAACATTTCATAAATGAGTTACCTTACATAAATCACCCACACTCCTCTTCCTTCCATCTTCAAGAAGAGCTACAGAACCCTCCACCGATATTATTTTGCATGGTTGAGAAAATTTGCTTTCACCTTTCTTTATAAAGCCAAACCTCCTTACCACCACCCAATCACCTTTGCTAAAGACCAATTCCTTAACTGCCTTCCTTTGATCATACTCCATTTTATTCCGCTTTTGACTTTCTTGCACTCTTAACCTCATTCCTTCTCTATCGACCCAAACCTGTTTTTTATCCTGCAACCACATTGGTGACTCTTTCGTTCCGGGCTCCCTACCTCTTAACGCAACAAAAGGAGAAACCCCTGTTACTGTATGAGGAGTGATCCTATGACCCCACATCATTCTTCTTAACTCATCTTTCCAAAACAACCCATTTGCTAATGAAAGTTGAATATTTTCCATAATCATACGATTAACTCTCTCCACCAACCCATTAGCCTGAGGATGGAACAAAGCAACCTTCTCATGACAAACTCCTATATTTTTCAAGTAGTTTTCCATTTCCACTGAAACCAACTGAACACCATTGTCAGTCAGAAGCGTCTTAGGCACCCCTTCTTCAAGAAAAACTTCCTTCAAAAACGTTATCACATTCCTTGAAGTCACATCTGTCATAGATTTGCACGTGAACCACTTACTATGGTAATCCACCAATACCACCAAAAATCGGTTATTACTCCCCAATTTATCAACTGGGCCTAAAATATCCAAACCTAATTTTTCCCATGGTTTCATTGGATGCTCCATGCACCTCAAAGGAGGATTCCTAGTAATCTTCATCTTGTCACTATTGCTACATGCATAGCACTCTTTCACCATGTTTTCCACATCCTTGTCCATCCCTGGCCACCAAAACGACTCTCTCAATCTCCGCTTGGTTAAGCTTCTTCCAAGATGACCCTCATGTACAATCTTCAATATCCCATCCTCGTCGCCAATTTGTAATAAATAAGTCCAGTTTCAAGTTTAAAGATATAGATCTTTACTGGTAACAGTCTTCATGACAACCTCCAGCATTACACTGATCTGGCTCCAGTCAGAACATTGGAATACCATAACTCCATTGCATCATACCCTTAACATTCTAATCCAGCATCATCACAGAAGGGTCCCTACCTGGGCAGGGTGAATATATCAGCCAACTAGAGACCATCATTTCTAACATCTGCACACTCCCAGTCACCCACTCCTTAAGTCAGTTGAGAAGGTGTGGTGTGCAGAACTTCTATATGATGCAACATAATGCACCAGGTGGCTGCAGGTGGGAGCGTGCTGGATAACATCCTTTGGCAGGCAGCTCGCAATGCTGCCTAACAACAGAGACGTCACAGCAGTCCCAGCAGAATCTCTGCGTGACCCCGTGGAGCAGGAAAGATGCACGCTCTAAAAACAGCTCGAGCATCCGATTTCAAACAGCACCGCACTGCAGCGGTTCAACTGCCCATACTCCAGACATGTCTTATGTGAAAAAACAAATAAAGAACCATATTTGTCTCACCTCAGATGTCCCGCTCCAGGCACCGGTACTGAGACCACAGTAATAAAAAAAAATATTGTGCATTTCCCAGTAGTTGAAACGCACGCAATGTAGCATTAAGAAACATGCCACTGAAATCTGAGCACCGACAAAAGCGAAAGTCGCCACGTTCTTAAAACACAGTGTGCAGCAATCACCCTTCCAGAGCACACACATCGATGACTGTGCAGCTTGTAAAATGCCATAGTCGTAAAGCTTGTTTCCTTCAAAACTTCACCAATAACAGTTGACTCATCACAGCAGGCAAATACTGTGGTGGTGACTGTTCTTTAGATCACATAGGTGGAAGTACTGTGATGTCATCAGTGATGTCATTGGAGATGTCATCAGTGATGTCACTGACCATGTCATGAATGATGTAATATGTGACGTCATCATCAGTGCATTGCGGGGGTTTTGTACGAGTGAAATGTCCAACTAACTATAACGTCCATGAAACCTGTGGTTTTTTCAGTGAATATACTATATATATATATATATTCAGCCAAACTTCTCCAAGAAAAGCAGTCGACGCCGTGTCTGTGCAAAGAATGAATTTAATGTCAGCTGAAAATGCTAGACGCATTTCGCCTGACCTGCAGGCTTGTTCACTAGTGAACAAGCCTGCAGGTCAGGCGAAACGCATCTAGCATTTTCAGCTGACATTAAATTCATTCTTTGCACAGACATGGCGTCGACTGCTTTTCTTGGAGAAGTTTGGCTGAATATTGTGACCGTGTTTGGGAGGTCCTTCGTCGACGCGCCCTTCGTTCTGGAGGCAACAGGTGCTCCCATTCACCTGTGGAACATATATAGATATATATATATATATATATATATCCACTCCAACTCGCCTTCACTTTCTTTGTTCGAAACAAACGAGCGCAGACCCAATAGTTCTTGTGCAGAGTTTATTTAGCCATTATCCGCCATTACGCGTTTCGGGCGATCCCGCCCTTGATCACATGACAACTCTATGGCTGATGACCGCTCTATTTAAAGTGCAAGTGCTAGTGAATCAATTCATGGACATTCATGGACATAAAAGAAATATTTCACAATAGAAGAAAGGTACCGTATTCTTAGCAATACCTACATAATGTGAACATCATATCTTGCTATTTTTTATA
The DNA here is from genome assembly GCF_964204655.1 of Triturus cristatus. Lineage (NCBI taxonomy): Eukaryota > Metazoa > Chordata > Amphibia > Caudata > Salamandridae > Triturus > Triturus cristatus. Next base: position 740,207,896 of record NC_140585.1, read on the forward strand.
TATGTATATACATCACAAAATTTTTGAAATGTACAAAGGTATCTCAACTTCATAATATCTGCATAAATGCAAAATGAATTCGCTTTATATCATGTCCAGAAAAAATATTAAAATAAAAAGTGCTAATCATATAAATATACATAATTATTTTAAAGTGCATATAACCATATACCAATTACAATAAATCCATTCAACGGATGCTAGAAAGTGACCAATTCTAATCACAAAGAGGCTACTCCAGACCTATTATGACATAATGTCAGTTCTCCGCTTGGGTCGGAATAGAGTGCAAATCGCAAGGATATTTATAAAGTGCAAAGAAGCTCAGGATAACAGGAAATAAATACTTAAATGTATTGTTATAGGTGGACCACATCAGAAATTGTATATCAATTAATAGAAGTCAAAAATATACTCTCTATTACCAATTTCTAAAATCAGACCTAAAACACTATATATATACAAATAAATATATAAATATCATCCTTAAAATATTTGCCTAATATATCTTTTCCTAAAACCTTTTGCAGTGGTGAAAAACAAATTCATGCACCCATTGAAGGAGGTATAAAAATACATAAAGAAAAAGAAGAAATTCCTATTTAAATACATTAAACTATCTTAAGGTTACTGGACAACTATAGACTTGTTTTCAATTAAAAATTGTTGCGTAAAAGCACTATATTTTTATATTTATAAAAATGTATAAAGATCTTCACTGTTGTTAAGTCCCATGGGGTGTTTGGAATCCAATTGTAGGATATATGTTGTTTCTAACCTCCTTAGTTTGGATTCCCTATCACCTCCTCTCTTTTGTGGGATAACTGTATCAATAACGAAATACTGCAAATATTTAGCGTCACTATTGTGTTTACTTTTGAAATGTCTGGCTACTGGATAGCTTTCATCGTTGTTGCAGATTGCTCTTAAATGCTGAAGGATTCTTTTATGTACTGGCAATCTTGTGCTTCCTACATATCTTAAATTACAGCTACAGGTAAGCACATAAACAGCAAACTCTGTTTTACATGTGAGAAAATGCCGAATATCACATGATTTAGAGCAAAATGCTGTAACATAATTTTTGGTATTGATTGCATATTTACACGCTTTACAAGATGTACATTTAAAGAATCCCTTTCTCATCGTTAGCCAGGAGCCCGTGTTTCCCATCTCCAAGTTGCTTCTGACTAAGGCCATACCCATACTGTTAGTCTTTCTGAAAGCGACTGAGGGACTACTAGATAATAGTTCTCCAATTATGGGGTCGTCTTTCACTATAGGCCAGCTTTTTCTCACAATATTTCTTATTTGTTTTTCCTGACGAGAAAATCCTAAAATCAAGCGAATAGGCTCCTACGCTCTGTTTGGGTCTGCTAGAACCTCCTTCTGTTTTAATAGGTCATGTCTAGCCAAAGACCTAGATTTGGTAATGGCAGATTCAATAATTTCAGAGCTATATCCCCTGTTAAGGAATCTGACCCTGCTCTCCCTCTGCTTTATATTGCATTCCTCTTCCTCACTACATATCTGTCTGATGCGGAGCATCTCCCCATAGGGGATGCTCTTAATCAGGTGTGGAGGATGGGCGCTAGAGGCGTGCAGTAATGTATTCCCTGCCGTCGGTTTCCTGAAGAGGGTAGTGGATAACCTATTGTTAATTATCTTTATTTCTACATCTAGGAATGTGACTTTGTCTTTGCTAATATTTGAAGTAAAATTTAGATTTAGTGCATTATCATTCAGCTTTAAAATAAAAGCAGTGGCGCTTTCAACATCGCCGTCCCACACTATAAAAAGATCGTCTATATAGCGGAGCCAGGAAATTACCCTCTCATTAAATACTTGTTCATGCTGTTGCATGAGGACCAGCTCCTCCCACCAACCCATAAATAAACAGGCATAGCTGGGAGAGAAGCTGGCCCCCATAGCAACTCCCTGTATCTGCTGGTACATTAAGCCATTAAAAAGAAACAGGTTGTTTTCAAGGCAAAATACAAGCATTTTCAACAGCATTTTGTTGTGATGAAGGAAATCAATTGGCCTATTCATCAAAAAATATTCTACAGCTCTGATACCATCATTGTTCCTAATACAAGTGTATAGCGAGGACACATCTAGTGCAATCATTAAATAAGAGGATTTCCACCTAATATTTTGCATTTTCCTTAGAAAGTCACTTGTGTCCTGTACAAATGATTTTAGACTTTTCACAAAATCTTGCAGAAAAAAGTCAATGTATCTAGACATGTTCTCCAGGAGACCATCACACGCAGCAATTATGGGGCGCCCTGGAGGTTTGTTCATGTCCTTGTGCAATTTGGGTATAAAGTAGATTACAGGGATGGTGGCATTCTCCTTTTTGAGATATTTGTATTCATCCCAGCTGAGTAAACCCGTACTTCTCCATGCCACAAGCTGGGAAAAGAGCGCCTCTTGTGTGATCTTAAATTTGGTCGGTGCAACTCTTTTATAGCACTCCATATTGCTCAATTGGCTATGGGCTTCTTCCAAGTATTCTTTTAGTGGCCACAACACCAAATTGCCTCCTTTGTCCGAATTGCGTATGATGATTTCGTGGTTTTCCCTTAATTTTTTGATGAGTTGCCAATATTTTCTCTCATGATTGGTAAATTTCCTTTTACTTGCCTCATTAGTAGCAATGTTTAGTCTTTTAATTTGCGCCACAATTTGTTCATTAAAAACATCTATAGAGTCCCTCGCCATCACTGGTACAAATTTAGATTTTGGTCGAAACGGAGTCCATGGCTTAATATCCATACCAGGGATCTGAGATGTTTGTGTATTGGTTGACATCCTTTCATCTTGTGACTGACTATTAGTATTGACGTCACCTCTTTCCAAACTACGCATATCCTTAAGAAGCTCATAATCAGACCCCCGAAGACCATACATTTCGGAAGTCTGAACTGGGCATTCCGTTTGTTCTAATCTTTCCTTAATGCCTCGCTGGTGATGATATTTTTGCAGTTTGAGCTTACGTATAAATTTATAGATATCAGCGCGAGTTTGAGTGTAGTTAAAGTTGGATTCTGGGCAATAAGAGAGTCCTAATGATAGAAGTTGGCGTTCGGCAATGGAGAGATCGATACCTGCAAGGTTAACGATAGTATTAGTGTTTTCTGTACTGGAGGGGTCGATATCACAATTTTCTTCTGATAGCTGGCCTGCTATCGACGAGCCCTGCCCCTCCCACGCCTTCTGACGTTTCCTCCTTGCTTGCCTACGCTTCCTTCTTCGTTGGGTTGCCCTGTTTTTTCGGGTACCTGGGTGCGTGGTCTGAGTGTTTCTCTCCTGCTGCGTTTTAAAATCTCTAGCTCTTCCCCCAATGTTAATTTAATGTTACTTGTCTCCGATCTTACTCCCGCATTATCTGACTCAGAACCACTCTCCATGGCTGAGCTTAGCTCGGAGGCTGAGGGGGAAGCGTTAGTTGCCGTTTGGTTATTTATTCTATCCTCCTTGTTACCCAGACGTTTTTTAGCTGTGTCAACTCGCATGGAGTCATATCTCCTTGCGAACGTAAATATCTGTCCGTTTACATAATCATCCCGATCCCGTCTAAATTTATATGTTTTTCGATTCTTTATTTTTCCCTCCTCCTTTTTAAGTCGTGCATTCATTTCCTCCACCATTTTCTGTTTAAGTTGTGGATCACCTTGTGGTTCAATTTCCTTTTCCAAAAGCTCAATCTTTTCTTGCAGCGCTCCCCTATCAATATCAGCATACTTTACTAGTATTGTAACAAGTCGCCTGGACGATTCCAGATTACATTCCCCCCATTCTGCCATCATGAGGGGATTTGGGGATTCATAACTGGGGGCAATCATTATACGGAGGCCTCTCAGAATTCTCCCGACATCCAGATACCTTTGTAATGACCGAGCCTCCCACCATTTTGATTGTTCTTGCCGCTTCAATTTTTCAAGTGCTCGGAAACTGTCCCTGAGCCCCACACCTTTGCTGGGCTCCTCATTGGTCACTTTACTAGCTCCTTGACCGTCTTCTGGGGAGTCCGAAAACATCCCCTCAGCTGCCAGCTCGCGGTCCCTGAGTATGTCTGCGGACATTTTTATGGCCTTTTCAAACAATACGTATCGCAAGCTGCCTCCCTACACTGCCAAATGCTTGAGGGGGTTCCGCTTGGCGATGCACACCTCTCCACCTGTTATTAGCCTTTCACGCGCTGTACCTGATTGGGAATGCCAGATGCAGTCACTGTTGATGCCTCCTCACCCGCCGATCCTCCTACACTGGAAACACCGGAAGGGTGAAAGCCTCACAGCAACCTGACTAGCACATCCACGTACTTGCGTTCCAACTTCTGGGCCCACAGGGAGCTTCGCTTACTTCCACCACGGAGATTCCTTGAGTGCCCCGGGGGTCCCTGCCAGCACGCACCACGAGCCCGTAGCGCTGACTGCAGCCGGATACTCCGGGACAAGACTTGCCACAAGCGAAGCCACCACCGGAGAGGGGGTCTGCGAACCGGAGACAGTCAGTCCGGTAAAAATCCACTCCAACTCGCCTTCACTTTCTTTGTTCGAAACAAACGAGCGCAGACCCAATAGTTCTTGTGCAGAGTTTATTTAGCCATTATCCGCCATTACGCGTTTCGGGCGATCCCGCCCTTGATCACATGACAACTCTATGGCTGATGACCGCTCTATTTAAAGTGCAAGTGCTAGTGAATCAATTCATGGACATAAAATAAATATTTCACAATAGAAGAAAGATACCGTATTCTTAGCAATACCTACATAATGTGAACAACATATCTTGCTATTTTTTATATATGTATATACATCACAAAATTTTTGAAATGTACAAAGGTATCTCAACTTCATAATATCTGCATATGTATAAAACCCATAACTATGTTATATATAAGTGAATGTATGTATATTCATGATTATGTGTCTCTGGATATGTAACTGTCTTTGTGTGCAAGTGGACGTGTGCATCCATATGTGTTTAGGCTTTGTATAGGGACGCACCAGCATGCATGTGTACGTAAGGGTAGGTACAAATGTACATGTGAAACTATATACATAGAATATAAAAATATAAATATGTATATATATATATACACACACACACATACACACAAACATATATATATATATATGTTTGAAACAAAAAACTATGATTAGGAGAATGCATGTATGTTTATGCATTAGATAGATACTCATCTGGGCATGTAAATATGGCAATGTGCCTGCTGAGGTATCCATGTACTTAAGATTATGCCCTGCAGAAGGAGATAATTCCCATGCAGTTATGCAACTCCATGCCATGCACGCCTTACACAGCTTGGGGCCCTGAGTCCAACCTCTAAACAGGTAGCCAACCCCCTCTGCATACAGCAACAGGCCCTATAGCCAACCCCGCGCAGTCAAGCAACCCCACGCCTTCGGCCATGCACAGCAGACGAAAATATAAGCATGTTTACACTCAGAATGTGATTCTATGGTTTCGCTATATTGACGACCTTTTTATCATATGGCAAGGATCCAAAGAAAGTGTGTTGAATTTCGTTGAGGATATTAATTGCAATGATCTTAACCTTTCTTTTACATCCAATGTTAGTGATGAAGTAGTGACATTTTTAGATGTACAGGTTTTAGTAAGCAATAACATTTTAACTACTACCCTTTTTAGAAAACCTACGGCAGGTAACACACTACTCCATGCTACTAGTTCGCATCCCCCACATTTAATAAGGAGTATACCATATGGGGAGATGCTCCGTATTCGGCAGATATGTAGCAACCCAGAGGATATGGATATAAAGCAAAAGGAATGCATGACAAGGTTCCTTGCCAGAGGGTACAGTTTTGAAGTAATGGAGGCTGCCATGAAAAAGTCCCAGCTAAAACCTAGAGAGGAACTTTTGGAATACAGAAAAAAAGAGGCCCCAAATTCCAAAAATGAGCCGGTACGCCTTATCCTTACTTATTCCAAACAAGAAAAAGATTTGAGGAATATTATGAGAAAACATCGCCACTTTATACGGGAGGACCCAGTGATAGGGCACCTTATGCCCCCTAATCCCTCTATTACTTTTCGCAAACCCAAAAGTATGGGAAACATGCTAACTGACAATAGTCAAGATACTTTTAAAAAACAAACGTGGTTACCTATAAGAAATGTTTTTTTTAAATGCTCGTCTTGTAAGGCATGCCAGTTTGGTAAAAACACTAAGACATATTGCACGGCATTCCCAGATACGCAAAGGGAAATCAAACAACACCTTACGTGCAAAATGGATCATTGTGTATATGTCCTGGAATGTGACTGCTCTTTAAAGTATATAGGCAGTATCAAGCTGGCAGTGCATAAACGTATTCTGCAGCATATCAGAGCCATCAACAACAAAGATCAGAATTACCCCGTAGCCAGGCATTTTGAAAAGGTTCATAACAGCAACCCCAAATGTCTTAGGTATTTTGCCATCGAATCAGTACCGTTGAAGAGAAGAGGTGGCAACAGGGAGGCAATACTCCGCCGTTTGGAGACTCAATATATTTTTCAGTTTGATTCCAAATGGCCGGGGGGCCTGAATGCCACGGAAGATCTTTACACCTTTCTTTAAATTCACCTTATTTGACTGGTAACCATGTTTAGCTGCTAGAACTATCTTTTTATCGCAAAGTAATACTAGTATAGTTTATCCTGGGACTTTTTACTGTTATTTTTAATGATTGATTTTAAGGATGCTGCAGGGTAGTAATTTTTTATATACCTAGGCGCCGATCACGATCCTGTAAAAACCGGGTACGAACCGTCGGACGGAGCATATTCTCCGACCGATGCGTACCCGGTCGTCAAAATCTACCAACATGGAATTACGATTCGCACGGAAACACCATTTCCGTACGAATCGTACAAAACCCCGACCGACGAAAATAAACCTACAAATGCGATCCGGGAAAGCGCCGAGCTGACGTCGGGACGCTCGCAGCCTGCCATTCACGAACCAGGAATTACGATTCGCACCGACGTCATCCCGCACGGTGAATATTATCCGGCAGCCAAAAACTGCCGGGAAATCAGGACGACGCGAACAAGGAGTACCAGTACGTGACAGACAGACAGGACGACGCGAACAAGGAGTACCCGTACGCGACGGACAGACATGGACCCGAACCTACGTGTCATCCCGGCCCTCATAGCAGTCGACCTCCTCTACAGGTTACGACGCAGACGCCGCAGAAGGTCAGAAAAACTAAGGGAGGGGGGAAAGTGGGGGGGGGGGTGGCAGGACCAGGGCAGGCCACAAACCCCCCACCAAAGTCACACAGCACACATGCCCTGGACATACCTGACTCCCAGGCCCTGGTCACTACGAGGGGGTGGGGGCGTGTCCAGCTAAGCCAGCGACCGCCACAACGGAAGTTCTTGACGACGCGAACCGGCAACACAACCAGACAGGTACGTCCCGTACCCACGCCTTAAGAGCGTGGGTACGAGTCGTACCACGCCCACACCTACGTCACCCCAATAATGGCGGGACGGCTCGTACCCACGTGGCAAAGGCCTGGGTACGGGCCGCACAAGCATCACTTAGCGTGGGGACGGATATGTACGGACCGTACCCCCACCCCGTATGCATGGAGCGTACCCCCACCCCAACAGTGTAAGTACGACCCGTACCCTCACCCGCGTATGCAAGGAGCGTACCCCCCACCCCAACAGTGTAAGTACGACCCGTACCCCCACCCGCGTATGCAAGGAGCGTACCCCCCATGCCAACAGTGTAAGTACGACACGTACCCCCACCCGCGTATGCAAGGAGGGTACCCCCAACCCCAACAGTGTAAGTACGACCCGTACCCTCACCTCGAATGCATGGAGCGTACCCCCACCCCAACAGTGTAAGTATGACACGTACCCTCACCTGCATATGCAAGGAGCGTACCCCCATGCCAACAGTGTAAGTACGACACGTACCCCCACCCGCGTATGCAAGGAGCGTACCCCCAACCCCAACAGTGTAGGTACGACCCGTACCCCCACCCGCGTACGTATGGAGCGTACCCCCACCCCAACAGTGTAAGTACGATCCGTACCCTCACCTCGAATGCATGGAGCATACCCCCACCCCAACAGTGTAAGTACGACCCGTACCCTCACCTCGAATGCATGGAGCGTACCCCCCATGCAAACATTGTACGTACGACACGTACCCTCACCTGCGGACGTATGGAGCGTACCCCCCACCCCAACAGCGTACGTACGACACGTACCCCCACCTCGAATGCATGGAGCGTACCCACATCCGTGTATGTCATGAGCGTACATATTGTGAAATAGGAGGGGTGTGTGCAGAGTCCTCCCAGCAGTGCCCTGAGACAGGAGGGGTGGGTGCCTAACACTCCCAGCAGTGCCCTGAGACAGGAGGGGTGTGTGCAGAGTCCTCCCAGCAGTGCCCTGAGACAGGAGGGGTGGGTGCCTAACACTCCCGGCAGTGCCCTGAGACAGGAGGGGTGTGTGCAGAGTCCTCCCAGCAGTGCCCTGAGACAGGAGGGGTGGGTGCCTAACACTCCCAGCAGTGCCCAGAGACAGGAGGGGTGGGTGCAGAGTCCTCCCAGCAGTGCCCTGAGACAGGAGGGGTGTGTGCAGAGTCCTCCCAGCAGTGCCCTGAGACAGGAGGGGTGGGTGCCTAACACTCCCAGCAGTGCCCAGAGACAGGAGGGGTGGGGGCCTATCACTCCCAGCAGTGCCCAGAGACAGGAGGGGTGGGTGCAGAGTCCTCCCAGCAGTGCCCTGAGACAGGAGGGGTGGGGGCCTATCACTCCCAGCAGTGCCCAGAGACAGGAGGGGTGGGTGCAGAGTCCTCCCAGCAGTGCCCTGAGACAGGAGGGGTGTGTGCAGAGTCCTCCCAGCAGTGCCCTGAGACAGGAGGGGTGTGTGCAGAGTCCTCCCAGCAGTGCCCTGAGACAGGAGGGGTGTGTGCAGAGTCCTCCCAGCAGTGCCCTGAGACAGGAGGGGTGGGTGCCTAACACTCCCAGCAGTGCCCAGAGACAGGAGGGGTGGGTGCAGAGTCCTCCCAGCAGTGCCCTGAGACAGGAGGGGTGTGTGCAGAGTCCTCCCAGCAGTGCCCTGAGACAGGAGGGGTGGGGGCCTATCACTCCCAGCAGTGCCCAGAGACAGGAGTGGTGTGTGCAGAGTCCTCCCAGCAGTGCCCTGAGACAGGAGGGGTGTGTGCAGAGTCCTCCCAGCAGTGCCCTGAGACAGGAGGGGTGTGTGCAGAGTCCTCCCAGCAGTGCCCTGAGACAGGAGGGGTGGGTGCCTAACACTCCCAGCAGTGCTCAGAGACAGGAGGGGTGGGTGCAGAGTCCTCCCAGCAGTGCCCTGAGACAGGAGGGGTGTGTGCAGAGTCCTCCCAGCAGTGCCCTGAGACAGGAGGGGTGTGTGCAGAGTCCTCCTAGCAGTGCCCTGAGACAGGAGGGGTGTGTGCAGATTCCTCCCAGCAGTGCCCTGAGACAGGAGGGGTGGGTGCCTAACACTCCCAGCAGTGCCCAGAGACAGGAGGGGTGGGTGCAGAGTCCTCCCAGCAGTGCCCTGAGACAGGAGGGGTGTGTGCAGAGTCCTCCCAGCAGTGCCCTGAGACAGGAGGGGTGGGTGCCTCACACTCCCAGCAGTGCCCAGAGACAGGAGGGGTGGGTGCCTATCACTCCCAGCAGTGCCCATGGAACGCAAAGGGTGGAGTAGCCACAGATACCATGCCCACAAATGTCAGTCAGGTGCACAAAGACCCTGCAGTACATGTACCACATGTGTGCGAGGCTGGGAGTATACGCATGCATAGGGCCAAAAAGAAAACATGTACACATGAAGTCATGTCAATAGTCCACATACACAAGTATAATGACTACCAAGGATACCACGAATGATGCAGGTGGAGAATGGCTCAGCATGCATGTGCAAAGTTGAAGGAGTCCGTCACACACCCAGCTAATGTACACACATCTCGGTGCTAAATATTGGGAACACCCTGCAGGGAAGAAGTCAGGGTACACAGAGGAAGGAAAACACCTTGGGACAATTGCAACATGCAGCAACTGCTTACATGAATTGAGAAAGCTAGCTAACACCGTGTGATGGCACACAGATCCCATGGTCCCCCCTATGAGCAGCACACTACTACATTTCCCACACACCCAACACATGAACACCACCCACAACCATGTAGCAGCCCCACCGACAGCAATGCCAGCAAAGCAGGAGTGTTCCAAGGGCAAAAAATAAATAGCTTTATTCAGCATGATCCAAAAACTGGTATGTAGTAAGTTCAATATTTACAAAGCCCATAGGGCAGTCCAGGAGTCACAGCTGGATGGGGGACACAGTGGGATGCGTGTCCCCTAGCTTGCCTGCACAGTTACAAGCCGTTGTCTTCCACAGGGGTGAGGGCATCAAGTGGGGGGGAATGAACAGGCACCGCAGGGACAGGAGGGCGAAGGGTAGGCGACGTGGGTGCAGGGATGGAGGACTCCACCACAGGGGGTGGGGCAGGGCCAAAGGTGGATTCTAGGAGCGCGCTGCACACCTCGGCAAGGTCCTCCAGGGACTCCCCTGCACCCGAAGGAACCACAGGCCCCAAGGAGGGGGGGGTCAGAGGGATGGGTCGCAGCGCCACTGGGGGACGGTGTGGACAGGGGGGGGGACTCAAGCACCCTGACCGTGGACTTCCTTGACCGCTTGCGGGGTGGTGTCACTGTGGGGCTCAGGGACAGAGCGGCCATGAAGGAGTCTTTGGGGGAGATGTGGCCAGGAGAGCTGAGGGGAGGGGATTTGGAGGGAGTGGATTGGGTGGAATGCGGACTCCCACTCTGGCTGCGTGTCACACGTTTGCCCCCCGACCCAGTGGGTGTGCCTACTTCACCCTGTGTGTGCGTGTCAGGAGGTGTGCGGCGGACCTTCCCTGCTGGTGTGGTGCCTGTGTCTGTTGTGGTGGGTGCATGCTTACGTCTGTGTGTATGTGGGACAGGCATGGGAGTGGGAAGTGTGGAAGGAGCAGGGGTAGGGGGTGGGACGTAGCACTGCAGGAGACCCACTGCTGCAGTCAGTGTGGAGTCTATGGACCTCAGCAAGTTGCGTTGGTCAGCCTGCGATGAATGAATGCCCTCCAAGTATGCCTCCATGTTGTTGAGGACCTGGCTGTGGGCATGGAGGACATTAAGGATCGCAGTCTGACCAATCTGCAACTGCCGCTGGATGTCCACAGACTCAGCATTGGCGGCAGCAGTGGAGACAGGGGCAGGGGGTGCGGTGCCTGGCAGGAAGGAGACATGTGGTGACCGGGCACGTTGGGAAGGGACACGAGCAAGTGGGAGGAGGCTGATGCCAATGGAGGGGGCGGTGCGAGATGTAGGGCTGCTGTCAGATGGTGGTGCAGCCACCGCCCACTCGGAGAGATCATCCTCGGACCCGTCAGCTTCATACTCTGTTGTGCCAGTCGACAGGTCCCCGGGTTCACTCTCCTCCACCTCTGTCCCACTCGAAGTGCCAGGCACGATGCCACCGCTGGCACTGGTGCTCGGTCCCTCCGCGCCGTCTGTGTCCATGTCACCCTCCGTGTCCCCCGACGATGCTGTGGGCAGGGTGAAGAGACAGAAATTAATCATACACCTGTATACATATGTCACATGAGTCAAATCTACTTAGGTCACAGTGCATAGCCTGAAACAAAGGAAGAGTTACAACTACAAAACAAGGTACATATGTAGGCCCTGCAAGACACAGTTGTGTGACCCACCATGCCATGGAAAAACTATGGAGAGCATGACACAATAGCAAATGAGATGACATGGAATTTTGACTGAGGAGCAAGGCCCTGGGGACAATCCAGCACTGCATCTGCACCACACAGCGTGGCAGGCAATAGGGATGAGCAGGGACCCCATCCAGGAACTAGAGGCACATGCAGCATAGGTAATACTGATAACATGCCCACCCTGACTGGCACAATGCACCTTGAGTGTATGTCCAGACAAACATCACACACTGGCCAGTCCTAGCAAGGAGATGACAGGTCTTGACATGTAGGCCATGCCCGCACCACCCACCCCCTACATGAGACAAATCTGTGGAGAAACACGAAGCACTTACATCTCTTAGTCAGGGTGAAATACACATGGGATGCAAAACTTCAATATTGCACACAAACTACCCAAGGTGCGGCTGTCCAAATTATCATGTACAAATGGGCATCATCAGATGATTGCAACAAGACACAAAGGCAATGGCCACCGTGAGTATGTAATTGGAAAATCAGGTCAGGCTGTACAGTGGACACTTGTAATACATCTCACGTCAACATACATGGTGCCAGGGGACAATGGCACAGAGCACAACCTATGCTGTAGACACAGAGATTGTCGACATTCTCGGATTACACACATGATACCTAGGAAAAGATGCCCCTGGGGACAGTAGTGGCCACACAACTCCATGCTCCTGAATGGGAATGACTGCAACACACGCTAACATCCCTGCACTATGCGTAACGCACAATCATGCACATCATGTCACAGGCCACCACATGGGACATGCCTGCTGGAAGGCCTCGCACTCGAGAGATTAACTCCCATGTCTGGAATCAGCAATAGTGCCAACTGACATGGAACCCACAAGTCCAGAACTGGACAGGGCACAGGCAAGGTCACTAAACCTGTTACACACCACCCCCACACATGATGCTGCAGGCATTGTACACTTGGAGAAGGTGTCAGGCTACATAACTTTGTGATGGAGTGACTACACAGAGACCAGGGAACACATTGCAAGGTGGGGAAGGGAGGCAGGAGAGCCCTGCAACACTGTGGGTAACAGGATCTGCACAGCACCATAAACCCTGGAAGTGTATCCATGGAACAGTGCACTTACAAATGCTGGTGAAACACAACAAACACACATGTACCTACCCCCTTCCGGCTGCTGCATCTCCTGTAGGCGCCTGTCCAAGTCAGGAAAGACCACCGCCAGCACACGTTTCTGGATGTGGGAGAGACGGCGGCGCCCGCAGTTCTTATGGCTCTCAGGTGAGTCCCCCAGCAGGACCCGTGCGATCCTCCGCGTTCAGCACCGGATATCCTGCCAGCGTTTCCTCACCTGGGACAGACGCCGCTTCCGACAATCCGCACTCCTCACGGCGCTGACGGCGTCCAGCCATATCTTCTCCTTGGCAGAGGCGTCTACCTGTGAGGATGGACAAGTGACACTACATCAATACACCTGGCACATGTCACAGGGACACAGATTAGAACACATTTGCTGTTTACAACAAGGCATAGTATGCATCCAACGCATTGCACCTTTGTCATAGGGACATGATCCTCTGGGGGAAGGCCAAAAGCAGTACGTGCCATTGAAAGGACACAGGTGGAATGAGGGCAACTACACAATCAATGATCCAGGCTCACACTGTGCATCACACCCACCCCTCCTGTCTCAGGGCACTGCTGGGAGTGATAGGCCCCCACCCCTCCTGTCTCAGGGCACTGCTGGGAGTGATAGGCCCCCACCCCTCCTGTCTCAGGGCACTGCTGGGAGGACTCTGCACACACCCCTCCTGTCGCAGGGCACTGCTGGGAGTGATAGGCCCCCACCCCTCCTGTCTCAGGGCACTGCTGGGAGGACTCTGCACACACCCCTCCTGTCTCAGGGCATTGCTGGGAGTGATAGGCCCCCACCCCTCCTGTCTCAGGGCACTGCTGGGAGTGATAGGCCCCCACCCCTCCTGTCTCAGGGCACTGCTGGGAGTGATAGGCCCCCACCCCTCCTGTCTCAGGGCACTGCTGGGAGGACTCTGCACACACCCCTCCTGTCTCAGGGCACTGCTGGGAGTGATAGGCCCCCACCCCTCCTGTCTCAGGGCACTGCTGGGAGGACTCTGCACACACCCCTCCTGTCGCAGGGCACTGCTGGGAGTGATAGGCCCCCACCCCTCCTGTCTCAGGGCACTGCTGGGAGGACTCTGCACACACCCCTCCTGTCTCAGGGCACTGCTGGGAGTGATAGGCCCCCACCCCTCCTGTCTCAGGGCACTGCTGGGAGTGATAGGCCCCCACCCCTCCTGTCTCAGGGCACTGCTGGGAGTGATAGGCCCCCACCCCTCCTGTCTCAGGGCACTGCTGGGAGGACTCTGCACACACCCCTCCTGTCTCAGGGCACTGCTGGGAGGACTCTGCACACACCCCTCCTGTCTCAGGGCACTGCTGGGAGTGATAGGCCCCCACCCCTCCTGTCTCAGGGCACTGCTGGGAGTGATAGGCCCCCACCCCTCCTGTCTCAGGGCACTGCTGGGAGTGATAGGCCCCCACCCCTCCTGTCTCAGGGCACTGCTGGGAGGACTCTGCACACACCCCTCCTGTCTCAGGGCACTGCTGGGAGTGATAGGCCCCCACCCCTCCTGTCTCAGAGCACTGCTGGGAGGACTCTGAACACACCCCTCCTGTCTCAGGGCACTGCTGGGAGTGATAGGCCCCCACCCCTCCTGTCTCAGGGCACTGCTGGGAGGACTCTGCACACACCCCTCCTGTCTCAGGGCACTGCTGGGAGTGATAGGCCCCCACCCCTCCTGTCTCAGTCCACTGCTGGGAGGACTCTGCACACACCCCTCCTGTCTCAGGGCACTGCTGGGAGTGATAGGCCCCCACCCCTCCTGTCTCAGGGCACTGCTGGGAGGACTCTGCACACACCCCTCCTGTCTCAGGGCACTGCTGGGAGTGATAGGCCCCCACCCCACCTGTCTCAGGGCACTGCTGGGAGGACTCTGCACACACCCCTCCTGTCTCAGGGCACTGCTGGGAGTGATAGGCCCCCACTCCTACTGTCTCAGGGCACTGCTGGGAGGACTCTGCACACACCCCTCCTGTCTCAGGGCACTGCTGGGAGACATCAGGCATTCCCCCCCCGGGACCCCCCCTACAGTACATAGCATGTGTGTCACACCTGGACACAATGGCAGAAGTCACAGTCACTAGCAAGGGACACAGTCTGTGCCAGTGGACACTGCACTCACCTGATAACCTGGTCGCCCATACAGCATGGGGTACCGTGGGAGGATCACATCCACCAAAGCCATGTTCTCCTCCAGGGTGAATGGCTGTGACCTCTCCACAGCCCTTGACATGGTTCCAGGGAATCAGTAGCAGCAGCTGGGTCGTGGAATACAGAGATGTGCAGGCAAGTGCTCCCTCATGGGACCTGGCTGCCTTATATCTGCCTTGCTGGCCCATCTCATGCACAGGAGTACAGAGTGATTGGTCACTCACATTTGCATCCTATGTTTCCTCCAATCTCTTCAAACCTAGCAGTCTGTGGGTTCTCAATCTGTTTTTTTCTCCTGCATGATGTCAGCCCCACAAACACATTGCAACAAAGTAGATTCATTCCAACTGACTTCTGCCGTGCAGCTTCCTGAACAAATTCAAAATTTGAACTTGGTCTCCATGACAACCAGCATGCATGTAGGCCTTAATACTTGTCCCTCATGTGTCCCCTATGTAATTTGGAGCTTCACACACAGGTACGGTGCGTTCCGGGGTCCTAGGGCACCCCAAATGCATAGCAACGGCCCGTACACGCGTGCCTACGTTCACTATCACTCTGGGTGTCCTCGCGTATGCGTACTCGTAGTGGTACGGGCCGTACACGCGCCTGTACGCTCCCTATCACTACGTGTACGCATACGCGAGAACACCCATAGTGATATGGAGCGTACAGGCGTGTGTACGGTCCGTACCACTACGAGTACGCATACGCAAGAACACCCATAGTGGTAGGGCCGTACACGCGCCTGTACGCTCCATATCACTATGGGTGTTCTCGCGTATGCGTACACGTAGTGATAGGGAGCGTACAGGCGCGTGTACGGCCCGTACCACTACGAGTACGCATACGCGAGGACACCCAGAGTGATATGGAGCGTACAGGCGTGTGTACGGTCCGTACCACTACGAGTACGCATACGCAAGAACACCCATAGTGGTAGGGCCGTACATGCGCCTGTACGCTCCATATCACTATGGGTGTTCTCGCGTATGCGTACTCGTAGTGGTACGGACCGTAAACATGCCTGTACGCTCACCATCACGATGGGTACACATACGGCAGCACTCCCATAGTGATATTGGAACGTACACAGGCCCTCTTAGCAGCAGTACGGCGGTTTTCACACATCACAGTGGTGACAGGCAGCACACAGGAAGGAATAGGGCGGACATACTTGTCCATGGATGGACATCAAGGCATTGTCTGTGCATTACTACATGTGTGGGGCACAGGTGTGACAGGCTGTGATGTGGAACATTACTCCTGAGTCGAGAAGGCACCAGATGTATGATGAGATGTGTACAGATGTAATGTGTGACGGTGCAATGTGTGCCAGGCATGCCCTTGACTCCTTTGACATGTGTGCATGTCGTACTGCACACTTGGGATGAGCGTCACTGGCATGGCACGGACACCAACACACGGAAGTGTCCCCTGATGCCCGGTACAGGGGTTACCACTACCCACGGTGCACGATGTGACTATGTCATGTATGTGTGGGGGCTTCCCATTAGGTTGATGTTGGAGCACCCTCAAAAGCTGCAGCTGTTGCAGCAACCAACATGTGTATGTGTGTAGATTGACATTGGACACTGTTCCGCACACCATGCCACATGTGGTATCGGATGTGAGGTGCGTATGTATGCATGGGACATGGAGTAGCGTGACAAGGACATGTCTGCATCCTCTCAATGAATGTGTGGTGAGTCATGACATGTGCACCTTCATGGCAAGGTGTGTGGGCTGTCCTAGTGTAATGTCATGTGACCTGTGGCTCTAGTGTTCCGCTACCAGTCTCTGCAATCGGCATCCTACTTCTGCTGATGTGTGGGTGTATGTCACTCCTGTGTTGCGTCTGGCTGTTCACTTGCACTGGGACACAGCTAATCCCATGGCATGGCATGTGGAGGTTCTCAATCTCCGTGTGTAGCTGGGTCTTGGTAGGAGTGTCAGCTGCCAGCCATACGTGTCCAGGGCATGTGGCACATACCTGACTCCGTATGTAGCATATGTGTATAGACAGATTAACATGTGCTCAGTACAAATTATTTGTTGTTGTGGGGCACTCACTCTTCCTTGTCACTTCCAAATTCCTGCAGAGCGCCGCCTCTTCCCCGAGCAATTCCGGACTTGGCTGCCATGCGGGAGAATGATCGTATCCGGTGCTACCGTTTCCCCCAACGGTTGATTCTGGAGTTGACGGCGAGACTGGCACCACACCTGCAACCGCTGCACAGGTATCCTACGGCACTGACACCCAAGCTGAAGGTAATGGCAGCCCTACATTTTCTAGCCACGGGTACCTTTCAAAATACCATAGCTCATGTTGGTGGCATGTCCCAGAGCATGTTCTGCCGTGTGCTGCATGATTTCTTAGAGGCCATGTTGATTCACCTGGATGACTTCATCAAGTTCCCAACCCCTGAACAGTTGACTGGGGTCAAGCGTGGATTCTATGCCCTGGGAGGGATGCCCCATGTCATTGGGTCCATAGATGGGACACATGTAGCTTTGGTACCACCACACGCACGGGAGGTAGCGTACCGCAATCGGAAGCACTACCACTCCATCAATGCCCTTGTGGTGTGTCTGTCCAACATGGTGATTTCACATGTCTGTGCTCGTTTTCCAGGATCAGCACACGATGCCTACATCATGAGGCGCAGCAGGGTGCCTGAAATGATGATGCAGCTGCGCAACGAACGAGCATGTGTTGTTGGTGGGTACAGTCTGTCTGTCCTGTATTTTGCATAGCCTACCAGCACGACCGCTTCACCAGTTCTAACGATGTCCATGTGCTTCCCATGTAGGGGACGCTGGCTATCCCAACATGCCATGGCTGCTCACACCTCTCCGCAACCCCATCACGCCGGCCCAGCTCCGCTACAACACCGCCCATGGCCGGACAAGGCGAGTGATAGAGAGGACGTTTGGCCTGCTGAAGAGCCGATTTAGGTGCCTCCACAAGACCGGCGGCGCGCTCCCATATGCCCCTGCGAAGGTCTGCAAAATCTTCATGGTCTGCTGCATGCTGCACAACATGGCAGTTGAGAAAGCTGTGCCACTCATCCTGGATCAAGATGACGAGGACCATCCACCCGTGGAGGACGAAGGGCTTGGCAATGGGGCTAGTGATGTGGAGGATGTGGAGCCGCAAGAGGACATCCGGACTCGGCTCATACGCGACTTCTTTGCTTAGTGGTGAGTACCAGTGTCTGAGTGTGCACACATTGCTCCACGTGTGGCATGTGTTGTGATGTGTGTCTCCACCTGCATGTATGGCACATGAGTCAGAGGTGTGTGTGGGTGTGTCACTGGAGTGATGGTGGCAGTGATGGTTGTATTTCCCCAGTCATAATTGTGAACTAGCATGTTGTCATCCATACATGTGTCGAGTACATGCACATGCAAGTGGCTGTGCTTTTTGTGGCTGACTTCTTGTGTGTCTCTCATCCCCAGGTACTTGCGCATGCCGTCTGCTGGTTGCATTGTTGTGGCACTGCTATTCCTCATGGACACGTCATCGTGTGCTGACTCAGCGTTACACGCACGGACAAGTTTGGAAGTCTCCTTAGGGTAAGGGATGCATCAGGGGTGTATTGGGTGTGGCAGTTGTTCACGATGTATGCACACTGCCCCTGCCGATGTTTGGTTCCTCTGCAGCCATGTAGCATCACCATGGGACACGACATGCAGCTGTGTACACCTGAATAGATGGTCTGACTGGTTGACAGTCATCAGTGATGGGATAGTGGATTGTGATGATGGCATCAATGTGTGTAACACTGCCCTCGGACACATACGGTTTGCATTGGCTTGACATGGTGTGGGACTTCTACATCAGCGGATCAATGGTGTATGGCAGTCTCTCCGTGAGCAGCTGTGGGTGTTTAGCTGGTGCCCGACAATTGTGTGCCAGTTCCATGGCTATCATGCATTTGTGCTGCAGAAGGGGGGTGCCAGTGTTGGACCCACATGTTACTCCACATGAAGTGTTCATGTGTACTTCAAGTTGCCTCTGCAATCCCGAAAACATGACTAATAAAGGTGTCCCTATGCCTCCAAGGTGCCTCTTCTCAGTCAATGCTGGTGTGTTGCCACGGTGCATCCAGCATGTCTGGCATGGTTTTCCCGGATAGTGGCTATGTGTCTATGTGTCGAGTAGCAAGATGCAAGCTGTGTGTGTGGGCTGAGACTGTGTATTGGGCATGATGTCCATGACTGTGTGGGTATTGTGACATGTGCCATCCCCATGCATCCAACGTTGGCCAGGCCCCCATTCTCTGCATCCACCGGACTCAAGCTTGCAGGACATGGTTCTGCCACCTGTCTACACATACCTGGGTGCCCCCCAGGACACTGGACTGGATCCCTGACCTCTGCGCATGACTGTTGCTGTACTCAATGTGTCTGTCAGCACGGTTGTGCGGCCACCCCCTCAGCTGGTTGGGCCCATCACAGGTGTGTTTGGTGCTCCATGTCTGTCTTGCCTAATACACTGTGACCCGTGTGTCCTGTGCCAGACTCAGGCCCCAGGGTGTGGATGGTTGAAGTCAAAAGATAACTCAGGCATGTTTAGACTTTACAAGACACATGTAAGGTAATAATGCAACCAGCAGGCATCTTCTCTTCATGGTGTGATTTTTTATTTTTGTGGGGGGGGTGGGGGGGGGGGTATGACGTGAGGGGCTTTCCGGGAGTTTGGAATCCAAAGTTCAGTAGGGGAGTTGGTGTCCTTGCCATTGGAAATCCTCTGAGTCCATGCCACAGTCTTTGTCAACATTGGTCTGACAGTGACCAGCAAGGCCATGTGGCAGAGAATGTCTCTTGATGCTGTGATGCTGTTGCTCCAGTGGGCCAGGTGCCAGGCCAGGTGTCCTGGGAGATGGTGATGTAGCGCCGACCTTCACGGTCCTTTCCGTGGACGACCCGGCCTCCTGCGGGGACCCTCAGAAGCAGGCCGTGACGATGTTTGGGATGCTCCATCGGATGTTTCCTCCTCCTCCTGATCCCTCCCTGTGGGTGGTGATGTTCTACGCCTTCTGGCACAGGGAGGGTTGCCCATGTTGTCGGCCATCCGACGGAGTGTATTGTGAATCCCCTGGAACACCGTCACTTGCTCAGCCTGTCTGTCCTCCATCCTCCGTTGGTGTTGCAGTAGACAGGCATGTTGCTGGGCCTGCTGGGTCTTTATCTCATCGAGGGTCCCCTTGATCTCATTGAGGGTGGACACAACCTGGGCCATGCCCGTGGTGTCCTGCCGGTATGTGTCCAGGATGTTACGGACATGGGAATATACCGGTTCCCCAGCCAACTGGTCAGGCTGGCGCCTCCGCCGTCCTCCACTCCCACCACCCCTGCCCACTTGCACCTGGCCTGCCCTTGTGGGCACATCGGGTCTCCGGGACCCCTGAGGGGTGGCATTGGCGTTGTCGCCTGCCTCCTCCTGGGTGCCCGGGACACCGTGTCCCTCCTGGCCAGCCTGGCTGCTTTGTGGTGGTGGGGCAGGGATCCTGGGTGTCTCCTGGGATGTGGCAGGAGTGGGGTGGTGGTTGGCCCCGTTGTACCTGACGCAGGTGCTGCAGGTGGTTGGACACCAGAGGGGCCAGATTGGTCGGGGTCGTCCACAGAGTGGTGAGAGTCGTCACTGCCGGTGGG
The DNA here is from genome assembly GCF_964204655.1 of Triturus cristatus. NCBI lineage: Eukaryota > Metazoa > Chordata > Amphibia > Caudata > Salamandridae > Triturus > Triturus cristatus. Next base: position 740,228,638 of record NC_140585.1, read on the forward strand.
ATCGGGCTCCCGCAGATCCGGGTCCTGTGAGTCTTCCCCCCCAGTGTTGGGGGGTGAACCACGAGGTTGACCTGTGTGTGAGAGAGACAATGTTAATTTTGGTCCATGCAACATCCATGTTTCATCAGTTTCAAAGTTGGCACATTTCCTCTTGGAATTAGGATTTGTCTTGCATTCCACTCACAGTGCACTTGTGCATGGGTGTGTCCCTTGGGCACCACTTTGGCCCCTTTAACTATGTGTGGCACAGTCTTACATGCTGCGTCAAGTGTGACTGCAGTCAGCAGTGGAGTGGGCAGGTGTGGCGAGCCATGCATTGGCACCTTCTGTGTAGCACTGTACATGTGCACATGGAGTGGATCCACACACTTATATAATGCAGGTAGCTGTCGTTGTGCTCGTGAACAGGTTGTGACATGGCCCTGTGTTTTGCCATGGAGAAGAGGGGGGGTTCTGGCACTGGCCACCCTTGGCTACATGCACGCAGTCTACCGGCTGACGAGCAGACATTCCCACACACCACACGGCTGATTTGCTCTCCCTGTGTCTCCCTCCCTCTCTGTCCCCCTCTCCCTCCCTCTGTGTGTCAGCCTCCTCCCTCTGTCCGTGTCCCTGTGTCTCCCTCCCTCTCTGTCCCCCTCTCCCTCCCTCTGTGTGTCAGCCTCCTCCCTCTGTCCGTGTCCCTGTGTCTCCCTCCCTCTCTGTCCCCCTCTCCCTCCCTCCGTGTGTCAGCCTCCTCCCTCTGTCCGTGTCCCTGTGTCTCCCTCCCTCTCTGTCCCCCTCTCCCTCCCTCTGTGTGTCAGCCTCCTCCCTCTGTCCGTGTCCCTGTGTCTCCCTCCCTCTCTGTCCCCCTCTCCCTCCCTCTGTGTGTCAGCCTCCTCCCTCTGTCCGTGTCCCTGTGTCTCCCTCCCTCTCTGTCCCCCTCTCCCTCCCTCCGTGTGTCAGCCTCCTCCCTCTGTCCGTGTCCCTGTGTCTCCCTCCCTCTCTGTCCCCCTCTCCCTCCCTCCGTGTGTCAGCCTCCTCCCTCTGTCCGTGTCCCTGTGTCTCCCTCCCTCTCTGTCCCCCTCTCCCTCCCTCTGTGTGTCAGCCTCCTCCCTCTGTCCGTGTCCCTGTGTCTCCCTCCCTCTCTGTCCCCCTCTCCCTCCCTCTGTGTGTCAGCCTCCTCCCTCTGTCCGTCTCCCTGTGTCTCCCTCCCTCTCTGTCCCCCTCTCCCTCCCTCCATGTGTCAGCCTCCTCCCTCTGTCCGTCTCCCTGTGTCTCCCTCCCTCTCTGTCCCCCTCTCCCTCCCTCCGTGTGTCAGCCTCCTCCCTCTGTCCATCTCCCTGTGTCTCCCTCCCTCTCTGTCTCCCTCTCCCTCCCTCTCTGTCCCCCTCTCCCTCCCTCTGTGTGTCACCCTCTGTCACCTCAGCCCAGCTTCCTGGGCACACACTGTTAGCAGATCTTTGAATGGCCCTTGGCTTGTTGATGTGAGTTTGTTTCTGATAACCAGGCACCCATTGGGTGTAGTGTGTGTCTCTGCGCTGCTGCTGTGGTGGTGTGTGCTGCCACTCTTTCACAATGTTGGCTGTTCATTAGCTGCTGTCATGTGCAAAACAGTGCCTTCACCCCCATGTGTTGATGCAAGGTGTCCGCCATTTGCTGGCGAGTCTTTCCTGTGTGGGGACACAGTGTTTGTCTGGCTGTGACCTAGGCCATATGGGCAGAGGGCATGGTTGTCTGCTTCTGAGTTGCACTATGTGAATTTTGGGGCCCACCCTCCCGCCATCTGGGTTACCGTGTCATGTGTTGGTGTCTTCTGTGGCCTGTGACTTGACATTGTCCAGCTGGGTGCATGGGGCATGGTGGCGGCAGTGGCATGTGCGTGTTCATGGAGTGTGGTTGAGTCATGCGATAGCTTGGGGTGGTTGCGTGCCTGTTAGTGATTTTGGTTGTGGATGACGTTCCCCCCATGTGAGGTGCGTTGTTTGTGTACTCACCCGGGTCTCGGAGTCCTCCTAATCCTTCGACTGCCTCCACCGGCTGTATGGCCATCACCCTCTCCTCCCAGGGCTGGTAGTGTACGGGTCTGCGGGACGGCCCTCCTCCAGTGGCGTTGGCCTGGTTGTGTTCCTCCAGCATCTTGGCTCGGACCCTCCTCCGCAGATCGTACCACCTGGCTTGGCATTCATGCCTGGTCCTTCTGGTGTCCGCAACAGCATTCACAGCATCGACGATGGTCTGCCACATGGTTGTTTTTGCTGCCATGCTGGTCTGTCTGACCAATGTTCCAAAGAGCTGTGGCTCGACTCTGAGGATTTCATCGACAAGGACCTCCAACTCTCGGTTACTGAACTTTGGATTCTTGGTAGTGGGCATGGTGAGGGGTGTGGGTGTGGATGGTGGGGGGTGTGTGTGGATGGTTGTGGGTGTGTGGGTGTGGTTGTGCAGGTGTGTGTGTGTGTGTGAATGTGATGAGGGGGTGTTTGTGAAGGTGGTTGTGTGAAGGTGTGCAAGTGTAAGGTGTGGTGAAGCTTGTAGTGTGGTGCTGTAGGTTGTCTGTGGTGTCTGGCAGCAGTGAGTCTGTTGCAAAGGCTCATGGTTTGTGTGTGTGGGCCCTTTTTATTGGTCCATTGGTGGGTGTGGCTGTGTTTGAAGTTTGGGTGGGTGTGTTATAAGGAGTGGTGGTGTTTTGGGCCTCTGTTTGTTTTTGGCAGTTGCAGGTCAGTGAATGTGTTTTTTTAGTGGTTGTTGGACATGTTTTGTGGCTTTGTGCCATTCGAATGGTGTATTCTTGTGTTGTTTTGGTTTGTCCTGGTTGTGTACGTGCGTTTTTAACGTGTGTACGGTGTGTACATGGGCCATTTGGTTGTACGGTGCTGTCCTTGTGTGTGGCTTGGTACGACTCGTACATGCGGTTGTGATGTTGGGGCCTGGGGTGCGCTCCGTACTTAGGAGGTTGTGGTGGGGGTGCGACTCTGACGTACAGGGGTGTACATACAGGGGGGTACGACACGTACAGGGGTGGGGGTACGACTCGAACGTACAGGGGTGTACATACACGGGGGTAGGACACGTACAGGGGTGGGGGTATGACTCGAACGTACAGGGGTGTACATACACGGGGGTAGGACACGTACACGGGTGGGGGTAGGACTCGAACATACAGGGGTGTACATACACGGGGGTACGACCCGTACAGGGGTGGGGGTACGACTCGAACGTACAGGGGTGTACATACATGGGGGTAGGACACGTACAGGGGTGGGGGTACGACTCGAACGTACAGGGGTGTACATACACGGGGGTACGACACGTACAGGGGTGGGGGTACGACTCGAACGTACAGGGGTGTACATACACGGGGGTGGGTCACGTACAGGGGTGGGGGTAGGACTCGAACGTACAGGGGTGTACATACACGGGGGTACGACACGTACAGGGGTGGGGGTACGACTCGAACGTACAGGGGTGTACATACACGGGGGTAGGACACGTACACGGGTGGGGGTAGGACTCGAACGTACAGGGGTGTACATACACGGGGGTACGACACATACAGGGGTGGGGGTACGACTCGAACGTACAGGGGTGTACATACACGGGGGTAGGACATGTACAGGGGTGGGGGTACGACTCGAACGTACAGGGGTGTACATACACGGGGGTACGACACGTACAGGGGTGGGGGTACGACTCGAACGTACAGGGGTTTACATACACGGGGGTAGGACACGTACACGGGTGGGGGTATGACTCGAACGTACAGGGGTGTACATACACGGGGGTACGACACGTACAGGGGTGGGGGTACGACTCGAACGTACAGGGGTGTACATACACAGGGGTACGACATGTACAGGGGTGGGGGTACGACTCGAACGTACAGGGGTGTACATACACGGGGGTAGGACACGTACACGGGTGGGGGTAGGACTCGAACGTACAGGGGTGTACATACACGGGGGTACGACACGTACAGGGGTGGGGGTACGACTCGAACGTACAGGGGTGTACATACACGGGGGTAGGACACGTACAGGGGTGGGGGTAGGACTCGAACGTACAGGGGTGTACATACACGGGGGTAGGACACGTACAGGGGTGGGGGTATGACTCGTACGTACAGGGGTGTACATACACAGGTGGGGGTTCGACACGTACACGGGTGTACATACAGGGGGGGGTGTACATTAACGGGGAGTACGACTCGAACGTATGGGTGCTGGGGGGAGTGTTGGGCGCGTATGCGGGCACATGTCTCCATGGTTGCAATGGGAGTTCGGTGCGGACGGTGTTTTTACCATACGGTTGTGAGATTGGACGCACGGGTTGGATCGTGATTCCTCGGTCGGACACATTTTCCGACCCGAGGACGTGTGGGGAAATATTCCGAATGCGGTTCGTATGGACTTTTTACCATGCGAATCGTGATTGCCAGTTTGTACGGCACTTGTACGATTCGTACGGTAAAAAGACCGGATACGAGTCGTACGGGGAATTTTTTTACCGGATCGTAATTGGCACCTATGTGTCTTTTTTTGATCATTTTAAATATGTCACAAATCTTTTACATTTGTTCTTTGTTTGTATCTCATTGCATTCTTCTCTCTGATGAATTTGACATGTACTTGCCTTGATTTCTGTATAGGATTATTCAGTTCTCGTGTATTACCATATTTGGACTGCCCCTTATCATTTACTATTTGTCTCCAGGAACGAGCGGCATCTTCGGCCAAATGATTGCCTTTTTTGCACCAAGTAGCACCAGTCACTTTATGTCCATCTAGTACTGTCACATTAATGCACTTTAATAGACTAGCTATTTGAATTTAGAGTTGGACTATTGTTGGAATATGAAATTTATTTTTATATTGTTTTTTTTTATTATAGTACGGTGAGCACTTTATGAGCAATATAACGATGGAGGACATACTGTCAATTGACACCTAGTAAAGAGATGTATTGAAATATTTTATCTGTATAACTATTGGCATTTGGGCCCTGAATCTCGAGTTTCAATGTAGCACAATCTATGCATTTGCTAAAATGACTATGTATTATCGAAATGTGTTTACATTGTATTTGACGGACAATCAGTATGTCTTCTATGTTTGTTGAAAATTTACGAGCACTGGCACTTTAAAAATGGGTTTGCCCAAGCGCGTGGTCAGGTGATCAAGGCCGCTTGGACGGCCGAAACGCGTCTTGACATCGATGGGGAAATAAATTAATAAAACTGTTTGGCACTTCAAGAGGTCTACGCCCGTGATTCCCATAAGGGAGCTACATTACGAGTTGTTTTGAATATATATATATATATACACACACACACACATACACACAAACATATATATATATATGTTTGAAACAAAAAACTATGATTAGGAGAATGCATGTATGTTTATGCATTAGATAGATACTCATCTGGGCATGTAAATATGGCAATGTGCCTGCTGAGGTATCCATGTACTTAAGATTATGCCCTGCAGAAGGAGATAATTCCCATGCAGTTATGCAACTTCATGCCATGCACAGCCTTACACAGCTTGGGGCCCTGAGTCCAACCCCTAAACAGGTAGCCAACCCCCTCTGCATACAGCAACAGGCCCTGTAGCCAACCCCGCGCAGTCAAGCAACCCCACGCCTTCGGCCATGCACAGCATGCGGATGGCCACAGGGCCTAACCTGAGGCCAGGTCCTGAGTATAACCCCACACACAGGCAGCCAACTCTCCCACCGGAGAAGGGGGTTGTGTGGCTCCCTCCACAAGCATCTATTGGCCCCTGGGGGCCCCATCTCTCAGAGTCTTTTTTTAAATAAGAAGGGGAGGGGGCACACACTCCTCCTCCCCAAACCACTGTTGGGGCAAAAAATGCATTATTAGGAGAGAGGGGCACATGCCCTCCCAGCCCAAATGGGCCCCAGGGACCCCATCCCTGAGGCCACACTTTAATTATGGGGAGGGGGCGTTTTGCTCCCCTTGAGCCTTAAAAGGCTCTGGGGACCCAGTCCCACAGAGCAAAATACATCCCTGTTAGGGGAGGGGGCATGTACACCCTCCCCCCAAGCTCAAATGGAACTGGGGAATTGCATTCCCTGGGGACACATTTTAATTAAAAGTGAGTAGAGCACGTGGCCCTCCCAAACCTTAGCAGGCCTTAAAATTCCTTACTATTGGAGGGGAGGTTGGGTGGCACCCCTCCCCAAATTCACATGAGTCTCAGGGACCCCACCCCCAGCCCAAGTATAACATTGGAGGTATGGGGGGGAGCCCCAGGGCTCCTGTGGCCACAGTCGACTCCCACACTGGAGCTTCACATTGCTCCCAACAGAAGGGAGCAGTCACAATTTCCCTGCCCATGAGGGTAGGTAAAAAGAAGTGTGCTCCCACATTGCAGGAGCATTTTCAAAGATCCTGCCAGATGGAAGCACACTTCTTTCCCTGCCGTGGTCCTGTAGGCAAGGAAAACTATTGTGTTCTGGGGATGGGCTCCCTGAAATACAGTTAAAGAGCTGGCCCTAGGGAATGCGGTCCCTGGGGCCTTGTAAGGATCGGGGAGTGGGCCATGTCCCGCCCTCCACCCTCCCCTCTACTTATTGTTTGGCTTAAGGGCCCATTTGGGCTCAGGAGGGGAGCTGTGTGGCCCTCTACCCTATAGATAACATTTTAGCAGGAGGATGGTATCCATGGCGCCACAACAGGCTTAGGGAGGGGAGCGTGATGCCTGATTACTTTTCCCTGCCCTGCCCTGCCCCCTTATGTTTTTGTAAAATAAAATTGCAGGACAAGGGACCGAGCCTTGCAAAGCCTGCCAGCAACATTTTTCTTCATGTTCATTGGAACACTGCTAACCAGACCCCAGAGCCATAGCTGTGACCCCTAAAACATGTCAAATTGTTTACACTCCTGATTGGCATATTTAACTTACCTATTGGATCCTAGTTTATGGTACAAAAGTGTACCCAGGGCCTGTAAGTTAAATATCACTAGTGGACTGCAGCAAATATTGCTCCACCACTAAAGTGACAATGCAAATCATGTCTCCAGGCCTGCCCATGCAGCCTGGATATGCAGTGTGTTAAAACTACCAATTCAAACTTGTAAAATAAACTTCTTGTCAGGCTTAAAGCATGCTTTTTAATACTGATAAGTCACCACTAAAATTGGCCCTAAAGACCCACAGGGCAGAGAGCATGCTAATTAGAAAGTTGTACATGTATATTATATGTTATACATGTCTTGGTAGCTTTTCCATAGAAAAGCACTGGGTTACATTATAACACCGTATAATGCTTGACTTCAGTTTGAGAGTAGCTAGAAAAATGATCCAATGTTTCCTTTTTTTAGTAATTTAAAATACAACTGACTGACCTTCGGAATTTACATTACTATTTTGAAAATTACATTGTTAGAAGGTTTTAATTTTCCTGCCTTAGACAAATGTCTTTCTTACAGTGTTCGGTGTCACCCAGGAGCTGAATGGCTCCTTGATTAGGTGTGAAGTGTCTCCCAGAGCGGAGACAGAGGGAGAATAGTTGACCATCGCCTAACAGGAAGGCCATCTGAGCTGTGTCCAGGAATTTCATTTACTTCAAAGGATACCCTCCCTGTCATAGGCATATGTATCTCACACCTGAGCATGCTCCTACTATTGTCATGCTAGCCAGCAAGGCATCAATCTCAGTGGGAGAGAAGCTGCCCCAAGAACCAGTTTTGAGTGACTCCAAGGGAATGTTTGCCCACTATCATAGTCACGCCTCTAGATGGGCACAGAAAGTAAGTTCTGCACAGGGGAGGAAAGGTTCTGCCATGTTGGTTTTAGGTCAACTGGGGCACTGTGGGATAGGTAGGTTACAGAAAGAAATTTAGGAAAGGCCCTAAAAGTGGATAGGGCCACCACTAGAACTTTTTAGCCCATTGGGTAGGGAGTGGCAGGAGTTTCCCCTGCCCACAGGCTGGCAATGGGAATAAATGTGGCACCCCCAGTGCCCTCTTCAGAACACTTCTAGACCTGTGGAAGACAAAAGAAGGACTGCACCTGCTGTTGTGATCTGTAAGGAGAACCCTAAGGGCTGGACCTGCTCTTGCTTTTCCCCAGGACCAAGACCAAGACATTGACCTCCAGTTAAGCTGCAGGGATACAGAAGCTGCAAGAAGCCCCCATCCTGAAGACCTTAGCTGAACAGTTCCAATTGGACCTATCCTGGACCCTACTGTGGCTTCTACTGGAGTGAGTCCTGGCATTTAAGTGGTGTTCCTATGGTCCTCGGGCCCTTAGATATATGTCAGGGTGCATTACTCCTGCCTAGCTCCAAATTGTGGGACATAGAAACGCTTTCTAAACTTTTTGTCTGGGGAACGAACCGACAAACAATCAGGACAAACCAGCCAAGTCAATCTGACGAAGGTACGTAGCCAAGGATTCAGGTTACTCTTGCTCTGAGCTTTTCTGCAGCAGTAAATCCTGTTCAGCTGGACATTGCGGAAAATAAATCTTGCCTTGTGAAGCCCTCTTGGGTGAAAGCTTCCAGCTTTGCCCCACTGGAGGAATCTGTGCTCCAAAAATGTGACTAAGTCTGAGTGTAGAAATCTTCAATGGGCGAAAGCGCTACAAGTATCCGGCAGGTGACGAACCTTCCTTGGCCACAAATTAAAAATTTCTTCTGCTCAAAGCTTTCTTTCCAAATGTCAACTGCTTCTTTGTAACTTCGTTCGATGGCTATCCGGCCACGTGGAACTCATCTCAGCCACAGACTGCTCCAACTGGGACGAACCTGGTCTGTATATTTGACCCTTGCTTCATTGTGGCTGGCTTTGAACCTTACCCCATCCCAGTGAAGCATGATCAGGTGTGTGCGGTTGGCGCTTTGCTCTTTTAGGTGTTATTTATATCCCTTAAAGGATTTTTGTTGTTTTGGTGTCTTTTTGATCATGAAAATATTCTCAAGTTTTATAAATTGGAGCTGAATTGTTATTGTATTGTGTTTTTGACTTTTCAACTGCCTTGGTACTTCTGAATGCTCTACACATATTTGCTCTGTGCTATAGCTACATGGAGTTAGGCTCAGGTTTACATTTCTGAAACTTTTACTGAACCTAATGAGAACAGGGCCATTTTTTTATTTGGATAGACTACCAACCACTCCAACTAATAATCCCCTTTCTCACACCATACAAATAAGGACCACAACAACACGAGGGATGCCACAGGGCAGGCTTCACCCTCATGGTGCCCCATATTGCATTGCATTGCTGAGTGACTCACTCCCTCTCCCCTCTTTGCATAAATTCCGTTTCAAAGCCACCACTTTTCAAGTAAACAATACATTGTGCCTTTCATTGAAAGATCACAGCACGTTTCTTGTGCACTCCAGCTGCACGCCATGCTAATATTCTCTTTTCCATCCTGTCCCATAGCTCTTTTTAGGTCTTGCGTGGGCGTTGCAGTGCAAAGCGCTGCTCCGCCTCAGCGAGAGATTTTGTAGGAGAGGACTTTCAGAAAAGGGCTTTAAGCCCCGGCCCTCATTTCCATTGGCTGGCGTCACCGTTTATGGTAAACGGTGGCCTGCCATTGGAAATGAGCTTTCTGGGTTGCCTCCCTTTCGCTTTTTTGTCCGGCCCAACCGGACTGGCTCTCCTGCTTCATGGCTGTCGTGAAGCAGTTTCTTATCGCACAGGCGTGTTATGTAAACAAGCCCTGCGATCCATGGCGCAGCGAGTTTATTTTTGCATCCGTGATGCAAAAATAAACAGCGGCTGCCTGGCGAACGCTTGTTTTGCATCTTGCAAGCTTCAGGCACGTAGACTGCAAGAGGAGATGGCTCCTGCAGTGCTTAATTTGTGCCGGTGCTTTCTGGTGCCCAGCAACGGCACTTATTTTCAGGGCCGGGTCTAAATTATTAAAAAATAAAACAACTAAAATAATTTACCTTCAACTGCTGCTGCCGGCCGCCGCCTCAATGCTTCTGATGTAGCGTTTAAAAGGTTGAAAATTGTAGGGGTGCGTTATATTCACTGTTAGTTGGCACCCGTATATAATTAAATGTGTACTCAGGTATTTTGTGTGCGAAACGCTTAAGAAATGTATAAGGTATCGATTTAGTTTAGAAGTGTTAGCAATGTATGAGCATATTGTGAATGTTTTAGAGAAATGCATAGATTTAGTTTATAGGAACGCACTGTGAAGTTAACGCGTAACCCAGAAAATGTTCAGGCAGATTGCGCAAAGCATACATGAAAGGGAAGACGTAAACGTCAATAGTGTGATTTAGACATGTTTGTGTAACCAAAGTAGTGGCCAGAATTCACATATATCGTTAAGGAGAAAGGCCTGTTATTTTCTTATGTTAGCTGAGGGCAATAGGCCGAAAGGATTTATTCCAGTAGAGGTTTTAGGCTGTAGTAAATTGCAAAGTTAAAAGATGTGAAGTATGTCTGCATTCCATGATCTCACTCCAGGTGCAAGGACAGTTGCTTCGTTAGTAGAGAAGTTCTTTGTTCACGAATTGACTTATGTAGTTAAAGCCAGACATGGGAGTGCATTGGAATGTGCCAATCGTAACTCCTAGTGCGGATGGTGTCTGGGACTCAAGGCCAAGCTGATGGATGATGGAACTGGACAGCGTTCAATGGAAAATTACTGAAAGACGACCCGGCTGGAGAGGAGGTGCAAAAGGGTGTGTTCTGGGATTTGGGGTTCTGTATTAGGGAAAGCGCCCCGAGGGTGGAGGCAGAACAGAGCAGCCCAGAGCAGAGAAGAGTTAGGCGAGGAGCTAGAGGGGGCATTTTATAGATCAAGCTCTCCAAGTAAAGACTTCTTAGGAAGTTTCACTCTGACACCTTTTCTCGATTTGAGGGTCTCAAGGGATTGCTAAGTAGGGATGACATCTAGCACAGAGCAGGGACAGAGATGGTATGGTCCAGTGTCCCTAATATCGACATTGGCTTGGTAGTTTTCTACCTCATGCTTTTAGAAATTGTGCTTTTAGTTATTTTTAGTCGTATGCGGATTCTTCGTAGAGTAGCATTTGTGTTAGTGACTATGTACTTGTTGTGCCTCGTATTGAGGAGTTTGTATCTTCAAATTTTTATGTTGATAATAAAAGCCAGAGAGCCAAGAGATTAAGTCTCGAGTCCTTGATTATGACAATTTGTGGACAGCATTCTTCGATAATTGTGTTCATTCCCTCCACGCTATTGGGCAAGTAAAAAGTTCCATCCGACCAGAGTGGGTTCTTGTAGATAATTGGCGGATACGAAAATGGGCCTGAGCAGTTGGTAGCAGAGGATGGTTACTTCCGATAGCGGGGGACGATTAGATTAGATAAGGATAAGTGATCCTTGAGGCCCATAGACGATAAGTGATGGTGAATCATCAGATGGTGAGCGGGAGACGACGGCGGCAGATGAACATCGACGGCGAGTAGCAGTGCGGCAGGAAGCAGCAGTTCCAGGAGTGAGTATGAACAAAACGAGATGTTGTAGATTGCGGTGTTGATTTGTTGTGTGATGTCTTGCGGAGTTGGTGTGTATGTTGAGTGATTGTGAGATCAGGCTGTGAGCGCGCGCAGCCCGGGAGTTGTGGTGTAGAAGACAACTGAGATAGATTTTGTTGACCACCCAAAGGAGATCGTGAGGTACCATCGATCACCTGGACCGAGATAGGGGGAGCGAACGTGTGTGCGTATGGCAACTTAACGCTGGTCGTGGGTTGTGGCGTGTGGATCGGAGTGTTAGTAACCTATCAGTGGCGATCTGTCTGGCCGGACGGGGGCAGACGGTCGCCAATCGAGGTCAGCAAGGTCGAGAGACTGTGAACGAACAGTCAGAGGCTGTGGACGGACAGCCAGAGAAGTAACTTAATCGGTTATTTCAGTGTACGAATGGGACGAGAGTAGGCGTGAGACGTGTCTGGTGTAGGGAGCTGCTGCGAATGAAGGAAGGTGACGTCAGAGGGTGTCGCGCTGTGATAGGCCGGTTGGTGTGAGTCGCGCTGTTATTGGAGGAGTTAAGAGCAAGAAGTAAACAGAGCGCGAGATCGAACTTGTTCGTCATGAAGTGTCTTAGGGTTTTGCGAGAATTGTGTAGAGGCGACAAGCATGTGGTTACTCGGAAGGGAGAAGAAGCCCCTCCCGAGGATACCCCAGCACATTATATGGCAAAGAATGTGGGATTACATACCATAGTTTGGATCGAGAATTGGCATAAGATTACACAAAGAGTAGGGAAACTAGCTTTCCCGAGGTATGGCTCATTCAGACTAGCGGTGCTGTATCAGCTGAAGTCTGTGATGGCGTCTTTAAGACCCTTGCCAAGGCCAACACAGTTCGAAGCACTACATGCGTGGATTAGAGCAGCGCATGATAAAGAAAAGGGAAGGAATCAGGAAAGGGTGAGAAAATCGATCAGGGCATTCCAGGATGCCAAGTGGGATGCAGCGGGGAAAAGATGGAGAGTGCAGGCAATTGAGGAAGAGAAACTGTATCCCTTATTAATAGACTCGACGGGGATAAGGCATGTGAAGGCACAGGAGGAGGAAAGTGATTCTGATGATGGAGTATTGGAAAGAATGTTGGAGGAGAGACCACCTCCTTACAACCCAGAAGAGTCAGAGGACAGGTGGGGTGAGAGAGGGGAAACTAGAAGGGTAACAATTCAACTCGAGACTCGAGTAGAAGGGATGGTCTCGTTTGGAACAGGGAGTTCGCGGAGTCAGTCCGAGGCTAGTGGGAGGATCGAGAGAGAGATGAGGTTACCGGATGCTCTGAGGGTACCGGTTACCATTGGACCAATTGTGTCGATTTATAGTCCAGAATCGGAGGAAATGGAGAGGTCCAAACGGGTAGCTGAAAAAACGAGGAGGGAAAGCGAGGAAAGTGGGTCGGAGGGCGCAACGGCCCGACCTCCAAGCCCTGTACAATGGAGTACACCATTGGTAGCGGTGTCAGATACATCTAGGGGCGAAGAGGAACAGAGACCAGTGAGGCCGAGAAATAGGATGGAGTCGAAATCAGATTTAAGGTCGTGGGTACCATCAGAGAGGCATCAGAACCCAAATGTGGTGCAATCGGAGAGAGATCGGGCTAATTTCATGAGTCGTTCTGCTCTTATGGAAGCACCAGAAGAGAGTAGAGAGAAGGAACCAGAATGTGAATATGATGAGAGACATGGAGCAAGTTGTCAGGTGTTGAGAGGAGCCTTGAAAGCAGGGATGATAGATATAGTAAGGCTCAAGGCAGAGGTAGATGAAATAATATATGGAAGTCTACCTCTTGAGAGAATAGTAACATACAACCCGGATGAGCTGTTCTTCGTAGCGAAAGATGTGACTCGTAAAGCACGAATTGCACACGAGAAATTAAGGGGATTGGCGAAGGAATATGAGGTGGATTTATCCAAGACTTGGACGTTGCAAGGAAGTCATAGGATGCATTATACTGAGCGAGAGTTGGAGGAGAAAAGGGTTGTTGGATTAAGGTCACATACCAGAGAACTGATTCTAGCCATGCGAGTATGGCTGATGCTTGATAAATGGGAGCAGAAATGGTCTAAGAAGAAGAGCTCTAAGGGAGCGGAAGGAGGAACTCCGGGTGGGGGGTTGACACTGGCAAAGACCTTCCCTTTGAGGGAAGTGGCGAATGGGGGATATGTGCATGTACCATGGAGTAGGGGTGATTTGGCATCATTTACGAATGATTTTCCCAGGCTCAGGGAGAAGCCTGCAGAGTGGTACAAGCAAGTTGAGCGCTTTGTTAAGATTTCGAAGGTATTATGGATCGATCTGAATACCTTATTTGATATCGTGGTTCCGGGAGATTTGTGGAATGCATGCAAGGTTGCTGTTGATTGGCCAGACTATGAGCCTGATAGGAACTCGATTACGAATGGTCCGTCACCAGTGGTGATGAGGCTGTATGATAAAGTAATCACTTGGTTGAAATCGAAGGTTTCACCCCAAGACATTGATTGGGGGAAAATAGACAGGACAGTGCAGGAACCAAAGGAGACAGTACATGAGTTTTATGAGAGACTCTTAAAGGCTTTTAAGCAGTACAGTGGCCTAGACGAGCTGGAGACGAAGGATATGGGACAGTTTGTTTCTAAGTTTGTGTTGGGTTTGAAGCCAGAGGTTAGTCTCATGATACAGCAGCATTTGATCTGTTGGCAGAATAAGCCCGTGGATGAGATCTTACGGTACGCCAGGTACTGCACGGACAAGATTGAATCGAAACATAAAAAGCTAAAGGACAATTTGTTGTTTATTCAGATGTAAGCCGCGCAGGGACCGCCGAATGGGGGACCAGTGGTAAGGAGACAGGGAAACTATCAAGTAGGAAATCCGACCGTACAGGGGCAGGGGAGGCCAAGGCCTATAGACCCTAGGACTGGCATGGATGTAGCGATACTGAAAAGGACGACTGCTTGCCACCAGTGTCACCAGGTGGGACACTGGAGACGCGAGTGTCCGCTGAACCCCTGGAATCAGCCACAGACGGAGGGAGGAGTAGTTCAGGTCCCTGGGGCGGAACAGGTACAGACGGTGACTACACCGAGAATGATGAAAGGGGGGACAGGCGTCCCGCAGGTGCAGGTTCCCCAGCCACCTAGGGTACAGAACATACAGCAGGGAGCTCGAACTTATTTGCAGATGCCCATGTTTGAAGTAAGCGAGGAGAAGGATACAGATTTGCTGGCCCGGTTGAGTTTAAGCCAAGACGATGACTGCATACTTAGGGCTATCTTAGAGGTAGATCAGAGAGGACCCTTTGTGGAAGCAGAGCTTGACGGACACCCTACTACCTTTTTGGTCGATACGGGGGCTACTAGGTCGACTATAAGATCGACAGTAGTTCCGGGTGTAGCCCTTTCTGGGGAAAGTATACAGGTTGTTGGGGTGGCGAATAAGAGGCTAGTTAGCCCTTTGACAGAACCGATTCCAGTTAGGATAGGAAATTTTAGGGATCGACACCAGTTCGTGGTGTGCGATTCTAGTCCTGTTTGTTTATTGGGGAGAGACTTGTTGTGCAAGCTCAATTGCACAATTTACTGTACCCCGAAAGGAGTAGAGGTACAGACAAGGGATGATGACGCGACCTTTAAGGTTGCGAATCAGCGGGTGTGTGTGGAAATGTACCCAGCTTTGACAGTGGAGGAGCTTCCACTTGATTTGAGGACTCAGTGTCCATCGACGTGTGGGACCTAAGTGGAGAAGAGATTGGCTTAGTCAGGGGAGTAGATCCGGTGAGGATACAGATCATGCCAAATGCGGAGTTCCCGAGGACACCTCAATATAAGTTATCTCCTGAGACGATTGCAGGGATTAAACCTGTGATCGAGTCCATGATTAAGCAGGGAATACTGATGGAAATCATGGGTAGCCCATGCAACTCGCCCATTATGGGACTGCAGAAACCAAGTGGGAAGTTCAGGATAGTGCAAGATATGCGAAAAATAAACGACATAGTTGTTCCATGTTGTCCAGTGGTACCGAATCCATCTGTGATCCTGTTTCAGATCCCATGTGAAGCTGAATGGTTCACAGTGATTGACTTGTGTCAAGCATTTTTTTCGATTCCCTTACACGAAGAGAGCAGATTTCTTTTTGCATTTAGACTAGAGAACCGTGTATTAACGTGGTGTCGTATCCCACAGGGGTATACAGAGAGTCCATCGATTTTTAATCAACTTTTGAAGAAAAACCTCGAAAGTCTCGTGTTGCCACAAAACTCTGTTTTAGTGCAATACATTGATGATCTGCTTGTTGCGTCGGAAACAGAAGACGCCTGCAGAACTGATACGATTGCGTTGTTGAATTTCCTGGGAGAAAATGGTCACAAGGTGTCCCCAAACAAGCTGCAATACTGTTTACCTGAGGTACAGTATTTGGGGCACCGAATTGAGAAGGGTAAAAGAAAGGTGTCTCCAGATCGCATTGATGCGATTCTGAGAATGCCAGTTCCCTCGACGCATAGGGAAGTTAGAATGTTTTTGGGAATGGTGGGCTATTGCCGCCAGTGGATCCCAAACTTTTCCTTCGAAGCGAAGCCTTTACAGCGGCTGACGCGAAAGGACGTAAGTGATCCGGTACCATGGGACGACGACTGCTTGAAATCATTTCTGAGGCTGAGAGAAGCCTTATGTAGCGCTCCTGCGTTGGGAATGCCAGATTACAACAAGGCATTCGAGTTATTCTGCTGCGAAAGAGAAGGTTGCGCATTAGCATTGTTAACTCAGAATCATGGAGGTGTCCGTAGACCAGTTGCCTATTTTTCAGCTACTTTAGATCCAGTAGCTTCTGCGTTGCCCGGATGTCTCAGATCCGTTTCTGCAACAGGTGTCAGCATCGAGAGATGTGAGAGCATTGTGATGGGTCATCCTCTTACTGTACATGTGCCACATTCCGTTGAACTGTTGATGACTAGGACTAAAACACAGCACCTCACGAATAATAGGCTGACTCGTTATGAGCAAGTCATCCTTGCAGCCGATAATGTGATATTGAAGAGGTGTGCCGTTTTATATCCTGCTACATTGTTACCTGTCCCAAATGTAGATGATGATGAAGATTGTGAGGACCATGACTGTCTCGATGTGACTGAACTATGCACCAAACCGAGACCAGACATTGTTGATGAACCGCTCCCAGTTTCGGATGAGATTTTCTTTGTGGACGGTTCATGTTTAAGAGACAGTGTCGGTCGATTGAGAGCAGCGTTTGCTGTATGTACCATCACGGGGGTGGTTGAAGCCGCTTGTCTAGAAGGAGTACACTCCGCGCAGGTGGCTGAGCTCATTGCTTTGACTCGTGCCTGTGTGGCAGCTGATAAGATCCGTGTAACAATTTACACGGATAGCCAATATGGGTTTGGTGTGGTTCATGACTTTGGACAGCTATGGTCCCAGAGAGGGTTCATGACGTCTTCAGGTTCACCCATTAGAAATGGTGACTATGTGCGAAAATTGCTTGAAGCATTGCAAGGTCCTGATGAAATTGCTGTTGTTAAATGTTCTGCACACACTAAGGGAAATGATTTTGTTTCGTTGGGTAATAATTATGCTGACGAAGTTGCTCGGTTTTGTGCAGAACAGGGATGCAATTACACGGAGAACCACATTGTGGAAACTGAAGAGAAAACGGTGTATGACCAGATGTTGGCAATGGCGGACTCATGGGAGGAACTGAAACAGCTTCAGTAAGGGGTTTCGGATCAGGAACGAGACAGCTGGATACGAGCTAGATGTGAGAAAGGAGATGTGGATATATGGGTTTCGAATGATGGACGAGCGGTGTTGCCAGAATGTTTGTTGAATCCTATGGCGAGGTTGATACATGGTGCTGTACATCTTGGTAGAGACGCAATGATGCGAGTGTTTCGCCAAACTTGGTACAACCCGAAGTTTCGAGCGGTGGCTGAAACTGTGTGCCAGAGGTGTGTCACTTGCCAACAGATGAATGTAGGAAAGAGGACAGCTGTGACGTTGAGTCACATAGGGAGGTCAGGTGGACCTTTCAATAGGATGCAGCTGGATTTCATTGAAATGCCGAAGTGTAATGGGTTGAGGTACATATTAGTCATAGTATGCGTCTTTTCCAGGTGGGTGGAGGCATACCCTACACGCAGATGTGACACACTCACGGTAGCAAAACTATTATTGAGAGAACTAATTCCGAGGTACGGTTTCCCGACCTCTTTTGAATCAGATAGAGGAACTCATTTTCACAGTGAAGTCATGAAGTTGCTTTGTGCCGCTCTAAATATAGATCAGAGGTTACATTGCAGCTATAGACCAGAAGCTTCAGAGATAGTGGAACAAGTAAATGGAACTTTAAAAGCTCGAATGGCGAAAGTGTGTTCGTCGACGTCCCTGAAATGGCCTGACGCATTACCCCCAGTTCTCATGAGCCTCCGAAGTGTGCCTGATAGAAGGACTGGATTGTCACCCCATGAGATCCTTATGGGGAGGGCGATGCGTTTGCCAGCAATACCTGCCACTGCTCTGATAAATATCACTGATGATATGATCCTGGACTATTGTAAAGGCCTTGCTGACGTGGTCCGTTCTGTGTCTCGGCAGGTGCAGACAGCAACGTTTCCAGCTGTGAGTGACCTGTGCCACGACCTATGTCCAGGCGATTGGGTCCTGGTTCGCAAGCACGTGAGGAAGAGTTGTCTGGATGCTAGGTGGCGAGGACCGTATCAAGTGATCCTCATCACGAATACAGCAGTAAAGTGTGGAGGTTTACCGAACTGGGTGCATGCTTCCCATACCCGTAGAGTTCCAGCACCCTTGGAAGATACAGCCCCTCTCGAGAACGAAAACCCAGCTGAGGTGGCAGAGCCATCTGAGAGGGTAAGTCAAGCTGTAAGGGTTACTGAAGCAGCTGGTGGTGCACTGAATCAAGCTGAAGGAGAACGTGAGAGAAGCACTGAACCAGAAACAGGGGAAGAAGTAAGAGGCGCAGTGGGCAGCGCTGAGTAGAGTCTTGCTGCAGGAGAGGAGATCAGTGCACAGGGTATCGTGGGAGAGACCGGAGGTGCCACAGAAGCAGAAAGGGTTTGGCCCGCGAGACAGAAATGGGTAAACCTGAGGTTGGCACCGAGCACAGATCTCGCACCAGTTTCGGAGGAGTCGGAAGCAGAATCGAGTGATGAGGAGCATCCTCAAGGTACTCTGAGAAGGTCAAAGAGAACTAGAGTGCCAAGTCAGAAGTACGCTTCACCGGAGTGGGCATATCCAGTGACTGATGCCAGGTTTACCGAGCACGGGAAGATTGAGGTCAATGACATTGGTCAGCAGTGCTCCGTTTCCGAGAGTGGAAGTGTTACTGAGAATTCCAGGATTGGAGATCGATGGAATCCTGACCATCAACATCCCGAATCCACCATTTCTAAGCATCATTCGTGGTCTGATCTTGGATACCTTGGATTTCCCGACGTTCACGGTTGTACCACCTCCACAAGAACTGACCATTCTTAAGCTTGAAATCTTGCAGGGGGTCCTAGAACTATTGGGACCAGCAGTTGTTCTGGACTGATTCAAGATTGTTGTAAATAAGAAAAAAGAAGATACCTAGGCCCGAGTGGAAGAAGAATAAAATTAGGGACCTTCCGTTGTAGAACGAAGAAAAGTCAGGGAGGCCTTCCAAAGTTCATAAAGACATTAATGAGAAAGAGACTTACCATTTCAGAGACTGTATTGAACATTGAGTACATTCCGAAGATGGAGAATCCTGGAAACACACATCGTAGGGCTAGGTTAATAGTAGGCACATTGGTAGGAGTAGTGATAGCCATTATATTTGCAGTAGTGATAAGTTCATACATGGTGGCCCACAAACAGGAGGGGGAGGTTCAGGGAACACCTACACCTACTACTCCAGGGCAGGGAGGTGTTACCATTTGAGATCAGAAAACATTAAAGTTAAAGGAGGATCGTAGGCTCCACATGGATTTGTCGAAGGGTGATTTTAAACTCAATGCTTATGCGAAGTTGTTGTACGAGTATGTTGATGCGATGAATGTGAAGGATTGCTATGTGTGTATGCAGCTGCCTGCTTCAGTAGATGAGGGTATCAAGTATCACCATCTCCCATTGACGTATGGGATTTCTTGTAGTTTGTTGCTTAGTTTATTTTACGACAGGAGGCAGTTCGAGTATTTCTTTTCAAATTTTGATACGGTACTTCCTGAAGTTCCAGCAATCAAGCATTTAAATAAGTACGACTATTATAAGAAAGAGGACAGACTCCTGAAGTATTTTAGACCAACTGCGAAGTTGGATACTGCGCATGCTCACAGGCATAACCATGACATGTGCATTGTCCGAGACGGAGAAGAAATTCATTGACCAGGTAGAGGACAGATATAGAAAGTTGACCAAGGCTTGAGACACCGGAGGTAGTTCAGTAGATTGGACTGATGAGGAGAAATCTCACAAGTCCAAGGGAAGCTATGGACCAATTGCATTAGATGAAGCGCAGAAAGGGAATTTGTGTATTGGACGTCCTCAATCAGCTACTGAGAAGGTTGCAGTAGGACATAGCACCTGTTCCCAGACCTTCACAATGGAGACTTCTGTTAAGGACTTTATGCAAGGTGCCGTACAAGTGATTCCGACAGTGTATTATGTATGTGGGAAGAATGCTTATGTAAGATTGCCTGCAAATTGGTATGGCATATGTTATTTGGCTATTATATTCCCGAAGATTTATCACACGGAGGACTTGGAGCTGCTAGAGACGAGACAACATTCTAGAAGACGTAGGACTGTAAATGCAGGCGCAGTGATTGGTGATCTGTATGGAGCAATGATACCTAGTATGGGTGTGGTTCTGAATGACGTGAAGATCAGAAGGTTGGCGACTGTAGTTGATGAGCTGTCAATGAATACAGCTAGGTCCTTGTTGTTGGTGAATGGAGAGATGTTGTCGATACGGAATATGGTTATGCAGAATCGCCTAGCGTTAGACGTGTTATTAGCAAAAGAGGGCGGAGTCTGTAAATTATTGAAGGTTCAAGAATGCTGCACATATATTCCAGACAATACTAAGGAGTTGGGGAAGTATATAGACAACATCACAACCATGCACAAGGAAATAATGGATTTGACGGAAGAGAATGTGTGGGAAAAGATTGGACAGGGATTTGGTAGAGTGGGAACATGGTTTGCAAATTTGGGGAGGGGATTTCTTGGATCGGTATTGAAGCCAATTATCATTGCTGTGGTTTGTGTGGTTTGTTTGAGGGGATGTGTGAAAGCTTGGAAGTGGTACCAAGGAGGCAAGGTTGAAAGAGCTCTTAGAGCAAATGAGCAGAGAATGGTGAAATTTCAGGATCAACAATATGAGAATCTTAAGAGAATGGAGGGAATTTGACATGGCAGAGTAGTGACAAGCACTGTTTAAATCAGTTCTAAAGACGGGAGATTGTAACGGTGTGATGACAGATGTCATCAAAGGGGGGAACTGATGTAGCGTTTAAAAGGTTGAAAATTGTAGGGGTGCGTTATATTCACTGTTAGTTGGTACCCGTATATAATTAAATGTGTACTCAGGTATTTTGTGTGCGAAACGCTTAAGAAATGTATAAGGTATCGATTTAGTTTAGACGTGTTAGCAATGTATGAGCATATTGTGAATGTTTTAGAGAAATGGATAGAGTTTAGTTTATAGGAACGCACTGTGAAGTTAACGCGTAACCCAGAAAATGTTCAGGCAGATTGCGCAAAGCATACATGAAAGGGAAGACGTAAATGTCAATAGTGTGATTTAGACATGTTTGTGTAACCAAAGTAGTGGCCAGAATTCACATATATCGTTAAGGAGAAAGGCCTGTTATTTTCTTATGTTAGCTGAGGGCAATAGGCCGAAAGGATTTATTCCAGTAGAGGTTTTAGGCTGTAGTAAATTGCAAAGTTAAAAGATGTGAAGTATGTCTGCATTCCATGATCTCACTCCAGGTGCAAGGACAGTTGCTTCGTTAGTAGAGAAGTTCTTTGTTCACGAATTGACTTATGTAGTTAAAGCCAGACATGGGAGTGCATTGGAATGTGCCAATCGTAACTCCTAGTGCGGATGGTGTCTGGGACTCAAGGCCAAGCTGATGGACGATGGAACTGGACAGCGTTCAATGGAAAATTACTGAAAGACGACCCGGCTGGAGAGGAGGTGCAAAAGGGCGTGTTCTGGGATTTGGGGTTCTGTATTAGGGAAAGCGCCCCGAGGGTGGAGGCAGAACAGAGCAGCCCAGGAGCAGAGAAGAGTTAGGCGAGGAGCTAGAGGGGGCATTTTATAGATCAAGCTCTCCAAGTGAAGACTTCTTAGGAAGTTTCACTCTGACACCTTTTTTCGATTTGAGGGTCTCAAGGGATTGCTAAGTAGGGATGACATCTAGCACAGAGCAGGGACAGAGATGGTATGGTCCAGTGTCCCTAATATCGACATTGGCTTGGTAGTTTTCTACCTCATGCTTTTAGAAATTGTGCTTTTAGTTATTTTTAGTCGTATGCGGATTCTTCGTAGAGTAGCATTTGTGTTAGTGACTATGTACTTGTTGTGCCTCGTATTGAGGAGTTTGTATCTTCAAATTTTTATGTTGATAATAAAAGCCAGAGAGCCAAGAGATTAAGTCTCGAGTCCTTGATTATGACAATTTGTGGACAGCATTCTTCGATAATTGTGCTCATTCCCTCCACGCTATTGGGCAAGTAAAAAGTTCCATCCGACCAGAGTGGGTTCTTGTAGATAATTGGCGGATACGAAAATGGGCCTGAGCACTTCTCTGCTCCCCTCCCACCCAATCACGACGCTGCTCTCACATGAGAGCAGCGTTGTGCAGTTCAGCAGTGCATTCTCAAACACTTCACAATTGTATTGATTGACTGCATGCTCTGCAGTAGTGCACGTCCCAATGTCCATTGCAATAGAAACCAAATTAAGGGATCAAGAATGTGTGATGCAAAGAACTACAGCTACCACAATGCAATGGAATTGAAGAGCTTCTAACAAGCAGAGCTATCCTAAACATGTTTTACCTCTGCTGAGTCTGCACTAATTGGTGAAATAATCAGATCATGGTTTGTTTAGAATGGGAGTTGTATGGCCCTATCACTTGTGAATAGTGCTCCCTCCGGTTTGAGGGTAGGCCTTTTTCAGAGTGCAAGACTCCTCTCTTCTGCTTCTGCATGGGGACAGGTGAGAGTAACTAAATCTTCTCAACCTAGATCCCTGAGGTCGCAGAGACTGCATGTTTTCAGTCAGTTGGATGTTTAGGGAGCAGCTATTATTGGAAAGCTGACAAAGAAAGGGAAGCTTTAATGAGCAGTGACCCACCAGACTAAAGTATCTGAAGGCTACAAGCCAGACTGGGCCATAAGGATGGGGATGTTGCACATGCCAGGCTATAGCGTAAGGGGCCACAAACTAGACTCGGACCCAAGGAGGTACAAGCACACTCTGACTGAAGGGGGTTTTACAAGCAAGACTGGAGTGTGATGGGGCAGAAGCCAGACAACTATGCGAGGGGGTTGCACACCAAACTGGAGTGTAAGGGAGCCACATGCAAATCTAAGGCATACGTGGGGCATGGGCCTGATCGTAATGTGAGTTGGTCGTGGGGGTATAGGTCATACTGAGGGTACTGGCCAGGGTAGGGCATGTGGGAGGGGGACACAGGAGGAGCTGCCCCTGAGTAGCATGTTCAGGTAGTCTTGTTTTTCTGCCATCAGCACACATTCTTGAAATCTTATAAAGTGAAACTATAAGTCCCACAACGTAGCGTGCTCTGCTCTTGAAAGCCTTGTACTGGCTAAAGGAAGCAGTGGCACATGTTATGGGGCCAATTGGCCTTTATTCAGGACAGCTCACTAACCTAGTTGTACCATGTGCTGCAAGACAGCCACAGAGTATTCAGGATCTCCCTTTCATGAAGAACTCGTATGCCCGTTAAAAAGAAAATTAATTCTGCTTGTCACCTTTGCTATATTTTTGTATTTCAGGACAAAATGTTACCCTTTGATGTCAGAAAAACATGCCCACTTAATGTCTGAGTTGCAGTGAAAATTAAAAACCTGGCAACACTTGCGGCCTCCCTACTTAGCCAATTTGAGTGATCCTAGGCTGCTATTTTCTTTCATTTACTCTCCCTTTTATTCATTGGTGCAAACAAGGAGAGGGCTAAAGCTGAGGGCCTATATTTCCATTCATACCTCTTCACACCTCTCCCAGGCACAAATTAAGTTGTGACATGAACATATTGTTGCTTAGCTGCAACAATTCCATCTAGATCAGCATATTACAGCATTTGCTATCTCTTTCTTCTGCTTTATTTTAATAGTTTACAGATACAAGCAGAGAAAATATATATTTTTGCACTCCATAGATAGAGAAAAGCTAGAATCTCTTTCTGCATGTTTCCACTTTCTACAGGTTCCAAACTACTCCAGATTTTTTTTAACTGGCTTATATTGAAGTGTTTCTAATATCTGTATGCAACACACATCCAGCAGGTTTTTGGTGTGTAAAATTTTGCAGCACTAGAGATTTTATTTGTATTCTTCACCTTTGCAAGCATGCTCACTCTATCATATAAAAGTGCATCGCACCAAGGTTCTAAGTGGTTTGTGCGAAAGGTGATGGTGTGGCCATGTTTTATATGGCATAAAGACATACACCCTGGTGTACATGTTTGAACTTGTTCCCTGTTAATCATTTTAGCCAATTTACTCCAAAATTGTGCTTTAAATGCACCTTTGATTTCATTTTTAAATACATTTCCTCAGGGGTGGTGGGACCTCGTATCAATATCTTACTTGAGGAAAGCTCCCTTGCTGAAATTCAGATCAGGTATTACATCGGGCTTTCAGTGGTGCCAGTTGAGGATGCAGGTGGAGCCAATAGAGTAAGTGGGTGGAGTCAGTGGGTGGAGCAGGGGAAAGTGGGTGTGGCATCCTACAAAAATTTGAGCACCTGGACTTAATATTTTACAAATCAAGCACTGGGCTCCTGGTTTGGACAATGGCTTCTATGCCCCGACCAAACCAGTACAGCAGCAATGTCTCAGGATGAGCAGCAGGGTTCAGGGGACTCTCAGCGCCACCCGCAGAGCCACAATTTCTCGGCCTAGAAGTGCACACTCCACCACGAATTACACACCACCTGAGTATCTGTCTCCATGTGTTTTTCACCCCCAGGCTCCCTCCCTTCAGTCGCCGCCTTCATTCTGGTGGGTGCTTTCCTTTAAAAATAGAGATTCTGATGATGACAGTTTTTGCTCGCCCCCCACTGCCTTCACTTTTATTTGTTATGTGCCAAGAGACAACTTCCTCATAAGGCTCCTGTGTCACGTCACCTCAAGCCCAGAGTGGCACTAACACCAGTGCCCCTAGCATATTTAAAATTGTGTGTTGTTCTGTCTTTGTATAAATATGCCTTTTATTGTAACCTTATAGCTCTGTCCTTCTCTGGCCGTCTCCTCACATCTTTTTGTAATGCGCTCTCTTACTGTGCACGGAGATTTCTTCCATCTGTTAATTGCGCTGGTTTAGGCCTAAAATCTGACTAATTACCCCCTGACCAGGAAATAGCTATAACCCACACACTGTGGCTCTAGATATCGATGTCTGCTAAGATACTTGTAATGTTGTGCCCTTTCCCCAAGTTATTGCGCCCCACAGATGACACTACACGTGTTTGAGGAGAAACGGGGATTTATTGCCAAATTCCACTTCTCAGCAGGAGCGCCGGTTCGGAGCTCCTCTCGCGTTTGAATCGGCGCGCTAGTGCCGATTCTAAAATGGCCGCCGCTGGAAGTCCGCTGACGTCGCACGTAGTGCGCGCCGCAGACTAGACCGCAACACCACATCTCCCTCCTTTATAAACACAACATACCAAGTCCCTCCTTCACACTTGAACAGTCTTACTTGTGGTCCATGCTGAACTCTTCGAATCTTCGTGGCAGCATTATTCTCCTCCCGCAGCGTGATCTCCTGCCTTCTGCGCTCGCGGTCGGGGTGGTGTCCACCCCACTCGGGAACACCGCTCCACTCGCTTCTCGGAGTTCAGGACCCCCCAACTCCGTCTCTTCCACTGTCTCTTGGTCACTTAGTCCTTGTGTCCTGACTCCACCCTCTCTCGGGCTCCAGGTCCCCTGAGGGGAACTTCCTACTCCTCCTTCTGGTCTTCTCCTTTCTCCTTCTGCCGCCGGTGTGGACCTGGCCCTTTCCGTGCTGTTCAGTTCCGTTCTCAGCTCTGTCTCGTCGGCCCTGGTACACCTTGCCATACGATCTTGGGCCCATATCTTCCCGTCGCTCAGTAAGGCTGATGTGGAGTAGGGTTCCACTACTTGGAATGGGGGCGTGAATTTGCTGTCCCCCTTCCTCCCGGGCGTAGGCAACTTCACCCTCACCCACTCCCCTCTCTCCAGTGCCACTTCCTTGGTGTTATGCCTTGAGTCGTAGTAGTTTGTGTACACGGCTTGCGCTCTTTCCAAGTTCTTGCGCACCACAGCCGGTGACCAATGACTCTGCACTGTGAGCTTCTTCCAGGCTACGTTGTCTCTGGTGAAAGGTTCTCTCCCTCTCAGTATTCGGAACGGGCTGTAGCCTGTGGAAGCGGGAGTTATCCTGTATGCCCATAGTAGTCGCTTAAGTTCCTTCTCCCAGCTTGTGCCCTGGCTGATGGCCGCTTGCACCGACCCCATTATTACTCTATTGAATCTCTCCACCGCTCCATTCCCTGCGGGGTGGTAGACCGGCGTTCGCCTGATCGTTATTCCATTTCTGTCCATGAAGGCCTCCCATTTGGTCGACGTGAACTGTGGGCCGTTGTCGCTTAGGATCCCTTTGGGGATGCCTTCTCTGATGAATATGTCCGTGAGGAATCCTAAGATGGTGTCTGTCTCCGCGTTCTCATCCACGTGGACTTCTGGCCACTTCGAGTACCTGTCAACGACCACGGTGAGGTACTTCTGGGTACCACTGGTGTCTTGTATGGGGCCTAGGACGTCTACTGAGATTTCCTCCCACAGATTTTCCGGACATTCAAAGCGTCCCAGCGGTGGACGCAGCACTCTTTGCGTCTTGTCAGCATTGCTGCACTGTTCACATGCTCTGACATGTCGTTCCACCGCGAGGTCCAATCCTGGCCACCAATAGTCCTCCTTTACTCTTCCCTTCGTCTTCACGATTCCCAAATGCCCTTCATGGGCGATGGCCACCACTCTAGGTCTCAACGCCAGCGGAGGTACTACTTTGTTACCCCGGAACAGAAAACAGGGGTCGTCCCTCAACGACAGTTCTTCTCTGACCTCCCAGTACTGTTTCAGTTCTTCTCCGAGTAACCTCTTCTCCGGCCATCCTTGCGTCACATATATTTTGACTGCCTTCACCTTCTCATCTGACTCGTACTCTTCTTCCCACTCCTGCCTGCTGATGGCTTTCTCGTGGTCGCCCATGAACGCCACTGCGTACTCTGCCCAATTTTCTGCATCTTGCGTCTCCGCAGATTCCTTTGCTGCGGCTCTGCTTAGATAGTCTGCTACTCTGTTCCTGGTCCCAGGTATGTACTCTACGTCGTACACGTAGTCGAGGAGTCGTAGCGTCATCTTGGCGATCCTTGGTGTTGCGTGCTCATGGCCTTTGGACGTGAGTACTTTTACCAGTTGTGAGACCGGCCTCACGGCGTTGCCCTCCCGATCATCCCGCCAACCTGCAACCACCCCCAAGACACAGCATCGCCAACTCCGGCCGCCCCAGCCACACAGACCCGAGGGCCGGCCAGAGTCCCCGACAGACTCGACACCCTACCACGCATGTCCGGCCGAGGGAGCGGGAACCCCCGAGCCAGACCAGGAGGCGCCAGCCCAGTCACACCTCGGATCGCCTTCCCCCCGGGAGGACTCGATCGGCCACCAGGCCCCTGGGGAGCAGGCGCCTCGCCCGCCGAACGTCCGGGGACCCTCCCAGACCCACCAGAAAAGACCAAAGAAACGAGCGGCAGGAAATCCCGCCGGACCCCCCTCAGTCACAAAAGGCCCCTCTCTGCGAGGACTCCGGACTTCAAAGGGCAGGGGGAGTATAATAGGGGGTGCCGGAGGAACGAATGGCAGAGAAGACCTGGAACCATCAGAGCCTGCTGACGCTGTCGCGGCTCCCGAACGCTGAACCACCTGGGCCTGCTGAGTGACTCGCGGCCTCCAGCCATTGAACCATCTGAGCCCTGCTGACGAGGTCGCGGCTACCGAACTCCGAACCACCTGGGCCTGCTGAGTGACTCGCGGCCCCCAGCCATTGAACCATCCGAGCCCTGCTGACGAGATCGCGGCTCCCGAACTCCGACTACCTGTGCCTGCTGAGTGACTCGCGGCGCTCCCCTCGAGGACGACTCGGCAAGAGATCGCCCAGAGACACGACACCCTCCAGCTCGAGGATTGTGAGCTATCCGCAGGGTACTTCGCAGAGACACTACCTTCAAAGACTGTCCCGCTACCCCCATTCCCCTACCACCGATTTGTAGTACCTTGTGCCGCTGCTGTACTGCTTGCACCTTGGATCATAAAGATCCCTTGAAACCATCGATAAAAGAACCTATCGTCCTGCAAAGAATACGTGTGGTGTCACTCTGTTCGTAGTGTAAGCTCAGGGTGTGCGCGCCTGGTTCGGCCTACTCGGGAGAGGTGGGTCAAAGGGGTGGGCAAGACGTGTATCGAACCCCCCTCCGGCGAACGCCTTTCCAACATTTGGTGGCAGACGACGGGATCCGAGCCGACACCGAAAGAGAGCGTGCAGTGAACAACTGACGCACTACCAAACAGAGATGGAAGGAGAAACCTCCCTGGGTGCCGCAGGTACCGAAATAAGCTCACCGTTCCGAGAGGATCAATTGGACTATTACACGCATAGAGAATTAAAACAATTTTGCAAAGACCTTGGCATCGCTACCACCGGATTAAGCACAAAAGAAGACTTCCAGAAAGTATTGAAGACCTGGGTCGAGACGGGGGCGCCCCTGACCCAAACGGAAGGAGACTCTGCCCATGAACCACAAAGCAGCCCGGTGAGAAACAATGGGCCAGAGGGGAACCTGTCCCCCGAGGAACTAGCAGACCGAGAGAGAAGCCGCAACCACGAACTTGAACTGGCAAAGCTAAAAATCGAGGGAGAAATAAAACTGGCCGAGAAAAAGTTAGCCGTCGAGCAGTTACGGCTACAAGGGGAACTCGAGGAAAAGAGACGCCAAAGAGAGCACGACGAAAAAAAACTCCAGCTGGAACATGAACGCAGCCTGAAAGAGATCGAGTGGAGGGCTAAAAGCGAAAAGTCACAACCTTCCGGGAATCTACCATCCGCTCCCACCGTGGAAGCCAAAGTCCACATCCCCAAGGATGTGGTAAAAGAGTATTACAAGAACGACGATATCCAGCAGTGGTTTAAGGCCTACGAAGTCGCCATGACCTCTCACCGAGTCCCGCAGAAGGACTGGGGGGCTGGCCTATGGGGCCGGTTCTTAAGCGAAGGAAGAGATACCCTGCTGGATCTGCCCTCCACGGTCATGAACTCCTACAGCCACATGAAGGAAGCCCTCGTGGGCCGGTATGGACTCACCCCCGAAATGTACCGGCAACGGTTCCGAGATTGCAAGAAGATACCGGGCACCACATGGGTAGAATACGTGAACTTTTACAGCCGGGCCTTGGACGGGTGGATCAAGGGCAGCAAGGTCTCCACCTTCGAAGAGCTGTTTGATCTGATCGCCTGGGAACATTTAGCGGCCAATTGCTTTGTAGAACTGCGCCAACATCTCCTGGACAGTAAGCTCACCGACCCTCGAAAGCTGGCCGCTGAGGCTGATCGTTGGGTGAACACCCGGGCCACCCGAGGCCCCGTGGGGGACTACGGTCGCCACAGTCAAGGACCCCCCCGCCAGAGGGGCGGAGGAAACCACGGCCGACCGAGAGACTTCCCAGGGGGGCCCTCGCACAGCCCTCCCAGCAGCCCACCAGCGGCAGGTCCAGCCCCGTCCCCAGCCAGCGCCGGAGCCCCAGGGCGGCTAGGGCCACGAACCAGGATCACCTGCTTCCGCTGCCAACAGCCCGGACACTACGCCAATGACCCCCAGTGTCCCCAGTATCAACGAACCGCAACGACCAACCCCCCGGCCCGGCAGATGGCCTCCGTGGCCCTAGGGGAAGAGATGGAGGACTCCGAAGAGTGGGAACCAGCGGCCATGGCCCTGGTCTCCCTTGGTGATCGAGAAATGGTCCCCGGGACACCCTTGCCCGCCAACACAAAGAAGTACCGACAGCAGGTGACCATCAACGGCCACCGAGTCGAAGGCCTCCGCGATACCGGGGCGAGTGTCACCGCGGTCCACCGCAGCCTAATCTCAGAAGACCAGATCCTAACCGGTGCCCTCTGTCCGGTCATATCCTCCGACAATTCTGAGAGCCTCTGCCAGATGGCTCTGGTGCCTTTCGAGTGGGGAGGAGTCTCCGGAGAATTGAAGGTAGCCGTCCGAACATCACAGCCCGTAGACTGCCTCCTGGGCAACGACCTGGAGAGTTCCCCGTGGGGGCAAGTGGAACAAAGAGCCCATCTCGAGATGATGGGCCTACCAGAATGGGTCTGCGCCACCACACGCTCCATGACCGCGTGATTGCCTCTCGCCGAGGGCGGCGAGGGCCGCTCCCCGAACACTGTCCCCGAGAACCGGGACGCCCTACCAGAACCGGACAACCCTCCTTCGGAGGGAGGAGAAGCCACTAACCCGGGAGAGGGGCCGGAACCGTCCGCCCCTGAGGCACTGACTGAGCTCGGAGAACTGCCCGAGATGGCCCAATGGCGCTGTGAGGGAGGGCCCTCCCGTGAAGAGTTCTGCCAGGAACAGGCCACCTGCCCTTCCCTCGTGGGACTCAGACAACAAGCCGAAGCCCAGACCGCCGGTGACCGGACCGGAACCCATTGGGTCTATTGGGACAATGGCCTCCTATACAGCGAACAAAAGTCAGCCGAGCTAGGCGCAGCCCGAGTACTGGTGGTACCCCTGCGCTTCAGAAGCCTCCTCCTGGGCCTGGCCCACGATGTACCCTTGGCAGGACACTTAGGCCAAGACAAAACATATCAGCGATTAGTTACCCACTTCTATTGGCCCAAGATGCGAGCGAATGTAGAAGTCCACTGTAAATCCTGCCTCACGTGCCAGGGCAGTGGGAAAAGTGGCGGAAAGCACAAAGCTCCATTACAACCGTTTCCCGTTGTGAGTACCCCGTTCGAGCGGGTTGGCATCGACATCGTGGGACCCCTGGATCCGAAGACCGCCCAGGGCCACCGCTTCATCCTTGTCCTGGTGGACCATGCCACCCGCTACCCCGAGGCCATTCCCCTCCGCACCGTGACGGCTCCCGTGGTGGGCCGGGCTCTCATGGGGATCTTCTCCCGTGTCGGATTTCCCCGCGAGGTTGTGAGTGATCGAGGCACTAACTTCATATCCCGCTACATGAAGTCCCTGTGGCAGCAGTGCGGAGTCACATATAAGTTCACGACCCCCTACCACCCCCAGGGCAACGGCCTGGTGGAACGCTTCAACCGAACCCTGAAGGGGATGATCCTGGGCCTCGAGGAGCACCTGCGCCGAAGATGGGACGTCCTCCTCCCTTGCCTCCTGTTCGCGTACCGAGAAGTTCCCCAAAAGTCTCTGGGGTTCAGCCCATTCGAACTACTATACGGACACCCCGTCCGGGGTCCCCTGAGCCTGGTCAAAGAGGGCTGGGAGACAAGCCCCCTGGGGGACCCCCCCTGATGTGTTCCGCTACATCCTGGCGCTCCGCAACCAGACCAGGAAGTTCAGAGAACTCGCAGAGGCTAACCTCGAGGCCAGCCAAGAAGAAATGAAGCGCTGGTATGACCAGAACGCAACCCTGGTCGAGTTCCAGCCGGGCCAGCAGGTTTGGGTCATGGCCCCGGTGAAGCCCTGCGCCCTACAAGACAAATGGACTGGTCCCTTCAAGGTGATCGAGCAGAAGAGTCAGGTCACGTACCTGATCGATGTACAGTCCCCACGGAACCCCCTCCGGGTCCTCCACGTGAATCGTCTCAAGCCCCACTTTGTGAGAACGGAGTTAAGTTTGCTACTGGCCACCGATGATGGGGCGGAAGAAGACACTGAACCCCTGCCCGACCCCCTGTGCGCTAAAGACCTGGATGGTTCCGTGGAGGGAGTGAAACTTTCAACCACCCTCACTCCCCAACAGTCCGACGACTGCCACCAGCTGCTCAGACAATTCGCAGACCTCTTCTCCCTCATTCCAAGGGTCACCGACTGGTGTGTCCACGACGTGGACACCGGCGACAGCCCACCTGTGAGACACCGAGCCTACCGGGTGCCTGACCGGGTCCGCACCTGCATCAAGACCGAAGTACAGAAGATGCTAACCCTTGGGGTGATCGAACCCTCCGACAGCCCCTGGGCCAGCCCGGTAGTCCTGGTCCCGAAAGCGGCTTCCCCTGGGGTCGCCCCCGAACTAAGATTCTGTGTGGACTACCGGGGGCTCAATGCGGTCACCCGAGCGGACGCTCACCCTATTCCCCGCGCCGACGAGCTCATCGACCGCCTTGGGGCCGCACGTTTCCTCAGCACCTTCGACCTGACTTGTGGTTACTGGCAGATTGCGCTCACGGAGGGAGCAAAAGAACGCTCCGCCTTCTCCACACCAGATGGACACTACCGCTTCAGGGTCATGCCG
Organism: Triturus cristatus; assembly: GCF_964204655.1. Taxonomy (NCBI): domain Eukaryota; kingdom Metazoa; phylum Chordata; class Amphibia; order Caudata; family Salamandridae; genus Triturus; species Triturus cristatus. Next base: position 740,260,855 of record NC_140585.1, read on the forward strand.
TTCGGGATGAAGAATGCCCCGGCCACGTTCCAGCGGTTGGTGAACAAGGTCCTGGCCGGACTCGAGGAGTTCAGCGCAGCGTACCTTGACGACATAGCCGTATTCAGCTCTCAATGGCACGAGCATCTCCAGCACCTCCGGCAAGTACTGATGGCCCTGCGCCAAGCCGGCCTAACCGTGAAGGCCAGCAAATGCCAGCTCGGGCAAGGCTCCGTGGTCTACCTGGGGCATCAGGTGGGCAGCGGGCAGGTCGCCCCTCTCCAACCGAAGATCGACGCCATCAAGTCCTGGGAGCCCCCCACCACTCAGACGGAAGTCCGGGCCTTCCTGGGCCTCACAGGATACTACCGGCGGTTCATTAAAAACTATGGTAGCCTCGCAGGGCCTCTCACGGAGTTGACCTCCAAAAAGCTCCCGAAGAAGGTGCAGTGGACCCCCCCGTGCCAACAGGCGTTCGACGCCTTGAAAACCGCCATGTGCACCGCCCCAGTGCTCAAGGCCCCCGATTACTCCCGAGAGTTTGTGGTCCAGACCGACGCATCCGAACATGGCATCGGGGCCGTCCTCTCGCAGTTCAACGACAAGGGCATAGATCAGCCCATAGCCTTCATCAGCCGAAGGCTGCTGCCTCGAGAACAGCGTTGGAGTACCATAGAACGAGAGACCTTTGCCGTAGTCTGGGCCCTCAAGAAACTACGGCCCTACTTGTTCGGAACCCACTTCCGAGTACAGACGGACCACCGGCCCTTGCGGTGGCTGATGCAGATGAGGGGGGAGAACCCCAAGCTATTACGATGGTCCATCTCCCTCCAAGGGATGGACTTCACTGTAGAGCATCGCCCCGGGACGGATCATGCCAACGCCGACGGCCTGTCCTGGTTCTTCCGCTTCGGCGAGGAGAACCCCCCAGTGGATGGGTAGTTCTCCACGCCTTTCAGCTGGGGGGGACGCGTGTGAGACCGGCCTCACGGCGTTGCCCTCCCGATCATCCCGCCAACCTGCAACCACCCCCAAGACACAGCATCGCCAACTCCGGCCGCCACAGCCACACAGACCCGAGGGCCGGCCAGAGTCCCCGACAGACTCGACACCCTACCACGCATGTCCGGCCGAGGGAGCGGGAACCCCCGAGCCAGACCAGGAGGCGCCAGCCCAGTCACACCTCGGATCGCCTTCCCCCCGGGAGGACTCGATCGGCCACCAGGCCCCTGGGGAGCAGGCGCCTCGCCCGCCGAGCGTCTGGGGACCCTCCCAGACCCACCTGAAAAGACCAAAGAAACGAGCGGCAGGAAATCCCGCCGGACCCCCCTCAGTCACAAAAGGCCCCTCTCTGCGAGGACTCCGGACTTCAAAGGGCAGGGGGAGTATAATAGGGGGTGCCGGAGGAACGAATGGCAGAGAAGACCTGGAACCATCAGAGCCTGCTGACGCTGTCGCGGCTCCCGAACGCTGAACCACCTGGGCCTGCTGAGTGACTCGCGTCCTCCAGCCATTGAACCATCTGAGCCCTGCTGACGAGGTCGCGGCTACCGAACTCCGAACCACCTGGGCCTGCTGAGTGACTCGCGGCCCCCAGCCATTGAACCATCCGAGCCCTGCTGACGAGCTCGCGGCTCCCGAACTCCGACTACCTGTGCCTGCTGAGTGACTCGCGGCGCTCCCCTCGAGGACGACTCGGCAAGAGATCGCCCAGAGACACGACACCCTCCAGCTCGAGGATTGTGAGCTATCCCCAGGGTACTTCGCAGAGACACTACCTTCAAAGACTGTCCCGTTACCCCCATTCCCCTACCACCGATTTGTAGTACCTTGTGCCGCTGCTGTACTGCTTGCACCTTGGATCATAAAGATCCCTTGAAACCATCGATAAAAGAACCTATCGTCCTGCAAAGAATACGTGTGGTGTCACTCTGTTCGTAGTGTAAGCTCAGGGTGTGCGCGCCTGGTTCGGCCTACTTGGGAGAGGTGGGTCAAAGGGGTGGGCAAGACGTGTATCGAACCCCCCTCCGGCGAACGCCTTTCCAACACCAGTGGTTTGTGGTCTGTTCGTAAGAGGAATCTTCCTCCCCACAAGAACTGTCGGAACCTTTCCACCGCCCACACCACAGCCAGCATTTCTTTTTCAATTACGCTGAATTTGCGTTCATTGTCCGCCAGCGTGCGGGACGCAAAGCTGATTGTGGCTGTCATTCCTTGTGCGGACCTTTGAGTGAGTACCGCCCCAAGGCCTCGATCGCTCGTGTCCGTGGTCAGTACCGTGGGTGCCGTTGGGTCGAACCCTTGAATGGGTACTTCATCGCATATTTCTTTTTTCATCCTCTCGAATTCCAGCTGTTGCTCCTCCTTCCATACAAACGCCGTTTTGTCCTTCAGGATCAACCTCAGGTGATGTGTCTTTGAGGCAAAGTGGGATACGAACTTGCTGTAGAATTCAGCCATCCCTAAGAACGTCCGGACCTCCTCCTTGCTTGTGGGTGTGGGCGCATCCCTGATGGCTGCCACGTTGGATGATTTGGGTTTTATGCCTTCCTGGCTGATTTCATGCCCCAGGTACGTGACAGTTTCCATTCCAAACTTGCACTTGTCCCACTGGGCTGTAAGCCCATTCTGCTTGAGTACTGCCAGTACGTCTGCTAGTTTCCGGTCATGATCTTCCCTGGAGGTTCCCATCACCAAGATGTCGTCCTGGAAGAATTGGATTCCCTCCATCTTGTTGAACAGCCGGTACATTAATTTTTGAAAAACTGCTGCAGCGGAGGCAAGCCCGAACGGCATCCGTAAGAATTTGTAGCACCCAAACGGTGTTATGAACGATGTGAGATGGTTGCACGATTTGTGGAGTGCAATCTGGTGATATGCGGACGTCAAGTCTACTGTGGAGAACCACTTGGCGCCCTTGGTCTTGGCTAGCATCTCGTTGATGCGGGGAAGGGGGAACTTGTCCACCACAATGTTCTTGTTGAGTTCCCTGAGGTCCACACATAACCTCACCTTCCCGTTCGGCTTCTGCGCCACAACCAAGGGGGCCAGCCATTCCGCATTGTCGATGGCTTCGATAATCCCGTTGTCCTCTAACTTCTGCAGTTCCTCTTGTACCGCCTCCCTGGTGCGGAACGGAATGTTTCGCACTTTGTGGGACACTGGTCGGGCTCCCTCCTTCAGGTTTATTTTGTGCGTGAATTTGGTTAACTTCCCTATATTGTCCCTGAAGACTTCAGGGAACTCCTCCTTCCACTGCCGTGCTCCCACTCCAGGGTCCTCTTCCATCATGAGCACTTGTACGCGTCCTCCAGGGTTCAACTTTATCCCTAGCTTTCCTTGGTCCCTCCATCCTAACACTGACGGTCCTCTTTCTGCCACGTATAATTTCCCTTCGCACGTTCTACCCTTGAACTCGAAGGTTAGGGGGCAATACCCTACCATCGGTATGGGTTCCCCTGTGAATGTCACAGGATGGATGTCCGTGGGACGCAGTTGGTGAGTTGTGACCGGTGCAAAGTCTTCCTCCCATATCTTCCTTCTTATGATCGTGTAGGGAGAACCTGAGTCTGCGACCATTGTGACTCCTACTCCCCCAATATTCATGTCGCATCTTGGTTGCTTGTCGACCGCACCGTCTATCCCCAATATCTGATCCTCTATCATCAGGATCTCTTCGTCTTCCTCCTGGCTTTCGGCCTCATCATCCTTGCCTGTCTCCTGTGCCACATACTTCACTTGCTGCCTTGGTGATTTCCTTCGGCATACCCTCTCGTAATGGCCCATCAGGCCGCAGTACGTACACTTGGCTCGGAACGCCGGGCACCCTTTGTCGTTGGCGGCATGTCTGTTACTGCCGCATCTGTAGCACGTGTTGGTGCTCCCTTGTCCCTGTACTTGCTGTTTCTGTGCCCCGGGTCGTGGACTTCCTGTATGTCCGCGTGTTGTGTTGCTCTGCCGCCACCTGTCCCTCGCGGCTCTTCCGTTCCTCTATCCTGCACACCGCTTGTTCTGGAAGACGGTCTTTCTTAGCCGCCTCTGCACACCTCTTGGACATTTCCGCTTTCTTCACCATGGCCAGCACCGTCTTAAGGGGTGCGTCTCCGTTAGCCCACAGCTTTTCCTGGATGGACGTGTTCACTGTATGCATAATTATTTGGTCCCTGATCAACTCTTCCTGGAAAGTCCCAAATTTGCACGTCAGGGCCAGCTTCTGCAACGCCGCCACATACTCGTCGACCGTTTCCCCTTTGTGCTGCGCTCTGTGGTAGAAATTGTACCTGTCGATGGCTGTGCACACCGCCGGGCGGTAATGGGCATCCAGATCGTCAATCGCGTGTTGAAACACATCATCGTCCCCTACGGGCCGCACTTCCTTCACCAGGTCGTCGTATACTCTCTGACCCGCCGGGCCCAGGTGGTGTAGGAGTATCCTCTTCCTGCGCGAGCTCGGAAATACTGCGTCGCCCTCCTCCTCTAGGGCAAACAGGTAGTTCATGAAATACTGCTTCCAGTCCTCCCACGGCATCTCCGGGACTCCCACCTTGGTTAGGAAGGGTACTGGGTTCGGCAAAGAGGGCGATACGGCACTCATCTTGCCTCCGGCTCCCTTCCGCCGCGTACCTGGACTCGACCCACTCGACGCGCTGGTACCGCTGGAACCCCCTTCGCCTGGGTCGTCGTCCTGGCCGGACCGTCCGCTTCCTGCGTATCCGTCTGCGACCCCCGCCAGGATGTATGGATTCGCCTGACCACGTGCACCCCAGTGGCGCTATCCCTGCACTGCTGGGCTGTCTTGGGCTCCACCGCTGCTGTACTGGACCAGGCTGGGCTGGGACCCTTTCCGTCCTGATGCGCCCCCTCCGCTGCACTCCGTAACACTGCCGCGCTCCTGCTGTGGTGGTGGTGACTTTGGTTGCAGTCAGCGTGCACCTCGTGGCATATTTCTGGAGGCAGCGCTGGGCCGTTTCACCTCCTCGTCGCCATTGTAATGTTGTGCCCTTTCCCCAAGTTATTGCGCCCCACAGATGACACTACACGTGTTTGATGAGAAACAGGGATTTATTGCCAAATTCCACTTCTCAGCAGGAGCGCCGGTTCGGAGCTCCTCTCGCGTTTGAATCGGCGCGCTAGTGCCGATTCTAAAATGGCCGCCGCCGGAAGTCCGCTGACGTCGCACGTAGTGCGCGCTGCAGACTAGACCGCAACACCACAATACTTCCAGACTTCTCTGTACCATGCTAGTTTATTTTGTGTCTGAGGGCGGTTTAAGAAGGCTGTCGGGTTGCACAGCTGAACCCCCGCCCCCCACGTCCTGCTCCCACCCTGTGCCGCCGCAGACTTGCAGGATACAACCTTCCCCCTGGGCTCAAATTTCAAATGAGGCGAGGCACCCAGTCAGCTAGCCATGCAAGGCAGTAGCAGTAAGGGGTTGGATTGGACTGTTGTGGCCTTTTGTTGCCATTATACTGCAAACCACCCATAACATTCTATGCTGGGAACCATATATGCATGCCACCTCATGTCTTTCAGGCGATGCTTTTCTCAAGGCTAAATATTGAGTCTTGCCAGACTTGGGTATAGGTCTTTTTTTTTAAGTTTACCCACTGAATTCGAGCAAATAGTTCCTTATTTAAAGGGTCCGCAATGTATTATGCCCAAAAAACAATTAGCTGACAAGTACTTTCTAATAAATGTCAATGCTGCGGTGATTCTGTTCTTATATCCGTTGCCAGTTTATTCGTCAAATTTGATTTTATGCCTTAAAATATATCATTTAATTAATAACATGTAGCAAATACATCTCTTTTATCCTATTTTACAGGGATATTTTTTAGGTTAATATTTTACGAATTTATTATCAGTATGTTGTAATTTTAAATTTAATTGGAGCATTCTTTATATGGCTGGACCTCTATTTAAGGAAATAGGAGGGGACTCGAATAATCAAATGGTGCAAAGCAGATGTACAGCAAAATGGGTTATGTGCGGCAAGAACGAAGACATGTAATAAATAAAAATTGTCTCCAGCAACCGCACCAAAAAACCCTGGTGTTTACCACATTTTAACTGCTGCACACTTGCCTTAATTTAGAAATCCGTTTTGGCTGACACAGCCCTTTATCCCGCTGAAGCTGATAATGGAATCCCATTTAGCTGGTGAAAATTCAGATTCTTTTATAGGTGGTATAAATGGCCCGTTGCCTGGCTGTTATAGAGCTCATCCACCCGTGGCTTGCCTAACTTCAACTCTCAATACTGCTGATTAGCAATTTTGTAAAATGCAGGTTTATTTATTATGCTTAAAAACCACATTATGCGCTGCAGGCTGTGTTGTTCACATTTGCCCCTTTTCCCGTACATCTACATTAAAAACACACACCTAACCAAATCAAGCAATAAGAATAGATTCGCAATGCAACTCCTCCCTATATTTCTTTTATAACACCACAACCGCGGCATCACTAACCACGACATCAGCACCAGCACAGCACCCCACAACATAATTACACTTCACATAACACTCAGTGCAACATAATTAAACTTCACATATTTACATTCAACTCAATACAACATAAAAACACCCCATTTAAATGCACTCTATACCACATACCAGAAATCCACATCAATACACTCCATACCTTGACACATAATTTCAATCAACGCCACACATTTAAGCTCCACACATTTCAAATCCACACCGCATAATTCCACAGCAAACTACATATTTCAACTGCACAACACAATTCGACAACACACCACATACCTCCAATGTACACCACAAATTCCCACATCATGCCACAATATTTAAAAGCACAACACAATTCTACTCCACAACATACCACTACAAAAGACACTTCCACATAATTAACCCAATGACACAAAAATCACACTCTACATGATTCCACTACAATGAATGCCATTTAATTACTATCCACATAATTCCAAAGCACACCGTACCACATATTTCCACTACACAACTCCACTCCACACAATCCCACACCACACAATTCCATAATGAACAATTCCACAACAACACATCTCTAACTCGCAGTTCCATCAAACATCTCATGGCCTGCTCTCCCCTTTCTATCCCTCTCTATCTTCCTTTCTATCTATTCTATATAGCTCCACACTCCTATCTATTCACCATATCACATAATTATATTACACAAATACACTACGCACCACACAATTCCACCACTGGTGTAACAAAACTCGAGGGGGCCTCCCTGCAAGGCACATGGAGGGGCCCCCTCTGGGCTCAATCAGGAGCTCTGCAGCCCGAGTGCTGCGCTTAGGGGACCCCCTGGAGTGTGGGCCCCCCCCGCACCGCGGGGGATACGGGGGCCTGTGTTACGCCCCCGAATTCCACCCCATACAACTCCACAACTAACATCTCCAATTTAAACCACATAATTCAATTTCAAACCACATACATCTACTCCACTCCAAAGCAAAACACAAAGATAAAAGACATTGTCATTTACAATACCAACAGCTCTAACTCTGGGCGGCTCTGCTCTTCCTGTAGTATATTACACTGGTTACTGACAAGTCAAGACATAGACCCTGAAGCTCCTCATGACAGAGCAGGCATGATTCTGCAGATCAGACAGCAGCACTGCCCTGACCCTTAAAGCAACGAGAAATGAGAGCGGCAACAGGGGAACGGTGCAGTATTGGCATTGTTAGGCTACATTAAAATAAGGAAGTGTCTCTTTATCCGGCTGCCCGCCACATAGTGCACGCTGTCTGCTATTTAGTTGACAGACTAGATTGAAAATTCTACCACTTGCTGCTTACATAGGATCTGCTACTGCTGTTGGTTGCAAAAAAAAATACAATGCCTTGTTCATCCGCCTACATTAGGATACCACCATAAAGTCATGGAACGCTAATATTTATTTAAAAAATATTTCAGATATTTTTTTTATTGGTATTTTATAGATTGGCATACTCCAAACAAAGTAAACTGCAAAGTTCCCACGTTAGCATCGTACACTCTGCATTAGCATACAGTGTAACCTTAAATGTGCTCTTAGCCCTATGAACCAGGGTGAGAGCGAATTGCGATAGTGGGAGCATGTGTGACGTGTTCAGGGTTTAAAATTGTGAATATTTGGTTCATTATACAGCACATTCGACACTCTGTAATAGGGTGTTAGAGCGCATTGCTAAAAGTGTTTCAGTGATAGGCAGCTCCAGGGAGAGGAGCCATTGTATTCATCAGATGATGACGTATGTCAACACAAAGAGGAGAGAGGTACCTGAGCTGCCTGCCCCCGAACACAGAAGGACATGAGGCCAAGGACCACTCTGCCGCACATGTTGAACACACTGAATTGTAAATATCTGCTGGAATCCTTAAGCTCAAAGGAGGCCCTTTTTCATCACTCAATGGCAACATCCCACCCAATCCCTTTCCTTGGACCCTCAAAGCAGGGCTACGCACACCTCTGCACATGCCTGCAAGATGCCAAAACTGCACCAAGCACCCATTCCTGTAGAAGCAAAGGAATATATTGATGGTACCCAGTGGTGGGGAGGAGCAGGGTTCACATATGTCATCATTGCTCAACAATGACAGCGCAGCAAGCAGCATCTTGAAAGCAAACAGAGGACTGTAACCAGTTTACCTTGGCAGAACCACCAAACGGCCAGCATCTGGAGGAAGTGCAAGATGTACAAAAATGCCTATAGCTTCCTCCAAGGATTTGTTCTTTAAAAAAGTTTTAAATAATTGAAAACTTCACAATTTTCACGAAAAAGGTTGCAGATGAATTTGTGAAAGTTGATACAAATGTAATTATTTTAAAATAAATTGTGAAAACTGCAACCAGCGAGTAAGCAAATGGCAGAATTTTTTTTACCTTTAAGCCATTCTTTCGTTGCTGTATTTTCAAAGCAATATAGGAAAACCTCCTAATGTGGTGTTCCCCGGCAATAGAGGATGCTTCTATGTGGCCTGTGTGAGTCGCCATATGCACTGTGGCAAAGAGCAGTGCTTCTAGATTGCTGTGTAATCCCTGACTTGTGACATAACAGTGGTGCGCTTTGTACTGTACTGGGGGAGCAAACATGACACTGGACTCTGGAGTGGTAGAGAGGAAGGTGATCACACTCTTCTTGCATTACAGACAAGAAACCTACCTAGTCGTTGGTGAATAGGTAATACTGAGTAGGTGAGGGGATGTTGAGAACTCTTCCATTTTGAAAAGTTCTTGAGGTATATTTCTATAATTACGTATATTGAGGATGTTTCACAGTATTAGGGAGTGTGGACACCCCTCCATTTTTTATTGTTTTTAATATGGCTATTGCTCAGTATTTAACACATTTCATTCAGGTAAATCTTGTGGTATTATTGACTTAGCAAGGTACTGTTCATAGTTTGGATCCTTAATGTGCTTGAACCGAGCATAGGAGATGGCACTATTATGGAGTCGATTCCGATCCTGGATAAACCGGGTACGAACCGTCGGACGGAGCGTTTTCTCCGTCCGATCCGTACCCGGTAGAAATACCTTACAAACATGCAAGTACGATTCGTACGCAAACACCATTTGCGTACGAATCGTAAGACACACAGACCCAACAAAAAATACCCACAATTCTGATCCGTGACATCGCGGACGTGACGTCCGGACGGAGTCAGGCAGCGTTTCACGAACCAGCAAGTACGATTCGTACCGACGTCACTCTGCAAGGACAATATTTTACGGGAGCCAAAAACTGCCGGGAAATCAGGACGATGCGCACAAGGAGCACCTGTACGCGACGGACAGCCATGGACCCCAACCTACGTGTCATCCCGGCCCTCATTGCAGTCCACCTGGTGTACAGGAACCGACGCAGATGCCGCAGAAGGTCAGAACAACACCCAGGGTCAAAGGGGGGGGGCAGGGGCATGAAACATAACCCCCATCCAAGTCCAAAATCAAACATGCCCTGTACATACCTGACCCCCAGGGCCTGGTCACTTCGGGGGTGGGGGCGTCTCCACCAAGGCCTGTGTCCGCCACAACGGAAGTCAACATGGACGCGAACCGGCAACACAACAATTGTGGGACGCACCGGACCTACGCCTTAAGAGCGTGGGTAAGGGTCGTACCACGCCCACCCCTACGTCACCCCAACAATGACGGTACGGCCCGTACCCACGTCCCAAAGGCATGGGTACGGGCCATACCGCCATTCTTGGGGTGACGTAGGGGTGGGCGTGGTACGACCCGTACCCACGTCCTAAAGGCATGGGTACGGGCCGTACCCCTACGGCACACCAACAATGGTGGTACGGCCCGTACCCACGCCCCCAGAGCGTGGGTACGGCCCGTACCACGCGTACCCCTACGTCACTGCCTCTATGGTGGTACGGCCCGTACCCACGCCCCCAGAGCGTGGGTATGGCCCGTACCACGCGTACCACTACGGCACCCCAACAATGGTGGTACGGCCCGTACCCACGCCCCCCAGAGCATGGGTACGGGCCGTACCACCATTGCAGTGGTGACGTAGGGGTACGCGTGTATGGACCGTACCCACGCACCTAGAGCATGGGTACGGGCCGTACCACGCGTACCCCTACGTCACCGCCACAATGGTGGTACGGCCCGTACCCACGTCCCACAGGCATGGGTACGGGCCGTACCACCATTGCAGTGGTGCTGTAGGGGTGGGCACGGTACGACCCGTACCCACGTCCTAAAGGCATGGGTACGGTGTGTACCCCTACGGCACCCCAACAATTGTGGTACGGCCCGTACCCACGCCCCCAGAGCATGGGTACGGCCCGTACCACGCGTACCCCTACGTCACCCCAACAATGGGGGTACGACCCGTACCCATGCCTCAAGGACGTGGGTACGGCTCGTACCAGGCGTACCCCTACATCACCACTGCAATGGGGGTACGGGCCGTACCCAGGCCATAGGACGTGGGTACGGGTCGTACCACGCCAGTGCCCAGACACATGAGGGGTGGGTGCAGAGTCCCCCCAGCAGTGCCCAGACACATGAGGGGTGGGTGCAGAGTCCCCCCAGCAGTGCCCAGACATAGGAGGGGTGGGTGCCTATCACTCCCAGCAGTGCCCAGACATAGGAGGGGTGGGTGCAGAGTCCTCCCAGCAGTGCCCAGACATAGGAGGGGTGGGTGCCTATCACTCCCAGCAGTGCCCAGACATAGGAGGGGTGGGTGCCTATCACTCCCAGCAGTGCCCAGACATAGGAGGGGTGGGGGCAGAGTCCTCCCAGCAGTGCCCAGACATAGGAGGGGTGGGTGCAGAGTCCTCCCAGCAGTGCCCAGACATAGGAGGGTTGGGGGCAGAGTCCTCCCAGCTGTGCACAGACATAGGAGGGGTGGGTGCAGAGTCCCCCCAGCAGTGCCCAGACATAGGAGGGGTGGGTGCCTATCACTCCCAGCAGTGCCCAGACACATGAGGTGTGGGTGCCTATCACTCCCAGCAGTGCCCAGACATGGGAGGGGTGGGTGCCTATCACTCCCAGCAGTGCTCAGACATAGGAGGGGTGGGTGCAGAGTCCCCCCAGCAGTGCCCAGACACATGAGGGGTGGGTGCCTATCACTCCCAGCAGTGCCCAGACATAGGAAGGGTGGGTGCCTATCACTCCCAGCAGTGCCCAGACACATGAGGGGTGGGTGCCTATCACTCCCAGCAGTGCCCAGACATAGGAGGGGTGGGTGCCTATCTCTCCCAGCAGTGCCCAGACATAGGAGGGGTGGGTGCAGAGTCCCCCCAGCAGTGCCCAGACACATGAGGGGTGGGTGCCTATCACTCCCAGCAGTGCCCAGACATAGGAGGGGTGGGTGCCTATCACTCCCAGCAGTGCCCAGACACATGAGAGGTGGGTCCCTATCACTCCCAGCAGTGCCCAGACATAGGAGGGGTGGGTGCCTATCACTCCCAGCAGTGCCCAGACATAGGAGGGGTGGTGCAGAGCCCCCCCAGCAGTGCCCAGACATAGGAGGGGTGGGTGCCTATCACTCCCAGCAGTGCCCAGCACATGAGGGGTGGGTGCCTATCACTCCAAGCAGTGCCCAGACATAGGAGGGGTGGGTGCAGAGTCCCCCCAGCAGTGCCCAGACATAGGAGGGGTGGGTGCCTATCACTCCCAGCAGTGCCCAGACACATGAGGCGTGGGTGCCTATCACTCCCAGCAGTGCCCAGACATAGGAGGGGTGGGGGCAGAGTCCTCCCAGCAGTGCCCAGACATAGGAGGGGTGGGTGCAGAGTCCTTCCAGCAGTGCCCAGACACATGAGGGGTGGGTGCCTATCACTCCCAGCAGTGCCCAGACATAGGAGGGGTGGGTGCAGAGTCCCCCCAGCAGTGCCCAGACATAGGAGGGGTGGGTGCCTATCACTCCCAGCAGTGCCCAGACACATGAGGGGTGGGTGCCTATCACTCCCAGCAGTACCCAGACATAGGAGGGGTGGGTGCCTATCATTCCCAGCAGTGCCCAGACATAGGAGGGGTGGGTGCAGAGTCCCCCCAGCAGTGCCCAGACATAGGAGGGGTGGGTGCCTATCACTCCCAGCAGTGCCCAGACACATGAGGGGTGGGTGCCTATCACTCCCAGCAGTGCCCAGACATAGGAGGGGTGGGTGCAGAGTCCCCCCAGCAGTGCCCAGACATAGGAGGGGTGGGTGCTTATCACTCCCAGCAGTGCCCAGACACATGAGGGGTGGGTGCCTATGACTCCCAGCAGTGCCCAGACATAGGAGGGGTGGGTGCAGAGTCCCCCCAGCAGTGCCCAGACACATGAGGGGTGGGTGCCTATCACTCCCAGCAGTGCCCAGACATAGGAGGAGTGGGGGCAGAGTCCTCCCAGCAGTGCCCAGACATAGGAGGGGTGGGTGCAGAGTCCTCCCAGCAGTGCCCAGACACATGAGGGGTGGGTGCCTATCACTCCCAGCAGTGTCTAGACATAGGAGGGGTGGGTGCAGAGTCCCCCCAGCAGTGCCCAGACATAGGAGGGGTGGGTGCCTATCACTCCCAGCAGTGCCCAGACACATGAGGGGTGGGTGCCTATCACTCCCAGCAGTGCCCAGACATAGGAGGGGTGGGTGCCTATCACTCCCAGCAGTGCCCAGACATAGGAGGGGTGGGTGCAGAGTCCCCCCAGCAGTGCCCAGACACATGAGTGGTGGGTGCCTATCACTCCCAGCAGTGCCCAGACACATGAGGGGTGGGTGCATATCACTCCCAGCAGTGCCCAGACATAGGAGGGGTGGGTGCCTATCACTCCCAGCAGTGCCCAGACATAGGAGTGGTGGGTGCAGAGTCCCCCCAGCAGTGCCCAGACATAGGAGGGGTGGGTGCAGAGTCCCCCCCAGCAGTGCCCAGACATAGGAGGGGTGGGTGCCTATCACTCCCAGCAGTGCCCAGACACATGAGGGGTGGGTGCCTATCACTCCCAGCAGTGCCCAGACATAGGAGGGGTGGGGGCAGAGTCCTCCCAGCAGTGCCCAGACATAGGAGGGGTGGGTGCAGAGTCCTCCCAGCAGTGCCCAGACACATGAGGGGTGGGTGCCTATCACTCCCAGCAGTGCCCAGACATAGGAGGGGTGGGTGCAGAGTCCCCCCAGCAGTGCCCAGACATAGGAGGGGTGGGTGCCTATCACTCCCAGCAGTGCCCAGACACATGAGGGGTGGGTGCCTATCACTCCCAGCAGTGCCCAGACATAGGAGGGGTGGGTGCCTATCATTCCCAGCAGTGCCCAGACATAGGAGGGGTGGGTGCAGAGTCCCCCCAGCAGTGCCCAGACATAGGAGGGGTGGGTGCCTATCACTCCCAGCAGTGCCCAGACACATGAGGGGTGGGTGCCTATCACTCCCAGCAGTGCCCAGACATAGGAGGAGTGGGGCAGAGTCCTCCCAGCAGTGCCCAGACATAGGAGGGGTGGGTGCAGAGTCCTCCCAGCAGTGCCCAGACACATGAGGGGTGGGTGCCTATCACTCCCAGCAGTGTCTAAACATAGGAGGGGTGGGTGCAGAGTCCCCCCAGCAGTGCCCAGACATAGGAGGGGTGGGTGCCTATCACTCCCAGCAGTGCCCAGACACATGAGGGGTGGGTGCCTATCACTCCCAGCAGTGCCCAGACATAGGAGGGGTGGGTGCCTATCACTCCCAGTAGTGCCCAGACATAGGAGGGGTGGGTGCAGAGTCCCCCCAGCAGTGCCCAGACACATGAGTGGTGGGTGCCTATCACTCCCAGCAGTGCCCAGACACATGAGGGGTGGGTGCCTATCACTCCCAGCAGTGCCCAGACATAGGAGGGGTGGGTGCCTATCACTCCCAGCAGTGCCCAGACATAGGAGTGGTGGGTGCAGAGTCCCCCCATCAGTGCCCAGACATAGGAGGGGTGGGTGCAGAGTCCCCCCAGCAGTGCCCAGACATAGGAGGGGTGGGTGCCTATCACTCCCAGCAGTGCCCAGACACATGAGGGGTGGGTGCCTATCACTCCCAGCAGTGCCCAGACATAGGAGGGGTGGGGCAGAGTCCTCCCAGCAGTGCCCAGACATAGGAGGGGTGGGTGCAGAGTCCTCCCAGCAGTGCCCAGACACATGAGGGGTGGGTGCCTATCACTCCCAGCAGTGCCCAGTAATAGGAGGGGTGGGTGCAGCGTCCCCTCAGCAGTGCCCAGACATAGGAGGGGTGGGTGCCTATCACTCCCAGCAGTGCCCAGACACATGAGGGGTGGGTGCCTATCACTCCCAGCAGTGCCCAGAAATAGGAGGGGTGGGGGCAGAGTCCTCCCAGCAGTGCCCAGACATAGGAGGGGTGGGTGCAGAGTCCCCCCAGCAGTGCCCAGACATAGGAGGGGTGGGTGCCTATCACTCCCAGCAGTGCCCAGACACATGAGGGGTGGGTGCCTATCACTCCCAGCAGTGCCCAGACATAGGAGGGGTGGGGCAGAGTCCTCCCAGCAGTGCCCAGACATAGGAGGGGTGGGTGCAGAGTCCTCCCAGCAGTGCCCAGACACATGAGGGGTGGGTGCCTATCACTCCCAGCAGTGCCCAGTAATAGGAGAGGTGGGTGCAGCGTCCCCTCAGCAGTGCCCAGACATAGGAGGGGTGGGTGCCTATCACTCCCAGCAGTGCCCAGACACATGAGGGGTGGGTGCCTATCACTCCCAGCAGTGCCCAGAAATAGGAGGGGTGGGGGCAGAGTCCTCCCAGCAGTGCCCAGACATAGGAGGGGTGGGTGCAGAGTCCTCCCAGCAGTGCCCAGACACATGAGGGGTGGGTGCCTATCACTCCCAGCAGTGCCCAGACATAGGAGGGGTGGGTGCAGAGTCCCCCCAGCAGTGCCCAGACATATGACACATGCATACCCACCCCTGGTGCTGGCAGCACAATACACACAATGAGAGCATGCAACAAGACTGTATACTCATGTGCCACCCTACTAAACTAAGAGACCCAAAGGGAACACACACTGTCACGCACATTCCAGGACTGATAGGAATGTACAGGTGCTGGGGCAGCCAACAAGTTGGTGCCTCCCATGGAAGGAAAAGGGTGGAGTTCCCACAGAGACAATGCCCACAATTGTCAGTCAGGTGACCAAAGACCCTGCAGAACACGTAACACATGTGTGCGAGGCTGGGAGTACACACATGCATAGGGCGTAAAAGGGAACTGGTCCACATGAAGTCATGTCAATATACTCCATACACTAGTACAGTGACCACCAAGGATGCCACAAATGATGCAGGTGGAGACATTGCTGAGCATGCATGGCCACAGTTGAAGGGATCCGTCACACACCCAGGATATGTAGACACAGCTCAGCACAACAATTGGGAAACAGCCTGCAGGGAAGATGGCAGGGTCCACAGAGGAAGGAACACACCTGGGGACAATATCACCATACAGTAAGAGCACACATGACCAAAGAATATTTGCAGAGCCCTTTGTGATGGCACACAGATACCAGGGTCCACCCCATGAGCAGCACACTACAACATTTCCCAGACACCTAACACATTATCACCACCCCAAATCATGGAGCAGCACCCCCAACAGCAAGGCCAGGAAAGCATTAGTGTGCAAAAGAACATCAAAATGCTTTATTCAGCAGAAATCAAAAATGTCAAAATGATTGTCCACAAACTAGAGGGCCCATAGGCCAGGCCATATGCAAAGTCCTGGTGGGGGACATTTAGGGACGTGTCTCCCTTAGCTTGCCTGCACAGTTCACTGTACCACATCATCCACAGAAGGGGGGGCATCATGTGGGGGAAAGGACCAGGCACCGCAGGGACAGGAGGGGCAAGGGTAGGTGTTGTGGGTGCAGGGACGGACGACTCCACCACAGGGGGTGGGGCAGCGCCAAAGGTGGTGGTGAGGATGGCGCTGCATACGGTGGCAAGGTCTCCCAGCGTCTCCCCTGCACCCGAATGAACCACAGGCCCCAAGGAGGGGGGGGGGCCAGAGGGTTGGGTTGCAGCGCTCCCGGGGGAGGGTGTTGACAGGGGGGGGACTCTACTCCCGTGGCCGAGCCCTGCCTCCACTGCTTGCGGGGTGGTGCCACACTGGGGCTGAGAGACACACTAGGCACCAAGGACTCATTTGGTGACAGTTGGCCAGGAGAGGTAAGGGGAGTGGTCTTGGAGGAAGTGGGTCTTGGGGAATGTGTACTCCCACTCTGGCTGCGTGGCTGCCGTTTGCCCCCAGACCCAGTGAGTGTGCCTACTTCCCCCTGTGTGTGCATGACTGGAGGAGTGCGCTTAGCCTTCCCTGGTGGTGTGCTGCCTGTGTCTGGTGGGGTGCGTGCATGGTGACGTCTGGGTGTGCGTGGGACAGTCATGGGAGTAGGAAGTGTGGATGGTGCAGGGGTAGGGGGGGGACGGAGCACTGCTGGAAATCCACTGCTGCAGTCAGTGTGGAGTCTATGGACTTCAGCAACATCCGTAGATCAGACATCGCTGCTGACATGGCCTCCATGTATGACTGCATCTGTGTTAGCAGTGTGGTGTGGCCATGGAGGACAGTAAGCATCGATGCCTGACCAACCTGCAACTGCCGCAGAATGTCCACAGACTCGGCATTGACGGCAGCAGGGGAGACAGGGGCAGGGGGTGCGGTGCCTGGCACGAAGGAGACCTCTTGGCGCCTATCACGGTGGGAAGGGACCCGAGCAAGTGGGAGGCGGGTGATGGGAATTGAGGGGGCGGCGACAGATGGAGTGCTGCTCTCAGCTCTGGTAGCAGCGTCGGCCCTCTCAGTGAGCCCAGCCTTGGACCCGTCAGCGTCATAGTCGGTGGTGGGACTGGACAGGTCCTCCGCCGTACTCCCGTCTGCCTCCGTGCCACTCGCTGAGCCAGACACGCCAGCACTGGTGGCACCGCTGCTGGATCCCTCCTCAATTTCCGTGCCAGTGTCTCCCTCGGTTTCCCCAGACGATGCTGTGGGCAAGGTGAAGAGACAGGAAATAATCAGACACCTGTATACATATGACACATGATTCAAAACTACATAGGTCACAGTGCATAGCATGAAAAGCAACATGAGTAACATCTACAATGCTACGCACATATGTAGGCCCTGCACCACACAGTTGGTTGACCCACCATGCCACTGAGAAACAATGGAGAGCATGACACAACAGCAAAGAACTTGAAATCTAATTAGACTGAGGAGCTAGACTCTGGGGACAGTCGAGTACAGCATCTGGACCACACACCGTAGCCAAAAAAGGGATGAGCAGGAACCATGTCTTGTAACTTTTGGCACATGCTGCTTAGCAAATACATTTAACCCTGCCCAACATGACTGGGTCACTGCATGTTTAGTGTATGGTCAGACAATCATCACACACAGGCCAGACCTGGCAAGGACACATACGGTTTGGACATGTAGGCCTTTCCTGCACATACCCCCCCTACCTGAGACAATGTGAGTGACACAGAGGAAGTACTTACACCTCTTACTCAGGGATTACTAAAATGCCCTTCAATAAATCCTGAATGTACATGAACTGACCCTCGTGCGCATGTCCACACATAAAATTGACAAACAACCATCATCAGATAGTTGTCCCAAAACACACTGGCACCGGCCACTGTGAGTATGCACAAGCCAAATTGGGTCACCCTGTAGAGTGGACACATGTAGCACACTTTACGTATATACACATTAGGCCAGGGTACAATGCCACAGAGCCCAACCTATGCTGAAGACACAGTGAATATCCACATTGTTGGATGACACACATGATACCTAGGAAAAGGTGCCCCAGGGGACTGTAGTGGCCACACCCCTCCATGGTCCGGGATGGATATGACTGCAACAGAAGCAAACGTCCCTGCACTATGCATATCTCCCACTCATGCACCTCATGTCTGAGGCAACAACATTGGTCATGCATGCTATAAGGCAGTACACTTTTCAGACACACTCCTATGTCGGGACTCAGCATCAGTGCCAACTAACATGGACCCCACATTGACTGTACTGGCCAGGGCACAGGCAAGGTCCCAACACATGTTACACACCACCCCCACACATGATGCTGCAAGCATTGGGCACTTGGATTAACTGGCAGCCCAGATGACCTTGTGCAAGAGTGACTACACACAGACCAGGGAACACGTGTCAAGGAGGGGAAGGGAGGAAGAACAGCACCGGTCTACTATGGGGAACAGGATATGTACTGCACATATGGACCCTGGCAGTGTATCCATGCAACTGCGCACGTCAAAAAGCTGGTGACACACAACAAACACACATGTACCTACCCCTTTCCTGCTGCTGCTTCTCCGCTAGGCGCCTATCCAAATCAGGGAAGACCACCGCCAGCACACGCTTCATCTGGTGGGTCAGGCGCCGGCGCCCACGGTTCTTGTGGCTCTCAGGTGAGTCCCCCAGCAGGACACGGGCGATCCTCCTGGTCCAGCACCGGATATCCTGCCAGCGTTTCCTCACCTGGGGCAGGCGCCGCCTCCGACCCTCCACCGACCTCACGGCACTGACGGCTTCCCTCCAGATCTCCCCCTTGGCATGGACGCCCACCTGTGAGGATGACAAAGTGAGACAACATCAATACACCTGCTACATGTCACAGAGACACACATTTGAACAATTTGGCTTGTTTGAACCGGGCATAGTATGCAGCAAAATCATTGCACCTTCATCATAGGGACATTATCCCCTGGGGAAGGCCAAAGTCACGACGTGGCATTGAAAGTACACAGGTGGAATGAGGGGTGCAACACATTCACTGATCCCGGCACACACTGTGCATCACAAGCTACACCACGATTATGTACAGAACCTCAAAGCAGTCACATGCCCCTGGCCACTGGCGCAACCTCAGCAGGGTACACAGACACACACAGGCACAGGACAATCACCTGCCATTGGCAACTGCGGGTACAAACATCACTCTGCACATGTGGCACTAGACCGGGGGGTGTCACAGGTGTGGGGCAGGCTCAGCACGTCAGACACACAGCACTGCTCCCTGCTCACATCAGATGGGTAGGGTATATGCATCCCTCATGCATCTGGGGTGCAACACTCCACATAGACACTCACCCACATGACAGGGGACTTACACACACACCATTGTCCAGGGGACGAACACATCATTTGGACACTCTCACCACAGGTACACTCAACTCACACACATCTGTGGGTACAGTCACCTGTCACACTGGGGGGACCACAGGATCACATCCGGACTGTAGAAACCACAATCCCTAAAGGATTAGCCAAGCTGAATGTGGCATGCACCATGCAGTGAGTGTCACAGTAAGCACCATGCAAGTGAGGAGTGCAGACATGCACTACAGCATGCTCTGCATGGGAGACATGAGGCATTCCCCCCCCTGGGACCCACTCTGAAGAACATTGCATGTCTGTCACACCTGGACACAATGCCAGAAGTGACAGTCACGAATAAGGGGCACAGTCTAAGCTAATGGAGTCTGCACTCACCTGCTCCCCTGGTCTCCCATACAGGCAAGGGTACTGTGGGAGGATCACATCCAGCAGGGCCTGGTTCTCCTCCTGGGTGAATGGCTGGGCCCTCTTCACAGACCTGAACATGGTGCCAGAGGAATCACGAGCAGCAGCAGAGGTGTGGAATGAAAGGTTGTGCAGGCAAGTGCTCTCTAATGGGGCCTGGCTGCCTTATATTTGCCTTGCTGGCCTGTTTCATTTACAGGAGTACAGAGTGATTGGTCAATCTCATTTGCATCCTACGTTTCTTCCAATCCCTTTAAACCTACCCCAGTGGGTGCCTTTGCATGTTATAAAAAATGAGCATGATGTCAAGTCAACAACCACTTTGCAACTTTGTATATTGTCTCCAACCGACTTCTGCTGGCCACCTGGTGGAAAAATTTTAACTTGAAACTGGGTCTCCATGACAACCAGCTTGCATTTAGGCCCTTATAATTGTCCCTCATGTGTCCCCTATGTAATTTCACTATACACACACAGGTACGGGGCGTTCCACTCCCCTAGGGCACCACTACTCCAGTGATACGGTCCGTACATGCGTGTGTAGGGTCCGTACCACTATGGTTGTGCAGCCCTAGGCGTACGCCATGGTGATACGGTCCGTACACGCGTGTGTAGGGTCCGTACAACAAAGGTTGTGCAGCCATAGGAGTATGCCATGGTGATACGGTCCGTACACGCGTGTGTAGGGTCCGTACTACCATGGTTGTGCAGCCCTAGGCGTACGCCATGGTGGTACGGTCCGTGGTACGGACCCTACACACGCGTGTACGGACCGTATCACCATGGCGTACGCCTTGGCTGCACAACCATGGTGGTACGGACCCTACACACGCGTGTACGGACCGTATCACCATGGCGTACGCCTAGGGCTGCACAACCATGGTGGTACGGACCTTACACAGGCGTGTACGGACCGTATCACCATGGCGTATGCCTAGGGCTGCACAACCATGGTGGTACGGACCCTACACACGCGTGTACGGACCGTATCACCATGGCGTACGCCTAGGGCTGCACAACCATGGTGGTACGGATCTTACACACGCGTGTACGGACCGTATCACCATGGCGTATGCCTAGGGCTGCACAACCATGGTGGTGTATCACCATGGCGTACGCCTTGGGTTGCACAACCATGGTGGTACGGACCCTACACACACGTGTACGGACCGTATCACCATGGCGTACGCCTAGGGCTGCACAACCATGGTGGTACGGACCCTACACACGTGTGTACGGACCGTATCACCATGGCGTACGCCTAGGGCTGCACAACCATGGTGGTACGGACCCTACACACGTGTGTACGGACCGTATCACCATGGCGTACGCCTAGGGCTGCACAACCATGGTGGTACGGACCCTACACACGCTCTTAGAGCGTGTGTACAGTGCGTTTCACACCTTACACTGGTGACAGGCGGCACACAGAAAAGGAATTGAGCTGTCATACTTGGCCGAGGCTGGACATCAAGTCATTGTCAGTGCAGTCCTACATATCTCGGGCCTAGGTGTGTCAGGCTGTGATGTGGCACAAATCTCCTCATGTTTGAACCCAGTAGATGTGTGATGAGCTGTGTACACATGTCATGTGTCAAGCTGCACTATGTGCCACACATCCCCTTCACACCTTTGACATGTGTGCATGTAGTACAGACTTGTTGAGCACTGCGTCACTGGCATGGCACAGTCGCCAACACCCGCAACTGTCCCCTGATACCAGGTACATGGATAATGCCACCTGACATGTGACTACCGGCTTTGCACGGTGTGAGTATGTCATGTGTGTGTCATGTGTTCCCATAAGCTTGCTGTTGGTGTTCCGTCAAATGCATCTGCAGTTGCTGCATCCAACATGTGCATGTGTGTGGATGGGCATGGCACACTATTATGCACACCAGGACACATGTGGAATCAGACGTAACGTGTGTATGTATGCATCGAACATGGACTTGCGAGACAAGGACATATCTGCGTAGTATCAATGTATGTGTGATCAGTTGTGACATGTACCCCTTCATGACAAGGTATGTGGTCTGTCCTTATTTCAGGGACATGTGACCTGTGCCTCTAGTGTTCCGCAACCTGTCTGTATGATAAACATCCTTCTTCTGCACACATGTGGATGTCTGTCACATCTGTAATGCGTCTGCCTGTTCACTTACACTGGTCCACAGCTAGTCTCATGCCATGTCATGTTGAGCTTGTGAATCCACGTTTGTAGATGGCTCTTGGTAGGAGTGTCACCTGCCTGGCATACGTGTCCAGGATATATTGCACAGACCTGACTCTGCATGTAGCATATGTGTATTGGCTGTTCAACATGTGCTCAGTACATTGACAGTGTTGTTGTACTGTACTCACTCTTCGTTGTCCCTTCCTAATTACTGCAGGGCTCCGCCCCCCCCCCTGACCAATCCCAGACTTGGCTGCCCTGAGGGAACGTGACTGTATACGCCGCTACCGCTTCACCCAACAGTTGATTCTGAACTTGACAGCAAGGCTGGCACCACACCTCCAACCGCTACACAGGTATCCTACTGCACTGACACCCAAGAAGAAGGTGATGGCAGCCCTACATTTCTTTGCCACGGGTACGTTCCAACATACCATTGCTCATGTTGGTGGCATGTCCCAAACCATGTTCAGCCGTGTCCTGCATGATTTTCTAGAGGCCATGTTGTTTCACCTGGATGACTTCATGCATTTCCCAACTCCTGAGCAGTTGACAGGTGTCAAGGGTGACTTCTATGCCCTGGGAGGGATGCCCCATGTCATTGGGTCTATTGATGGGACACATGTGGCTTTGGTACCACCACAGGCACATGAGGTAGCCTATAGGAACAGGAAACATTACCACTCCATTAATGCCCTTGTGGTGTGTCTTGCTAACATGGTGATTTCCCATGTCTGTGCTCGTTTTCCAGGATCATCACACGATGCCTACATCATGAGGCGTAGCAGGGTGCCTGAAATGATGCTGCAGCTGCGCAACGAACGAGCATGTCTTGTTGGTGGGTATACTCTGTTACTCCTGTATTTAGCGTCATCTTTCTGTCTTACTGCTTCTCCTGACCCACTTCTGTCCGTGATGTTTCCATGTAGGGGACTCTGGATATCCCAATATGCCATGGCTGATCACACCTCTCCGCAACCCCAGTACGGCTGCCGATCACCGGTACAACAACGCTCATGGGCAGACCAGGCGAGTGATTGAGAGGACCTTTGGCCTCCTGAAGAGCCGATTCCGGTGCCTCAACAAGACCGGCGGCGCACTCCCATATGCACCGGTGAAGGTCTGCAAAATCTTCCTCGTGTGCTGCATGCTGCACAACATGGCAGTGAAGAAAGCTGTGCCACTCATCCTGGATCCGGATGATCAGGAACATCCACCCGTGGAGGACGAGGGGCTTGGTGACGAGGCAAGTGATGTTGAGGAGGAGGAGGAAGAGGAAATCCGGAGTCGGCTCATACGCAACTTCTTTGCTTAGTGGTCAGATGCAGTGTCTGAGTGTACATGCATTGAGCCTTGTGTGGCATGTGTTGCAATGTGTGGGTCCAGCTGCATGTATGGCAAGTGAGTCAGAGGTGTGTTTGGATGTGTCACTCGAGTGATGGTGTAATGACTGTATGTCTTACCTGAGACACTATTTTCACCTACCATGTTGACAACCTTGTACGTGTCGAGTACATGCCCATGCATGCGGATGTGCTTCTTTTGGCTCACTTCTTGTGTGTCTCTCATCCCCAGGTATTTGCGCATGCTGTCTGCTGGTGGCATTGTTGTGCTCCTGCTATTCCTCATGAATACAGCAACGTGTGCTGAATCAGCGTAACATGCACGGACATGTCGAATAATCACCTTAGGGTAATGGATGCACCACGGCTTTTTGGGTGTGCTATGTGTTTGGAATGTGTGTGCACTGTTCCTGTTCATGTTTGGTTACTTAGCATACATGTAGAATCACCATGGGTCACATGACATGGAGCTGGATTCACCTGAATTGATAGTCACACTTGGTGACAGTCATCTGTAATGTGATTGTGGATTGTGATGAAGGCATCAATGTGTGTGACACTGCCCTCGGACACATACGGGATGCACCGGCTTGACATAGTGTGGGACATCCCCATTAGTGGTTCAATGGTGAATTGCAGCCTCTCCGTGAGCAGCACGGGGTGTTTGCCTCACACCTGTCACTTGTGTGCCAGTTCTATGGGTTTCCTGCATCTGTGGTGCAAAGGGGTGTGCCAGTGTAGGTTCCACAGGTTCATCCACATGACCTGTGCATCTGTTAATATAGTTGCATTTGCCTTCCGGCAAACATGACTAATAAAGGTGTCCCTCAGCCTCCAAGGTGCCTCATCTCTGTCAAGGCAGGTCTCTTGCCACTGTGCATGCGGCATGTCTGGCATAGTTTTCACAGATTGTGCATATGAGTCTATGTGTAGGGTAGCAAGATGCAAGCTGTTTGTCAGGGATTATGATATGTGTTGTGCATGATGTACATGGCTGTGTAGGTATTTTGCCATCTCAGTCCCCACAACGGCCACTTAGCTGCATGTGCATCCATTGTCTATGTGTGTGCCATGTTGGACCAGACACTCCTCCCTTCTCATACTCCTTTTGCAGTGGTCCATTCTGACATGCTTGCGTTAGTGTGCAACTTGTGGCATGGTTTCCAGGACATGGCACCTGCTGCTGCAGGCCCTGCAGCAAGGGCACACAGAGTTTATAGATTAGCCCTCCCACACACGCCTCTAAGACGCAACCCCCTCCCTCCCTCCACCCACTCATTTTGGTGTAATCTGCTTGTGTGTGACACAGTTGTGGTGGCAAAGGCTGGACCGTCTGCACATGCCACGTGCACATTGCACGTGCCTCATGTCCTTGCATGTGCCACATCACGCTACACCATGATGTTGAGGCCACCCACCAAGCAATGTCCATCTAATACATCTGTTGCATGCACTCAGGCATGCACTCATCGCCCACACAACACCTTTGCATAATGAGTGTGCAACTCCAACTGCCTACACAGCGCTGGCACGCCTTCCAGGCCCTGTCACACCAACCAGGTCATGTCCCTCCTACTCCCCACAGGCTCTGTACCCCAACAAGGCCATGGGAGTGGTACTCCAGGCCTCTGCATGTAGTATGGTGTCGTTGTGGGACACATGGCACAGGTATCATGTCTCAGCGTGTCAGTCTACAATGTGTCCAGGATACCCCTCTACACCATGACATGCGCACTGCATCTCATCATCATCTGGTGTCTCATTGCCAGCCAGGTGCTCCTCACCCTCCCCAAAGACACAGTCCTTGCCAGTTCCCA
This sequence comes from Triturus cristatus, assembly GCF_964204655.1. Taxonomy (NCBI): domain Eukaryota; kingdom Metazoa; phylum Chordata; class Amphibia; order Caudata; family Salamandridae; genus Triturus; species Triturus cristatus. The sequence goes on from NC_140585.1 coordinate 740,286,160, forward strand.
TATTGAATAATGCATGGTATCCATTGGCAGATGGCTGCACGTTGGCCACCTGATGCTGGACTTGTACACGACTGAGGTGTTCATCTGCGGATTGTCCCCTTACAGCTGGGTCAACTGCTTGTGTCCCACCCGCAAGGGCCCTGCACAGGCACACAGTGTCCACGCACACGAGCTGGTGTGCATCATGGAAAGCTTGCCCACATGTGCTATGCTGATCACCAGCATCTGTACCTCAGGCCTCAGCACACCCTGCATTATGCACAAGGTCCACTGTTCGACCCACCTCAAGGCAAGACAGACCATCCCCCAGGTCAACTCCGACATCCATGTCCAATCCTACCCTGCACTCTAGAGAGAAGTACCTTACAACTCCCATGACACTTGTCCACATCCAGGGTGCATCTGCACAGCTCTGCTTCAACATCCGGCAACCCAGCCACATCACCATCCAACAGGGATGGCGCCAATGGATCACTGTCATCTGCAGGATGACCTTCACAATCTACGTCCACACTCAGGATGCAGCCCACGAGCACGCCCCCAACACAACCATGTGGCACTGTCATCCAAGACCCCATTGTGCCATCTCCATGCATCCAACCTTGGCCTGGCCACCATTCTCCACATCCACCTGACTCCTGCTTGCAGGGCATAGTTCTCCCACCTGGCTACACATACCTGGGACTCCCACCCCAGGACACTCCACATGATCCCTGACCACTGCGCATGACTGTTGCTCTTCAAAATAGGTCTGTCCGCACAGTTGTGCAGGCACCCCCTCAGCTGGTTGGGGCCATCACGGGTGAGTATGGTGCTCCATGTCTGTCTTGGATGATACATTGTGACCCATGTGTGTCCTGTGCCTGACTCAGACCCCAGGGTATGCATGGTTGGAGTTACTTCAAAACTCAGGCATGGTTTGACTTGCCAACACACACATGTAGTGGAATAATGCTAAATGACGGCATCATCTCGTGATTTGTAATGTTTTTATTGGTGGTGGGGTACGTGTTGGGGGGGATGCAATTAGGTGCTGTACCGGGGGTATAGAATCCAAAGTTCTCAGGGGGAGATGGTAGCCTTACCATTGGAAGTCATCAGAGTCCATGCCACAGTCTTTGTCAACATTGATCAGACAGTGACCAGCAAGTCCATGTGGCAGAGAATGTCATGGGATGAGGTGCTGCTGTTGCGCCAGGGGGCCAGGTGCCAGGCCAGGTGACCTGGGAGATGGTGATGGTCCGCTGACTCTCACGGTCTTTTGTGTGGACGACCCACCTTCCTCCGGGGACCCTCAGATGCAGGCCTTGACAATGCTGGGGACGCTCCGTCAGATGAATCCTCCTCCTCCTCCCTCCCTGTGTCTGGTGGTGGTCTACGCCTGGTGGCACAGGGAGGGTTTGCCAGGCTTTGGGCGATCTGACGGAGTGATTGTCCCACGTCCCTGTGCACCGCCAGGAGCTCAGCCAGTCTTGCCTCCATCCGTCCTTGGTGTTGTAGATGACTGGCATGATGCTCGGCCTGCATGTTCTTGATCTCATTGAGGGTCTCCACTACCTGGTCGATGCCTCTGGAGTCACGCCGGTATGTGTCCAGGATGTTGCGGACATGTGACATAACTGGGTCCTCAGCTGCCTGGTCAGGCTTGCGCCTCCGCCGTCCTCCACTCCCACCACCCCTGCCCACTTGAGCCTGGCCTGCCCTTGTGGGCACGTCGGGTCTCCGGGGCCCCTGAGGGATGGCATTTGCGGGGTCGCCTGCCTCCTCCTGGGTGCCCGGGAGCCCTCGTCCCTCCTGGTCAGACTGGCTGCGTTGTGTGCGAGCAGGGCTCCTGTGTGTATCCTGGGATGTGGCAGGAATGGGGGTGGTGGGTGGCACAGTTGTACCTGACGCAGGTGCTGCAGGTGCTTGGACACCAGAGGGGCCAGGTTGGTCGGGGTCATCCACGGTGTGGTGAGAGTCGTCGCTGCCGGTGGGATCATCGTCACGCCGAGCCGGGTCCTGTGTGTCTTCCCCCCCAGTGTTGGGGGGAGATCGACGACGTTGCCCTGTGTGTGAGAGAGAGACAATGTTAATGGTGTTACATGCGTCATCCATGTTTCATACATATTCAAGTTGGCACAGTTGCTCTTGGTAGTTGGATATGTCTAGCCTTCCTCTCACAGTGCACTTGTGGATGGGTCTGTTGCGGGGGTCAGATTGATATGTACTCCTGGTCATTTGGCCTGTCTGATGAGTGTTGGGATGCTTAGGTGGCTATGGATTGGTCTTGTTGTGTCACATATCCATTGTGGGAGTGCAAATTTGTGTTGTGTGGGACCGGCCTCGTGGCGTGGGCCCCCCTGACCATTAGTCCCTCCAACCGACTCATGCCACCCCCCCTGATCCCTGGTTATAGACCCCCGGCCACCATGTCCCGATGTTCCGATGGCCGACCCAGGGCCCCAGCGAAACGTAGACCTTAGACGCGCCATGCCCAGCCAAGGGAGAGGGAACCCCCCCAAGCAGGACAGGGAGGAGTAGTCTCTGTCGCACCTCTGACCTCCTCTCAATGGAGGGTTTCGATCGCCCTCCGGGCCCCCAGGGAGCTGGCTCCCCGCATGCTGGGTGTCTGGAGTCCCTCCCGGCCCTACTTCAAAGGATCAAAGAGCCGAGCGACAGGAAATCCCAACACACCGCCCCCCGACGCCAAGACCCCTCTCTGTGAGGACGCTGGACTTCAAAGGGAAGAAGGCGTATAACAGAGGGTGCTGAGGGGACTGGGGGAGAGAAGACCTGGAACTACGAGAGCCCTGAGGACCTGGACGCGGCTCGAGAGCACAGTGGTCCGGCTGGACCTGAGACTGCACCGTGTCCCCGGCTCGAGGATTGAGAGCTGTGCGAAGGATACTCGGCAGTGACTCTGAACCAAGGACTGTCCCGCTACCCCAACCACCCTGTGCAAGAATTACCAAGCTTATTGTACCGACCAAAGACTACCTTGCGGATCATAAAGGTCCAACGAATCTTAGATGAAGATCTCCGTCTACTGAAACCTACTGTGTGGTGTCTCTTTGTCACGTAGTGCAAGCTCAGCACGTGCGAGGCCAAGTACGAGACCTCCCTTCCTGAAGGGGCCTCACTGCCGGTGCTCGGCCTGGTTCTGGGAGAGGCGGGTCACAGGGTGGTCAGGAACGTGTTCTGTAACCCCCCTGGGATCGCCCTTCCAACACGTTGGCTGCCCCGGGGGTGTGTGCTTGTGTAAGGGGGGGGGTGTGACCGGGCATGCTGTTGGGTGTGGTGTGATTTGTCATTGGGTCTACCAGGTGATGTGTCTATCCCCTCATGGTGCCTGCTGGCATGACAGTGACCCTCCTCCCTCCCTCTGTCTGTCACCCTCTGTCGCCCTCTGTCTCCCTCTGTCTCCCTCCCTCTCCCTCTCCCTCCGTCTGTCTGTCACCCTCTGTCTCCCTCCCTCTCCCTCCCTCTCCCTCCGTCTGTCTGTCACCCTCTGTCGCCCTCTGTCTCCCTCTGTCTCCCTCCCTCTCCCTCCGTCTGTCTGTCAGCCTCTGTCTCCCTCTGTCTCCCTCCCTCTCCCTCTCCCTCCGTCTGTCTGTCACCCTCTGTCGCCCTCTGTCTCCCTCCCTCTCCCTCTCCCTCCATCTGTCTGTCACCCTCTGTCGCCCTCTGTCTCCCTCTGTCTCCCTCCCTCTCCCTCTCCCTCCGTCTGTCTGTCACCCTCTGTCGCCCTCTGTCTCCCTCCCTCTCCCTCCCTCTCCCTCCCTCTCCCTCTCCCTCCGTCTGTCTGTCACCCTCTGTCGCCCTCTGTCGCCCTCTGTCTCCCTCTCCCTCCGTCTGTCACCCTCTGTCTCCCTCCCTCCCTCTCCCTCCCTCTCCCTCTCCCTCCGTCTGTCTGTCACCCTCTGTCGCCCTCTGTCTCCCTCTGTCTCCCTCCCTCTCCCTCTCCCTCCGTCTGTCTGTCACCCTCTGTCGCCCTCTGTCTCCCTCCCTCTCCCTCCCTCTCCTTCTCCCTCCGTCTGTCTGTCACCCTCTGTCGCCCTCTGTCTCCCTCTCCCTCCGTCTGTCTGTCACCCTCTGTCGCCCTCTGACGCCCTCTGTCTCCCTCTGTCTCCCTCCCTCTCCCTCCGTCTGTCTGTCACCCTCTGTCGCCCTCTGTCTCCCTCTCTCTCCCTCCCTCTCCCTCTCCCTCCGTCTGTCTGTCACCCTCTGTTGCCCTCTGTCTCCCTCTCCCTCCGTCTGTCTGTCACCCTCTGTCTCCCTCCCTCTCCCTCCCTCTCCCTCTCCCTCCGTCTGTCTGTCACCCTCTGTCGCCCTCTGTCTCCCTCCCTCTCCCTCCCTCTCCCTCCCTCTCCCTGCGTCTGTCTGTCACCCTCTGTCGCCCTCTGTCGCCCTCTGTCTCCCTCCCTCTCCCTCTCCCTCCATCTGTCTGTCACCCTCTGTCGCCCTCTGTCGCCCTCTCTCTCCCTCCCTCTCCCTCTCCCTCCGTCTGTCTGTCACCCTCTGTCGCCCTCTGTCGCCCTCTGTCGCCCTCTCTCTCACTCTCCCTCCGTCTGTCTGTCACCCTCTGTCACCTCAACCCATCTTCCTGGGCACACACACTTTGCAGGTATTTCAAAGGCCATTGGCTTGTTCATGTGGCTTTGGATGGAATCTCCCGCACCCCATTGGGCAGAGTGTCTCTGAGTCTGCGCTGCAGCGGCGGTGTGTGCTGACACTCTTTCACAGTGTTGCCTCTTCATTGGCTGCTGTTATGTGCGAATTGGGCCTTCATACCGATGTCATCCTGCGACGCGGCCGCCATTTGCAGGTGACACAGTACAGTGTCGGGACACACTGTTTGTATAGCTCTGCCCTAGGCCATATGGGCTGAGGGCATTGGTGTCTGCTTCTGAGTTGCACAATGTGACTTTGAAGGCCCCCCCCCCGGCATCACGGACATCCTGTCTTGTGTTGGTGTTTTGTGTGGCCTGTGACTTGGCATGGCCTTGCTTGGTGCATGGGGCATGAAGCCGATAGTGGCATGTGCGTGTTGTTGGAATGTGGTTGCGTCCGGTGATGGCTTTGGGGTAGTTGCGTGCATTATCGGGAGTTGGGTTGTGGATGCGGTTCCCCCATGTGGGCTGATTTGTTTGTGTACTCACCAGGCTCGGCGGGTCCTTCTATTCATGTACTCCCACCAGCGGCAGCGTGCACATCACCTTCTCCTCCCAGGGATGGTAGTGTACCGGTCTGCGGGCCGGCCCACCTCCAGTGATGTTGGCCTGGTTGTGTTCGTCGGTCATTTTGCGGCGGACCGTCCTCCGCAGACCGTACCACCTGGCTTGGCATTCATGCCTGGTCCTTCGGACTGGCGCAACAGCATTCACCCTCTCGATGATCCTCTGCCACATGGCTGATTTTTCGGATATGCTGGTCTGTCTGACCAATGTTCCAAAGAGTTGTGGCTCGACTCTGATGATTTCATTGACAAGGATCTCCAGCTCCGCTGTTGTGAACTTTGGATTCCTGTCTGTGGGCATGGTGTGGGGTGTCGGTGTGGATGGTTGTGGGTGTGTGTGTGTGGTTGTGAAGGTGTGTGTGTGAATGTGATGAGGGGGTGTTTGTGAAGGTGGTTGTGTGAAGGTGTGCAAGTGTAAGGTGTAGTAAAGGTTGAGGTCTGGTGCTGTGGGTTGTCTGTGGGGTCTGGCATCAGTGGGTCTGTTGCAAAACAGCCATTGTGCGTCGCATCCTTGACGTAGGCCTTTACATCGCAAAACCCTGTTCGGCTGCATCTTTGATGACAATGCAGGACTTCACATCACTGCCTCGAAGCTTCTCGGAACCGCTGCTGTGCAACACATCCTCGACCCAGCATCATGCAACACTCCGCAAACCCAGATTTAAGATACTTTGTTCAGTTGGCCAAACTTGGACCCTGTATCCAGCTCGCACTCCGTCGTGGTCGGCCTGAACTTGTGACTTTGTCCAGGTCCTGTGCGACTGGATAACCCCAATTGGTGTGTTGTGCTTGTAAGCCATATTGTTGCTTAAAACTTTGGAATTTTATCTCTCTGATTCTACTGATAGGATTTTTGTTGTTTTGATCTAATAAAAATTGTACATTTTACTTTATTTTTCTAAATTGGTGTGGGATTTTTCCTATGTTGTGTTTTCACTTTTTTACTGTTTGAAGTACTGCATAAATACTATACACATTGCCTCTAAGTTAAGCCTGACTGCTTTTGTGTCAAGCTAGCAAAGGGCTAAGCACAGTTTAATTTCAGGTTTGCTTGTATTTTACACTGACAGAGATTGTGGTTGCTGCATAAGTAGGGTCCCCTCCCTCCACCGGCAACCAATAACCTAATTGACTACACCTGGTAATGCATCAGCGGAGTTTTATGATTGTTTGAGTTTTTTCTCTTCTCGGTTATTTCTAGGACCATGCCGAATGTGCAAGCCCCAGCCTATAAAATGGAATTAAATGTTTGTGGATTATCTCAATGCTGTAAGCATACTGAATATGTTGACAGAAATATGGCTCAGCTAATGAACTGTTTAGGACTGGGAGGTCAAGATGTGTATGTAGGCATGTATATATATAGTGCAAATCTTGTCAGAGGGCAGCAGAGCACTGTATAGGGTCAAAAGCAAAGATACAGTCCACAAACGATTGAAGTGTTTGCGAGGTTCTGGGCAGAAGTAAGAAGTTGCTGTATTGTGATGGACTCTTAGCTGAGGTGCATCATCAACTCTTTCCTTAATTGGAGCAGTGGTGGGCTGGGCCTGATGGATACAGGGATGTTGTTCCAAATCCTGGATGCCTATATGGGCAATTCCAAAGCCTGGATGAAGTATGGAGAAGATTGTTACCTTTGATTTTTTGTTCTTCTTTGCTTCCACTCTAATCATGTCCTAGCTGCAGTGTGCAGAGAGCCACCAGAAATGGTCAGTTTGTCAGCCAAATGGGCTATGGTGCTGTTTGTAACAGCTGTTTAAATGCTACATGTGGTTTTGAAGATAGTCCAGACCAGGAAGGGGAGCCAGTGAAACTGTGTTAGGATGGGGATCATGTTGTCATATTTCTTTAGCTTATAACTGAGATGAGCTGTGGTGCGTAGGATGCTGCTAAGAAGGCCAGTAAAGAGTATGGAAGGTCACTGAGTAGCGCATTGCCATCATCCAGATGGGAGAGTGCAAGAATAGTAATTTTGAAGTCGCTTCCCAAGAGGAATGGTTTAACTCTATTTTAGTAGAGAGAGTTGGTACCAGATCATCTTTATTTTCTTGACAATGTGTTCTTTGAGGCTGAGTTTTGTGTCCTGGGTGAATCAAATTGACTTCACAATGAGGAAAATTTGAATTTAGAAGCCACCAAGATCCCTATATTGAGCTAGAATTGGACTAGTTCCTGCATTCTGTTCTTAGCAAATAACAGGAATTATGTGTTTGTGGAGCTGATCTTCAAGAAAACGATGGATATCCAGGTCTGGATAATGTGCAGGCAGTGTTTGAGGTATAAGATATCTGGATTGTAGGAGCAGAAGATGGGAATAAACATTTCCCAGAGTGGAATGCAATGAATTTAAGATTTGTACAAGGATGCACATTTTCTTTTCAAAATATGTATAGTTTCATAAAGGCACTAGTTGGGAGTACAAAACAGAGAGAGGGTGAAATGTTGCAAGCACTTGGGTAAAAGTATGGCCCAGGTGAATGAAGGTGTTAAGGAACTTGTATTAGTTGTGGATGAAATTGAGGATAAATGTCGACTGGGAATGGTGATGGTGAATATAGTTGAATTTAGAATGATAATGGTCTCAGGTTCCAAGTTACCTCCAATTCCCAGGGAGTAAAATAATAAGCAGCTTAAGGATAAGAGGGAGTTAAAATAAGGTATCAATAGAACTCAAGGATACACAAAATCGCCTATGGAGGGTTGTGGGTATTTTGAGGAAGAGTTAACATTTGGTGAAATGATAATTCCAGGAAGAGAGCCAGCAGTTCAAAAGGGAAATGGGCTATTGGGATGGCCCCTTCAGAAAGACTTATGATACAATTAGATCTCAACAATGAATCTCAAGTGTTAAAATGTAAGAGAGAAAATTTGAAATAAGGGTTGGCGAGAGAAAGAGGAGTTACCCCTGTTATTTCAGGAAGAATTAGGGTGTTTGAACTATTCCTGAATAGGACTAAACATAGCTCCATGCAGGAATCCTACATAGGAGCTGTCTTAGAGAATCTGGGAAGTAAGAATTGGAGAGGTTATGCCAGGAGGCTATGATTGATCAGGTTAAAGCCAGTGCATAGATTAGTTTAGTTTTTTATAGCCAGAAAAGTGTTAGGATCAAAAAGATAATGCTTTGGTTTGCAAAGACACAATAAATGTGTTGTGGAGGAAAAATACGCAATGCAACAAAATGGTGTGTCTTGGTGAACGCAGATGTTTATATTCACTCTGCAATTATTGTCAGGCTACCATCAGGTCAAAATTCTTCCTAAGTTCAAGGAACGTGCCTGGTTAATTAGTCCAAAGAGTTTGTTTAGGTTTTGTGAGATGCTACATGCCATGGTGTCTGCATAACCATATTACAGAGGATAATGCATCAACTCTTTAGAGGTACATCAGGGGCTATATTGCAGACAGCACCCTAGAAGCACAAAGAGCATCTTTGCTAATTTTAGGCACCCCCAGTATCACAGACGGCATCACGGATCCTTGTGAGAACCCTTCTGTAATAGTTATAGTTCTGATGAACATATAGCACAAGTGCCATTTTAGGAGGCCATTCAAACATTTACTTGAGTCCAAGTTCCATGTAAATGGTGGAAACAGAAACACTTTGCCTTTGCACCTGTGTCACTGAGTCAAGGAGGCAGTCAGGAGGTGCACTGACTGTATGCCACAAAAATGGTGGTATACAGTCAGTGCACCCCATGAAGGCAACCCTCTGAATGAGATAAAGGGGGAACCATGGAACCCCAAAACAATTACCTGCAGGCAAAAGCGGTCACTCACTGCATTGGCCTGCAAGGAGATCTCGGCCCCCTTTTATGTTCAGATGGATGCCACCTACACACTGAAAGACGGAGCGAGTGATTCAATCAGCTAGTCCTTTTTTCACTAATGCACTTCCCCCAGAGCAGCAAGCTTGGGGCTGCTCTTGGGCAGCACAGTATCAGTAACAGGGTGCACTGTCTATGCTTGTGTCCAGCTCATCAATTTAAAGGTACGCCACGGCACAAACAGAGACAGTGTGTCATATTTGTAGTACAACCCCAGATGTCCTGTAATTCCAGCAATATATTTAGTTGCCAAATATGACACCCAAAAACATGATGAAGGAATAAGAAAAGTGCAGTAAATACTAAAGGAAAAATGCACGGTTAAAATGGAAAAATTTAGCGTTAGGGAAAAAGTGGTAAACTATTTGTGGTATGACATTAGTGGCAAATGAGTGAGAGCATAGGAAAAATTTGTATAGTGTCAATAGAGGAGCACAAAGGACGAAAGGTATGGTGCGTTTATTACCAATGTAGGTAGGGTGGAATTTTACTGAACATTTAGAGAGAAAAAATTTGTGAAAGAGAGTGACTAGAAAGGGAGTAAGATTTGGAAGGTTTAAGAAACGTGAGTATGAGTTTGAAGAGTTGAAAACAATTTCAGAAGAAGCTACAGCTTTAGAAATGTGTCCGACCACAAACAATTTGAAATTACCACTGGCACAATTCTTCATAGAATGGGCATTCTTACCATAAGGAAACAAGTCAGATGTTGTCTTCATACCTTTTGTGTAAAGACATTTGAAAGAAGTTCAGTTAAGAAGCATAACTGAGAAGGGTGTGCGAGCAACACATTGAACAGCAAGAATGGTTAGAATGCTTATGGGAAAATAGTTGACATACTGAGAGGTTTTGACAAGTTTGTATAAGTTGTAGGAGGGCTTCATAAACACAAGACCATGAATTTGACATGCAGGAACAAGTAATTAGGTGGTTTCTAGGTTGGCCATGGAGGTCAAAGAGCAGGAGGAAGTAGAGGAAAAGAAGCTGTCCCAGAAGAAGAATGGTGAAGGTGCTCAGAATGGGGTGAATAAACTAATCTGAATGGTGAAGGAGGAACTGTGGATAAATGATAATCTAGTATTCCAGGGTAATAGCATGATTCCACATAAATGTGTGTGGGATAAATTATCAGAAGAGATACAGTCTGTACATACAGGATCACTAAAATGAAGCAAAGAATTTGTGATGACTACTGGTGAATAAAAAGAAAATTAACGGGCCCGATTCACAAAAGTAATCTGAGACAAAATCCTAAATTTACGACTTTCGGTATTCACAAAGCATAGTTAGGAGTAGTAAAGTTAGGATTGTGTCTCAGTTAAACTTAAGTTTTGATCTTAAGTTTAACTTAAGAGCAAAACTTAGGTTTAAGTGAGACAAAGTTTTGGTCTTAAGTTTAAGTTTTTCTCTTAAATTTAAGTTTTGCTCTTAAGTTTAACTTAAGACCAAAACTTAAGTTTAACTGAGACAACATTCTAACTTTACTACTCCTAAATGCCCTTTGCGAATACCGAAAGTCATAAAGTTAGGATTGTGTCTCAGATGACTTTTGTGAATCGGGCCCATAATTTGCACTGTCTATGTAGAAAGCAGCAGATGTGTGAAGGTCCAGAATCAGAAAATCTATTGAGAAATTGCCTTCGGGGAAAAGAGGGTTCTGGATATGACGGGCCATTTCAGCACGGTGTTAGTCAAGGACAGATTGTTCTAATGTTGCAGAACTGTTTCTCAAAGTGGCCAGAGAGTAAGGTTGTTGGAAAAGTGTGGTTTATTTTATTTATAAGAAAACGCACATAGGGTGGGGCAATACAGCATTTTGTTAAGTGACAATGGGCTACAACCAGAGTCTAGGGATTTAGAGGAGTTCCTGTGGGTGACTATGGAAAAGCACATGTAGTCAGCTTTTTTACAACAAAGACCACCAGGTTGCTTGAGGGACTAAATTACTCACAGAAGAAAGATATAACCCTAATGATAGGTCTTAAAGTGGCTGTTTTATTTTTAAGATTCAGCAAAGACCTTAAAAACTGTGTAATTCAAAGTTGGTCTTCCGAACAAACAAGCTTCTTGGTATTTGTCCTTTAACTAGAACCTTTGCCATTGCTGAGGGGGGAAGACTCAAGGTCTCCCATCTAGATCCTTCCATTTCTAAATCGGCACAACACAAATGGTAAACCATAACTCAAAATCTCCCACAACAAAAGAAAGGAACTTGTGTTGTAAATCGATGGTGAAATGGCTAACATGGCTTCCACATAGGTGGGTCCTCAGACCAATGGTGTGTTGATCACTGAATATAATTTGTCGAGAGATAGTTGCAAGATCCTTTCCCATTCAAAGTCTCACAAAGGACAAGGTGCTATTCTGCTGCACATGGAAAAGTCTTATAAGATATATAACCCATTCAAAAGGCATGAAATCCAATCCTCTGTTTGAGTAAGCAAAGGTTTTATGGGAATTTGGCCTCAACCACAAAATCTTAATGTCAGCAGAATATCCCTCAGGAAAATTGAACACTGTCACAGATCTTGGTATCTCTATCTTTCTGCATTAAACACAAATATTTCCCTCTGGGGTCCTTTGCCAATACATCTGTTCATATACTATATTAACCTATTGAGTGCCAAGGATGGAAGGGTTCCATCCTCAGCCATGCCCGAGGATGGAACTGTTCTGTCCTGGCATCTACCCACGGGGGAAGCCAGAGGGACCTTCAGCGCTAAGGTGGAAGAACGTCACCCCACTGCTCTTAGAACAGTGAAAAGGGAAAATAAAACAATAATAACAAGGTTATTATTATTTTATTTTTGGTTGCTGCAGGCTGGGTTAGGGTGGGGCTGATGGCTCAGGGTGGGAGGAGTGGACTGTGCACACTAAGGGACATATTTACAATAAATTGGCGGTGTGTCTTTAAGCCAAGAAGGCTTACAACACGCTTCATCACTTTAGAAATGCAGGACTGCACAATGTTTACTAGAATATGGTGCAGCCCTGCATTTCCAGCTGAGCTGGCGCTACCTTTAGCTGCCTAGATCCAATGCAGGCACCTTTGCACCATAGTGTAAGGGTGCCTGTTTTGAGGGGAAGATTGTTTATGTGCAGATAAACAATCTTTAAATGGCAATTTGTAACTTCTATGTGTGCTGCCTAATGCAGCACACATAGAAGTTGCAAAAAGGCATTTTTTTAAATGATTGTTTATGTGCAGGAAGGGGTACCTCCTGCACATAAACAATCATAGGCAATTTGCTGTTTCTATCTGTGCTGCGCAAGGCAGCACACATGGAAACAGCAAAAACGAGGATAAATAAACCATTTCTCCTTGTTTTACCTGTTTAACACCAGATTTTCCCTGGTCTTAATTTTGGTGCTACCTCCTATTCGCGCTGCCCTTCTAAATAGGAGGCAGTGTCAAAATCAATGGGTGTTGCAGTGGAACGCCCACCGGAACACTCATTGCCCTCCCCTTTCACGCTAAATACAGTGTGAAAGGGTGCCTTATTTACAAGGCAGCATTAAGCCACTTTAAGTGGCTTAATGCTGCCTTGTAAATAAGGGGAGGCCCCTATTGCCACATTGTGGTTGCGATAGGGGCTTGTAAATATGCCCCTTAGTGCACATGAAATGGCCAGCCAAGCAGCCATGTGCACTTTGCATATTCCCCACTTGGCTGTAATGGACAGCCTGGTGGGGAATATGCACAGGCTCCCTGTCCCAATCTGAGTGCCGATCCATTGCACTTAGACCAATCACAACACTGCATTGCAGTGTTGTGATTGGCTCAGGGGAGCCTGTGTGCCGGGTGCTTCTGCAGCTTCTTCTGGACTGGAGTCAGGAAGCACAGGGAAGTGGAGAAGAGACGTGACCATCGACAAACGTAAGTGTTTTAAAAAATATTTTTAACCCTCCCGCCGCCCCCCACCCCGGTTACCTACCACTTTGGGAAGCGCTGGCCCTCCCTCCATTGGCTGCTCAGTCCCAACCAGGGATGACAGTGAAAGCACTTCCACTACTACCCCCAACCCCCCCGGCAATCTGATGACATCGACTCACTCACGGCAAGCCAACATCATCAAGTGCAGCTGGGGACGTGCTGGAATCCATTTGCTTCTAGCATATCTAGGGAGAGGACCTTTTTTTGGTAAGTCCTTCTCCTGGGGGTGGGGTTTATTGTAGGAATTCAGACACAGGGGGAAAGGGCTTTCCCCCTATATCTGCATAGAGTGGATTCCTGCACCACGATCGCGTGTAGGGCCGCGATCGTGGAGCAGGAATCGACCCGCAAGTCCGCCAGGCTAATATTCACTGTATTTTTTGGGGAGCGATCACTTACGGAATCGTCGCTCCTCTGGGGACATGTTTGGTCCATGTTTCGGTTTCTTGTAATATTTACGGGGAGCTGCATTTTCTTAAAGGAAGCAGCCACTTGGGTAAGGTCGCTCCCTCTTGGGGAACTTTTTTTATGAATTCTGCCCAGCCCCAAGTGTAGTTCTGAAATCTGGGGGGGGGGGCAAAAGCCCACTAGACACCATGAATTGTAGTTTATTATATGTCAGGGAGTATCCCTTTGGGCAAGGGTCACTCTGCTTTATTTAGAGACATTTGTAGCCATTTTCTGCCCCCTCTGGGGACAGATAGGCCCTATTGTTAGGCCCATCTGCCCCCAAGGGAGCAGGAAGCCACTAGACACCAGGGAGTTTAACAGCTGTAATGCATTCTTGGTTAAATTAAAAGAGAACAGCACTGTATGTATGCAGCAATGAATGTGCTGTCGCCTTTTAATGAGAAAGAAGGAAACTGTAATTTCCACAAATTAAATAGGGTAATGCCAAGGTTTCAGTATGGGGTTCTAAGCTAATTCCCAACTACCACGTCATTTCTAGACAAGGTTAGGGGTGTGTATGGGACACATGTTGGCCCTGCACACTCTACATCCAATTATCTAGAAGAGAACTATGCCAGATGGTATTCCAAGCATTAATTCTTCATGCCTTTGCACACTTCAAGCAGTCTCCTCCTCAGCGGGGCAAAGGAAGATTTACCTGTGGATGAGGTAATGGGGTGACCATATAACACTGGCATTTATATTAATATGGTACTTTAGCATCTGTGCTAGACACTTTCCAGTTATGGTTTTAATCCAAGGAAGGAACGGAAAAAATATACACTAGTGCAAGGAATATATTTTAGTTGAAAGGCATAGGTTAAACCAATGAATATCATAACAAGTATTCATTCGAGTGCACCTTCACCTCAGAGGGTCTATTGGCACTACTGACGGATAAAGTATGTTTATTGGGGCACATACGTTATTACTCAACTCAGTGGGTATCATTTTACTCAGCCCTGAAGAATAAAAGGCTAAACTGGCCCACAGAGGGCGGGGGTAGCAAAGGGTCAAACTCAGAGCCTTGCACAGGATGCATTAATCCACTGGCCAGCGGCGGCTCCTCCGCTAAGCAGGAGGAGCATCGCACCACTGCTCTCCGAGCTGTTGAAAGAGTAAAAATAAAATTATAAAGCAGTGTTATTATCATTTTCTTTTTCCTACTGCAGTGGCTCTGTTGGGGCCGAGCTGGGCTCCGTGATGCCAGAGCACTGCAGGGGGAGGAGTGGTGCATGTACTCGGTAAATGCGCATGCCACTTTGTCCGGCCCTCTCTGGCTGGCCAAAGCGTCATGCGCACTTTGCATGTTCTGCACCCAAGCTGCATTACAGCCTGGGTGGAGAGCATGCCCTGGCCCCCAGCCCCTGTCTGAGCTCCGAACCACGGCGCTCAGACCAGTCAAAACGCTGATTGCGTTCACAGCTTAAACGTTCCTAGTTCAGTCACCAGATATTCAGACCACACTTAATCCAGCAGAGAGGAAGAGGGTTTTATATACGGGGCTTGAGATTACAGCGATGATCTTTACTCTCAGGAAAAAATTGTCTCTAGTCCTCTTCTAATAGGGCACTTGTTGTCTCAGTTTACAACAAATCAGGAAAACATTTCTGCAGGACCTTGAAAGTATTTTTCGAGATTATCAAATAGAATTAAAGAACTGTATCCCATTCCTTACAAGTAATTTCTCACCAAATGATTGCATTTTTCACCAGAACGTAGCTTGTTGGTGAAGTAAGAGACAGATATATTGCTTCAAAAGTATCTGTGGAACTGAATTCAATGCATCTGTCAGTTTTTCTATGCACAATTTTCATAATGGGAAGAAAAATAAAAACAAATGCCCTAACATTTGTCTGAAGAGTTTCAATTAAATTAAGGTTGAAACAATCCTTTAGTTCCGAAATAACCTACTACCAAGGGATTGGTTAGCCTGACAAAATTTCCAGGATGTACATAGAACATTTTTTAATATCCAATAAAAAAGGTTAAACTTCCAGTTCACCTGTTTCCCATTTGGTTTGTCTTCACCTCCACGGTGTTTATAAAGGTAATGACATTTCTTGCCTCAATGTTGAGGTCTCAAATTGTCGATATGACTGTTTACCTAAACAACAAATGTTTCTACTCCAAGATCACACAATTCTTCAATAGCAAATGTGCTGAGTGATGTCGTTATTACTGCAGGATCTGGATTTTTCCATCAACCAGCAAATTTCCAACTTCATTCAGTCGAGACAAGTAGAATTTGGTTTCAAGATGGATTTGGAACAATCTGTTCTCCCACTACCAAAGAGCAGTTTCAGCAATAAGAGGGGAGATGCCGTAGGGCCTACACAAATTGCAAATCTCTCTGCATGACTTAGCCAGGCTAGTTGGTATCTGGTCTTCTTCCTTTGAGGTGGATTTCGTAGGTTCATTCCAACAATGAGCTCTTTAAAGGTCAAAGATTTGAGATAAGGTCTCACTTATTGAGACATAATTCCTTGAATCAGGAAGCTCGGTGGAGCTCTAATGATGTTTAGTTTAGATCATCTGGACTCTAGATGCATTATACAGCTGTGCTCTTTTTGCTTCTATCCCGTTCTAGCCTTAGTGTCAGATGCAAGCCTGGCAGGATAAGGGGCAAGGTGGGGTTAGTTCTCAACATGGACCAAGAAGGAGTCACTACGAAATATAATTTGTTGAGAGAAATTGGCAGGATCCTTTGCCATTCAAAGTCTCACAAAGGACAAGGTGCTATTCTTCTGCACATGGAATGTCTTATAAGATCTATAACCCATTCAAGGGGCATGAAATCCAATCCTTGTTTGAGTTAGCAAATGTTTTATGGGAATTCTGTTTGTGTGTTCATTGGGAAAATCCACATTATTACATCTTTCTGATGGTGGTATTGTCTAAAAGATATGGTAGCCCCACAGGCCGTTTAAATCTTAAAGTAAAAGGTCTGCAGTTGGACATTTTTCGGAGCCTCCGTAGGGCCCTGGATATTTTCGGAATCATTTAACATTCACAGAAACTACCACTAGTTAAATTCATCTTGTGTAACACATGTTTAGGTCGAGCCTGGGCAGCGCATGTGCTGCTCTGCGAGCCATGCTGTATTGAAGTATGTACTTAAAGCCCCGCCCATATTTGTCATTGTCTTGTTTCATTGTCCTTCGTAAATGCTGGCTTCTGATTAGTAATTAGGCTTATTAGTCCCTCCTTAGTAGTGCCTTGTCTTCATTTGTGACCTCCCATGAGGACTGGCCCTTTTACATCGGTTGTTACAGGGTACGTCTTCTTTACTCTGTGAGCACTATTTTCTTTCATGAATTCTCTAACTGCAGGAGGGTCTCTCGTGTGCAGTTGTGACCACCGGCTTGTTTATTTAACTCGTAGCAAATGGGGAGCTTTTCGGGGGCCATGGGAGACAGAAGGAGGCAACTCAGCGATGCCTACAAGCATTTGGAATGTAATAGGTATTGCATTTGGGAGAGTTTAAGCTATTGGCCCTGTAAATTACAATGTCTTTTATTTATGTTTTAAAAACCAAAATATAAATAAACAGCATTGTCATTTACAATGCCAATAGCTCCAACTCGTGTAAATGTGAGACCTACTGCATTGCAGATACTTGTTAGTAATTAACCTCACTTCTAGTCCATTAACACTACAATCAGGGAGTGTTCAATAAAAACGGCTAGGGGTGGAAATCCTCAGTACTGTCAATTATCACTGTTGTAATTCTAAATCATTCAACTCTGAAACTTGCGTTAGGTTCTCGTTATAGTTTATTCCTTTATGATCAACCACTGTTATCTTAATTACTCACAGTGGCCCTTTTATCATCTATCACTACTCAGTTTTTTTCTGATAACATCAGAGGTGCGCGTGCCGGGATTCATCCTGTTATTGATTACATTTAAGAGGGTGGTTAAATGTTTCTGGTATTGTGAGACCATGAAAAAAGTGACTATTGAAACAGTTAATAGACTTCCAGAGCAGCACATGCCACCTTAGCAGAATTAACTGCATGTGGGCACACTAACCTCAAAAGCACATGCTCTGAACAGGACTTAGTAACCAGCCTGTACCTAACAAATCACTGTGCGCTTTGAGGTCCCAAGCACCCCACATTTTAGGTACATGCTGGTCCCACACTTTGACAGGTGACACAGACTGCCTTGTTTGCGGTACACCTCAGTCACATACATGAGCCGACCCACACACTTCCAACTACCTTATATCATCTCTAGAAAAGGACCAGACTCTTCACAGAGCTCCTGGTCAAAATACTCCTCCATCAAGAGGCGATGGCAGAAGATTTTAGTTAGCGTAACATTAAAGAAATGCTGCAGAGCGTTCATAGCCCATCACCCATTCACCTCAACAGACTGAACCTCTCGCATTCTGAACACTTCCGCTGCAACATCATCACTGCCACAAAGTAACAGGCCCTGCCCCTGAGAAAAGCATGATCCTGAGCCAGTCTACATCTCCACACATGCCCAGACCACTCCCAACACCTTGACTGTGCCAACCTCGACGACGGAAAACTGTCATTGGGCCTCATTCACTAGACATGGTATGCAGCTAAGATGAACTCAGAGGAGCCAAAGAAGCACTTGCCTGAGTGTATTGTTAATTCTGATTCATGGAATAAAGATTATTGGGTTTATAGATGTAGAGTATCTGCTGATTTGGTGGATTTTGCACAACTGGAAAGTTAAAAAAGGGTGTGAACTGGATTGTTTTCAGTGGAGGGGCTGGTGGACAATAATAATGGGCATCTACAAAATCATAGGATTGTGGGTATTCACATGCTACTTGTGCCACAAGAGAGTGTAATAAGACTGGGTGGGAAACCCACCCCAGAAACCTACTCTAGCTAATCCGACGATGCAAATGTTCATTACAATTGATAGACTTCTTGATGACTATGAATCATGCTTTGGCTACTCTCATACACTGGATCATTTCTCACAAATATTAACTAAGAAAAGCAAACCTCATCATGCCAAACCTGCTTATCGGGTCTTGTTCTGTTTGATATGGTGGAGCATCATCTTCTTCTGGATCACATAGAAAGATGGATGGGGATGATTGGCATACCTTTATCATGCACTCAATTACTGATCACTTTCGACAAATCAAATCTGAGAGGTGGATCTGACCACATTTGATCCCATAAAGATTTTCTCAACAGCAGAATGCATTGGAGATTGCTGTTTTTCTTTTTCTGTTTAGCATTAACATGTTCCCACATTCTGAGGTCAGGTATCAGTAGGACCTTAAAGACCTTAGAGGTTGTGATATGCTGCTATTTCACTTACGGTTATGAAGTTGTGTAAAGCACTGTATGTTATCTCATGATTATTTCAGTATGCTAGAGGAGATAACAAATATACAGTTCAATGAAAAGAATGGAGCAGTAGGAATGCAAGTGGATGGCTTATTACCCAGGTCTGAATTTAAGTCTGATATTTCTCTGTTGTGCAGAGTTAAATTTAAAGCAAGGATTACTTGCTCATTTTCAAGGAGCTTCAGTTGTAGTTGGGTTCAACACTTCTGTTGAGGTAGAAGGTGTCACACAGTCAACACCCCATGGATCTGCTCAGTGTTTCATCCTCTTGAAGGATTGATGATGGATTTGATGGCATCATGCCGGCAAATAAAAAGAGCCATTTTCTGTCTGGGGTGTAGTTTGGTGGTAGTTTCTGTGGGTATTTTAGGCCTTTGTACCAGTAGGTATGATGCTCTGCGCAGAGGAACTTCACATTTCTTTTAATTATGAGAGACCTGGAGAATGATGGATCTCTGACATATTATCGAAAGACACATTATCGAACTACACAAATATCGCATCAAATATATCGACATCAAAATTATCGACATTGTATACTTAATTAAAAAACTACACTAATATCGACACTACAATATCGTAATACAATTATATCGATCACACAAAAATCGCACACATCAATATCGCAATACTAAATATCGACATAAGTAAATAAATATAACACATGTAACAAATATCGATAACCAAAATATAGACATCAATAATATCGTTTTTTTAAAATATATCGACAATTCTAATACTAATAAAACCAATACTTTAAACAACATAAATACAATATTTTCCGAAAACATACATTTTCCAATTATATTCTACTTAAACATAAACATAACATTTATAACGATCTAAATATTTAACAACATAATAAAAAAACACTGAAATAAATATCACATAGGCATTTCGAACACATTTAAAAAAATTACAACACATTATAAACAATCTTTTTATATATAATTATTTAAAACTCTCCTCCTTTAAAACTAAATATACTCTTACTTAGCATTTTCCATAAAAGGAAACCAATTAACTAAAAAAAATTCAAACCATCCAATAGAAAGGCCACATACAGAAAACAACCAATAACATTCAAGAAACAATTTAAAACCACTATATAAACCAATTAAAACAAGTCTTCTACTGTGCCTTAAACCAAAGCATTGAACGAAGAAGAAACTCTGCTAAACAGAAGAAACCTACATCCTACTACTATTCTAAAAATGTAAGTAAATAATCTTTTCTAACTAAACTGCCAAATTAAACTAAAACACTAATTTATCTTTACTCAAATAAATAACTAACTTATATATTCCATCTCTTTATGTTTCCACTACAGATATTACTCAAAACAGCTAAAGAAAATATTGAAGATTGCCAGAAAGGACTCACTAAAAAGTAAGTATACTATCAAAATACTTTATAAAATATTAATTAAATCCTACTCAAACCCCAAAACATCCTAAACCCCTAAACAAATCCATGTTCTCATTTTTAAGTTTTTAAAAACCTGTATAAATTAACACCTATAGTCTATACCACTTGGCATGAGGGAAGGCTCCGTTTGCTTAGGGAGAGGTTGGGCTCCTGCATCTTATTTATTAGGGAGGAGGGGCACATAGTAAGAGGGGTAGGGGACGGGGGTACATTGACATGGGGTGGGGGGGGGTAGAGAACTGGGTGGGAAGGTTGTTCCTTCTCCTGAATAATTGGTCTTGATGATAAATGTGTGGTACTTCCGGGACGGGTGAAGGCGGGGGAATGTTTGTTGAGTTGTTGATTTGTAAAACAATAAAATACGTTTCAACAAAAAAAATATAGTCTATACCAAACAGCAATACCACCCCACTTAAAAAAACGAAACCAACCAAAACAATATGGTGCCGATCACGATCCGGTAAAAACCGGGTACAAACCGTCGGACGGAGCATAATCTCCGCCCGACGCGTACCCGGTCGTCAATTTTTACAAACAAGGAATTACGATTCGCACGGGTACACCATTACCGTACGAATCGTAAAAAAGCCCGACCGAACAAAAAAAACCTACCAATGCGATCCGGGAAAGCGCCGACCTGACGTCGGGACGCTCGCAGCCAGCCATTCACGACCCAGGAATTACGATTCGCACCGACGTCACCCCGCACGGTGAATATTTTCCGGCAGCCAAAAACTGCCGGGAAATCAGGACGACGCGAACAAGGACCACCAGTACGCGACGGACAGACGACGACGCGAACAAGGAGGACCAGTACGCGACAGGACGACGCGAACAAGGAGGACCAGTACGCGACGGACAGACACGACGACGCGAATAAGGAGGACCAGTACGCGACAGGACGACGCGATCAAGGAGTACCAGTACGCGACGGACAGACATGGACCCGAACCTACGAGTCATCCCTGCCCTCATAGCAGTCCACCTCCTCTACAGGTTATGACGCAGACGCCGCAGAAGGTCAGAATAACTAAGGGAGGGGGGAAAGTGGGGTGGGGTGGGGGTGGCACGCCCAGGGCAGGCCACAAAACAACCACATAAGTCACACACCACACATGGCCTGGACATACCTGACTCCCATGCCCTGGTCACCACGAGGGGGTGGGGGCGTGTCCTGATAAGCCAGCGACCGGCACTACGGAAGTCCGTCACCACGCGAACCGGCAACACAACCAGACAGGTACGTCCCATACCCACGCCTGAAGAGCGTGGGTACGAGTCGTACCACGCCCACACACACGTCACCCCAACAATGGCGGGACGGAACATACCCACGTGGCAAAGGCCTGGGTACGGCCCGCACAAGCATCACATAGCGTGGGGACGGATATGTATGGACCCTACCCCCACCCCGTATGCATGGAGCATACTCCCACCCCAACAGTGTAAGTACGACCCGTACCCCCACCCGCGTAAGCAAGGAGCGT
The DNA here is from genome assembly GCF_964204655.1 of Triturus cristatus. NCBI lineage: Eukaryota > Metazoa > Chordata > Amphibia > Caudata > Salamandridae > Triturus > Triturus cristatus. Next base: position 740,307,851 of record NC_140585.1, read on the forward strand.
ACCCCCCATGCCACCAGTGTAAGTGCGACCCGTAGCCCCACCCGCGTAAGCAAGGAGCGTACCCCCCACCCCAACAGTGTAAGTACGACCCTTACCCCCACCCGCGTATGCAAGGAGCGTACCCCCCACCCCAACAGTGTAAGTACGACCCGTACCCCCACCCGCGTATGCAAGGAGCGTACCCCCCACCCCAACAGTGTAAGTACGACCCGTACCCCCACCCGCGTGAGCAAGGAGCGTACCCCCACCCCAACAGTGTAAGTATGACCCGTACCCTCACCCGCGGACTCACGGACCGTACCCCCACCCCAACAGTGTAAGTACGACCCGTACCCCCACCCGCGTATGCAAGGAGCGTACCCCCCACCCCAACAGTGTAAGTACGACCCGTACCCCCACCCGCGTATGCAAGGAGCGTACCCCCCACCCCAACAGTGTAAGTACGACCCGTACCCCCACCCGCGTATGCAAGGAGCGTACCCCCCACCCCAACAGTGTAAGTACGACCCGTACCCCCAACCGCGTAAGCAAGGAGCGTACCCCCCATGCCACCAGTGTAAGTACGACCCGTAGCCCCACCCGCGTAAGCAAGGAGCGTACCCCCCACCCCAACAGTGTAAGTACGACCCGTACCCCCACCCGCGAATGCAAGGAGCGTACCCCCCACCCCAACAGTGTAAGTACGACCCGTACCCCCACCCGCGTAAGCAAGGAGCGTACCCCCCATGCCACCAGTGTAAGTACGACCCGTAGCCCCACCCGCGTAAGCAAGGAGCGTACCCCCCACCCCAACAGTGTAAGTACGACCCGTACCCCCACCCGCTTATGCAAGGAGCGTACCCCCCACCCCAACAGTGTAAGTACAACCCGTACCCCCACCCACGTATGCAAGGAGCGTACCCCCCACCCCAACAGTGTAAGTACGACCCGTACCCCCACCCGCGTAAGCAAGGAGCGTACCCCCACCCCAACAGTGTAAGTACGACCCGTACCCCCACCCGCGGACTCACGGACCGTACCCCCACCCCAACAGTGTAAGTACGACCCGTACCCCCACCCGCGTATGCAAGGAGCGTACCCCCCACCCCAACAGTGTAAGTACGACCCGTAGCCCCACCCGCGGACTCACGGACCGTACCCCCACCACACCAGTGTAACTAGACTCGTACCCTCACCTCGAATGCATGGAGCGCACCCACACCGTGTATGTTCCAAGCGTACATATCCAGAAATAGGAGGTGTGTGTGCAGAGTCCTCCCAGCAGTGCCCAGAGACATGAGGGGTGTGTGCAGAGTCCTCCCAGCAGTGCCCAGAGACAGGAGGTGTGTGTGCAGAGTCCTCCCAGCAGTGCCCAGAGACAGGAGGTGTGTGTGCAGAGTCCTCCCAGCAGTGCCCAGAGACAGGAGGTGTGTGTGCAGAGTCCTCCCAGCAGTGCCCAGACACAGGAGGGGTGGGTGTGGAGTCCTCCCAGCAGTGCCCAGGCACAGGAGGGGTGGGTGCAGAGTCCTCCCAGCAGTGCTCAGAGTCAGGAGGGGTGGGTGTGGAGTCCTCCCAGCAGTGCCCTGAGACAGGAGGGGTGTGTGCAGAGTCCTCCCAGCAGTGCCCAGAGACAGGAGGTGTGTGTGCAGAGTCCTCCCAGCAGTGCCCAGACACAGGAGGGGTGGGTGCAGAGTCCTCCCAGCAGTGCCCTGAGACAGGAGGGGTGGGTGCAGAGTCCTCCCAGCAGTGCCCTGAGACAGGAGGGGTGGGTGCAGAGTCCTCCCAGCAGTGCCCTGAGACAGGAGGGGTGGGTGCAGAGTCCTCCCAGCAGTGCCCTGAGACAGGAGGGGTGGGTGCAGAGTCCTCCCAGCAGTGCCCAGAGTCAGGAGGGGTGGGTGTGGAGTCCTCCCAGCAGTGCCCTGAGACAGGAGGGGTGTGTGCAGAGTCCTCCCAGCAGTGCCCTGAGACAGGAGGGGTGGGTGCAGAGTCCTCCCAGCAGTGCCCTGAGACAGGAGGGGTGGGTGTGGAGTCCTCCCAGCAGTGCCCAGAGACAGGAGGGGTGGGTGTGGAGTCCTCCCAGCAGTGCCCAGAGTCAGGAGGGGTGGGTGTGGAGTCCTCCCAGCAGTGCCCTGAGACAGGAGGGGTGGGTGCAGAGTCCTCCCAGCAGTGCCCTGAGACAGGAGGGGTGGGTGCAGAGTCCTCCCAGCAGTGCCCTGAGACAGGAGGGGTGGGTGCAGAGTCCTCCCAGCAGTGCCCAGAGTCAGGAGGGGTGGGTGTGGAGTCCTCCCAGCAGTGCCCTGAGACAGGAGGGGTGTGTGCAGAGTCCTCCCAGCAGTGCCCTGAGACAGGAGGGGTGGGTGCAGAGTCCTCCCAGCAGTGCCCTGAGACAGGAGGGGTGGGTGTGGAGTCCTCCCAGCAGTGCCCAGAGACAGGAGGGGTGGGTGTGGAGTCCTCCCAGCAGTGCCCAGGCACAGGAGGGGTGGGTGCAGAGTCCTCCCAGCAGTGCCCAGAGTCAGGAGGGGTGGGTGTGGAGTCCTCCCAGCAGTGCCCTGAGACAGGAGGGGTGTGTGCAGAGTCCTCCCAGCAGTGCCCAGAGACAGGAGGTGTGTGTGCAGAGTCCTCCCAGCAGTGCCCAGACACAGGAGGGGTGGGTGTGGAGTCCTCCCAGCAGTGCCCTGAGACAGGAGGGGTGGGTGCAGAGTCCTCCCAGCAGTGCCCAGAGTCAGGAGGGGTGGGTGTGGAGTCCTCCCAGCAGTGCCCTGAGACAGGAGGGGTGTGTGCAGAGTCCTCCCAGCAGTGCCCAGAGACAGGAGGTGTGTGTGCAGAGTCCTCCCAGCAGTGCCCAGACACAGGAGGGGTGGGTGCAGAGTCCTCCCAGCAGTGCCCTGAGACAGGAGGGGTGGGTGCAGAGTCCTCCCAGCAGTGCCCTGAGACAGGAGGGGTGGGTGCAGAGTCCTCCCAGCAGTGCCCTGAGACAGGAGGGGTGGGTGCAGAGTCCTCCCAGCAGTGCCCTAAGACAGGAGGGGTGTGTGCAGAGTCCTCCCAGCAGTGCCCTGAGACAGGAGGGGTGTGTGCAGAGTCCTCCCAGCAGTGCCCAGAGACAGGAGGTGTGTGTGCAGAGTCCTCCCAGCAGTGCCCAGACACAGGAGGGGTGGGTGTGGAGTCCTCCCAGCAGTGCCCTGAGACAGGAGGGGTGGGTGCAGAGTCCTCCCAGCAGTGCCCAGAGTCAGGAGGGGTGGGTGTGGAGTCCTCCCAGCAGTGCCCTGAGACAGGAGGGGTGTAACACATGTGTGTGATGCCGGAATTACCCACATGCATACTGCCTACAAGGGAACATGTCCCCATGAACTCATGTCAACAGACTCCATACACAAGTACAGTGATCACCCAGGATGCCACGATTGTTGCAGGTGGAGACATGGCCATGCATGCATGGCCAAAGTAGAAGGGCTCCGTCACACACACAGCTCATGTAGACACTGCTCTGCGCTAAACATTGTGAACACCCTGCAGGGAAGAAATCTGGGTACACAGAGGAAGGAATACACCCTGGGACAATTGCACCATGCAGTAACTGCTTACATGAACAAAGAAAGTTAGCCAACACCTTGTGATGGCACACAGATCCCAGGGTCCCCCCAATGAGCAGCACACTACTACATATCCCACACACCCAAACCCTTAAACACCACCCAAAACCATGTAGCAGCCCCACCAACACCAATACCAGCATAGCAGTAGTGTGATAATGAAAACAAAATTAAGCTTTATTCAGCATGAGCACAATGTCCGTGGATCGCAGGCAGTTCACTATTCACAAAGCCCATAGGGCAGTCAATGATTCGCAGCTGGATGGGGGACACAGTGGGATGCGTGTCCCCTACCTTGCCTGCACAGTCAAATGGCATCGTCTTCCATACTGGTGAGGGCATCAGGGGGGGGGGAAGCACCAGGCACCGCAGGGACATCAGGGCAAAGGGGCGGCGTTGTGGGTGCAGGGATGGAGGACTCCACCACAGGGGGTGTGTCATGGCCAAAGGCGGAGGCCAGGATGGCACTACACACCTTAGCAAGGTCCTCCAGGGACTCCCCTGCACCCGAAGGGACCTCAGGCCCCAAGGAGGGGGGGGGTCAGAGGGATGGGTCGCAGCGCCACCGGGGGAGGGTGGAGACAGGGGGGGAGACTCAACCACCCTGACCGAGGACTTCCTTGACCGCTTGCGTCCTGGTGTAACTGTGGGGCTCAGGGACAGAGCGGCCATGAAGGAGTCCTTGGGGGAGATGTGGCCAGGAGAGCTGAGGGGAGGGGATTTGGAGGGAGTGGACTGGGTGGAATGCGGACTCCCACTATGGCTGCGTGTCACACGTTTGCCCCCCGACCCAGTGGGTGTGCCTACCTCACCCTGTGTGTGCGTGTCAGGAGGAGTGCGGTGGACCTTCCCTGCTGGTGTGGTGCCTGTGTCTGTTGATGTGGGTGCATGCCGACGTCTGGGTGTACGTGGGACAGGCATGGGAGTGGGAAGTGTGGATGGGGCAGGGGTAGGTGGGGGGAGGTCGCGCTGCAGGAGACCCACTGCTGCAGTCAGTGTGGAGTCTATGGACCTCAGCAAGTTGCGTTGGTCAGCCTGCGATGAATGAATGCCCTCCAAGTATGCCTCGATGTTGGTGAGGGATTTGCCGTGGGCATGGAGGACATTAAGGATCGCAGCCTGACCAACCTGCAGTTGCCGCTGGATGTCCACAGACTCAGCATTGGCGGCAGCAGTGGAGACAGGGGCAGGGGGTGCGGTGCCTGGCCGGAAGGAGACATGCGGTGACCGGGCACGCTGGGAAGGGACACGAGCAAGTGGGAGGCGGCTGATGGGTACTGAGGGGGCGGTGCGAGGTGTTGTTCCGCTGTCAGCTGCTGGTGCAGCCACCGCCCACTCGGAGACCTCCTCCTCGGACCTGTCAGCTTCGTATTCTGACGTGCCAGTCGACAGGTCCTCGGCCGCACTATCCTCCACCTCTGTCCCACTCGATGTGCCAGCCCCGATGTCACGGCTGGCACTGGTGCTCGGTCCCTCCGCCTTGCCTGTGTCCATGTCTCCCTCTGTGTCCCCCGACGATGCTGTGGGCAGGGTGGAGAGACAGAAATTAATCAGACAGCTGTACACATCAGTCACATGAGTCCAATCCACATAGGTAACACTGCATAGCCTGAAAAGGAAGATCCCTAACATCTACTAAACAAGGTACCGATGTAGGGCATTAAACACACAGTTGGTTGAGCCACCATGCCACTGAAACACCATGGAGAGCATGAGACAATAGCTAAAGACAGGAAACGTAGTCTGACATAGCACCAAGGCCCTGGGAACAATCCAGCACTGCATCTGCACCACACAGCGTCGGTGAAAATACCGATGACCAGGGACCATATCCATGAACTTGAGACACATGCTGCATAGGTAATGCTGAAAACATGCCCAACATGACTCGGTCACTGCACCTTGCGTGTGTGTCCAGACAAACATCACACACTGCCCAGACCCAGCAAGTAGAAATCAGGATATGACATATAGGCATTGCCCGCCCCAACAAACCCCTACACGAGGCAAATTGTTGAGACACAGGTGGCACCAACATCTCATAGTCTGGGTGATAAACACAGGGGCAGGCAAAATGCAAGATTGGACGCCAAACAGCCAAGGTGCGCCTGTACAAATAATGAGGTACCAGTGCCCATCCTCAGATGAGTATAACAAGACACACAGGCACTGGCAACTGTGAGTATGAAGAAGGACAATCAGGTCATGCTGCACAGTGGACACCTGTACAAAATAGCACGTCTATATACATGGTGACAGGGGAAAATGGCACAGAGCACAACCTACGCTGTAGACACTGAGAGTGTCCACGTTTATGATGACACATACAACACTGAGGAAAAGCTGCCCCAGGGGACAGTAGTGGGCACGCAACTACATGCTACTGAATGGTAATGACTGCAACACACGCCACCATCCCTGCACTATGCGTATCGCACACTCATGCACATCATGTCACAGGCCACTACATAGGACATGCGCGCTGTAAGGCATGACACATGAGAGACCAACTCCCATGTCTGGAGTCAGCATCAGTGCCAACTGACCTGGAACCCACATGCAGTGAACTTGACAGGGCACAGGCAAGGTCCCACAACCTGTTACACACCACCCCCACACATGATGCTACAGTCATTGTTCTCGTGGACAAAGCGCCAGCCTACATTACCTTGTGAAGGAGTGACTACACACAGACCAGGGAACACATTGCAAGGAGGGGAAGGGTGGCAGGGGCGCAGCGCTATACCTGGGCAAACAGGATCTGCACAGCACCTTTAAACCCTGGCAGTGAATTCATGCTACTGTGCCCTTACAAATGCCGGTGACACACAACAAACACACATGTACCTACCCCCTTCCGGCTGCTGCATCACCTGTAAGTGCCTCTCCAGGTCTGGAAAGACCACCGGCAGCACACGCCTGTGGAGGTGGCTCAGACGGCGGCGGCCGCGGTTCTTGTGGCTCTCAGGTGAGTCCCCCAGCAGGAGCCGTGCAATCCTCCGCGTCAAGCACCGGATATCCTGCCAGCGTTTCCTCACCTGGGACAGGCTCCGCCTCCGACCATCCACACCCCTCACGGCACTGACGGCGGTCAGCCAGATCTGCTCCTTGGCAGTGGCGCCTACCTGTGAGGAAGAACAAGTGACACCACATCAATACACCAGCCACATGTCACAGAGAGACATATGAGTACAAATTAGCTGGTTACAACAAGGCAGGTCATGCAGCCAACGCATTGCACCTTTGTCATAGGGACATCATCCCCTGGTGAGGGTAAAAGCAGTACGTGCCATAGTGGGTACACAGGTGGAATGATGGCAATGTCACAATCAATGATCAAGGCTCACACTGTGCAGCACACCCACCCCTCCTGTCTCCGGGCACTGCTGTTAGTGATAGGCACACACCCCTCCTGTCTCAGGGCACTGCTGTTAGTGATAGGCCCCCACCCCTCCTGTCTCAGGGCACTGCTGTTAGTGATAGGCCCCCACCCCTCCTGTCTCAGGGCACTGCTGTTAGTGATAGGCCCCCACCCCTCCTGTCTCAGGGCACTGCTGTTAGTGATAGGCCCACACCCCTCCTGTCTCAGGGCACTGCTGGGAGGACTCTGCATCCACCCCTCCTGTCTCTGGGCACTGCTGGGAGGACTCTGCACCCACCCCTCCTGTCTCAGGGCACTGCTGGGAGACATCAGGCACCCCCCCCCTGGAACCCCCCCTACAGTACATGGCATGTGTGTCACACCAGGACACAATGCCAGAAGTCACAGTTACAACATAGGGACAGTCCGTGCCAGTGGCCTATGCACTCACCTGATACCCTGGTCGCCCATACAGCATGGAGTACTGTGGGAGGATCACATCCAGCAGAGCCATGTTCTCCTCCAGGGTGAATGGCTGTGTCCTCTCCACAGCCCTTGACATGGTTCCAGGGAATCAGTAGCAGCAGCTGGGTCGACGAATGCAAAGATGTGCAGGCAAGTACTCCCTCATGGGACCTGGCTGCCTTATATGTGCCCTTCTGCCCAGTCTCATGCACAGGAGTACAGAGTGATTGGTCACTCACATTTGCATCCTATGTTTCAACCAATCCCTTCAAACCTAGCAGTCTGTGGGTCCTCTATCGGTTTCATTCTCCTGCATGATGTCAGCCCCACAAACACATTGCAACAAAGTAGAAGAATTCCAACTGACTTCTGCTGTGCACCTTCCAGAACAATTTCGAAATTTGAACTTGGTCTCCATGACAACCAGCATGCATGTAGGCCTTAATACTTGTCCCCTATGTAATTTGGAGCATCACACACAGGTACGGTGCGTTTCGGGGCCCTAGGGCACCCCAAATGCATTGCAACGGCCCGTACATGCATGCCTACGTTCACTATCACTATGGGTCTGCACGCGTATGCGTACTCGTAGTGGTACGGGCCGTACACTCGCATGTACGCTCAATATCACTATGGGTCTGCACGCGTATGCGTACTCGTAGTGGTACGGGCCGTACACTCGCATGTACGCTCACTATCACTATGGGTCTGCACGCGTATGCGTACTCGTAGTGGTACGGGCCGTACACTCGCATGTACGCTCACTATCACTATGGGTCTGCACGCGTATGCGTACTCGTAGTGGTACGGGCCGTACACTCGCATGTACGCTCACTATCACTATGGGTCTGCACGCGTATGCGTACTCGTAGTGGTACGGGCCGTACACTCGCATGTACGCTCACTATCACTACGAGTACAGTGATAGTGAGCGTAGATGCGTGTTTACGGCCCGTACCACTACGAGTACGCATACGCGTACAGACCCATAGTGATAGTGAGCGTACATGCGAGTGTACGGCCCGTACCACTACGAGTACGCATACGCGTGCAGACCCATAGTGATAGTGAGCGTACATGCGAGTGTACGGCCCGTACCACTACGAGTACGCATACGCGTGCAGACCCATAGTGATAGTGAGCGTACATGCGAGTGTACGGTCCGTACCACTACAAGTACGCATACGCGTGCAGACCCATACTGATATTGAGCGTAGATGGGTGTGTACGGCCCTATCACGATGGGTCTGCACGCGTATGCGTACTCGTAGTGGTACGGACCATACAAATGCCTGTACGCTCGCCATCACGATGGGTACACATACGGCAGCACTCCCACAGTGATTTGGGAACATACACAGGCCCTCTTTGTCAGCAGTACGGCGGTTTTCACACATCACAGTGGTGATAGGCGTAACACAGGTAGGAATAGGGCGGACATACTTGTCCATGGATGGACATACTTGTCCATGGATGGACATACTTGTCCAGGAATGGACATCAAGGCATCGTCGGTGCATTACTACATGTGTGGGGCACAGGTGTGACAGGCTGTGATGTGGAACATGACTCCTGAGTGGAGAAGGCACCAGATGTATGATGAGATGTGTATAGGTGTAATGTGTGACGGTGCAATGTGTGCCAGGCATGCCCTTGACTCCTTTGACATGTGTGCATGTCGTACTGCGCACTTGTGGTGAGCGTCACTGGCATGGCACGGACACCAACACACAGAAGTGTCCCATGAGGCCCGGTACAGGGGTTATGACACATGACTTGTCACTACCCACAGTGCACAATGTGACTATGTCATTTATGTGTGCGGGATTTCCATCTGGTTGATGTTGTAGCACCCTCAGAAGCTGCAGCCGTTGCAGCAACCAACATGTGTCTGTGTGTAGATTGTCATTGCACACTGTTCCGCACACCATGCCACATGTGTTATCGGATGTGAGGTGCACATGTATGCATGGGACACGGAGTAGCGTGACAAGGCCATGTCAGCATCCTCACAAGGAATGTGTGGTGAGTCATGACATGTGCACCTTCATGGCAAGGTGTGTGGGCAGGCCTAGTGTAATGTCATGTGACCTGTGGCTCCAGTGTTCCGCTACCAGTCTCTGCAATCGGCATCCTACTTCTGCTGATGTGTGGGTGTATGTCACTCCTGTGTTGCGTCTGGCTGTTCACTTGCACTGGGACACAGCTATTCCCATGGCGTGGCATGGGAAGGTTCTCAATCTCCGTGTGTAGCTGGCTCTTGGTAGGAGTGTCACCTTGCATCCATACGTGTCCTGGGCATGTAGCACATACCTGACTCACTATGTAGCATGTGTGTATTGCCAGATTTACATGTGCTCAGTAGACATGAGTTGTTGTCGTAGTGCACTCACTCTTCCTTGTCACTCCCAAATTACTGCAGAGCGCCGCCTCTTGCCCGAACAATTCCAGACTTGGCTGCCATGCAGGAGAATGACAGGATCCGGCTCTACCGCTTCACCCAACCGTTGATTCTGGAGCTGACGGCGAGACTGGCACCACACCTGCAACCGCAGCACAGGTATCCTACGGCACTGACACCCCAGCTGAAGGTAATGGCTGCCCTACATTTTCTTGCCACGGGTACCTTCCAAAATACCATAGCTCATGTTGGTGGCATGTCCCAGAGCATGTTCAGCGGTGTGCTGCATGATTTCTTGGAGGCCATGTTGATTCACCTGGATGACTTCATCAAGTTCCCAAGCCCTGAACAGATGACTGAGGTCAAGCGTGGATTCTATGCCCTGGGAGGGATGCCCCATGTCATTGGGTCCATAGATGGGACACATGTAGCTTTGGTACCACCACACGCACGGGAGGTGGCGTACCGCAATCGGAAGCACTACCACTCCATCAATGCCCTTGTGGTGTGTCTCTCCAACATGGTGATTTCACATGTCTGTGCTCGTTTTCCAGGATCAGCACACGATGCCTACATCATGAGGCGTAGCGGGATGCCTGATATGATGATGCAGCTGCGCAACGAACGGGCATGTGTTGTAGGTGGGTACAGTCTGTCTGTCCTGTATTCTGTATAGCCTACCAGCACGACCGCTTCACCACTTCTAACGATGACCATGTGCTTCCCATGTAGGGGACGCTGGCTATCTCAACATGCCATGGCTGATCACACCTCTCCGCAACCCCATCACGCCGGCACAGCTCCGCTACAACACCGCCCATGGCCGGACAAGGCGAGTGATAGAGAGGACGTTTGGCATGCTGAAGAGCCGATTCCGGTGCCTCCACAAGACCGGCGGTGCACTCCCTTATGCCCCGGCAAAGGTCTGCAAGATCTTCATGGTCTGCTGCATGCTGCACAACATGGCAGTTGAAAGAGCTGTGCCACTCATCCTGAATCAACATGATGAGGACCATCCACCTGTGGAGGACGAAGGGCTTGGCAATGGGGCTAGTGATGTGGAGGATGTGGAGCCGCAAGAGGACATCCGGACTCGGCTCATACGCGACTTCTTTGCTTAGTGGTGAGTACCAGTGTCTGAGTGTGCACGCATTGGTCCCCGTGTGGCATGCGTTGTGATGTGTGTCTCCACCTGCATGTATGGCACGTGAGTCTGAGGTGTGTGTGGGTGTGTCACTGGAGTGATGGTGCCAGTGATGGTAGTATTTCCCCAGTCATTATAATGACCTAGCATGTTGTCATCCATACATGTGTCGAGTAAATGCACATGCAAGTGGCTGTGCTTTTTGTGGCTGACTTCTTGTGTGTCTCTCTTCCCCAGGTACCTGCACATGCCGTCTGCTGCTTGCATTGTTGTGGCACTGCTATTCATCATGGACATGACATCGTGGGCTGACTCAGCGTTACAGGCACGGACACGTTTGGAAGTCTCCATGGGGTAAGGGATGCATCAGGGGTGTATTGGGTGTGGCAGTTGTTCACGATGTATGCACACTGCCCCTGTCGATGTGTTGTTCCTCTGCAGCCATGTCGCATCCCCATGGGACACGACATGCAGCTGTGTACACCTGAATAGATGGTCTGCCTGGTTGACAGGCATCAGTGATGGGATAGGGGATTGTGATGATGGCATCAATGTGTGTGACACTGCCCTCGGCCACATACGGTTAGCATTGGCTGGACATGGTGTGGGACTTCGACATAAGCGGATCTATGGTGTATGGCAGGCTCTCCGTGTGCAGCTGTGGGTATAGAGCTGTTAGCCGACGCTTGTGTGCCAGTTCCATGGCAAACACGCATGTGTGCTGCAGAAGGGGGGTGCCAGTGTTGGACCCACATGTTACTCCACATGATGTGTTCATGTGTACTTCGAGTGGCCTCTGCAATCCCGAATACATGTCTAATAAAGGTGTCCCTATGCCTCCAAGGTGCCTCTTCTCAGTCAATGCTGGTGTGTTGCCACGGTGCATCCTGCATGTCTGGCATGGTATTCCCTGATTGTGGCTATGTGTCAATGTGTTGAGTTGCAAGATGCAAGCTGTGTGTGTGGGCTGAGACTGTGTATTGGGCATGATGTCCATGACTGTGTTGGTATTGTGACATGTGCCATCCCCATGCATCCAACGTTGGCCAGGCCCCCATTCTCTGCATCCACCGGACTCCGGCTTGCAGGACATGGTTCTGCCACCTGTCTACACATACCTGGGTGCCCCCCAGGACACTGGACTGGATCCCTGACCACTGCGCATGACAGTTGCTGTACTCAATGTGTGTGTCAGCAAGGTTGTTCGGCAACCCCCTCAGCTGTTCGGGCCCATCACGGGTGTGTATGGTGCTCCATGTCTGTCTTGCCTAATACACTGTGACCCATGTGTCCTGTGCCAGACTCAGGCCCCAGGGTGTGGATGGTTGAAGACAAAAGATAACTCAGGCATGTTTAGACTTTACAAGACACATGTTAGTTAATAATGCTACCAGCAGGCATCTACTCATCATAGTGTGATTTATTAGTGGGGGGGGGGGGGGAGGCAGAGTAAGGGTCTTTCCGGGATGTTTGAATCCAAAGTTCAGTAGGGGAGTTGGGGTCCTTGCCATTGGAAATCCTCAGAGTCCATGCCACAGTCTTAGTCAACATTGGTCAGCCAGTGACCAGCAGGGCCATGTGGCAGAGAATGTCTCTTGATGCTGTGATGCTGTTGCTCCAGTGGGCCAGGTGCCAGGCCAGGTGTCCTGGGAGATGGTGATGTAGCAGCCACCCTCACGGTCCTTTCCGTGGACGACCCGGCCTCCTGCGGGGAACCTCACCAGCAGGCCGTGACGACGTCTGGGATGCTCCGTCGGATGTTTCCTCCTCCTCCTCCTGATCCCTCCCTGTGGGTGGTGATGTTCTCCGCCTTCTGGCACAGGGAGGGTCGGCCATGGTGTCGGCCATCCGACGGAGTGTAGCGTGAATCCCCTGGAACGCCGTCACTTGCTCAGCCTGTCTGTCCTCCATCCTCCGTTGGTGTACCAGTAGACAGGCATGTAGCTCCGCATGTTGCTGGGCCTGCTGGGTCTTAATCTCATCAAGGCTCCCCTTGATCTCAGTGAGGGTGGACACAACCTGGGCCATGCCCGTGGTGTCCTGCCGGTATGAGTCCAGGATGTTACGGACATGGGAAAATACCGGATCCCCAGCCAACTGGTCAGGCTCGCGCCTCCGCCGTCCTCCACTCCCACCACCCCTGCCCACTTGCACCTGGCCTGCACTTGTGGGCACATCGGGTCTCCGGGACCCCTGAGGGGTGGCATTGGCGTTGTCGCCTGCCTCCTCCTGGGTGCCCGGGACACCGTGTCCCTCCTGGCCAGCCTGGCTGCATTGTGGTGTTGGGGCAGGGATCCTGGGTGTCTCCTGGGATGTGGCAGGAGTGGGGGTGGTGGTTGGCACAGTTGTACCTGACGCAGGTGCTGCAGGTGGTTGGACACCAGAGGGGCCAGGTTGGTCGGGGTCGTCCGCAGAGTGGTGAGAGTGGTCGCTGCCGGTGGGATCGGGCTCCTGCAGATCCAGGTCCTGTGTGTGTTCCCCCCCAGTGTTGGGGGGTGCACCACGACGTTGACCTGTGTGTGAGAGAGACAATGTTAATTTTGGTCCATGCAACATCCATGTTTCATCAGTTTCACAGTTGGCACATTTCCTCTTGGAATTAGGATCTGTCTTGCATTCCACTCACAGTGCACTTGTGCATGGGTGTGTCCCTTGGGCACCACTTTGGCCCCTTTAACTATGTGTGGCACAGTCTTACTTGCTGCGTCAAGTGTGACTGCAGTCAGCAGTGGAGTGGGCAGGTGTGGCGAGCCATGCATTGGCGCCTTCCGTGTAGCACTGTACATGTGCACATGGAGTGGATCCACACACTTATATGATCCAGGTAGCTGTCCATGTGCTCGTGAACAGGTTGTGACATGGCCATGTGTTTTGCCATGGTGAAGAGGGGGGGTTCTGGCACTGGCCACCCTTGTCTACATGCACGCAGTGTACCTGCTGACGAGCAGACATTCACACCCGCAACACGGCTGATTAGCTCTCCCTGTGTCTCGCTCCCTCTGTGTCCCCCTCTCCCTCCCTCCGTGTGTCAGCCTCCTCCCTCTGTCCGTCTCCCTCCATCTCTGTCCCCCTCTCCCTCCATCTCTGTCCCCCTCTCCCTCCCTCTCTGTCCCCCTCTCCCTCCCTCTCTGTCCCCCTCTCCCTCCCTCCGTGTGTCAGCCTCCTCCCTCTGTCCGTCTCCCTCCCTCTCTGTCCCCCTCTCCCTCCATCTCTGTCCCCTCTCCCTCCATCTCTGTCCCCCTCTCCCTCCCTCTCTGTCCCCCTCTCCCTCCCTCTCTGTCCCCCTCTCCCTCCCTCCGTGTGTCAGCCTCCTCCCTCTGTCCGTCTCCCTCCCTCTCTGTCCCCCTCTCCCTCCCTCTGTCCCCCTCTCCCTCCCTCTCTGTCCCCCTCTCCCTCCCTCCGTGTGTCACCCTCTGTCACCTCGGCCCAGCTTTCTGGGCACACACTGTTAGCAGATCTTTGAGTGGCCCTTGGCTTGTTGATGTGAGTTTGTTTCTGATCTCCAGGCACCCATTGGGTGTGATGTGTGTCTGTGCGCTGCTGCTGTGGTGGTGTGTGCTGCCACTCTTTCACAATGTTGGCTGTTCATTAGCTGCTGTCATGTGCAAAACAGTGCCTTCACCCCCATGTGTTGATGCAAGGCGTCCGCCATTTGCTGGCAAGTCATTCCTGTGTTGGGACACACTGTTTGTCTGTCTGTGACCTAGGCCATATGGGTAGAGTGAATTGTTGTCTGCTTCTGAGTTGCACTATGTGCTTTTTTGGGCCCAGCCTCCCGCCATCCGGGTTACCGTGTCATGTGTTGTTGTCTTCTGTGGCCTGTGACTTGACATTATCCAGCTGGGTGCATGGGGCATGGTGGCAGCAGTGGCATGTGCGTGCTCATGGAGTGTGGTTGAGTCATGCAATGGCTTGTGGTGGTTGCGTGCCTGTTGGTGATTTTGGTTGTGGATGCCGTTCCCCCCTTGTGAGGTGCGTTGTTTGTGTACTCACCCGGGTCTCGGAGTCCTTCTAATCCTTCGACTGCCTTCACCGGCAGTATGGCCATCACCCTCTCCTCCCAGGGATGGTAGTGTACGGGTCTGCGGGAGGGCCCTCCTCCGGTGGCTTTTTCCTGGTCGTGTTCATCCTGCCTCTTGGCTCGGACCCTCCTCCGCAGATCGTACCACCTGTTCTGGCATTCCTGCTTGGTCCGTCTGGTGTCCGCAACAGCATTCACAGCATCGACGATGGTCTGCCACATGGCAGTTTTTGCTGCCAGGCTGGTGCTTCTGACCAATGTTCCAAAGATCTGTGGCTCGACTCTGAGGATTTGATCAACAAGGACCTCCAATTCTCGGTTACTGAACTTTGGATTCTTGGTGGTGGGCATGGTGAGGGGTGTGGGTGGGGATGGTGGGGGGGGGTGTGTGGATGTTGGGGGTGTGTGGATGGTTGTGTGTGTGTGTGTGTGAATGTGATGAGGGGGTGTTTGTGAGGGTGGTTGTGTGAAGGTGTGCAAGTGTAAGGTGTGGTGTAGCTTGTAGTGTGGTTCTGTGGTGTCTGGCAGCAGTGAGTCTGTTGCAAAGGCTCATGGTTTGTGTGTGTGGGCCCTTTTTATTGGTCCATTGGTGGGTGTGGCTGTGTTTGAATCTTGGGTGGGTTGGTTATAAGGAGTGGTGGTGTATTTGGCCTCTGTTTGTTTTTGGCAGTTGCAGGTCAGTGAATGTGTTGTTTTAGTGGTTGTTGGCCATGTTTAGTGGCTTTGTGCCATTCGAATGGTGTATTCTTGTGTTGTTTTGTTTTGTCCTGGTTGTGTACGTGCGTTTTGAGCGTGTGTGCGGTGTGTACATGGGCCATTAGGTTGTACGGTGCTGTCCTTGTGTGTGGGTTGGTACGACTCGTACATGCGGTGGTGATGTTGGGGCCTGGGGTGCGCTCCGTACTTGGGAGGTTGTGTTGGGGGTACGACTAGAACGTGCTGGGGTGTACATAGACGGTGGGACGACACAAACTGGGGTGGGGGTACGAATGGAACGTACTGGGGTGTACATAGACGGTGGTACGCCATGTACTGGGGTGGGGGTACGACTGGAACGTGCTGGGGTGTACATAGACGGAGGTACGCCACGTACTGGGGTGGGGGTACGACTGGAACGTGCTGGGGTGTACATAGACGGTGGTACGACACGTACTGGGGTGGGGGTACGACTGGAACGTACTGGGGTGTACATAGACGGAGGTACGCCACGTACTGGGGTGGGGGTACGACTGGAACGTGCTGGGGTGTACATAGACGGTGGTACGACACGTACTGGGGTGGGGGTACGACTGGAACGTACTGGGGTGTACATAGACGGAGGTACGCCACGTACTGGGGTGGGGGTACGACTGGAACGTGCTGGGGTGTACATAGACGGTGGGACGACACGTACTGGGGTGTGGGTACACGGGGGTATGACACGTACTGGGGTGGGGGTACGACTGGAACGTACTGGGGTGTACCTAGACGGAGGTACGCGACGTACTGGGGTGGGGGTACGACTGGAACGTACTGGGGTGTACATAGACGGTGGTAGCCACGTACTGGGGTGGGGGTACGACTGGAACGTACTGGGGTGTACATAGACAGAGGTACGCCACGTACTGGGGTGGGGGTACGACTGGAACGTACTGGGGTGTACATAGACGGTGGTAGCCACGTACTGGGGTGGGGGTACGACTGGAACGTACTGGGGTGTACATAGACGGAGGTACGCCACGTACTGGGGTGGGGGTACGACTGGAACGTGCTGGGGTGTACATAGACGGTGGTACGACACGTACTGGGGTGGGGGTACGACTGGAACGTACTGGGGTGTACATAGACGGAGGTACGCCACGTACTGGGGTGGGGGTACGACTGGAACGTGCTGGGGTGTACATAGACGGTGGTACGACACGTACTGGGGTGGGGGTACGACTGGAACGTACTGGGGTGTACATAGACGGAGGTACGCCACGTACTGGGGTGGGGGTATGACTGGAACGTGCTGGGGTGTACATAGACGGTGGGACGACACGTACTGGGGTGTGGGTACACGGGGGTATGACACGTACTGGGGTGGGGGTACGACTGGAACATACTGGGGTGTACCTAGACGGAGGTACGCGACGTACTGGGGTGGGGGTACGACTGGAACGTACTGGGGTGTACATAGACGGTGGTAGCCACGTACTGGGGTGGGGGTACGACTGGAACGTACTGGGGTGTACATAGACGGAGGTACGCCACGTACTGGGGTGGGGGTACGACTGGAACGTGCTGGGGTGTACATAGACGGTGGTACGACACATACTGGGGTGGGGGTACGACTGGAACGTACTGGGGTGTACATAGACGGAGGTACGCCACGTACTCGGGTGGGGGTACGACTGGAACGTGCTGGGGTGTACATAGACGGTGGTACGACACGTACTGGGGTGGGGGTACGACTGGAATGTACTGGGGTGTACATAGACGGTGGGACGACACGTACTGGGGTGGGGGTACGACTGGAACGTACTGGGGTGTACCTAGACGGGTGGGGGTGTACATACACGGGGTGTACGTGTCGGACGTACGGGGGCTGGGGGGAGTGTTGGGCGCGTATGCGGGCACATGTCTCCATGGTTGCTGTAGGAGTTCGGTGCGGACGGTGTTTTTTCCATACGGTTGTGACCTCGGACGCACGGGATGGATCGTGATTCCTCGGTCGGACTTGACTTTTCACGTTTGTAAGGTAAATCGTCCGAGGACGTGTCGGACACATTTTCCGACCCGAGGACGTGTGGGGAAATATTCCCAATGCGGTTCGTAAGGACTTTTTACCATGCAAATCGTGATTGCCAGTTCGTACGGCACTTGTACGATTCGTACGGTAAAGAGACCGGATACGAGTCGCACGGGGGAATTTTTTACCGGATCGTGATCGGCACCTATATGTTCTTTAACTTTCAGAGACTACATCAACTAAACAGCATTTTGTCTACAAAGAACATCTTCATTCAAATACAACCAAAAACACTTGGTAAGTATAAATAAAAAAGTTTTTTGTTTCCTATTTTTATAGAAATATATAAAGTACTATTGCATATATTTTCATATACATTTTTTCCAGATTTCTAACACATCACGATGACAGAAGAAGCCCAATTTATAACTTCGCAGAAAGGAAAATTCCTATTGTGTTACATGGGTTACACATACACCCAAGAAAAGCAGACGGACCGAAAAGTGAACTGGAAGTGTTCTAAATATTATTCTAACAAATGCTACGGACGAGCAACAACAAGAGAAACAACTGTACTATATACAAGAGAGCATAACCATCCACCCAATCTCTCTGAAATAGAAGTCAGATCAACCCTTGAAAATATAAAAGAATTAAGCAATGGTTCACAAACTGCTACAAGTGTAATCCTAAAAGAACTATTACCTAGAGTGCCCAAAGAAGCAAGAGGCCAATTACCATCAATTGCTTCTATAAAAAGAACAATTGCTAGGACCAAAAAAGCAACCACAACAACTATACCATCCCCTAAAACTTTTCAAGATATCATCATTCCACCAGAATTAACTATCACCCACAATAATGAACCTTTTATTTTTTTTGATAACAAAAGCACAGAAAAAAGAATCATAATGTTTGCTACTGCAAACAATATAACTAAACTCCAACAATGCCAAACATGGATGATGGATGGCACCTTTACAATATGCCCAAAACCATTCTACCAGCTTTACACAATACACGGTCAATATCACAACACTTCCATACCTTTAATTTATGCACTATTACCTAACAAACAAAACACAACATATAATGAAATGCTAGGAAAACTAAAACAAGAATCAAATGATTTTTACCCTCAAAGAATTATCAGAGACTTTGAGCAAGCCATGATAAATTGCATTCTAAAACTGTACCCCCATACAGCTATCCAAGGATGTCACTTCCATCTAAACCAATGTATATGGAGACATTTACAAAAATCTTCACTAAGTGTAGAATATGCCACAAACATAACTTTTGCACATCAAATAAAACTTCTAACAGCCCTAGCTTATGTACCAACCACAGATGTTGCAGAACATTACAATCTTTTATTAGAAAGTCCATTCTACAAACAAAATGAAGTAAAGTTATCTCCCCTCTTAGATTATTTTGAGGATACCTGGGTGGGGAGACTACACAGATCAGGCCATAGACGTCAGCCCAAGTTCCAAATACCTTGGTGGAATGTATATGTAAGTACACTCAACCAACAAGCCAAAACTAACAACGCCGTCGAGGGCTGGCATAATGCATTCCTAACTTCTACTGGGAGAACAACTCCAACACTACAAAAACTACTAATTGCCATACAAAAGGAACAAAGTTTCCAAGAATTAAGAATGCAACAATCTGTCCTACAATTAAAACCAAAACAATCTAGACAAACTACTCAAATGTATAATTACCTACAACAACAGGTACAGCTATACCCATCCACAAGAGGACTTGAGTACTTAAATATAATAGCTCAAACTCTCTTCTAAACCCTTTCCAAAATATTAACCCACAATTCTACTAAAACAACTATCACAACATAAATAAACCACTTTATTATATCACATATTTAATTATGTGGTCTAAAATATATAAATAATTTATATCTACATATATTTAGACAACATAATTAAACAAACCAAGTACACAACAACAATATTAAATATATAAGATTTGCCCACCCACAATTAAAATATTTAAATGAACTTACCTGTGTAGTTGCTCCAATGGGATAATAACATTCCTTCCAAATAAATCCAGGTAGTTCAAAATCCATAGGTATCAAAAAGAAATCCAAATAAAATGGAAAAATACAACTGTTTTTCGAAAAAAACGTCTACGCCAAAAAACGACTATCCATTAACCATAAAAATCCCGAAAAATATTAAAAAGGAAAAAAACCGCTCCTGGAAACCCGAACAATAAAGGAAGTGTAAAATAAAGATTAGTAAACACAACTAATACACACTTCCTTAAAAAAAAATAAGGTGTTTGAAAGAGACGAAAATATCTTCTCCGTAAAACCTACAAAAGAGAAACAAACATTCCCACCCACACACAAACACACATAATGCACCTAAAAACATCACTACAAACATTATTCAAACACTATAAAACTTTAACACACCTAAATAACAAAACACTAACAAAGCCACAAACACGGAACACAACGTAAATTATAAAACCGTATACAAACTATTACTAACACCCTAACTTCTAAAACATCAATCCATACACACTTATTACAACATTACTACTTCCACAAAACACTTAAAACTATTTAATAATAAAGAAAATAACTCTTACCTTCTCAAACGCGAAACAGCTCCCGACCGCAACCTGGATTCTACCAAAATAACCCAAAACAACAGCGAGCGGTTACAAAATAAAAGACCCAAACAAACATAACAACTAAAAAAATACCAATAAATGCCCTAACTATTTATTTAACATTACACATTACTTTAAAAATTAGTAAAACATTAGAATAAAATACTCAAAAAGAATACCTATTATTTTTTATATATGTGAAAATTATTTAACGTATAAAAATAAATATAATAAATAAAATATATTTATTAATATAATAATAAAACTGTATATAATACCAAAAAAAATGGATGAACATGATATAATTAATATATTGTATCTACAACATACCAAAACTAAAAATAAAAAGAAATATTCTAAAATGTAAACAATTTCAATATTAATTATCTAATATAAATATTAATAATTAAAATATATTTATCATATATTTCAAAACATACAATTTCCTATAAATTCAAATAAAGTCTAAAAATATTGAGAGTACACAATATAAATGTAAAAATATTAAACAGCTATAAAAATCAGAATTGTTTTTTTTTTTATTATTTTGTCTGTTCATATATTAATGTCCAAAATATACATTAAACAAATATATATCCATTATAAAAAAATTATTACAATAATACAAATGTTAAATATTAATTATTTTATTACATGTTTATTTCAATGATTTAATTATTATAATATGCGTAATAATAAACAATATTTTCTTTCTAATTAATATACATTCCAACAACTATAAAACAAATCTTATTTTCCTTTCTACTATTTTATACAAAAATTTGCAATTTGCATTCTGATATAACTTCTATCTTTTATCAAACCAAAACTAAAATCTACATATTTATTGTAAATTAAAACAAATTAATTTAACTGTTCCTATTCAACTCTATATTTAATTCTAATATTTGCTATTTACCAAACTTAATTAACATACTACTCCCACTACAGACTGAACTTAATTAATTTACTATTCTCACTCCAACCTATATTAAATTAGAGTAGGTGCTGGACACTGAACTGAATTAATTTACTATTCCCACTCCAGTCTATATTTAATTAAGATAAGTGCTGGACACTGAACTTAATTAATTTACTATTCCCACTCCAGTCTATATTTAATTAAGATAAGTGCTGGACACTGAACTTAATTAATTTACTATTCTCACTCCAACCTATATTAAATTAGAGTAGCTGCTGGACACTGAACTTAATTAATTTACTATTCCCACTCCAGTCTATATTAAATTAAGATAAGTGCTGGACACTGAACTTAATAAATTTACTATTCTCACTCCAACCTATATTTAATTAGAGTATGTGATGGACACTGAACTGAATTAATTTACTATTCCCACTCCAGTCTATATTTAATTAAGATAAGTGCTGGACACTGAACTTAATTAATTTACTATTCTCACTCCAACCTATATTACATTAGAGTAGGTGCTGGACACTGAACTTAATTAATTAACTATTCCCACTCCAGTCTATATTTAATTAAGATAAGTGCTGGAAACTGAACTTAATTAATTTACTATTCTCACTCCAACCTATATTTAATTAGAGTATGTGCTGGACACTAAACTTAATTAATTTACTATTCCCACTCCAATCTATATTTAATTAAGATAAGTGCTGGAAACTGAACTTAATTAATTTACTATTCTCACTCCAACCTATATTTAATTAGAGTATGTGCTGGACACTGAACTTAATTAATTTACTATTCCCACTCCAATCTATATTTAATTAAGATAAGTGCTGGACACTGAAATTAATTAATTTACTATTCTCACTCCAATCTATATTTAATTAGGGAAGGTGCTGGACACTGAACTTAATTAATTTACTATTCCCACTCCAGTCTATATTTAATTAAGATAAGTGCTGGACACTGAACATAATTAATTTACTATTCTCACTCCAACCTATATTAAATTAGAGTAGGTGCTGGACACTTAACTTAATAAATTTACTATTCCCACGCCAGTCTATATTAAATTAAGATAAGTGCTGGACACTGAACTTAATAAATTTACTATTCTCACTCCAACCTATATTTAATTAGAGTAGATGCTGGACACTGAACTGAATTAATTTACTATTCCCACTCCAGTCTATATTTAATTAAGATAAGTGCTGGACACTGAACTTAATTAATTTACTATTCTCACTCCAACCTATATTACATTAGAGTAGGTGCTGGACACTGAACTTAATTAATTAACTATTCCCACTCCAGTCTATATTTAATTAAGATAAGTGCTGGACACTGAACTTAATAAATTTACTATTCTCACTCCAACCTATATTTAATTAGAGTATGTGCTGGACACTGAACTGAATTAATTTACTATTCCCACTCCAGTCTATATTTAATTAAGATAAGTGCTGGACACTGAACTTAATTAATTTACTATTCTCACTCCAACCTATATTACATTAGAGTAGGTGCTGGACACTGAACTTAATTAATTAACTATTCCCACTCAAGTCTATATTTAATTAAGATAAGTGCTGGACACTGAACTTAATTAATTTACTATTCTCACTCTAACCTATATTTAATTAGAGTATGTGCTGGACACTGAACTTAATTAATTTACTATTCCCACTCCAATCTATATTTAATAAAGATAAGTGCTGGACACTGAACTTAATTAATTTACTATTCTCACTCCAATCTATATTTAATTAGGGTAGGTGCTGGACACTGAACTTAATTAATTTACTATTCCCACTCCAGTCTATATTTAATTAAGATAAGTGCTGGACACTGAACATAATTAATTTACTATTCTCACTCCAACCTATATTAAATTAGAGTAGGTGCTGGACACTGAACTTAATACATTTACTATTCCCACTCCAGTCTATATTTAATTAAGATAACTGCTGGACACTGAACTTAATGAATTTACTATTCTCACTCCAACCTATATTAAATTAGTGTAGGTGCTGGACACTGAACTAAATTAATTTACTATTCCCACTCCAGTCTATATTAAATTAAGATAAGTGCTGGACACTGAACTTAATTAATTTACTATTCTCACTCCAACCTATATTTAATTATAGTATGTGCTGGACACTGAACGGAATTAATTTACTATTCCCACTCCAGTCTATATTTAATTAAGATAAGTGCTGGACACTGAACTTAATTAATTTACTATTCTCACTCAAATCTATATTTAATTATGGTAGGTGCAAAACACTAAACTTCATTAATTTAGTATTCCCACTCATAAATATATTTAATTACACTAGATCATGTATACTAATCTTAATTAATTTTATATTCCCACTCCAATATGTATTTAATTACAGTAATTGCAATACAAATATATAAATATAAATATATAAAAAAAATGTTTGAATCATTATTAAAAAATTCACATAAAACAATACCCACACTTATCCTCTACAAATCCAAATCCCCAATCTAAAATTTATCCCTAAATATTATATTATAATATATTTATTTTTAATATAAATTACTCAATATTACTAATTTCAAATACATTTTTAAAACACTCCCCACCCTTATCCCCTATAAGCCAACATCCCAAGCCCCAAAAAAATTTTAAATTGTACAATCAAAATCAAAATTTATACATACTTTTTATACAATATTACCAACATTTTACACATTTTTATCAAACTCCACACCCTTATCCCCATAACACAACATCTCACTCCTAAAATTAAATATAACATTCGAAATTTTATTATAATTTTCTAAATTTTGTATACAAATTATTCATACATAAATCAAATTTTTTAAAACACTCCCCACCCTCATCCCCTATAACCCAACATCCCACTCCTAAAAGATAATATAAAAAATATATTTTTATTCCAAATTTCAAATTAAATTTATTAAATATTCCAAAATAAATTTTTTTTTTTACAACACTTCCCACCCTTATCCCCTGTAACTCAACATCCCACTCCGAAAATTTTAACTACATTTCTAAATTACATTTAAAATTATAAAAAAAAATTAAAAAACATTCAAAAATATATAAACATTTGCAAAACACTTCCCACCCTTATTCCCTATAACCCAACATCCCACTCCTAAAATTAATTTTAAATTTCTAAATTAAAATTACAATTTCTACATTAATTTTTTTAAACATTCTAAAACATATAAACATTTTTAAAACACTTCCCACCCTTATCCCCTATAACCCAACATCCCGCTCCTAAAATTATTTGTAAAATTCTAAATTATATTTAAATTTTCAAAATAATTTTTTTTTTAAATTCAAAAATATATAAACATTTTTAAAACACTTCCCACCCTTATCCCCTATAACCCAACATCCCGCTCCTAAAATTATTTGTAAAATTCTAAATTTAATTTACAATTTCTAAATAATTTTTTTTTTTAATTAAAAAATATATAAACATTTTTAAAACACTTCCCACCCTTATCCCCTATAAACTAACATCCCGCTCCTAAAATTATTTGTAAAATTCTAAATTTAATTTACAATTTCTAAATAATTTTTTTTTTAAATTACAAAATATATAAACATTTTTAAAACACTTCCCACCCTTATCCCCTATAAACCAACATCCCGCTCCTAAAATTAATTGTAAAATTCTAAATGTAATTTAAAACTTCTAAATAATTTTTTTTTTTAATTCTAAAATATATAAACATTTTTAAAACACTTCCCACCCTTATCCCCTATAACCCAACATCCCGCTCCTAAAAATAATTTTAAAATTCTAAATTTATTTTAAAATTTCTAAATAAATTTTTGTAAAAATTCAAAAATATATAAACATTTTTAAAACACTTCCCACCCTTATCCCCTGTAACCCAACATCCCGCTCCTAAAATTAAATATACATTTCAAATTTGAAATAAAATTTACTAATTAAATTTTACAATATATTAAAAAAAAAATTAACTTTTTTAAAACACTCCCCACCCTTATCCCCTATAACCCAACATCCCGCCCCTAAAACAATATAAATATTTCTCATATTATATACATTTTAACTATTTATACAAACAACTTCAAAATATTTACTAAACACACAATAACGATATTTTCACATGTCGATATTATTACTAACGATATTACTTACATCGACATATAATTAAAAAAAAAAAACGATATTTTTCACATCGATATTATCTATTTCGATATTTTGTACATTAGATATTTTTGACTCGATATTTATGTCCCTCGATATTAAAAAGTCGATATATAGACTGCTCACCGAGAATGATATCCATGATCACTGCTTTCACTCGTGCAATAATCACGGTCTTGCTCTGTTCATGCAGAGGAAGGTCTTCTTGTCGACTCAGTGCCAAATGCAGCCACCGTGAATGTCTCAGAAGACTTGGGTTACATGGACCCAAAGGACTACCAGACAACAAATACAATAAGTATAGTAATAGCCATGTATCAATTAGGGGGTTAATAAACAGAGTTAGTTGTGATGGTCGTCCTATCCCCGATTTTTGCAATTCTGTTAACCACTCTTTCTGGAGACATATCCAGAAATATAAGCAATTCCTACTGATAGGTGACTTTAATCTTCACTATACAATATGGAGGATCCTCTCTGCAAAATACAAGAAAGTGAAATGCCAATCCTCAAACTAAAACAAAGGGCCTCAGGGCCAACACATGTGGCAGATCATACACTAGATTTGCTCTTTTCTAACATAGAAAACACCACAATCCATGACATATTCGCACTAATGTGGTCCGATCACTTTATAATCAAGTTTTCTCTCACTTTACCTTCAACCAGGAAACTACCAGCCAATTCACTCCCAAACAGAAAAGACCATGGAGTAAAATAGATGGTGCTTCCTTCTCAAACCATTTCTCTCCACCAGAAATTGGTACAGACTTGTCTCTACAGAATTTTTTGGGCAATTTTTATCCGCTCATTTCCAACTCTCTGGATAACTGCCAGTGGTGGCTGCTAATAAATAGTTCTGGGGATGTGGGGGCCAGGGCAGAGGGGGAGATAAAAAAAAAATGACATACTTGTCACCGTCTTACCTCCATCCTTCTTCTGTTGATTAAGCAGGAAACACACAGACTCCCCTAGCCAATCACGACGCTGCTGCCACCAGCATGACAGCAGCTTTGTGATCGGTCTGAGCACCCGGGTTCGGCACTCAGACAGGAAGTGGGAGCCTGTGCATGTTCTCCACCCAGGCTGTGCAATACAGCCAGGGAAAGAAATGCTAAATGCGATTGGCTGTTTGGCCAGCCCAAGCCGGCCAGCCAAACCGGTATGCATATTTAAATAGTGCCCACCACTCCTTCCCCTGTTGGCTGTGACAACAGCCCAGCCCCTCCCCACACCACACCTAAAATGCAACCGAGCTGAGCCAGTGTGAAAAAATATTGCTTTATTATCATTTTATTTTTTGCTTTTTCGCTTTTGCACTGCTCAGAGAGTAGTGGCGTGCCACTGATAACTGTGACTAGTGGAAAGTTAATTACCACCGGAAAAATGGTACTTTGTGGAGTTAAGACTAGGGCAAAGAAAATAAATGCAAACTGTGAGAGCAAACATGGAGAAATGTAAAGAGCTCAGAGGACCGGAGGGCGTACAAACTCAAACTGAATATATATCACGGCACTCTCACAAGGGCAAAAAAGACTACTTCAATAAAAGACTAGAAAAAAAACAGGATTCCTCAAAAGAACTTTTAAAAATATATTATTAAAAGTATTGTCACACCCAACCACCCTATCACAAGCCATCAACCCATCTGCCAGCCATCGTGAGGATTTAGCAAACTTTTTATTGGACAAAATAGATAAACTTTACTCTACTTTTGACTAACAACCATCTTTAGAGGAGATTTTCCTGGGAGTAGCTAGTCCCACACAAAAAAAGAAAGAATACACTTAGGCAACTTTGTGAGTCCTTCTGTGGACTAGGTAGAGAAAGTGATGCTAGTGGTCATGACCGGCTCCCACATGATCCTTTCAAACACTTCATTTTCTCCCGTCTGACCCACATACTCAATCCCTACCTAACACATATCTTCAATTTCTCCTTATCTAATGTTGTGATACTCCCCAAGGCCAAGAAAACAGGGAGAGACATATCCATCTTATCCAACTATCAACTTATCTCCATTACATGGCTAGGGTCCTGGAAAAACTAGTTCACAACCAACTAATTTATTTTCTAGAGAATAATAACCATCTGGACATATTAAAAATGGGCTTCAGAGCCAAGAATACTACTGAATTCACCCTCCTTGCTGTGCATGGAATGGATGACATCAGGTTAGTAGTAGATCAGAGCAAGGCCTTGGTCCTGATTCCACTTGATCTCCCTGAGCCATTTCATACCGTCTCTCATATACTTTTGATAAAAAGCTCCACAAGGCGGGGCTGCATTCAATAGCCTTAAAATGCTCTTGGTCCTTTCTAAGCAAAAGAACCCAGTCTGTTATGCTAAGCACTTCTAGTTCGCCTCCCATGTATATACTTGTGGTGTCCCTCAGGGCTCTTCTTTGAGCCCATAACTTTTTAACACTTATGTCTTCTCTCTTACACACATTGTCAGGAACTAGGGTTTCGAGCTTTGCTTTTATGCCGATGACACTCAGCTAATTATTTCCATTAGTGAGAAGCACCATGAGACTAGGACTTAACTTATTATTTGTCTATCTGAGGTAGCAAATTGAATGACATATCACTGCCTAAAGTTAAACGCAGATAAAACTGAGATCTTACTCATTGGCAGTGCACTCCAGGTTTGTGACTCTTCCTGGTGGCCACCTTTACTGGGCCGGAGTCCAAGGAAGTGACAAAATACCTTGGCGTCCTATTTAATGACTCCCTCTCAATCCAGGAGCAGGTCAACATCACATGTGGCAAGCCCTTTGCACTACTGAAGATCCTCCGAAAACTATTTCGATGGATTTCCATTGACTGGCGCAGAACCGTAGTCCAGGCTTAAATTACACCTCGACTGGACTACGGATATACCCTCTATGTGGGCATGAATACAATAAAAGGCTGCTGAACTCATCTGCCATAAAGATAGGTTAAGCGCTACTTCAGCATGCTTCAAGATTTTACATTGGCTCCTAATGCACACAGAGCCAAATTCAAACTTTTGAGTCATGTGCGCAATGCAACTGGGTATAGAGATCTTGTAGTCCTTGGTATAGTCCTGTAATTCTAGTACAAAAACAAGGGTCTACTGACCTGCAGTTCTATGTGGACTACCAAATCATCAATGAGGTAACCAAAACCAATGTCCATTGAATGCCAAGAGTGGATGAGCTTGTGGATTAGTTTATTTATTTTATTTATTCATATATTTATATAGCACACGACTACCCGAGGGCGTCTAGGCGCTTGCAGAATTGGCACACAGAACACCACTAAGATGTTAGATTTCCAGTCCTTGAACAGAATTAAAAAGTAAAAATTTAGGTGTTTCAAAGTACCTGAGCATCTTGGATATCGGTGGATATTGGCAGATCACTTTGGCAAACACAAAGAGATGATGGACGGAGTGCTGAAACTTTTCAGACACCCACCCCCTGTCACAGATCTGGGTTGAATGCATCAGCATTCTTTGGCTCACTTCACCACCCCAGGTCAGACCCAGCCATATGCAAATCAGTCTTGACCCTGTTCCTCATCACCCTGGCACCAAATGCCAAAGGAAAAGACAACATTTTCTACAACAGAGGGACTGTATCAGTTTAAGGTGATGCGCTTTAAGTTGAAGAAGCTTCTGTCACTTTTCAGAGCCTGGTGAACCATGTTCTCACAGTGCTGGAAGAGTTCTGTGTGGCCTACCTAGATGATATTGCAGTGTTCAGCAATTCATGACGACCACCTGAGGCACGTTGAGCAGGTGTTGGCTAGGATACAGGAGGATAAACTGACCACCTAGGCATCTAAGTGTCAGGTGGGACAGTGATCTTTAGTCTGCCTTGGGCATGAGGTGGGGGAGTAGGGAATGGGAAGATTCACCTGTTGTATACCAAAATTCAGTCTCTTTTTATTACATGTCTTTATTATTCCTCAGCGTGTAACCATTAACTGAAAATTCTACATCATTTATTCTATCACCCAAACCCAGGCAATTATGTCACTGTTCGACGAAGTCCATCAGGAACCAAAAGGGTCCCGTCATCTCTAACTCACAAGACACTACAACTTCCCCTTTATTAAGTAAAAAGTACCAATAATACATATATATACTACAACTCTTCAATAAGTAATGGTAGCCTGCCAAGGGTCCATGCCTGGCATTGGTGACAGAGACATTGGTACAGTCATTAGGCTCTCTAAATTTTGAGGTGGACAAGTCTCACTCCTGACATCTAGAGTTGATGAAGGTCGAGCCATGTGCTTGAAATGCAAAGAATCTCATGTAATGGTACTGCCAGGCGGGTGAGCAGTCACCATGGGTCCTTTACTAGTCACAACCCTCAGTTGGTCAGCATCAAAAAGAGCGTCATACTTGTGCTTCCGTTTCTGCCTGACAATAACTTGGTCTCCTCTGCTGAACACAGTGCTCCGAGCACAGCAGCGTCTATACGCATAGGTCTTCATTTGAGTTTGTGAGATGAGTCAGTAGTGTGAAGCTTATCAATGTCAATAGATCTCTCATTGGTCCATTGTGCCACTTAGGTGCCTATGTCGCTTTCCAAACATTAAGGTGTCAGGGCTATCACCTGTGGTAAAATGCGGAGTTGATCAGTATGCATGAAGTGCAGACTGAAGAACTGATTTGAGTTCAAGCTTTTCCAGCACAGCTCACTGAACTGTCTTCTTGAGGGTGCTCATCAATCTCTCGACCACACCATTCACCTGTGGCCAGAGAGGTGTCCTTTTCTGATGCTGGACATTTAGATGAGTGAGGACATTTTTTAAATCTTTTCAAGATAGAAGGAACACCCCAGGTGCACAGATAATTTATTATCTCTCAATGACTCTGTCATGAGTAGTTGATGACACATCTTTCACAAGGGAAAATGGGAATAGCCATCAGCAATTGCTAGTAGATGATGTCCACTGTCAAGGGATCCAACAAAATCAATTGCAATCTTCTCCCATGAATGCTTAGGAAAATCAGACATGTTTAACAGATGTGGGGTTGTCTTGGATGACAAACAGATGC
Source organism: Triturus cristatus (assembly GCF_964204655.1). NCBI lineage: Eukaryota > Metazoa > Chordata > Amphibia > Caudata > Salamandridae > Triturus > Triturus cristatus. The sequence goes on from NC_140585.1 coordinate 740,338,329, forward strand.
ACAAATGACATGTCTTTAATTCTTTTTCAACTCATTCATCAAGATGAGGGAACCACACTTGGTCCAGAAGAGCTTGTTTCATAGCAACAACTCCATGGTGTCCCTTTGAGCCAGTTCAATAACTTGTTGCCTCAGACTCTCGATGTTAGACCTGGCACCTTGGCGTGGGTCTCCCTTCCATTTTTGTTGCTTGTTGCCTCATGCATTTTTGCTGGTGTTAGTTGCTCAGGGCACTGTGCCACTGCTGTACAGTGCCACAGTGCAAGTGCTCCCTATTGTAAATGAATGTATCATTTGTGATTCCATGATTGGTTGGTTTGGTTTACCTGTCAGACCCTAGTACAGTGCACCAGGAGTGCCCAGGGCTTGTAATCCAAATGCTGCTGGTGGGCCTGCAGCACTGGTTGTGCCACCCACAGAAGCAGCCTGTAAAAATGTGTCTAAGGTCTGCCATTGCAGAGCCTGCATGCAGTCTGGTACTGTCATGCTGACTGGGCAAGTGCACCCACTTGCCAGTCCCTAAACCTTCCCTTTTCTTCATATCAGTCACCCCTATGGTAGGCCCAAGGGCAGGGTGCATTGTAAGGTTAAGGTAGGACATGCCTTCGTCGGTGTACAGCATCTGTTCGCACGCACCAATGGACGACATTATTTGCACGAATAAATTACTTAGTAGGGAAGGAGTGCTTGCTTATTATATGTTTCTTGCTTCACAATTTCACCGCCCCACAAGAAGTTAGCACCCCATGGAGGAAATAAACAGATTGAAAAATAGGACAAAGGTTGTTGCTGCACTACAGAGACAGCGAAGAACTGGAGTGGATTCTATACTATTACAAAATGCATATTTGACATTTGAACAACAGCAGTTGGCTCACGGACAATTTACCTTTGTTGGTTGATAACATGTTATTATTGTCTATTCTTTTGTCATCTATTTATGAAAATGGATCAACTTTATTTGTATGCGTTAAGATCACGTTACGTTATGTATCATTGTTTCATTAACTTCATGTGTATGGCACAGATTTACATTAGAGGAAGCAGGGTGTAACAAGGGGAGTGTGGGTTTTGTAAAATATCCGTCTTAACACATGGATGGTTTATTTATTTTTTCAGTTGCGGTATAGCACGTGTGGGTGTATTGTAGGATTTGCAGTTTTTCCGGTAGCTTATTGAAAGATCGGGTGCAGCTGGGGGGCGAGCAGGTCACGGGGTTAAGAAACACCAATTTAATTGGGTATACGGAGGTGAGGATTTTGACTCTGACATTGGAGGGAGAAAGAGCGTTAAAGAGTGATTCTCCTTGTAAATGATGGATGGATGGATGAGGAGGTCAGGCTGCTGGCTTCGGTTCTAGAAAGGTATTTTCTTACAGTAAACACAGGCAGGGTAATGTTATGGAGTTATAGATGGGGGATATTGTTTTGGAGCATTTTCTACTTGCACACAGTAGATTAGAAATGGTCCACAAATTTAATTCTATTTATTTTGTTAGTATGTTTTTGTTAACTCCTCACGCACAAGGGGGAAAGGGGGCTGAGTGGTGGAAAGGAGAGTGGATTGGAATGATGCTTTAATGGATGGGTCATCTAATGAGGCAATCATGGCACGAGTTTTAGTATGAATGTCTGTTATTAATAGTGAACTGTCAGTTGAGTCAATATTTTCATTCTTTGCAGAAACCCCTGAAGAAGAGCCATTCTGGCTCGAAATGCATTGGGTACATAGTGATGAGCCTAGCCTGGTGTATGTTTCACTTTCTAATTGGACGTGGTGCTGTGAAAAGCCTCGAGGGGCACTCGGCAGTCATTTGAAGAAATTACAATGAAGAAAGAAGGTGGACTGACGCTGTCTCCGTAGTGATTTAATAAGCTTTGAAAAGTAAAAACAAGGTTTTGGACAACTATTGATTTCAATGATGAAAATGGAGAACATTAGATAAAGTGGTTACAATTGAGGGAAGATTTTCCCACATCGCAGTGCAACAGATGGGGTGCGAAAATGTGCCCTAAGGTATACTACTTTTAGGAAGTAGGCATTTTCTTTTCTAACCATTAAAACCTGCCTCTGCTAGGCTCTGTATTCCCTGTCTGGAGTTTTGAGTGACAGGGCTGGGGAATTCCAGGAGACAGGGTGAGGTGTCCCAGTGGTGAATAGAGAGATCTGCGTCTAGATGGGTGGGAGTAGTGTTACCCGGGACCTGAATAGGGTTGTGCCTTCCCTCCACAATGCTGGCTCCACCTCCTGTGGTGCGTCTGATGTCTCTGCCCTGCACTCTGAAAGGAAAGAAGGAGTCAGGTAAACAAAGTGCTCCAGGACTGACCAGAACTGGTTTGAACAAGGCATAGGCCCCTCTGCCCTCAGAGGACAACGGATTTTGGGGTATAAGTATTGGGACCCTGATCCCAAGAATTTAGATCACTTTGGGAAACAAGAAGAAACTCTGCTGAGGAGAGGAACCAAGAAGAAACTGAGTAGAGACTATCCCTGAAACTGAGGGATTGGCCTGCAGAGGTTTCCTACTGCCAAAGAGAGGAGAAAGGAACTTTGTGTGTACTTTTGCTCAACTTGTGGAGGATCTCCAAGGGCTTGGAAAAGAGCTTGCCTCCTGCTGAAGTCTCAGGAACAACAGACTTCACCCCCCAGCTCCCCAGAGTTCTTTGGAAGTGCCTGCTGCTGTTGTTGGACCTTCTGAGGGACTGCGTGCCGCAAGGAGCTGGAAGCGCGACTCAAGAAGGAGACGCGTGCCGCCGTCGGAGCTGTTGTCGTTGCATCTCGTAAAGTGTGTCACCGCTGCAGCATCGCATCGAGCGGAAGCGTCTCGCATCATTCAGGAAGTGTCTCGCAACTTATAAGAAGCGTGTCGCCATCGCAGCCAGCGTAGCTGATGCATTGCACCGCATCAAGAGAAGAGTCTTGCATCGAGGAAGAAGCGTGTCGCCATCGCAGCCATCGTAGTTGTCGCATTGCACCGCATCAAGAAAAGTGCCTTGCATCCATGGAGAAGCGTGCCGCCGTCGGAGCCGCTGTCATCGCATCGCGTAAAGGGGTGTCGCCGCTGCAACATCGAGCGGAAGCGTCTCGCAAATGTCGGAGAAGAGTGTTGCTGCCAAGGCTGCTGTCGTCGCATCGCGTAATGTGTGTCGCCGCTGCAGCTGAAGCATCAAGTCGAGTCTTCTCGCAACATCGGAGAAGCGTGCCGCATCTGGAAGATCTTCACGTCTTTATTTTGTTTGCACCAGAAACTTCATTGCATCAACATCGTTGCAACACTTTTGTTGCCCTGCGTGTCGCATCTAAAAGGTACATTGACTTAAAGTGTTGCATCTAAGAACTTAAGAGAACTAAGCAACATTCTACCATCTAAAGTAACAGTATTGTGTGTTTTTGTTGGTTAATGGTCTTGTGGTAAATCTATATAAAGAATACTTATTTTTTATATAAAACCTGCGTGGTGTCCATTTCTAGTGTTGTCACTTGATTACTGTATGTGTTCACAAATGCTTTACACACTGCCTCTGAGATAAGCCTGTCTGCTCATGCCAAGCTACCAAGGGGGTGAGCTGGGTTTATTTTAGGAGTGTACCCCCTTACCCTGACTAGAGGAGAGGGTCCCTATTTGTCACAAGTGCATTCCTGTGCCAACTAGACCCCCAAGTCTAACATTGGTGGGCAGCGGTGAGGATTCTGGACTTGAATTTGTGACTCATGTACAGTGATTGGTGAACACTACTTAGTGAGTGCAGACCATAACGCAACCAATACTTGTTGGTAGATTTATTTTTGGGACTTTCTATTTTTGAGTACTGCCCAGCTTAACCATGGTGGAGAAAGCAGCATCCATAGTCTCTGTTGATACTGAGTTTGAGGTGGGAAGAAGAGAAAATGGACAGCTACACTACAAAGCAGCTGAAGTTCTTCTGCAAGAAATGTAATGTTTCCACTACTGGATGTAAAAATAAGGCAGAGTTCTACAAGGCGCTGAGAACCTGGGTAGAAGAAAGGAATGCCACTGATGATGATAATGCAGAGGAGCAGCTGGAAGGGCCAGTGAGTCCAAGAGGAAGGAGAACCCCTTCCCCTGCCGGTAGCAGTGTTTCTGGTAAAAGTCTATCTCTAGAGGAGTTGGCAGATAAAAAAGAGTGTAGGATGCACGAAATGGAGCTGACCAAGCTCAAGTTAAGTGGGCAGTTAGAATTTGAAATGCAAAGTAGAAAGTTAGCCCTAGAAGAGAAAAAGCTACAGTTTCAACATGAAAGGGTTTTGAGGGAGTTGGAGTTGAAAGCCCAGAGCTTAGAAATTGCTCCCTCTGGTGGCAGCACACCGTCAATGCCTGTGGAGTATATATCCCTAAAGATGTAGTGAAGGAATTTTTTTAAAATTATGATATTGGGCAGTGGTTCAAGGTCTATGAGGTAGCCATGTCTTCCCACTGGGTCCCTGAGAAGGATTGGGGAGCGGGGTTGTAGGGTTGTGGGGACGGTTTCTTAGTGAGGGGCAGGACACACTGCTAGACTTGCCTTCTAATGTTTATAATTCCTATCCCCACATGAAGGATGCATTAATGTCTAGGTATGGTTTGACTCCTGAGATGTACAGACAGAGGTTCAGGGGTTGCACAAAGATAGCAAACAGTACCTATGTTGAATATGTCACTTTTTTCTGCAGAGCATTGGATGGTTGGGTGAAGGATAGCAAAGCTGATGATTTTCAGGGACTTCTTGATTTAATTGCATGGGAGCACTTGTCAAGTAACTGTTTTCCTGAGCTACACCAGCACCTGATTGATAGTAGGCTGACTAATCCTAGGAAGCTTGCTGAGGAGGTGGCCCGCTGGGTCAGTACCAGGGTCGACAAGGGTCATGTGGGTGACTCAGCCAAGAGTGGGCAGGGTCCCCAGCAGAAGAGTGGAGGCGACAAGGGTAAACAGAGGGAGTTCCATAGGAGGCCCCAAAGTAATCCCCAAGGGAACCAAGGGAAAGGTTCTCAGCCTTACCCTCAGAAACCGTCAGGGGCCCGACAAATCCACCTGTTCAAAGAGGGCCCCCAAAATGCTACAAATGAGGAGAACTGGGTCATTTTGCCAGTGAACCCAAGTGTCGCCTGTTTGGAAAACCAGCACCCACTGGTGCAGCCCCCCGGCAGATGGATAGTGTAGCTCTGGGTGAGGAGATGGGTGCCCAAGGTGGGTGGGGTCCCACAGAGATGTCCCTTGTCTCATTAGGAGACTGCGAGGTGGTCCCCAGGACCTAGCTGCCTGATAACACTAAAAAATACAGGCAGTGGGTGACCATCAATGGCCATAGAGTGGAGGCTCTGAGAGATACAGGAGCCAGTGTGACAGCTGTCAAGTGTCACCTGCTGTCTCAAGAACAGGTTGTCCCTGGAGCATTCTACCCAGTTGTTGCCGCTGACAACACTTAGAGTCACTGCAAGGTGGCTCAGGTTCCCTTTGAGTGGGGGGGGGGGTCTCTGGTACTTTTTAGGAAGCTGTGAGGCCCGCCATGCCTGTTGACTGTTTGTTAGGGAATGACTTGGAGAGCTCTCCTTGGGCGAAGGTGGAGCGGAGTGCTCATCTAGAAATGTTGGGTTTGCCTGACTGGGCGTGTGTGACCACCCGGTCCATGGTAGCGAGTAAAGGTGCTCAAGAGGACCTGGAGCCTGCCGTCAAGAGTAGAGGTAGGGGGCGTGGGAAACCGGCCCCCGAAGTTCCCACGGTCCAGGAGGGAGCAGACCCTGAGGGGGATGCCCTGGAGCCTACAGGGGAAAAGGTAGCCGAACTGGGGGGCCTGCCTGAGCTGATCCATTGGCAGCAAGAAGGAGGACCCTCCAGGGAGAAATTCCTCAAGGAGCAGAAAGGATGCCCTTCTCTTGTGGGTCTGCGGCAACAGGCTGCAGACCAGGCAGCAGGTGATCAGTCTGGATCACATTGGATCTACTGGGAGAATGACCTTCTGTATACAGAGCCTAAGGTTGCTGAGCCTGGGTCAGCCTGTGTGCTGGTGGTATCCCAGCGCTTCAGAGCCTTCCTACTGGGGCTGGCTCATGATGTTCCATTGGCAGGACATTTTGGGGCAGGACAAGACCTTTGAAAGGCTTGTCACCCATTGTTATTGGCCCCAAATGCACAGGAGTTCAGACACTCACTGCAGGACATGTCAGACTTGCCAGGCAAGTGGTAAGAGTGGGAGGAAGCGCAAGGCTCCTCTCCAGCCCTTCCCTGTAGTCAGCACCCCTTTGAACGGGTGGGTATTTACATTGTGGGGCCACTGGACCCCAAGACAGCCATGGCCAACAGGTTCATCCTGCTCTTGGTGGGCCATGCCACCCAGTACCCGGAAGCCATACCTCTGAGGACAGTGACGGCCCCCGTGGTGGGACGAGCACTGATGGGAATTTTCTCCAGAATGGGATTCCCTCACGAGGTAGTGTCTGATTGGGAACCAACTTCATTTCCAAATATATGAAGTTCCTGTGGCAGGAGTGTGGTGTAACCTATAAGTTCACCACTCCTTACCACCCCCAAGGAAACGGGTTGGTTGAGAGATTTAACCGAACCCTTAAAGGTATGATAATGGGTCTTGAGGAACCCATGAGGCGTAAGTGGGACGTCCTCTTACCATGCCTACTCTTTGCTTACCGTGAGGTGCCACAGAAATCTCTAGGGTTCAGTCCCCTTGAGCTTCTCTACGGACACCCTGTGAGAGGACCTCTAAGTCTGGTCAAAGAAGGCTGGGAGCAATCTCCCAGGAAACCGCCCCAGGATGTATATAGCTACATGCTGGCCTTTAGGAACTAGACTAGGGATTTCAGACAACTCGCTGAGGTGAATCTGGAAGCCAGCCAGGAGGAGATGAAGAGGTGGTACGATCAGAATGCCACTCTGGTTGAGCTTCAGCCTGGACAGATGGTGTGGGTCATAGCCCCAGTGGAGCCCTGTGCGCTCCAGGATAAGTGGACCAGCCCCTTTGAGGTTGTGAAGCGCAAGAGTCCGGTTACCTACTTGGCAGACTTGCGGTCTCCCAGTAACCCCTTGAGGGTCCTGCATGTCAAACGCTTGAAGCCCCACTTGGAGAGGTCCCAAGTGGGCATGCTCTTGGCAACAGATGCTGGGATGGAGGAGGAGACCGAGCCTCTTCCTGACCTCCTGTCAACCAGAGAGCAAGATGGGACAGTGGATGGTGTCAACCTCTCTTCCACCCTGACCCCTGAGCAACAGAATGACTGCCACCAGTTGCTGGGACAGTTTTCTGATCTGTTCTCCCTGGTTCTCGGTGTCACTGATTGGTGCGTCCATGAGGTGGACACTGGGGATAGTACACCTGTGAGGCACAAGGCCTACAGAGTGACTGACAGGGTGAGGACATGCATCAAGGAGGAGGTCTCCAAGATGCTTGCGCTAGGGGTAATTGAGTCCTCTAGCAGTCCTTGGGCCAGCCCAGTGGTCTTGGTCCCAAAGGATGCCGCGCCTGGTGCCACACCAGAACTCTGGTTCTGTGTAGACTACTGAGGGCTCAATTCAGTTACCAGGACTGATGCACACCCCATCCCCAGAGCTGATGAGCTCATAGATCGGCTAGGGTCTGCACGGTACCTCAGCACGTTTGACTTAACGTCTGGGTACTGGCAGATCGCCTTGACCGATGAGGCAAAGGAGAGGTCAGCATTCTCCACACCAGATGGGCACTACCAGTTCCGGGTGATGCCCTTTGGGATGAAGAATGCCCCTGCCACCTTTCAGAGGTTGGTCAACCAGGTGTTGACTGGACTGGATTCGTTCAGTGTCACCTACCTGGATGACATTGCAGTGTTCAGCGCCAGTTGGGAAGAACATCTGCACCACCTCTGGGAAGTGTTGATGGCACTGCGAAGGGCAGGCCTCTCGATCAAGGCGAGTAAGTGCCAGATCGGGCAGGGTTCCGTGGTGTACTTGGGACACCAGGTAGGGAGCGGCCAGGTGGCACCCCTACAGCCCAAGATTGAAACCATCCTGCCTTGGGAGCCACCCAAAACCCAGACAGAGGTGAGAGCCTTTTTAGGACTCACGGGTTACTACAGGAGGTTTGTCAAGGGGTATGGCAACATTGTTGCACCCTTGAGAGCGCTGACTTCCAGGAAGCAGCCAAAGAAAGTGATTTGGACTGACACCTGTCAGAAAGCTTTTGAGGCCCTGGAAACTGCTATGTGCACAGCGCCCGTGCTCTTGGCACCCAACTTCTCCAAAGCGTCCATAGTGCAAACAGACGCATCAGAGCATGGTGTGGGGGCTGTTCTATCACAGATGAATGAGGAGGGCCCAGATCAACCTGTAGCCTTCATCAGTAGGGGGTTACTTCCACGGGGACAGAGGTGGAGTGCTATTGAGCGTGAGGCTTTTGCTGTGGTCTGGGCACTGAAGAAGCTGAGACCATACCTGTTTGGGAATCACTTCCGGGTTCAGACAGACCACAGGCCCCTCAGATGGTTGATGCAGATGATGGGTGAGAATCCAAAGCTGTTAAGGTGGTCCATTTCCCTACAGGGGATGGATTTCACGGTGGAACATCGACCCGGTACAGAACACGCCAATGCTGATGGTCTGTCCAGTTTTTTCCACCTTAATGATGAGAACTCCCAGGAGGTAGGGTAGTTCTCCCCACATTTCAGCTGGAGGGGACACGAGTTAGACCTGGCACCTTGGCGTGGGTCTCCCTTCCATTTTTGTTGCTGTTGCCTGGTGTTAGTTGCTCAGGGCACTGTGACACTGTTGTCCAGTGCCACATTCCAAGTGCTTCCTATTGTAAATTAATGTATAATTTGTGATTCCATAATTGGTTGGTTTGGTTTACCTGTTAGACCCTAGTACAGTGCACCAGGAGTGCCCAGGGCTTGTAATCCAAATGCTGCTGATGGGCTTGCAGCGCAGGTTGTGCCACCCACAGAAGAAGCCTGTAAAAATGTGTCTAAGGTCTGCCATTGCAGAGCCTGCATGCAGTCTGGTACTGTCATGCTGACTGGGCAAGTGCACCCACTTGCCAGTCACTAAACCTTCCCTTTTCTTCATATCAGACACCCCTATGGTAGGCCCAAGGGCAGGGTGCATTGTAAGGATAAGGTAGAACATGCCCTGGTGTGTGTGGCATGTTCTAATAGTGAATTACAGCCATTTTCGTTTTTCACTATTGCAAGACTACCTGTTCTCCATAGGCCAGAATGGGCAGTTTGGTTATTACATTTTATAATCCTAACTGACTCAGGGAACATGGTAGAAATTCGAATTTAGTATGCATGAACTCAGAATGATAAAATAGGGGAAGTTGGTTTTAACATTCTGTGTTTGAAAATGCCACTTTTAGAAAGTAGGCATTTTCTTGTCTAACCATTCAAACCTGCCTCTGTTAGGCTCTGTATTCCCTGTCTGGAGTTTTGAGTGACAGGGCTGGGGAATTCCAAGAGACAGGGTGAGGTGTCCCAGTGGTGAATAGAGAGATCTGCATCTAGATGGGTGGGAGGAGTTGCACCTGGGACCTGAATAGGGCTGTGCCTTCCCTCCACAATGCTGGCTCCACCTCCTGTGGTGCATCTGATGTCTCTGCCCTGCACTCTGAAAGGAAAGAAGGGGTCAGGTAAACAAAGTGCTCCAGGACTGACCGGAACTGGTTTGAACAAGGCAAAGGCCCCTCTGCCCTCAGAGGACAAAAGATTTTGGGGTATAAGTATTGGGACCCTGATCCCAAGAATGTAGATCACTTTGGGAAACAATAAGAAACTCTGCTGTGGAGAGGAACCAAGAAGAAACTAAAGAGAGACTATTTCTGAAACTGGGGGATTGGCCTGCAGGGGTTGCCTACTGCCAACGAGAGGAGAAAGGAACTTTGGGTGTACTTTTGCTCAACTTGTGAAGGATCTCCAAGGGCTTGGAAAAGAGCTTGCCTCCTGCTGAAGTCTCAGGAACAACAGACTTCACCCCCCAGCTCCCCAGAGTTCTTTGGAAGTGCCTGCTGCTGTTGTTGGGCCTTCTGATGGACTGCGTGTCGCAAGGAGCTGGAAGCGCGACTCAAGAATGAGAAGCGTGCCGCTGTCAGAGCTGTTGTCGTCGATTCTCATAAAGTGTGTCGCCGCTGCAGCATCGCATCGAGCGGAAGCGTCTCGCATCATCCAGGAAGTGTCTCGCAATGCCAAAGAAGCGTGTCGCCATCGCAGCCATCATAGTTGCCGCATTGCACCACATCAAGAAAAGCGCCTCGCATCCACGGAGAAGCGAGCTGCTGTCGTCGCATCACGTAAAGGGGTGTCGCCGCTGCAACATCGCATCGAGCGGAAGTGTCTCGCAAATGTTGGAGAAGAGTGTCGCTGCCAAGGCCGCTGTCGTCGCACCGCGTAAAGTGTGTCGCCGCTGCAGCTGAAGCATCCAGTCGAGTCTTCTCGCAACATCGGAGAAGCCTGCCGCAACTGGAAGATCTTCACGTCTTTATTTCTTTGCACCAAAAACTTCATCGCATCAACATCGTTGCAACACTTTCATTGCCCTGGGTGTCGCATGTAAAAGTTACATTGACTTAAAGTGTTGCATCTAAGAACTTAAGAGAACTAAGCAAAATTCTACCATCTAAAGTAACAGTATTGTGTGTTTTAGTCGGTTAATGGTCTGTGGTAAATCTATATAAAGAATACTTATTTTTTATATAAAACCTGTGTGGTGTCCATTTGTAGTGTTGTCACTTGATTACTGTATGTGTTCACAAATGCTTTACATACTGCCTCTGAGATAAGCCTGTCTGCTCATGCCAAGCTACCAAGGGGGTGAGCAGGGGTTATTTTAGGAGTGTACCCCCTTACTCTGACTAGAGGAGAGGGTCCCTATTTGTCACAAGTGCATACCTGTGCCAACTAGAGACCCCCAAGTCTAATACTCGGATATGACAATTCTCAACTCTTGTAAGATGATGCCGTCTGGTGTAACTGTAAGTTCTTCCTGCACATTTTTGAATTTCTGTTATTCAAGGTCATTATGAAGAGGTTGATTATGTTTTTGGGATGATTGGCGTGTAATAATGTCTTTGAGAATCAGTAAATTCCTGTCAGTACTCTCGGCTACAATGATTTGTTCTACTGGTAATTAAAAAAAAATGTATTTAAGTTCATAAAGTGCCTGAATCATCCCCAAAGGGGTATCTCCATGCTGTGGGAAACATAGAAGCAGGAACAGACCAGAGGGAATAGATTCAGAAAAGCTCTGTTTTAAGAAGTTTCCTAAAAGGAAGATAGTCTGAGCATTTTCATAGGTGAATCGAGAGTTGATTCCAATAGTAGGGGGCTAAGTAGAAAAAGGTTTAACCACGCGTACAATCTTTTCTACAACAGGGAATCACAAGCAGGGATTTCTCTCCTGATCGTAGAGATCTAATTGGCTGGTAGGGGATGAGTTTTTCAATTAAGTAACCGGGTCCGTTGCCATTCAAAACTTTATGGACAATGCAGCATATCTTGTACATAACTCTCATGCATATGGGCAGCCAATTAAGTTGTTGCAAGAGGGGGGGGAGAGGCCGTCCTGACTGGTGAGTTCCTAACAAGTTGGGCAGCAGTATTCTGCACCACCTGGAGTCTATTTAAGGAAGTTTCACTTGTCTCAATCAGGAGGGCATTAAAATAGTCCAGGTGACTTAATCACTAGTGCCTGAACAAGCGTTTTTCACACACAGAGCGGAAGAAAAGGAAAAACTCTGCGCAAAAGTCTCAACATATAGACACAAGATCCAGAGGTAGCCACTACCTGATCTTTCATAGTGAGTTTCTAGTTTAACTGGAAGCCCAGGTTCCTGACCACTGTCTTAGGAGCGGTGGCATTACCCAGCTCAGGGGAGCCTTAACTGTGGAGACCAGAGCGGGCTGAGACAAGATCCCTGCGGCACTCCCTTGGTAAGTTCCATAGTTTCGGGAGTTGAAGGGTCCAAGATTGATGGTCTGTGATCGATGGGATAAGAAGCTTGAAAACCATGCTAGGGCTTGTCCACAGATCCCAATCTCCTTAAGTCTCTGAAGCAGAATTAGGTGGGATACTGTGTCGAAAGCTGTCGACAAATGCACCAGCACCAACAAGACCGCATGGTCTTTATCAAGGGACTATCTTATGTTGTCTGTAACAGCAATCAGTGCTGACTCCATACTGTACATTGCTCTGAAGCCCAACGGTGAGGAATCAAGGCTTCCAATAGACGAAGTATATTCTTAGAGTAATTTATTAATGTGTTTTTTCACAAGTTTGCTCAGTAGGGGCAGAAGGGAGATAGGGCAGTAGTTAGATAATGGAAGTTGGCCTACCCTCATAGAGCGATGGATTAACGTGCAGATAGAGGGAGACAGTTGTTTATGTAGCAGAGAAAAGACCCTAGCTTGAATTAAATCCATAGGTGACCCTTGGTTTGGCTGCTATCAACATTGCCTCAACTGTGTCTACTGTGAGCGGGGGGAAAGCTATCCAAAAAATGGGCATTGTCTGAGGTAGTTAGAGTGTGACTTATTGTTTCACTCGGGGAATCCCTGGCTCCCGTAAATTTATCATAAATCAGATTGATTTATGATTAGCGATCTCATCACAAAGTTCTTGAGACGGGGAGATATCATTGGTGCAGGCCCTTGGACTAGTGAAAGATTTAAGAATGTGATATAATTCTTTAGAATAATTCCCTGTCTGGTTAAGTCTTGAGGTGATGTGGGATCTGTGGGCATTTTTTAAATTCTTGTGATAGAGAGAGACCTAAGGAAGTCCTATAGGTTTCTTTATCATTCTGGTCGTGTGAGTGGCGCCAACGTCTCTCTAGTTTTTTGCAAAGGGTTTTCTGCTCACGCATTTCCTGACAATACCAGGCTGCATATGGCCGTCGGGTATCATTGAGATAACGTTTCAGAGGGGCCAAACTATCTATAGACAATTTTACCGCATTATGGTAGTCATCTAAGCAATCGTTGGTACTCCTAGATTCCCAATTCATATGTCCCAAAAACCCATTCTTAAAGGTTCATTGTCTCCTGAAACTATAGGAGACATTGGAGGGGGTGGACTCCACCTTGGTCCCCAAAATTTGAAAATCAATCAGGGAATGGTCAAACCATACCAGAGGGCAGAGGGCCTCAATATGATCCTGCCGAATGGGTTGGGCCTTCATTAATATTTTCCAGGCCTATAGTAGCCAAATCAGCAAGGAGCCGGGAGGCTTCTGCGTTAGAGGCAATTTCACTATGTAAAGTAAAATCCCCTAATAAAAGAAAGTGTTTGGTAGAAATGGTATGGGGAGCGATCAATTCCATCAGTTGGATCGTAAAATCACGAGGTGTCCAGGGGTCACCTTTCCAGCAGTCATGGGGCGAGAGATCAATTCTAAAAATACAGATCTCTATCTTTTCTTCAGAGCAATGTTCGCGTATACTTACCTTGATAAAATCTTTATGGATGATTGCAATACCTCCGCCTGCCTGGTTCTCCCTATCAATCCTTTGGATGCCGTAGTTCTCGGGGAGTACCACGGTAATGGATATGGTAGTAGGGGTCCCGGAATTCTCAATGAAGTTGACATAAGCATCAGCCACTTTAGAAGTAGTGCCATGACACTGTATTGGCACACATGAGAAGTAATCAGCAGCATTTTGATCTTCTCCTGGACATTACACAATCATATAATCATCCTCCTGCAGTTGCAACCCCCACCTCTCAATGAAAGGGGCATCTTGACTTTAGTATTGCAGAAAATGGTGAGCAATGCTTGGTTATTGGTGACAACTGTGAAATGCTTTCCATGTAGAAATACATGAAAATGCTCACAAGCCCACATCACATTTTCAGGCTGTGAACAGGCATGTTCTGTTGATGACAGACTTTGACTAGTATAAGTCACAATGTGTCTTGTGGCATTGGGATGTCCAATGTTCTGGGCAAGGATGACAACCAGCCCCACTGGGCTTGCATCATCAACAACCTTTGTCTGCAATTTCCGATCAAAGTATGCAATTTCTGTTGCGTTCTCAATTGAATACTTGATTTTCTGAAAGCTTGACCATTGAAATGGGACATTTTGTTTTGTCAAGTCTCTCAATGGGGCACTTACAGAGGCAAAGTCATTTATATACCTTGAACAGTAAATGGCCATACAAAAGAAGGATCTCAGCATAGTTACATCATGTGGCAGAGGAGTGGATGGCAAGGCCTGTACTTTATTTGGATCTAGAGTCCTTCCCCCATCAAAAAAGATATGACCAAAGAATTTGAGTTTGGTTTGATAAAACTCACACTTCGATGCATTTAAAATGAGATCTGCATTGGCAACTAAATGGTCTTAGGTCTTCCTAGTTCATGAAACAATGATGGAAACTGATTCACTATCTCATGATAGGTACATTGATCCCATCTCAGCAGCAGTACTGAAACTAAACATGCCCTCGATGTAGTTCCTGGCAACACATGAATTGGCGCTTGTTAGCAATGGGTGTTTGGTTGTCAGAGTATGCACCCTGTACAAGCAAGAACCACCACTCTAGTCGGGTAAGCTAGATACATGCTAGATGCACTCTAAAAAAAAACTGTGCTCACTCTCTAGTAGCTGGCCACAGAGCACTTATGTTTATCTAAAGAGGCAATGTATAAAGTATTTTTGCACCACACACACACAGTAACACAATGAAAACACCACAAAAATACTCCACACATGGTTAGAACAATAGATTATAATTTTATGAGTAAGACAAAACCAAAATGACAAAATTCCAATAAGTAGAACCGAAGGTATGAGTCTTTAAAGAATAAATCAAAATCTAGTGCTTAGAGTCAAATAGCGCTTAAAATTCACTCGAGGTTGCTCTGGACCTGGGTAAATCCAAAGTTCAAGCTGACCACGATGGAGGGCAGGCTAGCTACAGGACTCACACAGTTACAGCTGAAAAAGTACCTTGGATGGAGCAAGTATTGATGTCGAAGACTCGATGCATCAGTCCTGAGCCTCACAGGTGATGAAAGCTTATTTGACGAACCCCTTTACGATGAAGGCACTGCTTTCTCATTGAGCCGTGCTGTCCGTCATTCTCGAGCTAGGCAGTCCGTTGAATCGATGTCGTTGATCTGCTTCTGCTTCGATGTCGAAGGTCAATGCGTCAGTTCCAAACGGCACAAAGTCATCAATGCGTTGATTTTAATGGTTCTGGACAGCAGAAATCACCTTTCAAGGGCCCAGAACTAGATTGGCCCCAGATGGTGGAGTCTAGGTGCTGTTGCAGGATTGAAGGAAGTATTTGACTTTAGAACAGGGGGCAAGACACTCTGGGTTCAGGTGAAATGGGTCCAGTCCTTGTCCTCAGCAGGGCAGAGATCAGAAAGCATCAGGGAAGCACATCAAAGCAGAAAAGCAGTTCTTCCAGAGCAGCAGTTAAGCAGAGTGGCAATCCTTGAAGCACAGCAGTCTTTACACCTGGCAGGGGTCTTCACAGGTCCAGTAGTGTACTGTGTTGGTTGGATCAAAGCCCCAGTACTTATACCCAGTTGTGCTTTTGAAGTGGGGGTGACTTCAAAGCAGTCCCTTGAAGAGCACAAGTCCTTCTTTCTTCCCAGCCTTGGCTCCAGACTATGAGTAGGGGGTAATCAGCCCTCTGTGTGGAAAACAGTACACTGCCTATTCAGGTGTAAGGTTCAGCTCTACCTCTCTATTCCTGCCCAGGAAGAGCTATCAGAATGCAGAAGAATGCAGATGAGTTCTCTGTTACACCCACCCTTTCTGTGTTTGTGGCTGTCTAGAGGGAATGCACAAAGTGTAGCGGTCACCCACCCCAGGCAAGTATTAGAGACGGGCTGCAAGGCAAACAGAGCAGTAACAGAAGAGAAATATCTGCTTTCCAAAGTGGCATTTCTAAAATAGTAAAGCAACTTTACCATTAAAAGCATTTATCATCACCATTCCAAAGATATTTCTAATCAGGAATTACAGTTTAAAAGTGTATTAAGGATTCCCAATGCTAGCCTATGAGAGAAGTAGGCCTCATAGTAGTGAAAAACTAATTTTGCTGTTTGTCACTACCAGGACATGTAAAACGTAAAAGTACATGTCCTACCTTTCAGTTACACAGCAAACTGCCCTTAGGGCTACCCGAAGTCTGTATTTGGTGTGACTTATGTGTAACAAGGGAAGTTTAAGGCTTGGCAAGTGGTTTTAAATGTGAAGTCCAAGTGGCAGTAAACTGCACAAACAGGCTTTGCAATGGCAGACCTGAGACAGGTTTGAAGACTACTTGTTTGGGAGGCACAACCAGTGCAGCAGACCCACTAGTAGCACCTATATTGCAGGTCCTGGGTATATGGTATACCACATTACTAGGGACATATAAGTAAACTAAAGATGCCAATGCACCAATGTCACCATGTTTAAGTGAGAAGCACACGCACTTTAGCACTGGTCAGCAGTGGTAAAGTGCTCAGAGTCCTAAGGACAACAAAAAGAAACAACAACAACTGGAGGAAAGCAGACAAAACGTTTGGGGGAAGACCACCCTAATGATTACACGTCTAACAGAGCTTGTACTTTTCCATTTTTATGCTTCACAGTTGCTATGAATGAACAGTGACTTTTCTTTGGCATCATTGGTTTAGTTAAATGGGGCACTGGAGACAGATAATTGTACTTTCAACTGCCATAATGGTTATTGATGCAGCACTGTTATTGGTAAAAGGTATGCAGCACCCATTCACTTTTAGTGTGATCTTGGGACAGTGTCCAAATGAATTTCGCACTTTAACTTGTCGACCTAGCCTCGACTAACATTCTTCCTTGCACGGAGCTAATCTTCCATATGCACGTCGTCCAGCAGTCTACATTGACATCGCGCACCCCTCTTCCTCACTGTCGCTCAACAATGACAGTGACAAACTCTTAGATGAAGAATTTGATGACAATCAACATCATTGAGTTTCTACTTGTCACAACTGATGTTGCTGCTTGGCCTTGTGGTCATGCAGAGCATCATGTCCGGAACTTTCTGGCATCCATTTTGTTTTCTCAATGTGACACACTTGATCTTGCCTCCAATGGTGGGACATTTACCTTCATACGAAAAGGAAAATCCACATTGAAAACGCATCTTTTTCTTTGGAGATATTACTCAATGGCCTTCGGCCTTGTGCTTCACCTTGATTTTCAGCTCAGTGCAGATCCATTTTGGGCGGTCTGGCTTCCATGTTAGCTGTCACCTCTTTCTTACGCTCTGGCAACCATGAGTACTCGCTCCAAGCTGAGTGTCTCTTTCAGCATTTGTCGTCTGAAGGAATCGGAGAGGTAATCTTCAATTATCCTGAGACGCAAGGCATCTTCATAGTTGAAATTATGGAATTTTGGGCGAATCAAGTCTGCCTACAAACTCATCCATCGTTTTACCTGGTCTCTCCCTTTCCTGACTGAAAATGTACATTTCATAGTTGACATTCAGCATTGGATTGAACTCGATGTTTAGCGCTTTTTTGATTTGATGGTACATCAATTCATTACCTCGTGGTATTCTCTTCTCTTGATTCTTTACTCCTTCACCAGCTTGATTCTTTAAATATTTTTGATGATCTTTTTGTCATTTGCTTCTTCTAGTGCATCAGTGAAATCATCAATGGTTTCCATCCATCAATGGACCTCTACTGGCTCTCCATCAAGACGAGAGTAACCTTCAAGCTACTCACCCACACCTACAAATCACTCCACAACATTGGACCCAAATACCTCAACAAAAGAGTCTTTTTCCACGTACCCAAAAGAAACCTCCGCTCTGCCGACCGCGCCCTAGCAGAAGCCCAGCACATCCGCAGAACCAGAGTAGGTGGAAGAGCCTTCTCCTACATCGCTGCCAAGGCCTGGAGCGAGCTCCCAGTCAACATGAGACGCTCCCCTGCTCTGCACACCTTCAGACCTGGCTTTTCTGCTAACCAGGAGCTGCACTCCCCCCCCCACACCACCTTGTGACCATCACGGGTGAGTAGCGCTCTTAAATATCCTGATTGATTGATTGATCCAGGTAATCCATCTGTCATCAATATTTTTCTCTCTTGGCGGTATAGAAGAGAAACAGTAGTTTTAGGAAGGCGGCATCATCATAACGCTTTCATACTTTCTGCTATAGAGAGAGGAGCTTGCTCCGACAGTGTCTCCTGCCCACTGATACTGGTACCTTTGTCATGCACTAGCCACGTGCTGACATCTGGGCTGTTGCGCCTGCTCATCAGTTGTAAGGTGCTGTCTTCTTCATTTGTGGTGAGTAATGACTTTGTTTCCTGCACGGTTTCTTCACCCTACTCGTCTCTTTACATTGTATTTGGTTTCTATTGCCTTTAGCGTTTCTTTCCATCAGCAATGTTTTTACTTTTATTGCTTTCTTGCACCCGGCTACACTGCCTTTAGCAGTACCTCTGTACCTGGTTGTCACAACCTGTAGTGTTGTTGTGCTGTATGAATGACGGCTCTATGTCGCGTTGTGGCACAATACCTCTCGTTTTGACTTAGCAGCAAATTTCTATCTGATGACAAGCAAACTTTCTTCACAGGCCTTGCACTGGCTGGAGTGGTGCTTTGACTCCACATATGCCAACCATCGATTTTTCACTTTGACTGAGGCATGTGTGGCACACACAAGCAGTTTACTGGACCACTGTAAAGTCTCTGGGATAGCACTCTCAGTTCTTCAAGTCTCATTGTTTACATAAACACTTATCCCGTCCCCAGTTGCAGCATCCTACCCCAGCCAGGTACATGCAAATGACAACGCCACACACAGAGCTTGATATTACATATATTTATTCTTCAGTGTGTAACCCTTAACTGAACAGTCTACATCATGAATTCTATCACCCACACACTTGTTCGATGAAGTCTGTTAGAAACTGAAAGTATCCCATCATCTCTAACTCACAAGTTTATACACCTATTACCCAGACTGAAGTGAGGGCTTTTTTTAGAACTCCCTGATTATTAAAGTGATTTTCTGGCAAACTATGAAGGTATATTTTCCCCATCTACTACTTTGACCTCTAAAAAGCAGCCCAGGCAGGGCAGTAATATGGACTGAAGAGTGTCAGAAGGCACTATGCACTGCACTAGTACTGAAAGCACTTGATTACAGACGGATGTCTCTGACAAAGGAGTTGGAGTGATATTAGCTGAACTGTATGACAACTATAGAGAGAGTCTGGTAGCCTTTATCAGTAGGAGATTACTACCCAGAGAGCAGAACTGGGTGGCTATTGAGAAGTATGTTTTGCCATAGTGTGGGCCTTGCGTAAGTCAGCCCATATTTGATTGGCAATAACTTTGTGGTGCAAAAAGATCATAAGCCTCTGAAATGGTTGATGACTATGAAGGGAGAGATTTCCAAGTGTTGAGATGGTCTATTTCTGGCAAGGGTTAGACTTTGTAGCAGAGCACAGAGCCGGATTGAGCAGAATTCCCTCAGACAGATTTGTGTATTGCTGCATTCCTGGGAGCCGGGTGAGGGAGGGTGAGGCCCTGCCTGTAAACTTCAAAGGGTGGTCTTCGATTCAGTAAGAGATCAAAAGGAAGAGGCCTAGCCAAAGCTCAGGAAGGATATGGGGCTGATAAGGAAATCATATAGTAGGGTTGGGAGCCCGGGGTTAACCTTTTGATGCACATATGACTGTGGCTGACATCCAAGTGTGAAGTCCAGTTGCCTGAGTTGTGGGACTATATGCTTTGAAGTCTCTCCTGCTGTGACAGACTGCCTTTCAAGCGGAAGAGGAAGAGGAGAAGAATGTATATTAAGGAAGCAGAACCTCAACATAAAACCTCAATGGTCCAGATCCTAAATCACATTTGGGGTTGTTGGACATGGCCTTCGTAGGGAAACATCCCTGAAAAGTTTTGCTTTTTTCTACCTTTTAGTCTTCCCATACTTGCTTTTCATGACCCTAGAACTCAGAATCTGTTCTCACTGTACTGCAGTGAGAAAGAACGAGCACCCTCCCTATAATGGGTAGTAGCAGGGTGCGCGCATAATTGGGTTAGGTGTTGTCCGCAGGGGTGCCCCATGAAAGGGTAGACCACATACCTAGGGCGGGTGTGGCTTGGGCGAGTCGGGGGATATTGAACTTATTATGCCCTGTGGGACTCGCTGGCCATTATGCCTCCTGCTCAGGTTGGCATCGCCACTGGTGAGCCAACCCAGAGGGGAATCCCTTACTGCTTCATGTCCCTAGGAGTGAAGCTCGGGCTAGGCGAGTGGCCAGGTGGAGGCCCAAGCAGGACCACTTCCCCAAACAAGGGAAAACCCCTGGGTGGGATCCCCCTACCCCGGAGGCCAGTCCCCCTCAATGAGACACCTTCCGTGGATGGCATGGCCCGCTTGTGGCTGTAGTGCTGGAGCCTGTCCCAACTGTGGGTGCAGTGTGGAAGGACGGGCATCCATCCTATGCCCTGTAGGAAGCGATGCTTAGCTAAGGAGGTGAAGTGGTCCTTCCGCTTGTCATGACATAGCGGTGGGTGCGCAGATACCAAAGTTGTGCTGGACCCGTGTCCAGCCCGCTAGTGCAAGTCTGCTTGAGCCCATGTGCCAGGAACATTTCAAGACCCCCACCACAAGTCTGCCAAAATGGGCCGGTGTGCACAGTGGCACCACAGAAGTGCCAAGCATTAGTCTGGGCTGCCAGTTCTCTGCCGGATCACGCACTGGCCCCACGGATGTCCTGGAGACCCTGACTGCCAGCCCGCCATGGCAAGCCTGTGTGCGTACAGGTTGTCGTGTTGAGTCTTAAGGCTCCAGGCCCTTTCCCACTGCACTGCACTGCAGTGTGAAAGTACATGCACACTTCTCGCACATGTTAGGAAGTGGTGAGGACATGATGTTTGTAAACGTAGGCCTGAGATAACCGTGATAAGTGTGCCATGCAGTGAGAGCAAAGCCAGTGCTGCATCGTTGCGGTGACCTCATATGCCAGGAGATGCCGCCATGGAAGATACTGCTGGATAACGAGGGACAAAGTCTTTGCAGGATGGTAATGGTGCCCCATGTGCCAGGATGGGCCACCCTGGTACAGACTGCTGTGCTCCTTGTGTGGCAACCACATATTCCAGGAGGGTCTGCCACAAATAATCACACTGTGATGGATTGGGCCGTAGCTTAAGAAATGTGAAGCTGTGATGAGCCGTAGGTCATAAGAAGAATCGAGGACTGCAGCAGACCTAACTCCATGGACTGATTGAGAACGCCATGGGCGCATCGCCACATCACTGGGGCCCAGATCAGGAGCATTGGAATTGTAGTATGGGTTAGCCACTCCCTATTTACATCACTAAGTTAGCATAACTGAGCCAACTGTTAGAAAGCCAGCTTGCCGTTTCTGCTGCTTTGCACGCGACACTGTTGTTATATGTTATTCATTTTAGAAATGCTTACTCGACTTTGCCTTACAGATTACAGTTTGTTGTTAAACATTCTTAACAGTGTGCTGCGACTTTCGTCTGTACATCATGTAAAGAACAAGTCTAGGACACTGGACGGTGCAGAGTGTTGTGTTCAGATTGATCGTACCACTTTTTAGACATATCATACATGCAGCTGCCAATATCTGAAGGACAAGTGCCTTTACTATTACAGGACAGAATGTTTTAGATTCATTCGAACAGAAGAGCTGATGCATGAGAGAGCCTAGCTGATCCTGTGATGTGATTCTACTAAGCTGATCTATACGGTATGGGGTTCCCCCTGTTAGCCTAAGAGACCTTCTATTAGTATAATAAACCTATTAGTTACTAGAGAAAGGAGTGTGGCTGTTTACCACTGTCATTATTATTATGATTGCTCCTTTCATTGTGTATGGTATTGTAACAATGCTGATGGTTCTGATCTTAACCATTTGTCTGCTAGTGTTAGCCAAAGTACTGCATCTTAGGACGTGAGGTTTATAACATAAACTCTTTAAACTTTACCGTGCCTGTATTATTCTGTTGTGGACTGCTAAATAAGTACAAACAGGTATTTCGGATTCCCACCACTCCTGAGAAATATCTAAGTCGCATGTTCTAGGTTGTCTATACATTGGGACCGCCTAGCTAGATCTAGGCTAACGAATGGGACACTAAGCTAGTCGGATATGGGGTTCTTGGTTCTGAGGGGAGTTTCTGGTACACCACAATTCTCTGAGGTCCTGGTTTCCTGCGCACAGTTCTGTGCATAAGCAGAATCCCTGCAACATGGCGCCCAACGTGGTTATGATCTGATACGCCTTAATAGTACTTTTATTAGTCCACAATGCCCTCACTCTGGTTTCCGGATAACGGGAGTGACGGCTTAATCTACCTGAGTTTCGACTAAAGGTTCGTTCAAGCTTGAAAATTAAAAAGATTAGTTTTAACTGAACCCAAGTGCTACTGTAGAACTTGTCGTTATTCTTTAGTGTGTCCTAATGGCGGTGGATATAGCCGCGCATAGTCGGGTTCCTCTACGTCAGCATTTGAGGACGTATGGAGTGCCTGATGACGGGCTGGCTGTGGTCTTTGTGGTAGCTGCTGACGCAGCACACCCTTATGAGTTGTTTTACTCTTGGGTGACTTTTCCAGAGGTGAATGCGGACGATGATACGTTCCACACCTACACTGCCACACAAGTACCTGCAGCTTATGCTCCATATAGGACACTAGAAATACCTATTTCTGCCTGGCAGCATACCATTTGGTTTAATGGCGCCCTTCCCCATACGGTGGCACCGCCAAGACTGGGCCCTTTGTCAATTGCAGGGGCTGATTGGCCGGTGCTGGCTGGTTTTACACCCCACCCCAACTACTTGACGGTTGGGGTGGCAGACTTACGGGTACTACACACTGCCCTGATTACGGTTCATAGGGCTTTAGTGCAGTACGTGTCTCGCAACGTGCAGGTGGGGGTACCTGCTGTTGCGGGTCACACGAATGAACACCGAGCCGTGGTCATTAGTCCTGTGATGGTTAATGCGGTTGTAGGCAAGCGCCCCCAAAGTAAGGATGAATTTCCTTACTGGCTTGCTGAAAAGTTTGATCAACTGGAAGCCGTGTTTCCAAACACTTCTCCTGTGGAGAAACACAGGATACTCACCATTACTTTGCCGAAAGATCTAGTACCTGATATTGTCGATTGTAACAATTGGGGCAAGGTCTTTGGTGCGACCTATTCGAAGTGCTATAGCACTCCGTCTATGTCTGTACTACCCTCTGTCATCAAGAAAGTTCAGGAAAATCATGGTGCAGAGGCGGCCATTGAATTGGGAATGAGGCTTGTCGACAGCTTCGATGTGGTTTGTTCCATGGTGATGGGGAACCTTAAAGGAGATGCCATGCAGTTCCAAGTAGGCAATATGCTGGAGCTTGTGGATCTTGCCGACAGGCCCAGGGAATTTGCAAAAATTATTGCAAAAGCCTACAGAATGGTGGGACGTAGCACCCTAGGCGTGAAACCCACCGTTAAGATTCCTGATGTAGTACAGCAGACAAAGGTGAGTTCGTCTACAAAGGACGAGAAGCCCAAGTTTCCGAAGGAAAGTTGGCGAACCAAAAAACAGGGGAAACAGCAACAGAAGCGTAGGTCGCATTCTGCTTCGCCAGTTGAGTCGTCTACTGAACGTAAATATGATTTGCGCGATCGTTCTAATATTAAGTCACCTGATAGATTTCAGGTTTCTGAACGCTCTCCTCGTTCTTCAAAGGAAACATCGGCTTCACAATCCGGTGGCGCAGACCGTGGAAGAGGAAGGGGTGCTCAAGGTCGTGAGCAACCCCGCCAGACTGACGTAAAAGGCAAGCAGGACGACGCTGTGCGTCAAAGACCTCCGTTTCAGAAAAAGAAAGTTGCTGCTCTAACAGCGAGATATGCCTCAGATGGTACGGACACTGCTTCAGAACCGGACATGGGCTCTAACGGTGTTAGACAGCGCGGCGGAAGTTACAGTAGTGCGGCAAGCACTGCGTCCGTATCTGGAGGTGACAGCAACTGATACATATGTGAGTGTTGAAACTGCTGATACTCGCGTATCCCCCCCTGAACGGATGTTTGACATAATCCTTAAAATAGAGGGTGACATACATCGTAGAATTAGAGTTGTGTTTTGGGATAATTTGTCCTCCACTTATGACATTCTGTTAGCGGAGGAGGATTGGCCTCCGGCTTTCATTTTAGATGCTCCTAGAGGGGAGGTGGTGATCCTCCCCTCCTTTGGGCACACAGTGCCTATGGAACATTCTAACAGGTTGGCCGGGGAGTGGGCGCAGGTGCAAGCGCCTGCGTTGTATCGCAATCAAGTGGGCTGGGTTAAAATTTCTCCCGACCATACGATTCCGTTGCGGTCCGATCCCCAGCCTCAACCCCAATATCCCATGCGTCGCGAGGCTAGATCTCACGTCGCTACTATCCTTGAACAATTGGAATATCAGGGAGTAATTGAAACTTGTGTGTCACCTATGAATAACCCTTTATTCACTGTGACGAAGCCTGACGGTTCGTACCGCCTAGTTTTGGATTACCGGCACTTAAACTCTCACTGCGGGACGTGCGCGGTACAGAATACTCACAGTTCGGCTCTCGTCAATAGTCTTGTGAGAAAACGGTTTAAAACCACACTTGACATTTCCAATGGCTTTTACAGCCATAACCTGTCCCCTCAGAGTAGTGAGTGGACGGCTTTTACCTCGGGCGGTAAACAAAGAAAGTTTAAAAGGCTACCTATGGGCTATAAGAACAGCCCTGGGGTCTTTGCTGCTCGAGTGGTCTCGCTCCTAGAGTATATGGACCCGGATGCATACTCGTATGTTGATGACATCTATCTAACAGACGACGAGTTGCTTCCACACCTTGCTCGCGTGGATAACATAATAACTATGTTTGCAGACTTCGGTTACAAATTCAATTTTGCGAAGTGCCACATTGCCGAGTTTACAGTGTTGTTCTTGGGGTACGAACTCAACAGTGAGGGTCGCGGCTTGGCTCCGCAATTCCTTGAGAAGTGCGCACGCCTTTGTACTCCTACAACGCTGAAAAAATTGCAATCATTGCTGGGTTTTCTGAATTTCGGTCGTACCTACATTCCTGATTATGCCCAGCGTATCAAGACACTTTATGCCTTGGTACAACCTACTTTTACCAAATCATGTTGGCTGCCAGAGCATACAGCTGCATTGCAAACTTTGCAGTCTGATCTTCTTGCTTCAAAATACTTACAAACTCGTGATAACCACACTAACCTGGTCATTAGAATTGTGCCAGGCGCAGTGGGTTTCACGTACTTAACGTTCAATGAGGGCGACACCGTTCCCATTGCTTACAAATCTCATCTGTACACTTCAGCTGAGCTGCGCTTTTCCGCTGTCGAAAAAGTACTGACAGCAGTTCAGATGGCGATCCTGAAAGAACGAGCGCTATCACAAGGAAAGCACATGCTGGTGGTAACACCGTAACCTGCCCTCGAGGCAGTCACTAAAGCTAGTGTACCAAATTCTAAGGCTTTGCATCCAAGGTGGATACAATGGGCAACTTCCTTAGCTTCGCAAGACGTCACATATATCTT
The DNA here is from genome assembly GCF_964204655.1 of Triturus cristatus. NCBI lineage: Eukaryota > Metazoa > Chordata > Amphibia > Caudata > Salamandridae > Triturus > Triturus cristatus. Next base: position 740,363,869 of record NC_140585.1, read on the forward strand.
TGACGCGGCGTTGCAGTCTCAGGAGTTCTTGGATTATGAATTCGTTCATCCGACTCCTTCGACATTGCGCCCACTTGAGGATTACCGTTGTGTCATTTACACTGATGGGTCTGCGCAACCCGCTACTGGATCGAAGCACGCCTATTCAGCTGCCTGCGCAATTGTTGTGGGTACTTTCGTGAATGGAGAATTCCAATCTGAAGCTGTGCATACACAGACATTGGGTGATTGTACCGCGTAGTTGGCTGAAGTTCGTGCTCTAGTGCTTGCACTGGAGTTTGCTGATCTTCAAGTCCCCACTCTCATGGTGTGTGACTCGTTCTATTGTGTTCAATCTTACAATGACAATCTACATTTTTGGATTCAGAATGATTTTCATGATTCCAAAGGTAGCACAATAAAGCATAAAACGCTTTGGGTTCGAGTGGCGGCACTTAAAGAACTGCTGCCACTCGTGAATGTAATTCACACACTTGGTCACCAACGAGTTGGCGTCCATGCTGTCGGTAACAGTCTGGCTGACGAAGCAGCAAAAACAGCAGTGGCGACATATCTAGTAGCAGCAGTTACAAGATCAAAAAGTAAGATCGATGATGACATCTTGGCGGCTATTGCTGCTTCCGAGACCGGGAAAAACTTTCCGAAGGGTTTCCCTTCTCGCTACCATTATCGCTTAAGTCCTGATAATGTCCCGTTAGTGAGGATTAATGACGTTGGTGACAGATTGATTCCCAACGCGGACTGCAGACCATCTTTGATATCAGCTGCCCACGAGGGTGTTGCGTCTGCGCATGCCGGAGTGTCGGCTACTATATCTCTTTTGCAGCAACGTTACTGGTGGTACGGTTTGTACAAACAAGCGCGGGCATACGTTCTTAATTGTGACATTTGCCAACAGATTAAACCTTCTTCTGCAGCGCGTCCACCACAAACACAGTTGCATATATCTAATCAACCACTGGCGTGCGTTTATTTAGATCACTGCGGTCCTATTACCTCTGATACTGCGTACAAATATATCTTGGTTGCAGTTGATTCGTGCACACGTTTCCTGTGGGTATGGCCACAAAGGAGTACTGATGCCAGAACTGTCATCAAGGATTTGCGTGTCTTTATAGGGAGTTTTGCATGTGGTACCCTTCATTCTGATCAGGGTCCTGCGTTCGCCTCAAGGGCGTACAAGGAGGCCATGAGAGAACTGGGGGTCCAAGTCAAATTTTCGTCTCCATACCGGCCTGAGGGCAATAGTGTTGTGGAGCGGATGAACCGTGACCTAAAGCAATCTTTGACAGCGAGGGTATTAGGTACAGGCCGGAACTGGCTCTCCCACTTGTATGACGTACAACGTGCACTTAATAATCTCCCTAGAAGGTCTCTGGGTGGGAGGACCCCGTATATGATGCTCTTTGGAGTAAGAATGTTTGTCCCGGACCTTGATGGTCTAGACATGGTGGCAGCAGCCGCCCCTTTTGACCTAGATGACCACTGTGCTGTATTGCAGAATCTACAAGAAGCCAGAGACACTCTAGCGAAAGGACACGTACCCTCTACATCCGAAGCTGCGCTCCAGATTCCGGTAGTCGGCTGGCTACCTCGAGTTGGTGACCTGGTCCGTGAGAAGGTGGAGAACAAGAAGGAGTTCGGCCCCTCTTATCGTGCACCGGTCCCGGTGCTTGGAGTCCTGGGTACGCGTACAGTTGTTTTACCTCCACTTCCTGGTCGCAAGGATAATAGGTACATCTCGATTGACAATGTCAAACTACAGCGGGTGGCCGATTCTCCATAGTATGACACCTTCAGTTTCTTGCCCTTCAATGCTGAGAAACTCTGTTGTGGTACCACCCTCTAACATCTTGCCTGAAGTTTCCATTGAGCTTGCAGTTACTGGTCCTTCTATGCCATCTAATGCTGGTGGTTTACCTGATGATCCTGAGTATGCTTATCCAACAGAAGTACCTTTGCCTCTATTACATTCAACAACAATTGCCCAGTCACATTCTTCCTTTGAAACTGAATCATTGACTTCCACTGCCCCTTCCAAAATTTCAAAATTTTTTGCCTGGATGAAGAGACATTTTTTGGTTGCACCTTGGACTTACATCTGGCTGGTGCTAATAAGTATTTTTTTATTCATGTCCATTGACTTTGTGGTAGTGTTTTTTAAATTGATCAATGGACACTACCTGAATGAACGATCTACAATTCGATTAATCGATTGAACTTTAGCCCCCCATTCCTCATCACACATCATGAAAAGGGACCAGACTTTTGTGAACATCACCGCCTGGCCTGTACGTGATGGAATTGCTTGGGATGCTGTGAACTTTCAAATTCATGGTCCCACCGAAGTGATTAATGTGCCAACTGTTTTTCGTGTTTCTATGAGTGATGTAGTTAAACAGAACATCCGATCAGATGATTGGGATGTGCAAGCGATAGAAGCACTGTTTTCTGATTTGAAATATTATGCTGCATTTGATGCTGAAGACTTGTATTTAAATACTACAAATTACGATGAACAATTTTGCTATCAACATTATGGCACACATTTCCTACACAGAGCTAATACCTTTCGAAATTTTGTTAATTTCACTCAGTGGGAACATTGTCCTGTCCCTATGCCTGGCAGTTCTGCCACTTTAGTGAAGAAATTTACATACTTTTCGGATTTTAGTGTGTCTCACCCTGCCTCTTTTTATTTTAAGGTGGCGGTAGAACCAGCTTCTAAGGTAAGACTGACACACACCAAATTATTATATTCCAAATCCTTTATGGATGAATTGGCTATTGGAGGTTATGACCTCTGGAAAGCTACTGTCGATCTTAAATCGGTTTGGGGAACTAAACCGTGGCAGGTACAAGGAACAGAAGCTTTGCATTGTGCCTGTCTTATCCCAAATCATATGTTATTTTTGAATTCAACTATTTTTCAGACCACCTGTTTTGGATTGGATATATCTAAAAAATTGAATTCCCCCACAATCCCGGATCTGGGTGCTTATCCTAATTGGGCGAATCACACAGATCTGTCCCTTACTATGTTGCAGTCCCTCGTCTCCAACACCACCTTCAATATTTCAGCAATAGATCCCGAAGGATGGTTAGTATGGCAGACGGGTTCAGATTCTTGTCAACGTCGGTTTCTGAATTTGACACCAGGGTATACACAATTTAGGGTAGACCCTCGTTTTCTATCGTCACACACGGTAACTACCTACTCGGTAGGTAAGTTATGCCAGTCATGGTTGCAACATTCCACATTAGCTTCAGTTAAGCTTCATTTATCACGGTTAAATGACAAAATAGATGTGAATGATTTTATTAAGGGTCCTGTGACTGGCAGGTCCAAGAGATGGGTTTATGCTATTTACAATGAAGTTTGGAAGTTATCGCAAATTGCAGCTGCTTCCAGGCTACGTGCTATTGACCAGGCCAATATGGAGAAAGTATTGGCTGTTATAGATAATAGTATTAACACCTTGTCTTCAAGAATTTATACATTAGATAATATTGTTTCATCTGTCGTAGACATTGTGCAAGATGATGTGTCTGTGTTATATCATGGTCAAAATCAGTTGCGTTCAATTATGCAGTTTGCATGGACCTTGCAAACGTTAAATGCAGGGAAAGTCCCTTGGGATTACATGAATACGTCTTCGTTATTCCTTCCCTTTAATTTGACCGATAAACAGCAGTTCATGTCCATGAAAGACGCAACTTACGCATTACTGCACATTGAAAAACTAGAACCTTTACCTTTTTCTATTGCTGAGTTGAATTCGGCTGTGTGGCTTGTACACGGATTGATCACGTTGCCTTTTTCTCGGTTTAAGTTCAGTTCGTGCATGAAGCATCATGCCATAGGCAGATATGAACAGCTTGGTAATGCCTTCCTGCACGAAGTTTGGTCACTTCCTTTCACATATAGATGCGTGAGGGATGGCAAGGAAGTTTACTTAAAAGGTGAAGAATGCACTTCCGCTCCTGATCATTCTGTGGTTTGTAGACATATACAACTACATGGCGCTTGCAATATACACGCTCCTAATTTAGCTTGTGTCCTAAAAGGTATTCCAATGCCAGTTATAACGTCTTCTTTTAAGCTGCTTGCCAACGGTAGTTATTTGCTTTTAAATAATTAAGCTTGCTGTGGGATGCTAGTGGGTATTCCTTACATAGTCACCGTTTCACAAAGGGTGGTTTGCTGTAATAACGTCCTTTTTCCACCCCCGCACGGCAGGCTCGATATATCCATCTGGCCGGCGATTCCATTCTTGAACGCAGAGTTCAACAGGATGAGTAGAATAAGAGCTCTTTTGTCTCAGAAAGAAGTTTCTTTGACTTCGTCCCGTGAAACATTTCTTCTTCACATAGCAAACACACGCACTGAAGTACAAGCTCTTTTAAATACTGATCTCCCCCTACATTTTGGAACGTTGATACAGACAATCTTTAATGCTTCGTCTACGACTGGCCTTGTTCATTTTTTTAAAATTGTCGGCTCAGGCCTCGTGATATCTTTCCAAACTATTTTTGGTGTGATCCCCGCGTTTTTACATTCTATTTTTTCAAGTGTCTTCGGAGGGCTTCCCTTGCTCCTCGCTCTTGGGGCCGGGATCCTCTTGTTGATCTGCGCGTTTCGTTATGGCTGCATGCCTGGGGTTACAAGACAGAATGCTCCGCCTGCTCCATCTTCGTAGCCGGATGCTTGATTACTACGGCACTTTACCTCTGGCGACCTTAAGCGTCAAGTATGGATTGTCATTCCGGTTTCCTTATTTTACCTGTGTGCAGCCTGTCTTTCATTGCCTAGATTGTCCCTTCCAATGGGCTCTGGACTTGTGTCTGTCAAACTTGGTGTCACCTGACCCGGATTTTGATGAACTAATGTGTCCATTACTGGATCATGAGTTTGCTTGTACTGAAATTGGGTTTATGGCTTTGGGTGCTACACAAGGAGTCCTTGGTAACTGGGATATCGGAGAGGCCGCTATTGAATTCCTTGAACGGAGTTATCTCGAGGATGCTGACAGTTGTCCTGTTATGGTGCTGGATGCTCCGATAATTGAAGAACACGTGTGTTCCTTTCCCTTGCTGAATTGGATGGCAGATACTTTTGCGGAACGCTCCAATGATTTCCTCTTGGAAGCTGTTGCAACTTACGGTGCATATACCTTGATGGATTGACTGTTTCACATAGTCAAGACAGGATGCATCCATAGATGTCAATTTTTTTATCAAAATTTTTTTAATGGTTTTTCTCTAGGACATCGTTTTTATTTTTTACACGATTTTTTTTCTTCTTTTTTTCTCAAACTTTACACTTACCTTATATGGACTTATAGTTCATGCCCTTGGTTCTGTTCTATATCACTTGAACTCTGCGTTCTTGATAAGTGCGCCCCTAGTGGTTAGTAGTCCGATCAAAGGGGGGTGTAGTATGGGTTAGCCACTCCCTGTTTACAACACTAAGTTAGCATAACCGAGCCAACTGTTAGAAAGCCAGCTTGCCGTTTCTGCTGCTTTGCACGCGACACTGTTGTTATATGTTATTCATTTTAGAAATGCTTACTCGACTTTGCCTTACAGGATAACAGTTTGTTGTTTAACATTCTTAACAGTGTGCTGCGACCTTCATCTGTACATCATGAAAAGAACAAGTCTAGGACACTAGACGGTGCAGAGTGTTGTGTTCAGATTGATCGTACCACTTTTTAGACATATCATACATGCAGCTGCCAATATCTGAAGGACAAGTGCCTTTAATATTACAGGACAGAATGTTTTAGATTCATTCGAACAGAAGAGCTGATTCATGAGAGAGCCTAGCTGATCCTGTGATGTGATTCTACTAAGCTGATCTATACGGTATGGGGTTCCCCCTGTTAGCCTAAGAGACCTTCTATTAGTATAATAAACCTATTAGTTACTAGAGAAAGGAGTGTGGCTGTTTACCACTGTCATTATTATTATGATTGCTCCTTTCATTGTGTATGGTATTGTAACAATGCTGATGGTTCTGATCTTAACCATTTGTCTGCTAGTGTTAGCCAAAGTACTGCATCTTAGGACGCGAGGTTTATAAAATAAACTCTTTAAACTTTACCATGTCTGTATTATTCTGTTGTGGACTGCTAAATAAGTACAAACAGGTATTTCGGATTCCCACCACTCCTGAGAAATATCTAAGTCACATGTTCTGGATTGTCGATACATTGGGACCGCCTAGCTAGATCTAGGCTAACGAATGGGACACTAAGCTAGTCGGATATGGAGTTCTTGGTTCTGAGGGGAGTTTCTGGTACACCACAATTCTCTGAGGTCCTGGTTTCCTGCGCATAGTTCTGTGCATAAGCAGAATCCCTGCAACAGAATCAACCTCCCCTCCGTTAGGGAGCGCAGAACGTACCATGCAGGAGGAGCGCAGGAATACCTCTGATCACTGCCAGAACTAACTGCGTATGCTCATAAGAGAGCCAAGTGCTGCTACGCCTTCCATGTGCAGCCAACTCACTGAGCGGGACCAGAGACTTGTGACTGCCTCAGTTGGGGCACTTGCTGAGATGCTGCACGCTTCCTCTCTACTGGAGCTGGTAAGACTGGTACGGGCCTACTGGGCCCTGGGGGACTTGCTGTTGAGAGCGCTGCAGTGCCAAGATACTTTTGATAATTTCCTAAGAGTCAAAGTGGACTCCTAGTGAACATTCCCTGGATATGGCCACCAGTGAATAAGGAATAACCCCAACTGCGTTGCAATCAGCCGGTGGTACAGGGATTTGCCTGTAAAACATTAGAGCCCAGACCTCAAGGGGGCAATGTATTGTTGCCTATAAATGTATTATCCTGCCTTTGAGTGTGCAAAGTTAGAAATATATTGCTTTGTTTTATTAAAAAAAAATAAGTATTTTACAGAACAGTGGCTTATTGATACTGCTATCCACTCTTTAAGTTATGTTTCACTAATCTGTATCCACATCTCACATCCCACCCCACCCAAGGAAGCCTTTGACTGCTCGTCCACAGTGACCACTGAGAGTTAAGTACAGAGGAGGCTTTGCCCAATTGCTCAGGATCCATAGTAGGTCATGCCTTGGAACATCAGGTGTACAAGGCTTCAATCACTGTGGTTGGCCCAGTAACCCCTGCCTGCCCATGACCCTCTCAAAGGGGTTCTGACATGTCTGTTTACCTGTTAGTACAATTCCCAAACTGGGATATTGACATTGTAACAATTTGGCCATCAACCCTCTGAAGCACATCATAGTCCCTATATCATTCCTATGACTGCCCTTTTTTCTCCTACAACCTACCAATTCCTGTTTCCTTATTAACCTTTGCCCTGCTTCCATGATGCTGTGAATATCACTCCCATGTGCCCTCATTGCTTCTTCATCAACTTCGCTAAATCGCCTATTTGGCCTTTGAAAGTCTATCCTGTCTTGGATTATATCCCTCGACCTTAGTGAAGTGGTCTAACAAAATACATGCTGCTTTATAATAGCAGCATCTATATTTAACAAAGATTGTCTTGGCTGCTGTGTGTAGGTAGTTTGGATTTAATCTCTGCGTCTAATTGTCAAATAGGTTTTATGGGTAAAAAATATCAGCAATGTGGATAACAAGGAAGAAGAGAAATCTACTGTATTTCTCTCTTTTAAGCGCTGTCTAGCAAAGCTTAATTCTGCAGCAAGTCAATAAATAGGTGCTCCACATCAGAGAAAAATGGGCTGCCAGTAGCCACAAAGGGTGGTGAGTACAACTGATAATTAAACAGAAGAAAGATGCTGGCCAGGTTGAAAAGTATATTCACAAACTATAGGAAGACAGTAAAAAGGCATGATGGCAACAGCTGTATCTATTTTAGCCACTCGCATATTTAGTGCTATAGAAAACCCTGGTATGGATCACTCATATGACAACTTTAGCATTATATTACAAATAAATGCACATCTTCAGCTATTTATTGAGAACCTTCTGAACAACTATTGGTTTGGCAGTCATCATTGACACATTGAGAATCACTAAATATAAATCTTAATATCCGTTTATTTCTGTTGTTGAAAATAACCAACTTTCGTGCAGTATTTCCCCAAATTATTGGCTTCTTTTGCTGAATCTACTTTTGTTGGCCATAGGACTCTGTGCACTTGAACCCGGGACCCCAGATGTGACTGCAAGGGTCAGTTGGCTGTACATCCTGTTTGAGCTATATAGACACAATGAGCTTCCAGAGGCCTCTCTCCCTGCAATTGCCCAGCTGACCAGTTCTAACTGGATCTGCCCTGGAATCTTCTGCTGGCCTCTCCTAGAGTGAATTCTTACTTCAAGGCGGTGCACTCCAGGTCCTAAATTATTCCCTGGTGTTTGTGTGTACTCCTCCTCTCCATAAACTGTACGAAGTAGGACATAGAAATTTCTGCCAGCTTTCTGCCTGGAAAACGGTTGTATGTCAGAATCTCGCACGCCTTTACCACGAAGTCAGTACCCCTACATGAGACGTTACCACATGTTACTTTAGCATGCAAATCATTACAACAACTTGCTTTGGGGCGCTGGACTTTGGAATAGCATAAATTACAATTCCAAACCCAGTCTACGCAACAATAGGGAAGGTGTTGGACCTACAAATCCAACACCAGTCCAACACTGTGGCCCCTACAGTAAGATGTTGTAAGAACTAGGGGAACTAAAATAATTTGTGGTAATGTCGCATGCGGTGTACTAACATTGTTTTAAAGGTTGTTTGTTGTTGAGACTGCGGGGTAAAGGATGTTTCCCCAGGAAAACTGACGATTGTCGCTGCCAAAGCCGCAGCTATCCACATTGGATCGCCAGTCTGCCTCAATTTGCTGGTTTGTCCTACTGAAGGAGATCTGCCTTCTAGAAAAAATTCCAGTTCCAAACATAGATGGATTCATCACGACCGACGCCAAGCAGCATCCAGTTGATATTGAGGCCTTCCTGAGCACAATTTCAGACTTCACCCACTCAGAGCTTTCCTGTCTTTGCCAACGACCTCACAATGACCCCACTCTTCAGCAACCCGCCATTGTCAAGCTTTGCTTTGGATCCAGCTTGCAGCTTGACTTGTGACTGACTACTTTTTTTCCAGAAAAGTTTCAGAAGTCAGAGGTAAACTTTCCTACTGGATGAACTTAGTCCTTGTATCCAACCAATCGCGGTCAGCTTTAGGATTTGACTTTGAGCCAGTCTGATGTGACCAGATAACTGCAGTTGGTGCTTTGTGCTTGTTGGCACTATTTTTAATTCAAAGTTTAAAAATGCATATCTCTGTTTCTACTCACTGGCTTTTAATTGTTTGGTGTCATTGTATTTAGTGAAATATTCTCTATTTTTCTTAAGTGGTTTGGAATTCGGCTTATATAATGCTTTTACTTTATTGCTGTTTGAGTACTGCATAAATGCTTTACACATTGCCTCTAAGTTAACCTTGACTACCTTGTGGCAAGCTACCAAAGGGTTAAGCACAGGTTTATTGAGTGACTTTTGTGGTTCAGCCTGACAAGGATCATGATTATTATTTGAGTGGATTCTCATACCTCGCAACTAATATTTCATTTTCTTACATCCATAATTTAAAAGAAATACAGAGTTATAAATGGCGTGCAGAATGTATTTATCTGTAAAATCAGTAAACCTGAAAACTGTGAACCTAAATCATGATACTGAAGAACACCAGCAGCAGGGTACAAAGTCATATTGCTGCCATTAGACTGGTTGTAAGAAGTGCACATCACAGTACCAAAAGCTGACCTGATGCCTAGTGCATAGTAAAGGAAGCAGAGAAAACTATCACATCTTTTACAGGCCATTGAAACACTGAAACAGCTGTGTGCTACGCCTTACTTTCTGAAATAGCAAGTGGAAGTTTCAAGGCAATAAGAACTTTTTTAGGAGAGGTGACCAGCTCCTATTTACAGAAAGCATACTTTTCTGCAAACATGTACACTAAGGGACAGGTTATGAATGACATCAATCATTACCCACCTATCAATAAGAGTGTGAATGTAGGGTTACAAGCCACTGTTCTTCACAGACAGTCTTGAAGACTTGACATGCACAACCAAGAAACTTACATATTGACAAGATTGTCAATCCATTCACTTTCAGACACAGAAAAGTGCAGTTTCAGCTAAAGCCTTGAGTAGAAGTTGAGAACCAGGAATTGGAACCCCAATCAGTCATAAAAAGGGTAACTGGCCAACCCCGTAGGTGTCACTCATGGTTATTACGAGGAAGACTAAATAACCAGGAATGCTAAGACTGTCTAAAAATGTGTTTGCTAAACAAGACATTTTAACAAGACTGGCTCCTTATGACAACCATTGACAATAGCAATCATAAACTATAGTTCACCAAGTGGTTTTGTAAACTGGATCTTAACCTTGGTTACTACTAGACCAGCAACAGTTAGAGGAAAAGCCTAATACATAACCACCTTTTCAACACATGTAGGCTTACGTCAATATTGTCTGTCTAGATGGAGTACTACATGGCAGTGATGAGCCCCTGATCTATTTTACAAAGAAGAGGGATGTCTTTGTTTAAGGATTCAGGGAGTGTTCTGACCCAATATCATATTTGTGAAGCAATATAAACCTCACTGAACATAGAGGAGATGCACCAGAAAATTTGAATATTTGGCTGTAGAACTCTGTGCACTTTAACCCTGCTAAAAAGTTGTAAAATGCCTGTGCTTTCCCTTTCAACATGGTGAACCTGGCATTCCCCAATTGTTATATTTAACTTATCTGTATGTCCCTAGTGAATGGTACTAAGGGTACCCAGGGCCTGTGAGTTAAATGTCACCAGTAGACTGCAGCACCCATTGTGCTATTCGCAGTGACAGTGCAAACATGTCTGCATGCCTACCATTTGTAGCCAAGCTGCTGCAGTTTTAAACTGCAGATTCGACCTGTCAAAATAACCACTTTTGACTGGTCACAACCTTCCTTTTAGATATTTATAAGCACAAATTATGATTTTTAAAACGTCCTTTTCCATTAGAGATTTCAATTATCTACTTTCACCACTGATCAAGAATACTAATAAAATTGTGAAAATAACATTCTAGCAAATTTCTATTGTGTTATTTTCACCTGGTTTAAATAGGCCTTTATGTACAATCTCTTCCTCTCATTGGAAATGCAACTTTACATTCACAGTAGCAACCAGCATTTGGTAGCTGGTTACTAAAGGGTCAAATTTTATTTAATACATAGCATGTCCCACATTAAACACTCGACCCTGTAGACATACAGGGCTCAACTCAGGGTGACTTTGCTAATATATAAAGTTATCTTGTTTACATGGTAGAGCACTGCTCTGCGACTCGTTACTGCAAGGTTTTAAACTGCAGCCAACCATGACACAAAACTGTCTCTGGAGACGTACACTAAGTTATACATGTGTGCGGGGTGTAAACATACACTTGTGCCAAAAGACATTTAACTTTGACCCAACTGGTGCATTTCCAGTGACATCTTACCATGGCCTTTCTGAAAAGTTAAGCCAATTGCATGTTAACAACTTGACCACATGTTTATAGAGAAAGCGCACATGTGCTGTGGCACTGAACAGGGCCGGCGCTAGTCATGGGCAGTGTGGGGAGCTGCCCAGGGCGCCGCGCCTGCTCCCAGCCATGGGGCCTCACACATTTAAAGACTCCAGACTATTGAGGCCCAGGGGGGACCCTAAGAGTTTATATATTTTCATTTTTTGATCATTCTCCCCTGCAGGCCTGTCTCTGTGGGCCTAATGGCTACATCTGCATGTTGATGGAAGCAATTAGACAATTAATTACAGTGCCCTTGCGTGTGAAGGGTGCCCTTCCCCTGTATCATTGAAAAGCAGAATATTCTGCTGGGTGGAGAGCAAAAGATAGAATGGCAGCACATCACAATGGAAACTGCTCACCTAGGACAAGTGAAAAGGGAGCAGAGAGGCGAATAAAATGGGTAAGACAAATGGAATAAATTGGGGGGAGATAGGTGTGAGTGCAGCAGTGAGACAAGAGGTGCAAACAGAGGAGCAGAATCTGCATGCAAAAGTGGATGGAGCAGGGTTTAAAGGGTGCTGGGTCACTCAAGTCTTAGACCCAGTAGTAAATTAAAATGGACATTGAAAAGGGGCCCTATTTTCATGGCCTTAAGTTAACCTGCAAAAACATTGATCCAGTGTCTGCAAAATGAATGAAAGTTCTGAAATGCAGGTGATGAGATGGGCCGCTCTCCATTTTTGCCGTCACACACAGGGTAAAAAACACAAATCTTAACTCTGCAGCAGTGCCACCCTTCGCTGCCTTTAATGCAAGTTCAACGAGACTCCTTATAGTTCTTTCACAGCCTCATCATGTCAGAACTGGAGCATTTTCAATATTATATACAAGGAAGCCATAGATGTTGCTTATTCATCTTATGCAACTAATAATCACTGACAAAGCCAATAGTACTGGCTTGTTATAGGTGTAATTTTACTTGTTGTAATATTTATCTGGAGGCAATGACAGAAGCAGCAAAATACCAGTCGGGCAGCGCACTATGCTAAGCACAGATTTATATAGCTAACAAGTTTTTAAGCCCTTAAATACATCAGCCATGCCCCTTTGAAAGACCCCCCTAGTTTTTTCATCCCACTTAAGGCCCTTCTGTCAGGTCAGTATGTTGGCCATTTTTTGGGCTAGTTGTTGACCTGCTTTATGGTCAGGTGAGCCAGTTTTTACTGTTGATTTTTGTGATATTAACAAAACATTGCCTGCAGCAAACTCAAATCAATGCAGTCCTCCATACCTTACAAAACACGTATACAGCAGGTCTTTACAAGTTTAAAACTGCCCTAGTTTGCAAACATGGGACACTTTTCTAGCTAACTAACTCACTAATGGGGGCCCCTTTTATTTTGGTACTGGAGCCTATTTTCTGTCCCAGTCTGATGCTGCATGTTAGGCAGGGCAACTGGTATATGCGATTGTGCGGCAGCGGCGATTTCTGCATAGTTATGCATTTGACGCATTTACCACATAATCCATCATCTGCTGCATAATCTACAAATCTTAACAACAAAAAGTTGCTTTCTATCTCACACGGTTCAAAAGTTACTAAAAATGCAACAAGACGTCTTGCCGCTTGTGGGAAGGCCCTTTGAAAAGCTGGAATAGTCAACTTTCTGTTTCCCACGGCTAAATTTGGGTGTTAAATTGGTACTAAAGAGGTGCAACCATTGCCCAAACAATGTTACCAAGTTTAAAAATAGCAAAAAAATGAAGTAATACTATTTCATAATGTGCCAGATTATGCCACATAATTTGCCTTTTCTTGCCACATAATTTACTCATCCTGCCAAATAATTTAGCCATCTCCTGCCGCATAATTCCATGATGTTAGGGTAATCCATGGTAGTGATTCAGTTCCTTTATATTTCCCATTCTTTACTTAATCTTGCATTCCCCAAGAGTGGTAGCTATTTCCAGCATGTTTGTTTCTGTATTTCATTTCACAGCATATTACTCTTGGATGATGCACCCTTTATACTGAGTCGCCTCCAGGTGTTTATAACAGGCTATAGTTGAGCACTTTGGAGTTGAGGATGCAGGCAGTACAACCTTCACACTGTGCCTGTCTGTGGGACCAAAAGGTGTTCAGATTACATGATCATTCAAAATATGGCCTCTCTGCAGAGCACAAAGAGCAATTATCCTGCATTCCAGTTGTGATTCTATGCAAACGTGTGTGAAGGAGCTACTTATTGGTCAAAACAACAAGATGAAAGTAAAATCATTTATTGTAGTTACTCATTTAGCTTAAACTGCTAACAACCATTGACAAAACCCAGTTGCAGCCTGCATGACTCACGGGTGTGGGGGCAGGGGGTCACACGGGGGGCGGGGTTTAATAAAAAAAAAAACCTTTCCTTCGCCAGCCTGATCCGATCCTGCATCATCTCTGCTTAGGGGCCTCACATGTTCCTATTCTGCCCGGGGCCCTACATATCCTAGGACTGGCCCTGGCACTGAATGGCAGTTTCTCAATGCCCAGATTCCTATGAACAGCTAAAATCATTCCGAAAAATGTTGGCGACCACTCAAAAAGTTTTTGAAGCAGCTGAAAAGCAGCATAGAGTGGCTTGTACAATTTTTATCAAACGGATACGTAGCAATCATGTTCAAATGTTATTCACCAAGAATTAATCATTCTGTTGAGCTTGGACACGGAATATGAATTCTTAATGCTCTCCCTTAAACTTTCCAGTCTAAAATAGTTTGTGTTAACTATATGCAATTCTGCACTCACCCGAGGACAGACCGACTATATACTTCTTGTAAAAAAAAAATGAGTACATCTTTGATTCCACTTGCATCAAGTTTGGTTCAGAAAATTGTGCCCGAGTCTCAATATGGGGGTTGCCCCCCTACTGGAAGCCCCTCTATCTATCAAGAAACAGCTTTGCAATACTACATGTTTATTGAATGCATGTCTGACTATGGAACGCGTTAAGCAGTGGCGTAGCAAGGATGCCTTGGGCCCTCACGCAATCAAGCAATACGAGCCACCTTGCCCTTACCGGCCGGTAATTTAATGGTAAAACACAGTAGTAAGTGGAGTGCAGTGCACCCCTTACACTTCTGTAACCTGGTGCCACTGCACCTGTTGTTGCCATGCCTCGGATCTCGAGATTCCAGCCATTATAAATTCAAAAAGGTTTTGTAATGTTTATCATGTATACATATCACTGTCCTGCACTACATGCAGCTGGAGTGGACAGGATAAAACCCACAGGACATCAGAAAATCCAAAATACAATAAACAATGTATAGCAAAGCTTCTAGGTTACACATATGTGTAGTCTTTTATTTGTTCAGTAAGAAGACCTCTGTTACATACAACTAATTAACAGTAAAGTTCCCACCTTCCCACCCCCCTCCCACACACACACACACACACACACACGTGCTTTGACGTGCTCTACCCTTCACATGGGTCTAAAATAAAATTGGCGTTAGGACATCCGCACTATAATTACAGAACTTTAAAAGAGTTACTTACTTATTAACTATTGAATTACTAAAACAGGAAAACAATTCACTCGCATTACTAATGTAATGTATAGAGGTGATTCAGAGTGTTAGATAAGAGATATAAATCCCAATGCATCAACCCAAAACCCGAGCAAATAACGAATCGCTAAATAAATAACCTCGAACATACCGAATCGCTAATACCAACAAGCATTTGCAATGCAATAGGTCTCGCATTATAAAAGTGTGAGCAGCTGGCATTGCTAATAATAATGCAACACTAGCTATTGGCTTTGTAAATGATAAATAAATGCCATTATGTGTTTGTTTTATAAAATAGATTAAAAAAGGCATTGTCATGAACAATGCCAATAGCTTAAACTTTTGCAAATGCGAGACCTATTGCATTGCAAATGCTTGTTCTGTGTGCAGCCCTAATTTCCTTTCCTCTGCGTGGGTAAAGACAAGCCAGCCATCTGTTCTGGGAACGTGGTCCTACGTAAACATGTCACCTTGCAGTCAACGTGGCGCTGGCTGGTTCCTGAAGAGCTCTTCTTAGGAAAGCACTCGCTGCTTCTTTAAATGACCAACTTCTTTTCTGCTAATTTTTATAGGTTTAGGGACGTTTCGTAAGAAATACTGTTCTTGTATATTTTTCTCTTTCGAGTTATTGAACCTATTATTATTCAGAGATCTAGGCAAACGTGTACAGACTAATGGAGAATTATGTACTTGGAAGCATCAGTGCTTTAAATGGAAAAAAAAATAAATGCAGGCACTAACTAAATGTAACAGAAGGGGCGAAGCTAAGGGCGTGGCTTGGAGACAAGCAGTTAATTTGATATGTTCTTGGTGTGAAACGGTGCACAATTACGCAGCAACAGTTCTGCTATTTGTAGAGCATTCTTTTTGTCTATGTATGTGTTGTTAAATGCATATAATTGCACAAACATTGCAATGCACACACATTTTTATATTCACTGAATACCAGCGTATGCCCAGGACATTTGACAAACCATGGAAATATTTCTTGATTAAAATATTTTCCCTGATCTTTAAGGTGGAAATGTCCCTGGTTAGCTCAAAAAGGCACACAAACCCACACTCTCAGATATTCACCAAGTGGTATGCAAGCAAAATAAGCATACACAGATAAAAGCACAGATACTCACCCAATTATATGCATTTCCACACAAGCCGGTACAGAAAAACGAAAGGAACAGAGGGCAGAAAGGCACGAAAAACGAGTGGCACAGAGGGCAGAAGGGCACAAAAAAACGAGTGGAACAGAGGGCAGAAAGGCACAAAAAAAAAAGAGGGAAACGAGTGGAACAGAGGACAGAAAGGCACAAAAAAAGAGTGGAAAACGAGTGGCACAGAGGGCAGAAAGGCACAAAAAAGAGTGGTGCAGAAGGGCACAAAAGACGAGAGGAGCAGAGGGCAGAAAGGCACACAAAAAACGAGTGGAACAGAGGGCAGAAGGGCACAAAAACGAGTGGAACAGAGGGCAGAAGGGCACAAAAACGAGTGGAACAGAGGGCAGAAGGGCACAAAAACGAGAGGAGCAGAGGGCAGAAAGGAACAAAAAAAGAGGGAAAACGAGTGTAACAGAGGACAGAAAGGCACAAAAAGAGGGAGAACGAGTGGAACAGAGGGCAGAAAGGTACAAAAAACGAGGAAAAACGAGTGGCACAGAACAAGAGCGCCCTGAAGCTGACGAGGAGGGAGTGGGAGGGGGAGTGGGGGCGGGCGCAGTGGTGCGGGCCGCAGTTGTAAAAGGCAGGGAGAGGGTGAGATTGAGGAAGGGAAAGATAGGGATCAAAGGAAAAAACAAGGGGTGGCAAATGGTGTGCACTTTGATGTCCTTAGTGGCCCCGCGGCTCACTGAGGACATCAAAGCAAGTGATCAGGCAGTGCTTTTCAGGCTGCCAAATGGTGCGCGCGCCCAGGGCACATGCACTGTATTTGGAGGCCTGAAAAGCACTGTTTGCACTTCCAAAACTCGCTTACTATAAGTCTCGCCAGAGCAGCGCTAAAGCGCTGTCTCAGACGAGACCTAAAAATGCTAATTTACCGAATCGCTAAATACCGAATCCGCAATTACCGAAATCACTATTAGCTCCCGGAAATTGCCAATAGCAAATAAAGAATCGCACCCCAATGCAAGAAAACTCGCTAATTCCGAAAATCCCAAAAATCGCTATTTTGCCAGAGCTAAATAAGGGGAATCAAAACCTGGAGGTAAAGTCAAAAAAAAAAAAAAAAAAAAAAAAAGATATTCCTACATGTGCAAATGATTGAGGCAATCACTAAACCCTTAAATTTGGCCCAGGAGACCCTGTTGGCTCCCCCAAAATGGCTGCCCTCTACGTGCTTGCAAGGAGGATGCGGATCAATGCAGCAGGACAGCGCAGGAGAAGGGTACAGGAGAGAGTGTTCAGACTGCGCATAACCCTGCTCGGCCAGAATGAGGACGAGGTGTACCAGAAATATCGCCTCAATCGCGCTATGATCATGCGCCTGATTGCAGACCTGGAACCATTACTGCAGCACCAGACCCACCGGACAAATGCTATCCCTGCGCACGTTCAGGTACTATGCAGCCTGCACCTACTGGCCTCTGGGAGTTTCCAGGGGGTAATTGCGGTTGCTGGAGGTGTTTCGCAAAGCGCACTGTCACGCTTCTTCCAAAAATTCATAGATGCCATGCTGACAATGCTCCACAGACACATCAGCTTCCCCACAACCCCACAGCAGTTGGACCGCACTAAACAGGCATTCTACCAGGTGGCACAATTTCCACATGTGATTGGATGCATCGACTGCACGCATATCCCCATATGCCCTCCGTCAGCAAATGAGTACCTTTTCAGGAACCGCAAGTCATACCACTCGATCAACGTGCAGGTTGTGTGCGATGCCAACAACATCATAACGGACCTAGTGGCACAATTCCCAGGGAGCACACACGACTCATACATCTTCCGCAACAGTGGAATGCACAGGCGACTACTCAATGGCGAATTTGGAGAGGGACTCCTGTTAGGTAAGTAGAACTACGCTTCCCCACACCAACACCACACATGTATGTACATCACCAATGCTAAGTCTATGCTTCTATCTTCTAGGTGACAGTGCTTACGCCCTGCGGGAATACATACTAACCCCATACCTAAATCCAGCAACCCCGCAGGAACATCGCTACAACGCTGCACACATCAGCACGAGGAATGTGATAGACAGACTTTTGGGATTCTCAAGAGCCGCTTCCGTATCCTCCACAAGACTGGCGGCGCAATGCTATACCAACCAGACACATGCTGTCGAATAATTGCTGTATGTGCAATGCTGCACAACATTGCCACCAGAAGGGGGATACCCATGGAGGTGGACAGGGATGACGACCCCCAGGCTGACCAACCACCCGCCCAACGACGACCGGCACACATCCCAAACACAGCAGAGGGCCATAGGAGGCGGACAGACATAACGCAAAATCATTTTTGACCCTGGGTAAAATGAGACATTACAAGTTGGTGTTGGGTGCAACTGTTTAATGCACAGTAGCACTGAGGATTGTGCAACAGAACTAGCATTGTGAATCATGCTCCGATTGCATAAATGTAAATAAAAGGTTCCTTAAAGTCAGGCCTGTGCAAACAGAATAATTGGATGGCCATGGTTGCTCCACCATGGACCTGCAGCATGTACAAATTTCTAGTGCCGCTTGCCACGTACACCAAGCCTCCGCTCAGGTGCATCCATACCCTCACCACGGCCTGTCCCCGTGGAGGCACGCGAACTTCGGCGCCTGGTGCTGGCCTCTGCCAGTGACACGCTGCTGACACTGGAGGCAGCCTCACTGGTGTCATCCCCTCCCAATGCTGCAGCACTGCATGTGCTGCTCTGAAGTTGTTCCACAGCAGTGGTGATGTGTCTCAGTGACTTGGCAACATCACCGCAGAAGTGCCCAAGGTCCACCTGCAGGGAGACTGTGCGGCGTGCCAACACAGCGGTGCAGTTGCTGTGCCGTTGTATGGCCTTGGTAGCGGCGGCAGAACGCAACATTAGCTGCCGGTTACTCCTCCTCTGGGAC
Source organism: Triturus cristatus (assembly GCF_964204655.1). Taxonomy (NCBI): domain Eukaryota; kingdom Metazoa; phylum Chordata; class Amphibia; order Caudata; family Salamandridae; genus Triturus; species Triturus cristatus. The sequence continues at coordinate 740,382,999 of NC_140585.1, forward strand.
TCATGGCCCTCCCTGATGGCACGGGTGAGCTCACGTACCTCCTCCCTGAGCTGAGCATTGCCATCAGCAACCGCAGTGGTCTGGTCCCTGACCGCCGTGCCCATGTCCCTGACCGCGGAGCCCATGTCGGTGACTGCTGCAGTCATGGCGCGCATCTCCCTCGCTAGGCGCACGATGTTGCAGCTGATGCTAGCCACATGTCTTCCCTGCAGGTTCTGTGTGCGCAGCATCCTCTCCTCAATTGCAGAGGTTGTTGGGACATCCTGGTCAGCTGAGGAGACGGAACTGCGACGGGCCCTGTGACGCCGTGCGTGTCTTGAGCCTCCATGTGGTGCAGCAGGTGGTGTGGATGTGCGCTGCGTGGGTGCCAATTGAGGGGGGGGGGTTGCCATCTCCTGCAAGGGCGCAACTTGGTGCCTGTGCCTCTGCGGTATTGTGGCTGCACTGGCTGCAGGCTGGCTTGCTGGTGCCGTTGCTTGTGGCGCAGGTGGTGGTGCCTTGGCTTGTGGCGCAGGTGCCTTGGCTTGTGGCACTGGTGCTGGTGCCGATGATTGTGGCGCTGGTGGAGGTGGTGCTGGTGGGGTGGCAGGTGTTGGCGGTGCGTGCGCATCCTGCACAGTCTCCTGGTCTGACTCCACGGGTGTCTCAGAGATGATCAGCTGGTCGCTGTCGTCAGAGTCCCCAGGTGATGCATCTGTGTGTGAAACAGTGCATGATTAGTGGGATGATTACACCTACATAGTGTTGTACCCATCAATGTCCCTCTGTGGTCCAACAAATGAACAGTCTACAGCCATGTACAACATATGTGTTGTGTGAGGATTTACGCCTGTGCCTGCACTCTGGGCTGACTAGACTACAACTCCCAAGATGCAGTAGTGTCATGTGTGGAACTGTCTGTGCCAGAGCTGCAGACACAGTGAGATTGGGCTGGGGGCATGGGTATGGATTTACGCTATGCTGGGTGTGGCACAGGCATGCATCTTACCTTGGGCACTTGTGGCTGCGCCGGACGTGTCCATCTGGATCACCCCCACGACGGCTTCCCGCTCTATCGTCCCTTCCACAAGGTCCTCCAGGGCTGTGTTGGATGGTGCAGTGCTTGTTCCGCCTCCAGTCCTTCTTGCCTCCCGGAGCCTCTCAGCAATCCTCTCTTTTGCGCGCTTCTGGAGGTCATACCACCGTTTTTTGAGATCGTCGATGCTGCGGCTAGTGACGCCAACCGCATTGATCCTCTCACGGATGCGCTGCCAGATGCGCCGCTTCTCAGTCTCAGGCACCTTGAGGGACAGCTTGCCAAAGAGGCGGTCGTGTTTGCTGGCCACTCCCTCGATGAGGTACTCCAGCTCCCTGTCTGAGAACTTCTTCTTGCGCTTGCGTGCAGATTCAGCGCTGGATGGCACTTCCTGCGACATGATGGATGTGTGCTGTGACTGGCAGAATCTGTGTGGCCTCACTCTGCACAGCCTGTCCTTCTTTCCAGCTCCTGTCTGCTCCTCTGTCGAGGCTATGTGGGTGGGGCAGCAGTATTTCCTGGTTGGTGATGTCATCAGCCTGTTCCCGGTGCGACGCGGCAATTTGCGATTTCGCTAATACCGATTCGGTAATTGCTAATTCGGTATTACCGAACTCGCTATTAGCCAAATCGGTATTACCGAACTCGCTATTTGCTAGTGGGGCCGTTTGCGTGCCCCGCTATTAAGGAATCGGTAAATTTAGCGATTTTTAAGGAATCGCTAAATTTTACCGAATCTGTTGATGCATGCCAATTACCGATTCCTTAATGGCGATTCCTTATTTTTCGCTATTAAGGAATCGGTATTAGTTTGGTTGATGCATATGCCCCATTTTTGTTATGAACACGATACAGTCGCAATTTATTATAGCACGGTCTATGCTGCCATCTCGTGTGGTACAGCAGTATAACAATTCCAACTTTAAACTACATTTCGCCCTGAGTGCATGTAGTGTGTTTAACTGCCAGATCGTGAAACAGATAGGAATGTTTTTCAACGCTTTGCTTACTTCCGATTTAAGTTTCAAGTCTCAAATATCGTTCTCAACTTTCGTTTCTCTCAGCGGTGGTGCTGGAACAATTTTCAGACTGTGGGGTGCTGCCATCAATGTTACATTACTGAAGTCATAGGGCTTGTGCGTCGCACAAGGAACATGTGTAGCAAATTTGCTGAGCAGGACAGTAGTAAGACTGTAGTGTAATTGGTGGTGCTTTTTGGAAAACAGTGTCGCAAACATATTACTAAAGCATGGTAGGGTAGTGTCATTTCTAGACAGCACATTACCTATCGGAACGGCCTCTCCATTTGCTCAGATACAGTTGATTTGATGATAAAAATGAATATATGTCGTTACTACGCATTCCGTTGCAAGGCATGCCTTTACCACGCATGCGTTACAACGGAATGTGTTTTCCACGCTTTGCCGTTACCTCGATTTTACCTTTACTCAGCTTTTCTTTTTTTTGGGGGGAGACCCCCCCAAGCCCCCTTTCTTCTTTTTTTTCCTTTTTCTGCAGGTCTCCGCCGACACTGAAAACGGACTGATGCTTTTTTTCGGATTAGGATGACGTTGTTCCGTGATGACGTTGCTTGCGTGGTGAAGATGGTCGTTGAAGCATTACCCGTTGTGAAGACGTTTACGAGGTAAGTGTATCGTTGTAAATGTAATGCGTGGAAAATGCTTCGTGGTAAAGGCTGTTTCCCGATAAAAATGCACAAACGATAATTTATGGAAATCGGGTTTCAGCCAAAAAGCACGCCTTGATTTGTTTTGAGCCTACTAGAATCTTCACATCACACTTCAGCATTACAAAAAATGTGCTTCATGTGTGCTTTCCGAATTGCTGATATTGGGGCAGATTTATGTTCCCTGGCGCATCCCTGCAAATCAGCATGGATGCGCCAGGGAAGATGTCTCACGCAAGTTTGCCCTTGCGCCACCGCAGATGCGCCGCATTTACAATGCGGTGCATCGTGGCGCAAGGACAAGCAGATGCGTGATGTATCTGCCGGCGTAAGGTTGGCGCTGTGCTGAAGTTGTGTCGCAAGCGCGGTGCAACTCCAGCCCTGTTCCAACCTACCCTATCCCTAACATGGTGCGTCAAGCCTTACGCCTGCTTCAAGCAGGCGCACGGTTTTGACGCATCAGCGTTGGGAAAGTGACTCAGTGAAATCTCATAGATTTTACTGAGTCACTTTGCAGGGGTGTTCCTGCGACGGAATGCCCCCCCCCCCGTGTCGCAACGCCCACATGAAACCTGACGCAGGTTTCACGTGGCGCAGGGCTTTACACCGTGACGCATCTCCATAGATGCGTCACGATGTAAATCGGGTGCAACGTGGCGCAGGGTTTATGCCGTCGCTGCGTCACAAAAGTGACGCAACGGCGGCGTAAAAGGGGCGCAAGTCCCACATAAATCTGCCCCATTGTCTGCAAGATTTGTAAAGTTATTTACATGCATTTAAATGTTATTATGTGTTAGAAAAAAAATACATTTACTGTATCCCAGCATCTTTTTAATCCTGTCTTTGGGGACACAATGATGTCTTTACCATCCACCAATAGGTAGTTTTAAAACTCTCTGACTCCCCTCTGCACATAGAGCCCCACACCGCTTACCCATTCTCTCATCCAATGGCAACATGTGCAACAAACAATCCTGACCACTATATAAAACACCTCACACGTTCCCTTACACAGGTAGTAGCTCACAGCTGGATCTTGATAAACAGTGCCTGGAGGTGCCCAACGACCAAGCATGCCACCTTCTGGTGGGTGAGAGCTTCCCGTCCTGTTAGCAAAAAGACCGGACCACAACAGGCTGCTATCAGTAGCCTTCTTTTTGACTTTCAAGCAAGGAATACTTATTGTGATAATGCTCCTTCATCTCCACACACGGAGGCACTGATGCACACCACCATACAGACAGAGACAGCCAAATCACTCACTGCCAGCCACTGTCTGCAGCTTTCTGCTGACACACAACATAGGAGCCCAAAATGAAAGACTGCACATATGCACAGGTCAGACCAGCAACAGGCCCAGTGCACATGTGCCCACTACGACTGAACTTGAAAACGCCTAGAAACACATCAATGTGTGCCAGCCCATGTTCAAGATGACAAGAGCATGTACAGACCAACGTACAGACACAGAGACAGTCAATCAACATTTGGACACTTCCCTGCAATGATTGAAGACCTGATGTGAAGCTCCCCATCGTCACTCAAACAGGGAGCCCAAGATGAAAGGCTGTGCACACTCGCAGGCCAAACCAATGACAGTCCCAGGGTGCATGATCCCACTGCAATCAACCCCAAAACAACCACAAACACGCAAATGCAGCCCCCTCCCAGGCGACAGAAGCAAACACAGGCCAGAGGCCTTCCTGAGGCTTACAGTGCTCCAAAGAATCCCCTCCATCAGCTCTCATGAAGCGAGGTCTTCAGCCCCCTGAAGTCCCAGCAGTCTGTGCAAGGACACAAACAAGTGTCTTTCTCAGTGTGAGACAGGTAACAACAAGGGGAATCTTGGGAAAGGTAACCCCAACATAGCAACTCGCAGGGTGGAAGGAGCTCGCATTTTGAGCATGCTTGTAAGTTTTCCTGTTACATGGTGGGTTCCCCCTCTTCAGTAATACTGGAACAAATGAGTGTGTCCTGCATAGATATGAAAGGCACTTGGTTATAACAGTGATACAAGTATAGACTACCAGGCAAGGATGCCAGATTGCAGTCCCGTTTAACACATAAACACCAGAGTCTAAATTGTTTTGAAACTAACGATTATCTCTGACAGAACAGAAAACAGGGGATTCAGAGGGGCATATTCTCAAGGACTCATTGCAGATTTAGCGGCACTTTTCCGCCACGAAAGTGGCGATAGATTTATCGCCATATTCACAAGATTCACTAACAGCCGACATCGTCAGTTTACCTGCGATAGCTGCCGCTAAAAACATCGTCAAGGCTGACAGCGACAACTAAAGCTAATCATATACAGAGGAGGCATTCCAGTGCAAAAACTCATGATAACACCACTTTGCGATATTCTCAACGGCCAGCCAGATCGGTTATGCGGTCCAAAAATAGGCGATAAGGCACGTTAGCAGCAGGGACTTAAGACCTGCTTTTTTATGGTCTTAAGTAGGACGAAAACCTGCAGTATAAAGGTAGCCCAGCCCAGAGCCACATCTGAAGACCAACAGATGCCATGGAGCTACTAATCATGCAGCTTGAAGACCTAAGAGGGCCAAAACACACACCGCCACCACCCCCAGGACCACCCCCCCCCCCCCCCTAGACTACCACAGAGGCAGCGCAAAACAAGACTGCGGACCTCCCGAAAACGCACCAGCCTCAGAGACTTAATGCCAGAGGATGTCATTGCCCACTACAGGGTCAAAAGGACAACCATCCTCCGCATCCAGACCCACATTGCCCACAGGTTGACGGTACCAACACAGAGGACAAGCAACATCCCTCCGCAGACAAAGCTGCTGGCTGTGCTGCACTTGGCCTCTGGAACCTTGCAACCAACAACTGCCTGAGTCGGAGGAGTCTCACAGCCAGCCCTATCAAAGTTCCTCACACCTGTCTTGGATGCCATCATCAGCTTGATACTCCAGCACCTTCACTTCCCCCACACTGCAGGAACAGCTGGAGAGCAAGCAAGGCTTCTACACCATAGCTGGCTTCCTGCATGTGTTGGGGGCAATTGACTGCACACATGTCCTACTTGTGCCCTCTGCCGATACTTCACACAAGTACCGCAACAGAAAGCGCACGCATTCCATCAATGTGCAGGCAATAGTGGACCACCAGGGACTGTTCACCAATGTCGTTGCCAACTTCCCAGGCAGTGTGCATGATTCCTACATCTTCCGACAGTCCATCATCAACCAGCGCTTTCAGCATGGCGCTTATGGCACTTATGGAAATGCACTGCTCGTTGGTAAGTACCAACGGAACACACCACACACCTCAACTCCATGATCATACAACTCACAACTGTGGGACTGCACATGTAACAAAATCACATACAACATGACAACCAACATGCCCACCTACCAGACACGACAACACAAGTAACTGAGGTAACAGGGGCAGACATGTAAACAAACCATCCACAAAGGCATAGCCCCTCTGCCACACAATTGCAGAATGTGGGGAGAGGTGGGAACCAAGAATGTGCGAAGTGGGCAAGTGACCCATGAATAAGAATGTACACAATGCCAAGTGTGGCGGTGATGTGCTGGACAGTCCTGAGTATGCAGAGCACAGACATGTCCATGTGGACATATATTGGTATTTGTAGTGTTGTGGACTGTGGACGCAACCATGTTACCTCAGGCAGTGGGGAAGACCGTGGACATGTAGCTATGTCTCCCCCCCTGTAAGCGTAAGCGTAGTAGGCTGGGCCGGCATACGCCAATCCTGCGTAGGACGGTGAATAAATAGCCCAGGGTTCTGGGCGTGGTTCACTCCCGGGATGGCCACCAAAGTAACTACTGCGTGTGTGTGTGTGTCCGCCCTACCATGACCATAGGCTTAAACACACGTGGCTGACTACCTTCAACGGCCAAATTAACACCAGCGACGGGGTGGCTACGCCACACGTCACCTGACGCAGATTTCGTCATCGCCCACAGGGGCGTGTCTGCCAGGGCGGCGCCCCTCACCCTGCCACGAGGCCGCTGCCATGACTGGTGGTGCCTGCGCGATCCGCTGGTCCACAGACCCGTCCGTCACCCAGCGTTGATTGCCCGCCCCTGTGCACCCAGGCCTCACTGCTCACCTGCCGCCACTGATGTGTTTCCAAGAGGGCACACCACGTGCCAGTGCAATCTTCAAGCCCGAGGCCCATGAGCTTGGCAGTCTCCTCAGCTGATCGCTGGCTTCCGCACAACAGGCCCCCAGCACACCCTGCGGCACCGCACCGCGGAGTTCTGTGTGTGCTGACTGCTCCCTCCGGCCTACACTGCGGTCCAGCAGGTCTCAGACAAATCAAATCCAGTCCCGACCTCCAAGCCTACTGCATCATCGCAGGCTGCACACCCGCTCAGCTCTTCATGTGGGCCTACCTCAGTGCACTGCAAGTCATCGCCACGTGGCGGTAGGCCCGTGCCGGACACAGTGCCTCAGGTGCCACTACCTCTGTGCACCACAAGTCATCATCCCATGGGGCTACCCCACAAGTCTGCCTCCAGCAGCCAACAGCATGTCCTCAGTAACGCCACTGGAGCCCTTCACAGTCATGGGGCCACCCCCGTCCCAGGCAGGCCGCTGGAAAGCCTGGGTGGAACAACTGGAGACGTCCTCCAAAGCGCATGACATCCCAGCGCAGCGGCGGTGGCCCCCCACGCGTAGGCGTGTGAGGAGTGTGAAGAAATGATCCGTGGCTCTGGGCGTGGTTCAATTCTGGGCTCTGGGCTCTGGGCTCTGGGCATGGTTCAGTTCTGGGCTGGCCACAAAAGTAACTATGGCGTGTGTCTCTGTTGTAGTGTCGGCGCCACCCGGCCCTTAATCGACAATGTTGCAATTTAGCACGCACCCGGAGGGCGGGCTCGCCCGAATGGATAAATAAAGGAGAGCAAGACCGCTCGAGGTCTTGGCTCATACATGCCAACTGTTGTGTGTGTATCTCCATTGCCGTAGCATAAGCCAAAGCCCTAGCCTCAATCGCAGCGCGAGTTCAGCCAGGCCTGAACTCCACATCTGTGTCCGCCTTATCCTTACCATATGCCTAAACACACATGGCCGCCCACCTTCAACGGCCAACATTACAGTGTTGTTGTGAGGCTTGTGAACAAGTGCTGACAGGCATGACAATGGTGTGCCTTAGGAGTGCAAGTGATGCACCGCGCAGTGCACACAAGTAAATAGGCTCGGGGGCAGCTGTGAGGCTACATAATACACATTGATCCCGCACATTTGCAAGAAGCAATACATGGCAAACATGAATACCAAAGTCGCACAAATCACACACCTCAAAACTTGTAAGTCTGCCAACACAGCATGCATAACCACCAATTTACACTAATCTCACTTACCTCTCACATGTGATCAAGGATATGCACTATGCCCGTAGATTATGACACCCCTCCGAGCCCCGAACACCCCACCAGGGGCATTGTTGAGCGCACATTTGGCGTGTTAAAGTCACGTTTCAGGTTCCTGGACATCACAGGTGGAAGACTCCTGTACAGCCCAGAAATAGTGTGCAAGATGATCATTGCATGTTGTGTATTGCACAACAAATGTGTACGCACCAATGACCCATGGATCGAAGTGCCAGATGCATCGGACGATGATGAGGAAGATGAGGCAGGTGGACCACACCCCACTGCAGCTGCAGCAGGAATAGCCCAAAGGAACACAATCATTTGGTGGAGTGTTGAAGCTGGACCAGTACATGACCATGCAAACCCCACTTTACATTGTTGCCCCGTGGAGAGCCAGCCAGAGTCCTTTAGGGATTGACAAGCTCATCGGAAGAGAAAGAGTTGAGTCCGCAGTCTGATTGCTGTGTCATTGGTAACGAAACCAAATATGGCAGTCCATGTCGAGGGCCAAGGTGAGTGTCGCAGAGTGTATCGGGGGACAGTGGAAGGTGTTATTCCAAGGCATGATGCAGAGGGCATAACCAAGCTGAAACAGGCCATATGGCGGAGATGAATGCTACCGCTTCCTTCTTACCAGAATGGAAGAATCATCCACATCATCGTCCTCTGATGTGTGATGTGCCTCACATGTGGGTGGTGGTGTTTTGTCTGCAGCCCTGTGTGGCACTGGCACATCAGGGGCCGGAGGTGGAATATCTGCCGCACTGTGTGGCAGTGACACATCAAGGGACGGAAGTGGATTTCTGCCGCACTGTGAGGCACTGACACATCAGGGGGTGGAGATGTGGATGGAGTAGTAGCAGCAGCATTCATCTGCACCAGGCATTGTGGCAGCAATGCCATGATAAGGATCTGTAGGGCATGGAAGATAACAGATACATCTTGCTGGTGTGTAGCCGTGGCAGCCATTCTTTCCACCTGCATCCGCTCCATGTTCCCCATGATCCTCCGCATGTGTCCCAACTCCCGGCTGACATAGCTGGAGCCACTCTGACTAGACAATTGTTCTTGTCTCAGAGTCATGACTCCAGCGATGTCAGCCATGGCTTGTTGGAGAGCATGGAGCGGACTGTAGGTGTCTGTTAGGGACTGTAAGTGGTCCCTAATGGGACTTAGGTACCCACGTATGGCAACTAGTTTGGCTGCCATGAGGTCAAAACCCACCCGCACCTGGTCAGCCATCTCCTTCTGGCCATCTAACACACGGCGTTGGAATGCCATCTGTTGGTCGTGGGGGTCCTGGGAGACAGCCGTGGTGGTGGGTGCTTCCTGCTGTGTGGTCTGTGCAGGGGGTGGGGTCTCCTCGATGCAGCTGGGCTGCCCTGCTCCTGGGGGTGGGGTGCTGAGGGTGTCCATGAGCTGTTGGAGGGCATCGATGTCGACGGTGTTGAGGTCCTCTTCATCATCAGTGAAGAGATGTACGGTCTGCTCTGCAGGAGGTGTTGATTCTCGCTCTGCAATGTAAAGGGGAGATGCAGTTTAACAGTGTATTCCATGTATGTTCATGCATTAGACAAGTATACAAACAGACTGCTTGGCTGCTGTTGCTCTTCATTCGTTTGTGAACTGAAATTAAAGCATAAAGAAGAACCTGATTCAAGACTCTTCTTTCTTCCCCTCAACTGAAAGGATATTTTGACTTATGTCCTATTGGACTATTATTTCTTCGAGCGTGATTAATTTTTGAATATAGTCTGTGATAATTTTTTCTTGGGATTACAGATTAAGGGGCAGATCTATATTGGAGATGCGCCACTTTTACGCCGTCGTTGCGTCACTTTTGTGACGCAGCGGCGGTGTAAACCCTGCACCACGTTGCGCCATATTTACATTGTGACGCATCTATGGAGATGCGTCACGATGTAAAGCCCTGCGCCACGTAAAACCTGCGTCAGGTTTCACGTGGGCGTGTCGACAGAGGGGGGGGGCGTTCCGTCGCAGGAACACCCCTGAAAAGTGACTCAGTCAAATCTATAAGATTTGACTGAGTCACTTTCCCAACGCTGATGCGCCAAAACCCTGCGCCTGCTTGAAGCAGGCGTAAGGCTTGACGCACCATGTTAGGGATAGGGTAGGTTGGAACAGTGCTGGAGTTGCGTCGCGCTTGCGACGCAACTGAAGCACTGCGCCAACCTTACGCCATCGGATGCGTCACGCATCTGTTTATTCCTGCGCCATGATGCGCCGCATTGTAAATGCGGCGCATCATGTGTGGCGCAAGGGTAAACTTGCGTGACGCATCATTCCTGGCGCATCCTTGCTGATTTGCAGGGATGCGCCAGGAAACATAAATCTGCCCCATAGTGACTTGGTGTGCCCTGGTGTTTTGTGATTTGGTACTGCCATAGATTCTTCGAATCTCAGCATATTCATACCCTGGTGGGTGGGTATTTCACTCGCAATACATGTTTATTCTTAATACAATCCAGTAATCACAAATTCAAATGGATGTGCAGGTCGTTTAGCATACCCATGGCTCTTATGAAATGAATCCATGACTAAGTAACAAGTCGGATCTATGTCCACAAGATGGCGCTCACGTTACGCTTATACCATAGAACCATGCATGACATGGCTACGGATACAAAATAGACGCCCGACCTCATATCTACATCACTGTATTTATTTATTTATGCATTTTAATAAAGCGCGAACTTTACCCGAAGGTGTCAGAGCGCTGTACAATAGAACCAGTTACGTTACATGAGAACATTTTTACAAAATACATTTGTATTAAATGTTATAAAATACTGTAACATGAACTGTAACATGAACAAACAAAATAAATCCCGAATTACAGACCGCAGTCCAGACTGCAGAACACATGAGTATGAAACCGCTTGTTTCGGTGATACAGTTCTGATCTAGACCACACGTTAGCACTCACAGCATCACCAGCCGGTAAACCTGACAACTCCCATCCCTTCCTTGCCTCCTTTTACCCTCTCCGCACGTTCAGTACCACTCATTACTTTGATGCACTGATCCATTATAATCTATTGTCCGCACAGTTACTGCATGACATTTCTAAGGATAGACGATATTGTGAGTAATAAATATTATGGGGCAGATTTATGAGCCCCTTGCGCCACTTTTGCGTCACTTTTAACATGGGAAAAGTGACGCAAAAGTGGCGCAACGGGTTCATAAATCTGCCCCTATGTTATTTTCACCCTCTGGGCATTTTTATTTTTTAGGTCTCTCTCGCCAATTATGATTATTACTGTGTGATCTCTAATCCCAGTGAGGGACTGAAATCTGACATTGAGATTTTAGGTTCTACAGTGCCTAGATTGATAATTCACGGTCTGACCAAAAATTTGCATGACCTCAATACAAGTACTTTTTCATGACTGCTGTCTGTCACTACAGGTCTTTCATTAGGTCTTGGGAAATTTATATATCAGTAAATGGCACATGATAATTAATTCCCCAAAGCTGTTATTCATACTTATTCTTAGATCCATGTCATTAAAGGTCGAAACACGTCTTGGCTGCTCATTTGTGGAATTTTGCGCTGAAGGACGCAAAAGATTAAAAGAATTTTCACAAATTTGAGTCCTTGCCTTTTATTCTTTTCAAGTAAAAATATTACAGCTAGATAACTGCAAGATATACACTGTACACACTCATTTGTCTATGTGTTTCTACCGATGCTTAATTTGAGTAGGTGGTTTCCGATGCTTGGCACGGCACTGAGGGGCATATTATCAAGAAATGGCGTTAAAATTATCGCCGCTTTGGCGGCAGAAAAATGCCAGTATAGCGGCGATAATGGGCTTGATAATATGCCCTTGAGAATTCCCATAGAAGCCCATGTTCTGGTGTCAACATGGGCTTCTATTGGAATTCTCTGCGGCATATTATCAAGCCCATTATCGCCGCTTTACCAGCAGTTTACTGCCACTAAAGCGGCGATAATTTTAACGCTGTGCTTGATAATATGCCCCAACATTTTCCACACTAAGGGGCATATTTTCAATGGCATGCGCTGAATATCGCAAATCGCGCTTAGCGCGAATTTGATTATCGCCGTCTATAGCTGGATTACATCGCCGTGTTAGCGGCGTATTAGCAACGCTTAGCTCACAAGCAATGTACAAACCAGCGATAGACGGCGATAATCATCATTAGCGTGTGAAATTAAGCGATGATTTCACAGCGCTAATGAAAAGTTTGTTAATATGGGAGTGTGGACTTAACCTGTCAATCCACCTCCCATACTAAACAGGCTAAAGTCCGGTTTTGACCAGATGTTAGGATCCGGCTATAATCGCGTTTAGCGGGACTTTTAATATCGCTTCGCAAGACCTTGGCCGCCTTGTTAATACAGCGCTGTTGTGTTAGCGCCCTCTTTCATGTTGTATTTATGAAGGAACGCCTACTTTGCATCTCATTAGCGATGTTGATCGCTGGAATTAGAAGCGTTACAAAATCGGCTGCTAACATGTGCTAATGCATGTTAGCAATGCCTTGTAATTAGGGCGATAAAACTATCGCTGTTTTAGCGGCAAAAAGTGCCGCTAAAGCGGCGATACTGCCCTTGAAAATATGCCTCTAGCACTTTTGACAGGTGCCGCAGTGTGGTGGTCTTTGTCTAATTTAGCACAACAACAGTTGTTTATTAATTCAACACACATTACAAATGAATACGATCTGCCGGCCAAGCCATTCCTATATCTTTGGAGGCCCGGAATAGTATGCTTTGTCACACTTGTAGCAGCAGTATGAAGGTTAGTTGTTGTGGTGGTACCTCCATTGGCAGCGCTTGCAGGGGCAGTGGATGGTGCAAGCTTTAGTGGCCTCCTGACGAGGGTTTTGGCACTTATTTAGTTTTACAAAGTAAGCACTGGTTTCTACTAGCAGATGAGAAATATTCCAAACCTGTATTATAGAGTGTCATATACAGACGTACACCTACTTGTGACCTAATTTAAAGGGTTTGGGGGCATATTATCAAGGACGGCGTTAAAAATTATCGCTGGTTTAGCGGCAGAAATCTGCCGCTAAAGCGGCGATAATGGGCTTGATAATATGCCCTGGAGAATTCCAATAGAAGCCCATGTTCACGCCGTCCTTGATAATATGCCCATTAGTAAGGCTAGGAGGCTCTGGGTCATCCTTCTTTGTACTGTATACCTCTTGAGTAATGCATATTTGGGGAGTACTTACCGAGAAGAACAACAAAAGTCTGGAGACAGAGGATTGCAAGTGTTTCTGCGCCATAGAAGCATATTAGGGCTGTGATCACGAGTGCCCTGAAGGGGCGTGTGATATTCATCACACCCAATAAAAGTTCCACAGAAATCAGAAATTAATGGGTACGATAAATGTCACACAATATAAGACATCCTGTCAAAATAGGACATAACATGACGTTTTAAATGCTTTCTGCATCAAAATACACATCCTTTTTGGCCCACAACATTTCAGCAGATTTGACCCAATTAAATGTACGGGGTAAAGTTGCGGAGGTGCAAAGTTTATCACACCCAGTAATTATGAGGTGCTGTAAATTCCGTGTTAATCATAACTCCTGTTTGCACACAGATCTGAATTTTCTGGGGTGCTCAATCAGCCAGTCAGTGACTGTGCCCAGACTATGACAAACCCTTTCACAGGAGGTTCAATAGATTTGGGATTACTCCTGTTTTAAGAGGCTTTTAAGACCTGTCTGTTTGACTATAGAAGTCTTCTTCAGTACAGCACCTGGGTAGCTGTCAGATTTTGGGAGACCAGGGTGCAGCACAGACTACTGACCTCTTGTGTTGTGTGAAAAAGGCTGCTTTATCGAAAGATGCGCGTATAACAAACTTTACCTGGGAAACCCGCCTTATAGTACTAAAACCTGACTATACATCAATAAAGCTATCCAGTATCATGCCCCCACCCTAAGGTCCCTCCCACAAACCCTACCCTGCAACTATTTCATGTGTATGTAGTGCATTTCAAAGGACTGCAACTTTGACTTTCCCCTACAGCCTATGACTGCATGTATTAACGTCTAAACAACCAAACTCCTATCCTTCCCATTGAACTTCTTGGCAACTCTCCCTTTCCGTGATTCACGAATGGCAACGCCAATCAAACTACTGTAAACTCATGCAAAACTTTCCAGGCCATTGATGTTTCTGCACCCCCCAAGAAACCTCACCTATCTCACTGTGCCAGTCCTTTATTTACATATGTTGAGGGTCCTTCCTGTGTCCTATCTAAGTTCCAACACATAAAGTTTCATACCCTGGAAAGGTGAACACCGTCACTGCTGAAAACTCCATGCAATTGTACATAATGTACCCATGCCTAGTACTCCAGAAACCAATCTCTCTACAAAAACAATTTGTATGAAAGTGGGATCTGCTTTCATGGTTACCCCCACGTTTTGCCTGGTGTCGGTGTGTTTTTGACTGTAGTCTGCTGGAATCCTGCTCATCAGGACCCCACCAACTGTGCTCTCTCCCCTAAATTGGCTCTAGTAAGTACTTTAGTACATCCACAATTGACAACTGCTATACCCTTGTAAGTCCCTAGTATATGGTACTTGCATACCAGGGCATGCCACATGTATTGTGCCACCCATGGGGGTCCACTTAAACTCCTCTGATTACATGCCTACAATTGCAGCCAGTGTGAGATGGTGCTTGCACCCCTCACAACAGATATAAGTTTACTTATATCTGAGGTTACTGCACTTAAAACTAATCAGTCACCCCTATGGTAGGCCTTCAGTACTGAGGGCAGGGTACTTGGTTATAAGTGTGAGGTGCCCCTGCATGAGGAGGACACCCCTGCAAACCCCAGAGTAAATTTTCAGGGTTTTGTAAGTGTGGTCAGCCATTTTAAGGTATTTAGTGGACATCAGTCATTACCAGATGTCTAACTATATAATGGCTGCACCGAACCTGGTCATGTTTGGTATCAAACATGTTGGAATCATACCCCAACACCGATTCCAGTGCTGGAAGTATGATCCCATGTATTGTGAGGCTCATTAGGGGATCCCCCTGTACTCCCGGTAACTGCCTTTCAGGATCTGCCTGCAAGCTAGCGTTGTTGCCGATCACAGACACAATTCTGCGCTCCTGCTGCTGAGCTGAGCTCGAGCAGGGGAAGGTAGAACAATAGGGTTCCTGTCACAGGGAGGTGTGACCACCTCCCAGACAGGACTTAGTGTATTGGGCTGGGGTGAGGACGCTTTGCAGCACCACCAAACTGCATTGAGGAGCACAATTGGTTCCCTCCTTGCATACTCCGGTTTGAGCCAGTTCAGGAACCCTTGGTTCCCGCTCTGGCATGAAACTGGACATAGGACGAGGGGCGTATCCTCCCCTTCGTCCAGCCCCACCTCTAGAAGGGACCCCAGACTCGCTCCAACCCTTTCCTTAGGGTACTTAAGGGCTCCCCTGTGGGTAGGTCCTCAGATTCATCGGGGAACAAGACTCACCTTTGCAACCGAGACACTCTTCATCCATCTGGACATTTGGACTTCGTTGGACTTTGACTGGAACCAAGACTGAATCAAGGAAGACTCCTGCTGCTCCTGGTCTCACTGTTCTTTAAGTATTCAACCTTGTCTGTGTCTGTGCTTAATCCAGGTTCTCCAGAAGATCTGTAGGCATCAAGAACGGCTGAAGTGATCTCCCTTGGAGTGAAGGAGTCACTCCCCTGCATCTGCAGATCAGCAACAAAGCTGACCGGTCTGCTGCTCCTGTCGTTCTATGGACTTCCCAAGGCCCAGCAATGCAGGTGGTAGTTCTGCAGCTCTCTAGAGGCCTGATCTGTCTTCTCTGCAATTTTGAGGACAGTATATCTCGTCTGAGCCGCTTGGACCAAACCCCTGAGCACCATGTTGACTTGCTTTTGCCAAGGCTTGTTGGCTCTGCACTCCAGATTCCTTCGAGCTACAAGAAGCTCTAGCCTCCAGCACCTCACCCCTCAAAGATCACCAACCTCATTCCATCCTCTGCACCATGGGCCTCCATCTTTGGTGAGCTGCCTGAGGTATGTATGTATGTATGTATTGACATTTGTAGAGCGCACTGCAACCCTACGGGCATCCTGGCGCTGGCGACACAGTGAAGAGAATGAGTCCATAGGAGTTATGCTCTGGGGAAGAGCCAGGTCTTGAGCTGCTTATGGAACAATGTCAATTCCTGGATCTGTCTTAACTCTAAAGGAAGACTGTTCCACAGACGGGCAGCTGCAACGCTAAAAGCTCGACCCCCCAGGGTGGATCTCTTCATCTTAGGAATCCTAGCCATCCTGGCTGCCGAAGAACGCAGGCTACGCGTGGGAACATACCAGCTAAAAAGATGTTGCAGCGGTGCAGGGCCAAGCCCATGAAGAGCTTTAAAAACTAAGCACAAAGATTTAAACAGAATTCTCTGTTGCACAGGAAGCCAATGAAGCTCAGATAGTGCCTTAGTGCTAGAGGCTATGCGCGGTCTCAAAAGGGCGAGTTTTGCAGCAGCTGCCTGGATACATTGAAGTCGCCGGATCAGATAGCCAGGAGATTCAAGCAGCAGGGCATTACAGTAGTCCAAGCGAGTAAGAATGGTACAGCGAACCACTGCTCCTCTAACATGGGAAGGAAGCAGTGGTAAGATTCTACGTAAGCCTCTCATAATCATGTGGCAATTCGAGGCCACTTTATTGACATGCGACTCCAGACTCAGTTTCTCATTGAAACAAACCCCCAAATTGCGCACAGTCTTCACTGGGACAAGGTTCCCTTGCGACTCTTGTGTCTCTGGCCTGTGGGTAATCTTTATGGTCTTTTACTGCTTCAGTAGGCTCTCCTGCTTGCTCGGGCCTGCTTTGACTCTCCTGCACTTGGTGAGTCCCTTGGGCCTTGCTGGTCCCAACTGTTGCATTTTTTCACTTCCAAGTCATTTGCAGCTACCGAAGCTTGTTGGTGCTCCCGCTGAACACCGACCACCTAAACACCGACATCCAACGTGGAACAGCTCACACATGGCTCTTGGTCTTCCTCAGCCTAGCCTGGTCCTCACAGCTCTAGTGATAAGGACACTGTCTTCGCTCCCGAACCTCCTGACATCGGTGGACATTGTGCTTCTTCAAAGTCACATTTTCTGCGGCAAGTATAACTTGCTCATAACGTGTTAATCTGTTGTTCGTGAGGTGCTGTGTTTTGGTCCTCATCATCAACAGTTCAACAGAATGTGGCACATAAACTGTAAGTGGATGTCCCATTACAATACTCTCACATCTTTCAATACTGACACCTGTTGCAGCAACGGATTTGAGACATCCGGGCAGCGCAGAAGCTACTGTATCTAAAATAGCTGAAAAATAGGCAACTGGTCTACGGACACCTCCATGGTTCTGAGTCAGAACTGACAATGCACAACCTTCTCTCTTGCAACAGAACAATGTAAATGCCTTGTTGTAATCAGGCATTCCCAAAGCTGGAGCGCGACACAGGGCTTCTCTAAGCCGTTGCAAAGGCTTCGCTTCAAAGGAGAAGTTGGGAATCCATTGGCGACAGTAACCAACCATTCCCAAAAACATTCTGACTTCTCTCTGAGTGGTGGGCACAGGCATGTTCATAATAGCCTCAATGCGATCTGGTGACACCTTTCTCCTGCCCTTCTCAATTCTGTGACCCAAATACTGTACTTCACTCAGACAGTAGTGCAATTTATTCGGGGACACCTTGTGTCCGTTCTCAGCCAAATGATTCAGTAAAGCAATGGTATCAATTCTGCAAGCATCTTCTGTTTCTGAGGCAACGAGCAAATCATCAATGTATTGCACCAGAACAGAGTTCTGCGGCAACACAAGACCTTCAAGATTCTTCTTCAGTATCTGATTAAAGATCGATGGACTCTCTGTATACCCCTGTGGGATACGACACCATGTTGAAGCAGGCATAAGGCTTGACGCACCATGTTAGGGATAGGGTAGGTTGGAACAGTGCTGGAGTTGCGTCGCGCTTGCGACGCAACTGAAGCACTGCGCCAACCTTACGCCATCGGATGCGTCACGCATCTGTTTATTCCTGCGCCATGCGGCGCATCATGTGTGGCGCAAGGGTAAACTTGCGTGACGCATCATTCCTGGCGCATCCTTGCTGATTTGCAGGGATGCGCCAGGAAACATAAATCTGCCCCATAGTGACTTGGTGTGCCCTGGTGTTTTGTGATTTGGTACTGCCATAGATTCTTCGAATCTCAGCATATTTATACCCTGGTGGGTGGGTATTTCACCCGCAATACATGTTTATTCTTAATACAATCCAGTAATCACAAATTCAGATGGATGTGCAGGTCGTTTAGCATACCCATGGCTCTTATGAAATGAATCCATGACTAAGTAACAAGTCGGATCTATGTCCACAAGATGGCGCTCACGTTACGCTTATACCATAGAACCATGCATGACATGGGTACGGATACAAAATAGACGCCCGACCTCATATCTACATCACTGTATTTATTTATTTATGCATTTTAATAAAGCGCGAACTTTACCCGAAGGTGTCAGAGCGCTGTACAATAGAACCAGTTACGTTACATGAGAAAATGTTTACAAAATATATTTCTATTAAATGTTATAAAATACTGTAACATGAACTGTAACATGAACAAACAAAATAAATCCCGAATTACAGACCGCAGTCCAGACTGCAGAACACATGAGTATGAAACCGCTTGTTTCGGTGATACAGTTCTGATCTAGACCACACGTTAGCACTCACAGCATCACCAGCCGGTAAACCTGACAACTCCCATCCCTTCCTTGCCTCCTTTTACCCTCTCCGCACGTTCAGTACCACTCATTACTTTGATGCACTGATCCATTATAATCTATTGTCCGCACTCCGCACAGTTACTGCATGACATTTCTAAGGATAGACGATATTGTGAGTAATAAATATTATGGGGCAGATTTATGAGCCCCTTGCGCCACTTTTGCGTCACTTTTAACATGGGAAAAGTGACGCAAAAGTGGCGCAACGGGTTCATAAATCTGCCCCTATGTTATTTTCACCCTCTGGGCATTTTTATTTTTTAGGTCTCTCTCGCCAATTATGATTATTACTGTGTGATCTCTAATCCCAGTGAGGGACTGAAATCTGACATTGAGATTTTAGGTTCTACAGTGCCTAGATTGATAATTCACGGTCTGACCAAAAATTTGCATGACCTCAATACAAGTACTTTTTCATGACTGCTGTCTGTCACTACAGGTCTTTCATTAGGTCTTGGGAAATTTATATATCAGTAAATGGCACATGATAATTAATTCCCCAAAGCTGTTATTCATACTTATTCTTAGATCCATGTCATTAAAGGTCGAAACACGTCTTGGCTGCTCATTTGTGGAATTTTGCGCTGAAGGACGCAAAAGATTAAAAGAATTTTCACAAATTTGAGTCCTTGCCTTTTATTCTTTTCAAGTAAAAATATTACAGCTAGATAACTGCAAGATATACACTGTACACACTCATTTGTCTATGTGTTTCTACCGATGCTTAATTTGAGTAGGTGGTTTCCGATGCTTGGCACGGCACTGAGGGGCATATTATCAAGAAATGGCGTTAAAATTATCGCCGCTTTGGCGGCAGAAAAATGCCAGTATAGCGGCGATAATGGGCTTGATAATATGCCCTTGAGAATTCCCATAGAAGCCCATGTTCTGGTGTCAACATGGGCTTCTATTGGAATTCTCTGCGGCATATTATCAAGCCCATTATCGCCGCTTTACCAGCAGTTTACTGCCACTAAAGCGGCGATAATTTTAACGCTGTGCTTGATAATATGCCCCAACATTTTCCACACTAAGGGGCATATTTTCAATGGCATGCGCTGAATATCGCAAATCGCGCTTAGCGCGAATTTGATTATCGCCGTCTATAGCTGGATTATATCGCCGTGTTAGCGGCGTATTAGCAACGCTTAGCTCACAAGCAATGTACAAACCAGCGATAGACGGCGATAATCATCATTAGCGTGTGAAATTAAGCGATGATTTCACAGCGCTAATGAAAAGTTTGTTAATATGGGAGTGTGGACTTAACCTGTCAATCCACCTCCCATACTAAACAGGCTAAAGTCCGGTTTTGACCAGATGTTAGGATCCGGCTATAATCGCGTTTAGCGGGACTTTTAATATCGCTTCGCAAGACCTTGGCCGCCTTGTTAATACAGCGCTGTTGTGTTAGCGCCCTCTTTCATGTTGTATTTTTGAAGGAACGCCTACTTTGCATCTCATTAGCGATGTTGATCGCTGGAATTAGAAGCGTTACAAAATCGGCTGCTAACATGCGCTAATGCATGTTAGCAATGCCTTGTAATTAGGGCGATAAAACTATCGCTGTTTTAGCGGCAAAAAGTGCCGCTAGAGCGGCGATACTGCCCTTGAAAATATGCCTCTAGCACTTTTGACAGGTGCCGCAGTGTGGTGGTCTTTGTCTAATTTAGCACAACAACAGTTGTTTATTAATTCAACACACATTACAAATGAATACGATCTGCCGGCCAAGCCATTCCTATATCTTTGGAGGCCCGGAATAGTATGCTTTGTCACACTTGTAGCAGGAGTATGAAGGTTAGTTGTTGTGGTGGTACCTCCATTGGCAGCGCTGGCAGGGGCAGTGGATGGTGCAAGCTTTAGTGGCCTCCTGACGAGGGTTTTGGCACTTATTTAGTTTTACAAAGTAAGCACTGGTTTCTACTAGCAGATGAGAAATATTCCAAACCTGTATTATAGAGTGTCATATACAGACGTACACCTACTTGTGACCTAATTTAAAGGGTTTGGGGGCATATTATCAAGGACGGCGTTAAAAATTATCGCTGGTTTAGCGGCAGCAATCTGCCGCTAAAGCGGCGATAATGGGCTTGATAATATGCCCTGGAGAATTCCAATAGAAGCCCATGTTCACGCCGTCCTTGATAATATGCCCATTAGTAAGGCTAGGAGGCTCTGGGTCATCCTTCTTTGTACTGTATACCTCTTGAGTAATGCATATTTGGGGAGTACTTACCGAGAAGAACAACAAAAGTCTGGAGACAGAGGATTGCAAGTGTTTCTGCGCCATAGAAGCATATTAGGGCTGTGATCACGAGTGCCCTGAAGGGGCGTGTGATATTCATCACACCCAATAAAAGTTCCACAGAAATCAGAAATTAATGGGTACGATAAATGTCACACAATATAAGACATCCTGTCAAAATAGGACATAACATGACGTTTTAAATGCTTTCTGCATCAAAATACACATCCTTTTTGGCCCACAACATTTCAGCAGATTTGACCCAATTAAATGTACGGGGTAAAGTTGCGGAGGTGCAAAGTTTATCACACCCAGTAATTATGAGGTGCTGTAAGTTCCGTGTTAATCATAACTCCTGTTTGCACACAGATCTGAATTTTCTGGGGTGCTCAATCAGCCAGTCAGTGACTGTGCCCAGACTATGACAAAGCCTTTCACAGGAGGTTCAATAGATTTGGGATTACTCCTGTTTTAAGAGGCTTTTAGGACCTGTCTGTTTGACTATAGAAGTCTTCTTCAGTACAGCACCTGGGTACCTGTCAGATTTTGGGAGACCAGGGTGCAGCACAGACTACTGACCTCTTGTGTTGTGTGAAAAAGGCTGTTTTATCGAAAGAAGCGCGTATAACAAACTTTACCTGGGAAACCCGCCTTATAGTACTAAAACCTGACTATACATCAATAAAGCTATCCAGTATCATGCCCCCACCCTAAGGTCCCTCCCACAAACCCCACCCTGCAACTATTTCATGTGTATGTAGTGCATTTCAAAGGACTGCAACTTTGACTTTCCCCTACAGCCTATGACTGCATGTATTAACGTCTAAACAACCAAACTCCTATCCTTCCCACTGAACTTCTTGGCAACTCTCCCTTTCCGTGATTCACGAATGGCAACGCCAATCAAAATACTGTAAACTCATGCAAAACTTTCCAGGCCATTGACTTTTTCTGCACCCCCAAGAAACCTCACCTATCTCACTGTGCCAGGTCTTTATTTACATATGTTGAGGGTCCTTCCTGTGTCCTATCTAAGTTCCAACACATAAAGTTTCATACCCTGGAAAGGTGAACACCGTCACTGCTGAAAACTCCATGCAATTGTACATAATGTACCCATGCCTAGTACTCCAGAAACCAATCTCTCTACAAAAACAATTTGTATGAAAGTGGGATCTGCTTTCATGGTTACCCCCACGTTTTGCCTGGTGTCGGTGTGTTTTTGACTGTAGTCTGCTGGAATCCTGCTCATCAGGACCCCACCAACTGTGCTCTCTCCCCTAAATTGGCTCTAGTAAGTACTTTAGTACATCCACAATTGACAACTGCTATACCCTTGTAAGTCCCTAGTATATGGTACTTGCATACCAGGGTATGCCACATGTATTGTGCCACCCATGGGGGTCCACTTAAACTCCTCTGATTACATGCCTACAATTGCAGCCAGTGTGAGATGGTGCTTGCACCCCTCACAACAGATATAAGTTTACTTATATCTGAGGTTACTGCACTTAAAACTAATCAGTCACCCCTATGGTAGGCCTTCAGTACTGAGGGTAGGGTACTTGGTTATAAGTGTGAGGTGCCCCTGCATGAGGAGGACACCCCTGCAAACCACAGAGTAAATTTTCAGGGTTTTGTAAGTGTGGTCAGCCATTTTAAGGTATTTAGTGGACATCAGTCATTACCAGATGTCTAACTATATAATGGCTGCACCGAACCTGGTCATGTTTGGTATCAAACATGTTGGAATCATACCCCAACACCGATTCCAGTGCTGGAAGTATGATCCCATGTATTGTGAGGCTCATTAGGGGATCCCCCTGTACTCCCGGTAACTGCCTTTCAGGATCTGCCTGCAAGCTAGCGTTGTTGCCGATCACAGACACAATTCTGCGCTCCTGCTGCTGAGCTGAGCTCGAGCAGGGGAAGGTAGAACAATAGGGTTCCTGTCACAGGGAGGTGTGACCACCTCCCAGACAGGACTTAGTGTATTGGGCTGGGGTGAGGACGCTTTGCAGCACCACCAAACTGCATTGAGGAGCACAATTGGTTCCCTCCTTGCATACTCCGGTTTGAGCCAATTCAGGAACCCTTGGTTCCCGCTCTGGCATGAAACTGGACATAGGACGAGGGGCGTATCCTCCCCTTCGTCCAGCCCCACCTCTAGAAGGGACCCCAGACTCGCTCCAACCCTTTCCTTAGGGTACTTAAGGGCTCCCCTGTGGGTAGGTCCTCAGATTCATCGGGGAACAAGACTCACCTTTGCAACCGAGACACTCTTCATCCATCTGGACATTTGGACTTCGTTGGACTTTGACTGGAACCAAGACTGAATCAAGGAAGACTCCTGCTGCTCCTGGTCTCACTGTTCTTTAAGTATTCAACCTTGTCTGTGTCTGTGCTTCATCCAGGTTCTCCAGAAGACCTGTAGGCATCAAGAACGGCTGAAGTGATCTCCCTTGGAGTGAAGGAGTCACTCCCCTGCATCTGCAGATCAGCAACAAAGCTGACCGGTCTGCTGCTCCTGTCGTTCTATGGACTTCCCAAGGCCCAGCAATGCAGGTGGTAGTTCTGCAGCTCTCTAGAGGCCTGATCTGTCTTCTCTGCAATTTTGAGGACAGTATATCTCGTCTGAGCCGCTTGGACCAAACCCCTGAGCACCATGTTGACTTGCTTTTGCCAAGGCTTGTTGGCTCTGCACTCCAGATTCCTTCGAGCTACAAGAAGCTCTAGCCTCCAGCACCTCACCCCTCAAAGATCACCAACCTCATTCCATCCTCTGCACCATGGGCCTCCATCTTTGGTGAGCTGCCTGAGGTATGTATGTATGTATGTATTGACATTTGTAGAGCGCACTGCAACCCTACGGGCATCCTGGCGCTGGCAACACAGTGAAGAGAATGAGTCCATAGGAGTTATGCTCTGGGGAAGAGCCAGGTCTTGAGCTGCTTACGGAACAATGTCAATTCCTGGATCTGTCTTAACTCTAAAGGAAGACTGTTCCACAGACGGGCAGCTGCAACGCTAAAAGCTCGACCCCCCAGGGTGGATCTCTTCATCTTAGGAATCCTGGCCATCCTGGCTGCCGAAGAACGCAGGCTACGCGTGGGAACATACCAGCTAAAAAGATGTTGCAGCGGTGCAGGGCCAAGCCCATGAAGAGCTTTAAAAACTAAGCACAAAGATTTAAACAGAATTCTCTGTTGCACAGGAAGCCAATGAAGCTCAGATAGTGCCTTAGTGCTAGAGGCTATGCGCGGTCTCAAAAGGGCGAGTTTTGCAGCAGCTGCCTGGATACATTGAAGTCGCCGGATCAGATAGACAGGAGATTCAAGCAGCAGGGCATTACAGTAGTCCAAGCGAGTAAGAATGGTACAGCGAACCACTGCTCCTCTAACATGGGAAGGAAGCAGTAGTAAGATTCTACGTAAGCCTCTCTTAATCATGTGGCAATTCGAGGCCACTTTATTGACATGCGACTCCAGACTCAGTTTCTCATTGAAACAAACCCCCAAATTGCGCACATTCTTCACTGGGACAAGGTTCCCTTGCGACTCTTGTGTCTCTGGCCTGTGGGTAATCTTTATGGTCTTTTACTGCTTCAGTAGGCTCTCCTGCTTGCTCGGGCCTGCTTTGACTCTCCTGCACTTGGTGAGTCCCTTGGACCTTGCTGGTCCCAACTGTTGCATTTTTTCACTTCCAAGTCATTTGCAGCTACCGAAGCTTGTTGGTGCTCCCGCTGAACACCGACCACCTAAACACCGACATCCAACGTGGAACAGCTCACACATGGCTCTTGGTCTTCCTCAGCCTAGCCTGGTCCTCACAGCTCTAGTGATAAGGACACTGTCTTCGCTCCCGAACCTCCTGACATCGGTGGACATTGTGCTTCTTCAAAGTCACATTTTCTGCTGCAAGTATAACTTGCTCATAACGTGTTAATCTGTTGTTCGTGAGGTGCTGTGTTTTGGTCCTCATCATCAACAGTTCAACAGAATGTGGCACATAAACTGTAAGTGGATGTCCCATTACAATACTCTCACATCTTTCAATACTGACACCTGTTGCAGCAACGGATTTGAGACATCCGGGCAGCGCAGAAGCTACTGTATCTAAAATAGCTGAAAAATAGGCAACTGGTCTACGGACACCTCCATGGTTCTGAGTCAGAACTGACAATGCACAACCTTCTCTCTTGCAACAGAACAATGTAAATGCCTTGTTGTAATCAGGCATTCCCAAAGCTGGAGCGCGACACAGGGCTTCTCTAAGCCGTTGCAAAGGCTTCGCTTCAAAGGAGAAGTTGGGAATCCATTGGCGACAGTAACCAACCATTCCCAAAAACATTCTGACTTCTCTCTGAGTGGTGGGCACAGGCATGTTCATAATAGCCTCAATGCGATCTGGTGACACCTTTCTCCTGCCCTTCTCAATTCTGTGACCCAAATACTGTACTTCACTCAGACAGTAGTGCAATTTATTCGGGGACACCTTGTGTCCGTTCTCAGCCAAATGATTCAGTAAAGCAATGGTATCAATTCTGCAAGCACCTTCTGTTTCTGAGGCAACGAGCAAATCATCAATGTATTGCACCAGAACAGAGTTCTGCGGCAACACAAGACCTTCAAGATTCTTCTTCAGTATCTGATTAAAGATCGATGGACTCTCTGTATACCCCTGTGGGATACGACACCATGTTAACACATGGTTCTCCAGCCGGAAAGCAAAGAGAAATTGGCTTTCCTCATGGAGTGGGATCGAGAAGAATGCTTGGCACAGATCAATCACGCTAAACCACTCAGCTTCACATGGATTCGGTACCACCGGACAACATGGAACAACTATCGTGTTGACCTTTCGCAGGTCTTGTATGATCCTGAATTTCCCACTTGGTTTCTGTAGTCCCATGATAGGTGAATTACATGGGCTATCCATGATCTCTTTCAGAATTCCCTGCTTGATCATAGACTCGATAACAGGCTTGATCCCTTGCAATAGTCTCAGGTGACAAATTATACTGGGGTGTCCTAGGGAACTCTACATTCGGCTTGACCTGAATCTTCACTGGCTCTACACATGCTGATTTGCAACCTTAAAGGTCGCGTCATCATCTTTTGTCTGTACTTCAACTCCCTTTGGTGTACAATAGATGGTGCAATTCAACTTACACAACAGATCTCTTCCTAACAGGCAAACCGGACTCGAGTCACACACCACGAACTGGTGTCGATCTAGGAATGTTCCTATTCTCACAGGAATTGGCTCTGTCAATGGACTAGTCATTCTCTTATTTGCTACGCCAACAACTAGGATCGATTGTCCCGAGAGGGGTAGGTTGGGGACTACTGCTGATCTTACAGTAGACCGGGTAGCACCAGTGTCAACCAAAAAGGTGGTAGGGTGACCATCAGCATCTGCTTCTACAAATGGTCCCCTCTGGTCTACCTCCAAGACTGCTCCAAGTGTGCAGTATTCCTCCCCCCTCAGGCACCGTCATGCCAACAGGTCTGGACCAAACTCCTCACTCCCTTCGAACAAAGGCATCTGTTGATAAGTTCGGACTCCCTGCTGAACATTTTGAACCCTAGGTGGCAGAGGAACTTGCACCTGCGGACTACTAGTCCCCCCTTTCACCATCCTAGGTCTAGTCACTGTGGGAACTACTTCAGGTACAGGTACCTGGGTTATCTCTACTTCTTGCTGCACCTGATTTATTGGGCTCAAGGTACACTCGCGTTTCCAATGTCCAACCTGGTGACAAAGATGACACGCGGTGGTCTTTTTCAATGTCGGCACATACATCCCTGTTTTGGGATTAACTGACTTTGATCTTCCCTGATTCTGGGCATTCTGATTTCCACCTTGGTTATTTCTCTGCTTCCTTTCTAATGTCCCTCCACCAGACTGAGCTTGAACCGTTTGCATCTGGACAAGCATCAACTTATCCTTCAATTTCCTGTGCTTCGATTCTATCTCATCACTACAGTACCTGGCATACTGTAAGATCTCATCTACAGGCTTATTCTGCCAGCAAATCAGATGTTGCTGTATCATGAGACTAACTTCTGGTCTCAACCCCAACACAAACTTTGAAACAAACTGTCCCATGACTTTAGTCTCTAAGGCATCTAATCCACTGTACTGCTTGAAGGCCTGCAAGCGTCTTTCATAATACTCATGCACTGTTTCTTTTGGTTTTTGGACTGTCCGATCTATCTTAACCCAATCAATATCCTGAGGTGAGATTTTCGACTTTAGCCATGTAATCACTTGCTCAAACTTCTTCATGACTATCGGTGATGGACCATTCGAAACAGGGTCTCTTTCGGGCTCTGAAGTTGGCCATTCAACAGCAATTTTACATGCGGACCATAAATCACCTGGAACCACAATGTCAAACAGCGTATTCAAGTCAATCCACAACACCTTCGAGATCTTAACAAACCGATCAACCTGTTTATACCACTCGACAGACTTCTCCCGCAAGCGGGGGCAATCATTCGTAAATGCAGCCAAATCACCCCTACTCCAAGGCACATGCACGTACCCTCCATTCTGTACCTCTCATAAAGGGAAATTTCCTACATCCACCATCCCCCACCTGGAGGTGGCATCTCTCCTATCATCCTTTTAGAAATCTTCTTCTTAGACCACCTTCCTTCCCATTTGTCAAGCATGATCCATGCACGCATTGCTATAATCAAATCGTTGATATGGTACCTCAATCCCATGACCCTCTTCTCTTCCGATTCTTGGTCGCTATACTGCAACCTATGGCTTCCCTGCAATGACTTTGTTTTGGACAGATCCGCATCATACCTTTTGGCCAATTCTGACAATTTCTCATGCGCAGTTCTTGCCTTGCGAGTCACATCCTTCACTACAAAAAGTAACTCATCTTGTTGGTACATGAATACCCTTTCAAGGGGCAGATTTCCACTTATTATTTCGTCTACTTCCGCTTTCAACCTTACCACATCTAGCATCCTCCCTTTCATAGCTCCCTTCAGTATTTCTCAACAAGCTGCCCCATTCCGTTCATCGTACTCACATTCCTATTCTTGAGGTCTAATCCCTTCTGTCATGCTCCTAGAAACTGAATGATTTCCTAAATTGCCTTGTTCACTTTCTACAGTTCTCTCACTCTGATTCTGATTTCTCACCGGCAGTGCCCACATCCGCAAATCTGATCTTGACTCAACCAAAGACCTCGGTCTCACTGACCACGCATCCACCTGTCCCCTAGAGGAGTCTGCGGTGGCTGGCAGGGGCGTACTCCATTCTATAGGTTTTGGAGTCTGCTCCATCCCATTCACTGATCCATTTCCCTCCACCACACTCCTCGCTCCTACAGCTGACTGTACTAGACTCCCAACTCTCTCTTGATCTGGGTCGTAAACTAAGACAATGGGTCCAATGGTAACCGGTACCTTGAGAGCATCCGGTAACCTCACACCTCTCCCAACCTCTGCGTTTACTACGGGCTGATTTTTCGGGCCCTCCGTTCCTGTCGAGATTTTCCCTTCTACTCTCACCTCTGACCGAGTCTGTGATCCATTAGTCCCTTCTGCTTGAGCCGACTTCTCTTCATAAGAATCTGGATTGTATGGAGGTGGTCTCTCAGACAACAACCTCTCTACTAGACTGTCATCTGTGTCACTGTCATCATCATCCACACTCTTTGCCTTAGCGCTGTCTGTCTTTACCAGTAGCGGGTACAACCTATCTCCCTCTATCATTTCTACTCTCCACCTTTTCTCTTGTGCATCCCACCTCGCATCCTGGAATGCCTTAATTGACTTCTTCACCCTTTCTTGACTTCGATCTCTTTTCCTGTCATGCGCTGCTCTAATCCATGCATGCAACGCCTCAAACTGAGTTAGTCTCGGCAAAGGTCGTAACGAAGACATTACAGATTTCAACTGATACAACACTTCCAACCTGAAGGAGCCATATCGCGGGAAAGCCAATTCTCCTTCTCCCTGGGTCATTTTATGCCAATTTTCAAGCCAAATTATAGTATGCAATCCTACATTCCTTGCCATATAATACGCTGGAGTATCCTCGGGAGGGGCTTCTTCTCCCCCTCGAGTAACCACATGTTTATCACCTCTACATAATTCTCGGAAAACCTTAAAACATTTCATGATTAACACATTTTCGATCGCACACAATGTTTTCGTTCACTTCCTAATGTCAATCCACCAATAGCAGCGTGACTCACACCAACCAACCTATTGCAGCGCGACACCTTCTCACGTCACGCTTCCTCCGCTCGCAGCAGTTCCCCTCATTCACAATTCGCGTCTCACCCTTGCATTTGTCCCATTCACACGCTGAAGTAATTATCTGTCCATGAAACGACCGGACAATCACTTCTCTGACTGTCTCCGACAGTCTCTCAAAATTGTCGACCTCAACTGGCAACTGTCTGTCTGCGAAACGACCGGACAATCGCCTCAACTGATAGGTTTCAATCACTCAATGTTCCACATACAACAACCCACGACCAGCATCGGTTACTCACGCACTCACACATTCGCACCCCCTATCTCGGTCCGGGTAATCAATGACGTCTCACGATCCCCTTTCGGTGGTCAACAAAATTTAGTTTGGGTGTCTTCTACACCACAATCACTTAAGCTACTCGTCGAGCCTAAGATTTTCCCGGGCCGTGCGCGCTCACAGCCTGATCTCACAAGCACTCAAAACTCACTCCAACTCCGTAAGACATCACACATTCAAATCAACACCGCAATCTACAAGACATCTCACCATATTCATACTCACTCCTCCACGAACTGCTGCTATCCGCCGCACCGCTACTCTCCATCAATCTCCATCAGCCGCCGTCGTCCGCCTCTCACCATCCGATGGGTCACCCTCACTTGACTTCTGTGGGCCTCTAAAATCTCATATCTTGATCAAGATCTCCCCTCACTATCAGAGATAACCATCCTACTCTGCTACCAACTGATAGGACCGGATTCTTGCCTACCTGATTCTCTCCAAGAATCCACTCAGGTCTCCAGGATCTTTTTATCTGCTAAATAGTGTAGAGGGGAGAAAACCCAATTCTTAATTCATAATCCAATCTCATTTCAAAAGGACCACTGACTCCGAATCTAAAATTTGTAGGATTTTATTACAACCAGAAATAACTGCACATACAGACACCTCTCCACAAGGTGAAGAAGATAAATGGGCACTAGAAGAAACGCAAGTCTACGTAAGAGTCTCATACGACTCAGAACAAAAAGAATAACCAGCTCAAGGAGCATAAGAAATGCAATGGTTAAGCCAATGTCTACATTAGGAATCATTAGCCTAAAAAGAAAACCAGTTAGTCTATCCCTACTCTACTCTAAGGTGACGTCCCTACTTAACATTTCCCTCCCAGGCAACAGAGTAAAAAGGTGTCAGAAGTGAAGACTTCCTTAGAAGTACATTCACTTAGTCAGAGCTCGTTCTAAGATACTCCTTCTAGCGTCCCGTCTAAACCTCAACTGCTCAACCCTCGGGGCACTGTCCCTAATACAAAATCCCAAAAACATAGAACACGCCTTTCGGCACACCTCTTCAGCCAGGTCTTCTTCCAGTACTTTTCCAGCGAAACTTGTACTCCATCCAACGACGGTTAGCTTGACCTTGGGTCCCAGGCACCTTCTTCGCTGAAAGTATCATCCATAAATTCCAATGTACTCCCCTGTTGGCTTCTCGTAACCATCCTAACTCCTAAAACAAAGACCTAGTCCCTCTAAGGAGCTAAATGTCCTTGCACCTGCAACAGAAACATGCGAACAAAAAACTTTTCTCTTCTCTAAGATTTTCCATTCTCCTGAAACCCGAAGCCTTTACCAAGGGAAATCATTTTCGGCCTACAACGTTAGCTAACATAAGAAATGAACAGGCCTTTCTCTTTAACGTATATGCGATCAGGCCTTTACACTGTTAAACACCTTACTAAATCACACGTTAAGCATTAATTCATTATTCTTTTTATGCATGAATAAGCAACTGCACGTGCAACTTTAACATAACACACATTTAACTAACACTTTGCATTACATAAATCAAACATTATGCATTTACGAAAATACATTTGCAATGATCTACGACATTATTCTTCATGAGAAGCATGGTTAAATTTCTAATCACCTCTATGTTAAACGATTCTAGTAATACAATTTCTATGTCACACTTAAACTACTTCGGATAATATGTGGGTGCGGACTAACAGTGATTATGATGCACAACTACAAATCTCAGAATAACGTGACGCTCTATCACAGTTATTCAATTGAATGGTGCATTGTGTCCCCAGTGAACATGGAACCTATCAAAATTCGTGACAATTTTGTAACAAATGCATAAAACAGTTTCCAATATGGTTTTAAAGTCGACCCTCCAGAACAATGTATGGTAGGAGTGGTTCGATTTACTTTCGTCTAAAGGACCTTCTTCAGCTCGCACCGTGGGGCCTGGTGAAAGGCAGCATGCCAGGCAAGAGACACCACTCATGGGCATGACACACCGAGGCAAGAGTAATCACAGGCCCTGGTTCTTTGTGCCACGACTCTCACCTTCTTACTGGCACCATTCTCCTTGTCGCAAACTGTGCCAGTGACTCTCTTGCCCACAGCAGCTCTATGTCACTAGCGTGGTACATAGCAGTGTGTTGTGCCAGGCCACTGCTGCAGAGCACAGTGCTGATGCTTCCCTCCTTGGGCAGTGTGCTGAGATTGGCTGCAGGAGTATGCCGGATGCACAGCAGCCATCTTATGCCACCTTCAGAAAGGATGTGACCTGAATGAAACCTGGAGGTGCCTGGAGCATCTTAACAAAATGTTTGTGAATTTATCACCTTTATTACATATTCTCATTAGTTCATAGGATTGCAAAATGCTTTGTGGTAATGACATCATTTGTGTGCACTGTGCTACATGGACAAGTAATGTCCACAGAAGAGTCCAGGAATTAACAGAATGACGTTTGCCCTAGGGAATATCAAGGGTGGTGTAGTTAATGATCAATCTTCGATGAGGACAATCATCCATAAAGATGTGGTTAGCTCCAGACAGGAGGACAAAGGTTGATGCTGAAAGATGCGCTGGTAAGGCAATGTTTTGGCAGCTCAGTTGGATTCATTAAACTCTACAACGTTCATGTGCTGTACCCCAGGCACTGTTGAAAGCCTCAGTATTGACTCTACAATGTCAGGGTGGAGTCAGCTACCACAGCAAAGGATTATGGTTTGGAACACCTTTCTGGGAGATTTCTAATAGCAGTCTGGGGGAGTGTAGTGGGGAGGAATGGTGCATACAGGCAGGGAAGGGCATTTAGACTGAGAACAATAGCTACAAGCATGGCCAGAGACCACCGTTCTCATGCAATTATACCTATTTCCCTACAGTCACTGACTTTTTGAATTGCAAACATGGTGGGGCGAGACAGTGAGTTGGGGGTTTAATATAAGCTTCAAAACATGAAAATAGAAGCAGTGTGTGGTGAGTCTTCCATAAAGTATGTCTTTGTCTGTTGCAGATTGTTCTCTCAGTTGCTGACTGTTTTGAAATATCCACAGGTATGCATTTGTGTGTGCACAGCAATAGTGGGGTACTCTGTATAACGTAATAGCAAGGGAATAAATGCGAAGGGTAGAGGCTAAGTTTCAATCCTGGAAATAATAACAATAATCAAGAGTGAACCGGGGTATGCATCGGGGTATAGGCTAGAGGTTGGGTTTTTAGTGCAGTCAGGAAGAATGGCGCTCGGACTAGTATGCGTGGTGTCTTAAGCGAACCTGAGTAGGTATGGTGCTGCCAGGTCGGGGGAATTACCCAATAACCCCTGCGAGTGTGTGAATCGAAAGACCCACACTGAGAAATGAGCACAGTCCCGGGCACACGTAGTGGGGGTATAACAATGGTGTGGAAGTTTAGTGCGAATTATAATTGTATAGGTCGACACCAGTATAAAGTTGAAAAGTTATTTAATGAAGCAACGACTGGATTGTGAGGATAAGGAGTGCCAAGACATGTCCACCGTCAGACCAGCGCACCCACCCTGTTCTCTCCCTCGACTCTCATATTATACGGGACAACACACGCCCGCGGCCTTACCCACGCCCGCATCACCTTTCACCACGCAGCACGCACAGCATGCCTGTCACCTACGAGGAGCACCGCCTCCTCTACTTCATTCAAGTTTACCTCACAACCCGGCCGGGTTGGAATTATCACCTGCTTTTATGGGGCCTGCTCTCCTTAGCCTCACAAACGCCACACAGCCCTGAAGAGTCCCAGGACCACTCCTAGTGACGAAACACGTGTTGGCTGGTTGTTTGTTTCTAATCCAGTCGTTGCTTCATTAAATAACTTTTCAACTTTATACTGGTGTCGACCACTACAATTATAATTCGCTCGAGACTTCCACACCCTTGTTATACCCCCACTACGTGTGCCCGGGAATGTGCTCATGCATCGAGGTATGTTCAGCTGTTCCAAAACGTAATATGACCTGTGAGTTACTAGCAGGGTGCGGGGATAACAGCGCTACAAACTTTCCTGTGAGCCATGTTGTGTTGAAGGGACGTTTTTCGTTCTTTCAGGAAGGTAAGTGATGCGGTACCCCAAAGCTCAGCAGGTAAACAGAATACTAAATTCTTGAAGCACAACCTGGAAAGGATGGTCTTTGACCTTGTACTATAGTGACATTTCTACCTGAATCTCCTCGTTGCAATTCCCAGGCATGTTGACCCAGTCGTCCGATGCGTATTCCAGGGAGCTTTGGTGGACTACTTTACAGGTATGGCAGACAGTTTTACATGCCCTGTGCGCACCTATGGGAACACCAAAGAGCAGGATAAGAACAGGAGTGATATGTTATTGTATTCTTTCAAGTTGGAGCATTTGGGCTTCTGCATGGGATATTGCTTTTAGTGATGCCAGCTTTTTGAGCGGCTGCTAACAGTGTTTCTACAATCTCTTCTTTAAGGTTCCAAAGCATATACCAACTGTTAGGTTCAGCAGAGCAGTACTTTATTTATTTATTTATTTTAGGGGTTTTATATAGTGCGAACATGATCCATCTGGGTATTAGAGCGCTGTACAAATAGCAATCAAGTTAAACATAAAACAAGCAAAAAGGAACAAGCAATAAACAGATATAGGTGACAGATAGGAAATACTGTACAATTAGCAAACCAAGGTGAAACATATCAAATCAAAAAGGTACAAGCAACAAAGTATATATAATGTAAACAAAAGACTTAGGGGCATATTCTCAAGGATCTATCGCTGAGTTATCGACACTTCATCGCAGCCAAAGTCGCGTTAAATTTATCGCCCCATTCACAAGCTGGTGCAAACAGCCAATATCACCAGTTTACCTGCGATAGCAGCTGCAAAAAACATCGTCACAGATGAGCCCGGCAACTATCGCTAATAAGATGCAGAGTAGGCGTTCCCGAGCAAAAAGCCATGACAACACCACTCCGCAACATTCTCAACGACCAGCCAGATTGGCGATAAGATCTCAAAACATGCGAAAAAGCGCGTTAGCAGCAGGAAACTAACACCTGCTCTGACCTGATGCAAAGTTGGACGACAACCTGCACCATCAAAGGGAGCCCAGCCCAGAGCCACACCTGAAGAACAACAGATGCCATGGAGCCATGCATCCTGTATCCCCAAGAGTGCAACAACACCCACCACCCCCAGGACCCCACCCCCCCCCGGGGCCCCACTCCGGGCACCCCCCACCCACCCCTGGACAAAGGTATGTCACATCAACCTTACGAAATCATGAACAAAACAATGTGCCTGATGTCGCACAATTACATACATGTGTGGTCAGAAAAATGAGAATCATACATTCATCTTCGAATTTTTCAAATAATTTGTTTCATTCAGAATAAACACAAAACAACCATTTTGAAGAGTCATGGCGGGTCCTCTCAGGACAATCTGTAAGTCACAGCCTGCAAGACAAAATCCTAGATAAGAAGGTGTGTCATGCGCTCATCATAGGAGAGAAAGAGAGAGATTGTACAAGGAG
This sequence comes from Triturus cristatus, assembly GCF_964204655.1. NCBI lineage: Eukaryota > Metazoa > Chordata > Amphibia > Caudata > Salamandridae > Triturus > Triturus cristatus. The sequence goes on from NC_140585.1 coordinate 740,418,221, forward strand.
CGCAAGGTCAATCGATCTCTTGGCTCATACATGCCAACTGTTGTGTGTGTATCGCTATTGATGCACACTAAGTCAAAGTCCTGGCATCAATTGCACCGCGAAGGCCACATCACATTTCAAAAGTGCAAGCAGTAGTCAGACTAACATTAGGCATGAAAGCTCCTTTGTCTCAATACACAAAGCGGAAGGACATCTGAACTCCCGACCTTGGTCTTGAATGCAGCTGGCACTCCCTGCAAGAGATACCATACCAGATCTTAACGACTGCCACACCACGAACTGCGCGAATGAAAGACCCACTAGTCCACACCCCACACACACTTGTCCCTGCTTGAGGTACACCTGCAAGGGATGCCCTTGACACATAAGTAAAAAACAACCCATACGTCCAAACGTTGCACACAAATACGACTCATTGCTCCGAGCAGTGGCATACCATCCACATAACTGCCGCCTGTCAGAAGAGTGCCGGTGCTACGAGACCAACAAAGGCAATGGCTGGCAATCCCGGGCACATGCACAACCCCTGTCACGTGGAACTGTACTTTGCACGAATGCTGCATCTGTTGGCATCAGTGCCACTGGCAGTGTTGCGCATCAGTTTCCGTCTGAGTTTCCGTCTGGCGTACGTCACCTGCGTCCAGCCCTGGTTCCACTGTCGATCATGCACATTCGAGTGACCCATGGATGTCTGCCTATCCAACACAGCGGTAGCAGAACTGGATTATGACTTGTGTGTGCGCCCCCTGTTGGCCCACGAACAGGAGTGTAACCGTGATACCCGTGCATGGGATGCCTTGATATTTGGCGTATGTGCAGGCAGTTGGGCATGGGAGATTGCGCAACTCCCCCTGTGCAGTGACCACATCAAGGCACTCTCCTATTGGGCTGTGTTGCGGATCGGTGAAACGGCATGGATGGAGAACAGCTGCCCGGACCAGTTAATGTATTGGCTCGCCCTCGTGTTCCTTGAACTTGACAACGATGTACTCTTGGAACAGATTGCCCATGAAGCTGCGCTCGCATTCATGGACGAGTAATTACGTTCCTGCAGCCACAACTGATTGTCACCCACAGCACAGGTCCCCACACCTAGTAGCATCTTGGAGGAATGGTCACATATCCCACCACAACAGTAGACATGTCTGCCTTTGCCTGGACTCAGAATGCTTGTGCGTGGACCAACGCGTGTGTACACACACCTGTGCAAGGTGATGCAGTCCCATGGGCGGGGCTACACAGTGTCATTTGGCAATGTTCCAAAATCGGAGAAACTGCTGGGGGGAAGAGTACACACATGGCAATGTAGTACGACATGTGACCTTGAAGTACCCTTTCACCTGCTCACTGTCAGCAGAGCACACAGTCGGCGCAGTCCGGTGGTACAGCACTATGCAGATCCCATGGGCTGTGAGTTGTGTCCCCTGACACGGGTTAATGAGCAGATGCCATACATCCCATGACTCGTCCAGCAAGGCAAGGTGGGCTAAGAACGTTGACATCCATAATCATTTGTGTTCATTTTTGCCACCCCATTTCATGCACCTCGACATGTCCCTAAGCTGCCTGTATGTGTCTTAAACATTGGTCTGCATGTTGTGGCCCTTGCCTTGCCCTTACTGACATGCACATGGTAATAAAGTGTACGCAAATTCACTAGAGTACATCTGTGATGAGTGTTGATTATAATGACAAATCGTGTGCCTCCATGAGCATTATCCATACACAGGGAGGGATTGATTCACGCTTGTAAGTTGGGGTGAATCCCTACTGACAGCTCCACCTCTGTGAGCCAGACATTGTGGTTGGGATAGTTGCTGGCAGACCTGTGCTCTTACGTGTCTCCAGCAATGTGAGTATGGTGTCCAACTTCTTGCCATGTAGATCAAGGTTATCCATCCAAACAGATTGTGTCCACACAGATGTATACGAGTAGGTATGCGAAGGGACGTTCTGTTGTCACATGTGATGGGGGGCACCACTTCAGGACTGCTACCGAATTTGACATTTCTACACACAGCCCTATTTAATACATGGCCGTGGGGCTACGTTGGGGGTAACGAGATTGTTGTTCATGTGCAATAAGGCCACAGCTAGTTCCCACCTTCACAGTCATCTAATTGGCCATGTGGATCAGGGTCAAACATGCGCATTGATGACATTTAACAGGGTGTACCTTTTAGTGCAGTCAATGTGCAGGGAATGTCGGAGCTGGAGCAGTACATGGCCATTTCAAGCCCACATAACATGGTTGCCCAGTGGTGAGCCAACCAGAGTCCTTGGGGGCATGCAAAGTTAATCTGAAGAGGAAGAGTTCAGTCCGCAGCCGGATTGCTGTGTCATTGGTACAAGAACAGATATGGCAGGCCATATCGGGGTCCAGGTGAATGTCGCAGAGTGTTTCGGGGGACAGTGGGAGGTGTTGTTTCAGGGAATGATGCATTGGGCTGAACCAGGCAGAGACAGATCATGTGGTGGGGACGGATGCTACTACCTCCTTCCTCACACAGTCATTACCCTACACATCTTACTCCTCTGAGACGTCTTCTGTGTCCGGTGTGTCAGGCGTGTGTGGTGGTGTTATGGCTGCATCACTGTGTGCCACTGACACATCAGGGTGCAAAGGTGATAGGGCTGCATCACTGTGTGCCACTGACACATCAGGGTGCGAAGGTGATAGGGCTGCATCACTGTGTGCCAATATACATGTGAATATCAAGGACCCCCTGATAGTTGGGTCGACTGAGCAATATTCACTTCAGAACGAACCCCGGATTTACATATATCAGAGACTCAAGAATTCTAAAGATTTATTCTCTTTCTTAAAAAAATCGATACGAAGACTGCAACAACAGCGTTTGCTGTGTTCACATAATGATATATCTATGCTCACCTCCTACTAGAAGATTTTAATTAAACAAAGAAAATCCGATTGAGAAGTTCCTTCCTTCGGTTCCTTTATCAGCATCTACGCCTCTCAACCAAAAAGTGAGAATTTTCTCCAATATCGGGGGGTCTTCTACATTGTGTAAAGATTAAAACCTCACATATTTTTAAGACAAGTTTATTGGTGGCAACTCCTGACAAAGGCACTTACAGTGCCGAAATGCGCAGCAAAGGATTTATTTCTGCCACTCATTGTTTTTAAATTACAATACATTTTTGTAATATGGATTTATTTATGTTATAAAGTTGATGCATTTTTAACGAAATGTCAAAGTATTTGTTCTCTTGATTAAATATTATTGTTTTTATAAAGTCACCTCTTGAACTCATTTCTTGTACTATATATGTTGTGAATAATGATATGGTGCCTGGGAACTATACTCTCTATTGTGTCACTGTGTGCCAATGACACGTCAGGGGGCGGAGATGTTCCTGCAGCAGTCATCTGGTACAGACTCAGTGGCAGCAATGGCAAGATGAGGATCTGCAAGGCATGGAAGATCCCAGCTATATCTCGCTGGTGTTCACCCGTGGCGCTCATACTTCCAGGCTGCATCGGCTCCATGGTCTCCAATGTCCTCCACATCTGTGCCAACTCTGTGCTGTCATTGCTGGACCCTGTCTGGCTAGACAGTTCTTGTATCCGAGTAATAGCCCCAGCGAGGTCAGCCAAGGATTGTTGGTGAGCATGGTGCGGACAGTGGGTGTCCGTTAGGGACTGTAAGTGGTCCCTGATGGAACTCAGACACCCACGAATGGCATCGAGTTTGGCTGCCATGAGATCAAACCCCACCTGCAGCTGATCAGCCAGCTTCTCCAGGCACCCTAATACACGGCGTTGGAATTCCATGTGTTGGTCGTGGGGGTTCTGGGAGCCAGCCGTGGTGGTGTGTGCTTCCTGCTGTGTGGTATGTGCAGGGTGTGAGGTCACCCCGATGCAGCTGGGCTGCCCTGCTTCTGGGGGTGGGGTGGGCAGGCTGTCCATCAGCCGTTGGATGGTGTCTGGGCAAATGTGCAGGGTGTCCTCTTCATCATCACTGTAGAGATGTGTGGTCTGCTCTGCAGGAGGTGTTGATTGTCCCTCTGCAATGTAAAGGGGTGATGCAGGTTGACAGTGTGTTCCATGTATGTTGACTCATTGTAGATCTTTACAGTCAGACTGCATGACAATGTACATTGTGACTGTTTTGGTGAATCTGGCTATTTGATGTGAGACAGTGGACATTTTGACTACATGATGGATGTGTGGTTGTACTCGTACATTATCATCTCACAGTGTCAAGCAATGCCAGATGTGATTGTCCAGTTTCTACGCACGAGTGGCACCAGTTGTGTCCTCTGTCCTGCGGTGTAAGGGTTGCACTTTGTACCACATTGTCGTCAATGTTGATGTACTGTGATTGCTATGTGTGTGTGCTGCATTGTTGGCGAGTCACCCCTGCAGCTCTGATTTGGCGGACCCTTATCCCTTTGAGTCGGTGTGCCTTTGACTTGTGTGCTTTTCGGATGCTGGGATGTTTGCGACTTGGGTCAATTGTGCTCCTGGACACATTTTTACTCTTGTGCATTGTTTGTCTGCAGATGTGTTTTTGACGTCATGGGTTGTAGGTGCACGTGGATGTATCAGGGTGTGACCTGCTCGTTTATGGATGTGGTCCACACTAAACCACCTCAATGTCGTCTTGTGCACCATGTCATGTATTGTGACTGCAGCCATGCTATCTGTCATGCAGTGTCACTTGCATTGTCAGTGTGGCTCACAGAGCCGCTTCTTTTCTGGATTCAGCACATGTGCATGGGTAGGTTGTGGCATTGGTGATATGGAGGGGGGTCCATTTGTGCACATTGTGGACGGGGGCCTACTTGGTGTTTCTATGTGTGCTGCAGTGTGCCAAGGGTATCAGGGACATGTTCCACACTCATTGTGGGTGTGCAGTGTGCTGCACATGATTGTGCATGTGTGCCATTGTGCCCATCTCCCTCCGTCCCCACAATCACTGGCCATTACTCACCCTGTTGCTGTTGGGTCAGGTCATATCAAACTGTGTCCAGAACCCCAACTCCTTGCACCGTCTCCACACTGATGACTGTGGCCACCATTTCCTCCAGCTCATCCAGCTCCTCCTGTGACGCAGGACTCCCACCTCTAGTCGCCTTTGCGGCCTTACTGTTGGCAGCGGGTTTCTCCTTGGTTTGGCTGTGTTCTTTATGCCAGCGCCTCTTGACCTCCTCCATTGACCTCCTCGACAATCTGACTGCATTCACGTTGGTGACGATGGACTGCCATTTTTCCGTTTGTGTTGCCAATGACGCAGTGGAGGTGACGATCAGTTGTTGGTAGTGTTCTATCACCTCTGTGACGATGATCCGATCTTCCTGCAGCCTGAACCCCGTCTTCCTCTTCCTTTTCTCCTTGCCCTTTCCCAAACACGGGTTTCCTGGCTGGTTCTCCATGGGGCTGTGGGGTTCGGTTTGTCATCTGCACTCAGTCCAGGTGCATCCATGGTGCTACCCAGTTTGATTTGGTTTTGTTGTGTTCTTTTTTTTGCTTTTATAGTGCATTTTCCCACATGACGCGTGGGAATTGCAGGCCTGTCGCTGGTTGTCGCTGATTTTGTATCGCGATTTGGGGCATCGCAGGTTTTTTCGCGTTCGTGTTTCGCATTTTTTCGGCGTTGCGTTAATTTTTAGGCGTTCATGTGGTGCGTTATTCTGCTACTATCGCATGGTACCGCCAGGTTGGAAATACAACGTTAACACAGTGTTATTTTGTCGTGAAAGACTGCGATGTGTAGAGTTGCGTTAAGCTAATTTTGCGATGATTAACACACGTTCTGGAGAATATGCCCCACACTACTTTCCGGATCCAGAAATGTATACAGGAAAAACAGTGAAGCTGAGTGATTTCAGGTATATTGTTAAAGGTATCTATTCAGCAACAGCAGTTTTAATTATTTTTTGAAGGGTGTAGTTGAGGTGTTAGATCTTGTGTTCCATATTCTTGGGGCAAGACCAGAAAAGGAGAGGTTATAAGTTTTCTTTTTGTTGAACTTCTGTGGCTTCAACAATAGTTAGTACTTCTTAGGGAATGATTCCATATGAACCTTCTCAGGAAATGCAGCTGGAACTAGGCTTCTGTATCGGATTCTTAGTCTACCACTGAACGCATGCTTGCCGCTCAGCAGGACATGGTGCGGTTCTGTGCCGACACCTATTGCTGGTATCAAGCTCACAGCTGTACGAGCTGACATTTAGTCTCATTCTAGGAACTAGCAGGGGACAAAGAGAGAAGTGTCCACTTTGTTTTTAGGCTTTAGTTTTACCTTGAAGTTATTTATCAACATCTGTTTCTGGATTTTGCTTCAGATTGTAGACAATGTGTAGGGCATTTTGTTCTGCTGATACCTAGAGGTATTGTTGGATGCTGCACGAGTAATAATGTCTGTCAGCGTCTGTGCCAAAAATTGAGAGAGATAGTGGGCATGCATGTTCTGTCTACTGAGATGTGTCCCATGTTGCAGCCCGGTGTGAAATCTACTTGTCAGGCTTCTAACTCTCCACTTTTCTGTGGTGCATGTGCTGCATGGTGTAGCGCCACCTTTCTATGTTTACTTTCACAGAGATTAAAGACCAACAGTTAGGAAGAGGTTGATGTGATTCTGTGAGTCTGTTGCTAGTTTGTTTACCAGCGAGGCAAGTTGTCCCGCTCTGAGTCACTTTCTGAAGATACCCAAATCCAGAAATGAATTTCAAAATGTATAACAAGCTAGGTGATAATATATGTAATGTCTCCTGTGAGGCTGATCTTGGGCCTCCGTTATAAATGTGGTTTCAGATAACTCAATGTTTTCTGAAATGATTCTAATGACAGTGGTTTGAAATTGTTGCAGGTTGGTTTGGATTTTCTCTCTGGTACTTTGTAACACTGCTTGAGTGGGTGGAGGGGAGACGCTCTCTCTGGTACCTTCGTATCGATGCTTGAGTGTGGAAAAGAATGTCTGTTCGGATTTTCTGTGGTGCATGTGCTGCATAGCGTAGCACCGACTTTCTATGTTAACTTCCACAGGGATTACAGACCTGCAATTGGGCCAGAGGTTGAGGTGATTCTCTGAGTCTGTTGGTTAGTTTACCAGTGAGGCAAGATGTCCAGTTCTGAGTCACTTTCTAAAGATACCCAAATCAAGCAATGCATTCCAACATTTTAATCAGAACAAGGTGATAGTCTGTGCTTTAAATGTACGGCAGGGAGTATAGGCCCATTTTTATTTTAAGAGGGGGAGCCTTAATTGACAGATGATCACTTGCTTGTTAAATATGATAAACATGTTTTTTGACCTATGTTTTTGGGGTTCTGAATAGGCTCAAAGTTGTCAAATGTGAAATGGAAGGTGACCCGGATGTGGTTTAACTATTCAATTCTTATAAACCTTTTGGTTTGGTTGCTTCTGTGCTTGGAAATGTTTACATCCACCAGACCCATATGTCATCTCTTAGTTTGGTGCAGTGCTGTGTCAGATCGTTCCCTTTCATGAAGGTCACGGAGGTGAAATCGACTGGATCTTGGTGTAGCCATAAAGTGTAAGTACACAATATGGTAACTGTTTGTGTGTGAGGTGGGTCTGTGCCTAGTTCCTCTAAAAGATGATAAATGATGCTTGGGCCGGTGGACTTGGGTCAAGATATTTGCACTTCAGCCCTTCAGCTGATGGGAATCTCTGGGGACTTGTTTGTTTGCATTTGACTCGTCTTTATTCTGGCATGCACTCCCGCACCTGTCTTTTCTCCTTGTTTGACCAGGTCACACGAAGGCTTTCACAAAAGCCCAGTTTTGCCAGAGGATCCTAAAAGCAAATGAGAAGTCAGATTGAAAATCATCCTAGACCTTGTAAGTTTTCTGAATGTTAGGAAAGATGTTTCTGACCTTTGGAGAAGGGATGTAAAAGAAAATAGCACACGTGGCACTTTAGACTTTTTTAAGGAAACGCTGTGTGCTTTTCCCGAATGCCCTGATGCTGCACAGTGTTATCTCAGGCAAAAACGGAGAAGCTCGCCCCGTTTGGAGTTTCCTGTAACCGAAAGCCTATCTCACCTTTGAGGACTATCAGGGACTATCAATAAATCATTCAGATAGAATGTAAGTGGGTCTGCTCTCATTAAAGTTCACCACTCACAAACATGCAAATGGTGATTCTGTCCAAAAAGTGTCTGGACCTTTTCTGATGAGTAAACGGAAGCCCAAATCCTCTTTCGCAGACACTGTGTTCTTAATTGGCACACAACTCGTTTCAAGGAGATAGTGTAATCTGTAACCAGATTGCGCTATTTTAAAGCAGCATTGTGTCGGATGCGCGAACCGGTCTCGCAGCTGCCACGTGCACGGCGCCACGGGTGCGCGTGAGGGAGGACGCACGCTACCACATTGTGCGGCAAGGCAGCTCGTGACTGGGCTCCCCCTCCCGCCCTTACAAATCCTCCAGAGGTATAGGCTGCGCTCATGGGATTTTTGTGTTTTTTACTTTAATGCATTTTTATATAGCGCGGACTTCACCCGAAGGTGTCAGAGCACTGTACAATAGAATGATTGGGTACAATAACAGCTTTAGGAGATGTTGGTATTGCTTCAAGGGAGATATTCTGTTAAAGGGACCACCTGATCTCCATATGTGACTTAGTGTTACTGGTGCTTTTTCCCCATTCCTTTGTTGAAAGGTCACGCATCTTTGACACAACTCTTCTGCAAGCATCCTAAACTTGGGATTGAAACAACTCTGTCAGAACCGCCTTTGCGGTGCATCTCTTTCTATGTGTGTAGCACCAGAGTAGTGTCATGCCATGGGAAATAGTATATTGTCTGGTAACACTGGTCACCCACTGGCTGACATATTTCATATGCGTTTTTCCCACACCCTGCTCAGATCCAACTCCACTGCTCTATCTCTGAAACATTTTCCAGCAGTTCCTTTAACTCTTCCCAAGTATCAGCTACTGCCAACAAAATTGATAAAGCAGTGTCTTCTTCCGACTCATTTGTAAAAGTCCCATTAAATATGGAGGCCATAAGTGTACAATATCGTGGACTTCGTCAGTGTACCTGTTTCCCACGTTGACATATCCATTGCCACTCCTATGAGATGCACATTTAACCACTGCCAATTTGATTGGCAACTGAATTGCATTCAACTGTTTTCTTACATATGCCACGTTTCTAACTGGGGTTCTAGAAGATGTCATGAAACCTCTCTAGGATCACAATTGTCAAAAATCATGGATGACACCAAAGCCATACTGACGTGAAGGGAGGAGACAGTGTGGTGCGAGCGAGTGGTTCATTTGGGTTGCACTAGCCGCCTGCTTCTGCTCCCACACCAGAGGGCCCTGTGAACCGCTAACCGTGACCCGCGACCGTTGACAGCTATCGGTGATTGCTCAGTTCCAGCGGGTCGCAGGAACTGTGTTTTTGTGCGGTGAGGAATTGCGTGACAAGTGCGTCCTCCGTTAGGTGGTGGTTGCAGAGTGTGAGACTCAGTGGTCCGCGGAGGAGGCCCGACTAGGATCGGGTGCGGCCTGCGAACGCGCTGCACAGTCCCCACTTGTCAGCCTGCTCATTACGGAGCAACCAAAGCACCAAAGCACCCTGAAGAAAAGGAGAAAAGGTGAGCAGGGTAAGAAGCTTCTCAGCCAATTTCGAGACCTAACTCCTAATTCCAGAGGTCACCCTGCCTGCCGGACGGCCCAGGACGTTACTATTAGAGGGGGGCAGCAGACTGCAGCAGACTGCAACCAACGGAGGCTTGGAGGTTTGGTGTTTGGCCCGGTCCCGTGGCTACTTCTCCCCGTTTGGGTGATCTCTCTGGCACGGGACAGCTGTCCTTGAAGGCACTATCAGCGCCATTTGGAGCAGGTGAATACGGTAGATGACTGCACCACGGCACTCTGAGAGTTTGGTGCATATTCAGTCATCCATTATCCGTCTTCAAGCGTCACTGGGCTCCACTGTGGGCTCTACCGGTTCCACCGACCATCAACCAACGACCAATGTTGTAGAACCATGATAAGTATGGAGTAAGTGACTCTTCGGGATTGCTGCAAAGAAGACCAGTTCCAGGAGACTAATAGAAAGAAGGACCAGGAACAGGAGGGCCAAGACCAGAGAGATTAGATCAAGGAGAACCAAGGGGCCAGGAGTGAAGTGACAAGGACCGTTAAGAATCTCTGTACACTAGACTTGCTCCCTTCCTCTGGCTGGCTGGCTCCTCCCTCATGTGGCCTCACATAATGTAATGCTCGCCCCCTCTGTTGAAGCTGTAGTGGCAGGAAAGGCACCGCTCTGGCACAGAGAGATTCTTCTCACAGATTTGGCTTGGAGCTAGTCAGACGCTGAGAAACGGTGAAACGGGGTATGTCTCAGCTCAGAGATAAGGCTAGATCATTGGATCATTGGCCAGCATAGAGAGAAGCAGACACAATTAGAGGCAGCCAGCTGCACAATAATTAGGTGGAGCCGTAGCCCTGCTTGGATGAGGGACTTGTTGCTTTATTGGGTCATTATTGGACCCAACATTAGTGTATTGGTGCCATATTGGGTCAATCTCGTACATAAACGGAGGCGGGCGCCCACTGCCTTGTGGCTTCCGTTACCATGGGGAGCCAGGGTGAGGAATGCGTGTGTCAGAACAAGGGGCTGGGGCAGTGGAAATGCAAACCTGCTACTGGACCCACTGACTTTGTGGTACATGTTGTAAACTGGTCCCTACAACTGAGAACTACGGTGGCTCTGGGTATGGGTCAGAGAGGCTGTGGTGTAAATCAGATCAGCAGGATTTGAAATTAGGACTACCCGCTCTTTCCATATTTTTCAGCCAGACGAGTGCTGTGCAGAGTTACAAAATTGTGGGAGGTAGAGGCGGCGGTCAGTGATAGCCAGCGGCAAATAAAACTGGTGGGACGAATATTTAACCCATTGACAGGTGCTGATAAAAAAAACAGCAGTGCCCTTAGGCTCAACGCCAAAGTTCTCAATCGTGGTCTGTTTTAAACAGTGTTTATAACGGTGCCGAGATTGAGAGCTCTGGAATTGAAGCTGAAGGCACTGTGAGTTTCTCACAGTGCCTGTCAGTGAGATAAATCAACTTAAAATTTAAAAAAATGATTTACTTACCCACTGCCTCATGCTTTGTGCTCCTCTTCATCTTGGAAGTCAGTAGCTCCAGCACAGTCTCCCAGAGCCTCAGCCAACTCCCTTCTACAAATCCAGACGCTACTCTCATGCTCCTCAGGCAACATGAGAGAAGCATCAGGATTGGCTGAAGTGAACTGGTTTGGTGCTCCTTCAGGCACTGGAGGTCTTTGCTTACTCTCCACCCAACTGTATAAGACAGCTCAGGTTGGAGTGTTTAAAGTGCCCATGCCGCAAGACAGCCAGCCAAAGTGTCATGCACACTTTAAACTAAAGTGCACACTGTTCCTCCCAGCTGTTAAACCCCCCCTCAGGCTTAGCTTCTGCCAGCATGCAAAATAAAATAGTAATACATTTGTTTTATTACTATTTTATTATTTGTGTTTCCTGCACTCACAGAGGAGGGGCGATGCTCCTTTGCCCTCACCGACGCACTGCTGCTGGCGGCGGCTAAGGCACTTAGGGAGGAAGTGTAATTAACTTTGGGAACAGTTGACAAGGGTAATTTTTATATAAGCGGAGGAGGCCGAGTGCAAGCATAAGATGCTTGGAGTAAGTGCTTTTTGGGAAAAGTACAGTCTTGATAAAATCTGGCTAAGTCTCAGCCCTACATTTACGTGAACTACACGTGTGCGGTTCATACCATGCCAGTGTATAGGGAAAAATGTCAGAGGGCTAGAGGTCCACGGTTAGGGAAGGGCAAGAGGTAATCCATCAAGCCCAAGGAAGAACCGTCTCTAAACATGTCAGGATAAGTCTGGCACAAAGTACGGATGTTGGGGAATGGATCAATGTTTCTTATTAAGGAACCTTTGATGATGACTTTTTTTAATTGAATACTAATACGGACAACTTTTTATGGATTCCTGTCTCATTTATCAAAATGATATAGCTATTACTCTCACAAATCAAAAAGTGCAACGTGGATTTCCCGACCTCAATATACTTTTAAAAGATCCTTAGTTATTTAGTTCAATTAGAGAATTTCCGGTACGATTGAGAAAACATTTGACCTCATATACGGATTTACTATCTTAAGCCTTGAGAAAGTCGTTCTTACAACGAAACACGTGTCGGTTGTGGATGTTCTACAACGACGTGCCAACTTGTACAAAACAAATATATGCTGCCTATTTTTCTTGTCATTTGGATTGTAGTATGCTATGCTGTACTTGGGAAATTAAAATACAACCCTGACCTGAGTTGGTCAGAGAGTACTTATATTGGTGCTGTGCTCTGTTGTTTGATGTTTTAGATTGTATGTGCTTAGAGGATTTGCATCCTCTCTGCACAGGGTGATACTGTAGATGGCACAGTGTTTAACATTGATCACGCCATAAGACAACATAGATAAAACGTGTGCAATACGTCAACAGAGGTGCTGACTGTTCTCGTAGCTACCACTGCCATCATATTAATATTGCACGCCCAAGGAAGTAGAAAGATTAGAGGTGCCAAACACGTGAAGGAAAAGAGTTGAGTATGATCTTCACAGAGGTTAGAACTCTTCAAGAGGTTAACAGAAACTTATCCACACAATCTGTTAGCCAAGTTTTAGAAAGTTAGCAATTTCTTACTTTAACCATTCTGTGCCTCTGCCTGTCCCTAGAATATATGTACACACAAAGGGAGCTGAGGTGTACCCTGCATATCCTGATGGCCGATCACCAGGCTGATGGGTCTTCCTGAGTTAGAGTGGTGGGAGGAGTTGACACTTGCACCTGAATAGGTTTGTGCTTGTCCCCACACAAAGAGCTGCATACCCTCCTGTAGTGTGTCTGGAGCCAGGGCCAGGAAGGGCAGGGTCTTTTGCACTACAAAAACCTTTCTTTGAGTTCTCCCTATTTCACAGACAATAATGGGTATAGGTACTGGACCTCCGACACCATATGCTCAGAACACTTCTGGACTGAGGACATTCTGCCAGGAAGAAGATTTGTTGTGCTGCCAGGAAGGACTGCCACTTTGCTGCCTGCTTTGCTGTGATGACTTGCTGCCAGCACCTGGGCTCCTGTGCTTTGAGTTCTGACCTCACAAGTGCTGTCAAAACCAGTCCTGGGCCCTTGGAGGTGGTTTTAGTGCTACAACTAAGAAATCGGTACATTGATCCAAAGTGTCAGTTTAGAACCAGCACATCCCTGCAAAACTGCTGCATCGTTGCTGCATGCACTGAAGCCATGGACACAGCTCACTGAGTGCGAGATGCAATGACCTTGACTTTCAACTAGGCCTGGGCGTAGTTCGCGAAGTAGCACTTCGCGAAGCTACGCAAAGTGAAGTTCGCACTACGCGAGCTACGCGTAGCACTTCGCGAACTGCGTAGTACCTTGTTCGCACTGTGCCAGATGTCGTTTTCAATGATTGCACAGTGCGGACAAGCAACCGGCACTGTGCAATTATTGAAAATGGCATCTTGCACAGTGCGAGCTGTAGTTTTCTGCTGCTCGAGTAGATTTTTACTCGAGCTTCAGCTTTCTCAACGCGAACTGGTAGTTTCTCATCGCGAGCGGTCGCGAGCATACGCGACCACTCGCAATGAGAAACCTGACCTCCTCGCGTTGGGAATCTCGCCGGGAGGTTTATTTTCCATGCTCGCGATCGCCAACTTGAAGTTGCTGATCGCAAACAAGGAAAAAGTCTCGCCGGGATGTCATTTTGCTTGCTCGCGGTCGCCAACTTGACGTTGAGGACCGCGAGCAAGCAAAAAATGACCGCAGCACTACGCAACACTACGCTACGCGTGTTCGCACTGTTCTACGTGCAGTTCGCGTAGTGCGAAGTAGCGCAAACTTCGCAAACTACGCGAGCGTAGCGTAGTGCTTTGCCCAGGCTTACTTTCAACACAGCCCCGACTTTGCTGCAGCTCCTCCAAAGAACCGCCACTGCGTGAGTCTTGAGCATCACCTCACTGAAGTCTGTGGCACACTGCTCCGACCTCGACACAGCCCGGGCCCTGCTTGGCTTTCTACTCATGCATCACCTTCAGCCAAGTGATTCGACTTCAATGCATCGCGCTGTTAACATCGACACTTCCTTGACACTGCGTTGCCTTCAGGAACCGAGGCCTTGCACCTGCATCCGACACATCACCTCCTCTGCACAATGCATCATCCCTGGATGTTAAAAGCTTCAATGACCTTGCACCTTCTTAAGGAACAGACACATCTGCATCCGCGACTCCTCACCTCATCTGAGCCATGCATCATCTTTGATTTCTGATTAATCCAAGGTACGGTAAGGGTGTCTGCATGACCCCTGTATCCGGCCCATGCTCCATCAAGGTCAGACTGAATATTTGGGTTCGTCCCAGTGATGCGAGACCAAATAGCCCAGTTGGAGCTATTGACTTCTAAGCACTGCCTTTTGAATTAATGTTTAAAACTTCATATCTTGAACTGTGTATGGTTGATTTTTGTAGTTTTGGTCTAGACTTACTGAGATAAATATTGGCTATTTTTCTAAACTGGTGTGGAGTACTTTTGTGGTGTTTACACTGTGTTACTGTATGTGTGTGTGCACAAATACTTTACACATTGCATCTCTACTCTGTGCCAAGCTACCAGAGGGTGAGCTCAGGTAAACATTTAGTGTGTACCACACTCAAACCTGACTAGAGTGTTGGTCCCTACTTGGACAGGGTGCATACCTCTCCCAACTAGAGACCTCATTCGAACAGGCCTGATTTAGAGGATTGGGGGATGAAGTTAACTACTTCAGGATGGTGGAGGGCGATCCCTCCACCATCCTGATGGGATCTACGCCCATCAAATCTTGGGGCTCATCCTGGTGTAAACCGGGACTGTCTGCCATGCATGCGGCGGTCCCGCACACATGATCAGGATGCGACCGCCACCGTGGCGGTCGGATCCTGCATCTCAACATTGCGGCAGTTGCTGCTGACAGTAGCACCCGCGGCAATGCGAAAATGCCATATTGTGCATTTCATAGCACTACATGGCAGGCACCACACGGTGCCTGCCAAGTAGTGCTGTGAAATATAGGGGGGTACCATTGGTACCCCCCAAGTGCACTCTTGCCTCCCCCAGCACAAGGGGATGGCAACAGGCCCCCATCCCAATCCCCGCCAGCCTTTCCATGGCGATTCCACCACCATGGAAAGGCTGTCTCCAGCCTTCATCGTAATTTGGCGGGCGGTGCCTGCTAGGCACCGCCGCCATTTTACTGGTGAAGACTGCTCCGCCAGGCAATCTGAAGGATTGCCTGTGGCGGTTCCGGTGCGGACGTTCTTTGCGCCCACCATGTTCACGGTGAGATTCCCCCCACCATCCTAGTTTGGCGGGGGAAACTCAAGGCATTCAGAAGGACCACCACCGAATGGCTGACGGTGGCGGTCCTTCCTCCATCCTAATGAGCCCCTAAGAGTTGCCCGCCGGCATTGTGGACAAGTCTCTAAATTGACATGAACTGCTGTCATGGAGGTTCCTGTCTATGCAGGAAACATATAATGAACATTATGATCGGGCATGATGGGCAGCTGGACGGCAAACTTTTCAAATGTTTTTTGTTTTTTAAAAACAAACTTCCAAAGCTGGAGTTTGTTTCTGCAAAACAAAAATGATTGACCTAACACAGTTTTCAAGCAGGGTGTCGGGGTCATTGAATTTTTTCCTGTCCTGTACAGCAGGGTTTTACCTTTAATAAGGTGTGTGGTAAATTTTAATTACCTAGACTTAATTTATGCGGTAAAATTCAATAAGAATAACTCAGTAAAAATAAGAGGCAGAATCCGTGGTATTTGAGGTTTTAAAATGGGTTTATTCCTTACAAAGGAATTGGTTCGAACCAGGCAATCGGATTCCGTCACCACGAAGGTTCGGGAAGGGATAGAGCAATAGTTTATTGACAGGTTGTCATATATATAGTCAATGCATTACAGTAAAGACATATGCAGAAGGCGTAACAGCTGAGAAGAGAGATAAGAATACACATACGTAATGAAAAAAGGCGTTACAATAGGCGTGCATAAGGGCGTGTACTAGAAACGTCATTCTGAGGATGTCACAGGTGGGTGGATCCATAAGAGAATCCTGCAAAGTCAGCAGAAATATATGGCAGAGGTGCGCGCACAGTAGCATGACGTGTGATTGACGTGTAACTGGAGGGTGAAGGGGACTTGACATTTAGCCCTACATGAGGAGACAGAAGTCTGGGATGTCAGAACAACCTAATCCCAAATCGTATCTAATATCTTGTGTTTAAGGAACTGTATTATCTGGAAGGAAAGGTCTCTCAGGCAGAGGCTATCCTGTACTGACTACTAGTGCGTGTATAAGTGTCTACGTGTCTACATGAGATGCGAGGGGGCATGGGCCTACCATGGCAACAGAAGCTATGAGTTACTTGCACGGAGACAGTAAGGCCGGGCCCTTTGCTCTGTAGCTGGAAGGATGTTTACCTAAACTACTAGACAGGAATGTATTTCTCGAGGAGCGGAGCAGATAACTTGAAGGCTGAATACAGTCTTGGCAGGCAACAGGCCGGGCCAGGCACCGTTAGCCGCGCAGGAAGTAAGACAAAGGTCATGGATACAGATGCAGGTCCAGGCTGGAGCATTCAGAGGCAGAAAGCAGGAAAAGCTCGATGGCAGAATTCAGGGCCTAACTTGCCAAAGCTGAAAAACGTGAAAAGTATACCATATAAAGACGGTGGCAAGGCATACTTAGGAACGGAATATCCGACCCATTCATGGTGGATCTGAAAGAGGACATGTTAACGTTGGACGCATATGTATTTGCGTCTTCATAGCTTGAAGTGGAGGGAACATACATGTACTTGTAGCATGTACATGGAGCCGTTGGGGTCTAAGATAGGGGACACAATTAATCATAAAAATTCATATTTCCTCATTCCCTCCTTGTCCCCTACGGACCCTTCATGAGATATCGATCCTCAGGAATCCATCAATCTGTTCATGTAACATCATTTGCTCTTCTTTCTTCTTCCGGGATTTTGAATGAGAACTTGAACGTGGAATACATGATGTGGCACACAGGCCGCAAATCGCTGGTCCACATTGTAGACACAGGCAGCAACTGAATACAATGAGAAGGCCAATACCTAGGAAGGATAGGACTTTCCATCCCCAGGCTGACAACACACTCCAGAACCAACCGGACCACGTCCAGGTGCCTGGATTCTGGTGTATCTGACTTGCAATCTTATGAAGACGAGTTATGGCTTTATATACGGATGGCGCGTTTTCTGGAATGAAAACACAGCAACTTGATCCGATGACTCTACAGGCTCCGCCCCTATCGGCCAGGATGACGTCAAGGACAAGACGATTTTGGAGAACAACAATCCGCATCGCAGACTGCTCCTCTGTTAAGTTGCCTAGGGCAGAGGTAGTTTCATTCACTACTGCTTCAAGGGTTCTGGTTAATCTGCGTATCAGTTTACTATTAGAGACAACACCTATGTAGGGAAAAAGACCCTTATTGAAGTCTGTGTATTGAATCTAAAGAATTAATCAAACTAAACCATGCGCCACAGGAACCATTGTGTGTGAATGGATACGGAAAGAGGGGCAGAACTCCCCTGTATTTCTGGTAGGGAGGGAGTCGGCCACATATCCAACAATTTGTAGCGTTGTTGGCCTGATGGGAGTGATGTAACATACTAATGAATGTGTTGTTGCGCAGCGCAAGTCTGTAGGGCAACTCATGTGGAGGTAATTCGCTAAAAGAATGTTCGGCAGTAACATTGAAAGCAGAGTGAGTATGCTTGAAAATAGGATAGTATATGTGCAATAGTATACTTGCAGCAATAATCAGAAGATTTAGAAAAAACATAATCAACAATGTCACGATACAGTGACTATGAAGTGATTTACAATATGCACGTTTCTTGAGCTGTTTCTGTCTATCTCTCTCTCGATTTCGGTCTAGAGGATACATGTCAGAGACTAATTTAACCGATTCACCTAGGAGTGGACTTAAACAATCAAATTGTCTGACTTGCTAGACCTTAGTTTCAGTTTATATTCTTGGGAAGCAGTTTTCTCGACCAGGGGGAGTTTTGAGTCAGTCTGTGGAGGAGGGCAGGGCTGAGAGTTCAAATCAGAAGGTAGTCCGTGAAATTTCTTGATGTGGCTCGAGTGTAGCCAACCCTTGCGACCCTCAATCTTCACTGCTGTCCTCGTGGTCAGAAGTACTAATTTCGGCGTTTGCCAGCGAGGCTCCAGCGGGCTCCTCCTGTCGAAATTTCTTATAAAAACAAAATCTCCGGGAACCACTTCATGGGGCTTCACCTCGGTATTGTCGGGAAAGGCTGCAGCTACCTGTGAACGGCAAGATTGTAGTGCAGACATCAAGGAAGCAAGGTAATCTGTCAGCATATTACAATCAACATCAGTGATTTTACGAGGTATAGGCGTCCCCCACATATTTGGTGGCCTACCGAAGACCACCTCGTACGGGGATAGCCCTGTTCGAGAATGTGCTATCATTCTCATGTAAAAGAGTGCAACTGGTAAAGCTACTATCCAGTCGACGCCTTTCTCTCTACAGATTTTAGAAAGTCGAATTTTCAGAGTCTGGTTGTGACGTTCCACGAGACCTGCTGCCTCGGGATGCCGGACACAGTGGAATTTCCATTGATAGCCTAACAGGAGTGAAATGTGTTTCATTAGCTCGGATTAGAACGGTTGGCGATTATCTGAGTACACGATACGGGGCAAACCATACCGTGGGAAGAATTCACGAACCAGCTGCTTGGCAGTGGTCGGGGCAGTGTAATCTGAGACTGGATATGCTTCTGTCCAACGGGAAAGTGCGCATACAACTACGAGGACATATTTGAATCCTCGACAACGTTCCATCTGGATATAATCCATCTGGAGGACTTCAAAAGGGTGATCAGGAGGTTGAAATCCACCTTGTTCTACAGGAACGCCTTTACCTGGGTTGAACTGACAACAAATCATGCAAGTACGCACTTTCTGTTTGGCTGCAGCTCGTAAGTGTTTATTAAACCAAATGTTTTGAATACTGCCTAACATAGCTTTCTCTCCTAGATGTGCTGGACTATGTATTGTGTTAACAATAACTTGAACCATGGAGTCGGGGAGAAACCATGTAGATTTTCCCTTCGTCATCCATCCCTGATCTGTTTGGATCCCTCCTAGTTCAATCCATTTCTTGATTTCCTCTGGTGTAGCATGTGTCTGTATGTCAATTACATCAAAGGCGGGATCCCTAACTGTCATGCAGTGTGTCGATGTCGGAACTATTGTCTTTGTCAAGTCAGTTGCATGAGTCCGATTCTGTGCTGTTTGCTTAGCTGTTCGGTCTGCCAGGTCGTTACCCTGGGAAATGATATCGGTAACTTTTGTATGGGCCTTACACTTCATGATAGATATCGAAGTAGGCAGATGTATTGCATCTAACAGAGCTTGAATGAGGGGACCGTGTTGAATGTTGGCACCGTGAGAAGTCAAATAACCTCTCTCTCGCCAAAGGACTCCGAAGTCGTGTACAACTCCGAATGCATAACGTGAATCTGTGTATATGTTAACTCTTTTATTTTTGGCTTGAATACAGGCTTGTGTCAGAGCGATGAGCTCTGCTGCTTGAGCTGACAATGTGTCAATACAATTCGTTTCAATAACTTCGGTGTCTGTCGTGACTGCGTAAGCGGCCACTAATTCTCCTGTACTTGTTCTCATGCATGAACCATCCACATAAAGTGTCAGGTCCGGATCTGGTAATGGAATGTCTGTCAAGTCTTGTCTGGGTTTCGTCGTAATAGTAATGACTTCAATGCAATCATGTGCCAATGGGTCTGTTCCACTTAATGGCAAAAGTGTGGCAGGATTTAATGTACTACAGCGTCTGATTTCTATGTGTGGCTGAAACAATGTTAATTCGTAACCTGTCAGTCGTGCTATAGTCAAGTGCTGAGTCTGAGTTCGGTTTAAAAGAACTTCCACGGAATGTGGAACTTGCACTGTCAATTGATGTCCTAATACTATGGAATCGCTTTGTCTGATCGCTAAAGCTGTCGCTGCGACTGATTTCAGGCACGTAGGCAGAGCCTGGGCTACTGGATCTAATGTGCTAGAAAAATAAGCACACGGTTTGTGTGAACCTGCTTGTTCCTGAGTGAGTACTGACAGGGCAGTACCTTCGCGTTCTGTAACAAAAAGTGTAAAAGGCTTACTGTAACATGGTGTCGCTAAAACAGGTGCTTGACATAAGGCTTTCTTTAAGTCTTCAAAAGCTTGTGTATGTTCCTGAGTCCAAGGGAGGACAGTCGAAGTCGCTGCCTCCTGGGTTGTCAACTGAATGAGTGGCTTTACTAGAAATGCATATTGGGGAATCCATTGTCTACAGTACGAAGTGAGACCTATGAAGGCCCGCACCTCCTTTTGTGTCTTGGGTGGTGGCATGTTTACAATTAACTGGATGCGGTCAGGTGTGAGCTGTCTCCCCCCCTTGGACAGCAAGTGCCCAAGGTACACAACTTGCTGAACACAGAATTGCAGCTTCGAAGGGGACACCTTGTGCCCCTTGTCGGCCAGAAAATGTAAAACCGTCAGTGATGCTTTTTCACATTCGGGTTCGCTTCGGGCGGTGATCAGCAGATCATCGACATATTGAAGCAGGGTAGTGTTAACAGGCATGTGGATACTGTCAAGTTGTCTTTTCAGTGCTTGGCTATAGATGCTGGGGCTTTCTGTGAATCCTTGAGGTGCGCGTGCAAATTTGAAGCTTCGTCCATTTAAACAAAATCCGAACAAATATTGGCTTTCCGGATCGATTGGGACGCTAAAGAAGGCGTTCTTGAGGTCAATTACAGTAAAGAACGTTGCTTCTGAATCAATAGCTGTTAATAATGAAGAGATATCTGGAACCACGGGGTACTGTGGTACAATGCATTTATTCAATTCGCGCAGATCAATAATTAATCGATAAACGGGCGGTGCATTTGGATCAGTTCGTTTAAGAATTGGAATAATAGGAGAATTACATACATTGGAGTCGGTTTCCACAACCACTCCTTGTGCAATGAGCTCGTCAATGATTTGCAGCAAAGCCACTACAGCATCTGGAGGTAACTTGTATTGTCGAATTCGTGGTAATACCACTCCTGCTTTGAGTGTAACTCGATATGGTGTAATGTGCATACAACCTACATCAGTGGGGCCTTGTGCCCATAAATGTGCAGGGACATTCTGTAACCGGTGATCCATGTCTCTAAATACGTAGTGACCTTTAAAGTCACGCAAAAACAGTCGTACCCCCTCCGGGGAACAACATATTACAGCTCATAGAGCTTTCAGTGTCTTTATACCTAACAAGTTTTCCGGGCATGATTTTGTAAGCAATAAATCTGTAGTTCGTGTTAATGGACCAACTGCAAGAGGAAGAGGTTGCGATACTTCATTAACAATAGGTTTTCCTGAAAATCCAAGGGAAACATTCTGTGAGCCTGAGAGGGGTGCCCCTGGAACCTCGTCATGACTTATAGTTGTTCTGCTTGCCCCTGTATCAATTAAAAACTTTCTGTCTTTCCCTAATACTTGACTATGTACATAAGGACCCTCTTGATCTACAGGAACCTCAATAAGGGGTAAGCGAACCTCCCTCTCTAGGCTGTTTCATGTGTATCGCTGATAATCGGGATAGTCATTTTGTGCATACTGGTACATCTGTTGTGTCGTGTTTTGTGTTGCGGCAATAGGCTGTGGCTGTGGTACCGCTACGGTCTGTTGTGAAGCTGGCATAGGCTGTACATTCTGAGGTACTTGTGGTTGGATCTGATCCTGTCTAGGTGGACGCGGTCTCTCCTTGGTTTATTATGTCTCAGAACTGCACAATCGTTTATATAATGACCTGGCTGTTTACAATAGTTGCATGTCCCTTTAACAGGAACCGCTGAATTACTGGACTGTGTCGCACCCTTTTTATGACTGTCAGCTGGAACTGACTGGGCGACGAGCATTTTCATTTTCGTGTCTTTCATACGTCTTTACCGGGTACTGGATCATATCTACAATCTGTAAGAGGCTCTTTATATATGTCATAATTCGCTGTTTGAGGTGTACGTTGGTGTGCTAAATCCCTATAAGTCAATCGACGCGCTGATGGCGGCGTATGAAAACTTCCTGTCGCACCTCCTGAGGTGCTAGGTCCAAAAGGATTCGTTGGGTGTAAGGTAGGAAGAATAGGTGCAGGAAGGAGTGAAGGAACGGGCGGAAGGTTTGGAACGGAAGGAGGAGTATGTTGCTGCGGAAGTGGGGGCAGATTATCTCGGGGTCGAGCGTCATTAGCAGGTGGTGTGCGTGGCGGCGGAGTATTAACATATTCGGGGGCTACATCGTCTAAATAGGAAGAAAGAAAAATGTCCTTTGCGGTCTTGGGGTGCAATTTAGTCGTAAGCAATGGAGGTGGCAGATCTTTCGGTACTTCCAGGGTGGCCTTAGGTAAACCCTCGGCCAGAAGAGGAAACATACCATTCATAAGAGTGTTTCATTGTCTGTCTACTTGTTCTGCTTTTGCTCGGATACCTTCCTTAATTAATACGTTTTCTCGGGCTTTGTCTGAATCCTCCCTACTTTTCTCTTCTTTTCTGAGTGCTTTCTCTGTGCGTCTATGCGATTCAATGGCATCTTTCTGTGACTGTCTGGCTTTCTTTTTCCATAATGCTTCTTCTACTCTCATGATGCAATCTGCATCCCATGTCCCAGCAGTGGGCCATCTCTGATTCTCTGCTAAATCCTTGGTGTAGTCCACCCACAAATCGAGATATAATACGGCGTCTAGGCCATGTTTATGGTACATAAAGTACCCTGGAGTGTCCCTAGGTGGAATGGGAACGGCTTCCTCGAGTATTCCTTTTCTAGTTTTTATCTGTCTTAATTTTGAGAATAACGGCATCTTAAACCTTGCTACTTGATTCTTTCTCGGACTTGAACACAATTAATACAATAAACACAGTAATGAAGATCGAACAATCACTCATACCACGACATTTAAAACATATTAAAACATTTTAAAACGAACAATGATAATTAGAATAAAACTAGCTAACTGCATAATACTAGATATACTGCTAAACAGTACAGATACACTGCTGAAACAGTGCAGACCAGGTCTGTGTACCCAAACCCGTCTTGACCGGCACAAACCAATGCGCACGTCTAGATGCGTCCCCAGCAACGGTACTCACCGGGAAGCACGGAACGGAACAGAAGGCCTCGGAAAGTCTGGACTGGACTAGACCAGACTGGACTCGACTAGACTCGTGACGTAGGTACTTCGGAACTTCGGAACCTGGTGGGCCTCTGTATACCTCGGATCTTGCTCTCTCAGCTAGGCTCTGGTCGGGATCCTCCGCACTCCTCACCGCCTCGTCTGGGTGTTGATCGCAGCCTCAGTCACCTCCGTTGGCCTGAGGGAGGTACAGGAAATCCTGCGGGTACGCGTAGTTGTCCGTCCGGCTGTGGCAGGAGACCGGGTCTGCAACGCACCTCCGGCGCGTGGGGTGGGGGAGGTGTCCCTTTTCGGGCGCCAATTATGTGGTAAATTTTAATTACCTAGACCTAATTTATGCGGTAAAATTCAATAAGAATAACTCAGTAAAAATAAGAGGCAGAATCCGTGGTATTTGAGGTTTTAAAATGGGTTTATTCCTTACAAAGGAATTGGTTCGAACCAGGCAATCGGATTCCGTCACCACGAAGGTTCGGGAAGGGATAGAGCAATAGTTTATTGACAGGTTGTCATATATATATAGTCAATGCATTACAGTAAAGACATATGCAGAAGGCGTAACAGCTGAGAAGAGAGATAAGAATACACATACGTAATGAAAAAAGGCGTTACAATAGGCGTGCATAAGGGCGTGTACTAGAAACGTCATTCTGAGGATGTCACAGGTGGGTGGATCCATAAGAGAATCCTGCAAAGTCAGCAGAAATATATGGCAGAGGTGCGCGCACAGTAGCATGACGTGTGATTGACGTGTAACTGGAGGGTGAAGGGGACTTGACATTTAGCCCTACATGAGGAGACAGAAGTCTGGGATGTCAGAACAACCTAATCCCAAATCGTATCTAATATCTTGTGTTTAAGGAACTGTATTATCTGGAAGGAAAGGTCTCTCAGGCAGAGGCTATCCTGTACTGACTACTAGTGCGTGTATAAGTGTCTACGTGTCTACATGAGATGCGAGGGGGCATGGGCCTACCATGGCAACAGAAGCTATGAGTTACTTGCACGGAGACAGTAAGGCCGGGCCCTTTGCTCTGTAGCTGGAAGGATGTTTACCTAAACTACTAGACAGGAATGTATTTCTCGAGGAGCGGAGCAGATAACTTGAAGGCTGAATACAGTCTTGGCAGGCAAGAGGCCGGGCCAGGCACCGTTAGCCGCGCAGGAAGTAAGACAAAGGTCATGGATACAGATGCAGGTCCAGGCTGGAGCATTCAGAGGCAGAAAGCAGGAAAAGCTCGATGGCAGAATTCAGGGCCTAACTTGCCAGAGCTGAAAAACGTGAAAAGTATACCATATAAAGACGGTGGCAAGGCATACTTAGGAACGGAATATCCGACCCATTCATGGTGGATCTGAAAGAGGACATGTTAACGTTGGACGCATATGTATTTGCGTCTTCATAGCTTGAAGTGGAGGGAACATACATGTACTTGTAGCATGTACATGGAGCCGTTGGGGTCTAAGATAGGGGACACAATTAATCATAAAAATTCATATTTCCTCAGGTGGATGGTGTAAAGTCCATCCTGCAAAGACCCCTACTCTGTCAGGACAACTACAGGAAGAATTCCATCGAGGGCTCACAAGTAAATTAATGGGACCAAAATTGACAGAAAATAATGTCTTTGGAAATTGAATGAATAATCACAGTAAATCAGAGAAAGACACATAGGCCTAAAAGAAACAGAAGAAAACAAATTCACAAAGATATTTTATTAATTGACTTTATTACAAATATTGTAAGAAATAAAACAAAAGCTGACAGAGGTATTTCATTACCTCCGTTCTTGTGACCTACGGATTGATAATTTCACAGTTCCACTTTTATACTCATTTTTTAGAAATGGGATCCACTGTTGAAATTTCAGAACTGATTTTGAGTGATTCTCCTTTAAAAAATTTTTTTTTATAAGTTTTATATAGTGCGAACTAGACCAGAGACATCTGGTATCAGAGCTCTTTACATGAGCACCAGTTTCATTACAGAAGGACACATTCATTTTTTTTTTGTTAGGCATGGGGAGATTAAGTGATTTGCCCAGAATCACAGGATGTTGAGCATCGTTGCAGAGACTCGGACCCGGTTCCCCAGTTTCGAGGTCTACCACTTTAGCCGTAAGGCTATATCCTCTCTCCTTTAAATTAAATTTTCTGATTGTAGCTAAGACACTTCCTTTGTGCTAGCTAATAACTCTCACAGAAGTAGCAACAGTGCTGGCTCCAAACAGGAGAATACAAAGCAAGGACACAAAGAAGTGTGTGATCTCAGTACTTGACTGTCTTCAGCCTTTATAAGCACTCATTAGGCACAGACTAAAGGGCAGCCCTGTTTAGAAACGTTGTCACCTTTCACAAGAGCAACATCTGACCTACCCCATCACTCCTAACATCTACACTATGTCATCACTCAGGAAGAACTAATAAGCAGCCGTTTGCTAACAAGGACCTCACAGAATTGCTCTGGGTAGCCTTTTATTAATCTTCCCTTACTTCAATGTCTGGGTCTCCACCCTCCAAACACAAAGATACAGTCAAAATACTTCCACTGTTGAGGGAAGCTAAATCTACTCTCCATCCTGTCATGCAAAATGCAACCCACCGGTCCCTGCGCTTAGATTTTCTCCACCAACATAGTTTTACTACGACACTGTTGCTACATATCTACCACCCGTACAAGCACATAGAATGTCATCTCAAAGGTCTGGGGCTAACACCAGTTCCTGACATTCTTTGCCGGCCTTCCAAACACTGCTTCCACATATGTATCTCTAACTTAATCTATTCCTTAGAGTTTCACAGGCCACTAATTCTGGTACTGAAGCTATCACTGCCGGCCTTAGGCCCCGAGTTCCATCACAGCTGGCAATCAGAGCACTCTGTCACTCAGAATCCCTCTTTAGGTCAGCTGAGACGATCTAGCCGTAGCTTACCTCACACCCTCATCTGAGCCTTTCTATGATCCTTAGCTTTCTTTTGCTGATTGTCAGAATTGTTTGAGCCCCCTTTGTGAGCCGTTACCCATTTTTGCTGACTTTAGCCATCTGAGTTTCTTAAATCCTTTCTGCCATTCTTCAGTGACCAAACCCCTTTTCACCCATCAACCTTTAGACCCCTCTGCCAGGTTTCAGTCTCCCTGCCACCAGATTCACCCTCAGACTACTGTGCTAGCATCAGACAGCATCAACTATCACTCAGAAGTCAGCATGTCATAGTCCTGGATTTTTGTTACCTTTCCACGCTCTCATTTTTTTAATAGGGACCAATTCTATAAGTGGGCTAAAAAAGGGGGAGGTTTCTGAGCAGCTGACAGCATTAGAAGAAGAATGAAGGAGAACCATTTACACAAGGGATATACTACTATATGAGGAGTAGAATCACATCGGTGTCCTATAGTTCACGGACTTCTTCTGTCTTCTACAGGTGCTTCTGTGCCTTCTAGTGTTGGTTCTCTTCCTGGTCCTCCATTTATAGATTATTTTGGCCCTTCTGATCCTCATGTTGGCATTGATCTAACTAGTTCTAGCCACCCTGATATTGGTTTCCTGAATCTGGTGCTCCTTGTTCCAATCCTTACTGATCCACGTTTTCTTGGCCCTTCCTTGCATTAGACCTTTCTGGGCCTTTTGATGCTGGTACTGCTGATCCTCACCCTAATCCTACCTCTCGGCTGGGTCCTTTTGCATCTAACTCTGTTGTCCTCGGTCCCCTGGATCTGGCACTGCTAGTCTTTATTGTTGGGTCATCCTAATTCTCCTTACCTTGTTCTCTGTTTTCATGGGCCACCTGGTACAAAGTCCAAGGGTCCTGGTACTCCTTACAAGGTTCTCCTGGGCTAGGCCTATTCATTGTTGTCCTAGTATAGTCCTCCTTATTTTTAACAGTTTGGCACTGATACCTCATTTCCTGGTCCTCCTGCTTTACTTGTAATTCAGTTCCTGGTCCACTTGGTTATGACCCCTCTGGTTGTCCAAGCCCTGTACCTGGTTTTGCTTACTAAGGTCCCTCTAGCACACCTTATTCTCCCCAGCCTGGTCCCTGGTCTTTTTTTTTTATTTGTATTTATTAATAGTTGGCTAGACATACACAATCATCATAGTGCTCAGCATTAGACGACAGTGCATGGCCAGTCTGATTACATTATTGGCACTAATGTACATTATAAGGCCAAGAGCCTCTCAGGTTACAAATTCTAGCTTATGCATATAGAATGACGAGTCAGCATCAACATCTCTTTGAATTTATTACATGCTACACTTGAATACTACATGATCATCTGCATTTCAGTCAGGCAGAACAGTGAATTGAGGCAGGATGTAGCACAGAGTGGCTTTTTGTGGGAGTGTGGGATGCCCATTTCCCGTGTCCGGGGTTGCATCTCTGTAGAGGAGAAAGGAAGTAAAGGGTTACCAGATGTTGCTGGGGTGAGCCCTCTGTGTTGTCACGCCCCAGAACACTGAGAGTTGATCATGATAGTATTCAATGTCTGTAATCCAATCTTGGCATTTAGGGGCCTGTGTCCCACCCCAATGGATTGCAATTCTGTGCTTTGCAAGGAGGAGCATCAAGCCGATCAGGCTGCGAAACTCGCGTGGCACATCCCTCACAAAGCCAAGTAGGACAGTGAGTAGGGAGAGGGGCATTGTTGTATTAGTGACATCTGCTATTGTGTGGAAGACTTTGGTCCAGTAAGCGGCAACTTAAGGGCAATGCCAGGCAAGGTGTATGAACTGTCAGTGGGGCGTGTGGCAACGTTGGCAATGAGAATCGGGGGAAAGCCCCATCTGTATCAGTTGTGTTGGTGTGCAGTTCAGTCAGTGTAAACATTTTAAACGGATAAGATGGAGTCGGTAATTTGGGGCTAACATTTCAAGCTGGATACAGCAGTAGGACGATTGAACATTAGTCAGGGGGATGGCAAAGGTCTGCGTTCCATTCCTCTTGCACCCTTAGGGTGGTCCCTGGGGTGGATTGTTGCGTAAGGCGATAAAGGTGTGTTATCAGCCAACGTTGTGAGGGTGTTGCGTATACATGCTCCAATGTCATGAGTGTCCGTGGGGGTGCAGGAAAGGTGACATGAAGCTTGCAACATGTGGCATGCAGCTGGAAGTTATGTTATGTTATATAGACTTCTATAGCACACGTCTACCCATAGGTGTCTTGACGCTTGCTGAACACAAGCATACTGAGCCAGGAGATTACTACTACAAGAAGATGTCCAGCATTGTCACCGCATGGTGTCAGTGGCTTCAGGAGGGGCAAAAAAGTGGTCGGCAGGGTAGAGATCTGCAAATGAGTTAATACCCAGTCTGCTTGCACGGCCAATTGCACCTCTATCCTGTAGGGGTGGCTGGTCCCTGGTCTTAATGGCCGTAGTCCACTTACTCCTCCCTGACTAGTTCTCCAGTTCTCCACCAAATTGAATTTATATTCTTGGCCTTAGTCCTCATGCGCCTTGTCACATGATTCTATTCTAACTTGTCCACATAGTCATGATCCTTCCTTTTCAGGTCACCCTATTCTTAACCGCTCGGCTTGGTAATTCTGGCTCCTGTCATAATGGCCCTACTTGTCCTCCTTTTCTTCTTCATTCTGGCTAGTACTCGTTTTCCTATTTCTGGTCTTCATAGTCTGTGTTCTCTTGTTTGAGTCTTTATATGTCTATATCTCTTTGTTCTGGTTATATTGGCCATCCTGGTCCTTCCATCCCCCTTCTCCTAGCTCTTCCTTTTCTTTCCTGATCCTCTTGAGCCTTTTCCCATTTGACCTGGTCCTTGTGATCCATCTCACCTGGTCATCTGATTCCAAGTCTGATTCCATTTCTGGCCCTGCTAGTCCCCTCAGTCCTGTGCTGCTTGTGACCTGGTCCTCTTAGGCCTTGCACTCTTAGCCCTTGTCTTCCTGGTTTGGATCATCCCAGTCCTCCTGGTCCTGTGTCTTGTCTTCTTCTGGCACTGCACCCACCCAATGTTCTGGGCCATCTTAGCACCAGTTCTCTTTGTCTGGGGCCTTCTGAGCCTCATATTTTTTCCTGATCCTACTGGACATTTGGCTCCATCCCCATAGTCTTCCTGGCTGTGGCTGTTTCGGTCCTCCTGATCTTCGTCACCCTGCTCACGCTACACAAGTTCCTGGTCTTTCTGCTCCATGTGGTACTCTGGGCATTGGTTCTATAGTCATAGTCCCCTTGACATTCCTAGGCCTGTTCCTAGTCCTCTTAGAGCTGATCCTTAAAATCGTCCTTGCACTGGACCTCCTGGCTCTGGTCCTATTGGTATCCTTGGTACTCACCACCTCATGTTCTTTGCTTATTCTGATACCCTGGTCCTATTGGCCATAATCCCCATGCTCCTAATCCTACTAGTTTTCTGGGACTGGTCTTGATCCTCCTGTTGTTTGTCCGGTCCTCTTGGTCATGATGCTTTGAGTTCACCTAGTCCTCCTTGCTATGGTGTTCTGGGTGCCCTTGGTGCTGGTCCCCTGGTCTTTCTAGTCCCTGTCATTTTATCCTGGTTTCCTGGTACTACTGGCCATTGCTCACCAGGTCATGGTCTTTATAGTCATCTTCAATCTGGTCCTGATCTTCCTGGCCCTAGTCCTCTTGCTCCTTACCCTCATGGTTCTGCAATAACTCATCTTGGACCACCACAGATCTTCCCAGCCTTTCCTTGGTTTGATGTTCCTTGACCTTTGTGTTCATACTAGCCTTACAACTTCCTGGTCCTGTACTTCCTGGTCTGTCCGTTGGTCATTCCCATGTGCTTCTGCAATTAATCCTTTCTATCCTGAGTTTCCTGTTTTGAAAGCTCCAGGACTTTTTCATCCCCCTCACCCTATTTCTCATCAGTCCTCCAGGTCCGGCTCCTCCTGGTTAATCCGTCTTCTCCTAGTTCTACTGGTCCATGTAGACCTGGTCGTATTTCTGGTTCTCCTTTGTCTGTCCTCATGTATCAAGCCTTCTGGTGCTGGCCCCATTGGCCTTGATTTCACAAGCCCTCCCTAATCCCCCATTCCTCCTGCCTCATCCTAGTCCTCCTAGTGTGCCTGTTGTACCTTGTTCTTGTCCATAAGTCCCGGCTGTCCTATTAATGTTCCTCTTGGGTCTGCTCTTTCTCATCCCTCTGGCACTGGTCCTTCTACTTTCCATGTTGCAGGTCACTCTGGTTCAGGCGGCTGCTCCCAGGAAGCAGCAGTGGGGAGGGGGTAAAGAAAATAATAAAATCCCTTACCTGCTGGCTGCCGCCTCTTCCTAGCTTCTTCTCTGAAAACCGCAAGCAGGAAGCACCCAGGCTCCCCATAGCCAATCACAATGCTGCATTGCTGTAATGCAACACTGTGATTAGTCTGAGTGCTGTGGTTTGGTGCTCAGCCAGGGAATGGGAGCCTAGGAATGTTCTCCACCCAGGCTGTAATGCTGGGTGAAGAACATGCATAGAATGTTTGGCTGTCCTGAGAGGGCCTGCCAAACATTCATAGTGCTCATCACTCCTGCTCCTGCTTTGAGAGCATAGCAGATCACCCCGCCCCACGAAGACGCTGCAGCTGGATCAAATAAAATGATAATAACGTTCAGTTACTATTTTATTTTTCCTTTTTTTCACTGTAAAACGTAGTGGGGCGTCGCTCCTCTGCCATTGCGGCGAAGCTGCCACTGTAGCTGGTCACCCTGGTTTAAGATTCCACTGAGTCTGACTCTTATGGACCTTCCGATCCCTGCTCCACTGGGCGTAGACTTCCTGTTCCATTATATTCTCCTGGTCATTCTAATCTAGAGTCTCCAGGTCCTGCTACACCTGGTGGTTTTTGGTCATGAAATGAAATTAAATGTCTTGTCTTGTAAAGCACAACAAATGTCCGAGGCGTCCTGGCTCTGCGCAAAACAAGGATAAAGTAATCAGGATCATGGATTTGAGCAACTAGTATTGTTGATTAAAAAGCCATGTTTTAAGCTGTTTTCTAAAAACGAGATGTGACGGTGCTGTTTTCAGTTCAAACGGAAGGCGGTTGGTTCCATTGTAGGTCAATAGATCTGAAAAAACGTCTTCCACCCCATGAGGCACGTTTAAAAGCCACAACCTCTATCAGTCTTGCTGAACCAGAACGGAGGGTTTTGCCAGGGATATATACCATTTAAGGTTTTTCTTTAGATAAGATGGAGCCTTTCCATACAAGGTCTTATAGGCTATGCAAAGTGCCTTAAAGATGATGTGCTGACTAACTGGAAGCCAGTGAAGATGCCTAATGGCTGATCTGGCCGATTGAGATTTAGGGATATTAAGTAGAAACCAAGCAGCGGCATTCTGAAGGGTCTGTAATTTCTTTAATGTGCCCTTTAGCAGATCAACATACAGGCTATTACAATAGTCCAATCGTGTGAACACCAGAGCAATAACTACAGTTTTTGAGAGATCAGCGGGTAGGAATTTTTCAATTTTCTTAATAACTCTTAATGCAGAGAAAGAGGTGGAGGTAACCTTGTTAACTTGATCTTTGTATTTTAGGTCCCTGTCCAACAGTATCCTTAAATTGTTTTACTTTCGTGGTTGGTGTCAGGAGAGAGCCTAGCTCTGATGGCCACCAGTCTGGAGACCAGATGGACATGTTATTGCCAAACAGGATGACCTCTGTTTCTGTAGAATTAAATTTCATTTACTGTCCATCCACTTGCTAACCGCACTCATGCAGTTTCTGAATTGGCCGCTGGAGTGGCTATTGTTTTTTGCAAGGAAGACTATAATTTCATGTCATCGGCATATGATGCCAATGGCAAGCCAAAAGATTTTATCAAGGTGGCCAGTCGTGTGACATACAGATTGAACAAAGTGGGGGATAGGGATGATTTCTATGCAGCCCCACAAGGTAAAGAATAAGGGTCTGAGTTGAAGTCGCCCAACGATACCACTTGTCGGCGTCCAGAGAGAAATAATATTAATAGGGCCAGTGCCATATCATCAATCCCAAGGTCTCGCATATGGTCAACCAATATCTCATGGTTGACCGTATTGAAGGCTGCTGACAAGTCCAACAGGATGAGGACCGCACCACCGCCTCTGTCCAGGCATGCTCTGATTTCCTCCGTGGCTGTGATCCGAGCTGTTTAACTTTCTAAAAGTGGCATTTTCTTAGTTGCAACTAAGATTTTCTTAGTTCTGGAATAGTGAGGGATGAATATCAATCTGTTAGCCAATACACAGAATCTAGATCTGTAGTGAAATTAGCTGGGTCAATCAGAGAGTTTGTGGGGGAACACTTCAAACAAGACACCCAAGGTGACCCCTCGTCCTCAGTCAGTATATCTCAAGACATTCAAAACTCTCAAACATCTCCAGCATCGATATCACTGATCTCTATAGATGATATTCATTAGGGGTGCCTCAGATGTAATAAAAGGGAAAACTGGGCTCTGGCAAGTAGGTGAACTTGCCTGGTCAAAATGGCAGTTTAAACCGGCACCCACAAGCTCTGCAGTGGCAGGCCTGAGACATATTTAAAGGGCTACTCATGTGAGTGGCCCCATCAGCGCTGCAGGCCCACTAGTAGCATTTGATTTACAGGCCCAGGGACTAGTAGTGCACTTATTAGTAAATCTAATATGCCAATCATGGAGAAACCAAATGTCATTACATTTTAGACACAGAGCATATGCACTTTAGCACTGGTCAGCAGGGCTAGTTAGCAAATGTTATACAAAAGCAATTTAATTAACATGTATCTTACTGGGCTAAAAAATTGCATTTCATGTATTTTCTTGGTACCTGTTCTGCATTTCTATGTTGATGAGCAGTGGCATTCTGTGGAGGTCGGATGATGTAAAATTGTAGTCCTTCTATTTTTGGGAAATGTCCCGGTTTTTGGTTTTTAAAATCTAGTCACCCTACACGGTGGCCTACTTTATGTGTGAAATGTGAGAGCAGGGAGTTGCATTCATTTAATAATCACATAGCAGCTTTTAACTACATTGTGCCATGCACGGGATAACAAAATATTTGCTCTATTTCTTATTATGTGAACAAAGCAGGTTCTCGTCCTCTGAACATCCTGTGATTCTGTGCAAATCACTTGATTACCGTGACTGCCAAAACAAAAAATGGATGTGTCCGTGTGTAATGTAACCGGTGCTCATGCAAAGCGTTCCCTAACGAAAATCAGACAGGCGCAATGCTTATCTATTCTATCTCCTATCACGCAAGTAGCGACAATAGTTGAAAAACATTTTCTCCATTACAAACCTCATGTAATATGGGTTCTAAGTCTAACACCGGTAACTCGTTCAATGTAACCAATTTAATAAATATTACTTTTAATTCTGACTTTCCCCTATTACTTGACAAAATGCCCAGCACTCGGGTCACCCATAGTGACCACACCGTCATCCGCTCCACTCAACACGTATGC
This sequence comes from Triturus cristatus, assembly GCF_964204655.1. Classification (NCBI taxonomy): domain Eukaryota; kingdom Metazoa; phylum Chordata; class Amphibia; order Caudata; family Salamandridae; genus Triturus; species Triturus cristatus. The sequence goes on from NC_140585.1 coordinate 740,451,974, forward strand.
ACAGGCATCACCCGAATGATTACACTGACACATTAGTTATGGGTGAAGAAGTGCTGCAGGTTTATTTCATACAACATAAGTATGACGATAGAGTGGGTTATCTTACGGGCGATCCAGGGCAAGCAGCCCCTCGCTGCTCCGCCCGCCTTGCGAGCCAGCACGCACGGTGGGTCGATGCCCGGCAGTGCGGCACATTTTTCAGATCCTCCTTTGGATCACGTGATCTGTCTAATACTCCCGCCCCTTTTAACGGGGGCGGTGCATGTTATGGCACACCCCCGGTTGGTCAAGCCCCCCAACCGCCCGAAGGACTAACGGGGCGCCGTCGCGGTCTTCCCAGAACCTCCTTCGGCTCCCGGACCTTGGCTCGGGCACCCTTAATGTGCCGGACAGGGGTACCCTTACTGTACCGACTGTTGCAGAGGTACCCTTACTGTACCCTTCTGCCTCCAGATCGCCCTGTAACTCCGCCTGCAACACAAGAAAAAACATTATAACATTCCAGATGCGCGCTGCCTGCGCCACGCAGGGTAAGCGGAAAGGGTGGGATCTCGCGCGGCACAGGAGCGGACACAGGAAGCAGAGGGCGATCTGCGGGGGCAGAAGGCTTAAAAAGGGCCTAGCCCCGCCCAGCCCCAGTAGCCCGCCTCCCCCAGATTCTACCTATTGGGGCCTCCCCTCCCCAAGGCGTGGTCTCTCGCGAGATGGAACAGGGGGGGGGAGGAGGCTACGACGGGTGGCCACTAGAGGGCTGCCCTGCTGATGTCCCCCTGCGTGGGACACGGGCAGCGGCATAGTGACCACACCGTCATCCGCTCCACTCAACACATATGCACAGGCATCACCCGAATGATTACACTGACACATTAGTTATGGGTGAAGAACTGCTGCAGGTTTATTTCATTCAACATAAGTATGACGATAGAGTGGGTTATCTTACGGGTGATCCAGGGCAAGCAGCCCCTCGCTGCTCCGCCCGCATTGTGAGCCAGCACGCACGGTGGGTCGATGCCCGGCAGTGCGGCACATTTTTCAGATCCTCCTTTGGATCACTTGATCTGTCTAATACTCCCGCCCCTTTTAACGGGGGCGGAGCGTGTTATGGCACACCCCCGGTTGGTCAGGCCCCCCAACCGCCCGAAGGACTAACGGGGCGCCATCGCGGTCTTCCCAGAACCTCCTTCGGCTCCCGGACCTTGGCTCGGGCACCCTTACTGTGCCGGACAGGGGTACCCTTACTGTACCGACTGTCGCAGAGGTACCCTTACTGTACCCTTCTGCCTCCAGATCGCCCTGTAACTCCGCCACAGCTCTGGGGAGGCTCCCGTCGCTGCCAGAGCCCCCCTTCCTCCTTTCGCTGTTATTGGTGCCCTGCCCCTGCGAGCTAGCTTTGGTGGGCTAAATTATGGATCCTGTTCTGTAGCCCGTAAAACAGCAATAATCCGCAACCTTACTCAGAAACCCAGAGCAGACTAACCAGGATTTTTCTACAAGAAGCGAATTGACGCAAGGATGTCTTTTGGCCCCACTGCTGTTCAGCTTGGACGTGACTGGTGTTCCTAACATCAGACAGTATGGGGGCAGCAGCCTCTGTCTTTGTACTCTCACCCAGCACACGGAAAACATATGCTCGCTGTCCCTGGCTGCTTCATGTCACTGTCTCTTGAACGGTTAATGCCACAACCTCAGTTAGTGCCAGCATTATTGGCAAATGATTCGTTGAGACAATCTCGCCTTCCTACAGCCTGCTAATACAAATAAATGAACATCGATAAAACTGCAAACTCTGCCGTATTTACCTTTTCGGCCATTAACACCCTACTTTTGCTTCCTTTCCCGTTGTATTACCATCCTATTGTTTACTTCAAATTGACCAATATCTCAGCAACATCTCCTTGTATTAGCCTTTCTACTGCCAATAATTGCTAGGCATTCTGGTGATCTATCTTAACTAACCAGGTAATACAGGTTTTATTGAATATTTTGCAAATTAAGTTACATTTAATTTAGGTGATGTAGTCTTATTCAAGCCTTGTCGTTCAACAGTTCGTATAAACTCAAACTAAGGTAAATATTATTGAAATATTTCGAGTCAATCCCCCTTTTTAATTTACTTACAATTAACGTTTTATCTCCTGAATACGGCATGGACGTTGAACTTATGCGTGTGGCATCAAATCAGTTCCAATAATTAAATTCACTCAGCACATCCTACCCTGATTCAAAACATAATGCTAACCACAACAATTATGAACCTATGTGCAAATGTACAGGCACTGAAAATGCCCACCGTTTGTTTATTGTTTGTTATATCGTGTTGTTAGTTAACGTTATTAACTGATACAACTTGAACTACAATTACTTAGAATTGATTTTGTAAAATGAGGTAACCTCATCTCACCTTTAACCATGACTATTAGTCCAAACTATCGTTAAACTTGTATTTTTTTATTTAATTAATTTCAAAATAGTGTAATTTCTTTTATTCATTGTTTATTCCAACAAGTATGGCTTGCTGTCACCTTGTGACACATCCTGTGTGGTTCCACAAGCTCTGTTTTCGAATCTCTCAGTTTGTGCATAAGCACATTCTGTTCTTCTCCTAAAAGATTATGAAATCCAATCCAACATTTGTTTTGTTATACTAAATTTGTAGGGCATACGTACCAGGTTGGGTTCCTGGCGCTGCTCTGAAACCTGTTAGAGTGGTATGTTACACATATACCTGTCTAACTAACCATGTTTTAGGAGTTTGCGGGAAGTAATGAGGTCTGTGCAGGACCAAATCTCTAGGGGTAGGGAGTTCCAATATCTGGGACCTAGTGTGATAAACCTTGTTCCACAACAGTGTTTCCATTTAAAGGATCCCTGGGGAACACCACATGTAGTTTTAATCTTGGGGAGTCGTGACGTGGCCAAGGCGAACATTTCACGTCAACACCTTTATATAGTATAATGGATAAAAGAGAGCATTATATTTTTGATTCCAAAACAAAATTACTTTCGAGATTTTTCGCCATAACCACCTGATGTGCCATTGACTTGATTATTTGGCGATGTCCTTTTCGAAGGAGTACAGCTCTTGGAAATCATTCATCCAACACAAGGCATCTATGAGCAACACCAAATATTTACAGCTCCTTGTGCTTGCTAAAATGGACCCGCTCCTTAGTTTCCAGCACACAATGCACTTTAATGTCATCTGGCCCTGGTGCTTATCAAACAACTGACAGCCTCTGGCATCTTCATACAATAAATAAACAAACTTCAAAAGGTCGCAGAGGAGGCAAGCCAGGCTAAGTCTCGGTAGACCATGTCACTCTGGGCTTTCCCTTGCCTCCCTGTGGAACAGGGAGAATAACCTTAAAGATGTTAAGTATGACACGCAAACCCAGGCCTTCCGAATGTCTCAAAACAGCTCAGGCTGCTGACTTTCCTGTATAGACTAAGCTGCCACTATGGTTGTGAGTTGCAGAAAACATTACACCAGCTGTTTCCGAATAGCAAGGCTAAGGATGAAAGACAGCCGCATCTCTTGGCCTAAGCGTGGAACTCACACTAATAAATACCTTCAAGATGTTATGTACGACACACAAGCCCAGGCCTTCAGCTTGTCTCAAAACAGCTCAGGCTGCTGACTTTTCTGTATAGACTAAGCTGCCACTATGACTGTGATTTGAAAGAAACATTACACCAGCTGTTTTCGAATAGCAAGGCAAAGATGAAAGACAGCAGCATCTCTTGACTCAAGCGTGGAACTCACAATAATAACCTTGGTAGATCAATTTCCGTGTTACACCTTTCTACAAGCTGACCATTGCATTAAGGTTGAGACTGGGTTTTAGGCTGAACCTTTGACATATTGTACTCCTGCTACCAAGATAACATATATATATATATATATATATATATATATATATATATATATTCAAAGTTTCCTCAAATAACGACGCACACTCAGGAATCCATTGCAACCACAGAGGTTTATTTAAGTGAACCGCTACGCGTTTCGACACTAAGAGTGTCTTGATCACACGATTTTCACAGTGCTTGATGCCGTGTATATGACAATAAGAAACATAGAAAAGGTACTACAATCGGAGATCTCACTACTGCCCCGTTTTTTTGGCAGCCATCTTGTAAGTGTAACCAAAGTAAGTATTGTACGTCTTAATAGATGCAGACAAACCTATTAATATCTACAAATTTGCACAAAATGAAAATATACTTGATACATCATGATCACAAAATGTCCCATAAGTGATGAATATATGACCTGAAGTAGAATTGCAAAATTAAAAAGTCGACAATTTTGTACATTGAAAAACGTATAACTGATAAGTTGCATAATTCTCAACTTAAATCAATTGTGTCTAGGGTCTGCAAATGCAAAATCATAAACGCCATCCCAGAATATAGGATAGTATTTTAAATCCATACTGTAATTGAACTCAACATGTGTTAGTTTTTCAGACAACAATAAAGTTTCGAGCAAGGTTGAACAGGCAAGTGCCCTGAAAATGCTCAATTGGTTATACACTAGAAATGAACCTGTCTCGATAAAGGCGCCCTAGTGGCTTTAAGCAATATTTCACATGATTCTTATGAGCAAAACCTCAGGTAGTACACACACGGAATATAGTCTTGCACAGTGAAACATGGACCAAAATTAAAGTGAATAAAGTTATGATTGAAAAGGTAAAAAGTTTTTGCGTCACTTTACTTGATGGAGAGTGCTCAGGTGATTCTGATGAAAAAAGGGTAGGGTGCTCGTGAAATAATAAACCCACAAGTGCCAGTGAAGGGTCCCTTCCTTTCCTCCTAAAATGCAACAAAACAGAGCACACAGTTAAAAACATATAAAAAAATACAGCTATAGAATATGATCACAAAATTTCATATACAGTTAAACCAGAATCAACACATTGTAGAAATTAAAAATTCCTCAGTCTTCGTGTAAATGGCTCGCTAGTTCTTCATCGAGATTATGCCCACCTGGGAATCTCGTTTCCAATTCTATGATCCATTTGGATTCCTTTTCCAAAAAAACGGGGCAGTAGTGAGATCTCCGATTGTAGTACCTTTTCTATGTTTCTTATTGTCATATACACGGCATCAAGCACTGTGAAAATCGTGTGATCAAGACACTCTTAGTGTCGAAACGCGTAGCGGTTCACTTAAATAAACCTCTGTGGTTGCAATGGATTCCTGAGTGTGCGTCGTTATTTGAGGAAACTTTGAACATTGTTACCGGCTTGGGTTACTGCCGGCTGACGCACCACCTGGCGACGGGACCGATCCCAGAAGGACCCGCATTTTGTTTGGTTTATATATATATAGTGATCTGAAAAGCAGACTGGAGAAATACGAAAAGCGTATTAAGGACAGAAAAGCCACAAAATTCCTAAGAGATCGCATAGACTATGAATCAGGACGGATTTATACATTCGCCAGAAAGTTTGATTCAGAGAGGCGACAGAAGATATATAGTGGCCAAGTAGACCCTCAGGAAAACACACGCAGTGAAACCAGCTCTGACACGGGCTCGGAACAAGAACCAGAGGAGCATGGGAGTAGAGAAATGCGAGATGTAAGGCTAGCGGTAACCGAGGAACTCCGTTTTATGCTTCTGGAGCAACAGACAGATCATCGCACGGCGAGAGGACGCGGAAGAGGAAGAGGCCGAGGAAGAGGAGACAAAGGAGAGGAGGTGAGGGATACAGAAGGAGCACGAGATTGGCAAGCAAAAAGATCGCTGCGCTCCAATACGAAGAAACAGAACAAGAAGTAACGGACAATACAACAGTGATCAATTTGAGTAGTATGAAGCTTACAGAAGACGAAGAATCAATCCTGAAATTAGGCATGTCCTTCTGTAGCAGTAATGAGTATAATTATCCGAGCAACAGAATGGACTTATATCGCTTCGTCAGAAAACTCAAACTATCAAAAATGCACCTGAACCATCGTAAGACCAATCAAGGAACACAAGCAGAAATGCTAGAACCATTTAATGATGAAATCTCCCTAAATGTGAATGATATCCCCACCTTAACAGATGTAATCTCACTGGCTAGTGAAGATAACCCACCAGACAATGAGGAACAATCAATGTCGTTCCTCACAGGGATGAATAAGGAAGACCATACTCCATTTCGGCCACCATCGAGATTTTTGCCCCAATCTATGAAAGATAACCTCGATATTTTCGGGGAAAATGTAACCAAAGACTTAAAACAGTTGTACATTGTTGCCAATCACAAGAAAAAGAGAATGTGTCCGAAAAAAGCGCTTTTTTACAAGACAGTGAACAAACTCCAGAAAGAAGAGGGAGTATTAATTAAACCCTCGGACAAGGGAGGGAATATTGTTCTGTGGGGGAAGGAACTATATAAAAAAGAAGCCCTCAATCAACTGAACAATAGTAACTGTTACATCCGAATAAATATGAAAGAATATGAGAAAACAAAGGAACTATTCTTCATGAGGTTGGATGAGTGGAAAGATAAAGGCTTGTTGAGTTGGGACGAGTATAAATTCATCAAAAAAGATAAACCAGTGATCCCGGTGTTTTATATGCTCCCCAAGGTGCATAAGAGTCTCACCAGTCCACCGGGGAGACCAATTATTTCATCATGTGGAAGCCTCTTCGAGAATGCATCACGTTATATTGATTATTTTTTAAATCCGATTGTAAGATCCTTATCTTCATATATTAAAGACTCAACGGATTTTTTAAAGTGCATTTTCGATGTACATTGGGATGAAGAGAATATGCTGCTCCTGACACTGGACATTGCAACATTGTACACCAGCATAAGACACATAGATGGTTTAAAGGCAACTGAATATTACCTAAGCAGGAGACCAATTCGACTCCTGGAGCACAACAAAATGATTTTGGAACTAATGGAATGGTGTTTAACCAAGAATATATTTCTATTCAATGATGAACTTTTTCAACAGGAACAGGGGACTGCGATGGGCACCTGTTTCACCCCCAGCTATGCGAATTTACATCTTGGCTGGTGGGAGGAACAGGTGCTCAGAAGCAGTCCATTGGAGCACTGGTCAGAAAACATATTACTGTGGGTTAGATTCATTGATGATGTCTTCGTGTTGTGGCAGGGCACGGAGACAGACATAGAATTATTCATCAGTGATCTGAATCAGAATACAATTAACCTAGAATTCGTAGGACACCACAGCAAAACAACTATAGACTTTCTTGACATCCGGGTTAAACCGATGGGAGGGAAGTTGGAGACTTCAGTGTTCCGCAAGGCTACTGCCGGGAATACAGTTCTTCACGCGGGGAGTGCTCATCCTTTTGCGTTAATTAGGAGCATTCCCTTCGGGGAATTCTATAGAGCAAGGAGAGCATGCAGCAATCAAGCTGAATATGATGAAATTGAGAGTGAGATGACCCGTAGATTCATTCAAAGGGGGTACTCTCCAGCTGTAATAAAAGGAGCTGCATCTAAGGCAAGAGACCTTGATAGACAAAAAATCCTGTTTGAACCATCAAGAACAAAACAGAGAAAACTACAGAGAGAGGGAGACAAGAACCAACTTAATTCTAGATTCATAACAACATTCAATGAAAAACATAAAGAAATAAGATCTATCTTAAACAAACATTGGCATCTGGTAAGAAACGATCCCGTAATAGGTTCTAAAATGAAAAAACACCCGGACATCACCTATAAAAAATCAAAATCGCTAAAGGATCTAGTTGTGCGGAGCGAATATCAGGAAGAGAAAGGGCGAGCTCCAACCTGGTTACATCAAAAACCAGGTTTTAGAAAATGCCCAAAATGCAAAGCATGCCAGCATGGCATGAATTGCACTGATTTTAAAACTTTTTTTAATAAAAATATTGTTATTAAGAGTTTTTTGACCTGTAAATCTAGCTATGTTGTTTACCTGCTGCGATGCCCGTGCCCCAAAATATATATAGGGAGTACAACCCTTCCTGTGTATAAACGAATTTTACAGCACAGGAGAGCTATTGTTAATCAAGACAGAACATATCCTATAGCACGTCATTTTGAATCCCATCACCAGAGTAACCCGATATTTTTGAAATATTCCTGTATAGCGGAAGTCCCGAGGAGAAAGAGGGGAGGGGACAGGGAAAAGGAACTAAGGAGGTTGGAAACATTTTTTATCCTAGAATTTAATTGCAAAGAACCGCAAGGGTTGAATGTGGATGAGGATTTGTATACGTGTTTGTCTTGAAATGCTCGAAGAGATAAGAAATGAGAAATTCTTGCTATCATTACTTTTGTTAGTGAAAAAACAATCAATATAGAGGGTAACTCGACAAAGATAACCGCTCTGTATAGAAATATCAAATATGATTTTAATATTTATGGATATGTATATACGTGTGATATTAATCCCTATCCTATATGGAACTAATTGTGCTAGAGCTGAGAAAGTAAAAATGGATACTGTGATTGAGAAATGTCTAAGTTTACATAAGCACTTGCACTTTAGGATTGTCATGAGAATTTTGATTAAAAGAATTGTTCTTGATAAATTCATACAGGTATATAGATCATGAACTTGTATACATTAGGAAAGGGTTTCTCTGCGTTATTTGCACAATAGGCATTAGCACCTTTGATTATTAACTTTTGTGAAATTCTTTAAAACAAAACTAGCACTGGCACTTTAGAATGCGTAATTTGCATAGTAAGCACTAGCACTTTGAATTACTGAATTTTATAAGAAAATGTTAAAAAGGCACTTGCCGAATTCATTTCCTGAAGATTAATACCATTTGCACTAGCATGTTGAAGAAATTTAAATCTTTTAAAACTGTATGACAGACTCTGATTTTTAATTAGCTATTGTCAAATATACGCAAGGAGGTATCCTGCGCAGAAACATAAGAAATAGCTGTAATCATTGAGCCATGTAATACAGCAATATGTGCAAATTGAGTATAAATCGTACTAAAAAAACATGTAAAACAAATAGGAATGAACATGTTACAAGATGGCGGCCAAAGTGCATTATACAGAGCTGGGGAATATGAAAGTCGAGTCCCTCGTTGTTGTCAATCACTAAATGAAATTTATTTTAATGAAAAAAAGTATGGCACAAAACATCGTGAACAAGGCAGCGCGAGTCTGCTGAAACGCGTTGATGTGATACCTCGTTGTTTGAAAATAAAGACCGAGTGCCCATTCTTTCACCGGAGTGCTGGATGTTTATTTCCTGAAAGGAGTATACCTATAGTTTGATATATATATATATATATATATATATTACCTACTGGCGGTCGCCAGTAGGTAGTTATAGTTAGGACCACGTTTCCATAGGAAATCCGCAACATTCTATTTTGAATAACTTTGGCGCCGGTTGACGAATCCTCGTGAATTTTTCAAAATAGGTGGGGTGCCACGCTCCGCTCCTACCCTGAAAGTCTCGGGGGGATTCGTCAAGCGGGGGCTGAGATAAAAGGGGGGTCCCAAAACGCGTTTTTCCCATGCATTTTTCCATAGGACCTTTAGACACAGCTACAGCCCGAACGGCTGAACAGAATTACTAGAAATTTGGCAGAGAGGTAGTCCTCAGGTCAAGGAAGTGCCTTTTGTAGGTTTGGTGTAAATCTGTTCAGTAGATTCTGAGAAAATAGCCTTTAAATCAATATATATATCTGAGCCAGCTTACGGTGCGCTTACGGTACGCTTACCGTACGCGTACGGTGGCGTGCGCGAGCGCGATTCTGATTGGCTCTTAGATCTTAGTAAACATTCGAATCGGTCGAAACCAGGAAGCGGCGGCCGCCATTTCGTGTGTTTCACTCAGAAAAAAAAGAGTGATATCTTGAAAAGGGGGCAAGGAGGAGAGTTACAGACCCCCTAACATTTGTAAGGGGGTCAAAGAAGGACAGAAAAGTACAAAGAAAACATTTATTGATTTTAAAAAAAATCGCGGGGTACGCGTACGGTACGCGTACGGTAAAAAATAAAATAAAAAAAGAAATGAAATGCAGATTTAAGTGTTTAGATATTAAGGGGCTCTAAAAAGAGCCGTTGTGTTTATGAAGTGATTTTTTAGTGGTACCTACAAGTAAGTACCGATGCAGAGTCTAAGGTTCAAGAGGAAGACTCTGTTCCCTTCATCATTGAAGTGCACACCATCTCCTCTATAAATGTCTTGCATGTCGTAACGCAAGTTGTTGTGGTAAATGGAACCCATACCATAGTCACGGAGGAAAGCAGAAACAGATTTGTTGACGTGCTTTCTTGCTTTGTCAATCTGCGGACAGAAATGATTGGACCAGTTCCATTTATGCCTTTGGCATATGTTAGAAAACACAAAGGCAGTTTTAGGGAAAAGTGAAAACAGTTGTGCAAAGGTGTCCTTCATAAGCATTTCCAGACCTACCCCAGTCAAAGTGCCTAGGTCATTGCCACCACAGTGCACTATTATGAGGTCAGGGTGTTGGATTTGCATGAAGGATTTCACCAATGGCATCAATTGGTGCCACTTTAACCCTCTCTGACCAATCCATTTAATGTCTACATTTGGCAAAGCAAGGTCTCTCACCATACCTGTTTTCTCTGCATACTTTTCACTCCAGATGACATAGCTGTGCCCTACAATCCACACTGTGAACATCTTCCAAGGAGATCTGGATGCACTCAGGAGGTGTATTTCAGTAGAATGGGAAAATGAAATGAAAGACAGTTTGGAAATGGAGGCATACATATTTTTTTTTTTAAAAGAACTGATTGGCTGTTTCATACCATTCTACACTAAAAACTAGGCTGTATGTGTAAATTTATAGAAGCATGTTTTGTATTGGTACAGAAAAATGTGTTACCAAAGAACAGTACTATGGATTTGCTGTTAGGTTTGAAAAGTCAAGCACTCTTGCTCTGTGGAATTGAAACATTGTTTGGTGAACTTCTGACCTAACTCCACACAGCAGTGTTCCATGAGCTGTTGCTATGGTAGCAGGCAGAAGTCAAGTTGGGGGAAGGGTACTAGGCAGAAGTCAAGTTGGGGGAAGGGTGCTTTTGGAAAAGGGTTGGTTTTCAACCAATAGAAATGTGTGACTACATTTGAAAAAAAGGGGGAAGCACTGAGATTTGAAATTAACATGTATATGTGTGGAAAAAGAGAGGGAAAGTTTGCCATTATCTGGTTCTGCTGAGAGGAGAGAGGTGTAAAGAACAGCGATCCTGGCTCTGATAATCTGCTGTTTGAGTGCCACATTTCTTTCACAGCTAACTAATTTTAAAGGTGAGTTTAGAGTTTGAGAGGGGATGTATATGGTAAATTAAGAAATGAATAATAGAAATGCAATTCTTTTTGTTGAAGTTGTGTTTATTATTTTCTGTTTTGGGAGAAATTTAAATGTGAGGAACATGTAAAATAATATGGACTATGTTTTCACGATAAATTAAGGTGTACTGGTATAAATAAAGAATACTTTAAGGGTTTGAGGTTGGACTCAGTAATGCAAATACATACAGCATCAGTAAGGCTGGTTGCCCTTGCTGGAGTGTAGGCAGTCACCCAGGTTACAAATGGTGCTGGTCTGAAAAAGCAGTTTGGACATGTGCTTTTTTAAGAATCTGAAAATTGGATTCATAATGTGTCAGTCTGTAAAAGTGATTATCACTTGCCAAAAAAAAGAGTAGTAAGTGTGCTTTCAAATTGGCAAAGAAATTTCGTTTTGTGACTAATGTTAAAACATGACTCTGTGTGCAAATAGGAATTACAGGCAGAGATTTTTTGCGTATTGCTCTGGTGATTTCACAGTTGCATTAGATGGAAAGGGGTAGCCATTTTTTGGTGCAGAAGCAGACTCTTAGCACACACCCAGCTGCTTACCATGTGGAATCATGCACAGTATTCACAAGCGAGTGGGGTTTGAGGTTTCAGTCAGTAATGCAAATACATTCAGCATCACTAAGGCTGGTTGCCCTTGCTGGAGTGTAGGCAGTCACCCAGGTTACAAATGGTGCTGGTCTGAAAAAGCAGTTTGGACATGTGCTTTTTAAAAAATCTGAAAAGTGGATTCATAATGTGTCAGTCTGTAAAAGTGATTATCACTTGCCAAAAAAAAGAGTAGTAAGTGTGCTTTCAAATTGGCAAAGAAATTTCGTTTTGTGACTTATGTGAAAACATGACTCTGTGTGCAAATAGGAATTACAGGCAGAGATTTATTGCGTATTGCTCTGGTGATTTCACAGTTGCATTAGATGGAAAGGGGGAGCCATTTTTTGGTGCAGAAGCAGACTCTTAGCACACACCCAGCTGCTTACCCTGTGGAATCATGCACAGTATTCACAAGCGAGTGGGGTTTGAGGTTTCAGTCAGTAATGAAAATACATTCAGCATCACTAAGGCTGGTTGCCCTTGTTGGAGTGTAGGCAGTCACCCAGGTTACAAATGGTGCTGGTCTGAAAAAGCAGTTTGGACATGTGCTTTTTTAAGAATCTGAAAAGTGGATTCATAATGTGTCAGTCTGTAAATGTGTTTATCACTTGCCAAAAAAAAGAGTAGTAAGTGTGCTTTCAAATTGGCAAAGAAATTTCGTTTTGTGACTAATGTGAAAACATGACTCTGTGTGCAAATAGGAATTACAGGCAGAGATTTATTGCGTATTGCTCTGGTGATTTCACAGTTGCATTAGATGGAAAGTGGGAGCCATTTTTTGGTGCAGAAGCAGACTCTTAGCACACACCCAGCTGCTTACCCTGTGGAATCATGCACAGTATTCACAAGCGAGTGGGGTTTGAGGTTTCAGTCAGTAATGCAAATACATTCAGCATCACTAAGGCTGGTTGCCCTTGCTGGAGTGTAGGCAGTCACCCAGGTTACAAATGGTGCTGGTCTGAAAAAGCAGTTTGGACATGTGCTTTTTAAAAAATCTGAAAAGTGGATTCATAATGTGTCAGTCTGTAAAAGTGATTATCACTTGCCAAAAAAAAGAGTAGTAAGTGTGCTTTCAAATTGGCAAAGAAATTTCGTTTTGTGACTTATGTGAAAACATGACTCTGTGTGCAAATAGGAATTACAGGCAGAGATTTATTGCGTATTGCTCTGGTGATTTCACAGTTGCATTAGATGGAAAGGGGGAGCCATTTTTTGGTGCAGAAGCAGACTCTTAGCACACACCCAGCTGCTTACCCTGTGGAATCATGCACAGTATTCACAAGCGAGTGGGGTTTGAGGTTTCAGTCAGTAATGAAAATACATTCAGCATCACTAAGGCTGGTTGCCCTTGTTGGAGTGTAGGCAGTCACCCAGGTTACAAATGGTGCTGGTCTGAAAAAGCAGTTTGGACATGTGCTTTTTTAAGAATCTGAAAAGTGGATTCATAATGTGACAGTCTGTAAATGTGTTTATCACTTGCCAAAAAAAAGAGTAGTAAGTGTGCTTTCAAATTGGCAAAGAAATTTCGTTTTGTGACTAATGTGAAAACATGACTCTGTGTGCAAATAGGAATTACAGGCAGAGATTTATTGCGTATTGCTCTGGTGATTTCACAGTTGCATTAGATGGAAAGGGGGAGCCATTTTTTGGTGCAGAAGCAGACTCTTAGCACACACCCAGCTGCTTACCCTGTGGAATCATGCACAGTATTCACAAGCGAGTGGGGTTTGAGGTTTCAGTCAGTAATGCAAATACATTCAGCATCACTAAGGCTGGTTGCCCTTGCTGGAGTGTAGGCAGTCACCCAGGTTACAAATGGTGCTGGTCTGAAAAAGCAGTTTGGACATGTGCTTATTTAAGAATCTGAAAAGTGGATTCATAATGTGTCAGTCTGTAAAAGTGATTATCACTTGCCAAAAAAAAGAGTAGTAAGTGTGCTTTCAAATTGGCAAAGAAATTTCGTTTTGTGACTAATGTGAAAACATGACTCTGTGTGCAAATAGGAATTCCAGGCAGAGATTTATTGCATATTGCTCTGGTGATTTCACAGTTGCATTAGATGGAAAGGGGGAGCCATTTTTTGGTGCAGAAGCAGACTCTTAGCACACACCCAGCTGCTTACCATGTGGAATCATGCACAGTATTCACAAGCGAGTGGGGTTTGAGGTTTCAGTCAGTAATGCAAATACATTCAGCATCACTAAGGCTGGTTGCCCTTGCTGGAGTGTAGGCAGTCACCCAGGTTACAAATGGTGCTGGTCTGAAAAAGCAGTTTGGACATGTGCTTTTTAAAAAATCTGAAAAGTGGATTCATAATGTGTCAGTCTGTAAAAGTGATTATCACTTGCCAAAAAAAAGAGTAGTAAGTGTGCTTTCAAATTGGCAAAGAAATTTCGTTTTGTGACTTATGTGAAAACATGACTCTGTGTGCAAATAGGAATTACAGGCAGAGATTTATTGCGTATTGCTCTGGTGAATTCACAGTTGCATTAGATGGAAAGGGGGAGCCATTTTTTGGTGCAGAAGCAGACTCTTAGCACACACCCAGCTGCTTACCCTGTGGTATCATGCACAGTATTCACAAGCGAGTGGGGTTTGAGGTTTCAGTCAGTAATGAAAATACATTCAGCATCACTAAGGCTGGTTGCCCTTGTTGGAGTGTAGGCAGTCACCCAGGTTACAAATGGTGCTGGTCTGAAAAAGCAGTTTGGACATGTGCTTTTTTAAGAATCTGAAAAGTGGATTCATAATGTGTCAGTCTGTAAAAGTATTTATCACTTGCCAAAAAAAAGAGTAGTAAGTGTGCTTTCAAATTGGCAAAGAAATTTCGTTTTGTGACTAATGTGAAAACGTGACTCTGTGCAAATAGGAATTACAGGCAGAGATTTATTGCGTATTGCTCTGGTGATTTCACAGTTGCATTAGATGGAAAGGGGGAGCCATTTTTTGGTGCAGAAGCAGACTCTTAGCACACACCCAGCTGCTTACCCTGTGGAATCATGCACAGTATTCACAAGCGAGTGGGGTTTGAGGTTTCAGTCAGTAATGCAAATACATTCAGCATCACTAAGGCTGGTTGCCCTTGCTGGAGTGTAGGCAGTCACCCAGGTTACAAATGGTGCTGGTCTGAAAAAGCAGTTTGGACATGTGCTTTTTTAAGAATCTGAAAAGTGGATTCATAATGTGTCAGTCTGTAAAAGTGTTTTTTCACTTGTCAAAAAAAAGAGTAGTAAGTGTGCTTTCAAATTGGCAAAGAAATTTCGTTTTGTGACTAATGTGAAAACATGACTCTGTGTGCAAATAGGAATTACAGGCAGAGATTTATTGCGTATTGCTCTGGTGATTTCACAGTTGCATTAGATGGAAAGGGGGAGCCATTTTTTGGTGCAGAAGCAGACTCTTAGCACACACCCAGCTGCTTACCCTGTGGAATCATGCACAGTATTCACAAGCGAGTGGGGTTTGAGGTTTCAGTCAGTAATGCAAATACATTCAGCATCACTAAGGCTGGTTGCCCTTGTTGGAGTGTAGGCAGTCACCCAGGTTACAAATGGTGCTGGTCTGAAAAAGCAGTTTGGACATGTGCTTTTTTAAGAATCTGAAAAGTGGATTCATAATGTGTCAGTCTGTAAAAGTGATTATCACTTGCCAAAAAAAAGAGTAGTAAGTGTGCTTTCAAATTGGCAAAGAAATTTCGTTTTCTGCCTAATTTCAAAGCATGACTCTGTGTGCACACAGGAATTGTTTTTAGATATTTAATTGGTGAAGGTGTTATTGTGATTTTCTTTTATAGGAAAGGGGTTTATAGTATTTTAAGATTTCTAAAGAACATAAAAAATGTAGTAATATATTTAAATAAAATAAAGGAATTTTTTTTTGTTTTTTTCAGGTATTGCTAAAGAGCAGTGAACAAAATTTAAGATGCCTACAAAATCCAGAGTAAAGAAAGACCACAAAAAAAACCTATATTTGAAGACAACTGGAGGACCTAAGGGGCATATCAACAACAACCGGCGATAATTATCGCTCAGCGCTCTTAGCGTGAGGATAATTATCGCCGGCTAGCGTGAATTTTTATCGCTGAGATAGCGTGCTATTAGCAACGCTTATCTCAATAGCGATAAAAATCTACACGCTAACAGGCTAACGTGTGATTATCGCTGGAAACCCAGCGATAATCACACGTTACCTTGTTGATAGGGACAGGCAAACTTAGCCATGATATCCTCCTTCCATAGGATATCATGGCTAAGTCTGAAAATTAGCAGACGTAAAAAAGCAGCGTTAACCGCGGTTAGCGCTGCTTTTTTTGTCTCTAACAGGGTTAGCGACATTCTTGATAATAGGAGAAATGTCGCTTAGCGACATTTCTCCTATTATTTTACTCTGGAACGCCCCCTTTGCATCTCATTAGAGATGCAAGGGGAAGTGTAGAGTAAAAGGGTGCTAACATGCAAATTTGCGTGTTAGCACCCTGTTGTTGATAGGGCGCTAGTTTTATCTCTGCTTTTTTGGCTTTTAAAGCCAAAAAAGCAGAGATAAATCCCTTGTTGATATGCCCCTAAGTTAGTTGGAGATGCTCATGTTGGGAAAAAGAAAAAATCTTCTGGTAAGCAGACAAAAAATTTTCTAAAGAACATATTCAAAAAAAGGAAAAATGTACAAAATGTCTGTACTGGAAAGAATGTTTTCAATAGAAAAGGACAGGAAAAAATTGAGAATTTAGTTAATGCAAATATACCTTCTGCAACTAAAAAGATTAACTTAAACAGAAAAACAGCGTTTAAAGAGATATGTAGAAAAATGTTTCAGAGAAGAGTTATGTCCAATTTGATAAAGGATGTGAAGAAATATAAGCAAAAGGCTAAGTTTTATAAGAGAAAAAAAGAAATTGAAGCTATTGCAGCAAAGGCATTAGAATTAAAAAGGAAACTATTCATTTTAATTTTGAATAGGATGCGTACATTAGATAAAATGGTTAATGTACTGAAATCACACAGCAAAAGGAAAAGAGTAGTGAACAGAACAAACTTTTCTAAAGTGTTTTTAGGAAAATGGATGCATAGTTCAAGTAGTGAACCTTTTTTTAATGAAGAGAGCTATTTTCAAAGTAATAGTTTGCTGCATGCAGTTGACACCAGAGGTCGTGCTTATGAAGTGAAAATGGTTGCATAATGGAGAAGGAGATAATGGTTCCAAGAGATGAGGTACAAGTGATGGCGGATGAGGCTATGGGGAGACGTCCTAAAGCCCCAGTGTACACTTGGAATTGTAGTAGTATTTGCACTGTGCGTCAGGAATCTATTGATACATTTCGTGAGTTTCTAAGAGAATATAGTAAAAAAAGTGTAAAACAGAAGATTAAGGTGCTTCAAAGTCTGGATCCATGCAGAGTGAGAGAGAATACTGGTTTGCAGGGTCATTCTCTGGCTTGTCTATCTAGAAAAGTGTGTAATAGTGTTTTCCATCATTTTAGGATGCTGGCTGTTCATCATACTGAAATGAGAAAGTTTGTGAGACGGTTGTATTTTGCTAAAAGTCCAGCAATAAAGTTAGATGAATTGAATAGGGCTCTGTTCCGTGGATCGGTATCAGATGTAGAGAAGGTTGTTGATGAAATTCAGTTTTGTTACTTTGGTCCTGAACAAAACAGTGCAGAAAAGGACACAGTAAATGAGGAAGAAGTGGAAGAGAATGTAGAACCCTCTGTAAGTAAGACATTTAATGATCACATAACAAAATTTGCAATAATCTCTAATGAAAGACCAAATATTACTTGTATTTGTTGCCGCAGAACTCATTATAGAAAACAAACTAGGAATGTTGATCTCTACAGAAAGAGTGAAAATGAAGATAATTATAAGTGGAAGGATTTTGCCACATATATATTTCTTGAAAATTGTTTTGAATTGGGTGAAGATCAGCGTATTTGTAAATACTGTTACAACAAGTTAGAGGAAAATAGAATGCCGACCAGAGCTGTACATAATAATTTAGAATTGGATGCTATTCCTGCTGAACTTTCTGAATTAAATACATATGAGTCTATACTCATTCAATGTGTTCATCCGTTCCATACCATAGTACGTATGGAGCCCAAAACTGGTAAATTACCTCCTTCAGATTTACTGAGAGGTTTAAAAGGTAGAGTGGTGTATTTGCCCTTGGATTTGAAAAAAAATATGGAAACTATTGATGCGGATACTTTGGAAACTGAACCATTAATTATTCTGGTTAATGGTGTACCTACAAAGAATAAGAAGATTTGGCAGGAGCTGGTAGATGTACGGAAAGTACAAAGAGCAAATTTGTATTTGAAAAGGAATGACAAATGGTATGAATCAATTTATATAGAAGAAGAAGAAGAAGAAGATTTACAAGAAGACACAGAAACACCAACTGGACAAATTGAAAAAGTGGACAAGTCAAAGGAAGAAGAAATTTATGAACATTTTAGCATACATCCTCTTCATTCAAAAGAAGTTATGGGAGACAATATTGATCTGTTTCAGATGAAGAAAGCAAAAGGAACTCCCGTGAGTGTATGGGAGGAGAGCTTGGAAGCTCGATGTTTTCCCCAGCTGTTTCCTAAAGGAAAAGGAGGACGATACGATGAACGTCCGGAACAGATTCCAGCTTCTGAGTATCGGACTACAAGACTATATGCTGAAGGTCCCAGATTTCGACAAAGTATTCCTTATTTGTTCCATCTTTTATTTGAAAGCGACTTGTCTGCACTGTCTTATGCAGTAAATCACATTTTAAAAAGTGGAGTACATTTACAAAATGTGTCTGCTAAGGATTTTATGGAGAAAGTGCAGCACCGAGATGATCATTTGGAAACACAACTGATCAATCTGATGGCTTGTCAGCGTGGGACAAATGAATATTGGTACAGACGCCATGGTGAATTAAAATGCATGTTACGGAATTTAGGTACACCAACATGGTTCGTTAACCTAAGCTGTGCTGAGTACGCTTGGGATGATTTACTGGATTTTCTACGAGAGGCAAATTCAAACATTAAAAACATCGAATACAAGACAGCAGGAGAACTGTGCTCATTGGATCCGGTTAATGTTTGCAGATATTTCAATCATAGATTAGAGGCTATGATGTCGTTCATCTGCAATAAAAAAAATCCACCTCTAGGAGAAGTAGTGGATTTCTTTTGGAGAAAAGAGTACCAGGCAAGAGGTGCTCCTCATATTCATATGCTGTTGTGGATCAAGGATGCCCCAAAGTTTGGAACAGATGCTGATGAAGCAGTGTTATCTTACATTGAAGAATATGCAACATGTGCTATACCAAAAAACACAGAAGAGAAAAAGTTAAAGGAGCAAGTTTTACGTTTCCAAAGTCATCGGTGTGGAAAATACTGTCGACGGAAATACAAAAGCAAAGATAAATACTACACTAAATGTCGATTTGGATTTCCTAGACCTGTTCTTTCAAATGGAAGAGTAAACAGTTTTATGTCATCTGTGAGACATACTATCACAAGAAAATCACCTAAGAATACCTACAACCTTAAAAGAAAAGAAGAATCAAAAAATATAAATGACTACAACCCAGTCATTTTATCCATGTGGAATGCTAACATGGATATACAGTATGTAGCTGACAATTCCATTGCTGTTGCTCGATATGTAACGTCTTACATTACTAAATCTGAAAAAACTGAATTGAAAGAAATATGGGAAGAGATTTCTCACGAGAAGACTGTCAGTAAGAAGCTGTACAGTTTCAGTTTGAAGATGTTATCGCATCGAGAAATTGGATCCTACGAATGTTCAGATAGGTTATCTTCTGCAAGTCTCTACTCGAAATCAAGAAGAATAATTTGGGCAAGTTTAGGCCTTGCAGCAATGAGAAATCGGGTACTGAAATCTGTTGGAGAAATAGAATATTTGGCCGAGAATGACCCAGAAAGTACAGATATTTTGAAATCAAACATGTTGGACACATATTATCCCAAGAGAAGTCATCATCTGGAGAACATGTGTCTCTATGAAGTGCTGCAGAACTACATTTATTCACGGAAAGCCACAGAAGACATCAACAATGGAAAATATAAAGTCATTGGTGAGGAAGGATGTTTGGTGAAGCAAACAAAAGGAAGTTTGATTAATCACAGGAAGCTGAGTTGCGACACTACTGACAAAAAGGAATTTTACTACTTGGCTCTTTTACAGCTGTTTAAACCATGGCGTACAGAGGATGAACTACTGGGAGAATATCAAAGCTATGAAGATTCATTTAATGCTTGCAAAGACAGCATACAATGCAGTACATTCTCAACTTATCTGCAAATGTTAAATGAAGAAATTGAACAGGAAACTACAATTGCAGCAGAAATAGCTAGAGACAGTTCTCAGGACAGCCAAAGTTCAGGAACACTCAGTCAAGATCCCCTAGGACAACCAATCGTTGAAAATGAAGCATCAATAGCCATGAATGAAGTGGAAACGGCTATGAATCAAGCTCAAGAAGAATTTATAGACTTACAAAATTTGGAAAGACAACTGAACGAAGAGCAGCAACACATTTATGAAGAGATTAGAAACAAAATTGATCACGGATTTCTACATGAAAAAAAAGAGTGCTCATGCACATCATTTCATCCAATCAGGATGTATGTAAGCGGACAAGCTGGAACTGGAAAAAGTTTCCTTATAAAAGTCATCAGAAGCTACCTACAGCAAAAAACGGATTCTACTTTGTCTTGTGTGGTTACTGCTCCAACTGGGTTAGCAGCATATAACATAAAAGGAATCACTTTACATCGTTTGCTAATGTTACCAGTGGAGCATGAGAACAAAATACAATACAACAAACTAACTGGAGAAGCATGCTTGGAAGTTTCAAGAGTATTGAAGAAGATGCAAGTTCTCATTATTGATGAGGTGAGCATGGTATCAAACTTAATGCTTGCCTTTCTGCATTTAAGAATGCAGCAAATTCTGAAGACAGACTATGACATGTTATTTGGAGGAAAACACGTCATAGTTTTTGGAGATCTTTTGCAACTTACTCCAGTTAAAGGACAACCAGTGTTTAATACTGTGACACATGAAGACACAAAGAAGTCATTGGGAAGCATTGGTAATGCGAATATTTGGTCCTTCTTTGAGTACAAGGAACTTACTACCAATATGAGGCAAGCAAACGATGAAGAATATGGAAGTATTCTGAAAGATATCAGAATTGGACTACTCACTGAAGCTGGCACGAAAGCATTACAGAGTCGGCTGCTACATAATTTATTTCCAAAGGAAGAAATAGTTGCAGAGAAGATATACAAGAACATTGCAGAAAAGAAAAGTGTCATCTGCTTAATGCCAACTCTACGTGAATGCTCAATATTCAATGAGGAGCTTTTGAAATTGGAAAAGGAAGATATCAGGAAATTGGAAGCAGTGGACAAAATTGAGGATGGAAGAATTACTGTTACATTAACAAGCACACTGAAAAATAAATTGCATTCACTAGAGAAGAACATTTCCAAAACAGCTGGATTAGAAAAAAATCTATATGTTTGCATGAACTGTAGAGTATTTTTAAGGAGAAATTTGGATGTTGAAAAAGGTTTAGTTATTGGAGCTGTGGGAAGAGTTGTGGGTTTTATTAATTATCAGAAAAAAGATGGAATTGAATGTTTAAAAATAAAATTTGATCAGATAGAAGAAGTTAAAGACATTTGTCGTTGTTCAGTTCGTTTCATGCTTGTGAAAGACTTATATGTACGTAGGAAGCAGTTTCCGTTTTCTCTAGCATATGCTGTAACTATTCACAAGTCTCAAGGATTGACTGTAGATTGTGCATTTGTGAACATTGGTTCAACTGTGTTCAAAGAAGGTATGGCATATGTTGCTTTGTCACGAGTGAAAACATTATCAGGTTTATTCATGATAGACTTTGATGACTCAAAAGTTAGTGCTGATGCAAATTGTGTAAAGGAGTATAATAGATTAAGAAGAAGATATGCTCCTCATTTAGGTCAGTATCCTGTGTTGGAGAAACGTGTAGTTTCTCGTAAAAGGAGAAATGAGAATATCTGTAATGAAGATGTAGAGAGGAGGAAAAAAAAGAGGAGTGATGTAATTGCAAGCAAAAAGAAAAAGGAAAATGAAGAACAGGTTGTAGGATGTCATTTTGAAAATAGCTCTGGTGTCAACTGCTACGCTAATGTAGTGCTGAATGTTGCATTTTATCTGGATAGTGTGCAAGAGCAGATAATAGTAAATCAGGGAAAAAGATTCTGTTCTGAGTTGAGTCTCCTTTTTCAAAAGCTGAGTAATGATAAAACTCAAATAGAAAGTGCTACTGAAATTAGAAAACTTTTAGATGTATGTTCAGGACGAACACAGTTTTCTCAAAATGTACAGCAAGACGCACAGGAATTCTTGATGTATTTTCTTCAGGTACTGGAAGAAGAAGGGGTTCCCATTGAAAATGTATTTGGTCTCTCTTATAAATGAGAACATAGTTGTGAAAACTGTTATAATATATGTGGCTCTAATGTTGATTCTGAAAGGTTTATTTATTTAACATTGCCAGAAAGTAAAACAGTCACTTTTGCTAAATTAGTTAAAGATGCTAATCATAGCATGGAATGCAGTGAGTGTCAATCTGACATGTTTTCAACGTTAATTTTAAAGGAATACGGACAGTATGTAATTTTAATGATGCAACGCTGTAAAGCTGATGGTTCAAAATTAGATACTTTAATAAAGAAGTTTACAGGACAGCAATTATCAATTTCAGGAAAAACTTTTGTAACAGTTGCAATAATTTTCCATGATGGACCTACTGTAACTTCTGGTCATTACACAGTTTATCTTAAATGTGAAAAAGGCTGGACACTGTGTAATGATTCCCAATTGATTTTTAAGCAACGTTTGCCTTTTGATTTAGCAAATTCCTATCTAATCTTCCTGAAACCTAAATTTTAGAGAGATTTGGCAACATCTGGACAAAACAATTTTACCATTTTATTGGATTACCATTGGAATTTTCAAAAAAAATTATTTTACAAATTATCATTTGGCCTAATGGAAAGGTAACCAATTGTAATGTGGACTTTTTCAGTTTTTAATGAAACTTTGGAAAACCAAAAATTTAGAAAAAATCGGTAACATCTGCACAATTTAAATTTTGGAATGTTATTGGATTGCCATTGGAAATTTATAAAAAAAAGATTTTTAAATTTACTATTTGGCCATGCGGAAAGGTAAACAATTCTATTGTGGACTTATTTAATTATTAATAAATCTTTCGGAAACCAAAATGTTACAGAGAATCGGTGAGATCTGTACAATTTAAACTTTAGAATTTTATTGGGTTACCATTGGAAATTTAATCAAAAAAGAATTTTAAAATTACTATTTGGCCTAAAGGAAATGGAACCAGATGTATTATGGAGTTATTTGAGATATATTTTTGTGATTATACTTCTGAAACAAAAATGTCAGACGGTATTTTAAAGAAATAAGTTTTGATATTTGTTGATATTTTTTTTAGAATATTATGCATTTATATAATGTTATGTTTAAGTTAAAAGAGATCCTGGGCTTTTTTTAAACAATCTTTGAGATTGTTATTTTTTTTTGCCCGCTGTTAAATGATGAATGCAATTGCTTTCACAATTTATAGTGAAATGCAATATATTCTGAAAACAGCAAAAAAAAGGCAAAAAATTGTTTTTGAAAAATATGTAAATATGTGTACTGTATTATAAAATGTTTTTTTAAAAAATAATACTTTTTTCTTTTTTTTCAGATTGAGATAGAAAATTTTCGAAAACTAGAACCATTTTTAAAGCAATTAAAAAAAAATTAAATGAATAAATATTGTTTTGAGTGGCTATGGTAAGTCTAAAATTTCATGGTCCCTTTTTTCCACTTCTCTACAATCACATTTTCAGTTTTTCATTGTAGTCTCTCAAGGACCTTGTAATGTGATAATTGATTTTTAGTGTTTTTAAAAAAAAAAAATAATAATTACGCGTACCGTACGCGTACGGTAAAAAATAAAAATAAATAAAAAGTTTTAAAAAATATATAAAAAAAAGTTGAAAGGTAAGGTTGGCTCTTAAAAGAGCCGTTGTGTTCATGCAGGGACAGAGGAAAGAAAGAATGGGAATATTAGACGGTACGACAAATGTGCTGATCTATTTTATTGTACACTAGGGAAATACTGGTCTCCCTATAACAAATTAGATCATGACAAGTGGCGCACCGTATTTCAACTCTCAGAAAGCGAGGGTTGATTTCCAGAGGATGAGAAAAAGGAGATGCTCCCCCCACAGATGAAGGGCTCACCTGACCTGCCGAAGATGGACTCGGCCCTGCAGATGATGGTCCAGGCTGAGCTGCTGTGGATGTGCTTGGTTGACTTACTGAAGGGTTACCTTCAGTATGTCGAGCATGTATAATTCTGTGTACATCCTTAAGGTGTCTCAACATGGTGTGATTCCCGAATGAATACTTCCTGTTGGGATTCCCTCTTGAAAGTACACGCTTACACAGCTTACAAGTCACTAAGGGTGCATTTACCTTTTGCTGGCCCTCTGGAAAAGAAAAATACTTCCATAAGAAAGAGGTCTTTTGTTTCCTCGTTCTCTGCCTCAAGGTAGTGCTGCTAGCCTCACTCTCAGAAGGGCTCTGCTGTTCTGCCATCGTATCACAAAGACAACCCAGCTCCTTCTCCTAAGGGATCACAAGCAGAAATGAGGGGAATGGGTGTGGTGTAGGAGAGTTCTAGAACTGAAAGTTGTAAAAACCAATCAAAAGTCTTGTTTCTTGTTCACATGACCTACCGTACGCTTACGGTACGCTTCCGGTGCGCTTACGGCAAAAGTACGCATGCGCGTAAAAAAGACACGCGCACGCGCGCATGCGCACAACAGGCACGCCCCTTCACTTCCGCGTAATGTGCGCGTGCAGCGTACGCGTTACGCGCTGTGCGCGCGTGACGTGCGTCTACACATATTGCGTAAATAAACGCAAACAGCGTAGAAATCTAACGTAATTAAAGCAAGACGTGCGCTTACCGTACGCGCACGTTAAAAAAAAAAAAAAAAAAAAGGAAAATCAAAAAAAAAAGTTATACTAATAAATCTTACCTGTTTATTTTATAAAAATGGTTAAAAAAAACATCTTTTAGAATTTTTAAAATTTAACCATAGTCTTTAAAAAAGGATAGAAAATTAAAATAAAAATATGTAAAAAAAAAAAGAAAAAAAAAAAAATAGCATTTCAAAAACCCTGCAAATTCACTGAAAAAACCATGGGTTTCACTCACGTTATAGTTAGGAATTAGCATTTAAAAAACCTTGCAAATTCACTGAAAAAACCATGGGTTTCACACACGTTATAGTTAGGAATGAGCGTTTAAAAAACCTTAGAAATTCAATGAAAAAACCAAAGGTTTCACACATGTTATAGTTAGCTGGACATTTCACTCGTAAAAAACCATTGAAATTCCCCCGTTATAGTTAGTTCAGCTAACTATAACTCGCGCGCCCGCAATGCACTACTGATGACGTCACATATTACATCACTCATGACATGGTCACTGACATCACTCATGACATCACTGATGACATCTCAAATGACATCACTGATGACATCACTGATGACATCATCCAGTGATTGTGTGTTTTTCTGAATATTAAATATTTTTTATATTTATGTATATCTCAAGGTCAAAGGAAGAAAAAATGGGTATATAAGTGTCTAAATGGATGCTTTTTTTTTGAAATTTTTTTTGTGTAACTGACTGTTTAAGTGTATCATAGTGAATACATGGCTTACTGAGTAATCTTTAAATATTTAAATATCTGTATCAGTTTCTTACTTTGTGTATAAGTGGCTGCATGGGTTGGTGAGTAGCTACATGAGTGTCTATATAGGTTATTAGTTGGTTTTTTATCACTATGAGTGTCTGAGTTTCTGTATGGTTCGGTGGGGGGTATTACTTAGTGCATAGGTGCATGAATGAGTGACTCACTGTTTGTATGTGTTGAATACAGCATGTGTGCAGGACTGTATGGGTGGATGAGTGTGTGCATGGGTGTGTTAGTGAGTGAATGACTGTCTCTATAGTGTCTTTATGAGTAACTACATATGTTTTAAACTAGTATATGTGACTATTGGTGTATATAAGTGAGTATATGTGAAAGTGAGAGATTCGAAGAGTTCCTGTATGAATAAGTATGTGTTTCTATAAGTTATTGTTTAAAAGAGTAAGTATATGTAAGTTTCTGTAGAAGTAAGTGTGGTGGTGTGTGTATAACTGTATATGCAAGTAAATGGATGTTTGATTCTTTATTAGCATGAGTGACTATGTGTGTGAGTAACTCTATGGATGAGTGGCATTGTGTAACAGGATGTACAGGTGTATGAGTACATATGATGAGTGAGTACATGTATGAGTGACTGTAGAGGACTGTTGGTGAATTACTGTATGTGTATGTGGTTCTTAGAATTACTGAATAGTTTGTTGTAACTGATATTGATATGTTCATTATTTTGAACATTTTAGTTTCTATTTTTGAATGTGTGTTTCTATGGTTATATTAGGGGAAGAGGAGGTCTGCCACTCTATCACAAGGATGATGTCATCAGTGATGTCATTAGTGATGTCATTTGAGATGTCATCAGTGATGTCATGAGTGATGTCAGTGACCATGTCATGAGTGATGTAATATGTGACGTCATCAGTAGTGCATTGCGGGCGCGCGAGTTATAGTTAGCTGAACTAACTATAACGGGGGAATTTCAATGGTTTTTTACGAGTGAAATGTCCAGCTAACTCTAACATGTGTGAAACCTTTGTTTTTTTCATTGAATATATATATATATATATATATATATATATATATATATATATATATATATATATTCACAGAAAAAAAACATAGGTTTCAGGCACGTTATAGTTAGGAATTAGCATTTAAAAAACCTCAGAAATTCACTGAAAAAACCATAGGTTTCAGGGGTGTTATAGTTAGCTGGACTTTTCACTTGTACAAAACCATTGAAATTCCCCCGTTATAGTTAGTTCAGCTAACTATAACTCGCGCACCCGCAATGCACTGCTGATGACGTCACATATTACATCACTCATGACATGGTCAGTGACATCACTCATGACATCACTGATGACATCTCAAATGACATCACTGATGACATCACTGATGACATCATCCAGTGAATGTGTGTTTTTCTGAAAATTAAACATGTTTTATATATGTATATCTCAAGGTCGATGGAAGAATAAATGGGTATATAAGTGTCTAAATGGATGATTTGTTTTTGAAAAATTGATTGTGTAACTGACTGATTAAGTGTATCATAGTGAATACATGGCTTAGTGAGTAATGTTTAAATATGTAAATATCTGTATCAGTCTCTCACTTTGTGTATCAGTGGCTGCATGGGTTGGTGAGTAGCTACATGGGTGTCTATATAGGTTATTAGTTGGCTTTTTGAGTATCATTCTGAGTGTCTGCATGGTTCGGTGGGGGGTATTACGTAGTGCATAGTTGCATGAATGAGTGACTCACTGTTTGTATGTCTTGAAGACAGCATGTGTGCAGGACTGTATGGGCGGATGAGTGTGTGTATGGGTGTGTTAGTGAGTGAATGACTGTCTCAATAGTGTCTTTATGAGTAACTACATATGTTTTAAACTAGTATATGTGACTATTGGTGTATATAAGTGAGTATATGTGAGAGTGAGAGATTGAAAGAGTTCCTGTATGAATAAGTATGTGTTTCTATAAGTGATTGTTTAAAAGACTAAGTATGTGTAAGTTTCCGTAGAAGTAAGTGAGGTGGTGTGTGTATAACTGTATATGCAAGTAAATGTATGTTTGATTCTTTATTAGCATGAGTGACTATGTGTGTGAGTAACTCTCTGGATGAGTGGCATTGTGTAACAGGATGTATAGGTGTATGAGTACATATGATGAGTGAGTACATGTATGAGTGACTGTATAGGACTGTTGGTGAATGAGTGGATGTGTATGTGGATCTTAGAATTACTGAAGAGGTTGTTTTAACTGGTATTGGTATGTCCATTGTTTTGAAAATTGTAGTCTCTATTTTTGAATGTGTGTATCAAAGGTTATATTAGGGTGAGAGGAGGTCTGCCACTCTATCACAAGGATGATGTCATCAGTGATGTCATCAGTGATGTCATTTGAGATGTCATCAGTGATGTCATGAGTGATGTCACTGACCATGTCATGAGTGATGTAATATGTGACGTCATCAGCAGTGCATTGCGGGCGCGCGAGTTATAGTTAGCTGAACTAACTATAACGGGGGAATTTCAATGGTTTTGTACAAGTGAAAAGTCCAGCTAACTATAACACCCCTGAAACCTATGGTTTTTTCAGTGAATTTCTGAGGTTTTTTAAATGCTAATTCCTAACTATAACGTGCCTGAAACCTATGGTTTTTTCTGTGAATTTCAAAGGTTTTTTAAATGCTAATTTCTAACTATGCCTACAGAGATAGGACATGTGAAGAAAGAAGAAAAAATGCACAGAAAGAAAAAAAAGAAGTGCAGAAAGAAGCAACAGAAGTCGTCAAAGACGAAGAAAAGTGCAGGAAGAAGGATAACGTGCAGAAAGAACAAAAAGAAGAGCAGAAAGAAGCCTTGTTGCAAAATCATCCTGTACCCTCAACTTTTTCAGACGGATACTGGTGGTAACTGAGTCTGACTAACCAGTCCTAGAGCCAGTGCTATGTTAAAAGACACTTAGAATACAGTGAAAAGACCTACATACACTAGGGAACATTATGCGTTGGGGTCCCCCTGTGATTAGCATGACCTCCTCTGTAAGCCCCTAGTATATAATAGGACAGGGGGATTAAAACTACCTCTTAAAACAGGCCACAGAGCGTTTTTGCACACGTTAACTCAGGCCCCGTCCCCTCCCTTCACCACTGTGTAAACACGCCCTGAGTCCGTTTTTAGTTGGGAGATTAAGTTCATTTGAATCCTGAGGGTCCCTAGGGTCCAACTAGCCCACTAGGCACCTCCAGTAAGTGCAACAGAGCTGTGTTGCAGAGAGGTGTAAAAAGTGGCACGGCCTGGACCACCTCTCTGCAATGCAGCTCAGTAGCGCTTACTGGGAGCACTTGGTGGGCTAGTTAGCCCCCAGGGGCCCTCAGTATTGAAGGGAAATTATATCCCCAATTTAAAATGTGCCATAGTGCGTGTTTGCACACGTCACCTCAGGCCCCGTCCCCTCCCTTCAACACTGTGTAAAAGCGCCCTGTGGCTGTTCTAAGTTGAGAGATTAAGTCCCCTTGAATCCTAAGGGTCCCTAGGGTCAAACTAGACCACTAGGTACCTCCAGTAAGCACCACAGAGCTGCGTTGCAGAGAGGTGTAAAAAGGGGCTAGGCCTCAGAGCACCTGTTTGCAGCGCAGCTCCCTGGCGCATACTGGAGATGCCTGTTGGGCTATTTGGCCCTCAGGGACCCTCAGTATTGAAGAGGAATTAATTCCCCAACTTACAACTCGCCAGGGGGCGCGTTTGCAGAGTGCTGCAAGGAGGGGGCGTCGCCTCCGGCACGATGCCAGTCTTTTATTTATTTTAATTTTTTAAGAAGGGGGGCTGTGTGGTTCCCCTTCTTATTCTAATTTATTGGCCCTGATGACCCCATCCCCCAGGGCCTGTCTCCTAATTATATTTTTTTGACCCCAATCCCCAGGGCCGGCCGCTGTTTTTTATTATTTTTTAAAAATATATATTTATAGACACACCTAGGACATGCTGGACAAACCGTACGTACCTATCACCATGACGATATGCGTGATATTCATTAAAGGGCGACTATGCATACAATGAATCCACGTGGAATGTATTTACACCACTAGTGAAGCTCTGACATGTCTGATGCCCTACCGTGCCTAATCCCGGTAGACACCCTTGTTGTTTATTTATACAAACATGGGTAGCTATTGACGGGCACATTTAATACACATGCACACCAAGCCATTCAAAGGGGATTCGACAAAAATTCGACCAAAACTATGCAAGAAACCCCCCTCACGATTAATAAAACACACATCCACTGCCGGATGTGTAATACTTTTTATTTTACTCTCTGGAAAGGGGACGAACATCACTTGAGAGTCACAGCGTGCTCCTGGCAGAGCCCAATGCTGTGTTACACCCACCATTGCCTGCTGAGTGCCACACACCTCTGTGTTGTATTCCACTAGCTAGTGCATATGCTATGACACTCTCTAGCCCATGTGCACTGTAACACCACCCCGTGAATATGTCATGCCACACTTGTCTTCGCACGGGTTATATTGCCCCATCTAACGTGCCTTCCTCGATGCCTATGTTATAACGCACAGTGCTATGCCATACATATTACAATCTGGGATCCATATCTTTGTCACAGTGCATATGCAACGTTACACTCCCCAGCACATATTTTATATTACAACTTTAGAGACTAGTTAGGTTACACAACACTGCCCTGTGCATATTACACTCCAAGGCGCATATCGCATAGCACGCGCTAGTGCCTGTGCTATCTCGCGCTCTCCAATGAATCTGTCATTGCCCACAATGTATTGCATATTATATTTCATGCCCGGTTCATCTTACATCACACTTTTTGGTGCATAGTTTATACCATACACTATATCTAGTTTTCATTTTCAATCGTGCTCTCAGGACCATGTTCTATATAACACTGTGTTCACCTACCCTTTTCACGGGCATTACATTTTGCGATAGGGGGTGGAGGGTCAGGGGGTGTTTCTGCCAAGTGAGCCCGGAGTCACAGTCACAAACATCCTCTTCTTCCTGAATAAAAGTGAGATTATGCTGCATACTTGTTCATATTTTAAGTAGTTCGCACAGACACACGTTTTAAAAACAATAAAGTTCCTAATACCCGCCTTCTCTGAACAGTTAGCTTGCTGCCCCATCCCCCTCCTCCCTATCCTCTGTTGTGTGAATCCATGGACTAGCCTCCTCCCTCCTGCACTGCATGGTCTGATGTGCTGCCACTGCCCTCAATTTAGTATGATGTACCAGTCCACTCCTCCTGCCCTCCATTGCCCAATTCTATGTCCCATCATTGACCTCCTGCTTAAACTCCGTGCTTAGCTTGCTGCCCCTATTCTCCTTCCCCCTGCCCTCTGATGTCTTTGTGCATGCCCCTGCTCCATCCTTTTTGCCCACCATGTTCCATGGACCTGCCACTCCTATCTACTCTGAGTGTTCAGTTGAGCTGCCACTCCCCTACCACCTGCCTAGCATTGTCAGATGACTGTAACCTGTCCCTTCCACCTCCACCCTGCCTGTCCACATGCCATGCCCCTATCCTCTTCCTCCTGTCCACATGGTCCATTGTACTGCCACACCCTTCTGCCCTCCCTGGTCTGTTGTGCTGCAACTGCTCCTCCTGCCTGCCCCGTGCGGTCTGTTGTGAGGCCCCTTCCCCTGAACGTTCTTGTCTGTGCACAGGTCCTGACCCTCCCTTCTATCCTCCATCGTCCTTTGTGCATGCCCCTGCACCCTCCTTCTTGCCCATCATAGCCATTGTGCTGCCACTAACCCTCCCACTTGCCATGCATGGTCTTCTGTGATGCCATGGCCCTCCCACCTTCCCTGTGTGGTCAGTTAGCTGCCCCTGACCCCCTCCCACCTTCCCTCCATGGTCTGTGTGTATGCCATCACAGTCTCACTGTTGCTCTTCATGGTGTGTCTTGCTTCTAGTGCCCATCCTGCCTGACCTCCATGGCTATCTTGCTGCTCCTGCCCTGCCCCCTTGCCCCCAGCCCTCTGTTTACATGTGCAGACCCCTACTCCCTCCCTCCTGGCTTGTCTGTTCCATTGTAATGCCCCTGATCCGTCCCTCCTGCCCTTTATGGTCTGTTATGCTGCAGCTTTCTCTCCTGTCTGTCCATTATGGTCACCTCTTAAAACCTGTTGGCTGTTGGGAACGGGGTCTATTCTTCAGGCTAAGGACCGACACCATGAAATACTTACTGTCTTTTCCAACTGGCTATTCTCTGAACCTTGATCACACCCCCTGTCCATGTACCCACAATCTGAAACAATCAATGTTACATTTCTCATTCTTTTGTTCCTTCTATTTACCGCTCACGAAAAAATTTCTGATTCCGTACTTTAAATCCCGATGCGTAACTGATTATAAAATAGCCTATGAGTTGATGCTTGCAATTGATAATGATGAATTATGTTTCCGAGTTGGATCCTTTTTAAAAATGGCTGTACGTTTTCGTAATTCTATGATTTCGGACTAATTTCTTCTATGTCCAACTGTAAATAATGTTTTTTAACTGCACTTTTATGGATATGTTGTTTTTATCCGAATAAAGTTCATATTGATTGATTGATTGATTATGGTCAGCTAGCTACCATTGCCTCTTGCCCCTCTGTTCTCTGTTGTCCATGTGCATGGTCCTGTCCCCTCCCTCTTGCTTTCTATGGATTGTTGTACTGCACTCCCGTCCCGCATGCCCTGTGTGGTGTATTGTGCTGCTGCAAACCCTGATGCCTGCCCTGCAGGGTCAGTTTGGTGCACCTCTCCATGTCCCTCCTGTCCTCTGTTATCCAAGTCCATGTCCCTACCCCATTTCCTTCCATGATCCAATGTACCACACTTGCGAACATTTTGAACTTGGTAAGAGGGAGATTTTGAAAAAAAACTGGGGTATTGATTTTCCCCTTTGAGTTACATTGAAAAAGAGGAGATTGTAGACAGGAGACAGATCAAATAAAGCCCATTTGAGCTTAAAAACATTGGACGTTTCCTGGCTGAATCGGGTCTGTTGGCATGTATGGTTGTACTACCATTGCCTCTTCCTTCTGCGCACAATGGTCTATTACATTGCCACAGCCTCTCTTGCAAGTCCTGTATTGTTGGTTTGTTGCCCCTGCCCCCCTTTCCACTGCCCTCCACAGTCTGTTGTGCTGCCACGGCCCTTCCTGCCTGCTCAGTGTGGTTAAATTGTTGCCTTTGCACCCTCCTACCTGCCTTCAATTTTCAGAGTCCGTGCCCCTGGCCTCTGCCTCTCAACAGTATCCTAATGAACAACTAGATTGCTAACATTCTATATTTATTACAAAAGTGTGGAACGCCTGACGTCATCTTCATGTAATCAAAACTGTAATACCTAGAGCAGTTCCTTTAGAAATTACATATATGAGAGGGTCTTATTGGCATAAAAATTATGGTTAGTGCTCTAAAAGACTAAAATAAGGACATATTTTCTGAGTTTTCAAATAGCGACAAAGCACTTTTAAATTATTTGTTATCTTTATGTTTTTTTATCCAGTTGACCACTTGATGAAATGTTGCACCTTGACGAGAGGATGTGGTGTTACTTCCAGAACTGCAGACTTTGCAACTGGGGACCAGGTTGGAGTTTCTGCTTCAGCTCGACATTCTGTGATTCTGGTCAAATCACTTAGTCTCCCCATGTCTACAACCAAAATGAATTTGTTCTTGTGTGATGTAACCAATGCTCATGTAAAGCACTCCAATACCTGACAAGTCTGCACTATATAACACTGCAAAAACACAAAATAATAAGTGTTTTGCACACTTCTGTCATTGGGCTATATTTGGGCTACATCTGGGTGATTTTGGGCTACATTTGGGCTCTTTTGTCTCCGGTGGCCATTTTGGGAGATTTATTTGTTATGAAGTTTCCTAATTTCCTCATGTACTGCAGTCTCCTCAGTAGGAAATGCTTTCAGTTTTTTACTTTGATTCCATCATGAAGGTATTCAGATATGTCACACATTTGCCATAAATTCTGAATGTTAGCACTCTAGTTGCTCATTAGATCACTGTAGTAAAACTACTGTTCACCATGGAAGTCTGCTCCTGGTATAAAAAGTGCATGTTTCAGTCTGCATGTCAGAATTTTTTAATGAAATAGAAGAGGATTTGAGAAGTCACTCAAAATGTGCCCTCATTTTCTTTCTTCAGCATTAATCATAATTTCTATGGCAAAATGAACCCCCTCATTGTGTTCCTTTTTAAATTAAATGTTTTAAGTGTTACCAGTTTATTCCAATCAAGATGGCTTCAGGTGTGCCATACTTTTGTCATAATGAAGACAGTAAGCGCTATAGTTGTTTTTAAGAACACTCTGGGACATTCTGTCATTGGGCTATACTTGGGCTACATCTGGGTGATATTTGGGCTACATTTGGGCTCTTTTGTCTCTGGTGGCCATCTTGGGAGACTTATTTGTTATGAAGTTTCCTAATTTCCTCATTTACTGCAGTCTCCTCAGTAGGAAATACTTTCAGTTTTTTACTTTGATTCCATCAAGAAGGCATTCAGATGTGTCACACATTTGCCATAAATTCAAAATGTTAGCACTCTTTTTGCTCATTAGATCACTGTAGTAAAGCTACTGCTCACCAGGGAAAACTGCTGCTGGTAATGAAAGTGCATGTTTCAGTCTGCATGTCAGAATTTTTTAATGAAATAGAAGAGGATTTGAGAAGTCACTCAAAATGTGCCCTAATTTTTCTTTCTGCAGCACTAATCATACTTTTTATGGAAAAATGAACCCCCTCATTTTGTTCCTTTTTAAATTAAATGTTTTAAGAGTTACCTCTTTAATCCAAGCAAGATGGCTTCAGGTGTGCCATACGCTTATCATAAGTAGGACTGTTAGCGCTCTAGTTGTTCTTTGGAACACTCTGGGAAGCTGCAGTAGAACACAAAGGAATCAACTGACAGTCTCTGCCCTTGTTGGATGTACATGTTTTACTGAGAATGTCAGACTTCATTCTCACATGACTGAGAAAGATAATGTGTATTTACAGAAAATATGCTCTCAGTTTAGCTTATAGATCACCTTCCAAACCTCTGTGGGAAAAGCATGAGAAAATATTTTTCGCTCAATCATGATATCCCAGCAGAAGGCTTTTTCACATGGTGAAGTCACCTTAGAACATACCACAATTCCTAAAATGAGTATGGTACCATCAACAAATGATTTATAATGTAACTAAAGTCTTAAAACCTTCTATTAACTGCAATGCTTTTTAATGAGGTGCTATCATGTATATTGGTCCCAAGATGGCTGCCAACACTTCTTGGATGAAGTGCTGACAGCCAATCAGATCTCAGGATGAGATGTGTGGTTAGGCTCCGCCCACATATATATATGATTTTACTTTTGATTTTCGCAGGAACTACTGAACAGATTGACACCAGACCTGCAAAAGGCACTTCCCTGACCTGAGGACTACCTCTCTGCCAAATTTCAAGTAATTCTGTTCAGCCGTTCAGGCTGTACCTTGGACTAAAGGTTCCTATGGAAAAATGCATGGGGAAAACGGGTTTTGGGACCCCCCTTTTTTCTCCGCCCCCGCTTGACGAATCACCCCGAGACTTTCAGGGTAGGAGCGGAGCGCCCCACCTATTTTGAAAATTTTGCGAGGATTCGTCAACCGGCACCAAAGTTATTCCAAATAGAATGTTGCGGATTTCCTATGGAAACACGGTCCTAACTATAACTATCTACTGGCGACCGCCAGTAGATAATATATATATATATATATATATATATATATATATATATATATATATATATATATATATATATATATATATATATATATACACATATATATACATTCTTACTCTCAGGATTATTTTATTTCGGACACCCTGCGCTAGTCCTGCCCAGCATTTTACTTCGTCTGGACAGAATCCCTCATGTCCATCCCTGCGCAGCATCCTTCCCGGTAAGGTGGTTTCTGGGAGTCGCAGTGTATTCACACTGCTTCAGATGTGCGATCATGTGACAGGGGCTGGCTGGTACTCTCACCAATCAGAGAGCGCAGGACTATTCTAAAATGCGGGTGTGGCATCATCCTGATCACTACAGTGGCATCCGAAGAAGGCTTCATTAGCCGAAATGCATCATGCCTTTAAGCTGTGAGAAAATAAACGCTCCTGAATCTTTTCCTCGTGTGGCCTCCTCCTTTTCTTGACTGAAGGGGCTTTGTGCATTTCTCACGCCGTCCAGTGGCGTTTTGGGAGGCTCCGTCCTACAAAGTGGCTGAAGTACTGCTAGAGTCTGCTGTTGCAGTTTGTTCACTTTTCCGAGGATTCGGATTACTTCAGCCCACCTTCAAAGTGAGATTTTTCAAGGCTGCTGTGCACTACAGTTCGTGATTTCACGCAGAGCAGGTCACATTGTTTTCCTGCTCACGGCCTGCTGGATTCCCATTTCATAAGGCTTGGACGTTTGGGGAGAGATAAGGAAGCGTTTTGGGACATTCTTACACTCAGGATTATTTTATTTCGGACACCCTGCGCTAGTCCTGCCCAGCATTTTACTTCGTCTGGACAGAATCCATCATGTCCATCCCTGCGCAGCATCCTTCCCGGTAAGGTGGTTTCTGGGAGTCGCAGTGTATTCACACTGCTTCAGATGTGCGATCATGTGACAGGGGCTGGCTGGTACTCTCACCAATCAGAGAGCGCAGGACTATTCTAAAATGCGGGTGTGGCAGCATCCTGATAACTACAGTGGCATCCGAAGAAGGCTTCATTAGCCGAAATGCATCATGCCTTTAAGCTGTGAGAAAATAAACGCTCCTGAATCTTTTCCTCGTGTGGCCTCCTCCTTTTCCTGACTGAAGGGGCTTTGTGCATATATATATATATATATATATATATTTTGGAAAACGTTGTGCCCATGCACAAGAGAGCACTCGAGACCAGCGCTGATGGTGGCACATCTTTATTCAGGTAGAACCGCTGACATCAAAAGGGTGAGTATGGCAGAGTTTGCAGTGTTAAAATACGACGCGTTTCGGGAATGGCTCCCTTCTTCCAGGTACAACACCACAGCTAGCAGTCCATCACACCTGCATTGATTTGACCTAACACGCCCTCCAATGGGCCAATCATCTGTGAGGTCAGTCCCAACTGAATTCTGGGACTTGCAGTGTGACACAATGTCCATGGCCACAATATTAGTTCTGCGATCCTGCATTCGACCCTGAATGGGCCCCTCTGGATGTAGTGGCTCAAAATCAACCCCCACGCTGCTCCATAAGACTCCGCAAATGTGAAACCTCGTGGCCCCCTTTGCAATCCTCGGGGTGGTGCCGCTCTCCGCGGCTGGGCGGCCGCGCTAAATTTTGGAAAACGTTGTGCCCATGCACAAGAGAGCACTCGAGACCAGCGCTGATGGTGGCACATCTTTATTCAGGTAGAACCGCTGACATCAAAAGGGTGAGTATGGCAGAGTTTGCAGTGTTAAAATACGACGCGTTTCGGGAATGGCTCCCTTCTTCCAGGTACAACACCACAGCTAGCAGTCCATCACACCTGCATTGATTTGACCTAACACGCCCTCCAATGGGCCAATCATCTGTGAGGTCAGTCCCAACTGAATTCTGGGACTTGCAGTGTGACACAATGTCCATGGCCACAATATTAGTTCTGCGATCCTGCATTCGACCCTGAATGGGCCCCTCTGGATGTAGTGGCTCAAAATCAACCCCCACGCTGCTCCATAAGACTCCGCAAATGTGAAACCTCGTGGCCCCCTTTGCAATCCTCGGGGTGGTGCCGCTCTCCGCGGCTGGGCGGCCGCGCTAAATTTTGGAAAACGTTGTGCCCATGCACAAGAGAGCACTCGAGACCAGCGCTGATGGTGGCACATCTTTATTCAGGTAGAACTGCTGACATCAAAAGGGTGAGTATGGCAGAGTTTGCAGTGTTAAAATACGACGCGTTTCGGGAATGGCTCCCTTCTTCCAGGTACAACACCACAGCTAGCAGTCCATCACACCTGCATTGATTTGACCTAACACGCCCTCCAATGGGCCAATCATCTGTGAGGTCAGTCCCAACTGAATTCTGGGACTTGCAGTGTGACACAATGTCCATGGCCACAATATTAGTTCTGCGATCCTGCATTCGACCCTGAATGGGCCCCTCTGGATGTAGTGGCTCAAAATCAACCCCCACGCTGCTCCATAAGACTCCGCAAATGTGAAACCTCGTGGCCCCCTTTGCAATCCTCAGGGTGGTGCCGCTCTCCGCGGCTGGGCGGCCGCGCTAAATTTTGGAAAACGTTGTGCCCATGCACAAGAGAGCACTCGAGACCAGCGCTGATGGTGGCACATCTTTATTCAGGTAGAACCGCTGACATCAAAAGGGTGAGTATGGCAGAGTTTGCAGTGTTAAAATACAACGCGTTTCGGGAATGGCTCCCTTCTTCCAGGTACAACACCACAGCTAGCAGTCCATCACACCTGCATTGATTTGACCTAACACGCCCTCCAATGGGCCAATCATCTGTGAGGTCAGTCCCAACTGAATTCTGGGACTTGCAGTGTGACACAATGTCCATGGCCACAATATTAGTTCTGCGATCCTGCATTCGACCCTGAATGGGCCCCTCTGGATGTAGTGGCTCAAAATCAACCCCCACGCTGCTCCATAAGACTCCGCAAATGTGAAACCTCGTGGCCCCCTTTGCAATCCTCGGGGTGGTGCCGCTCTCCGCGGCTGGGCGGCCGCGCTAAATTTTGGAAAACGTTGTGCCCATGCACAAGAGAGCACTCGAGACCAGCGCTGATGGTGGCACATCTTTATTCAGGTAGAACCGCTGACATCAAAAGGGTGAGTATGGCAGAGTTTGCAGTGTTAAAATAAGACGCGTTTCGGGAATGGCTCCCTTCTTCCAGGTACAACACCACAGCTAGCAGTCCATCACACCTGCATTGATTTGACCTAACACGCCCTCCAATGGGCCAATCATCTGTGAGGTCAGTCCCAACTGAATTCTGGGACTTGCAGTGTGACACAATGTCCATGGCCACAATATCAGTTCTGCGATCCTGCATTCGACCCTGAATGGGCCCCTCTGGATGTAGTGGCTCAAAATCAACCTCCACGCTGCTCCATAAGACTCCGCAAATGTGAAACCTCGTGGCCCCCTTTGCAATCCTCGGGGTGGTGCCGCTCTCCGCGGCTGGGCGGCCGCGCTAAATTTTGGAAAACGTTGTGCCCATGCACAAGAGAGCACTCGAGACCATTCAGGTAGAACCGCTGACATCAAAAGGGTGAGTATGGCAGAGTTTGCAGTGTTAAAATACGACGCGTTTCGGGAATGGCTCCCTTCTTCCAGGTACAACACCACAGCTAGCAGTCCATCACACCTGCATTGATTTGACCTAACACGCCCTCCAATGGGCCAATCATCTGTGAGGTCAGTCCCAACTGAATTCTGGGACTTGCAGTGTGACACAATGTCCATGGCCACAATATTAGTTCTGCGATCCTGCATTCGACCCTGAATGGGCCCCTCTGGATGTAGTGGCTCAAAATCAACCCCCACGCTGCTCCATAAGACTCCGCAAATGTGAAACCTCGTGGCCCCCTTTGCAATCCTCGGGGTGGTGCCGCTCTCCGCGGCTGGGCGGCCGCGCTAAATTTTGGAAAACGTTGTGCCCATGCACAAGAGAGCACTCGAGACCAGCGCTGATGGTGGCACATCTTTATTCAGGTAGAACCGCTGACATCAAAAGGGTGAGTATGGCAGAGTTTGCAGTGTTAAAATACGACGCGTTTCGGGAATGGCTCCCTTCTTCCAGGTACAACACCACAGCTAGCAGTCCATCACACCTGCATTGATTTGACCTAACACGCCCTCCAATGGGCCAATCATCTGTGAGGTCAGTCCCAACTGAATTCTGGGACTTGCAGTGTGACACAATGTCCATGGCCACAATATTAGTTCTGCGATCCTGCATTCGACCCTGAATGGGCCCCTCTGGATGTAGTGGCTCAAAATCAACCCCCACGCTGCTCCATAAGACTCCGCAAATGTGAAACCTCGTGGCCCCCTTTGCAATCCTCAGGGTGGTGCCGCTCTCCGCGGCTGGGCGGCCGCGCTAAATTTTGGAAAACGTTGTGCCCATGCACAAGAGAGCACTCGAGACCAGCGCTGATGGTGGCACATCTTTATTCAGGTAGAACCGCTGACATCAAAAGGGTGAGTATGGCAGAGTTTGCAGTGTTAAAATACGACGCGTTTCGGGAATGGCTCCCTTCTTCCAGGTACAACACCACAGCTAGCAGTCCATCACACCTGCATTGATTTGACCTAACACGCCCTCCAATGGGCCAATCATCTGTGAGGTCAGTCCCAACTGAATTCTGGGACTTGCAGTGTGACACAATGTCCATGGCCACAATATTAGTTCTGCGATCCTGCATTCGACCCTGAATGGGCCCCTCTGGATGTAGTGGCTCAAAATCAACCCCCACGCTGCTCCATAAGACTCCGCAAATGTGAAACCTCGTGGCCCCCTTTGCAATCCTCGGGGTGGTGCCGCTCTCCGCCGCTGGGCGGCCGCGCTAAATTTTGGAAAACGTTGTGCCCATGCACAAGAGAGCACTCGAGACCATTCAGGTAGAACCGCTGACATCAAAAGGGTGAGTATGGCAGAGTTTGCAGTGTTAAAATACGACGCGTTTCGGGAATGGCTCCCTTCTTCCAGGTACAACACCACAGCTGGCAGGATCGCAGAACTAATATTGTGGCCATGGACATTGTGTCACACTGCAAGTCCCAGAATTCAGTTGGGACTGACCTCACAGATGATTGGCCCATTGGAGGGCGTGTTAGGTCAAATCAATGCAGGTGTGATGGACTGCTAGCTGTGGTGTTGTACCTGGAAGAAGGGAGCCATTCCCGAAACGCGTCGTATTTTAACACTGCAAACTCTGCCATACTCACCCTTTTGATGTCAGCGGTTCTACCTGAATAAAGATGTGCCACCATCAGCGCTGGTCTCGAGTGCTCTCTTGTGCATGGGCACAACGTTTTCCAAAATATATATATATATATATATATATATATATATATATATATATATATATATTCACTGAAAAAACCATAGGTTTCACACATGTTATAGTTAGCGGAAATTTTACTGATAAAAAACCAATGAAATTCCCCCGTTATAGTTAGTGCAGGAAACTATAACTCACGCGACCGCAATCCTCTGCTGATGCTAATACTGTATTTAGACACTTATTTGCCCATGTCTTCTTCCATAAATTTTTAGCTATACATATATTACAAATATTTTTTTTTCATAAAGACACATATGTCATCAGCAGAAGATTGCGGTCGCGTGAGTTATAGTTTCCTGCACTAACTATAACGGGGGAATTTCATTGGTTTTTTATCAGTAAAATTTCCGCTAACTATAACATGTGTGAAACCTATGGTTTTTTCAGTGAATTTGCAAGGTTTTTTAAATGCTAATTCCTAATTATAACGTGTGTGAAACCTATGGTTTTTTCAGTGAATTTGTACGGTTTTTTAAATGCTAAGTTACTTTACGCCATTCGTGGCTTGCGCGCCCACTTAACGCAGCTTCGCGCACCGTGCGTGCATAGTGAACACGGGGTGCGCTTCGCGCACCGCGCTCCCACTTTACGCAGTTAGTGCCGTGCACGCACGGTGGGCACGCGGTGCGCTACGCGCACCGCGTGCCCACGTTACGCTAGATGGGCCATGTACGCACGATGCGCTTCGCGCACCGTGCGCACATGGAGGACATATTATGCGCTTCCTTGTGATAGGTAATCTGTTGAAATTTTTTGGGGAAATGCTGTGCTCTTATATGCCATGCACAAATGGTGGCCTTCGGCCACCATTTGCACATGGGGTGGAGAGAGTGTGGATTATTTTTTTAAAACATTTTTTACCGTACGCGTACGGTAAGCGTACGGTAAGCGTAATCGGCGAAATTTTCGAAAAATACAAAATTACCGTTTTTTGCCTTGGGGGATCTTTGAAGACTCAACTAACATGGTTATGTGCATGGGCGCTGTCTAAACAGCCCCTTTATATGTTTTTGGCATTTCTTTATCAGCTCCCCCCTCAGAGTGCGAGAGAGAAAATGGCGGCCGCCGCTTCCTGGTTTCGACCGATTCGAATGTTTACTAAGATCTAAGGGCCAATCAGAATCGCGCTCGCGCACGCCACCGTACGCGTACGGTAAGCGCACCGTAAGCGCACCGTAAGCTGGCTCAGATATATATATTGATTTAAAGGCTATTTTCTCAGAATCTACTGAACAGATTTACACCAAACCTACAAAAGGCACTTCCTTGACCTGAGGACTACCTCTCTGCCAAATTTCAAGTAATTCTGTTCAGCCGTTCGGGCTGTAGCTGTGTCTAAAGGTCCTATGGAAAAATGCATGGGAAAAACGCGTTTTGGGACCCCCCTTTTATCTCAGCCCCCGCTTGACGAATCCCCCCGAGACTTTCAGGGTAGGAGCGGAGCGTAGCGCCCCACCTATTTTGAAAAATTCGCAAGGATTCGTCGACCGGCGCAAAAGTTATTCAAAATAGAATGTTGCGGATTTCCTATGGAAACGTGGTCCTAACTATAACTACCTACTGGCGACCGCCAGTAGGTAATATATGGATAAACAAAGTGCCATGTAGCTTTAGGAATGCACTCGACGGTGTTCAGCCATCCGGCTTGCAAATGCAGCCTTCCTTTTAGCCACGCATTACATTTCTCACTGCCAACGCGTTTCAAGGCATTCAGCCTCTTCTTCCTGGGCACAAACAACACACTGGAAGCTCGCATGTTTAACTTTGCTGGCTTTATTTCTTCCCATGCCCCTCCCCTCTGGACGTGTGCATCGTGCCTTGTCCCTCGGTGCATTATGGGGCATGAGGTCCTTCATGCAAGAATTAATTAGCTTTAAGTAAGTTCGAGCGTGCGTTTGAAATTACATTCAAATGTTTAATCCTATAGAAGGTAGCGGGACTTTGAGAAAGGCTTATTAAGCAATAAGAACACTGTGCCATTCATCCTGAAGAGTTCATGATTACGGCCTCATCCAGCTGGCGAGCGTCGTCCTCCCCCTGCTGGCGATGGTGCACTCCCTCACGGCCAGGCTGCCGTGTGTAAATTTGGATAAACAAAGTGCCATGTTGCTTTAGGAATGCACTCGACGGTGTTCAGCCAT
Organism: Triturus cristatus; assembly: GCF_964204655.1. Classification (NCBI taxonomy): domain Eukaryota; kingdom Metazoa; phylum Chordata; class Amphibia; order Caudata; family Salamandridae; genus Triturus; species Triturus cristatus. The sequence continues at coordinate 740,494,949 of NC_140585.1, forward strand.
CCGGCTTGAAAATGCAGCCTCCCTTTTAGCCCCGCATTACATTTCTCACTGCCAACGCGTTTCAAGGCATTCAGCCTCTTCTTCCTGGGCACAAACAACACACTGGAAGCTCGCATGTTTAACTTTGCTGGCTTTATTTCTTCCCATGCCCCTCCCCTCTGGACGTGTGCATCGTGCCTTGTCCCTCGGTGCATTATGGGGCATGAGGTCCTTCATGCAAGAATTAATTAGCTTTAAGTAAGTTCGAGCATGCGTTTGAAATTACATTCAAATATTTATTCCTATAGTAGGTAGCCGGACTTTGAGAAAGGCTTATTAAGCAATAAGAACACTGTGCCATTCGTCCGGAAGAGTTCATGATTACGGCCTCATCCAGCTGGCGAGCGTCGTCCTCCCCCTGCTGCCGATGGTGCACTCCCTCACGGCCAGGCTGCCGTGTGTAAATTTGGATAAACAAAGTGCCATGTAGCTTTAGGAATACACTCGACGGTGTTCAGCCATCCGGCTTGAAAATGCAGCCTTCCTTTTAGCCCCGCATTACATTTCTCACTGCCAACGCGTTTCAAGGCATTCAGCCTCTTCTTCCTGGGCACAAACAACACACTGGAAGCTCGCATGTTTAACTTTGCTGGCTTTATTTCTTCCCATGCCCCTCCCCTCTGGACGTGTGCATCGTGCCTTGTCCCTCGGTGCATTATGGGGCATGAGGTCCTTCATGCAAGAATTAATTAGCTTTAAGTAAGTTCGAGCGTGCGTTTGAAATTACATTCAAATATTTAATCCTATAGTAGGTAGCGGGACTTTGAGAAAGGCTTATTAAGCAATAAGAACACTGTGCCATTCATCCTGAAGAGTTCATGATTACGGCCTCATCCAGCTGGCGAACGTCGTCCTCCCCCTGCTGGCGATGGTGCACTCCCTCACGGCCAGGCTGCCGTGTGTAAATTTGGATAAACAAAGTGCCATGTAGCTTTAGGAATGCACTCGACGGTGTTCAGCCATCCGGCTTGAAAATGCAGCCTTCCTTTTAGCCCCGCATTACATTTCTCACTGCCAACGCGTTTCAAGGCATTCAGCCTCTTCTTCCTGGGCACAAACAACACACTAGAAGCTCGCATGTTTAACTTTGCTGGCTTTATTTCTTCCCATGCCCCTCCCCTCTGGACGTGTGCATCGTGCCTTGTCCCTCGGCGCATTATGGGGCATGAGGTTCTTCATGCAAGAATTAATTAGCTTTAAGTAAGTTCGAGCGTGGGTTTGAAATTACATTCAAATATTTAATCCTATAGTAGGTAGCGGGACTTTGAGAAAGGCTTATTAAGCAATAAGAACACTGTGCCATTCATCCTGAAGAGTTCATGATTACGGCCTCATCCAGCTGGCGAGCGTCGTCCTCCCCCTGCTGGCGATGGTGCACTCCCTCACGGCCAGGCTGCCGTGTGTAAATTTGGATAAACAAAGTGCCATGTAGCTTTAGGAATGCACTCGACGGTGTTCAGCCATCCGGCTTGAAAATGCAGCCTTCCTTTTAGCCCCGCATTACATTTCTCACTGCCAACGCGTTTCAAGGCATTCAGCCTCTTCTTCCTGGGCACAAACAACACACTGGAAGCTCGCATGTTAAACTTTGCTGGCTTTATTTCTTCCCATGCCCCTCCCCTCTGGACGTGTGCATCGTGCCTTGTCCCTCGGTGCATTATGGGGCATGAGGTCCTTCACGCAAGAATTAATTAGCTTTAAGTAAGTTCGAGCGTGCGTTTGAAATTACATTCAAATATTTAATCCTATAGTAGGTAGCGGGACTTTGAGAAAGGCTTATTAAGCAATAAGAACACTGTGCCATTCATCCTGAAGAGTTCATGATTACGGCCTCATCCAGCTGGCGAGCGTCGTCCTCCCCCTGCTGGCGATGGTGCACTCCCTCACGGCCAGGCTGCCATGTGTATATTTGGATAAACAAAGTGCCATGTAGCTTTAGGAATGCACTCGAAGGTGTTCAGCCATCTGGCTTGAAAATGCAGCCTTCCTTTTAGCCCCGCATTACATTTCTCACTGCCAACGCGTTTCAAGGCATTCAGCCTCTTCTTCCTGGGCACAAACAACACACTGGAAGCTCGCATGTTTAACTTTGCTGGCTTTATTTCTTCCCATGCCCCTCCCCTCTGGACGTGTGCATCGTGCCTTGTCCCTCGGTGCATTATGGGGCATGAGGTCCTTCATGCAAGAATTAATTAGCTTTAAGTAAGTTCGAGCGTGCGTTTGAAATTACATTCAAATATTTAATCCTATAGTAGGTAGCGGGACTTTGAGAAAGGCTTATTAAGCAATAAGAACACTGTGCCATTCATCCTGAAGAGTTCATGATTACGGCCTCATCCAGCTGGCGAGCGTCGTCCTCCCCCTGCTGGCGATGGTGCACTCCCTCACGGCCAGGCTGCCGTGTGTAAATTTGGATAAACAAAGTGCCATGTAGCTTTAGGAATGCACTCAACGGTGTTCAGCCATCCGGCTTGAAAATGCAGCCTTCCTTTTAGCCCCGAATTACATTTCTCACTGCCAATGCGTTTCAAGGCATTCAGCCTCTTCTTCCTGGGCACAAACAACACACTGGAAGCTCGCATGTTTAACTTTGCTGGCTTTATTTCTTCCCATGCCCCTCCCCTCTGGACGTGTGCATCGTGCCTTGTCCCTCGGCGCATTATGGGGCATGAGGTTCTTCATGCAAGAATTAATTAGCTTTAAGTAAGTTCGAGCGTGCGTTTGAAATTACATTCAAATATTTAATCCTATAGTAGGTAGCGGGACTTTGAGAAAGGCTTATTAAGCAATAAGAACACTGTGCCATTCATCCTGAAGAGTTCATGATTACGGCCTCATCCAGCTGGCGAGCGTCGTCCTCCCCCTGCTGGCGATGGTGCACTCCCTCACGGCCAGGCTGCCGTGTGTAAATTTGGATAAACAAAGTGCCATGTAGCTTTAGGAATGCACTCGACGGTGTTCAGCCATCCGGCTTGAAAATGCAGCCTTCCTTTTAGCCCCGCATTACATTTCTCACTGCCAACGCATTTCAAGGCATTCAGCCTCTTCTTCCTGGGCACAAACAACACACTGGAAGCTCGCATGTTTAACTTTGCTGGCTTTATTTCTTCCCATGCCCCTCCCCTCTGGACGTGTGCATCGTGCCTTGTCCCTCGGTGCATTATGGGGCATGAGGTCCTTCATGCAAGAATTAATTAGCTTTAAGTAAGTTCGAGCGTGCGTTTGAAATTACATTCAAATATTTAATCCTATAGTAGGTAGCCGGACTTTGAGAAAGGCTTATTAAGCAATAAGAACACTGTGCCATTCGTCCGGAAGAGTTCATGATTACGGCCTCATCCAGCTGGCGAGCGTCGTCCTCCCCCTGCTGCCGATGGTGCACTCCCTCACGGCCAGGCTGCCGTGTGTAAATTTGGATAAACAAAGTGCCATGTAGCTTTAGGAATACACTCGACGGTGTTCAGCCATCCGGCTTGAAAATGCAGCCTTCCTTTTAGCCCCGCATTACATTTCTCACTGCCAACGCGTTTCAAGGCATTCAGCCTCTTCTTCCTGGGCACAAACAACACACTGGAAGCTCGCATGTTTAACTTTGCTGGCTTTATTTCTTCCCATGCCCCTCCCCTCTGGACGTGTGCATCGTGCCTTGTCCCTCGGTGCATTATGGGGCATGAGGTCCTTCATGCAAGAATTAATTAGCTTTAAGTAAGTTCGAGCGTGCGTTTGAAATTACATTCAAATATTTAATCCTATAGTAGGTAGCGGGACTTTGAGAAAGGCTTATTAAGCAATAAGAACACTGTGCCATTCATCCTGAAGAGTTCATGATTACGGCCTCATCCAGCTGGCGAACGTCGTCCTCCCCCTGCTGGCGATGGTGCACTCCCTCACGGCCAGGCTGCCGTGTGTAAATTTGGATAAACAAAGTGCCATGTAGCTTTAGGAATGCACTCGACGGTGTTCAGCCATCCGGCTTGAAAATGCAGCCTTCCTTTTAGCCCCGCATTACATTTCTCACTGCCAACGCGTTTCAAGGCATTCAGCCTCTTCTTCCTGGGCACAAACAACACACTAGAAGCTCGCATGTTTAACTTTGCTGGCTTTATTTCTTCCCATGCCCCTCCCCTCTGGACGTGTGCATCGTGCCTTGTCCCTCGGCGCATTATGGGGCATGAGGTTCTTCATGCAAGAATTAATTAGCTTTAAGTAAGTTCGAGCGTGGGTTTGAAATTACATTCAAATATTTAATCCTATAGTAGGTAGCGGGACTTTGAGAAAGGCTTATTAAGCAATAAGAACACTGTGCCATTCATCCTGAAGAGTTCATGATTACGGCCTCATCCAGCTGGCGAGCGTCGTCCTCCCCCTGCTGGCGATGGTGCACTCCCTCACGGCCAGGCTGCCGTGTGTAAATTTGGATAAACAAAGTGCCATGTAGCTTTAGGAATGCACTCGACGGTGTTCAGCCATCCGGCTTGAAAATGCAGCCTTCCTTTTAGCCCCGCATTACATTTCTCACTGCCAACGCGTTTCAAGGCATTCAGCCTCTTCTTCCTGGGCACAAACAACACACTGGAAGCTCGCATGTTAAACTTTGCTGGCTTTATTTCTTCCCATGCCCCTCCCCTCTGGACGTGTGCATCGTGCCTTGTCCCTCGGTGCATTATGGGGCATGAGGTCCTTCACGCAAGAATTAATTAGCTTTAAGTAAGTTCGAGCGTGCGTTTGAAATTACATTCAAATATTTAATCCTATAGTAGGTAGCGGGACTTTGAGAAAGGCTTATTAAGCAATAAGAACACTGTGCCATTCATCCTGAAGAGTTCATGATTACGGCCTCATCCAGCTGGCGAGCGTCGTCCTCCCCCTGCTGGCGATGGTGCACTCCCTCACGGCCAGGCTGCCATGTGTATATTTGGATAAACAAAGTGCCATGTAGCTTTAGGAATGCACTCGAAGGTGTTCAGCCATCCGGCTTGAAAATGCAGCCTTCCTTTTAGCCCCGCATTACATTTCTCACTGCCAACGCGTTTCAAGGCATTCAGCCTCTTCTTCCTGGGCACAAACAACACACTGGAAGCTCGCATGTTTAACTTTGCTGGCTTTATTTCTTCCCATGCCCCTCCCCTCTGGACGTGTGCATCGTGCCTTGTCCCTCGTTGCATTATGGGGCATGAGGTCCTTCATGCAAGAATTAATTAGCTTTAAGTAAGTTCGAGCGTGCGTTTGAAATTACATTCAAATATTTAATCCTATAGTAGGTAGCGGGACTTTGAGAAAGGCTTATTAAGCAATAAGAACACTGTGCCATTCATCCTGAAGAGTTCATGATTACGGCCTCATCCAGCTGGCGAGCGTCGTCCTCCCCCTGCTGGCGATGGTGCACTCCCTCACGGCCAGGCTGCCGTGTGTAAATTTGGATAAACAAAGTGCCATGTAGCTTTAGGAATGCACTCGACGGTGTTCAGCCATCCGGCTTGAAAATGCAGCCTTCCTTTTAGCCCCGAATTACATTTCTCACTGCCAATGCGTTTCAAGCCATTCAGCCTCTTCTTCCTGGGCACAAACAACACACTGGAAGCTCGCATGTTTAACTTTGCTGGCTTTATTTCTTCCCATGCCCCTCCCCTCTGGACGTGTGCATCGTGCCTTGTCCCTCGGCGCATTATGGGGCATGAGGTTCTTCATGCAAGAATTAATTAGCTTTAAGTAAGTTCGAGCGTGCGTTTGAAATTACATTCAAATATTTAATCCTATAGTAGGTAGCGGGACTTTGAGAAAGGCTTATTAAGCAATAAGAACACTGTGCCATTCATCCTGAAGAGTTCATGATTACGGCCTCATCCAGCTGGCGAGCGTCGTCCTCCCCCTGCTGGCGATGGTGCACTCCCTCACGGCCAGGCTGCCGTGTGTAAATTTGGATAAACAAAGTGCCATGTAGCTTTAGGAATGCACTCGACGGTGTTCAGCCATCCGGCTTGAAAATGCAGCCTTCCTTTTAGCCCCGCATTACATTTCTCACTGCCAACGCATTTCAAGGCATTCAGCCTCTTCTTCCTGGGCACAAACAACACACTGGAAGCTCGCATGTTTAACTTTGCTGGCTTTATTTCTTCCCATGCCCCTCCCCTCTGGACGTGTGCATCGTGCCTTGTCCCTCGGTGCATTATGGGGCATGAGGTCCTTCATGCAAGAATTAATTAGCTTTAAGTAAGTTCGAGCGTGCGTTTGAAATTACATTCAAATATTTAATCCTATAGTAGGTAGCGGGACTTTGAGAAAGGCTTATTAAGCAATTAGAACACTGTGCCATTCATCCTGAAGAGTTCACGATGCACATGTCCAGAGGGGAGGGGCATGGGAAGAAATAAAGCCAGCAAAGTTAAACATGTGAGCTTCCAGTGTGTTGTTTGTGCCCAGGAAGAAGAGGCTGAATGCCTTGAAACGCGTTGGCAGTGAGAAATGTAATGCGGGGCTAAAAGGAAGGCTGCATTTTCATGCCGGATGGCTGAACACCGTCGAGTGCATTCCTAAAGCTACATGGCACTTTGTTTATCCAAATTTACACACGGCAGCCTGGCCGTGAGGGAGTGCACCATCGCCAGCAGGGGGAGGACGACGCTCGCCAGCTGGATGAGGCCGTAATCATGAACTCTTCAGGATGAATGGCACAGTGTTCTTATGGCTTAATAAGCCTTTCTCAAAGTCTGGCTACCTACTATAGGATTAAATATTTGAATGTAATTTCAAACGCACGCTCGAACTTACTTAAAGCTAATTAATTCTTGCATGAAGGACCTCATGCCCTATTATGCACCGAGGGACAAGGCACGATGCACACGTCCAGAGGGGAGGGGCATGGGAAGAAATAAAGCCAGCAAAGTTAAACATGCGAGCTTCCAGTGTGTTGTTTGTGCCCAGGAAGAAGAGGCTGAATGCCTTGAAACGCGTTGGCAGTGAGAAATGTAATGCGGGGCTAAAAGGAAGGCTGCATTTTCAAGCCGGATGGCTGAACACCGTCGAGTGCATTCCTAAAGCTACATGGCACTTTGTTTATCCAAATTTACACACGGCAGCCTGGCCGTGAGGGAGTGCACCATCGCCAGCAGGGGGAGGACGACGCTCGCCAGCTGGATGAGGCCGTAATCATGAACTCTTCAGGATAAATGGCACAGTGTTCTTATTGCTTAATAAGCCCATCTCAAAGTCCCGCTACCTACTATAGGATTAAATATTTGAATGTAATTTCAAACGCACGCTCGAACTTACTTAAAGCTAATTAATTCTTGCATGAAGGACCTCATGCCCCATAATGCACCGAGGGACAAGGCACGATGCACACGTCCAGAGGGGAGGGGCATGGGAAGAAATAAAGCCAGCAAAGTTAAACATGCGAGCTTCCAGTGTGTTGTTTGTGCCCAGGAAGAAGAGGCTGAATGCCTTGAAACGCGTTGGCAGTGAGAAATGTAATGCGGGGCTAAAAGGAAGGCTGCATTTTCAAGCCAGATGGCTGAACACCGTCGAGTGCATTCCTAAAGCTACATGGCACTTTGTTTATCCAAATTTACACACGGCAGCCTGGCCGTGAGGGAGTGCACCATCGCCAGCAGGGGGAGGACGACGCTCGCCAGCTGGATGAGGCCGTAATCATGAACTCTTCAGGATGAATGGCACAGTGTTCTTATTGCTTAATAAGCCTTTCTCAAAGTCCCGCTACCTACTATAGGATTAAATATTTGAATGTAATTTCAAACGCACGCTCGAACTTACTTAAAGCTAATTAACTCTTGCATGAAGGACCTCATGCCCCATAATGCACCGAGGGACAAGGCACGATGCACACGTCCAGAGGGGAGGGGCATGGGAAGAAATAAAGCCAGCAAAGTTAAACATGCGAGCTTCCAGTGTGTTGTTTGTGCCCAGGAAGAAGAGGCTGAATGCCTTGAAACGCGTTGGCAGTGAGAAATGTAATGCGGGGCTAAAAGGAAGGCTGCATTTTCAAGCCGGATGGCTGAACACCGTCGAGTGCATTCCTAAAGCTACATGGCACTTTGTTTATCCAAATTTACACTCGGCAGCCTGGCCGTGAGGGAGTGCACCATCGCCAGCAGGGGGAGGACGACGCTCGCCAGCTGGATGAGGCCGTAATTATGAACTCTTCAGGATGAATGGCACAGTGTTCTTATTGCTTAATAAGCCTTTCTCAAAGTCCCGCTACCTACTATAGGATTAAATATTTGAATGTAATTTCAAACGCACGCTCGAACTTACTTAAAGCTAATTAATTCTTGCATGAAGGACCTCATGCCCCATAATGCACCGAGGGACAAGGCACGATGCACACGTCCAGAGGGGAGGGGCATGGGAAGAAATAAAGCCAGCAAAGTTAAACATGCGAGCTTCCAGTGTGTTGTTTGTGTCCAGGAAGAAGAGGCTGAATGCCTTGAAACGCGTTGGCAGTGAGAAATGTAATGCGGGGCTAAAAGGAAGGCTGCATTTTCAAGCCGGATGGCTGAACACCGTCGAGTGCATTCCTAAAGCTACATGGCACTTTGTTTATCCATATATATATATATATATATATATATATATATTCAAACCGAATCCTCCCAAAAGAAGAAGCAGGTCGCACTCCAACAGCTTTTCAAGTATTTTCCTTTATTTCAAGCTTCCGTTCTTTTGCGCAAAACCAATGAATAGACCGACGCGTTTCGGTATAATCCAATACCTTGCTCACGGTCGTCGTTTTTACAAATGTTAACCAAATACAATTTAAATAAAGATAAATGAAGGAAGTCCCCTGACAGCAATGTCCTGTTGCCGCCCATTTCGGAGTCCCATAGATTTATGGGTCTTGTAGTTCCAATGCGTTCATTAAGCTCTGTTGCTTTTAGGTTTTTTTTATTTAGAGTTTTGTTTTTATTGACCTTCTGTTCCTGTTGTTATTTTTACCGGTTCACATATGTTATCATGCTACTAGGTTCAATTTTGCCCTTTGTTGGGCTTTAATCTCCATCCAATTGGTTAGTGAAGACCGGTGAATGTTTTACAAACTTTTACGTGCTCGGTTACTTTTTTGTACACGTGCTACATGTTTTGAATAACGCCCTCCAGTGGGCCGACGCCTACTTATCTATCCCTTCATTTGGGAGAATGTTGTTTCATAAGTGTATGTACAGTTCTTCTGATTGATTTAATCCATATGGAGTCATGGAACGCAAATTTAAAATATGACACGATTCTTTCTGACGTAGTGTTTTTTCCCTGTTTCCACCACGAGAGCTCATCGGTACTGCTTCAATGCCATAAAATCTCAAAAGTTTCCAATTGGCATTATGGCATGCTTCCATGTGTTTAGCTATGGCATTGTTCCTGTCTTTGTTTTTGGTCGCTCGTACATGCTCTAAGATGCGTTTTTTTAGTTCGCAAATGGTTGATCCTACATATCTTAGAGGGCATGGACATTCTACCACATATACTATGTATTGACTTTTGCAAGTTATTAAGTTCGTGATTTGCCAATACTTGTTGTTTGCCATTTTCACATCTTTTGTTGGCTTTGCTATTTCGCAGACTTTGCAATTGTAGCATTTAGTAAACCCTGTTGTTTTTAACCAGGATTCCTTATGTTGTATAGCTGTGAAGTGGCTATGTGTTAAGCGATCCTTCAAACTTCTTGCCCTTCTGAATGTTATGACTGGGTGGCCACCCATTTTTTCACCGATCATGTTATCCATTTTGAGGATTTTCCAATTCTTTTTTAGAATGCAAGTGATGTCTTTTGCTTCATGGCTGTAATCTATGATCAATCTTATAGGCTCTTCCTTGTTTTGAGCTTCTTGTTGTTTAGGAATGAGGCATTCTGCCCTTGTCTTTTGATTTGCTCTCTTCCAACTTGTGATTAGACTTTTTTTAGGATATTTTCTCTGGATGAATCTTTGTACCGTGTTGCCACTGTGTTTTAACCACTCTTCCTCTTCACTGCAGATTCTCCGCAGTCGAAGGAATTCTCCATATGGTATGCTGGATATGGTTGTTAGCTGGTGAAAACTGGTTGCTTCCAATGTTGTGTTGGTCGCAGTACTTTTGCGATGTAACGTTGTTTCCAAGTGATTATCTTTGACATAAATTTCCATATCCAGGAAGACAACTCGTTCTTTGCTGAGATTGTGTGTAAATCTCAAATTAGGTGTACTGTTGTTTAGAAGTGTGTAGTACTCTTCAAACTTTTCTTCCTTGCCATTCCACACGATTAAAAGGTCATCTATAAAGCGGACCCATGTGACAATGTGTTTGGTGTATCGATGGTGTTTAGTGTTCCAGGCAATTTCTTGTTCCCACCACCCCATTACCAAACAGGCATAACTGGGGCTGAAGGAAAAACCCATTGCTGCTCTGTTGCGTTGGCGGTACAATTTATCACCAAACGTAAACACATTGTTTTGTAGGCAACAATCCATCAAATCCAATAACATTTTGTTATGTTCTTTGTAATGAATATTCCTATTTTTTAAAAACCATTCACAAGCATTCAATCCTTGGGTGTTGTCAATAGTGGTGTATAAAGCAACCACATCCATGGTGATAAGGTAATAATTGTCAGACCACAATATATTTTGCAGAATTCTCAAACAATCTGAGGTATCTTTGATATATGATTTGAGATTTTGTACGTATGGCATGATAAAGTGATCAATGAAGTTGGCCACTGGTTCCATGAGCGAACCCTTCGCCGACAAGATCGGTCTCCCTGGTGGTTTTTTTGGGTCCTTATGTATTTTGGGAAGAAAATACATGGTTGCAGTGACAGGAAAGTCAACCGTGAGGTATTTATATTCGTCTTCATGAAGACGAATATAAATACCTCACGGTTGACTTTCCTGTCACTGCAACCATGTATTTTCTTCCCAAAATACATAAGGACCCAAAAAAACCACCAGGGAGACCGATCTTGTCGGCGAAGGGTTCGCTCATGGAACCAGTGGCCAACTTCATTGATCACTTTATCATGCCATACGTACAAAATCTCAAATCATATATCAAAGATACCTCAGATTGTTTGAGAATTCTGCAAAATATATTGTGGTCTGACAATTATTACCTTATCACCATGGATGTGGTTGCTTTATACACCACTATTGACAACACCCAAGGATTGAATGCTTGTGAATGTTTTTTAAAAAATAGGAATATTCATTACAAAGAACATAACAAAATGTTATTGGATTTGATGGATTGTTGCCTACAAAACAATGTGTTTACGTTTGGTGATAAGTTGTACCGCCAACGCAACGGAGCAGCAATGGGTTTTTCCTTCAGCCCCAGTTATGCCTGTTTGGTAATGGGGTGGTGGGAACAAGAAATTGCCTGGAACACTAAACACCATCGATACACCAAACACATTGTCACATGGGTCCGCTCTATAGATGACCTTTTAATCGTGTGGAATGGCAAGGAAGAAAAGTTTGAAGAGTACTACACACTTCTAAACAACAGTACACCTAATTTGAGATTTACACACAATCTCAGCAAAGATCGAGTTGTCTTCCTGGATATGGAAATTTATGTCAAAGATAATCACTTGGAAACAACGTTACATCGCAAAAGTACTGCGACCAACACAACATTGGAAGCAACCAGTTTTCACCAGCTAACAACCATATCCAGCATACCATATGGAGAATTCCTTCGACTGCGGAGAATCTGCAGTGAAGAGGAAGAGTGGTTAAAACACAGTGGCAACACGGTACAAAGATTCATCCAGAGAAAATATCCTAAAAAAAGTCTAATCACAAGTTGGAAGAGAGCAAATCAAAAGACAAGGGCAGAATGCCTCATTCCTAAACAACAAGAAGCTCAAAACAAGGAAGAGCCTATAAGATTGATCATAGATTACAGCCATGAAGCAAAAGACATCACTTGCATTCTAAAAAAGAATTGGAAATTCCTCAAAATGGATAACATGATCGGTGAAAAAATGGGTGGCCACCCAGTCATAACATTCAGAAGGGCAAGAAGTTTGAAGGATCGCTTAACACATAGCCACTTCACAGCTGTACAACATAAGGAATCCTGGTTAAAAACAACAGGGTTTACTAAATGCTACAATTGCAAAGTCTGCGAAATAGCAAAGCCAACAAAAGATGTGAAAATGGCAAACAACAAGTATTGGCAAATCACGAACTTAATAACTTGCAAAAGTCAATACATAGTATATGTGGTAGAATGTCCATGCCCTCTAAGATATGTAGGATCAACCATTTGCGAACTAAAAAAACGCATCTTAGAGCATGTACGAGCGACCAAAAACAAAGACAGGAACAATGCCATAGCTAAACACATGGAAGCATGCCATAATGCCAATTGGAAACTTTTGAGATTTTATGGCATTGAAGCAGTACCGATGAGCTCTCGTGGTGGAAACAGGGAAAAAACACTACGTCAGAAAGAATCGTGTCATATTTTAAATTTGCGTTCCATGACTCCATATGGATTAAATCAATCAGAAGAACTGTACATACACTTATGAAACAACATTCTCCCAAATGAAGGGATAGATAAGTAGGCGTCGGCCCACTGGAGGGCGTTATTGAAAACATGTAGCACGTGTACAAAAAAGTAACCGAGCACGTAAAAGTTTGTAAAACATTCACCGGTCTTCACTAACCAATTGGATGGAGATTAAAGCCCAACAAAGGGCAAAATTGAACCTAGTAGCATGATAACATATGTGAACCGGTAAAAATAACAACAGGAACAGAAGGTCAATAAAAACAAAACTCTAAATTAAAAAAACCTAAAAGCAACAGAGCTTAATGAACGCATTGGAACTACAAGACCCATAAATCTATGGGACTCCGAAATGTGTGGCAACAGGACATTGCTGTCAGGGGACTTCCTTCATTTATCTTTATTTAAATTGTATTTGGTTAACATTTGTAAAAACGACGACCGTGAGCAAGGTATTGGATTATACCGAAACGCGTCGGTCTATTCATTGGTTTTGCGCAAAAGAACGGAAGCATGAAATAAAGGAAAATACTTGAAAAGCTGTTGGAGTGCGACCTGCTTCTTCTTTGGGGAGGATTCGGTTTGAATATTGGCGGTTTGGTTCAACCGCGAGGCTACGCACCCGCCGAGTAGCGCCTGGAGCAGAGAAAAACTGAACCACCTGGGACGATATATATATATATATATATATATATATACACACCCTCCCTTATCCTGTTGCACCACTTGGGACACATAACTTCGTCGCTTCGTACCTACAGGCACGGAACTACTGCCAAAGACATTCCCCCCTAGTTCCGGATAACCCTAATAAATGCTGGATTTGGGACAAAGATACCAAAGAAACTATGTAAAGGGGCCTTCCAGTGTGTGTGAACCCATGTCCTTGCGATTACTAACTGTTGCTCTGTTTGAGCTAAAAAACATGCAACTTTATTCATTTAATCATTTAATCCGCAAAGCATGCTGGAGATGAAGGAATATGTGGCCGGCACAAGGATATACAAAATGAGCCACGGCATTGCAGGGTTCCAGGGACATGGCTGGGTGAAGCGGCCTCACGACTTTCGTGACCGTACAGTGCAGGTACGACTGCCCCTCAATTTAATTTAAGTGACAACACAAAGATGAAGCCCCACATGTGTACATATGAAAAGCTGCGTATTGCCAGTGGCGCAGGAGTCTCATGTAGGTATTAGACTGGTTGCTGCGTTCTGCATAAAGGGGGTTGCCCATAAAAGTCTCTCAAAATTATCATCATCATGACTTGAAGTTGTATAAAAACCACTAGCCCTCAAACGACACTGCATAAGGACATAAGAAATGTGGGTTTTTATTCCTATTAAGTGCGTGCCTATGCACGATGATGCCGGGCCGATACCGAAGGCAATTGGCACTGGTGCACCACCATGCAACGCTTGCCTGTATCACAAGAAAACCTTCCCCAACTTGGACATACACACAACCGCCTCAAGTGTCCTGCAATATCAGCTATTCCGAATTTGGCTAACGAAAACTACCATTGGCCAAAAGCTAAAACTAGTAAAAACTAGACCCATTGTGCTTCCCATTGCTTGTCATGATTAAATTGCAACAGCAGAGGTTAGAAATCGGACGCCAGGCACTGTATAATTATGCGCGAGCCCACCACATTTTCTGAATATTCACGGTCGCCCCACAAGGATGAATTGCACAGGAGATGCACATTGGAAATGCTCCGGGACGAAGGAACGCTGTCTGCCTGCAGCCCTAGCTAGCCATATGTTTCTCAAAACGCTTACCATAAACCGTAATGAGTACAGACTCATCAGAGATCACCCTGGCCCCCCAAACCTTCACAGGGAACTGGAGAGAAATGAACTCATTTGCGCAGGGCAAGAAATACCAAAAGTTAATACTGACCAAGTTGAACATTGTATCTCACACAAAAAATTCGCCGAGCCAATCAATCATATGCATGTGAATCAGTGTATAGGAAATGTTACCTGAGCCAAAGGACTCAAAGTGAAGGAGACTCATGTCCTCCCTACTGGCAGGCAGTATAGTTTAAGGTTGCTTGGTGCGGAGAAGCACAAGCTCAGTCGCTTTCTAGCCAAAATAACCCTCTTTGTAACATTAATCAATGTTCTAACAATGTATGTTTTGCGGGTGTATGCAGCTCTAGGATGAGCGTTTGTAGCTCACTGTTGACTCTTAGGGCTTTAAGATATACATTGCAGGTAACAAAAGGATGCCTCTTTTGAACACAGTAACCTGCTGACCTATTTACATCATACGCACTCTGCAATCTACTTGGCACACGTTCTTTGCAGCGGGCATATTAACCCTCTGCACTAACTACACCGAAGTCAAAAACTCCACTATACACAATCCTGATCTCTCTCCATGAAGATAACGAATCACACGAGTTGTCTTGACATTTATGTGAGGCCTGGAATTGCCGCGGACAGAAACGCCGCATCCGGTGCTTCTAAGCATGATAAACTTCCAAACCCGGCAGGGAACCGCGACAGAGGACAAGACAACCGCGTCGTCCAGCATAACCTTCACTTGTGTAACCTTCGCGACCTGTAGGCCCGAACCTAATATCCCCCAACCGCGTCCCGCTCGCAGGATGATCCGCCCGCAATTCTAACCCCGCTCCGCTCATCCCCCCCCACGACAACGCACACGCTGGCCGTGAGCACGCAGCCCAATGCACTCCCATCCTTGTAGTGCTGGCGGGGGGTTGGTGGGGGGAAGCCCAGGCCCACGCACGAGCCTAACGGCTCTCATCGCACAATCGCTGCGATAGCTCCGTGGCGAACCTCACCAGTAGGTATGTCCTGATGCTAGACATTACACATGAGTAGTCCCTTTATATAATCAAATGAGTTTACACTCATGAAGAGTTGTTCTATGTAGTGTGACAACTCAGAATCTCAATCTAATACGTATAGGCTTCTATATAGTTTACACTATTGTTATCATCAGGCTGTCGCCTAACATAATTACAAGTTAATTTTTTGACACTAATATAGACAATTGCTAGCCCAGCAGTCTATTGCGTGGCACAGGGACCCAATCGGGGCAGAATCTGTTTTGTGGGCACGGGGAGATAGGGTGCTTTACCCGGAGACAAAAGATGGCGGGATGCCCGGGCTCAAAACTCCCAAATCAACCGCACCGACCCGTATGCTTCCAACAAAGTGCTCCGACCGCCCGTACACATGTACCCATCCCCTCATTTCGGACGGCCCCATTGTGTACGCTGTCAGGCATAGGGGACCACGTGACCTACCACGGAAGAGGGTGTTGCGAACACCACGACGGGGGACCCTTGCTCATCAGCCTTAAAGGCAGCAACTCAAGGATCCCCATGCCAATTGCCCAAAACTCGAATGTAGAACCGTACGTTCTCGCGTGGCAGTCATTATACAAACAAAAGTGTGGCGTTAAAGCCAATTAGCGGACTTAAACACCCCCTCTTCTGGCAAAGGGACACTTCCCGAACCGAGGAGAGCACACAGAACCGTCCAGAACGCGGCGCGAAGGCTGGCTCGCTCATCATCAACTAACAAACAGGTAGCACGAGCCTCCCCAGGTCACAGATGGCACAGGAGCGGACACAGGAAGCAGAGGGCGATCTGCGGGGGCAGAAGGCTTAAAAAGGGCCTAGCCCCGCCCAGCCCCAGCAGCCCGCCTCCCCCAATATCTACCTATTGGAGCCTCCCCTCCCCAAGGCGCGGTCTCTCGCGAGATGGAACAGGGGGGGAGGAGGAGGCTACAACGGGTGGCCACTAGAGGGCTGCCCTGCTGATGTCCCCCTGCGTGGGACGCGGGCAGCGGCATTCCTGGAGCACAGGGCGCGTGGCTGCCCCTTGAAGCTGCGCGTGCACAGGTTCACCGGCCGTAGTTAAGGCGGAAGAGGAAGTGGCTTGCTTCCTGGCCCACAAATGCTCATTTCCTATTATCTTTTGCTGTGTTAGCTTTTGCTAAAAACATCCTTTTGTTGTTTGTTAAGCTACAAAACGGGCAAACAATACTGATTCGAAGCCATGCGAGGAGGCAGAACACATTCTGATTACACCAACACAGCCCGTGCTTCCATTGTGCAGCCGCCCTTCCATTACTTACCTTCAGCCGAGCCTGGATATATGTCTGTTAGTTGTTGACTGTGTTACGCAATTAAGGAAACAAAGAAAAGATGCATAAAGCGCATAGTACATAGATTTGAGATATTTTATTGTAACAAGTCATATACGGCCTTTTTTCACGCCTGTTCCAGAAAGGAGTGAACTGTATTTACCCTCTAAAACAGGCAGCTGTCCGACTAGAGGTCTTCATTGTTTCTACTATTTCTGGGAATTTCTTGGCTAGTTCATAGTAGCACGTTTAACGTTTTTCCCGGATTTCTATTGGCTCCAATTTATGAAACTGTGGTGGAGATGCGATTTTGCTGTAGAGCGGTCAAGGGGTTCAGTCTTCTCTTTTGTTGACGTGCTTGCATGGTACTCACCAGTAGCATAATAATCTTCCAACAACAGTACCCATTAAGATAGTTATTTAGTTTACTTGTTCCCTTTATGTAGCGATTATGTTCCAAGGTGGTTGCTTTGCAGCACTCTCGCAAGGGAAGGAAGTGGAGGGTGGAGCAGGAATGGGTGATTGTCCACCAGATATGTTAACTCTTCACTAGCTGGAACGTCTTTGGCGTCGTCATCACTCCCTTGCAGCCAAACCTAAATGGCAAATGTTTAATCCTAACTATAAATGCACAACTACATCTGCCAAATCAATTTGTTTTGCTCAGAAAATCTTCTCGGCCCCTAATATCTGCTACAAGAGCGGCCCCTCAAGGCTTGGCAGAACCTTGTGTCGCAAGTTTGAATTATTCAGTGGATAGATCTCCATTGAAAATATCTCACAACAGCTAAAAAATGTAAAGGAGGTCAAATCACATGCCCGCTGTGCCCTGGATGCAAAAGCCAGACAGGTGACCTCATCATGCCCAAAATTTGGGACTGTTGTAAATTTGAGCCCTTTAGGGAGGCGATCTTTTTTGGACTCTGAAAATTTATCATTACACACCAATCTCCCAACTACAGCATTTGCTAAGCTAACAGAGCAAGTTATGTTCAATCTGCTCTACAGCTTTGTAGAAAACAGCAAACACTTGTATGCCATGCAGGATGGGTTTGGTGCCGGTTGCAGTACCAAGTCAGTGGTGCTTGCTGCTTTAGATGAGTTGCACCTTTGTGCTAATGAAGATGTGTCTGCTGGTTTGATCTTCCCAGATCTTTCTGCTGCCTTTGACACCATAGCTGCAACAGCAATACCTCACAAAAATATGTGTCCTGCCCAACACGGCGACTCACTGGAGGAATATTATTGCACTTCAAAGACCAGCGGGCCACGGGGGTGGCCACGCCCGCTTGGGTGGGTGAAAATGTTTAAAACAGAGTGCAATCAAACTGCTGTGATCTCTTCTTCGCAGAAAGCCCACTGCCCCTGAGGAAGTGTTTATCACAAAACACGTTGGGCAGGACACTTATTTTTGTGAGGCACTGCTGTTGCGGCTTGAATACTGTTTTCCTGCAATAAATTATAACGGAATCTCAACGTACCTGTGTCGGGCCTTCTGTCAGCAGGCAACTTGTTGTTTTGATGTGTTGTGGCCCCGCCTGAGCAACAAGAGGTGCCCCGCTGTACCTGGTGCAGTCCCTTCGCAGTGCCAATCGACGTTGTGGTTTAAAGGACAGGTATGCCATTGGAGGAATGTATGGGCATGACAAGCGCCGGCATTGCACCACAACACACTTGGGATTAATAGCATTAAAATGAAGAAAGCACACGGCGACTCACTGGAGGAATACTATTGCACTTCAAAGACCAGCGGGCCACGGGGGTGGCCATGCCCTCTTGGGCTGGTGAAAATGTTTAAAACAGAGTGCAATCAAACTGCTGTGATCTCTTCTTCACAGAAAGCCCACTGCCCCTGAGGAAGTGTTTATCACGAAACGCATTGGGCAGGACACTTATTTTTGTGAGGCACTGCTGTTGCGGCTTGAATACTGTTTTCCTGCAATAAATTATGGCGGAATCTCAACTTACCTGTGTCGGGCCTTCTCTCAGCAGGCAACTTGTTGTTAGGCACGTTATAGTTAGAAATTAGCATTTTAAAAACCTTAGAAATTCACTGAAAAAAACATAGGTTTCAGGGACTTTGTAGTTAGTTGGACATTTCACTCATACAAAACCATAGAAATTCCCCCGTTATAGTTAGTTCAGCTAACTATAACTCGCACCCCCGCAATGCGCTGCTGATGACGTCACATATTGCATCATTCATGACATGGTCAGTGACATCACTGATGACATCTCAAATGACATCACTGATGACATCACTGATGACATCATCCAGTGACTGTGTGTTTCTGTAAAGTTTAAATATGTTTTATGTATATGCCAAGGTGTATTGAAAAATAAGTGGGTGTATAAGTGTCTACATGAAGGGTTTAGTAGGTGCGTGACTGACTGTATAAGTGAGTGATTAAATGTGTCTTACTAAATGCATGGGTTAGTGACGAAACTGTCTGAAAGTCTGTATCAGTATGTCTGTTGTTGTGTAAGCTGCTGCATGTGTTGGTCAGGAGCTACATGAGTGTCTATATGGGTTATTGATTGGTTGCCTGAGTATTTGTATGGGAGACTGAGTAGTGTGTGTGGGTGGGAGGTTGTGACTCTGTGCATAGAGTGGTTGATTCACTGGGTGTATGGTTTTAAGAGTGCATGTGGAAACAGCTGTATGGGTTGGTGAGTGTGTGTATGGGTGTGTTGGTGAGAGATTGGATGCCTCAGTGGCACAAATCCAAGTAACTACAGTATGTGTATGTGAGAGTTGGAGTATATAAATGACTATATGTGAGAGTCAGTGATTGTGAGAGTGGCTGTATGGATGAGTGTGCACTTGCATCAGTGATTGTATAAGACAGTAAATATGTATTAGTATATGTTTGAATAAGTGAGGTCGTGTGTGTATAACTGTATGGGTGAGGAAATGGGAGTGTGATTGATTCTTTGCATGACTAACTAGGTGTGTGAGTAACTCCATGGATGAGTGGTGGTGTGTGAGTGTCTGTATGAGTGTTTGTATGAGTGCATATGATAGTGTTGTATTGATGAGTGACTGTATGTATGAGTGATTGTATGGGTGAATGAGTGGATGTGTGTGTAGACCTAGGAATCAGTGAGTACGTATGTAGTAACTGCTATTGGTGTGTCGATGGTTTCGAAAATGGTAGTCTGTATTTTACAGTGGGTGTATCAAGGGTTATATTAGACTGTGAAGAGGTGCATCAGATTTTCACGTGGATGATGTAATCAGTGTTGTCATCAGTTATGTCATTTGTGATGTCATCATTGATGTCATCAGTGATGTCACTGACCATGTCATGAATTATTTAATATGTGACGTCATCAGCAGTGGATTGCGGGGGCGCGAGTTATAGTTAGCTGAACGGGGGAATTTCTATGGTTTTGTAAATGCTAATTTCTAACTATGCCTAGAAAGGTAGGACATGTGAAGAAAGAGGAATGAAAGCGCAGAAAGAAGCAAGACAAATGCAGAAAGAGGCAACAGAAGTCCAGAAAGACGAAGAAAAGTGCAGGAAGAAGCAAGAGATGTGCAGAAAGAACCAACAGAGGAGCAGAAAGTCCTCCTGTGCCCCCAACATTTTACTGATGGGTACTGGTGGTAACTGACTGACTAACCAGGACCGGAGCTAGTGCTATGCTAAAAGACACTTAGAATGCAGTGAAAACACCTACATACACTAGGGAACACTATGCGTTGGGGTACCCCTGTGATTAGCATGACCTCCTCTGTATTTGCAATGAGTTAGTGCCTGGGTCATTGCATGAGTACATAGGTACTGACTGGAAGATTAGAGTACTGCAAGTAGAGTGCATGGTGAATTTATAAGTGCTTGGGTTTTGGCGGAGTGATTGGATAAGTACATGGTGCTGTCTGGGTGATTGGAGGAGTGCATGGGTAGTGACAAGGAGATGGCTGGACTGCATCAGTAGTGCTTCGGGGATTGTAGCAGTGCATGTGTTAGTGCTTCGGTCATTGCATGAGTACATGGGTAGTGACTGGATGATTAGAGTGCTGCAAGGACAGTGCATGGTGAATTTATAAGTGCTTGGGTTTTGGCAGAGTGATTGGATAAGTACATGGTGCTGGATGGGTGATTTGAGCAGTGGATGGGTAGTGACAGGGATTTCTGGAGTACATGGGTACAACCTGGGTAATTGGAGGAGTGAATCAGTACTGTGTAAGTGGTTAGAGATCTGCATGGGTAGGGCACAGGGGGTTGTAGAAGTGCATGTGTTAGTGCCTGGGTCATTCCATGAGTGCATGGGTACTGACTGGATGATTAGAGTACAGCAAGTAGAGTGCATGGTGAATTTGTATGTGCTTGGGGTTTGGTGGAGTGATTTGATAAGTACTTGGCACTGGCTGGGTCATTGAAAGAGTGCATGGGTACTGACAGGGCGAGGGCTGGACTGCATGGGCAGTGTTCAAAGGATGGTAGCAGTGCATGTGTTAGTGCCTGGGTCATTGCATAAGTACATGGGTACTGATTGTATGATTAAAGTACTGCAAGGACCGTGCATGGTGAATTTATAAGTACCTGGGTTTTGGCGGAGTGATTGGATAAGTACATGGTGCGCGCTGGGTGATTGGAGGAGTGCATGGGTAGTGACAGGGTGATGGCTGGACTGCATGGGTACTTCTCAGGTTTTTGTAGCAGTGCATGAGTTAGTGCCTGGGTCATTTCATGAGTGCATTTCATGGGACCTTATGATTGCTCTTGCGGTAGTTTTTCCCTAGCCACTCCCATTGGGGTACGATCTGCTGAAGGGACTGCCCGTAGCATTCACACGGATTGCACCGAGCAGAAACTCAACATATGGAGCTTGAATGTTAGATCTTTGGTCAAGCACTATCAGTCATTACGGGACATGATAGATATGGACCTTCCTGACATCATCTTACTTACCGAAACTTGGTTACAGGACGCTGACACTGCCATTATAAATCTGGCTTTCCCCTCTACCTACACGGTGTTTACTTTGAACCGCTCGACTAGGGGAGGTGGTATAGCTATGGCGACTAAATCCTGCTTCCCAGCTGAGTGGAAGGCTTTGGATCTTCCAATGTGTGAGAGCGCCTTGTTTAAGGTAAGGATCAGTCATCAATTTACCTTCAGTGGTGTGCTTATCTATCGTCCACCTGGGAACGACACTGTTTTTAAGGCCGCCCTTGCGGATGTGGTTGGCTCGCTGGCTCCTAGGTGTGCTAACTTTAGCATAGTAGGTGACTTAAATATACATCTTGATCAGACGTCATCTCCATCCATCAGCTCCTTGTTAGCGGACCTGGAAGCGATGCAATTTAACCAACTAGTCACCTCCCCCACCCATATAGGAGGTCATATACTTGACCCCTTTTTTACCACCTTAGTTCGGGCTAGATCATCTGACCCGATGGTGGTGGGTTGGACTGACCATCTGCTGGTTAAGGTGTCATGTCCCCTAGAAAATCCGCAATTTAAACCTGTGGATAAACAGATCTTAAAGCGCAACTGGCGTAAACTCAAGTTGGAGGAGTTTGTCAGGATATTGGAGGCACAACCTCTGGGCAAACTGCAGAATGTGGAACAGGGATATGAACAGTATTGTAACTGGGTCCTTACTGCCCTCGACTCTCTTATACCTCTGCGCTGGGCTAAATGTCACGTTAAAAATCGCAGCCCTTGGTATAATGAGACTCTTGCCGAACTCAAGAGAACTTGCAGGCAAGCTGAGAGGGCCTGGCGAAAATTTTTTGATCCCACGTTAAAATCACTGTACTTTGCCCAGCTTAAGACCTATCACAGAGCTATCTGTCAAACCCGGGCTGCCTATTATGCAGCTGAGTTTTCCAACAGCCCTAACCCTTCTAAGTTAATCTTCAAGGTACTCAAAGACCTGATGGGGAAACGGGCCACCTCGCAAGAAATCTGCACGGACTCTCACTGTGAAAGTCTGGCATCCTTTTTCGTGGGGAAGGTGCAGACAATCTATCGAGGATTTATACCTTCTGTTTCCGGGGATGCTCTTAGTGATATGAAGGTCTCGGTGTCCGAAACTCTGTCCATCCTGCCGGCCATGTCTAACGTGGCATTTGACACTCTGAGCCTTAAAATTAAATCTGGCTCCCCCTTAGACCCACTGAAGCCGGAGTTCCTTATCCGTCTCCCGCCTCTCTGTCGTGAACCCATTCTGGACGTGATTAATCTTTCTCTCAGTGAGGGCGTGGTCCCGCCATCCTGGAAGCAAGCTGTGGTCAGCCCCATTCTGAAGAAACCCAACGCTGACCCCTTGCTCCCGGAGAATTACCGGCCCATCTCCCTCCTGCCTTGGACCGCCAAGTTCACTGAGGCACACGTGAATTCTATCCTGTCTGCCCATCTCTCTCGTAATAACATTCTTGACGAGAGCCAAAATGGTTTCCGCGCCCAACACAGCACCGAAACTGCTTTGCTCTTCATGACCGAGCATTTGCGGTCAGTGCTGGATGCGGGGCAGACTGCGGCGCTCCTACTATTAGACCTGAGCGCCGCGTTTGACAAGGTGTCACATGACATTTTGATGCGGCGTTTGGAGGAAGTGGGTATTGAGGGGAAGGCTCTTCAGTGGTTCCGCTCCTTCCTCTCGGACCGGTTTTTCAAAGTGGCCATTCCACCTGGCCAGTCCTCTTTCCAGTCTTTGGAACTGGGAGTCCCTCAGGGCTCTGCTTTAAGCCCCACATTGTTCAACTTGTATGTGAAACCGTTGGCCGCTGTCGTCAGGCAATGTGGCCTTACTATGACATCGTATGCCGACGACACGCAGCTGGCGGTGACACTCAGTGGGGACCCTGAGGTGACTGCGCCCAGGTTCCGTGCAGGACTTATAGCTGTGGCTAGTTGGATGCGTAGCAACTGCCTACAGCTTAATGCTAAGAAAACCGAGGTCCTGGTTGTGGGGAAGCAGGCGGAACTTTGGGGAGACCAGTGGTGGCCTTCTGATCTGGGGGTGTCCCCCATCCCAGCGGCCGAAGTTAAAAATCTGGGGGTTTGGCTGGATTCCAATCTTTCTTATACCAGCCATACAAAGAAGATAGCAGCTACCTGTTTTGGTATTCTGCGAGGGCTGAGGCCAGTCCTCAAATACTTTGACCCCCCCACTCGGCAACTGGTGGTTCAGGCCTCTATTCTTTCCCGGCTGGATTACGGGAGTGCCTTGCTACTTGGAGTCAACCAGGCTGAGGCGACTAGGCTTCAGAGGGTGCAGAACGCTGCTGCACGGGCCATTGTTGGCCTTCCAAGTCGAGGCTCTGTCTCTGCTGTTCTGACCTCCCTGCACTGGCTTCCGGTCAGACAGAGAATCAAATTTAAGGCTCTCTGTCTGACATTCAAGATCCTGAAGCTTTCCTCTCCCCCTGCTTTGGCGGGCCTTATTTCTACATACGTCCCCACGCGGTCTCTCAGGTCTGAATCTTACCATCTGGCGACCAAGCCTAGGTTCAGGCTGAGTAGGATGGGAGGTCGCTCTTTTCGTGTCCTGGCGGCTGATCTATGGAATTCCCTTCCTTTACACATTCGCGCCCTAAATAGCTTGACTCTTTTTAGACGCGCCATTAAAACACATCTGTTTGCCTCTGCTATTTGATCTTTCTCTTTCTTAGCCTTGACCTGTTGTGTTGTGTACCTGATCAGGCGCCAGGACGCCCCTTTGCTGGGGCAGCTGTGCGCCTAATAAAAGTTATTAACATAACATAACATAACATAGGTACTGACCGGATGATTAGAGTACAGCAAGTAGAGTGCATGGTAGATTTATAAGTGCTTGGGTTTTGGTGGAGTGATTGGATAAGTACATCGTGCTGGCTGGGTGATTGAAAGAGTGCATGGATGCTAACAGGGTGATGGCTGGACTGCATGGGTAGTGCTCAAAGGATTGTAGCAGTGCATGTGTTAGTGCCTGGGTCATTGCATAAGTATGGGTACTGATTAGATGATTAGAGTACTGCAAGGACCGTGCATGGTGAATTTATAAGTGTATGGGTTTTGGAGGAGTGATTGATTAAGTAACTGGTGCACACTGGATGATTGGAGGAGTGCATGGGTAGTGACAGTGTGATGCCTATACTGCATGGGTACTTCTCAGGGTATTGTAGCAGTGCATGAGTTAGTGCATGGGTCATTGCATGAGTGCATGGGTAGTGACTGAATGATTAGAGTGCTGCAAGGAGAGTGCATGGTGAATTTATAAGTGCTTGGGTTTTGGCGGAGTGATTGCGTAAGTACACACATGTCACATCAGGCCCCGCCCCTTCCGTTCACCACTGTGCAATCGCGCCCCCTGGCGGGTTTTAAGTTGGGGGATTAATTCCCCTTGAATCCTTTGGGTCACTGGGGCCAACTAGCCCACCAGGTACCTCCAGTAAGCGCCACAGAGCTGCGTTGCAGACAGGTGGTCTGAGGCCACGCCTCTTTCACACCTCTCTGCAACGCAACTCTGTGGCGCTTACTGGACGTACCTGGTGGGCTAGTTGGCCCCCAGGGACCCTCAGGATTCAAGGGGACTTAATTCCCCAACTTTAAACGTGCCACAGGTCGCGTTTGAACACTTGTCACATCAGGCCACGCCCCCCTCCCAGCACCACTGTGCAAATTTGTCGAGTGGAGAGTTGTAAATTGGGGCATTAATTCCCCTTGAGCCATGAAGGTCCCCGGGGGCCAACTAGCCCACCAGCTACCTCCAGTAATCACCACAAAGCTGCGTTGCAGAGAGGTGTAAAAAGGGGTGTGGCCTCTGAACACCTCTCTGCAACACAGCTCCCTGATGCATACTGGAGGTACCTGGTGGGCTAGTTCGCCCCCAGGCACCCTCAATATTGAAGGGGATTTAATCCCCCAATTTACAATGTGCCAGGGGGTGCCTTTGCATGTGCTTTGTCAAGCTCCGCCCCCTCCCTGCACCACTGTGCAAACGCGCCCCCTGGCACGTTGTAAATTGGTGTATTAATTCCGATTGACTCCTGAGGGCCAACTAGCCCACCAGCTACCTCCAGTAAGCACCACAGAGCTGCATTGCAGAGTGGTGTAAAAAGGGGTGTGGCCTCTGAAAACCTCTCTGCAACACAGCTCCATGGTGCATACTGGAGGTACCTGGTGGGCTAGTTTGCTCCCAGGGACCCTCAGGATTGAAGGGGACGTAATCCCCCAATTTACAATGTGCCAGGGGTTGCGTTTGCACACTTGCTATGTCAGGCCCCGCCCCCTCCCTGCACCACTATGCAAGCGCGCCCCCTGGCACGTTGTAAATTGGGGGATTAATTCCCATTGAATCCTGAGGGTCCCTGAGGGCCAGCTAGCCCATCTGGTACCTCCAGTAAGCTCCACAGAGCTGCGTTGCAGAGAGGTGTCAAAAGGGGCGTGGCCTCTAAACACCTCTCTGCAACGCAGCTCCCTGGCGCATACTGGAGGTACCTGGTGGGCTAGTTGGCCCCCAGGGACCCGCAGGACTCAATGGGAATACTGAGTCACAAGATGGCTGCCAACACTTCCTGGTTTGGATTGTTGACAGCCGATTAGAAGAATAAAGCTTGTGGTCGGGAGGGTCCACGGATCCACCGCACCTCTAAATATCGAAACTTTTATTTTTTGATTTTCTCAGCAACTACTGAACGGATTTACACCATTTAAAAAAAGGGCACTCTCTGAACCAAGCACAACCCTTTTGCCAAATTTGGCGTAAATCCATTCAGCAGTTCGAGCTGTAGCCGTGTCTAAAGTTTCCTATGGGAAATTCATTTTCCGACCTCTTTTTTTTTTAAATTCTCTGGAACTACTGAACGGATTTACAGCATTTAACAAAAAGAGTTCTTTCTGAAACAAGGGCTACCTTTTTGCCAAATTTGGTGTAATTCCGTTCAGCAGTTCGGGCTGCAGCCGTGTCTAAAGTTTCCTAAGGCAAATAACATCGGGAAACATGTTTTGGGACCCCCCTTTTTTTTCGGCCCCTGCTTACCGAATCACCCCAAAACTTTCAGGATAGGAGCTGACCGGAACGCCCCACTAGTTTTGAAAATTTCGCGAAGATTCGTCAACCGGCGCCATTTTTTATAAAGTGCAAGTGCGTTACTATTTAAAAGCACAAATCCAGATACACATATACATGAATCATTTAAAACTTCTAGCCTACTTTTGATCTTATTATGCCAACATTGAACAGGTACCTACTAACACTAAAAACAATTTTTTGGGAAGTGTTAGTTTCCAATATTCTTTTTGCCTCCAAGCAAGACCTAATGCTCATATTTCTACAAATGGGTTTAATCAATTTCTTCCTAGGGTTGGCATAAACAGGGCAAAATAATATATATGTAGGTCGTCTTCTGAAGTATCAGTTTGGCATAATATACAGTGCTCACTATTGTTCTCCCCTTGTTTACTGACCCATTTCGATGTGTTCGAGTTGGTTTGTAGAACACCATATCGGAATTTCATGTATAGTGATTTTGCTAACTGTGGCTGCACTTCCTCCAAAAATAGCTCAAAGCTTGCTATTGGCTTCATTAGTAGAAATTGAGATGTTAGTGTGCCAGTGGCAGAATTGTGGGACACATTATTTTGGATATACGACCAAAAGGTGGACTTTAATAGTTTCTTAGAAGCCAGTGTCACATGTGATGGTTCTTCCCAGAAGTGCTTCAGACCTAATTTGTCAAACCAATGAAAAACATGCTTAATCCACTCAAGGCTCATACTGTGATCGAACTTTAAAATTTCTTTTAGGCCATCTTTGCAGTGGGCAAGATCTATTGTGGACCACAGTCACACCCAAAGTAATAGCGGTCTCAATATGGTTTGATGGTCTATACGTTCGATATTTAGATCCATAACAATAGGGATTAACTGGAAGGCATAATAACTTTCTAAAAAACGTGTTTTCCCCTACCGCAAAGGTGTTCTTACTTGAGGGTCCCCATAATTCTGCCCCGTATAAGGTTGCTGATTGTACCCTATACTTGTAAACCTCAAGGGCAGGGGACACAGCTTTCGAAGTACTACTCCCATGTTTTCTTACTATCAGTAGGGAGTTTTGGAGCAAGACAGTTTTACTTTTCTCCAATTGCGGTTTCCAGGTCATTTTAGTATCTAAAGTTATGCCTAAATAATTAAAATTATGCACATATTCTAACTTTTGGTTTTTGACCATTAAATTACTTTTAAAAGATCTATGAGGATTGATTGCCATATATTTGGTTTTGCTGGAATTTATTTCTAGGCCCTTAATGTCACAGTATGCACAAAAGCTGTCTAATAAACATTGTAAACCTTTAGGAGTTTGAGATATTAAAATGGTATCATCTGCGAATAAGAGTGACTGGTACTGGTCCCCCTCCCCCCCCTAATTAGGGCGAGTCATGTGCACAACCCATTAAATACTCTGGAATTTCATTAACATACAATGAAAATAGGGTGGGAGCAAGCACACATTCTTGCCTTACACCTCTTTTTACTGGGATTGCCTCAGTAAGTTTGTCCCTCGGACCCCATCTAACTTTTGCATAGTTGTCCTTGTGCAACCTTATTATTTGCGCGAGGAGTTCACCTGGTACCCCTTGGTTTTTCAGTGATTTCCATATTAAGTTTCGGGGATAAGGTCAAATGCGGCCTTTAGGTCGACAAAGGCAATATACAGGTGGCCTTTTTTTTAAATTATATATTTCCAGCTCATTCAAAGAAATCTAAAAACCTGGTTGATTGTACTGGTTCTTGCTCTAAATCCAGCCTGAAATTTTGAGACAATGCAGTTATCCTCAATCCAGTCATTTAATTTTGTTAAAATTTGCCTTGCAATTTTTTTTTGTAAATGTCAATTAGACTGATCGGTTGATAATTTGAAGGGTCATGACGAATGCCTTTTTTAAAATAGTAGTGATTTCTGCCCCTTTCCATGATTCAGGGATCGATGCACCCACTGCTATTGTATTACAAAGAAAGTTAATGTAAGGGCCCCAGACAGTTTTATTATGCCTCAGTAAATTTCCTGGTATCTTGTTGGGGCCTGACGCTTTCCCCAGTTTTACTGCATCAATTGCTGCCAATGTATCTTCCAAACTAAAGTGCAGCTGAGCAGCACTAGGGACCGATACACAGTCTTGCTGGTTTCAATTGTAGATGTAGAGTAGAGACGGGAAAAGTGATTGACCCATGTATTAGCATCTAAAAAAGGTCTTACTGTTTTGTTACCTTTTGCTATCAATCGCCAAAAGCCAGCGTGATCTCTAATTTTTGCTGCACTCATTAATTCCAGATGTTATCATCCAAGTTTTTCTTAGTTTGTACCAGTAGTCTCTTGTATTTAGTCCTTTTCTCCCTTAGGGCCGTAACATTGTTATTTTTTGTTGCCAATATAAGCTCTTTTTTTACCTCACGGCACTCCTTGTTGTACCAGGGATTTACTAAGCTACATGTTTCGGTTTTCCCTCCGCTCGCTTTGGGGATTCTGCTCAAAATAGGTTTTAGTGCTTCTACCAATTCTTGGTGTACAATAAATATTGGGAACTCTGCATTAGGCAAATCAATGTGTGCAGGAATGACGCCTGTAAAAGTGTCATAAATTTGCGTCATAGCCTCATTATTCCCCACTTTATGTGGCCATTTTAAGGCTCTACGGTTATTGCTCACTGGCGGTTCATTCAGGATAATATTTATATCTTCCTTGCTCCCCGGAGTTATTTTAAATAAATATGCTGCTAGTGTCAGGTGTAGAGGATAATGGTCACTTTCAATTCTGGCATCAACTACTAAATCTTGTATATTTGACAAAAAACCCATTGGATGTCAAAATGTAGTCAATGCTACTCTTACAATTAGCCCTATTAAATGTGGTGACATTTGGACTATCTGAGGGTACTCGACCATTACAAGCTCTAAGTCCATATCCTGACACCAGTCTCATAATTTGGGCAACTGCAACTGAACAGGGTACTGTCGGATCGCTTTCAAAGGGGGGGATATTATTTGCCATGTCTTCATCTTCGAATATTTTTTCGAGACCCACCCCTGGCTCAAATTTACAATTTAGACCATCCCCCACAATTACCATTGCCCTCGAGTCAATCGAGCCTAAAAATTGATCAAGCTGATCTATCACCGAGGATTCCTTGCTAGATGGGCTTGGTCTATTATAGATATGTATTAAATATATTTCAGTTTTATCCCATGTACCAATCTTCACACCAATTATGTCCTGTGATGAGAAGTCCAACTGGGTTATATCAATGCCAAGGGTGATTTTTACCCATATAACAAGGCCACCCGAGGACCTACCTCTAACTGAGGGGGTAGCATTAACACTATATGTTCTATACCCAACCTTGTGGGGGGGTTTCCAGAGCCCAGGTCTCTTGAAATAAGCATATACCACTTTGTTTTATATACTCCTGCTATTCTACATCCCTCAGGTTCCTTTTCAGCCCCGCAATATTCCATGACGTAAGTCGTATTTCCAGTTGCTCTTTTTCCCTTATTCCCAAATTCACTACAGTATCCATCTCAGTTTGGGTCTCATGAACTACATGGGGTTCAATGACCAAATCGGAGGAAACTCTTGCATTTTTATGTAAAACCGGATATAATTCAGATGCTACCACTTGTTCGCTGAGCCCGGGCACAAACAGTATATTTGAGCTCTCTTTAGGCCTGGCTATGCCCTGTAAACGTTCTGAGCTCTCACTCAAAATACTGGGGTCTGTGCCTGCCTTAGTTTTAAATAGGACTAACCGGTCTTCTGGTATAATGATAGCGGAGAGGGGTATGGGAACCCGAAAGTTAGTTAGGATCGCTTTTCCATACGAAAAGCATTTTTTGTGTTGCTAGTAACTTTGGTACATTTGAGAAATATCAACGAAACTTTCCATAAAGGAGCTACCTTTTGACTAGTTTGCGGACGCAAAGTTTCGGGGTGATCCATCAAGCAGGAGTGAGTAATAAGGTGGTCCCAAAACACAAAATATGCTAAATCTCTATGCATTTTTCCGGCTAGGTCTCCTGTGTTTTCATGGGAGTCAATCAATAGTCTTACAGGAAGGTGTAGATGGCTCTTGCTCCACCAGTTCGTTCAGCCCTGGGAACCACACTTTACTTCTCAACCAGCTTTGATCTTTACCATATTTTGGTGCGACTGGCCAGCTAATTGTGGAGCTTGTCGAGTCTGGCTTTAGGGTAGCACGAGCTTCGTTCCTATCATGAGGCACGCTTCTACTGTTAGGGTGAGCTCATGTCTTACTTGGTGTAGGGTTCGCAGTGTTTACTGTGCTTTGTTAGTTCTGTGCTCCACATGCATCGTCAAACCTTTACAGTCACTGGATCCCACTCCAGAGATAGCTAACTGTAGACAGTCCTAATTTTTGGTGGCCAGAAAGATATTGTCTAGTGATAGAGGGAGCGGTCTAGCACTACAACCAGGCACATGTATTCCTCTGTGTCTCATACGATTTCTTCTTCTTTGGTTTCCGTCCTTGCATGCCTTGAGAGATAGTCTGCGGGGTTTTTGGATCCTGGATTGTATTCTATGGTGATTTGATATTCTTTAAGTTGCAGGATCCATTTCTCAATCTGTGGCGGTTGTTTGAAAACAGAGCCACAGAATAGCTGAATGAGTGGTGTGTGGTCCACACACAGTGGCTGTACAGATGCACGTGGATGTATGAACAACCCTAGTGAACTACGATGGCCTTCTTTTCTATATGAGAATACCTCTGCTCTGTGGGTATGAGTGCCCAGTTGGCGTATGCCATGAGAGCCCATTCTCCACAGTCTTGTTTTGGTGACAGCATAGCTCCCAGGAATAATGGACTGGCAGTCATTGAAAGTTCTGATTTCCTCCTGGGGTTAACATTGGTCAGAGTGGTCTCCTCAGATAACACTTTCTTGGTCTTTTCTTGTTCAAGGCACCAGGTCCACGTGGTAGATGTTTTCATGAGGTCAAGTCCTGTATTAGTCTCCCACAATAGGAGACTATCCCTAAGAAGTTCCAGACTTCAGAGACAGTCATTGAGGCTGGTGCGGACTGGATGCCTTTCTCCTTGGCAGGATCGGAGGTGGCTCCTTGTGCAGAGAATTAGTATCTGAAGAAACTGACATCTTGCTTAAGCAATTTGCTTTTTTCTTTCTCGAGAGTCAGAACACTGTCTTGTAGCCTGATGAGTACTGCTCTGAGACAGCTCAGGTTGTCTTCAGGTGTTCTTTCAAGTTTGAGGAGTGTGCCAATATGTCATCGCTAACATTTAGGGCATCAGGTAGGCTCAACAAGACTTCCTTGATGATGTTTTGTACGCCTTCAGTGGTGCTGGAGATGCCGAAGTTAAGCCTTATGTAATGGCATTGACCCATGTGAGTTGAGACAGTTGTGATCTGTTGGGAAGCTGGATCAAGTAGGATCTGGTGGTACCCTGACCTCAAGTCCATCTTTTAAAACCATTGAGACCCTGCTTTCACAATATCATCTCTTTTAATGGCCAGGTTTAGAATGTGCATGTCGACACACAGCCACACCTATCCTGGCTGCTTTGGCTTCTTCGCAACCACTATTGGTGACACCCAGGGGATGGGTTCTTCGACCTCTTTGATGTTATCAGCTTGCTCTGAGTTTCTCAGTTCTTGTTCTACTTTGGCTCAAAGGTAAAATTTGACTCTTCAGTGGTGGAGAGCAATGGGCTTAATCGAGTTGGCCTCCGATGTCTTGAAAGAATGACCAAAACTAATTTACGAGCTCTTCCATCCTTGTCGTGTGGATCTGACTAGTTGTTGCTCTTCTGCCTTGTGACAGCTCAGGAGGAAACCTGACTCTTACATTGTCACATAGATCTTAGCTTTTGCCACTTAGTTCTGATGCTGAATGTCCATTGTGAAAGCACCTACCAATGAAAAGTGCAACTGTTTGCTGAATGCATAAACATAAAGTGGTTTACAGCTTCAGAGGGCCCGGCAGGGATAAGTATAGCTTATGTGACATGAGGTTGATTGAAGCCTCTGGGTCTGTGCACCAGGACTCAGCACTTAACAGGAGCGCCATACTGCCATTCATTTCTTCT
This sequence comes from Triturus cristatus, assembly GCF_964204655.1. Lineage (NCBI taxonomy): Eukaryota > Metazoa > Chordata > Amphibia > Caudata > Salamandridae > Triturus > Triturus cristatus. The sequence continues at coordinate 740,527,677 of NC_140585.1, forward strand.
GTTTCACGGTGTGTATGACGTGGACGAATTCTTACTATTCATTGTGATCCATTTTGTGTTCTTACTGGGTCATTTGGGGGATGTCCACTGTGTTAACATTTTTGTTTGGAGGCTTCTTTGGGGTTGGGGTTGGGGTGGAGCAGCATACCTTTGTGAAGTGGCTGGATTTGCAGTACACCAAGCACTTTTCCCCCACATGGGGCATTCCCCTGTGGGAGGAGCCTGTCCTCTGCACCATCTGCAGGGGCCGTGAGTTGTGGGCACTTATTTGTCATCTTATTTGGCAGTTTGGGGGCCCTTGAACACAAGGTTGACCTGTTTAGCCTTGACGGTGTGTTGCAAGACTTCCTTCATACGAGACCTCATTGCCTTTGAGAGTTCTTTTGATCATCTAAGAGTCAAAATGTTCTGCATCGACAGTCCGGGGGTCTGTCAGATCTGCTCCCGTAGCTTTGCGGATATGCATTCCCTGATGAATTTCACCTTAATTTCGTCTTCTGCATCTGAGTATGTATGTGCTGGCCAACTGTCAGAGGCATGCGTAGAATGCATCTACGGATGCTTCTAGAGCTTGGCATGCTTGCCATAGCTGGAGCCTCCCGTAGTCGGGGTTGGCGAGGTGTTCAAAGTGGGCCATGAGAGCAGCATTCAGAATGTCGTAGGTGTATGGCGGGCCTGCTTCAGTGATGGATTTTGACTGTTGGACAATACATCACTTCGCCTGCGAAATGGAGGAGCAGCGGGTATTTCTCATCATAACCAATCTCCATCGTAATGAAGTAGGTTAAAAGGTGCTCCACTCAAAATTTCCATCAAAGACACTGATTGTGGGGTCCTCTGGAGGGACAAAAGTGTTCAATAGGAGGGATTGAGACCATCATGTGGGTGGAGGTGCCAACGACTGGTCACAGGCAGCGGCGAGCTGGCAGCATGCAGGCAGAAAGGCAAGCCTGAATAGTTGGACAGTGTCGTAAAATGCACCAAGGGATGGCCTCCAGGGCAGTTTGCAGAGTGGAAGGGCCACAGGATATGATGCTGTCGCGTGCCAGTAGCCCGTGCCCATTCAGCATGCAAGCTGGGGCAACAAGAAGAAATCAGACCAGTCTGGGGTGGCGTTCAGGTGCTCAAAGGATGGCCACCATGAGGCCAGGAGTACCTGTTGTCATGGGGCATGCATGTGAGGAAGGGCGCATTCTGAGTGCCGTCGGCTTCAGGCCTGAACAGCAGCAGGCAGAGAGTCTTGCGTGCCAAGCATTAGTGACCTGGCCACAGGTGGCTGCTTCATCGCGAAGTACAGGTGCATGTCAGCCCAACTGAAGCTTCACCCACGGGACCCGGGTCAGACTAAAGCTGGAGCAGCATCCGGGGCACCGCTACTACTCAGGGCACAGCAGGGGCAATGTGCGCTTGCATTGCACAAGGGCAGGGTCCGAGTGACACACCCGCCTCATCATCATTGTAGTGTCTTGATGCGAGGCTAGGGGGCAAAAAGACACTGGATGCTTTTCTGGCTTTATGGCTGAGGCTAACTTCAACCTTGAAGCCTTTATTTCCCTCACCCACGTGATGCGGGCCATACCATCTGGCCTCACTGTTGAGGTGAGCTCCTCAGAACCACCTGAGCCAGCGGACTCACAACATTAGAGAATGAGGGGGATATTAACAATGATCTATATCCGATTTAACTGCACTTTAGCGCAGCCAAAGTTGTGATAAACTTACTTCCCCATTCACAAGCCCGTGCAAACAGCCCACATCACCAGTTTACCCGTGATAGTGGCCGCAAAAAACATTGCCACTGATGACTCCTGCAACTATCGCTAATGAGATGCAGAGTAGGCGTTACCGTGCTAAAAGCCATGACAACAACATTCACAATGACCAGACAGAACTGCAATAAGAACACAAAACAGTCGCTAAGGTGCATTAGCAGCAGGAAAATAACACCTGCTCTGACCTGGTGCAAAGTCGGACCACAGCCTGCACCACAAAAGGGAGCACAGCCCACAGCCACATCAGAAGGGCAACAGATGCACCCGGGCAACTGAACATGCAGCCTGGAGGCCCGAAAGGGCAACAACACCCGCGACCACCACCCCCAGGACTCCCCCTCCCCAGCACCCCCCGATAAAAGACATGCCACATCAGCTACACCTAAACACGTCCAAAATAATCTGCTTGATGCCGCACAATCACAACTGGTGACACATATGTGTCATCACAAAAATGAGCATCACACATTCACTTTCGAAGCAACAAATGACATTTTATTAACATGAACACTGGAATGAAATGAAGACACATGACGGCTCCGTAGGTCACGCCTGCAAGACAAAAATCATGATGAGAAGGTGTGTCCTGTGCACATCAAAGGTTAGAGAGAGAGTGAAGGAGAGAGAATGGAAGAGAAGGAGAGAGCGAGATAAGAAGAGAGGGGGAGAGAGAGGGAGAGAGAAGAAGAGAGGGGGAGAGAGAGAGAGGGGGAGTAGAGGGGAGAGAGAGAGAGGAGAAGAGAGGGGGAGAGAGAGAGAGAGAGAGAGAGAGAGAGAGAGAGAGAAAGAAGAAGAGGGGTTGAGAGAGAGAAGAAGAGAGGGGGAGAGAGAGAGAGAAGAAGAAGGGGAGAGAGAGAGAAGAAGAAAGGGCGAGAGAAGCAGAGGGGGAGAGAGAGAGAAGAAGAGAGGGGGAGAGAGAGAGAGAGAGAGAGAGATAGAAGAAGAGGGGGAGAGAGAGAGAAGAAGAGGGGGAATGAGAGAGAAGAAGAAAGGGGGAGAGAGAGAGAGAGAAGAAGAGGTGCAAAGAGAGAGAAGAAGAAAGGGAGAGAGAGAGAGAGGAGCAGAGGGGGAGAAAGAGAGAAGAAGAGAGGGAATGAGAGAGAAGAAGAAAGGGGGAGAGAGAGAGAGAGAAGCAGAGGGGGAGAGAGAGAGAAGAAGAGAGGGGGAGAGAGAGAGAAGAGGGGGAGAGAGAGAAGAAGAGAGGGGGCGAGAGAGAGAGAAGAAGAGGGAGAGAGAGAGAAGAAGAGAGGGAGAGAGAGAGATAGAGATGAAGAGGGGGAGAGAGAGAGAAGAAGAGAGGGGGAGAGAGAGAGAGAGAGAGAGAGAGAGAGAGAAGAAGAGGGGGAGAGAGAGAGAGAGAGTGCCGCCCCTGCGCACCCAGGCCACACTGCTCACCTGTTGCCACCGGTGTGTCTCCAACCACTTGCCGGTATGTATAGCAGTACACCAGGTCACACATCTGAGACAGACCTATCATCTAAAACAGAGTCCAGATACACGATTGGCACAGTACACACAATTGCACAAGACAAAATCGCCTGCCTGCCGATACACACCCAGGCAGAGGCACCCCAGCCCCTCCCGCCGCCTATCGGAGCATGCCCTCCCATGCACACCCAGGCCTCACTGCTCACTTTCCACCACCGGCGTGTAGACAGGAGGTCCCACCATGTGCTGCTGCAAGCCACGAGCCCGGGGCCCGCGGACATGGCACCCTCAACACCATGCAGCCCCGCTCTGCAGGCCACCAGGGATGATGCACCCGGCATCATCGCAGGCTGCACACCCGCTCAGCAGCTTAAGGTGCCACTGACTCAGTGCACCCAAAGTCACTGTCCCGTGGCGGGGTGCCTGTGCCGACCGCAATGCTCCAGGTGCCAATAACCCTGTGCAACACCAGTCAGCGCCACGTGGTGGTAGGCCCATGCCGGCAGCAAGGCCTTGGTGCCACTAACCCTGTGCAACGCCAGTCAGCGCCACGTGATGGTAGGCTCATGCCGGCCGCAAGGCCTCCAGTGCCACTAACCCTGTGCGCAACAGCTCATGTGGCCTTTGTGATTGAGAACCGTGGAGAGTCTGTCATCCAGTCAACACTGGCAGAGGGGAATGTGACGTCGTCGGCCCCTTATGTTGGCGGAGTCACATGGCCTGTGAGGCCTGTGCCGGATGGGTGTGGTGTGCGTGCAAACCTGCCCTCAGGGAGTGGCTGTGACATGCGGACAAGTAGACCAGTGACCTGCACACCACCAGCGTGTACACCTGCGACAAGTTGCAATGAGGGCCCCCCCTCAGAGCGTAAGTGGAATGGTCTGGCCTGCCGTATGCCGGACCAGTGCAGGGCCTGCAAAAATGACTCGGGGCTCTGGGCGTGGTTCAGTCCATGTCCGGACATGGAAGTGACTGATGCGTGCGTCCCCATTGTTGTGTTCACGGGTCCCGGTACACAATATGCAATGTGGCAACCTCTGACTGGCATTCCACAGGATGAGCATCATTGACGCAAGGGAAATCACTGTCCCTACATTCATCCACACATTCATACGTGAATGATGAAAGACATGACACAGCAGTGCGTCACTGGATGTTTATTGCACATCCAGTGCAGTTTTGCAGCTGGAGCGGTACATGGCAATGCCGAGCAAACTACACAATAGGGCCCGTGGAGGGCCAGCCAGAGTCCATCCAGGGATGACAAGTACTGCGGAAGAGGGAGGGCACAGTCCGTTGTCTGGTCGCCGTGTCATTGGTCATCAAACAGGATATGGCAGTCCATGTCGCTGTCCAAGGTGAGTGCATCGGAGTGTATCGGGGGTCAGTGGACGGTCATGAGGCCATGTGCGGCACCAAGCAGAAACAAGCCAGGTGGCGTAAATGAATGCTAGTGCCTCCTGATCACAAACCCATCAACGTCCTTGTCCCCGGATGTGTGCTCTGCCCCACCTGTGGGTGTTGCAGAACCGGCTGAGGCACTGTGAGCCACTGACGCATCAGGTGCCGGACTGTATAGGTCTGCTGCACTGTGAGGCAATGGCACACCAGGGGGCGGAGATGTGGATGGTGTGGGGGCAGCAGCATTCATCTGCGCCACGCCTTGTGGCAGCAATGCCATGATGATGATCTGCAGGGCACGGTAGATCCCAGCTATATTTTGCTGATGTACAGCGGTGGCTGCCATCCTTTCCTCCTCCATCCGCACCATGTCCTCCATGAGCCTCCGCATGTGTGCCAGCTCACGGCTGGTATCACTGGTGCCCCTCTGAGTGGACAGGTGTTCTTCTCTCCGTGTCAGGACTCCAGAGATGTCAGTGTGGGCTCGTTGGAGACCATGGAGCGGGCCTGGACACCCATGGATGGCGTCCAGTTTGGTGGCCATGAGGTCGAACCCCACCCGCACCTGCTCAGCCGTCTCCCTCTTGGCCTCCAGCACCGGGTGTTGGAAGGCCGTGTGTTGTTCCTGGGGGTCTTGGGAGACTGCATGGACCGTGGGTGCCTCCTTCTGGGTGGTTTGGGTAGTGGGTGGGGTCTCCTCGATTCAGCTGGTCAGCCCTGATCCTGGAGGTGAGTCGCGGATTATGTCAATGATGTCTAGGAGGGCTTGTGCGTCGATGCTGGGGCTGTCTTTCTCGTCATCAGTGAAGAGTGGCTGGGACTGCTCTGCAGGGGGTATTGACGGTGGCCCTGCAATGTGAAGGGGAGATGGTGTATTGCAATGTGTCCGCATGTATGTAGCCGCATGGTGCATGTTGACATTCAGACAGCATGGCATTGTACATTGTGACAGTCTATAGATCTGGACGATGACCCAGAGTCATTGAGGGTGTGCACTGTGCTGTGCTTGATTGGGTATGTGTGCAATCATGGCCATCTCCACCTGTCTCCCCAGTACCTGGTGGTCACTCACCCTGTTGCGGTTGTGTTGTGTCCTGTCGAGCAGTGTCCGGTCGCCAAACTCCGGCCACAGTATCCACACTGATGACTGTCGACACCAGCTCCTCCATGTCATCCAGCACAAGCTGTGACGCTGGGCCTCAACCTCCAGTCTGCATTGCTGTCTTCTGGTTGGCTGCGAGTTTCTCCTTGGTCTTTCTCTTGATATCAATCCATCGCCTCTTGCCCTCGTCCATTGTCCTCTTGTGCTCTCAGACGGCATTCACCTTGTCCACGATGTCCCACCATATTCCAGTTTTGGTGCCCAATGACACGTTGGAGGTGACGAACAGTTGTTGATGGTGTTCCATCACATCCGTGACTATAATCCTGTTCTCCTGCAGACTGAACTTCGTCTTCCTCTTCTTCTTGTCCTTGCCCTTCCCTGTCCCCGAGGTCCCGGGCTTGTCGTCCGGGGTGCTTGTGGTGTTGCGCTCGTCCTCTGTGCCTGCTCCTGCTGCCTCCATGGTGCTTGGGTGTTGGTCAGTTTGTGTTTGGGTGCTTTTTCTACTTTTATGGTGAATTTTCCCGCCTGCCAGGTGTGTGTTGCAGGCCTGGTGCTGCTTATCGCTGATTTCCTCATCACGCTTTGGCCCATCGCAGGTTTTTTGGCTTTGGGGTTTGTGTTTTTATCTCCGTCGAGGTGGTTGTATCGCGGGCATTGGCCGCGGTTTCGGAAAACTATCTCATGGGGCTGCCTTGTTGTGAATTATACGTTGACACGGGGTTGTTTTCCTGCAATAGGCTGTGATGTTGAGAGTTGCGTTACACTACTCTTGCGGTAGTTATCACACGTTCTTGTGAATATCCCCCTGAATGTACAGTTCTACAGCACATCTTTGCCTGAAGGCATCCTTGACTTGATGAGAAAGGCCAAGGAAGCAAAGGTACCTGGGAGACCAGGGTTAATCAGCAGAACAAATGAGTTTTGAAGAATTTTAAGAACACGGCATGAGGGATATTCGAAGTAAAAAGCAGGAACTGTTTCTTGATTGAACTTTATATAAATGAAATTATTTTTGTGTATCGAAATCAGAACCTCCAAGTAAAAGTGCCTTTATATCCTTAATCTCCCCTATACAATTATTAAACCAAGAAACAAAACCGTCTTTAACCCCTTCGATGCGCATGACGGAGCGGTTCCGTCATGCGGATCGGTTGCGCTGTGCGGATGACGGAACCGCTCCGTCATGGCCCCGCCCGCGCACGAACCCTTCAGCACAGCGCGGTAATCCGCGCCGCGCTGAAGGGGTTAAACCAAGTGTCCTGAAGCAAAGTTATTTTACTGAAACATCCAGTCCCAGCAGAAATCTGCCTGTGGGAATCAGGAGGGCAAAAGGATGTCCTGCGCGTTCATCAAATCCTGTTCTTTTCTCTTTTGTGGTGCGGGAAGATAATCATGTGCTGTGTCATTGTACAGATAGCAGGCCGCCTCTACGGGGTCATTAATATCTGTCTTGGAATGTGCCCTCACCCTTGCATTTGTTTCCTAATTTCTGCTTATGATATTTCCGCCGGTGTGTTCATGGGGATTGTCCCACAGACAGAGAACTGTGGAACACTTAACAAAACAGGAACACAGAGTACCGTTGTTGTTCATGAGTGCTTAAGCTGTTCAGCATCGCCATTACAAAGCACATAAAGGTAGCATGAAGTTGAAATAAAACAATTACAGCTATTGATATTTCAGTGGTTATTTATAAATAAAACAGACTTTACAACCACTTCAAGGTACCATTTTATTAGGACGTTTTCTCTAGAATAACATATAAATCAGCATTTCCGCAAAAAGCACCAGTACTGAACTTCAACTTGGTGATCCAAGGCTGGTGAACACGACATTTTTGTAGTACCAATATGAGCAAACCTTTCCTGCAAAACAAATTGGCAGGGGTAGGGCTAGTAGGATAGAGGTTGTAGGGCAAAAATAGGGGAACTGTGTTATAGGCAGGGACAGAGGTAGGTTTTGGAGGGTAGATGTAGGGCACTGGTAGAGGTACTGTGTTATAGGTGTGGTGGTGCAACACGTGCGTGCTTAAGTGAGGGGCCAGACGCAGAGATTGAGGAGGGCACACTCCGGTCCGTTAGTGCGCCATCTCGTCCGACTCCTTAATAAAACCCCTGGCACAGCTCCCAGTGTCAGGATGACAACATGAGTGCATGTGTGTGTGTGTCACATGACACACTACCTCCTCTTCAAGTTTCCTTTGCTCCTAACCGAAAAATATGATACAAACAAGTAACTGTCCCATTTGAGCCATACATAGGCCTTCACAAGTAAAGTCTTGCAGCCTTCTGAGCTGTTTGATGTGCGGCCTCAGGCGGCATGGGAAGCCCCTGGTCTTGATAAGCTATCCGGGATGCATTCCATCAGCCTGGCAGGGCCAAGGGATTCCTCGGCTCTTGGTGGGCCTTGTTCCTGACCAGTGGCTGTCCGTGGCACCCTTACAGGGGAGGTTGACTATTATTCTTGCCATAGCTCCCCCTATCCACACAATTTGGACTTTCAAGCCTACCTGAACAGTCACCATGACACTTCTTGAAAGGGGACATATTATGAGCAACCTGGTGATTCCCTTTTCGTGCCATGACCATAGTTCCTTGTCTTTGTATAACATGGAATAGAGTCTTCTCAACCAGAAGGCCGAATTTGCCTCCACATGCATTAGCACCTAGTCACCCACAGATATGTCAGGCTCTTTGGAGTTCCTGGCATTGGTGGCTTGGGTGTTACTATGTCTCCGTCTCTGCAGGCTGGCTTGATCATCTAATAGTAAAGGTACCCACGATGGAGCATGGGGAAATTACATAGAACACCGCCCTACCAACCATGAAATTGAGTGGGGAGCAGTGTGTGTTACTGCGAGACGTCTGTCAATATATTCCAAGTAAGTTGGTGACTCCTTCTCGATATCCTCTTGCTGTTCAACCCAATTCTGATGGCTTTGTTTGGGGTTCTCACGAGTCTCTCATATTCTCCATTTGCCTGAGGCCATCTGCGTGTGAATTTCCTGTGAGTAATGTTGAGTCCTGACAGGTAGCTCCTGAAGTCGATTCCTTGAAAAGGAGGGCCATTATCATATTTTAGTGTCTTTTGTATTCCAAACATTGCAAATGTGGTCTCTAACTTGTTTTTAGTTTAGTCAAAGTTAGTGATCTTGAGTGACTCCACTATCAGGAACTTTAAGAGTCTAGCAAGTGGTGTCCATCTGGGAGCAAGCCAAAGTCTACACTGATGTCTTGCCACAGCTGAATACTCGGTTCTTCCATTATGAGAGGAGCACGCCTGCCTGGCAGGCTATTGGCTTGTCAACATGGGCACCTACTTGCTACACTTCTCTACACTTTTGTTCGTTGCAGGAAAGCACACTTCACTTCTGAGCCTGGCTTTTGTCTTTTTTGCCCCCTGAAGTCCACAATGCAGAAAAAGTAGAGTTCTCTGTCAGAGGGTTTGGGGAATGACAATTCAATGCCCTCATTCATTACACTCTTTTTATCTTGCATCTGCCAGATGGCTCTGAGTTTATTGATGCTGATGCTGATGCCGTCGCAGTTGCTCACACCCCAGAAAGGGCCGGGCCCATTAATTCTAGACTTTTTCTAGAGGCACACTCCAATGGTTCTTTTTCGCAGCATGAAAGTATAAAGGGGAGAAAAGTAATTAACCAGCAAATAATTTGTGAACAATTCTGCTTTGTTACATAATAACCCAAGGAAATATATTTAAGGTTAGATAGTTTATTACAAAGCCAAAAATAACTGGACATGAGACACCTCAATACAGGGGTATAGAAATACAAAGGAATTAGCATGAAGCCAAATCTGCGCATCCAATTTAGATGGAGTAGTATAAACAAAGCTATTAATTCAAGAAGTAGGATACAGAAAATCAGAAAGCATGAATCCAAATGTCCCTCCATCAAGGATTGATGAGTGAAAAGCATTACATCTATCCCTACTCTAAACTAAGATGAAATCCCTACGTTATTAGGTAAGCAATGTAAGTCAAGAGGAAAGTAAGGTGTCAGTCGTGGAGTCTTCCTAAGAAGTCACTCCTCTGTCAGGATGGGACAGGCAGCATAACACAACCATCGCAAAGAAAGAGTGTGTTCTATTATGCTATTTGATGTACATTGACTGGTCTCAAGAACACGTTTCCCATTTTCACAATTTGGGAACTGTTGGTTAGGAAAGACGAGACACAATTGAGGACTGTTACTCCACAGCCCATGCGTTGTTCAGGAGTGAGAAGTGGGTCGAGGTGGTTGACAGTGTCCAATGCAGCCGATAAGTGCTGGCTGACCAAGAGGCAGGAGTTCCCGGAGTCGAAGATTCTAAGGGAGTAATCGACTATCTGTAGAATCGCAGTTTCTGTACGGTGTCCCTGGCATAAACCAGATTGGAGAAAGCCTAGGAGGTTGTTTGTTCGAATGTGTGAAGTGAGCTTGGAAGCAACACAACTTTTAATAATTTTGCCTAAAAATAGAAGTGTGGAGACTGGGCAGTAGTTGTTCATGTTCTCTGGGTCGAGAGATTGTTTTTTCAAGAGAGGAGAAACTTGATCCACTTTCACTCATTCTGGAAATGGTCCCTGTTCAAGAGAGTAGTTGACCATGTTGGTCTACAGGGGAAGTAGGTGTGTGGCAATATATTTGCTGATAGCCCTGGAATAGCATCCTGAAGGTGGTTCAAGGGTTTAACTTTGTTGATTGTTTGCTGTAAGTCTTATTCAGAAATGGGGGAGAAAGAGGACCACGAATGAAGTGCCTTGCACCGCAGAATCTCAGTTTCCGTTGGTTCTTTGGTGTGTAACGAGGTATGGATGTCTCTGAGTTTTCTGTCAAAGAAATCTATAATGTTGTTGCAGCGGGCCACTGATGGCCCAAGAACTGAAGTGGTGGAGGGATTTGTAGCTTGCGCTAGATCCTTGAACTAGACCTTTGGTCTGTTCTTTGGAGAATTCACAAGTGCTCTGAAGTGAGAGGATTTGGCTCTAAAGATGTAGTCTTTGTACTTTTTTTGCACTATGCGAAACTTATTCAAACTCAGGTGAGAGGACGCTAATCTTCATTCGTTGTATCTCTTTCTCATAAGCTTTCTCTCTCCGTAAAGTTATTTTGAGAACCAGAGGTTGGAGGAATTTGGTCTAGATAATTTTCACTTCAGGGGTGCAAATTTGTTGATAAGGGATTCCATGCAGGAGTTGTATTTGTTGGTGGCCTCGTTAATATCAAGGTGGGGGGGTGTAATCAAGACTAGGGAAGGAAGGGCCATGGTGACAATGGCTTCTGTGTCAATGGTGGATGTGTCCCTGAACCATATTTTCTCTTTCTTGGGCTGCCCGGAAGGTTTGGTGTAAGAGCCAGTGAGGGAGAATGGGATCTGCATGTGGTCAGACAAGTCGACTGGAATGGGGTTGTATGACTGTAGATTGTGGGAAATGGAGATTATCAGGTCAAGGAGAGTGCCTTTGTGGTGCGTGGATTTAAGGCAGTGTTGTTGGAGATCGTTGTGTTTGAGAAAGGCTTTAAGGGTATCCACCGGCCATGTTGCCCCGATTTCCCAGTGGATGTTGATGTCTCCAAGGAAGATCATGTAATCTGAGCTGATCAGTTGAGAGGTGAAGAGATCCATACATTCCTCGATGAAGGAATTGTTTTTATCTGGTGAATGGTAAATCACATTCAGTCTGATGTTAGATGTAGTGGATGTAGGCATTTCCACCAACATGCATTCGAAAGACTGAAACTGAGGCCAATGAGTGCAAGACTATCTTCCCAGTCTCTACATAAGATGGAGTAATTGGAAGGAAGTAGAAGCTCTAGAGTGTGGTTAGACTAGTTGTTGAGCCATGTTTCGGTGAGGATCAGGATATCAAGATTATGGTCCAGGATCAAGGCAGAAGTCTCTAGACAGTGTTTGACTGCAAACCGACAACTGTGTAGCATGCAGTTCAGGGAGAAGCTGTTAACTTGCTGGCTAGGCCGGTTAGGGAGGGAGGTTGGGATTTGTATCAAGTTAAGAGGGGGTGAACATACATCGGGATGGGGTGTGTTATATTGCCTGTGGTGTGAAATAATGGTGTGGATCGGGTTGCCCACTGTGGGAACAGAGGGTGGGAGGTGGAACTGGAATCTGAATAACTTTCTAGGAGATAGAATAGATGGGAGATTGTTTCCTTTTGGATCTGGGCAGACAGCTGACTCTTGGTATGGCTTCCCCAAGAACTCTGCATCCTGATTGGTTTGTGGCAGAAGAAGCCTGCTACAATGTCTTTTGACATGTTTCCTTGAATTTTATATTAGTGTGTGTTCCTAGGTGGGAGCACAGATTATTTTCCCAGACCCAGACCCTTGAAGGGTGTGGCTACTGCTGCTACTGTTTCCCTTCTTTTTTTTTAAAATTCTTTTTTATTTGCAAATCACAAACAAACAGTATGGTCATCGTTAGGCATCTACATCACTGTGGCCCCGGTACCCCCACGGACAGTAAAAGCAATGAACCAGATACAGCACCCTGAAGGCAGAGAACTCTTAGTCCATAATCGCCATGTCAGATCGGCGGGCCTGCGGGGGCTCACATACCTCCCCTCTGTATTCAACTGCTTCCCTTCTTTGTCTTACTTTGCTATTTGATTTGACAGTTTGCTACTTCAACTCTATGCTTATCTATTTGGATTTATAGAGACTTGGCTGAGTCTATGAACTACTCTTTATCGGGAGTTCTGCTACTTTAATTCGACTTTGAAGTTTGATGCTCCTTTGATTTTGCTCTATTCTATTGAATTCGAACTCCTCATGGATTTTTAAAAACTAAAGCACTGACCCTGATTTATAGAATAGGGAACTTATTCCTTTATGAAACGTGCTGAATGCAATTTTATCATTTGATGCTTTGTTCAAACCATTCTTGTTGATGAAATTTCTTAAACTTATTTGATTGATGGACTAATTAACATTTCATTATTGATCATTAATAGCTCTGCTGTGCTGTTTCTGGATATGATTGACTGTCATTTCTACTTTTTAACTGTTTTTTCTGTTTAATTTTATCTAATTTGTGTGAGCTATTGTGGTTTTTATTCTAAGTATTGCTTTATTTATACTTTTCTGGCATGATCTCTGAAATAAAGTTATATGAACTGAACTAACTAAATAAAGATCAAAAATAAAGAAAATAACTTTACTAATCTCTTAATGAGAAATAAAGTTAGAAACAACAATACAACTCTCTTCATTGAATGAACTCAAACTGCTAATGAAATGTAAGTCTGAGATGCTTCATCTCCTCCTTGACTCCTAATCCACATTCCAAGGTCAATCACTGAGAAGAAGGAGTTAGCATGAAAGAGAGGGCTCAACCCTGACTGATCTCAAAATAATTGTTTGTTTCATTTTTATATTTTTTTTAGCACAGTCCGCGCTATCAAAGTACATCGGATTTATACTTGCGTATTTCAAAAACATCTTGGAAAAAACAAAGCTACGATCTTAGGTCTCCAAATGCTCATCGGTCTCTAGATATCAATAGCACGCTACCGCTCAAAATTATTGCAATGGGAGTTCAATTTATGCAGTTAAATATACTGACCTCTTGTGTTGCAGCAAGAAGTCAAATCTTCAAAAGGTTCTGTTGTGTTCAGCTATCGTATTGCCAAAGGTAGCACTCAGCCTAAAGTAGTACCCACCAAAATAAAGCAAACATATACAGGAAATGTGTTTTAAAAAGATTTAATCTGGCAACATGTTCTTTGTTTTCCATAGTCTGAAGTCTTATCTGGTGATTGGTAGCTCAGAATTAAAATATTTTGTTGCATGTGACCATCTTTGTCATATTGTCGTTACCCACTGAAAAAACCTACCTGAATCACACATTACCCAGTCGTATTCAGGCCAATACATCAGAATGTTGTGTCTGCACTCAGTCACGTCAGCCACAGAGACTTCACACTGCGCCATTATCAGGAGCAGAAGCTGCATTTCCTGCATCTTTTGCAGTTGTGCATGACGTTTCTTTGGCCAGACACCACTTCTCTGTAGACCAGTGGTCTTCAAACTTCTTAATGCTGCGCCTCCCATCCCCCCCGTAAAAACAAAACCCTCGGGTCACTGTCAAATTTTTCACAATTATTATGCCAAATTGGCAAATGTTCAAATATGTCTAACATATTTAAACATTGCAGTTAAGCTCTGTTGCCACTTTTTATACATACTCCCACTCAGGATATAAATGACAATAGTTGTTAGCGATGGCCCATTATAGGGTGACTTACTGCCGCTCTATGTATTCAGCACTTAAAACAAAGCATGATGCTTCTTCTCTTGACCAGAGACTGGCACCTCCCCCCGCCCCCCCCCCCGAATCACTTAAGGCCACCCAGGGGGCACTCCCCCCCAGTTTGAAGACCTCTGATGTACACTATTGCCATTGCAGTCCCCCACCTGAGGCCCTAGCATATCGCCAGGCAAGCTCACTGCAGGGACATGCAGAGCCTTAAGTAGCTAACTGTGAATATCACTTTGGCCGTATGAAATGGCTAAATGTAGAAGTATTGCATTTTGATCTACTGATCGCCCCATTGGCGTGCTAGCATGACCCCGCCACTAGAACAAAACATGAAAGTCTGCTGTCACACCAAGCCTGCTAGGCATACCCCATGAGATGAGAAGCAGAGCATATCTTTGTTTTAATCACAAAATTCCAAATAGTTACCATCATCCCAATTTGCTGCCATCTTAGTTGCAAGGTGTGCCATTCAAGCGTGAAAGGCCCACAGCTAAAGCCCCTCTAATATTGATACTAACTCCATCAAAGTACTTTATGTGCTTAGAAACTTTAAAAGTTACAAAGGGAATGATCAAGCCAAAGCAGTTTATGACTAAATCATATGCTTCATATAGAAAAAAAACAAATTGATTACAAGACTGATTGGTGTGTACTTCAACACACTTCTAAATTAGCTCACACCTTTAATGAACAGAATGGAGCGCATGGGTAGTCGCAAACATTTGTGGTCATTGATGTGACCAAGGGCCGCATTGATGCCAGCGGGGCGTGGCGGGAAGGTGGGTGTAGGCGAAGCAAAGCATATACATCTAGTTGCTTAATTGCACAATGTGAAACCAGAACACCTGGGATGAATTCCTGCTTGCCCACTTTAATTGTGTGAGACTTGCAGTTGCCAGTGGGTCCTGGACCAGTCTACTCACCCCTTCCTGTTTACAAATGTGTTAGGTTACCATCTTAACTCGATAGTTGATAACTTTTCAATATTTTGCAAATGGATTTCAGTTGCAAAACATTGATGCTTAATAAAATGAATCACTAGAAGTTGCGCTCTAAACATGTCCCTGCCAGATAATGATTCATTATGCTTTTCTAAACCCATTTCTCATAAATGGGGTTTAGTACATAGTAAACAGCCATATAACGGCTGCAAGCCCTGTGATTTAGCGAATCACCGTCTTTGCAATTGCTAAATGGCTTCGTAATTCCTGCCCAAATGGCTTAACGAACCTTGAGGGGGCCTCCCTGCATGGCACCTGGGGGGGTGGTGGGGGCCTCCGGGCTCAATCAGGAACCCTGCAGCCAGAGTGCTGTGCTGAGAGGGCCCCCTGGAGCTTGGGGGCCACCCTCACTGCAGGGGCTGAGGGGGCCTGTGTTACGCCCTGTATTCTGATGCAGAGCACACAAAGGGCCATATGTAGGTAGCCTAACATTTACCACTTCATAAATACCGAATTTTACCGATTCGGCATTTATGAAGTGGTAAATGATATGTAGGTAATCAATCGGTAATATTTACCGAATTGGAATGGGTCGGTAATTTAGAATCGGTATTTACCGATTCGGTAATGGTAACAGGCTTCCCATTGATTCCTATGGGCCAGGAGGCCCATAGGAATCAATGGGAAGCCAGTTACCATTACCGAATCGGTAAATACCGATTCGGTTATGGGGGGAGCACAATCAAGGGTGGCAGGGTGTCACAGTGACACCCTGTTGCACCCCTGATTCCTGCATGTGTGCACATGTGGCACACATACATGCCCTAAGGACATGTATGTCTGCCACATTGCACACTTCAAAGTGCAAATAAATGCTTTTTTACAGCTATTCGTCATTTACCACCAACTTTTAGTTGGTGGTAAATAACGAATCCCCACAACAATCACACACTCCCCCTACATATCATTTCAGGATTCGGTATTTACCGAATCGGTAAAATTACCGAATCGGTAATTTTACCGATTCGGTAAATTACCGAATCCTGAAATGTGCCCCCTACATACCAAAAGCCTGAATACCGGTCGGTAACGGGATATTTACCGAAAATCGGCCGTTACCGACCGGTATTGGGCTTCCTACATATGGCCCAAAGTCTTTCAGAACTTACTAGTCAAGGGGTTCTAGCATGCAGAGCTAGGAATATGCAGTCCTACTTCCTCCTTGTCCTTCTGAGAGCCAACACACATTCATTCACTCACAAAGCACCGCCTGACTCTAACTTGCATTGGTGATGAGGTGATGGAGACTGGGAATTGTAGTTGGACCAAGCACAAAGGAATACAGAGGATGTCCAGGGGTTAAGAATATCCCTCATCCTCGAGCATGCTTTGTTCCCAGCATCCATATTAGGCCTCCGTATTTGAGAGTTCCCTTCTTGTGCCTGAGGTTAAATATGTGGTGAACAGGCACAAAGAAAGTTACCGCATGAGGAAACAGAGAGAGACTCCTGCAGTGGACAGTAGGATCACCCCAGTGGAGTCTATAGTAATAAAAAAACAAGCTTTGGCATAGCCAATAGGTCACGCCTTTGGGACCTTATAAGTGTTTAGCCATGCAACAGTTGATGTTGTTGCACCAAGAATATTGTGCTGCATAACTAAATACTAATAAGGTCCCAAAAGGGAGACCTATTGGCTATCCAATGCTTGTTAACACTTGCGGCAACGGGTCTCAGGCGACTACCCTATCCTTCCTATTGTTACTTGGTCCTCATTTTATTGTACCCCATGCCCACAGTTTGATTAAGTAACGCACCATGACTAATATGGCTAAGATGTATTATACCACAATGCCTAACATGGTATTGCCTCAGTCATTGCAAGGACATTCTTCCAGGAACTATTACCAATAATTTGTTCGCTAGCTAACCTGTTAATAACACAGTTTGTATGCTGAACTGCATAACTTTGTCATTGCCACACAAGGTGCCGATGCACTGTTTATGTTGTATGAAAATATGAAAATGTCAATAAAAAGATTTAAACTAAAAAAAAAAGGAGTCGGCTAGGAGATAGATGTGATGCTTAGAGAGCTCTAGATTTGGGAAGCCCATTAGTATTGATGCCTAAAAGCCAAGCTAATAAATGCTTGTGGTGGGATTGCCGTACTGAACCTATGAATTAGACACTATGGTGTAAATGGCTTGAATGGGAGGAGTTGTTGGTGTGAATGAACCTGCAAATGACTACGCAATGATAACGTAGAAATACAGTACAGACGTACTTGTAGTGTAGCGGGCCGCTGTGCAAAGAGTAAGGAGAACAAGAAAGGAGTACAATGGACAAATGCCATCGACAGAAGTAGGTAGATAGGTGGCCAAGTACCTCTTGGATAAGGTCATAGTGCAACGCAGGCTTTATCACCTAACGATTTACCATGTAAATTGCTAAATGGGGGTGAAGGACCATGAGAGTATGGAGTTCTGGATTAGAAACTCTTAATGTGGTAAACCGTATGCTCTGTATAGATTGAGCGTGAAGGGTTCTAAATCCGAAGAGTGAGTATCCCTGAACGTAGAGCATTCTAAGAATATCATAAAAGTATCCCATCTCCATTTAATCTTACCAGCAGAAAAAGTGGTGCTGAGACACCGTCACCCCAGCCGCTGCAGCCGCCTCCGTCATGTTCTCCCTCCTGCGAGCCGACCACCTAAGGTTGGTGTCCCTGCGTGACATCACAACTCGGAAGGAAACCCTACCGGGCTCGGACAGACTGCGGCTCTGCCTGACTGTGTGACGTCAGAACTTCGAAACTATAGAGGGAAGGGAGGGGATGGAACAGAACTGTCTCAGTTCTCTATGGCTGTATTCGAGGAAGCGCCACACAGAAATATTTCCTAGTCTACGATGCGCATGGGCAAAGCACTGTCCCAGCGCTGGCCATATTAAGATCAGGCTAAAGATCACGCCTCCATGATGTACTCCATAATAACAGCTGTCCTGAATTGCTTTTCCGCTGCCTTTCAGTTTCTGCACAATAAGCATGACAAAGCCCTGTCAACAATGGAATTTATAGACTCTTGCTACTCCAAAACTGATCCGAACTATTAGTTATTTAAACGATAGCAACATCGAATAATATGCATACACGGGATTAAATGTAGATTTCATTACCTTAATATGTTTACTTCTATAATAAAATGTGTTTCCGAGTAACAATTGCTTTTGTTAATCTTGAAAGATAATTTTATGTTGTAATGTACTATATAGTTATTGCATTTAAGAACGGGATTTAGGAACTTTAAAGATGGACGCTCTATTTGCCGCCTACCAAACATCACAGCCATATTTGAAGGTTGGTGTGTTTCTAACGGTGGTTTAACTCTGCGTTCCAAGTCTCAGCAAGGCAAGAGAGTGAACGCAGAGTTGCACAATATCTTTCCTCGTTTGTTCTTCAAAAGAGCGAATTTTCTTCACCTGGTGAGAAGACCTCCTTCCCGAGTTTTCTGGAGTGGTATTCTGGTGGTAAACCGGGAGGAAGTGTAAGTGTGAGTGCATGGGAACAAGTGAAATACTGCAATCGATGGTTCTTTACCAACTCATTTTAATGTGTGCTTCTAGACAGGAAGGTTTTATTAGAAATCTATCATCCTGTTTACAACAAGCGCGCGCTTGCGCTGTAAGTTAAAAAAAAACGAGACGCGGCTGGGGAGGAGCGGAGGAGCGTTCAGAGAGCAAGCGAGAGGAAAAACAGATGGTGCCTGATCGGGCGCTGAAAGCTGGTGGTTGCGCATGTGCACGCTCGCATGAACGCAAGCGCTAGGCCAGCCAAAGCGTGGGGTAGCACTTTGAAAACCCACCTACTAAATGTCTCGCAGTGCAGCGCATGTGCTGGATCAGGCGAGACCTAAACATAGAGGGTACATCATAACGTACCCATTATATGAGGGAAGGATAATACTGATTGTGGTATTACATTTACCACCAAGTATTCCTGCCTTCTACCAACTAATTAACAGTTTGAATCCTGGAATAGAAAATAACATGCTGGTCCAGGAATTACTAGGCCGTTTACATCATATTTTTCCAGAATTGTGAGTGCTTTCTGCTCACTTTTGTAAGCTGGAATATGTGAGCAGACATGCAGGTGTTATTATTGGGTGCCGTTCTGCACATGTTAAAACTTAAAATCTTATGGAATCTTATTTTTATTCGAAATCTACCTGCTAGCACAACTTGCAATCTGCCCAATAAAGGTGATTTATTAGGTTGGAAACAATGCATTTCGTAAACCTTGACAAAATACAGTTGAACATGTAGTAAAACACATTGAAGAAATGTGGTAGAACAACTTGGGATGGGATACAAGGAGGGAATGAATGTTATTAAACAAGCATTGGCAAAGCCAATAAGTCTGTGTGGTCTGCCAGCCTTTCGGCTTTGCCAATGCTTATTTTGTTTGGTCATTGCTTTTGGAAAACTTTACTGTCGAGGGAGATGGTGGGCCCTCAGCAATATGTATATATATAATGCTTGCTTTGTCATGTTTTTTAACAACTTTATTGTTGGGGGAGCTGCTGAGGCTTTGTTAAAATAAATATTAATAGCAAAAATCAAAAATATTTTTGTCTCAAAATGCACACATTGACTAGCATACCCTGGCAAATAAGTTAACTCCTTTATGTGAGGATGCGGTCGCTAGGAAACCGCAGAAAGCTGTTACTCAATGTGAAGATATAATACAGTAGACGTTGGCAGTTCTACTACCCTATGCTGTAGTATGTTAAAGAAAAATTCAGACCTGCCAACTAAATAAAACATTTCACTGTGTAAGGAGGGGTCGTGGCTTTGAAAGGAGCGGAGCCTTGTGTTGAGAACTGCTTCTCTAAGAGGCACTTCTGCCCCCTCTACACTTGATTGCCCCCTGCTCTAAAAACAAACAAACAGAAAAAGAACTAAGGCTTGCCAAGGCTGCTGCCACTGATGTCCTGGGTTGTTTTCCCCATCCTTAATTGACATCAGCTGCTCAGAGCCTCCTAAACAGCTCAATGCAGTATGCAGTGATTTCCAGCTGTTTTCCCTCCTACCATGTTATATCGGCTCCTCACCGGAACACCGTGTCAGGGATGCTGATATTGTGTGACACACAGTGGCACCGCGTGACTTGGCAGTTCTCTAAATGTGAACGGCACAACAACAGACCACAGGATCAAGAGGACGTGAAGGACAGACCAAAAGCCCCTGTAAGATATAGAAAAAAAATAACTCTGTGTTTCCTGGGGTCTATAGAATATGACTCCAAGAAAATTTACTAGCCATTTTTAGGCATTCTCAGAGCTGGGGATGTTGTCCCTTTAGCTTAAGAATTCAGGGATCCATTGGGTTTGGTTTTATGCCCGCATATGTGGCCTGAGGAGTGCCAAAAAAAAGACTGATATGTTTAATGTTGTTTTGACTATAAATTCTTTATTGAAATGTTTAGTGATGAAATCAGTAGGTTTACCTTTATATATTGAGTGAAACATACTTTAAAAAATCTAGAAATTCACTGAAAAAGCAAAGGTTAAAGAGAGTTATAGTTAGGCGAAAATGTGAGTGAAACATACCATTTTAAACTAAAAAAACACTGAAATTCACCGGTTATAGTTATCTCAAGTAACTATAACTTGTGACAATAAAGTAATTGAGTAAGTAATTGTTTTTATTATGTTTATTAAGAACCATCTAAAATACAGAAAACATATTTTGTAACTGACATTTTCACTTAACCACAACCCTGCTTTAACCTTTGCTTTTTTCAGTGAATATATATATCACCTACCAGCATTCACCAGTAGGTAGTTATAGTTAGGGCCTCGTTTCCATAGGGGGAGCGTTTTTTGATTTTCTAATAACTTTACGGCCGTTTGACGAATTTTCACAACATTTTTAAAAATTAAATTGACAGTCACTTTAGCTGCTGTTTGAAAAGTTTTAGGTTGATCCATCAAGCGGGGATCGCGAAAAAGGGGGGTCCCAAAGCGTGTTTTGCCCATGCAATTTCCCAAAGGGATTCTAGACAGAACTACAACCCGAACCGCTGAATGGAATCACACCAAATTTGGCAGAAAGCAAGATCTTGTTCCCCAAAAAAGTTTTTTTAGTAATTTGGTTTAAATCTGTTCAGTAGTTTTGGAGTTATTAAAGTAAAAAGATGTATGTATATCTAGAGCCGTGGATCCACCACAGCAGATTCACAGAGCAACACACCAACAGCAATGCTGAGATTAGCTGGCCGCAACCTGGGAGGAAAGCTGTGGCTGCCATTTTGTGTATCAAAACTCGTTTCGCTGGTGGGAAAATAAAATGTAAAAGTGACAGAAGTAGTCAGGATAGTGGTATGCTGACCACATAGGACTCATGAAGGTGTCTGTTATGGTCCCCTCATGGGTCCAAAATGTGTTTTTTAGCTCGCTATGGTCCGTGGACACACCATGGCGCTCAGCGCGACCCCCTGTGTGCTCCATGGTGGAAATGCGGCTCCAGGCACCAAGTACAAAAAACACTTACACCCACTCACAAACCCACCCACCTACTCACACACTTACTGACAAACCCACTCACACACCCACATTACCACTCACACACCCACTCACAAACCCACAAAACCACTCACACACCTTTTCACAGACCGACAAAACTATTCACACACCCACTCAGACCCACACAGCCACTCACACACCCAGTCAGACAATTACAAAACCATTCAGACACCCACTAATAGACCCACACAGCTACTCATACATGCACTCACAAAGCCACTCGCACTACCACTCACATAGCCTCTCACAGATGCCCTCACTGACTCACACAGCCACTCACACAACCACTCACACAGCCACTCACACAACCACTCACACAACACCTCACAGACCCACAAAACCACTCATGCATCCACTCAGAGACCCACTCAGCCACTCTCACACTTACACACCCACACCACCCCTCACACACCCACTCACACACTCACTCACAGACCAATAAAACCACTCACACACCCACTAACAGACCCAAACAGCCACTCATACATGCACACACACACTCACACAGCAACTCACAGATCCACTCACAGACCCACAAAACCACTCACAGACCCACGCAGCCACTCATACATGCACTTATACAACAACTCACACACCCACATACCCATGCAGCCTCATGCACACCCACTCACAGACCCACAAAACCATGCACACACCCACTTACACACCCACTCACACTGCCTCTCACACACCCCACAGGCACTCAGACACCCACTCACATGCCCACAAACCTGATCACACACCCATTCACAGTCCCACACAGCCACTTACACACCCACTCACAGACCCATAAAACCACTCAGACACCCACTCATAGACCAACACCGCCATTCACACACCCACTCACACACTTACACAACCACACACTATCACTCTCACACCCACTCAGACCCACACAGCCACTCACATGCCCACACATTCACTCACACACTTATACAGCCACTCACACACCCACTCACAGACCAACAAAACCACTCACACACCCACACAGCCATTCACTCACATGCACAGCCACTCATTCACACATTTGCACAGCCACTCACACACCTATTTAGCCAATCACACAGTCACTCACACAGCCACTCACACACAGGCACTGATACACTTCTAGAAATTGCAATAGCATATGTTTGTATTAAATGTGTTTCTGTTTTAGCATTGAATGCGTGCTTCTGGTTGGGAACGGATCAGCGGATCCATAAAATGAATTTAAAAAAAGAAAGACTTGATGTATTGCATTTGCAGAAAAACTACATGTTACCTTACCTTAATTATTTAATTGTTAGTATAAAAATATATATTAAGAATGAATGTGTGAATAAAATGCACTTATAAACTTGTGAAAAGTTATATTAGTAAATTGAACTTATGAGTCAAATTGTAGCAACATTTATATTTAAAAAACAAAACTGTGAAATTCACCAAAAACCAAAGGTTGCAGGGATGTCATAATTAGGAAATAGCATTAAAAACATAGCAATTCACTGAAAAATACAAAAGTTACAGGGACGTTATAGTTAGGATCAGTGAAGTAATTTAAGATATCATCAGTGATGTCACTGACCATGTCATGAGTGATTTAATATGTGAGGTCATAAGCAGTGCATTCCAGGGGGCTGTAAGTTATAGTTAGTTAGCTCAGGTAACTATATCTGCTGAATTTCTATATTTTTGTGTGTGTAAAATCTGAACCTAACAATAACGTCCCTGGACCCTTTGCTTTTTCAGTGAATATATATATATATATATATATATATATACATAATCACACACATTTATATTTAGTTACATCAAAAGGTCTTGGCTAACGCCAGACCTAAAATAGAATGAAGAGGATTGCACTGTGCAGCCCATCCGAGTCAAAACACGCGTACGATCCTTACTTAGGCTGAGTCATAATGATGCAATGGAGGCACAAAGATAAAAATAAAACTGTACGCCTCTGTCTTCGCACAATCAACTTTGTAATGATGTTTGCAAGTCACAGATAATGGTGCTCAGATCACTTTCAGCGCCACTTCACAGAAATAACCTCTCTGCTGCCCCAGCTGATAACTCTGTGGTAACAGAAGGTGACACTGTCTGCAATCTGTCAGGCATCATCAGCAACGTATGTCAATTAGCAACTTTTCCAAAAGTGTGTCATGTGGCAGTCTTTTGCAAAAAAAATATTATGCATAATCATGCTGCAGGTGTGTCAAGGAATCTATGATATCACTTCATCTATTATTGTCTGTGTGTACCTATGTTAATACAAACATAGAGGTTCTCACATGTTAAGACATGTTATCAATGATGGGCTGTTGCTTGTGGATCATAAGGTTAAAGATCAGGAAATTAACCCATTACTGATGTGGCAGCACCTGCCACAGCTATTTTAAGACCTATGCTATGGTACCTATGCTAAGGAATAATGCTCATATATGTGTACTCACTGCCAGGTATTTTAGCTAACTACGATTATCAGGGAAACACTGCAAAAGCATGCAAGCCTGATACAAAAACCAAGGAGAGGCTCCTGAGATTTCCACAACCCGCGGCGCAAGTGTCCAACTAGAATGGTGCATCACTTCACCAACTAATCCGCCTTTTAATGACAGTGGGGATTTGGTATGCTTTTAGTGCCTGTACTGGTCTTCTGCTAGTATCTGTGGCACTTCACTTTCAATGACAGTGCCTGTTCTGGTCTGCTGCTACAGCTTGTGGGGCTAACATTCAACGGCAGTGCCTGTTCTGGTCTGCTGCTACAGCTTGTGGGGCTAACATTCAACGGCAGTGCCTGCTCTGGTCTGCTGCTACAGCTTGTGGGCTAACATTCAACGGCAGTGCCTGTTCTGGTCTGCTGCTACAGCTTGTGGGGCTAACATTCAATGGCAGTGCCTGCTCTGGTCTGCTGCTACAGCTTGCGGGGCTAACATTCTACGACAGTGCCTGCTCTGGTCTGCTGCTACAGCTTGTGGGGCTAACATTCAACGGCAGTGCCTGCTCTGGTCTGCTGCTACAGCTTGCGGGGCTAACATTCTACGGCAGTGCCTGCTCTGGTCTGCTGCTACAGCTTGTGGGGCTAACATTCAACGGCAGTGCCTGTTCTGGTCTGCTGCTACAGCTTGCGGGGCTAACATTCAACGGCAGTGCCTGCTCTGGTCTGCTGCTACAGCTTGCGGGGCTAACATTCTACGGCAGTGCCTGCTCTGGTCTGCTGCTACAGCTTGTGGGGCTAACATTCAACGGCAGTGCCTGCTCTGGTCTGCTGCTACAGATTGCGGGGCTAACATTCTACAGCAGTGCCTGCTCTGGTCTGCTGCTACAGCTTGTGGGGCTAACATTCAACGGTATTGCCTGTTCTGGTCTGCTGCTAGTGCGATGCAGTTTTAATGACAGTGTGTGCGCTGGTTTGCTGTTAGTGCACGTGGCTCTCAGTTTTAATGACAGTGTCTATTCCGGATTGCTGTTAGTACACAAGGCGTGCAGTTTTATGGACAGTATCTCTTCTTGTGTGAGTTGCACGAGGCACTCAGTTCTAATGACAGTGTCTAACCTGGGCTGCTGTTAGTGCACCTGACACTCAGTCCTAATGAGAGTGTCGTGTCTGTTCTGGGCTGCTGTTAGTGCACGTGGCACTCAGTCCTAATGACAGTGACGTGTCTGTGTCGGTGTCTCTATTGTGGGTCAGACACACGGGCACCCGCGGTCTGGATATTCCTATATTTGTACCTACATTAGTGGATAGCCCGTATTTATAGATGGCTATTGCGAAGTCATCAGGAGTTCAAGGAGCAGACTTCGGTAGTTTTGAGTTACTTTTACAAGAAAATGCGCTGTAAAAATACATATGCTGGATGCTATGGAAATAATTGTATTGGCACAAAACTGAGCGCCACTGAATTCCATGTCCTGGACCGCTGGGTCTCTGTTCCTGAACTAAGCATCTATGCGGCGCAGCGCTGTCAGGGTATCCTGCCGGTCCGAGAGTAAGGGGTTTTAAGCCTTGTAAAAATGTGCACTCCTAGACACGTTTGATCGTATATTGTGAGGTTTAAGAGATTGAGTCGAGTAGGTTCTACAGGAAAGGGCGGAGGGAGGGTGGGGGCGTTTAAAGTCCCCGATGACAGCAGAGTGCAGCGAGGTGATAAGGGGAGCGCGAGGCGACAGCAGCAGCAGGACACAAGTCGCGAGCTTGTGAAAGGAAGACAAGGGGTCCTGGCCTGAGGATGGAGGGGAAGGCACGCGCCTGGAGCCTCGTGCTCGTCCTCGTTGCAATGATCAGCTTGTGTCGGCCAACACAAAAAATAGAGGTAGGAATATTGGGGCAGATTTATGTTCCCTGGCGCAACCCTGCAAATCAGCAGGGATGCGCCAGGGAAGATGCATCACGCAAGTTTACTCTTGCGCCACCACAGATGCGCCGCATTTACAATGCGGTGCATCGTGGCGCAAGGACATGCAGATGCGTGACGCATCTGCCGGCGTAAGGTTGGCGCAGTGCTGAAGTTGTGGCGCAAGCGCGACGCAACTCCAGCACTGTTCCAACCTGCCCTATCCCTAACATGGTGCGTCACGCCTTACGCCTGCTTGAAGCAGGCGTAGAGATTTTACGCACCAGCGTCGGAAAAGTGACTGCGTGAAATCTTGTAGATTTCACTGCGTCACTTTTCCGAGGCTTTTTCCGACGTAACGCCCACCCTGCATACATTAAACCTGACGCAGGTTTAATGTGGCACAGGGCTTTACAACGTGACGCATCTCCCTAGATTCGTCACGTTGTAAATCTGTCGCAGCATGGCGCTGGCTTTGCGCCGCCGCTGCGTCACAAAAGTGACGCAACGGCAGCGCAAAAGTGGCACACGGGGCTTGTAAATCTGCCCCATTGTGTTATATAATCGGAAGTTTTTCGGCTATATATGAATAGTGTGGCGTCGGGATTAATTTGTAGTTTCGCTTTCCTTTGAAAGGGTTTTTTTTTTAGTTGCTGTTGTCATAACGTTGGCACCTTTTGACTAACCTGCACGAAATATGGCGCCATCTGTTGGAGTTTCGGCACGTCCAGTGTGCTTGAGTGCGTTTGTGTGTTTTAAATCAGATACTCCGTAATAACAGTAAAAGGTGATAGAGTATGCAAAGAGGCCTTGGTTTTCGAATTGTACTACTGTTGACAAGAACCAATATTACTGGACTAACCAAGAACCGTGGGTTATAGCAGGGTGCTACAGAGACGTTTTAAGGCATGGAGAAAATGAGCTTTGTCCCAGGGCCCCAGCCTTTCAGGGGCCCGCCTGATAGAGTCACTTCTGTTCTGCAGAGGGTCTTGCCCTGATGACCTTGAATAATTCTTAAACAGATTGTTTTAAATACCTTTTTCCTTTCATTTACTTGTAATGTGGGTAATGTGTGAGAGTCTACTACAGTTTGCAGAGAAATGTTGTGTTTTGTGTTTCATGCAACACCCATTAACAATGTATCTTTTAGATCAAAACAGGACGTCACAAATGCGAAATGGAAGAGTGTAGCAAAGACTATTTGCAATAATATTAGTGAGCTGCTGTGTTAAACATCACTATCCCTGAATATTAGATGTAAACACATTTTGTACAAGTGTGCCTGTGTTATATCAGTGAATTGCCAAAGAAGGCAAACTTAAACAGGATCATAAATTCATTGCTGTTCCGAACAGAGGCCCCAAAATATGTTTGGCCCAGGGCCCCCAAAACCCCTAAGATGTCCCTGACGTGCTGTCTGGAGTAAAGGGCTTCAACATCTCGTAAGGAACAGTAAGCGCTATAAAAATGCAACTACAATACCATTTGCAAACCACAAGCTTTCTCTGTCTAGAGCCCTTTCTGAAGACTCGAAGTGATGCTGAATCATTTAGTTATTATTTAAACTTCTTATGTGCAAACATTTAGCCCAACGTAGAGGTTTCTTCAGTCACTTGTAATGCCACTATTGCTATTCTACAGTCTGTTTACATCAGATCACGTCGAAATACTATTCTGTGTGCAATTGAAACAGAATCATATATTTGCTTTATGTAATCGGTGCACGGCGCATAAGGAAAGGTTAGAGAGATGTAAGTAAAAACTCTTGCTATTTGGTCCCAGAAGCCTTTGCTGTTGTTCTGCTCTGCGGCCTCCCTCAGTTCCTCGCATGCCGCCTGCTGGTATGATTGTTTCATGTTCCTTAGACCTTTGCACTTTCTCGAACTGTTTTTGACATGGTCCTCATGCCCCCGATGCATGCGGCACAGGGTTTGCCTTGGAGAGCTCCAGTTGCATCTTTCTGCAGGGCGCATGGAATCAGCAGCCGTACCTCCTGTTGTCAGCGGTCTTACTCCTGCAGGAGGCTGACCAGAACAAAGGGTTTCTTAGAGACAGCAGGGTAGGTGCCTGAGATCATGTTAGCATCTTCTGTCAAAGGGCAGATGGCAAACCGGTTGTCTTCTATAAAATCCAATAGCACGTTGTCGTCCTTTAGAGATGTGTCCACATTTCCTTTCCTTGTTCTCCTATCACCAGCAGGAGTGACAGCAGGGGCATACTCTGTCGCAGAGGCAGCTCTTGCAGTGTTTTATATCTAAAAACATTGGGGGTCATGGTCGCTATAGGCGCTGCACGGCCCTCATACCCACAGCCGGGTGCCACAGTTCATTTCTGAACAAGATGGAATCAATGAAACTGGAATTCTTGTTCCTCCTGTGTGTGAGCATAGCCGGGCTATGAGAAGTGGTTTGACCATTAAGGAAGCTGAGATTAGGATTACTTCACAAATCTGAAAACAGCCTTCCCTTTCTCGAGTGGCTTGGTTTGATGGAATTTGGCACATCCCCTGCTGGAATACCCCAGCTTGCCACCTTGTCACTTATGGGGTCACCCCACAGTCCTATCGGAGGATGGACATTCACCCACAGAAGAGTACACTTCCCACCCATCACCAGTGCACTTTAGAGAACTCCGGGCTTCAAATGAAAGCAGAATGCATGGCATGCCAGCCACTAGTCAACCTAACAGGAGCACCGCCAAAGTGAAACACGCTGCACCCCTACCATCAGGACACGTACCCTTCCACCCAAACTGGCACACCAGCCATCAATGCATCTAATAGAAGCTCTGGGCTTCCACCCAAAGCAGAATGCAAAGCACACCAGCTGTCAATCATGTAGGAGAAGCATTGGGCTTCCGTTCAAAGTGCCATGCATCATAACCTGGCCTTCAGTGCGCCTGGAAGGAATGATGGGTTTCAACCCAGAACGAAATGCATTGCACATCAGCCATCAATGCGCCTAACAGGAGCTCTGGGCTTCCACTCAGGCAGAAATCATCACCCAGCCATCAACGCACCATGCAAGAGCATGGGGCTTCCACCGAGAACAGAAATCATCACCCCAGCCATCAAGGCACCAAGCAAGAGCATTGGGCTTCCACCGAGAGCAGAAATCATCACCCCAGCCATCAATGCACCAAGCAAGAGCAATGGACTTCCACACAGAGCAGAAATTATCACCCGAGACATCAACACACCAAGCAAGAGCATTGGACTTCCACCCAGGGCAAAAGTCATCACACCAGCTATCAACACACCGAGCAAGATCATTGGGCTTCCACCGAGAGCAGAAATCATCACCCCAGCCATCAACGCACCAAGCAAGAACAATGGACTTCCACACAGAGCAGAAATTATCACCCCCAGACATCAACAAACCAAGCAAGAGCAATGGGCTTCCACCCAGAGCAGAAATCATCACCCCAAACATCAACACACCAAGCAAGAGCATTGGACTTCCACCCAGAGCAGAAATCATCACACCAGCCATCAACACACCGAGCAAGAGCATTGGGCTTCTACCCAGAGCAGAAATCATCACACCAGCCATCAACACACCGAGCAAGAGCATTGGGCTTCCAACCAGAGCAGAAATCATCACACCAGCCATCAACACACCAAGCAAGAGCAATGGGCTTCCACCCAGAGCAGAAAACATCACAACAGCCATAAACACACAAAGTTAGAGCATTGGGATTCCACCCAGAGCAGAAAGCATCACCCCAGCCATCAACGCACCAAGCAAGAGCATTGGGATTCCACCCAGAGCAGAAAACATCACCCCAGCCATCAATACACCGAGCAAGAGCATTGGGCTTCCAACCAGAGCAGAAATCATCACCCCAGCCATCAACGCACCAAGCAAGAGCAATGGGCTTCCACCCAGAGCAGAAAACATCACAACAGCCATAAACACACAAAGTTAGAGCATTGGGATTCCACCCAGAGCAGAAATCATCACCCCAGCCATCAACGCACCAAGCAAGAGCAATTGGCTTCCACCCAGAGCAGAAAGCATCACCCCAGCCATCACCTCACCTAGCAAGAGCATTTGGCTTCCACCCAGAGCAGAAATAATCACAACAGCCATCAACACACCAAGCTAAAGCATTGGGCTTCCACCCAGAGCAGAAATCATCACCCCAGCCATCAACGCACCAAGCAAGAGCATTGGGCTTCCATCGAGAGCTGAAATCATCACCCCATCCATCACCTCACCTAGCAAGAGCAATAGGCTTCCACCCAGAGCAGAAATCATCACCCCAGCCATCAACACACCAAGCAAGAGCAATGGGCTTCCACCCACAGTTGAGTGCACAGCACACCAGTAATTAATGCACTGGAAGGGACCCTGAGCTTCCACTCATACGAGATGGCAGTGAAATGCATCGTCTGAATCATTGCACACGGGTTATTGATTTTGATGCTTCAAGGCTAAGCGGTGGCACTATGTGCTGATGAATCCTGGCGATGTGGATAACACACAGCAAGGACCTACCCCAGCCTGGATCACTTTTTCATTCTGTCAATGCAAGTGGGGCTCGATTCTAGCAGCCCCCTGCTCCAAGAAACCAATTCATCTCATGAATGGCGTATTATTCCAAAGCAAAGATTTCCTAGATAAAAATCTGAGATTTTTTTTCTTTTAGTAAATCTGATAAAAATGAACGGGCTTAAAATAAAATGAGCTAACATGGCCAAGTAAAGCAAAGAGGGAGTCATCCAACCATTTTTAAATGCAAGAATAAATAAAGCTCAACGTTTTACATCAGGAAAGATGAATCTATTTCCCCCTTTTGAACAGCCTTCAAGGCAGCTTCTCAAAGGCCCCACTTTAATTTCTCTTCACAAAGAAATTCTGAGGCACTTTTCACTACAGGAATCAACAGTCACTCTTCGCTTCCTGCCGCAGTACAGTAAGCACTGGGACGCAGCGCATGTCAGTGCTGTCTTTCCATTGAATCATCAGAAATGGATGGCATACAAAGAACTGCATCCGGGACCATGCTGAGGTGAATTGGGATTCTTTGTTTACACCTGTGCCTGATGTCGGACTATGTAGACAAGCATTGCCCAGAAGAGGTCATGGATGAGCACATTGCTCCCAACGACACCCCATTGAAGTCTTAGGGGGCACTTTTAGACGCTAGGAGCATGGTGTATTCACGTGTTAACTGAATGGCTCTTGTAAGTCAACAAATACCTTGCGTGTTGTGTGTGCCACTCTAAAGGAAGTCTGAAATCCACCTCTTTTCCGGTATTTTGTTTTGCCCTGTTGTGATTTCCTGCAGGAGAGACTGAACACAGTCATTATTGTGCCACTGAGTCTAAGGACAAGACATCTATTATGCACTGACTGCACATGCCAAAAACGTTCTTATTACCATACTATATTAATAAAAATACTCACCGGTACTGAAGTACAAAAACACATTACTCAAGGAGTAAGGAGGTTTTTTTTACGCCTAAATGTGTTTTCCATATGAAACTCCTATGCTGTCCCGTGGACTCTAGGGCAGGTTCAACCCCACGACCCATGTCTGCTGAAGTTTATGCAAGAAATGATGTTGCTTAGTGACAAATACATTGTTACAGATTGCCGCTTCTTTTTTTAATTTAATGTCAATGTTCGATGATCCCACGGTTATGTTGGACAGACCATCGCCAAAAGTGCTCATTTAAAACTCTCCTGGTTTATGTTCTTTGGGGTCCATGCCCGCAGCTTGACCCCCACTGCACTAAAGGTTAAGCAGGATATCCCTTTAGGGACCCCAAGATCCGTCCTCAGCCCCCCAGTCCTGACTTCCGGTCTGTCGATTGCTGATGCTTTGTAACAAGGACTGTGCAAGCTGCTGACTAGACACAGGTGAAAAATGATCATTCATGGAGAAAAATCCTAGTTGTCCTGCAACACCACAAAATTGACTCCCGAAAAAAGCAATTATAAGGCAAAATTGATGTGATTTCTCACACTTTAGTTCAAGCAACAAGACGGCATGGACCCATTTCACATTGCATTTTACGTCTTCGGTCGTAGGTTGTCCTATTTTTTTTCAATGTTTCATTACTCAGCTGATGTGCAATACTTTTGTAAACTAGACAAACAACTTGCCTGAATTAGTCACACCGTGGGCAGGGCACATAGGGGCAGATTTATGAGCCCCTTGCGCCACTTTTGCGTCACTTTTAACATGGGAAAAGTGACGCAAAAGTGGCGCAAGGGGCTCATAAATCTGCCCCATAGTTTTTAACAATGAAATAACGTCAGCATCGTATTCTAGTAATGACACTTTCTGTTCTTCAACCATTACAAAGACTGTAGTAGGATTCTTACCAGGAGGGATAATTCCTGATGAACTACTTACATATAAATAAAGCTCTCTTGTTCAACTAAGCAGGACATGAAGAGATGACGTGACTCGCCAAATCTCATAAAAAAGACATTCTTTGAATCAATGCCCCCTGCTCCTTGAGACATTCTTGAATTTAGGACTTTTAATTCCTTCTTCTTACGTTTAGGCAATTGGGCATTCTGTGGGCGCACTCGCAGAAGACTGTGCCAATGCAGTGCCTCCCTCTTGTGTCTTTGTTATCTGACTGAACAATCCCAGCTTCCAAATATGTGGTTAGCTTCTGAGAAGTTCTCCTATTCTACTTCAAAGGTTGGCAACCAACTTAGACAGAGCAAAAAAGTTTAGGGAAACAACGACTTCTAGAGTTGGAAGAGGACTGGACTCTGAAGATCTTCTTCTAAGAGCAGAAGAACCGCGCAAATTATTTCTTTGGACCCTGAGGGAGACAAATGCTGTAAGTGTTTAAGCAGTGCTCTGAGAGAGTGGGATTCAATAAATGTGCTCGATCTGGGCGAGCAGGTGGGGGAGAGTGGGGGTGGTGAGGTGTGTGTGTGTGTGTTTGTGTGTGTGATTGTGTTTAAAACTACTGTAATAAAATTGCATGAACATATTTTACAAAAACAAACTAATATGCAATCAATACAAAAAACAAATCGAAAATGTAAACACATTTTTCTTTTTAGGTTAAAAACAGATGTGACGTGAAGACACACATAACAATTAGAACTGAATGCAAATCTTGCATTTTTAATGAAAGAGTCAACTGCCCCGAAGGATACATTAAGCTCACCAATGGAAGTGGATCTAAAGATTGCAGGTATTTCATCTTTAATAAATCTAAAGTGTGGTTTTCCTTCTATTACTTTACTTTCCATTCTGCATGCCCTGCTTTTAATTTGTCACTGTTGTATAACTTCCATACTGAATGAACAAAATTAAACATCTACATTGAAGTTTTTCTTGATGAACATATGGGAGTGTGAGTACATGCTGAATGTTTTTTTACATATCTCGTTAATGGCTTCTTTTTACAATCCATGTTCAGGAGATGCCATTACAGTCAGCAATAGTGCTGCAAGGGACCGCCCTGAATTTATCTTATACTTCCCACAACCAAAATCAAGAAAGATAACAAAGAAAAATCAGGTAGCAAGAAAACATGCCCGGTGAGGAAGCACAATTGTTCCAGCTGCTACACAGGGCTATAAGTGCACCACTTGGAAGTCGATTACATTTTTACTAAGCGTCACCACGCTCTATCGTGTGGATTGTAATGTAATACTTATATAGCGCTTACTACCGCCAGTTGGGGTGCTGAAGCGCTTGCGCACACAGATAGCATGCTTTGCTGTGTAGGGATGTATTTAGAAGGGTATTTTCCTTGTTTTGATCCTATGTGGGATGTGTTTTCATATCGTGCGTGATGACCACCACCAAGGTGTGGTTATCATGCTGTGGGACATGCTTAGCGGTGTGATGGATGAGAAGGTGTTAGAATGGGGAACCTCTGGTTGGCACAGGTAGGTACTTGTGACAAGCAGTGGTCCCTTCTTCTATTCAGGGCGAGAGAATTACCCCTTCAGAACAACCCCTGCTCACCCTATAGGTAGTGTGGCGCGAGCAGTCAGGGCTAAACTTCAGGGCGCTAGTTAGTTAAGCATTTATGATCACACCCAGTAAACCACAATGATCCCCCACAAACGGACACCAGGCGTAAGTTGTATCAAAAATACGGGTGCTTTATATAAAAGATTCTTTGTTACGCAGGCATGTACAAGACCATCAACAACTGTTGCGAAATGGAAGCCACAAGATGATAATTAGGCACTGTTCTTGTCTTTGGTAACTTATTCGATCACGAGCGCTTCACAGGGCTCGGTTGAGTCAGTCCAGTCACGGTGATGCGCAGTGCACCCGGGATACAGTGATACGGGGAAATCAGAATGTTGCGGACCCCGGGTCCGATAGAGAGTTCACTGTACCTGGGAACGTGCGATGTGCCTGGACGAGTCTTCAGGGGAGATGCAGGTTCTGCACCTCGTGGGTCTTCCGGATCAAGAATTCAGTGGGCGGCTCTCGGTAGACAGGTGCGGCCCAGGGCCTCCGACACGGACTGTGCGGGAGGTCACTGCGGAGGGCGGCACGGTCAGACTCAGGCTGGGAGGTGAAGCGGGGCGGCCGGATACGTTACGACGTACGGGCGGCCGTCCGAGGCTGGATTTCACTTCCCCACTAGAAATCCGGCGGGAGGGCGAGAGGGCACCAAGCGCGCTCCAGTAGCAGGCAGGTGACAGGGAAGCGGGACGGCCAGACTCGATGGGTCCAGAGCGACTCAGGTAGAGCGGGGCTCTCGGCGAGTGGAGGCGGCCAGGCTTCTGGGTGTCACGGCCCTAGGAGGGATGCGAAGGTGTGCAGGGCACTCCGGCGGGAGAAAGCACACGGCTCGAATTCTCAGACGAGCGGAGACACGGTGAACCCACTGGTCCTGGGGTTCAGTTCAGGGGGCAAGCTCTTCTTCCAAGCCCTTGGAGATAGTTGAAGAACAAAGTGCAAAAGTCTCTTTCAGTCTTTTTCCTCTCCTTCCTCAGCAAGGCACCTACTGCAGGCCAGTCCCTCAGGTCAGGGAAAGTTACTCCTTCTTCAGCTTCTTCCAGGTCCTTCTAGTCAGGCAGAGTTCCTTCGTGGTTCAATCTGGATCTGATTTCTTAGGAGCCAGGTTCCTACTTTTATACAGGGATTCTTTTGTTCTTTAGCGCCAGGGGGCCTGGGCCTGGCTCAGTCCAGTTTTGGAGCACTCTGTTGTGGTGACTCGGCTTGTTCCTTTCAGCAGCAGGGCAGAGACATCAGCCGCTCCACAGGGGGCGGCGCCGGCTTTGTGGTGGCAGAGCACAGGTCTATTCAAGAGCCAGGGTGCACTCCTCCCACCCATCCTGGTGTAATCTCTCTACCCACCACCTGGCAGCCAACCTGTCTCCTGGAATCCCCCAGCCCTGCTCCTGTACTTTTGCTAGGCAGAACACACACACACAGCAGAGGCGGACTGAGATGGTTAGGCACGCAAAGGCTAACTTTCTAAAAGTAGCATTTGCAAACCCAGGATATTAAAATAACCTTTACTAAAAGATGTATTTTATTATCCCGAGTTCAGGCATACTAAACATGACTTTCTACCATGCTCTCTGAGTCCACTGGGGTCACAGCGTGTAGCGATCCCAGCAGCCCATTCTGGCCTATGGAGAGCAGGTAGCCTTCAATAGTGAAAAACGAAAATGGCTGTAATTCACTATTAAGACATGCCACACACATCAGGGCATGTCCTACCTTATGCCTACAATGCACCCTGCGCTTAGGCCTACCAGAGGGGTGACTAACATGTAGTTAAGGGAAGGTTTAGAGACTGGTAAGTGGGGACACTTGCTCAGTCAGCGCGACGGTACCAGACCGCGCGCAGGTTCTGCAGTGGCAGACCCTAGACACATTTTACCCTGCTGCTTCGGTGGGTGGCACAACCAGTGCTGCAAGCCCACTAGCAGCATTTGGATATACAAGCCCTTGGCACCCCTGGTGCACTCTACTAGGGACTGATAGTAAACCAAATAAACCAAACGTGGAAGTCAATTCACATAATACATTTTACCATAGGGAGCACTTGCACTGTGGCACTGGATGGCAGTGGCACAGTGCCCTGAGCAGCTAACACCAACACAAAAACACATTGAGGCACAGACAAAAATGGAAGGGTGACCCACGCCAATGGTGCCAGGTCTAACACGTGTCCCCTCCAGCTGAAAAGTGGGGAGAACTACCCTACCCCAGGGAGTTCTGCATCACTAAGGCGGAAAAACCTGGACAGACCGTCAGCATTGGCGTGATCTGTGCCAGGGCGATGCTCCACCGTAAAGTCCATACCCTGTAGGGAGATGGACCACCTCAACAGTTTTGGGTTCTCACCCCTCATTTGCATCAACCATCTGAGGGGCCTGTGGTCGGTCTGAACCCGGAAGTGAGACCCAAACAAGTAGGGTCTTAGCTTCTTCAGCGCCCAGACCACAGCAAATGCTTTTCGTTCTATCGCACTCCACCTTTGTTCCCGGGGAAGTAGCCTCCTGCTAATAAAGGCTACGGGTTGGTCAAAGCCCTCCTCAGTGATCTGTGAGAGAACAGCCCCTACACCATGCTCGGATGCATCCGTCTGCACCAGGAACTCTTTGGAGAAGTCAGGAGCCAAGAGCACGGGCGCCGTGCACATGGCAGTTTTCAGGGTGTCGAAGGCTTTCTGACAGGTGTCAGTCCATATCACTTTTCTGGGCTGCTTCTTCGAAGTCAGCTCTGTCAAGGGGGCAACGATGCTGCCATACCCCTTGACAAACCTCCTGTAGTACCCGGTGAGTCCTAAAAAGGCCCTCACCTCCGTCTGGGTCTTTGGGGGCTCCCAAGCCAGGATGGTTTCAACTTTGGGTTGGAGGGGCGCCACCTGGCCGCTCCCCACTTGGTGTCCCAAGTACACCACTGAACCCTGCCCGATCTGACACTTGCTTGCCTTGATCGTGAGGCCTGCCTTGCGCAGCGCCATCAACACTTCCCAGAGATGTTGCAGGTGTTCTTCCCATGTGCCGCTGAACACTGCGATGTCATCCAGGTAGGCGGCGCTGAACTCGGTCAGCCCAGCCAACACCTGGTTGACCAACCTCTGGAAGGTGGCAGGGGCATTCTTCATCCCAAAGGGCATCACCCGGAACTGGTAATGCCCATCTGGTGTAGAGAATGCGGACCTCTCTTTGGCCCCATCAGTTAAGGCGATCTGCCAGTACCCAGACGTTAAGTCAAACGTGCTGAGGTACCGTGCAGCCCCTAACCGATCGATGAGCTCATCAGCTCTGGGGATGGGGTGCGCGTCAGTCTTCGTGACTGAGTTGAGTCCTCGGTAGTCCACACAGAACCGGAGTTCGGGCGTGGCACCCGGCGCTGCAGCCTTTGGGACCAAGACCACTGGGCTGGCCCAAGGACTGCTGGAGGACTCAACCACCCCTAGAGCAAGCATCTTCGAGACCTCCTCTTTGATGCAGGCTCTGACCCTGTCAGTTACCCGGTAGGCCTTGTGCTTCACAGGTAAGCTGTCTCCCGTATCCACATCATGGACGCACCAATTTGTGATACCGGGAACCAGGGAGAACAGGTCAGGAAACTGCCCCAGCAGCTGGCGGCAGTCACCCTGTTGCTCAGGGGTCAGGGTGGGTGAGAGGTTTACTCCATCCACTGACCCGTCTCGCTCTGAGGCTACCAAGAGGTCAGGAAGAGGCTCGGACTCCTCTTCCGTCCCATCATCGGTGGCCAAGAGCATGCCCACTTCGGACC
The DNA here is from genome assembly GCF_964204655.1 of Triturus cristatus. NCBI lineage: Eukaryota > Metazoa > Chordata > Amphibia > Caudata > Salamandridae > Triturus > Triturus cristatus. Next base: position 740,565,209 of record NC_140585.1, read on the forward strand.
TCTCCAAGTGGGGCTTCAGTCGATTGACATGTAGGACCCTTAAGGGGTTCCTAGGAGACCGCAAGTTCACCAAGTAGGTGACAGAACTCTTGCGCTCCACAATCTCAAAGGGTCCTGTCCACTTGTCCTGGAGTGCACAAGGCTCCACAGGGGCCAGGACCCACACTTTTTGGCCAGGTTGAAGCTCAACCAGAGTGGCATTCTGGTCGTACCACCGCTTCATTTCCTCCTGGCTGGCTTCCAGGTTTGCCTCAGCAAGTTGCCTGAAACGCCTAGTCTGGTTCCGGAAAGCCAGCATGTAACTGTATACATTCTGGGGAGGTTTCCTGGGAGATTGCTCCCAGCCTTCCTTGACCAGACTAAGAGGTCCTCGTACTGGGTGGCCATACAAAAGCTCAAAGGGACTGAACCCTAGAGACTTTTGTGGCACCTCGCGGTACGCAAAGAGAAGGCATGGTAAGAGGACGTCCCACTTACGCCTCATGGGTTCCTCGAGACCCATAATCATGCCCTTCAGGGTTCGGTTGAAGCGCTCAACCAACCCGTTTCCTTGGGGATGGTAAGGTGTGGTGAACTTGTAGGTTACACCACACTCTTGCCAAAGGGACTTCATATATTTCGATATGAAGTTGGTCCCCCTGTCAGACACCACCTCTAGAGGGAATCCTACTCGTGAGAAAATTCCCATCAGTGCCCGTCCCACCACGGGGGCCGTCACTGTCCTCAGAGGGATGGCTTCAGGGTACCGGGTGGCATGGTCCACCAAGACCAGGATAAACCTGTTGCCCATGGCTGTCTTGGGGTCCAGTGGCCCCACAATGTCAATCCCCACCCGCTGGAATGGGGTACTGACCACAGGGAAAGGTTGGAGTGGAGCTCTCAGCTTCCTTCCACTCTTGCCACTTGCCTGGCAAGTCTGGCATGTCCTGCAGTGAGTGTCAGAACTCCTGCGCATTTGGGGCCAATAAAAGTGGGTGACAAGCCTTTCAAAGGTCTTGTCCTGCCCCAAATGTCCTGCTAACGGTACGTCGTGAGCCAGCCCCAGTAGGAAGGCTCTGAACTTCTGGGGTACCACCAGCGCACGGGCTGACCCAGGTTCAGCAACCTTAGGCTCTGAGTATAGGAGGTCGTTCTCCCAGTAGATCAAGTGAGTTCCGAACTGATCACCATTGGCCTGGGCTGCAGCCTGCTGCCGCATACCCTCTAGAGAGGGGCACTCTTTCTGCTCCCTGCAGAATTCCTCCCTGGTGGGGCCTCCTTCTTGCTGCCAATGGGTCAGCTCAGGCAGGTCCCCCAGTTCGGCTATCTGTTCCCCGGTAGGCTCCAGGGCATCCCCCTCAAGGTCTGCTTCCTCCTGGGCCGTGGGAACTTCAGGAGCCGGATTCCCGTGCCTCCCTTGCCCTCTCTCTAAGGCCGGTTCCTGGGCCTCTCCCTCAGGCTCCAGGGTTCCTTCAACACCCCTACCGGCTGCCATCGACCGGGTGGTCACGCACGCCCAATCAGGCAAGCCCACCATCCGAAGGTGAGTTGTCTTCTCCACCTTTTCCCAAGGGGAGCTCTCCAAATCGTTACCTAGAAGACAATCAACAGGCATGGCCTCTCTCACAGCCACTTGCAGAGTACCTGAGACCCCCCCCCACTCAAAGGGAACCTGAGCCATTGGACACTGACTCTCTGTGTTGTCGGCGTTGACAACACGGCAAAATGCGTGTGGGACAACCTGCTCTTGAGACACCAGGTGTTGCTTGACAGCAGTCACACTGGCTCCTGTATCTCTAAGAGCCCCCACCCTCTTGCCATTTATGGTCACCCACTGCCCATACTTTTGAGTATTGGGGGGCAGCTGGGCCTCAGCGACCATCTCACTGTCTCCTAACGAGACTAGGGTCATCTGTACGGGATCCCCCGCCCCTTGGACATCTATCTCCCTCCCCAAGGCTACACTATTCACCTGCTTGGGGGGTGGAGCACCAGAGGGTGCTGGTTTACCATACAGGGGGCACTTGGGATCCACGGAAATGTGCCCCAGGTTGTTACACTTGTAACATCGGAGGGGCCCTCTTTGAACAGGGTTACCTGTCGGGGCCCCGGTCTGCTTCGGGGGTGGGGGTGGCTGAGAACCTTTCCCTTGGTTCCCTTGGGAATTACTTTGGGGCCCTTTGTAGAACTCCCTCTGTTTACCCTTGTCCCCCCCACTCTTCTGCTGGGGACCCTGAACACCTTTGGCGGGGCCTCCCATGGGACCCTTGTGGACCCTGGTGCTGATCCAGCGGTCCGCCTCCTCAGCAAGCTTCCTCGGGTTGGACAGCTTGCTATCGATCAGGTGCTGGCGTAGCTCAGGAAAACAATTATCCGACAAGTGCTCCCATGCAATTAGATCAAACAGCCCTTGGTAATCATTCACTTTGCTACCCTTCACCCAACCATCCAGCGCTCTGCAAAAAAAGGTCACATATTCTACATAAGTGGTACCAGGTTTCTTGGTGCAATCCCTAAATCTCTGTCTGTACACTTCAGGAGTTAACCCATACCTTGTCATAAGAGCCTCCTTCATGTGTGGATAGGATGTGTGGACATCAGAGGGAAGGTCTAGCAGTGTGTCCCGCCCCTCACTCAGGAACCTTCCCCACAACCCCGCTCCCCAATCCTTCTCAGGGACCCGGTGGGAGGACATGGCTACCTCATAGGCCCTAAACCACTGCCCAATATCATCCTGTTTATAATATTCTTTGACTACATCTTTAGGAATGTGCACCCTTGACTCTGTTGAATTGCTGCCACCAGAGGGTGAGTTGTCTAAACTCCTGGCCTTGAGATCCAACTCCCTCATTTTTACCTCGTGCTCCATGGCCAGTTTCTGCCTTTCCATCTCCATTCGCAGTTTTGCCATCTCCACCTCATGTGCTCGTGCAGCACTCCTGTCGGCCATCTCCTCGGGCGACAGGCCTCTGCTAGGCTCAAAAACACCTTCGGGGGGTATCACCTCCCGTGCATTCTCTGGGAACTTTGATTCGTGCCAGGCTCTCAGCGCTGTCACGTACTGATCCTTGTTGCTTAGTCCACTTTGCTTGATTCTGTACTTGGAGAGATATCCCTTCAGGACATCATTTGTGCACTTCTTCAGTGCCTCGGGTTCCCAATCGATGTCATCCACTCCAGAGAATACAGAGGACGCTCCGCCTCCGTTGACTGAGCTAGGCATGGTTTCTTAAGGTGGAGATTCTTCTTTAGCAACAACTGTCAATCAATCTGTGGCTGCGTTATAGGTCTGCTCTACGTGGTGATCAATAATTCACTGTATGTAAATCATAAATGCAAATTCGAAATCCCACCGCTGCCACCAATGTTAGAATGGGGAACCTCTGGTTGGCACAGGTAGGTACTTGTGACAAGCAGTGGTCCCTTCTTCTATTCAGGGCGAGAGAATTACCCCTTCAGAACAACCCCTGCTCACCCTATAGGTAGTGTGGCGCGAGCAGTCAGGGCTAAACTTCAGGGCGCTAGTTAGTTAAGCATTTATGATCACACCCAGTAAACCACAATGATCCCCCACAAACGGACACCAGGCGTAAGTTGTATCAAAAATACGGGTGCTTTATATAAAAGATTCTTTGTTACGCAGGCATGTACAAGACCATCAATAACTGTTGCGAAATGGAAGCCACAAGATGATAATTAGGCACTGTTCTTGTCTTTGGTAACTTATTCGATCACGAGCGCTTCACAGGGCTCGGTTGAGTCAGTCCAGTCACGGTGATGCGCAGTGCACCCGGGATACAGTGATACGGGGAAATCAGAACGTTGCGGACCCCGGGTCCGATAGAGAGTTCACTGTACCTGGGAACGTGCGATGTGCCTGGACGAGTCTTCAGGGGAGATGCAGGTTCTGCACCTCGTGGGTCTTCCGGATCAAGAATTCAGCGGGCGGCTCTCGGTAGACAGGTGCGGCCCAGGGCCTCCGACACGGACTGTGCGGGAGGTCACTGCGGAGGGCGGCACGGTCAGACTCAGGCTGGGAGGTGAAGCGGGGCGGCCGGATACGTTACGACGTACGGGCGGCCGTCCGAGGCTGGATTTCACTTCCCCACTAGAAATCCGGCGGGAGGGCGAGAGGGCACCAAGCGCGCTCCAGTAGCAGGCAGGTGACAGGGAAGCGGGACGGCCAGACTCGATGGGTCCAGAGCGACTCAGGTAGAGCGGGGCTCTCGGCGAGTGGAGGCGGCCAGGCTTCTGGGTGTCACGGCCCTAGGAGGGATGCGAAGGTGCGCAGGGCACTCCGGCGGGAGAAAGCACACGGCTCGAATTCTCAGACGAGCGGAGACACGGTGAACCCACTGGTCCTGGGGTTCAGTTCAGGGGGCAAGCTCTTCTTCCAAGCCCTTGGAGATAGTTGAAGAACAAAGTGCAAAAGTCTCTTTCAGTCTTTTTCCTCTCCTTCCTCAGCAAGGCACCTACTGCAGGCCAGTCCCTCAGGTCAGGGAAAGTTACTCCTTCTTCAGCTTCTTCCAGGTCCTTCTAGTCAGGCAGAGTTCCTTCGTGGTTCAATCTGGATCTGATTTCTTAGGAGCCAGGTTCCTACTTTTATACAGGGATTCTTTTGTTCTTTAGCGCCAGGGGGCCTGGGCCTGGCTCAGTCCAGTTTTGGAGCACTCTGTTGTGGTGACTCGGCTTGTTCCTTTCAGCAGCAGGGCAGAGACATCAGCCGCTCCACAGGGGGCGGCGCCGGCTTTGTGGTGGCAGAGCACAGGTCTATTCAAGAGCCAGGGTGCACTCCTCCCACCCATCCTGGTGTAATCTCTCTACCCACCACCTGGCAGCCAACCTGTCTCCTGGAATCCCCCAGCCCTGCTCCTGTACTTTTGCTAGGCAGAACACACACACACAGCAGAGGCGGACTGAGATGGTTAGGCACGCAAAGGCTAACTTTCTAAAAGTAGCATTTGCAAACCCAGGATATTAAAATAACCTTTACTAAAAGATGTATTTTATTATCCCGAGTTCAGGCATACTAAACATGACTTTCTACCATGCTCTCTGAGTCCACTGGGGTCACAGCGTGTAGCGATCCCAGCAGCCCATTCTGGCCTATGGAGAGCAGGTAGCCTTCAATAGTGAAAAACGAAAATGGCTGTAATTCACTATTAAGACATGCCACACACATCAGGGCATGTCCTACCTTATGCCTACAATGCACCCTGCGCTTAGGCCTACCAGAGGGGTGACTAACATGTAGTTAAGGGAAGGTTTAGAGACTGGTAAGTGGGGACACTTGCTCAGTCAGCGCGACGGTACCAGACCGCGCGCAGGTTCTGCAGTGGCAGACCCTAGACACATTTTACCCTGCTGCTTCGGTGGGTGGCACAACCAGTGCTGCAAGCCCACTAGCAGCATTTGGATATACAAGCCCTTGGCACCCCTGGTGCACTCTACTAGGGACTGATAGTAAACCAAATAAACCAAACGTGGAAGTCAATTCACATAATACATTTTACCATAGGGAGCACTTGCACTGTGGCACTGGATGGCAGTGGCACAGTGCCCTGAGCAGCTAACACCAACACAAAAACACATTGAGGCACAGACAAAAATGGAAGGGTGACCCACGCCAATGGTGCCAGGTCTAACAGAAGGTATAAGAGGAAGATGTGCAGTTTATGGCTAGTAGTCTGCTGGCCGCCTTGATTGTCTCTACAGGTCCTGTAATGTTTTCTTGTGTCTTGCACACCACCTTGATGGTTACCACACAGGGTTGCCCACTCTGAGGTCTTTTGAAACATAGCAGGCATGGGTGAAGTCAAGAGTGTCAGAGATGTGTGATAGACTGCACTACGGTTGTTCTTTCTGTATATGTCAGTAGATGATGCTAAGGAATGTTTATAGTTGTGGCTAATTACAGAAAAACAAATGGGAGGCCTACCCGCTAGCCCACGGGGAAGAGGAGAGAGAAGGTATTGGGGGAAGGATAAGTTTTCCCTATTACATCAACAACACACACTAATGGGTATCCCTACCCACTGGATGTTTCTGATAGGATATGACATTTCACCGTAAAGCCATCTTTACTTGAAACAGAGATGTTTCATTTGTTAGACCCTCATCCACTCTAGTAGTGTCATGCTTCATCATCAGGTCTCACCCTGGTCCCCTGTTTTTTACTCCATATTCGACTGTTAATCATACCTGAATGACCGCCAATTATGGGTTATCTGGGAGTTTCAAGATATTTTTAAAGTGCTCCATGGATCACAGTTGAGCCTACCCTTGTTTTTAGGACCAACTTGGTAGCCACATTATATTAACTATAACTTGCCACTGTACCATGCAATCTCATAACAGATATGATATGCGATATCGTAACTATTCTTGTAAAGGCTATTATTTTAGATTGCATAAGTGATATAATATAAAGGGGTATAAGAAGTGCATGGAAAAGGCGCAAGTTACTGTTAATGAGTATGGCTACAGAGTCGAATACAGTATGTATGGAGGTGTGTGAGTAATAATTTGAAGATGATGCGTAAATTATAAATTAAAAGTATATGTTTAGAAATGTAAAGTTTTGTGTAGTTTAAGTTTAGTTGAGTGGTGTAGCATCCAGTGGAGTAAATTATTATGTAGTGTAATGGTGTGTTGTATAGTATAGTGGCGTGTAGTGCATTAGAGTGTACAGGCGTAGTGTAGAGTTTAGTAAAGTGGTGTCTTGTACAGTGGAGTTGTATGTCATAGAGTGTTGGAAAGTGTCATAGAGTGGAGAAGAGTGCTGTACACTGGGGTGTAGGGGCACAACGTGGAGTAGAGGTCTATAGAGTGTAGAACAATCTTGTAAAGTGGTGTTGCATAGAGTGTAGTAGTGTGGGGTAGAGTGGGGCGGTGTAGAGTCGGGTGTTGGACAGGGCTCTAGAGTGTGGTAAAGTGTTGTGCAGTGGAGTCAAGTGGCGTGGAGTGGAGTCTACTGGAGTGGCTAGCATAGAATTGAGTAAAGTGATGTAGAGTGGAGTAGTGTGTGGTACAGTGGAGACTACTGTATGTGGTGTAGAGTGTCAGAAAGTGTCATGCAGTAGATTAAAGTGTCACATACTGGATTAAAGTGTTGTATTATACAATGGAGTTGCGTAGAGTACAGTAGTGGAGTAGTAGTGCAGTAGTGGAGTACAGTGGAGTAGTGTCTCAGTGTAGAGTACATACACTAGGGTGGAGCGGCATCGAGGGAGTTGCATAGATTGTCGTAGAATGTCTTCAAGTGCTATAGAGTAGAGTGCTGTACACTGACAATGACAGGAGTATATTGTTTTACAGTGTAGTGCTATACATTGAAGTATAGTCTGATACAGTGGAGGTGCGTAGACTGTTGAATGGAGTATGGTGTAGTTGAGTTGAGCTCCGTGGAGTGGTGTGGATTGGAGCTGGGTAAAGTGGAGTGGCATAGAGTGGAATGGCGTACAGTGGAGAGGTGTACAGTGGAGTGGCATTAACTGCAATAGCGTACAGTGGATTGGCAGACAGTGAAATAGCATGGAGATGGGTACAGTGGAGTCACATGCAGTGGAATAACATATAGTACGGTGTCAGAGAGTGGAGTGACGTACAGTGGAGTGGCCTTGATTGCAATGGCGCAATGGCATAGACTGGAGTGGCATAAAGAGGAGTACTGTAGAGTGGAGTTGCACAGATTGGAGTGGGGTACAGTGGAGAGGCCAACAATGAAATAGTGTACAGTGGAGTGGCCTACAAGGGAGCGCGTAGAGTGGAGTGGTGTGCAGTGGAGTGGCCAACACTAGAGTGGCCAACAGTGGAATGGCGTTCAGTGGAGTGGCGTAAACTGAAATAGATTAGAGTGGAGTGGTGTAGAGTGAAGTGGCGTAGAGTGGAGTGGTGTAGATTGAATAGCATAGAGTGGAGTGGGGTACAGTGAATAGGTACAATGGAGTGGCGAACATTGAAATAGGATAGAGTGGAGTGGCATAGAGTCAAATAGCATAGAGTTGAATGTTGAAGAGTGTAGTTGCGTACAATGGAATATCGTATAGTGGAGTGGCATACAGTGGAGTAGTATAAAGTGGAATAGCATATAATTGTACAGTGGAGTGGCGTGGAGTAGAATAACGTACAGTGGATTGGCATACAGGAGAGTGGTGTAGAGTGGAGTGGTATAGAGTGGAACGGTATAGAGTAGGATAGAGTAGAGTGGGGTAAAGTGCAAAAAGCATACAGTGGAGTGGCATAGAATGTAGTGACTACAGTGGAATAGTGTGCAGTAAAGTAGCATAAACTGAAATAACATACAGTAAAGTAGCATACAGTGGAACTGCGTTAGCTTGAGTGGCATTCAGTGAAGTAGGGTAGACTGGAGTGGCCTAGAGTCAAATAGCTTAGAGTTGAGTTTGATAGACTGTAGTTGTGTACAATGGAGTAGCATAAAGTTGAGTGGGGTATAGTGGATTTGTGTAGAGTGGAGTGGCTTACAGTAAAATAGCATACAGTGGAGTGGTGAAGAGTGGAGTGGCTTACAGTAGAGTAGGTAGAGTGTACTAGCATACAATGGAGTAGTGTTGAGTGCAATGGCATAGAGTGGAGTGGCATACAGAGGAATGAGGCACAGTGTAATGGCATACAGTAGAATAGCAAAGACGTGAGTGGCACAGAATGGAGTGGCATACAGTGGAGTGGTGTACAGTGGAATAGCATACACTGTAGTGGAGTAGAGCGCAATAGCGTGTAGGGGAATGGTGTACAGTGGGGTGGCATGGAGTGGCGAGAGTGGTAAAGCGTAGAGTGGAGTGGCGTATAGTAGAGTGGCGTACAGTAGAGTGTCACAGAGTGCAACAGCATAAAGTGGAGTGGCATACAGTGGAATAGTGTAGAGTGTTTTGGTGTATAATGTAGTTGCGTACAGTGGAGTGGCGTAGACTGGAGTAGCATACAACGCAATGGCATACAGTGGAATGGCATTCAAATGCAGTGGCAGGGAGTGTAGTGTAGTAGAGTTGAAGAGCATACTGTGAAATAACGGAGTGGAGTGGCGTAGAGTGGGGTACAGTGGAATACCATACAGTGGAGTGGGGTAGAGGAGTGGTGTAGAGTGGAGTGGCAGGATAAAAATATCAAACCTAATACTTACCTATATCTTAAGGCATAACACAGAACACGGCTAAAGTGTACCTAAATGCAACATGGATACCTTTGCGAAATATGGCAATATTTGCTAAAGCACTGTGACAATAGATATCACTAAGATAAAATGCCTTATAACCTAAAAAATACTTGCCCTACTTACCTGCAGTACACTTTTAAATGTGTAATCCTGCCAAATTTCATGAAAATCCGTTCAGGTGTTTTGAAACTCTACATGTGGTACACAATTCTATGGAAAACGCATTGCTGGAAAAAACGTGTTTTTGGTACCCCCCACTTTTATCTTTGCACCCCCTTGACCAATCACCGCAAAACGTTACGTCCTCCGCCAATATAGAAAAACATATAGGTCTGAAAAGTTTCACAGAGATTCGTCAAATGGGGGATACCTTTATTAGCACCAAAATTCTGAGCAATTCCTATACCTAGGAATCGTTATTATAACTACGGAGTGGCTGCCGCAATTAGATGCAGACTCCATCCCTAGCCGTATTTGGCTCAGAGAACCACATCCCTCAGGTTCCAATTTAGTATATATGGGGAGGGGGTGGCCGGCTCCTCTCCCCGATCCATATGCTGCCTCCAGGACCCCATGCCCCGGGGTCCAATGTACAGGTCCCCAAGCTTTTAGAAGGCCCTGGGGACCCCTTCCCATAAGAGGGAGGGGGGCTGCAGGACCCCCCTCCATATGCCTATAATGGGCCTATCCACAGAGCCCACTCTTGGGGAACACGATTTTCCTGCCCATACCATCACGGACAGGGAAACATCTGTTTCCTCCCACGTACAGGGAGCATTTTTAAATCTTTTACATCTCCCGCCAAACAGCAGCAAACACAAAGTCTGCTTGTAGTGGGTGGGAGCTTTAAAAATGCTCTTGTCGACTGGGAGCAGATTTGAGATCTGTTGACCAACAAATTGCTCCTACCTGGAGGGAGCAGCATAAATAGCTGCTTCCTGTAAGAGCAATGCCGACTCTAGCAACATGGAGGAAGCCGGCTGTGCCTTTGGGGGGCCCTGGGGATCCAACCCACAGCTCCCAACGTGTGCTTGGTAGTTGCCCTGGGGGCACCCACCTATTTAAAATAGAGTCCCCAGGGCATGGGGTCCCTGGGGCCAAAACAGGCTCGGGAGGGGGCCTGCATGATTCACCTCTCCTCTAAAATACACAAGGCCCTAGGGGATGGGGACCCCAGGGCCTGAGGCTAAAGGGGTGGGGTCATGTGGACCCCTCTGCTTTAAAATACCCAAGACCCTCGGGGATGGTGTCCCAAAGGTCTAATGAGGCTCGAGGAGGGGGGCACACATCCACCTCCCCTTTAAAATAAAAAACATCCCTGAGTGATGAGGTCCCCAGAGCCTACTGAGGGTCAAAAAGGGTAGCCGTGCAGTCCCCTCCCCTTTAAAATAAATACTGCAGACTCTTCTTGGATAAATACACAGGTGAGGTTCCATTCTGGCCCTAATGCTCATTTCACTTAAATAAAACGGTAAGGGGAAGCATTTACACATATAAACATTGCAGGTGCCCTAGTTGAAACTCTACTTCCATAAAGGACAAATCATCCTAAATTCTTGTACTTGACCAAGGCACAGCAAATCTATTTTCTCTACAATTCCACATTAAAAAACTATCTGAAGTCCTTGATGGAGGTGAATGCATTGTTGTTTTATTGGAACACAAGTTTTTCTGTAGTGACTGTCCAAGACACGTGGGTTCTTTCTTGTCGTCTCCTGATCTGACAGCAAAGTACATGGATCTCCCTTTTAATTACTGCTGTGCATGCAAATTTGCAAACTCACCTACAATCTCTGCCCGTTTGGCCCTGCCCTTCCACGTTAGGAATATTCAGCGGTGTTTCTGATATTTTCCAGGCTGATGGACAGCTCAGCTTGCAAAAGTGTTTCCCACTGATTTTGATGCCGCTTTCTAGATGTAGAAGAATAGGAGGACATCTCCACCAAACAAGGAAGAACTTAATTCATATAATTAAGAGGAAATACCCTTGTTTGGTGTAGATTCAATATTTTGTCTGTAGTCTCGTCATCTCTTCTATATGAGGATTCATTTGGTCACTGATTTTTGTATGGAGACGCTCGTCGAACAATCAAATTGCCAAAATGACATGTACTCAAGGTCACTGGAGACATTACCTTGTGGTCCTTTGTGCAGCTGTAGTGCAGAGTATGCACTACACGAAACCAATGGTTAAAGTAATGTTATGTGTGATAAAAATAACTGTTTAAATTTTTTTTTTTAAAACGTAGAAATTTACTGACAAAAAGCAAAGGTTAAAGAGACATTATAGTTAGGTAAATATGTCAGTGACAACATTAATGTTTTGAACTAAAAAAAACAGGGCTAACCATTATTGTGCACCCGCTATGCACAGCTTATGACCTCATATATTACATCACTCATAACGTTCTATGACATCATTTAAAATATACCTGATGACATTTCAAACGTTATAACAAAGACACAAACAGGTTGATTTTTTAAAATAAAGCCTTATAAAAAAAAAAGATTTATTCAACAATACAATGTTTGAATTTATAAAATATACACCTGATTATAATTATTGGTGGCTTTTTCACAAAAACAATCGGCCTGCTTTATGCATCATATATATATATATATATATATATATAAATATATATTTATATATATATATATAAATATATCTATATATATATATATATTTTATGTGCTAACCCCTTCAAAAGCCAGTAGGCCCGCATTTTATGTACAATATTTCATTAGCAGCTCCTGGAGGGAGTGCTGCCGGGCGGTGGGGTGGGGGAGGGGCAGGGTGGGGGGGTAGTAAACTCCGGCATATGGCCGAACAGAGGTAAGTACATAAATAAATAAATAAAACAAATTACATTGTGCATTCTGCAACGCCAAATGGCGATGCAGCGTGCTCAGTGTAATTAGTTTTATTTATTTATGTACTTACCTCCGTTCAGCCGTGGGCCGGCGTTTACTACCCCCACCCAGACCCTCCCGCGCTTCAACGCACCGCAGCACTCCCTTCAGGAGCCACTACTGCAATATTTAGTAGGAACCCAGTAATGATCATAACATTATATTACAAATTCATTCCTTGTATAACAGCAAATTCAAGAAAAAAATTCTTCCAGTCGGGATTTCTTCTAACTTTCTAATGTTCTTTATTCTCTTTATTTTTCCAAATTCATAGAACATTTCACAACCAATCAATTGATTGGCAGCCGACACACTTTGGGACTTTCTCAAGGCACATCATTCTATATCAATTCTTCCAATTCATTCATGTTCATGGTAAATCTCTGTAACCAATCATGTCCAATTTCTGTAATTGTGATTTTTATATGGGTTACAAATATCCAAGTTGTATGGCCCAATTGCTAGATGCAATGGTTGATTGGGTGAGACGCCACACACATTGAAACTTGGGTTAGAACATTGAGCTACTATTTAGGATTGAGAGGTATTCAGCAGGAGGGTGCAGATATGCCAAAACACTAATTAATGTATTTGAAATGAAAAATATAAAAATGATTTGGAAAGCGAAGCAAAGTCTTTCTTTTCTTGAAGGCATATTCTTTAGGGCTTTAAAAAAGTACTTATCAAAAGACTGAATTTTAGCTTCAAAAGCAAAAATAGCAAAGTATAAACAAGTAATCCAAAAGTAATCCAAACAATCAAATGTAGTTTTAAAGTAATCAAAGACAAACATTCTAAGAAAATCACATTGTTTCAAAATTCAGAGAAATAGTTTACTTCTTCACCAGGAGTCTTATTTAGCATTTATCATTTCATAGTTCTATTGCCATTTCATGGAGGCTCTTCAAAGAATTTCTTTTAATCCTTTCAAATACATGACATTTTCTTCTGGCACAATGTTTGTCAGATATGCCAATTCAAGAGCTGTGTATTTCTTGTTTGGCAGTCTTATTCTAGTTGTAGTAAAATCTATGGTTGACTTTTCAAATAATTCATTAATGCTTTGTTCATTGTCTTTGTAAGCACTCATTTACTGTTTCAGCTATTTAATTGTTTCAGCTATTTCATCACTTTTCTTCAATTCTCTTTGCAACACTCTGCTTCTTTCACTCACATACCCAAGTATATCAGCTTGAATCAAGCTTCCATGTACCGTTTAATTAGCATGTTCTGCTAGAGTTTCACTGGTTTCTTGGTTTGCACAGTTTGCAAGTGGTGAACTTTGATTTGCTCTTTGGGTTTTCAGAGTTTGATTTTCTTTTTTGTGAACTCTTTGTTCTCACCCAAACTGGATCCCCACAATGAAACTGAGTTTGGCTTTGAGAGTCAACAGTTTGTGTCACTGTTTATTCATCTGCAGCGCACACTCCTTTTGTGTGAGATGCATGAATTCAATACAGGTCTGTTTGTCACTAGTATCACCTATGTGGTTCACTCCAGCATAGTTCCAGGCAACACCTTCTTATATGCTTGTTAACAAGATCCCGATCTCCTTTTTCGAGATCGTGACAAATCTCAGTAATTGCACAAGGTGTAGCAAATTTCACCTGGTAAGAGATAAAGTGGACTGCATGTAGGACTTGGCCCTTTTTGGCAAAAGTTCCCTAAACTTTTTGCTTTCCCCCTAGACCTTTTTTCTGACATGGTGTTGCCAACTTAGATGCTTTGGGCCCTTTGCCACTGCTAATCAGTGTCAAAGTGCAAGTGCTCCCTGTATAAAGTATAATGGTAATTGGTTGTCCACGACTGGTATGTTTGCCTTACTAGTAAAGTCCCTAGTAAAGTGCACTATGTGTGCCAGGGCTGGTAATGCAAATGCTACGAGTGGGCCTGCAGCACGAATTGTGCCACCCACACAAGTAGCTTTAAAAAGGGAACTCAGGCCTGCCATTTTAGGGCCTACGCGCAATTTGGTAAACTGCCATGTTGTCTGACAAGTGCACCCACTTGCCAGATCTCACCTTTCCCTTTCTATGCATATCAGACACCTCTTTGGTAGGTCCAAGGTATCCTCTGGGCAGGGTGCAGTGCATGTGAAAGGTAGGACATGTACTAAGGAGTGTACCATGTCCTGACAGTGAAATAATCTCCATTTTGTTTTTCACTGTTGAAAGGCCATCTTGCCCATAGGACAGAATGGGGAGGCTGTTTAATATGTTTTCCCGGCTATCTTCCCAAAGGCTTAAGATGGAGAGGTGAAGTTTAGCATGCCTTAACTCACAATGTAATAACACATCTTTTTATGAAGGTGGTTTTTGCTTTTAGAAGTGGCTGGGATTTTGTGCTCTAACATTTCTGTGTGTCTCTGCGTGGTTTGTGAATTGACTGTCTGGATTTGAAAGTGATAGGATCTGGGGAATGTTTTGACCCAGGGGAGGAGGTGAGACAGCAACAGGCTGACCTGCATCTGGAGTGCAGGGGGAGGAGTAGCCCCTAGAGGTGAAGAGGCCTGGGTTGCAGTCATAAAGCAATGGTCCCATCTCCTGCTGAGTGATTGAGAGTCACTGGCAGGGAGGCATCTAGAACCGGTTTGAACAGGGGTCAGTGCCCCCTGAACACAAAGACTTCAAAGCCATTGAGGGGTATAACTATGATAGCTGAAGCCCCTGAACTTTGGAGAATGGCTTGATCAAGATAGAACAAGACTGGAGCTACTTCGTGGTCAAGAGGAACCTTTGCCAAGGTAGAGACAACTGAAGAGATTGAAGGAAAGGACTGACCCTTGCTGTGTGTTCTAGGGCTGTCCTGCAGTTTGCTGTTTTAACCAAGGAAAGGCTAAAGGGACTTTGCTGTGTGCTGTGTCCCCCTGCTTGAAAGGACTTTGCTGTGCTGTGTCCTGAAGTAACTTATCCCCAAGGGCCCGAGGTGAGCTGGCTCCCTGTTGCGGAAGCTCAGGAACACAAAAGTTTCCAGGAGAGTCTCAGCGACGCTGTGTGCGTGTGCTTTTTGCAGCCTGAGACCCTCGTAAGGAGTGCCCTGTGATCGTGGGCACCTGGAGTCCAAGCGAAGCTGTGTGCATGTGCTTTTTGCAGCCTGAGCCCTTCGTGAGGATCGTCCTGTTATCGTGTGCACTGGAGTCCAAGTGAGTCTCAGCTACGCTGTGTGCGTGTGCTTTGTGCAGCCTGAGACCTTTGTGAGGATTGCCCTGTTGTCGTGCACCCGAAATCCAAGTGAGTCTCAGCGAAGCTGTGTGTGTCTGCTTTGTGCAGCCTGAGACCTTTGTGAGGATTGCCTTGTTGTCGTGTACCCGGAGTCCAAGTGAGTCTCAGCAACACTGTGTGCATGTGCTTTGTGCAGCTTGAGACCTTCGTGAGGATTGCCTTGTTATCGTGCACCCGGAGTTAAAGTGAGTCTCAGTGACGCTGTGTACGTGTTCTTCGTGCAGCCTGAGACCTTCGTGAGGAGTGCCTGGTGATCGTGCGCCCGAAGCCCAAGGGAGTCTCAGCGACGCTGTGTGCGTGTGCCCTGTGGCATCCTGAGATCTTCGTAGCAGTAGCGGCCCAGACGGGCAGCCCCGGAGGAGCTGAGCCGCTGGCCCCAGCCCGCCATTTCCAATTCACAAAGATTTAATCGGAGGCCCAAGTCGCTGGAAGAGGAGAGGAAAGCAAGTTTGTGCCCCCATGTAACATGTGTTAACGCCTGGGGAGGGGTGCGGGCTCAGAGGGAGATGCTCTCGGCCTCTCTCTCATTCCGGCAGCACGAGCCTCTGCTTTGGCTCATATCGCGGCCCGTACTGGCCAAGGGAGTGGCAGTACCGGGGCCGGAGTGCGCAGCTGCACTTTTTGGTTATTCCATACATGTGTTGGGGGAAACTGTTGACAGAGGCTGACTGTGAGTCAGCACAAGTGGGGGTAGACCGCCTAAGGCACCGTAATCAGTGCTGGAGTGTATTACGCATTAAGTTATTTCTGCATAACGGAGTACCCAATTGTCGTATTACACATTGCATCATTTCTGCATAACGAACTACCTGATTAGTGTACTACGCATGGCATTATTTCTGCATAATGAACTACCTGATTGTCGTATGCTGCATTGCATTGTTGCTGCATAACAAACGACCTGATTCGTGTATTACGCATTGCATGGTTTCTGCATAATGAAGTACCTAGTTGTTGAGTTACGCATTGCATTATTTCTACATTGCAAGGTGCCCGATTGTTATGTTACGCATTGCATTATTTCTACATTGCAAAGGTCCAGATTCTAGCATTACGAACTGCATAATGTTGTATTAGGACTACAGTGGAATGTTTAGAAGTGCTCCTTAATATCGCCAGAACTTACAAGGACTGGCTGGCCTAACAGCCAGCCAGGAGGAATATTACAAATACTCATATGTTGGATTCATATCGCGTGGTCTTACCGTATAACTTTTTATATAAAATATATACTCGTTTTCATAAAACTCGTTTGGGGTCCAATCGTGGTGTCATCATTGGGTTGCTGTGAGTGTGGTTGCAAATACATTACACATTTGCCTTGAAGATAAGCCTGGCTGCTCGTGCCAAGCTACCAAGGGGGTGAGCGGGAGCTATCTCAGAAGGTGTCCTTCCCTGACGTGGAAACGCAGGTCCCTATTTGGCCTAAGGTACCTACCTCAGCCAACCAGGGATCTCGGGTTTAACACTGCAGCAGACAGCTAGGCCTTTGCAGTAATTCAAGATCAAATCATCAGTCATACTTGAAAGAGAAGCTGATGGAATACAAGGCATTCTCATTGCAGTCCCTATAATCACCTCATGGGCACTCAACCCAGCTTTCCTTCCTGGGGTATATCGCATGCTAAACACCACCAAATGAAGAGCGTTTTACCATTTTAAAGAAGTCGAGGCATGCAGTCAATTTTAAGCCCTTCAAATAGAGCAAGCCCAAAATTCATCTCACAAACTGTGAATTTTCTGTCCTCTGTGGAGCGAGTTGCCCCTCACATGGCACCTTCAGTGGAGAAATGTGATCTAATTGCTCAATTTTTCTCCAGCAAAATCTCAGAGATATACGAGTCTTTCCCCTTATAAGTCAGAGAGATCTCTAATCCCACTATCTGGTTAGAGCCATCTAAGTCTACAAGTGACCTGACCAGGATTAACACCTTGACAATAACAGGACTGAGTATGTTGGCTCTTAATATAAAATGGGGCTCCCCACTTGATCCAGCCACTCCAGCAATACTGGAGTGAGGACTGAAGGCCATCCTACCCAGTTCATATTATATAATTAATCAGTCATAAAACATAGGCCAACTTCCTCAGAAATAGAAGCACACAATAGTGATGCCCTGTTGAAAAACCCAATCTGGATGGAAGCAATCCAGAAAACTTCAGACCTATCTCTCTTCTTCTGTTCTCTTTGAAGGTGGCGCACAAATATGTAAATCAACAATTGTTGAACTATATGACGACAAGGAATCTGCTACATGAAACCCAATCAGGTTTCAGCCTGCAGTTTAGCACGGAATTCTCACTTTTTGCTCGAGTCTGAATCTCGGAGACTCATAGCGTATGAAAGCAAAACCTCAGCACTGATCATGCTAGACCGCAGTGCGGCATTCAACACTGTATCTCATAACCTTTTAGTTAAATGGATAGGGTCATAAGCCTCGCTCTAAAATGGCTGCCAGCTTCCTTCACAAACGCACCTATCAGGTGATTCAACATACATGTTCCTCAGAGGTGGTTACGCTCCAGCGGGGGCTCCCACAGGGCTCCACATTGAGCCCAACTCTTTTTAACTTGTATATGCTGCCCCTAGCTGATGTGGATGAGCATCATGGCATAAAAATAGTGTCTTACGCCGATGACACACAACTTATTATTACCCTGTCTCAGAACAGTGAGATCCCTGTGACTGGCTTTCGTTCCTGCCTGGCGAGCCTAGCAGAATGGATGGACCAAAGCTGCCTCAGGCTGAATGCAGAGACAACAGAGGTATTAATTGTGGGGAAACAGCCATCCATCTGGTCCACAGCATGGTGGCTGGAGGTCTTAGACTCAGGACCAGCTCCTGAACCAAAAATAAAGAAACTGAGAATCTTGTTTGACAGCAACTCAAGTTTGACAACCAGATATCCAAGCTAGCAGGGGAGTGATTCAGTATAATGAAAATGTTATGCAAGATCTTTGATCTCCTACCAAAAGGGGCCAGAAAAACTGTAATTCAAGCACTCCTGATCTCTAGATTAGACTACTGCAATGTTCTATACCTGAGTGTCACCCAAGGGAGACTAAAGATGCTTCAAGGAGTACAATATACAGCAGCCCGGCTGCTTCTGAATATCCCTCGACACTCCTCCTTGAAGCCAGCGCTTTTACAACTACACTGGCTCCCAATCATAAAAAGAGTTGCATTCAAAGCCCTTTCTTTCTGCCACAGAATTTTGAAGTTATCTTCATACTCTGAACAAGCCTTACAGTCCATATCTGTGCCTCAGGTCATCTTGAAGCTAGGCTAGCGACGGTGCTAAGGGTGAAAAAAGCTTGGTTAGGGGGCTGCTGTGTCATCCTGGTGGCTTCCCAACTGTGGAATTCCATACTCCCTGACTTAAGACAGGAAAATTGAGAACTGAATTCCTGAAAGAAAATCAAAACTGGCTTTTTTAGGAAAAAATAAAAAAAAGCAGTTGTAACCCGTGTAGTCATAGCAGCCCGACATACTAGCAAGGGGACATTCCATTCCGAAGTAACCAAGTGCGTTAGAGATTTTATAATATCACACACCTTGGCTAATGTTGACATGTTCCCCCAATGCTTCTGGATGATAAATACAATGGAACTCATTGCCACAGTTCTTATGAGTGAACAAGATCCCTTTTTAATTTTTAAAAGGTGCACCCTTGTCTGTCTCAACAGAAGTTGGCAATCCATACCTTGAGATCAGCTCCCTCAATAGCAATTTGATAACTGTCAGTGTACCACATCTTCTTGTTGGATATGCCTCAATCCAGTATCTAAATAAGCAAACAATCATTGAGGTATGCTTCAACCCAATGCAGGATGGCATCTCTACAAAATCAACCTTCCGTCTAGAAAAAAAAGACCTGGTGTTTTCCCTATATCACTCCTCTACAGACTGGTCGTTTTACCTATGTGTTTTGTTAGTATACTGTGCATCTTTGGTACAAGCATATGGAATATTTTAAAAATGAGGATTAAACCAATACGTTTTGAAACTATTTACCTTCCCGTCGCGTCCTACATGTGTAGCTCCATGCATTAATCTTGTCATTTGTAGAAGAAGTAAATCCAGCCAGACAAACCATTTATCAGGACATCTACATAGTCCATCTTCGTCTTCCTTGCATCCTGCTTTTACCCGTGGTTTCTGTTCATTAACTTACATTTCTATCTGTATGTCTTTTAGCTCATCTTTTGATTCATTTGACAATGATGGAAAATGATTTACATTTTCAAAAACTATTTCTGAATTCTCATTTGTTTGATCTGTCAGTGTTGCAAACATAAGTGCACCATATTTAGCGACCTGATCAGAGAATATATTACCCAATGTATTCATGTCAGTTCCAGCTCTGAGTGCAGCACATTTGACAACTGCTAATTCGGCAAATTCAATGTACGTAATAAATCAGGAATGTGTAACCCATTACAAATTGGAGTCCCAACCAAATCATGAAACACCTGTGACCACAATTGGCCAAATTCATTCACCACTCCAAAAGAATACTGACGATCAGTATAGATTGTAACACTCAATTCATGAGTGTTACAGCACGTTCTAGTAATGGCAATCAATTCAGATACTTGCCCTGAGTTACATTACGCAAGCATGATGCCTCCACAATGTACATTAATGTGTAAACAACATATGCTGATCTTAAACTTTCATAGCCATATCTAAAAAATGAGCCACCCTCAAATAAAAACATATCAGCTAACTCTAATGGTTCATCTTGAATATCTTGTCTTGGTTTAGAGCACTATTCTATTACATCAATGGAGGGATGCTGAAGCTAATTTATTTTTTCATTACTTTAATCTCTTGGCAAAGTTAAAAAATATAGCAGGATTCTAAATCTCACACCTTTTAACAGCAATATTTACAGTTGCCAGGATCACTTGCTCATACTTAATCAATCTGCTATTGTTTAAATGCGGTGTCCTTAGTTGAGTTACTAGTGTCTCCATTGAACGAAGCACTAACACTATAAGTGTGTAACCCATGACTATAGTTTCACTTTGTACAATTGCTATATGCTATATTTGTCATACTTACGTCCAGTCAGAGCTGCAGTAACTGGGTCTAGTGGGGCAACAAATATGCAATTGGTCTCTTGACATGCTGTTGTCCGAGTACAGAAAGTGAGCACACTTCTTTTTCATGACAGAATAAATGAAAACCTTTCTCATAGTCAGGCATTCCTAAAGCAGATTCGTTACACAATGAGTGTCTCAGCTCCAGGAAAGTTTGCATACATTATTCTTCCTGAAGCAGTGTATCAGAGACATCATTGTGTGTCAATTTTTTGTAGAGGCTTTGCAACCAATGAAAAGTTTGGAATTGACTGGCAACAGTCTTCAACCAGGCCAAGAATCATTTTTATCTCTCTGTGCGTTGTTGGTGAGTTCAGTCTCAAATTCGCAGAGATGCTCTCTTTGAGCACCTTCCTCATTCTCTTCTGAATTTAATGTCCCAGATAAATAATTTCTTTCTGACAATATGGCATCTTTGTAGGAAAATTCTTATGCCCATTTTCGGCCAATTGATTCAATAATGCAATTGTGTTCAGCTTGGAGCCATCCTTTGTTTTTGCTGCAACTAACAAATCATCAATGTATTGGACTAATACTGAGTCACAAGGCAATTGTAAAGATTCTAGATCTTCCTTGAGTATTTGGGGGAAAATTGAAGGACTTTCTATATAACCTTGTGGGAACCTAGCTCAAACCAGGGCTCTATTTTGAAATGTAAAGGTAAAAAGATATTGACTACCCTCATGAAGAGGAATGGTGAAAAATGCTCAGCCCAAATCCATAACCGTGAACTATCCTGCATCTACTAGAACTTGAAACAAAATTACTGCTCTATTCAGTAGAAAATGGAACTACTATCTTTTTTAAACCTTGGACTATCTTCCATTCCCCATTAGATTTGCACAAGCCCAAAATAGATAAGTTACATGGGCTTCCGAAAATCTCTTTTAAAATGCCTTGAAGCAGTGTCTTTTCAACCACAGGTGCTATCGCTTCTCCAGCTTCACAAGTACGTTTACATTGGTGAATGTGTGGAAGCACTACATTTGGTTTATTGTAATTTGCGCTGGTTTTGCACTTTTGATCAGCCCAGTCTCTTTTCCTGTAAAATCTCAAACTTCTGTTTTAAATGTAAATCTAAAATCTGTAGTTAAGGTCAAATTGTGTTTTTCTCGATTTCATTTTGAAATCAACATCTGGATCTTTTGTGTGAATGCAAACACCATCAGGTGTGCAATAAATGTCACAATTCAACTTCTATAACAGATCACAACCTCTTAGATTTACTAGACGTGTTTCATTCATTAAAAGTTCATGCTTATTTATAGCTGAACCTCTTTGAACAGGAACATTTGTTGAAAACGTATTAGTCGCCTGTTTATTTGAAATACCTTCTACTTGGACTTCTTTTCCCTTATTGATTGGCAAGCAATAACCTAACCTGTAATCAGTATAGCTTACCCTCATGCACATAATAAACACCACATCACTAATAGTACTTATTCACAGCTAGACTATTGACGATCTCATAACTTCAAATTATTTTTAAACTGGAGTGCTACCTTTAAATCTTTCTCAAGTTTGAGAATCTTTACAGAAAATATACGTCAAGACAAATAAAACATCAATAATATTTAATAATACACTATTATCAACTGACTATGGGGCATATTTTCAAGGGCCTTATCTCTGCTTTTTTGTCTTTAAAAGCCAAAAAAGCGGAGATAATGTTTTCGCCCTATTAACAAGAGCGTGATAACATGCATTAGCGCATGTTAGCACCCTTTTACCTGACGCCTCCCTTTGCATCTCTAATGAGATGCAAAGTGGGCGTCACTTGGCACAACAGCCTTGTAAATATCGCTGATGTGCACATTGCGATATTTACAAGGAGGCCCAGGCATTTCTGCAGACGTTAGTTTTTACGTATACTTTATATTGGAGGAGTATTGTGCTGATACGACCACAGGGTCATATCAGCAAGGTTATCGCCATTTTCCATGGAACATCGCTGGTTTTCCGGCGATGTTCCATGGAAAACAACGCTATCGCAGGAATAATTATCGCCATTGCGCTATGCGTTGTTAATACAGCGCTAGCATGGCGATAATTATCTGCAATAGCCGGCAATAACAATTCTCACGCACAGAACGGCCAGTGATAATTATCGCTGGCCGTTGCTAATATGCCCCTTTATTCTATAACACCTACCAAAGCACACCACTGATGCAATCACCAAATCACAATGCACATCACAAAACACACTGCTCAAAACCCTATTATTACTCACCAAATCAAATTTCCGGACAACATCTACATGTGCACTGGCAATACGTCAAAGATTTCCATGATTCTCCAAGGTTTTGGAGAACCAAACTTTTCCAATTTTTAGCCTAATGAAATAATGGTAATTAGCTTAATTTACTAACGCATTCCCTGCACAGGCCACGAAAAACTGTTGACGCTTTAATAAGTGATTAAGATTAGACAGGAATAGGGTTGTCTGAGTCTCTCAAAGACCCAATCCAATGTTATTCATAAACCCTGTACAAGTCAAAATTCTAAAGTTAATAACCTTGTGAGTTTATTAAAAAAATAGTATCACAGAAATAAAAAAAAGATTAAATAATAAATAAGAAGAAATAGCATAATTATAAATATCTAAAAAATGTGAAAAATAGATTGACATGGATTCTGTATCCGAAAAAAGGCCAAAAGATCACTGGGTCCGCTTTAAAATAACTTTTTAAATGTTTTGTGACAGAAGGCACATGGATTTTCAAATCATGACAATACATAGAAGGGTTGGATTAAAAAAGTTTCATTCATGGCAGCTAATAAATCTATTATTTGGTACAACACCCCTAGTAACTCCTACTTCCTAAAGCAGTTTATTGGTTAAAGCTGTACACGTTTAATTAAGAAAATAAAATCAGAGTTCTGATATACAGGAATAAAATAGCTAGTTCAGCTACAGCAGAGCCCGGCTAAGTAACTTAAAACTTGCAACAGACGAACACTCTTCCCTCCAAAGAGAAGAACAAATTGTTATACATTTGTATTGGGCAGACAAGGGCTGAGGCTGTATTTCTGCTGATTTTCTATAATAGAGAAAAACATGCACGTTTACTGCTTGTACTCCCAAAAAAACACGCGCTTTCCTGCAACAATTTATGAATGATTGTCAATGAGACCTGGTCATGATACCTGAAACATGCCTAAATTAATCATGATTTTTCTAGCAAATGAAAACTCTTTCACACACGCCAAGCAACAGACATGTTAATACCTTAAATAAAAGTAGCCTTTGCAGTCATGCTCTAAGATGCGCACACTACTGATCTTTTAGAAGCTGAGAGATGATAAGTATGCCCTGTGAGCTTCTCATTAGGTGACGAGCCGCTAAAAGAGCTCTTTCAACTAAATTCTCGTTGCTGTGGTCTGAATGCAAGTTTCAGATTCAAATCCTGGCGGGTAGACTAAACATTACACTTCCTGTTGCGAATTGAAAGATTATCAGCTCGGTTGGAAAAGGATAATTGTAAATATAAAGGATTAATTAAAATGTTTTGCATGAAAACTCTTATATGTTACAGATTATTACCACAAATGAGGAATATGATATAGTCACATCTCGAAATGGGGCCCTGACATACGTCATAACAGCTACTTGAAGCCGCTGGGGGAAATATAATAATATAATGATAAAAACTCATCGGTTTGGAGCTAGGAATCACGACAAGCCAGAGGGAGAGTTAATGCATTATGCTCCACCATCAGAAAATATACTTAGGAGGGGGTCCAAAAACATGCCTATTCATAGGAGAGCAAGCACGAGGAATGAAATGACAGAAAAGAAAGAAAGCATTCTATTTACCAGGAGCGACTCTTGCTAAAACAATATGCGCAGTATTCAAGTGACAGCAAGATTTCCTCATTACCTGAAACAGATGGGCCTGGGGAAGGAGCATCAGAATGTGCGTATGGATGGCCAGATATTTGTAGACTATGTACCGTCCTTCTACCAAGTCAGATATTTGCTTTCTCTTGTGGAATACTAAACTTTATTCAAACATTTTCCACCTCTTGGGAGTTCTAAAGTAGATTCAGATATCTGCTGCCGCTTGTGACATTCTAAAGTTGAGTCACACGCACATTAGTAAGAGTAAAAATATATTTATTTAAACCCTATGGTTTGTTAAATTGTACTGTGAACACATTTGTTTAAACAATCTTAGAAATGTATATCAGACCCTTCTACCATATTTAAAAACTATAAAAACCGCAGCACAGTTTCCATCAAAATAATTGCATGGTAAATACAAGTTGTATAGCATCCATCCTATCCCACAACCGCATGCTATTTAAAAATAGTTTTTTAAAAACAATTTTTTAAAATACAAAAAGAATTAACAGTTCATCAATACATGTACTTGAGAACCACACATGTCTAAACCACAGTCGCAGATCCTGTTAGCATCTTGAATATTTGACTTTCTCCTTGCCAGTGCAAAAGCCCGGTTCTGCCCTTCGCAAAATTTTAAAACTGCCAACCGTATTGCGGGGTTCGGTATATTGGATCGGTAGGGAAATGAAATAGCATTTGTACATTAGCCTCTAAGGAGGAAGGTGGAGTTCTTAGAACTTATGTGATCCAAATCTCTCATTGACGCCAAGGCTCATCTTTCCTTTAATTCTCTTTTTCATATTCATAGAGGGGCATCGCATTTGAAATCCTGACTATTGAAATATTGTGAAACTATTTGCAAGAGTTCCCTTACTTGTCCTGCCCATGCTCTCTCGCTATTAAAGATTTCTTTTGCACACAGCATTGACACTTTTATTTTTCAGGATGCTATTTGTTTTTGCCAAAATCAAAGATTCGGAGAAGATGCAATAGAGTTTCAAGAATTCAACTTAGTTTCCATTCTTACCTCTTGAAGCATAGTATTGGGGAGTCCCTAAAGTGTTGTAAGACATTTACGCTCCAAATTCCCCCAATCTTTCCTTGATTCTAGAATTAGCACCTCTGCTCCATATAGCAGTAATAGGGCAATCATTGCTTTGTAGGCTGAAAGGATGGGTTCGGTTGAAGGGCCCCCAAATTCTGAGTCGGATATTTGGCCCTCATGAGCTGCTCTCCAGTTTGGTTGGATATTTTCCTCCTCTTGTGGAGTCCTAATGTTGAGGCAAACATTTGCTGCCTCTTTAGCATTTCTACTGGTGAATTGGATATTTGCCTTCTCTTGTAGTATTTTACTGTTTAGTCTCATATATGCTGCCTCTACTGAGTCTAATATTTGGCACCTCTTGAGCCGTTCTCCTGTTCAACGTGATATTTGACGCCTCTTGTGCAGTTCTACTGTTGAGTCTGATATTTGCTGCCTCTTGTGCTGTTCTACTGTTGATTCTGATATTTGACGCCTCTTGTGCTGTTGTACTGTTGAGTCTGATATTTGACGCCTCTTGTGCTGTTCTATTGTTGAGTCTGATATTTGCTGCCTCTTGTACTGTTTTACTGTTGAGTCTGATATTTGTTGCCTCTTGTGCTGTTCTACTGTTGAGTCTGATATTTGATGCCTCTTCTGCTGTTCTACTGTTGATTCTGACATTTGACGCCTCTTGTGCTGTTCTACTGTTGAGTCTGATATTTGCTGCCTCTTGTGCTGTTCTACTGTTGAGTCTGATATTTGCTCCCTCTTGTGCTGTTCTACTGTTGAGTGTGATATTTGCTGCCTCTTGTGCTATTCTACTGTTGAGTCTGATATTTGTTGCCTCTTGTACTGTTTTACTGTTGAGTCTGATATTTGCTGCCTCTTGTGCTGTTCTACTGTTGAGTCTGATATTTGCTAACTCTGGTGTTATTCTACTGTGGAGTCTGATATGATATTTGCTGCCTCTTGTGCTGTTCTACTGTGGAGTCTGATATTTGACACCTCTTGGGCTATTTTTCTATTAAGTCTGATATTTGATGCCTCTTGTGCTGTTTTTCTATTAAGTCTGATATCTGCCACCCCTTTTGTGCCATTCTAATGTTGTCTGATTTTAGCTGCCTCTTGCCCCATTCTGCTGTTTTTCTATTAAGTTTGATATCTGCCGCCCCATTTGTGCCATTGTACTGTTAAGTGTGATATTAGCTGGCCCAAATTAATACTAGCTCACAAAACCTTTAATGCCTACCATCATAACTATTTTACCTCAATATTGTATTGCAAGGTACTCCTTTGATCTGAAGACATACTCAATACATCTACCTGGATGTCAGCATATCTGCTGGAAAGAATTTCTAATGCCTCACTGCTGTCCAGGCTATTGGGGAGCAGACTGCCTGGGTAAGTTCACCTTTGTAGCAAATGAGTTTAACATGATGAATTGTTTTTATGTCTCTGTTGTATTCACTATCATTTAAAATGTATTAGTATTTATTTGAAATTTACTTAGCCCAGTGGCACTAGAGATGTGATACGTGCCAGTTGTTTTCTTGTCATACGTTTCTGCATAAATAAAACTACTTCATATTCAGCTCTGGTACTCCTGTAGCATCAGTACATTCTCACTACAGACAGCTTCATGGTGCAGGGACACCTCATGTCATGACTACTTTAAAATGTACATTGAGAAGAAGTATGGAGAGAGGGCTATAGGTCAGATCTCTACAGGCCTTGGTTTAAACGCTTTGCCATTGCTTTTATACACTGTCTATCAAGTCCATCTTCAAGGCATTTTGTAAAAGGTTAGATTTTCCCTGTACTCTTCAGCATAGGTGTTGGACTTCAAGAGGTAGCTATGCACACCTCATCATTGCTAAGAAAAAACAGGATAAACTTTGGATGGCCAAGCAGCCCGTCCTCTGTTGTACACAGGTGGATTGTGCCAAAAGAAAGTGGTTGTGCAGGACACAAATAACTAATTACCTGTTGCCCAAGGCCGCCTCGGTGCTCCTCTCTTCATGGAAGATGTCCAAGGGCCAGCACAGGCTCCCAGACTCCCCAACCAATCCAGATGCAGCTCTCATGCTATGAGAGCAGCACCAGATGTCCAAGGGCCAGCACAGGCTCCCAGACTCCACAACATATCCAGATGCAGCTCTCATGCTATGAGAGCAGCAACAGGATTGGTCTGAGAGGCCTGATTAGGCGCTCACTAAGGGACTACGAAACTGTGCCGTTTCTCCAACTGGCTGCACAATACAGCTGGGTTGGAGAAATCTAAGTGCATGTGTCGGTTTGGCCGTCCTAAGATGGATGGCAAAACCGACATGCACACTTATAGTGCTGCTGTCTCAAGTCAGTGAAAAATAAAATGATCAAAAAATTGTTTTATTATCATTTTGTTTCTGAACTACAGTGGGGCAACACTCCTTTGCCCTTACCGCTGCTGGAGCCGCTGCTGATCTTTTATCATACAGCCATCTTGCAGCACAGACGGGGCTTGTAAGCTGTCATTTGTAGTGGGAAGGGACACATGGGCCACAGCCATGAATGCCTCTCATGTGAGATATGCCCACCAGTATGCAATTTCACATGTCCCAGGCACACTTGTAACACTTTTGCGGTATTTCTCTGGTGATGTGCGGCATGCCCCTCAAACCTCTACTGTAACTGGATCCTGCTGGAAATACCTTTAGAGTGCACGGGTACAGTGTCCTGCCCTGTTTCCTTCATAGGGTGAGGAATTACTGCCCAGCATTTCCTTTAGCGCTAGTATGGGCATCGCCTTCTACTGGCATCAAGTGACACAGTGCGGCTCTAAAGCAAGAATTCCCCTTATGGAGGTGTAGTGTTAATTCAGGGAAGGGATAGCATGGAATACTTGTTTGCAAATCCAGTTGTATCTTCACAGTGAGCCTGATGTCTCATGTTCATACAGCATTCCTCTCCTGATCCATACTGATCCTGTCATCTACTTGCAAACTAAGGGTCTGATTATGAGTTTTGCAGTGTGGGAGCGGGCCGCCATGCCACTGTGCCGCACCCACACTTCCAAACCTCACCGCCTGCTGCCCGCCAGATTGCAAGTTACTGTTAGAGGGGGGGGGAGAGGGACGTACCAAGTAGGAGATTACAACAGTTACCTCATGGTCTTGCGGCCAGTTCTTTGGTGTTCCCATGGTGGTGCCTATTAGAAAGGCACTGCAATCGGAGCACCAAAGCCCGTTCCTGCATGGCATGGACTGTAGAGTCTATGCCGTGCAGGAAAGGGGGTGTATGAAGACAGGGGAGTACACGGCATACCCCCTGAATGCATCCCATGGCCCTGTGGCAACAGAAGGCCCAGTAGGGCCCCCTTTGTTCACTCACCACCACACTTTTAATGGCAGCCTCACTGCCATGAAAACTGTGGCAGTGAGAAAACTCCAAATATGCTTGGTGGTGCCGCAACGGCACCACCAAGCATATTGAAGCCTCTGACCGTCGTGGCACCACAAGGGATCGTGGATCCCTGGCAGTTGCAGCGTTCCTATGGCGGTTCGACCGCCATATTTGTAACCCTGACCGCCACCGCACCTCCACTGCGTGTTTGGCAGTCCAATGGACTGCCAAACTCGTAATTTGGCCCTAAATCTTTGTAGATTTCAGTATGACTTCACAGACTGTCATTTAATAACCTTGCTGTTTGCACAATGTCTTTGATAACACAAGGGTTAGGGTATTGAGAACCTATTGCGAACCATAACTGACTTGGATGTGTTATGTTGCCACGAAACGTAGGCTACACCCATTCATTTAGATGGATTTCAATCAGCTGCTGGTGGAACTGCCACTTTGATATGTCATGAGGCGCTCGTATATGGAGGATCAAATTGGGCGTGACCCCTTATTACTCTGGATCTGGAGTAGGGGATTCCTAGAGGCGGGTCTCATAAGAACCTACATTCCCGACTGCATGTCCCTTGATAGGGCAGATAAGATTCTTTTGCTCCCGTATTTGAGGAAAACTTTTCAGATACTAGGTCTTATAGATCTTTACCCAATTAAGATCATGCTGCACCATAAAAAGGAGTCATGCAGTGGTTCCTAGATTTCTGTTTGAATAAGCGATTGGAGAAGGCCGAGCCAAAGGAGTATATAGGAAGATATGCACAGGTGTCAACAGCCAGGAAGTTGGAGCCCTATTTAGTATGGTTTCAGAATCCTTCTGGACATTTTTATCCTAGCCTTTGTAGATTAGGCAGATTGCACTTAAATATGGCCTTTCCTCTGCAAGGCCATTGGCAGCACATCTTACCTCTTTGCCACTGTGATAACACCACTAAGCAAATCACAACTCACCTTATCCTGTTTTGCATTTTGTATTCAGCACCCGGTCCATTTTCTAGGTCCCTGTGTTGCATAGCACCAATTTGAGACAGTACAAGGAGGGGCTTGCGTTTTTGCAGCACCTTGGTTCAAAAAAGATCTGCATTGCTATTTTAAACTTTGTAAGAATGGCTTTCAATATAAGGAAACATTTTGAATTAATATGCTTATGATGTTAGCATGCTGTACATATTGTTTAAGATGACATTTTGGGCTTGTTGCGATTTTTTTACATGGATATATTTTCTGTCCGTATTCATTTTTATGTTTCTTTTGTGGCTTCGGCCGAACGAAGAAAGATTGATTGATTGATTTCAATCATTTTGTACCCCAGTATTGCCCTCTACATCAGGCAGACTGAAGGGGGGGCCTTACATTACTGATTTTGGTTAAATGTTTAAACATCAAAGTTGAAGTACTATTGTGCACTCCTTGTTTACAAAGTTTATGTTTGCCTTTGGCATGTTCTTTTGATATTTTGCTAAATAATTTTAATTTAACAATTTGAAAAACAAAACCCGTTAATACAATAGCAGATTTGGATTCTTTTATCACATATATTGTTCAAAGTAGCTGAGATCAAGCAGCCATATATTCAGGGTGGGCGATTTCAACATCTCTAGATGTCCGCTAAGCGAAGACCGCATATGCGGTTTTGCGGTGTCATTAACCGGCAAAGAGAGAATGCTACACATTTTTACACACATCTCATGGGAGGCCCTCAGCCAAAACATTGTTGAACATTACCTCTATTTTTCATCAGATTTCTTTAAAGGGGGAGTGGCACACCCACTGACATTTATAGGTAAAGGCAGGGGAAGCTCTCTTGATTTTATTCCATTTTCACCAGTAATTGCACGCCATGTGTTAGACTCATGCATAACCCTCTGTCACTGAGCTTTGACAGACATTTAAGTAACAAAAAGATTGAAAGTTGCATCATTTTACAGGATGGTCTTAACAAGGGAGTTTGTATTAAATGGAAAAACATTGATCCCGCAAAATGTTTTAGACACCAAGGGGCGTATTTTCAACGGCCAGCGATAATTATCGCTGGCCGTACATAGCGATAGAAATATTATCGCCGGCTATCGCTGAATATTATCACCATCATAACGCTATATTTACAATGCATAGCGCTATGGCGATAATATTTCAGCAATAGTGGTGTTTTCAATGGAACATCACTGGTTTTCCAGCGATGTTCCATTGAAAACAGCGATAACATTGCTGATACGACCCTGTGGTCCTATAAGCATAATCCATCTCCCATTAAAAGTATGCCTTAACAGATGTTAAATTCCTGAGTTAAGGCTGAGGTAGCGCGATTTTTTTTATCGCTGCACCTACATGTTAATATCGCGAAGCTGCCTTCACGATATTAACATGTGTTGTTTTCACAGCCACGCCTTCTTTGCATCTCATTAGCGATGTGAGGCAAGGCTGTAAAAAATGGGCTCTACATCAAGGAAACACGGGCTAGCGTATCCTTGTTGATATTGCGATATAATTATCGCTGCTTTTCACCCAAAAACGGACGTTAACGCGGCGATAATTATATCGCCAGCCCTTGCTAATATGCCCCTAAATTGTTGGGGAAAAAGCTGAGGTAAAGTCCTGCCTCTCAGAAGAGGCTGAACCCCCATAAAAATATAAATAGTTTTGAAGAAATATGCAAAAAGACATCTTGCATGTTGACGGTTAAATGCCCTGCAAGAATCGACCCATTTATAAATGGATTGGCCCTGCTTGTATAGCAGCTCCAGGGCCGCTGGCTGTAGCGGGTGCCGGGTGTATCCCCGGTGGGCCGCAATGGTGGGGGGCGTTTTTGGGCCCCTGGGGGCCGTTTTTGTTACCGGGAACGGCAATATCAGCCCCCTGTAAGAAAATAAGCCATAACTGGCCCTAACAAACAGCTTGGCCACACAGCCCACCTGCCTCCCCCAGGGGGGCTGGCCGAGCAGTTTGCCAGGGCTGTTTTCAGTTCCCAGTCCAGCCCTGAGTAGCTCTGAAGAATCGTTAAGTTAGTGACCAAAACCACTAGACGTAGCAATGAGGACAAGAGACAGCCAGACATTTATATAACATAACCCTCGCTGAGTGTAGGGAGGAAATAAGGAGGGCCTGGGAAGATTTGAAAGCTGCTTCACAACTCAGAGATAATAGGGCTCTTTAGGATGTTAACCACTTCTTTTTTCCTAATCATTATACCCCCAGAATAGAATGTCATGTCCCTGCCGATCAGTGGGTTCTTCACTTTTCTAAGATCTTTGACCAAGAGAATAAATCCCTACCCCAGATTGATTCATCAGAATCATTACATGTCAGAGGGAGACATCCATTACAACGCCGTCTTTACACCGCAATACGTTTACAACGTGGCCATTACAATACAAGTTGTTACAACGACTTGCGCTAGATGGCGCTATACACTAAGGAATAGTATAATTTACTATTCCAACACCTACTTCTACTGTTACGTAGGCTGGAGTTGGAATAGTAAATCATACTATTCCTAAGTCCAGTGCCCTCCAGTGCAAGTCGTTGTAACGACTTGCGTTGTAATGACTGCGTTGTAAACGTATTGCGGTGTAAAGACCGCGTTGTAACATCATTCATTCCATTTCAGATGTCATCAGTTATGTAATAAATGATGTTATAGAACATGTCATGAACGATACCATATGTGAGGTCATAAGCAGTGCATGGCAGAGGTGCAAGTTATAGTTAGCACTTCTGTGTTTTTTTAGTTTAAAATGTTAATGTTATCACAGATATATTCACCTAACTATAACATTGCTTTAACTTTTGTTTTCTTCAGTGAATTCTAAAGTTAATAAAAAAACAGATCCTTTTCTCAGGCCTAACTATCACGTTACTTTAACCTTTGGTTATTTCAGTGATTTTCGACAGTTATTTAACTTAAAGTAATACTTAATTACCACACCTGAATGAAATGTCGCACCATGCACTGCTCATGCAGCCAGGCCCTCTAGCGAACATCCCCACCCTCCATACAGCCAACCCCACGGTGTGTACGCCCTTCAGCCATGCACCTTAAGGAACTGGCCATAGGGCTTGGCCCTGGGGACTCCAAACCACAGGGCTGTTTTTTAATTAAAGGGGAGGGGAATTGGGGATTGGGTGGCCCACTGCCTGAGCCATTATCAGCCCTGGGGACCCCACGACCTGGGGCCACTTATTTAAATAAAGGGGTGGGAGCACACATGGACCCCCTCCTGACTCTATATATCCCTTCCCGGTGTAATGTATATGGGGAAGGGCTGCCTGCCTCTCCTACCGGTGCTGATTTCCCCATCCGCTGGAACCTAGTACACATTTGAGGAGGAGAGGGGCACGCAGTCCCCCTCCCCAGGCAAATTTTGGGCCCCAGGATCCATCCTCCAGTGCTAAGCGAGCTTGTTTGAGTGAGGGGCACACTGCCTCCGTTCCCTTAATGATTTTGGCCATCACAATTGTAAGGGGGAGGGGGGAACCTGTGGCCCCAATTACTGGCCAATTTCAGTCCCAAGAACAACATCCCCCTAGGCCCAACATCATTTAGAAGGGGGAAAGGGCACACAGTCACCCTCCACAGCTGATTTCGGCCCCAGGGACCCCATCCCCTGGAACCCAGCACTATTTTGAAGGGAGACGGGGGCACAAGACCCCCTCATGGGCTGATTACAGCCCTGGGGACACCATGGGTAGGCCATTTTCAAATTCCCTGTCCACATTACTGCGGGCAGGGAAACAGATCTAAAATCTGCTCCCAGTAGGTGGAAGCATTTTTGAAGCTTTCGCCATCTAGGAGTGGCCTTGGTGTTTGCTGCCGCTTAGCTTGAGATTTAAAAATGCTCCCGCCAAGCAAAAGCAAACATAGGTTGGGCTCCAGGGACAGAGCTGCTGAGCCAGCCACATGGAATGGAGTCCTTTGGGGCTCTAATTGCTCTATTAAGGGGGCCGCACAGCCCCCTTCCTTAAAAGATTGGCCCCAGAGGTGGGCTCCACAGGGCCTTTAGAGGCTATGGGAAGGGGGCTGCATAGCCCATCTCCTCTTTCAGTTACCTTGTGGCCCTAGGGGTGGGCTCCCCGGGGCCTTTTTAGGCTCAAGAAGGAGAGGGCCGAGCAGCCCATAAAAATTTATATTGGCACTGGGGATGGGCTCCCCCGGGCCTGTTGAGACACGAGGAGGGGTGCCACATGGCCCCCTTCCTCCTTAAAGGTAATGTCTGCCTAGGGGGTGGACTTCCTGGAGTCCCTTGTGGCTCCAGGAGGGGGAAACATGTTCCCCCTCCCAAGTAAACAGTTTTCAGTCTGAGGGTAAGCTGCCCGGGGCTTTTGGAGGCTCGGGTGGCCACAGAGCCTTCCTCCCCTATATGAAATCAGACCTGGGAGTAAGCTCCCTAGAGCATAAAGTATGAAATGTGGCCCGGCCGCCCTTTTGTTTCCGATGTTTCGAGAGTCTTGCAGGATTGCAGCATTTTTTGCCATTGTTTTCTGTTTTTGGCCCACTCTTGGAGCCTGGAGGGCCAAGGTATCCCAATCAGGCCACCATATATCTTAATTTTTTATCAACTTCAGAACAGGGGACTAAGTCCCCGAGTCCAGTAATGGCTCCCAGCAGCATTTTTCTCATGTGCTGGCAGCCAATCAGAGTACTCGCTCTTGTGGGAGTCTGACTTCCATGGGAGCAAGATGGCCCAAGGGAAATAAAGCTCTCCAGGCTAATCGCAATGCTCTATTTTTAAATTAGCGCTTCTGCAAGAGTCTCTGAAACTCTTGTGAACCCAACCATCCCAAAATCTATTTTTTTCCATTAATAGCTCAAAAACTACTGAACTGATTTACACCAAATCACCTGCCAAATTTTGTGTAACCTTGTCTAAAGAAGTCTATGGAAAAACCATAGTGATTTTGCATTTTGGGACCCCCTTTTTTCCTCAGCCCCCGCTTGACGGATTACCCTGAAACTTTCCAGGAAAGAGTCAAGGTGGATAAACTTTTGTTTGGAAAAGGTTTGTGAATATTCATCAAACAGGGGCCCAAGTTATTAGCAACCCAAAAAATGCTCTTTCCATGGAAAAGCAGACCTAAGTATAACTACCTATTGGCGACCACTGCTAGGTAATAAATGTATATATACTAAAAAAATATATATTTTGAGGCTGGGCCACGTGGTATGGGATCCCCGGGGCCAAGTCGGTATGGGGAGGGGATCAGTGTGGCAACCCTGCCCAACAAAAAATGGATGTCATCAGTGATATAATTGACCATGTCATGAGTGATGCATTATGTGAGGCCATAAGCAGTGCACTGTGGGGGCATAACACATAGTAGACTCAGGTAACCATCATTGCTGAATTGCACTGGTTTTGTACAAGTGAAATCTGAGACTAACTATAACATCTCTGTAACCTTCAGTATTTTACAGTAAATTTCGAAAAAAAATTAAATTCTGTTTCCCAACTATAATGTCCCTTTAACCTTTTTTAAAATGAATTTATACGTTTTTTTCAATTCCGAACTGTAACCTGTAACCTTTGAGAGTCAGTGTGTGATAGAGTGCATGAGTGTAGGAAAGTAGGATCTGTTTCATGGTTACCCCAATTTTTCACTTGGCAGTGTGTTTTTGACCTAGTCTGCTGGGTTCCTGCTAATGAGGACCCTAGCAACTGTGTTTTCTCCCTAAATTGACATGGTAAGTACTTTGGTGCCGCCACAATTGGCTACTGGTGTACCCTTATAAGTCCCTAGTATATGGTGCTGAGGTACCCAGGGCATAGGTGCACCAGAGGTCTCCCATGGGTTGTAGCATGTATTGTGCCACCCAGGGGAGTCCACTTAAACTGCGACAACAGGCCTGCCATTGCACCCTGTGTGAGTTGATGCTTGCACCTCTCACGGCAGATATAAGTTTCCTTATATCTGAGGTCACTGCACTTAAAACCTTTAAGTCACCCCTATGGCAGGCTCTTCAGTCCTCAGGGCAGGGTGCTTACTTATAAGTGTGAGGTCGCCCCTGCATGAGCAGGACACCCTTACAAACCCCAGAGTTGATTCTCCAGGCTTTGTAAGTGTGGTCAGACATTTTAGTACATATAGTGGGCATCAGTTATTACGAGATGTCTAACTATATAAAGGCTGCAACGAACCCGGTCATGTTTGGTATCAAACAGGTTGGAATCATACTACAATAGTGTTTCCAGTGTTGAAAGTATGATCTCATGTACAGCGGGGGCCCCTCAGGGGACCCCCTTGTTCTCCCGATAATAGCTTTTCTGGGCCTGCAAGAAAGCTAGTGCTGCTACCGACCAAATACACGATTCTGTCCTCCTGCGACAATAGGTTTCCTGTCATAGGGAGTTGTGACAACCTCCCAGACAGGACTTAGTGTATTGGGTTGGGTTGGGTTGGGTTGGGTTGGGGGTGCTTGCCAGCACCACCAGTCTGCTTTGAAGGGCACATTTGGTGCCCTCCTAGCATACGCCAGTTTTAGCCAGTTCTGGGAGCCCTTAGCTGCCGCTCTGGTGAGAAACTGGACAAAGGACATGGAAGTATCCTCCCCTCTGTCCAACCCCTCCTCTGGGAGTGTCCCCTAATTTGTTCCAACAATTTCCTTAGGGTACTTAAGGGCTTACCTGTGGGTGGGTCCTTAGATTCATCGTGGGACAAGACTCAACCCTGAAACTATGTTGCTCTTCAATCGTCTGGACACTTGGACTTTGTTGGACTTTTGATTGGAACTAAGATTGCACCAAGGAAACTTCTGCTGCTCCTGGTCTCGTCATTATTCAAGTCTTCATCATCTGTGTCTGTGCTTCTGCCAGGTTCTTCAACCGACATATGGGCATCAAGGACACCCAAAGTAATCTCCCTTGGAGTCAAGGAGTCACTCCCTGCATATGCAGGCACTGCAACAATGCTGACTGGTTGCTGCTCCTGTCGTTCTACGGACTTCCCAAGGCTCACCAACACAGGTGGTGGCTCTGCAACTCTCTTGAGGCCTGACCTGTCCTCCCTGCAATTTTGAGGCCAGTATCCCTCATTGGAACTGCTGGCATTGAACCCCTGTGCACTGCATTGACTTGCCATTGTCAAAGCTTTTTGGCTCTGCACTCCAGAGATCTCCAGGCTACAAAAAGTTCCAGCCTGTAACATCTCTTTCCTACAATATAAGCATCCTCAATGCATCCTCTGTACCCTGGGCCTTCATCTTTGGTGAGCTGCTCGAGGTCACCTTGCGACCTCTGTCCCTTTGGCCTGTGGGTCCTCCTGAGGGTCTTCTACTGCTTCAGTTGGCTCCCCTGCTTGCTAGGGGCCTGATCTGACTCTCCAGCTGTTGTTGGGTCCCTTGGACCTTGCTGGTCCCAACGTTGCACCTTTTTCGTCTTCCACACCAGTTGTAGCTCCCAAGCCTTTTTGGTGCTTCTGCCGGACACCAACCACTTAGTCACCAACATAGGACGTGGGACAGCTCGTGCACAGCTCCTGGTCTTCCTCAGCATCACCTGGTCCTCACAGATGCAGCAACAAGGTCACCGTTGACTCTTCAGAACCTCCCAACATCGTTGGCATTGTGTCTCCATGCCTCCTGGTCACCTCTGAGTGGCATAGACTCTTTCCTCTCTGCTTGCAGGTTCTTCACTTCCAGAATCCACCCTTGAATTCCACCAGACTCCTTTACAGTCTTCTCTAAAGGCATATTCTTCAAACTAGTTCTTTGTTGTCTACGGTAGGTTCTGATGTCACTTCACCCCTATGCACCCTGCTTCCCTGGTGTGGGTAACCCGGTTCCCTGGGCATCCATATGTGGAGTGGCTCTCCAACCATCTGTCTTCCAAAGGGTTTCTTCAGGGTCCTCTGGGAAGGGTCCTTCTTCAAAACTGCAACTGTGACTTCTCCATTGAGCTAAATTGGGCACGCAACTGCGTTTCTGCTCTGCACACAACCTCTGTGGGGTTCCTAGGTACTTACTTTGGGTGGTTCCTTGTGTCCCCAGCTCCTCTGGGTCTTCTGGCCCAAGTCCTGTTCTCCTTTTTAGTTTGCATTCCACTTTTTTAGTATATGATTTGGTCTTCCCCTGGAGACCACTGTATTTTGTACTACTTACCTGATTGCTTTTAAAGTATTTTTGTGTCTTGTGTTGAAATATCTTGGTTGGAGATATACCAATGTGATAGTCATATTGTGTTGTAATACATAGACTTATTTTTGCTAAACAATGTGTGGTTTGTTTTCATCTAATCTACACTGCAGAATAAACTGGTAAAACAAGCTGCTTAACATCCTTCAGATAAGCCTGAAGGCTGCTCTCCACAGCTACCACTTTGAGAGCTTTCTATGGTTATCAAATACCACTAAAACCAGCATAAGGGTTGCCTGGATTAGTGCAAGTTGCACCACTTGAATAAGTGTGCACCACAAACTAAGCCAACCTCCTACAATGAGTATCTCAGTGGTAGTGTGAGTATCTCTGTGGGTCAGTGAGTAGGTGTGAGAGCGTCTGAGTGGGTTTGCGAGTTCCTCTATGAGTGTATGAGTCATTCTGTGAGTAAATGCATAAGTGTCTGAGTGGGTCTGTGAGTGAGTGCATGAGTTTCTGAGAGGGTCTATGAGTGTCTGAGTGGGTGGGTGAGTATCTGTGTTGGTCTGTGATGGGTATCTGAGTGGGTCTGTGAGTCGGTAAGTGGGTCTGTGAGTGGGTGTGTGAGCCTCTGAGTGGGTCTGTGAGTGAATGCGTGAGTTTCTAAGTGGGTCTGTTAGTGGGTGGGTGAGCCTCTGAGTGGGTCTGTGAGTGAATGCATGAGTCTCTAAGTGGGGCTGTGAGTGAGTGTGTGTATGTCTGAGTGGGTCTATGAGTGTCCGAGTGGGTCTGTGAGTGGGTGTGTGGGTCTATGATGGTTGTCTGAGTGGGTCTGTTAGTCAGTAAATGGGTCTATGAGTGACCAGGCCACATTTGAATAGGGGTGGAGGACACGCGGCCCCCTTCCCTGGACCAAGACTCCATCCCCCAGGGCCCAGCCTTAAAATAGATATATTTTTAGTGGGGGAGGGAAGCCACATGCCCACCTGCTTGGGCTGATATCGGACTCTCCAGACCATATCCCCCAGGTGCCCAACCATAACTGAACAGGGGAAGGGGGCTCCTCCCTGAGCTGATTTTGGCTCCAGGAGGGGGGCCGTGCATACCCCCACCCCCATTCAAATGTGCTTGCGGCAGAGAAAGAGATAAAACCTCCACTTCCAGCAGGCGGAAGCACTTTGACAACCCCATACCCTGGAACCAGAGTGTTTGCCTTTGCTTCCAAGCAAAAGCGAACAGCTATGTCCCGGGGTGGGCACCCCGGATCATAGCAGGAGCTGGCCTTGGAGGGGTGGTGGTCCCCAAGGTCAGGTCTGGCTCCAGGAGGGGGACCAGATGGCCCCCCTCCTTTCTTGTGCATGGACCACCCCGGGGAGGTGGTGGTACCCAGGGCAGAGAACACCCCAGGAGTCTTCTTAAAAAAAATCCCCAGGGAGGTGGTGGTCTTTGGGGGGAGCCATCCAGCCCCTTTGCAAACTTTGTTTTTTAAAGTGAAGCCCCAGGGTGGCGGTGGTTCCCAGGGCTAATTTGAGCCCATGGATGGGGGACTCTGTCCCCCTCCTATTTGAGTAAAAAGACCCAGGGAGGTGGTTGTCCCCGGGGCTCAAAGAGGCTTAGGAGGGGTGCCCTCCTTCTTTTTTGTGATAATGCCCCTGGGACCTGGCTCACCCGAAGGCCCTTTTCACAAAAAGGGTGGAAGACCTCGCTTTTTTTTAATGTCGTTAATTAGTGAATTTCACATCAACAGTTTTTTTTAAAGGCTTTTTTGCCCTGAATGGGTTTCTCTGGGACCCCAAAACCAAGGCTTTGGAGTCAGGGTATTCCTACCCTGTCCCCTTTTCTTTTTTTCACAGTTTTATTGGAACTTGGCTCAAGCCGAGTCCAAAGATGGCTGTCTACATTTCCTGGATGAAGTTTTGGCAACCAATCAGCTCTCTGCAGTTCTCAGCATGAACTAGTCATTATTTACAGATTAGCTGCAATCTCAAATAAACACATTTGAATGTCCTTAAATTACTCAACAACTACTGAACGGATTTCCACCAAATGCAAAAAAGCGGAATCTGAGAACCAAAACCTTTCTTTCTGCCAAATTTGGTGAACTGAATTACACCAAATGTGTCAGAAAGCAAGCTTTTGGTCCACAAAGAGTGCTTTTTGTAATTTGGTGTAAATCTGTTCAGTAGTTTTGAAGTTACAAAAGTAAAAATATTTATGTCTACCTAGATATGCGGATCCACGAGGCAGATCTGTGGAACCATGTGCCAACAGCAATGCCAAGATTGCCTGGCCTGCAACCTGACAGGAAATTTGTGGACGCATTTTGTTTATTGGGACTCAGTTCCCAGGGGGGGAAATACAATTTAAAACTGATAGAAGGGGTCAGGGTAGAGGCACCTAACTCCATGGGACTGATTGGGGGAGTGTGTGAGAAACTGTGGATCCACCACAGCTCTCAGCACCACCCCCTGTGTGTGCTGCTGTGTATCTGCGGATCCAGACCCCAATAAAAAAATCACATACACCCACTTACAGACCCACACACCTACTCACACAATCACTCACACACCCACTACATGCCCATACAATAACTCACCCACTTACACACACAACCACATACACACCCACTCACACACCCATATAGCCACTCACACAACCACTCACACACCCACTCAGAGACCCCCACAGCTACTCACACACCCATTGCAATCCACACAACCATTCACATACCTATACACCCACATACACACCAACTTACAGAAACACTTACACACCCACACACCCATAAATGCCACTCGTACACCCACACTGTCAATCACACAGCCACCTGCGCACTCATGCACAGGCAGTGGTACACAGTTTCCTGCCGCTAAAGCGGTGATAAAGTTATCGCCGTTCCTTGATAATATGGCCCTTAAATTGCTAACCTTCAGAGGAGGTAGAGTTTTTATGCCACGATTCGAAGGTCTTCTCTTCATATTGCATTTGCAGAGGGATGTGCATTCCGTTCTGTGGGCCTTCCCATTCCTACGAGCCTCACAGGTGGGACGCGAATCACTGAGACCAACGGGATGAAAGGGGAGGAGTGGCAGCTTACATTGCCTGTTTCTTTCTTTGCCTAAAACGCGGTGAGTCCCGTTTAGCAATATTCAAGTGATGAACAGAAGTTCAACGTTTCAAAATATTGTCTAAGGGGCGGAGCACATTTGCATCAACTAGTTATTCGCATGAAATTCAAGTAAGGTCAGGAATAAAAACTGGCTTTGTTCGCACGCATGTAATTTTGTTTACAAGTTTATATTTTTCTTTGTAGTTAGATAAACGTTAACGGAGAGGAGACAGATTAAAAACCTTCTACTGTTCTATGTGCATTCTTGTTGAATTTTGACTTGCCTTGAATTGTAGCAGACATAAAGAGAGACGGCAAGCCTCACCGGGCCATATCCTTCTATGTTTAGTCACTAATACGTTTTCCCAATTTGAAATATGCATTTGCAAAATGGGTCCCATCTCACAAGGCCGACGTTCATTTAGTCCTCCATTACTGTTGTCAGCACTAAGCATGCAGAAAAGTGTAGCCACATTTTTTAATCGCAAAATTAACCTACAAGTCCTAACATCCAGTTTGGCCGGTGCTTTAGGGCTCATGTTTGTCCTCCAATACTTTTTATTTAATGGACATCTGGATACTTTCCCCAGCTGCAACTTTCTTCTGCGTTTCAGCTTGCATGCTGCATAGTTTGATCACATTTCAATTTGCCTGCCAACTGCTTATTTTTGCTTTAACAGGAAATCAAGTTAAAACATTTTCTTTTCTAATGATACCGCATACACATCTACTTTTGCATAGCCCACAGTATTACTTAATGGCTGGAAAGGATTTCCTACAATGATGTGTTTATTACAGAAATTTCAAGTTTCCCAGTTCCATACAAGAGTAGCTCAGCAAGTCCATTTGTAGGTCGAAGCCTTCCAGACTGCTAAAGACATCTTGGAGACATTTTGTATTCTTTGCTCCTTTCTCTAAGCAGGCCTTTAAACCTTGTTCTTATCTCGTCACATTTGCTGTATATTCAGAGACCGAGGTCAAATGTCAGACCTAGTCTTCCAAGGGAGCTTGCTGTTTACTTTTCTTTCTCTGACTTCAAAGTGAGAGTATTTATTTGACAGTCATGCTACTCAACCCCAATCCACTCTACTCAATTTTACTCCACTCTATGCCTGGATACTCTACTCCACTCCACTCTGTGCCCGGATATTCTACTTCCTCCACAACACTCTACTCCATGACATTCTACTTCACTCCAAAACACTCCACGGCAATCTACTCTACAACACTCCACGCTACTCCATGCCACTCTCCTTTATCCCAGTAACTTTTAGGCATGCTGAGCAGTTTCCATACTGGTGTATAATATGGTTAAAATACATTGGCAAATCCAATAACTCTTGCATAGGCACGACCTATTGGCTTTGCCAGTGCTTTTTCATGTGTATTCATTGATAGTTATATTTTTGATGAACCTGAAGCACACCTTTCCTTTTTCCTCGAAATCCTTTTTTCTCTCCATGTTAGCGTGCAGACACTCTTGTTGCGCCCCGTCCCAGTCGCACAAAATTTACAAGTCATCAAAAATAGTGAAACGCAGTTTTCCGAATCACTGAAGAGTTGCACAGCCGAATACACATTTGTGAGTCTAATAAACACGTAATCCATTGTATTATCAAAATGTATCCATTTATTCGCAAAGCTTCATTTTACTTGTCCGTCACGTCAAAGATTCGCATTTCCATTATTTCACACGTTTTAATTGCACAAGAATTGCCCATCCGGGCCTATTCACAGGCATGTTTAAGAAACTTGCTTCCTCCTTCTAATTCAATGCCACCCAATGCATTTCGGTCATCCATTAACCTTCGTCAGGGGTATCTATGACAATTAGAAATATAAGCATCAACTTCATGAAAATTTTATTCAAAAGACATTTTAATCCTACCCCCTTGGCCTAACTAGTGTTCCGTGCTCCTTCACCTAATGTTGTTAATAATAACTGTTGTGAAAACGTGCTCCACCATGCTGTCTAAAACCTAACATACACTAATACTCCCCAATGCATCCCCCAACTGCTCCCAACCTCACCAACCCAGTGCAATATAAATGTGGTACTCCATTCCCGAAACTACTGCAACTCTCCCTCGCCAATTATACAACATTCTTACAGCCCACTCGTTTAGAAATGCCTACAACACTTAGAAAAACACATTTGTCCCGAGTTCTTACCGGCAATATTCTTTCCACTCTCCCAAACAGCACGAGTGCACTAGTTTAACTAAATCGCCTTTCCGAGCTGAGCTTAGCTCTTTATAAATCGGGCGTGTCCTTCCCCACCTGTGCACAACCAAAACCACGTGATTTATTTGCTCCCTCCTCCCAAGGTACATTCAAAAAAATGAAACTTAATTGAAATACGCCTATTGCACCCATGTATTCACAATATATACGAAAAGACAAAAATCAAAACACCATCTGTACAAGAGAATTTCTGTTCTTAAGTAGTTGCTGCCACATGTTTCAAGTATCATTTGAAGGAGAATCTTCGACGTGATAAAGATGTTCGTAATTTTAAACTTTCCTTGTCTTTGGGTGCTTAAAGGGTTGGAACGACGATATGAAATATATTTTTGATGAACCTGAAGCACACCTTTCCTTTTTCCTCGAAATCCTTTTTTCTCTCCATGTTAGCGCGCAGACACTCTTGTTGCGCCCCGTCCCAGCCGTGCAAAATTTACAAGTCATCAAAAATAGTGAAACGCAGTTTTCCAAATCACTGAAGAGTTGCACAGCCGAATACACATTTGTGAGTCTAATAAACACGTAATCCATTGTATTATCAAAATTTATCCATTTATTCGCAAAGCTTCATTTTACTTGTCCGTCACGTCAAAGATTCGCATTTCCATTATTTCACACGTTTTAATTGCACAAGAATTGCCCATCCGGGCCTATTCACAGGCATGTTTAAGAAACTTGCTTCCTCCTTCTAATTCAATGCCACCCAATGCATTTCGGTCATCCATTAACCTTCGTCAGGGGTATCTATGACAATTAGAAATATAAGCATCAACTTCATGAAAGTTTTATACAAAAGACATTTTAATCCTACCCCCTTGGCCTAACTAGTGTTCCGTGCTCCTTCACCTAATGTTGTTAATAATAACTGTTGTGAAAACGTGCTCCACCCTGCTGTCTAAAACCTAACATACACTAATACTCCCCAATGCATCCCCCAACTGCTCCCAACCTCACCAACCCAGTGCAATATAAATGTGGTACTCCATTCCCGAAACTACTGCAACTCTCCCTCGCCAATTATACAACATTCTTACAGCCCACTCGTTTAGAAATGCCTACAACACTTAGAAAAACACATTTGTCCCGAGTTCTTACCGGCAATATTCTTTCCAGTCTCCCAAACAGCACGAGTGCACTAGTTTAATTAAATCGCCTTTCCGAGCTGA
Source organism: Triturus cristatus (assembly GCF_964204655.1). Lineage (NCBI taxonomy): Eukaryota > Metazoa > Chordata > Amphibia > Caudata > Salamandridae > Triturus > Triturus cristatus. Next base: position 740,609,441 of record NC_140585.1, read on the forward strand.
GCTTAGCTCTTTATAAATCGGGCGTGTCCTTCCCCACCTGTGCACAACCAAAACCACGTGATGTATTTGCTCCCTCCTCCCAAGGTACATTCAAAAAAATGAAACTTAATTGAAATACGCCTATTGCACCCATGTATTCACAATATATACGAAAAGACAAAAATCAAAACACCATCTGTACAAGAGAATTTCTGTTCTTAAGTAGTTGCTGCCACATGTTTCAAGTATCATTTGAAGGAGAATCTTCGACGTGATAAAGATGTTCGTAATTTTAAACTTTCCTTGTCTTTGGGTGCTTACAGGGTTGGAACGACGATATGAAATATATTTTTGATGAACCTGAAGCACACCTTTCCTTTTTCCTCGAAATCCTTTTTTCTCTCCATGTTAGCGCGCAGACACTCTTGTTGCGCCCCGTCCCAGTCGCGCAAAATTTACAAGTCATCAAAAATAGTGAAACGCAGTTTTCCAAATCACTGAAGAGTTGCACAGCCGAATACACATTTGTGAGTCTAATAAACACGTAATCCATTGTATTATCAAAATTTATCCATTTATTCGCAAAGCTTCATTTTACTTGTCCGTCACGTCAAAGATTCGCATTTCCATTATTTCACACGTTTTAATTGCACAAGAATTGCCCATCCGGGCCTATTCACAGGCATGTTTAAGAAACTTGCTTCCTCCTTCTAATTCAATGCCACCCAATGCATTTCGGTCATCCATTAACCTTCGTCAGGGGTATCTATGACAATTAGAAATATAAGCATCAACTTCATGAAAGTTTTATACAAAAGACATTTTAATCCTACCCCCTTGGCCTAACTAGTGTTCCGTGCTCCTTCACCTAATGTTGTTAATAATAACTGTTGTGAAAACGTGCTCCACCCTGCTGTCTAAAACCTAACATACACTAATACTCCCCAATGCATCCCCCAACTGCTCCCAACCTCACCAACCCAGTGCAATATAAATGTGGTACTCCATTCCCGAAACTACTGCAACTCTCCCTCGCCAATTATACAACATTCTTACAGCCCACTCGTTTAGAAATGCCTACAACACTTAGAAAAACACATTTGTCCCGAGTTCTTACCGGCAATATTCTTTCCACTCTCCCAAACAGCACGAGTGCACTAGTTTAACTAAATCGCCTTTCCGAGCTGAGCTTAGCTCTTTATAAATCGGGCGTGTCCTTCCCCACCTGTGCACAACCAAAACCACGTGATTTATTTGCTCCCTCCTCCCAAGGTACATTCAAAAAAATGAAACTTAATTGAAATACGCCTATTGGATTACGTGTTTATTAGACTCACAAATGTGTATTCGGCTGTGCAACTCTTCAGTGATTCGGAAAACTGCGTTTCACTATTTTTGATGACTTGTAAATTTTGCGCGACTGGGACGGGGCGCAACAAGAGTGTCTGCACGCTAACATGGAGAGAAAAAAGGATTTCGAGGAAAAAGGAAAGGTGTGCTTCAGGTTCATCAAAAATATATTTCATATCGTCGTTCCAACCCTGTAAGCACCCAAAGACAAGGAAAGTTTAAAATTACGAACATCTTTATCACGTCGAAGATTCTCCTTCAAATGATACTTGAAACATGTGGCAGCAACTACTTAAGAACAGAAATTCTCTTGTACAGATGGTGTTTTGATTTTTGTCTTTTCGTATATATTGTGAATACATGGGTGCAATAGGCGTATTTCAATTAAGTTTCATTTTTTTGAATGTACCTTGGGAGGAGGGAGCAAATAAATCACGTGGTTTTGGTTGTGCACAGGTGGGGAAGGACACGCCCGATTTATAAAGAGCTAAGCTCAGCTCGGAAAGGCGATTTAGTTAAACTAGTGCACTCGTGCTGTTTGGGAGAGTGGAAAGAATATTGCCGGTAAGAACTCGGGACAAATGTGTTTTTCTAAGTGTTGTAGGCATTTCTAAACGAGTGGGCTGTAAGAATGTTGTATAATTGGCGAGGGAGAGTTGCAGTAGTTTCGGGAATGGAGTACCACATTTATATTGCACTGGGTTGGTGAGGTTGGGAGCAGTTGGGGGATGCATTGGGGAGTATTAGTGTATGTTAGGTTTTAGACAGCAGGGTGGAGCACGTTTTCACAACAGTTATTATTAACAACATTAGGTGAAGGAGCACGGAACACTAGTTAGGCCAAGGGGGTAGGATTAAAATGTCTTTTGTATAAAATTTTCATGAAGTTGATGCTTATATTTCTAATTGTCATAGATACCCCTGACGAAGGTTAATGGATGACCGAAATGCATTGGGTGGCATTGAATTAGAAGGAGGAAGCAAGTTTCTTAAACATGCCTGTGAATAGGCCCGGATGGGCAATTCTTGTGCAATTAAAACGTGTGAAATAATGGAAATGCGAATCTTTGACGTGACGGACAAGTAAAATGAAGCTTTGCGAATAAATGGATACATTTTGATAATACAATGGATTACGTGTTTATTAGACTCACAAATGTGTATTCGGCTGTGCAACTCTTCAGTGATTCGGAAAACTGCGTTTCACTATTTTTCATTGATAGTTAGTCATTTTGATCCCATTATAAAATCAGCACTACGAGTTTGTTTAACAAGTTTTTAGTCCAAGCATGTTGGACTTTGTTACGCTTTTGATTATTTATAGAGCACTCGTTCACCAAGGTTTCTTGGTGTTATTGAAAAACATAACAGCTAGACTGCCAAATGAACTACATGTAAATGTATGCGTCTTGTAAAGCGCACTGCTGCCCTGAGGCGTCGTGGCGCTGTAGACCGCTGGGGAACCCGTCCTGGCTATCCCTGTGAGATGGTCCCTCCTGGGTATCTCCAAGGTGAAACCAGGCATCCCCGGCGAATGTGGGGGGCCGTTGTGGAGATGAGGCAAGCTAATGCCCAGAGTTGCCAAGTGTGATCCCTGGTTAGAGTAGGCACCGAGGCGAGAATTATCGAGTCCGCTGGCCCTGGTCCACGACCCTGCCGCGTCGGGAATTGAACCCTAGTCCCGGGCCGTTCTCTGCTTCCGGGTCCGCTGCCTCTAACCAGTGAGCCACATGAGTTTAAAATGGTTTGCTAAAACAAAGGTCTTCAGTGACTTACAGAAGATGGAGAAGAGAGGGGTAGCGTGAAAGAGATCTGTAGGCTTGTTTACTTCCCTAGCAGCATCCATTGATAAAGCTCTGTGACCAAACTTTACTGTTCTAGTTTTAGAAAAAACAAATTAAAACTGATCTGTGGATTGCAAAGTTCACTGTGGGTGATAGACATCAAATTTGGAGGCTGCAAAGTCGGGTGCATTTCCATGAATGGTCCAGTGGACAGTTATCAGATATTTAAAAAGAACATTTTTCCTAATAGGTACCTAAAGAAGATGTTCCAGGATAGGTGTGATATGATCACACCCTAATGCACCTATGATAAAGGATGCAGCTCTTCTTTGCACCAGGATAGCCCTCTCATACTTTATTTGGAAGGCCCAGGTAGCAAGACTTGTCACAATCAAGGCAAGATTAAAATAAATCCAGGATAACAGGAAAGTGGTGGTTGTGATAAATGCAGGGGAGGATCTTTTATAGTAGCCTTACTTCTCAGTAGCATCCACTGAAAACATAGAAAGTCTGTTCTTCCAGGGAAAGACCTGTATCTACGTAGATACCTAGATTGCATTTCACTTTGTAGGGAAATCGGAGTGTAAGTGAAGGCCACTGACAAGTTCAACAGTATGAGTAGATCAGTACCTCTGCCGTTAACTAACCCTTGTAACTAATCCAGTGCAGATGTCATAACCAGTTCTATGCTGTGTCCTGGTATAAAGCTGGCTTGAAAGGGGTGGAGCAGTTTGTTGGATTCTACAAATGGTTACAGCTAATGGAAGAATAGCCGCTCTTGGTATTTAGGAAATTGGGCAAAAGTACTTCTGATTAGAAGGTGAAAGAGTAAGTTTTTTCAAAAGAGCCTTGATCATGGCAGGTTTCTATTGTTAAGGTATTACAGCCAGGATCAAGGAAAAATTGACTAGGATAGTAAGGTTGTGTGGTATTAGCAGTTTCATGATTTTTGCAGGGCCATGAGCCAGAGGGTCTGGTGGTAGAGTATAGGTGAAACATCCATATTTTTGATTATTCCTCTATAGGAGACAATAGATATCTCTTTTTTTTAGTTGAAATATGTTATTGGTTTTCAAATGAAAAATAACATATACAATCAATAATGGTCCCCACAGAAATAGGTGCTTGTTTTTAGTTGGTATACATGATAGGCATGGTTATGCCCATATAGCCGTAAGGTAATACCTTATAAGTAGATCATAATGTGACTGCCTAATGCAGAAAACAACCTCATTGATACTTGAGATTAGTGTGGAGAGAGATGGTGATGAAGAGTAAAGGAAATATCATTAATCATAATATACAGAAAAAGTAAGCAATTTCAGCGAGCATCATTCACCAGAAGACATTAGTGCATGCCTAAAAACCAAAGAAATAATGAGAAGAGGGGGAGAAGAAGAGTAGGGAATGGTCATCGAAGAGAGGGGAAGGAAATCAAATAGTCAGTGAGGAGGATTGATATATCCAGCGATATCCAACATAGACTAGAGGTGTACTAAGGGACTAAAGGCTATAGGCAGATTTCTATAAATGTCTCCAGTTTTATCCATATTTGTTGGTGAGGTTATTGGAATCCCTGGAGGTTTCAATATGTCTGTGTGTGGGCTTCTCAGATAAATGACCCATGCTCACAAAATATGGAACGACACACGATTCATCAATTTCCAGTCAAGGAGGATGACTTTAAGGGCAATCATTGGTAAGAGGTCAAGGGTGGCTAGGTCTACATCTGGCAGATCTGGTGTATAAATAAATACTTGGATTTGTAGAGCGCTGTTAATTACCCGTAAGGGTATTCAAGCTCTGTTCATAGCTTGTCCATTATTGTCTCCCATATGGGGTCAGTGTTAGAAATTGGGTCTCTAGTTGGCAGAGGTATGCACCCTGTCCAAGTAGGGACTACAATCCTAGTCAGGGTAAGTCAGTCACACACCATAAATTATCCTGTGCTCACCCTCTGATAGCTTGGCACTGAGCAGAGAGGCCTAATTTATGAGGCAATGTGTAAAGTAGTTGTGCAACACAACACACAGTAACACAATGAAAACACGACAAAAAGACTCCACACAAGGACAGACAATAATTTTATAAATAAAACAAGACAAAAATGACAAACTTCTAATAAGTAGAAGTCAAGCTATGAATTTCATAAAGAATAAAACTGTTAGGAGAGCTTAAAAGCAATAAACGCCAATGGGGCTATCTTGTAACTCTGGACCAGGGCAAAGTCTAGAGTTCAGGCCGACCGCAATTGAGCGCAAGCCGGATACTGGAGCCGCGCATGCCCGCTAAACACAGTACCTTGATCCTGGTCGCAACAGCATGACGTGGGATGAAGACGAGTGATGTGTCGATTTTGATCCTGTCATCAAGGTGATGTGTTGAATTTTTTAACGCAGTAGTGGTGATGCGTCAGTTTCGAGGATGGTGCGCCGAGAGGCATTGGTTCTGTAGACAATGCCCCAGGTTTCTCCACGCAGTCGAGGGGATGTGCCGATCTTCTGACACTGGAGCAGAGGCAATGCGTTGGTTCTGATTTTTTCAATTCTTCGAAGCAGTGCACCGGTTCTGAGTGCAATGCACCAATTCTGTCCTAACACCAGAGTCGATGCACTGGTTCTGCTATATGCAGACTGGAGATGCGTTGATTTTTCTGGTGCAAGTATCTGGGTCCACTTCCAATGCCCAGGCACAGGAGCAGGTATAGAGACTTTGATATTCCTGAGTCTCAAGCAACAGAAGGCAAGTCAACAAGCCCTTGGAGATCACTCTTGGTGCAAGCCAGAGTGCAGCTCTCCCTCAGTGGGGTCTGTGGGCAGCAGGGCAGGCACAGCAAAAAAGAAGGTCTTCCAGAGCAGCAATCAAGCAGAGTGACAGTCCTTGTAGCAGGACAGCAGTTCTTCTTACAGACGTTCCTTACAGGTCCAGAAGTGCCTGATTTGGTGTGGTCAGAGACCCAGTACTTATACCCAGATGTGCCTTTGAAGTGGGGGTGACTTCAAAGAAGCATTTTGAAGTGCGCAGAGGTCCTTTCTTTCCAGCCCTAGCTCCCGACTCACTACATGGGGATAATCAACTCTTTGTGTGAGGACAGGGCACTACCTATTGAGGTGTGTCTGCTCCTCCCTCCCATTCTGCCCAGGATGAGCCACAGAATGCAGATGGACACTCTGACACACCTAACCTTCCTTTGTGTGTGACTGTCTAGAGGGAATGCACAAAGTCAAGCTGTCCCCTTCCTACAGACCTCCAGACATGTATTGGAGACAGGCTACATGCACACAGAGCTATAAGAGCAGAGAAATGTTCCCTCTTCCTAAAAGTGGCATTTCTACAATAGTAATGTTAAATCCAACTTTAATAGTAAAGAAGATTTATCATTACCATTCCAAAGAAATAAAACATGACAAACTACTCCTTTCAAATCAGGAATTATACCTTAAAGGTGTAATAAGGAATTCCCAATGTTAGCCTAAGATAGGAGTAGGCTTCACTGTAGAGAAACATTTTTTGGGATGTTTTTCCCTACCATGACATGCAAAACTTTAGAGTACATGTCCTATTTATTTGTCTATTGGAGGAGTTTTGTATAGTGTGAACATGACCTATCAGGGTATCAGGACACTACATATAGCAGTCAAGTTATACATACAGGTAAACATGCAAGAAGGAATAAGTAAACAGCAATGCAAATACAGTATAGCAATCGGCCTGGCAGATTCAAGATCCGCAGGTGTCCACAGGAAAATAGTCAAGATGAGTGGTTTCAGTGCTACAATTGAAGGAATCCATTCAACAGAAGCATTTTTGCTTCTTTCTTGAAGAAGGTAGTCAAGGGGTTTGTCCTGGCTCCAGAAGGCAGTCTGTTCCATAGGCTTGGGGCTAGCCCAAAGAAGGAGCGGCTGTACGTTTTCTTTTTGTTGAACATCTGTGGCTCCCACAATAGGGAGTTAGTGCTTCTTCTTTGGGAGGCCTGAGACATGTTTAAAGGGCTACTTATGTAGGTTACACAATGAGTGTTCTAGGCCCACTGGTAGCATTTAATTTACAGGCCCTGGCACAGGTAGTGCACTCTACCAGGGATTTACAGGTAAATTAAATATACCCATGTAGATATACCAAATGTAACCATGTTTAGAGGAGAAGCACATGCACTTTAGCACTGGTCAGCAGCAGTAAAGTGCTTAGAGTCCTAAGGCCAAAAAGAGAATCAGCAAAAAGACGAGGCAAGCAGGCAGAAAGTTTGGGGGAAGCCCACCCTTAGGCTGACAGGTCTAACAGTCAGCCAGTTACATGTGAAGAACATGTGCTCGGAGTATCCATGCGATTCTTTACAGGGCCAGCATGTGGACAAGTCAAGTAAGTCTAGTCCAAAAAGGTTCATTGGAATCTAGTAGAGTGAGTGCACTACAAAGAATTTAGTTTGAGATAATGCTTGGCTAAGTACCTTTTTCACAGATTTTGGACCAGGACTCCGTAGCCTGAAGTTTAAAAAAACTTTGGTGGTGTTCTCTGTAATGGTATCATGGAATTCTCTTTAGATTTGTACAGTATTTTATATATTTGTATGACATGTCCTTTAGATTAGATTTGGCTAAGGAATATTAGGATAGTGGGTCTTTGGATTGGACCACGCTTGGTTATCTTTGATTTGATTTTTAAGAAGTCATAAAAGTCTAAGTTAGAGAGTGAGTATTCACTTTCAGGGTGGCAAAGGATAGGGGTTTAGTGCCTGAGAAGATATCTGAAATGAATAACATTCCTTTAGCCCCCCCCATACTGGCCGGATTGAGGCAGAATTTGTGGTTTCTGTCTTTATGTAGTTCCATAAGGAAAGAGCAAAGCATTGATTGATATTGGAGGCTAGGTTTTTATCTAATTGCAGCAGGGCTTGAATTGTTTAAAAAAGAATGCGCTTCGACTGAGCAAATTTGTGGTGAGACATTGCAATTTAGCTAAGGAGAAGGTGGACTTTTTTTAGATATCAACTCAGCCCAGCGGGCCCCTTGTGCTGATAGGAATGCAGTCTTTTTTTTTCAAAACAAACTTTATTCGGTTTTATAGTGGTACAGTACTGGCCACCGGCCAGTATATCAAGGTATATTTTACTCCTAAATGGAGTGTACCTTCATATACATTTTAAAAGGAATGCTGTATTGAAGTCAAACCAGTTAGGTAAATTGCAACCCCCATCTTATAAGTTTTTAAGGGCCAGTCTGGATCATTTCTTTGCACCAGAGAAATTCTGAGGTGACTTTAGCAATGGCAGAAAAGGTTGCCTCAGATAAACGGATCAGGAGCATGCTCGAAGGAAAGATTAGAATGAGAATCACCATCATTTTTTAAATAAATTTGCTAGTTTGTCCCAGCATGTGATGTGTTTAGTGGATTAAATTGAATGTATGTCTTTAATTTTCTGGAGTGCCTTCTGTCATTATAGAGGATTGATTTAGATAGATCACCAGAGGACGATATGCCTAGATCAGTGTGTTCCAAGTTGATTTTTGGTGGGCCGAGAAAGTCTGAGCAATAAATAAAGATGCCTTTAAATTCTGTGTTTATCCTTTCACTATTATGGTGCTTCTAAGACAGAGTTTAAATGTCAGGCAATATCTCCTGACAAAATGCTGCTTACTCGTTTAACATGGAATTGGTGTTTACTTTTTTTTCTCTGACGGCAAAGGAGTTTTTTAAAATAAATTATGTGACAGTCTTTCTGGAGTACAGGGAATGTGAAAGAAAATGCTGTAGGATATTGTTTTTTGCAAAAATATGTAAATACCTGTAGATGAACTGATGTAAATAGTTGGGAAGGCAAAAATGAAGTAATAGTTTAGTAATTTTGAAGTGTGCTGGAACCAGAGATTATAATATGATTTAAAAAAAATGACTTGTTTATGCACAAATTATAAATAGTCACAGAAATCAGATCTCCATACAGTATAATTTGAGTACTATATAGGTTTACCAGTAAATCTTTACGTCTGTGAAAAGATAGTGTCAATTTCAATGGAAAATATGTTGTCTGTAAAGGACAATTCACTACCACAAAATGCTTTAGTTACATTCAAAAATTGCCTCTCATGTCTGTAGATGGGTCGCTAAAAATGTGTTGTTTTAAAAAGTGAGTTTTGGTTCTAAAACGTTTAGTAACCACTGGCCTAGATACGTAATAAATTTAGATTGACACTGGAGGCCTGAACTTCCTATGTATGAGGGATGAAAATGAATATTCAGTGGTAATACTTCTGTTTTGTCCTTATTCAAGTAGTATCCTGAACAGCTAGAAAAAGAGTGAATGGGCTTAATGAGGCTGGCAAGGCTGATTCTGGTGCTTCAGAGACGATTCATATGTCGTCAGCATATGCTGCTCTTTTAGAAGTAGAGGAACCAAATTCAACACCTTTAACCTCTGGTGCCATATTGAGCATTACTCGGAGAGGGTCTATAGCTAAAAGAAATTGCACGGGGACAGTGGCCAACCTTGTCTTAATCCCCGATGCAATAAGTAACGGGTGGAGGTGACACAGTTCTTGCAGTGGTATTGGTATATAGCGTCATGATCAATTTTGCTTCTCCAAGATTACATCTGTGGATCGCCGCCTCCAAGTAATATGAGATGAATTTGCGAAACGCTTTCTCTGAGTCTAACACTATAACAATGGTGGCAGGAGAATTTGGCAAAGAGGCTTGTTCGATGCTATGGAAAAACCTACTCATGTTATCGTTCGCTAGTGTAGCTTTGACAAAGTCCAATTGTGAATTATGGATCGATTTGGCTATAAGGAGTTCAAGTTGTTTAGCAAGAATTTTTGTATATATATTTTTGTTTCCATATTTAATAACAGGATGGGTCTAAAGTTTTTTAGGTCACATTGATCTTTCCCCTCTTTTGAAATGACAACAATATTACCTTCGGCTTCTGTGCCGCAGACTTTATTCGAGGTGACAAAGCGGTGGAGTAACAAATCAAGCGTCTCCAACAGTGTGGAAGCAAATGTTTGATAAAAATTAATGGGAAAACCATCAGGTCCCAGTATTTTACCATTGGTTATGAATGTACATGCATGCATAGTTTAATGTTTGTATATTGGTTTATTCAGAGCAAGTTTATCCTTGTCTGATAAGGATTTAATTGGGATGCTCCCCATGAAGGCAAGACATAAATTCACACTAACAATTTTATGTAAAGTGTACAATGAAGAACAGAATGATGTGAAGAGCTCTTAATATTTCAGTTGTTTTAGACTTATCAGTCCTGTGATGATCTTTAATTGACGTTATTGAACTGCAATTCTGATTAAATTTTAGATATGTCAATAGTGATTTTTGTCCTTTATTCAGATAAAACAGTGTTTTGCTCCTTTGGGCTTAGACTCATAAATGTGGTTGTCAGCTTATTATTGTATTGTATTTGGATATGAGGACATTTCCAAAAGACGGTACTTTAGACTGTCTGTGTAGAATTTCTTTTGCCTTAATCTCATTCTCTAATTTGCCTAGTAGTAATCTGATATCTTTAATTTGCTTGGCCATGGGGCTAAAGCAGTCTCCCCTAAATATGCAGTTCAGTGCATCCTAGAAGGTGACTAGGGAAGAAACAGAGTTGGCATTATCTAAAATAAACAGAACGTATTCATTGGTTAACTCCCGAACACCCGTTTTGAATTCTAGTAATTCAATATTTATACGCCAAGAGCAATTCTTGGGGAGGTGATTTTCAGAATAATGGTAATGGCAGTGTGGTCAAAGAGTAAGAAAGGTTCAAAAGTAAGGTCAATGGTGCTTTGGAAAAGAAGGGCATTTAATAGAATGTAATCTATCCTTAAGAAACTGTTATAATGCTGAGGTGGTGGCGTCTCCATACGTCGGATAGACCATGTGTGGTGCAGTGATAGCGCATTTGTATTTAAATGTGGACTGTCTATCAAGGATAGTATCCATTGGTAGGTGATTTTGGGGGCTACAATTTCTGAAAGTTTTGCACTTTAGTTAATGCATTCTTGAGGGTTGATTCTCTGTACCCTCTTTCTCTGAATCTCTGGATCATCACTTTACACTCATCTTTAAATGACCTTTCAGAGCTAAAATTCCCACAAGCCTGTAGGAATTACCCATAAGGGATGCTATTAATAAGATTCCTCGGTGACTGCTCTGGGCATGCAGGAGGGTGTTATCTGCAGTACTTTTCCTATGTAGTTTCGATGTCAGTTTGATGCCATCAACCCATATCTGTGTGTCCAGAAATTCCACATTACTTTTACGCATTTTACCTTCCAGTTTTAAATTATGTGTTTTCATTGAGGGCAGATAAATGTGGTCGCCTATACTATGACGGCATGTTAAGATTATAAAACCTCATGAACTAAAATGCTGCGTGGAGTCGCTGATTTATTTAAGAGGAGTGTGTGTTTCTGTGCTTTCTTAACATCTGGAGACATATCTATATATTATCTACTGGCGGTCGCCAGTAGATAGTTATAGTTAGGACCTATTTTCCATAGGAAATCCGCAACATTCTATTGGGAATATCTTTGGCGCCGATTGACGAATCTTTGCAAAATTCTCCAAACTTTTGGCCAGCTCCGCTCCTCTCCTACCCTGAAAGTTTTGCGGTGATCCGTGAAGCGGGGGCCGAGAAAAAGGGGGGTCCCAAAACGCATTTTCCCCATGCAATTTCCCATAGGATCTGTTGTCGCAGCTACAGCCCGAACCGCTGAACGGAATGACACCAAATTTGGCAAAGAGGTAGTCCTCAGTTCGGACTCGTGCCTTTTGCATATTTGGTGTGAATCTGTTCAGTAGTTTCTGAGAAAATTAGGGTAAAAAAGTTAGTGATATCTATGGCCGCGGAGGATCCGCGGACCGTACCCGCACCATAAGCGCACCCTCCTCGAACGGAGCGCGCACCCTCCCGATAGCGTGCTGAATGCTAATTGGCTGTTGAGCGTCTCTCTACAGTCTAAACCAGGAATTGTTGGCGGCCATTTTCTGCCTCGGTAGAAGCGAGGCTGAAGATGGAAGGGGAATAAGTGTGTAAAAGATATAAAGGGGACAGAGTGGAAATACTCTGACCCTCTAGATCTGCTTAGGGGGTCCCAGAAGGACCCCCTGTTGCCCCCATTTAAAAAAAAACAAAAAGCGGCGAAATGCGCGCATGGTGCGCGCATCCTATCGCGTTGGATGCACGGATTCTCTTGCAATGGACGGCAACGTTTTTTGAAAAACGACAAGAAATCATTGGTTGTATAACAACTTTCTACACTGAAAGGTAGGGTGTATATTTTTGTTTTTTAAAGGTATGATTGTTATTGGTTAACAAAAACAGATTGTAAGGAACATTATATATGATAAGCTGATATATTGAAAAGTCAAGCACACTTCCTGTCTTGTGTAGGAACATTGTGTGCTGAACTTGTGACCTGTGAGCTCAGTGCAGTGTTCCATGACCTGTTTCTATGGTAACAGGCAGAAGGCAGATTGGGGGAAGGGTTGAAATGTATTTCAGTCGGAAAGGGTTGAAATGTTTAACCAATAGAAATGTGTATTTGCTTTTGAGTTTATGTGTGAAGGATTGTGATTTGATGTTTACATGTATATGTGTGGAAAATGAAAGGGAAACTTTTCCATTCTTTGTTTTTGCTGAGGGGTGCACAGTGCAGAGATTCTGTAAAAGAAAATCTGGTGTGTGACTGATATACTTCATAATCTACAAAACAACTTGAAAGGTGAGTTATTTAATTGTGAGGGGATGTATGTAGACTATTTTGATTTTAATCACACTAATGTATTTCTCCTGCTAAAGTGTAGGGATTACTTTTTTTCTCTACAATCTTATTGACAGTGTGTGTGCATGTAGAAACCATTCTGTGATAAGCATTTGTGTTTTTCATGTGTTTGCAGACAGATAACTGTGCTGTTTTTATATTTTGGTAGAATTAGAAACCAGTCATTGTTTATGAATTTGTGAAATGAGTTATGTTTCTATACTAAAATGCAGTACTCCTTCTAGATGACGAAAGGTGTTTGGTATAGTGCAAGGGATAGTGTTGTTTGTCTAGAATCACACAGTGAGTATGTGTGCATTTGGGAACCACTGTGAGAGAATCGTTTGGTAACATAGTGTATTTGCTGACAGATAACTGTTTTAAAACCTGTCATGTTGTCAAGTTTTAGTAGCATTAGAAGCCAGTCTTTGCTTATGCATTGATAAAATAAGTCATGCTTTGACACTAATGTGCTGTACTTTAATATGTAGATTGTGTGTAGTCTCCTTACCCCTTGTACAGTAGTGAATGAGTTTTGGTAAGCTGCTAGGGATAGTGTTGCTTGTCTAGAATCACACTGAGTCTGTGTGCATTTGGGAACCACTGTGAGAGAAGCATTTGGTAACATCATGTATTTGCTGACAGATAACTCTTTTAAAACCTGTCATGTTGTCAAGTTTTAGTAGCATTAGAAGCCAGTCTTTGGTTATGCATTGATAAAATGATTCATGCTTTGACACTAAAGTGCAATACTGAAATATGTAGATTGTGTGCAGTCCCCTTACCCCTTCCACAGTAGTGAATGAGTTTTGGTAAGCTGCTAGGGATAGTGTTGCTTGTCTAGAATCACACTGTGAGTCTGTGTGCATTTGGGAACCACTGTGAGAGAAGCATTTGGTAACGTTGTGTATTTGCTGACAGATAATTGTTTTAAAACCTGTCATGTTGTCAAGTTTTAGTAGAATTAGAAGCCAGTTTTTGCTTATGCTTTTATTAAATGAGTCAGGCTTTGACACAAAAGTGCAGTCCTGAAATATGTAGATTGTATGCAGTTTCCTTATCAGTTCCACAGTAGTGAATGATTTTTGGTAAACTCCTAGGTATAGTGGTTGTTGTCTAGAATCACACTGTGAGTCTGTGTGCATTTGGGAACCACTGTGAGAGGAGCATTTGGTAACATCGTGTATTTTTTAGCAGATAACTCTTTTAAAACCTGTCATGTTGTCAAGTTTTAGTAGCATTAGAAGCCAGTCTTTGCTTATGCGTTGATTAAATGAGTCATGCTTAGACACTAATGTGCTGTACTTAAATATGTAGATTGTGTGCAGTACCCTTACCTCTTCTAGACTAGTGAATGAGTTTTGGTAAACTGCTAGGGATAATGTTGCTTGTCTAAAATCACACTGTGCGTCTGTGTACATTTGGGTAAGGATTGTGAGAGAAGCATTTGGTAACATAGTGTATTTGATGACAGATAACTGTTTTAAAATCGGTCATGTTGTCAAGTTTTAGTAGCTTTAGAAGCTATTCTTTGCTTATGCATTGATAAAATGAGTCAGGGTTTGACACTAACGTGCAGTACTATGTAGTATTCTCTTCACTGTGCCAGAACTGAAAATGTAAAAGTTTTACCCAGGCACTAACCTAGCAGTAGTCTGATGATTTAGTCAGTTTCCAAGTACTCATGTTGTGAACCATACATTACCACATAGATTGCTTCAAATGTCTATGTAGTATGCATGCAGTCTTCTAACATACTATACACTTGTCTTTCACATTGTGAGGGGATGTATGTAGACTATTTTGATTTTAATCAGACCAATGTATTTTTTCTGCTAAAGTGTAGGGAGTACTTTTTTTTTCTACAATGTGTGTGCATGTAGAAACCATTCTGTGATAGGCATTTGTGTTTTTCATGTGTTTGTAGTCAGATAACTGTTCAGTTTTTATATTTTGGTAGAATTAGAAACCAGTCATTGTTTATGAATTTGTGAAATGAGTTATGTTATGTTTCTATACTAAAATGTAGTACTACTTCTAGATGTGTTTTGATATAGTGCAAGGGATAGTGTTGTTTGTCTAGAATCACACAGTGAGTCTGTGTGCATTTGGGAACCACTGTGAGAGAAGCATTTGGTAATATTGTGTATTTGCTGACAGATAACTGGTTGTCAAGTTTTAGTAGCATTAGAAGACAGTTATGGGTTATGCTTTCATTAAATGAGTGAGGCATTGACAGTAAATTGCAGTCGTGAAATATGTAGATTGTGTGCAGTTCCCTTACCACTTGCACTGTAGTGAATGAGTTTTGGTAAGCTCATAGGGATAGTGGTGCTTGTCTAGAATCACACTGTGAGTTAGTGTGTATTTGGGATCAGTGTGAGAGAATCATTTGGTAACATCATCTATTTGCTGACAGATAACTGTTTTAAAATCTGTCATGCTGTGAAGTTTTAGTAGCATTAGAATCCAGTCTTTGCTTATATGTTGATTAAATGAGTCATGCTTTGACACTGATGTGCTGTACTTAAATATGTAGATTGTGTGCAGTACCATTAACTCTTCCAGACTAGTGAATGAGTTTTGGTATAGTGCAAGGGATAGTGTTGTTTGTCTAGAATCACACAGTGAGTCTGTGTGCATTTGGGAACCACTGTGAGAGAAGCATTTGGTAATATCGTGTATTTGCTGACAGATAACTGTTTTAAAACCAGTCAGGTACTCAAGTTTTAGTAGCATCAGAAGACAGTTATGGCTTATGCTTTCATTATATGAGTCAGGCATTGACAGCAAATTGCAGTCATGAAATATGTAGATTGTGTTCAGTTCCCTTATCACTTCCAGTGAAGTGAATGAGTTTTGGTAAACTCCTAGGAATACTGGTGCTTGTCTAGAATCACACTGTGAGTCTGTGTGCATTTGGGAACCACTGTGAGAGAAGCGTTTGGTAACATTGTGTATTTGCTGAGAGAAAACTGTTTTAAAACCTGTCATGTTGTCAAGTTTTAGTAGCATTAGAAGCCAGTCTTTGCTTATGTGTTGATAAAATGAGTCAGGCATTGACACTAAAGAGCAGTCTTGAAATATGTAGATTGTGTGCAGTTCCCTTATCACTTCCAGTGTAGTGAATGAGTTTTGGTAAACTCCTAGGAAAACTGGTGCTTGTCTAGAATCACACTGTGAGTCTTTGTGCATTTGGGAACCACTGTGAAAGAAGCGTTTGGTAACATTGTGTATTTGCTGACAGAAAACTGTTTTAAAACTTGTCATGTTGTCAAGTTTTAGTAGCATTAGAAGCCAGTCATTGCTTATGCGTTGATTAAAGGAGTCAGGCATTGACACTAAAGTGCAGTCGTGAAATATGTAGATTGTGTGCAGTTCCCTTACCACTTCCACTGTACTGCATGAGTTTTGGTAAGCTGCTAGGTATAGTGTTGTTTGTCTAGAATCACACTGTGAGTCTGTGTGTATTTGGGAACCACTGTGAGAGAAGTGTTTGGTAACATCGTGTATTTGCTGACAGATAAGTGTTGTAAAACATGTCATGTTGTCAAGTTTTATTAGCATTAGAAGACAGTTATGGCTTATGCTTTCATTATATGAGTCAGGCATTGACAGTAAATTGCAGTTGTGAAATATGTAGATTGTGTGCAGTTCCCTTACCACTTGCACTGTAGTGAATGAGTTTTGGTAAACTCATAGGGATAGTGGTGCTTGTCTTGAATCACACTGAGTTAGTGTGTATTTGGGATCACTGTGAGAGAAGCATTTGGTAACATCATGTATTTGCTGACAGATAACTGTTTTAAAACCTGTCATGTTGTGAAGTTTTAGTAGGATTAGAATCCAGTCTTTGCTTATGCGTTGATTAAATGAGTCATGCTTTGACACTGATGTGGTGTACTTAAATTTGTAGATTGTGTGCAGTACCATTAACTCTTCCAGAGTAGTGAATGCGTTTTGGTAAACTCCTAGGATAGTGTTGCGTGTCTAAAATCACACTGTGAGTCTGTGTGCATTTGGGTAAGGATTGTGAGAGAAGCATTTGGTAACATCATGTATTTGCTGGCATATACCTGTTTTAAAACCGGTCATGTTGTGAAGTTTTAGTAGCATTAGAAGCCAGTCTTTGCATATGCTTTGATTAAATGAGTCAGGCTTTGACACAAAAGTGCAGTCCTGAAATATGAAGATTGTGTGCAGGTCGCTTACCACTTCCACAGTAGTGAATGATTTTTAGTAAACTCCTAGGTATAGTGGCTGTTGTCTAGAATTACACTGTGAGTCTGTGTGCATTTGAGAACCACTGTGAGAGAAGCATTTGGTAACATCGTGTATTTGCTGACAGATAACTAATTTAAAACCTCTCATGTTGTCAAGTTTTAGTAGCATTAGAAGCTAGTCTTTGCTTATGCATTGATAAAATGAGTCAGGGTTTGACACTAAGGTGCAGTACCATGTACTATTCTGTTCACTGTGGCAGAACTGAAAATTTTAAAGTTTTACCTAAGCACTGTCCTAGAAGTAGTCTGATTATTTAGTCAGTTTCTAAGTACCAAATAGATTGCTTCAAATAAAAGTGTTCTGACATACTATACACTTGTCTTTTACACCTTCAATTTCCTAGTCAGTATCCATACAGTCCAGCACTTGTCACTGCCTTTGCACTCCTCTAGTGACCCATTCAGTACCAAGTACTAATCTATTCCCTGTGCGAAAAGCCTAGCACTTATAAATTCACTCTCCTTGCTGTACGGTAATCATTCAGTTAGTACCCAAGTAGTCATGTAGTGAGCCAGGCCTTAGCACATGGACTGCTTTAAATGCCTATGCAGTATGGATGCAGTCCTCTAATCACCTACACAGTTGTGTTTCACACCATCTATTCCCTAGTTAGTATTCATACTCTTCTAGCAAACACCCTGTGAGTCACCCAGTGTGCCTCCTTATAGTACTGTAATCATTTAGTCAGTTAGCATGTAGTCTTTTAGTGAGGTAGGCTTTAGGGCATGAACTGCTTCAAAGTAGTATGCACTATGCATGTAGTGTTTTAATGATCGTCACACTTGTGGTTCAGGGCTATAGTTTCATAGTCAGTTTTTATATAAAATGTGTTTGTACAGTAATGGAATAGTATAAATTTGAAAGTTATTAATATACATTTATTTGTGATTCTTTTTTACAGATACAGAACAGGAGTGCTTCTCATCTGTTTGCACTCTTCTCGTCCAAGATTGTTTGGATGAAGGGTCCTTAGGTGTTTCATCATACTTGCTGTGCCGCACGAGTATTTTTTGTTAGGAACTCCTCGTAACACAACTCTTTGGCAAATCTTGCGAGTGACGAAGGTGGCATTGGTCTTTGTTTGCTCCTTGGAAAAAGTAAAACATTTCCTCACCACTGAAGAAAAACGTTGTTGGTGTGGGGCCTTCTGCAAAACATTTTCTTCAGATTCGGTAAATATTTTAAAGCGGCAACATTTACAGTTTTTGTAAGTTAAACTTTGTTAGCTGTATGCATTTTATATATCAGTGATTTGTTTCTTGTGGTATTTTGTTGAGAATACCATGTTGGTTTATTTTTTTAACAATCTTTCTTATTTCCCAGGTCTGTCATCGATATCCATTGTCCCCACAGTAGTGTTCCGCCTTGTTGTTTTTTATTATTGTTGTTACATTTTGTTTATTAGTTTATTGTTCATGTATATGTTAATAAAAAAATTAAGTTTGAAAATAGTTTTTCGTTTATATATTTATTATTATAAAAAATAAAGTTTGAAAAAAAATAGTAGCGGTTTTGGTTGTTCTCTTAACTGCTGTGTGACTCTTTCTTGTTCTTATTACTGTTATTTGATGGAGTCCACCATGTTGTTAAATTTTGGGGCACTTATCGCTGGAATACTGGTGATATCTGCAGTTTGCACCAACTTCTGAATAGTGTGTTAGATTTATCTCAACTTTACTTCCGTTAAAGTGCTGATAATGAAATGGAGAGTAGCCGTTCCCGTGCAAAAAGACACGAGGTGCACCTTTCCGATTTATTCTAAATACTAAAATCCTGTATTGAATTGCACTGAGGTATTGGCTGCACTTACAGTGTACACACAAAATCTATTAAGAAATCTCATTGTATTTATATTGATTGGGAATAGTGCGTCAGGTGCTGTATCTTGATGAGATACACTGCTCAGTTCGTATATTGTTCTGCACACGAAAAAAATCACATCACAACTTTCACACCAATTGCAATGCGAAACAAATTCCGGCGATAAGACACGTTAGCACCAGGGATTTTACACCTGCTTTCTGCTGGTGTTAAGCAGGACAACTACCTGCACCATGAAAGGGAACACAGCCAAGAGCCACACCAGAACACCCACAGGTACCATAGAGTTAATGAGCATGATACAGGGATACCCATGAGGGCCAGAAGACTCATCTCAACAACTCCAGGACCGCCAATGCCCCCCAAACCCACATCTTAGTAAGTGTGTCCCTGTGGTCATTGTCTTAGCATGATAGGCACGAGCCCTGCAACATCACAGTGTGCTGTCACCTCAGCGTTGGCAGTGAGCCTGGATGTGTAGCTACGCACGCATCCTCCTGCATGCACAACTGGCGTGTGCTGGTCTGGGGTTCACAGGTCAGTGCAGGGGTGTGCCTATCCGGCAAGGGGAACGGGGTGTCTCGGACGTGTCCGTGTACAGGAAGTGCGGTAAGTGTGTCTTTGTGTTCTGGTGTGGCCGGCTACAGTTGATGTTGTAAACTGGCATGCACCACCTCCAAACGGCACTGTGATGTTGTAGTTGGAATGTAGCAGGCATTACAATGGTGTGCCGTACGAGTGCACGAGATACAACAGCGCACCATACAAAAGTGTGGGGGCTCGTGGGAGGGAGGTGCAGCCGTTTGGCAACATAACACACAGTGAACTCAACCATGTGCCACATGCTGGGCATCTCATCCATGATGACCACGGTCGCTGACATCCCACAACACCAACGACTGGCCTTTGTACACATCCGGTATCAATGCAGCGTGGTTTTCACTTCTATGCTCGTTCAGTGGTGTGATGTTGGCGGGTTGTGTGATTTGTGCTGCTTGTTGGTGTGTTTCATTTTGGCCATTGTTAGTCTATATGTGTGTTGTACTTAATTGTGCATGTGTGCCATTCTGCCCATCTCCCCCCCCTCCCCCCACTCCCTGCTTCTTCCTCTTCCTAGTGCTGTTGTGTCTATAATTTTGTTGCTGCACACATAAATACATGTAAAGAATAAATTAGAATAGTTCCTTGATTCTTTTAGGTTTCAAAACTTCTCTATTGGTTTCTTTTTAATTTTCCATATGAACTATGTTTTGTTGAATATTAAAAAAACGGAAGTCAGAAGTGCAACGTATTCTATCAACACCCTTTCTAGAACATTCTACAACACGTGCAGGTTAAAAGTTCATCAATTTTTTAAAACTAAACGATATTTTTTTGTAACATTTTCTTGAATATTTAACGACACGTGCAGGTTAAAAGTTGACGATTGTTTTAAGTTCGAACAGTGCCTTCCAAATGCAAGTAGCAGGTGTGGTTGATCTGAGCAAATTTTATCCTTTGATATGTACTCCACGTTGAAACTGCTTTTTCTTAACCAATCACAAAGATTCTTTTCCACAAAACTAATGTGCACCCTACTTTTAAAAAAGAATGCTTTTCATGATATCTTCAGAGATAAGTTATAGATAGGAATTAGGATTTAAAAAACCTTTGAAATTCACTGAAAAAACCATAGGTTTCATGCACGTTATAGTTAGGAATTGGCATTTAAAAAACTTTTGAAATTCACTGAAAAAACCAAAGGTTTCAGGGGCGTTATAGTTAGGAATTGGCATTTAAAAAACCTTAGAAATTCACTGAAAAAACCATAGGTTTCAGGGGCGTTATAGTTAGCTGGACATTTCCCTCGTACAAAACCCTAGAAATTCCCCTGTTATAGTTAGTTCAGCTAACTATAACTCGCGCCCCCGCAATGCACTGCTGATGACGTCACATATTACATCACTCATGACATGGTCAGTGACATCACTGATGACATCTCAAATGACATCACTGATGACATCACTGATGACGTCATCTATGTGATAAATTAGTACACCTTCTCACACCCTAATATAACTTTTGATACACCAACTCAAAATTTCAGATGGCCATTTTGAAGACCATAGATACTCCAATACCAATAACTACATACCCACTCATTGACTCTTAGGTCTACATGCATCTCCACTCACTCACCTGTACAGTCACTCATACTTACAGTCACTCCGTACAAGACTATCATATGCATTTATACAGAAATATAGACACTCACACACTGCCAATCATCCATTGAGGTACTGACACACCTAGTCAGTTGTGCAAAAAATTAAACACAGTCCAATTGACTCACCTATACAGTTAAACACACTCAAGTTCACTTACTCATAAAAATACTAAAACATTTTGACACTCTTATTCAATTACTAGTACAAGCACACACTCATCCATACAGCCAGTCCCGCAATCACACTCTCACATATAGATAGTTATTTACTCTTAAACACATATACACTGTGTTTCACATATGTAGTTACTGTCACATGTACAACTGAGATATACATTCAATCACTAACACACCCTTACATACACTCACCCAATCATACAGTCCATCACAGTTGCACTCTTAAAACCATGCACCCATAGAATCACCCACTCACACATCTATGCACAGTCACACACACCCCACCCACACATACACTCAGGCACCCATACAGATACTCAGACAACCAATCAATAACCCACAGAGACACTCATATTGCTATTCACAAAACCATGCAGCCGTTTATACACCAACAGATAGACAGATACAGACATTCACACAGTTTAGTCACTAGTCTGCAGTAAGATACATTTAATGACTCACTTATAGAGTCAGTTACGCACCTAGAAAATCATCCATTCACACACTTGTACACCCACTAATTCTTCCACCGGCCTTTCCCTATATATATTAAACATATTAAAACTGTTCAGAAACACATACTCAATGGATGACGTCATCAGTGATGTCATCAGTGATGTCATTTGAGATGTAATCAGTGATGTCATCAGTGATGTCACTGACCATGTCATGAGTGATGTAATATGTGATGTCATCAGCAGTGCATTGCGGGGGCGCGAGTTATAGTTAGCTTAACTAACTATAACAGGGGAATTTCTAGGGTTTTGTACGAGGGAAATGTCCAGCTAACTATAACGCCCCTGAAACCTATGGTTTTTTCAGTGAATATATATATTTATCTATAGATAGATAGATAGATAGATAGATATTCACTGAAAAAAAGGTTACAGGGACGTTTTAGTTAGGCTGACATTTCACTCGTACAAATCTGAGAAATTCAGCAGTTATAGTTATCTGAGCTACCCTTTACTCACGCCCCCGCAATGCACTGCTTATGACCTCACATATTACATCACTCATGACATGATCAAGTGACATCACTTATGACATCACTGATGACATCTCAAATTACATCACTGATGACATCTCAAATATCACTGATGACATCATCCAGTGATTGTGAGTATTTTCCAAAAGCTACTGAGTGTTAGACATATATACTAAGGTGACTCTCTGTGGAAGTGCCTGTATGGGTAAGTGGGTGGATGTATAAGTGGTGTATAGAAGAGTAACTGGGTTATTAAGAGACTGTATCCATGAGATAGTGGGTGTGTGAGTTTTTGTATAGGTAAGTGAATGGGTGTGTTTGTGCATGTATAAGTAAGTGAGTGGCTGTGTGAGTATCTGTATAGTTGACTGAGTTGGTGTATCAGAGATTGTAAATGGTGAATCAGAGGGTGCAGGAGTCGCTGAATGGGTGTTTGAGCAGATACATAAGTGTCTGTATGGGCGAGTGATAGGCTACATGAGTGGCTGTCTCGGTGAATCAATGGGTGTGTAAGTAGGTGTATGGGTGCATGAGTGGGTGTATGAGTGTCTGTATGTGTGAGTGAATGGGTGTTTGAGTCGTTGTATGAGTGAGTGTGAGAGAGGTTGTATGGGAAGGTATGAGATTGTCTCAGTCACTGAATAGGTGAGTGAGTATATGTATTAGTATATGTATAAGTAACAGAGGCTGTGTGAGTAATTGTATGGGTGAGTTAGTGGCTGTGTGAGTGAATGTATGGGTGAGTAAGTAGGTGTGTGAGTAGGTGTATGGTTAACTGATTTCCTGTGTCACCAGCTGTATAGGTGTATGAGTGGGTGTATAAGTGTGTCTATGTCTCTATAACTGTATCTGTGACTGGCTGTATAGGTAAGTGAGTATGTGCATGAGTGGCTGTATATGTGAGTTAGTGGCTCTTTTAGTGAGTTGATGTGTTACTGGCAGTATGGATGAGTGACAAGATGTGTGAGAGTTTGTATGGGTTCTGTGAATTAGGTTGTTAGGGATTGGGTGTATGACATGTTTTATGGGGGTGTAAGTGGGTGTGTCGGTGTTTCTATGGCTCAGTGATGTCATTTCGGATGTCATCCATGATGTCATTTCAGATGTGATCAGTGATGTCACTGACCATGTCATGAGTGATGCAATATGGGAGATCATAAGCAGTTCATTGCGGGCGGGTGAGTTATAGTTAGCTCAGGTAACTATAACTGCTAATTTTCACTGGTTTTGTATGAGTAAAATGTCAGTCTAACTATAACGTCTCTGTAAACCTTTGGTTTATTCAGTGAATTTCTAAGGTTTTTTAAAATTCTGTTTCCTAACTAGAACAGCCCTGTAACCTTTGTTTTTTTAAGGGAAATTCAGCCACCTCCACATGCAAAACTTAGAACTGGAAAATGGATTATAATCAACACCCTAAACACCTTACTATCTAAATGACTCTATAGTAGCTTGTATAACTCCCATGATATCTCTACAACACAGTGTATAACTTTTTCAGTGGAATCTGTGACTGCATCCATCACTGTATCAGTAAGTCTCTCATTCACTTTATAAGTCTTTCAGTGGATCTGTAAGATGGTGCATCAGTCTATCAATGTGTCTGTAACAAACTATGTGACTGTCTCAGTGCATCTATGACTGGGTGCATCAGTGTCCCAATGGATATGTTGTTGTTTGCATGATTCTCTGAGTCAATCTGTTAGTATATGACTGTTTGACTGGATCTGTGAGTGGATACATGAGTGTCTAAGTGAATTTCTGAGTGAGTGGGTGCATGAGTGTCTGAGTGGGTAAGTGAGTGAGTGCATGAGTCTCTCAGTGGGGTTATGACTGGGAGTGTGAGTGTCTGAGTGGGACTTGAGTGGGTGTGTGAGTCTCTGAGTGACTGGGTACATAAGTCTCTGAGTAGGTCTGTGAGTGGGTGTTTAAGTGACTGTATGGGTGTGTGAGTGTTGGAGTGGGTCTGTGAGTGGGTGTCTGAGTGTCTGAGTGATCTGTGAGTGGGTGTATGAGTGTCTGAGTGGATCTGTGAGTGGGTGTATGAGTGTCTCAACGGGTCTCTGAGTGAGAGCATACGTCTGGGTGAGTGAATGTGTGCATGCATGAGTGTCTGAGTGGGTCTGTGACTAGGAGGGTGAGTGTCTGGGTAGGTCTGTGAGTGGATGTGTGACTCTGAGTTGGTGGGTGAGTGGGTTCCTGTAAATCTGAGTGTGTCTGTGAGTAGATGTGTGAGTCTCTGAGTATATGAGTGAGTGACTGAGTGCATAAGTCTCTAAGAGGGTCTGTGACTGAGTGTGTGAGTGACTGTATGGGTGTGTGAGTGGGTATATGCATGTTTGAGTGGATCCATGAGATGGTGTGTGAGTGTCTCAGTGGGTCTGTGAGTGAATGTAAGAGTCTCTAAGTGGGTATGAGACTATGTGCATGAGTCTATGAGTGGGTCTCTATGTAGGTGCATGAGTCTCTAAGTGGGTCTGTACATGGGTACATACCTCTCTGAGTGAGTCTGTAAGTGGGTGCATGAGTACCTGAGTGGGTATGTGGGTGGCTGTATAAGTATGTGAGGGGGTATGTAAATGGGTGTATGTGTCTGAGTGAGTTTATGAGTGCATACATGAGTCTGTGACAGTGACTGGTGAGTGTGTACAAATATATATATATATATATATATATATATATATATTTTTATATTTTCAACAATATTTGCGGTGTCACCGAAGTATTCACGATGTACCCACGATGGTACATGGTGGGCACTGGCGGTCACGAATATCGTGCATGATTAAAAAAATCAACTTTGTCACTAACACTTCCATTTTTCAAACATAGGGTCAGAGTATCTCCCCCGTGACCGCTTAGGTTATCTTTGATACAAATTTCCAGCCCAGGGAACCATTCCTGTTCGATATAATGACGGCTGCAACTTTCTGTTCAGGTTGCCTCCAGCCAATCAGAGCATCCCTGGTGGCGAGCGCATTTGTGATTTACCATGAAGTTGCCACAACATCTCCACGACCATTGCGAACCTCCACAAAATATCCATAGCCTGAGATATCACTATATTGTTTGGCTTTATTTTCACAAAAACTACTGAACGGATTTTCACCAAATAAGAAAAAGAGCACTCTGCATAAAAATATCTACCTTTCTGCCAAATTTGATGTAATTCCATACAGCGGTTCGGGCTGTAGGTTCGACAACATGTTCCTATGGGAATTAACATTACAAATGCACCCTTATTTTGTGCCCCTATTTCTTTGTGCCCACAGCACGGATCACCCCCAAACTTTCCATGACACACAAAACCTACTTTGACACTTTGTTTGGGAAGGTACGACTTGAGACGATTTGATCTGAGGTATCGCAGCAGATAATGCAGGTGCTATTTGGCAGCCTTCTTGTCTAGTGGTCTGTCGGCAACCATGACTTGCCACAGCTGCAAATTGAGGATTTTAGCATCCCTGGGTGCAGAACATGATTTGCGCCAGCTTCCTCCATCTATCTGAGATTAGTATGGATAGATCTGCCCGGATTCTACATCGTAGGATACAAACTGGAGCAGCAGGGTCACTGGAGTTTAGTGGAGCCCTGCTATCTTGCATGGAGCCCAAGACATGCTCCCTTCCCCCAGTCATCGAGATATCTAAATTAAACCTGATGTAGAGAAATCATACCTGTGTCTCTGCACAGCATATCCACCAGTCTAGACAAAGACCCCTCTGCATCAAACTTATTGAAGTTCCATCTCATCTGACTTTCTACAATTAAAAGCCTCACTCCTCAGTGATTATTGTTGTCGGTTACCCCTACCCACATGGAGCTGTGTAATGCGATACACTTGTCTTTAACTCTGCTAGCAACTCCTCTCTTTAATAATCAGGCACCCCACATCCACAGCTTTACCTGGCAGCTCCTTTGGCTAGTTGACTCCGCACCTACAGATCAGCTGAAGCTGTTCTCTTGTGATACCATTCCCAGCTGCACTACATGATTCTAATTGTTGAACGTTTACTGAAGACACAAGCTGCAAAGCACCCACCCCCCTGATGTACTCAGACTTTGTTGGGCCTTGCTAATTAGGGCTAATTCCAGTGACTGACTGAGACACTGATTTTCACCTTCAAGCGTAGATATAAAACCAGTGCAGCTGCAAATCTGAATATTTTTGGGTTGTGCATGACAGTTTGGTTATTTGAACCCGAAGGTATCATACGTCTTGGGATACATTGGAAAAGGCATGAGGTCTAGCTTCCGTTTTCACGTATATACCTATCTTAATAGCAATGCCAATGAATGTTTGGCAGTGTTTCTCTCCACTGTCATAAAAAGGGGGATATTCAAGAGAATCAGCTCTGCTCAAAATTCTCAACCATCTCAAAATTGATGGGGCACTGGTGTGGGCCTCTGGGATCTTCAGTAACTAAGGTAATGCAGCCTGCTAACAGCAAGGAACTGTGTCTGACTCAAGAGATCCTAGTTTCAGCCTAGTGTACTGCAGCCTGCTACAGAATGGACTTGTGTCTGACTATATGAATTCCAGTATTTGCCAAGGATAAGCAGCCTGCTAGTCATGGGACGTAGACTATTATGACAGGGCCCTGAAGTCAGACACAAGCATGTACTGCAGTAGTCTCCAGAGCATTAGGGTGCTACCTAAGGTCACTCAAGTCAGCCACGAGTTCTTTCTGTAGCAAGCTCTAACACGTTTGTCTGAATATTTACCCACCACGGAATTACATCTCCTAACAGTAGGGAGTTACCATCTCTTAATGTGCTCCAGTACATTTCACTCAGTGATTGACTCTAGCAGAAGAGTCTTCGTCATTAACTCTGCCACATAAGACAAGCCAGATGGACTGACATGTCTTCTGTCCAATCACATGTTAAGTCACAATAAGTCGTGTTAGATACACCAGCAGGTCATTGAGCAGGGAGTATCACACTCCTGCAACCTGTCCACATGCTCTCTGCAGTCCCATCACAATACAATATCATGTACTCTACATTTGTACATCTTCTTACAAAACAATCTGCATAGGTATGCAGCCTCTTTTTTATTAGTTCATTTCCTAATATTTATTTAACAATCTTGTTCTTACATAACCAAATTGAACTTTGATGCATTACACCAAGTTATAAGTAAAAAACATAATCACATTTATATCCTTAAAATTAGAGAGAATATTCTGTTCAAGGGTAACCGCGTCACAAATGTCTTCCCTCCATTAACCACAGCTATTGACTTTGCTTTGATAAGGTACCTGATTCATTCCATTATACTTTTTCACGTTGTCTTGTTTAAAAGTTAAATGCAGATATCATATGTGTGAGACACACCAATCCACTATCATTTCACGATAGCATTGAATTCTTTCTTTACTGCTAGCCCCTCTAACTTTCACTAAAGTGCACTGTGCAGAAATGATGGGAATCAAGGTATTTAATGACTGAACGGACACTAAGGGATATACCTTGTACAGGTGCCATTTCCTTGGCAGTCCCAAAGTCTATCCACAGAAACCTGCTGCAATTGTAGAGTCAAACTTTCTTTCCAAGTGTAATATTTAACTTAAGTTGTTGCTAAAATTGTAGTCTCCTTGCTTATACAAATTAGAATGGAATAGAATAAGTTGTTTATTTATTGGAATAGTTTTAATAAGTGCGAACAAGACCCATAGGGGTATATTAATATAAACAAGCGCATGATCACAGGATGATGGTGTTAACCTTTGTTCAGGAGTAGTCGTTTGACCAGCTTTTTAAAGGATGTAGTGGAAGGATTGGATCTGATCTCGGAAAGCAGTGAGTTCCATATTCTGTGTACATTCATAAACCCAATAAAGAGTTCTGATGAGAGAATAAATGCATAGGAAAAATGCCTCTGCACTTCAAATTAAACAAATCATTAAACTGGACAGTATTATCAACTATAAATCAGCAGACATCTAATAAAACAGGAAATGGGCTCAAAGTAATCTCTCATGAAAAGACATATGGTCTCAAGAAACCCAGGGATGGATTTCCAGAAATGTGAGAGAGAGAAGCCTTTCCTACAGTAATATAAACAAACAATATTGCAAATGGAAACAAGTATCACTTTCTTCCTTCACAGCATCCAGAAGGATTTAAATAAACCCTTAGGAGTATGTAAACTCCCCAGTTTCTTGCGTCTTCATACTGAGCCACAGGCAAAAGTCCTTAAAACGTTACTTCTTCCACATTTTGTTGTACAGACAGTTCTTCCCATGCATCATCCTTTGCATTGACTCCTCTCCTCCAGGTAAGAACCTCACTATCCGTTGTTTAGTACAAAACAAATGCCTGTTCACTAACTAACAGGTGGCTTCTGGAAAGTTACAGCATCTGCAGTAGAAAGCAAAACATTTCATGGAAAACAGCTCAGCATGAAAAATGGGCCTTTCAGTGTTAATATAAAACTCTGTTATTTGGCTTTCTCTGTGTTTATTTGTTAAATTGCACCCCTGGTCCTTTTGCTGTGCGTATTTGTTTAATTGGCTTTCTCTGTGTTTATTTGTTAAATTGCACTGGTATTGTTTTGATTGCTGTTTCCCCCGCTGTATTGCCGTCTTCCCTCCCCGCTCCCCGCTTCCCGCCACCACCGCCGACCCCGCCCCTTTTTTCCTTCTGTTCCCTCCCCGCTCCCCCCTCCCAGCTGCTCCGCCCACCCGCGCACTTCGCCATATATGGCGACCGTGCGAACGCGCAGCGGTCACGCGCAGCGGGCGCGCCGATTGTGCGCCGAAGGCGCGCCAAAGGCAAGCCCATCTATGCCCGTCCGCGCCTGGACCGCGCCCAGTGCCAGGACCCCTGGCCCTCGAGGACCCCGATCGACCCGCCTGACGTACACCGCTGCCACCCTCATCGCACTCAACACCGGCAGGACCCAGGGATGCTACCGAGCTACTCCGAAGCACACCCACGGACCCTTCAGCTGCCTCGCCTGCCAGTTCACCTGCATCCGGACCTGCCCGGCACCAGCACCTGCCAAGCCGAACACCAGCAGCAACCACCTCAAGTGCATCCTGCTCAACACCCGCTCCGTCCACAGACACGCCATCGAACTCTGGAACCTCCTAGACGCCACAGCCCCTGACGTTGCCTTCATCACGGAGACCTGGATGAACGCCTCCTCAGCGCCCGACATCGCCATCCCAGAAGGCTACAAGATCACCCGGAGGGACCGCAACGCCAACCAGGTGGGAGGAGGCATCGCCATCATCCACAAGAACACCATCCGCATCACGACCAGCACTGACAACACCCCACCCTCCGCCGAACACCTGCATTTCCAGATTCACACCGACCCGAAGACCACCCTCAGAGGCACCTTGATCTACCGACCTCCGGGACCACGCACTCAATTCAGCGAGGACATCGCCGACTTCGTCAGCCCGCACGCCCTCCCCTCCGCTGACTACATCCTCCTGGGGGACTTCAACTTCCACCTGGAGAACAACAACGACTGCAATACCAGCACCCTGCTCGACAACCTCGCCAACCTTGGACTCAAGCAGCTGGTATCCACACCCACCCACCTCGCCGGACACACACTCGACGCCATCTTCTCATCCAGCAAAGACATCGCCTTCAGCCACGCCACAGAACTCCACTGGACGGACCACAGATGCATCCACTTCACCTTCAGTAGAACGACGATCCACCACCACCAGCAACAGGTTGCCCGAAGAAGCTGGAACAAGATCACAGCCGACCAGCTCGCTGCTTCCCTGAGCCAGCACCCTCCGGCCAGCTCAGCGAACCCCAGCCAGGCCGCCGACAACCTCTCGAAGTGGATCAGCAAATGCGCAGACGAACTCGCCCCTCTGAGGATCCCGCCCAGCAGACCCGGCAATAAGAGAGCCCCATGGTTCACCGACGAACTCAAGAGCTCCAAGAAGAACTGCCGAGCCCTCGAGAAAGCCTGGAGAAAGGAACCCACGCCGGACAACAGGACCACCCTCAAGCTCGCCACCCGGAAACACCACCAATTGATCCGCACCGCCAAGAAAACTGCATTCAAGGACCGGCTGGACAACAACGCACACAACTGCAAGGAACTCTTCAACATCGTGAAAGAGCTCTCCAACCCCAACGCCGGAAACAACGACATCACCCCATCGCAAGACCTCTGCAACTCCCTCGCCTCCTACTTCCACAACAAGATCACGGACATACACAACAGCTTCAGCACTCAACCGACGCACGCCACGACCGCAGCAACGCCACCCACCACCACCCTCCGCGCCTGGACCCCGGTCAACACCGAAGACACCGTCCACATGATGAACTCCGTCCACTCCGGATCTCCGACCGACCCCTGCCCTCACCACGTCTTCAACAAAGCCGACGCTGTCATCGCACCCCACCTACGGGACATCATCAACACCTCATTCGACACCACCACCTTCCCCGAGAGCTGGAAGCACGCCGAACTCAGCGCTCTACTCAAGAAACCTACAGCAGACCCCACCGAACTCAAGAATTACCGCCCCATCTCTCTACTCCCGTTTCCAGCCAAAGTCATCGAAAAGACCATCAACAAACAGCTGGCCGCCTTCCTCGAGACGAACGGATCCCTCGACCCATCGCAGTCCGGATTCCGTGCCAACCACAGCACCGAGACCGCCCTCATCGCCGCCACTGACGACATCCGAGCCCTGATGGACAACGGAGAAACAGCGGCCCTCATCCTCCTAGACCTCTCCGCGGCCTTCGACACGGTCTGCCACCGCACCCTAGTGCAGCGCCTCAGCAACGTCGGAATCCAGGAGAAGGCACTGGAATGGATCGTCTCCTTCCTCGACGGAAGAACACAAAGAGTCCGCCTACCACCGTACAAGTCAGAGGCCACCGAAGTCATCTGCGGCGTCCCTCAAGGATCCTCGCTGAGCCCTACTCTCTTCAACGTCTACATGAGCCCCCTCGCGGCCATCGCACGCCAACACAACCTCAACATAATCTCCTACGCCGACGACACCCAGCTGATCCTCTCCCTGACTAACGACCCCGCCGCCGCCAGAGCCAACCTGCACGAAGGGATGAGAGAGGTAGCCGAGTGGATGACGACGAGCCGCCTGAAACTGAACTCAGATAAGACGGAGGTCCTCATCCTGGGCTCCTCGCCCTCCGCCTGGGACGACTCCTGGTGGCCCCCCGCCCTGGGCACCGCACCCAAACCGACGGACCACGCACGCAACCTGGGTTTCATCCTGGACTCCTCCCTCTCCATGACCAGGCAAGTCAACGCCGTCTCCTCGTCGTGCTTCAACATCCTGCGCATGCTTCGGAAGATCTTCTGGTGGATCCCCACAGAGACCAGGAAGACCGTCACCCAGGCCCTCGTCACCAGCCGACTGGACTACGGCAGCGCACTCTACGCCGGAACCACCGCCAAGATCCAGAAGAGACTCCAGCGCATCCAGAACGCCTCAGCCAGACTCATCCTCGACATCCCACGACACAGCCACATCTCCGGACACCTAAGAGACCTGCACTGGCTCCCGGTCAACAAGAGAATCACCTTCCGCCTCCTTACCCACGCACACAAAGCTCTCCACGATCAAGGCCCGAGCTACCTCAACAACCGCATCAACTTCTACGCTCCCAAACGCCACCTCCGATCTGCCAGCCACGCCCTCGCCGCCGTCCCACGCATCCGCAGAGCCACTACAGGAGGAAGGTCCTTCTCCTACCTGGCCGCCAAGACCTGGAACTCCCTCCCGGCCGACCTGCGCCTGACCCAAGACCACCCCTCCTTCAGGAAGAAGCTCAAGACCTGGCTGTTCGAGCAGTAGCGGCACCCCCCCCCCCCCCCCCCAGCGCCTTGAGACCCTACGGGTAGGTAGTGCACTCTATAAATGTCTTGATTGATTGATTATTTTATATGCCTATATTACCTAAGTATGATTAACTTTTCCAACTTTTTTATTCACAGTACATGTGTTATTTACCATAGACATTTGCACTTTTTACTTGGGTGAGTTTTTTGGCAGCACAGGCAACAATAAAAATGTCAAGATAGCACTGGTGATTAATGTTCCTGCTGTAGAGAGGTGGAGTATTGTCCAAAGCAGGTTTGACTCATCATAAAGTAGCGCAGAGGGTTATTATGCCTGCTGCAAAGAACGTGTACCATGCTGATCACAGAACTGTATTGATGTGGATCGCTCAAATGTGTTACTGTTTTTGTCACAGAGATCCTTTTATTACTTGCAGTTCATAAGTTACAATCCTAATATAGTGAGTTATGAACTGTCATCATAGAGCTGCATGCAAATTGCATGGTATAAGTTAGAGAGTTACGTTTTTCCCCAGTCGTTCATTATCCTAAAGTTGCAAAAAATGGTTTGTATGAATAGAAATACATTCGTATTAGTAAAACCAACCCCAACCACTGAGGTATGTTTGAAATCCTAAATGTGTGCTTCTTCAAAAATAATAACTTCTAGTATGAATGATGTTTGATTTTTACATCTTTGTAATCCTCGTTGTTTTATGTAAACTTTCCTGTAGACTGATCTATCCACATACAATTAATTCTCACTATATAGTTTATGGGTGATCTAAAGTGCTCCGACACCCTACACTGGTATGAATAGCGCTATAAAGCAAATTAAGGGGCATATTAACAAGGCGGCGATATGAAATTATCGCCGCTTTTGCGTCCGTTTTCGGGCAAAAAGCGGCGATAATTTAATCGCCTTATCAGCAAAGACACACTATCGCGTGTCTTGCTGACTTAGTGCCCGTTTGCAGCACGCCTCGGATCGCATCGCTAATGAGATGCAAAGGAGGCGTGCCTGACAAGACTCCCTTGGGAAAATATCGTGAAGGCAGCTTCGCGATATTAACAAGGGAGGGTAGCGATTTTTAAAATCGCGTTAAGTATGCCTTAACGCAGGAATTTAACGTCTGTTAAATTCCTGACTAAGGCATACTTAACATGGGGGGTGGATTTTGTGGCTAAGACCACAGGCCCTATCATCTAGGATATTGCTGTTTTCCACCATGGAAAACGGCGATATCCCAACTATCCCTGGAATTTTTATCGCCTCGACGATGCGCGTTGTTAATAACGCGCAAACCGGGCGATAAATTCCAGAGATAGCCCGCGATAAATATGCAAGCGCTTAGCGCGCTTTGCGATATTTATCGCCGGTCCTTGTAAATATGCCCCTAAATTACATTTGCGAGAGGGGGTCTGGAGAGATGAGGGGCACTGGTGGAGGGTGGTAGAGTGGTAATCCTTGGAGAAGAAGGTAGGTCATTTGGGGGGCGCGGAAAAAGATTGTCGCACTGGGCGCCACCAGCGCTAAGGCCAACCTTGTTCGGAACAACGTATGAAGGCCTTCCTATACTCTGGTGTTCACTGGTAGCAAATGCTGTAGAGTGCTACAATTATTATTTTTTTATTTAAAACTGCTTGACTTAACCTTGCCTTTTTTTTTTTTAAATCCTTTACTGTACTAACCTTTTTGACCAAATATGCGGTTAACTTCCGCTGTACAAATCACTGATTTGTGCATCAGTTAATTTATGTCATATAATCTTTGCAGACAAATATAATTTGTCAAAAACCACTTGAGAAATCACCTTTGGTAACTGCAACACCAGCTTTTATCCCAGTAACTGCCGAGTTAGGAAAATAAATACGGGCTCTGACCCAGCTTGCGCAGGGAGGGGAGGGGCTTCGGAAGGAAGAGTGTCCACCTCTGGTCATCATGCCTTCTCGCATTAACTGGGGTTAAACAATAGTGCCTCACAGTTGACACTGTTCAACTTGCTGCTAAATATCTAAATTTACATTCCCTGAACCCTACGATGTCGGCTTAAGATTTTCACCAAATAATATCATTCATAATTTGTCGATGTGAGTATGTGTATGCACATTTGTAGTGAAATGTTGATCTGTGCCACTCTAAATATAAAATCAAAAATTGCCTTTAGCATGATATTGATACGCATTACGTGTATTTCTAGTATCTGTAACTGCATGGGCTTCATTTAGGGGTTGCCAGGGGTGGAGCTGTGACTCCTGGCTTTGCCCTTGCAATCCCTGATATTTATTGCATTTGTGACCGCTGACCTCAGACATGGCAAATCAGTACCAAGAACACAGTTGTAGCCTGCTGTTATGGTCACTGGGGCTCCGCTCCGGTATATTTTTTATTATACTAATAGTGAATAATAGTGTATTATTCCCCATAATTGTACAAAAAAAGGAGCAGCAGGAGCTGGAATGAGATGTTCGCTGGCAGCTAAGGTAAGTAAGAAAAATGCTTTTAACCATATATTATGTGCATAATTACGGGTGAGAATGGTTTTGTATGACAGAGACAGTATGTGTATGCGTGCACTTATTTCTATGTGTGAGCGTGTGTAAGACTGAAACTGAACGAGAGTCATTGGCTGGTAGTGACTGAGAATGAGGAAGCTTAGCTGTCACTAAGCATGAATGAAATAGACTGATTGTAAGAGTTGACTGCAAGTGAGTGAGAGTAGGTGTTAGTTCTGGCTTTTTCATCAGTTTTATCATCAGACGTTTTGCTTTTTGGCCTCCTGTTTTTGACCCTGTTTTTGTTGGTTTTAGGACTCTGGGCACTAGACCACTGCTGATTAGTGATTAAGTGCATATGCTCTGTGTAAATTGTTAGTATGGATTGGTGTTTCTATAATCGGCTTGTTTGAATTACTACTAAGTCCCTAGTACCGTGCACTCTTTGTGTCCAGGGCCTGTAAGCCAAATGCTGCTAGTTGGCCTTCAGCATTGATTCTGCCACCCACACAAACAGCCTTTCAAAGGGGTCTCAGACCTGCCACCACAGTGTCTGCGCACAATTTTTACAGCCATGTTGACCTGGCAAGTGCACCCACTTTCCAGGCCCTAGCCTTCCCTTTTATTACATGTGAGTTACCACTAAGGTAGGCCCAAGTTATCCCTTTGGGCAGGGTGCAGTGTATGTGAAAGTGAAAAGTAGGACATGTCCTGGTATGTGTGACATGTCCTGACAGTGAAATACAAGGTATTTCGTTTTTCACTATTGAAAGGCTATCTGTCCCATAGGATAGAATGGGAGTTTATTTATAACGTCTTATAAGCATGACTTCCCTTTGGGACAAGATGGAAAGATGGAGTTTAGTATGCCTGAACTCAGAATATAAAAATGCATGTATTAGTAACAAAGATTGTTATATTGTGTGTTTGAAAATGCCACTTATAGAAAGTGGGTATTTTCTTGCTTACACAAACCACAGAAGTAGGGACTGGGAGTGAAAAAATAAATCCAGTATCCATGCTTCCTAGAACACATGTGTACAACTCTCACGGGTAGCTGTTCCTAAAAGAGATTCTGGCCCAATAGGCAGCGGACAGGATGAAAATCGATGGGGAGAGAAAAATAGAGGGATAGAAGTTTTGTTTGTCTCAGAATTCTTCCAAATAGGGGCATTCCCCCGACTTATACATCCATCCTGAGACAAACAAAACTTCTATCCCTCACTTTTTCTATTTTATTGCTTAGTCATCCTGTGTGCCTCTGCTTGTTTGTGGATTAACTGTCTGGCTTTGGAGTGACAGGGCCTGGGATGTTCATTCTCCCAAACAGCCACTGGGGAGGTTGATGTGTGTCCTGCCTTTCCCGAATGAGTCAGGGCTAGGCTGAATAGACCTGGGCTGCATTTAGAGTAGTGGGAGGAGATTTCCTTGCACCCGAATGGGCCTGGTCTGCCTAATACAATATTGTCTCCACCTCCTGTTGGGAAGCTGGACCAGAGAGGACAGAACTGGTTTGAACTAAGCACAGGGACTCTCTGCCACCAGAAAACAAAGGAAAATGCAGTATAAATATTGGGGCCCAGACCCCAGAACTTTAGAATACTTTTGGACTCAAGAGGAACCTCTGCCAAGGAGAAGAGCTGGGAAAGCTGAAAGAGAAGTACTGTTGTGTGCTGTCTGGGGGTTGGCCTGCAGTGGCTGTTTCTGCCAAAGAGAGGATAAAGACTTTGTTGTGTTCTGTGTATCCTGCTTGAAGAAGATCTTCAAGGGCTTGAAGTAGAGTTTGCCTTCTATTCTGAACTCTCAGGGTCACAAATACTTCACTACCAGCTCCCCTGAAAATCCTTGCTGGTGGTTCTGACCTGCCAAGAGGTGCCTGTTGCTGTGTCGGGCCTCTGGAGGTTGTTCCTGCTGCTGGGAGCTGGAAAAGAGACACAACCAAGAGAAGCGTGACCCATCTGCACCTGTTTCTAACGCATCGCCCGCTGAAGAAACGGACGCAGCACCTGCCCGCGGCTGGAGAAATCACTGCACATTGAATCCTGTGCTCCAAAGCCCGAGATCAGCGCACCGATTCCGACGCAGGCCTTGCTATGCGGCTGGAAGAACCAACGCGTCGTGGGACCGCAGCTGGAGCAGTGGCTTAAAGAAACTTAAGGGGGCCCCCCTGCAGGGTATGTGGAGGGGCCTCCTCCGGACTCAATTTGGAGCTCTCCGGCCGAAGTGCGGTGCTTAGGGGGCCCCCCCTGCACCGCGGGGGCTGATGGGGCCTGCGTTATGCCCCTGGGCTGGAGAGACTAAAGCATTGCTGTTGCCGCTGCATCGAGAACCAAACCACACGCATCGCACCATTGCACCAAGTCTACAAGAACGCTGGAGCCACAGTAAGACACAAATCCATCACCTCCCTGCACAATAAGAAACTGACGCATTACCTCCCCTTCAATAAGGAACCGACACATCACCTCCCCTGCGTGGCAGTAAGGAACCGAAGCATCTCCTCCTCTGAAGTAAGGAACCGATGAATCACCTTCCCTGGGCGTAAGGAACTGACGCATTACCTTCCCTGCGGCTGTTTTTGTTTATGATTGTGACGCATCCAAGATACTTTGTGTTGAAAGTGTTGCATCTATAGTTTGCTATGGATAGAGCTGTTTTTACCTTCTAAGAATCACATTTTGATCATTGTATATTGAATGTTTGTCATTTTCGTCTTGTTTGGTTCAGATAAAGATTACTTATTTTTCTAAACTGGTGTGGTGTCCATTTGTAGTGTTTTCACTGTAATACTGTATTAATGCCCAAATGTTTTACACACTGCCTCTGAGATGAGCCCGTGCCAAGCTACCAAAGGGGTGAGCAGAGGTAATTTAGAAATGTATCCCCCTCACCCTGACTAGGAAGAAGGATCCCTACTTGAACAACGGTGCAAACCATTGCCAACTAGAGACCCCCATTTCTAACAGTTGGTAAATAAGAATGAATGAGTTAGAATGAGTGTGAGGGAGTGTTACTGAGTGTGAGTGTGAGAGTGAGAGTTAAAATGAGTGAGCGTGACAGTGGGTGAGTGTAATTTTGCGTGGGAATGAGAGAAAAAGTGAGAGTGAGTAAGTGAATGAGACTATGAGGGAATGAGAAAGCATGAATAAATGAGTGAAGGAATGAATGAGTAGGAGTGACTTGAGAAAGGGAAAGTGAGAGCAAGTATGAGTAAGTATGAATGGGTCAGAGTTAGAATGAGTGATAGTGTAAATAAATGAGAACAAGAGAGTGCTAATGAGTGAATGAGAATGAGTGTGAATGAAATGTATGCAAACGTGAGTATTCTTGCGAGCGTTCCATTGGCCATGGCATACTGAAGGTAATTCTTAGCTTATAGAGGCACCTACGGCAAGATACTGGCACAAACATACTGAAGACAATTCTTACCATGCCAGACACCTTTGAGAAAATACTGACATTGACATACTGGGGACATTTTTGGTATAATCGGCATCCATTGTACAGCTTAGGTACTAATATGCAAGTACAGTTTTTAGCAACTAGGGAACCCTTGGAAAAATGCTTGCACTGACATCCCAGAAGAAATTCATGGCACTGGGGGGCACCTGTGGTGAAAAGTTGGTAGCACATTGAAGGAAATTCTCGCCATAATGGAAGACAACCATGGCTTAAGGGTGGAAGAGCAACAATGTCAAATTGTTGACTCTGACATAATAAAGTCCATTTTAAAGATGGACAGCATTAATAGCAACATTCTGGCCGTGGCATATTGTATGTAATTTTTTGCCTTTTTTTGCGGCATGCGTGCATATCATGGGCACCCATCGCAAAACGATTGACCTGGCTCAATGGAGGTAATTTTGGACAGATAGTGGCCCGATAGCACATTTAAAAGAAAATGGGGTCAACCCCTGGAGAGCACGAGGATTTCTACCTTGTCACACCTGAAAAGGACTTGAATATTTAATGAATGCCCTTTAAGAGCCTATGTTTTATAAGGAAATTTGTGTCAAAATTGTGCTTTAAAATGTACTATTTGACTCCTTTTTTTACAACGAAGCCTAGCAGATGAGCAGCGGTCTGATTTGCTAAAGACAGCTTTGGGACATTCAGAAAGCTTCAGTGAGAATGCATTCCACTCGTTGCTTTCCATTGGCTTTGTGGCTTTATTTGCTTTAGGCTGTCCAGATTGAGTTTATCCCTTCCATGAGCATATCCTGTTTACAAGGGACCCTAGTATTCTTCCACCAGTGCTCCTGCCTGTAAACTGTCCTTTAAGTTTTGTTCTTATCTTGGCAAATGTGCAGTGCATTCAGAGGCAGGGGTAAAATGTCTGGCTCTGTCTTTTGAGGGAGGTTGGTGTTTACTTTTCTTTCGCTGACTCCAAAGTGAGAGGATTTATGTGAGAATCATGCTGGGTATGGGGGGATGTGCTGGATCAAGGCTGTAAAAATGTTATGCTTTTCTAGCACACAACCAATTTTAATGTCTGTAAATTAACTGTGCAGATATTTCAAAATACATTCGAATTAGGGAAGCACAAATGAAGAACATGTTTTTGGTAGTTCTAAAGTGCGGGGGAAACAAAAATGTAAATACTATCAAAAAAATCAGTACACTAGGTGATGACTTTTCCACTCATTATCGTTTGTACACTGCATAGTTGTATCAGTTAAACTGTATGTCTGTGCAAATCTACTGGTCATTTCCATGAAAATGTGTTCTCCGTAATGGCAGTATTCTACCACAACATGCATACTCCACTTTACACCACTCCACTTTACTTTGTGCCTCTGCACAACACTGCACTGTTCTCTGCACCACTCCACTCCACTGCACTCCACTCTGCATCACTGCACTGTACTCTGCACCACTCCACTCTATGCCACTACACTCTCTGCCTCTTTACCCTACATCACTCTACTCTATGCCAATGCAGTCTGCATCTCTGCACCACTGCACTCTATGCAATGCACTCTATGCCAATGCACCCTACACCACTTTATTAAGTCAGTGCACTCTACACCATTATACTCTACTCTGCAACACTCTACGCAACTGCACTATGAGCCACTCTGCTCTACACCATCACACTCTATGTCACTGCACTTCACGCCACTCTATTCTACTCTGCACTGCTGTACTCTACGCCACTGCTCTCTATGCCACTCAACTCTGCATCACTCTACTCTGTGCCTTTGCATTCTATGCTAATGCACTCTACGCCACTCTACTCTACTCCACTCCACTCTACAACACTCTACTCTGCAACACTACACCACTGAACTCTGTGCCACTCTACTCTGCACCACTGCTCTCTATGCCATATGCCACTCAACACCACTGCACTCTACCCTACACCATTCCACTCTACCCTGCACCACTCCACTCTACACCACTTCACTCTACTTTGAAACAATATACTTTTGACCACTTCACTCTATGACTCTATGCCAACTTCACTCTTTGCCACTGCAATCTACGATGCACGCCTCAACTCTACACCACTACAATCTACACTGCCCCACTCCACTATATGCCATTCTACTCTGCACCACTCTACACCATTGCACTCTTCGCCTCTCTACTCTAAATGACCACTCTAAAACACTGTACTTTACTCCAATGCACTCTACACCACTTTACTCAAAACCAATGCACTTTATTTACTGCACTTTACACCAAACTACTCTGCACCACTGCACTTCACACCACTCTACTTAGCAACACTCTACTGTACTCCACTACACTCTATGCTACTCTACTTTGCACCACTGCCCTCTATGCTACTGCACTCAACACCACAACACTCCACTCTGCACCTCTTTACTCTAAGCCACTCTACTACACTCTACACCATAACACTCTACGCCACTCTACTCTGCATCACTTAACTGCATGCCACCACACTCTACACCTCTAAACTCTGCTCCACTCTAACTGCCACTGCACTCTGTGCCACTCCACTCTGCACCACTACAATCCATGTTACTCCATATCAACTATCCTCTGCACCACTGGACTCCACACAACTGTACAGTTTACCACTTTAAACAAAATGAATGCACTCTACTCCACAGCACTCTACGGCAATCTACTCTGCACAACTGCACTCTACACCACTATACTCTACTCTTCACCAAGCACTTTATGTCAGTCTAGTCTATTCTTCCTCACTGTGCTCTAGCTAATACATTCTAATCTAATACATTATGTGCCACTCTACTCTACATCTCTGCACTACACAGCACTCTACTCTGCAACACTGCACTTTACTCTGCACCATTCAACTCTAAGCCACTCTACTGCACTCTACACCAATGCACTCTTCGCTACTACACTCTATACTACTGCACTATATGCCAATTCACTCTATGCCAATTCACTCTATGCCAATCTAACCTACTCTGCGCCACTACAGTCTTTGCCACTGCATCTACCCTGCACCACTCAACTCTGCAACACTCCATGCCACTTCACTTTACTGTAAAACAATCTATCCTACACCAATGCACTCTATGCCACTCTACTCCACTCTGTGCTGCTCTACTCTGCACCACTCCACTCTGTGTCACTCCACTCTACTCTAAGCCACACCACTCCACACTACGCCACTCCACACTACGCCACTTCACACTACAACACTTCACACTACGCCTCTCCACACTACACTATGCCACTGCAATGTA
Organism: Triturus cristatus; assembly: GCF_964204655.1. Lineage (NCBI taxonomy): Eukaryota > Metazoa > Chordata > Amphibia > Caudata > Salamandridae > Triturus > Triturus cristatus. The sequence goes on from NC_140585.1 coordinate 740,650,787, forward strand.
CGCTGTGCCACTCACCTCTACGCCACTCTACATCACTGCACTTTACATCACTGCACTCTAGGTCACTGCACTTACAGCCCTTTTCTCAAAACCAATGCACTGTAGGCCACTGCAATCTACACCAGCCTACTCTTCACCACTGCACTCTAGGCCACTATACTCTACTCTGCAACACTCTATGCCGCTGCACTCCATACCACTTTACGCCACTGTATGAAACTCCACTCTAGGACACTTCATTCCACAATACTATACTCTAACACTCTACACTATTAAAATCTACCTCAGTCTGACACTTTACTATCCTCCACTCATCACCCCTCCAGTCTACGCCCCTCCACACTACGCCCCTCCACTCTACACTGCTCCACTCTATGCCACTCTACTCTATGCCACTCTACTCTATGCCACTCCACTCTATGCCACTCCATTTCATGCTGCTTCACTCTACATCCCTCTGCTCTACTCCCTTCCACTCCACTCTGACACATTACTCTAGGCCACTTAACTCTATGCTATGCCACTCCACTCAACTCCACTCTATTCCATTCTAACACTTTACTCCACTCTATGCCTCTCTACGACACTTTACGCCACTCTGCGCCCCTCCACTCTATGCCCTTCCACTCTATGCCCTTCCACTCTATGCCCCTCCACTCTATGCCCCTCCACTCTATGCCCCTCCACTCTATGCCCCTCCACTCTATGCCCCTCCCCTCTATGCCTCTCCACTCTACACCCCTCCAGTCTACGCCCCTGCAGTCTACAGCCCTCTTCTCTACGCTCTTCCAATCTAAGCCCCTCCACTCTATAACACTCTACTCCACCATATGCCACTTTACGACACTGTACTCCACTACTCCAGTCTATGAAGCTATACGCAACTCCCTCCATGCCACTCCACACCACTATATCCCACTGTACTCTGGCACTCTTCCCCACTCTACGCTACTCCACTGCACAATACTCTATAACCTTCTCCTCCACTTTGTCATTCCATTCTGCTATACTACACCACTCAATGATACTCTATGACCATCTATTCGGCTCCATGTCACCCTACTCTATGACACTCTAATCCACTCTGCGCAATGCCCTCTACGCCACTCCACATTACTGTACTCCACTCAATGCCACTCCACTCCAGTCTACGCTACTCCATTTTACGACACTATGCTTCTCAACTCTACAACACTGTGCCACTCCACTCTACTCCACTCTATACTGTTCTACTCTACGTCACACTTCTCCCTCCACAACACTTCACAACGCTCTTCGCCACTCCATTCTACGCCACTCCATAACACTTCACTCCACGACAATCCACTCCATTCTAGGCCACTCTTCAACTCTTTATGCCACAATGCCACTCCACTCTCTTTCAAACCACTCTCCTTTATGCAATCACTGTTAGCCATGCTGAACAGTCTCAACGCTGATGTATAACCAGGCTGAAACACATTGGCAAAGCCAATAGCTCTTGCATAGGTGAGACTTCTTGACTTTACCAATGCTTGTTCTTGAAATTATCTACGGGCAGGGACCCAACCATTCCAGGAATCTCTCTAGAAGAGGCCAGGCTCACTCGCTTTGTTTGTTTGCTATCATGATATCCCTGTGGTTAAGGTAATGTGACATCACCTCTTGGGAAGAGTTGTGGGGTCATAGGTTATATAATGTCACTTCCTATGACATCATTAAGGTCAATGTGTATGTAGTGCCACTTCTGCTATGTCCAGGGTTTTGCTGAATCAGCTGTGTGTAACTGCACCATCTTTGTCAATATAAACTGTATATATGTTATTAAAGTTGACATTTTGTTTGTCACTTGCTTAAATTTGACAGCATGCCCAGGCGGAGCAGCAAGCCCTTGCAGCAACCGAGGATCCTGCTCTGAAGGGGCAGAAGGCAATGGAACATGCACCTGTCAAGTATGTAATGTGATTAGCCAACTTAATTCATGTTTTGGTACAGGGAACTAATCTTTAGTGAAAATAGTGCTTGGTACTATATAAAGATTAGGGTCTACTTTGAAGCACTGCTTACTTCTGAATGTCTGTCTGAAGCATTGACAAACTAGCTATTCTTTTCTATGCCTTCCTAGGAATGCAAGAGCATCAGAATAAGGTTCTGATCTTTCACTCCACTTACTGATAATTTATAGTTGGGTACAAGCTTAGAGCCTACATGCCTGCTCTCCACTGCCAAATAAGCAGGTCCACACAGAGGTAGTTTTAGGCATATGGGAAACCCCACGGAAACAAACCATACAATTTGACAGTGATCCTCTTTCTTTGAACTGTGGATCAGAAGCAAAAACAAGCAGAAGCCAAGCCAACGATCAACCCCTTCAAGTCAGCCTGTTGCTGCTGCATCTTGAAAGATATCCCAGCCAGGCCATTTCATTTCAATCTACCATATGAAGGAGATGTCAGCCGTGACCTCTTAAACTACAGGTCCAGCCGAGGCTCTGGAAACCTTCGCTGCTCCCCTTCTCACCCTGGATGGCCTTTGGCCCAAGATATCAGGTTGTGAGTAGCAACTACATCAGAGGCAGCTAAAGGAAATCTAAAACTCATGATGTGACTTCTCACCAACTAACCAACACTCACTGATATTTCCTCAAACATTTAACAAAGAAACGTTTATACGTTTATATAAACATTGTGCAAGCCTGAAATACATTAATCTAACATTAAAAGCATGATTGCTCAATGGCAAAGAGTCAGCAAACTGCTAAACTAAATAAAGATTGCCTAGCTTTTTAACTGTCAAAATGTATGAGCTTTGTTGGGTGGGTGGAGATGTTGTGAAATTTCATGCTGAATCTAAATGAAGAGGACCTACATCACACAGAAGCCACTACATCGACACATACCATTACATCAAATCCAGTACTTCTATGTACAACTACAGAGACAAAGCTACAATGACAGTTTCAGGGTCAGCGAATTAGGGTGTTAAAGTTAAATTCAGGGGAAGGATCAGTGTGACATTAATGATTGGGGTAAGAATAGGATTGGACTAAATGCTACACCTGTGGCTATTCTTTTCTTTATCGTTAGAACAGATAATAAAATCCATCAACAAAACACAAGATATACAATTTTACATCAACATGAGCTCATACAAATACAAAATAAATCTGAAAGAGTCAATAAAAATATAAAATCACTTAAAAGGGGACAAAGACAACAGAATACATTCAAACAATAAATACTTTGTTGTGGATTAAGTATGACCAAACTCTCTAGTATTCTGGATCTTGTCAGCCACGCTGCATAAATAAATTTGGAGTTGATGTCTACTGTGCTATCACCTCATTCGCTAGAGTCAGAATGGTCGATGGGAATGCTTGATTCAGTTTTACATAATCTACTTGATATGCCCATAATCTGACACAGCGGAGCAACATATTTCGTTCTAGGTTTAGAATAAGCAGCACAGAAGAATAGTAAGTGCTGCTCATATTTGTGTGCCATAATGCATGAGGGACATTGTTTGGATTTACCAACACATGAAGACCGGTTATATGTAAACCAAGCTAGCGGGAAAACACCTTAGTTGAACTTCAAATACACGGATCCTAAAAATGGTGGAATAATATAGTTTAAAAGTACCTCAGTCTTAAAAATAGTTTGTGGTGCACAAATGCTTGGGTTAAAGTGCCTAACACTATGGTGGATTCTTTCTTCTCCATTAATGATTCCCATTATCTATGTTATGTTAAAAACTTTTATAAAGCGCACGTTCACCATGCGGTTTCATGGCGCTGATAGGGCAGAAATAAGGTTGCGGGAAGCTGAAATTAAATGTTATATGATTGAGCAAACAAATAGGTCTTGAGCATTTTTCTGAACTGTACGTAGGATGAAGTCAGTCTCATCTCCACATGGAGAGAGTTCCAGAACTGTGGGCCTGTGGCAGCAAATCGAAAGCCTCCAAGCTTTTTTCGTTTAAAAGAGGGAACTGTCAGCAGGTTATGGTGAGAAGAACGCAGATCCCGAGAGGGGATATATCTTTGAATCCTAGATTAAATAAAGACAGGGCTACTGCCGTGAAGACCTTTAAAAATGGTGCATCCCAAATTGAAAGCGCACCTTTTGGCCATGGGATGCCACTGTAAGTTTTTCATTATGGGGGTCACGTGCTGCCATTTGGGTTAGTAAAGATAAGTCTGGTGGCTTGGTTTTGAACCAGCTGAAGGCATTTTAGCTGATAAGCAGAGATGCCACAGTATAAGGAATTGGCATAATCCAATCGGGAGATGACCAAGGCTAAAATAACCAAGATCAGAGCTTCCCTAGACAGAAATCTGCTGATTTTCCTTATTCTCCGTAATTGTAAAAAAACTAGCAGAAACTACTGAGCTTATTTGGGCATTCATTGACAGGTCGTTCGAAATCACGATGCCTAAGCTTTTGGCAGAATCTGCAGGCTCCGGAGGGTTACCAAGAGAGGTTGGCCAGAAGTTGGAATGCCATGGGTTGGAGGAGCCACCTGTGAGAATCAGCTTGGTTTTAGCAGGGTTGAGCTTGAGTTGGTTGTGATGCATCCAATCCCTAATGAAGATCATGGTAGATTGAAAGTGAGTAACTGACGATGCTGACAAATTGATTTCAAACACCAATTGGAGGTCGTCAGCATAGTTGAATGTTCCATCCTCTTTTCATTCAAAGATCGAAATAAAGGGAGGAGATACAGATTAAAAAGGAGGGGAGAGAGAGGAGCCCTGAGGCACCCCACAGGTCAGTTCCCTCTTGTTGGACGAGAAATTAGCCAGCCGCACAGCTTGAAAGTGGTTGCCAAGGAAAGAGGAGAGCCAACTGAGTGCCAGACCCTGTATCCTAGCATTTCTGACAAGGGCAACCAGAATGTTGTGGTTGACCATGTCGAAGGCTGCTGATAGATCCAAGAGGACCAGGGCCTGGGGGATACCGTTATCGGCTCCTCTTCTTAGTTCATCCATAACGGCGAGTATGACATATTCTGTGGAGTGGACGGGTCTAAATCCTGCCTGATGGGTGTCCAAAATCTGATGTCCAATAAATGAGCTGAGACAGTTGGCAACATATGCCTCAAGAACTTTACCCAGCTAGGGTAGGAGGGTGATGGGGTGATAATTACTTAGAACTGACGGGTTCACACCCGGTTTCTTTAAAATGGGGATGATTTCCGCACTTTTGAAAATATCAATGACAATGCCAAGGTTAAGTGAGTTGTTGAGGAGCGACAGAGGGGGTCAGGACAAATAGAAAACGCTTCCCGAAGAATGTGGGGGGGACAAAAATTAGTAGGGGAGCCAGAGTCGACCTTTTTGAGTAAGTCGAGAAAGGTCTCCTTCGAGATCAAGGGAATGTGATCCAACTGATGTTCGTTCTGATAGGTGTTCGAATCATAAGTGGATGGCCTGGAGGGGGCGATACTGGCTTTGATGACTGCGATTTTCGCAAGAAAAAAGAGTTTAGGGAGTCACAGAGACTCTATGCCGGGACTGTCTTAGGCATGATCCTATCTGATTTAGACAGCTCATTCACAATAGAGAAGATTCCTTTAGGTTTATTAGATGAATTGAGAATTTTATTTGAGAAATAATCTTCTTTGGTTCGAAGAATCTAACCTTCACTCTGGTTGCAGCATTCTGGCAAATGGAAAACTGATTACGCCAGTATTCTCCTAAACTGAGTTCCAGCAAGGATTTCTTGATGTAACTCAGCCAGGGGACCCTTGCCAACCTGCCTGAGATATAATATTGTGGTGCGCATTCCTAAAGGGCCTTAACTTGTCAATGATTAAAATGTGAAACCAATACATTATTGGGCTCAGTTTAGTGACCTCTACAATGGATTTTTATGCACGATCTAATCTTAAAGGTAAGAGATGGGTATTCTGACCAAGTTTTGTCCGCGACCATATACATGTATTTCCTTTGATCCCTATGATGTTGACATCAGAATGGTCCTAATGTTCTGCTCCTTAAACGTGGGCTATAATTGCTTGGGCTTTGTAAACTTCTATTGCAGGGTAGATTGGATAAGCAGAAGTGTGGTTAGCAAATCTAAAAATTACTGAAGCCCTTTGTATTATAAGAAGGGGCTTTTGGTAATTTTTGACCTCTATGATTTAGTATGTGAGCCTAACCCCCAGATAATCAAATTCATTGACTCTCTCTAGGTGGTTCTCCCCAACCTCATAACTCCCCTGAAATTCTTTCTGCGAGTGAAGCATATGTACTTAGGTGCCGATCACGATCCTGCAAAAACCGGGTATGAACCGTCGGACGGAGCATATTCTCCGTCCGACGCGTACCCGGTCGTCAAAATATACCAACATGGAATTACGATTCGCACGGAAACACCATTTCCGTACGAATCGTACAAAAGCCCGACCGACCAAAATAAACAAACAAATGCGATCCGGGAAAGCACCGACCTGACGTCGGGATGCACGCAGCCTGCCATTCACGAACCAGGAATCACGATTCGCACCGACGTCATCCCGCACGGCGAATATTTTCCGGCTGCCAAAAACTGCCGGGAAATCAGGACGACGCGAACAAGGAGTACCTGGACGCGACGGACAGACAGGACGACGCGAACAAGGAGTACCCGTACGCGACGGACAGACATGGACCCGAACCTACGTGTCATCCCGGCCCTCATAGCAATCGACCTCCTCTACAGGTTCGGACGCAGATGCCGCAGAAGGTCAGAACAACACAGGGAGGGGGGAAATGGGGGAGGGGCAGGAGCATGGGCAGGCCACTAAACCACCACCATAGTCACACAGCACACATGCCCTGGACATACCTGACCCTCAGGCCCTGGTCACTACGAGGGGGTGGGGGCGTGTCCAGCTAAGCCAGCGACCGCAACAACGGAAGTCCGTGATGACGCGGACCGGCAACACAACCAGACAGGTACGTCCCGTACCCACGCCTTAAGAGCGTGGGTACGAGTCGTACCACGCCCACACCAACGTCACCCCAACAATGGCGGGACGGCCCGCACCCACGTGGCAAAGGCCTGGGGACGGGCCGCACAAGCATCACATAGCGTGGGGATGGATATGTACGACACGTACCCCCACCCACGTACGTATGGAGCGTACCCCCATGCCAACAGTGTAAGTACGACACGTACCCCCACCCGCGGGCTCATGGAGCGTACCCCCCACCCCAACAGTGTAAGTACGACCCGTACCCCCACCCGCGTATGCATGGAGCGTACCCCCCACCCCAACAGCGTAAGTACGACACGTACCCCCACCCGCGGGCTCATGGAGCGTACCCCCCCAACAGTGTAAGTACGACCCGTACCCCCACCCGCGCATGCATGGAGCGTACCCCCCACCACAACAGTGTAAGTACGACCCGTACCCCCACCCGCGAATGCATGGAGCGTACCCCCCACTCCAACAGTGTAAGTACGACCCGTACCCCCACCCGCGAATGCATGGAGCGTACCCCCCACCCCAACAGTGTAAGTACGACCCGTACCCCCACCCGCGCATGCATGGAGCGTACCCCCCACCCCAACAGTGTAAGTACGACCCACCCGCATATGCATGGAGCGTACCGCCCACCCCAACAGTGTAAGTACGACCCGTACCCCCACCCGCGTATGCATGGAGCGTACCCGCTACCCCAACAGTGTAAGTACGACCCGTACCCCCACCCGCATATGCATGGAGCGTACCCCCCACCCCAACAGTGTAAGTACGACACGTACCCCCACCTCGAATGCATGGAGCGTACCCACATCCGTGTATGTTATGAGCGTACATATTGTCAAATCGGAGAGGTGGGTGCAGAGTCCACCTAGCAGTGCCCAGACATGAGAGGGGTGTGTGCAGAGTCCTCCCAGCAGTGCCCTGAGACAGGAGGGGTGTGTGCAGAGTCCTCCCAGCAGTGCCCAGACATGAGAGGGGTGTGTGCAGAGTCCTCCCAGCAGTGCCCTGAGACAGGAGGGGTGGGTGCCGAACACTCCCAGCAGTGCCCTGAGACAGGAGGGGTGGGTGCCTAACACTCCCAGCAGTGCCCTGAGACAGGATGGGTGTGTGCAGAGTCCTCCCAGCAGTGCCCTGAGACAGGAGGGGTGTGTGCAGAGTCCTCCCAGCAGTGCCCAGACATGAGAGGGGTGTGTGCAGAGTCCTCCCAGCAGTGCCCTGAGACAGGAGGGGTGTGTGCAGAGTCCTCCCAGCAGTGCCCTGAGACAGGAGGGGTGGGTGCAGAGTCCTCCCAGCAGTGCCCAGACATGAGAGGGGTGTGTGCAGAGTCCTCCCAGCAGTGCCCAGACAGGAGAGGGGTGTGTGCAGAGTCCTCCCAGCAGTGCCCTGAGACAGGAGGGGTGTGTGCAGAGTCCTCCCAGCAGTGCCCTGAGACAGGAGGGGTGTGTGCAGAGTCCTCCCAGCAGTGCCCAGACATGAGAGGGGTGTGTGCAGAGTCCTCCCAGCAGTGCCCAGACATGCGAGGGGTGTGTGCAGAGTCCTCCCAGCAGTGCCCTGAGACAGGAGGGGTGGGTGCAGAGTCCTCCCAGCAGTGCCCTGAGACAGGAGGGGTGGGTGCAGAGTCCTCCCAGCAGTGCCCAGACATGAGAGGGGTGTGTGCAGAGTCCTCCCAGCAGTGCCCTGAGACAGGAGGGGTGGGTGCAGAGTCCTCCCAGCAGTGCCCTGAGACAGGAGGGGTGGGTGCAGAGTCCTCCCAGCAGTGCCCAGACATGAGAGGGGTGGGTGCAGAGTCCTCCCAGCAGTGGCCATGGAACGCAAAGGGTGGAGTAGCCACAGATACCATGCCCACAAATGTCAGTCAGGTGCACAAAGACCCTGCAGTACACGTACCACATGTGTGCGAGGCTGGGAATATACGCATGCATCGGGCCAAAAACAAAACATGGCCACATGAAGTCATGTCAATAGTCCACAAACACAAGTACAATGACTACCAAGGATGCCACGAATGATGCAGGTGGAGAATGGCCCAGCATGCATGTGCAAAGTTGAAGGACTCCGTCACACACCCAGCTAATGTACACACAGCTCCGCGCCAAAGTCAGGGAACACCCTGCATGGAAGAAGTCAGGGTACACAGAGGAAGGAATACACCTTGGGGCAATTGCACCGTGCAGCAACTGCTTACATGAATGGAGAAAGGTAGGTAACACCGTGTGATGGCACACAGATCCCAGGGTCCCCCCATGACCAGCACACTACTACATTTCCCACACACCCAACACATGAACACCACCCACAACCATGTAGCAGCCCCAACAACAGCAATACCAGCAAAGCAGGAGCGTTCCAAGGCCAAAAAAAAATTGCTTTATTCAGCAGGATCAAATAACTGGTATGTAGTAAGTTCAATATTTACAAAGCCCATAGGGCAGTCCAGGAGTCACAGCTGGATGAGGGACACAGTGGGATGCGTGTCCCCTAGCTTGCCTGCACAGTTACAAGCCGTTGTCTTCCACAGGGGTGAGGGCATCATGTGGGGGGGAACGAACAGGCACCGCAGGGACAGGAGGGCGAAGGGTAGGCAACGTGGGTGCAGGGATGGAGGACTCCACCACAGGGGGTGGGGCAGGGCCAAAGGCGGAGGCCAGGATCTCGCTGCACACCTTAGCAAGGTCCTCCAGGGACTCCCCTGCACCCGAAGGAACCACAGGCCCCAGGGAGGGGGGTGGGTCAGAGGGATGGGTCGCAGCGCCACTGGGGGAGGGTGTGGAGAGGGGGGGACTCAAGCACCCTGACCGTGGACTTCCTTGACCGCTTGCGGGGTGGTGTCACTGTGGGGCTCAGGGACAGAGCGCCCATGAATGAGTCTTTGGGGGAGATGTGGCCAGGAGAGCTGAGGGGAGGGGATTTGGAGGGAGTGGATTGGGTGGAATGCGGACTCCCACTCTGGCTGCGTGTCACACGTTTGCCCCCCGACCCAGTGGGTGTGCCTACTTCACCCTGTGTGTGCGTGTCAGGAGGTGTGCGGCGGACCTTCCCTGCTGGTGTGGTGCCTGTGTCTGTAGTGGTGGGTGCATGCTTACGTCTGTGTGTATGTGGGACAGGCATGGGAGTGGGAAGTGTGGAAGGAGCAGGGGTAGGGGGTGGGACGTAGCACTGCAGGAGACCCACTGCTGCAGTCAGTGTGGAGTCTATGGACCTCAGCAAGTTGCGTTGGTCAGCCTGCGATGAATGAATGCCCTCCAAGTATGACTCCATGTTGTTGAGGACCTGGCTGTGGCCATGGAGGACATTAAGGATCGCAGTCTGACCAATCTGCAACTGCCGCTGGATGTCCACAGACTCAGCATTGGCGGCAGCAGTGGAGACAGGGGCAGGGGGTGCGGTGCCTGGCACGAAGGAGACATGTGGTAACCGGGCACATTGGGAAGGGACACGAGCACGTGGGAGGCGGCTGATGCCAATGGAGGGGGCGGTGCCAGAAGTAGGGCTGCTGTCAGATGGTGGTGCAGCCACCGCCCACTCGGAGAGATCATCCTCGGACCCGTCAGCTTCATACTCTGTTGTGCCAGTCGACAGGTCCCTGGGGTCACTCTCCTCCGCCTCTGTCCCACTCGAAATGCCAGGCACGATGTCACCGCTGGCACTGGTGCTCGGTCCCTCCGCGCCGTCTGTGTCCATGTCTCCCTCCGTGTCCCCCGACGATGCTGTGGGCAGGGTGAAGAGACAGAAATTAATCATACACCTGTATACATATGTCACATGAGTCCAATCTACTTAGGATACAGTGCATAGCCTGAAACAAAGGAAGAGTTACAACTACAAAGCAAGGTACATATGTAGGCCCTGCAAGACACAGTTGTGTGACCCACCATGCCATGGAAAACCAATGGAGAGCAAGACACAATAGCAAATGAGACGACCTGGAATTTTGACTGAGGAGCAAGGCCCTGGGGAAAATCCTGCACTGCATCTGCACCACACAGCGTGGCAGGCATTAGGGATGAGCAGGGACCACATCCAGGAACTAGAGGCACATGCAGCATAGGTAATACTGATAACATGCCCACCCTGACTGGCACACTGCACCTTGAGTGTATGTCCAGACAAACATCACACACTGGCCAGTCCTAGCAAGGAGAGTACAGGTCTTGACATGTAGGCCATGCCCTCACCACCCACCCCCTACATGATACAAATCTGTGGAGACACAGGAAGCACTTACATCTCTTAGTCTGGCTGAAATACACATGGGATGGAAAAAATCAGGATTGCACACAAAATACCCAAGGTGCGCCTGTCCAAATAATCATGTACAAATGGGCATCATCAGATGATTGCAACAAGACACACAGGCAATGGGCACCGTGAGTATGTACTTGGAAAATCAGGTCAGGATGGACAGTGGACACTTGTAATACAGCTCACGTCAATATACATGGTGGAGGGGAAGGGAGGCAGGAGAGCACTGCAATACTGTGGGTATCAGGATCTGCACAGCACCATAAACCCTGGAAGTGTATCCATGGAACAGTGCACTCACAAATGCTGGTGAAACACAACAAACACACATGTACCTACCCCCTTCCGGCTGCTGCATCTCCTGTAGGCGCCTGTCCACGTCTGGAAAGACCACCGCCAGCACACGTTTCTGGATGTGGGAGAGACGGCGGCGCCCGCGGTTCTTGTGGCTCTCAGGTGAGTCCCCCAGCAGGACCCGTGCGATCCTCCGCTTCCAGCACCGGATATCCTGCCAGCGTTTCCTCACCTGGGACATGCGCCGCTTCCGACCATCCGCACTCCTCACGGCGCTGACGGCGTCCAGCCATATCTGTGCCTTGGCAGAGGCGTCTACCTGTGAGGATGAACAAGTGACACTACATCAATACACCTGCAACATGTCACAGGGACACCGATTACAACACATTTGCTGTTTACATCAAGGCATAGTATGCATCCAACGCATTGCACCTTTGTCATAGGGACAGGATCCTCTGGGGGAAGCCAAAAGCAGTACGTGCCATTGAAAGGACACAGGTGGAATGAGGGCAACTACACTATCTCTTATCCAGGCCCACACTGTGCATCACACCCACCCCTCCTGTGTCTGGGCACTGCTGGGAGGACTCTGCACCCACCCCTCCTGTCTCAGGGCACTGCTGGGAGGACTCTGCACCCACCCCTCCTGTCTCAGGGCACTGCTGGGAGGACTCTGCACCCACCCCTCCTGTCTCAGGGCACTGCTGGGAGGACTCTGCACCCACCCCTCCTGTCTCAGGGCACTGCTGGGAGGACTCGGCACCCACCCCTCCTGTCTCAGGGCACTGCTGGGAGGACTCTGCACACACCCCTCTCATGTCTGGGCACTGCTGGGAGACATCAGGCATTCCCCACCCTGGGCCCCCCCTACAGTACATAGCATGTGTGTCACACCTGGACACAATGGCAGAAGTCACAGTCACTAAAAAGGGACACAGTCTGTGCCAGTGGACACTGCACTCACCTGATAACCTGGTCGCCCATACAGCATGGGGTACCGTGGGAGGATCACATCCACCAAAGCCATGTTCTCCTCCAGGGTGAATAGCTGTGACCTCTCCACAGCCCTTGACATGGTTCCAGGGAATCAGTAGCAGCAGCTGGGTCGTGGAATACAAAGATGTGCAGGCAAGTGCTCCCTCATGGGACCTGGCTGCCTTATATCTGCCTTGCTGGCCCATCTCATGCACAGGAGTGATTGGTCACTCACATTTGCATCCTATGTTTCCTCCAATCCCTTCAAACCTAGCAGTCTGTGGGTTCTCAATCTGTTTTTTTTCTCCTGCATGATGTCAGCCCCACAAACACATTGCAACAAAGTAGATTAATTCCAACTGACTTCTGCCATGCAGCTTCCTGAACAAATTCAAAATTTGAACTTGGTCTCCATGACAACCAGCATGCATGTAGGCCTTAATACTTGTCCCTCATGTGTCCCCTATGTAATTTGGAGCTTCACACACAGGTACGGCGCATTCCGGGGCCCTAGGGCACCCCAAATGCATAGCAACGGCCCATACACGCGTGCCTACGTTCACTATCACTCTGGGTGTCCTCGCGTATGCGTACTCGTAGTGGTACGGGCCGTACAGGCGCCTGTACGCTCCCTCACACTCTGGGTGTCCTCGCGTATGCGTACACGTAGTGGTACGGGCCGTACAGGCGCCTGTACGCTCCCTCTCACTATTGGTGTCCTCGCGTATGCGTACACGTAGTGATAGTGAGCGTACAGGCGCCTGTACGGCCCGTACCACTACGTGTACGCATACGCGAGGACACCCAGAGTGAGAGGGAGCGTACAGGCGCCTGTACGGCCCGTACCACTACGTGTACGCATACGCGAGGACACCCAGAGTGAGAGGGAGCGTACAGGCGCCTGTACGGCCCTTACCACTACGTGTACGCATACGCGAGGACACCCAGAGTGAGAGGGAGCGTACATGCGCCTGTACGGCCCGACCACAATGGGTGTACTAGCGTATGCGTACTCGTAGTGGTACGGGCCGTACACATGCCTGTACGCGCACCATCAAGATGGGTACACATACGGCAGCACTCCCATAGTGACATGGGAACGTACACAGGCCCTCTTAGCAGCAGTACGGCGCTTTTCACACATCACAGTGGTGACAGGCAGCACACAGGAAGGAATAGGGCGGACATACTTGTCCATGGATGGACATCAAGGCATTGACTGCATTACTACATGTGTGGGCCACAGGTGTGACACGCTGTGATGTGGAACATTACTCCTGAGTCGAGAGGGCACCAGAGGTATGATGAGGTGTGTGCAGATGTGATGTGTGACGGTGCAATGTGTGCCAGGCATGCCCTTGACTCCTTGGACATGTGTGCATGTCGTACTGCACACTTGGGTTGACCGACCCTGGCATGGCACGGACACCAACACACGGAAGTGTCCCCTGATGGCCGGTACAGGGGTTACCACACCTGACTTGTCACTACCCACGGTGCACGATGTGACTATGTCATGTATGTGTGGGGGCTTCCCATTAGGTTGCTGTTGGAGCACCCTCAAAAGCTGCAGCTGTTGCAGCAACCAACATGTGTCTGTGTGTAGATTGACATTGCACACTGTTCCGCACACCATGGCACATGTGGTATCGGATGTGAGTTGCGTATGTATGCATGTGACACGGAGTAGCGTAACAAGGACATGTATGCATCCTCACAATGAATGTGTGGTGACTCATGACATGTGCACCTTCATGGCAAGTGGCATGTGTGGGCTGTCCTAGTGTAATGTCATGTTACCTGTGGCTCTAGTGTTCCGCTACCAGTCTCTGCAATCGCCATCCTACTGATGTGTGGCTGTATGTCACTCCCGTCTTGCGTCTGGCTGTTCACTTGCACTAGGACAAAGCCAATACCATGGCTTGGCATGTGGAGGTTCTCTATCTCCGTGTGTAGCTGGGTCTTGGTAGGAGTGTCACCTGGCAGCCATACGTGTCCAGGGCATGTGGCACATACCCAACTCCGTATGTAGCACATGTGCATAGACAGATTAACATGTGCTCAGTACAAATTATTTGTTTGTGTGGTGCACTCACTCATCCTTGTCACTTCCAAATTACTGCAGAGCGCCGCCTCTTCCCCGAGCAATTCCGGATTTGGCTGCCATGCAGGAGAATGATCGGATCCGGTGCTACCGCTTCCCCCAACGGTTGATTCTGGAGTTGACGGCGAGACTGGCACCACACCTGCAACCGCTGCACAGGTATCCTACGGCACTTACACCCAAGCTGAAGGTAATGGCAGCCCTACATTTTCTAGCCACGGGTACCTTTCAAAATACCATAGCTCATGTTGGTGGCATGTCCCAGAGCATGTTCTGCCGTGTGCTGCATGATTTCATAGAGGCCATGTTGATTCACCTGGATGACTTCATCAAGTTCCCAACCCCTGAACAGTTGACTCTGGTCAAGCGTGGATTCTATGCCCTGGGAGGGATGTCCCATGTCATTGGGTCCATAGATGGGACACATGTTGCTTTGGTGCCACCACACGCACAGGAGGTGGCGTACCGCAATCGGAAGCACTACCACTCCATCAATGCCCTTGTGGTGTGTCTGTCCAACATGGTGATTTCACATGTCTGTGCTCGTTTTCCAGGATCAGCACACGATGCCTACATCATGAGGCGTAGCAGGATGCCAGAAATGATGACGCAGCTGCGCAACGAACGAGCATGTGTTGTTGGTGGGTACACTCTTGCTGTCCTGTATTTTGCGTAGCCTACCGGCACGACTGCTTCCCCTGTCCTACTAATGTCCATGTTGTTTCCATGTAGGGGATGCTGGCTATCCCAACATGCCATGGCTGATCACACCTCTCCGCAACCCCATCACACCGGCCCAGCTCCGCTACAACACCGCCCATGGTCGGACAAGGCGAGTGATAGAGAGGACGTTTGGCCTGCTGAAGAGCCGATTCCGGTGCCTCCACATGACCGGCGGCGTGCTCCCATATGCCCCTGCGAAGGTCTGCAAAATCTTCATGGTCTGCTGTATGCTGCACAACATGGCAGTTGAGAAAGCTGTGCCGCTCATCCTGGATGAACATGACCAGGACCATCCACCCGTGGAGGACGAAGGGCTTGGCAATGGGGCCAGTGATGTGGAGGATGTGGAGCCGCAAGAGGACATCCGGACTCGGCTCATACGCGACTTCTTTGCTTAGTGGTGAGTACCAGTGTCTGAGTGTGCACACATTGCTCCACGTGTGGCATGTGTTGTGATGTGTGTCTCCACCTGCATGTATGGCACATGAGTCAGGGGTGTGTGTGGGTGTGTCACTGGAGTGATGGTGGCAGTGATGGTTGTATTCCCCCAGTCATAATTGTGACCTAGCATGTTGGTATCCGTACATGTGTCGAGTAAATGCACATGCAAGTGTCTGTGCTTTTTGTGGCTGACTTCTTGTGTGTCTCTCTTCCCCAGGTACTTGCGCATGCCGTCTGCTGCTTGCATTGTTGTGGCACTGCTATTCCTCATGGACACGTCATCGTGTGCTGACTCAGCGTTACACGCACGGACAAGTTTGGAAATCTCCTTAGGGTAAGGGATGCATCAGGGGTGTATTGGGTTTGGCAGTTGTTCACGATGTATGCACACTGCCCCTGTGGATGTTTGGTTCCTATGCAGCCATGTAGCATCACCATGGGACACGACATGCAGCTGTGTACACCTGAATAGATGGTCTGACTTGTTGACAGTCATCAGTGATGGGATAGTGGATTGTGATGATGGCATCAATGTGTGTAACACTGCCCTCGGACACATACGGTTTGCATTGGCTTGACATGGTGTGGGACTTCTGCATCAGCGGATCAATGGTGTATGGCAGGCTGTACGTGAGCAGCTGTGGGTGTTCAGCTGTTAACCGACAATTGTGTGCCAGTTCCATGGCTATCACGCATTTGTGCTGCAGAAGGGGGGTGCCAGTGTTGGACCCACATGTAACTCCACATGACACGTTCATGTGTACTCCGAGTTGCCTCTGCAATCCCGAATACATGACTAATAAAGGTGTCCCTATGCCTCCAAGGTGCCTCTTCTCAGTCAATGCTGGTGTGTTGCCACGGGGCAACCAGCATGTCTGGCATGGTTTTCCCTGATAGTGGCTATGTGTCTGTGTCGAGTAGCAAGATGCAAGCTGTGTGTGTGGGCTGAGACTGTGTATTGTGCATGATGTCCATGACTGTGTGGGTATTGTGACATGTGCCATCCCCATGCATCCAACGTTGGCCAGGCCCCCATTCTCTGCATCCACCGGACTCAAGCTTGCAGGACATGGTTCTGCCACCTGTCCACACTTACCTGGGTGCCCCCCAGGACACTGGACTGGATCTCTGACCTCTGTGCATTACTGTTGTTGTACTCAATGTGTCTGTCAGCACGGTTGTGCGTCCACCCCCTCAGCTGGTTGGGCCCATCACGGGTGTGTGTGGTGCTCCATGTCTGTCTTGCCTAATACACTGTGACCCGTGTGTCCTGTGCCAGACTCAGGCCCCAGGGTGTGGATGGTTGAAGTCAAAAGAGTAGTCAGGCATGTTTAGACTTTACAAGACACATGTAAGGTAATAATGCAACCAGCAGGCATCTCCTCTTCATGGTGTGAAATTTTATTATTGTGGGGGGGGGGGGATGACGTGAGGGGCTTTCAGGGATTTTGGAATCCAAAGTTCAGTAGGGGAGTTGGTGTCCTTGCCATTGGGAATCCTCAGAGTCCATGCCACAGTCTTTGTCAACATTGGTCAGACAGTGACCAGCAGGGCCATGTGGCAGAGAATGTCTCTTGATGCTGTTGCTCCAGTGGGCCAGGTGCCAGGCCAGGTGTCCTGGGAGATGGTGATGTAGCGCCGACCCTCACGGTCCTTTCCGTGGACGACCCGGCCTCCTGCGGGAACCCTCGGAAGCAGGCCGTGACGATGCTTGGGAAGCTCCGTCGGATGTTTCCTCCTCCTCCTCCCTCCCTGTGGGTGGTGATGTTCTACGCCTTCTGGCACAGGGAGGGTTGCCCATGTTGTCGGCCATCCGACGGAGTGTATCGTGAATTCCCCTGTACACCGTCACGAGCTCAGCCTGTCCGTCCTCCATCCTCCGTTGGTGTTGCAGTAGACAGGCATGTAGCTCCGCATGTTGCTGGGCCTGCTGGGTCTTGATCCCCTCCAGGACGGACACAACCTGGGCCATGCCCGTGGTGTCCTGCCGGTATGAGTCCAGGATGTTTCGGACATGGGAAAATACCGGTTCCCCAGCCAACTGGTCAGGCTGGCGCCTCCGCTGTCCTCCACTCCCACCACCCCTGTCCACTTGCACCTGGCTTGCCCTTGTGGGCACATCGGGTCTCCGGGACCCCTGAGGGGTGGCATTGGCGTTGTCGCCTGCCTCCTCCTGGGTGCCCGGGACACCTTGTCCCTCCTGGCCAGCCTGGCTGCTTTGTGGTGGTGGGGCAGGGATCCTGGGTGTCTCCTGGGATGTGGCAGGAGTGGGGGTGGTGGTTGGCCCCGTTGTACCTGACGCAGGTGCTGCAGGTCGTTGGACACCAGAGGGGCCAGGTTGGTCGGGGTCGTCCACAGAGTGGTGAGAGTCGTCGCTGCCGGTGGGATCGGCCTCCCGCAGAGCCGGGGCCTGTGAGTCTTCCCCCCCAGTGTTGGGGGGTGAACCACGAGGTTGACCTGTGTGTGAGAGAGACTATGTTAATTTTTGACCATGCAACATCCATGTTTCATCAGTTTCAAAGTTGGCACATTTGCTCTTGGAATTAGGATCTGTCTTGCATTCCACTCAGAGTGCACTTGTGCATGGGTGTGTCCCTTGGGCAACACTTTTGGGCCTTTAACTATGTGTGGCACTGTCTTACTTGCTGCGTCAAGTGTGACTGTAGTCAGCAGTGGAGTGGGCAGGTGTGGCGAGCCATGCATTGGGGCCTTCCGTGTAGCACTGTACATGTGCACATGGAGTGTATCCACACACTTATATAATGCAGGTAGCTGTCATTGTGCTCGTGCACAGGTTGTGACATGGCCCTGTGTTTTGCCATGGGGAAGAGGGGGGGTTCTGGCACTGGCCACCCTTGGCTACATGCACGCAGTCCACCTGCTGACGAGCAGACATTCCCACACACCACAAGGCTGATTTGCTCTCCCTGTGTCTCCCTCCCTCTCTGTCCCCCTCTCCCTCCCTCTCTGTCCCCCTCTCCCTCCCTCCCTGTGTCAGCCTCCTCCCCCTGTCCGTCTCTCTGTGTCTCCCTCCCTCTCTGTCCCCCTCTCCCTCCCTCTCTGTCCCCCTCTCCCTCCCTCTCTGTCCCCCTCTCCCTCCCTCCCTGTGTCAGCCTCCTCCCCCTGTCCGTCTCTCTGTGTCTCCCTCCCTCTCTGTCCCCCTCTCCCTCCCTCTCTGTCCCCCTCTCCCTCCCTCTCTGACCCCCTCTCCCTCCCTCTCTGTCCCCTGTCCCTCCCTCTCTGTCCCCCTGTCCCTCCCTCTCTGTCCCCCTCTCCCTCCCTCTCCGTCCCCCTGTCCCTCCCTCTCTGTCCCCCTCTCCCTCCCTCTCTGTCCCCCTCTCCCTCCCTCTATGTCCCCCTCTCCCTCCCTCCCTGTGTCAGCCTCCTCCCCCTGTCCGTCTCTCTGTGTCTCCCTCCCTCTCTGTCCCCCTCTCCCTCCCTCTCTGTCCCCCTCTCCCTCCCTCTCTGTCCCCCTCTCCCTCCCTCTCTGTCCCCCTCTCCCTCCCTCTCTGTCCCCCTCTCCCTCCCTCTCTGTCCCCCTCTCCCTCCCTCCCTGTGTCAGCCTCCTCCCCCTGTCCGTCTCTCTGTGTCCCCCTCTCCCTCCCTCTCTGTCCCCCTCTCCCTCCCTCTCTGTCCCCCTCTCCCTCCCTCTCTGTCCCCCTCTCCCTCCCTCTCTGTCCCCCTCTCCCTCCCTCTCTGTCCCCCTCTCCCTCCCTCCCTGTGTCAGCCTCCTCCCCCTGTCCTTCTCTCTGTATCTCCCTCCCTCTCTGTCCCCCTCTCCCTCCCTCTCTGTCCCCCTCTCCCTCCCTCTCTGCCCCCCTCTCCCTCCCTCTCTGCCCCCCTCTCCCTCCCTCTCTGTCCCCCTCTCCCTCCCTCTCTGTCCCCCTCTCCCTCCCTCTCTGTCCCCCTCTCCCTCCCTCTATGTGTCACCCTCTGTCACCTGAGGCCAGCTTCCTGGGCACACACTGTTGGCAGATATTTGAATGGCCCTTGGCATGTTGCTGCGAGTTGGTTTCTAATCTCCAGGCACCCATTGGGTGTAGTGTGTGTGTCTGCGCTGCTGCTGTGGTGGTGTGTGCTGCCACTCTTTCACAGTGTTGGCTGTTCATTAGCTGCTGTCATATGCAACAAGTGCCTTCACCCCCATGTGTTGATGCAAGGCGTCCGCCATTTGCTGGCGAGTCTTTCCTGTGTGGGGACACAGTGTTAGTCTGGCTGTGACCTAGGCCATATGGGCAGAGGGCATTGTTGTCTGCTTCTGAGTTGCACTATGTGAATTTTGGGGCCCACCCTCCCGCCATCCCGCTTATCGTGTCATGTGTTGGTGTCTTCTGTGGCCTGTGACTTGACATTGTGCAGCTGGGTGCATGGGGCATGGTGGCGCCAGTGGCATGTGCGTGTTCATGGAGTGTGGTTGAGTCATGCGATAGCTTGGGGTGGTTGCGTGCCTGTTTGTGGGTTTGGTTGTGGATGACGTTCCCCCCATGTGAGGTGCGTTGTTTGTGTACTCACCCGGGTCTCGGAGTCCTCCTAATCCTTCAACTGCCTCCACCGGCAGTATGGCCATCACCCTCTCCTCCCAGGGCTGGTAGTGTACGGGTCTGCGGGAGGGCCCTCCTCCAGTGGCGTTGGCCTGGTTGTGTTCGTCCAGCATCTTGGCTCGGACCCTCCTCCGCAGATCGTACCACCTGTTCTGGCATTCCTGCTTGTTCCTTCTGGTGTCCGCAACAGCATTCACAGCATCGACGATGGTCTGCCACATGGCTGTTTTTTCTGCAATGCTGGTCTGTCTGACCAATGTTCCAAAGAGGTGTGGCTCGACTCTGAGGATTTCATCAACAAGGACCTCCAACTCTCGGTTACTGAACTTTGGATTCTTGTTGGTGGGCATGGTGTGGGGTGTGGGTGTGGATGGTGGGGGGGTGGGTGTGGATGGTTGTGGGTGTGTGGGTGTGGTTGTGCAGGTGTGTGTGTGTGTGTGAATGTGATGAGGGTGTGTTTGTGAAGGTGGTTGTGTGAAGGTGTGCAAGTGTACGGTGTGTTGAAGCTTATAGTTTGGTGCTGTAGGTTGTCTGTGGGGTCTGGCAGCAGTAAGTCTGTTGCAAAGGCTCATGGTTTGTGTGTGTGGGCCCTTTTTATTGGTCCATTGGTGGGTGTGGCTGTGTTTGAAGTTTGGGTGGGTGTGTTATAAGGAGTGGTGGTGTTTTGGGCCTCTGTTTGTTTTTGGCAGTTGCAGGTCAGTGAATGTGTTTTTGTAGTGGTTGTTGGACATGTTTAGTGGCTTTGTGCCATTCGAATGGTGTATTCTTGTGTTGTTTTGGTTTGTCCTGGTTGTGTACGTGCGTTTTTAGCGTGTGTACGGTGTGTACATGGGCCATTTGGTTGTACAGTGCTGTCCTTGTGTGTGGCTTGGTACGACTCGTACATGCGGTTGTGATGTTGGGGCCTGGGGTGCGCTCCGTACTTAGTAGGTTGTGGTTGGGGTGCGACTCTGGCGAACACGGGTGTACATACAGGGGGGTACGACACGTACACGGGTGGGGGTTCGACTCTGACGTACTGGGGTGTCCATACACGGTGGTACGACACGTACAGGGGTGGGGGTTCGACTCTGACGTACTGGGGTGTCCATACACCGTGGTACGACACGTACAGGGGTGGGGGTTCGACTTGAACGTACTGGGGTGTCCATACACGGTGGTACGACACGTACACGGGTGGGGGTTCGACTCTGACGTACTGGGGTGTCCATACACGGTGGTACGACACGTACACGGGTGGGGGTTCGACTCTGACGTACTGGGGTGTCCATACATGGTGGTACGACACGTACACGGGTGGGGGTTCGACTCTGACGTACTGGGGTGTCCATACACGGTGGTACGACACGTACAGGGGTGGGGGTTCGACTCGAACGTACTGGGGTGTCCATACACGGTGGTACGACACGTACACGGGTGGGGGTTCGACTCTGACGTACTGGGGTGTCCATACACGGTGGTACGACACGTACACGGGTGGGGGTTCGACTCTGACGTACTGGGGTGTCCATACACGGGTGGGGGTTCGACATGTACACGGGTGTACATACAGGGGGGGTGTACATACACGGGGAGTACGACTCGAACGTATGGGTGCTGGGGGGAGTGTTGGTCGCGTATGCGGGCACATGTCTACATGGTTGCTATGGGAGTTAGTTGCGGACGGTGTTTTTACCATACGGTTGTACGGTCGGACGCACGGGTAGGATCGTGATTCCTCGGTCAGACTTCACTTTTCACATTTGTACGGTAAATCGTCCGAGGACGTGTCGGACACATTTTCCGACCCGAGGACGTGTGGGGAATTATTCCCGAGGCGGTTCGTATGGACTTTTTCCCATGCGAATCGTGATTGCCAGTTTGTACGGCACTTGTCCGATTCGTACGGTAAAAAGACCGGATACGAGTCGGACGGGCCTTTTTTTTACCGGATCGTGATCGGCACCTTAGTCTTCTGGGTGTTTACTTCAAACCTCATGCATGCAGTAAAAGGTGGTAAACCTAACAAGCAGGGTTTGGAATCCCTTAAAGGACGTTGAGATAATGAGAGTATCATCAGTGAAAAATAAGGCTGGGTTCCTCTCTCCAGCTAGTCTTGGGGCATCATTTTCACAAACACTGAAAATATTTATGCAACCGTTGCCGAAAAAGTAGGGGCTAGTTCACATCCCTGCTGAACACCTTTGTTAACCCTGATTTTTTGTTATTAGAAATTGGGTTCCTGGTTTACTGGGGTATAATCCCTGGTCAAGCAGTAGCCACAATCCTAGTCAGGGTAAGGCACAAGCAACCCTAAATTAACCTGTGCTCACCCTCTGGTAGCTTGGCACAGAGCAGTCAGGCTCATATTTAGAAGCAATGTGTAAAGTATTTGTGCCGATCTATAGAAGGCTTAGAGGAGGGGGTTGTACTGCTCCTCAAGCTTGAAGGTAGAGAGGTTCTTCCACATTATGAAAGAGTGAAAGGAAGGATACATCCTCCCAGACTGTCCGTCATGCTTCATCATTGGGTTCACCCTGACTCCTAAAGGTCAGGGTGGCACGATCATCTTCCAGGAAGAACTTCAAAGAAAAAGGCCAGGAGGCATAAAGATTAAAAATCCTCCAGCTTTCTCATAGAACCATTAAATCCTAATACCACCTTGATTTTCTTTTAAATATCATCAACCACTCCACTAAAAAAGGGATACCTTGGAGAAAGCTGGAGGATTTTTAATCTTTATGCCCCCTGGGCACGCTCCATTCGCGCACACCACTCATAAACACAACATTAATTTTGACCACATTCACACAGGCAAACCGACACCACACCATTCTGCCCAACACCAGTCATACCTGCCAGGTGCTTCCACTTTCAGTTTGGTTCTTTTATATACATGTATATCTTATGCAAACAAAATAAGTAATTAAAGTTGTGATTTAAAAGCACATATTTCTGGTAATTATGTCAGTTTCCATTTTTGGTATGATTAATACTTTGTGGCAGATCGACAGAGGCCCATGTTAGGTCCTCTCAAAAGTGTCTAGTGGTAGAGGTGCTTTGCAGACATAAAATTGGATACTTGAACACAGGCAGCGCAGTGTGGTCTGTGCTCGGGGACTTTGGGAGGTACGAGAAGGAACAGCACGACGTGGTTGCCAAAGGGCCGCGCAGGTAACGTTGGAGCATACAGTAGCGAGAGCTTGGAATTCCTATGGCCAGTGTTCGCGCATAGAAGGGTGTGGGGGTGTTGAGGCCTTTCCAGCACCACCTTTTCCAAAGACTCATCGGCAAGAGGAAGCTGCAGAGTCCTGTGCCCGTGACAGCATACATGGGACAATGAGGGACCCAGAGGAGCTCAGGAGGCCCCCCAGGGACCCTTCCATGGCAAGGGGTTCTTTGGAGGGGTGCAGGGGCCCTGTTGGGAACTCACTCCCTAGGAAGGGTGTTCTTGAACCGGAACTTGGAATTTGAACAGAGTCCGTGGTAGCAGGAGAAGGTGGATGGGGCTATAAGTGATGCTAGGGAACCTGGATGGGCAGCAGGTAACATACGGGGACAAATAATTCTGTTCAGGTGGTGGAGCAGAGGGCTGCTCCCAGGTCAGTGTTATTAAGGATCATGGAGCTGTCAGTGAGTAATGAGGGACATGCCAGGGGTTTGGCAAGGGGTCACAGGATGCTTTGGCTATGGATGGGTACCTGCCTGGTGTGAATGACAGTGACAGCTGGGGGGACGGGCCTCCTCTTTAGAGGTAAAAGGAGCTGGCACTGGCCTGGGGCAAGCTCATGACAAAGTGGCCATAGTCCAGAAGATGAACAGGTGGAGGCTAATACTTCTGACAGTGTGGAAGATAGCCCAGGTAAGAGAGGTGCATGTCAGAGCAAGAGACACATGCAGGAATGGCGTGGACCAAATTAGGGGTGGGCAGAATTTGCGTAGTCGCGCTACACAGAGCTCCACGAAACGGTAAAAAATCTCCGCGAGCACGTAGAGTTCCAGGAACACGCGGAATTGCTTGTTCCGTCCCTTCACGATGCTTTTTTCCTGTTTGCGAACGCTGTTTGCGTGCTTGGGGGGAAATATCTCACAAACACGCATTTTGAAAGCACGAACAAGCAAAAAATTCCGCAAAGCCGCAGATCGCGTAATTTTGGGCAATTCCGCATTCTCCGCGGAATGCGAAATTACCCAAATTCCGCAAGCGGAACGGAATTTACCACCCAGACCTAGACCAAACCAGCATTAGGAAGGCAGCAGGCAACCAAGAAGAGAAGACTGCTATCACCCCTGGGGAGAGAGGCCATGAGCTAAGCAAGACGATGGCTGGGTGAACTTATGGGGGTAGGAATTCGGCAGGTAGAAAGAAGTGTGTCAGGGCTATTGGGGATCCAGGGCTTTGGGTGGCATGGGGGATTTTGAGAGGTTGCAGAATGTAAGGTGGGAATCATGGAAGAGGTTTTTGGCAGAACCGGAGAATAGGGAATCGCATAACCAAGGCTCGGGTGTGGGGAGTGTTAGTGTTGCGGTGCACGGGTAGGACTCAAAAGCACAGTTAAGTGCCAGACAGAATCTGGCAGTTGGTTCAGCAGGGGAACAGGCCCTGCCATGATACTGGCAGGCTAGAAGGGGAATAACACGGAAGGATGCATCCCAGTGGAGGACTTCACGGGTGACGCGATGGGGAATTATGTGGTATTGCCCCACGTGAGCATAGGAGACCCTTTGGGGTGTCATTTGATGCAGATGAGCAAGGATAAAATTAGGGTAAATGAGTGTATCCATTTGTTTACATTGCTGCATAGGAACATAGCGAGCAAAGAACGCTCAAATGCAGAGGAAGGAAAGGGATCACTGACAAAATATCGAAGGTCAAAAAATCGACCTACAAAAATATCGGAGCAAAAATATCGATGTCAAGAATATTGTTATTAAAAAATATCATTTTTTCTTCAGTTTAGTTAAAAAAAATATGTAAAATAAACCAAATAATACTTATAAATAAAATAAACATAATTAAATATATTTTATAATGTTTAAAATTAATAATTAATATATATTATTTAATAAAACATAAATTAAACATATACATATAATATATAATATATATATACTTACTTAGGTGCCGATTCCGATCCTGTAAAACCCGGGTACGAATGGTCGTACGGAGCGTTTTCTCCGTACGACTCGTACCCGGGAATTCCACCGTACAAACCAGCAAGTACGATTCGTACAGAAATACCATTTCTGTACGAATCGTAAAAAACACCGTGCGGCTAAAAAATACATACAATTCCGATCCTGGACAGCGAGTCAGGCAGCGTTTTACGGGCCAGCAAGTACGATTCGTACCCACAGCACTCCGCACGGCTATATTTTTACGGGAGCCAAAAAGTGCCGGAAAAGCTAAGGACGCCACGATGCACGAGGAAAAGGGGGCCCGGTACGCACCGTACCCCCAGCCCCGTATGTACACACCGTACCCCCAACCCCGTATGTATGCACCGTACCCCCAGCCCCCGTATGTATGCGTAGCGCTGGGGGTACGGTGCGTACATATGGGGGGCTGGGGGTATGGTGCATACATACGGGGCTGGGGGTACAGTGCGTACATATGGGGGGCTGGGGGTACAGTGCGTACATACGGGGGGTGGGGGTACGGTGCATACATACGGGGCTGGGGGTATGCGCTGGGGGTACGGTGCGTACATACGGGAGGCTGGGGGTACGGTGCGTACATACGGGGGGCTGGAGGTACGGTGTGGACATACGGGGGGCTGGGGGTACGGTGCGTACATACGGGGGGCTGGAGGTACAGTGCGTACATACGGGGGGCTGGGGGTATGGTGCGTACATACGGGGCTGGGGGTACGGTGCTCACATACGGGGGGCTGGGGCTACAGTGCGTTCATACGGGGCTGGGGGTATGTGCTGGGGGTACGGCGCAGACATGCGCGGGTGGGGTGGGGGGGCCGTACGACCTGTACCCCAGGCCCAAGTGTACTCGGGGTAGGGGTCGTACAAACTTCGCTCCATACTGGACGTTTTCCATGCGCTTGTGTATTCGGGACGCCGGTACGGATCGGACTTGTGCGCTCGGACTTCAGTTTTACGACTCGTACCTAAAACTGTCCGGGGACGTGTCGTAGACTTTTCCCGGGGTCATTCATATGTATTCTTCACGTACGAATCGTACTTCGCCGTTTGTACGGGACTTGTACGATTCGTACGTAAAAAAATATGGATACCAGTCGGTCGGTAAATTTTTTTAACGGATCGGAATCGGCACCTCAATAATTAGTTTTAATAATTATTTAATAACTTATAAATTATTTTAAAAAATACTATAAATTATCAATACATCTATACACATAAAACAATAACATGAATAAAAATTAAATAATTACGTATAACAAATTATAAAAATTACATTTAATTTGAATATTTTCAATTATGAATTATATATTACATTAGCTAAAATAATAAAAAAAGTATTAAATATCAGAGAGAATAAAACTACTACTCCAACTCCAACAAAAACAACAGTAAGGAAAATGTTGGATAGCGTAGGGCTAAAAATTATTATTTCCACTCCAGGGAGTGTAACAGTAGGGAAAGTGTTGGATAGCGTAGGGGTAAAAATGACTATTCCAACTCAAAGAGTGCAACAGTAGGGAAAGTGTTGGATAGCGTAGGGGTAAAAATGACTATTCCAACTCCAGAGAGTACAACAGTAGGGAAAGTGTTGGATAGCGTAGGGGTAAAAATAACTATTCCAACTCCAAAGAGTGCAACAGTAGGGAAAGTGTTGGATAGCGTAGGGGTAAAAATTACTATTCCAGCTTCAGAGAGTGAATCAGTAGGGAAAGTGTTGGATAGCGTAAGGGTAAAAATTACTATTCCCACTCCAGAGAGTGCAACAGTAGGGAAAGTGTTGGATAGCGTAGGGGTAAAAATTACTATTCCCACTTCAGACAGTGCAACAGTAGGTAAAGTGTTGGATAGCGTAGGGATAAAAATTACTATTCCAACTCCAGAGAGTGCAACAGTAGAGAAAGTGTTGGATAGCGTAGGGGTAAAAATTACTATTCCCACTCCAGAGAGTGCAACAGTAGGGAAAGTGTTGGAAAGCGTAGGGGTAAAAATTACTATTCCAACTCCAGAGAGTGCAACAGTAGGGAAAGTGTTGGATAGCGTAGGGATAAAAATTACTATTACCACTCCAGAGAGTACAACAGTAGGGAAAGTGTTGGATAGCGTAAAAGTTAAAAATAACATACTTATAAATAAAATAATTATTTAAAATAATTATTGATTTAAGTATTAAATAACTTTAAATTATTTACAAATACCAATAAATATTATTAGAAACACAACTACCACTGAATAATTAATTGGCAATAAATGAATAAAAAATACCAATAATTAATCATTAATAAACATTAATTACAACATAATAAATATTGAACAATAAAATATTTTTCATAACAAAAATTATATTAATTATTAAAAAGTAATGACCAATTAAAATATATTGAACAATTAAGGTGCCGATTCCGATCCTGTAAAACCCGGGTACAAATGGTCGTACGGAGCGTTTTCTCCGTACGACTCGTACCCGGGAATTCCACCGTACAAGCCAGCAAGTATGATTCGTACAGAAATACCATTTCCGTACGATTCGTAAAAACACCGTGCGGCTAAAACATACATACATACAATTCCGATCCTGGACAGCGCATTCGCAACGTCCGCACGGAGTCAGGCAGCGTTTTACGGACCAGCAAGTACGATTCGTACCCACAGCACTCCGCACGGCGATATTTTTACGGGAGCCAAAAAGTGCCGGAAAAGCTAAGTATGCCGCGATGCACGAGGAGAAGGGGGCCCGGTACGCGCCGTACACCCCCGTATGTCTGCACCGTACCCCCAGCCCCCCGTATGTACGCACCGTACCCCCAGCCCCCCGTATGTATGCACCGTACCCCCAGCCCCCCGTATGTATGCACCGTACCCCCAGCCCCCCGTATGTACGCACCGTACCCCCAGTGCGTAGCGCTGGGGGTACGGTGAGTACATACGGGGGGACATACGGGGGGCTGGGGGTACGGTGCATACATACGGGGGGCTGGGGGTACGGTGCGTACATACGGGGGGCTGGGGGTACGGTGCGTACATAAGGGCGTACAGTGCTGACATATGCGGGGGGGAGGGGGGGCTGTGCGATTCGTACGCGGGCACAAGTTTAGCTGTGTACATGTGTGGTTCAGCGTTCGCTCCGTACGGGCCATTTTACATGCGGTTGTATATTCGTAAGGGTGGGACGGATCGTACTTGCGCGCTCGGACTTCATTTTCCCGATACGATTCGTATGTATTTTTCACATACGAATCGTACTTGCCCCTTTGTACGGGACTTGTATGACTCGTACGTAAAAAAATACGGATACGATTCGTATGGGAAATACTTTTACCGGATCAGAATCGGCACCTAAATATTTGTTATACCCAAAAATAATAATTATTAAACATTAATTACCAGTTAAAAAATATTGAACAAATAAATATTTTTATACCAAAAAATATTAATTGTTAACCATTAATTACCAATTAATAATAACTTATTAATATATTAATTAGAACGTTCAATAAATAATATTTTATCATATTTAATTACCAATTAATGTTTAAAAAGCAAAAAAAAATTTTTCATGACCAACATATTATAATTTAAAATATTTACCAATTAATAATTAATGTCCACTAAATTAATTATCAATACCCACCAACAAATTTAATAATTACTTCATTAGATTTCATTTACTTCCAACACTTTTCCCCTATAAACGCATGTCACACTCCAATAATAAAATAATACGCTTAACATAATTATCAATTAATCAATTAATTAAAACTAATTACCAATTAATACAAATTAATTACCAATTAATAATTAATTAACAATAACATAATTATCAATACCAATAAATGAAAATAAATTATTACTTAGTTACAATTAAATTACTTCCCACCCTATTCCCCTATAAACCCACAACCCGCTACAGAACTTAAACGCAAAAATTAATTAAAATTAATTAATAATTCCTAAAAATGTATAATTAAATTCATATCATTAAATTACTTCCCACCTTATTCCCCTATAAACCCACAACCCGCTACGGTACTAAAACACAAAATTGACAACATTATTAACATATAAAAATTGTATACATTTATTTTAAAACCAGTAGAACACTTAACAAAAAACATATAACACATACATATTAAAATACATAACAATAATATAAATTTCGATATTAGTAACATCGATATATTTGATTTCGATATTACTAATTTCGATATTACTAACATCGGGGTCGATGTTCTGTCCATAGATATTCTTAACATCGATATTCTGTCCCTTCGATATTCTCAACTCGATATTAGTGTAGGTCGATATTTAATTTTCGATGTTATGACTGCCCACCGAAGGAAAGCTAGCTAAGAGGCCGAAGCCAGCATCTCATGTGAAAATGCCCCAGAGCAGAGTGTGCCCTTATGGAGGCACATTGATGTCATTAGGACAGCTAGCATTAGTTTTGGTGGATTAGCATGATTAAGATATGACAAGCAGTTCAGGGCATGGAAGAGCAGAACGCCGGCGAAATCATGGGGACATATAGACCTGGAGCTTTGGCTATAGTGCATAATCCATACAAGACCTGCACAAGTGGCACATACTTTAAGTGGGCTCTCTACTCCTTTCCAGCCCTTTCCGAGTCGCTCCAACCAGAGCGGGTTGGGTTGGGAGGATGGGCAAGCAGCACCCTATAGGGGCCTGCTGGAATTTTAACAAGGGAGACTGTTACAGGTACCCCTGTAAGTTTCGCCATGACTGTTCAGGTTTGGTGGCAGACACAGCAAGGGGCAATCCCACCCCTCGGTGGGACAGGCATTGGGTATGGCAAAGTAGTGGCAGTAAAAGGCAGCTATTCCAGTTACACTGGAGGCAATGTTGCGGTAGTTACAGAGATATCCTGGCAGTTAAATAGCAGATTTCTTATGGGAGGGTTTTCAATTTGGTTTCCAACAAGCGAACAATCTGAAGTTCAGCAAAGTGATGGAGGAGCTAGTTCGAAGAAGCTGTGGAAAGAAGTGAGTCACTGTAGGATGGCAGGGCCATTTCCGATCTCTCCATTGAGGAACTGTATGGTGCCCCTGCTAGGGTTGGTGACAAAGAACGCTCAAGGGAAGTTCAGGCTGATACGTCATCTGTCTAGCATTGAAGGTGGTTCTGTGAATTTCATCGAACAGGTGGAGTGTCAGTGTCCTATGCCAGTTTAAACACAGCCATTCAGTTAGTGCGAAGATACGGGACAGGTGCAGAGCTGAGCAAGTTGGATAATAAATCGGATATTCATCCACCTGCCAGTGCACCCAGATGATTTCCATGTGTTTGGTATGCAGTTTCAGGAGTGATACTTTGTTGACATTTGGATACCTATGGTATGTTCAGTTGTGTGTGCTGTGTTTTGCACCTTCCTGAAATGGGTGGTTTGCACAATAGCATCATCAGAGCAGTTTATTCATTACTGAGATGATTTCTTCATAGTAGGGAGAGCAGTGGTAATGGAAGAGTTTGTGAGATTGAAGAAGACATTGAGGGGACTATATTGGTGTGGCACTAGCAGCTGAAAAAATGAAGGGACCGGCAATTACTCTGACATTTTTGGGGATTTGTGAATTGCGACTGGCGCAAAAAGTGGTGGTTGCATTTTGTATTTAGGGTGGTGGCACGGGCGTGGTTTTTTTCAGAAGCTTTACCTTTGTGATGCATTGGGCTGTGTAGCCACATCACAGGATTTGTTTTCAGATGAGTGATGGTTAAAGGCCACATTATTGTCTTTTTGGAAAGTTTCCCCATTGCTGTTGGCAGGGCATCTGTGGGGATGAGTTGCGGAACCGGAAGGTGATGTTTGTGTCTGACAATGCATCAGTGGTGCAGGTGATGGACAGGATCACTCCTTCTGATGCTTGGGTGTTGAAGATTCTAAGAGAATTGGGCATGCTATGCTTGGAAAAGGACATCTTATTTCAAGCTAAGCACACTGTGGGCAGCTAAACTTAGAGTAGGGGTGTGCAGCTGCCATATGGCCTTTGGGGTCATTGTCGACATTGTTAAGTTAGCATGAGCTCTGCTGCCATGATGCTGCTTTGCGCACGTTACTACGTCACTTTATTTTGCACAACTTTGCTTCTGCCTTTCACATGAGAACTGTCAGCTTTTGGCATTCTCTGCCTGTTCCTGGAGGTTGGTCTGAACACACTGTGCAAGGTTGATAAACAATACCCCTTGTTATTCTGTTCTGGTCAGTCCCTAGCATTTAGACCAAATATGTTGGTTTAACACACACTTGGAGAAGGACCTTTCCAGGGAGAAGAGCTATGCTGTTCCTACGATGTAAAACTACCATCTAGGCACTAAGGTATGGGGTCTGCTGATAAAGCCCAGAGATCTTCCTTTATATAATAAAACGTCTTCTTTCCAAGGAGAGGGTGGTTAGGCCTAATAGTCCTTCATGCACTGTCTATATACTATAACATCCCCTTTCATAGTCTTTGGACTTGCTACAATGCTAACTGTTGTAGGTTTAAGCGTTTTGCTGCTGGAACTGGCTCGTATACTGCATTATAGAGCACTACAGTTAAAAAAAACATTTTGAACTATAACAGTGACTCAGTCTATTCTTATTGTGGACAAGTACGAGTGAGTGAGCGAAAAGGTACGTCTTGCTACTGTGATTCCTGAGATAGTCGGGATTGTTGTGTTCTCGGTCGTCTATTCATTTGTAGCTTCGTGATTATGTAGGAGAACGAATGAGACACTATAGCTAGTCGGTTGTGGGATTTTGGGTACTGAGACGGTGGGAAGGCTTAGCACCTACACACTGAGGTCCTGTTTTCCTGCGCATAGTTCTGTGTATGTGCATAATCCCCGCAACACAGCTGTAGTGGTTTCACATGACACCAGACAGGACCCTAAGTCATAATGCAAATGCAGAAAAGGTCATCCGGTGGTTACACTCCAAAGGTCCTCCCAAATTGGAGAATAATTGTCAGAGATAGTTCCTGCAGTTTATACATTAGTTCCTGGAACAAATTCTCCAAATTCCAACATCAATGCATAAGTGGTTCATTATTTTATTGATGCCCATTTTTCTTCCTCCAGCTCATTTGATTATTAATAGGATTTAGAAGAATGTTTATTAAGACATATGCCTTGAGAAAGCCCTTGGCGGGAAAGCCTGATGGACAAAACATGTTTTGGCTGTTCAATTCCTACACTATTTTTATTATGTGCTCTCAAAACCAATAAAATGATGAACAACTTATGCATTGATATTGGAATTTGGAGAATTTATCTCAGGGACTAATGTATAAACTGCAGGAGCTGTCTCTTCATTGATAATTAAGTACATTGTTGGTCTGGATATTGGAGTGGCTGGTGTACTTTTCCCGTTCACAGTGGGAACGGTTCTATGGTTTGGTCCACAGTGTGGCAAAGAAGAGCCTTTGTGTTCCAGAAGACTTGATTGACAACTGAGCTGTGAAATCATATATACTAAGGGGAAAATTCAGGGGCCAGTTTCACAAGGAAGATATACCGACAAGGCTGGAGAGAGTTCATAGTATCAGGTGCCCGATGGCGGGGTGGTGACAATGTGGGGTTAAGGTAGAGATGCAAGAACATGCTGGTATTTATTTTGGTTTAAATAGGGGAGGGTTTATCTTCGGTTACCATAGGGGGCAAACTGGCAGTATTTCCATTATATGATGATATGGGATTATGACCCTAGTGGAAGAGAGCTGGGCTGTAGGGTATTAAATGGCTGGTCCAGACTGCATGGCAAGGTGCCCCAGGTAAGGCATCCAATTTCAATCAGGCTCCTGAAGTCAATTGTAGGGCAGGCAAGAGTTGCATGCGCTTCCACCTGGGAGATGCAGCTCTCCAGAAAACTATTCAGTTTGATTTTCCTAGGCGACTCTAGTGTTTCAGAGTTGGCGGGTGGGGAGGTAGTTTGTTGTTGGCATTGGGGACATTTTGTGGCATATAAATTCTGTTTGAGGAGGTCTAAGATGAACCAGAGGGTTAAGGGGCTCCTAGTATGCTTACACCATTTGGGTGGGGAATGGGTTTGACCATTGGCTGTAGGCCTTTTTGGAGTTAAGGGGATGTGGAGAGAGCCACATTTTCTTGCAAGAGAACAGCTTGGCAGTAAGCTTGGGGCAAGTTTTTAGAAGGTGCTTCTGGGCTTCGTGCTTGCTGGCACCGGACTTTGACACTCACTTGTTTCGAATAGGAGAAGCCATAGAGGGCTTTCTGCTGGGGATGAGGAAGACAGTCTGAAGGGCTTTGGTAGATGGCGGAGCAGTTGATTGTGGAGGTATGTTCAGAAAGAATGAACAAACAGGTTTTTTTTCTTAATCGGTAGGCATTCTTTGTGTGGATGTCACCTGTGGAATATATGGATCTGCAGGCACTCCTTGGTGTAGTGGGCTAGTTTGTAGACCAAGAGGCAGTTTGGTGGCAACTAGCTGGGTCTGGAAAAGATGGTGCCTAGGTGCATTGGTTTGGCCTTAGTGGGATATGTTGGGGGCAACTGATGCTGGCCTTCTGTAAACACAAGGCAAAGGGGGGCAAAGCAGAGGTTATAATCATTCATCTAGGGAAGAATGTTGTGGTGAAATCCAGTGAGTTGGATTTTCTGAAGTCCATAAAGCTGGACTTGGAAATGCTGAAGGTCAGCTGGATTTCCACAGCTATTTTCTGGATTATGTCTAAGAGTTTGCAGAGGGGCACACAGCAGCTGGCTGAGAAAAAGAACCAGGAAGCAGCTGAATAGAGAGATTATTGGTTTCTGTCAGGTGAGAAGGGTGTGTGTGATAGCGTATCAGAGCATTCTTTTCGAGTCCCCGCATTTGTTTAGGCAGGGCAATAACTTGTATTTAGAAGGGGTGATGAGGTCACAAGAAGGTTGGATGAAAGACCATAAGAAGTTCTGGTTTGGGGAGATAGAAATGACAACTCGTGGGAGGGTTTTCCTGATGGCGGAGGAAGGCAAACTGTTCAGCTGATTGGGGGAATGGTGTGGGGTTGTGATAATGAGCAAAGAACAATAGGGCCAATATTTGGGGAAAGGACCTGCTCCAAGAGTGGGCAAGTTCTAATAGATGGTTAATGTGGGTTCTGGGGCGAGGACCACAAGGATTCATGACATTTCAAAGGTTGTGTGCAGTTCAGAAGTGTTAGGGGGTGGAATGCTGGGGGAATAAGTTACTTAGGGAAGGCAGGTTGGTTAAGAACCTTTTGTTAGCCCAATTGACAGGGTAGCTTGTGCGGCTCAGCCAAAGGGCTAGGCACTCTGCTTGCCAGTTGTAAATGAATCAGATTTTTGCACTCAAAGCAGGTGTAGGGGTGTTATGATTTTCTCCCAATCAGGGACCGAGTGCAGGCAGTGCACTTTACGCTTGAGAAGGTTGGGAGAAAGAGGAGGGAACGATAAATGATGTGGCGTCCATAGGGCAGCCCACATAGTGTCAGTGTATACAGCGCCAACCACACTTTCCTTTGTACCCACTGCTGAGCTGAAGCCCACTCTCGTGCATTTTGTTGGGGGTTCAGAGTAGTGTTTTGTTGGATGGTTTTGTTGTTGATGTGTATTTTTGTAGCTGAAGGGCAAGCGGAGGAAGGGAAACCATTTCGCTGATAGGGGAAAAGATGGGAGGATGTAAGAATGAGTAATGAATAATGGAGCCAAGATCTGGGACGAGGACAAGGGCCTGGTCCAAGAGTGGGTAGGCTTGGTAAGATAGTTAATATGGGTTCTGGTGCGAGGACTACAAGGACTCATGGAATTTCAAAGGTTGTGTGCAATTAAAGTGTGGGGAGGTTTGGATGTTGGAGTTAGGAGTTGCTTATGGGAGACTAGTTGGTTTAGAACCTTTTGTTAGCCCAGTTGACAGGGTAGCGTGTGTGTTTCAGGGGCAGTGCTAGGTACTCTGCTTGCTAATTGTAAAAAAGCAGACTTTTGCACTAAAAGCAAGTGGTGTGGTGTGATCATTTCCACCCAGTTGTGCTCATTTTGGTGAACTATTTGGGGATACATGGAGATAAACAGTTAAGCAACAGACAAAAGCAATAATTCCTCAAGTGCTTTAGAAAAGAATGACTCAAATCTTCCATAACATTTCATTCACATACCACATGAAGGAAGTTTTACTTTTTGAGATGCCGGCTTCCTGTGGCCTGTCCTAGAAGCTCTAGCAGGCGGCCATCTACTTTGCTATCAGCACCATGGCATCAGCCTAAATGCATCTCGTGGTCTCTCACAGAGGCCGCATCTATGAGCAAAGCATGCTGAAGGCTCAATTTCCTTATTTATATGGACCCTGCAGAGCACAGATGTCGGCTTGACAAACAACCAAGTTGTATTGAGTTGTGTGTTTACACTCTGAAGCTGTAAACCAAATGACCTCATTTAATCGTCCTGACACCAATCCTTTTATTCACACAACTCCACACTCCACTCTAACCCACCACCCCTATGCATAAAGGGTCTGAAATCTTCTGGTAAACCATAATATGCTTTTTGGGTTGTGTGTCCATAATATTTGGAAGACTTATGTCAAGATTTACCTCCTGCAGGAAGGATTTGGCGGGACCGCGTGTGAAATGTGCTCTGGGGACAATCTATATGGAGAAAACTGCCGTTCAGGTAGGTTTCAAGTTTTTTTGTTTTTGTGTTTACACATTTGTACATTTATTAGCACCAGTGCTTAATTTGAGCAGGTGGTTTCCAGTGCTTGGCACCAGGGCTTAGTTGTCAACACCAGCACTTATGACAGCTGCCACATGATGGCATTGTCTGTCGGAATTAGAGAAGAGCAGAATAACAGTTTATTACTAATATAATATATACAAAAAATGCCTAATAGCTGCCGCCCATGCCATTCTTAAAGCTGTCCCTTTCAGGAACACTTGATGAAGCAGTTTCTCTTTCACACGTTCATCCCTTTTTCAGTCGATCTAACATACTTACACTCACAAACATTTTAGTTTCTCTCACCCCATCAACACATTGCACACTCTTTTGTGTTTCTCATACAGGTGTAATGTAATACTGAGGATCTATATTGTAACGCATTTTCGCCAGAATAGAAAGTTTCTGTTGGCCGTGCTTTGGTCTTTTATTGTATAGCACAGAATTGAGTATCACTTTTTTTCTTTGCGCGTTGCTGCCCTGTTGACTCTTCTCATCTCACCTTCTCCACTGAATCATTAGGCTCAGGCGATCCCATTGGCTCTCAGGCTCACCCTACGGCGTTCCTCTTCTTGAACGTTTATCCTTCTCGCGGTTTATCTAACCTCTGAGTCTGTCCTCACAGGGCGGCCAGTTGGATGTCCAGATAAATATTGGAGGTGTTAAGGCCTTCTTACACAGGTCAAGAAAAGAAGATGATGTACAGAGCGATGAAACCTTTCAGACACTCACCCCCAGTCACAGATCTGAGTTGAATCCATCATCGTTCTTTAGCTCACTTCGCCACCTCAGTTCAGACCCAGCTATATGCAAATTAGTCTTGACAATGTGCCTCATGGGACCAGTCCAGCCTGAACTGCCAAGCCTGGTCTTCCCTGAACTGGAAAAAAGCATCCTGCGACCGATTTCGGGGTAACACCCTTCATCAGGGTGGCTAGCTTGAATCCAATGGCAAAGTGAGCAAAGGACCCACGTCTGGGCATACCCAGCCAACTTAGGGCGAACAAAGCAAACACAAGGAGATGATGGACGGAGCAATGAAACGTTTTAGACACTCACACCCAGTCACAGATCTGGGTTGAATCCATTATTGCTCTTTAGCTCACTTCACTGGGTGTGAGTGTCTGAAAAGTTTCAGCACTCCGTCCATCATCTCCTTGTGTTTGCTTTGTTCGCCCTAAGTTGGCAGGGTATGCCCAGACTGGCTGAAGAGGGGTGTTACCCTGAAACCGGTCCTAGGATGCTTGTTTCCGGTTCCGTGAAGACCTGGCTTGGTAGTTCGTGCTGGACTGTTCCCATGAGGCACAGGGTCAAGACTGATTTGCATATGGCTGGATCTGAACTGAGGTGGAGAAGTGAGCTAAAGAACGATGAGGGATTCAACTCAGATCTGTGACTGGGGGTGAGTGTCTGAAAGGTTTCAGCGCTCCATCCATCATCTCCTTGTGTTTTCTTAGTTCGCCCTAAGTTGGCAGGGTATGCCCAGACGTGGGTCCCTTGCTCACTTTGCCACTGGATTCAAGCTATCCAGGCTGAAAATGGGTGTTACCCCGCAATCGGTCCCAGGATGCTTGTTTCCTGTTCAGTGAAGACCTGGCTTGGAAGTTCAGGCTGGACTGTTACCATGAGGCACAGTGTCAAGACTCATTTGCATATGGCTGGGTCTGAACTGAGATGGCGAAGTGAGCTAAAGAACGATGATGGATTCAACCCAGATCTGTGACTGGGGGTGAGTGTCTGAAAAGTTTCAGTGCTCCGTCCATCATCTCCTTACGTTTTCTTAGTTCGCCCTAAGTTGGCAGGGTATGCCCAGACGTGGGTCCCTTGCTCACTTTGCAACTGGAATCAAGCTAGCCTGGCTGAAGAGGGGTGTTACCCCGAAACTGGTACCACGATACTTGTTTCCGGTCCAGTGAAGACCTAGCTTGGCAGTTCGGGCTTGACTGTTCCCATGAGGCACAGGGTTAAGACTGACTTGCATAAAGTGAGGTCTGAACTGAGGTGGTGAAGTGGATTCAACCCAGATCTGTGACTGGGGGTAAGTGGCTAAAAAGGTTTAGCGCTCCGTCCATCATCTCCTTGTGTTTGCTTCTCACACAGGTGCCTTCCCTGTCTGGGATTGCTAGGGTCTGAATAAGGCCAAGTGCCTGAACCCATGCACTGGTCTTCTCTCACCTTGACCTTTCCTTCAAGCAAACTCTTGCCCATCTGTTGCTTGTTGTACAACCTAAATTAATTTCTCTCAGAGTCTCAGGTGAAAGCCCTCTCTATTGGCACCTTCACGTCACATATAGTTGTGCTATAATCACTCTCAGGAGTCCCTAGAGATCCAGATAATTGTGGTCTCTTGTTTTGGGTTGCTCCCTGCTCCTCCTGGGTGGGCTCCTCAGAGAATATAGTAGGGTGAGTGTATAATTCCTGTTCATGTGGATTGTTCAATTGACACTCCTAAGTGGACTTATCACACCATATAGCGTGTTCAGGGAAGCTACCTTCCCCAGGTTATTACAGACACTGTCTCCAGTCGTGGAATTTTGTGCGACTGCCACATGCATTCTGGGTGTTGCAGTGTGTTGTAATGTACTAATTACTCAATGCACTCTCCCTACAGAAGTTCTCTGCCTTGCTGCTCAGCCTATGATGAGGTCCTATAGAATGTTCAGTGGGTTTGGATTGAAGGGAGAATCAGTTGGTGTGGAAGGGCTGAGCAGCGAGGAGGCTGCTCCTGGTGGGGCACTTTAAGGGATCTGTCTAACATCTTGTAAGCTGTAACCAAGAAGTGATCTTATGAATAAAGCTGTGATCCTGTTCTACATCACTTGGCCTACGTACTATTCATCTTTGCAACACTGGCGACGATCTGGAAGAACCTTACGCGTGGAGTAAGCAAGATCAAAGGAACTAAAGACTTTAAGGACTCTAAGGTATGAAAATTGCTTTAATGAGTGAAACAAACTGGCACCCTCACCCAAGCCCCACCAGTGACGCTATCATCGGTCGCCCACAACTCAAGGTGCCAGTTCCTACTGCATTGTCCCTGTTTAGGCCTGAGTGACTTGCCATAACCTGCATTGGGTGAGTGTTGGACTTTATGGTTTGAAACCTGTTTGACTAAAGTGAGCCCTCATGCATGAAGAGCAGAAGATTTAGAGCATCACCTAATGTTTGATATATGCCTACCAACTAACTATTGAATTTTGCGTGTTTAACCTGCATGACAACTTTCTGGAGTCATCCTAGAATATTGGAGGAAGGCACGTTATGGATGTTGTGGTCTGCATATCACATGGACTGAACCCGCAGTTGGCAAATGTTTCAACACCATTTGTTTTTAAAAAAGAGCCAAAAATGCACCCTTGGATATGCAGTGAACCAGAAGCTTGTGCTTTTAAAACTGGCCATGCGATCACGTTGTAAACTTGTGAACTTGTGAACAGTGCGTAAACTTATCTGGGAGGCATTCCGCTGTCGGGGGCATAAGTTTTGCCCCGAGGAGTGTTTAGTACAATTTTCACAGTGATTTATGGCGGTGACACAACGTTGAGCAGTTATATCGGGGTCACAGATATAGCGTAATTTAAACACTTACTGGTATTCTGTTGGTGGGCGCGAGGTTCCTTAGGAGCGTGGACTGTCAGGAGCGTGGAGTGTCACGAGCCGTTTCGATTCGCTGTGCGTCATAGTGTGACGCGTAATTTGACGTGCAAAGTCGCCGGACGTTGCCTTGGCAACCCCTCTGCGCCGTGTTGTTCAAGATGGAGGATTTGCGTGTGACAACAAACGCCTCTGCTCTTCTTTGGAAAAGTAGTTCAGCTGCAACGTTTTGGCACGGTGGAATCTGGAACTACATGTGGAGGTAGATTTCTCTGCATATTGAACAATGCAAAGTTTTCGAGTCAAGCGTGGCAGACTGTAGGCTTGTTGAGTATCCGACTCATCGTGTATGACTGCTCCTGTTATGGATGCAAAGTGCCATTTGGCCTCGGGTGAGGAATTGCTCACAGAAGGGAAGGTCATCATGTCAATGAGAAGCTGCCCTGATGATTGGACGACGGTGACTACTTTTATTGTTTTAACTTTTTATGTTAAAGATATCGTCATCTGCTTTGTTGTGCATCTTTCATAATGTTGTTGTTTGTCTTCAAATACTTTAATTATCTCATTCTTTAAGATTTAATTTCATGTGTACCTCTTATGCGATGATTGTACCATTTACTGGTACTTGATCCTGTATTTGTATGAGAGGAGGTGAGAGTGTGTGGGGACACTTTTACCATGTCGTATTGGTTGTGTAGTATACCTGGTCCTGAAATTGCATGGAATGAGGGGGGAGTGTGTGTAACGTCCCTGCTCATGTTGTGTACGCCTTTGAGTAAGTTTTGCCTCATGTGAGGTACTTGGACTGTGCGTTATGGGTGCGCACATGATAAGACTCCTTATGAAGCTTCTCAGACTTACCTGTTTTGGTGATACTCTCTGAATGGTTGTTACCTCAAGTGAGGTGCTTGGAGTGTGCGTGACGGGTGCGCACGTGGGAAGTCTACCACTCGTGTGGCTTCTTTGACTTATTGGTTTTGGTATACCCTGTATGTGGTTGTTTCCTCATGGAAGGTGCTTGGACTGTGCGTTACGGGTGCGCACGTAGGAAGTCTACCGCTCGTGTGGCTTCTTTGACTTATTGGTTTTGGTATACCCTGTATGTGGTTGTTTCCTCATGGAAGGTGTTTGGATTGTGCGTTACGGGTGTGTAAAGACACCCATATTAAGTTTCTACAGTGTTTCAAGAGTGTTTTGGGTTATAATTACCCAGTTTTGTATGGGTGAAGGGTTGTAGATCCCTGCTCTGCCGCACTTTTGTGCTCTAGTTTGTGGCGCATTGGGTACTCCGTGTGGTGTGACGGTAATGTACCTGTAGTTTGGTGTGTGAGTTATCCACTGTTTTTAAGAATGTATTTCCTTAACTTGCATTCTTTGTTCTTAATGATCATTATAAGGGGGAGATGTGTATAGACATGTGTTGTTTTATGCATCCTCCTTTCACTGTCATTTGTATGTTTTACAATCTTCATGCATTTGATCGTTTATGATCATTATAGCAGGGGGGTGATGTATTATTATTTTGTGTTAATGCATCCTCCTTTGCTGTGATGTGTGTTTCATCATCTTCACACAATTTGAATGTTTTCAATCACTATAAGGGGGGAGATGTGTTGTAATGTACTAATTACTCAATGCACTCTCCCTACAGAAGTTCTCTGCCTTGCTGCTCAGCCTATGATGAGGTCATATAGAATGTTCAGTGGGTTTGGATTGAAGGGAGAATCAGTTGGTGTGGAAGGGCTGAGCAGCGAGGAGGCTGCTCCTGGTGGGGCACTTTAAGGGATCTGTCTAACATCTTGTAAACTGTAACCAAGAAGTGATCTTATGAATAAAGCTGTGATCCTGTTCTACATCACTTGGCCTAAGTACTATTCATCTTTGCAACACAGTCCTGTTTTACTTCAATTGAATTAATGAAACAAGGATACCTGAAAACAATAAATTGTAGGTGAAAGGTTCAGGACTGGAAACCGTGTCCGCAAAAACCTAGGGTTAGGTTATTACCCTAAGTATGTTGTTTAATGTCAGTCCCTTTGGATTGTTCCTTTCCACTCTCAGGGAACTCCTCAGAACATATAGCATGGATGGTTATATAATTCCGATTCTTATGGGTTGCTCCGTTGATAATCCTCTGGTGATGTCTGGTGATGTCTCAGAGCACATACTATAGCTGGTTGTAAATAAGGATATGTGAAATTCACGTATTTTGCGTTTGAGTACTTAGGCAAATTTGTATGTAATTACCCGCAATGCAAATCTGTCATTTAGCACGAAATGTGCCCTCTGACCCATTTTGGATACATTTTTTCAAAAAAAGTAGTGGAAAAACCATCAATGCCTAGAACAACAACCACTTGCGTTCTCATTGTTCACGTTATTGCTGTGCCAGAATTTTGCCACAAACTGCATAAATATACAACGTGATGTAGTGGTGTCATTTCATGAATTGCTCATAATAAGCATAATGTGAAATTCCTAAGATTATGTGAATTACTTTGCGTAATAAAAACTTCCTCCAGGCCTAACTTTATACTGCCTTTTTCCAGTGGTGTCTCCTCTGCCACTTCTGTTAGGATTCCTTAGACCACATATCATGGTTGTTTGATTCAACGGATGAAAATCAAAAAGTGATGGATCTTACGCTTGAATTTCTCTCAGCAAGTACATATTAT
Source organism: Triturus cristatus (assembly GCF_964204655.1). NCBI lineage: Eukaryota > Metazoa > Chordata > Amphibia > Caudata > Salamandridae > Triturus > Triturus cristatus. Next base: position 740,693,132 of record NC_140585.1, read on the forward strand.
TTTACCCACTGTGCCAATACTGAATCACACTCTTGCTGCAGTTGGAACAGTCCAGCCCAAAATGCCTTGTCAGGTCCCCTCCTAATTGGAAAAGAAACAATGCACGACTGGTTTTGAATATTTGGGCCTCATGAGTGAGGTGCAGACAGCTTTATTATTATAGCACATTGAAAATAGGTTCCAAGGTTAGGCAACCCCAGGGCCGGACTTGGAACCAAAACCGGCCAAGGCAAAGTGCTCGGCCGACCCCCCCCCCCCCCACCGCCCCAGAAGTTGGGGGTGCGGCGGAGCTGTTTGTCAGGGCCGGTTTTGGACGATTGCGTTACAGTGGCCCTGTAACAAAATCTGCCCCCAGGGGCCCAACCCTGGCGGTCCACCGGGGAAATGCCCGGTGCCCGCTACGGCCAGTCTGCCCTTGGCAACCCAAAGCACTTAGGTAATTACACTTAGCTCTGCTTGAATTAATCTCAGACAGGTGAACACCAGGGGCCATATTACACAAGTGCCCTTGGGGTGCAACAGGTGTTTCCCCTCGCTTTATGTGAGCCCGTGGCACTTTGGTATTACAGAAGGGACTGCAGATGCTTGTGCTGCTCCTTTTGTAATACAGATAGAGCTGGCACACATACAGCACCAGTGCAATAATTAGAGGGTGTATAGCCCCATGCAAATGAGGAAATCACTTTGCCTCTGCGCCGTATCACCGACATAGGCACAGAGGCAAGCATGCCTGTAGAAGGTGTACTGAAAGTGAGCCACAAAAAGGTGGCACACTTTCAGTGCGCCTTCTAAATGCAGCCCTCTAAAGGGATGAAAGGGGGGTCTTATGGACTCCGCTGCCCTTGCAGGCAGGTGCAGTCACTTAATGCACCCCCCTGCCAGGGCCGATCTGGCCGTAGCGTGCACCGGGCATTTCCCCGGTGGGCCGCCAGGGTGGGGGCCGGTTTTGGGCCCCTGGGGAGCCGTTTTTGTTACAGGGCTGTTTTTGCAGCATAGCTGCAATATCGGCCTCTGTAACAAAAGCAGCCAAAACCGGCCCTGGCAAAGAGCTCGGCCGCACCCCAACCTCCTGGGGGGCCAGCCGAGCACATTGCCAGGGCCGGTTTTGGTTCCCAGTCCGGCCCTGCCACCTGCAAGTGGATCTGTAATACCTTTTAAAAGTGCAGGCGAGTTGACGCCTCGACAGAGAAACACGGAGCAGCTTTTAAACAGCTGCTACATATTTCTCTTGAATGCACTGTCCTGGGGCAGTGGAGTTTACGGCTGCCCCGAGGGCAGTTCATTCTCCCTGATAAGGCACATTTTCCTTGTTTGTACCCAGCTTACCTGCTTCTGCAATATGGGCCTGGGTGACCAATACAATGATAATAATCCCCAAAGCACACTTCAGCATTCTGTGAATCATCAAAAAATGCAATTGTGTGAATTTACCCTCATGTCACAAGGGATTATAAGGTATTGGGGACAAAGAATTAGCACAAATGAATAAGTATTCTAATATGATGCCTTTCAAAAAAATCTCTTCTGTTTTCAGTTTGTGACTGCGTCCATGGAACATGTAATAATGGCATACATGGAGATGGGGCTTGTGACTGTTTCTCTGGATACAGTGGCTCTAAATGTGATGAGCGTAAGTACCCAATGAAAACCGAGTATAAATGTAAAAAGTATAAATGTAAGGGAAGCAGACATTCTAACCAGATGTATAAAACACACAATTCTAATTGTTTCTATTACTCCTTCTTACTATCTGGGAGAGACCGAAATTCATAACAGAGATCTAGAAAAAGCAGAAAAGTAATATAGTAAGAACCGTATTTCACCCACCACCTTGTTTATTGAGTTTTTGTAAGAGCTGACAGTTGCCCGTGACCCCTTCAGGGCACTACATTGAAAACCAACAACGGTAAAAAGAGAAATACAATTGCTAACTATAAAAGGATTATATGAACACACTAATAAAAATATATATTTGAGACAATGTAAAAATGTAACTTTTTGCCAACAGCAGGCCTTTTTAGGTCTTGGATACAGACAGCCTCTTGCTTAAGATTGGATGGATCTGTTCTCTATTTCATTTCTGTGCTTCCGATTAGATGGCTTTTCGCTCTATCTCAATGTTTTTCGCACCCAGGAGCATTTCTCTCTCAAGGTGGTTTGATAGGTTGTTGTGTTCCACTGCTGAAGTCAGACCTGACAGTGTCTCCCTCTTTCTACCTGCTCCACTTTTCCCTCTTGTTACCCCATACAGCTTTCATTCATCCCCATAATTTATATCTCTCTATCCCCATTCCTCATCGTTCACTACCCACTGTGCTATCGGTGGGTAGCTGTCTTAAAAAATCCTTTGACCATTCGAAATTGGCCACCTGCATGTATGCATTGCATCTTCATTGGATTTTGATTTATTTTTAACAAATCCCATTCAAAGATTGCTGTTGCAGATGCATGTGCATCCACAGCAGCCATCTTTGAAAGGGGTTTGTTAAAATATTATAAGATGCTTTAAAAAATGGCCTCCCTAGATACATATGGATACTATGTTTGATTGCATTTTGTACTACTTAACAAAATCCCACTAAAGATTGCCGCCACTGATCCATGCACATTTGTAGTGAGTTTCTAAGACAAACAAAATGGTAAAGGCAATAGGTTTCCTATAGACTTAAAAAGTGTTTCTTTTAGTAGTATGTACATTTGTATTACATAAGCAGCCCTTGTCAATGGAACTTTTACTTGCTGGGTGAAATTAGGTCCTTAAGGATTCATATTTTGTCCACAGCGCCAGAGTTCACATAGATATATTGTTACTTTCTGTGTTAAAAAGTACATTTGTATTGAAGCATCAGTTCACCAAAATCAATAGGATAACTGAAAGAACCTCACTCTGACCCCGGACTACTTCTGTAGATGATGTAACATTATATGGCCTTTGACCACCGATGGCATCATAAGATGTAGCCATCACAAGACGTCATAGTACAAGTGTTACATTTATAACATTGCTTCATTATTTTTAGATGTGGCAAGGAGTTGAGTTGTTAGTGCCGTCTCTTTCAGAAGAAAAGGAGTGGCAGAGCAAGATGGGCATTTTGGGAAGAGAATCGAGGTTTGCCAATAGAATTAAACAAGTGTAGGAGTAGATGGCCAGATTTATTTATCCAATTACTGAACGAGCATTCGATGTCAAAGCTATTTGAAGACCAAAGGTAGACCACTCACTCCATCGATGAGGGAGAGCACTCGATCTGGAGCACTGACCAGATATTCTCAGAGGCTGTGAGATATTCGATCCCAAAGGGCAGGTGTGTTGGTAGCAAGGAATCTTGGATAACTTTACTAAGTGTGTTTTCAAGGAGATGTGAGACTCAAAAGTAAATTTTCAAGTGAAATAAACCAATAAAGATTGGTGAGATGAACTGCATTAACCAGCGATGGACAGGTGAGTCACTAGAATCGAGGAATTTAGTTGTTGCCATCTTCTATTTCGGGAAGTATCCTATGCATTTGATTACGGTGAGCACCTAGGAGGGAGTTTAGCAAACACAGGGTGAGCAGGTTAGACCTCCACACATACAAAGATTGGAGTAATGAGTAAATTAACGAATGTCCTTGCTATTATATCATAACATGTATCCAAGTAATTTCAAATAAAGATGAAAAGTGTGGGAGATAGTATCCAATGCAAGATGGAGCAGAAGAAGTCAATGTCCTGCTGTTTTCTGATGAGAGAACATAGAAGTCAGAAGTGTCGCATACCAATGTTATCAAAAGTAGCTGAGAGGTCAAGATCTGCTAATAAGTAAACTTACCTTCATTAAGAATATAAACATCTTCCAAGAGCTGGAGGTTAATTAACTGATGCTGGGTTGGCAGCAGTCTAGAAAGCTATGTTCAGTGGTGTGATCAGTTATTTGTGATGGAACCTTTTTCAATAGATTTTCATAATAATGAAATGTAAATGTATTCACACATCGAGATGTCAGAGTTGAATGGGTCAAGGTTCAGCATCTTCATTAGAGCCATTGTTTGGCCTGATGATGGGAACAAAATCATTACTATATGATTATCCCTCACTGCCCGGGGCCATACCGGTAACTGAAGAGCCTCTTCCTGAGGTATAAGCCTAAACCACATGGAAGGGCATTTAATGAGAAACAGACCACTACTGTGAGGCGAGGTTTAAAACCCTTGTGGCTCTTGCAAGCTTTCATATACCCTTTACACAGCTCCTGCTGTTTAGTGATGTATGTTGGTGCAGGGGGTGCACATGACTGACTATGACAGACATGCTCTGTGAAAGAAGGAACAGTGAAACCATCGCTACCTCTTCTGACCATTGGCTCTGCCAAATTGCTTTATTTGATTGGCAAATTGGCAGAAGAAATATACGCTTCCCCCTCCATCTTTCATACTCTGTGGCTGTTGTCGTGTCGCAGCGCCGCAAGAAAGACACAGTATACGGTAGGGTGTATGCAAACTTTATTCTTCTTCTCTCCGTGTGCCCACGTCTGCCCTGCTCCTCCGCTTCCTGCCTTCTGTCCCCTCCCCACACCCTTGACCGGATGTGGTGTCCGGTGACCTCCCTGCCCTTCGCCCAGTTCAGGGTCCTAGTGTCCGTTCCCAGGACACTACATCTCCCCCCTTTGTCACAAAATCAGAGATGCGCAAGTTAGGTGAATGATAGTTGGATAACATAGATAGAACATAGATAGATACATCGAATCGGTGTATCACATTTCTTCTATTAGTCTTTTCGGTCTATTTGTTGTTCTTCTTGGCCGTTGCCCCATGTCCTGGCCCCCTGCTGTCTCCCAGTCACCTTCTCTTTCTGTGTCATGTCGTTCCCGCTCTGCCGTTCCTTCTGTGCTTGGTGTTTGCTCTTCTTTCACCTCCTCTTTAAGTCTTTTGAAGTGTGAGCTGTTTCGCGTGATCCTTTGGCGTCCTGACTCTGCCGTGATCATGGTTCCCTTCACTTTGGTGATTGTCAGCGGATCATGTGAAAACGTGCTGTCAGACTTCCGGTGCTGTCGCTGTCACACTATCACGGCGTCTCCCTCTTGTAGATGTGACGTGGTGGCATTTCGTCTGCTGTCCGCATACTCTTTCATTTTTTCTTTTGCCTCCTTGTCTCTGTCTGCTATGCTCTCATGCCCTGATGTTGTTGTTGTCTCTACTTGCGGGAGTCTTGTCCTGCTTGTCCTCCCCAATACTAGCTCCGCTTGGCATTTTCCTGTGGAGCCATGTGGTGTGTTCCTGTAGTCGCGTAGCACTTGGCAGAGTGCTTGGCCTAGCGAGATCTGTGACAGTTTCGCTCTCTGAACCGCCTTCTTAATGTTCCCCATGAACCTTTCGACCATGCCATTTGCCTGGGGCCACAGCGGCGTTATTTTCTTATGTTGTATTCCGAGGTATGTCATGAATCTTCTGAATTCATCCCCTGAGAATGGGGGACTGTTGTCTGTTTTCAAACTTTCTGGGGAGCCCCATGCTGCAAAGATGTCATCCAAGATCGGTAAAGTTGCTGTTGCTGACGTTGACGAGACTGGCCTCACGATGGGGAACCTGGAGTACTCGTCAATGACCACCAGTAGATAATTTCCTGTATCCAGCGGTCCAAAGAAATCAGCTGCTAATGTTGTCCATACCGCTCTTGGCAGTTCTGACATGTGCAGTGGTTCTCGCCTTGCTGGCTGTCCTGTCACTTGACAGAGGTGACAGGTCGCGATGGTGTCTTCCACTAGATTGTCTAGCCCAGGGAACCATACTTTCTCTCTCAGCAGTTTCTTTGTTGCAATGATGCCTCTGTGCGATTCATGTGCAATGTTGACTACTTGGCGCCGTAGTGAATACGGTATCACTATCCTGGTGCCTCGCATTATTATGCCCTGACTTGCTTCCGACAGTTCTTCACTTATTTTCTGCAATGCAAGCATCTCTTCTTTGTTCACTCCCCTTCTCCACGTGGAGTTGTTGTTCACATGTCTCCACCGTTGTTGTCTCATTGTCTCTTTGGCCATTTGTAGCGTGGCATCTTCCTCAGTCTCCTTTCCTATCTCCGCTAGTGTTATGGGTGCTGGAGCGCTTTGTTTTAGCACGAAGTTGAGGCATTCCTCTGCTACTGACGCTTTCTCTTCTCCATTCGGTAATGGGTGTCTCGACATGTAGTCGACTGGATTGTGCTCTTTCCCCGGTTTGTGGACAATCGTGGAATCATAGTCCATTAACCGGATTCCCCAACGCTCGATTCGCGGCGGCATCTTTGCTGACGGGTTGCCATATATTGTTACCAGTGCTTGGTGATCCGTGATGATCGTGAATTGTTTCCCATATATGAACATGTGATAATGCTCACACGCCCATACCACCGCTAAGCTTTCTTTTTCTGGCTGCGAATACGCCCTTTCAATGTCCGTAAGCCTTTTGCTGGTGTAGGCAACAGTTCTCCTTGGTGAGTCCCTCCCTGGTTGGTGTTGCGCTAGTATCGCCCCTAGTCCTACTGGGCTTGCATCCACCGTCAGTTCAGTGCAGAGCAGAGGGTTGAAATATGCTAGATGTTCCACTGTCATCACTGCCTTCCTGATCTCCTCGAACGCCTCGTTGCATTGCTGAGACCAGATGAACTTTTGGCCCTGTTTGGTCAGTTCTCTCAGCGGGGTGCTCACCGTTGCAAAGTCTTGTATATATCTGGCGCAGTAGCTGGCCAGTCCTAAAAATGACCTTATTTCCGCTGCATCTTTTGGTGGTTTCGTGTTCTTCAGCGTCTACACTTTGCTGGGATCTGGCCTCATCCCTTTTTTTGAAAATATGTGTCCGAAAAATACCAGTTCTTTTCTTTCTAGTTCACATTTTTCTCCATTTAGTGTCAACCCTGCTTGTTCCAGCTGCTTGCATACTTGACGTAGAGCGCTGTTGTGCTCCTCATCAGACTTCCCAAATACTAGAATGTCATCACTATAGTTGAAACTATTTTGTACTGGTCGTATTACTTGCCGTATCATCTCCTGGAATATCTCAGCAGCCGATGATATTCCAAAACTTAATCTTTTGCACCTGAATAGGCCTAGGTGCGTGGAGAAAGTTGTTATATATCTTGATTGTGGGTCTAGTTCTAGTTGATGATACCCTTTACACAAATCTAGCTTCGAGAACCTGCACGCCCCTGTTAGTCGGCTGATCATGTCATTCAAATGCGGTCCCGGATGGCGTTCTCTCGAGATGGCTGTGTTAGGTATTCTCATGTCCACACAGATCCGTATTTTGGAGGTGTTCTTCTTCGGAACTGCCACTATTGGTGATACCCACGGTGTTGGTCCTTCCGCCGGTTCAATTATGTCTTGCGCCAGTAAGTTTTTTTAGTTCTTCTTCTACTTGTGGTTGTAGATGTATCGGGACCCTCCTGTGGTGCTGGGCCACCGGTCGGACTGCTTCATTGATGTGCAGCGTTATCTGCTTCCCTTTCATTTTTCCCAAACCTTCTAGTATTTTCGGGTATTCTTGCAATATTGTCTCTTTTTCTGACATGTGATAAGTCATGGCAAGTAGCCCCATGACCTGTGCCGTTACATTGCTCAACAGGCAAGGTGCTGGGATGTCACCTTTCAGTATGTGTATGTCTTCTTTGTATGCCCTATCCTTGTATGTTAAAGTCTCTGTGAATTTTCCCATGTTTTCCACCGGTTTCATTGAACCCCAGGTGAACACATCTACTGTCGATGGTCGTAATGTTGGCTTGACTCTCATTTTCATGTATTCAGACATGCACATGATGTTGCATGTCGCTCCACTGTCAAGCACAAACTTCGCTAGGTGGTTCCCGACCTCGATGTCCACAGTGACAGTCTTCTTTATTGTCTGCTTCTTTACCAGCTGGATGTGTTCTTGCCGTCTTTCTTCTTTGGGAACATCGGACATTAGATAGAGCCGAGCTTCTCTCTCAGGTGCTGTAGTGCCGTCCGACTCGTCGGACGAGCTTCTCTCCGCCGTCTCTATGTGTCTGGCATATCTAGTGCTGGTCATCCTTGTTCCGGCTGCACGTCCCCTCTCACTTCTGAACTGTCTGCTCATGCACGTACTTGAGAAATTATTGTCTCTGTTGCATTTTCTGCACTTCTGGCCCATTGCTGGGCAGGTGCCGACATGGGGAAACTCAAGACCGCACCTGTAGCATGTGTTGTTGGTCTTCCTGGGAGGTGGTCGCTCTCGGTGTTCCTTTTTCCTGAAGTTTCCAGTGACATGATGTGCCAGTGCCGTTCCTTTTTCTTGGCCCATTTGGATTTGCTTGGCGTGCTCCGTGGCCCGTGCTTCTGTGCGGGCCATCATCAATATTTTTTCAAGTGTCGTAGGTTCCTTCAGAATGCGTGCTCGGAACTCCACCGACTGACATCCTTCAATGAGACGCAGACGTATCGCTTGGTCGTTGTCAAACTTTTCAAATTCGCAGTGTGTGACCAGTTTCCGCAGCCATGTCGCAAAGTCATCCATACTCTCCTCTGGCCTTTGGCACGCCGTGTTGAATGTGTATCTCTCGAAATCAATGTTGCGTTGGGGGTCAAATTTCTCCGTGAGGCATGCTAGTGCGCCTTTGTAGTCTGTTGTTTTGTCGCTGGGAAACGTCAGGAGCAAATCCTCTATGTCGTCTCCCCCAAGATTCACAAGCAGATCCAGTTTCTTGCCCTCCATGACGTCCGTTGCCCGCATGTAGCATTCAAATTTCCTTATCCATTTCTCCCATCTGATGCCCGCTTGAGGTTCTGATGTGTTGAATGGTAGTGGCCTGTGGAAGACAGCTTGTGTGCTCTTTTTGTCGTCGTCGCTCATCTTCTTTCTTTTTCCTTTTTGCTTCCTTGTTTATTTCTTTGTCACCCTTTTCCTTCTTTTATTTGCCCTTTGCTTCTCTATTTCCAGTATTTGTCGTTGTTTTGTTGTTATTTCCCTTCAATTCTGTCTTTTTTCCTTTTTTTTCTCTTCCCTGGCCTTTCAAAATGGCCGCCGTGTGTTCCTGGCTGCCTATTGGTCCTTTTTGCCTGACCTCAAAGTGGCCGCCATACTCTCGCGTTGTTTTGTGCTTGTTTTGCACTTGCCTGGCCTTTCAAAATGGCCACCGTGTATTCCTGGCTTCTTATTGGTCCTCTCGCCTGACTTCAAAATGGCCGCTGTGATCTCGCAAGAGTTCGTTAAACTCAGGCGCGTGAGATCCTTATCTCCCCAGTTCACCGCTAGCCAGCCTCGCGTGATGCTCCTTTCCAGCTTTCCAGCTTTCCAGCTTTCCAGCTTTCCAGCTTTCCAGCTTTCCAGCTTTCCAGCTTTCCAGCTTTCCAGCTTTCCAGCTTTCCAGCTTTCCAGCTTTCCAGCTTTCCAGCTTTCCAGCTTTCCAGCTTTCCAGCTTTCCAGCTTTCCAGCTTTCCAGCTTTCCAGCTTTCCAGCTTTCCCTCTTACCTTGTTACCACTACCGCGGTGGGCTCCCGCACCGACGTTTGTTCGTCCTTTCCTCTTCTTCTTGGCGCTCCGGACCAGGGTGGGCTCCTGGCTCCGATTTAGCTCCGACAGTCGCAGCGACAATATTCTTCAAGATCCCTCCTTTGATCGCCAGATGTCGTGTCGCAGCGCCGCAAGAAAGACACAGTATACGGTAGGGTGTATGCAAACTTTATTCTTCTTCTCTCCGTGTGCCCACGTCTGCCCTGCTCCTCCGCTTCCTGCCTTCTGTCCCCTCCCCACACCCTTGACCGGATGTGGTGTCCGGTGACCTCCCTGCCCTTCGCCCAGTTCAGGGTCCTAGTGTCCATTCCCAGGACACTACAGCTGTGAGCCACCAGAGCACTCTGATAGCTTTATTCTCTGTCTTCTATAGCTAACACAAACATATCTGCACGCAGGAGGGAGGGGGCTTCATCTGCTCATTTTTCTTAGCCCCAGTCTCCAACCTCCTCTGAACAACTCCACTTATCCTTAGGAGGCATAAGAGAGGGAGAGGCAGAGGCTACATGTATGAAAGTGGTATTTGAAAGGACTTTAGAAGAATGACACCTCTCACACTAGTCTCGACGTTCTGCTCCTCCCTGACTATTCCATTATCAGGAATGAGAGGGTGGGTAAAGTCGGGGAGGCATCGCTGTTATCTTCAGAAACTCTCTTCAATTCAGAGAACTTCACAATAGCTCTTTCTCTACACTCGAATGCCTTTCTCTGGAACTTCATGTGCAGCACAGATCCCCTATCAGGTTGTTACATGACACTCGCAAGAGCTACTACGACCCTCTGTCTCAATTTTGAAAATACGCAATATGCAGTTGTACAACCATAATCGCTCCACCGTTTTTTAATATTTAATCTTGGGTGAACATGTAACTTGTCAATCTGTATCTCTCACCACGAGTAACTGAAGTAAATATAAGCAGTGTCACCTACTACCATGTTGCTCTGAATTCCTTATGTTTATTTGTATTTATTTTATTTCTAAAGTTTTGCATAGCGCGAACAAGACCCTAGAGGGTATCAGAGCACTTCACATTATAGGGTATGTAGGATCAATGGTTGCACATCAATGTAGTGGTCATTCAGGGCATCGGAATAATAGGCAGATAAATAAACAATAAAACATAATGTATATTATGTAATGTACTTTGCCCTATTGAAAGGCACTCTGACACCTCTGGGTAAAGTACGCACTATATAAAAACGCATAAATGATCATAAATAACACCATAAAGCCCTCAGCCGTGTATGCGTCACTGCTTCGGATGACCTATCCAATGGCCAAAACTCTGGAGTCTGTGTGTAACAGGGCTTAACCAATGTGAGAAGACAGCATTTCTGTAATTCAGCTCCTGCCTACCAATGTACTACTCTTGTGGTGTCCTGGTGAAGATTTAAGGGGTTCTTTGCAGTTGCTCTTCAGTGTATACCTCCCTTCTAACTCTTTCTTATGCACACACTTTTTCTGTTCTAGCGGAACCTGCTTGTCGATCTCTGCAGTGCCCAGAAAATGCCAGATGCACAAAATACAGCTCAGGAGTAACTGGGTGCAAGTGCCTGCCCAACTACAAGGGGGACGGAAGATCATGTGAACGTAAGCTGTGTGACAAAACCAAAACTCTCTTCTCAGAAGGAGCGTATTTACTAATAAATGTTGCACCTGTATTTGGATGTCAGCCCAAAAAACTAGTTAACTCAGTGGGTCACCGCCTAAACAATGTGTTTGTGTCCACGGGATTACCTGATCTAATCGCAACCAGGATTGATTTACATTTTTATAATTGCCCGACAATTACCAGCAGTAGATGCCGGCACTGAAAAGTATTTTTATGACATTTGAGAGAAAATTCAATAACTGTACAATTAAAACAATACAACGCACATTCTCTTGATCGACGAGGGAAAATATCATTATTTCATATATATGTAGTGTTCTCTCCTTCCCTGTCACCCCTACTTTCTTCGTTCAGCATAAACCGCTCCCACCCCAACGACCATAGACTTAATAGTCGAATGTATGGACAAGACGCAACAACCAGCTATGCCTTAAAGTTCAAAGTAACCATGACTCCAAAAGTGAAATCTTGCACTCTATATTCTAGGCAATGCATGCAGTGGTCAGCTCCGGCTACCTGTTCCTCAACAAAGATTGAGCAGAGATGCTAACAAATAATAAAAAGTAGACATCTCTCATTACTTATTGCATGGACCAAGTGTACCTTTTTCATGGAGCAAAGGGCCTGGGATGATCTTCAGCCTCCCTTCTGGATAAACCAGACCAGAAAACTGAGCCAGAGAATCCAGCCCATGTAATCCGATAGCGGCTGCAGTCTCCTCTCAACCATCCCCCTTCAGCTAAGAGTACCAGCCCCAGCACTATGCATCGAAGTTGAAGTATTGTACATGAGTGCAGTCCAGAGCTGGTTCTCAACTGCACGCCAAGAACACCTCTTGGACTTGGCCTTTTTTGCAGGGTCATCCCAGAACTTTTTCCCTTATTCCTGTAGTTTTTCTGACTTGCTGTTGGTGGTTTTAGGACTCAGGGCACTTTATCACTGCTGATCAGTGCTAAAGTGCATGTGCTCTCTATGGTAAACTTGGTAAGATTGGTCTGCACCTGTTTGGAATATTTAATTTACCTATCAGTCCCTTGCACCGTGGTATCTCATATACCCAGAGCCAGTAAATTAAATGCTACTGGTGAGCTTGCAGCGCTGTTGCGCCACCCAACCAAAGTAGTCTTTCAAACCTGTCTCAGGCCTCTGCCACTGCAGGGCCTGCACGAGCAGTTACTGCCGCTGTGACGTGGCACACAAAGTGGTTGCCACATCTGTGACTCCCCTTTTACTACATATCAGTCACCCATGAGGTAGGTCCATACCAGCCCTATGGGCAGGGTGCAGTGCAGTTCAAAGGTAGGACATGTGCCGTAACTGTGTGGCATGTCCTGGTAGTGACAAACAGCCTATTTGATTTCTCACTGCTGTGAGGCTGCCCTCTCATAGGGATGCATTGGGGATTCCCTGATATATGTTTCAGTAGTAACTCCTGACATAAGAGATCAAGTTTAGTATGTTTGGAATAGTGGTGATAAATGCTGTGTATTGGTGAAAGCGGATTTATTATTACTATTTTAGAAATTGGCATTTCTGTGTGCTATGTGCTTTGTGCCTGCCTGTGGTGTATTGACTGTCTGGCCTTGGAGTGACAGGTGCTGGGGAGGTGCAGTGGATCCAGAGAGTCTGGATGAGTCAGCGCTAGGCTGAATAGGCCTGGTCTGCATTTGGAGTGGTGGGAGGAATAGCACCCTCACCTGAATAGGGCTGGGCCTGCCTTCCAAAATGATGGCTCCGCCCCCCTGTGGTTTGTCTGGGCCCCGAGCTTACACTAACAAAGGAGGTGGTTGTGCACTTGAAAAAGGTATTTTAAAGTACCTCCCCAGAACTGGTGTGGACTGGGCTCAGAGCCCTGTGCCAGGGGGAAGAACAAAGACTTTTGGTACTATAAGTACTGGGGCTGTGACCCCATGTCTGGTGAACTTTGGAACAGAAGACACTACGAGAGACCAGGAGGAACCGCCATGGAGCTGGACTGCAGAAAGTGTTGTGCTTCTGCCTTTTTGGCTAGGTGAGGGACTACCACTCTGTCTAAAGGAATCATTGTGCTGGCCTCCCTGGGGACACTTTGCTGGTGTGCCCCTGTGGTCTCCCATGACTGTGTGGCTTGCCCTTGGTGGTTTAACTCAGTTTGTGGTGAGCACTTGGGACTTTGCACTTTCCAGTCCATTACAGCGTGTGGTGAGCACTGAGAAGTGTGCAAGGAGTGGGCTGCTCATACCGGGAAGCGCATGAGGAGAGCTGAGGCAGGAAGTCTTGGAGCTAGCGCATACAGCGCTGCTCGTGCCTTGTTTGTACCGCTGAAGCGCGGAGCGGGAGCTGGAAGTTGCTACCAGAGGGAGGAGCTGTAATGTAGAAGTGCTGCCACTCCCTAACCTACAGCGTGTGTGCCCGCTCGGGGCGAGAAGCCCGCAGGGACAGAGCCACATCGGCATCTCCCAACGTACCCCCAGGTTGGAGAGAGGTTGTCTGGCGACAGGCCGCATCAGACGATAGCCACACCCATTTTGGGGAACACAAGGGCTCCTCCCGGAGTTTGCGGCAGCTGTGGAGTCTCCGGAGAAGCGGTCGCCACTCTGGGAGCCGGATCCAGTGACCACGAGTGCCCCAGAGGACTCTCTGGAGCAGATTGGGCCTGCTTGAGTAAGGACACCTGCGATCTACCTGTTCACTCCGGCGGCAGTGAAAGGAGGAGCTGAGGCCGCCCGCTCCATTTGTGTGTGGCAGCAGCTGTCCCGCGTGGCAGGGGGCAGCTGTCCTGGACCGGTGAAGTTGTTCTGGCTACCTGTGTGGTATCCCGAGGGGTTGCCCCGCCGTGGGATGTGGTCTGCCCTTCCCCCCCCTAGCTATGACACCTACCTGGGGGGCACGGTAGATGATTAACAGAACGGGGGGAGTCCTCGATGGAGGCCCCCGCTGCATATGCAGGACATCGCACTCCCTGTAAAAGGAGGGCAGGGGTAGCAAGGCCTGCTTGGGCTTTGGGCTACCGCTGCGCCGATGATGAGGCTCATTTCTAAATTACCTCAGAGTGCCTAATAGGAGCGCCGGTGTCTGGGCCCCTTATAATGTGTATACTGGTAATTCCTATGGGATATGCCTCACGCTAATGGCCTCACATTCGTGCCCTGATGTTATTATGTACATGGTGATACATTGCCAGGGTTTTTGCACCACATGTACAGTATCATGATTGTGTGGTCCTGATAACATGTGCATAAGGTGTTCACTTTAGTGCCCTATGTGTGCTGTGATGACAATGGCCTGATTGCCCAGGGAATTATGATTTATGTTATGCCCTGATGTGACTAGGCTTTGGGGTTACATGGCCAAGGTTTGTACCCTACGCATCACTATGGTGATTTTATTGATGGGTGCACTCGGATAAGTGTTTACTATGGTGCATTACTAATGATGTTTCACATGAGGTGTTACACTTAATGTAATATGACCAGTAGTTACTGGTCAGCCTGATGTATTGTTATGACAGTGGCCCGATTGGCCTAATGATTTAAGCAATCCCTGTAAAGTCATGACAAGTGCCTTTTGGCACAGTGTATATATGTGATTATGTTCTAATGTGTTTTATAGATAATACAAAGGCTATTTGTTATATAACCTTGTGTGGAGTTTCTTTTTTGGTGTGCCTAGTGTGTCGCTGCTGTGTGAGTGTGTTGCACAAACGCTTTACACATTGTCTCTGGGATAAGCTTGACTGCTCATGTCAAGCTACCAAGGGTGTGAGCAGGGGTCATCTTCAGTGTGTAACTCCCTTACCCTGACTAGAGTGGTGGTTTCTGCCTGGCTTAGACGCATGCCCTAGCCAACCAGAAATCCCATTTCTAACAATACCTCTTCTAGATCATGCTGTACTCAATGCATGCCTACTTTCCACCAGCTCATAAACATGCTCACCTTCTTCTCCCAGCAATGCTAGTAACTTGCATCCAGCTGTAAGAACAGTGCCAGTCTCATAGTCTTAGAAATGCCTTGTTTACATGAATCCTTTTCAAATCCATTCATCCTGCTTTGGAGGGTAATGCTAAACATGATTTTACAAGACTTCTGTTTCTATTTGTTTCCCACAGCTATCAATCCTTGCCAAAATAATGTGTGTGATCCTAAAGCAGGGGAGTGCACTTACCTTGGACCCAATCGACATAAGTGTTCCTGCCGGCAGGGGTACAAGGGAGATGGCATTGTTTGTTTACCTGTTGATCCGTGCCAAGAAAACTTCGGAAACTGCTCCACGGAGTCATCTGTTTGTAAATACGACAGCCCTGGAAAGGTATATTGGACTGCTTTTATTTCAGTGTATTTACAGGTTCAGATTGTTTTACTTTCAATTAACATCCGCATGTTCGCCACATATGTCTACTCAATTCTATGCTTTCCTTAAAGGATTAAAGAAGCAGAAAGACAGAAGCAAATTAAAGAACTCTCAACCCATACATTTGTAATGCCCATGATATAATGCCACTTTTAGGGGTCTAGTGTTGTGTTACATGTTGACTTCAGGCGTTTATTGAAACCGTGCAGTAAGTGTGTTTTCTCCAACTGAAAACTAAAGGTTGTTATGTTCTATGTGGACTGCTGGGTGACCAAATGGCAACTGTAAATCTGTTTTTGCTGTCTCAATCTTTTGCAATGCTCGTCCACACTTCAAAAGAATGACAAAAGACGTAAAAGACGTAATAGAGAAGAAAGGAAATCATGAAAAGGGCACAGACACATTCAAACAGCACGCCCTTACCCTTAAAATAAAATGATAATAAAAGATAGTAAATATATTCAAAAGTAATACTTTTCAAAGGTTTTAGCTTTGTGTACATTTCTCTCTCGCTCCTATTCTGGTAGCAATATAGGAATCCTACTTAGAACCGCCCAGTTTATTTCCTTCCTGCTCCAGATCACTTTTATTTGTTCTTTATGAATCCCAGGTCACTTTTCTTTATTCTTTATGAATCCCAGCGCACTTTTCTTTATTCTTTATGAATACCAGGACTGCCTTATATACTGTTCTAGCACCAACTCCGGCTACTGTAGTTGTTGTTCCTGCTACCTTACTTCTTCCACCTCCAGTAGGTTTGAATTGACTACCTTGTGAAGCTCTAAATCCTGTCCTTTGTCCAGATTTTATTTGATTTCATTGTATTCATCACTTTCGTTTCACCGTGGCCTTTGGTGGTCTATTGAGGCACATCCCTGTTTGTGACGCTCAAAAGATTACTAAACCGGCAATTTCCTCTCTGGAACAACCCTCTGACCTTCAATTTTACTCAATCAACTACCTTAAATCAAGAAATCTTTATCCTATTTCTCATCTGTCATATCCCATTTGGGTACCACAGGCCAGAATGGACTACGATGCCACAACCGTGGGGGGTGGGATTATGTGCCTCTGGCATTCTACTATTGCTTTGAAAACTGGGCAAAGTACACTCCTTCCACACTTTACTTTCAGGGAGCAAGGGTGAGCAGTCGAAGGCTTCTCGGGGAGGGATTCAGCAATGTATCAACAGCCACAATAATGCATTGCCCAGCCCTATGCTTGTCTTTGAGAAAGATAAATACTTTAATGTCACAGCAAATTGAAATGCTGCACACTTTAAAGGGGTATATACAGGGTTCAATTTTACAAGCTACTGGTAATCGGTGTATGCCCCACCATCTATAGTTGTATCCACCAGGTCTGGAAAATCTCAGGAGATGAAAGGATAAAAGCAGTAATAAGACAGGTGCAAGTTCAATGTACGGTCCCAACCCGTAGGTCAATTCTTGTGCTTTTGAGCTGAAAATAATTAACATAGTATTGATATGCCTCTAAGGGAGGCAGGACGTCACTGTTCAGAACACAGGCACTATCAGTGTCCTTCTTTTAGACGCATGTTACCTGTTCGCACACAACACGGCTGTAGCAGATCCAGTTGACGTGTTTGTTCTTTGTGCCATGGCGTCCTCTGCATTGGAGCAGGCTCACAAATGTCAGCCTCACTCTTCACTGGTCTCACGCAGGCCACAGAGTGGCTCATCTGGTTGTCCATTGCTGTGTCTTGCAGCTTTAGCCTCCAGGCATGGTGGCTAGGCTCTCGGCTCTAGCGATGACTGTGATCCTCTTCAGTACATCGGAAGACTAGCCGTTACTCAAACACTAGCCCTGGTCTCAGGGCAGAACTTCATGTACTCTGTGGAGCTATCTCTTCCTTGGCCAATAAAGCAATTTGAGTCTAGAATAAAGTGAGATAGTGTGATTCCCATTTTTATACTCATTCCAGACAGGTGAAGTGGATCCATTTTCTAAACTTCATGAACCGGTTTAGGGTTGTTCTCTTTCCAATGTAATTTTCTAGCTGTAGTGTATACTCAGTCTTGGCACAAGGTGATGTCTCTCACATAAGGTAGTGATGATGCTGGCTCTAAGCAGTAGTATCCAAAACAAAAGGCACAATGAAGTGTGAAGACATGTTGTCATCAGTCATCCTGATGTAGTAATCAGGGACAGAATGCTGGGCAGCCCCAGGCTAGAACTGTCCCAACCTTGGACAACAGAATCTGCTGACTCTCCATTCTCTCCTACCAAATATTATAAATGGCAGTGCTAAGGAAAATCTAATCAGCAATCCCTTGCTAACAGTTCCCCTTAGAATATCTAGTGGCAGCCCAACCTCAGTCCTCCCTCATTGCCTGAGTGTCCATCCTCTAAACAAATAAATGCAAGTAATACACCGTCACATTTCTATCCTCCTCCTTGTGCATACTAAACCAGGCTACATCCAAAATGGATCTCACTGGACCTAGCAAGCATACAATGCTCACAGTCTTACCATATGGTATAAGCCACACATATATTGTAATATGTACATGCCCACCCAACACATATATGAAATATATGCACAGCGAACATGACCAGTAGGTAGCACCTCCTCCTAGAACACAAAATAGACTGCTCAGGGTTCATAACCTGTCAAAATACCTCTTTCTCTTGCTTTCAGCAACCCAGGACAAGGTTGGTAGAAATCAAAGAAGGCAAGCTTGATTGACCCCTTCAGGTCACAGACCAGGTTCTGAACCCTTACGTTACCTTTGACAGATCTTGGCCTTGATGCATATGCTGGATTAATGTGGTAGCTTGGACCAACAAAAAGTCAGGAATCCAGTTTCACATTCAGTTGAGTCCTCAGGGCAGGGCTACACACCTGTATATCATGCACTGGAGAGTTCTGTTCCAACATCATGAGGCTCATCCCTGTCACAATGCATGGATTAATTTGTCACAATTAAATTCTGTTGCTCAAACTCTCTAACCATGGCACTCCAGTTGTTTGCACAAGTATTACACAATGCTCAGAAACCTGATTAACCAAATCTACCTCTCCATTTCATTGTGGGTCATACGAGGTAGTGGTTACAAGCTTAGTACTGTACTCTTTCCAATAGCACACTAAAACCTAGAGGAACTTTTGCTTATGAAGAGTGCCCTTTAGTAACTTAACTACAGGTATAACCTAATCACTAAACGTTTCTTCTCCCCATTCAGATTTCCCCTTTCTGCACAACACAGTATTCTTAATCTTCATATCCTTATCCCCTTTACTCTCCCATTAAACTCCTTATTTTTCCCCCTCTTATTTCTCTATAAAAAGAGTCCAATAAGAACATTTGTGACACATATTGTGGGATGTTTAAGGGGTAAATTTCCCCTGTTGTTAGAAATTGGGTTTCTGGTTGGCAAAGGTATGCTCCCTGTCCATGCAGAAGCCACAATCCTAGTCAGGGTAAGCTAGATACACACTAAAGAAAACCTGTGCTCACCCTCTGGTAGCTTGGCACAAAGTAGTCAGGCTTATCTAAAGAGGCATTGTGTAAAGTATTTGTGTAACACACCTGCACAGTAACACAATGAATACACCACAAAAATACTCCACACAAGTTTCTAAAAATAGATTATTATATTATAGACAAAACATGACCAAAGCAACAAAAATCCAATGTATGGAAGTTGAGATATTGAATTTTAAAAGAATAAATGCAATAAAGCTCTTAGAAGCAAGTAGCGCTTAAAAGGTTATTTTGGTTTGTGTCTGGACCGGGGGCAAAGTCTAAGTTCGCGATGACCTCATGGAAGCGCAGGCTGACTACAGGACTCATGCAGGGAACAAAGTACCGTTCCTGGTCGCAAACAGCGAGATGTGTCAGTCTTCTCCTTGCCGTGTAGGCGATGCTTCAGTTCCGAAGACTGGTGCTGGAGTCAAGAGGCGTCAAACAATGTTCTGGATTTTGCCATGCAGTCAAGGAGAAGCATCGATTTCACCAAGCTGCAATGGCTGTGATTCATTTTCTGATGCATCGATTTCTGGAAGCAGAGCGCTGGTTCTGATCCAATCTGCCGACTTTACCTCCACAACTGGGTCTATGCACCAGTTCTGGTGCACACAGGCAGAAGATGCGTTGAAATCCATGTTGCAAGCATCTGGGCCACTTCCAGTGAGCCAGGCACAGGAGCAGGGGTAGAGACTTTGACCCTGCGCCTCAAGCAATATGAGGCAAGCCAACAAGTCCTTGGAGAATCACTGACCTCTGCTGTTTTCTGAAAATCAGTTTATTAGTAATCTTGATATCCTACAATACCCACCCTTTTCTCTCCAACGAAAAATCCACAGCCCTTAAAATCAGTGGGAATACAGCTCACAAGGCAAATTGCACAAATGACGATTTAAGATCCAGACCTATGTAGTGATACATGTCAGATAAAAACATCACAGCTCTGGGGCAGTAACAGATCAAGTATTCTAGGGTACCAGTGAAAAGTTCACAAGTGTAGTGAATTTTATTTTTTCACTCTCAGTGGGATAAAATACATCTTCAACTATATCTTAGTATTGACTAAATGCACAGAAGTACGAGAGTTTAAGAATACAGCTATGTCACTTGACTTGTTACCAGAACTTTATCTGTAAAATTATTCTTTAGAACAGCTATCTGCCCGGTGCATTGGATGTAAACAAATTAGCCAAACAACACACTTTAAGTAATATTGAAATTTCCCCAGATACCTCCTATGTTAAAGGTGCCAGTACGGCCTTTACAAGCACATAATAAACATGGTAGTCTGTGATACGCTTTTGTTTAAGACTAAGAAAAACAAAAGACAACATTACACTTTGTGACAACTTTTATTTCTATTATCTAACTTGAAGTCCAACCTCTCCACCACAAGTGGTTATTATTTCATTACAACAACTAATTATTACACATATGGTAATTTTTTATAAATATAAATGCCTCTTCTCTTTCAACTAGTATTTGTTTCCAAAGAAAGGTAGTAAACCTCGTAGTAAGGGCACAATCTATTGTCCTGCCAGAATCACTGAGAGAAGGTAACTAAAACATCTTCACTGAGGCACTCCCAATATTGTACCGTTGTTGGATTCTGACTTCGTAATTCTGTAACGAATAATGTGAGGATCTGGATGTACTATATGATATGGCTGTGGGGCCTTATCATTGAGTAGACTGACAGACACCATCTTGGGTCCTGTCAGTATTGTTTACTTAACCTTAGCTCAACACTGGGTAGCTGTGACTGCGAGCAGTAACGCTTGGCAAAGGAACTTAGTGTGAGGCATTTAACAGCAAAGAAAACAACAGAATAAAAAAGTCAAATGACCACAATTTATAAAATTGACCATATTTGTATGAATTTGTAGAGTCCTTGATCATCAATTTTGACCGAAAGGTTCCAGAGATACTGATTTTCAAAGACATAAATACTTTTAAATGCAACCGCAAACAGGCATTGAACAACAAAAACTTTGCAAACTTTTGAAAAGTTTTAAACAGTTAGGTGCCGATTCGGATCCGTTAAAAATTTACCCTGTACGAATCGTATCCGGATTTTTTTCCGTACAAATCGTACAAGTGCCGTACAAACTGCCAAGTACGATTCGTATGGGAAAAAATCCATACGAATCGCATTGGGAAAATTCCCCCACACGTCCTCGGGTCGGAAAATGTGTCCGACACGTCCCCGGACGAATTTACATACGATTCGGAAAAATTAAGTCCGACCGCGCAAGTACGATCCGTACCGGCCGTCCGAATGTACAACCGTATGGAAAAAACACTGTACGGACCGAACTCCCATAGCAACCATGGAGACATGTGCCCGCATATGCGCCGATCCCCCCCCCCCAGCCCCCGTATGTACGCGCCGAACCCAGCCCCCCCAGCCCCGTATGTATGTGCCGAACCCAGCCCCCCCCAGCCCCCGTATGTACGCGCCGAATCCCCCCAGCCCCCGTATGTACGCGCCGAACCCAGCCCCCCCACGGATGGACGCGCTGAACCCCCCACCCCACCAGTGTATGTACGGAGCGTACCCCCACCCGTGTATGTACGGAGCGAATCCCCACCTGTGTATGTACGAAGCGCACCCCCACCCGTGTATGTATGGAGCGTACCCCTGCCCGTGTATGTATGGAGCGTACCCCCACCCCCGTATGTACGGAGCGAACCCCCACCCGTGTATGTACGGAGCGTACCCCCACCCGTGTATGTACGGAGCGTACCCCCACCCGTGTATGTACGGAGCGAACCCACACCCGTGTATGTACGGAGCGAACCCCCACCTGTGTATGTACGAAGCGTACCCCCACCCGTGTATGTATGGAGCGTACCCCCACCCCCGTATGTACAGAGCGAACCCCCACCCATGTATGTACGGAGCGAACCCCAGGCCGCAACACCAGCACCCTCACCCAACATCGCGCATGTACGAGTCGTACTAAGACATAGCAAAGGTCAGCACTCTACAACAACATGGCCGATGTACGCACTGTACAGACGCAAAAAACACTCCTACTGAAACAGGACAAAGCAAAACAACACAAGGAGAGTCAATTTGAATCGCACAACACCACAAAACATGTCCAACAAGCCCAAATACATCCTATACACTGACCTGCAACTGACAAACAGCTAAACAGAGGCCCAAAACACAACCACTCCTTATAACACACCCACACAAAGTTCAAATACAGCCACACCCACAAATGGACCAATAAAAAGGCACAACACACACAAACCATGATCCTTTGCAACAGATCCACCACTGCCAGACCACAGAGACAACGCACTGCACCATACTACATCCATCAATACACCTTACACTTGCACTCCTACACACAACCACCATCACAAACACCCCCTCATCACATTCACACACACACCTTCACAACCACAATCACACACCCACAACCATCCACACCCACACCCCACACCATGCCCACTAACAAGAATCCAAAGTTCAACTACGCAAGAGTTGGAGATCCTTGTCGACGAAATCCTCAGAGTCGAGCTCCAGCTCTTTGGAACATTGGTCAGACAGACCAGCATATCCGAAAAATCTGCCATGTGGCAGAGGATTGTTGATGCTGTGAATGCTGTTGGGGCCACCAGAAGGACCAGGCATGAATGCCAAGCCAGGTGGTACAATCTGCGGAGGACGGTCCGCCGCAAAATGACCGACGACCACAACCAGGCCATCATCACTGGAGGAGGGCCGCCCCGCAGACCGGTACACTACCCTCCCTGGGAGGAGAAGGTGATGGCCACGCTGCCGCCGGTGGGAGTACACGGAGTAGAAGGAGTCCGAGAGCCTGGTGAGTACACAAACAACTCACCTCACATGGGGGGAACGCCATTCACAACCCAAATCCCAAGAATGCACCCAACCACCCCCAAGCCATCACCGGACTCAACCACACTCCAAAAACACGCACATGCCACTAGCGCCTCCATGCCCCATGCACCAAGCAAGGCCATGCCAAGTCACAGGCCACACAAAACACCAACACAAGACAGGATATCCCTGATGCCGGGAGGGTGGGCCTCAAATTAAACATTGAGCAACTGAGAAGCACACAACAATGCCCTCAGCCCATATGGCCTAGGTCACAGCCAGACAAACAGTGTGTCCCCACACAGTAATGACTTGCCTGCAAATGGCGGCCGCGTTGCTGGATGACATGGGTGTGAAGGCACAATTTGCACATAACAGCAGCTAATGAAGAGGCAACACTGTGAAAGAGTGTCAGCACACACCACCACAGCAGCAGCGCAGACTCAGACACTCCACCCATTGGGTGCCAGGAGATTACAAACAAACCCACATGAACAAGCCAATGGCCCTTCAAAGACCTGCAAACTGTGTGTGCCCAGGAAGCTGGGCTGAGGTGACAGAGGGTGACAGACAGACGGAGGGAGAGGGGAAGAGAGAGGGAGGGAGACAGAGGGGGATACAGGGAGACGGACAGAGGGAGGAGGCTGACATAGGGAGGGAGAAAGGGAGACACAGGGAGACGGACAGAGGGAGGAGGCTGACACAGGGAGGGAGAAAGGGAGACACAGGGAGACGGACAGAGGGAGGAGGCTGACACAGGGAGGGAGAAAGGGAGACACAGGGAGACCAAATCACCCTTGGGTGGTGTGGGCATGTCCGCTCGTCAGCAGGTGGACTGTGTGCATGTAGACAAGGTTAGCCAGTGGCTGAATCCCCCCCCTTTTTCCTTCGCAAAACACTGGGCCATGTGTCAATCTGTGCACGAGTAGATCCGTGCTGCAGGCACAAACCTAACCTTACACCCAGTATACCCACTCACTGTGTGTGTTAGAACACAGTCACAAATGCATAAGTTACCCACCTGCATTCTCTAAGTGTGTGGAACAACACCATTTGGCCATGTACAGTGCAACACGTAAGGCGGATCTGCATGGCGTGCTACGCCCGCTCACTACACTGCTGACTGCAGTCAAAAATGATGCATCAACTAAGAGTGTGTCACACATAGGTAAAGTCTCGAAAGCTGTGGCCAAGGGACATACCCATGCACAAATGCACTGTGAGAGGAATGCTAGACATATCCAACTACCCCGAGGAACAGTGGCAACTGTAATATGAATGAAACATGGATGTCGCATGTAACACAATTAACATTGTCTCTCTCACACACAGGTCAACATCGTCGATCTCCCCCCAACACTGGGGGGGAAGACTCACAGGACCAGGCTCTGCGGGAAGAGGATCCCACCGGCAGCGACGACTCTCACCACTCCGTGGATGACCCCGACCAACCTGGCCCCTCTGGTGTCCAACCACCTGCAGCACCTGCGTCAGGTACAACTGGGCCAACCACCACCCCCATTCCTGCCACATCCCAGGAGACACGCAGGAGCCCTGCCCGCACAACACAACGCAGCCAGTCTGACCAGGAGGGACAAGGTTCTCTGGGCACCCAGGAGGAGGCAGGCAACACCGCAAATGCCATCCCTCAGGGGTCCCGGAGACCCGATGTGCCCACAACGGCAGGCCAGGCGCAAGTGGGCAGGGGTGGTGGGAGTGGAGGACGGCGAAGGCGCGAACCTGACCAGTTGGCTCAGGAACCGGTATATTCCCACGTCAGCAACATCCTGGACACATACCGGCGTGACACCAGGGGCATCAGCCACGTTGTGTCCACCCTCAACGAGATGAAGGGGACCCTCGAGGAGATCAAGACCCTGCAGGCCGATCAACATGCCAGTCAACAGCGACACCAAGGACGGATGGAGGACAGACTGGCTGAGCTCTTGACGGTGCACACGGAAATGAACCGTTCACTCCGTCGGATTGCCGACAACATGGGCAACCCTCCCTGTGCCACCAGGCGAAGAACATCACCAGCCACAGGGAGGGATCAGGAGGAGGAGGATTCATCCGTGGAGCATCACAAGCATCATCACGGCCTGCTTCTGAGGGTCCCCGCAGGAAGGTGGGTCGTCCACGCAAAAGACCGTGAGAGTCAGCGGAACATCACCATCTCCCAGGTCACCTGGCCTGGCACCTGGCCCACTGGATTCTACACACCCGGAAAGCACCTCTTGTCATCCCCCCCAACACTTACCCCACCACAAATAAAATTCATCACAATCAAGAGATGATGCCTTCATTTAGCATTATTCCATTACATGTGTGTGTTGTAAAGTCAAACCATGCCTGAGTTTTTAAATGACTACAACCATCCATACCCTGGGGTCTGAGTCTGCCACAGGACACCCATGGGTCACAATGCAGACATGGAGCACCATACTCACCCGTGATGGGCCCAACCAGCTGAGGGGGTGCCCGCACAACTGTGCCGACAGACCTATTTAGTAGAGCAACAGTCATGCGCAGAGGTCAGGGATAATGTGGAGTGTCCTGGGGTGCTACTCCCAGGTATGTGTAGACAGGTGGCAGAACCATGTCCTGCATGCTTGAGTCAGGTGGATGTGGAGAATGGTGGCCTGGACAACATTGGATGCATGGGGATGGCACAATGGGGTCTTGGATCACAGTGTCACAAGGTTGTGTTGGGGTTGTGGGCTGCATCCTGAGTGTGGGCGTGGATTGAGAAGGTCATCCTGCAGCTGCCAGTGATCCATTCCCCTATCTCTGTTGGACATTGATGTGGCATGGTCACCGGATGTAGAAGCAGAGCCGTGCAGTTGCACCCTGTATGTGGACAAGTATCATGGGAGTTGTGACGCACATGTCCGTAGAGTGCAGGGAAGGATTAGACACGGATGTTGTAGTTCACCTGGGGGATGGTCTCTCTTGCCTTGAGGTGGATGGAACTGGGGATCCTGTGCAGAATGCAGAGTGTGCTGCAGCCTGAGGTACAGATGCTGGTGATCAGCATAGCACATGTGAGCAAGCAATCTATGATGAACACCAGCTCGTGTGCGTGGACACTGTGTGCCCTTGCTGCAGGGCCTGCAGCAGCATGCGCCATGTCAAGAAAACAATGCCACAAGTTGCACACAAAGACAAGGATGTCAGGAAGGAACTATGCAAAAGGTGTATGTCAAGGAAGGAATGTCTGGTTCAACATGGCACACACACACACAATGGAAGCACATGCAGCACAGTGGCCGTCGTGGTGACTGACATGCCACAATAACTACAAAGCCAAGGACATCATGCACAATACAGATTTAAAGCCCTGACAAACAGCTTGCATCTTGCTACTCTATACATAGACTCATAGGCACTATCTCTGATAACTATGCCAGACATGCCGCATGCACAGTGGCAACAGACCAGCATTGACAGAGATGAGGCACCTTGGAGGCAGAGGTACACCTTTATTAGTCATGTGTGTCGGAATGCAAATGCATCTATATGAACAGATACACAGGTCACGCGGATGAACATGTGGGACTGCCACTGGCACCCCCCTTTGCACCACAGATGCTGGAAATCCATTGAACTGGCACGCAAGTGACGGGTTACAGCTATACAGCCCCTGCTGCTCACAGAGAGCCTGCCATACACCATTGAGCCCCTAATGGGGAAGCCACACACCATGTCAACCCCGTGCAACCCGCATGTTTCCGAGGGCAGTGTTACACACATTGATGCCTTCATCACAATCCACTATCCCATTACAGATGACTGTCACCAAGACTGACCATCAAATCAGGTGAATCCAGCTCCATGTGATGTGCCCCATGGTGATGCTACATGTATGCAAAGTAACCAAACATGAACAGGAGCAGTGCACAGACGTTCTAAACAAATACCACACCCAACAACCCGAGATGCATCCCTTACCCTAAGGAGATTTCCAAACTTGTCCGTGCATGTAACGCTGAGTCAGCACACGTTGCTGTGTTCATGAGGAATAGCAGGACCACAACAATGCCACCAGCAGACAGCATGCGTAAGTACCTGGGGATGAGAGACACACGAAGTCAGCGAAAAGAAGCACATCCGCTTGCATGCTCATGTACTCAACACGTTTAAGGATGACAACATGCTAGGTGACAATGATGACTCTGGAAAAACAATTAATCTATTGCACCATCACTCGAGTGACACATCCAAACACACCTCTGACTCACTTGGCATACATGCAGATGGACACACACATTGCAACACATGCCACACAAGGCCAAATGCGTGCACATCCAGACACTGGAACTCACCACTAAGCAAAGAAGTCGCGTATGAGCTGACTCCGGATGTCCGCCTCCGCCACCTCCTCAACATCACTAGCCTCATCACCAAGCCCTTCATCCTCCACGGGTGGATGGTCCTGATCATCCGGATCCAGGATGAGTGGCACAGCTTTCTCAACTGCCATGTTGTGCAGCATGCAGCAGACGATGAAGATGTTGCAGACCTTCACCGCCGGTTTTGTGGAGGCAACAAAATCTGCTCTTCGGGAGGCCAAATGTCCTCTCTATCACTCGCCTGGTCCGCCCATGGGCGTTGTTGTAGCGGTGCTGGGCCGCCGTGCTGGGGTTGCAGAGAGGCGTGATCAGCCATGGCATGTTGGGATAGCCAGCGTCCCCTACATGGAAACAACATGGACAAAAGTGGGTCAGGAGAAGCAGTCAGACAGGAAATTAACGCAAAATTACAGGACTGACAGAGTGTACCCACCAACAATACATGCTCGTTCGTTGCGCAGCTGCAGCATCATTTCAGGCACCCTGCTACGCCTCATGATGTAGGCATTGTGTGCTGATCCTGGAAAACGAGCACAGACATGTGAAATCACCATGTTGGCAAGACACACCACAAGGGCATTGATGGAGTGGTAATGCTTGCGATTCCTGTACGCTACCTCCTGTGCCTGTGGTGGTACCAAAGCCACATGTTTCCCATCTATGGACCCAATGACATGGGGCATCCCTCCCAGGGCATAGAACTCACGCTTGACACCTGTCAACTGCTCAGGAGTTGGGAACTTAATGAAGTCATCCAGGTGAAGCAACATGGCCTCTAAAAAATCATGCAGAACACTGCTAAACATAGTTTGGGACATCCCACCCACATGAGCAATGGTATATTGAAAGCTACCCGTGGCAAAGAAATGTAGGGCTGCCATTACCTTCATCTTGGGTGTCAGTGCCGTAGGATACCTGTGTAGCGGTTGCAGGTGTGGTGCCAGCCTTGCCGTCAAGTCCTCAATCAACCGTCGGGGGAAGCGGTAGCGGCGTATACAGTCATTTTCCCGCATGTCAGCCAAGTCCGGAATTGGTCGGGGGAGAGGCGGAGCCCTGCAGTAATTGGGAAGGGACAACGAAGAGTGAGTTCACTACAACAACAATTTCTATGTACTGAGCACATGTTCATCTGTCAATACACATATGCTACATACAGAGTCAGGTCTGTGCAATATGCCCTGGACACGTATGCCAGGCAGGTGACACTCCTACTAAGAACCAGCTACAAACGTGGATTGTGAACCTCCACATTCCATGCCATGAGATTAGCTGTGGGCCAGTGTAAGTGAACAGCCAGACGCATTACAGGAGTGACAGACATCCACATATGTGCAGAAGAAGGATGTTGATCGCAGAGACAGGTAGCGGAACACTAGAGGCACAGGTCACATGACATAGAATAAGGACAGACCACACACCTTGCCATGAAGGTGTACATGTCAAGACTGATCACCCATACATTGAGAGTATGCAGATATGTCCTTGTTTCGCAACTCTGTGTTCCATGCATACATACACACCTTACGTCGGATTCCACATGTGGCCTGGTGTGCGTAACAGTGTGCCATGCCCATCTACACACAGACACATGTTGGTTGCAGCAACTGCAGATGCATTTGAGGGAACACCAACAGCAAGCTTATGGGAACACACGACACACACATGACATAGTCACATCGTGCAACGTGGGTAGTCACATGTCAGGTGTAAAAACCCCTGTACCTGGCATCAGTGGACAGTTGCGGGTGTTGGTGACTGTGCCATGCCAGTGACGCATTTCTCAACTAGTCTGTACTACATGCACACATGTCAAAGGAGTGAAGGGGATGTCTGGCACATAGAGCACCATCACACATGACATGTGTACACATCTCATCACACATCTATTGGCTTCACAACTTAAGTTATGTGCCACATCACAGCCTGACACACCTGTGCCCCACACATGTAGTACTGCACAGACAATGCCTTGATGTCCAGCCTTGGACAAGTATGACAGCTCAATTTCTTTCTGTGTGCCGGCTGTCACCACTGTCACGTGTGAAAGGCACCGTACATACGCTCTGAGGGCGTGTGTACGTTCCCTATCACTATGGGAGTGCTCGCGTATGCGTACCCATAGTGATACAGACCGTACACGCGTGTGTACGGTCCCTATCACTATGGGAGTGCTTGCGTATGTGTACCCATAGTGATAGGGACCGTACACGCGTGTGTACGGTCCGTATCACTATGCGTACGCACACGCGAGCACTCCCATAGTGATAGGGACCGTACACACGTGTGTACGGTCCGTATCACTATGGGTACGCACACGCGAGCGTTCCCATAGTGATAGGGACCGTACACACGCGTGTACGGTCCGTATCACTATGGGTACGCATACGCGAGCGCTCTCATAGTGATAGGGACCGTACACACGCGTGTACGGTCCGTATCACTATGGGTACGCATACGCGAGCACTCCCATAGTGATAGGGACCAAACACATGCATGTACGGCCCATTTCACTGCATTTGGGGTGCCCTAGGGCCCTGGAACGCACCGTACCTGTGTGTGAATATCAAAATTAAATAGGGGACACATGAGGGACAAGTATAAAGCCCTAAATGCATGCTGGTTGTCATGGAGACCGAGTTTAAAGTTAGAAGTTTTTGCATCAGGTGGCCAGCAAAAGTCGGTTGGAGACAATATACTTTGTTGCAAAGTGGTTGTTGACTTGACATCATGCTCAATTTTCAAACCATGCAAAGCCACTCGTTGGGGTAGGTTTAAAGGGATTGGAGGACACGTAGGATGCAAATGTGACTGACCAATCACTCTGTACTCCTGTAAATGAAACAGGCCAGCAAGGCAGATATAAGGCAGCCAGGTCCCATGAGAGAGCACTTGCCTGCACATCCTTTCATTCCACAACACTGCTGCTGCTCGTGATTCCTCTGGCACCATGTCCAGGTCTGAGGAGAGGGCCCAGCCTTTCACCCAAGAGGAGAATGAGGCGTTGCTGGATGTCATCCTCCCACAGTACACCATGCTGTATGGTCGACCAGGGGAGCAGGTGAGTGCAGAGTCCACTAGCTTAGACTGTGCCCCTTTTTAGTGACTGTGACTTCTGGCATTGTGTCCTTGTGTGACAGACATGCAATGTTGTTTATAGTGGGTCCCAGGGGGGGTAAGGCCTCATGTCTCCCATGCAGAGCATGCTGTATTTCCTGTGTGCACTCCTCACTTACATAGCGCTTACTGTGACGATCACTGCATGGTGCATGCCACATTCAGCCTGGCTAATCCTTCTGGGAATGTTGTTTCTACAGTCCTAATGTGATTCTGTGGTCCCCCCAGTGTGACAGGTGACTGTACCCACAGATGTGTGTGACTGTAGTGTACCTGTGGTGAGAGTGTCCAAATGATGTGGTCGTCCCCTAGACATTGGTGTGTGTGTGTAAGTCCCCTGTCATGTTGGTGAGTGCATATGTGGAGTGTTGCACCACAGCTGCATGAGGGATGCATATACCCTACCCATCTGATGTGAGCAGGGAGCAGTGCTGTGTGTCTGCCGTGCTGAGACAGCCCCACACCTGTGACACCCCCAGTCTAGTGGCACATGTGTAGAGTGAGGTTTGTAGCCGCAGTTGCCAATGGCAGGTGATTGTTCAGTGCCTGTGTGTGTCTGTGTACTCTGCTGAGGTTGCGTAAGTGGGCTGGGGCATGTGACAGGTTAGAGGTACTGTACAGATTCCTGGTGTAGCTTGTGATGCACAGTGTGAGCCTGCATAATTGATTGTGTCGCACCCCTCATGCCACCTGTGTACTTTCAATGCCACCTAGTGCATTTGCCCTTTCCCAGGAGGATAATGTCACTATGACAAAGGTGCAATGAGTTGGCTGCATACTATGGCCTGTTCAAACATGCATAATTTGTAACATGTGTGTCTCTAAGACATTGATAAGGTGGATTAAAGTATTGTCACTTTTGCTTCCTCACAGGTAGGCGTCTGTGCCAAGGGGGAGATCTGGAAGCAAGCCGTCAGTGCCGTGAGGAGAACGGATGGTCGGAAGCGGCGCCTAGCCCAGGTTAGGAAACGCTGACAGGATGTCCGGTGCTGGACGAGGAGGATTGCACAGGTCCTGCTGGGGGACTCACCTGTGAGCCATAAAAACCGTGGGCGCCGCCGTCTGACCCACATCCAGAAGCGTGTGCTGGCGGTGGTCTTCCCTGACATGGACAGGCGCTTACGGGAGAAGCAGCAGCAGGAAGGGGGTAGGTACATATGTGTTTGTTGTGTGTCACCAGCTTTTGGAAGTGCGTAGTTGCATGGATACACTGCCAGGGTTTAAATGTGCAGTGCAGATCCTGTTCCCCAAAGTAAAGCGGTGCTGTTCTTCCTCCCTTCCCCTCCTTGCCATGTGTTCCCTGGTCTGTGTGTAGTCACTCTTGCGTAAGGTTATCTAGGCTGCCAGTTTATCAAACTGCCCAATGCTTGCAGCATCATGTGTGGGGGTGGTGTGTAACAGGTTTTGGGACCTTGCCTGTGCCCTGTCCAGTTCAGTAATTGTGGGGTCCATGTCAGTTGGCACTGATGCAGAGTCCCGACATAGGAGTGTGTCTTAAAAGTGTACTGCCTTACAGCATGCATCTCCAATTTTGTGCCCTCTGACATGATGTGCATGAGTGTGAGATATGCATAGTGCAGGGATGGTGGCTTGTGTTCCAGTCATATCCATTCAGGACCATGGAGTAGTGTGACCACTACAGTCCCCTGGGGCACCTTTTCCTAGGTATCATGTGTGTCATCCAACAATGTGGACATTCTCTGTGTCTTCAGCATAGGTTGTGCTCTGTGGCATTGTACCCTGGCCTCATTTGTATTTACGTAAACTGTGCTACATGTGTCCACTGTACAGGGTGACCTAATTTGGCTTGTGCATACTCACGGGGGCCAGTGCCTGTGTGTCTTGGTACAACTATCGGATGATGGTTGTTTGTAAATCATATATGTGTACAGGCGCACCAGGGGTATTTTGTGTACAATCGGGATTTATTGCAGGCCATGTGTTTTTATCCCAGAGTAAGAGGTGTAAGTACTTCCTCTGTCTCAATCACATTGTCTCAGGTAGGGGGTGGTTTGTGCGGGCAAGGCCTACATGTCAAAACCTGAAGTCTCCTTGCTAGGTCTGGCCAGTGTGTGATGTTTGTCTGGACATACACTCAAGGTGCAGGGACCCAGTCATGTTGGGCATGGTTTTAAGTATTACCTTTGCAGCATGTGCCAAAAGTTAATAGACATGGTTCCTGCTCATCCCTTTTTTGGCAACGCTGTGTGGTGCAGATGCTGTGCTGGATTGTCCCCAGAGCCTGGCTTCTCTGTCCAATTTGATATCAAGTTATTTGCTATTGTGTCATGCTCTCCATATGTTCTCAGTGGCATTGTGGGTCAACCAACTGTGTGTTGCAGGGCCTACATATGTACCTTGTATTGTAGATGTTACTCATGTTGCTTTTCAGGCTATGCACTGTGACCTATGTAGAGTTGACTCATATGACATATGTATACAGGTGTCTGATTTTTCCTGTCTCTTCACCTTGCCCACAGCATCGTCGGGGGACTCCGAGGGAGACACTGGCACGGACCGTGAGGAGGGAGCGAGCACCAGTGCCAGCAGTGCTATCTTGTCTGGCACATCGAGTGGCATGGAGACCGAGGGGAGTGAGGCGGAGGACCTGTCCAGTTCCACGACCGACTATGAAGCTGACGGGTCCGAGGATTAGCTCTCCGAGGGGGCGGAGGCTGCTCCCACAGCTGAAAGCAGCACTCCATCTCTCCCCGCCCCCTCCATTCCCATCACCGGCCTCCCACTTGCTCGTGTCCCTTCCCGCCGTGCTAGGTCACCACGTGTCTCCTTCTTGCCAGGCACCGCACCCCCTGCCCCTGTCTCCACTGCTGCCGCCAATGCTGAGTCTGTGGACATTATTTATTTATTTATATCATTTATAGAGCGCACTGCAACCCTACGGGCATCCTGGCGCTGGGTACATATAGCTGAGAAACCTGTAGAACAGAAGAGGAAGTGGACAAGATGTTATTCAATTAGGTCTTTTGGTAGATTTTTTTGGGAAAGAGCCAGGTTTTCACCTTTTTGCGAAAGGCCATCAATTCATTTGTTTTCCTGATGTCAATAGGAAGAGTGTTCCATAAATGGGCTGCGGCTATACTAAAGGCTCTTCCCCCACAGGTGGCTTTCTTAATCCTAGGAAGGCTGATCAGGTTTGAAGATGAGGATCGAAGAGGCCGGGTAGGCTCATACCAATTGAATTTATTTTGGAGTGGTCGGGGGCCTAACCCATGAACTGCCCTAAAGACAATGCATAAGGATTTGAAACAGATCCTCTGGTGTATGGGCAGCTAATGGAGATCGGCCAAGGCAAGAGTGGTGGAAGATCTACGTTCCCGAGAAAGTGCCAGTTTGGCTGCAGCCGCCTGGACACTTTGAAGTCTGGAGATGAGAAAAGCAGGGGATTCCAGCAAGAGGGCATTGCAGTAATCCAGGCGGCTGAGGATGGTACTTCTGACTATATTAGCTCTGGTCTGTGGGGGCAGGAGAGGTAGCAGTGTTCGCAGTCCTCGCAATAGGGCAAGGCAACTACCGACCTGCTTGTTGACATTAATCTCCAGGCTCAGGCTGTTGTTGATAGTGACTCCGAGATTCCTGACTGATTTTACTGGGGCAGGCGAGTCTCCTAGCGACTGAGGCCAGAAGTCTGTAGGTAGAGTTTTGGGAATTCTTCCCACTACGCAGTGCAGTATTTCAGTTTTGTCACTATTAAATTGTAGTGAGTTCTGGTTTAGCCAGAGTGACATTTCCAGCATGCAGGTATGGAAGGTCTCCAGGGAGTTTGCATGGGCTCCATCAAGAGAGATCATTAACTGAGTGTCATCTGCGTAGTTTGTCACGCTGATGCCATGGCTTTTAATGATCCTCATCAGGGGTTGCATATAAATGTTAAAGAGTATGGGACTGATAGCAGACCCCTGTGGGACCCCATGCGGCACTTTAACAAACTCTGATTGGTATGGGGGGATAGCTACTGCCTGCCATCTATCCGTTAGGTAGGAGCGGAACCAATCAAGCGTGACTCCTCCGACTCCGATGTCCTTTAGTCTTTTTATCAAGATGTCTTGGTTCACCGTGTCGAATGCGGCAGACAGGTCCAGCAGAATCAGAATTGCTGATTCTCCCCTGTCCGCCCTCATTCGTAGGTCATCCATGACGGTCAGCAAGGCTGACTCCGTTCCATGAGCTGGTCTGAAACCAAATTGCTCCTCTTCCAGGATGTTATTAGTTTCTAGGAAGAGGGCTAGGGACCTGCTGACCCCTCGCTCTATGATCTTAATCGGGTATGGTAAGAGGGATATAGGTCGGTAGTTCTTTTGGCAGTTTGGGTCCAAGTTTGGTTTCTTTAATAACGGGGTAACAACCGCCAATTTCCAATTTCTTGGTACGGAGCCTGTACAGAGAGATTGGTTACACAGCTGATGCGGCAGTTGCAGGTTGGTCAGACTGCGATGCTTAATGTCCTCCATGGCCACACCCGAGTGCTCGCCCAGATGGAGGCATACATGGAGGGCATTTCAGCAGCGCAGTCTGACCAACGCAACTTGCTGAGGTCCATAGACTCGACACTGACTGCGGCAGTGGGTCTCCTGCAGCGCTTCGTCCCCCCCTACCCCTGCACCATCCACACTTCCCACTCCCATGCCTGTCCCAAGCACACCCAGACGTCCCCATGCACGCACCCCACCAGACACAGGGACCACACAACCAGGGAAGGCAAAGCGCACACCTCCTGGCACGCACACAAAGGGTGAAGTAGGCACACCCACTGGGTCGGGGGAAAAACGGAAGACACGCAGCCAGAGTGGGAGTCCACATTCCTCACAACCAACACCCTCCAAATCCACTCCTCTCAGCTCTCCTGGCCAAGAGTCGGACACAGGGTCAGTCCTGCCCAGTCTGTCCATCAGCCCCAGTGTGGCACCACCCCGCAAGCGGTGGATGCAGGACACCGGCAGGGGAGTTGAGTCCCACCCCCTGTCCACACCCTCCCCCAGTAGCGCTGCAACCCATCCCTCTGACCCCCCCTCCTTGGGGCCTGTGGTTCCTTCGGGTGCAGGGGAGACGCTGGGGGACCTTGCAACCATGTGCAGCGCCATCCTAACCACCACCTTTGGCGCTGACGCACCCCCTGTGGTGGAGTCCTCCGTCCCTGCACCCACAACGCCTACCCTTGCCCCTCCTGTCCCTGCGGTGCCTGGTCCTTCCCCCCCACATGATGCCCCCCCCCGTGGAAGACAAGGTAGTCTGAACTGTGCAGGCAAGCTAGGGGACACGCGTCCCACTGTGTCCGCCATCCGGATTTGACTCATGGACTGCCCTATGGGCCTTGAAAATATTGTACTTTTGAAAGAAAAATATTTTGATCATGCTGAATAAAGCAATTTATTTTTTCCTTTGAACACTACTGCTTTTCTGCTATTGCTGTTGGTGGTGCTGCTCCATGATTTGGGGTGGTGATAATGTGTTGGGTGTCTGGGAAATGTAGTAGTGTGCTGGTCATGGGGTGGACCCTGGTATCTGTGTGCCATCACAAGGTATTTGCTAACAAT
Source organism: Triturus cristatus (assembly GCF_964204655.1). NCBI lineage: Eukaryota > Metazoa > Chordata > Amphibia > Caudata > Salamandridae > Triturus > Triturus cristatus. Next base: position 740,728,923 of record NC_140585.1, read on the forward strand.
TTTGTTCATGTAAGCTGTTACTGCATGGTGACATTGTCCCAAGGTGTGTTCCTTCCTCTGTGGACCCTGACATCTTCCCTGCAGGGTGTTTTCCAAATGTTGTGCTGAGCTGTGTCTACATTTTCTGGGTGTGTGACGGACCCCTTCAGCTTTTGCCTTGCATGCTGAGCAATGTCTCCACCTGCATCATTTGTGGCATCCTTGATGGTCACTGTACTTGTGTATGGAGTATATTGACATGACTTGATGTGGACATGTTCCCTTTTCCGCACTATGCATGTGTGTACTCCCAGCCTCGCACACATGTGTTACGTGTTCTGCAGGGTCTTTGAGCACCTGACTGACAATTGTGCCCATTTTTTCTGTGGGTACTTCACCCTTTTCATTCCATGGGCACTGCTGGGAGGACTCTGCACCCACCCCTGCTGTGTCTGGGCACTGCTGTGAGGACTCTGCACCCACCCCTCCTATGTCTGGGCACTGCTGGGAGGACTCTGCACCCACCCCTCCGGTGTCTGGGCACTGCTGGGAGGACTCTGCACCCACCCCTCCTGTGTCTGGGCACTGCTGGGAGTGATAGGCACCCACCCCTCCTATGTCTGGGCACTGCTGGGAGGACTCTGCACCCACCCCTCCTGTGTCTGGGCACTGCTGGGAGGACTCTGCACCCACCTCTCCTGTGTCTGGGCACTGCTGGGAGGACTCTGCACCCACCCCTCCTGTGTCTGGGCACTGCTGGGAGTGATAGGCACCCACCCCTCCTATGTCTGGGCACTGCTGGGAGGACTCTGCACCCACCCCTCCTGTGTCTGGGCACTGCTGGGAGGACTCTGCACCCACCCCTCCTGTGTCTGGGCACTGCTGGGAGGACTCTGCACCCACCCCTCCTGTGTCTGGGCACTGCTGGGAGGACTCTGCACCCACCCCTCCTATGTCTGGGCACTGCTGGGAGGACTCTGCACCCACCCCTCCTGTGTCTGGGCACTGCTGGGAGGACTCTGCACCCACCCCTCCTGTGTCTGGGCACTGCTGGGGGTACTCTGCACCCACCCCTCCTGTGTCTGGGCACTGCTGGGAGGACTCTGCACCCACCCCTCCTGTGTCTGGGCACTGCTGGGAGGACTCTGCACCCACCCCTCCTGTGTCTGGGCACTGCTGGGAGTGATAGGCACCCACCCCTCCTATGTCTGGGCACTGCTGGGAGGACTCTGCACCCACCCCTCCTGTGTCTGGGCACTGCTGGGAGTGATAGGCACCCACCCCTCCTATGTCTGGGCACTGCTGGGAGGACTCTGCACCCACCCCTCCTATGTCTGGGCACTGCTGGGAGTGATAGGCACCCACCCCTCCTGTGTCTGGGCACTGCTGGGAAGACTCTGCACCCACCCCTCCTATATCTGGCCATGTACGCTCCATACATACACGGGTGGGGGTATGCTCCGTACATACACGGGTGGGGGTATGCTCCGTACATACACGGGTGGGGGTACGCTCCATACATACACGGGTGGGGGTACGCTCCGAACATACACTGGTGGGGTGGGGGTTCGCTCCATATATACACGGGTGGGGGTATGCTTCGTACATACTCGGGTGGGGGTACGCTCCATACATACACGGGTGGGGGTACGCTTCGTACATACACGGGTGGGGTATGCTCCATACATACACGGGTGGGGGTACGCTTCATACATACACTGGTGGGGGTACGCTCCATACATACACGGGTGGGGGTACGCTCCGAACATACACTGGTGGGGTGGGGGTATGCTCCATACATACACGGGTGGGGGTACGCTTCATACATACACGGGTGGGGGTACGCTCCATACATACACAGGTGGGGGTACGCTTCATACATACACGGGTGGGGGTACGCTCCATACATACACGGGTGGGGGTACGCTCCGTACATACACGGGTGGGGTGGGGGTACGCTCCATACATACACGGGTGGGGGTTCGCTCCGTGCATACACGGGTGGGGGTACGCTCCGTACATAATCGTACCCACGTTCTGAAGGCCTGGGAACGGTGCGGACCACCAATGTTGGGGTGCCGTAGCGGTCCGTAATGTAGCCAGGCCTTCAGAGCGTGGGTACGAGTCGTACCACGCGTACCCCTACATCACTCCAACAATGCTGGTACGACCCGTACCCAGGCCTTTAGCACGTGGGTACGGGCCGTACCGCCATTTTTGGGGTGACGTAGGGGTGGGCGTGGTACGACCCGTACCCACGCTCTTAAGGCGTGGGTACGGTACGTACCAGTATTGTTGTGTTGCCGGTTCGTGTCGTCACCCACTTCCGTTGTGGCGGACGCTGGCGTTGCTGGACACGCCCCCACCCCCTCGAAGTGACCAGGTCCTGGAGGTCAGGTATGTATGAATTGTGACTTGGGTGGGGGTTATGTTTCGTGCCCCTGCCCCCTATTTGCCCCTGGGTGTGGTTCTGACCTTCTGCGGCATCTGCGTCGGTACCTGTAGAGCAGGTCGACTGCTTTGAGGGCCGGGATGACACATAGGTTGGGATCCATGGCTGTCCGTCGCGTACAGGTGCTCCTTGTGCGCGTCGTCCTGATTTCCCGGCAGTTTTTGGCTGCCGGAAAATATAATCCGTGCGGGGTGACGTCGGTACGAATCGTACTTCCTGGTTCGTGAAACGCAGCCTGAATGCGTCCCGACGTCACGTCGGCGCTCCCCCGGATCACATTTGTATGTATATTTGAGTCGGTCGGTGTTTTGTACGATTCGTACGGAAATGGTGTTTCCATACGAATCGTACTTGCAGATTTGTAATGTATTTTAACCGGGTACGAGTCGGACGGAGAAAATGCTCCGTCCGACGGTTCGTACCTGGTTTCTCCAGGATCCGAATCGGCCCCTTAGTTGGGCGACTCCAACCCAGGTTGGATGACGACCAAGTCTGACCAGGCACAGGTCTAGGAGTCTAGTATGGTTAGTTTGGACCGTTTTTGAAGCAAGTTACAAACCTTACAGGACATCCGCCATTCACGTCAATGGAGTGGTCCTGATGCTGAGGGGTGCAGGCAAAAGATGGTCAAAGGATGATCCTTGTGCTGTGTGGTCAATAGGGTGAAGTGGAGTTGATCCCTTGGTCCACGGGTGGATCCATACAACTTTGACCATGGCACTTGGGGCCCCACAATGTCCGTGTTGCAACACTCAAAGTCCAGAGGCGGATATGCTCACAATCTCACAACACAGCAGTCTCAGCAAATATCCTTGGTGGGGACTGGTGCCCCTTGGATGTGATGACTCCGCTCACAGGTCTGGCAGACACTGGCGCAACTATTAGCTAGCTCAAATTTGTCTGTCTGTGTTACTGGTGACTGGCAGTGGCGGTGGCTACCACTTTGTCGACTTAACCATCTACAGCTCTTGTGTCACTGGAGCTGGTTCCAGGAGATCAGCAGACTGATCCTGGTAGTCCCTGGGCTTGGCGAAGGCGGGAAAACCACTTTTCCCAGGTTAGAAGCCACAGGCGCAGTCTCAGTCTCGCTAGCCCAAAAGCCCAAAAGTGCAGCAGGTGCAGTCTTCTCAATGGTGCAGCCTCTCTTTGTGCAAACTAAAGGCAGCAGGGCGGTCATTTGTTGGTCCTTTCTTCTACTCCAATGTGAACACAAGTGCAGGGGTGCCCTACTTATCCTAAGAAAGTGCCCTGAGGAGACCACTGGAATACTAGCCAGTGGGCTATTTGGTCCCCCTCTCTCTAGTGACGAAGTTCCTGTGATGTCTGACACCTGTCTATACCAGAGTACCCCCCCCCCACAGGAAAACCGTTTAGGGCACAGGTTTTCCTTCTTTGGCTCTATCTCCTAATTGTCTGCAGGAACAAAAGGAATCCTGCTCACAGATGTTGTCACAACCAGCCCTTCAAAGGCCGCTTCACTTTTTAAGCCTGCCTTTGGGCTTACACCCTAAATGGCCATCCTGTGGGAGGAGGTGACACCATCCTCCCCGGCAGCAGCCCTTGTTAGTGAGCCTGGGAGTCATTCACGCGTCTCTGAAGGTGGTCAGATATCTAAGTGTCAGTGCCTTTGTGAAGCCACTGGACTAGCTAGAGTGAGCAACATTTCTAAAAGTTGATTAACTTTAATAGTGATTTTAAATGTGCCCTGGCCATCAGGTTGGATTTAATGTCACAATTAATTTGACCCTGTTAGGCAGTCCGATTCAGAAATTAGCCAGGGTAGGGTGCCCTGTGTTAGCCAATGGGGCTCCTAAACATTGCACAGCAAAACGACAATTTGGAAGTGTTACTGCTAAGACATATTGAAAATAATATGTTGTACTTAACATACTTCCATAGGCCTACATTGGCCCTTCTTAGGGGATACTTATATATCGTTAAGGAAAGAGGTAGCTATGCCATTAGGTGTTATTGCAGAGTCGAACAAGCATTATCACGCCCTGCCCTTTTAATCTGCAGTGGCAGACTGGGGTCCATTTTGTTTCCTTCACATGCAGGGTGGCACAAACAGTGCTGGAACCCTGAGTGAACACCTTACATGTTTTTGGTGCCTTGGGAACTATGTATGAGGGACTTTTAAATAAGCCAATCCTTGTCAATTGGGTGTATCCAATTAAACATACCTTTTGCAATGGGTCAAAACACTGGCACTGAGGTCTGGACAGCAGGCCTCGGTGCACTCCCAAAGTCGAAACACCAGCAGCTAACAGTCCAAAACACCCTGTAGATGCCGGGTTGTGTAGCACTATTTTAGGAATTAATCATTCTTGCTTCATACTCCAAATCATTTTCCTCACCATATCAGTAAAATGTAAATCGGCTACGTAAAAACCACCAATATGTAAAGTTAATTTCACCTCTCTCCGTGGATTCAGATGGGATCTGGTCCAGTGACGCAAATCAACCTCAATTCCTTTAATTATAATCTTCAAGTTTAGTCGTCACAGTCTCTACCTTGCTGACTTTGCTCAACCTCTAATAAAAAATACCATTGCCAATTCATTTTCCATTCCATTTCCGAAAGTGCTTACGAAATCAGGCTCTTGAGCCAAGAAATACAGTTCACTTTTTGCATTTCATATTTTGCCCATAGCTTCTCCGCACACAAATGATAATTGTTAGCAAAGAAAGCAAAGGTTAACTTATTTTGAACTGGTTTTTAATAAATAGCCACATGCTAGGGTATGATCATCTCCCTGACCAATTCTAATTCCCCATTCCTTCACATTGTGTTCACAATATCATACTAGACTGTTCTAAAATGACCTTAAAGAGTAATGCTGACAACAGACAAGTCTGCTTGGTCACATTTTGGAAATACAAGGCAATGAATATGACAAATTGAGAAGGACACTTTTTAGAAAGATTAACTTGGGACATACAGTGGCCTTTATCATGTGCACAGCAGGGTTTTTAACTTCTAATTAGTTACTGACACCAGTCATAAGACAAAAGAAACCAAGTGAATTGATACTTCTGATATAAACTTGTAGGTCCTCTTGGCTGAGTTCTGAGCACCCCATTCGCCCTTGAGCTAAATGATTAGAAGTGATTGTGTATGCACCACTGCCCTCACTATGAAACTTCACTTGCAGAAACCATTTTCATTTTAAAGACCTCTTCCTACCTGATCTGATGGCTCGGTAGCCCTTACTGAATTTACCAGAACAGCAATAAAGTTTAATCTCTTGTACCTGTTTTTTGTATATATATGTTTATTAAATAGGCTCATAATACATTACAAGTCTGAGACTGTCTCACATGCACATTATCAATTATCAGTTTATACGCTGTGTTACAGTGCGGTGGGGTCAAGAATCCGTAATTACACAAGAACCACATAAACTCTTGTACTTGTGTCCAGTGAAACCACAGTTCCTCTTTCTGGTTTAACATCAAGCAGTTTCAGGACACTTGCAGAGGAATTGGCGTAGAAAAGGCCCAGTGATCACTGAACAGTGCTTAGCATAGCACAATGTCCTCAGGCACAGAAAGTGCAAAGGCAGGTCTTCTTAATAACAAACAGTGCACATTGGATTGTGGTTGAGTGAAGTGCTTAACTTGTGCCGGTGGTTACTGCTAGTGGGCTAAGGCACGTATTTTTGGGGACGGGACATATTTTTTATCTTCCGATTTCGACCGACAGCGAGAGAACAAAACAGAAAAGGGAGAAAGAGAAAAATTGGAAACAGTGACAAAGGGAGAAAGCAAGGATGAAAAGAAGCTGCAAGACTGTATTAATGAGACCGACAGAGTAGATTAGAGTAAGAAGGGCGCATTAGGTGGAGTCAAGGCTGGGCAGCCATGCTATTCACCAGCAGTGGCATTCGGCAGCCCTTGTGCTGGACTCCTAGGAAAACTTTGCGCACCACACTCATAGCACCAGCAGGAGGCAACACTCCCCACCCCACCACAATAGCATGCATGTTCTATGCATAAATAAAACACACCACACAATTTTCGGTTGGGTAAAACTGCTGCAGGTTTATTACATACACCGTTATGTAATATGGTGGGTTATCTTATGGGCGATCCAAGGGCAGGCAACCATCTGGGCCGCCTGCCCGCCTGATGAGCCAAGCAGCACTGGGGCGAACCCCGTCTGTGCTGCCCCTTCGGTGATCCTCTTCCCAGATCACGGTCCCTTATTACTCACGCCCCTTTCAGGGCGGAGCATAGCAAGGCAAGCCCCCGTTTGTTCAGGCCCACAACCGCCCGAAGGACTAACGGGGCGCCGACACGGTTTTCCAGGAACCTCCCATGAGGCTTCTGGGCTCTGGCACCCCCTATGGTGCCGCGCAGAGGTACCCTTCGGTACCCATTTGCTTCCAGATCGCCCTGTAACTCCGCCTGCAACGAAAAAGAACATTACAACATTCTATGCCTCCCCCGCTGCTTCCAAAGGGGGGTAAGCGGTAGGGTGGGAGACGGCGTGTCCAGGGCGCAAAAGAGGAAGGCCAGTGGGTGGCCTCCCCTTTCCTCAAGCCCCGGAAATGACGCGCCCTGCGCGCCGCAGCACCCTGGCTGCCAGAGTAGGGGGACTCCTTCCCAAGGGGTCCCCACACCGAGAAGAGGGGGGTGGGCTGGTGCCTCGCTGGCACTAGAGACCCGCCCTCCTTAGGTCACCCTGTGGGCAGCCGCATTTTATAAAGATAGCACTGGGCGAGTGTCAGTTCTGCAACCTGAACTACTATTTTCTGCCACTCATGACATCCTCACACCTCCTTTCTTGTGATAAAATGCAAAGACCGATGCTCAGCGGAAAAGTCCTGATGCTTGAACCATATTTATCAACATTTGTAGATACTCTTAGGGATTCCCAACTTGCTGTGACTTGTTTACATGTTTGTACCATACCACAGGAACACAATTAATGCAAAACAATCACAAAATGTATCTTTGAAAGTTGTAAACATTTTCATAAATGTATGTATACCTTTGTTTTTCAGTCTCACTGTGAATGCAAGAAAGGTTACAATAATTTTGTAGCTGGCCTCGGATGCAGTTTGACAGACGTCTGTGCAACAAACAACCGCTGCAGCAAGAACGCAAATTGCTCTACTGTTTCACCAGGGAAAACTGAGTATGTTTCCCAACATTCACCTTTTTAATGTTATTTTATTTATTTTGTGGGTGTAATTTATGAACGAAGGGTTGTGCACACATGTAGGAAACAATAAACCTAGCCCCCTGTAATAGAATCTTGCTGTGAAAATAAAAACAAGTTATTTTGTCTTGATTCTGTGCCACACATGACATGCTCGCGCATTGCCATGAGAGTGCTACTGATGTTCATGATGATCCGTGGTATCACGCTACATGCACCAGGGCGCAGCAGTCTTGACTCAAAGGCCCTCATTATGAGTGGCCCTGTGAGCGGTATTTATTGGATCTGAATACATCTGCTGTCATTAGTTTTCCCCATCCAAATGGGGACTAACATGCAGCTTTTGGTGCTTTCCACACCAAATCCCACATGTACTAGCATTTGTAAGGCATTTCCCCAACAATTTTTGGCAAGTTTGACCTGCTGAAATTCACCCTCAGAAAACTACAGATGGTAAAGCAAATTCCACGAAATTTGTTATATCCAATCCCTGCGCAAACGTGTTTGCAAACGGATTGGAAAAAGAACTACTCTTAATGAGGGCTAAATACTACAAGTTGTAAACTTCGAGGGGAGGTAGGCGTTTGACTGAGGACTGTGCTTTGGAGAAGGATATAGAGCACGTTAAGATTGAACTTTTTACCTGAATAATGATGCACCCAGAAATTGCTTTTATGAGACAGCACTAACTCTCTCTTCCCTGCCTCCCCAGAGACAATGGGCCCCATTCATGGCCAGCTCTAGTCTGTGCAGTGTGTACACGGTGCATGATAATGCTGCCTCGCACACTAGAAGTGTGTGGTGGCTCTCTGATTCGGGGTGTACATAATGTAATAGGACGTTCGCTTCTTTTTCAGAACTATCCCATCATATATTACAATACAAAGGCTGCTATAATTAAAGGTGGATAAACCATATGTAAAAAGGACTTCAAAAAGTTATTTTGGGGGTTTCAAGAGGAGTAACAGCATATGTTATACGAACATATGAAGATTTGGGAGTAGCGGGGACATGGCCAAGGAAGATGGCCGACAGAGCGTGCCCTTAGGGAGCTCCGTCTACCCACCGACCAATCCTCCATTAATTATGCCTAATCTGCCCCATCCTCACTGTTTTCATCCTGGGGCTTGTTCTTGGGTGGCACGGAGAAGTAGTGGGAAAACTTTGTTCGGCCAAGACCAACACCTGCTGCTTTGGGAGCCCACAAGGTATTTGGCCTGCCTGAGTGGCTGAACTCGTGATTGTCGGCCCTGGCCTTGTCTGCGGAGCTGGGAGTTGTCGGCTCTCGGCTGCAGGGTGGGGGCGTCCCGTGGCCGTGGGAGACCTGACCTGTGGGTTGGCCTGGATGCCTGTAACCTGCTGGGCGGCTGCCATGCCCTATGCTTTGACCTGCGAGATGCTATGCCCACGGCTGCTATAATTAAAGAGCAAGAGGGCCGTGCGGCTTCATGCAGCCTAGCCCGGTATGGCCTCCAGCCACCAGTGGGAGCTGAAGAGCTGTCGGCACAGGAGGATGTAACTGGGGCCCCACTTGTTTCGAGTGGGGCCTAGCAGGGGGTTAGGGGTGAAGGAATCAACAGCGAAGCCCTCCTCATTTCCACTTCAGCTGACAGCAGGGCACTGGCCCGGCACTATGGGTGGGATGTAGCCACATGACTCAAGCCCCATGCGGAGTGGTTGTGAGTGCTGTGGGAGCCACTGGTAGGTCCTCCCCCACCTGGGCTGATTGAAGCTGGGGTCTTGGGCTTTCGGGGAGGCTCTGGAGGGCTGGCCCTGTTGTAATAGTGGCTGTGCCTCTGGGGACTGTCCATCAGCTGCGAGGGTCCTGAAGAAAGCAGTGTGAAGGACGACTGGGGGCTTCTGTTTTTCCTGCCATCAGGGTGCTCCAGTGCCTGGAATTGTAGTGTCGACGAGGGGCGTCAGGCACCTGCTTCTTGGGAGGCGAGCTCCAGGCCTGACAGTGGCCCTAGGTTCCGGGAGTCCTTGGCACTTACGAGGGATGCACGTGGGCCCAGTGGGGGGAGTTGTCCTAGCAGCTTGGGCTCTGAGTGAAGTCACTGTTTGCTGCTTGTCAGGGTGCCCCAATGGTACTGGGGTTGCAGGAGACTTCCACTCGTCCTTCTTAATGATTTGATGGCCTCCCTATTTGAGTTACAGCTACTCAACCTGCTGGGCTGGTCCTGATACATGGGCCCACTGCCACACCACTTGTATGGGGAAAGATAGATCACAGCATCAGACCCAGGGTAAGAACATCCCCCATTACACCACCACGTGCCAGCCTCTGCACAGGATCACTCAGCGTGGGCAAGCGGTTTCGGTGAAGCAGTGCCCGGAGTGTAAGGCCGAACCATCAAAGAGCAGTTGTGCTGGCAGTCATTCAGGTCTCTAGGAAAGCCCTGGAGGGACAAGTAGCAGGTGTATCCATCAAATTCAATCTCCTACTAACAGATCTACGCTGACAAGGTAGATAATTCAAAATCCAATATCAATACTGTACAATCGTAGATCCGCCTGCTTAAGCAGAAGTTGTCTCAAATGCCGGTTGTCACAAATTCAAGGGAAAACCAAGTTAAGGAATGCAAAATTTTGTTCATGCCGAAACAATGTGAGACCTTTGGAATGCCCTGAAAGGGTAGAGGGTCTGTTGGCAGAGACCTTTCTTGAGGAATAGATGCAGCACACTCTGCTCCTTAGGGGCCTTTCAGACTTTTTTGGATGGAGAGGCTCACAGGGCATCAGTCCCTTCGCTGCCACCTAGGGTCCCTCACTGGGCTCTCATTGCCAATATCATGAGCTACTGTGATAGAGACGCTATCCTGAGGACGGGCAGAGAACTTTCAGTCCAGCAATTTGAGAATCACTACATCACCATATACGCATACTACACTCACATGGTTCAGGAGAGGGGCAAGTCTTTCCTTGCTCTGAAAAAGAAGCTCCTGTAGATGAACTTTAAATATGTGCTGTTATATCCTGAAAACCTCTGAGCTATCGCTGCTGGAAAATCACTCTTCTTCGAGCACCCAGTGGAGGTATGGTCTGGGCTGGATTGATCTCACCGGATCTCAGCATGTCTGCTGAGCCATGTGGACTCCTTCCATGATCATACAAGGAGGGGCTCAGGTGGACGCACTCGGCGCAGAGATGCAGGAGCCGCGGGGGCTCAGCCGCCGTGGTCGGAGAGGATGGTATCATAGACTCCACTGCAGATGGTCAATCCTTGGTGCCTGAGATCCTGATTACCATGACCCCTGGCGGTACCCTTGGTACTTTCCCACAGACCACTGACACTGTGCCTGAAACTGTGATATCCTGATCAGTGATTTCCTCCCTTTCCTACTGGAGGTAAAATTTCCTTGTACCATACATCAGACTTGATCACCTTAATTCCCCCTTCTGGGGTGTATTCTGCTCTCCTGAGACAAGTATACATGGAGCAGACCCTGGTCGCTCCACGATGGGTCACACGTGAGTAGTTTTGCAATGGGTTACCAACAAGAAGCTGAACTAAGGTTTGCTAGATATTGAGTTATAACCTATAAATGACTTCCTCCCTACTCAATGGGGAGCATACCCCACTGATTTCTCTGTTCGGTGGGAGGGTGTCTTCCGATGGTAGGGCATCTATCCCTCTCCCTTTTCTTTCTTTTACCTTTGAGGTAAGCATTTGGTGCCTGTTGCGGATGCAGGGCTTAGTAGTGTTCGCCCAAGCACTTTGATCTTATTAGACTTGAATACAAATGTTGTTCCATTATACCTGTCCTGGGTTTGGGGGGTCGCAATTATTTTTCAATGTTGACTTTCATTTTTATGCCATCAGGATGCATGGAGGGATGTCTTGATTCACATTCACATTTACACTTGCAATGGACTGTCCAGATGCCTACAAGTTTATATCTTGGAATGTGAGGGGCCCTGGTACTTACTCAAAAAGATATAGAGTGTTGTCCTTCCTGAGGCGGAATGCTATCCAAATCCTGTCTCTACAAAAATCCCATGTCTCCAAATCAGAAGCTGGTAAAATAGGTAGGCGATGGAAGGGACAGCCTTACTTTGATAACTACTCCATATATGCCAGGGGTGTCCTTATATTGATAGCGCCAGGGATTCCTTTTGATATGACTTGCATAGAGGCCTACATTGAGTGGCATTTCCTACTGATACAGGGGAGACTTGATGGGGTAGATATAACCATCATGAGCACTTATGCATCCAACAGAGACGACGGGCGTTTTTTTCCCCTAAGGTTCAGGATTTCCTTTCACCGGCCCTAGAGAGATCTGTGGTTTGGGTGGTGATTTCAGTTGTGTCATGGACGGTGATCTGCATAGACACCCTTCTCAACTGACCACTAAACCTTTAATGACACTCTCATTACAAGAGGTAGTCGCTAATCTCAGGCTCTGCAATATATGGAAGGCCACTGACTCTGATGCGAAGGAGTTCACTTGCTATTCCCCTACTCACTACACATACAGTCGAGTGGACTGCATACTGGTCTCGGAATCCCTGGGGGGATAGGGTGCACTTGCTGGCCCACTTGTCTCAGTACCTCTCCAATCATACCTCATTGGTCTGTGAGTTTCACTGGAGGACTATACATTGTTTACCTACGAGATGGAAACTTGCCCCTGAGATCCTCCAAGATGCGGAGGGATGGGAGACTTTTGTGGAGGCTCTCTCGGACTATTTTGAGGTAAACTGGTCCTTCACCCTATGACCAAATGGGTGGCGATGAAGACAGTGATCTGGGGGTGTTGTGTGTGGCTCTCTTGTGGGGTGAGGCGAACACACCAGTCCAAGCAAGTGAATCAGTTTCCATCATTGTTTCATGGACTCAGAAAACTTAACAATGAAAGTGCAACTTCACATAAATGAGGACATCTGTCCTGTTGCTCAAAGACATAGTCAAATTGCATTTCACTTACAAGAGGATGCTGATAAAGAAATGGAGACATTATTTAAACATTAAATCATTGAGCGATCCACTGATCCGACGCCACGGGTGTCCACCATAGTGGTAGAGCCGAAGAAGGATAGTCGAGGTGCCTTGCGCATCAGCGATGATATGCGCCAAGTGAATAAGGCGATTGAAAGAGAATGACATCCAAGTCCGCACATTGCTGACATGATTCTGCAGCTGAATGGAACCAAAATCTTTTCCTCCTCAATTTGAACAAAGGCTATCACCAACTTGAACTGGAAGAAAATTGCAGGTGTATTACCACCTTTACGACTCATTTTGGGTTATTTAGATGTAAAAAACTTTGTTTCAGAGTGTCCTCAGCTGGAGAACTCTTTCAAGATGCCATTTGTTGCATAATACAACCATTAACAAATGCTTTCAATTACAGTGATGACATACTAGTTTTTGGGGCCACACAGTAAGAACATGATAAAGCTGTTACACAAGTGTGTCGTATACTTGCAAACACAGGTATCACATTAAATGCAGAAAAGGGTGAGTTTCATAAAGCAAAACAAAAGTTTCTCGCTCATATCTTTTCTCATGGAGGAATGACTCCAGATTCAAGTAAAGTACAACCCTTGTCATCCACTTCTCCCCCACAAGATGTAACTATGCTGCTATCATTCCTTGGTATGACCAGTTACTATTCAAGGTATATATGTGACTTGGCCACTGCGAGTGCCCTCTTGAGAGACTTAATGAAACAAAATGCTCCGTTTTGAGGGTCACATGATTGTGAACAAAGCTTCAAGAAAATCAAACATGCAATTGAGAATGCCACTGAAATGGCATAGTTTGACCTGAAATTACAAACTGAGGTTGTTGTTGAGGGAGCCCAGTGGGTTTGGGTGCCATCCTTGCCCAGCCCACTGGATATCCAAATGCACCAAGATGCATTGTGGCTTTTTACTACCAGGAGTTTGGTCATCGACAGAAAGTACCTTTTCACAACCTGAAAAAGAAATCCTTGCTGTGGGCTTGTGAACGTTTTCATGTGTTCATGTATGTAAAGCATTTCACAGTTGTGACAGATCACCAAGCATTGCTCAACATCTTTGGTAATCCTAAAACCAAGATGCCCCCTAGCAATGAGAGGTGGGGGTTGCAACTGCAGGAATGTGACTATACGAATGTGCATCATCCAGGAAAAGATCAAAATCCTACTGACTGCATCTCATGTGTACCAATACAGTGTCATGGCACCACTTCTAAAGCGGCTGAATCTTATGTTAACTTCCTTGTAAAATCCAGCACACCTGCTACCATATAAGTAGAACCAATCAGATCAGTGCTGCCATGAGCACTGACAGAGATTTGCAGAACATCATTACCCATCAATCCTGGAGAAGGCATGCTTGACTTCTTCATGATGACCTAGAATACCAGAAATTCAAAAATGTGTAGGAAGAACATTCAGTCATTCCAGAAGGCATCATCTTATTAGGAGCAAGAATTGTCTTACCTGAGAGACAACAAGTCATTGAACTGGCACATGAGGGACATAATGGAGTTGTTGCTACTAAACGAGCTCTGCGGGACTGAGTGTGGTTCCCTCGTCTTGAATACAGAGTTGAAACAGAATTAAGGGCCTGTCGTTTGTGCAACTGCTTGTCATCCAAAACCACCCTGCTTCCATTAAACATGCCAGATCTCCAAAAGTATGCATGCAGAAGATTGCAATTGAATTCTTTGGACCCCTAGACAATGGATATCAGCTACTAGTCATTGTTGAGGAATACTCCCATTTTGCCCTTGTAGAAGAAATGTCATCAACTTCTCATAACAGAGTCATTGAGAGATTAGTACGTTTTTTTGCAATATGGGGTGTCCCTTAGGCCTGGGCGGTGAACTTCATTCCATTTGCGGAGTTCTCTGCACTCCGCGGAGCTTGCGGAGAGCAAAAAACTCCGCTTCGCGTTGAGCAGCGGAATTTTTTCTCTGCTCCCGATTGCGAACCGCGATCGTGAACGGTAAGTTCGCGAGCGCGAGCTGCCGCTCGGGTAGAATTTCTACCCGAGTGGCAGTAATACCAGCCCAAACTGCAGTTCACACTGCACTGCGCCACTCACGGAATTTCGTTGAGTTTTTTAGTAACTTCGTGGAGTTCCACATAGCAAAACTCCGCGAACTACGCCAAGGCCTAGTGTTCCTTCGATTTTGAAATCTGACTATAGCCCGCTTTTCAATACTCCTAAATGTAAAGATTTCCTCACTCATCTGAATGTCAAGCATGAGAAAAGCACACCTCTCTGGCCACAGCGGAAGGGTGTTGTCGAGAGGTTCATGAGCACCCTCAAGAAGACCGTTCAGTGTGCTGCTCTAGAAAAGCTTGACCTCCAATCGGTTCTTCAGTCTACGCTTTCTGCATACAGGTCGACTCCCCATTCTACCACAGGTTAAAGCCCTGCCACCTTAATGTTTGGGAGAGCATTAGGAACCAGGTTGCCACAAACGAAGAATGAAGACCCACCTGGATAGGTGCCAGTGTGCTAGGAGCAGTGTGCTCAAAAGAGGAGGCCATGTCATTGTCGGGCAGAAATAGAGTCACAAGTATGATGCTCCTTTTGATGTTGACCTATTGAGGGTTATGACTAGTAAATGACACATGGTGATTGTTCACCATCCTGGAAAGTCCATTATGTGAGATTCTTCACATTTCAAGCACCTGCCTCGACATTCGCCAACTTCAGATGTCAGAAGTGAGACTTATCCAACTGACAATCTGGAGAGCCCAATGAC
This sequence comes from Triturus cristatus, assembly GCF_964204655.1. NCBI lineage: Eukaryota > Metazoa > Chordata > Amphibia > Caudata > Salamandridae > Triturus > Triturus cristatus. The sequence continues at coordinate 740,744,232 of NC_140585.1, forward strand.
TGTATCAATGTCTTTGTCATGAACATTTCTCCTGTATCTCTGAAGCCTCACATGACAAGATCTGGGCGAGTGATTGGAGCACCAAAATGAATTTTTGAAGAGTTCTGATGTACATATGTACTATTTGTACTTCCTATTTAACAAAGTGGGAGATGTAGTGTCTTGTGAGTTTATGATGGCGGGACCCTTTCGGTCCCTAACGGACTCCGTAGAAGAGTGACATAAGTGCTCAGAATTCATGCTTTAGAATGTTCAGTATATGGTTACACGCCGAGGAATTAAGAAGTATAATACTAAGCTCCATGTGTGGTGTGATCATTTACATGTACCTAAGCTGGGGATGACGGTACAACATCAACATCAAGTTACATTGAAAAAGTAGAGAAACAGGAAACATGGATGAAAAAAAAAGTATTTAAAATGTTAGAAGTGTAAAGCATGCGAAATGCTTTAGAAAGGAAAAACATACAAGAGACTACATACACCCAGACAGTACATTATAATAGAGAGAATAACCTGGGAAACTTAGTATACACTTACACCCAATAATTGACCATGTACTTTACAATATGTTGATAGTACAAGTAGTAGAAAACCTTTTATGAAGTGAATGACAGTGACTATGTAGAGCTCTGTAGCTCACAGTCAAGCAGTGAAAAGTAAGTATATGTAATGCTTCCATGTTTGTTTACTAGCTTGCTACATATATTTAAAAAATCTCCACCTTTGCGAATTGTGAAGATTGCAAAGTTTAAAAAGAAATACATTTAAAAGACATCAAAAGGGTGTTGGTGTGGCAGCAGTAGCATTGCCACTAATCATCCAATGAGCTAGCCATGTCATACTGATCCTGATAAGTCCAAACAGCACCCCTTACCTGACGCTGGAAATGAAAGGATGGAAACTTCGCCAGTGGGGAGGCTGGTTGGACAGTGGCTATTACCTTTCTTCACTGTCACTCGGCCCTTAGTGACAGTAGGGAAATCAATAACCCCGCAACTGAATGTCCCCTTGAACCAGCTATAGAAAATAGGGCAGGGCTGATGAAAAACTATCAAGGAAAACTTTAACATTTACTCAACCCTGATTCTATATTGCCCATGTGGAGTTCTTGTGACATGAAAAACAACCATGAGGCAGAGTTGATTGTTATTGTCACCATAACCTTAGAACTTGTTATCTGTTATGTATTGATTTATATTGCATTTTTGTGAATCAAGAACATGTATATTGAAAGAAACTTAAAAAGGCAGATGCAGTTGTAATCCCAGAATTCTAGAGCTGGGCCAGTTTGAACCTTACAAATACCCAAAGCAAATTAATAAACAAATACATGTGTACTTATTGATTCAATAACATATAATTATATAATAATTATATAAAAATGGCCTAATAAATCACAAATGATCAGGAATAATTTTCAGCCACTAAAGAACAGCAACAACAGCTGGGTCTTTTTATTTCATTCAAGCAAGTTGAAAGTATTTTCTTTACAAGAAGTACTTGTGTCACTGTGAATATTTTAAATGAGAGAGACCTGGCAGACACTCTTACTACAATTGCTTTATAAGGCAGAAAAACAATTTTTCTGAGCTAGAAATCTGGAAGGTAATGCATAGATTTCTTCATTCATATCAGATTCTCCTTGTATACAGACATGCTCAACCCACACTTTGTAGTTCCTGTTCCACCCTGCAGGGGCAGTTGTGTGGACGTAGGGGGAGGAGCCAACAGCACGCGGGCCAGGGTGTCACCAGCATGAGCAGTAGCAGAGTGTGCTTTCACGAGAGGGGCTTCTGGATCCTCTCTAGTGCCTCATTCTTTACCATGTACCGCCTGTCCAACATCTGAGACTCGGCCACCCCCCCCCCCCCCCGCAGGCAGTATCTCCGCACAACGGCACTCTCACTGCACACTACAGCAATGTAGTGTGCAAACAACTTCATGCTTCTGTAGCTCCCTCAGCGGTGTCTTCACCTTGAGGATCTCGTACTCGCCTGGCTGACTGACAGTGAATATGCGACTGTGCTGCTCTGCTCTGTGTTCGTTCCCCCCTCTATATGGCAAAGGGGGAATGTGGCAACTATTCGGTTAAAGTGGTCGGACCTCACCACCTACTCAAACTAGTGATTTAACGTAGCTTAATGTGCAACATCTACCTTATCCATGCAGCAAACCATTAGCCAGGACCTAAAATACACAAAGCTCCACAGACTCTACCACATCAAATATGCACAGCAGTGCTCCTATAGACTCTTTCAACACTTTTTCTTACGGTTATTATATAAAAATGGCATAACAAATCGTAAATTATCAAAAATACTTTTCAGCTACTAAACAACAGCTACTATGTCTTTTCATTTCATGCAATCAAAGTGGACGTACTTTCTTTGCAAGAAGTACTTGCATCACTGTGGATAGTTTACACGAGAGAGGCCTGGCAGACAGACTTTTAATACAATTGCTACATAGGTTTATGACATACAGTTGTTATACAGGCGTTCTCCTAGTAACATCGACATGAGGCGTAAATATGTGGCACCAAAAAGCTGGCACTGTTGTAACCACAACTGCCAGGAGGCAACTAATTCAGACCCAAACTCAAACTCACATTGCAGGAAGAAGTGACAGGAGACGCCCCCTCACATCCAACACACCCAACAGCTTCAATTGGTCCCTCCATCTGAGACTCAAGTGAAGACTAAGGAAACAATACTTTCCACCGAGGACTAGTTTAGATGCCAAGCTTAGATCATATCATGAAGCAGATGGGTCTACAACATGCTCCTGTGTGCCCATAGTGGACAAGCTCTTCACCCTACCGGAATTACTCTCCATCTTGTTAGATAATCCGAAAAGAACATTTTAAAATTTAGATCCTTCACCAACAGCTCACCTAGTGCTTCCACTCCTGAGGAGTGGGGCTCCCTGCAAAATGTGGTTAAATATAACAGCAAGAGCAATTCAGAGAAGGCCATTACCTCTACTGCCTGCCTTCTAGAGCCAACTAACCCACCTATCATCTCTCTGTCTAAGCTACAGAAGAAAAGGCTAAAGAAAAGCATGAAGAAACAGGTGCTTCTAGCAGGCATAATTCCAGCCATCAATTCTGCCCCCAAGGCAACTACTGAAACCCCTTGTCACCTAAATTGTTTACAATTTTTTGACAGGCTGAACCTAACAACACATCCCAGTGGGGCATGATTGCCCTGGTGGCCCAGCAATTGAATGCAATAAAAGTGCTCAACCTCATCAAAACCTCACAATCAGCAATGCCAAGACTGAAAATCTGGTGCCATTGTACTCAGGAACTACGCCCCTTGCAGCTAATAACTCCTGATGGTCTCCTGAGATGGGCTCAAACACATCTTTGGGCTAACATATGCCAACGCTTCTTTTTAGGTCAGCGGCCAGTGATCAGTCAAACTGGCCTGCTCTGATGAGTATGATTCGATCAACCGACAACGCTCTCACTGGGGCACCAACAGCAATCAACTACAACTTCCAAAATACACTTGTCACTCACTACTTCACCTAGAATTCAGTCTGCACGCCCAAGACAGCGAGAGTAAAGCTGCATTCACACCACGCTACAAGCCAAGCTGGACTCTCTAAAGAAGGCGCTCCTAGTGATCTGTACTGTCCCAGCTGTGGTCTACATATCTCAGATAGGCCTGGTAGCCTCCTATCTAGACGTCAATCAGGAAGCGCTGATGGCCTTAAATGCCCCCTATTCTGGCATAAAAGCTGCCTTGAGGAAGCAGGCTGCACTAAGCTAAAGGAAATCTGATCTGGTGTCTCTTCACTCCATTGCTTATGCCGCCCCTATTTTAAAATCATACGAGGAGGCACAGCCGCAACCATACTTGAAGTCTGCTTTAACTAAAGAAACAAGATATTGCTTCCTGAGAGCTCGACTCATGGTCCTCCTGATCCAAGAATATTGCTCAGACTGGGCAGGGAGAGTGGGGAGTATGGCCTACAGATTCTGCGATTACAAAAATAATCAATGCTGCATCTACGATGTTGGTGCCTGGGTGTTTTTGTACGCATGTCACACTTTACCAAAGCCGTTAATTGGGCCAAATGGTGTCTTTAACTGTAAGGACGCACTTGAGCTTTGTATGACCACCTCTTTTCCCATGCTTTGGGCACACTTTAGCAAATTTGTTAATAAGATTTTTTATCACAACCCAAGAGCGAAGGACACCTTAGGCCTGGGCGGAGCTCGAAGAGTTCCGACATGCGGAACTCCGCGAAGTGAAAAAAAACGGCGGAGTGCGTTAGATAAATCCTGTTCGCGATGATTTTCAGTGCCAGATGTTTGTCCGCACTGTCCAATCATCACAAAAGGCACCATGCACAGCGCTAGCAGGCGCTCCTTCCTTTTCTACCACTCAAGTAGATTTTTACTCGAGCGGCAGCTTTCTCAACGCAAACAGACGGTTTCTCAATGCGAGCAGTCGCGAGCATACACGACCACTTACAATGAGAAATCTGACCGCCAACGTTGAGAAATCTCGCTGGGAGGGTGATTTTCCATGCTCTTGATCACCAACTTGATGTTGACTATCACGAACGAGGAAAAATCTCACTGGAAGGTGGATTTTCCTCGCTCGCCAACTTGACGTTGACGAAAGCGAGGGAGGAAAAAAACTCCACTGCACGAAGCAGAGTTTTGGGGAGCTCCGCGAGCACCTGGTAACGCGGAGTGTGGAAAGCTCCGCAAACTCCGTGAGCAGAGTTCACCGCCCAGAGTTAGACACCATAGCGCTGGCCCTATTTAGTGTTCTACCACCGTTTTTTTTAAAGTTAATTACTCCTTTTACAAATTGATGTTTTAATGTTTGCTTTTAAGATTGATGTTTTATCTACTGCAATGTTATGATTTATTTTCAGCACTTGTATCAATTTTAATATTTTGACACAAATAAAAAAATAGAACCCGAATCTTCATTCATGAAGGATACACTTTGTGTTTCTTTGATTTGAATCTATACTCACTAGATACTTTCACAGATTAAGGATGTAGAGGAAAACTCTGATCTCCATGGTGCCTGTGGCTTCTTTACAGCTAAAAACGATGTGATCTAAGTGTGATGTAAGTCTATCTTAATGTCCTCACAGGTGTGTCTGCAAAAAGGGCTATGTAGGGGATGGTGTCCTGTGCTTCGGAAGCATCCTGGAGCGCCTAAAAGATATGAACATAGAAGTTGGACCGTGGCAAGGAAAGCTGACTTCAGCAATATCATTGTTTGGTATGTAACCCTGCAAGTCTGCCTGGCTGGGAGACACCAGTGTTTTAGAGAACAACTTAACTTAATTGCATATGCTCTTCTTTCACCTTTTATCATTTGTGCTGCATGGCAAGAAAATATTTATGCAACCTTCAAGTTTTAAAATGAATATATACAAAAAATGTTTTGTGTTATTTCACTGACATTGCTTTTGAGGCCTTCAAATACCCTCAAAGAGAGATCTGGGTTACATTACCAAGTAGAAACTGCCGCAAAGATACAGCGTGTTCGATGTAGAGCAAACGAGAGCGCTTCAGCAGTCAAACTAGAAACCATAATTGGAGTCCTATTGTGTTCTGTGTCTGTCCCATTCTCATGACCAGACTCTATGGGATTCTCCCTACCGTAGTAGGGGGACAATTAAGATGTTCCTTAGAAAGACCACCTCTTCCTCTTTTCTTCGATGTGAAACCACACTCCTCATATCCGCTACCATTTCTTCATCCTCTTCTTCCTCCATGTTATTCCTCCATATTCTGAAAATTACCTTACCTAAATTAACCACAGTTATTTGCACTTATCATTTTCAGGGAGCTCATAAAAAGGGCGATCATGCAATATCTTCATATGACTGTATCAACTCTAAACATGTTCATCCATGTTATTTCAAAATGCATCTCTACAGTACTAGAGAACTAGTGTGTAACAATCTATCCTGTCACCCTCACTAGGCTTGGTGAATACCCTTCATAGAGCCCTCTGTGATCTTTGGCATAAGCTTTACCAGTATGGCATCTACCTCAGGAGTGAGCACCACTTTGCATTCAATGTCTAGACGAGAGCACTCCTACCTCAGCTTTTTCCTTATCTCTCTATCCAATTGACTTCTCAGACATCTTGCTAGATAACTGGCCACTTTAGTTGATGGCACCGTATCAGATGATCTGTGATGTATGATTAGATCTTGTGTAAAGTCCTTATCCTCGCATAACATGGCACCAGTATTCTGTGGGTTTGCCAGCTCCCGGGGAGTTTACTACATTTTGGTTTTAAGGACACATCCCACCTGGGCTCCGTAACCATATCCACCCATAAAGATGACCCATCTTTGTCCTCATCTGTACCATCAGTCAAAATTGGAGAAGACCTATCTGTGCCAGTATCATTTTGTTGTCCTTTCCCACCTACTGTCAGAAACTCATTACATGTTTTAGGTCGCGACCTATAAAGAGTTCTCATAGCTCATCAAAGGGATCCTGTTCTGCTGAAGGGCCTGCTTGCGTCTCTCTTTCCTTTCTCATTATTATGGCTTCTCACATCCTCTTCAGCTGCTTCCACAGCTCTTGGCCAAAGGACCCTTTGGTTTGTTTTGCATTATGGGGTTTGAGTCCCTCTCGTCCATCCTTATTAATGAATTGTTAACTTTTTTGATCTTTCCTGGGTTACCCCCCAGCAGGACTCTTTGGGCATTTATCATGCATGGACAGCTTTTCTAGCATCTCTTTATTGGGTTCTAAGGACTCCAAAACTGCCTAGTGCACCAGGTCATCAACCAATGCCCCCATCACTTTATTAAAGCACCAGGCTAATGGAATGTTGCACTCCTCCTTCTCTCACTCCTGCGAATCATATGAAGCATCACTTTATAAGGGAGACCATGATAATTAGTGAAAACAACTGTTATATTTAGAATGAAAGTAGTTATATCAACACTACAGTACATTATATGATGACCTGAAAATGTACAGATCAAAATGCCGTCAACCATCCAGCGCATTTGTGGGCGTTATTGTGGTGTACTTAAACAGCCAAATTGTTTCTTGATAATTTACCTGCTGACTGTTTTTGTGACCAACAACCAATTTGTTTTTTGTGCCTATTCATGCTGTTTTTCCACTTTTGTCAGGTGTCACTTGCACCGTTCACCTTTTTCACAGGCCCATATGTACACACCTGCAATTGGGTTACCTATGCATATAATGTAATGTAGTGCTGATATAACTACTTTCATTCTAAATATACCAGTTGTTTTCACTAATTATCGTGGTCTCCCTTATTATCCCCTCTTTCACATTTAATTGTTTTCCTAATGTACTTGTCTAACTCAATGATTACCAGTTGAGATATTGTTATTTTGTTAAACATATTTACCCGGGTCTCAACTGGGTCAACGGGCATTCCCACGTTGTGTTGTTAGTTTTAGAAAAGTTGGAATTTTTGTGCCTAAGCCAAATTGCATTTCTGCCAGTGTCCAGGGTCTCCTGACTTTTGATGGCTCCCCCACTGAGAAATATATATTGGAACCAGACAGTGGACAAAGGACTTGGGTGTAGAGAGGAGTGGATATTCCTGACTGGATGGCTGGGGTGGGCTGTGACCCTGCCCCCATTATACCTCAAAGTGTAGCCTGGGGCTGTAGCTAGCCCTTGCCGACTTTAGAAGAATCCTACCCTGTCACTAGCAGGAGCTGCTCACACCTGGGCCTGCATTACATTTGTTTCATTAGCCAGCGTGAGCCAAACTCAGGACAAAACTAACCAGGATCAGCTTCAAAGTTGTACAGAGGCATGTCCCCACTCATAGGATGGCACTGGGTGTAAAAGGGGCATCCTGAGAACATGATATTAAAACACTGAAGTTCAGAAGAAGGACTGCCCTGCTGTATGAATCCAAAAGTAAGACTGGGCCTGCTTGTCTTATTTTTTGTTTTATATAGCGCAAACTAGACCCAACAATATCGGGTATCAGAGCACTTCAGATGAGCACCAGTTTCGTTACAGATGGACACATTCATTTTTGTTGGGCACAGGGAGATTAAGTGATTTGCCCAGAATCACGGGACGTTGAGTGTCATTGCCTAGACTCAAACCCGGCTCCTCAGCTTCAAGGTCGACCACTCTAGCCGTAAGGCTACCTCCTCTCCCTATCCTTACCTTGAACCTAGGCACCAAGAAGTTAATCTAAGGGTCAGTTGGCTGATCTCCAGTTTGAGCTAGAGAGACACAGCAATCTTCCAGAGGCCTTTCCTACTCCCCAGCTTACCATACTTGTTAGACGTGTCAACCTTACAACCTACACCTGTTTGGCACATTGTATTTACTTATAAATCCCTAGTAAAGTGGTGCCTTTGGCCTGTAGATTAAATTATTCTAGTGTACCTGGAGCACCTATTGTGAAACCCACTTAAGTATCCCTTTCAAACAAGCAACCCAGGGCTGGTTTACGCTAATTATGGGCTCATCAGCCGGGTACAGCTTGGTTCAAGTGACACAGTAATAAAAAAGAATGATGGACTGGGATGTGGCCTGAGTAATTACCAGTGGCTGAGATTAGTTTAAGCATTCCATCCATCACTTTTTGTATATTTCAGTTTGTGCCCCCTGTCAGCAGCACCATAAGAACAAGTTAACTCCTAGGGTCTGGGACCAAAGGAGCTCACCTGCTCCAAAGTTAATCTATTTGATTTTCTTGAGCAGTAATAAAGTTACACAATAAACTTGCTAAATGCACACAACAAATAATCACTATGCCTAAGGCAAAATAAAGGCACCAATTATCTCTAAAAGTCACAAAAAATGTGGACTATCAATGGAATTTAAAAAAACATCCATCTCATTGGTTGAGAAAAGAAGACAAGGAGGTTCTACTCTGAAAAATTATGCAAAACTGGTAACACTGCTGTAAAGAGGTCGTGCACTTAAAAAAATGATATATATCATCTTACCTAAAATCAATCTAGAACAGCCAGACGTCCCATTATGAGCACTATTATAATTATAATCCAATCAAGTAAATAAGCAACAACCTATAACCACAGAAAAATCCCAGTAAGATACGGGGTATCAGGTATACACTGCAAGACGGGAGATCAATGTAGTCAAGTTATAGCACAATATGGATAGGTTAGAATAAACCCATAAGCTGATCATACTCAACACACCATACAGACGGATGTTATAAAATAGCATTACCCCTCTATGAACACCCGATTGTTTATGTGAATAAAATCCCCTATTCACTTAACTAGCAATACATAAAGACAAAAATATATAATACCTGAAACATACAAAGTACATTTACTGCAATATAAAAGCCCGGTTTCTACAACCGACAATTGCATCGTATGGGACGTCCAAGAATGGTGATAATAGCCCCGCACTCATTAGTGAATGTGTGAGAGGTAAGGACAATCATAAGTTGAAGAAAGAGGATAAAGTGATGAATTATAAAATAGAGACAGCTAAGTCACATGGCACAAGCAAAGGAGAAAACAGAGAAAAAAGTAAGAAAAAAAGTAAGTAGAAAGAACAGAATTGAGCAACTAGGTACAGCATCCATCAATAAGCTGCCAGTATCATATGATGCAGTCAGATAGATATGATTAACGCACAGTAAGCACCAATTTGGTTTGTGACTTGTGACACAGTGTTTCACAATGTGTTGTATGAGCTGAAGGGGGAATAAGGAAGACAGATACGTGAACTTATAAATCCTCACTTCTCAGATGCACTCGACACCTATCAGTCAGACACCAGTCACATGAATCGTATCCCACCTAGTATCATTAAAGTACAGATAGTACCATATTGTTGTATATCCTATAGGTAGTCCTACCTAATTCGTAATGTAAGCCACGCAAAAACAATGACTTATATGAGGGAATAAGGGCAGGCAGATGATACAAGCTATTCATCTTACCTAGATTAGTGCAACAGAGTGTGGATTTTACATAAAGTAGTGCATTTCATCATCATTATTATGACCTAATTCTACACAGCGCAGTCTGCAAATCCATCCTGCTTCCTTCTTTCTTAGGGCCAATTCCCTATTCCCTCCCCTTGGGTGAATTGGGACATGGTCTATCCCCATAAACCATAGATCCTCATCCTTTGTGTGGTTTTCTTGCATGTGGAAGGTAAAGGGATATTTAAGATCTCCATTGCGACTTGCTCTCACATGCTCTTGTACTCTAATTTTCAGTGCTCTTTTTGTGCTACCCACGTAGATCTTATCACACGGGCAGCCCATTATGTAAATCACATATTTGGAATTACAGTTAATCAGATGGTTTATAGTATATCTGCATTTGGTATTAAAACAGAAATGTTTGGTCTTATTCTTACCCAGCTTGCAGACATTACACTCACCACATGTATAAAAACCTGTCGTGGTGGATCTAAGACAGGTTTGAGATTTGGGGGTAGTTACATAACTGGGACACAGCATATTACGTAAGTTGTGTCCCCTCCTGTATGTCACCTTTGGTTTAATAGTTAAGATGTTATTTAGACTGGGTATGCCCACCAGTAGATGTCAATGTTTTCTGAGTACGTTATATACCCTGCTACTGCGATCATTATATTGTGTATTAAATGCAATTGGAGCTTTCTTTGTCCTGTCTCTCTGGTTGATTTTCAGGGTCGCTGCCCTAGGGACTTTCATCACTTTACTTTGTGCCTTATTTAGAATGTCCTTCGGATACCCTCTGTCAAGAAAACATTTCTGTGTCTCCCCTAGACTCTGTAGGAAGGTCTCCTCAGTACTACAATTTAGTCTCATGCGAATCATTTCCCCGTAGGGGATGTTGTTTATCACACGTTGGGGATGTGAGCTCTGGAAATGTAGTGTACTGTTACAAGCAGTACTTTTCCTATGTGTACGGCTGTGAATCACATTATCCTGTATGAAGAAGGTGACATCCAAAAAGTCAATTTCCTCCTTACTGTAGTTGATAGTGAATCTGACATTGAAAGGATTGTCATTTATGATCCTTTTTGGCAAAAGTTTTTTTGAGTGGTGCACCTAAGCTTTGGTTTTGAGTTGTGTACAAGTGCTTCCAGTCTGCTAATGTGCAGTCTTTTAACATGCCCACAATGACAGATACATTCTCCATGTTTTGAGGCCATTAAAAATGTTAATTAGTTTGAAAAATACTTTGTTTTAAGTACCCTTAACAATCCACACTCCTCTCTCTTACCACAGCCCCTTAAGCCCCTCTCATTGTCTGCTTCTCATATAATGTGTTTAACAAGATGTCCCACCATGATTGTTGGGAAATCTGAAGCTCGAGCCTGCCTCCCCAATCATATTGACAAAGCTAAGTCCTTAAATGGGAGCTAATTAATATCAACTTGACGAAGGGAAACCGCCTAAAATCATGTTTTGCAGCATCCGGTTGAATACATCAAATCCTTCCCTAAAAATGCCTTTATTGGGTGCAAAAGCCTTTTCATTCTTTTTGCTAGTGAGAACCCCATGCATTTCCATTGTGTCTCACGCCCTCCATTGCCTTGGAATTCCCTATTTCTCGCTGCTCTTCTGTGCATGCTCAGGCTTCTGTAAATAATCTTTCAGCTGAAGAACCAGAACCTTATGGGCCTGGCAGCGCAGGGTACGCCTAAATTTCCTGGGTTCTCCTGCTTTAGCTAACAGAGACACGGGACACTCTGTCAGGCGTAAAAGATCAGATTTATTAGCTGCAGCTAGTACAGTTGCCCCAGAAGTACACACGGTATGTTCTCAGGAGACTGCCACTTCACTCCGTGGCGCACAATCTTTTATAGTACATAGGTGACATATACATTAACAAAGAACACACCTAAAACATACATAAAGAACCAATAAGAATAGTTCGAAAATAAGACAGAGCCAATAGAAAAAGTTGGAAAACAAAGTATCGAGTAACCCGAAGAAGCCTCTCCTCCAACTGTGTTTGCCACCCCTCCCCACAGGTTAAGGTATTAACGTGTCTGTAACTGACTTGCAGGTGGCGAGATACGTTTGTGTGCTTTGGAGGACAGTTGTGAAATGAGAGAATATGAGCAGAGGACAGCGAAGGCCAGACGATAAGATAAAGTCAGAAGAGAATAGTGTGAACCAACAGATAGTTGAGACAGGGATTAGAAAAACCAGACGGGGATTAGTGTACTCGGCCGGGCCCTGACACCAGCTTTGTAAACAGAGGCAGAAGGCTATTTTGACACGATACTGCAGAAAAAGCAGAAAAGACTTCGTTCGCCGTGCTGCCTGAGTAAGGGCAACACAAAATGGCGGCGGAGCACAAAATGGAGGCTCAATACGATCGTGATCGAAAATCGTATTTCCTCAGACCCTCCTTTTGCCAGAACTCAGGCAAGATACACAGACTCACGTTAATCTGAGTCGATGTCGATGGCCATGAGGTCATCGAGCTGTTGCTGTAACATCATTTTAACATTCTCTGTTCTTTGTGTCTTAGGTTTTGGGATGCACACAGTAGCACAAAGGTCGCAGATGGCGGGGCCACAGTGCATACAAAGACAACAAGAGAAAATGATAGCTAAAACCATACCAAAGAATGTTTACACTTTCCATCCCCATTTGGACAGTAGTCCCCAAAACCATCCCAATAACGACCAATCTCCTTCGTCCTGATGAATCGACTCGGAGATTACATGTAACTTAGAAATGGGTTGGTATACTGTCGGAGCGTCATCAGGTATGAAAATACAGCAACTTGATCGGATCAATTTATACACTCCACCACGGTCTGCAAGAACAAAGTCTAAGGCAACTCGATCCGCCTGTTGTTCTGCTGTGATATCACTCAAAGCTTCTACAGTGATGTCTATAGTGGTCTCTACGACACGAACCAGTTGTCTTATATTTCTGCTGTTGGCCATAGGACCCCAAAAAGGAAGAAATCCTTTGAGGAAATCTCCTCCCTCTTGTCCTGCTGTGTCTTTGGAATCAATAATCCCTCTGCCACATCTGCTTTTATGATGGTTTGCAGAAGCAGTGTATGTAGGGGGAAGAAGGAAGGCTATATAACATGTTCTAGAGAAACCAGTCGGCAACCACGTGTAGGCTCTATCGTGACAGATAAAATACGTGCCGTGAGATGGTACTAACGGTGGCGAATTCAGAGATAAGTGGATGTATGTGTGAGAACAAAAGCTCTTTCTTTGTTCGGTGTCAGCAGACTGGCCATTTATTTGCAAACAGAAATTGCCTTGGTGAGGTATAGTCCAAATTAGTGGAGACTTTCCCTGTTTAACCTTATCACTAAGGCTAGTGGTGTAATGGGTGACGTTCCAATCAGTGTATGCCTTTCTCTCATCAATGGAAATTTCACTATTTTCCATGATTTTAGCCATAGCTACCATTCCCTTTATCAACGAACTATGGCTAAAATCTGGACCACCACTATATGAACTGACGGGTCTTTTGAATTTGCTTTGATATGCGATGGAGAAAATAACAAAATAAGCCCAAGCGGAACCTTCATAGGAGAATGGAAGGACTAAATATGGCATCCCTTTATCTGTAGTATGTGGCATTAGTCCACACACCCAACAGTTGGTCGTATTAATTACCAATTGGTGTTGATGTAATAATTGGACAAAGGAATTGTTATAGTATTCGGTTCGTCTGATGAATTCATGTTGAGGAAGTGTATAAAATAGATGTGGAGAGATAGTAGAAGAAGACAAAGAGATAGTAGTAGAGACAACCTTTTGCTGCATAGCATGAACAATCGAACCTATACACGCCAACAAAATACACAATAATATGAAAACACATAATGTTATACCAAAATGACTGTACAGTATTTTACAATGCTTGTCTTTCATTTTGTCCTTTCTCTCTCTTTCGCCTAATGTAGTCTCCATCTTCAAAATGGATGCTCACGGCAATCTTCCTTAATCACTTGGTCACGATTGTCTGCCGTCCTATGACACTGCAAGTCCTGCAGGCCTATTGCCACTACTCAGGTCACAACCAAGACTCCTACCGTGACCCTGCAACCGGGATAGAAACTACATAAAAGAGAGAATCTTAACTTTTTGTCTTTAATCTAGGTCTTAGATTGTAATTGTCTTTACTAGGAACGGTTTGGTCTTGGAACAAAGTTCGTGGATTTGTGGTATTCAAGCGACGATGTGGTGGTATTGCTTCCTGGAGAATGTCATCGTCCTCTTTTTCCGACAATGTTCCATTCAGGCGTGCATCACTGAAAGGTATGAATCGTGGAACCTTTTCGCTCTCAGAGTCACTAATGCCCTTACGGACCCACTGATCAAAGGGTAAAGGCAAAGGCACTTTCTTGCAATGCACGCCGTGAATCCAGTTTTTCTTTCCTTCGACCTTCACCGCTGTTCTCGTAGTTAGGAGGACCTGTCGAGGTTCTTTCCACCGAGGCTCCAAATTCTTTGCCCTCTGGAAATTCTTCACGCAGACCCAGTCGCCAGGTTGGATGGAATGACCTGGGTCTGTGGAGGACTCTGGCAAAGCACTCTGAACCTGTTGATGGAGAACACGCAATTTAGTTGTAAGGTCGTGCAAATAATCAATCAACATTGGGTATGGCAAGTCTGAATACTTTTTAGGGCGAGGGACTCCCCATATATTAGCTGGGCGTCCGAAAACAACCTCATAAGGGCTAAGTCCCAAACGAGAATGTATTGCTGTTCTGGTGAATAGAAGAGCCAATGGTAGAGCATTGGGCCAATTAAGTCCTGTACTGGCCTGCACTTTCGCAAGCTTAAGCTTTAAAGTACCATTGTAGGATTCCACTAGACCCGCTGACTGTGGATGGTTTGCCGCATGGAACTTCTGCTGTTTACCAAGACCTGCACAAACTTTTTGCATGACTTGGCCCACAAATTCGCTCCCATTGTCCCTCCAGACAGTGCGCGGCAAACCAAACCTAGGGAAAAACTCCTTTAGAAGTACTTTGGCAGTTGATAAAGCAGTGTTGTCTTTCAGAGGGTAAGCCTCTATCCATCGAGAAAAGGCACATACTACCACCAGAACATATTTGAGGTTATTGCATCGTTCCATGTGAATGTAATCGATTTGCAACACCTCAAATGGATAGGTCGGAGGAGCAAAATGACCTGCCGGAGTTGGGGTTCCCTTTCCCGGATTATACATTAGGCAAACAATACAATGTTTCACTACATTGTCTGCACACTTCGGGATTCCTTCGTTTTGCCACACTGGAGCCAGAAGTTTGCATATTCCCTTCGCACTTAGGTGGGCTGGACCATGCGCCATAGTAACTACTGGTAGTACATAGGCGTCTGGTAACAGCCAACGTTGGTGCTCGGACAATTCTACCCAACATCCCATCTCATCTAACATTCCTGTACTCTCTTTCCACTTACTCAATTCTTTCTCCGTAGCCTCTTCTCGAATCGATTTTACACTTTCTACTGTATCCTCATACATTCCTCTCTCTCTGACCCAATTCGCAGGACCCGCAACATACATGCGACTTGTAGCATCTCTGGCTGTCTTCTTCGCTAATTCATCCGCAAATGCATTTCCTCGACCAACATCATCGGTAAATTTCTTATGCGCACTACACTTTACAATCGCTATCTGGGCAGGCAAAGCAAGTGACTCAAGAAGGTCAGTCACCAACTGACCATGCTGTATCTTAGTGCCGTGTGAGGTAAGGAATCCCCTTTCTTTCCACAGACGCCCAAAATTGAACGCCACACCAAATGCGTACTGGCTCTCAGTATATACATTCACTCTTTTTCCTTTGGATAACACACACGCTCTAGTCAAAGCTATCAGTTCTGCTTCTTGAGCTGAATTATATCTGATGCGTGCTGTTTCCACAATCGTATGCAAGGTAGTAACAGCATAGGCTGAAGTTGTCTCTCCATTAGGAAGCTTAAAACAAGAACCATCCACCCATAGAATTCCATCCGGATTCACTAGTGGCGTATCTGTCAAGTCAATTCTTCCTTTTGTCTCTTCCTCAGTACGGAGGAAACAATCATGTTGTTCTTGAACGTCCTTATCTACCGGAAGAGGCAACAAGGTAGCTGGATTTAAAGTGTTACATCGTTTGATGTGCACGTGACTAGCCAAGAGTGTCAGCTCATATCCAGACAAACGAGCACTCGTAAGATGCTGCGTTTTCGTCCTGTTTAGCAAGGTATCCACTGCATGTGGCACCATAACAATAAGAGTGTTATCTAGCACCACTCTAGCAGACTGTCGAATAGAAATTGCTGCTGCTGCTGTTGCTTTAAGACAACTAGGCAATGCTTTAGCTACTGGATCTAACGTAGCTGAAAAATAGGCACATGGCCGCTGTTTGTCTCCAAAACACTGCGTTAAGACTGACAACGCACAACCTTCTCTCTCATGAACATAGAGCGTGAAGGGCTTACTGTAGTCAGGAGTACCCAACACAGGAGCAGAGCATAGAGCAGTACGTAGGCCAGTAAAACTCTTCTGACATTCGTCAGTCCATGGAAGGGGCTGAGGTGTATCTTTCAAAGTAAGTGCCAACAGAGGTTTGGCCAACAAAGAAAAGTTTGGAATCCACTGCCTACAATAAGAAGTAATGCCCAGAAAGGCACGTAACTCTCTTTGTGTGGATGGCACAGACATTTGAGCAATCGCCTGAATACGTTCTGGGGTTAACCGCCTTCCCTCCTTTGACAAGAGATGACCCAAGTAGGTAACCTCTCGGCGAACATATTGTAGCTTGGAAGGTGAAACCTTATGATTCAGATCAAACAAATGACGTAACAATGCAACAGTCACATTCTTACAGATATCCTCTGAATCAGCAGCGATTAGTAGGTCGTCCATGTATTGAATAAGAGTAGCAACAGACGGTAAAGAAAAAGCATCAAGATGACTTTTTAGAGCTTGACTGTAAATAGAGGGACTCTCACAATAGCCCTGAGGTGCGCGCTTGAACCGGAAGCTTCGGCCTCCAAGAGAGAAGCCAAAAATATCCCTACTCTTCTGCAATGGGAATACTAAAGAAAGCATTTTTTAGATCGATAACAGAAAACCAAGTCGCTGTGGAAGGTATCATTGTCAACAGAGCAGTGATATCTGGGACAACAGGAAATTGCGGTACAACAATTTTGTTTACCTCCCGAAGATCAATTACAAAACGATATACAGGTGGCTGAGAAGGATCAGTGCGTTTAAGAACAGGAAGCATAGGACTGTTACATATGTTTCCTCTCGTTTCTTCAACCACACCCTTCTGAATTAAATCATGAATGATTTCCAAAAGTGCTTTTTCACCTTCAGTGGAAATTCTATATTGCCGAATACATGGCAATTCAGCATTAGGCTTGAGAGTAACAACATAAGGTGGGATCTCAAGACAACCAACATCGTTCGGACCCGTAGCCCAAAGCGTTGCAGGAAGAGAGAGCAATTCAGGTGGAAACTGGTCTTTGGACAAATACATTGGAGAAGTCAGTTTCTGTCCTAAAGTAAGATGTACACCAGAAGGAGAACAATATATCGTAGCATGCATTCTTTTCAATAAGTCCAAGCCCAACAGATTCTCACCGCAACCATTTGTCAAAAGAAGCGGAGCTTCCAAATCGTAAGGGCCAATTGAAATGGGCAAAAGAGCAAGAAACCGGATTACGAACTGGGGCGCCAGAAAATCCTACAGATACATTCGTTAAGCCAGACAAAGGTGCCCCAGGGAGTTTAGAATGAATGATAGAACTTCTCATCGCACCAGTATCTAGAAGAAATGGTTCTGAAACACCCATTGTA
Organism: Triturus cristatus; assembly: GCF_964204655.1. NCBI lineage: Eukaryota > Metazoa > Chordata > Amphibia > Caudata > Salamandridae > Triturus > Triturus cristatus. The sequence continues at coordinate 740,762,006 of NC_140585.1, forward strand.
GTGACATTAACAGGTCCATTCTGATCTACTGGAATCAACACAACTCCCTTACTTTGTCCATGGCTGTCAAAGTTAACATGAAGATTTTCATTCTCACCTTCAATATAATGGTCTTCATTGTAATACTGTGTAGATCGAGCGTTTTGCTGATCAAAGTAGTTCATTGAATTTGGAGGAGGAAGGGAACGCTGTTCTTGGGTCAACAGACCTCGACCTCTACCTCTATTTGCTGACTGGAGGCCACCACGACCTCGTGGAGCAGATAGTGCTCCATTGCGCTGCAATAAAACCGGACAACTATTCTTAAAATGACCTTCCTCTCTACAAAAGGCACATTGATTAGGACCTAACAAAGGTCGTGGAATATACGGCTCAGGCTTTTGATACAACCTCTGAAACTGCTGAGGCTGTTGAAACTGAGGCTGAACATAACGGGGAGGATAAGCCTGTTGCAAAAGAACCTTAGTTTTCAATTCTTTCGTCTTTTTCTCTTGCTTTTCTTTTTCTTCTTTATCTCTATTTTCATAATATTGTGCAGGAGCCAATATCTGGGCAGAAGAAGAAACAGCCCATGAACTTTCGGAGTCTTTCAACTTGTGTGACAGCTCGGGAAGCAAATTAAATACAAACTTATCCACAAATAATCGCTGTCCACCCTCTGTAGTCATATCTTGACCACTGTGATCGATAAATGTCTCCTCGAAATCGGAGACACTCATCTTTCTTTTGTTTACATGCAGCCAGTTTATCCCAGTTAACTCTCAAGGCAGGCATCATCGTTTTCATTAATGTAATAATCCTACCAGGGAGTTCTGAGATCAAAACGTCAGGCTTAGCACCACCCACTTGAGCTGTATCCGCGGCAATTATAGCAGCCCAATCACCACCTAATGCTTGAACGTGATCCTCTCTATGAATCCTAGCCCATATCGCTTGCGGGACTACATTTCCCATCAACATATCAATATCTGCTAGATTCATTATACAGGCATCAACAGTCTGTGACAACTCTTTATAATAACCCGCAGGGTTTTTACGAGGGTCCGGTAGAGACTGTTTAAGAGCCAAAACTTCAGATCTTTTCCAGGGGACATGTACCCATATACGCTGGAAGTGAGTAGGAACAGCTGGATTACCACCTTGAGCTGCAACTGCTTCCTTCCACACTGGAGGAACCTCTCTCATAGGATAATTCTTCAGTGTCAGCCTAACCGAAGGATCGGAGTCAAGAAAAGTTTGAGAGGACAATAAGGATCTAAAGGTAATAAGTGTCCTTACGACGTTCTCAACCATTAGAACCTACAATAAGTCCTTTATCGAAGTCAGCCTGAATATCTAACAGACCCTGTGGAACCGAACTCAAAATCATATCCTCTCATTCTTTAACGAGAGTATCACACATAACATTAAAAACATATCTCTGCGTAGGCGCATTCCATTGTGAAAAGGTGGACATAATATCAGACACATTATATTGGGGACCCCTCTCGATCCATTTGCAAGCAAGTGAGTCCAACCTTTCTCGTTCTTTGGAAGCTGGGAACTGACTACGAGATTGTCTTTGAGCAAAAGCCGGAGACACATTTAAAGCCTCAAAGAAAGGAGATAAAATACCAGAGACAGTGTCCGTGAGTTGCTTACGCACGGACGGAGAATTAGACATAAGGATAGGGGACAAGGTATTAGGCGAACTAACAGAAGGGGAACCAGTAATTACAGGAGGAGCAGAAGACACAGGAGATCGGAGTTCAGGAGATGAGGGCAAAGAAGTCGAAGGCAAAGTTGGTAGGGGCGGTAATACTGGAAGGGGTAAATGCGGAAGAGCCGGAGCAGGCGGAGGCGCAACTGGCGGCTGAACAGGCTGTAATAACTGGGGTGCATTAGCACCTTGTGCATAGGGCGGAGGCAATCTCAATAAGTGAGACATCAAGGGATCTTCCTCTAAATCCTTCCTTTTATCAGAGGAGGAAGCAGGCAACACCGGATAGCATTTATCTATCGCCATACGATGCTGTCTCTCTGAAATTTCCATCACATTGTTAACTTAATCATCTTTAAATTGCTGGGCAGCCTGTATAATCGTCATACCATGTGCTTTCCTATCTCGTTTTGCTTGCTTAATTTCTCTCTGTTTGGCTTCATTACGCCAAAGGCGGAAAGAGTCAAACATTGCCAGCCGGGCTTTTCTTTTAAATAAAATTGCTTCCAAATTATCTAGCACATCAGGCTCAAAACTACCATTTTCTGGCCATTTTAAAACACCATCTTTTTTTGTGTATCGGGTCCATGCCTCGTTAAAGGCAATGGGGCCAACACCATGTTTTGAATAGAGCTCATGAGTGGGAGTTCCAACCAAAGGAATCGGACAAGAGTCCTCAAGCCGGGAATCCCTATTACAACCAAAGCAACAAAGTTTTCCAAACTTAGTCAGACCAGGCATCTCGTGATTTCACTGGACTGTTCACAAACATCAAGGGGGTAAAATCAAATTTACACAGCACAAATGTACTTACCCCTCGGCTTCGGCTATTGCAATAGTCGAATCTAAGGACCTAAGGACCAAAGGAACAAAGAAACAAAGAAACTAAGAACCAAAATTGTGGGCGCGACCCACCAAATACTTAACTAAGGATGTCTTCTTACACCAACAGAGGCCCGTCGATCGTCTCGCCTTACCATACATCATCAAAAGGAAGGGCCAAGGCAGGGCGGCAGTCAGGGCAGCAGTCGTCAGTAGCCGTCAGGAAGGAGTAACCACGCTGCAAAAGACTTTTGGACCACTTCGACATACAGGGGTCACTTGACATGGTTCGCCATTCCTCCAGAATTTTCTTGCGGGGTTCCTCACGACCTTCAGGCAGAACCACTACCACTGAAGCCGCCCCACGTTGGGCGCCAGTTGAAGAACCAGAACCTTATGGGCCTGGCGGCGCAGGGTACGCCTAAATCTCCTGGGTTCTCCTGCTTCAGCTAACAGAGACACGGGACACTCTGTCAGGCGTAAAAGATCAGATTTATTAGCTGCAGCTAGTACAGTTGTCCCAGAAGTACACACGGTATGTTCTCATACATAAAGAACCAATAAGAATAGTTCGAAAATAAGACAGAGCCAATAGAAAAAGTTGGAAAACAAAGTATCGAGTAACCCGAAGAAGCCTCTCCTCCAACTGTGTTTGCCACCCCTCCCCACAGGTTAAGGTATTAACGTGTCTGTAAATGACTTGCAGGTGGCGAGATACGTTTGTGTGCTTTAGAGGACAGTTGTGAAATGAGAGAATACGAGCAGAGGACAGCGAAGGCCAGACGATAAGATAAAGTCAGAAGAGAATAGTGTGAACCAACAGATAGTTGAGACAGGGATTAGAAAAACCAGACGGGGATTAGTGTACTCGGCCGGTCCCTGACACCAGCTTTGTAAACAGAGACAGAAGGCTATTTTGACACGATACTGCAGAAAAAGCAGAAAAGACTTAGTTCGCCATGCTGCCTGAGTGAGGGCAACACAAAATGGCGGCGGAGCACAAAATGGAGGCTCAATACGATCGTGATCGAAAATCGAATTTCCTCACAGCCCCTTCTTTCTCCAGTCTCAGTAGCTACATACCCCTATGTCTGCCTTCAACTTCTCTTTTGCTATCCTCTCTCTCGAAATGAGGGAGAGCGGGCTTTCCTCCTTCCCCACTTCCAATACTTCCCCCTCTGCCTACGTCTTCTTTTCGCCCTCTCTCCGATGCCTTCTACCATGTTTTATTATTTTCTTTCAAAACAATATATTTTTCTCTTTATTGTATTTTCACAGTTCCTCACACTCCATTCCCTATTATCCACCATCGCAACCTATTCTGCCCATTCCCTCTAAAATATTCAGTACTCTGCTGCATTGCTCCATATTTCTTCTCACCCCGTGTCTGCTTCTTGCTCGGGCTGCATTAGAGACAGAAGAGAGACTACCACTTTCGATTATTTCCACACAATTCTCTTTTTGGCCTATTTCTTTAAGCAGATAGTCTTGCAATTCCTTGCTTTTTCCCCATCTCTTGCTATTCGGAATTTGACACCAGCTACATGGGATTACATTTGCCAAGGTTTTAACATTAAAATTTGGCTTTTCATCAGCCTGACCATTTGTCAAAATGAGGTTTACTACTTTATGCTTGTGAAGTGAGTGTTAACCAATGTCAGTTTTCATTAGAGTGGCATAGCCTCCATATAAGAATCCTAAAAAATAAGCATTTAAAAAATATCAATTACCTACTTGTTAATCCCCCTGCAAAAAAATTCTGACATGGAAATCTTCATTCTGCTGAGCTATTATTTCAATCCAAAAGCTATTCCGAGTCTGGTAATAAAATGAAGTAATTTCCATGCCATGAATTACATTCCATTAAGCTGGCTTTATTTTGTATCCATTGCTACGGTTTAATGGAGCAAAAGAATATCTATCTGCACTTGTCCTCTGCAAAGTGACGATACTAAAATGTATAAATATATGTTTGCTATGTAGACAATTTATCACAGATAGATAGTCTGTCTACATCTTTCTTAAGATGACCTAGCTGACTACCCTAGCAAGGATCAGCTTGTGGGCAGTTTCAGATGCCAGCTCGTTAACCTCTGGTGAAGATGCAACCTGTCTGGGAAGCAGTCCCCTTTTACTGGACTCAGTTGAAGATATAGTTACTACTCCTGCTTACAACCCTCCTCTACATAGCTGAACCAGGAGCAATATTGTTTGCCTTAGGTATGACTCTCCCCTACCTATACTTTTTATAGTAAGAGGGCTGGTGCTCTTCAGTGAACGCCAAGCAATGCATCCTTAGGTCAGCTCAGTTTAATGCCGCTGCAACACCAGAGTGACAGAGTAACTTGTGCAGAGTCAGCCGTATCCTCTCAAGAGTTGCATTAACATTTGATGTATTTACCCAAGTATGACAACTGGAGGTGGCCATACATGTATCGCAGAGTGACTCTCCCCAGCCCCACGCACTTTAAGAGTCTTCAACCTGTTGCACGTTTGAAGATACACAAAAAGTTCAATCTGCCTTGGGATATGAAAGATAGCTACTTAGAACACGTATTAAGAGAGTTCTCACAATAAAGTACATCAGATCCGTACTCTAAGCCATCATTGTAACTTGGCATGTCCATCACAAACTCCTTTGAATTCCCCGTCCCAACCATGTATCATCCTTATTCCAGAAGGTGACTGTATGATGTGGGTGGAGCGCACTTTATCACTTGTTTCATTTCAGCTATCTTTGCATGGTCCCTGCCTCGGTTCAGCAAACCTAGTGTTGTTCTAAAGTTTTAGTGCATGAAAGGACACTTTTAGCTTATTCGGTTTTTGCCAATTTCACGACAACTGCCTTGGACACCCTTACCCTTTGCCTGCCTGAAGTACGGTTCAGGGGACTTTACAAAAGAGCCCATCCAACATGTTTTTATTTTTTCGTTTTTTATAATGCTAATGCTTTGTCCATGTTGTCTTTTTATCTCATTGTTCAATCCCATCATCAACAATCAATTGCAGGCATGCGCACCACAGTACAAAAATGGAAGTCAACACAAGCCGACACTAAAATAGCTCTCAATAAAAAGCCACAACTCTAAAAGCTAAACATTGCATTAGGGACAGATAAAGAATAATGTGATAAACTAAACAGTGTGAATGAAAGGGAAGCTTAAAACTTGCATTTTTTTGCACTCTTTCTGCTGCAATCCCAAGTTCTTCCAGGGGTTTGGACTGCTATAACTAGACTACCACAGTGGAGGTTTGCTTCTCTGGCTGTTCCCATCGCTAGCTACCTCAAACCTGGCTTAAGTCAAGTAATCCTCAGGGACTTCTAAAGCAAGTGAATGAAGAGGACATTGATGGTTGTTTCTAAGACCAGCCATCAGATACACCCTAGGAGAAAGTCTTGCCCTATCAAAATGGGGCTACTGAGCATGAACAGCTCTCAGCTTCAGGCAGCCTGTCATGTTATGAGGACATTGAGACCCTGGGGATGCCAGCTTGGCAGTGATCAGCACTACCTGCTGTGGGAAAATGGGGAAAGGCAGGAAGTAAAGGGAACAAGAGTATGCCAGAGTAGAACAGAGCTGGGTCTGTATGGGTGGAGCTACGTCCACACCCCAGAAGTAGAGAAACAACTTATGGGAGACGGAATACAAACAATAACGCATAGCAGAGCCACTTGCTGGTCTTTGTGTGGGTGAGCAGCCAAAATATCGATAATTTTATTTCGACCTACACTAATATCGAGTTTTAAATATCGAAGGGACAGAATATCGATGTCAATAATATCTATGGACAGAATATCAATCTCAAGGTAAGTATTTTTATATCGATGTTAGTAATATCGAAGTTAGTAATATCGATATCAAATATATCGATGTTACTAATATTGATGGTACTAATATCGATATTGATATTATTGTTATGTATTTTATTATGTATTTAATATGCATGTGTTATATGTTTTTTGTTAAGTGTTTTACTGGTTTGAAAATATATGTATACAATTTTTCTATGTTAATAATTGTTTTTTAAGTGAATTTTGTGTTTTAGTACTGTAGCGGGTTGTGGGTTTATAGGGGAATAGGGTGGGAAGTAATTTAATTATATGAAATTAATTATACATTTTTAGGTATTATAAATTAATTTTAATTAATTTTTGCGTTTAAGTTCTGTAGCGGGTTGTGGGTTTATAGGGGAATAGGGTGGGAAGTAATTTAATTGTAATTAAGTAATACATTATTTTCATTTATTGGTATTGATAATTATATTATTGTTAATTAAGTATTAATTGGTAATTAATTTTTATTAATTGGTAATTAGTTTTTATTAATTGATTAATTGATAATTATGTTAAGTGTATTATTTTATTATTGGAGTGTGTTGTGCGTTTATAGGAAATAGTCTTGGAAGTAATTGAAATCTTATTAAGTAATTATTAAATTTGTTGTTGGGTGTTGATAATTAATTAATTGGACATTAATTATTAATTGGTAAATATTTTAAATTATAAAAATTTGGTTATGAAAATTAATTTGTTGTTGATCAATCATTAATTGTGAATTAAATATGATTAAACATTATGTATTGATATTTCTAATTAATATATTAATATGTAATTATTAATTGGTAATTAATGTTTCATTATTATTTTGTGGTATAATTTTTGTTAATTGTTCAATATTTTTTTATTGGTAATTACTTTTTAATTCATATGTTTTTGGTTATGAAAAATATTTTATTGTTTAATATTTATGATTTGGTAATTAATATTTTTTTTTATTGGTGTTATTAATTTATTGTTAATTAATTATTAATTAGTAGTTATGTTTGTAATAATAATTTATTGGTATTTGTAAATAATTTTGAGTTGTTTAATAATTAAATAACTAACAATTTTAAATAAATATTTCATTTATAAGTATGTTAGTTTTAACTTCTACGCTATCCAACACTGTCCCTACTGTTGCACTCTCTGGAGTGGGAATAGTAATTTTTACCCCTTCGCTATCCAACACTTTCCCTACTGTTGCACTCTCTGGAGTTGGAATAGTAATTTTGACCCCTACGCTATCCAACACTTTCCCTACTGTTGCACTCTCTGGAGTGGGAATAGTAATTTTTACCCCTACGCTATCCAACACTTTCCCTACTGTTGCACTCTCTGGAGTTGGAATAGTAATTTTGACCCCTACGCTATCCAACACTTTCCCTAATGTTGCATTCTCTGGAGTGGGAATAGTAATTTTTACCCCTACGCTATCCAACACTTTCTCTACTGTTGCACTCTCTGGAGTTGGAATAGTATTTTTTACCCCTACGCTATCCAACACTTTCCCTACTGTTGCACTCTCTGGAGTGAGAATAGTAATTTTTACCTCTACGCTATCCAACACTTTCCCTACTGTTGCACTCTCTGGAGTTGGAATAGTATTTTTTACCCCTACGCTATCCTACACTTTCCCTACTGTTGCACTCTCTGGAGTGGGAATAGTAATTTTTACCCCTACGCTATCCAACGCTTTCCCTACTGTTGCACTCTCTGGAGTTGGAATAGTAATGTTGACCCCTACACTATCCAACACTTTCCCTAATGTTGCACTCTCTGGAGTGGGAATAGTAATTTTTACCCCTACGCTATCCAACACTTTCTCTACTGTTGCACTCTGTGGAGTTGGAATAGTAATTTTTACCCCTACACTATCCAACACTTTCCATAATTTTGCACTGTCTAGAGTGGGAATTGTAATTTTTACCCCTACGCTATCCAACACTTTCAATACTGTTGCACTCTCTCGAGTGGGAATAGTAATTTTTACCCCTACGCTATCCAACATTTTCCTTACTGTTGTTTTTTTTGGAGCTGGAGTAGTAGTTTTATTGTCTGTGCTATTTAATATTTTTTGTATTTTAGCTAATGTAATATATAATTAATTTTAACAATATTCAAATTAAATGTAATTTTTTATATGTGTTATATATAATTATTTAATTTTTATTCATGTTATTGTTTTATGTGTATGATTTATTTGTAATTTATAATAATGTTTAATAATTTATAAGTTATGAAAACAATTATTAAAACTGATTAAGTAAGTATATATATATTATATATTCCCAAGTTAGTCGCTCCTTCTGATCGCGGGGGACCCGAGAGAGGTGGCGCAAATGCCGGCGGAGCACGCCGGCTGTCAATATACCACAAAGCCAAGGACACCGATCCAAATAACTTAAGAGGTGTTTATTTCTACAACTCGTTTCAGCTTCATGCGAAGCCTTGTTCACGTAGAAAAGTACATGTAACAGAAGTGACTGATAAAGTTATGGGCATAAAGACAAACAAAGGACAATGTGTATAAGTCCCATTCAAGTGGCCTACAATGAGGCAGACATCTTGGAAAGGTATACATAGTACCAGGGAAAGAAAATACAATGAAGTCTTAAATGCAAACACAACATCAAATAACGAGGCAGTGCTGAATGCAAGAGAATGATAGTTCACACATATTGCGTGTCTGCCAAATTCATAAAATGATAAATGCACAGTGTATAGATTACGCTGGTATTCGCACGGCGTATTGTTGTATGAATTCATGCGTGTATATAATGATTATGAACAATGTTTCCATATGTGCAATAGAAACCTTTCCAGGAATCAGAACAGCATGTGTTGTCTGTGAAAACATCAATATTGTGTGTTGGCAAGTGCCCCTGGGTTCAAAAGACGTCTTAGCCAGCATCAGAGCAACCTGTGTTGCCTGGGTGAGTGGCCAGAGCATGGAAAATGTATCAATGGGCAAGTGCCCACAAGTTCAATAAAGGTGAAACCATCCAAAGATTACAGCTATGTGTCCTCATACTGTACCCATCAGTCGACATGTTGAGTGATGAAAAGGGGAAAAGGGTAGGTTGCCCGTGAACGTGAGTGCCGGTGACTGGGCCCCTTCCTTTCCTCCTGTGAAAAGAACAGAAGAAAAGGAAAAAGAAAAGAAACAATAAATAACTAAAGCATAAATCATGCCTATTAAAAACAATACATTATCAACAATGCATAGATGGATTTCAATACGTAAGGATGAAAAAGAGATTAAAATCACATTATCTATAATGCTGCACAAGAAGATTACAATGGAGTAATGCACACATGCATAATGTAAAGAGAAAGTTGCATGGAATAATCCTGACTATGTTTACTCTCTCAGGTGGATCGCTAATTCCTCATCCTGGTTGAGACCCCCGGGATTTTTAGTCTGAAAATTGACAATATATTTCGACTCTTTTTGTCTGAGTTTGAGAACCCGGTTGCCACCCCTGGGATTGTTAGGAACCTGTTCTAAGATGAAAAATCTGAGAAGGGCAGGGTTAGAGAAGTGTTTATCACTAAAATGGCGTGCGACTGGATATTTCTCATCGATGTGTGTGAGTGCCCGGCAATGTTCCAAAATGTGTTTTTTGGCCATGAGTGTGGTACTCCCTATGTACCACAATTTGCACGGACATTCAATCACGTAAATGACAAAAGTAGAACTGCAGGTGAGGAATTGGTTAATCTCTCTGTTGGTACTGTTGCAGCTTACGTTTTTACAAAAGGTACTGTTTCTACATGCTTTACAGTGCCCGCATGGGAAAAAACCCTGGAGACCATGTTCCTGTGTCTTGGGGTACAGAGTGACATCACTGCGAACCAAAAGGTCCCTGATGTTCTTGCCCTTTCTGTAGGTGATGTTAGGTCTTGTGGGAATGGTGTCTCCTATAACGGAATCACATCTAAGAATATCCCAATTCTTGCTCAAAATGTTTTTAATGCTGTTGGAGTCAGAGTTATATGCCATGATGATCCTGGTATCACTGCCGGCTGCACTATTTTCTGATGGTTTCTCTAGGATGGTGGAGGCCCTGCTAACTCCATCAGCTCTGTCTTTGGCTTTCTTCAGTACCCAGTTGGGATAACCCCTGGCTCTGAAGCGGTCGAGCATGATATTACTTTCAAATTGGTAGGCTGCCTCAGTATTGCAGTTTCTTTTAGCCCTCAGCAGCTCCCCGTAAGGGATACTCCATTTGAGTATGTCAGGGTGGCTGCTGAGGGCATGAAGATTACTGTTGCCTGCCGTGGATTTCCTGAAAAGGGAGGAGCAAATGGAGTTGTCCTTGATGTCCAATTTGACATCAAGATACTCAGCCTTGGTGCTGCTAATATTGCCTGTAAGGACAATATTGCAATTATTAGTGTTGAGTTGTTCAATAAATTTGATGGCATCACATTCGGTGCCCTTCCATATAATGAACAAATCATCAATGTAGCGCATCCAGGTTGTCACGCATTCAAGATGTTCAGTGTAGGCAGGGTCAGTAAACACCTCCTCCTCCCAACGCCTCAGCCTAGCTTTGCGAACCTTTTCATGGGGCGTTGGGAGGAGGAGGTGTTTACTGACCCTGCCTACACTGAACATCTTGAATGCGTGACAACCTGGATGTCCAACAGATCTATGAGCGAGATTGAGAAACACACTCTTTGTTTAGGACTTTCCTTTTGTCCTTCTAAACCCTTTGACTTTATTGAGACTAGGATAGATCTATTTAAGTTCACCAGAAAACTTAAAAAATGGCATAAATTGAAAAGGCTCAGTGTCAACAAGAATCCTGTAACGGTGGCATCCAAAAGTTACGATAACATCAACACAGGGGACATTGACACTTTAATTACCATGATACAATTAGGACAGGATACCATCGAACCTGTGCATGAACACACCCCCGTTATGGATAGTGAATTGAGTACCACTCAACTCATAGATACATTAGATTTGACCACTGATTCTTCCATCCACTCAGGTTTCAAACCGAAATCGACATTTTTACCCATACTGTCTCATGACAACATTGATACTTTTCAGGATTGCGTAGGCAAAGCACTATGCATATTTAGACACAAGGGTAAATCTAACAGGAACACCAACAATCTCTCACACAAACAAAGAGAGGCCTTAAAGTCACTGGCGGAAGATACCAGCATTGTCATCCATCCGGCAGACAAGGGTGGCAATGTAGTCATATTGGACAGAGAGAAATACATACATGAGGCACTTAGACAACTCTCTGACACCAAGTATTACATGCCTATTCCCAAGGAGGTATACAATAACAGCATAATTACCATGTGGGACAAGCTTACTTCCTGGCATGACAAGGGTATTTTGGAATGGGAAGAGTACTGTTACTTAAAAAATGATCACCCCATTCTCCCTGTTCTTTACCTTCTGCCCAAGGTACACAAAGATCCCATCAATCCACCTGGGCGTCCCATTGTATCATCTAGGGGGAGTGTCTCTGAACATGTTTCCAAATATGTGGATTTCTTTCTCAGAGATTTTGTTACCAATTTACCCAGCTATGTCAGAGACACCAAAGATTTCCTCAACAAAATTCAAAACTTAGTGTGGGACAAAGATCTTTTATTCATCACTTTGGATGTACAATCCTTATACACCATCATCAATCACGAGCAGGGCTTGAATGCATGTAATCATTTCTTGAAGAATAGACCCATTCGCTTCAGAGAACACAACAAGATGATATTGGACATGATAGAGTTTTGCCTCATCAATAACATCTTTTTGTTCAATGGTGTTATGTACAAACAAACCACCGGTACCGCGATGGGTTCGTGCTTCGCGCCTAGCTTTGCGAACCTTTTCATGGGGCGTTGGGAGGAGGAGGTGTTTACTGACCCTGCCTACACTGAACATCTGGAATGCGTGACAACCTGGATGCGCTACATTGATGATTTGTTCATTATATGGAAGGGCACCGAATGTGATGCCATCAAATTTATTGAACAACTCAACACTAATAATTACAATATTGTCCTTACAGGCAATATTAGCAGCACCAAGGCTGAGTATCTTGATGTCAAATTGGACATCAAGGACAACTCCATTTGCTCCTCCCTTTTCAGGAAATCCACGGCAGGCAACAGTATTCTTCATGCCCTCAGCAGCCACCCTGACATACTCAAATGGAGTATCCCTTACGGGGAGCTGTTGAGGGCTAAAAGAAACTGCAATACTGAGGCAGCCTACCAATTTGAAAGTAATATCATGCTCGACCGATTCAGAGCCAGGGGTTATCCCAACTGGGTACTGAAGAAAGCCAAAGACAGAGCTGATGGAGTTAGCAGGGCCTCCACCATCCTAGAGAAACCATCAGAAAATAGTGCAGCTGGCAGTGATACCAGGATCATCATGACATATAACTCTGACTCCAACAGCATTAAAAACATTTTGAGCAAGAATTGGGATATTCTTAGATGTGATTCCGTTATAGGAGACACCATTCCCACAAGACCTAACATCACCTACAGAAAGGGCAAGAACATCAGGGACCTTTTGGTTCGCAGTGATGTCACTCTGTACCCCAAGACACAGGAACATGGTCTCCAGGGTTTCTTCCCATGCGGGCACTGTAAAGCATGTAGAAACAGTACCTTTTGTAAAAAAAGTAAGCTGCAACAGTACCAACAGAGAGATTAACCAATTCCTCACCTGCAGTTCTACTTTTGTCATTTACGTGATTGAATGTCAGTGCAAATTGTGGTACATAGGTAGTACCACACTCATGGCCAAAAAACGCATTTTGGAACATTGCCGGGCAATCACACACATCGATGAGAAATATCCAGTCGCACGCCATTTTAGAGATAAACACTTCTCTAACCCTGCGCTTCTCAGATTTTTCATCTTAGAACAGGTTCCTAACAATCCCAGGGGTGGCAACCGGGTTCTCAAACTCAGACAAAAAGAGTCGAAATATATTGTCAATTTTCAGACTAAAAATCCCGAGGGTCTAAACCAGGATGAGGAATTAGCGATCCACCTGAGAGAGTAAACATAGTCAGGATTATTCCATGCAACTTTCTCTTTACATTATGCATGTGTGCATTACTCCATTGTAATCTTCTTGTGCAGCATTATAGATAATGTGATTTTAATCTCTTTTTCATCCTTACATTTTGAAATCCATCTATGCATTGTTGATAATGTATTGTTTTTAATAGGCATGATTTATGCTTTAGTTATTTATTGTTTCTTTTCTTTTTCCTTTTCTTCTGTTCTTTTCACAGGAGGAAAGGAAGGGGCCCAGTCACCGGCACTCACGTTCACGGGCAACCTACCCTTTTCCCCTTTTCATCACTCAACATGTCGACTGATGGGTACAGTATGAGGACACATAGCTGTAATCTTTGGATGGTTTCACCTTTATTGAACTTGTGGGCACTTGCCCATTGATACATTTTCCATGCTCTGGCCACTCACCCAGGCAACACAGGTTGCTCTGATGCTGGCTAAGACGTCTTTTGAACCCAGGGGCACTTGCCAACACACAATATTGATGTTTTCACAGAAAACACATGCTGTTCTGATTCCTGGAAAGGTTTCTATTGCACATATGGAAACATTGTTCATAAGCATTATATACACGCATGAATTCATACAACAATACGCCGCACGAATACCAGCGTAATCTATACACTGTGCATTTATCATTTTATGAATTTGGCAGACAGGCAATATGTGTGAACTATCATTCTCTTGCATTCAGCACTGTCTCGTTATTTGATGTTGTGTTTGCATTTAAGACTTCATTGTATTTTCTTTCCCTGGTTTTATGTATACCTTTCCAAGATGTCTGCCTCATTGTAGGCCACTTGAATGGGACTTATACACATTGTCCTTTGTTTGTCTTCATGCCCCTAACTTTATCAGTCACTTCTGTTACATGCACTTTTCTACGTGAACAAGGCTTCACATGAAGCTGAAACGCGTTGTAGAAATAAACACCTCTTAAGTTATTTGGATCGGTGTCCTTTGGTTGCTGAGAGCGCATTCATCTGTGGCTTTGTGGTATATATTATATATTATATGTATATGTTTAATTCATGTTTTAATAAATTATATATATTTATTATTAATTTTAAACATTATAAAATATATTTGATTATGTTTGTTTCATTTATAAGTATTATTTGGTTTATTTAACATATTTTTTTTAAACTAAAAAATAACCTATAGTTTTAAAAACGATATTTTTGTCATTCTATATTTTATGTTCGATATTTTTGTACTTACCATGTTGTAGATAGGATGTCGATATTCTTGACATCGATATTTTTGTAGGTCGATTTTCTGACCTTCGAAATTTTGTCAGAGATCCCTTTGTGTGGTTATTTGCCTACCCCCGAGGCACAGCACGAACCACAATCCTACATACAGGCTTTAAAGGGCTGGGCATGGAATTTGATTCCCATACAATTCAAGTCCCAAGCATGTTTTTGCTTCCAACCTGCAGGTGCCAAGTTTCATGATGGAGGTGATATATTGTACATATCTTTCTATTTTTAAGGTTGCTGAATTGTTGAAGGCTATAATGGCCCTTGAATTCATGTACGGTGGCTGTCCCATATATTTCCCAAATCCAGTTTTATCAGCTAAAATGTAGTGTACCAGAATAAGGACAATTTATAGTAGAATTGTACCTCTTTTCAACATATGTTCATGATATATCTGAGTAGGGATTTGAGACCTAGCTAGGGTCTTCCCCAGAATTATACTTTTTTTCTTTTTTGGGTGTTTCTCAATCAAGCACAGTTGACTTGGCATTTTGTGCTAGACCTATTTGTTCCTGTGAGACGTTACCGCAGAATGATAAAGGGAGCCGCTTTCTGTCTCACATTGAAGCTAGTGGGGGAGGGGGGTCCAAGATCAATGGCAGAAGAAGCACCCTGTCACGGAAACCAATGACTTTACATGCAAAAGTAAAAAAAAAAATACCTCAGTTATAGCCATGTGTTTTCCCCAAGAGTAACAATGGGTTAACCAACTCTGTAATGCCCTCTTTTTTTGGAAGGATAATTGTTTGCACTGTTAAGGGTTGTATGACAGAATGTGAAGGACAAAAATGTCTTGGGAACAAAATATCATGGCCAAAATATTGCGGTCCAAAAAATCGAGACGGTAAGTGCATATTGGAAAGTATTGGTTTACTATTCTGAACTTCACACCTACGTACCTTGACACTATACGTACCTTGACAATGTGTATATTGGCACGGTACATAAATGTGAAGTTATGTATAGAAAATCTATGCTTACCCACATAAATTTGCCCTCACAATATATTGGTCCCCAATATGTTTGTCACAATATTTTGTCCCAATAACATTCTGCTGTTGATATTGTGGTGGCCATGTTTTCGAATATGCATACACTATGATCTTTAATTGATTCTGTACATTATCAAGTTCATATTTTTTACCATAAATGTATCCAAAACAGCTTGAAAACATGACATCGTTATATTAAAGACCTGCTTTCACATTGCCCATACCCCATTGAACCACATCATGTATCTTTACTAACTTCTGTTTTTTACTCATAGAAGGGGCATATGCCTGGCCTCTGAGTGCACTTGGGCCCTTCACCGTATTGGCTCCAGCGAACAAAGGTTTCAAGGCAACTGCGGTAAGTTATGATTGGAGCTGTTCAGAGGGCACACATATTTAACTACTTCATTCTTTTTATCATAGCCCTTGATCCTCTAAAACATCTGGCAAATACAAATTGTTGGATGTCACTGTGCTGGGCTCAGAAGTTCATATATAATAAAAGGCAATACAAAGTCTTCAAGGGAATCATGACTAAGAGCCTTAGAGTTTGGGGGACAGGTTACTCTGTCACAAATATGATGGATATCCCACCCATTGTAATACAAGTGCCACTGGATATAATGCACTTGTGATACAGTGGACGGGATGTCCATCATGATTGTGACGGAGTAACCCGTCAGGCGAACTCTAAGTCAGGTTCTAAGACTGTATATGTCTAACAAGTAGAAACCAAAGGATTATCACTCGGACTCCAGATATATAATTTACTGGAATAACTAACTCATGTAACCAATTACAGTATGCATGGCACACTTCATTGTTACACATACCTATTACGGGTACAATTTTAAGACTTCCCCAAACCATTTCTTTATAATAATGAATGGCAAATATAAATCTATATATGCATTTAATTGTTAAGCCTTCTTATTGAATGTTTATCAAAATGCTGAGTTTGACTTTTCAGTTTGTTGAAGGAACCTAAATTCATTTGCAGAGTATTTAGGTTCCTTCAACAAACAGAAAAGTCAAACTAAGCATTTTGTCTTTCTTTAAGTGATAAAAAAAAGGTTTCACGATGACAGTGCTGCTCTTCCAACATTAATGAGCAGAACCAACAAATTCATTATTAAAGGTCTAGCCTTGATGCACGCATCTACAAATTAATCCTCCACAGTGTGTGAAAATAAAAATGTTTTTTTTATTTCTTTACAATGCTCTTAGCATTTACAATTTTATTTACTAATAACACATATTGTTGTATATGATATGCTTCTTAAATATCAGCACAATATCCCAAGCAAAAGCACATTTCTAACTTCAATGACAGATACATCTGCAGTCTGAGGCAAACATTGAATACTAAATGGATCACACTCATATTTTGTAAAAGGAGTACTAAAATCAATTAATGTAATGTAATACATAAAAGCAAAATGTAATATGGGCCTTTAGGTTTGTAAATGTATCCGAAACTCATTTTATGCATTTACCTGCAATGCATTTATATGTATATATATATGTGGGTATGAGCAAGGCGTAACTGCCAAAACGCGTAGCGTGGAAGCAAAATGAACTTCCTGATATACTTGTCGTTGTTTCCTGAGAGTGCATTTACTTCGCTTTGCGATACAGATTTTTGGGAATTTGACAACCGGGTGCTCTCCCGGTATATGCACCACCCTCCACGGGTCCGTGGTCCTAACACGAGCAACTAGATGTGGATAAATATATATATGAAGCAGCGTATTTGAAAATAAAGCGCCTTTAAACTTCAATACACGAGTGAGTGCATTCTTAAATTTGAAAGTGTGCTGTCGCAAGGCAGCGCTTTTGTTCCTTTGGAGTGAATATATATATATATATATATATATATATATATATATATATATATATATATATATATATAATCTCTCTCTTTCTTCACTAGGAAGGGGTAGCCGCACCACGAGATATATATATATATATATATATGTATGTATATATATGTATATATTACCTACTTACTAGTTGGTATAGTGAGGACCTGGTTTCTATAGGAAAAGCATTGTTTTTTCCTAATATCTTTGGCGCCGTTTGATGAATCTTCACGAAAGTTTCAAAACTAGAATGCTACTCAGTTCAGTTCCTGTCTTGAAAATTTCGGGGTGATTTGTAAAGTGGGATCCAAGGGTAAATAAAGGAAGCTGGGAAAGAAATCAGCAACCTGTAGTAATTGGACGCTGCAAGTTGAGCCTGTGATCAAGGACCGTGGCGGTCTGAAATTTGTTAGGCAACTGAAAATATAGTTGATGTTTTTGTCAATTTGCCAACAAAATTGCACCTGCTGGGGAGTGCGGCTTCGACAAAAGACACAAGTGGAAGCATATTTACGGCGGTCCAGACGTGAAGTCTGCACAACCGTGCCAAATGCAAAGCGGATCCGTGGTGTGGACCGCCCAAAGCCAAATACAAAGCGGCAAGCTAATGAAAAGAAAACCAGGCACATCAAGAAGGCGGCCCACTGGAGTGCAAAGAAAACATTACTTTAAAGAGAATGCAGTTTCCAATACACTCACTGGAGGGTAATAATTAAAGCTACAGAACCACAAAGACCAGCATGCATTGCTTCACCTGTGACGCCCATTAGAGGGTAAATAAAGGCAGCTGGGAAAGAAATCAGCAATCTGTAGTAATTGTATGATGAAAATTGAGCCTGTGATCAAGGACCGTGGAGGTCCGTAACGTGCCAGGCAACTGAAAATAAAGTCGATGTGTTTACCAACAAAATTGTACCTGCTGGGGAGTGATGCTTCGACAAAGTACACAAGCGGAAGCATATTTACGGCGGTCCAGCCTTGAAGTCTGCACCACCGTGCCAAATCCAAAGTGGGTCCGTGGTTTGGACCGCCCAAGCCACATACGGAACTGCAAGGTAAATGAAAAGAAAACCGGGCACATCACAAAGATAGCCCACTGGAGGGCAAAGGAAACATTAATTTAAAGAGACTTCAGTGTCCAATACACCCACTGGAGGGTAATAATTAATGCTACAGAACCGCAAAGACCAGCATGCATTGATTCACCTGTGACACCCATTAGAGGGTAAATAAAGGCAGCTGGGCAAGAAATCAGCAATCTGTAGTAATTGCTCAAGGACCGTGGCGGTCCAAAACGCGTTAGACAACTGAAAATATAGCCGATGTTTTTGCCAGTTTGTCAACAAAATTGTTCCTGTTGGGGGGTGTGGCTTCGACAATGGACACATGCGGTAATATATCTATATATATATATATTACCTACTGGTGGTCGCCAGTAGGTAGTTATAGTTAGGACCTTGTTTCTATTCAAAAAGTGTTTCTTCTTTTGCAATATCTTTGGCACCATTTGACGAATGTTCGCGAAATAAAAAAAAAAGGTTCACTCAGGTCAGGTCCTGTCTTGAAAGTTTCAGGGTGATTCGTCAAGTGGCGGCCGATAAAAAAGGGGGGTCCCAAAACGTGTTTTCTCCATGTTCATTTCGATAGGAATTTTGAAGCAGGCTACAGCTTGAACTGCTGAATGGAATTACGCCAAATTTGGCAAAAAGGTAGGTCTTGGTCCAGAAAGTGTGCTTTTTTAATAATCCATTCAGTAGTTCCTGAGGAATTCAAAAAATAAAAATATCGATATCTGAGCATCGAGGAGGAGTCGCGACTCCTCCTGAGCACGAGCTGACTTCTGATTGGCTGCCAACACTCCAAACCAGAATGTGTGGGCAGCCATCTTGTGACTCGGTAACCGAGTCACAAGAAAACAGTACAAAAAAGGTGAAAACAAGAACAGGGGACAGGGTAGAAACACCCTTACACCCTAGGCCTGCTCAGGGGGTCCCACAAGGACCCCCAGGGCCCAAAAAAGCATTTTGTTTACAAATAAATCAGCCGAATTCTCACTGGGTTCACGAATCCGGCTGAGAAAATTAAAAAAAGAAGTGCAGTCTCCCGCTCTTCATTTTCTATAAGCCCCCGGGTGGGCCAGGTCCCGGGGGCAATGACTAAATATATTGCAGGGGCCCGCGGGGCCCTCCGCAGCCCCAGAGACCCCCACCTCCCTGAGGCTTGTAAAAAAATGCATGGGGGGCTCCTGCACCCCCACGCTGGCCCAGGGACTGCGACCTCCCTGGGATATTGTTTCTTATATGCGGAGGTCCTTTGCGGACCCCCGGGCCCTGAGGACCACCACCTCCCCCGTGCTTTGCATACGTTTGGAGGGGGCCACGCGGTCACCCTCCTGGAGCCCTTCATGGCCCTGGGAACCACCACCCCCCCAGGTTAGGCTCCTGCAATGTCCGCCACCCCCGGGACATTGCCGTGTGCTATGGCAGAGCGGGAGCACAGCTCCCGCTCTGCTCTGCCATAGCAAACTCTGCTTTGCTACTTTGAAGCGAGAGCTGGAAATCTGCTCTCGCTTCAACAAAGCAAAGCAGAATTGCTTTAGGGCAAGGGGAGCTGCATGTTAGTAGCTCCCCTTTCCCAAAAGCAATGCCGGTTCCCGCAGGAGGCGGGGAGCTGCCAGGGACCGTGGGGGCAATGGGGCTCCCCTCACGGTCCCCAACGTTGAGGGCCGGCCCCGGGGGATGGGGTCCATGGGGCCAGAAGTGGCTCAGGAGGGGGCCACGTGGCCCCCCTCTGTAATTAAAAGAATTAACAAAAAGATCGAAGCACAGCCCCAGGGATGGGGTCCCCGGGCCAATACTGGCCTCAGGAGGGGGGCCCCACAGCCCCCTCCTTCGATTTTTCATTAAAAAAAAAGAATAAATATGTGGCCATGCCCCGGAGGATGGGGTCCCCGGGGCCAAAAATGGCCAGGGAGGGGTCTGCGCAGCCCCCCTCCCATTTAAAAAACAAAAAAAACTAAAAATCCTCCGGCCCTGGGGAATGGGGTCCTCAGGGCCCAAAAAAAATAAGTGAATGGGGGGCACACAGCCCCCTTCCTAAAACCAAACATTTTTTTTTTAAACGGCATATCGCCGAGGCCCGGCCCCCTCCCTGCACCACTCTGCAAACGTGCCCCCTGGCACATTATAAGTTGGGGGTTTAAGTCCTCTTTATTCCTGAGGGCCCCTGGGGGCCAACTAGCCCACCAGGTACCTCCAGTAAGCCCCACACAGCTGGATTGCTGTGAGTGGTCTGAGGACACGCCCTCTTTTTACACCACTCTGAAAACGTGCCTCTTGGCGGTGGGATAATGAGGTTCTCTTGTGTCCTGAGGACCTCGAGACACAAGTGGACTTCATCCCCGAGCAGCAGTGCACAAGGAGGCGCGTTTGCAGAGTTGTGTAAAAAGGGGGCGTGGCCTCGAACCACTCTCAGCAATCCAGCTGTGTGGGGCTCACTGGAGGTACCTGGTGGGCTAGTTGGCCCCCAGGGACCCTCATGAGGAAAGGGGACATCATTCTCCAACCAAGAGCGTGCCAGGAGACGCGTTTGCAGAGTGGGGGAGAAAGGGGGCATGGCCTGTGTCCACCTCTCAGCGAACCCACTGTGTGGGGCTTACTGGAGGTAAGAGGTAGGCAAGTTCCCGAGCAGTGAAGGGAACTTCAATCCCCATCCAAGAGCACGCCAGGAGCACGTTTGCAGAGTGATGGGCAAAGGGGGCATGGCCTGTTAAGAGAATTTAGCAATACTGCTGTGTGTTACTTACTGGAGGTAATAGGAGGGTTAGGTGGCTCCCTAGGATGTCCTTGGGGCCAACTACCCGCTTGTTACCTCCAGTAAGTCCCACACAGTAGGATTGCTAAGACCTCTTCAGAGACCACGCCCCCTTTCTCCACCACTCTGCAAAAGCGCCTCCTGGCAGACTACAGGATGGGGATGAAGTCCACTTTACTCCTGAGGGACTTTGGTGCCAAGAAGCCTTCCTGGTACCTCCTGTAAGTTCTACGCAGTGGAATTCCTGAGCGCTGATCGGAGGCCCAGCACCCTTTCTCTACCACTCTGCTAACACAACTACTTGTTAAAGAAGCATTTGCAATGTAATAGGTTTCGCATTTGCGAGAGTTAGAGCTATTGGCATTGTAAATGTAAACGTTTTTGGGTGTAGAGTGGATGTACGTTGTGTGTAGTGTAAGTGGTATGTTGTGCATGGAAATTATGTTACTAGAAAGTATGTGGTATTTAGTGTATAGGAATTATGTGAAGTGGGATTATGTGTTTTGGAGAGTTATTATGTGGTATTGTAGTCTGTGTTGTGGACTGGTAACCTCAGGTTTAGTCGTCCTCGTTTCCATAGAAGCTAAACTATCAACTCAATGAGACCCAAAAAACAAACATTGGCATAGCCAATAGGTCTCGCTTTTGGGACCTTATAAGTATTTAGTTATGCAGCACAATATCCTTGGTGCAACAATATCAATCGTTGCATGGCTAAACACTAATAAGATCCGAAAGGCGAGACATATTGGCTATGCCAATACTTGTTTAGGACTCGTGCCCTGCCTGGGGTTCGCTCACCTGCCGCTCCAAGTGGAATATGCAGAGCTTCCACTGTTGCTGTGTGTATGCGGTGAATGCGGTGACAGACTCCTCGGTCGCATGTGGGTGGATTCCACAGGAACCGGTCAAAGAGGCACAACAAATAAGCCATATAATCTGACTGTGTTCTTTCTCTCACTTTTCTCTCAGCCTAGAAGACCTGACTCAAGATAAAAGCACCAATCACGTCAGCAGTCTTGCATTACACCAAAGTCGTTTGGACATTTGCCACACTGCAATTTAAAGCCTTTCCAAAGAAGCACTTCCCCGCATTATAGTGTGCTACCCATTCAAATGCACATTAATACCTCTTCAGGAATATAAAGCGCTATATATTTAATTACAGTGCAATTGTGTTTGGTCCTTTTCCTTACCCCAGCGCTCACAATGCCACACACCACTAGCAGCAATAAATATCCTGTGGGTTGACCCAAAATGTGTCCAACAACACGAACAAAGCAATGGCTCTGCAGGGCTTTGTCATTGCCCCATTTTTGGTATGCTACTTGTGGGAAGAGGCAGGAAGTGAATAGACTATTGTTATCCAGCATATTATTTGTGAGTTATTAATATGCGCTCCGGAGAATATGGCTTCAGCCAAGACTTAGCAAGCCTGCAGTCCTAAAGATGGCAGGCCTCACTAGATCTTCAATTGATACAAAAACAGAAGCAGAACTGTCATGGATTCTCCACTGCTATCAGATTATGAGCAATAAGGGCAGATAGCATGGACCCTTCATTGTGTTCCTGCATTTGTAACTAAACTCAATGAAGGTCAATTAGCAAGGGAGCCTTCATTACTGAGCTGCCTTTGTTTCTATGTGAAATGAAGATTGGATGGGAAGGAAGCCTTTATTATAGCACTGCTTCGTTCACTGCTATTGATCCCAAAGAACATAAATTAAACTCAATCTCACCCGTAGGTTTCAGGATCACTTTTCAGAACCTAGTCCTCTCACACCTCGATGGTGGTAATGCTATACTTGAAAGTCTTCCCAAAACAGCAGTAGACACCCTCAGAGCCATTCTACATGAGGATGTACACTTTGTCAAAGACACCAAGTGTTCAGAACATAGCACCCTAATATAAAGAAATCCAGTGGCACTTCTTAGATTGCAGAAGATGCTATGCACCACCTACACATCTCTACACCTTGGTCTGACCTCCTAGTTGGAAGACAAACTTAGCATTACTGGAGTAATCAGAACTGACACTAGAAATCCTGGAGTAAAAAAATACAAAACACTAAGAGTACACATGGGTGATCATGTGGATGGCCATGTGCCAAGGCAAACATACAGCTGCAGATATTGCTTCAGCAGATGCCTGTGATAGAATCGCTGAAAGACAATATAAAAGAGACCAATTTGTGTGCAGGTCCATGAAGTCCTTTTGGCGCAGGGCGCAGCGAATATATTACATACAAAAAGCATTCACTCTAAATTACAAAGTTTTTCACAAATGAAAATACTTAAATAATCAACATGCTAGAAAACCTGTTAAAGGCCACTTGCAAACTGGGGATCTCTACCCATATACGTGCCCACCATAATGCTGAATCTAATTTTTAGGCAGGCGGATATTAATGCCACAACAAATTAGACAGTTAAGTACTAAAACTATGCCCTGAGCACAGTTTTATTTCTGGATTTATCAAGCAAATTCTTTGTAGGGAGCTTTGATGATTATTAGGTAAGTACAAGGAAACGTTCAAATAAATACTGTCACTTACAGAACTTAAAATTGCAGAAGTGCGGTATGAAGCACTATATAAAAAACTGGTTATTTTATTATTATTCATGATCCATAATCCCACTGCAATACTTTATACACTAATCCCTAGACAGCTGCAGATTGCTTGCCGTCCGGTCCACAAATAATGTATCCAGTAAGAACCAGCTGAGAAGACTTCAGTATTTACTGGCTGTGCAAGTTGTACTCCATTTTGATTTAAGCTCCTTGGACCAGCGGATAACTTGCTAACATATATTATTCCCCACTGAGAGGAAAGCTAATCGCGATGGGTGCTTTATACCTCCGTGATTTGTGCCAGGTTTTACCTGAAAAATTGTGCAGGAAAAAACTCATTGTGCCCGTTTACTGTGTCGAGAATACAAACACCATTCAGGGGTACATAAAAGTTTGTGTCAAACTCATGATGTGCGGCCTCCCATAAGGAATGACTTACTATTCTTCTTTATCCTATAACACCAATTCTTCCACAAAGCAAGCCCTCATTAGTATCCACCAGTCAAGTGTAAATATAACTCGTGCACAACCAAACCCTAGGCTACGCACATTACGAGTTTATGGCTCTAAATCTACATCGTGCGTATTTTGTGTGGCATCTCTAAAAGCACTTCACAATATTTTCTAGGATCATGGCTCCGATAGTGACCCCAAGTTCACTGTAAAGCATTAGAAATATCATCCATATGCCATACAAATAATCAGGTTGATCAGTTTAAAACTAAACTGCTGCTGAAGTATAAAATGAGTCAGATAAACAAAACATTGAGATGCAATTGGGTAACAGTTAAACGTTATATAGCATATTATTCACTCCCCATTCACCTATTAAAGGAAACAAACCTAGTGACCGCACAGCTGCCAAGTGAAGCTCTCATAGAGGGCACGCCTTTAAAAACAAACAGGATGGAGCCCTTTAAAAACAAGCAGGATGGAGCACGCCACGGCGTGCATAAGAAAAGAAAGGCGCCGCATGCTTTATGCCGATACCGCAAGCCCAGGAGTTGTAAATTAATATTTTTTTTTTAAAACACGCGAGTGGTGAGCAAGTTGTGTGCGCGCGCGCGCAAAAAGGAAATTTTAAAAAAACACGCCAATGGTGCGCGTGGCAGCACCAAAACTGAAAGTGATAGCACCTCGGGTGCTAAAAGCTGGCGGCTGCGCATGTGCACATGCACGTGCACGCAAGCTCTAGGCAACAGTGGCAACATTTTCTGAAGCCCTTACTAAAAGTCTCGCCAGAGCAGCGCATGCGCTGGCTCAGGCGAGACCTAAAGAAGGAACCACTGAGGTTCACTTCTATAACTAGTCGGAGGTATGAGCAGGGCACTGGAATTATGTGACTGTTTGGCTGCACCTATTGTCACACAATGAAACATTTTCCGCATTTGCCAATATTCCATCATCTGCTGTGTAATCAGCAGATTTCAACAAAAAAGCCTTGCTTCTAGCTCAAATGGCTCAAATCTTCCCAAAAATGCAGCTTCATGTGTTACAGCATGGTGGAAGGCCCTTTGCAAAGCTGGAATGGTCACCTGTTACTTATTGCTAAATGTGGGTGTTAAATTGGTACTAATAGTGCACTCTCTTGCCTCTTTCTGTAGTTCTCTTGCATCTTTCTGCACCTCTTTTACTGCTTTCTGAACCTCACTCTCTTCTTTTTGTACCTGTCTTCCCTCTTTCTGTACCTCTCTTGTCTCTCTCTGCACACCTGTTCCGTCTTTCTGCACCCCTTTTGCCTGTTTCTGCACCTCACTTGCCTCTTTCTATATCTCCATTGCCTCCTTCTGCACCTCTCTTGCTTCTTTCTGCACCCCTGTTGTCTCTTTCTGCACCCCTGTTGTCTCTTTCTGCACTCGTCTTCCCTCTCTTTGCACCTTTCTTGTTTCTTTCTGCACTTCTCTTGCTTCTTTCTGCACCTCTCACTTCTTTCTGCACCCTTCTTTCCTTTTTTGCATCCCTCTTGCCTCTGTCTGCTGTTCTCATGTCATTTTCTGTACCTCTCGTGCCTCTTTCTGCACCTCACTGCCTCTTTCTGCAAATCTCTTGCTTCTTTCTACACCTCTGTTGCTTGTTTGAGCAATTCTCGTGCCTCCTTCTGCACTTCTCTTGCTTGTTTCTGCATCTCTCTTGCGTCTTTCTGTATTTGTCTTGCCTTTTTGTGCACCTCTCCTACCTTTATCTTCACTGCTCTTGCTTCTTTCTGCACCTACTTGCCTCTTTCTGCAGTTCTCTTGCTTTTTTCTATACCTCTGTTGCTTCTTTCATCAATTCTCTTGCCTCTTTCTCCACTTCTCTTCCTTCTTTCTGTACCCACCCCTCCTGCCTCTTACTCTACCTTTCTTGCCTCTTTGTGCACCTCTCCTGCCTCTTTCTGCACCCCTCTTGCCTCGTTTTGCACCTCTGTTTGTTCTTTTTTCACTGTTCTTCCTTCTTTCTGCACCACTCCTGCCTCTTTCTGCACCTCGCTTGCCAATGTGTGCATCTCTCCTACCTCTTTCTGCACCCCTCATGCCTCTTTTTGCACCTCTGTTGGTTGTTTCTGCACCCATTTCCCTGTTTCTGTAACTTTCTTGCCTCTTTCTGCAGTTCTCTTGCCTCCTTCTGCACCTCACTTGCCTCTTTCTGCACTTCTATTACCTCTCTCTGCACCTCTCTAGCCTCTTTCTGAACCTCACTCCCTTCTTTATATACCCCTTTTCCCTCTTTGTGCACCTTTCTTGCCTCTGTCTGCACACCTGTTCTCTCTTTCTGCACCCCTTTTGCCTGTTTATGCAACTCTCTTGCCTCTTTCTCCACTTCCCTTGCTTCTTTCTATACCTATGTTGCTTCTTTCAGCAATTCTCTTACCTCTTTCTCCACTCCTCTTCCTTCTTTCTGTACCCCTCCTGCCTCTTTCTCTACCTTTCTTGCCTCTTTGTGCACCTCTCCTACCTCTTTCTGCACCCCTCTTGCCTCTTTTAGCACCTCTGTTGGTTCTTTCTGCACTGCGTTTACTTCTTTCTGCACCTCACTTGCCTCTTTCTGTACTTCTCTTAATTCTTTCTACACCTCTGTTGCTTCTTTCAGCAATTCTCCTGCCTCTTTCTGCACTTCTCTTGATTGTTTCTGCACTTCTCGTGTGTCTTTCTGCACCTCTGTTGCCTCTTTCTGAACCTCATTTGCTTCTTTCTGCACCCCTCTTGCCGCTTTTTGCATCCCTCTTGCCTCTTTCTGCACCTCTCTTGCCTCTTTTTGCACCCTTGTTGCTTCTTTCTGCACCTTTCCTGCCTCTTTCTAAACCTCTGTTGCTTCTTTCTGTACCTCTGTTGCTTTTTTCTGCCCTTCTCTTGCCTCTTTCTTCACCCTTCACGCCTCTTTCAGCACATCAGTTGCTTCTTTCTGCACTTCTCTTCCTTCTTTCTGCACTACTCCTGCCTCTTCCTGTACTCCTCTTGCCAATTTGTGCATCTCTCCTACCTCTTTCTGCACCCCTCTTTCCTCTTTTTGCACCTCTGTTGGTTGTTTCTGCACTCCTTTTCCCTGTTTCTGAAACTCTCTTGCCTCTTTCTGCAGTTCTCTTGCCTCCTTCTGCACCTCACTTGTCTCTTTCTGCACTTCTATTGCCTCTTTCTGCACCTCTCTTGCCTCTTTCTGAACCTCACTATTTTCTTTATGTACCCCTCTTTCTGCAGCTTTATTGCCTCTGTCTACACACCTGTTCCCTCTTTCTGTACCCCTTTTGCCTGTTTCTGCAACTCTCTTGCCTCTTTCTGCAGTTCTCTTGCTTTTTTCGATACCTCTGTTGCTTCTTTCAGCAATTTTCTTGCCTCTTTCTCCACTCCTCATCCTTTATTCTGTACCCCTCCAGCCTCATTCCCTACCTTTCTTAACTCTTTGTGCACATCTTCTACCTCTTTCTGCACCCCTCTTGCCTCTTTTTGCACCTCTGTTGGTTCTTTCTGCACTGCTCTTGCTTCTTTCTGCACCTCCCTTGCCTCTTTCTGCACTTCTCTTGCTTCTTTCTACACTTCTGTTTCTTCTTTCATGAATTCTCTTGCCTCTTTCTGCACCTCTCTAAATTGTTTCTGCACTTCTCTTGCGTCCTTCTGCACCTCAATTGCCTCTTTCTGCACCTCACTTGCTTCTTTCTGCACCCCTCTTTCCACTTTCTGTACCTCTCTTGCCTCCTTTTGCACCCTTGTTCTCTCTTTCTGCACCTTTCCTGCCTGTTTCTGAATCTATCTTGCTTCTTTCTGTACCTCTGTTGCTTCTTTCTGCACTTCTCTTGCCTCTTTCTTCACCCTTCATGCCTCTTTCAGCACATCAGTTGCTTCTTTCTGCACTTCTCTCCTTCTTTCTGCACCACTCCTGCCTCTTTCTGTACCTCTCTTGCCAATTTGTGCATCTCTCCTACCTCTTTCTGCATCCCTCTTGCCTCTTTTTGCACCTCTGTTGGTTGTTTCTGCACCCCTTTTGCCTGTTTCTGAAACTCTCTTGCCTCTTTCTGCAGTTCTCTTGCCTCCTTATGCACTTCACTTGCCTCTTTCTGCACTTCTATTACCTCTTTCTGCACCTTTCTTGAAACTCATTCTCTTCTTTCTGTACCCCTCTTCCCTCTTTCTGTACCTCTCTTGCCTCTGTCTGCACACCTGTTCCCTCTTTCTGCACCCCTTTTGCCTGGTTCTGCTGCTTTCTTGCCTCTTTCTACAGTTCTCTTGCCTCCTTTTGCACCCCTGTTTCTTTCTGCACTCGTCTTCCCTCTTTCTGCACCTCTCTTGCTTCTTTCTGCACATCTCTTGCTTCTTTCTGCACCTCTCTTGCTTCTTTCTACACCTCTGTTGCTTCTTTCAACAATTCTCTTGTCTCTTTCTGCACTGCTCTTGCTTGTTTCTGCACTTCTCTTGCGTCTTTCTCCACCTCTGTTGTCTCTTTCTGTACCTCACTTGCTTCTTTCTGCACCCCTCTTCCTTCTTTCTGCACCTCTTGTATCTTTTTGCACACTTGTTCCCTCTTTCTGTACCCTTCCTGCCTGTTTCCGTACCCCTCTTGCCTCTTTCTGTACCTCTGTTGCTTCTTTCTGCATTTTTCTTGCTTCTTTCTGCACCTCTGACTTAGAGGTAGTTTTAATCTCCCTGCCCTATTATGTACTAGGGCCTTACGGGGAGGTCAAGCCAATCACTGGGATACCCCAACCCTTAGTGTACCCTAGTGTATGTAGGTCTTTTCACTGTATTATAAGTGTCTTTTAGCATAGCACTGGCTCCGGTCCTGGTTAGTCAGAGTTAGTTATAACCTCTGCTGGATCTTTCTGCATCGTTCTTGCTTCTTTCTGCGTCTTTCTTCATCTTTCTGGGCTTCTGTTGCCTCTTTCTACATTTCTTTTGCTTATTTCTGTGCCTTTCTTCCACTTCCACTTTCTGCACATGTCCTACCTCTGTAGGCATAGTTAGAAATTAGCATTTAAAAAACCTTAGAAATTCACTGGAAAAAAACATAGGTTTCAGAGACATTATAGTTAGAAATTAGTATTTAAAAAACCTTAGAAATTCAGTGAAAAAACCACAGGTTTCAGGGATGTTATAATTAGTTGGACATTTCACTCATACAAACCCAGAGAAATTCGGCAGTTATAGTTAGTTGAGGTAACTATAACTCGGGACCCGCAATGCACTGCTGATGACATCACATATTACATCACTCATGACATGGTCAGTGACATCACTGATGACATCACTGATGACATCACAGATGTTCCTGTGAAGTTTAAAATATATATATATATGACAAGGTGTATTAAAGAATGAGTGGTTGTAACTGTGTTTGTATGGATGATTTAGTAGGTGGGTGACTAACTGTATAAGTGAGTGATTAAACGTGTCTTACTGAATGTATGAGTTAGTGACTAAACTGTGTGAATGTCTGTATCAGTCTGTCAGTTGGTGTGTAAGCAGCTGCAGGGGTTGGTGAGTAGCTACATGAGTGTCTATATGGGTTATTGATTGGTTGTCTGAGTATCTGTATGGGTGCCTGAGTGTCTGTGTGGGTGGGGGATGGGTGACTTTGTGCATAGATGTGTGAGTGGGTGATTCACTGGGTGTATGGGTTCAAGAGTGTGTCTGTGAAGAGCTGTATGGGTGGGTGAGTGTGTGTATGGTTATTTTGGTGAGTGCTTAGATGTCTCAGTGGTACATGTGTGTGTAACTACATATGTGAAATGCAGTATATGTGAGTGTTGGACTATATAAATGACTATATGTGAGAGTGAGTGATTTCGAGAGTGCCTATATTGATGAGTGTGTGCTTGTGTCAGTGATTGTATAAGAGAGTAAATATGTGTTAGTATCTGTATGAATAAGTGAGGTGGTGCATAGTTGTGTATGTTAGTAAATGATTCTTTGCATGACTGACTATGTGTGTGAGTAACTCTATGGGTGAGTGGTGTTGTATGAGTGTCTGTATAGGTGTATAAATGTATATGATAGTGCGGTATTGATGATGTGACTGAATGGGTGAATGAGTAGATGTGTGTATAGACCTAGGAATCAGTGAGTGGGTATGTAGTAACTGATATTGGTGTGTCTTTGGTTTCGAAAATTGTAGTCTGTATTTTAAAGTGGGTGTATCAAACGTTATATTAGGGTGTGAGTAGGTGCATCAGATTATCACGTGGATGATGTCATCAGTGATGTCATCAGAGATGTCATTTGAGATGTCATCAGTGATGTCATGAGTGATGTCACTGACCATGTCATGAGTGATGTAATATGTGACGTCATCAGCAGTGCATTGTGGGGGTGGGAGTTATAGTTACCTCAACTAACTATAACAGCCGAATTTCTCTATTTATGTACAAGTGGAATGTCCAACTAACTATAACGTCCCTGAAACCTGTGGTTTTTTCACTGAATTTCTGCGGTTTTTAAAAAACTAATTTTTAACTATAACGTCCCTGAAACCTATGATTTTTTTCAGTATTTAGTATTCAGTTTTTAGTATGCTACTCAGTTCAGCTGCTGTCTGGAAAATATCACTCAAGCAGGGGCCAAGAAAAAAGGAGGATCCCAAAACACGTTTTCCACATGCAATTTCCAATATGGATTTTGTACATGACTACAGCTCAAACCACTGAACAGAATTACTCCCAATATGGCAGAAAGCTAGCTCTTGATCCAAAAAAAGCCCTTTTTGTAATTTGGTGTAACTCTGTTCAGTAGTTTGGGAGATAGATAGTACAAAAAAAAGGAATGATATATCTCTAGGTATGCAAATCCTCCACATATATGTTTTCGGCCCCGGGGACCTCAACCCCCAGGGTCAGACTATGTACAGAAAAGGTAGGGGTGCGCATGCCCCGCCCCCAGAACCAATAATGGCCCTCCAGGGCCCATCCCACAGTGCCATCTCCAGCTATGTCCCTGGGTGCCCAACCCCAGGACATAGAGGTTTCCCTGCCTGCACTGATGAGGGCAGGGAAACCTGTGTTTTCTCTTGCTTGGCGGGAGCAATTTGAAAGTTCCCGCCAAGCGAGTGCAAGCACTAAGTCTGCTCCCAGCGGGCGGGAGTATGTAAGATGCTCCCAGCGGGCAGGAGCGGACTTTTCATTTGTTTTCCTGCCCACTGTGAAGCAGGCAGGAAAACACGCTGAAAACATTGCTCCTGCGCGCAGGGAGCAGCATTTTTAGCTGCTCCCTGTGGGTGGAAGCAATGCTGGCTTCCGCTGGAGGCGACAAGCCAGCTGGGGCCACAGGAGCACTGAGGCTCCCCCCGCAGCCCTCAACATGCATGCAGTGGGTGCCCTGGGTGGGCTCCAGGGCATCCACCATTTACTGGCCGGGCCCTTGGGGATGGAGTCACTGGAGCCAATATTGCCCCGGGGAGGGGGGTTGCTTGCCCCCTTCCCCCTTCAAAATAAGGCCGGGCCCCAGGAGATAGGTTCCCTGGGGCCAAAATCAGCAAAGGGAGGGGGCGTCACACAGCCCTCCTCTTCAATTAATAATTAAATAGGCCAAGGGGAATGTGGTCCCAAGGGACAATATTTACCAAGAAAGGAGGCTGGGTGCCCCCCTCCCCATTTAAAAATTAGCCAGGCCTCAAGGATGGGCTTCACGGGGCCGAAAATGGCCCAGGGATGGGGGTCGGCATGGAACCTCCTCCCAATTATTAATTATATAAGCCCCAGATCAATGCAAGATCTTTAGCATATCCCCTTTTAGATAAATGTAGATATCTTAAACATCTGGCATGGATCCAACCCTCCAGGACCGACTTTGGAGAACCCTGAAGTAGGAAATTGGAAGTGTTAGCTAAGAGCTGCTAGATCTCCTAATTTGGCTGTTTCCTTTTCCTCTGCACAGAATTTTAACTGCAGGAGGCAAAAATTCCCCAAACTATATTATAAAATCCAGCAAAAGGGGCAGATCAATCCCACCCAGCTTAACTGTGCAAGGAGTTTCCACAACTACCTTACATGTATCACTTTTTGCAGAATCCTCGGGGGGCATCATGTAGGGACAAGCAGAGAAAATCAACTGTGATATATGGAGGTCTTTTCACCATCTTGGCTGGGCTGTACCCATTTGTGTATATGTCAATATTTGTCTTTAGCACCTTAGAAAAATAATGACTTTCTGCTCATTTTAGGTGAAAACGCTTCTGACAGACAAAGAAAAAGCAAAATACACGGCGAAACTCCATATTATTGCTGGCCAGCTGGACACGGGTTTTCTCACTAATACATCCGTAATTTACACCTTAACTGGAAAATCCGGAGAGGTGACACCTGATGAAAAGGTAACAAGACAGCTTATCTGATATTATACTTAAACCATAGATTGAATCTTATGATGTTGAA
The DNA here is from genome assembly GCF_964204655.1 of Triturus cristatus. Lineage (NCBI taxonomy): Eukaryota > Metazoa > Chordata > Amphibia > Caudata > Salamandridae > Triturus > Triturus cristatus. Next base: position 740,794,759 of record NC_140585.1, read on the forward strand.
GACTCGACGTCTGGGTATTATCCATGACAAATACTCAACTAAAAATGATGCCATTTGTTTTTTGAAGTCTTTTAAATATTTGTAATTGTTTTCTCAACTAAAAGTGTTCAAATTTGTTTGACTGACAACCATCTTCTAAAGGAAGGGAGAAAAAGAGGTAATATGTTTCTATTCTTTGAATCAAAGAGTTTATTAAAATTAGAATACTTATTTTCCAAAAACAAACATGTAGGTCTGTCACCTTTCTCACCTTGAGGCACAGCCAGGTGACAGGCAGCAGGCTGTGATGGTCATGGTTCAGTAACAATCTCAGCAGTGCCTGGAGACAGACAGTGGTGGAGAAGAGACTGCCAGCACCATCAACCCTCTCAAGTTGCCCACCCCTGCGCCAGTAGTGCCCCCAGTCTAGGCGTTTGCATAATGGAACTTGTAGTTCTGTTTAGCCCACTATGAAATAGCAACTACAAGAACCAGAATGCAAAGGAAAGTCCTGGAGTCGGGCAGGTGGTCAGACATGGACATGTGTACCTAAAGAGTTGTGTAGCATGGCCATTTATATGGTACTAAACACCCTTACTAGCACCTGACTTCTGTTCACTTCTGCCTACATCCACCGTACCCGTCTATATCCACACATTATAGGAAGCAAAGAAGCCCTTGTTGAACCCATCAAATATATTGCAAGTCACGTTGCACCCTTATTAAGGCTCTCAGCCTTGTGCATGTATATGTTCTCGGAGAATTTGGGCAACATGAAATATGCCTAAAATATACTGCTGGACATACTGCAGCCAGTGTCTATTGTTTTTTGTGTGAAAGGCACCAATACAATCATAAAACATCATACATTGTGTAACAATCCGTGTAATTTATTAACTATGCACCAAAAACAGACTTGTGGAGTCCTACCTACTATATGACCTTTGAAGATTAGATTCAGTGAACTTGCTGCTCTTAACTTGGCAGCTAAAGTTTCAGAGGCTCTATCTGCATGGACTTAACAACCAGCACTTATATATTCATGTCGAAGCTGACAGTGGTGTATTCGAGAGAAGTTGAACACCATGTTATTATGGTCCAATGCCATGCTGTCATTTCTACATATGGTTTCTGCATACATTTATTTGTGATTTAGTATATATGCACAATCCAACCTAGTGTGAAATATAAATGCATATATGGAGCCAGATCCTCTTTTTTTATGATTCCTGAAACGCTCACTCCATATCATTGAACTGTTCTGGAAAAATCAGTTGTGGTTTTTATGACCATTTTGTCAGAGCATATAAAGTTATCCCCTAAAGGTAGGGGACAGCTTTCTAGTATCCCAAAAGCTCATAATTAACTGTAGTTAACAAACATAATGTAACTCCTTAGCTTTCTATTAAAGGACTTTTCGATGTGATGCACTGCGGCCCTCCCGCTGTCAGCGGAAGGTATTCATGTAGATATTAGAAAACCACGATCACCCTCCCTGGAATCGTTCCTTGTTAGGATGAACTAAAGAATGTGTCTAGCAATGGTTCATAAATAATAACTTGTGAACCATATATGAGAGGCTTTTCCCAGACTGATGCAGTACCCAAGGGTCTGGGGATGAGGCTGAGCTCCTTATGTACCTGTGAAGGATTCGAGGAGGCGGAGAAGTCCAAAGAACACCTGCCTTGGATTGCCTATTTGCCCGCAATCAACAGAAAAACAGTAATGAGATGTGGTGCTGACAGAGCAGAAGCCCTAACTAAAGCTCCCAGTTGAAGCTGTTCCTACTGGAGATATATATCTTCTGCTACTCCTAATAATTTGAAAAAGAGCTTGCAAAGAGAAAGCAGTGCTTGCATGACATTGCCATACTCTCATCCACTTCTAGGTATCTTCAGTATGTGCTTGTTTCAAATAGACAATGCAAACCTGCTGGCTATCTCCTCTGGCAAAGTATGTCTTGTCACCAGTATGCATCAACCCTTGAGTTGCTGAATAAGACTTCGATATTTTCCGAGGCCCAAATTATGGAGCTTTATTGCCTAGAATTATAGCATGTTGATGTCGCAATTTTAGGTACTCACAAAAATTGCGATTACCTAAAATTGTGGCTACAAATAGAGAATCACAATTTGTGATTCCCTAAGCACATGTACGAAACATTTTCTAAATGCAAACTGTGCATTTAGGAAATGCTATTGCATCAACTCCAGGTCGCTGGTAACCATGTGCAATTTAGGACAAATGCACAAAAATGCATTTTTCAAAGGGCCATATAGTGCACACATGCCACTAGGAGATGTGTGTGCTTTACATGTGCACATTCCTTTGGGGAGGTGGCCTAGGCCCCCAGGCAGCCTTGGTATTGCATTACCTAATTTGCGATTGCCAATAAGGTCATCGCAAATTAGGTAATGCAAAACCATTCACACCCATGGGACTTTAGGTCCATAGGAACAAATGGAGTAGTATTACCTAATAACGATTACCTAATTGCGATTGAGAATCGTTAGCAATCGCTATTAGGGAATCGCGATTTTTTTTCATACCATTTTGCATTCCTTAAATAGCTATTACCTAAAATTCACTATTTAAGTAATGCAAAATGTATTTTTGATACGTGGCCCAGTATCTTTTGGGAGCGAGTGCAGCTCAATTAATGTAGACTGACTATGTCCAGCACTCCGCTGCCTTTTGGCTAGGTTTGTGCTTTAGAAATATCATATTCATACATACAAGCATACAGGAGTAGGTCTCACAGTAGTGTTGATGTTTTTTACTACCAGGACATGCAAAACGTAAAAGTACATGGCCTTCCTTTTATTTACACAGCACCCTGCCTTAGGAGCTTCATTGTGCTGACCTTAGGCGTGCCTTAGGTGTAATGCTAACGCTTTAACGCTTGGCAAAGGGTTTTAAATGACAAGTCGACATGGCAGTAAAACTGCACATACAGGCAGTGGCAGTCATGAGAAATGTTTAAAGGGCTACTTGTGTGGGTGGCACAATCAGTGCTGCAGGCCCACTAGTTGCATTTAATTTACAGGCCCTGGGCACAGGTAGTGTACTCTACTAGGGACTTACAGATACATTAAATATCCCAATTGTAGATAAACCATTGTTACTATGTTTTAGGTGGGAAGCACATGCACTTTAGCACTGGTTAGCAGTGGTAAAGTGCTCAGAGTTCTAAGGCCAACAAAAAGAATCAGCAAAAAGAGGCGGTAAGCAGGCAAATAGTTTGGGGGAAGACCACCCTAAGGCTGACAGGTCTAACACTCTGCCTGTACATTAAATGGATATACTGCTTAAAGACACGTTAGTAGGAAATATGCCCAATGCAGTTGTGAGAAATTGGGTTATTGGTCAAGAGGAGCTAAACCTTTCTGAAGTAACAACCACACTCCTTGTCAGGGTGAACCACAAAAGTCACTAAATTAACATGTGCTTAACTCTTTGGTACCGTGGCACAAAAGCAATCAGGCTTAATTTAGAGGTAATATGTACAGTATTTATGTAGCACACCAAAAGTAATAAAGTGAAAAAACAACACAAGAAAAACCTAGTAAATAATCTGAGAATAAAATGAAAAAAAATCGATCTGTAGAGCTGGAGATATTGAATTTTAAAGGTTTAGAAAAAAGTAGTGCCAAAAGGTGCAAAGCTCCTACTGAGGGTACCTTGTTGCCCAGGACCGTGACAAAGTAAAAAGTTCGGACTTACCACAATGGAGCACAGGCTGGACACTGTACCAAATTTGACCCACTGAGGATTGTACTAATAGCACAACCCTTGATACTTGTCACACAAAGTATATATATCTCCTAAGGCAAACCTTGGCGCCTGAGTTTTTAGTTAGGGGAGGGTCGTCCTCCACTACCCATTCAGTGACTAACCCTGTGCCTGTGTGTGATATGTTTACCAGGCCCAGTGACAGAGGACATAGACAACAATACAGTTCATAAAGGTTGTAAGAAAATAGATATTTATAGAAAGTACCTCACGTAAGCGGTCACCACGAGTCTGTTGGCTGCTACTCATCAAGGGGCATATTAACAAGCCAGGCGATAAAATTATCACCGCTTTAGTGGCAGAAAACTGCCGCTAAAACGGCGATAATGGGCTTAATAATATGCTCTATGGAATTCCAAATGAAACCCATGTTAAATGTGAAGGACGTCTAACATGGGCTTCAATTGGAATTCCATAGAGCATATTATCAAGCCCATTATCGCCGCTTTAGCGGCATTTTTCTGCCGCTAAAGCGGCGATAATTTTATCGCCTGGCTTGTTAATATGCCCCCAACTTCCTCACTTTATCATCATTGGCAGCTTTCCTATAAAACCGGATGAACCAACACCAAGACTGAATCTAATAGTGCTACTTGTGTGTACTTCTCTAAAGACAAATACACATCTAAGCTTCCTTTGATCCTCATAAAGAAAGAAATGGCTATACAATCTTTCTCAGAAAAAAATCAACTAAAATTAGTTGAATGTGGTCTAGCATATACCTTTATTCCATACCCATACTCATGATTAAAACAAAGTCCCATGTTGAGACCATTTTAGTGTGAACGGGCGACATCATTCATTCCCACGCAAAGTCTTACTTGCAACTTCATCAGGGATGGAGGACCAGCAATCACCCAATTATGCACCGGACCTGTATTAAAAAAGAGAGAAGAAGTGGACCGATAGTAAGAAATAAAATATGTACAGATCATACCCCACAAGGTTTAGAAATACTGCAAACACCAATCATTTCAGCTGCATCTCGGAGTTTTTATATTTACCACATGACTCCCAGGTGAATGCCTACCAATAGGCCAAGGGAAGAATGGATCTGGACTCAAAATTTTGGTTGCCTAAGAAGGATAAGCATAAGCAATATACTTTTCAGAGGATAAGTAATCTATTTTTTCAATTATTATGCCAATTTTTACTGGTAAGTAATTGCCCACAACAATACACAGATTTTTACCATCTTCAGTTTACTTATTATCCCAGTAACCTAAAGCGTTGTGCCCCAACCGGTCCTTCCATATAGCAATCAGAATGATTGTTGCCCCCGCCCACCGGTTAACATATAGACTACATAACGGGAGCACATCCTGGTTATAAAAGGGTGTCGCCACTGCACTCGTCCCAATGTGGAATAACAAGTATACCACAGCATCAAAAAAGACATAACGTGTACAAGTGAACAATTTGCAGTGAGGCTAACCGACTGAAGCTCCAAGTTAGCAAACCATCAAATCAATCTGAACACCATCACTCCCTTAACCCAGGCCCACAACACTTTAATACCAGTATCTCAGGATCTCAGGAGCACTGCATGTCAGAGCAAAGTCATTTTTCATCACTGACAGCCGGTGCCGCCAGTCCATCTGTTTAACCACCGTGCCAGCACAGGCACCGCAAGTGTATTTAAAGCTGAAAGGGCATGTCCCATATTAGCGTCCACCAGTTAGACTACAAACAGTCGAGAGACATGGGCGCCTCATTTAATAGAGGCCCTCCATGACCACCCAACTGCTGTGTTAAACACAGCAGTTCTACACATGTCAATTTTGGTTTGCTACCAGCAATCTTTTTTAAAAATGTGGGAACCACTGCCGCCAAATCAAATATTGTCAATATTTCACACCTTTGAGATCTGTGTCCATTTTGTTATGGACCAGCATCGTACTACAGTTACAAACCAACATCTGGCCCAGTGCCATTCTGATCAGAGTATGTGCCCCCACACACACATTTTTTGGGGGGTGAGCCCCCACAAATAATTTTTTAGGGATAAAAAGCCTTTCATAGATGCCTCTCCCCTCCAGCCATAATGTGGAGAATATTGTACATGGACTGGGAAATATCTATTACAATGCAGGCATTACAACGTAGTGCCAGTACTACGACTGCAACGTTACCATGAGTTCCATTACAACACAAGTCGTTACAACGACTTGTTTTAGGGGATGCGGTGTTGGACTGGTGTTGGATTTTAAGTCCAACACCTTCCCTATTGATACACCGACTGGATTTGGAATAGTGATTTAAACTATTCCAAAGTCCAGCCTTCCCTAAACAAGCCATTGTAATGACTTGCATTGTAATGGAACTCGTGGTTACAACACAGTTGTGGTATTGACAGCGTTGTTAGCCACACGTTGTTTTAGCATGCTATTCACACCCACAAATAATTTATCAGGGATAAAAAGCCTTTCATAGACGTCTCTCCCATCCAGCCATAACATGGAGAATATTGCACATGTACTGCTTAGAGGTAGAGGAGGAGGGTAGGAAAAAGGAAAAAGGAGGAGGAAGGGGATACGTTGGTAATCATCCCCACTAATACCAAGGCGGAAATCAGAATTTACCATTGAAGCCATGCATTTATTTCCACACTCCCAATAGTTTGCACCCATGTTTCGTGCACATCCCTATTATATATCACCAGACGGACCATGATGCTAGGAACAGCATAGGTCTCTCTCTCTCAAGGGGGTAAAGGGTTACTTGGCCAGGATGAAAGGACAGATTAAACCTACACACAGACTGCAATGGCAGGCCAGAGATGTGTTTGAAAGGGCTACTTAAGTGGGTGCTACAATAAGTGCTACAGGCACGCTAGTATCATTTAATTTACAGCAGGCCTTGGGTACATGTTGTACCACTTTACTAGGGACTTATAAGTAAATTAAATGGGCCAATCAGGTGTAGGCCAATTGTACCATGTTTTAATGAGTGAGCACAAGCACTTTAGCACCATTTAGCAGTGGTAAAGTCAACAGAGTCTAAAAGCCAACAAAAGGGAAGTTCAGCAGAAACATGAAAGGGAGAAGGCAAACAGTTTGGGGGAGACCCACCCCCCAAGGCTGTCAGGTCTAACAGCAGTCTATCTTAAACACTATTTCTGGGCAATGCAAAACCAGCAAAGGAAATGGTGGAGTAATGCAAAAGCATGTATTTTGGGTCTAAGCAGTGTTAAATAGCTTAGACTTACCCCACAGCAATAGTTTCATATCTGAACAGAGACTAATAGATATATTTTAACATTGGCACACTTCCGATTCTGTGTGAAAGAATATGCAGAAAAATGTCACATTTTTGACAACTATCTTAAAAAAACACCACCTTTAAAACAGGCATTCTTCCCAAACTAGCTAAACCCTCCATTCTCTGAAGCACTTTCATTAAGCCATAGTTCAAGAACAATTAGGGGGTTGGTCCGTCATTTACCCAAAAATCACATGCAAAGCCAGGGAATCTGTCAATTACTGGCAACTCTACACCTTCTGAATATAGGAATTCCTACTTACCCATAGTCGCATATTGGGAGTTATACCGAGAGGGAGAAACCTCAAGAGAAGTTCAAATTTTGGCCAAGGATATATGTTGAGATTCTGGGTTTTATAACTAATCACCCACTTTCCAATCGACCCAACTTAGGGGTTCACATTGAAAGAATAAGAATTGGTTTAGCGTGGACCCTGGAGCCCTGCAGATGTCAAGGTATTCAAAGTAGATCCACCTTCTAAGCAGTAGCATTGTCCCAGTTTATAACATTCAATCATTCAATCAGGGTTGGTATAGCGCAACTACTCACCTGTGAGAGTCTCAAGGCGCTGGGAGGGAGGGGTGGCGACTCTGTTGAGTGCTGGGATCATCCGAAGAGCAAGGTCTTGAGGTCCTTCCTGAACTTGGGCAGTGTGGGGGCTTGCTGGAGGTGGAGGTCATTCCAGGCCTTGGATGCAAGGTAGGAGAAGGACTTTCCTCCTGTTCTGGTCCTGTAGATGTGTAGGACGGTGGCCAGAGAGAGGTTGGCTGATCGCAGGTTTCTTTTGGGTGCGTGGAAGGGGAGGGGGTTGTTCATGTATGTTAGTCCGGTGTTGTGCATGGCCTTGTATGCGTGGGTGAGGAGTTTAAAGGTGATTCTTCTTTCGACTGGGAGCCAGTGGAGATCTCGGAGGTGTTGGGTGATATGGCTGCGATGGTGTCAAGGTTTTATTCCAAACTCCCAGGATCGGTACGTTGCTCAAATGGGTCCACCTCTCAATCGCCCCACTCTCTGATGCTATAATAGCGCAGAGGGTTGGAATGATTAAGCGAGGGAAGGAAAGGATGGGGACTGCAGGGAGGGAGACCTAAAACACAAGAAACACAGTTAATTGCCTGTTCAATGTCCACTCTAACTATACTACAAGATACAATCGAGAAACAGATGCTGTAACTAACTGTAAAGGAAAATAACATGAAGCATTGTAAACATTATTTTCGTGAGATGCCTTATACTCTGAAGACTATCGAAAGATAAGAAAACACCAATCGGCATATAGTGAAATGAACCATAAGTAAGAACCACACACGCTCACTCCAATCGTTACCCACCACAATAAGGAATTGACCTTGCATCACAGGGGAGGTTGAGTACAAGACACACACCAAGATCCCCTGCTAATAAGGAAAACATAAAAACAAAGAAGTATTGTCGATGTCATCTCTTCAAGGTTAAACGTTTAGAACAGGCATTACATTGATCTCCTGCCCCTCACAATGTTGACAGTTTAAGCACAGCCCAAATATCCATGTGGCCCGTTCTTAGGATGAATTGTCATGAAAATCAAAGTTCACATACAAACATAATGAAGCACCCCGTACACCTAATGTCTTATGAGTGTATCTAATCAGGAAGTTCTTAGAGTTAGCCAAAATGACTCTGAAGAGGCTTGATACCTTCTCAAGACTTACTATAGCCAAGACTGGTGACTGCGTCACCCTAACCGCTCTTGCAGAGTAACAGATGTCCGGCGTCTCTGCTCTCCTCGTTTATGCCTCTGCTCCGGTCTAAGCTCCAAACAGAATACACAGCAAGGAACTGACTCACCCGCCCTGTATTTGTTCTTCCAGGTATTGTCATGTCATCAGTGCGCGCACGTGCCACTGACGCTGCGGGAATGATGGGAGTTGTGGTCCTGGTGAGAGATGTATCCCACACGCTATCGCCCTCACTCACAGCTCCGACGCCAGAGTTCAGGGGAGCGTGACAGTTGGGGGATGTCGAGGATCAGTCTAGCTGCAGCGTTCTGGATGGCCTGGAGCTTCCAAAGGAGTTTCTTGTTGATTCCTATATAGAGCGTGTTGCCTTAATCTAGTCTGCTACTGATGAGAGAGTGCGTGGCGGTTTATCGAGATTCGGATGGGATCCATCTGAACATCTTTCGAAGCATGCGGAGGGTGTTGAAGCAGGTCGAGGATACGGCATTGGTCATTGTGAGCGATGAGTCCAGTATGATGCCCAGGTTTCGTGCATGGTCGGTCGGGGTGGGGGGATTTCCTACAGTGGGGGGGCCACCAGGAGTCATCCCATGTGGAGGGGGTGGAGCCCAGGATGAGGACTTCTGTTTTCTCTGAGGTGATTTTCAGGCAACTGTTCTTCATTCAGGTGGTGGTGGCTTTCATTCCTTCTTTGAAGATGTGTTTGCTGATGTTGGGTTCATTGGTGAGGGAGAGGATAAGCTGGGTGTTATCGGCGTGACGATGTTGAGCCCGTGGTTCTTGATGATGGTTGCGTAAGGGGCCATATAGATGTTGAAGATGTTGAAGCTGAGGGAGGAGTCCTGGGGAACTCCACAGTTGGTCTCTGTTGTTTCTGAGAGGTAGGGTGGGAGTCTGACTCGCTGAATTCTGCTGGTGAGAAATGAGCAGATCCAGTCAAGGGCTTTGTCTCGAATGCCGGCATCGTGGAGTCTGGTGGTTGGGGTGTGATGTGAGATGGTGTTGAAGGCAGCCGAGAGGTCCAGGAGGATGAGGGCTGCCGTTTCGTCCCGGTCGAGGAGGGAGTGGATGTTGTCGCTGTCAGCGAATAGGGCGGTCTCGGTGCTGTAGTTGCATCGGAATCCGGATTCTGAGATGTCCAGGACATTGTTAGCATCGATGAAGTTTGCTAGCTGGGTGTTGATGGACTTTTCAATGACTTTGGCGTTGAATAGAAGGAGGGAGATGGGCCTGAAGTATTTAAGGTCTGTGGGGTCAGCGGAGGGTTTCTTCAGGAGGTGGTTGACCTCGGCGTGTTTCCAGTAATTGTATTATAATACTTTTCAAAGGTAGTGTTTCAGAAAAAAATATTGATTAGTCATAGTACACCTTTTAATTCAAATACATGTTGTAAGACTCTAGGGGTAAAGACTATCCAATCATCCCTGTGGACAGGTACAACTAATCGCTTAAGCACATTGCCAGAAAACTACTGAAGAAGACAGGATAGCTTCTGACAGAGTACTTACATTGGCTTTATTCTCTGTTCTGTATTCACATTTTCTCCTTTTGCTATGAAGTATTCAACCTGTTAACCAAAAAGAAAAATAAGCATTTAGTTAATGGTATGGGTTCTGTGATATATTTTGGAATACATTGACTAAAGAGGCATCACAACCTCATGTAAAACAAACATCTAATATGTTTTATATGATTCTTCTTAAGAAATGTGAAGAGCTGGGAGCACAGATTGTTTGCAGGAATAGATGGGGCAATGCAAATAGCTCTGAAAATGTGTCACGGGGGGTTTAATGCAACCTAACTTAGTTATTACTAGTAGGCCTCACATTTCATGTTGGCAAATCAATGGTTGAAGACATCCCCGCCAATGACTATGGCAACCTAGGTAGAAAAAGTTATTATGGGGCACACGTGATTTGTCAGCTGCTTGTGTAGCAGGCAAACTACTCCCTGAGGTGCTAATGCTATTCTTTAATGCTAAGAAGCATGCTGTGAATGTATCTGGATGGAAGCAAAGGCTCAACATGCAGTGCCTTTATGGACTGGGAGGGCCCTTAAGGAGGGAAAGTTTTCAGAGATGTTACCAGATAGGCATCTCACAGTTAAGAAATTTATTGGAAAATAACTCAATTCAAGTTAATCGGTTGCCTAAAGAATGACTATGAACATGGTCCCAAGAACATTTTATAACGTTCTATATTATAAGTGATACATGGCAAAGGAAAATAGTTATTTAAAAGAAAGCTGGGAGGTCCTCGAGTTTCCTCATTCAAAACTAGTTTGATGATGGAGAGGATTGAAACTAAACCAATAGCAGGCATTTATTTGTAAATGGTAATTGATAAACTGGCTATCTTATCATGCTAATAGAGAACTGGCAACTTGTGGTGAGCTTCTATAAGAGGCTAACTCAAGTGAGGCATTCATTTTTCTCAGTGAGGTGAAACAACAAGCTAACAGCTAGCCTGTGATTGGTGGAACTGAACATGCAGCACAAGAAATACAACACAAGGATGAAATTATATGTGATCGGTTGGGCGAGCAGTCCAATTTGCCTATAATGTGAGATGGAGGGTGAAACAATCTTAGACTCATTGTTGGGAGTGTTAAATAAATAAGTCAGGGACAATCTGAAAAAATAATTTGATGTGTACTGGGGTGGAGTCTGCCCTTGGAACCTATGTTGGCACCCCCAGAGAACTTCAGGGAAATTGAACTTCATATATATCAGAACCTATGGTTGTCCCTTTGGCCTATGGTTGCCTTGTGGGAACAAGCGAGAGCTTGGGGGTGGACAGCACCGTCCAAAGTGTACAGCAGGCAAAGAAACATTATCAATGCATGAACACGGAGAAGGTAGTTCAGTAGAGGAGTGGATGTCGTCAAAAGTATCAGATGAACTGGAGACCCTTGTGGGCCAGTTTAAAAATGTAGACTATTAATAACAGTATTCAAGGAATCAGGACATGGGATTGGTTGGTCTAGAAGGGGATCACAGTAGCTGAGGCTAGTATTTGGGGGTTGTGGAGAGGGAAGCATTGGCTCATTTAAACATTGCTCCACTATCTTTACATGTGTGTAATTGTTTGTGATGAGATTTTGTTTTGTCTTTTTGATTTTGTTTTCTCAAGAACATTTTAATAAAGTAAGTTAAAAAGAAATGGAAAGAGAAACCATTGCCAACTATTTCTTTTGCTATTGTAATATTGGAGTATACAGTGTTCATGAATTGAAAAGAAGCATGCATCGATGCAATAGATGGTTGAGTATCTTTCTTATAATATTTTCTGTAAAAAAATCAGCCTACATATATATAGGCATGCTCGTTTAACTTGACTTGACTGTTTAAATAATACTGAAACTACTTCCTGCATCCTAAGGTGAATTTCAGATTTTGAAACCAAGCATCAAGCCAGGTAACTGGTGGGAAATGCAAACCTTTTCTCCAGAAACCTTGCTATCAAGCATAATTTGCAGACTGGTAGATGAGATTGTTTAATGAAGAATACTCTACAGTCATACTGGCTCATACTCCTACTGGCTGCATTTACATATGATGCTTATAAAATAGAAACTGAAGAAACAAATTCAAATGATAGCAGCTGGATGTCTTATAAGAATCAAGGGAACATATGCAAAAGTATGCAGACTCTAACGAGAGGATGAAAAAGCAGCATACCTCCAGCTGACAGTGAAGTGAGCTGAAGAGCCGACGAACCAACGAACAGACTGGAAAATCATTGGACATTGCAGAGTAGCCCAGTTAAATTGTAGGAGTTTTAAGATATTTTGAAATGGAGTCTGAACCCAAGAAGCACACATTAAGCTCTGTGAAATAAGGAGGTGCCTGTGGACTGTGACTCTCATGAGTCACAATCCACAGGCACCTCCTTATTCATGTACCACTGTCATTGGCACAGGGTGATGGATGAGGCTGTGGGTCAAGTGAGTGCATGCCCAGATTAAGGATTATATGAATGACTCTTGCTGAGAGGCAGTAGCATGGATACCAAATTCAACACTTGATTATTCACTGATATGGTGTAGTAAGTGTGAGAAGCAAAAGGGTCATAAACAAATGCCAGACAACACTAATGAGGCTCTGGGAGATCATGTCAGCATAGCACTAGCTTTCCTGTCCAATGGAAAACAGAGATCACAGCTTCAAGTTGGGAAAAGGAACGAAAGTGCAGATAGTGGTGGAGTGTGGGAGAAGACAATCTATCATACCTATTTTAGTAGGAAAGCGGTGTATTGAAAAAAATGATTTTTGGGTGAATGATAAGACACCAGGGTCTTATTTATATTTTTGTGGGAAGAGGATGGTAAATGCAGAGAGTGTTGTGTAGCAGGTCACCAGGGATTTTTTTAATATTTGAGGTTGTACGGGAGTTTGTGGTGCTTGGGGTAGCGGTATGTCAGGCATTCTTTTTTAGGTGGGAGAGTGGAGTGATGGCTAGATGGAGATGGCGGTGGGTAGCACAACATCATTTGTAACGTGTCTATGAGTGGTGGTAGGTGAGGCAACATTGGCTTGCCTACCGCAAGACTCCTCTATCCCTACATCTCTGTTGAATACAGGGGCACATAGTTTGGGTGGGACCTACATAACATAAACCTATAGTTGGGAAATATTAAACAGTGGGAATGTTTTTCACCTCAGAGTTCCGAGTGGCATCATAGACAACTCAAGATTTGCTCTCGCTGTCCATTTGGTGTCACACAGAACATCTGAGTGAAAACCTCCCCTTTAGTAACAGTAACCCATCTGCAATACTATGTATATAGTATGTGAAAGTTGGACATCCTTTTTTATTTGCAATTATTTTATAGTGGGAACCAAGACCTCTAGTGGCCAGTGATCCTTCCAGAAGCAAACATTTATGAATAATATCCTGCTGCAATTTATCCTAGTTAGGTCCAAGCAAGAGTCCTTTGCTAAGACAGAAAGAAGGGTGTTAAGTGTGGAGATGTTTAGTGATACTTTTAGAAGAAATGTTATTGCATTCTTATCTTTATAAATTTGTACACCAAGAAGTTTCTGGGATCAGCAGAAAGAAGGATAATAAAAGATCAATACACCAGGGCAGTGGTTCCCAAACATTTTAGAACCACGACCCGCATTTTTGAATGACAAACGTATGTGACCCACCTACCTTTATTTAACATGAGGAGGGGTGATTCTCGAATTTAACTAAAGCACCGTATGGTAGAGCATTGTCATTTACAGAAAGCACATTTTCTATTGAAATAGTCATTAACTTTGCATAGACATACAGTTTTCCTTTTTAAACTATACAACATACAGCTTTCAAACGATACTGTGTGGAATTTGAGTGTATGTGAATATTTATCATTTGTTTATCACCAATTACAGTGTCTTTATTTGTTTTGATCCTAATAAAATCTGTTTCCAGCACACTTTGGAATTACGAAAAAAAGAATCTTCATTTTTGTTTTCCTAACTGTTGAATGCATGCAGTTAATTTACTGGTATTTACATTTTGTGTGTTGCAAAAAAAAGAACATCCTAAGATTGTCATATAATTCACTTTAAAACCCCTACTCACTTTGCAGTCAGAAAAAAGTACATAAAAATCCCATGTTAAAAGAATAAGCAGCAACTTGTCAGAAGACATGGCCTGACATTTGACCTCTGCCATTGAAGCACTGCAGATGTGACCAAAAAACACAGAATTTCAAGGAATTTTAATTTATTGCTCAGACTGTCCCAACCCACCAAAAATCGGGAAATACTGCACCAGAACAAATTGTCTCCGTACCTATTTTCAGCTGAGGCATTTTGTAATAGCAAGTAAAGATAAATGCAGAAAACATTTTGGAAGACGTCATGATATTCACTTGAAAGTCTTAATGTGAACAGAATGTAAAAGGTTTTCCATAAACCTTTGTGAAGGTTCCGGAGAAAAAAATTTTCAGACCAAAGAATATATTGCCTCTGTTGGACCCGGCCCTTCTGGCAGGTTCACCCCGAAACTTTTTGCTTTTTGTTGGTGACTTGGTTTAGTGATTTTTTTTTACTTCTGCGCACTTTACCACTGTGTCCCAGGGTAAAGTGCATGCGTGTAGTGAGGTTGGCCTGCCCTCCCATAGGAATGCATGGGGGAATGTATGTGTCCTGGTAGTTCCTGATGCGTGGGGTGTGCAGGCTCGAGTTTGGTATGTGCGGACTCGTGTGATTGAATGCTGCGCGATGATGGGTGGGAGGAGTACACCTGGGTCCTGAATAGGGCAGGGTTTCCCCCACACAATGCTGGCTCCACCCCCTGTGGTGCGACTGATGACCCTGGCCTGTCCCCTGAATAGGGAGAGGGGCTGAGCAAAACAAAGTGCTCAGGAACCAGTTGTAACCGGTTCGCCCCTTCCCTGCACATTGAAGACAAAGGGTTTTTACTGTATAAAAATGGGGCTGTGTCCCCACAGAAACTGTTCTCTTCCAAGATCCGATCTGAGGGGGCCTGCTGCTGCTGGGCGCCAGGAGAGACCGCCACTGGGGACTGCCTCCCTGCTGGAGGGTCCTGTGAGCTGGCCCCTGGGCCCAGTCTTTGCCCCCCCTGCTTGAAGACTTTTTGGTTGCTGGACTTTTGCTGGCAGCGCCTGGGAGCGCTTGGATCTGCTGTATAGCGCTAGGAGCGCTTGATTTGGTGGCCTGGCACTTTTAGCGTGCTCCTGTGTATCCTCGGTGCAAACGAGGGAATCCCCGGCGTAGGGATTCCCCCCCTCGTGTGCCAGGTCAGGCGGGAGCCCACCCCGCATTGTGGTGTGTTGGCGGGTGCCCACCCCACGTAGTTCTGCCTATTTAATGCTTTAATACGAAGGCGGGAGCCCACCCCGCGCTTCGGAAGAAGCAGAGAGAATCACCGCCGCGGCCGGGTTTACCGGAAGTCAGGCATCCCCCTGGGGGCGGGCCACGAGACGGAAGCAGGAAGCAGGCGGGAGCCCACCCCACGCTCTTGCGCATGCCCCGGGAAATAGGCGCCGTGAACAAGAGAGCGCCGCGTCCAGAGGCCCAGGCGGGAGCCCACCCCGCTCTGGGACGTGCTACCTCAGAGAAGCCGGCAGCGGGATTGAAGGCGGGGCTCCCGTGACCACGGGGAGAGCCCCGCGGATGCTGCAGCCGACACCAGGGAGCAGACCAGAGTCAGCGCGTCGGAACTCCCGGTGAGTGGGGCTCCGATCCAATCTCGTTGGGGGGCATTGTTGGGTCCTAGAGCCCCGTGAGGCTCCAAGGTAGAGGGGCATCCTGGGCTGTGATAATCAGAGCGGCCCCGGAAGGCAGCGGGCCGCTCCAACGTTACGGGGGCAGATTATTTGTTAAAGCCTAGAGGGCTCCAACGTCGCCCTGATTATTGTTACCGAGTCCCCTGAGTGGGACTCCAAAGATTGGGGGCATTGGTACTTTTGAGCCCACGAGGCTCCACCATTGCCCCAGGGCATATTGGCATTCCAGAGCCCAGAGAGGGCTCCAGAGGCATGACGGTGCCTGAGTTTCGTTCTCCAGCTGCCCAGCACTTAGTGGGCAGCTGCAACGTTTAGGTTGGGATCTTACGCTCTTGGCTTGCGCAGCTGGCGCAGCGCTACTGGGACAGGGTGTCCTAGCCCCGACAAGGCCAGTTGGCCTAGGGACTGCCACAGGTGGTGGCTCATGAGAGTTTCTTACTAATGTTCCTAACCTGCACCTCTGAATGTTTTATGCATCATGTGTTTTCTTTCCTAGCACCTCTGAATGTTTTATGCATCATGTGTTTTCTTTCCTAGCACCTCTGAATGTTTTATGCATCATGTGTTTTCTTTCCTAGCACCTCTGAATGTTTTATGCATCATGTGTTTTCTTTCATGACACCGCTGAATGTAGTTTATACATCATGTGTTTTTCTTCCTAACACCGCTGAATGTTTTATGCATCATGTGTTTACCTGCCCGGCACCTCTGAATGAGTTTATGCGTCATGTGCCATGTTCTACACCTCTGAATGTGTTGCGATGCATGATGTGTAATGTGCTTAGACCCCTATAGGTGTTGTGATACTTAGGTGGTTGTTTTCTCCTAGTACAGGTGGTGCTAGTGAGGCCCTAGTTCCCTGCGCGATAATTTCCTAAAGTGGTTAGGGTTGCGTAGGTGGTACTTACCTGTTACCAGTAGTTACTGGTTGTGTGTTATATGTGTATTTTGTGATATAGTAATTTTATATTCTAAAAGTGCTGATTCCTGACAGTGGTCCATGTGGCCCTGTCCCCTGTACATATAATCCCTTGTAAATTCTGCCCGTGCCTGTTGGCACTGTGTAAAGTGTGTATTTATTATCTAATGTGTTTTGCTATAATACAAAGGTTATTTTTATATAATACCTTGTGTGGAGTTTCTTTTGTGGTGGGCCTTGGGTGTTGTTGCTGGGTGCGCGCGCAAACGCTTTACACATTGCCTCAGAGATAAGCCTGACTGCTCGTGCCAAGCTACCAAGGGGGTGAGCAGGGGTTATCTTTGGCGTGTAACTTCCTTGCCCTGACTAGAGTGGTGGTTTCTGCCTCACTTTGGCGCAAACCTTAGCCAACCAGAAATCCCAGTTCTAACATTGGTGATCAGCGGTGGGATTTGGACGTGCGTTTGCGCTGTACCGCAGCAGCGACTGGCTACACCACAATACTCTGCAAGTAGATAATCACATTTTGGGGATTATTGTTTTTGAGTTCCATTGCTTCTTCTCCTAAAGGTGTCCTTTGTGAATTATGTACTCCTGTGTTAGCTCAGACACCCAGGTTCCTTGTGTTAAACTCTTCGCAGGAACGTCCGCCAAAATGGAGCCTGCTTTTAATTTCTGTGGTCTGTTTAGATACAGTAGGTTGGAGTTGGTAAGGTTATGTGAAGAGAGAGACATAGAGGTGGGTGAGTTAGATACCCAGTCCAGACTGAGGGACAACCTGATCCTATGGCAAAAGGATGAGTGGGAGCGAGAGTGCAGTGAGGAAGATAGGGCTCGGGCCGCACGCCAAGAGGGTGGTGGGTCTGTGGGGAGCCCTGAAGATTCAGAAGAGGAGGAAGGTTACCTGACAGGGACGCCAGTAGACAGTGAAGACCCCATAGATAGGGAGTCCCTTGCTGGGTCCAGTGTCGGGAGCAGCACCCCATCCCTTTCCCTGTCCCCAGAGGAGTGGGTAGATAGGAGGGAAGAGAGGGAGCATCAGCTGGCCATGGAGAGGCTCAGGTTGGAGCATGCCAGGGTGATGGCGCAGCTGGGGGTGGAGGAGAAAAAGATTGAGACCGGGAGGGTCTTAGCTCAGAAACAGATGGCGGAGGCTGAGAGGGCCTTCGCCAGGGAGAGATTAGCTCTGGAGGGTAGGTTGTCCCCAGAGCGCAGTTGTGGTTTTCTGGATTCACCAGTGAGGGTAGAGTCCAGTGGTGGCAGCGATAGAGAGGCCAGTGCAGAGAGTCCCATTCCCGATTCCCCGAGTATGGTACCTGTTTCCCAAGAGGAGGAGTATAGGTTGAAGTTCAGGGGCAGTAGGAAGCTGCCTCACCAGGATTGGGGGGATTTTGTGGATGAATGTGATGATGCACTGTGCGATTGGGAGTGGGTTAACAGGAAACGGGATTGTAGGAATCTGTTTAATCTGGTTCTCAAAGAGCAGGTGCTCAGGAGTTGTTGTCCCGAGTTGCGCCAACACCTGTTGGAGTGTGGGTTTGCTAGTCCAGGGGACCTTGCAAAAGAAGCGGACCGTTGGGAAAGGGCCCAAGGTTCTGATGAGGTATGGGAGAGTGCTTCCAACAGCAGTGGCTCAGGTATCTTCCCGTCTTGGATGGTGGTAGAGGTTCAGAGTAGCCCAGCTAGGTCCCAGAGTAGTGAGAGGGGTGTAGGGGCTCACGGCCTATCTCAGCGGAGTAGGAGTGAGTGGGTGACTTTGAGTCCCCAGAGGCCCGAAACCCAGTCTCAGAGCCTGGATGGTTTCTTCAGGGAACACCAGGTAGGGGGCCTAGGCTGTACTGTTAGGCCACTTGAGGAGGATCGCCCAGAGTATGGAGAACCTGGAGTCTCTGTAAATAGAGCTCCAGTGGTTCTGGTGTCAGGCAGTACCGCTCCAGTAGGGAGGGTACAGAAGTCCAGCGAGAGGAGTGGCATGGGGCTGTGTTCCCCAGTGGAGGAGCCAGTGTGTCAGGGACCAGCCGGTAGGGCTGAGTCTCCTAGAAGTGACCATGGCGACCACACGTCTGTCCTGGGGGATCTTCGCGCACTGTCAGGTGGACAGGGGACGGGAGATCTGCGCCAGGCAGACTGTCATGCAACATATGAGGCATATGTTACTCTTGGGGGGATGGTGTGTAAGTCCCCAGAAGTCCTGGAGTGCCAGGCAATCATTCCGCCGAAGGTTCTAGACCAGAGGTTGGGAGGCCAGGTTCAGGATCAGCCTGACCTGCAGGGTAGGACGACTGTAACCAGTGTCCTGACCGGTTCTTCTTCCAGAGGTACCGCCCCAGTTGGTAGGGAGCAGGACTCTGGAAGGGGGTGCAGAGGGTGGGAGAGCCCACCTCTGACCCCAGTGCAACCTGAGGGGTTAAACCCTAGGTTGGGAGACCAGTTCTCAGGGAGAGGTCCTGAGCTGGTGGGAAAGTTGATTTCTGAGGGTGCCTCACAGAGGAGGAGAGGACGGAACCCTAGAAGGAGAGGTAGGGGGAGGAGAGCCTCGCCCGTGACTTTTGGTCAGCTTGAGGGTACAGACCCTAGGCTGGAGGATCAGTGGCAGTTTAGAACTGCCCTGATGAGAGGAAGAGTGGAAAATGGTCACTACGTGCCAGGGGTTACTACCCCCCACTCTGTGGTTATGCAAGGACCAGTGGCGCCTAAATGGCCTAGGGCCTGGTCCTGGCCGCGGACAGCTGAGGAGTACCAGTGGGGTAGCCCAGTTGGTCCGCCGGGTTTTTCCAGAGGGAACCACGCGGGTTCAGAGTGGCGTAAAACCGGAGAGTGTCCCTGCCGTTGCGGGCCTGCGTCCGTGTTTTATCGCCCAAAGCAGGGAAGACCGTCACGGTGGTGATTGGTCTACCCTGCGTTTTGGCTGGAAGGGGGTTGTGTTGGACCCGGCCCTTCTGGCAGGTTCACCCCGAAACTTTTTGCTTTTTGTTGGTGACTTGATTTAGTGATTTTTTTTACTTCTGCGCACTTTACCACTGTGTCCCAGGGTAAAGTGCATGCGTGTAGTGAGGTTGGCCTGCCCTCCCATAAGAATGCATGGGGGAATGTATGTGTCCTGGTAGTTCCTGATGCGTGGGGTGTGCAGGCTCGAGTTTGGTATGTGCGGACTTGTGTGATTGAATGCTGCGTGATGATGTGTGTGGCGTGCATGTACCTAGTGTGGAAGTGCCACTTCTAGAAGTGGGCACTTCTGTGTGCAGTGTGAAATATGTGGCTTGTCTCGCGATTGGCTGGCTGAGGTCATGTGACGGGCTAGGGAAATCCCCAGA
Organism: Triturus cristatus; assembly: GCF_964204655.1. Classification (NCBI taxonomy): domain Eukaryota; kingdom Metazoa; phylum Chordata; class Amphibia; order Caudata; family Salamandridae; genus Triturus; species Triturus cristatus. The sequence goes on from NC_140585.1 coordinate 740,814,985, forward strand.
GTCAGGATGAGTCACCCAGTGGTGAATGGGGAGATCAGCAGCTTGATGGGTGGGAGGAGTACACCTGGGTCCTGAATAGGGCAGGGTTTCACCCACACAATGCTGGCTCCGCCCCCTGTGGTGCGACTGATGACCCTGGCCTGTCCCCTGAATAGGGAGAGGGGCTGAGCAAAACAAAGTGCTCAGGAACCAGTTGTAACTGGTTCGCCCCTTCCCTGCACATTGAAGACAAAGGGTTTTTACTGTATAAAAATGGGGCTGTGTCCCCACAGAAACTGTTCTCTTCCAGGATCCGATCTGAGGAGGCCTGCTGCTGCTGGGCGCCAGGAGAGACCGCCACTGGGGACTGCCTCCCTGCTGGAGGGCCCTGTGAGCTGGCCCCTGGGCCCAGTCTTTGCCCCCCCTGCTTGAAGACTTTTTGGTTGCTGGACTTTTGCTGGCAGCGCCTGGGAGCGCTTGGATCTGCTGTATAGCGCTAGGAGCGCTTGATTTGGTGGCCTGGCACTTTTAGCGCGCTCCTGTGTATCCTCGGTGCAAACGAGGGAATCCCCGGCGTAGGGATTCCCCCCCTCGTGTGCCAGGTCAGGCGGGAGCCCACCCCACATTGTGGTGTGTTGGTGGGTGCCCACCCCACGTAGTTCTGCCTATTTAATGCTTTAATACGAAGGCGGGAGCCCACCCCGCGCTTCGGAAGAAGCAGAGAGAATCACCGCCGCGGCCGGGTTTACCGGAAGTCAGGCATCCCCCTGGGGGCGGGCCACGAGATGGAAGCAGGAAGCAGGCGGGAGCCCACCCCGCGCTCCTGCGCATGCCCCGGGAGATAGGCGCCGTGACCAAGAGAGCGCCGCGTCCAGAGGCCCAGGCGGGAGCCCACCCCGCTCGGGGACGTGCTACCTCAGAGAAGCCGGCAGCGGGATTGAAGGCGGGGCTCCCGTGACCACGGGGAGAGCCCCGCGGATGCTGCAGCCGACACCAGGGAGCAGAGCAGAGTCAGCGCGTCGGAACTCCCGGTGAGTGGGGCTCCGATCCAATCTCGTTGGGGGGCATTGTTGGGTCCTAGAGCCCTGTGAGGCTCCAAGGTAGAGGGGCATCCTGGGCTGTGATAATCAGAGCGGCCCCGGAAGGCAGCGGGCCGCTCCAACGTTACGGGGGCAGAATATTTGTTAAAGCCTAGAGGGCTCCAACGTCGCCCTGATTATTGTTACCAAGTCCCCTGAGCGGGACTCCAAAGATTGGGGGCATTGGTACTTTTGAGCCCACGAGGCTCCACCATTGCCCCAGGGCATATTGGCATTCCAGAGCCCAGAGAGGGCTCCAGAGGCACGCCGGTGCCTGAGTTTCGTTCTCCAGCTTCCCAGCACTTAGTGGGCAGCTGCAACGTTTAGGTTGGTATCTTACGCTCTTGGCTCGCGCAGCTGGCGCAGCGCTACTGGGACAGGGTGTCCTAGCCCCGACAAGGCCAGTTGGCCTAGGGACTGCCACAGGTGGTGGCTCATGAGAGTTTCTCACTAATGTTCCTAACATGCACCTCTGAATGTTTTATGCATCATGTGTTTTCTTTCCTAGCACCTCTGAATGTTTTATGCATCATGTGTTTTCTTTCCTAGCACCTCTGAATGTTTTATGCATCATGTGTTTTCTTTCCTAGCACCTCTGAATGTTTCATGCATCATGTGTTTTCTTTCATGACAACGCTGAATGTAGTTTATACATCATGTGTTTTTCTTCCTAACACCGCTGAAGGTTTTATGCATCATGTGTTTACCTGCCCAGCACCTCTGAAGGAGTTTATGCATCATGTGCCATGTTCTACACCTCTGAATGTGTTGCGATGCATCATGTGTAATGTGCTTAGACCCCTATAGGTATTGTGATACTTAGGTGGTTGTTTTCTCCTAGTACAGGTGGTGCTAGTGAGGCCCTAGTTCCCTGCGCGATAATTTCCTAAAGTGGTTAGGGTTGCGTAGGTGGTACTTACCTGTTACCAGTAGTTACTGGTTGTGTGTTATATGTGTATTTTGTGCTATAGTAATTTTATATTCTAAAAGTGCTGATTCCTGACAGTGGTCCATGTGGCCCTGTCCCCTGTACATATAATCCCTTGTAAATTCTGCCCGTGCCTGTTGGCAGAGTGTAAAGTGTGTATTTATTATCTAATGTGTTTTGCTATAATACAAAGGTTATTTTTATATAATACCTTGTGTGGAGTTTCTTTTGTGGTGGGCCTTGGGTGTTGTTGCTGGGTGCGCCCGCAAACGCTTTACACATTGCCTCAGAGATAAGCCTGACTGCTCGTGCCAAGCTACCAAGGAGGTGAGCAGGGGTTATCTTTGGCGTGTAACTTCCTTGCCCTGACTAGAGTGGTGGTTTCTGCCTGACTTTGGCGCAAGCCTTAGCCAACCAGAAATCCCAGTTCTAACAGCCTCCCTACTTCTTCCTCTGAATGATCGATCACAAGAACGTTGATTCAAAATATCAGTTTCAGTGGGATTGTTTGGTGCACCTCTTTTATGTTCCAGATTACGATGTTTGGTTGTGGTTCTCCCCACCTAACCTTTTTTTTGGTATAACACGTTTTAATGAATACGTTACAGTTGCTTCTACCTTATGCTACATATAAATGTTTTTGTTTAAAGGTTAGTTGTGTTACTTTGTTACAATACGTTATATTATTTTGTGTTATTAATTGTTATGTTATGAGCATTTCTATTAATCGGTGACTGTTTCACTGAGATGAATGTCAATGCAGTCAACATATTGACCTTTTACTATATGTTGAAAAGAAGCAAGCTGCAATATACATTCAGACAATGTTGAAGCTGATTTCTGTCCCTCATGGATTCAATCCTGTGCCTTGTTTTGTTTATTTAGAGCTCTCAGATCAAAATTCGGATTTATGGCAGTAAGAAGAGAGTAAGCATTTTGCAAAGTAACATCGTGGCCTCCAATGGCCTCCTGCACATCATTGATAAAGCCATTGACGACGTTGAGCCAACTCTGTTAGGCAACACCGAGGTGAAGCATTTTAGCTATTTTGGCGGCATCTTTTTGTTCAGATGTTTTATTTTTGCTTATATTTGCTCTACTATTATCCTGGCTAATCAGTGTAATGCAACTTGTGAATATTGGACATGGTGACATCTATATGTATGTGTTTTGTACATATATATGTTTTGGCAAAAACATTATACTGGTTTAAAATGTGGTTAAGAATAATCACTGATCAGAGCTTTGTTGGCTTGGCATGTTAGGATCTGTAGGTAGAACACAATTCACAATTCAGCAAAAGCTGTGGGAGTAAAGAACAAAACAACCTAAGTGGAGAATTCATAAATTGGGAAGATGAATAGTAAGCCCCTTCTTTTGTGATTCGTTCTTCCTATTTGATGTTTAAGGAGACAATGGTATTGAAACAGAGACATAAAGAAGGGCTTCATGAAATGTGTTCTCTTAGGGCCAGATTTAGAGTTTGACGGACCAGGCTACTCCATCTTAAACGTGACGGATATTCCGTCGGCCTTATTACAAGTCCATTATATCCTAGGCCACTTCTGATACGGCGGACGGGATAGCTGCCTGGTTTGTGATGGAGTAACCTGTCCACCAAACTCCTTATCAGGCCCTAAGTGCTGAAATCTGAAAGATGATATAGGTGAGTTAAATTAAACTGTCTAAGGCAAGTTGGTGTGTTTCATGAATTTTGATGAATTTGACGTTGCACGAGTTTATTGATATGGAGCTTCTTGTTACAAAACATGGAATTACAATAAAATGAATATATATGTGAGAGCTCATTATCTCCAGTTAAGCTTCTCAACATCCCTGAGATTGAATCAAAACCCAATTAAATGTCTAACTTTTCAATGATAAATAAATATATATATATATATATTCACTTATAGGTTTCACACATGTTATAGTTACCAGGACATTTCACTCGTGAAAAACCAATGAAATTCCCCCGTTATAGTTAGTGCAGGCAACTATAACTCACGCGACCGCAATCCTCTGCTGATGACGTCAGATATTACATCACTGTATTTAGACACTTATTTACCCATGTCTTCTTCCGCGATTTTTCGAAAAAAAAAATATTTTTTTTTTTGGGCCCTTAGGGGTCCTTTGTGACCCCCTGACCAAGGCTAGGGTGTCAGGAACTGTCCACCCTGCCCCCTTTTCACGTTCGCCACCTTCCTTTTCCACTCTCGCACTGACAACAAACAAAATGGCGGCTGACACTTCCTGATTTTGACCGATTCGAACGTTGACTGAAATGTAACAACCAATCAGAAATACGCTCTCGCACGTTAGGCTGCTCGTACCGTGCGCGCACGGTGCGCGCCTATAGATATATATATGGTTTTAAATGCTATTTTGTCAGGAAATACTGAACAGATTTACACGAGACCTTCAAAAGGCACATCCCTGACCTGAGGGCTACCTCTCTGCCAAATTTCAACTAATTCTGTTCGCCCGTTCGGGCTGTAGCTCGGACTAAAGGTCCTATGGAAAAATGCATGGGGAAAACGTGTTTTGGGACCCCCCATTTTCTCAGCCCCCGCTTGACGAATCCCCCCGAGACTTTCAGGGAAGGAGCAGAGCGCCCCACCTATTTTGAAAATTTCGCGAGGATTCGTCAATCGGCGCCAAAGTTATTCAAAATAGAATGTTGCGGATTTCCTATGGAAACACAGTCCTAACTATAACTATCTACTGGCGACCGCCAGTAGATAATATATTATATATATAGAGAGAGAGATATAGATGTATATATTTATCTCAACCTTCCTCTCATTAATATTATAACACAAAATAGGACATAAAATAGAGTTTCAATGGCATCAATGAACACTCACACTTATGTTTTTCATGAAACAACCTTACTTATGCCTCCTGTAGGAACATTTGAGAAAGTCGAGCCCATTATAACCTAATGAGCCAAGATGCCTCAAGGTGTTAGCATGTTTTACAAGTACATGAGACAATCAGTGACTGTGCTCCATAAAATATCTGATCTCCATAAACAGAGTGAGTTTCAATATATACTCCATCCCAGTCTTGCTTGATGACATTCCTTATTTACCGTCTCCATTGTCCCATGCAGCCAGCTCTCTTACAAGCTCCCGAAGCAGGATTTGGGTAACATTCTTGGCACGCTGGTCGTATAAAGGTACATCATTGAACCAACTTTTCATCTCAGGCTCTCTTTGCTGATGAGTGGTACATCACTGTTTAATACCACTATGTAATGTTTGTACCACTTTGTTCCTGTTTCATTAATAGTTATTGCCCCCTTACATCTTGATAACCACATCTGCCATTCAGCACCAAAATGCAGCTGGATGCTAAAGAGAGTGTCCACATGTTGGCCTCTTATTGTTTCCTGTACGTCAGGATAACCTCAGAGCCACTACCCAGTACCCTGCTACCCATCTCTTCACCAGTTTCACCTGCTATTGTCATGGGATCACCAGGTACCATTGCAACGGAATTCTCTGTACTCATTTTGAATGCCAGTTGTATAAACTAATCCTGTTTCTACAATGTGTAAGTAAGTAAGTTTATAGCATAGTTAATAAAAACCATTTCATATGAAGCTCAAACGTGCTAACAATTCATGCAACGACTTCTTTTAAAAAGAGGAAGAAATACATGACGTGTAAATCATCTGATCTTATGGGTAGGGCATGGTCTGTCAGTTTTTTGAGCTGTGGTTCCTTTTTTCTTGTTCTCCAACTACATTGATAAAAACAATTTCATATGGAGCTCCAAAGTGCTAACAATTCGTGTAACATATCATACAAATGTCTGGTTAAAAAAGAGGAATAAATACATAATACGTAAGGCATGAATCATCTGATTTTGCAGGTAAGGTCTTGTCTGTCAGTGTCTGGGGCTAACGTTCCTCTTACTTGTTATTCTCCATTACTATACTCTTAAACTGGGTGTTCATTTTATTTTTAAGGTGGGTTCTGGACCCTTTCTTATCTTTGTGATCAGAATAATGCCGGACATCCACATCGCTATTTATATCTGGAATGTCGAGTAATATTATATTTTGAGTATAATCCATAAAATCATGTATAAAAATACAACGCACAAGCCAGTAATATTAACTCACATTAAAAGAAAAACACCATAGCACACTCATCATTTTCATAAAAAGCTCAACTAAACACAAAATCGCCAATGGCCTGATGTTGGGACATTGATGGTTGTACTGCTCAAACAGAGATGAAGCGGTAATGTCTGTACCAGCATACTCACCTCTACTCAGGGTGTAGTTGTGGGTGCCACTGTCAGGTATTTGCTCTGTACACTCCATGCCAGCATAAGGAAGTGGGAACAGTAAAATCTAGGGCTTGAAATATAATCTACCATGTGACAGTAGGGAACTGTTTGGGACCCAAATTGTGTTGGCAGTAGCCAGCAAACCCAGAGGTTACTGCTGCCAGATTCCATGACTGTACTCTACACACAGGGAGATGGCTGAGTGAAAACTGCTTAAAGTTATACTTATCCACAACTGAGGTTCTACTATTCAGAAGAAATTCTTCCTTTTAGTCACTGAGCTGGTGGCCTCAGGAGCTTGGCACCCTCCCTATTCCAGTCACTAAGGTAAAAAACCTTGGAATCCTTTTTGATAGAAAATTGTCCCTTGAGGGCCAGATCAATCACATTACCTTTGCCTCTTTCTTTACCCTGAAATTGTTTAGGAAGGTTCTTCTCTTCAGTCCATCAGATTTGTAGAAAACTGAGGTGCCTGCTCTCATATCAAACACTAGATTATTCTAACACCCTGTTAGACCTGGCACCGTTGGCATGGGTCTCCCTTCCATTTGCCTTTACCTCCTGTGTATTGCTGTGTGTTGGAATCCATTTTGCTGGTCTAGAGGCTTTGGGTACTTTGCCACTGCTGTTCACTGCCAAAGTGCAACTGCTCCCTTTATAAATTGTTGTTATGGATTAGTGATTCCATGATTGGCATATTTGATTTACTTGTCAGACCCTAGTATAGTGCACTATGTGTGCCTAGGGCCTATAAATCAAATGCTGCCAGTGGGCTGCAGCACTGATTGTGCCACCCACAGAAGCAACCATTGCAGATCCTATGTGTAGTCTGGGACTGCCATGTCGACTTGGCAAGTGCACACACTTGCCAGCCCCTAAACCTTCCCTTTTCTATATATTAGTTACCCCTAAGGTAGGCCCAAGGTACCCCTGCGGGCAGGGTGCATTGTATGTTAAAGGTAGGACATGCCCTGATGTGTGTGGCATGTCCTGATAGTGAATTACTGCCAATTTCGTTTTCACTAATGCAAGGCTACCTGTTCCCATAGGACAAAATGAGGAGTTTGTTTATAACATCTTATAAACATAACTGGCCCTGGGAACAAGGTAGACAAATAAAGTTTAGTGTGCCTATACTCAGAATGTTAAAATGTATCTTTTAGTGAGGGTGATTTTAACATTCTGCGTTTGAAAATACCACTTTTAGAAAGTAGGTATTTTCTTGCCTAACCATCCAGTGTGCCTTTGCTAGGTTTGTTTATTGCTTTTGGATGACAGGGGCTGGAGAGAAGTCTGATGAGTCAGGGCTTGGCTGAATAGACCTGGGCTGCATTTAGAGTGGGGGGAGGAGATTTCCTTTTCACCTGAATGGGCCTGGTCTGCCTTCAACAATGCTGTCTCCACCTCCTGACAGGAAGCTGTACCAGTTAGGACAGAACTGGTTTTAGCTGGCCTTCAGAGAACAAAGGATTTGTGTGTATAAAAAGTGGGGCCCAGACTCCAGATTTGTAGATCACTACTGGGAGATCAAGAGGAACCTTTCCAGAAGAGAAGAACCAAATAAGCTGAGGAGAAATACTGCCCCCTGTGCTGTTTGATGTCTGTGGTTGGCCTGCAGTGACTGCTTGCTGCCAAGGAAAGAAGGAAAAGGACTTTGCTGCTTGCTTTGTCATCTGCTTGAAGAAAAGATCTCCAAGGGCTTGAACCTGAGCTTGCCTCCTGTTCTGAAGTCTCTCCTGAATTTCCTTGCTGGGAATTTCAACCTGCATAGAGGTGCCTGCTGCTGTTTAGGACCTCTAGAGACTGTTGGTCGCTGGGGGCTGGAAAATCGATGCAACTCCGAAGAAGCGTGTCGCATCTGCACCTGTTTTCCGAAGCATCGCCAAAGAAACTGTCGCAGCGCCTGCCGCTTTTCAAGAAATCGCCACATGACGCATCGGGTGCAACTATCTCCGAAGTCCAAGATCACCGCACCGATCCCAACGCAAGGCTGCATCGAGGCGCCAAGACTGTTGCATCGTTGGGGGCCGCAGTAAGAAACAGACACATCAACTCCCCACGCAGTAAGGAATCGACACATCACCTCCCCTGCACTCCAGTAAGGAACCGACGCATCACCTTCCCTAAGGCCATTTTCTTTGTTTTGCGTGACTCATCTAAAGTACTTTCAAGAAAAGTGTCACATCTACAACTTGCATTGAACTAAACTATTTCTAGCATTTTAAAGCCTTATTTTTAATACTGTGTTGTGGATTTTTGTTGTTTGGTCTTGATTTGGTTTAGAAAAGATTACTTATTTTTCTAAACAGGTGTGGTGTCCATTTGTAGTGTTTTCACTGTATTACTGTATGTGTTCATAAATGCTTTACACACTGCCTCTGAGATAAGCATGTCTGCTCGTGCCCAGCTACCTCGTGGGTGACCAGGGGTTATTTTAGAAGTGTATCCCCCTTTCCTTGACTAGAAGCAAGGGTCCCTATTTGGACAAAGGTACCTACCTCTGCCAACTAGAGACCCCCATTTCTAACACACCCTTTTTATGAACATCCAAAAAATATTTTTTAATAAGCTACAGAGTCTACAGAATGCTGCAGCCTTCCTACTGCTGGGTATTCCCAAACAAACATTTGTGTTGCAATCTTTTGCTCAGCTTCATTGGCTTTCTATTAGGAGGGAAATTGACTTCAAGGCTTTATGTATCAGCTTCAAGTCTCTGCATATCAGAGGCCTTGAATATCTTCACCAAAAATGTCTATGCTACATTCCAGCTAGGCCTCTCCGATCTGCATCATCAAATAACCTAGTGATTCCTAGATTTAAATGTCTTTGTGGGGAGTTAAAAGTTGTGTGGTCTGTTCTGCTAGACTCTGGAACTCCTTGCCCCTCAGCATTAAAAGAAACACTGATCAGCTGAACTTCAGAAAGGCACTAAAAACATGGCGCTTTAATCATTGCAAGTGCACATAGCAACCCTCCTCCCCTCTCCCATGCCTAGGCCCCGCCCCTCCCTACAGCGCTGGCTACGAGCCGGCAAATGTCAAATAAAATGATGTAAGAACATAGTTTTATTTTACATTTGCTGTCTCTGAGCCAGGCAGTGGGGTGACGTTCCTCTGCCATTGCTGAGGAGCTGCCGCTGGCTGCAGAAGATAGAAGAATATGCCTCTCAGGATTGTTTTTGTGCAGGAAGGTACCCCTCCCTGCATAAAAACAATCCTATGTTGCAAGGGTGCCTGCGTTGGCGCTAAGCAGCCAAAATGGTGCCAGTGCAGGGGAGACGATAAGAATGCGCCGTATTCTTTTAAATACGGTGCATTCCTGCCCTTTCCCCATCATGCAGTGCAGCACAGCAAGATGACTTGCTGGAGTGCACTGTGTGACAAATCTCATAAATATGCCCTTATATTTACATATTCTATTAGAACGTTACTGCCCTCATCAGTTAACAACCTGCAGCCTAGAAGCAAAAACAAAATAACAGATGATGGAAAGTTGTACACGTTCACACAGAGATACCCCAGAAACTGGAAGCAGTCGCTCAAGTAGCAGGAGAAGGCATGGTGGATCTCAGGTCATTAACGAAAGCTTTCAAGGACCAGGAAGCCTGGTCCGAGTGGCATCTCACCGGATTAAGTGATGGGCAAGCAACCAAAAGGGGCTAAGCTTCTTGCTTAATGTGGGTTTGCAAGGTATACGATATTTGGAAGTTAACAAGAAGCAATGCCAAACATTTTCCTGAGACGTTTTAAGACATGGACAAAGTGGGATCTGGCATGATAGAGCCAGTTCTGCTCTGTCTTGCCCTGATGACCTTGAATAATTATTTGACACATTGTTTTAAATATCGTTTTCCTTTATGTTTTTTAATGTGGGTGATAGGTGGGAGTCTGTTATGGACATTTTACAGAGAAGTGTGTTTATATTTCATGCAACATCCATAAAATAAGATTATTTTAGATCAAAAATGGAGCTCGCATATGAGAAATGAGAGGGGGTCACAGAGATTATTTTCAATAATATTAGTGCGCTGCTGTTGTGTTACAATTGTGAACACACACACTCTATCCCGGAATATTAGTCGTAAACACATTCGGAATTTGGACCAGAGTGGCTGTGCACTTTCATTTACTTGGCCAAAGAGGTCAAGAAAGATCTAAAATTGGATCACAAATTCAAACTTTTCCGAACGGGGATCCGGAAATGCATTTGGCACAGGGCCACCACAATCCATCAGAGGGCTCAGATAATGTAAGGAGAATTCTCTCTCAAACAAGTAACCAAGTGCAAAGATATATTTGCTTTGAAATCTAGATTGAAGTCTGTCATGCTTAAAGTTAGTTTCACTGCAGCGTTGGGGAGAGGAGTTGGCCTAACGGCTAGGACGATTGTCCTCGAATCAGGGGAACTGGTTTCGAGTCTCAGCAACGACGCTGAACATCCTGTGATTCTGGGCAAATCATTTAATCTCCCTGTGCCTAACAAAAACAATGAATATGTCCTCATGTAATGCAACTGGTGCTAGGTAAAGTGCTCCGATCCCCGATACCTTTGGGTCAAGTTCGCACTATATAAAACTCTGTCAAATAAAATAAACATTTTGCACTAACTGGAGTCCTGTATACTATGAGATTTGCAGTACTGCAGGCGAGAATTCACTGCTGTGCCCAGAAATACAGCATTGAAATAACTTTGTATGTCGTACTTTGTCTATGTTCATCGCATGGCCTAAACCTATATTGGGGCATATTATCAAGACAGGTGATGTGAAGGACATCTAACCTGAGCTTCAATTGGAATTCCATAGAGCATATTATCAAGCCCATTATCACCGTTTTAGCTGCAGTTTTCTGCCGCTAAAGCGGCGATAATTTTATCGCCTGTCTTGATAATAATATGCCCCTTAGTGCACATCTTTTGAACGTTGAATGGGTATTATAATCAACAAGTCCAGCAAAATGAAAGCACTTGCTGTATAGTTTGTTTGGTTAAATCTGCGTGAACTGTTACTGATTATACCATCACAGATCTGAGTACTCTGACCTGAGATTAATTGCCTTCAGACCTGATGACAACCATTTCCATTCTCTACCCATCCACCTGTGTCCTCATTTCATACAATCTTCAGAACATGTATCAAAGGTTGATATCCTCCATGGTTTCCATCCTTGTTCTCCCCAGGCTCTTGCTCATCTGAGAAAATCAAGAGTGTGACAGAGAGAGAGAGAGAGCGACTTAGACTGACCCGGAGAGGGAGAGGGGGAGGAGGTTGGAGAGGGAAAGAGAGATATATATTACATTCATTGAATTTCTCAAGTTCATTCTAGTCCACAGGCACTGAAGGACCTTTGCTTAGTTTTACCAGGACCTATTCTGACTCCTATTTTCATTTTGCTCAGCAACTGATATGGAAAATGGGTTTCCAGATGGGCCAAGTTCAAGATTAGTTTTGTTTTCTTTCTTGGTGTATCTGGCCAGTCTGGGGTGCTTTAGTTTTAAAGGCCACCTCCTCTTCAATCCATTGTGCATGGATCCAGAGCCAACATCTCTCTTCCCTCTGGGTTTCTTGTGAGAGTCGTTTAGTGCAGCATAGTCACACATTTCAAGATGAATGACAGGCCATGGCAAAACATTTTCCAATATTTAATCTCTTCAGCCTAAATGTTACCTTTTACTGGCATTAAAGACCATCTGTACTGGAATGCATGTTGGGAAAGATCCTGATAAAGTTTAGAGTTTCAAGTTTAAATAACTTTTACCTCTGCTGGATGCTGATAAAATCCTCTTTTTTCCTTGTGGAAACAAACTTTCTTTTACAATTTGTTGATGGCTATGTACCATGTATAAACCATCAAATATAATATGCCGCAGAGAATTCCCATAGAAGCCCATGTTCTGGTGTGAACATGAGCTTCTATTGGAATTCTCAAGGGTATATTATCAAGCCCATTATCGCCGCTTTAGCGGCAGATTTCTGCCGATAAAGCGGCGATAATTTTAACGCCGGACCTTGATAATATGCCCCATAGAGCTTTCATTTCTGCGTAGCAGACATCCACCATACCTTTGTTCCCTCACTCACTCTGTTTGGAAAACCAGACTACTCAGAGGTCCTTAATGATTGTGAGGCTCTCCCCGCCTGTTTCACAAAGGCCTCGTATTTCCACCATGAGCCAGGTCCTAAAACCAGGATCTGCATTTGCTACTTTCTATTCACTGTCTGCACATCGGTTCTGACACGTTAGAGCTCCGCTCTGAGAGGTTCTTGAGAAAAGAACACTGATTGAGAAAAGAACCTTCAAGATGCAGACTTGTGTAGGTTCTCACTTTTGCACTGTGGGGAACGCTTAAACTTTATGCTCATCTTATTAAGAGGTGCAATGGTTACTTGAGGGGGGCAAAGTTTGTGAAAACAAGGGGAGCTCATCTTCTCTAAAGACTAGTAGCTCTGTTCTATGACACCAACCCATGCTGTCTCTGCTTTTGAAGAAAAACATTCTGTGCAAGGATGGTCCTTGGGTGAATAATTGCTCTATAAATCTTCAATCAATGAAAAAGAGAATAGAACAAATTTGCTTACCCTAAAGCGTGTTTATAGTCACAGGATATTTATGCATTTTATGAGAACATACATGATCTCTCATATGCACAATATATTTTTTTAGGACTCAATTATGAGCATACTTGAAGACAATGGAAGATACACCAGGTTTACATCCTTATTAGCGGTAAGATGGTTACAACAAATAAATACATAGATTTGATGCATCACCAAATGACTGTAAATTCTATATTATGGGAGAATTTATTGTTTGATCATATGTCAACAGAGCAGTGATGTGGGAAGGCAATTGACAAGCACCGGACTTTACACCGTCTTTGCTCCAAGCAATACCGCTCTGGACGAAATGAAAGATAATACTCTGGAATATCTGCGTTCTACAGAGGTGAGAATTTTACAACAGCAGGACAGATTGCAAAATTTAAACTTTTCCGTACTAGCACTATCTATGTTGCGTGAGTTTAGAAGAAATGTTACCTTTTGGAAAGAAGGGCTTTTCAAGGATACCCAGTAAGACAGGTTGCTGAACCACTGTATTCACTGCTGATACCTCTGTGAAACTTATATTTCACAGGTACACCTCCGTGCAGGTCCTGTGGCACGTTTTCAGTTGGGGAAATAATTCCCCTTCAATCCTGAGGGCCCCTGGGGGTCAACTAGCCCACCAGGTGCTTCCAGTATGCGTCACTGCGCTGCGTTGCAGAGAGGTGGTCCAGGCCGTGCCCCTTTTTACACCTCTCTGCAATGCAGCTCTGTGGCGCTTACTGGAGGTACATAGTGGGCTAGTTGGACCCTAGGGACCCCCAGAATTCAAGGGGACTTAATCTCCCAACTTAAAACGGCCACAGGGCGTGTTTACACAGTGGTGAAGGGAGGGGACGGGGCCTGAGGTGACATGTGCAAACACGCCCTGTGGCACGTGTTATGTTGGGGAAATAATTCCCCTTCAATCCTGAGGGCCCCTGGGGGCCAACTAGCCCACCAGGTGCTTCCAGTAAGCGCCACTGCGCTGCGTTGCAGAGAGGTTGTCCAGGCCTTGCCCCTTTTTACACCTCTCTGCAATGCAGCTCTGTGGCGCTTACTGGAGGTACCTAGAGGGCTATTTGGACCCTAGGGACCCTCAGGATTCAAGGGGAGTTAATCTCCCAACTTAAAACGGCCACAGCGCGTGTTTGCACACATGTCACCTCAGGCACCCCTGTCCCTTCACCAGTGTGCAAACGCGCCCTGTGGTGCGTTTTAAGAGGTAGTTTTAATCCCCCTGCCCTATTATGTACTAGGGTCTTACAGAGAAGGTCATGGTAATCACAGGGGTACCCCAACGCATAGTGTTCTCTAGTGTATGTAGGTGTTTTCACTGTATTCTAAGTGTCTTTTAGCATAGCATTGGCTCTAGGCCTGGTTAGTCAGATTCAGTTACCACCAGTACCCGTCTGAAAAAGTTGTGGGCACAGGAGTACTTTCTGCACCTCTGTTGGTTCTTTCTGCACATCTCTTCTTCTTCCTACAGTTTTCTTCGTCTTTGTGGACTTCTGTTGCTTCTTTCTGCATTTCTTTTTTTTCTTTCTGTTCGTTGTTTCTTCTTTCATCACATGTCCTACCTCTGTAGGCATAGTTAGAAACTAGCATTTAAAATACCTTTGACATTCAATGAAAAAAACATAGGGTACAGGCACGGTATAGTTAGAAATTAGCATTTAAAATACCTTTGAATTTAACTGAAAAAACTCTAGTTTTCAGGCACGTTATAGTTAGGAATTAGCATTTAAAAAACCTGAAAAATTCACTGAAAAAACCATAGGTATTAGAGAAAGTTATAGTTAGCTGGGCATTTCAATCGTGCAAAACCTGTGAAATTTTCCCCGTTATAGTTTGTTCAGCTAACTATAACTCGCGCCCCCGCAATGCACTGCTGATGACGTCACATATTACCTCACTCATGACATGGTCAGTGACATCACTGATGACATCACTGGTGACAACTCAAATGACATCACTGATGACATCACTGATGACATCATCTACTGACTGTGTGTTTCTCTAAAGTTTAAATACGTTTTAATATATATAGGGAAAGGCGTGTTGAAGAATGAGTGGGTGTATAAGTGCCTGAATGGATGATTTACTAGGTGTGTGACTGACTCTATAAGTGAGTGACTAAACATAACTTACTGAATACATGGGTTAGTGACTAAACTGTGTGAATGTCTGTATTCGTCTGTCTGTTGGTGTGTAAGTGGCTGCATAGGTTTGCGAATAGCTGCATGAGTGTCGATATGGGTTATTGATTGGTTGTCTGAGTATCTGTATGGGTGCCTGAGTGTTTGTGTGGGTGGGTTGTGTATGACTCTGTGCATAGATGTGTGAGTGGGTGATTCACTGGGTGCATGGCTTTAAGAGTGCATCTGTGATGGACTGTATGGGTGGGTGAGTGTATGTATGGGTGTGTTAGTGATTGAATGTATATCTCAGTGGTACATGTGTGAGCATCTACATATGTAAAAGGCAGTATATATGTGTGTTAGAGTATATAAATGGCTGTATGTGAGAGTGTGTGATTGTGAGAGTGGCTGTATGGATGAGTGTGTGCTTGTATCAGTGATTGTATAAGAGCGTAAGCATGTGGTAGTATTTTTATGAGTAAGTGAGCTGGTGTGTGTTTAACTGTATAGGTGAGTAAATGGGAGTGTGATTAATTATTTGCATGACTGACTAGGTGTGTGAGTGCCTCTATGGATGAGTGGCGGTGTGTGAGTGTCTATATAGGTGTATAAATGCATATGATAGTCCTGTACTGAGTGACTGTAAGTATGAGTGACTGTACAGGTGAGTGAGTGGATGTGTGTAGACCTAAGAATCAATGAGTGGGTATGTAGTTTTTGGTATTGGAGTATCTATGGTTTTGAGAATGGCCCCCTGTAATTTTGAGTGGGTGTATCAAAGGTTATATTATGGTGTGAGAAGATGCATGAAATTATCACATGGATTATATCATCAGTGATGTCATCAGTGATGTCATTGACCATGTCATGAGTGATGTAATATGTGACATCATCAGCAGTGCATTGCGGGTGTGCGAGTTATAGTTAGCTGAACTAACTATAACGGGGGGAATTTCACGGGTTTTGTACGAGTGAAATGTCCAGCTAACTATAACTTTCTCTAAAACCTATGGTTTTTTCAGTGAATTTCTAAGGTTTTTTAAATGCTAATTCCTAACTATAATGTGCCTGAAACCTATGGTTTTTTCAGTGAATATATATATCCGAGATAGTTTCTCACAGTAATTCCGGCCACATCCACCTATTGGGGATAGTGCAGGACAGCGGGTGTGAGTCCCGCTCAAAAATGTCAAAGACCAATCTTGCTTAGATGAAAAAGATAAAGAGCCTTCACACAGTGTGTCGGTTTCAGTAGATATTTAATGGCAACGCGTTTCAACCCTGCTGGGTCTTTGGCATGGCCTTTCTTTTGACACAGTGCACCAATCCCTTATTTGTAAAAGCAATATGGATAAACTTAGAAAATCTACTATGGAAAAGAAGAATGGCAGGAGAAATGGCAAATAATATGGATAAACTTTGGTTTTCAAGGAATTTTGAAACTACAATGAATGTAAAGTACATACATTGAAATTGAACTGTATATAACAAAATTCATAAAGGGGATACCTCTATCTGCTGATATGTCACAGTGACAGATAGCCTGCTTGCCAAGTGGCTCCTTAAACGTAATGACTCCCCACACTGAAACAAAACCAACTAATTTAGACAAATGTTGGGCATATTGAGACACATTGCAAGTGCAAAGCCAAGTGGCTAATTTAGTATAAATGCCTAAAAATACAAACAAAATAATTTCGGCAAAAAAGAGCAGGGAACCCGGAGTAGTTTCCTGTGCTTATATAAAATACAAGTATTTTGTAAAGCGCAAACTATTACCCCTAAGGGTGTCAAGGTCTGGAAGATTAAGCAAGCTATTGCCCAGAGTCACATGGTGCTGGGCCCAGGCCGCTGTGCCACATCTCTTCCCTGGAGAGCAGCTCCTTTGTATGGAACACTCTACAACATCACCATCACTCTAAATTTACTCACCCAAAAAGTTTTGTTTTTCTAGCAGAGTTTTAAAGTGTTGTAAAGTGTGCCATACAAAGGAGCTGCCCTCTACCTAAGACGTGGGAACTGATCTGTTCTTTTTTGCTTACAATATGGAAAACTGGATGAAATCCTGGGTAAATTGTTCCAAATCCTTTAGATTTTATATCTGGATGAGATTTTACCTAAATTGGTGCGTATCCTTTAGAGGAGTGTGATGCCGAACAGGCGCTACTCTTACAGGCTTTACAGCAGACCCACCCAAATAAATTTTTTCCATGGACTCTAGGAATTGATTTAACGATACCAAATGGGGATACATATTTTATTCCTTGGGAAAAATGGTTTACAGCTCCCTTCTAACAGCAGTTAAAGGCATAGGCTACCGCTCCACCAAAATTTAAAAACTTTTCGAATACCAGACATGGTTGCTGTCTCTAACCACTTCTTTACACCTCTAAAAACGATAAGTCTTGTTTTCTGACGTATCTATTTGTTGTAAAAACGGACAATGGGTAAATCCCTTCTGAACTTTTCGGTTTTTTTTGTGTTTTTTTTTTTTTAACCAGGGTTCATTAAAGTTACAGGAACTTCTCAAGTACCACATTGTGCCTTCGACTGAGGTGGGTGCAATCTACTATAATGTGAATACAAACAATAGCATAAGTTTTCAAACCTGATATGCGGACCAATTAATATGTACAGGGATGTGAGTATCATAAGTGCAGCAGGCACAGTGACACCGAGCTGAGGGTTTAGTAGTCTACTTGGTGCAGCGGGCAAAGGGGGCAAAGTAGCGCCACTTACTTTTCTATGGCACCCTTGCATCTAAACTGAGTACATGTAAAAGTATTAGAACAATGTTCCTGGATCAGTCGGCCTTTGAGCTATGACTTTGTAACCCATTTTCAATTACAACTTTGTGAGCTCTTCACACGTCATGACTCAGAGAACAGGCAACAGAAAGGATAGTGGCATCGTTAGGATGTTAGTTTCAAAATGAAGTTTACTTATTGACAGATACCACTGTTAGTTGCAGTACTGCTTTGTTTCAAATAATTAAAGAGTAAAACATAAATTATATTTCCAAGCCATTTAACTGGATGCAGTGTGAGCTTGGAGATAGTGTGCCAAAATACTGTCCACATGTATGTTTCTTTATCTCAGCTTATTTTTTTGGTAGAGTTTTATATAGTGCGAACTAGACCTGAAGATATAAGGTATCAGAGCGCTTTACATGAGCACCGGTTTCGTTACACAAGGACAAATTCATTTTGTGAGGCACAGGGAGAATAAGTGGTTTGCCCAGAATCACAGGATGTCAAGTGTGTTGCTGAGACTCGAACCTGGTTGCCCAGCTTCGAGGTTGACCGCTCTAGCCGTTAGGTTACATCCTCTCCCAAGTGAGGAAGTATTGTACATGCTTATAAAGTGGTGATGTCCCTCCACTATGCCAAGAAACCCCGCCTGACACTCTGCTCTTACTTTAAAAGCTGAAAATGTCACTAGGCTACCGTCATACGTGATAATGGTGCGAAGCAGTGCTTAATTTGTAATAAAAATAATGTCAGGAGGCCACAGCAGCTTGCACCACACATTGTCACTGTAAGCGCTGCCAATGGCAGTACCTACACAACTCCTAACCATCACACTGCTACAAGTGTGACAATTCATACTGTTTGAGGCCCCCACTGTTATAAGAATGACTTGGGTGGCAGGTATTAGTTGTTTACAACATATACCTGCCATAAACCACCAGATCAAATTAAGCACTGATGCAAAGGGAGCCCCCTGTAATGTCAATAGTACCTGGCTTGGTTTTGATGTTATATATGTATGTGTGGATATATATAGTTTTTTTATAAATGGGGGTAATGTTTGTGTAAACAACTTTACTCAGATTTTGCCATTTTATGTTGAAATTGTTGCTATTCTTTTTAGCTCGGCGTCGCCAACATTATCCCAAGCCGCAGCGTGATGACCATGGCGAACCAACTTATCTACTTCAACACAAGTAGCAATGTAAGTCCAACACAAGGATGAATCCTGCTGGGTGCAGTGACTTACACAGGCTCAAATTGATAATTGCAATTCTATTAAAATGTTTCCTTCGATAAAACCGATATTATATAGTGGAATCCCATCAACTTTTATTATGGCCTGAACAAGCTCATGTGATGTTGCAAGCCTGGAAAACTTTGAATCCTCTTTTGTTACTCTTACGAGCCAGGTTTATGCTCTTTCGATGTTCCCTTGGGGTAGCTTTATTTCAGGTGGCAGACAATGTTCTCTGTAGGCTAGATGGTGCAAATGGTCTTTTTGATTAATTTCGCAGATTTCTCAGATGCTCAAAGTAGTTCATGGATGGACTCCTATAATCTTGAGAGAAACGTCTAGATCTGGCTCACTTATGTGTTGGAGTGCATTGCAGATATTAGTACAGTTTCCAACTGTGTTTAAACTTTCCCAGAATCTGCCGATAGATCTAGTGAACTTACACTGTCTGAAGGATTGCGTCTCCGCAATCAAACAATAGATTCTTACTCTTGCTTCCATATTGTAGTATTAAAGAAGTAGCGAATGATCAACGTGGAGACAAGAACACACATTTTATCCCTGGTTTTGCAATCTGCAAGCACAAACCTTTTCATAGTGAGTTAAGTATGTTCCCCTCAGGAAAGTTTGATAAAATGCAGGTCTAAGCAATGTATTTTATGGCACAATTTCACAGAAATCGGCTACAAAGCTGTAGCCAGTGTGGAAGGAGCATTTGCCAACTATGCAAATATTTCTGGGTGTGCCAGAATTTCAAGCAGCAACAAATCATGTATGCACCAGTCGGAAAATTGTGCAACAGTACTAGATGTATAGCAGTTACTAGTGCCACGGAAACAACAATAATATCTAATAAATTAGCCTCTGCCCCATCAGATAAATTGTATGCCAGGAGAAATAAACATTCTGTTTGGTGAGGTATAATGCCCATAAGTGCTGTTGTAGCAAAATATATAACTCCAATGGGGCTAATGCTATTACATTGAGAAGTCTAACAACCATGTGCTAATGTGTACTTTGGTATGCATCTGAGTAGTGCTCTAGTACTCCAGAGTGGTGTTCCCAAAAATATGATGAGGATGGTCAAATATTCCAGGGTGGCACTAATAATATATTTGTCAGTGTGCCAGCCAAGTAGGAATGCCATCCAAACTTGCCAGAGTTCTTTAATGAATGGCATTGAATGGAGCAGATTTTTTGTGAGCAGACGAAGGCAGAGCGTTGCTTGTCCGCAAGAGTTATTTGTTTAAAGTCTCCTGGTTGTGGTAAAAGGCACCTCCATTACAGCATTCACAGTGGAGTTAGGACTAGGTACTACTAATAAGTAGACTATTGAGTTTCTGGACAATGCATGAATCTTGAGACTTTTCCTTAGAGGGAAGCAATAAAGGCTTGTGAAAGCAGGACACATTTTGCGAGAAAGGGTGAACAGACCTTCTCAAGATGGATTGAATGCATTTTGGCATACCATAGATTCTATGTGCATGGGCTAATCATGATGATAAAGAAGACAGCCAAGTTAGTCTACATGTAATGGACCACCAATAAGCAGGAGAAGCCAATGTAGAGAAAAAATAACTCGCTGAATATCTAGAAAAGATCCTTCCACTAGATGTAAAAAGGTTGTATGCCAAGTGCAGGGTGTGGCACTGGCAATTAGCAGTGGTGGACGGATGAGTGGCAGGGTTGCGAGAATATATTTACTGATACAGAGATATAACATTGGGGTCAGATGGAGCCTTCTTTCTCCATTTGTCCCTTCACAGCTGATTAAGGAGAATCTGGTGAAGACCCTCCTCATTGAGAGAAAAATCAGCAAAGTAAGGACAGTACAACATTGCTTATCAATCTCAGAAACTTGACTATTGCAATGGCACACTTTTTTTAAAGATTGTGACATTAGAGAAGTTATTTACATCAGAAATGTCAATATCTAAGATAAATATTGAGATAAACATGTTATCCAAGTACTCATGCAGGATAGGTATGTAAGTATTGTCATGCCAAGTGTGGGTCTACTATCAAAGCATTTATTCTTCATTTTATGTATACATATAGCTTAGATTTTCTGATGTTTTTAAGTTGCGTCTTAAACTTTTTAACTATTTGAGGTGGTGTTCAGTAGACCAGGACAATATATTGTGCCAGAGTGCAACGCAGAGTACCTGAACTAGAGAGCGCTACAGATTGCTATCCGGTTACTGATTTTGCAGCTCACGTACTAGGGTTACTCCGGATACAGACATTGCCATAATAACAGTGTCCACATTGCCACAAAGAGGTATATAGTGCAAGTCTCTCTTCCACATTGCTAGAATCGAGCACATTTGCCTCACAATGGCATAAGGATACATAAGGAATGTTAGAGTCGGGGATCTCTGGTTGGCGCAAGGTTGCCCTTGTGTCAAGCAGGAACCCTCTCCTCCACGTCAGGGCGCAGGATAACCCCTCGCGAATGACCCTTGCTCACCCTCTAGGTGCGTGGCGTGAGCAGCCAAGGCGATTCCTCAGGCGTTGTTGGTTAAGCACTTACAATCATACACACAGTAAATACATCAATCCCCCCAGAAACGGACACCAGACTTGGATATATATAAAAATACGATCCTTTATGTAAAAATAAGGTATATATATCTCAACAGACTTATCACAAGACCAATAACGTTTTCGCTATGCCACCAGGTTGTAAAGCAGGCAAATGTTCTGGGTTCGTAGTTTCAAATGGATACTTTGTAGTCTCTTTACTTGTAGTTCCAGTACTCACAGAGATCGGCTCCTGCGAACGGGGAAATAAGGCGTTGCGGGCCCCGAGCCCGATACTGGAACTTCTTTCGTGAGGTGGAGAGCCGGCACAGGTCGGTGCGACTCTCAGCTTGGGAAGTGTTCTTGGGTCCTCAATCAGCAGGTGTGGGCACGTAGGCAGGCGCGGCCAGCGACCCTGTAGCACGGCGGTGCAGGAGGGTCTCCACAGCGGGGGCGGCGCGGCCTGAGATGTCCGGGGATAGCGAAGCGGGGTCACAGGGCACAGTCAGTGCAGCTGGATGACCCGGCGTAGATCACAGTCGTCGGACGGCTTCCGGCAGGAGGGGTGATAGCGCGTTCAGCGCACTCCAATGGCAGGCGGTGACAGGGATGCAGGCGGCCTGGCCCGGGAACAGAGAGCGGCTCGGGACGGAGCGGGGCTCTCACGGGTTGGAGGCAGGCGAGCTTCTGAGTGTCACGGCCCTAGGAGGGGCGATGAGGGGCGCAGTCTCTTTTCCAGCGGGATGCACACACGGCTCGAATTGGAGGACGAGCAAGAAGCACAGAGAACCCACTGTTCCTGGGGTTCAGTTCAGGGGGCAAGCTCAGATCAAGCCCTTGGAGAATGTTCAAGCACAAAGTAGCAAAGTCTTTTCAGTAAGTCTCTTCCTCTCCTTTCTCAGCAAAGCAGGCAGCAGGCCAGCTCCTCCAGCGTCTCCTTCTCCTTCTAGTCGGGCAGAGGTTGTTTGTGGTAAACAGGATTCTGATTTCTTAGGAGCCAGGCTCCTACTTTTATACCATGATTCTTTTGTTCTTTAGCGCCAGGGGGCCTACCTGGCTCAGTCCAGTTCTGGAGCACTTTGTTATGGTGACTCTGCTCTTTCCTTTCAGCCGCAGGGCAGAGACATCAGCCGCCCCACAGGGGGTGGCGCCGGCTTTGTGGTGGCAGAGCACAGGTCTATTCAAGAGTCAAGGTGTACTCCTCCCACCCATCCAGGTGTAATCTCTCTACCCACCACCTGGCAGCCAACCTGTCTCTGGGGATTCCCCAACCCTGCTCCTTACTGTTGCCAGGCAGAACACATACACACAGCAGAGGCGGACTGAGATGGTCAGGTCAGTAAATACTAACTTTCTAAAAGTAGTATTTACAAACCCAGGATATTAAAATAAACTTGACTACAAGAAGTATTTTATTATTCTGAGTTCAGGCATACTAAACTTGACATTCTACCATGCTCTCTGAGTCCACTGGGGTCACAGCGTTGGCGTGATCCCGGCAGCCCATTCTGGCCTATGGAGAGCAGGTAGCCTTCAATAGTGAAGAACGGAAATTGCTGTAATTCACTACTAAGACATGCCACACACATCAGGGCATGTCCTACCTTAGGCCTACAATGCACCCTGCCCTTGGGCCTACCAGAGGGGTGGCTAATATGTAGGTAAGGGAAGGTTTAGGGACTGGCAAGTGGGGGCACTTGCGCAGTCAGCGCGACGGTCCCAGACCGCGCACAGGGTTTGCGGTGGCAGACCCTAGACACATTTTACAAGGCCGCTGTCTGTGGGTGGCGCAACCAGCGCTGCAGGCCCACCAGCAGCATTCGCATTTACAAGCCCTGGCACTCCTGGTGCACTTTACTAGGGGCTGATAGTAAACCGAATAAGCCAAACATGGACACCAATCAATGTATACATTTTACCATAGGGAGAGCATATGCACCTTAGCACTGGTCAGCAGTGGTAAGGTGCCCAGAGTCATAAAACAGCCAACAACAGGTCAGAAAAAATACAGGAGGAAGGCAAAAAGTTTAGGGATGACCCTGCAAAAAGGGCCAAGTCCAACACAACCCCCTTCCAGCCAAAACGCAGGGTAGACCAATCACCACTATGATGGTCTTCCCTGCTTGGGGCGATAGAACAAGGACCTGGCCCGCAACTGCAGGGGCAGACTCCATTTCTACGCCAATCTGAACCTATCGGACTCCCTCTGTCCATACTCTCAGGGCCCACCAAGCCAATCCAGGGGGAACCCTTCTCCTCCCCTGTGGACACCACCTGTGCAGCACCTAACCTTAACTGGCCCACAGGTGTGTCCCAACAGACAGACAGCAAAATGCTACAGTGGCCACTGACAGTAGTCAGGGATGAGACCCAGGCCGTATGCCTCTCAGGGCTCTCAATCCTCTGTGGCGCCAGGGAGCGGGGGGCAGTAGCCCCAGGTGCTTGGCACCCTTTGTCCATTCTCCCCCTTGTCAGGTCAGGTATGACATCCTGGCACTGACCCACCAGCCCCAGGACTGTACCCGGCGGCTGGACCCAAGACTGGGGTGGCCTCTCCCACACCTGGTCCTCCTCCTTGGGGCTCTGTACCCTCCCACCTGGAGTGGTACCCCCTTCCAGAATTGCCAGGGCACCTGGGGCGGGTGTCCTGCGCAATTCGCCCACCAGTTCAGGTGTTCTATCCTGCAACTGGGCGTCCAGGTCCGGGGGGACACCCTGAACCTGGCCCTCCAACCTAGGGTCTAAACCCGTCAGTTGGGCCGGGGTCAGAGGCGAGGACTCCCTCCCTCTGCACCCCCTTCCAGAGTACTGCCCACTCCCAACTGGCGTGGTACCCCCAGAAGCAACATGGGTCAGGACACTGATTACAGTAGTCCCACCCTCCAGGCCAGGCAACACCTGAACCTGGCTTCCCAACCCTGGGACCAACCCATGCGGTTGAACGCTCGCCTGGCGCACCAGGACTTCCCGGGGAGCACGCATGCCCCCCCTGAGGGTGACACATAACTCCTGTGTCGTGCGACAGTCTGCCTGGCGCTGATCTCCCGACCCCTGTCCATCTGACAGTGCCTGAAGGTCCCCCAGGACAGAAGTGGTGTCACCATGGTCACTCACGGGGGACGCAGCCCTTCTGGCTGGCCCCTGACCCACTGGTTCTTCCACTGGGGACTCTTTCCCCCTCTCACCCCTCAATCTGGACCTCTGCACCCTCCCAACTGGAGCGGTACTGCCAGACACCAGAACTGATGGAGGCCTGCTTACAGACACTCCCAGCTCACCAGACACTAGGGGATCCCCCTCAACGGGCGGCCCATCAGGACAGCCTAGGCTCCCTGCCTGGTGTTCCCTTAAAGAACCATCCAGGCTCTGAGACTGGGTTTCGGGCACCTGGGGGCACGCAGCCCCACACTCACTCCTTCTCCACTGAGACAGGGCGTAAGCCCCTACACCCCTCCCACTACCAGGGGACCTAGCTGGGCTACTCTGCACTACTTCCATCATTCTGGGTTGGAAGATACCTGAGCCACTCCCCACAGGGTCACTCCCCAATGCCTCTCCAGACCCTCTGGAATCCACCAAAAGGTCTGCCTCCAATGTGGGCTCTCTGCGGTCAGAGAACTCACCCTCACACAGGTGTTGGCACAGCTCTGGAAAACAGGGACTTACAATATGCTCTCCCACAATTGGATCACACAGCCCCCTAGCAGGGCTAACCAAACTATCCTTCACCTTACCATCCAGTGCCTCACACACGTACTCCACACCACTCTCCTGAGACTGGCAAGACAGTATCTGACTGTCTCTGTCCCACAACCCACACTCTTCTGGGCGGTCTTCACACTCACCCACCAGGACTTCAATTTTGGGGGAACCCCTCTCCCTGTACCTCTCGGTTAGAGTCAGTAGAGTGTCCCTCCCTCCCCTAGGACTATGAACCCTTGCGCCAGTTACCCTATTCCCTTCAGGGATACTGCGCACTACTGGAGCTACCTCATGCCCTTGAACCTCCTGGTGTATGTTAACCCCCTCCTTCAAGTCAGGCGCCACATCTCTGGGTGTGCGTACTACTCTCTCAGCACTGTAAAACTCAATATTGCTGCCACCAGAGGGAGAGCGGTCTAAACTCTTGATCTTGCGATCCAACTCCCTCATTTTTAGGTCATGATCCATTTGGCGTTGTTGTGCCTCCAAGGCCAACTTCTGCATCTCCATTTCCATTTGTCCTGCCAACTTTGCCATCTCCATTGCATGCGCCCGGTCTGCTGCCCTGTCTGCCAGCTCCTCTGGCGACAGGACTCTGCTGGGCTCCTCAAGGTTGTCGGGCGGAACGATGTCCCCCGCATTCCGTGGGTCTCGTGACTCCTTCCAGGCTCTCAACGCCTTGGTGTACTGGGTCTTCCTCTTGAATCCAGCATGGGGGACTCTGAATTTTACACTGTAGCCTTTCAATTGCTCCATCGTGTAGCCTTCCAGTCTCTCCCAATCCACCTCATCTATTCCCGAAATCACAGAGAGTGCTCTCCCAGCGGAGAGTGAGCTAGGCATGGTTGCAGTAATGGCAGATGTCTCAACAAAGTTTCAAAAATGAAAAACCTGTGGCTGCGTTATTTGGTCTGCTCTCACTATCTGGTGATTAATAATTCACTGTATGCAAATTACAAGTGCAAATCCGAAATCCCACCCGCTGCCAACAATGTTAGAGTCGGGGATCTCTGGTTGGCGCAAGGTTGCCCTTGTGTCAAGCAGGAACCCTCTCCTCCACGTCAGGGCGCAGGATAACCCCTCGCGAATGACCCTTGCTCACCCTCTAGGTGCGTGGCGTGAGCAGCCAAGGCGATTCCTCAGGCGTTGTTGGTTAAGCACTTACAATCATACACACAGTAAATACATCAATCCCCCCAGAAACGGACACCAGACTTGGATATATATAAAAATACGATCCTTTATGTAAAAATAAGGTATATATATCTCAACAGACTTATCACAAGACCAATAACGTTTTCGCTATGCCACCAGGTTGTAAAGCAGGCAAATGTTCTGGGTTCGTAGTTTCAAATGGATACTTTGTAGTCTCTTTACTTGTAGTTCCAGTACTCACAGAGATCGGCTCCTGCGAACGGGGAAATAAGGCGTTGCGGGCCCCGAGCCCGATACTGGAACTTCTTTCGTGAGGTGGAGAGCCGGCACAGGTCGGTGCGACTCTCAGCTTGGGAAGTGTTCTTGGGTCCTCAATCAGCAGGTGTGGGCACGTAGGCAGGCGCGGCCAGCGACCCTGTAGCACGGCGGTGCAGGAGGGTCTCCACAGCGGGGGCGGCGCGGCCTGAGATGTCCGGGGATAGCGAAGCGGGGTCACAGGGCACAGTCAGTGCAGCTGGATGACCCGGCGTAGATCACAGTTGTCGGACGGCTTCCGGCAGGAGGGGTGATAGCGCGTTCAGCGCACTCCAATGGCAGGCGGTGACAGGGATGCAGGCGGCCTGGCCCGGGAACAGAGAGCGGCTCGGGACGGAGCGGGGCTCTCACGGGTTGGAGGCAGGCGAGCTTCTGAGTGTCACGGCCCTAGGAGGGGCGATGAGGGGCGCAGTCTCTTTTCCAGCGGGATGCACACACGGCTCGAATTGGAGGACGAGCAAGAAGCACAGAGAACCCACTGTTCCTGGGGTTCAGTTCAGGGGGCAAGCTCAGATCAAGCCCTTGGAGAATGTTCAAGCACAAAGTAGCAAAGTCTTTTCAGTAAGTCTCTTCCTCTCCTTTCTCAGCAAGGCAGGCAGCAGGCCAGCTCCTCCAGCGTCTCCTTCTCCTTCTAGTCGGGCAGAGGTTCTTTGTGGTAAACAGGATTCTGATTTCTTAGGAGCCAGGCTCCTACTTTTATACCATGATTCTTTTGTTCTTTAGCGCCAGGGGGCCTACCTGGCTCAGTCCAGTTCTGGAGCACTTTGTTATGGTGACTCTGCTCTTTCCTTTCAGCCGCAGGGCAGAGACATCAGCCGCCCCACAGGGGGTGGCGCCGGCTTTGTGGTGGCAGAGCACAGGTCTATTCAAGAGTCAAGGTGTACTCCTCCCACCCATCCAGGTGTAATCTCTCTACCCACCACCTGGCAGCCAACCTGTCTCTGGGGATTCCCCAACCCTGCTCCTTACTGTTGCCAGGCAGAACACATACACACAGCAGAGGCGGACTGAGATGGTCAGGTCAGTAAATACTAACTTTCTAAAAGTAGTATTTACAAACCCAGGATATTAAAATAAACTTGACTACAAGAAGTATTTTATTATTCTGAGTTCAGGCATACTAAACTTGACATTCTACCATGCTCTCTGAGTCCACTGGGGTCACAGCGTTGGCGTGATCCCGGCAGCCCATTCTGGCCTATGGAGAGCAGGTAGCCTTCAATAGTGAAGAACGGAAATTGCTGTAATTCACTACTAAGACATGCCACACACATCAGGGCATGTCCTACCTTAGGCCTACAATGCACCCTGCCCTTGGGCCTACCAGAGGGGTGGCTAATATGTAGGTAAGGGAAGGTTTAGGGACTGGCAAGTGGGGGCACTTGCGCAGTCAGCGCGACGGTCCCAGACCGCGCACAGGGTTTGCGGTGGCAGACCCTAGACACATTTTACAAGGCCGCTGTCTGTGGGTGGCGCAACCAGCGCTGCAGGCCCACCAGCAGCATTCGCATTTACAAGCCCTGGCACTCCTGGTGCACTTTACTAGGGGCTGATAGTAAACCGAATAAGCCAAACATGGACACCAATCAATGTATACATTTTACCATAGGGAGAGCATATGCACCTTAGCACTGGTCAGCAGTGGTAAGGTGCCCAGAGTCATAAAACAGCCAACAACAGGTCAGAAAAAATACAGGAGGAAGGCAAAAAGTTTAGGGATGACCCTGCAAAAAGGGCCAAGTCCAACAAGGAAGCATAAGTAAGCATCTCCCCTCAGGCAGCATCAGAAATAATGGTTGCATAGCTAATACTTTATTGTATACTCAGGTACTCCCTCCACAAATGCCTGTGATTGTCAACGTGTTCATCTTGTTCCGCATAGAGCTTCCACCATTTTGAGTTTTAAATTATATGTATATGCACCACAACCATATGCTAGCCATTGTCATCATATGTGCAGGTACTGCCAGTAAGTATCCGTGTCCTCATATGCCAAGGTATTCTAAACCTAAATGCCAGGTGTTACCATTGTATGTACAGGTACTCATAGCAAACACCAGTCATTTACATCAAATGCTCTTGTAAGGAAATGCCCTTTTTGTATGGTCACCCCCAATGTATTGCTGGATTTTATTGCTGGTAAATGAACTCTGAATGCATGGGCACTACCACCCAGTGTCAGGTGATGTACTCTGACTCCTAAAAACATGTAGATTTTGCTAATACCTGATTGACATACTTAACGTACCTATAAGCCCCTAGTAGATGTCCTGTAAGTTAAATGTCAGTAGTGGACTACAGCACTTATTGTTCCACCACTAAAATGACAAGTGAAAATAGGACTCTAGGCCTGCCAATGCAGCCATGCTGGGCAGTTTTAAAACAGCCATTTCAACTTGTTAAAATCACCCTTTTGTCAGGCCCAAACCTTCTTTTTAAATAGTAGTAAGTCATCCCAAAAGTAGGCTCGACCTGCCCTAAGGCAGGGTACGTAGCATTCAAAAGCAGGACAAATGTATTTAATGTTTTTACACATGTACTCACAGTGAAAAGGACCCCAAAACCTTTTTCACTGTAGCAAGGATGGCTGTGCAACAGAAAAAAAAATCTTGGTTACTTTATTAGACTTAATAACTTCAGATTGGTACTAGCTAGACAAATGCTTCAACCAACAATTTTTATAGTTAAAAAAATCAAATTTAATGCCAGAATCGAATTGTTTTCAAAATATTACAGAAATAGTTACCTTAGACAGTCACTCTTTTTCTACCTAAAAGCATCTCATAGCCCCCTGCAAGGAGATGTGAATGACTCTCAGGAAACGGAACAAAAGGGCTTTGGTTGAGCCTTTAAAGGATGTCCTGAGGGAACTGCCCACCAACTGCACAAGCTTCAATGGAGCATTCCTTATCACAGGCAGATGTAGCTCACATCTGGGACTACCCATCTCATTCTCTAGGTAGTCAGAGTGGCTTCAATCCTACTGGGCGAAAACCTGTTCCAGAACTGGTTTGCAGGGGTAGTTTCACATTTCCCTAAACACAACTCAGAGGTATGCCCAAAGCCAAGGGAAGAAAGGTTCTGTCATATTGGATTTTGGCAGAGAATGGCACTTTGGGATTGGTGAGGGACAACTCACCAGGACATTATGTCACAGTGAGCAGGGTTGCCCCTGGGAACTTTTTTCCTATATGTCAGGGAATTTACTCCCACCCACAAACTAGTGCCTACATTCTTCAGAACTTCTTTGGACCTGTGGAAAACAGAAAAAGGATGACAACTGCTTTTGAACCTGTGGAGCGAGATCCCAAGGGCTGAACCTTCTCCTACTTGTACCTAGGACTAGGAAGTGGACCCCAGGAGTCAGTGGACCGGCCTCCTGTTAAGTCACATGGACATAAAAGTTGCAAGAAGCCCACCATTTTGAAGATCCCAGCTAACCACTTTCAACTGGACCTGCTCTGGACCCTGCTGGCAGCTTTTCCTGCAGAGAGTCCTGAACACCAAGTGGTGTCCGTATGTTACTGGGGAGCTTGGATCAGCATCAGAGTGTGCTCCTCCTGTCTAACCCTAAAAGTTGAGACTGAGCAACTGTTTCAAAGATTTTTGTCTGGCGAACTGACAGAAGGTCAAGACAAGCCTGCCAAAGCAGTCTGACAAAGCTGAGTTGCCATTGGACCAATGTTTCAGGTTGCTCCCACTCTGAGCTTTTCCACAGTGGCAAATCTGTTTCAGTGGAATGGCTCAGAGAAGGTATCTGGCCTCATGGAGCCCTGTTCGGCTACAGCTTGCAGCCTTGCCCTGCTGGAGGAATCTGAGCTCCAAAAAAGTGGCTAACTCCAATTGTAGGCATTTTCACCAAGCGAAGGCATCAAAAGTATCTGGCTGGCAAGGGACCTTCTTTGGTTGTGAATTAGGAATTTCTACTGTCCTGACCTTTCCAGCCCCAGACCCTGTAGAAACTCGAATAGATGATCTAACTGAAACAGTCTCCACTAAACAGTTAGATATCAAAACACTGCTCAATCTCATCCTCGATGAAATAAGAGATAAGAAGAGGTCTAAGGAGAATGAGATTGCTTCTCTATATATATGAATGTTTTTCTCTATTTATCGTCACTTTGATGTTTTTTTTCTCTTCTCCTCTTTTTTCTGTTTTCTCCTTTTTTTTCGAGCTTAGAAACGGCTTAGGACTTTCTTAGGATCTTAGGATCTTCTAAAGGAGATCTTGGGCTTAGAATGGTTTTCTTTTGCCGGGGAGGGGGGCGGTCACCTGGGGTGCAGATTCATAGCACCCTCAAAGGTAGTAGAGGGAAGCGAGATGTGGTTAGCGTGTTGGTACACCACTCCCAAGGGGTGGCTTGAGAGGGGTGGGGAAGGGGGTTAAAAGACTGTATCAGTAAAAAAGAGCTTGAGCAGGGGCATTAGAGCAAAAGCTTTTAAGAAAGTGGGAATGTTAAAAGAGAATAGTAAAGAAAGCAGGAGCTGGGGCATTAGAGCGACAGCTTTCAAGAAATTGAGAATGTTTAAGCATTTTCTTTTTGATATTTTTTTGTTGATCCTTACTCAATTGGAATTAGGATAAAAATGACTTGTATGTGCCGCATTATGTCCATCAATGTTAATGGGAAGCTAAACAAATCAAAATATGGAGCTTTAATAAGGTGGCTAGTGTCTTTCTCGCCCCAGGTATTATTTTTCCAGGAAACCCATTTAAAAACGAATTTTCCCAAGTTATATCTTCCCAGGTTTTTCTCACACGCTTTCTTTGCCTCGGCCAGTCTGGCCAAAAGAGGAGTTGCTATGTATTTTTGCCGTAGTCTTCCCTGGGAATTTGGCCAAATTCGGAGAGACCCCCAGGGGCGGTGGCTCTGGGTTGAGGCCAAACTTAATGGGATGATCCTAAATTTTATAAACTACTATGGCCCGACAATGGATGATACTTCAGCCCTACTAAAGATCAGTGAGTTACTCAGTATGGTCCCGGGAAAAATAGTTTTGGGTGGGGACTTCAAGATCTGAAAAAAGACACCTCGAATAAAAAGAAAAAAGAACTAAAACCACAAAGAAAGAAAGTGCTGGAGGCCTTAAAGCAGGAACATTTACTGATTGACCATTGGCGTAAATCCAATCCCACTACTGCAAAATGTACCTGCTACTCTAATCAATTTCACACGGCCTCTCGGATTTCTTTCTTTCTTTTATCACGATCTTTTAAGGTTTTAGACACCGCTATAGGGGCCAACTCATTTTCAGATAATTCCCTTATTACAATAGAGCTGGAAATTGAAGGGGGAGCTAAGACTCAATCCAGGTGGCAGATGGAGTGTCTACTCCTCCAAGATCCTAACTGGCTGGCTCAAACTAAAATGTGGATACTGGAGTTTTTCAGTATAAATGATGGTACTGCAGATATTTTTTCGGTTTGGGGTTAGTTTAAGGCAGCCATTCGGGGGCAGATGATCACGCGCTCTGCCGCGCAGTCTAGAATAAGGCGCGAAAATAGATTAAGTAACTCCAACAGGTTGTAAACAACGCTATGAGCTTGAGAGATACTTTGCCTCAGGGGAATGGAGATGCTGCCTCACAGTTAGAAAGGGCAAAGGCTGCTTTAAAAGAATTATTTTTAATTGAAGAAATTGATAGTTCCAAAACCTTCCAACAACAGGTATTTGAGGAGCGTCAGATGGTGGGAAAAATGCTTGCAGGGCAAACAAAAGAAAGCCTTAATATCTGAAATTATTGACCCAAAGACCCAAAATATCATTAAAGACAAAGATGACATAGCTCAAGTTTTTATGGAGCACTATTCACAGCTCTACTCTACAAAATACGAGGTAGGGGTAGATCTTATTCACAAATATTTTGTTGAAGTAAATCTTCCTGTCTTACCCGGCCCATTAGCTGATCAACTTGAGCGCGATATTTTGGTCACAGAAATTTCAGATACGGTAAAATCAACAGCAGGGGCAAAGGCCTGTGGAGCCGATGGGTTCCCAATTGAATTTTATAAAATCTTTTCTAAAGAGTTGACTTCTTTGTTGGCTAAATTATTTAATGTAGTTAGATTAGGAGGCATGGTTCCTCCTAGTTTTAAGGAATCTATCATCATTAGTTTCACCAAAAAAGGAAAGAACAATAAAGATGTGAACTCTTATAGACCGATTAGCCTCCTTAATGCTGATTTCAAGATTTTAATGAAAATATGAGCCCAACGTTTTACCCCGATTGCCCAGGTTTTAATCCACCCCGATCAGTCCGGTTTTGTGGCAGGGAGGTCTATGTCTTCAAATACCGGGTTTTTAATCCAGGCCCTCGATGTTGCTACAAATAATACATTTCCAACTCTAGTAACAATGGTCGATGCCGAAAAGGCATTCGATCTGGTAAACTGGGATGCACTTTTTTTCGGCATGCAAAAATTTGGCTTTCCTGTCGGGATAATTAATATACTGAATAACATCTATCAAGGTGCCCCAAGCCCGGGTAGTGGTTAATGCCAATACGATAGGGGCACTTAAAATAAATCGAGGAACCAGACAAGGCTGTCCGATGTCCCCCATCTTATTCACCTTTTTTATTGAGCCGTTAGCTATAAAGAATTCGTGGAAACCCCGAAATCAAATCACCAATAGTAGGAATGACGAAAATACAATTATTCACAGATGATATCATTCTATATCTACAACCCGATAAACTAAATCTCGATCAGGCTCTACATGAATACAGTCATTTTGAGCTGATTGGTGGATATAAAATAAATCAAAACAAAACTGAGGTTTTAACACTGAATGTGGATTGTAATTTGTTACCATTAAACTTAAAATCCCAAGACCTAAAAGCGGATCCTATTAGATATTTGGGTATTTATGTCTCCAATCAACTTGATCAATTATTTAGTTTGAAATATTCAGCGATGCGTCACAAAATAAAAATTTTGCTCAAGAGCTGGATTCTTTTACCATTAACTTTGATTGGCCGCGTAGCACTTATTAAAATGGCTATACTGCCCTTATTGATTTTTCTTTTCATAAATGTACCGTTAAAGATTAATTCCCATTTCTTTAAAGAGATTGACTCAATGATCAGGGATTTTGTGTGGAATAAGAAAGCTTCTAGGGTTAAGCTGCCTATATTACAGCTGGGAACCGCTCAAGGGGGTCTAGCGCTTCCAAATATTTGTGCTTACTACATGGCAGCGATTCTGGATCTCTCAGCGCGTTTATTGGATGCTAATGGTTTGCTTGATATGTTTTTTTATGATAGAATGATACAGGAAGCAGGATCGCCAGTTCCTATTTTCTTAAAAACAGCTAAAATACCAAAAAAAGACCCGAAATAAGACTATGCAGGATTTCATTTTTTGAAGTTAGAAGAGTGTAAGATTTTTGGGCTTCAAATCCATTCCACTAAGCTCAAGAGTTGGAAGGATTGTGGTCTAGGAGAATTGGGTTCCTTCCTTATCGCACAGAAACTCATTACTTGGCAAGAGGTCTTAGATAGATCAGATAATTGACTAAAAACGGGGTTTCTAGAATATCTGCAGATTTCAAATGTTATACATAAATATAACCTGTTGACATGTGGGAAGCCAAATTAAAAGGAGTAGGAAATTGGTATACCTTACTGAGTAAGGGTGAAGAGTCTCCTTTGGTGGAAGAAGTCCTGGCCAAAATAACCTGCGAAACTAATTGCTCCTTCTCAAGGCAGGAGTGGGGGCAGATTGCCCAATTAGGAAGTAAGGCCCTTAGAGCTGCCAATTTTAAAAGGATGTCCTTTTTATCTTGCTGGCTGGCATACTTCACCCCAAAAGCTCTTAATAAACGCTTCCTCGAAGTAGAAAATACATTTTTCGTTGCAAGCTATGTGATGGGGGCGATTGGCTTCATATTTTTTATACATGCCCCAAGCTCGAAATATTTTGGCGTAAGGTCTTTTCTTCAATGAGCCAGGGCATCGATAAGACGCTCGATCCTGAAGCCGAGGTGGCTCTCTTTGGCATCTCTACAAAAAGATCTGACTTATATAGTGATTTGTTCTTTAGTAGCCCGCTCCCTAATCCTCCAAATTGGAGGTCAGAGGTTATACCATCTTACTCAAAATGGGTGAATAAAATGCAGAGGACAAAAAGGTTTGAAGAAGCTTACGCCAAAAGAGTTGGGGCAATGAAAAAGTTCATCAAAATTTGGAAATTCTCTGATAATGAGTAGATTACGACCGCCACATAATTCTTTAGCACTCGACACTTTAAAATCTAAAAAAAAATGTTGTAATAAAAAATTCTAGGACAGGCACGTTTGCACTTTAATGTTACATAGTGTTCTACCTAAGCAGAATGTTTACTCATGTAAGAAGATACAACTTTATCGGGTGGGCTAAGGTTAGCTTCAACAAAAAGGCCCTGCAATATTTTAGCACTTTACACTGCTACTATCTGATCGAAATTGTGACTGTAGAAATAATAGCACTTAGCACTTTCTTGTTATTTATTTGTATGGATAGAATGTTTATCTAATTAACGATTATGACCTGGATTAGGGGGCAAAATCTTATAACAACAATATTATATGCTTCAGGTCATCCCTGTTATATTTTAACACTTAGCACTGTTGGCACTTTAGTAATTTTGCTATTATGAATATTGTCTTGCCTCTCCTGCTTTCTACTAGACTTCGCTTCCTGTTTTTTTAAACAGTTTTATTCCTGATCTCTGATTATTGTATATTGAATCAACTGCCCATCTGGTCTGGTGAATAAAAAAATAAAAAATAAAAAAAATGTGATCACAAAACATTCACATTTTACCACCACCTTCAGGTTGTTGGTAACCCATTTGCAAATTGAAAAGGGTCCTCAAGGGACCCCTTCCCCTTTGGGAATGGTGGCGAAAACATTTAAGAGCAGGCAGTAGTCCCACGGATCACTGCCTGCTCCTAAAAAAATAAACGAAAACTTTACATTTTTTTCTTTGAAATGCAACTTGTTTTCCTTTAAGAAAAATGGGCTGCATTTAAAAAAAATGATTGCTTTATTTAAAATCAGTCACAGGCATGGTGGTCTGCTGACCCTAGCAGGCCACCATCCCCATGATTTTAGCAATTCCTTGGGGTTCGCAAATTGCGACCTACCTCATTAATATTAATGAGGTAGATCAATTTGTAACGCCCTAGGAATCACTAAAGGAAACTCTTGGAGTTTCATACATTAGGAATAACGATTAGCTAATTGTGAGTCCCAGACAATCGCAGTTAGGTAATCGCTATTTCTAATGTTGATACATGTGGCCCTTAGTTTCTGTATCTGGCCCGTGCTCTATCGTGGTCAGCCTTAATTTGTGCCTCTGGACTGGTCAGATGCAACCGATGACTGTGTTTGGCACTATTTTTACTTAAACATTTAGAAATTCATATCTCCAGTTCCCATTGTCATTTGGTGTTGGTTTGCTCATTAAAATTTACTCTATTTTATAAATTGGAGTGGGATTTTTATTGTGTTGTGCTTTCTACTTTTTAACTGTTTTGATACTTATTAATGCTGTCAGGGCTGGACTGGGAACCAAAAGCAGCCTTTTCTTGGAACAGTCCCTGGATAAGCACTGCCTGACCCCAGGAGACTGGAAACGCTTGCTGCATTTGCTACTGGGCACCAATATTGCAGGACCGGTGCAAAACGGGCCCTCAGTAACAAAAAAAGCCCCCAGCCTTCCAGGGAAATGCCTTATATGCAGTAAGACCAGTCCGGCCCTGAATGTTGTACACATTTTTCCTAAGTTAATGTTTTCGGCTTTGTGCTACATCTGCCAAGGATTGACCTCCGGTTTAAATTACTGAGACTTAACTGGACCTGGGAAAGAATAATGCCATTATTACTTGAAGAGGACCACATTCACTTCAGCTTATAATCCACTTTCTCACAGCTCTGTATTATTATTATAAACCTTTTCACTCTCACTATAGAACAGGTATTATAATCAAATGTCCCTGTAAAAACGTTACTTGCCCTGTTTATTTAATTAAAATTGCACTTATTTCAGTGGCATAGCTAGGATTTGTGCCACTCGTGTCGCCGTGTCAGTCCCTGCGTTTGCTGCCCGCGGAAGCAGAATGTAAGAGTGGGGGAATGCTGACGATTCCTGCGTTCACCACTGCCTGCAACTGCCGCAGGTAAGAGCGGAGGGCCGTCGCCAAAACTCGTGCCGCCCAAGACAGACCGCCCCCCACCCGGGTGCCCTTGCTACACCACTGACTTATTTCAGTGTTTTGTAAAGTGTCGCGCACCCCACATTACTTATGCCTCAGAGCAATTGGAGAGAGTATGGTACATGGTAGGTGTTCAAGTGAATCACTCAGTCATGAAGAATACAGCCAGAGATACAATATGCATTCCATGTTTTATGAATGTAATTGTCTCCTTGCAGTTATGAGTTGATGAACAAGCTTTGATTCTTTCATTGTATAAACTGTTGGTATGTAGAATCTTGCCATGTAGTTGGTAAGTGTCAACTGTTGGTATTAGATATCTGAATGGTGAATGAAGCACTCTAGTGCCAGCACTTGGTTGCAAACCTCTTTTGTGGCTTATATTGTTCTTATAATGGGCATATAGGAAGAACATTATTCTCTGCCTTACACAGAGCCTGTAGTTTCAGGTGTGGCCCACTGGCACAAATTTTTGTGGATTGGCTCCTAATTTCCTCAACAATCTGTGATCCAGAGCAAGAGGAAGAAAAATACAGAAACGGGAGAAAGAAGGAAGAAGAGAAAGATGGACTAAAGTGACAAAGGGGAAAAGTAGAGATGAAAAAGAACCTACAAGAGTGAGATAAAGAGGCAGGGAGTGTCGAGTGGTGGATTAAAGAGGTGTGACGGGAAACAAGACTACACAGCCTTAATATTGGACACCTGGGACAACGGATGCACCAGCTACTGGCATCTGAACAAAACTTTGGACCTCTGGACATATTTTTTAACACATTAAGCACTGGCCTAAGACGCTAGAAATGAGATGAGTGACTCTCAATGTAGTAGTCATAGCAGTGTGCATGAAATCTAAGTTCAGTGGTCAGATCAGTTTTGTTATATTCCAGAAAGGGTGTGAAGGATATCAGAAAACACATCTATCATTAGGCACTATTGTGTTGCCAAGGATTAAATGGCAAAATATCCTATCTGTTTTTAATATGAGTTGCCATAGTTTTATACACAATGCATAAATACTTGTATATCTGAATGGCTTGTTTCCCATTTGTATACAGGGTAAAATTCAAGTAAATGGACTAAACATTGTAGAGGCAGATGTCGCTGCAGACAATGGTCGGATTTACACTCTGGACGGTGTCCTGGTTCCTCCCTCCATCATGCCCATTCTGCCGCACAGATGTGATTTGTCAAAGAGCGAAATGATCATGGTAGGAAAATCTTCTGTTTTGTGTTTTAAAATTGCATTTTTAGAGAAACTGTGGAGGTTTGTTGAAACTATTCATCTTGAAAATCTATTGTATTAATTGTTCAGGGACTCACGCCCCCAAAGCAGTCTGTCTCCCCTGAGTCTCCCATCTCTCACAGATATAAATTGCGCCTGGGCTGGATGGGGCCCCCTTGAAAGGTTGGGGGCCTCCTTGAAGGTTGGGTGGATCACATGCTGGTGAGGCAGCAGGCAAGTGTTCATGAGCAGTTCACACATATCCGCACCTCTATTCTGATATGCGTTAAATTCTTGTTTCTGAGCATTATACGGGGAGGAGAGAGAGACCAGTGTGCCGGGAAGGAGAGGGAGGTCAGTGTGCGGGGGAGGAGAGGGAGACCAGTGTACGGGGAGGAGACGGGGATCAGTGTATGGGGGAGGAGAGGGAGACCAGTGCACGGGGAGGAGAGGGAGATCAGTGTACGGGAAGGAGAGGGAGACCAGTGTACGGGGGAGGAGAGGGAGACCAGTGTATGAGGGAGGAGAGGGAGACCAGTGTACAGGGAGGAGAGGGGATCAGCGTATGGGGGAGGAGAGGGAGGTCAGTGTACGGGGGTGGAGAGGGAGGTCAGTATACGGGGGAGGAGAGGGAGATCAGTGTACGGGGGAGGAGAGGGAGATCAGTGTACGGGGGAGGAGAGGGAGACCAGTGTACGGGGAGGAGAGGGAGACCAGTGTACGGGGAGGAGAGGGGGATCAGTGTATGGGGGAGGAGAGGGAGACAAGTGCACGGGGAGGAGAGGGAGATCAGTGTACGGGAAGGAGAGGGAGACCAGTGTACGGGGGTGGAGAGGGAGGTCAGTGTACGGGAAGGAGAGGCAGACCAGTGTACGGGGAGGAGAGGGGGATCAGTGTATGGGGAGGAGAGGGAGACAAGTGCACGGGGAAGAGAGGGAGACCAGAGCACGGGGAAGAGAGGGAGATCAGTGTACGGGAAGGAGAGGGAGATCAGTGTACGTGGAGGAGAGGGAGATCAGTGTATGGGGAGAAGGAGATCGGTGTAGGGGGGAGGAGGGAGAGACCATTGTCGCTGGAAAGGCACGAGATACCTTTGGTTGGCAGCCGGGTCTCTCCTTGCTATTTGTGTGAATGTGAATAGTGCCAATATCGGCAAACACTCACTCTCCCCCATACAGCTAGAGCAATAACCAGACAAGAAACCTTCTTTTTGGAGAAAACTGCTGCAGGTTTATTAGCATTACAAATATTCCAACATTGGTGGGTTATCTTACGGGCGATCCCAAGGCAGGCAGCCCCTCGCCGCCTGCCACCTGATGAGCCAATTGACACCGTGGCCCTGCCCAACGATGTTTGCCATATTTTTGGGTAGGGGCGACCCCTCCCACCGGTGGTCCAACAGCCCACCCCTTTGCTCACACCACATAAGGGGGGCGGAGCCTGCCAGGCAACCCCCGGTTGCTCAGGTCCACAACCGCCCGTTGGACTAACGGGGTGCCGTCGCTCCTCCAGGGTCCAATGTGAGGATCTCCCTGTGGATATTTGACCTTTGCACCCTTGTTGTGCTCCTCCAGAGGGTACCGGTCTGTACCTTACAGCCTCTGGATCGCCCTGTAACTCCACCACAGCTCTGGGTGTGGCCACCGTCACCCCAGAGCCCCCCACCAAGATAGCCTTCCTTACTTACACACTGCTGTCTCTAAGGCCTCCCCCAGGTCACTTAGGAACAGGTCCATACCCACTCTGGACAGGTGTACCCCATCTTCATCAAAACACCCTGTGGCCTTCGCGTGCAGCAACCCATAAAGGATGAAGCCAAACCCCCTTTGGTCAGTAATTTTTTTCATGGCACTGTTAACCTTCTTGCGAGAGACTTCCATGGCTTCCTTCGATCGTTCACCCTGCCACACCCGCCGGGGCATTATCTCAGACCACCATATCTCACAGGTCCCTAGCTGGTTGCTCAACTTACACATGGTGACCGTCATTTCTTGAAGCAATGCCCTTCTCCCCAGAGATGCCAGGTCATTCCCTCCCAGGTGTATCACCAGCACATTAGGAGGAGGGATACCACCCCCCCCAGCAGCTTCTTCAGCAAGCAGGTCCAGTGCATGCCTGGGTTTCCTAGCCAGATAAGGTCTGTGGCCGTGAGGCCGTGCCTCCATTTCCTGTTCTCAGCCCACCGTCCCACTCGCAAGACGCCAGCATGGCCAATCACCCAGACCATATTCCCAGGCAATTAAAGAGATGAAAGTTTGCAAAGTTTTAATGACTCACTGCACATCTACAATAAATAAACTGTACATACTGCACTTCACTGCAAGCCACCGGCATCTGGTGCCACTAAATGTTACTGACGTCCCAACGTTTGTCAATACCAACACCATCCCACAGTCCACAGCCCCAACACGGTGGCCTTCAAGACCGGATGTATCTTTTGTAACACTGGGACTCCCAGCTCCCCACTTGTTTGATGCGTTCAGCTGACAGGCCTGCCCTAAACTCTGTGGTTGCTGCTCCTATGCGGAATGAGTGGCTGCAGAATCGTTTGCCCTGTTCCTTGTTGCCTGAGAACGCCAAACATGCCTGCATGATGCTAAGTACTTGGAACTTGAGGGGGATACTGTCTGCATGTATCAATAAGTAACCTTCAGTTGCTGGGCGCAGTGCCAGGTAGCCAGAAACCAGGCGCACTGGGTAGTACCTGGACATCTCAAGCTGGTGCAGTACAATCAACCTCCCCTCCATAGGCCATATACCCAAACCATTGATCCTGGCAAAATAAAATGCTGGGTTGCTTCACACCCTATATTGAGCACTGCACACCTTTCTATACACTCCGCTTTGCACTTAAGCATCTTTACCCGCATTCTGCTGGTTCGAGGGCCTCTCCCAGGTCCAGCAAACACGTCCATGCCCACTCTGGACAAGGGTAGGCATCTTTACCTACATCCCGCTGATACCCGGGCCTCTCACCGGTCCAGCAAACAAGTCCAAGGCCATTATTAGCAGGTGAAACCCCATCTTCTTCAAAGCTTCCTGTGGACTAGGTAAGCAAAAGCATAACTCCCATTCCCCCAGTTGTTGCCTACCTTACACATGGAGGACTTCATCTCTTGCAACAGATTCCTCTCCCCCATGAGAGTCAAGTGTGTACACGGGGCCAGTGCTCTTGTCTAGTGGAGCCCTGTAGTAAATCATACGCAGAACTTGCCTACCCTTTCTTTTCCTATTGCGTGCATGTCCATCATCGTCTGCAAGCGATCTACCGATGCTGAGTCACCATGCTACTGTCCCCACCCTGGCGAGAGTGGCGCTGTGCCGAACTTCTGCTAATGTAAATCAGGAAGCTGACAAGTGGATGGTGAGAACGGGAGGACAGTTTGAAACAAATACCCCCCAGTCTGACTGTGGACTTTTACATATGTTGTGCAGCCGTCCCGGTGTACCCACCCTGGTGTGGATTACCCAGCCCTCAGATTGTGATGTTGCTGGGATGCAGGATAAGAGATGTAGGAGCTCTAATACACTTTATCATTTAGAGTCCTCCCCAATGTATCCCACACCCTGAGGACATTGCCCCCTCTAAGGGCAACCACTCCTACCCGTCTGGCTGGGCC
The DNA here is from genome assembly GCF_964204655.1 of Triturus cristatus. Lineage (NCBI taxonomy): Eukaryota > Metazoa > Chordata > Amphibia > Caudata > Salamandridae > Triturus > Triturus cristatus. The sequence goes on from NC_140585.1 coordinate 740,856,720, forward strand.
AGCTATGGGGCAAGCAGTCTCATTACCATAAGTGAAGCGTCCTGTGGTACCCACCATTTATGTTGAGGGGCATCCCCGTTAACTTGCCACTTCCTAACATGGCGATCGCACGCTACCTCTGTTAGTGTATACCAGGAAGCCAGCAAGGGAGTAGTGAGAACAGGGGGACAGACTGAACAGACTCCAATCCCCATCCGACTAAGGGTTATGAGTGATGATGTGTAGCTGTACAGGAGCACACCCCGGTTATGCTGAGGGACGATGTTTTAACCAAAAAGGTACACATGCTGCTTAAAATGGCCCTTCAGATCTCGGACTCCCCCATAGAAGATGAGCCTGTGGCTCTTAACCAAGAAGCCTGTATATAAGTGCCAAACATGCCGTGCATTTGAGCGTGCCGTCACTTGACACTGTGAAAAAGCAGTCCCACCGGGGCTGCAATAGTCGTAACGCTTCCAACTTTTAAAGCAAGGACTGACCCGCACCAGCAGTGCTCAAACCCTCCCGAATCAAGGATTTTTTTATTTTTTTGGGGGCACTATCGACATTAGCTTAGGTGATTGTTCCCTTGAAGTCTAGTATGAGGCCTGCTACATCCTTAAAGAAATGCCTACTCTAGAAGGAAAGGCTGCGCAAGCCTGGCTGCTACCAATGTTACCCATGCCTGCCTATCCTGAGCTCAGCAAGGGATCACTTGCTCTATAATTCCCTAGATTCAAACCTGGCATCCCTCTATGCCCCGCTTATACAAGCAATAATGTCTCCCTCTGCCACCCTGACCCGAAAGCCAGCTCAATCCCGCAGAGACAAGCTGAGGTATGGAAACCTGCCTCAACCAGCAGAAACATTGTGACACATCTGAAAAAACAAGCCAGCCAACAGACCAGCTCCTGGGAGACATGCAGCGTCTTCTTGCCCTCAGTAATAACCAGGTAAGATTATGGCTGGTATCGAAAAACCCATACCTCGGCGCATGCATGCAATGCTTGAAAAGCATGCCGGACGTGACCCGGTTTCAAGGTTGGGATACTAGACAAGGACAAGTCGGGGTCGAGGCATGACAGGGTGGCCACTCCTCCATTCAGATCGAAACTAAGTATGGATTAACAAGCATGCTCCTCTTGTTACAGTAATCGTCCCCACCTGCTGACCCATGTGTACCTTAAGGGGTAATTATCAAACATGCATTATGTTCTCGCGCCGCTTACAGCAGGGACCTCTGCCCAGTAACAGACCCTCCATTTTGAGACCCTAGCAGGAAAGGACACGCAACACCCCAAAATAGCTGACCCAACAGCGTCCCAGCTGTGCCTACAGACCTCTTAGATAGCAAACGAGTTGTTAAAAATGTAGAGAACTAGATGCCTGGACGATCTTAGGCGGTCCCCCAAGTCTGCACCACACCTTGCTCACGCCGTACTGCCGGTCATAGTTACATCCCAACTACTAACCCTGACACTTGGTAAAGTATATGCCAGGGCTCACGACAGGCGGCCACTTCAGGTTGCACCGTACAATGCTCCTGCCGTGCAGCCAAACCTAGTAATATCACATTACTAACCCTGATACTTGGCAAGTGTGATGATACGGTCTATTCCAGGCTCCCAAGGCAATAAGAATGGCTTGGGCATCAATAGTTTTAATGTATATTAAATTAATCAATGCCTGCTGATGTGGTCATCTCTATAATCGACATACAGCGCTGACTAGTGGCAGGCTGTCACAAGCGCTGGTGATGCCGCACCCTAGGGAGTTACTGAAATCGTGAGATGTGGGCAGCAGTTATACTGAGATAACTGAAGGATGTATGGATATTGCAGGTCTTGTGCTATGCCGTGCCTCCCTAAAACTCTGCTTAGATCCACACTCAGCATACGACCCGGAGCTCTGCCCATGAAACTGCCCACGTACTTCGAGGTCCATGCAGGAAGGCACTCGACCCGCCCCGCTCCCTTTGACCTAATATCGGCCCAGCTGTGCCCCAACGACCTCCCAGCTCCCGCACGTGAAGTGCTAACTTGTATAACATTTTCTGCCAGGACAGACGCCAGGCGGCCACATCAGTTGCACCACACCTAGCTCCTGCCGTGCTGCCAAAAATATTGACATCACAACAGCTGACCCCGACCCATGTGCAACTATCTGCCAGGACAGACAACAGACATCCCCTTCAGTTCACCCCACCCATTGCACCTGCCGTGCTGCCACTCCTAGTCACATCCCAACTACTAACGCTGATACTTGTCCAGGGTGACAAATACCGACTATTCCGGGCCCTCAAAGCTGGAGAATCGCTTGGGCAGCAGGCAATTGTAATTCCAATGTGATTGACTTACTCAGTGCCTGGTGTAGTGCTCATATCTAACTAGCCAGACAGTGCAAACTGGTGGCAGACTGTCACAAGCGCTGGTGTTGTACGAAAGAGTAGCGGTGCCGCGCACTAGAAACCACCCGGTCACATTTAGCCCCGGTGCACTTGAAGCTGAAAATTAGAATTTGTAAGGTCCTTGCATTATTCTTACACCCTAATTCATCTTAGACAAGGCAGTTCCATAGTGCCACAGTGTCCTAAGACACGGTGTGCCCAGATATAACTAAGGCACCACTTCAATGCTAAAGAGATGGGACTGTGTAAGAGCTGAATGAGTCTTAGCCTGCACCAGTCAGCCCACATCTTGACCCGAAAGCCCCATAAAACCCGCACAGACAATCCAGAGCTGGTTGTAATCACGAGATGTGACAATGCAGTGTTGACCCTGCACCAAAAAACCTGCCAAACTGCAGCTTTCATTGGAGAGTCAGTACCGACCGACGGTCAATTCCTCCCCACACCAGCACACAGCCAATTCTACACAACACCCGGGAGAGCCCTGAACAGGCAAGGATGGTGGAACATGCACAAGATATAAAGCGGCCTCCTCAGAAGTAAGGACCGCCCCAGCTCTTCCCATTCCGTCATAGGCAAACCACCAGTGCCACTGAATCCTCACTCTCACGCAAATGAAATGGCATAGAGCCATAATCATCGAACCCGTTTAGCTTTTACCTTAACATTTTACTCTTAACAACATGAGGCCTATGTATGCATGCAGTGAAGTTATTACAAAAACGGGTGCCATACAAGTCTGCTGGTGCACACTCATGGGTCTGAGACAAAAACATCACTAAAATAAATTACTTGGAATTTTAGCAACTAGTCCCGCCTAACTGACAAGCAGTGCAGGAGCACGTATCCGGCTCAAAGGATAGTACAAGGAGGCGTGTCAGGGAGGTGGCAATTCCCCCCTTCTATCTGCAACAAGATAAACATTAACTGCTCCCCACGCCACGAGACTCGCAAGGAAGCTGCACCGGCTGCCACTACCAGGACTTGAAGCTTTGTCTTCTAAGCTGCATAAGTACCATCTGTAGAATGCCTAAAACTCCTCATCACAGGACCTGGTTCTGGAACAAAATTCAGGCCCTTGCCCCCATCTAACTTGCACCTGGTTCATCCCCCTTCGTCTTGGGATGACTCTGACTGGGCTGGCAGCGATGTCCCACATTAGAGTGTTATATTTACCAGGATTCTCCGGGTTCTCCGCGCTCGATAAAGCCTATCTACATAAGTACAAAAGGAGGGACACGCGGGATAACCTGTGGCCAGGCCTACTCATACCTCTGTCCCTGCAACCAGGGCCCTCCTCAGAAACAGTCTCACAACCGGCTCATTTCAACGTTGGATTCTGTATAAATAGGTATAATACCTAGTTGGGTCTCTACCAACGCCTCTAACAGTGCCACTACACTTGAGGCCTATCAGAGCACGCATGACTCTGTAGGCTTTCAGACTGCACTTTTCCACACCTACAACACTGTAGGCTCCCCCGTGCCACACGCACCATCAACTGAATGAAAACAAAACAGCGGACAGTGCCACCTGGTGGCTAAAACACCCCCATGTGGGTAGGTCAATAGCATATGCTTGGGTTTCTTACTGCCAGTAAATTGCCGCCAGAAGAGAACTTAACCATTCCTGCAAAACGTGAACCCTAACCCGTGACGCCAAATGCCGAGCTGCCAAGTCTGGTGCTTGAAACCCCCAACTAAGGACGAGCCATGTCCACTCCACCTCAGTTGCCAATGGGACAAAACATTGCAAACTAAGGTGCCAAAACTGGCTCCAATCTCCCGCTGCACCACGAAATACAACCAATCGACCTCTCCACAATGAGGCATGGCAACACTATGCAGATGCAGATGCACTGGCCCTCGGGAGCAACCTCAACCCTTCAAGCCTCTCAGGGGCCCTAGACTGCCAGGTGAGGTGAAAGGAGTTTATATATACAGATGACCGACCACCTCCCCTACAGGTCTCAAAGGACCGGGATGCTTCACAACTCAAGGGATGAATGCTCTATTTGTTTCTACGAAAGGGGTATCCCGGTCAGAATGGAAATCCTAAACGCAGATGCCTAACACTGCCCCCACCCCTCGATCTACCAGACTTCTAGAGGCGCTGACCTGCCTCGGAGATCTCAACGATTAACTAGTGCGCTTGCCCCAGAGGAGAGGGTTACGCCACATGAACTCAAGACACAGCTGTGACCATGCCTCAGCCGCACGACCGGATTACCGCCACATGGACCCTGAGACACCGCAGCAACCTTTCTGAATCCGCACAACCTCTGTAGACAGGATTACCCCACGTGAACTCCACAACACAGTCGTGACCCTGCCCCAGCCGCACAACCTGTGGAGACAGGATTACCCCATACATACTCCAAGACACAGGCGTGACACTGCCCCAGCCGCACAACCTGTGGCAACTGCACCAGACTTTCAGAGGAAGGAGATGCTCCGCCTGCCTCTGGGGACAGGATTACCCAAACAAGGACCCTGCCCCCCACCACAACAACGCCGACGGGGGCCATAGGCCAGCCACCGAATGTGAAACGGGATGAAACCAGCCCGCGCATCTCCGTGAGCCTCAGAGTCGCAATCGGAGCTGCAAGCCACTTTGAACTGTAACCGCTCCCCGAGCTGAGCCCAACAGGTAATCACCCACCCACGCACGAACGTAACCGGGCAGGAGAGTCTGCCCACACTTGGCCACCACTGCCCTAATGTTCTCCTCTCTGACCCGTAGGGAACCACGCATTAAATCTGGGTCCGAGCTCTGCTGAGCCCTCGCAGGCACGAGACTACTTGGACATATAAGGCAGCACTCACCTCAAAACCCGATGCCACTGCACACGGGGGCCTCGTGTCACCCCCCACGCCGCTCGACTGTCCCCTGGCAGAGCACCATACTGGAGGGGAAAGACTTGTGTGGGAGAGGACTGGTATACCCCTGCACTCACTGACAAAACTGACGCCAGGGACACGACAGCGGGGAACCGATGCCAGACAAGGGACACAACATCCACACACCCGTAAACGGTGTCGGGGTAGTGGGCAAAGAGGGCACCCAGTGGGCAGGGAGAGGTATATGTACCTCACCCCCTGACCCCCTCTCCCCAGAAGTAACACTGCACACCTGGACCCCTCAGGGTCCCAAACACTGGGAGGCTGCCTCCTGTGCCTCTTTTGGCCCTGAATAGGCCGCCCTTTTAGCGGGTCTCCTTCATGGACCTCGGGCAGCCTGCATTTGTGCTGCAATGTTTTCCTATGGGTGGTTGTTAACTCCTATGGACCCATTGTTTAAAGCAAAGTACAGTAGCACAGAAGCGTTTGTTCATCTTGTGATGTCCCACTTGTCTGCTGTATCTACATTACATATTTATGGGAATTCAGCAAACTGCCCGCTAATATTATAAAGCTTCAACTATGAAGTTTCAGGTCATACCGCACCTGGTGGTCATCCACGTTTACAAGTCGTTGACTTGAGAGAGGTGACCAAAATTTACACTTTTTGTCCGACTTGCATACAGTTTACATTAGCAAGCATGCTTTATGTTATGTGAAATTCCATTCTAGTAGTAGTAGTAACATACTTTATTCGATAACAAGGTATCATAAAAGTAAATGCAATACAACATAAGTCAGGTAAAGTACAATATAAAAAGTTAATATAAATTCCTAAAAAACACATGTACAAATACACTTAAAATAGATAAAAAGTTCATGAAAGGGAATAAAAAGGACGGCGAACCCAGAGAAATGTAAGCAAGCAAGTGCATATCAATTAATAGGTTGCCAAATCATAAAAGTGGTACAGTTGTACAATATAACAAACTAGCCAGTACTTAATTCAACGAGCTTAGTTCGTATTCGCCACGCTATCCCCAAGTATTTAGCAACCCCACAAATTACCGACAGGGATGTGGTATCCGTTGTTAGGATACGTAGGGCCACTGAATGTTGCCTAGTTCCCAGATTTCTACATGCTGGGCTTAGCCATCTTTTCCGTGGTCCCCTGTATGCCTTACAGGCAAACAGGAAGTGGCCCAATGATTCGGATGGATTAGTACACCCCGGGCAAGCTGTTTGGTGGGATTTAAAATTTTTCCAGCTGTTTGTGAAATCATTCAGGGGTAGCGTGCCTAACCTCATTTTAAGGAACAATGTTCTGTCTCTTGAAGTAGAGATAAAATCAAGAAACGGTTCCAGTTTCGGTACTGGCTTATGGCTCAAAAATGTGTCAGTTAGAGTACCCAGCTTTGGATTTCTCAAATCCATTGCTTCTATACTTACCCAATATAATTTCTTGATGGTATCTTTTGGCGGGGCCTGTTGTAATAACCATTCTTCGTTTAACCCCAGATTAATTACCAGGTCCCTTAGATTTTTCATCCATGGAATCACCCCAAAACCATTCAAAGCAATGAGTTCATCAAGGACTGCGGCATAGTTGCTAAGTTCCGAAGTCCTTCTAAGGCGAACCCAGAAAAGTAAAGGGCGAAGCCCAACAATATCTTTAAATGAGCGACGTCCCAAATCATAGAGTAATGGTTTAATAGGGGCAGAGACAGGGAGACCCACTAGCTCTCTCATAAATTTGTGTTCCGCTATGACTAAATCAGTAACTCTTTCTGATCCCCCATAATTCAGAGCCATAGGTTACGGCAGACAGTGCCTTGCCCTCATAAACTACCAAAACAGGGCTGATAGGCTTGCTAGACGTCAGGCGATAATCTCTAATAATTGCTCCTGTCACTCTCTTGAAGTTTAGTAACATTTTGGCGATATTTAAATCCCATTTCATTTTAGAATTTACCCTGACCCCTAGATAGTCAAATGCATCCACTTCCTCTAATAAAGTGCTATTTAGTGCAATATTAATTTTCTTAGATTTTTTATTTCTGGACATTCTTGCATTTTTTATTTCAGGACATTCTTGCACCAACACATACATTTTGTACTATACAATTTCTTCACACAGCACAGTAGGCACTATGAAACTAATCCGCTTTAGAGCTCATTTTCTAGCATGCAAAGTCTCACAATTTATTTAGAAGGAAATCAGACTTTCAGTTTCAGGAGATGCGCCCCAACAGCAGGTATGCTCTAGCATTAGAAATATATCTTTGCTCTACAATAAAAATAATGTTATATATACCACAGAGCTCTACTGGTTTAATTATTTCATGGAATGAATTATGGCATTTGTGCCCTGATAACTAAGTCACTGAAAGTGACCACATTTGAGGAAGGGTCATTGGGCCAAATGGCTTGATGTTAGGTCGGTGTGTGATGTAAACTGAGACAGAGCATCAAGGCATATGGTTGAATAAGGACACACAGTGAACTATGCATTGGTATGGAAAATGGATAGTTTACAAAAGGAACCAGGTGGGATTTGTACCAGTACATGTAATTTTAATATTTTCATTCAGTATAAACCGTGAAGAAACGTTGACGTCCTTTCAACAGTTTATTAAATATTAGAAGTTAACAAACGAATTAAGTGATTTTAAGATATCATAGACTAGTGAATGTTCAGAAAATATGTCTTAATTATGAAAGTCGATAAAAGTTAAAATATTCCCAACACTGGTAGATCTCCTACACTGGGGCGTAAACTGTTGGTGGTGGGTTAGTGGAGGAAGGCATGCACATAAGGTGGCAGGAGTGTCAGGCTGTATGAGATCTTCTTACCTCGTGGGGGCTGGAGAAATTGGAAGTCCTTGGCAACAACTCCTGCATGCTGGGATCTGCAGGGTGCGCTTCAACATGGGTGGGTTACTCGCCCCTCTGTAAACAGAGGATGGACTTTGCATATAGAATGAAAGCAGTGAGTGAAAGGGAAGAAAATACCCAAACTAACAGAGACAAACCAGGGATTTGTATTAAAGTATTTATAGTTCTGCATTTATGTAAAATATAATATTGTCGTTTTTTTCCTTGATTGATCAATACTTTAGTTAAAACATCCACCATAGAGACCACCTCCACGGTGGCCGTGACACTCTAGTCAGAGGCACGGGTTTCCCAGAGGGTTGTTTTTTGGTTGCCTGGATTCCTTTTTTTTTTTGTTAAATAATTTTTATTGAAGATAAATAACACAGGAATACAAATATACTTAGTCAAGTTCGATATAAATATAAGTATAGATAAATAGAAACTGTAAAATAGGTGATATATAGAGGGAAGGTTAAAAATATTATAACTCTTATACTAATGTTCCTAAACAATGACTACGAAAAAAAAATATATATATATATATATAATAAAAATGGGATAACCTTATATTGGCATACAAAGAACCTGTGTAAATACCAGAGTGAATATAATAAATAGAGAGATAGTGAATTTTTTTTTTTTTTTTGAAAAATAATGAAAGAAAGGGAAAAGAAAAAGAGAAACAGAAAAAGAAGAAAGAGAAAAGAAAAAGAGAAGAAAGAAAAAGGAGGAAATATGAAACTATAGAGAAAGAAAAGAATGATAAAGATTAAGATTACGATAATAGAGAGGTAGTAAAAGGTAGCCATAATAGGTCAGAATTAATTTGTAAATGGATTGAAGTCTGGGGCACAGAAGCAATTCTATATTCATCACATATTAAATTCCACCAAAGCAAAAAGGATAATTTAGAGTTGTCTTTCCAACAAGTTAGTATAACCTTAAAGCCCATAGCAAGGACTAAATCAAATAAACTTGATTTGGAAGTAATTTGATCAAAATCAGGTGACAAGGTACCTAAAAATACATTGTGAATATTAAATTGGAGCTTATAAGAAAAAATCAATATACATTTTGACCATACAGCTTTCCAAAAAGTATGTACCTTAGGACAATAGAACAGTAAATGTATTAAAGAGCCTTCAGCAGTAAGACACGACCAACACAATGATGTGAGAGAATGGTTGAACTTATGTAGGAGAAGGGGAGTAATAACAACTCTATTATAAATAAAATATAAGGATTGTGTGATATTTGCAGCTTTGGATGTCTTGAAGGGTTTCTGCCAAAACGTATCCCATTGAGAAACAGACAGAATCTGAGACAGATCCTGTTCCCATTCTAGCTCAATATTTGATTTATTTTGTGAGCTAACAGGAGTAGATAAAGTTTTATAGATAAAAGAGGCACTAGGAATAGTATCAGAAGAAATATGATATAAGGGAGTATCAGGAGTAAAAGAAGTAGGAATTGGTTGAGAGAGGAAATTCTGTATACATCCCTGTAGTATTGGGGCTAAAGTGTTATACTGCTGAAGACAGGAATCAGGTAAGTGAAAAGTCTCTTGCAACTGGTGGAAAGATAAAACCACATTATTAACAATCATTTGATTGACATAAAAAAGGCCCTTTTCTTTTCACTGTTTGTAATAGAATGATTTGTAACAAAATGTGATGTATTTATTAAACCATAGGGAGGAAGCTAGAAAAAAATGATATCAAAATTCTTAAAGAAAAGTGTATGCAACAGAAATTGGGAATATTTCAAAATTGGGTATTTGGAAAGAAAAGTACAATTAGTCATGTAAACAGTATCCCGTACTGAAAAATCATTTAACAATAAGTATTCAACACTGACCCAGGAAGGTTTGGGTAAATCCTGATAGTCTTTGGACAAAGCATAAAATTGACGGATCAGAAAAGCATTATGGTATAATTTAAAATCAGGAAATCTTACACCCCCCTCGTTCTTGGGTCGTAGCAATTTGGACATAGCAATACGTGCGTGCTTATTATTCCAAAGAAATTTAGTACACAACAAATTAATCTGGGTAAGATAATATTTAGGGATTGAGAATGGTAACAGTATCTGGGGAACAATCATCATTTTAATTGTGTCAAGTCTGCCCACCATGATAAAAATAAAGGTGACCAAAGGTTTAACAAATTGGTCATTTTAAGTTTTAAGGCAGTAAAGTTATGGGATAATGTATCACAAATGTTAGAAGAGAACCAAGTACCTAGATATTAAATTTTTTGAGGACACCATGTAAAGTTGGTTGAATCAAACATATGTCTATAGCAAGAAGAATATAAGGGTAAAATCTCGGTCTTAGAGAAATTTAATTTGTAGCCTGACACATTAGAGAATGACGAGATTTCCTGTAAAAAGGGGGGCAAGAAAGACACAGGATTGGACATATAAATAAGAACATCATCTGCATATGCAGACAGTTTAATTTGATGGGATTAGAAATTAAAACCAGTAATAATAGGATTATTTCTAATTCATTCCAGGAAGGGTTCTAAGCATAACAAGAAAAGTGATGGGGAAAGAGGACATCCCTGATGTGTACCTCTGGAGAGAGAAATATGGGGAAAAAAGACCATTGACAAAAACACATGCTTTTGGATTTGTATATAACAATTTAACATATGAAATACATTTTGGACCAAAACCAAACCATTTTAGTGTGTGAATCATGAAATCCTAGTTAATTCGGTCGAATACTTTTTCTGCATCCAAAGAAAGTGCAGCCAATGGAGAGGGATATTTTTTGCCAAGAGCAAGAATATTAGAAAACATTCTGGCATTATCAGAAGCCAGACGTCCTTTAACGAAACCGGCTTGATCTGGAGCAATGAGAAAGGGGATAACTTTCTCTAAACGGGAGGCCAGGATTTTAGCAAAAATTTTACAATCATAATCAATTAGTGATAAGGGACGAACATTTTTGCAAAAGGAGGGGTCTTTATCTGGTTTAAGGATTACAATAATAAGGGCTTCCAAAAAGGAGCCACATGCTTTAGAATTGGATATAAAATAATTAAAAAGTTCTAATAATTTAGGGGCAAAAATTGAAGAGAAGGCTAAAAATAATTCAACTGAAAAACCATCAGGGCCTGGGGCCTCCGCTTTTTTCAAGGAGTAAGTAGCATCAGTTAATTCTTGAAGAGAAATATCTTCCTCAAGTGGTTTGAAAATATGCGGAAGAGTTTTAGGTTTGGGAATATCTCGGAAAAAAGAAATAAAGTCTTCTTTAGAAGGCTTAGTAGTTTCTGTGTATAAGAGATTGTAGTATGATTGAAATGTGGAAATAATATCAGAATCCTTTGATAGAAGTGCATTATTCGATTCTGAATTAATAGGGCCAATAGTTTTACGTTCTGATTTAATTTTTAGATAATTCGCTAACATTTTTCCTGCTTTATTTTGTCCTCCGTGATATTTCGATTTAATCTTAAGGAGGATGTTACACGCATCCATAGTAACTATTTTATTCAGGGTGGATTTAACTTTAATTAATTCTTGTAGTGATGATGAGGATTTGGATGAGTAGTAATTATGTTCTAATGTTTTGAGAAGAGTTAGGGTTTCTTTATATTTAGCATGCATTAGCTATTTTTTCCTTGAGGAGTAGGCAATAGTAAAGGCTCTAAAGGATGGTTTAAAAGCATCCCAATTATTGTTTAATGAGGTATCTGAGGAATTGTTAAATACAAAAAATTCCTTAATAAAGGAGGTTGCTTCTGAAATGAAAGTATGATCTGATAAAAGGTGATTATTAAAACGCCATCAGCCTTGTTTGCATGTGGTGATAGATAAGTCAATAAAGGTAGAAACAGGAGCATGGTCAGAAATAAAAATAGACCCAATGTCAGACGACTGAAGACAAGGCAACAACGATTTTGGAAATTAAAATATAATCAATACGAGATCTAGTATGGTGTACAGGAGAAAAGAAAGTAAATTCTGAGGCATCTGGATTACACGTTTTCCATGTATCAAATAGGGGACGAGAAGAAATGGCTGATTGAAATGATTTATGGGTTTTATCTGGTTTAAATTTACAATTAGATTGTCTGTCTGAAAACGGGTCTAACCAATTATTAAAATCACCACCAACCACAATGTTAGAATTGGAAACCGACAGTAATTTCAACTGTATAGAGTGCCAGAATTCCGGATCTGGTTTAACAGGCCCATAAATAATAAAGAAGGTAATTTGTCTTTTATTAATGATAACATCAACTATTACCCAACGACCAAAGGGATTACAATCTGATGACACAATCTGTGCATTAGTAGATTTATGAAACAATATAGCAACACCACCATGACGATCAATAGCAATGGAAAAACAATTTGATTGACCCATTGGCGTTTGAGTTTAAGAGATTCTTTATCATTACAATGGGTTTCCTGTAAAAAAGCAACCTGGGTGTTAAGTTTAGCTAAATGAGACAATACCTGTTGACGTTTGACAGGATGACCAAGACCACGAACATTCCACGAGACCACATTAACCATGACATTGCATGAAGGGGTACATGAGGAAATAGGTACATGAAACTGCAAAAGCAACAAGAGACAAAATGGAAAGACATTGGTCAATATGTGATGAGGAAAACATATGATTAAAGGCGAAACAGTTACGACAAGACAAGGTTAAGAGTGAGATAAAATGTACAGAAGAATATAAAGGAGAAGAAAAAAGATAAAAGAAAAAAGAAATAGAAAGAAGAGAAAGAGACGAGTAAACAGATCATGGACAAACATCCAGATCTGTTTAAAGAGAAGCAAGTCGAAAGAGGAGGAGCATAGTGACGCCAGAGGACACAGACCACAATATGAGGGGTAAAGGAGGAGGAAAAAAGAGAATCTCATGAGAATAAGTAAAATAAACAGAAAAACATTAAGTAAGCAAGTTTGTTGGAGTCAAAGGTAACAAACCTGTGATGTAGAGAAGTCAAGGATTGGTATCCATTCCATGTGATGGAAGACTATGAAGATAGAGGTTAAGCTTTTCCGGATATCTTGAGATATGAAGAGAGTATGGTCCGACCAAATAACACGCCTGTAAGTCTGACAGCTTTCAGGGCTTGCATCAGCTCAGTGAATTCGAGAAAGAGCATAATTATTCCACGTGGTTTATTAGCGGCAGGGTTTAAACGTCCCAAACAATGTGCTCTTTGTATGTTGAGGGGGCATGTTGAAGCTATAAGATCAAGGAGTTCTGGAAGGAACTTCTGTAGGAAGGAGACCATGTCAGGACCTTCAATATTTTCCGGAAGACCATAAAGGCGTAGATTATTTCTACAATTACGATTTTCAAGGTCCTCAGTATGAAGTTTTAACTTATGAATTTCCTGTTGTAGTGATGGAATTTTGGTAGAAACTTGCTGATCGCTAACACGTTGTTCCAGATATAGAACTTTACTTTCCATTGAAAATCCGTCGTTTCAGTTTTTCATTAGTAGTGGACATGAAGGGCTGAAGACCACGAACTTCATCTAGGATAGAGTCCAAAACAGGATTCCGAGAAGAATGGATAGGAGAAGGCGGATCATTTTTATGTCGCTTCGGTTTTGTGCTGGGAGTATGGGGATCGGTAGACATTGTGCTATGCAATAGGAGTCACCAAAAAATAGGAGGAAAAATTAAGTAGACCCAACAAACATCAAAGATAATCCAAGGTTGTGGTGGTAGTTCTTGCAACAGGAGATCAGGATATGTAAGAAGCACCAGAGAGCCAAAAAGATATTGAACGATATATGGAGCTCCTCAAAAAATAAGGAAAGGCACTTCTTGTTAAGAGCGCTGCTCCATGTTCATAGCATACTTGACAGAATCATGAAAACAACGCTGGCTAAAGTAGGATCAAAAATAACATCGAATGGACCCGATGTCCAGACACACCATATGTTCTGTGACAGGACTGTCACTCACCATTTGGAAACTCTGAGTATAAGATAGTCGGAGTCCCGAAACACAATGGATCTCACATTGGGACCTTCATTTCTGTCAGTATGTATGTCACAACCCAGAATTTCAAAAATAAAATAAACTGTGCTTCACAGTAATCACTCATCTTTCTATAAAAACGAAGTTTGAGGGCCAGAAAGCTAATTGCTGTAATATCTGTTAAAGTAGCACTGCAGAGCGTAAACAACGATGTAACATTAAATTTGGTTCCAAAACCAACTGATACTGGCTCTTAGTGATTTGGTCCAGACAGTACAGCTGAAGAGCAGAGACAGTGGTGGCATTAATATAGCCGTTTTTCGTTTTGTATTAATTGTTCCTCCCAGTGACTAAAGGAGAACAGAATATAGCAGCAAAATCCAGCAGCAAGGAAAGACGCGAGCGCAGCGACCTAAAATGGCGGCCGCTCGCGTCTCTGAGAGAAAAAATCAACCGCTGTCTGAAAAATGCTCAAAAAGTTAAAAAATAGTCCCAAAAGCGGTATCCCGACTCACCGCATCTTCCGTGACTTAGGACCGTCACTCGCCACTTAAATAAATAGAATAGGAGGTTCAAAACGAAGGTCGGAGTCCCGCGACGCAGCGGAGCTCACATCGGGTCCGCCATTTCCTTCGGCACGCAAGCCACGCCCCCCGCCTGGATTACTTTTGATCTTTTATGAACAACAGTAACACATCCAACATTCTGATGAAAGTGATCTCCTCTTGTCTTTCAGGGATCCTGTGCTAGCTGTGTTCTGCTGTATAAAAGCGTCTGTCCCAATGATTCCATATCTATGGTAAGCACTGTTTTCCTTTTGATAAAGCTTCATGCAGTTTGTTGCTGTTGTTTTTTTATTTACCTGTTGCAGTTTTGTAAATTATAGAGCGGATTCCACCAGGTCTAAGATTACCAGACACAATCATACATAGTAGATATGCAAATCTAGCTAAAAATGACTGTTATATATTATTATAGGTCCACATGTATTATAGTGAGGTGGTGACTGCCTGCAGAGCGTGGGGCGTGTCCAAAGACCGCAGATGTGCCTATGATAGGTCCATTATAGGGGGACCCTGGACAGATGCGTAGAGAGGTGTAGTAATGGCATTCAGGTGAACGAAAATAATGCTGTCCGGCTGAAGAAGTCTCCCGATCAGATGACACCTGAGAAAGCGACAGAAGTGAAAATGTCACCTTGCAAGGGGACGTTGACGTAGGAGGAGGCAAGGTCTGGGACCAAGCTGTGAATGGGAATATCTATTTGATAATGTGTGACATTCAAGGATCTATAGTTGTCATTTGTTCAGATGTTTTGCTCAGTTGTGACTTTGAATTGATGTCAAGGGATGCATTGTATTGGGAGTCAGAAACGGGTATATTTCAAAACAGAATCAAAAGCAGTGAAAATAACTAAAACATGTAGAAGGATCACAGGACACGTGTTGCCTACATCCAACCAAGACGCTTAGGGCATCATCATAGGCCTGCAGGGCCCCCGGTACCTTGAGTTGGATGTGAGGTGACACAGCGATATATTTTCTTTTCTTTATAGCAAATCTTTATTATGTAGTTTTCCACAGTGACAGTGAGACAAAGCGTGTGATGTAGGCCACTAATACAAAAGAAACAGCTGTATATAGGTTACACTAAACAGAAAGGTGTCTATGGAGTCAATGAGAAGTGAAGTGATATAGACATTGTCCCCAAATGGACTTTAGCTTCTAGTGGCAGTGGACAACATTCAGAGCACGTGACCTGGAATGGGTGGGGCTGTTCCTATGACAAAGGCACTGAAAAGTCCAGTCAGAGGTGAGGGGGTCCTTGTTGATCATAGAGCTGCACATATATGGTAGTCCCTCATGGTCTATAAGCTGCATGGAAGTAAAACACCTTCATTGTGAAGCTAAATGACCACCTGGATAAATGAAACCTAAATACTTCCAAGAAGCCTAAAGCATTTGCAATCACTCATTAGTGATGCTGGCAGGTGATACGCGTCTCAAGCGCATCCTGTCACAACTCTCCTTATTGTGCCACCAACTAACTCCCATCGGCCCCCTGTTCTTTTACATAATAATACATCTTGATAGAAAGGAGCACCGGTGGTACAATTCACCCTATCACCGCCACTTCGAGGTTACCATACTGTGTTCAAGCACCAAAATAGAACAATAACTTAAATTGAAGGGAGACAAAAACTGTAAAGTCGTGCAGGCAGAAGAAAAGTGTGTGTTATGCTGTGTGTTGCATTAGTTGCTATGCTGTAATACTTGCTAAAGGCGTTTTATTGTGGTGTGCTTCTTAAATAGGCAGTTTTGTAATGAGCTCCTTGCTCAACCTAAAGATATCCGCCTGTTCACTTTAGTAGATGCTCGGGTTCACTCAGTGACCCTCGCTTAGTTTTTTTATATTAGTCCTCGTCTTGGGCACTGATAACCTGCTACTGCCTGAAGCGATGCAATGCTATGGCTTTCAAGGAAGAAAGAACAAAGCAATGCTGAACCCTACTGAACCTGCAGATTCCTGATCCATGTCTTTAGTCCCTACCAAACTCCTGGAGCAGCGAGTTTTTGCTCAAAGTGTGCAGTTTGCAGAAGATCACACTGTTCTGGACACATTAAAGGGCTGAATATGGGGCTGAGATAAGAAAACATGAGTTTTGTCCTCTTTCTGCTCGATGACTTAAGAATTGTGTTGGTGTCGGGTGTTCATCCATTTAGATCTCTTGGCGACCTCTGATACCGTCTCCCACCAATTGCTGTTGAGATATCATACTTAGGTGGGCATTCAAAGTACATTGCTGATTTGAGTGGGCAATTCTTATCCAACCAATCATAAAGTGTGGATTTGTCAACTTGGGAATGCCTCAAGGATCGGCATTCTCCCTCTACTTTAAATCTCTCAACGAGGCTTTTATGTTTTATAATCATATGGTGCGACTTAGCCTTTTAAGCCTGGAAAATTAAACGTGCGAGAAAACCAATCCCCCGTAATCTGCCATCCAATCAATATTGCTGTAAACCTACTTTTGAGTGTCTTCTTAACCTGAATCTTAACTAAGCCTGGCCAAAGCACTACGCTACGCTCGCGTAGTTTGCGAAGTTTGCGCTACTTCGCACTACGCAAATTGCACGTAGCACAGTGCAAACACGCGTAGCGTTGCGTAGTGCAGCGGTCATTTTTTGCTTGCTCGCGGTCCCCAACGTCAAGTTGGCGACCGCGAGCAAGCAAAATGATATCCCGGCGAGACTTTTTCCTCGTTCAAGATCAGCAATATCAAGTTGGCGATAGCGAGCGTAGAAAATAAAAATCCTGGCGAGATTCTCAACGTGGGGAGGTCAGGTTTCTCATTGCGATTGGTCGCATATGCTCGCGACTGCGCGCGATAAGAAACTACCAGTTCGCGTTGAGAAAGCTGCCGCTCGAGTAAAAATCTACTCGAGCGGCAGAAAACTACAGCTCGCACTGTGCAAGATGCCATTTTCAATGATTGCACAGTGCCGGATGCTTGTCCGCACTGTGCAATCATTGAAAATGGCATCTTGCACAGTGCGAACAGGGTACTACGCAGTTCGCGAAGTGCTACGCGTAGCGCACGTAGTGTGAAGTGCAGTTTGCGTAGCTACGTGTAGCACTACTTCGCGAACTACGCCCAGGGTTAATCTTAACAAAACAAAAATCCTTCTTTAATGCAATATGTAATATTTCAGCATCTTTTTTTGTTTTATTTCAGGAACTCTTTTCACGTAATTGTTTTTATGCAAACCCAGTCAGCATGTCACTTGTTCTGCGTATTCCAAGAAGGGGTTGTGCTCGGCACTGCAATGCAACTGTAAAGGTGAGTTTGTTTTTTGTTAGAGCAGCTGCAAGTTATGTGAGCATAGTGAATTTTAGCTCTGAGCTACAAACACAGAAACGTGTTAACACTGCTACCATAAATACCATATCTACTTATTCATGGCATTTTATAGGGCTGGTTGAGCTAGAGGAAAGGCAGTTCTTTCAAGACTTGAGAGCAGTGAAAGGTAGAAGCTGGGTTATAGAACAGGATTGAGAAGGTAAAAAGATCCAGTTTAGTAAAGTAGGGGGAACTGATGGCCTTAAAGACTGGCAAGATTTTCCATCCATGTGCTACCTTAATGGAGAAAAAAGGAATATGAGAAAACAAATGGCGCATTATGAGCACAATATTGATGGATATATCTGGAACCAAATGCATGGCTGTAGAACGAAAATTGCAAAGTCTGGAAGTGGCAGGAGAAAAATATTGCGAGGCGGCTTGGACCTTCTTGAATAGAGAATTGGAAAAATGAGGAGTGTCTTTGTGGGTGGTTTGAAGATAGTCTTCTCCCACCATCTATACATTTGACAAGATGTTTGTAGTTTGTCTGCCTTAGAACCAATGTAAGAGAATATGCAGGCAGTGGAGGTCTTTATTGTAGTTAATTTAGATTTTCAGGGTGTCAGAGGGGCATGGCTAGGCATGCAGGATAGTTGCCAGGACAAGTAAAGAAAGAGGGACACCTATTGGCTGAAAATTGTCATAATCAAGCTTTCCAAGTCATAAAGCATAGAAGTTATGCTTAGAACTATCCATGTGAAGCTAAAATGTGTCATGGGTATTTACTGTTCCATCCCTAATATTTAGAAAGTTAGGCCCATGACAACTTGTTATAGGTAAACTTGGAAATGTGGACATCTGTTTACAAATTGCAACTGATGGAGAATGTGGCAACAGAATGCTCTTAAAATCACTCAGACCATATGTCACTAGTTGTCTCTTCATAGATTGTCAGTGGCAGAGCATTTGAAAGGTAAACCACTGTGTCTAGCCCACAGATTGATCCTTGGGTATGAACCAGTCCCCTTGACAGTTTGCTTTCCACATTATCATCTCACGCATCAGCTGCAAACCGCCATTTTGAACATCCTATCCTTTAAGAAAAAATACTAGCGGCAGGGTGCGGGAGCAGGACCTTTTGGACACAACAGCCACACTCTGGACTGCGTCTATTCTGAAAATATAGATAAGCCAACCTGGGCACTGAAAACACAGCTGTAGCCCCAGCCCCACTATCTCCAGTTCTTCATATTTGAGGATTTTGTTTAGCACCAAAATGTCCAAAGGCAAATGCTGGGTCTAGAAAAGCCCCAAAACATACATAATATAATTTCAAAATGTGTGTTGCTCCCCTTTATTATAACTTATCTGGTGCTACAAATTCAGTTACTTGTAACAATCTCCTCTGCATGCAGTATGGCACACTCACAGAGGTACAGTTAAGAAGCATACCTTCTAGAAGATAACAGTGACCCTAACTTGAGATAATATTCTCATTACCAATGCACCAGTGGTGAGCGTTTTTTTTAATAAGTCACACATGGATTCTGCTTGCCCATGCACCATCTTCATAGGATTAGGAAAGAATAACCTGACACATAGACTACGTCTAGTGTATAATTTTCGGACTCAAAACTGATGAACAAGATTTTTTTATTCATGAAACAATCTGGTACACATAAGTGTCACAGTCATCAGAAGGGAATGTCTCCTGGCTCTGCATTCCATGCACTGGCTTATATATTAGAATGTAGAACCAGTGACATGATACATTTTACTACCACAAGAACTAGGTGACAAAATACCAATACTTATATAACATTACACACAACTTCACCCAACACAACACATCTTCCTCTTCTTACACTGAAATGGAGAAAAAAGAAAAAATCAAGTAGAAAATTACGCACACACAAAATCATTTATTTGCAAACATAACCCTTCCTCCTTCCTCCTTGCTGTACCATCACCAGACAGGCAAACACAGGTCCCATTGGACTACCTGGTATTTTCAGACACTCACTAGCACTGCTCAATCCAGCTTCTTCACTACCAGCCACGGGTTGTATAACAAAATATTGACAAC
Source organism: Triturus cristatus (assembly GCF_964204655.1). NCBI lineage: Eukaryota > Metazoa > Chordata > Amphibia > Caudata > Salamandridae > Triturus > Triturus cristatus. The sequence goes on from NC_140585.1 coordinate 740,876,717, forward strand.
AGAAATATTGGCAAAGAATAGCAAGGACACAAATATAAACTTTACATATTTTGTATGTAGAGTCAAAAATTTCGATAACACAAATATAGAAGACTATAATATCATCACACATAGGTAAGTATATATAATTTTAACTATTATGTATTACATTAACTTTATCAATTAGAATACATTAGAAAACTATATACTTATAAAACACATGAAAAATGTATAACATACAAATGCAAAATAAGAATATGTACATTAAAATATTGCAATAAAGTTAACAAATAAAAACTTTATGCAAACATAAATAATAAAAAATACTAATACAAGTAATTATAATTACAAACACTACATATAAAAGAAAAAAAACAAATGTATAAAATAACATTAAAATGAACACTAAACCAACAAAAACAAATATAGAAACAATGTACACTAAACTTTCTTTTAAAATTTAAAAGAAAATTAATTTTATTAAAACAACTTAAAAAACATATAAACAATTAGACTTGGAGGGCTCAAATTCACTCATTCCAGTCTGAGAAGCAGTAGGTAAAGTGTTGGACTTTAGAGGGGTGAGATCTACTATTGCAACCCTGTCGTAAGCAACAATAGCAAAAGTGTTGGATTCTGGAGGGGTTACATTTATTATTTCCACTCCAACATAAGCAGCTGTAGGGAAAGTGTTGGACTTTGGAGGAGTTAGATTTCCTCTTCCCACTCTGACATAAGCAACAATAGGGAGAGTGTTGAACTTTGAAGGGATTGTTTGAAACAATATTTTGGTGGAATACTATTAGCAGCACTGGCACTGCACTGTCCACCAAAGCTTTAAGAACAAAAGGAACTGCAGTAATTTATACTCTCCATTACTCTCACGTCGAACATTGCATTCTTGACCACCGACTTTGTCATCACTCAACACCAGACAATCCCTATTTTCTCTGTCAATCAATTTGCATTTCTGCTGTGCACCATGGACCTCTTTCAGAACGCAACACCATTCAAATGCTAGACCATACCATTAAACAATACAGCATTCCACAGGACTTCAAAAGCTAGCATTGTGGACAAAGAAACAGCCACCACATTCATTTTGGCATTCACATAGTCAATTTTGTACACATACTCTTGCAACCTCACCAGAAATCTAGCCAAATATGCTGTTGCTTTGCACAATGCCTCCGTAGTCAATCATTTGGTAAACGGTTTATGATCACAAGGGATCATTACTGGGCTGCTCCATTCAAATGTCATATAAAGCTCCAAAGACGATGCTAAAGCCTCACGGATCATGACTGAGTATTTCTCTTCTCCCGGGAACAGTGAATGTGATGCAAAAGCTATAACCCATTCCTGGCCCTTATTATACCTTTTACTCAGCACAGCACCCATTTACATATTGCTGGCACCAGTAGTAATAATGTTCTCCATCTTCAGTTCAAATCCTTAAAGAGGAAAAGCCAAACAATGTTTTGCTGAATCCTTTCATAATCCTTAATGCAATAATCACTGAAATGATTTGGATGAAAAATGTGTTACATATTTGGCAGACAATTCAGCAATACCCAAAATGATATCATGTCACCCTTACTTCAGGGTGGCTGGAGCATCGGTTATAGTGTCAACTAACTTTGAAAGTTGCTTTACCCCCTCACCACATATCTCATGCCTCAGATATATTACATTTGTCTCTGTAAACATGCCCTTCACAAACTTCTCTATTAATCTGTTTCTTTAGAATTTGCAACTCCTTCTCAAGGGGCTCATCACCCTTTATTGGGATGTAATCCTGGACAAATATGTATTCAACTTTCATGAACAATCTAAACATTAACCTCTGAAGAACTGATACCTAACCATATGGCATGCTTTTGAACTGATTTGAACCATCCGGGTAGTGTCTCCTCTCTGAGGGAAGTGGGATCTGATGATAGCTGATGACAAATCCACTGCTGAAAACCATTTAGCATTTTTAATAGTGGTCAACTTCTTGTTTATCTTGGGCAAGGCAAGCCTGTCAACAACTATATTCCTGTTAAGGTGCCTGAGATCTATGCATAAACTGCGATTCCCACAGGTGCACTCCAGTTGGATGCCTCCATTTGTTAAATTATTTCAGCTTAGACTACTTTATCCAGCTGAGATGACAATTCAATCAATCAATCATGGAATTTATATCGCGCACTACTCACCCGGAAGGGTCTCAAGGCGCTAGGGGGAGGGGGTCTGCTACTGCTCGAACAGCCAGGTCTTGAGCTGTTTCCTGAAGGCGAGGTGGTCCTGGGTTAGCCGCAGGCGGACGGGCAGGGAGTTCCATGTCTTAGCCGCCAGGTAGGAGAAGGATCTTCCTCCGGCGGTGGCTCTCTGGATGCAAGGGGCCACGGCGAGGGCGAGGTTCGCGGATCGTAGCAGGCGGGTGGGCGTGTAGAAGGTCAGGTGGTCGTTGAGGCACTTTGGGCCTAGGTCATGGAGGGATTTGTGTGCGTGGGTGAGGAGTCTGAACGTGATCCTCTTGTTGACAGGGAGCCAGTGCAGGTCTCTCAGGTGGCTCGAGATGTGGCTGCGACGGGGGACGTCCAGGATGAGTCGGGCGGAGGCGTTCTGGATACGCCGAAGTCTTTTCTGTAGCTTGGCTGTTGTACCGGCGTAGAGGGTGTTTCCGTAGTTTAGTCTGCTGGTGACGAGGGCCTGGGTGACAGTCTTCCTGGTCTCGGTCAGGATCCATCGGAAGATCTTGCGGAGCATGCGGAGGTTGTGGAAGCAGGATGAGGAGACGGCGTTGACTTGTCTAGTCATCGAAAGGGAGGAGTCCAGGATGACGCCCAAGTTGCGTGCGTGGTACGTTGGCTTGGGTGCGGTGCCTAGGGCCGGGGGCCACCAGGAGTCGTCCCATGCGGAGGGTGACGGTCCCAGGATGAGGACTTCTGTCTTGTCCGTGTTCAACTTCAGGCGGCTGATGTTCATCCACTCGGCGACGTCTTTCATCCCTTCGTGTAGGCTGGCTTTGGCGGTGTCGGGGTCTCTGGTGAGGGAGAGAATCAGCTGGGTGTCATCGGCGTAGGAAATGATGTTGAGGTTGTGTTGGCGTGCGATGGCAGCGAGGGGTTTCATGTAGATGTTGAAGAGAGTAAGGCTGAGCGACGATCCTTGCGGGACGCCGCAGATGACTTTGGTGGCCTCAGATCGGAACGGGGGGGAGGCGTACTCTCTGTGTTCTGCCGGAAAGGTATGAGATGATCCATTCCAGAGCCTTCCCCTGGATGCCGGTGTCGTTGAGGCGTTGGACTAGGGTGCGGTGGCAGACAGTGTCAAATGCTGCGGAGAGGTCAAGGAGGATGAGTGCCGCTGTTTCACCGTTGTCGAGCAGGGCTCGGATGTCATCGGTGGCTGCGATGAGGGCGGTCTCGGTGCTGTGGTTGGCTCTGAATCCGGACTGCGATGGGTCGAGGGATCCGTTCGTCTCGAGGAAGGCGGCCAGTTGCTTGTTGACGATCTTCTCGATGACTTTGGCAGGGAAGGGAAGGAGCGAGATGGGGCGGAAGTTCTTGAGGTCGGTCGGGTCCGCTGTTGGTTTCTTCAGTAGTGCGCTGAGCTCAGCGTGCTTCCAGCTCTCCGGGAAGGTGGCTGTGTCGAAGGAGGTGTTGATGATGTCTCGGAGGTGGGGGGCAATGGTAGAGGCGGCCTTGTTGAAGACATGGTGGGGGCATGGGTCGGTCGGAGATCCGGAGTGGATGGTGTTCATCATGCGTGTCGTGTCTTCGGGGGTCACTTCGGTCCATGTCTGGAGGATGGCGGCGGGGTGTGTAGGTTCGGTCGATGGGTGCGGGGGTGGAACGCTGAAGCTGTTGTGGATGTCGGCGATCTTGCGGTGGAAGTACGAGGCGAGGGAGTCGCAGAGGTCCTGCGAGGGAGTGATGTCGTTGTTGCCGGTGCTGGGGTTGGAGAACTCCTTGACGATGTTGAAGAGCTCCTTGCTGTCATGGGCGTTCTTGTCCAGTCGTTCCTTCAGAGATTTCTTCTTGGTGGTGCGGATGAGCTGGTGATGTCTGCGGGTGGCGAGTTTGAGGGCGGTCATGTTGTCGGTGGTCTTGTCGAGGAGCCAGGCCTTCTCGAGGGTGCGGCAGTCCTTCTTGGAGTCCTTGAGTTCGTTGGTGAACCAGGGGGCCTTCTTGCTTCTGGGCCTGGTGAGTGGATTCTTCAGTGGGGCGAGGTCGTCGGCACAGGAGGTCAGCCATTGCGTGAGGTCGAGGGCTGCTGTGTTAGGGTCCGTTGTCCTGATAGGTGGGTTCTGGCTGAGGGAGGTGGTGAGCTGGTCGACGGTGATCTTGCTCCAGTTTCTGTGGGGAACCTGCTTCGGGTGGTGGTGGACCGTGTTCTTTTTGAAGCTGAAGTGGATGCAGCTGTGGTCAGTCCAGTGGAGTCCGGTGCAGTGGCTGAAGGTGACGTGCTTGCTGGATGAGAAGAGAGGGTCGAGCGGGTGGCCGGCGTAGTGGGTGGGGGAGTAGACCAGTTGCTTCAGTCCGAGGTTGGCGAGGTTGTCCAGCAGGGCGGTGGTGTTGCGATTGTTGTTGTTCTCCAGGTGGCAGTTGAGGTCCCCGAGGAGGATGTAGTCGGCGGAGGGGAGGGCGTGAGGGCTGATGAAGTCTGTGATGTCTTTGCTGAACTGTGCGCGTGGTCCCGGGGGTCTGTAGATGAGGGCACCTCTGAAGGTAGTCTTGGGGTCGGTGTGGATCTGGAAGTGCAGGTATTCGGCGGCGCTGAATGCGTCGATGCAGTCAGTCGAGATGCGAATGGTGCTTTTGTGAACGATGGCGATGCCCCCTCCGGTCTGGTTGAAGCGATCCTTCCTGATGATCTTGTAGCCGTCCGGGATGGCTATGGCGATGTCGGGGGCTGAGGAGGCGTTCATCCAGGTTTTAGTGAGGAAGGCGACGTCTGGAGATGCGGTGTCGAGGAGGTTCCAGAGTTCCACGGCGTGTCTGTGGACGGAGCGGATGTTGACCAGGATGCACTTGAGGTGGTTGCTGTTGTCCGTCTTGGTGGGCGTAGTGCCTGTTCGGAGGCAGGAGAAGTTGCAGGATCGGCAGACGAAGGGTCCATGGGTGCGTCGCGGGGACGCTTGGTAGCATCCAGGTGCTCGGGCGGTGTTGAGTGCGATGAGCGTGGCGAAGTCGTAGGTCCTGCGGGGGGGCTGGCGAGCGCGGGGACCAGGGGGTCTGGCGCTGGGCGCGGTCCAGGCGCGGACGGGCGCAGACGGGCTTACCTTTGGCGCACCTTCGGCGCTCAATCGGCGCTCCCGCTGCGCGTGTCCGCTGCGCGGTCGCTGAGGGGGCATCATAAGTAGGAGCCGGGAGGGAGGGTCAGCCGGGAGGCGGGAGGACCAATGGGAGAGGAGGGGAGGCGGAGCTACGGGTCAGCGGGAAGCGGCGGGAAGCACGGAGGTGACCGGGGCAGCGGGGCCGGTGAGGAGCGGGGGCAGAGGCGGCAGGCTGCGGGCAGAAGGCAAACCTGAGGAAGATGCGGAGGGCAGCGGCGTAGAAGAGGTGAGCGGAGGTCTTCAGCAATCAGGGAGCGGCCAGGCAGCAGGTAAGTCAGCAGGCAGGCAGGCGAGCGGCAGAGCAGCGTGGAGGGAGCGACCGCCTGCGAGGGCACAGGGGGTCACAGTGAGTGACCCGGCGGGGACCCCTTAAGTAGGAGCCGGGAGGGAGGGTCAGCCGGGAGGGGGGAGGCGGGAGGACCAATGGGAGAGGAGGGGAGGCGGAGCTACGGGTCAGTGGCGGCGGGAAGCGGAGGGAAGCACGGAGGTGACCGGGGCAGCGGGGCCGGTGAGGAGCGGGGGCAGAGGCGGCAGGCTGCGGGCAGAAGGCGAACCTGAGGAAGATGCGGAGGGCAGCGGCGTAGAAGAGGTGAGCGGAGGTCTTCAGCAATCAGGGAGCGGCCAGGCAGCAGGAAAGTCAGCAGGCAGGCAGGCGAGCGGCAGAGCAGCGTGGAGGGAGCGACTGCCTGCGAGGGCACAGGGGGTCACAGTAAGTGACCCGGCGGGGACCCCTTAAGTAGGAGCCGGGAGGGAGGGTCAGCCGGGAGGCGGGAGGCGGGAGGACCAATGGGAGAGGAGGGGAGGTGGAGCTACGGGTTAGCGGCGGCGGGAAGCGGCGGGAAGCATGGAGGTGACCGGGGCAGCGGGGCCGGTGAGGAGCGGGGGCAGAGGCGGCAGGCTGCGGGCAGAAGGCGAACCTGAGGAAGATGCGGAGGGCAGCGGCGTAGAAGAGGTGAGCGGAGGTCTTCAGCAATCAGGGAGTGGCCAGGCAGCAGGTAAGTCAGCAGGCAGGCGAGCGGCAGAGCAGCGTGGAGGGAGTGACCGCCTGCGAGGGCACAGGGGGTCAAAGTGAGTGACCCGGCGGGGACCCCTTAAGTAGGAGCCAGGAGGGAGGGTCAGCCAGGAAGGGGGAGGCGGGAGGACCAATGGGAGAGGAGGGGAGGCGGAGCTACGGGTCAGCGGTGGCGGGAAGCGGCGGGAAGCACGGAGGTGACCGGGGCAGCGGGGCCGGTGAGGAGCGGGAGCAGAGGCGGCAGGCTGCGGGCAGAAGGCGAACCTGAGGAAGATGCGGAGGGCAGCGGCGTAGAAGAGGTGAGCGGAGGTCTTCAGCAATCAGGGAGCGGCCAGGCAGCAGGAAAGTCAGCAGGCAGGCAGGCGAGCGGCAGAGCAGCGTGGAGGGAGCGACCGCCTGCGAGGGCACAGGGGGTCACAGTGAGTGTCCCGGCGGGGACCCCTTAAGTAGGAGCCGGGAGGGAGGGTCAGCCGGGAGGCGGGAGGCAGGAGGACCAATGGGAGAGGAGGGGAGGCGGAGCTACGGGTCAGCGGCGGCGGGAAGCGGCGGGAAGCATGGAGGTGACCGGGGCAGCGGGGCCGGTGAGGAGCGGGGGCAGAGGCGGCAGGCTGCGGGCAGAAGGCGAACCTGAGGAAGATGCGGAGGGCAGCGGCGTAGAAGAGGTGAGCGGAGGTCTTCAGCAATCAGGGAGCGGCCAGGCAGCAGGTAAGTCAGCAGGCAGGCAGGGGAGCGGCAGAGCAGCGTGGAGGGAGCGACCGCCTGCGAGGGCACAGGGGGTCACAGTGAGTGACCCGGCGGGGACCCCTTAAGTAGGAGCCGGGAGGGAGGGTCAGCCGGGAGGCGGGAGGCAGGAGGTCCAATGGGAGAGGAGGGGAGGCGGAGCTACGGGTCAGCGGCGGCAGGAAGCGGCGGGAAGCACGGAGGTGACCGGGGCAGCGGGGCCAGTGAGGAGCGGGGGCAGAGGCGGCAGGCTGCGGGCAGAAGGCGAACCTGAGGAAGATGCAGAGGGCAGCGGCGTAGAAGAGGTGAGCGGAGGTCTTCAGCAATCAGGGAGCGGCCAGGCAGCAGGTAAGTCAGCAGGCAGGCAGGCGAGCGGCAGAGCAGCATGGAGGGAGCGACCGCCTGCGAGGGCACAGGGGGTCACAGTGAGTGACCCGGCGGGGACCCCTTAAGTAGGAGCCGGGAGGGAGGGTCAGCCGGGAGGCGGGGGGACCAATGGGAGAGGAGGGGAGGCGGAGCTACGGGTCAGCGGCGGCAGGAAGTGGCGGGAAGCATGGAGGTGACCGGGGCAGCGGGGCCGGTGAGGAGCGGGGGCAGAGGCGGCAGGCTGCGGGCAGAAGGCGAACCTGAGGAAGATGCGGAGGGCAGCGGCGTAGAAGAGGTGAGCGGAGGTCTTCAGCAATCAGGGAGCGGCCAGGCAGCAGGTAAGTCAGCAGGCAGGCAGGCGAGCGGCAGAGCAGCGTGGAGGGAGCGACCGCCTGCGAGGGCACAGGGGGTCAAAGTGAGTGACCCGGCGGGGACCCCTTAAGTAGGAGCCGGGAGGGAGGGTCAGCCGGGAGGGGGGAGGCGGGAGGACCAATGGGAGAGGAGGGGAGGCGGAGCTACGGGTCAGCGGCGGCGGGAAGCGGCGGGAAGCACGGAGGTGACCGGGGCAGTGGGGCCGGTGAGGAGCGGGAGCAGAGGCGGCAGGCTGCGGGCAGAAGGCGAACCTGAGGAAGATGCGGAGGGCAGCGGCGTAGAAGAGGTGAGCGGAGGTCTTCAGCAATCAGGGAGCGGCCAGGCAGCAGGAAAGTCAGCAGGCAGGCAGGCGAGCGGCAGAGCAGCGTGGAGGGAGCGACCGCCTGCGAGGGCACAGGGGGTCACAGTGAGTGTCCCGGCGGGGACCCCTTAAGTAGGAGCCGGGAGGGAGGGTCAGCCGGGAGGCGGGAGGCGGGAGGACCAATGGGAGAGGAGGGGAGGCGGAGCTACGGGTCAGCGGCGGCGGGAAGCGGCGGGAAGCATGGAGGTGACCGGGGCAGCGGGGCCGGTGAGGAGCGGGGGCAGAGGCGGCAGGCTGCGGGCAGAATTCGAACCTGAGGAAGATGCGGAGGGCAGCGGCGTAGAAGAGGTGAGCGGAGTTCTTCAGCAATCAGGGAGCGGCCAGGCAGCAGGTAAGTCAGCAGGCACGCAGGGGAGCGGCAGAGCAGCGTGGAGGGAGCGACCGCCTGCGAGGGCACAGGGGGTCACAGTGAGTGACCCGGCGGGGACCCCTTAAGTAGGAGCCGGGAGGGAGGGTCAGCCGGGAGGCGGGAGGCGGGAGGTCCAATGGGAGAGGAGGGGAGGCGGAGCTACGGGTCAGCGGCGGCAGGAAGCGGCGGGAAGCACGGAGGTGACCGGGGCAGCGGGGCCGGTGAGGAGCGGGGGCAGAGGCGGCAGGCTGCGGGCAGAAGGCGAACCTGAGGAAGATGCGGAGGGCAGCGGCGTTTAAGAGGTGAGCGGAGGTCTTCAGCAATCAGGGAGCGGCCAGGCAGCAGGTAAGTCAGCAGGCAGGCAGGCGAGCGGCAGAGCAGCATGGAGGGAGCGACCGCCTGCGAGGGCACAGGGGGTCACAGTGAGTGACCCGGCGGGGACCCCTTAAGTAGGAGCCGGGAGGGAGGGTCAGCCGGGAGGCGGGAGGCGGGGGGACCAATGGGAGAGGAGGGGAGGCGGAGCTACGGGTCAGCGGCGGCAGGAAGCGGCGGGAAGCACGGAGGTGACCGGGGCAGCGGGGCCGGTGAGGAGCGGGGGCAGAGGCGGCAGGCTGCGGGCAGAAGGCGAACCTGAGGAAGATGCGGAGGGCAGCGGCGTAGAAGAGGTGAGCGGAGGTCTTCAGCAATCAGGGAGCGGCCAGGCAGCAGGTAAGTCAGCAGGCAGGCAGGCGAGCGGCAGAGCAGCGTGGAGGGAGCGACCGCCTGCGAGGGCACAGGGGGTCACAGTGAGTGACCCGGTGGGGACCCCTTAAGTAGGAGCCGGGAGGGAGGGTCAGCCGGGAGGCGGGAGGACCAATGGGAGAGGAGGGGAGGTGGAGCTACGGGTCAGCGGCGGCGGGAAGCGGCGGGAAGCACGGAGGTAACCGGGGCAGCGGGGACGGTGAGGAGCGGGGGCAGAGGCGGCAGGCTGCGGGCAAAGGCGAACGTGAGGAAGAGGCGGAGGGCAGCGGCGTAGAAGATGTGAGCGGAGGTCTATAGCAATCAGGGAGTGGCCAGGCAGTATGTAAGTCAGCAGGCAGGCAGGTGAGCGGCAGAGCAGCGTGGAGGGAGCGACCGCCTGCGAGGGCACAGGGGGTCACAGTGAGTGACCCGGCGGGGACCCCTTAAGTAGGAGCCGGGAGGGAGGGTCAGCCGGGAGGCGGGAGGCGGGAGGACCAATGGGAGAGGAGGGGAGGCGGAGCTACGGGTCAGCGGCGGCGGGAAGCGGCGGGAAGCACGGAGGTGACCAGGGCAGCGGGGCCGGTGAGGAGCAGGGGCAGAGGCGGCAGGCTGCGGGCAGAAGGTTAACCTGAGTTAGATGCGGAGGGCAGCGGCGTAGAAGAGGTGAGCGGAGGTCTTCAGCAATCAGGGAGCGGCCAGGCAGCAGGTAAGTCAGCAGGCAGGCGAGCGGCAGAGCAGCGTGGAGGGAGCGACCGCCTGCGAGGGCACAGGGGGTCACTGAGGTGTAGGGGCCACCCTTTAACATTATTTTGTTTACTACTCCAAGTTTATCTGCCGCCCCATTAAATTCCATCGGATATTTTGACAAAAAATGTTCTTCTTTAAACTTGTGCTCATCCACCAGTAGAACCTGCACTGGACTATTTGGGTTTAACACAATGTGTGAATTACATTGGTTAATCCAGTCAAGAAATGTTGATCCCTTCTTTGCTACGTAGAATTTCCCTTGGTTTCCTTCCTTCAAATTTGAATCCCAGCAGCCAGTATACCAGCATTTCTGTTTTTTCACTGCTGTATTCTTCAGGATCTATGTCGCGCTCACAATAATTGTCATCACTTTTATTCACAAATTTCTCCTTCCACACATTCCATAGTCGTATGTGGAGATCCTGAAACTGCCATCGATTTCTACCCTACCAATCATTAAATGGCATGTAGGTTTAATCTTTCTCAGGTTTTCGTTATATATATTGAAAATTACATTTTCTTTCACACTTATAGCAGCACTTTGTTATTTGCATTTCTCCACCTCGTCTTCAGAAAAAAAAATTTCTTTAGCTATTAATTTGACACTTTGTTTTTTCTTTCTACAAACTTTAAGATGTCCTAGCTATGACACACTCACTCTATTTTTGTTTGAGTGCTGGACATAACTTGCTTTAAGCCAAATGACTTCTGCTATCACAATGCTAACACTTACTTACATTAGATGTATTGCAATTGCTACCCCTAAGTATCACATGACTGTTTGCTTTTATTCTTCCCACCGCATTACTCTCACCACTCTGATCATCTTTGCTATTAGCCCAGATAATTTAGCTTTGTGCTCAATCCCCAAGACATCATTTAATTCAGAGTTTCCGTTCACCCACAATCTCTCTTGTATGCTAGAGCCTCTAGGAATGCATCACAACTTGACCTCTTACTAGTTCTTCCTGTAACATACCAAATAGGCACTCTAATGCTAACTTCCTCACAACACTCATCAATAGTTTCACATTGTTCTTGCTTCCTATGATAAAATATGCACCTTGTGATACCAATGCATACTTTTGGTGCACAATGAGCAGCCAAAACTTATAAGGCATTGTCAAATATATTAAAGTTCCAAGCATCATTTTCCTTTGGTGCTTGGTTGAACTTGTTTAACCGCCTCAGGACCAAGTGAATGCAGCAGTAATTGCTTCTTCCTTTCTTCTGACAATTTGTCCTCCTCATCGATGGTTGCAAAGTAATTTAATAAATGTTCTTTCCATTCGGACAATACAAGATTTGATTCCCCTGGAATGCTCAAACTCTCGTGGAGGGTTTATGGTGACACTGGATACTCATTTTAGCAAAGTGTAATATTTCTGTGTCTCTGCTTCACCAGGTTGACCTGGACCACTTCACATTCAACACTTCACCACACTAATTCTATGGTTCAAATGGAGTCTGAAATACCACTACTATGTGTTGATAATCTTAACAATAGTTCACACAGTAGGACTGAGATGCAAACTAAAGTACACAAGGAAGCAATGGCACACTATTCCTAGGTTGTGCTTTGTAAGGAATTAATGTACATTAAGGAAGCAGTTGCACATTGATCTTGTCATGCTCTCAGTAAAACAAAATATCACCTTATTCAATAGACATTGTTCTAGTAATAAACATGTTCACATAGTTGTAATCTGCTAGCGGTCATACGGGTTTTAGGCACAGCCATCAGATTGCTCCAATTTGTTCATTTCAAATCGGAGACATAAAAGGAGGGGGTCGCGCTGCCATCTCTGACCTCCCAGAACTGCTGGGGCCCTGACGCTGTGGTCGCCCTCGCCGCCGAGCAGTTGACATCGCTCGGCCGCGGAGTGGGGCCGACTACAGCTCCCAGCCTGCCTCGAGACACCGCCCCCTTCCTGGTTGCCGCGCTTGGAGGCGATTAAAAACAGGCAGCTCCCACAGAGGAGCGGGGATCATTTCAAATCGGAGACGTACAAGGAGGGGGTCGCGCTGCCATCTCTGACCTCCCAGAACTGCTGGGGCCCTGACGCTGTGGTCGCCCCCGCTGCCGAGCAATTGACATCGCTCGGCCGCGGAGTGGGGCGGACTACAGCTCCCAGCCTGCCTCGGGAAACCGCCCACTTCCTGGTTGCCGCGCCTGGAGGCGATTAAAAACAGGCAGCTTCCTCCGCATCGCGGACGCGCGCGGGCGGCGCCGGGCTGAGCCCGGGCAGAGGGAGGGCCGTCTGTGGCTGTCAGTGGACGACGAGGACGGGACGGGCTCACCCCCTGAGCGCTCCATATTACCATGGGTAAGCGCAAATTGCAAACATCAACCCTCGGGGGGGGCGGGGAAAGTTAAAGTTCCCCGTAAATCTTCAACATCAAATAACATCATGTCTTACCTTACCTCTGCCGTGGGGAAACTCAATCATGAGATTGCGGAGAAAGAACGGGAACTAGGGTTGGAAAACACATGGTCGGACACCCCTGTGTCCCCATTGACCAGCAGACAAGTCATACCTCTGGAGCCTGCGATCCAAATCTTCACAGCTAAGGATATGTTATCCCAAGCCCAGTGCACCACAACAGGCCCCGGGGAGCTCAATCCATTATGTACAGACATTGCTCCAAGTCCCACACGAGAGGCTGCTGGCCTAAGCATGTTAAAAGGCTGATAAGGAGACCGATAAAGAAGGCCACGCATTATTTCACAAAATCGCGCCCAGCTATAAGTACCTTTGAAACACGCATGAGGGACATGGTGGAAAAAGTACTCACGGATAGGATAGAAACTACCCTTACCCACATTGCAAACGATATTATTGAGACTTTGAAAGAATGTGTGTCAGAAATACTAGGCAAATGTGATCAGTTAAATAAGTTGGTATCATTAAAAACACTTGATTGCCCTTAATCTAAAACACTTAGGACTATCGCTCACCATGACTCACCCATGGAAGTGACAGGGAACGACACGTCATTAGTCTTAAATCGGCCTTCAGTCCCACTCAACCAAACATTTTCAATACCACCAAAAGCAGTTACTTTAATAGCTAAGAATAATGATCTAACGGAACTGGGCCATGAAGGGGTCAACTCCAATGCCTCTCCTGTAAAAACTGTTGCAAATCAAGGTGGAGCACTACAGGGGGAAAGGAGGCAGCGTTTGAAGCCCCGTGTAAACCTACCACCTGAGGCAACCCCGTTTGTCGCCGTCCTAGTAAATATTCCACCTTTAAGCCCAGAGGAGGAAGAGCCCCAGGGTACTCTATTAGAGAATGTTAAGTCATGGTGTGATGAAAACTGCACAAGCCCTAAGAATATATCTACTCACATCACGATGGTGAGACGAGTTAATTGGTTGGGCCACACAGTAAAAAAGTTACCTGGAGACTGCATCATAGTAAATTTTAATAGACCCCATGAGGTTGCACGTTTGTTCTGGGACGCCACTGATATTAAGGCAGATGGGGTTCGTGTGGTACCTTTAGGTTATTTTTATCCCGGGCCAAACTTTCCCAAACCATCTTTGGGTAATGGTGGTCAACAAGGTGCCCCGAGACGCCCAACTGGTTTGTCGCCCTGGGCCCTGCAGACACCAGGTTTCATCCCAAGACAGACTGATACCAACAGACCAACTAATAAGGCCACTTTGAATATAACAAATAGATATACAGCCTTATCACACCTGGATGAAAATGATTGACTGACCTGCTATGCTACCCATAAAAAACAGATATATGGTGTCCCCACTGTAGATAGGGGAGCTGGGAAACCAGTCAAATTCATAAGCTGGAATATTGCAGGGCTTCGCTCAAAGAGGGTTGACAGTATATGGCTGGAACAATTAAAGGATTACGATGTAGTGGCACTCCAGGAAACCTGGGATAGGGAATGTAATTTCTGGTTAGATGGGTACTTATCGTATTTCGAAGCTGCCCAAGCATCAAGCTCAGGGAGAGACAGAGGGGGGCTTATGTTCCTAATTTCTGTGAAACATACGGGAACTGCAAAAATCCTAAGCTCCACATCCCCTAACTTTCTAGTCTTGGAATTTACTTTGCCAAATAAGCATAAAATCTTGTATGTTAATTTCTATAATGCCCTATATGGTACGCATTGTAATGAAAACATTAATGCATTAGCAAAGTTTTTAATGAATTATAAGAAGATTCAAACCACTTTTGTTTATTTAATCCTCCTTGGGGATTTTAACATACATTTGTGTAAGCTAAATTGCCAGTATAGGCGAAAAATAGATATAGATTACTTGCCCTATTCACATTTTGAACATTCAACAAAGAGGGCTGCTCTAGAAGAACTATTGTCTGATGTTGATTTAGCCGAGCCGGAGTTTTCTGACACCAATGACCGGGTAGCAACATATAGTGCTAGGGACAGTAATACTATTATAGATTTTATATTTGTTTCACCAGGCATGCTGCAAAATGTCATTTTTTATAACGCAATACAAGCTACATTTAGTGATCATAATCCAGTGGTATTGGAATTGCGCAATAACAACCCATATTTACTTACTGAAAATATAAATACAGTACCTCCCTTGGAGTTAATCGTTCAGGATTAGGGGAGACGGCTAAAATGGAGTAAAATTTTCCCAGAGGTTTTTCACATCACACTAAGTGAGAAGGTGGGCAAGGAAATTAATATCTGTTTAGATCCGCTAGGGCTGGGTGGGGATATTATCTCCTCATTTGATTTAATTTGCCAGCAAGTGGCTGTGGACCTAACATGTAAGACAACACATAAGGAGCAAAAAACACACGGGTGGTTTGATTTAAAGTGCTCCAAAGTCCATAGAGATTTATTGGTGGAACTAAAAAAGATACCCAGAGATAACGAGGAAGTGGCCAGGTTAAGAAAACATTATAAAATGACTGTTGAGTCTCGGAAGAATGATATAAAAAAAATGCATGGGACTCATTATATGACAAGGTTACCCTGAGGGACAGTTCCAAATTCTGGGAAATCATCAATTCTCCACTTTTTAATGATAAGGAAAATACCCCGCTAGAACTAAACATATCAGAACGAGAATGGCTAGACCATTTCGAGAAAATTTATGGCAGTAACCTCCCGGTAGATGTTTTTGTTCCTATAGTGAGCGAGCAATTGGACTCTCCTTTGAGATTTACAATCAAAGAAGTACAAAAGGCCATAGAGGACACGGTTGGTCATAAGGCCCCTGGCCCAGATGGGGTGCCAGCTGACATGTTTAAAGCACACCCTAAAATATGGTCAATAGTTCTCACTAATGTTTTTAATATAGCCTGTACTGATAATAGCAGATTGCCTATATCTTGGTCACGGGCTATTATAGTCCCGATTTTTAAGAAGGGCCAGAGGGGGGACCCAAGATGCTATCGACTTATATCATTACTGGACTCGTCATTTAAAATACTAGGGAAGGTTATTCTGGCTAAGATCTCTACATGGGCATCTAATAATGACATCTTGTGTAATGCACAGTATGGTTTTAGAACCGGACGAGGCATTGAAGATCAGTGCCTGAATTTACATCTAATAGTCAGCAAATATACTGTCGCAACAAAAGGGGCAATCTACCTGGCTTTTAATGACTTGTCCACGGCTTTTGACCTAGTTAATAGGTCAAAGCTGTGGACAATGCTCCTGGAGCTGGGTTTAGATCGGGCCCTGGTGAACTTCCTGGCAGAGCTCCATAGAGATCTGACAGCGGTTATTCGTATGACACAAGACGGGAAGTGTACCGCTGGTCTTAAGTCCGGCAGGGGAGTGCGCCAGGGGTGCATCCTGGCCCCAATGCTATTTTCTCTATACATAAACTCACTGGGTCCTACCTTGGCGGCAGCATCCGTTGATGTCCCGCGCATGGGGGGAACCCCAGTGCCTGTTTTATTATACGCTGATAACACGTTGCTGCTGTCAAGGACCCCTGTGGGTTTACAACATCTACTAAATTCCTTTGGGGACTTTATGCAAAATCTGGACCTCGTGACAAATGTAGAGAAATCGCATGTTATGGCCATAGGGAAAAGTAGGAACAACATGAAAACTCTCTCTTGTAATGGCTCAGTAATAACGAGAGTGAAAGTGTTTACCTATCTTGGCGTAGTGTTTGACGACACCGGGTCCTGGGCGCACCCCAAGTCGCTAATAAAGTAGTAGCCGTGAAAAGATCATCGGCGGCTATATTAGGATTTGCGAAAAGATTGGGTGGCAAACCAGCTGAGGCCATATTGACGATCTATAGATCAAAAACTCTAGCCATAGCAAGGTATGGGGCAGCAATCTGGGGCTATAAAGATCTAGCCCCGATACAGAGAGAAGAAAATAAATTTCTGCGATCTCTCCTGGGTCTCCCCCAATCCACATCATCCTTTGCAGCTCACTTGGAGCTAGGGTTAGGGTACATTACAGACATGTTAAATATGACGCCGCTTTTATTATGGATCAGAGCTTGGCTGAACCCCAACCTTACACTAAACCACAAGATTATTAGTGATTGTATGGGGCGGGACAGAGTGGCGGATATTCAGTGGTTGACATTTATTAAAACATCAGCAGTACATCTGGGTCGCCCTGAACTATATTTGAAACCGGAAAATCTGACCAAAGAAGATATTATTTGGGTAAAAACTCATTTTATAAAATTGCGAGAATTAGAACGAGAAGCAAAGGAAATTATTAAGCCAACAGTAAGGTCACACTATTTGTTGATCTTGTCATTGTCAATTCAACCTTACTTGACTACTGTTACCAGATCCTATCATCGGTGGCTTTTAACAAAATTTAGATTTAATCAGGCACATTTTCTGTTGGGTATTTACGATAAATGGTGCACCCCAAAGGAGAACATGCCATGTGAATGTGACAATTTTTCTGATCAGGATCAGTTACATTTTGTGTTTTTCCGTTCTTTCTTTCTGGAAAGCAGGAAAAAGTTCATTAAACCACTGTTAAGGGAAAAGGGGTTTGTACAGCTTAAACCCGCACTGTATTATCTACAACTAATGGAGACCCCTTTAGTGATGTTTGGTGTAGCCAATTTTTTGATTGCATCAATCCGCGCTAGAGGGAAGAGACTCCGGATGAATGCAGGAGCTGTCTCTGCAAATGTTCATTTTAGTTCAAATAATATAACATAAATCAACTTCCATGTAATATATGAAATATCACTGTTATGAACCATGAAATATCTGCTACCATAAATGTTTTGTGTATATTTGTGTTGATCCATATGTATATGCCACTGACTTTTTATATACTTAAAAAAAAAAGAACATTTTTTATTTGTATGATATGTTCTGGAATTTTTTAACATTATGTATTTGTATAGTATACTTTTATGATTTTTAAATAATCGAATAAAGTGTTTTGACTTGACTTGCTCCAATATGGCCACCACTTAAGGTCATGTATGCTTGACCTACTTTCCCTCTGTGCATCCATCTACAGTGTCGTGCGTGAACTCCCAATGATTCACGCACTGCTTGTAGCTGACTTGAAAGATATAGAATGTTGATTGCTTGCACTTAACAAGCTGTAGAGACACTGATGAAGTGCCCAAATTGCATATGTTGTAGCACTGAACAAATCAATACTAACTTTGAACGTGAAAATTCCTCTTCAAAATAACTGTGGATGCTTCCTTGTAGAGTAGCATTGTTTTTAATTCCTCATTTGTAATACATTCTCCCCATTGTAATCCTAAATTAGGTGAGGAAAAGTATCCTTGTACACAGGTTCTTTTATCAGGTCGCAAGTAATATTTCTCGCCAAAACATTACATTAACCAATACTTATTTAATATTATGCTACACAGTTCCCACAACTACAACCAAAACAACAACAGTTTTTTACTCAAAACACAAATAAGTATTTCTACTCAGTAGTTGGATTTGCAATCCTAATTTTATCAGATCAATACTGAATCTCTGTGACAAAGTTTTTTGTAAATGATCAGCCCAATTGTTTGACTGAATCTGGTGGTTACTGTCTCTGAATTCTCCCCGGGCCCTGCTAACCAGGCCCGGGCCGGTGCTCTGTTTAAAAGGTTTATGGTAATTAGTGTAATTACAATTGGTTCAGACACCCTACCTTAAATCTCTAGTATATGTTAGAGTACATAGGTTTTATTGACCCAGTGGATTTAATGATGGGCCGTGGTGTCTGCTGTAATTTTAAAGCCAGCCCTGCCTTGCAGGCTGGTTTTAAAATAACAATATGTCCAAATTCGACTTTGAAATTAGCAGTACTTCAACAGTCTACAACTACCTTTTAATTACATGTAAGTCAGCCCTAAGGTCTGCCCTAGGTGCCCCAAGGATGGGGTGTCTTGTTAATAAAAACATGGACATTATAAAATATGTTGTATATGCTCTGGTGAGGGAAAACTGACAATTTTGTTTTTCCCCATTGTAGCACTGCTAGCTCCATAGGCTAACATGAGAAGACTTTATTAAACTTTAATAAAGTCAACATTATGACAGGAATGAGCTAGAACAGTGATTCAAAGTATCAAAATAATAGTTACAATAATGCCAACAACCTGCCAAGGTCGAATTTATTCTAACTATTGCAGGAAAGTAGTTTTAGAACTTGCTTTCCTGAAGTTACCTAAAAGAGCCCTGTAGTAGCCTCTTCTGACTGGCCAGCCTTCGACAGCCTGAGTCAAGCTGCCCCTTGATTAGGTGTGAAGAGGCCTGGGGCTGAAACAATAGAGGCATCTGGTGAGAGGAGAGATGCTGCCTTCAGATGGCAGGACAGGAAGGGGGCTGGGTAGCCTAACTGGTCTTCAAAGGGAGAAGCACAGATAGCACAGTAACCAGGCCCACTCTCACTTCCTGCACCCCCAGCCAGATGGCGCCCCTCTAATTAGATAAGGAGAGGGTCTGGAAAAGGAGTGTAGGGAAACTTTAGCCACACCTGTGGGATGAGTTAACCAGACCTCAACTCCAAGCAGAGATTTTCCACATTTTGATTTTTGTGGAGATGTGCATTCTCTGACAGAAATATGCCATACTTTCCAGGAAGTGGTCATAAACGAGGGTGGCAACTTGAACCCCATAGGTTGGGGGTACTCCCCCTCTTCCCAGCCTGGAATATGGAATACATATGAGAGAGCTACACTGCACCTTAGATCCCTGCTTGGAGACATCAGGAGAGAAAGGACTACCCTGCTGAACCCTTGAACTGCACAAAGAAAGGGTTGCACTCAGAAGGACTGTACTTGCTGCACTCTCATGGCTTTATAAAAGAGAACTTTGCCTGGCTTCAAAGATTAAGAAGGTGACTCCATGATCATCAACAGGAAGAAAAGTGCTGGAAGAAGTCAAATGCATATCTCCAACAAGGACAAGGCCAGCTCACCAGCTTCACCTGGACTTTACTGGATTTGACCAGGTGCACAGTGGGAATTGTAGTCCCAACCCCCAGAGGCAATCAGAGCTTCTGGACCCTTTGCTGGTGTTGTCAACCCTCAAAGACCCTGAAAGGACCTTTCAGAAGAAGTTCTAAAAGCTAGGGAACTTTTGGACAACTTTGTAGAAAAAGCTCCATAAGAAGACCAACCTCGACGACAAGAGTCAAGCCAGTGACACTGAACTGTGACTCGGCCTCACCATGCAGGTTTGCACCACTGAAAGCTCCCGAGCACTTCGATGTCAACGACAAAGACCTCCAGGAGTCATTGCAGCATCGCTCTGCAGCAGGCCGCCGTTGTCGAACTGAAATCCCGATTAACAAAGCCGATCGCTCAATGTCGAGTGAAAAAGCGCCAAAAACGTTTCAATGTGGGGAGGTAAAAACCTGCCCAGCGCCAATGACTCAACGTATCCGACCCTCGCCATTGCAGTCAGACTGAAACTTTGAGTTGGTCCTGGTCCAGCGTGACCAGATAACCACAGTTGGCCCTTTTCTTTTTTAGGCACTAGAAAGCACATTTTTGCATTTAATCTTTAAAAATGTATATCTCTGGTTCCCTACTTTAGAGTTTTGTTGTTTTGGTGTTATGTTAAAGCTACAAACATTCACTATTTTTAGAAACAAGTGTTGGGTTTCTTTTGTGTGTTTATTGACTGTTTTGCTGATATTAAATGCTTTTCACACCTGTCTCCTAAGCTAAGCCTGACTGATCGTCAGCCAAGCTTTCAAGGGTTGAGGAAGGATTCATTTATTGAGACTTGACTGGACCTTATTTGTGAATGTGGTGTTATTACTAGTAGTAGGAACCCACATGCACCTACTAATAAACCACTTTCCAACATCCTCCTTTTCATTGCCACATTTCACTTCATATAAATGACTTCAACCTTGTTTAGGTCCATAGAACATCAATGGAAAAGCAAATGAAACCCTTTGCTTGATTGGCTCATAAACAGAGAAATAACCAAATGGGCATTCACTTTGTCTGATCACCATCAGCCCAATGCATTAATTAGCCAGAGTTTAGTCCTTTAGTTGAGTTTTAGATGAATCCCATATAAATAACCTTCACATTTAGTAATACCATTAATGGAACATATAGACGTCTACACACTATTCAGTCTTGTCATTAGGATGATGACTTAATCCTAATTCTATACAAATTAACATTGTTTTTTGTTGGGAGAGCTGAACTTGTAGCTGAAAGTAATCATATAAAGCCTTCTTCAATTAAGAATAGCTAGCACACATGTGCCCAGACTCATTAGAGTTGTTGCTGTTCTTTTTATAGTACATACACAGGGACTCACTAGTTATGTAGCTTACACATGCCCCTTATGCAGTCTATACATTCTTACAACCTACCTGTCTGATAGTCAGTTCATATAGAGGCACCATTCCTGTAGTAAGAATACCCTGTAATCAATTTGTGGTTCTCTAATACCAACAAATTGTTTACTGTAAGAATCTGTCAACTCAAGCACTTAGTCACAAAACGAGGAGCCTTTGTCCTCTTAAAGTGTAGCTTGGAGGTGTCCCTAGGAAAGGCTTCAAGAAAACGTTATACTGGGTTCTTAGGCCTAGGGCTCAACTGGTATCCCTGAAAGGACTGCAGGAGGCATGCTAGTCATGCTGGTTCTCCTGTTTCTCTCCACTTTCCAAACTCCAGTACACTTTGCCAGGGGCCTGAACCTTCAATCTGAGGACAGAGGCCTCTCTGAGCCACGCTTAAATCATTTAGGTTTTCAGTGTGTGTTCAGACATTGGGGTATATTTACTAACATTTAGTGCTGGGCTTGTATCACAAAAGTGACACAAATTGGTGCAAAATGTTTATTTGAAATGTACTTTCCAGCCAAAAACTGCAAAGACAGAAAGTCTCCCAAAAGTAACATAAAGCTGCCTGTAGTGGTGCTTTCCATTACCTAGCATCTGGGGCATTCCATGGGTGGAACATGGGTGGAACCATGCTTTCTCTCCTATTTGATCATTTGATCCAAGCAATAGAGAGACTAAACAGAGAGTAAAATGTGAGCCTGGGTATGAAAGTCTAGGAGTTGTCTTGCTGAGACGTTCTTGACTCTCTGTACATCTGGTTCACATTGAGAGAGGCTCAGTGGCATACGTACAGTTAGCATAGTGTGAGCAGGAGATTACTACGTTAATGGTGGCTTGTACAATTTGAGGAATACTTAAAGGAATACTCAACTGAATGGTTAGTGATAGCTCAGTATGGTACCAGAATATTGTGGCCTAAATATCGTTCGGACTAAATATAGTGGGCCAGATGTACAAAGGCCTTTTGCATTTCTTAACAGGTTGAATCGCAATTTCAGCCCATTGAGAAATTGAAATTAGCCTTTTCCTATGTACAAAACCTTTAGGGAATTGCAAAATGCAATTTCTACCCAGTAGAAATCGCATTTTATGATTCCCAAAGGGCATGTGTGCTATTTACATGAGCACCACTCTTTTTGGGGTGCAGAAAAGGGTGCCTTAGGCCTAACGTCACCCTTGCTGTAGCATTTCCTAATTTGCAAATGCAAAAGCATTCGTACCTTACGGCCCATAGGTATGAATGGATTGGTATTACCTAAATAGCAATTTCCTAATAGCGATTTCGCTATTAGGGAGTCTCTATTTTTGTACATACCATTTTGAATTTCCTAAATAGCGATTTCTAAGGAGTTGCTCTTTAGGAAATGCAAAATAAGTATTTTGTACATCTGGCCTATCGTCCTTAACATAGTTTACAAAACTATCGGTCCACTGGAGTTAATAATAGAACTCTACACCCACAGCAGCCATGTTTATGTCAATGATATTTAGGCCGCAGTGTTTATGTCAGAGTATATTTTTGTTATCGCTATTCCGACATAGAACATTCAGCTCTGGCCACAATGTTAGCTGAGCTGATGATGAGGAGGTGCTCGCCTACCTGCGCTGAGCATGGGTGTGCTTCTGATCCTGCTGTCCTACAGGCTTCTTGAATCTTCTGCAGATAGAGGAAAGGGGGAGAGTAGTGTTTGATTTGGAATATGTAGAGAGGTAATGGTGAGGTTTGAACTGTAAATTCTCATTGTTTTTTGTATCAAGGTATTATTTTTATCTTTGGAGATGAAGTGGTGTGAGAGGTAGTCACTAAGATTATGTTTATGAGTGATTTTGAAAGTTAAGAATTTCGAATTCTAGAATTCCACCATTACTAAGTTCCCTGGTTTGGCAAGTTGCTTCATGGAAGAGCCTGGTGAAAGGAAGTCATGTTGCCTTTGTGACTGCATGTATGTTTAATGGAGCGCAATTCAAATACACAGTGTGACAATGTCCACATTTAAATTACTGTGATGGGTTCATTTTCATTCAGATTAACTTCAGTTTCCTTTAACTCACAGGTGCCTGAGTGCTGTAGTGGCTTCTATGGTCCAGAATGCTTGCAGTGTCCAGGAGGATTTGCCAACCCGTGTTCTGGAAATGGAAAGGTAAGCGCTTGCTGAAGCTGGTAATGTACATCATTACCGGAGTATGACTGAGGAACAGAGAGTAAAAGCCTCACCCGGTCTATGATCTTCAAAGAAGGGCTTCCTTCAGCTGTGCTGGTGGATGTATGATGGTACAACGCGTACAATCACAACGCGGTATGTTAGATCGCGGTTTTGACAACGCAAGTCGTTACATCGACTTGCGTTGGAGGGCGCTGGATTTAGGAATAGTGTGAATTACTATTCCAACTCCAGTCTACGTACAGTAGGGAAGGTGTTGGAATAGTAATTCACACTATTCCTTAGTCTAGAGCGCCCTCCAGTGCAAGTCGGTGTAACGACTTTCGTTGTAAAAACCACGATGTAACCATACCGCGTTGTAATGGTTGCGTGGTAAAGGATGTTTCCCGTGCTGGAGAAAGGGATTTTTCTGCCCTTGGAGAAGTGGCATTTCGTTGCTCCCCGCTCCTCCTCCGCTAATGTCGCCTTGCACCATATCGCAGGTGGTTGAAGGAAATGACTACCTGGGAATCAAATTGGCATCAAACTCGTTTTGGTCTCCGCAGATGGTTTCTGTAGAGCAAGATGCACAAGGCAGAGCTGGTGGTGATTTATATCAGAAGGAATAACCAGCTGCCTTGTTATGTCTTCAAGTTGAGACGTGCAAACTTAATGGGACGTCTTAAACCCTTCTCTTTTATGGGATGAAACAGCAAAGTCTGACAAAGAGCAAAGGTTTCTTGAAGGTACAGGGCTTGCAGGATATATGGGCTGATAATTATTTGTCACTAGCTGAATTAAAAAAAGATGTTGAAATGCACAATAAAAGACTGAAAGCAATGATGTTAATAACCGGCGAATCTTAAGTGCAACCTGTTTACAACTGGAACCTCAGTCATGCTTAGTAGACCTTAAACTCAGTCCGGAAACTCAGAGAGCAGTCATTCTGTTTCAAGAGCATTAGGCCAACAAGATAGTGACTGGCGTGTGAAGTCATTTATCGCAAAGGCCATTTAGTTAGGGCCAGGAATTTATTATGCATTGTCATGTAATTTCCCTGAATAACTTGACCGGAGAAAGTTTTATTTGGAAGACATGTTTAAACTGAACTCGACCTTTATGCTTCCCTCTACATGTGCCTTATGTTTGAAAAGGAATAATATTACTGAGTGGAAGAGTAAATCAACTTAGGGACAAATTCACGTGTGCAATTCAGAAAAGCAACCGTGGTGGTGACTACTGCTGTTGAACCTTTTGCTGCGAAGGGCCCACAGACAGTTGATGTTATGAAAGTGCTGATTTTACTAACCGTTTTGACGTGTATGAGATTTGAATATGCATGCAATTCATTGTTTTATGCATAATGATATGTCTAACAAGTTTGCAACATTATAGTAGTTGCTCCAACAGGCAAGCTTCTGTATGTCTCCACTGGTGCGGCTCCAGGCTGCCACCTAACACTATCGGCCATCAACTGGCAGCTGTGACCGTGTGCTTTAGAGATGAGGAGTAGGTTGTAGTTTGCACAGATCAATGATCAATTTGATTACAGAATAGAAAATGCATACAATATCCACTGGTACAAACCATATTGGCAAGCATGTGCATTTTCACTAGGGTATAGGGTATGTGACCTGTATATCAAAATAGGCATCACATCCAGTATATAATTTAGGGGTAGGTGAACTATAAATTTCCACCACAAAGGAGGGCAAAGTTTCTTGACTTTGTATGACTTCACCTAAGATGAAGTTAAGCTCACCCATTCACTCTGCAAGGAAGCATTTCCGGCCACAAACGTCAGGTATGAGGTGCAGGGATTCAGGAATAGACAGTCTGTGTTGCAACGAAACACTCCAAAGGAAGGGACAGCTGTGGTCCACGGGACAGTTCAGGGTGGGAAGCCTCTCCAGGGCACAGTTTGGGTGGGCTAGGTGTAAAGGCACAAGGGATCAGGTGTCACTACAGTGTGAATCTCAGGACTTTACTTGACGGGGCGGGACCTTGGAACAGAGGATGCAGAAGGTAACTCAGTGGTAGTAGTCCACCTTTTACAATGAGCAGCCCTACACTGCCCCCAAAATGGTTTCTGCTGCAACAAAATTCCTCTAAAACAGCCGTCGTATTTTGCTTTACCAATTTTGTGACCTTAAGACGCCACAAGGGTTGAACTGTGTAAAATTGCAAGGCAAATCTTTGCAACTTTGCACACCCCATATAAAAATGCATCCCTTAAGTAGTGACTACGGTTCGTTAGATGTCAGTAACATGGTAACCATTTACCGATTTTGGAGGTGTGTCTCAATCTTCCTTCCTCCTGTATATAGATTCCAACTCAGGCAGCATCAATGCCTGCATGCTTTTGTAATTGTGATTTCACATCTCTTGGAATAGTAATAAAGCCTTTATTTAAAGTAATTAGGCGCTGTCACCAAATGGCAGTATGGATTGTATAATGATTCAATATTTAGATCATATACAGTTTATTGAGTGTATTGATGCTTTAGTTACCAAGTTATGCAATGGCAGCTGTGAAGACTCTGCACAGGGTTATATATCTGAGCACATTTTATCCTTTTATTTGTTTTCAAACCCTTCATACTACATCTTAAAGTAACTGGATTTTTCCCTTTGATTGAATTGTATTCCCTTGAGCCTATTCCTCTTGGCAAGACACCCCTTCAAAGAGTTCTTAGCATGTCAGAGATTATTATGCAACAAATATTCACTGCAGTGCAAATCTCAGCAGCTTTCGACCTCTGGATCGTATGAACCATAATTCTGTGGGGTACATCAAAACATCATCCCTCTCTGCCTGTTTTGATTTCAACCATAGCTAGTTCCTTACTGACTTCATTATTGCAAGAATTAAAATCCCCCAAATCCCTGTCACGGATGCCTCCTAAATGGGTGTGTTAGACCTGGCATCATTGGCGTGGGTCTCCCTTCCTCTCTACTCTCCCTATCTTTTATATTGGTTGGATTTAGATGTTCTGGGTGCCGTGCCACTGCTACTCAGTGCCACAGCGCAAATGCTCCCCGTATATAAATGACTGTATGAATAAGGATAACTATAATACCTACATCGCTGAAGCCTGTTTCAATAGTGAGTTACCTTCCATTTGACTGTCGCTACTGCAAAACGATCCATTCTCATAGGCCAGGATGGGCCGGTTACAGATTGCTTTCTATCATCCTATCGAGCCCTAGGAACCTGATAGGACCCTCGAGTTTGATACGTATATGCTGAGGACATTGAGGGGCACCTTCTAGTAAGGACCGTTTATATATTGCATGTGTTGAAATACCTTTTCTGAAAATGTGGTAGTTTCTTGCCTAAGCTTTACTTTAGGCTGTTGCGAGTATGTGTATTGGCCGTCTGGTTTTGGAGCAGCAGGGCCAGCTGGGTCAGACCTGGCTGGAGAGAGAGATCGGTATTCAGAGCATGGGGAGGGGTGACTCTTTGATCCGAGCAGGGCCGTGCCTGGCAAGATGAATGATGGCTCCACCTCCCACTGGGTGTCTGATAGCAGACCCCCTCATTCTGAAAGGGCAGGATGTCACCTCGTAAACCAAGTGCTCCCCCACCCCACCGAACTGGTTCTGACCGGAGTCAGTGATTTGCAACCTTAGAGAACAAAGACTTTTTAGGTATAAAATGCTGCGCTGGAACTTTGGCCAAGTGTGTTCCTTCTGGATGTCAAGACAAAACTCTGTCCGAGTGAACAGAGGAAAGGACTTTGCAACTTTCATCAAGCTTGCCGAAGAAACTACCCAAGGGCCTAAATCGAGAGCGCCTCCTGCAGAAGTCTCAGGGACATTAGACTTCACCCCGTCCGCCATCGAATTCCTGTGCGAGGAGTTCTGCTTGCAGGTGAGGCCTCCATCGAGTAATCCGGAGCCTCTAGTTCTACTGTGAGGACCGCGGACTGGGCGCTTCTGAACTTTTGCTAAACCTGTGCGGGCTGCTGCAGCTAAGAGAGAGCTGCCGCCGCTGGGAGCCCACCTGAATCGGAATTGAGACTTTCTAAACTCTCGCTGAGCCTGTGCGGGCCGCTGCAGCTAAGGGAGAGCTGCCGCCGCTGAGTGCCCGCCTGACTCTGAACCTTTGAACCTTCTTGCTAAACCTGTGTGGGCTGCTGCAGCTAAGAGAGAGCTGCCGCCGCTGAGAGCCCGCCTGAATCGGCACCTTCGGACCCTCCGCTGAATCTGCGTGGATCGCTGCAGTCGAGAGAGCGCTGTGGCTGCTGAGCGTCCACCGTGGTGCCCACCTGGTTGAGGCCCTAAATTGTCCCATGGGCCGCCGCAGCTAGGAGAGAGCTGCTCTTCCTCAGTGCCCACACCCTTTGCTACGGTGCACCATCGTGATTCGTCCTGTGGGTCAACGCAGCCAAGAGAGCTGCTGCCGCTGAGTGCCCGCACCCTTTGCTACTGTGCACCATCGTGATTCGTCCTGTGGGCCAACGCAGCCAAGAGAGAGCTACTGCCGCTGAGTGCCCGCACCCTTTGCTACTGTGCACCAACGTGATTCATCCCGTGGGCCACCACAGCCAAGAGAGAGCTGCTGCTGCTGAGTGCCTGCACCCTTTGCTACTGTGCACCATTGTGCTTCGTCCCGTGGTCCGCCGCAGCCAAGAGAGAGCTGCTGCCACTGAGTGCTCGCACCCTTTTGCTACTGTGCATCATCGTGATTTGTCCAGTGGGCCGCCGCAGCTAAGAGAGACCTGTGGCCGCTGAGCGCCCGCACCATTGACAACTTTGCATCCTTGGGATTTGTTCTGTGTGCCGCCGGAGCTAAGAGAGAACTGCTGCCGCTGTGATCCCACCACGGAGCTGCACGACGAGAGTCATCGCCACCACCAGCCAGGGCCGCCACAGCCGCGCGCTGCTGCCACTGAGCACATGCCTGCCCCTGAGTGCACGCTGCGGACCTCAGCCTCCCAGACCTGTGGTTGCTGTGAGCCCCCCTGTCACCGTCTCCGCTTCTTCCAGAAGCTGCGTGCTCTAGTCCCTTTAAACAGGTACCTGGTGCGCAAAGGGTCACGTAGGCCCTGGCCCTGAACTCAGCCCTTGTCCCGCTTTGGGTGAATACGTTGTTGTTTCTTTTAGTACCTACTGGTTGACGTGAATTGTAGTTGTTGAAACGCTTTGAGAGTCTTTGAGTTAAACTGTTGGATAACGATATTATTTTTCTATATCTACCTGAGTTGTGTCCTTTTGTGGTGCCATTACTGCCTTATTGTACTTGGCCATAAACGCTTCGCACACTGCCTCTGAGATAGGCCTAACTGTTCGTGCTACTTTACCACAGGGTTGAACAAGGGTTATCAAAGGGGGTAGCCCACTTGCCCTGACTTAAGAAGAAGGGTCCCTATTTGGACATTGGCGCCAGCCATGGCCAACGAGGGGCCCCCATTTCTAACAGGGTACAAGCTTTAATCACCAACAATGCTTTAGATGTTGTGTTTCCCTCTGGAAGGGGGAGACTATTCACAGGGTGATACCTCCATTGACCTTGAAGTATGGTAAAGGCAATTCAAGGAATTTGTTTTAAAAACTTTAAAAAAGCACAAATACTGTAGTCAGCTTCTCAAATAGTTTTAGGCACTGCAGTGTTTCGTCCATATAAAGGAATCAGTGGATGACTAGGAGGAAACCATCCTGTGTTTTGGTTTTCATCTACATAAACAGAAACGTGTTGAGATCCTAAACTTCAGTGTGGTCGCAATCTTTGACTGCAAACATTTGTGCTATGATCTTTAGCCTTCGGAGAACCAGAAGGGTCGTTAGTGGACATCTTTTACTCCAAATTATGTAATCAAGCAACCTAAACTGATGATGTTTGTGTGCCAGTTTCTAAGTAATGGCTCATAGTATGTAGGTGTGGCAGGTTATTTAGTGATGCCACTGTAAACAGGAAGCACTTTAAAAATGGCAGTAAACATGGACTAAATTCATTTGCAAGAGTGATGGATTAAGAGGCAGCAATTAAAAAGAGGTTTAACAATATGTATAAGAGATACTGCACCTCTATGATTCTGCCTGCTTTTTTACATGCACAGTTGAACAAAAATCTCGACTAGAATATTTACAGAGGAGTTTGGCCACACTGGAGCCAGCTTACGAAAGCATTTATGAGTGCAGGAAGTAGTTCCACAGAAGTACTTTTTTACATGATCTTCCATGTCTTTGTGATTCAGCCTTGAAATATCCAACTTCTTGTTGCAAATAAGGGACAGTCCTTTCTAGTTATACTAATTGGATATGAATATCAGCCATTATTATCATCATCCAAATGTTTATAAAAAAAAGAAAAGAAACACTTTACCTAGTAAAAACATATGCACAATAAGTACAAAATAATCATGCAAATCCATGAATACATGAAAACTAAAACCAAATTAGAACAGTCAGACATAGACTAAAAGGAGCATGCTAAAACAATTAATTTCCCATACATAAGCTTATCTGTATCACACCCTTTAAAAATCTGACAATGTGCAAACAGATTCGCTCAGTGGTTAACATCTGCACATATGTATGAGCATGCCTCACCTGCAGAAAATTCATGCCCTGGAGCAGAGGTATTATAAATTTACGGTATAAGTCAGTATAAAAGTCACAGAACATGATAAAACAGAGGGTGTCTTGGCCTGGAAACAGATCACAACTCCAGGGATCAAGATCTCTGGACAGGGTACTGCCTTTAGAAACAGCCAAAAAATGATGAACCAGACGAAGCTTGAATCCAATTAAAAGATAGTGATGAAAGCTATTATTAACAAAAAATCAAGTAAGGCTCAATGTGCAGAGTTGTTTTAAGAACAGCATTCTCACAGACAGGCACTTTTTGAGTTTCATCAGACTCCCTGTTGGACTTTCTAATGGCATAAAAATTATTTTTTATCAATAAGTCAGATTTGTTTAATGGATTCAGGGGCTATAAACAGATCAAGATGCCCTCGAGCCAGAAAGCCCGCTCTCACATAACTTAACCAAAGATATCTGTTGCCATTGTCAAGGGATAAACAACCCCTAAAAAAATGACCGATTGAGCTCCAAATCCGGATTAATCCAAACAGAGCGCCCTTTCAATAGTGGGCGCAGAGCAATCATGTCACTGATCTGTCTCAAGCCTAATTGTTCATGGGCAATATATGCTGATATACAACAGGTAAATACAAGTAGATATCTCAGAAAGATATTCTCCACAGTCTGGAGATACAAACACTCCACATACCCCCACATCTCGCTACCATACATGACTTCTGTAACACATATAGCCACATAGATCTTAAGTAGGGTTTGAATTGGTTTGCTGCCAAGCCTGGCATCAGAGTCACAAAGTGCTCCCACTGTCCTCCTGAAGAGAAGCTTTTAGATGACATCAGTGGGGACGAAGAATGTTTATGGTCAAACATTATCCCTAGATAGGGGAAAAAAGATATCCTTGAGATTTTAGGCCCCGGAATGATATGCCTACCAGTTTTAATATTCCTGGGGATGATAATCATAAAATGGGTTTTCCCAAAATTGTTTGATAAATCAATCAAGACCATGAAACTCATGAAGGAGTCTAGTAAGCGTGAGAGGCCCAAAGCAGTTCCAGCTAAAAGAAGTGCATAATCTATATAAAGGAGGACTAGAATGAATCTCCTCCCCTTTCTTGGTAAGTCGAAAACTGCACTTAGCAGGCGGCCTTCCAGATTTTTAATATACAGGGTAAGTAAAAAGGGGACCAAGATGCACCCTTGTCTGACTCTATGCTTAACCTCAAAAACCTCTCTGCAATCCCCATTCCCACTCAACCTTACGAGGCAGTCATTTTCCTATGAAGGTCAGCAAGAAAATATACTATGTCCAGATCAATCTCCACTAAAATTATCAACGGCCACAGCTTATTCTGATTCACACTATCAAAGGCCAATGAGAGATACATGAAAGCCAGGTTGATGCCACCAGGCCTAACAACTGTGAATTTGTTCACAATTAAATATAGATTTAGAGATGTATCTATAGTTCCTTTCCTCTGCCTAAAATCATATTGAATATCATAATGTTTCAGATTTTGTGCCACTCACTCTGACAGTTGTGATAAAATCACCCTCCCTACAACCTTAACTGTTGAGCCAAGTAGGGAGATCGGCCTGTAGCATCGTGGATCTGTCTTGTCACCCTTCTTAAAAATAAGGATGATAACAGATTGCATCCAAAATGGAGTAATCCCTCATTTAACTGAAGCATTTAAAGTCAGTGTAAGCAAAGGAGTCCATACGTTAGTATCCAGTTTAAGCAAATCAGAAGGGACCACATCACGGTCAGGGGCTTTACTCCTACTAAGCCAGTCGATCGCATCCCTAACTTCTTATTATTGAAAAATGAAATTTGAAGAACCCGACTCAATTAAGGGCTTTGCTCTCAGCAGCTCTGGATTCGATGAACTGTTAATCCCTCTACAACTTGCCATCCATTTATTAGGGACAATATAAGCATGCATAGCTGGAGATTCATTACCAGAAAAGACTTGACAGTTCACTATTTCCCAAAAGTTTACACTAGAATTAGGAAAGCAAGCATCTGCAAGTTCGGTCCAAGCCTCTTTTTCTCAAATATACCTTTCAATTTTTAATGCTGGATTTATTTATCCACCTGCACTTGGCCACTGTGTGACTAGGTCTTGGTTTGGTTTTAAGAGCCTGTGCCAAGGTCTTGGTTTGGTTTTAAGAGCCTGTGCCAAGTCACAATGAGCCCTCGAGCAGGCATGGTGAAATCGACTGGAATGCCTCAAAGCGATCTTAAAAGCCTGCAGAGTTAAAATGATACTCACAGCCTCACAGATATTTGTGAAAGAGGCCACCACTACCTCATTGCAAAAGTCCACTAAAACACATATCGCAAAGTCCCTAGCACAGTACCTGATCAAATCTTTTAAGGAATACTCAGGGCAAACCATCTCCCAATTTAATCCTATGCCCTTTAGCAGCTGTTACTAAACGTTTGTGTGCAGGTGTGGGAAACAAATGGAAGCCTTCATGTGCACCCCAAAAATAGAAATATTGATCAGATTATGAACTCCAGACCTGACTCCTAATTAGATGTTTGGCCGTAAATGAGACAAGGGGAGCTGACAATTTTTTTAATTAATACTTGTAGCGGCCCCATATCCTGTAAAAGACAGGCTAAAATTGTTTTTAAATCGCCTACATATCTCCAGCCACAAATGACATTAAAATCCCACATAATTTCATTCAGCATCCCTCCCTAGGGACTATGCTCAAAATGCGGCAGGAGAGCAGACTCCTCTTCAATGCCTGGACCTCCCCTA
Organism: Triturus cristatus; assembly: GCF_964204655.1. NCBI lineage: Eukaryota > Metazoa > Chordata > Amphibia > Caudata > Salamandridae > Triturus > Triturus cristatus. The sequence goes on from NC_140585.1 coordinate 740,908,917, forward strand.
AGACTTTCATCACACAGTTGTAAGTTGAGATCTTCTGGGAGCAACACAGGGATAAAAGAATTAGAATCCCATCTTTTCCATTCTAAAAAGGCCCGAAGGGCTACACGTTGAAATTATAGGGGGCTACAGAAATGCAGTAGAAGCAGATTGCTACTTCTAAGGAACACTAGGAGAACCCTCAGCAGATATGCAGAGCCTGTGGCACAGGGATTTGCCTCACAACTTAAATTATATGACATCAGGCAAGATCACCTTTGTGCCCTGCCTGAGTTTGTAGGGATGGCAGCAGAGGGGGAAAAAGACCTCAAGCCATCAATACAAAGGGAGTTGGCTAAATCACAATTTGTTTTACAGCAAGCAGTACTAAAGCTTTGAATGATCTTCACCCATCATTCAATTTGCTACTTAACCCTGCTATGGTCCAACTTAACTCAACACGCATAGTAGAACGTTCTGGACACTAAGAAACATGCCTAGCCTGAACAAGGGAATACCATGTGGGCTAAAACCCTTAGAAGGCAATTGTCCAGGAGGCTCAGGCTTGAAACCTGTTGGAAGTTGGCACAGAAAAACTACCTCCGCTATGCTTTTAATACTCTGGGAGTAAGAAAGGCAGTCCACACTTAGAGCAACCAATTACAGGGGCCAGAAGATGGACCTGAGTCCTTGAAATACCACAAAAGGCCCGTGCAAACTGAGAAATCCAGCTAACTCCCAAAGATCAAAATTAACCACCACACAATCCCCATTCTCATTTTTCTGTCCTCCGCCAACCAACCAACCCTCCTAACCATTATAATATGCCTGAATAGGAAAGAGCCATCACCAAAGCCTCCACGAAACTAATGTTCGACCTTCTTTATCAAGTGTCTGATGCTTTCAGAAATGCAGCTTCTCTATCAGCTATGGAACAGGTGTAAGAACCAGAACACAAAGAGAAGCATCAGAGGTAAGATCTAAAATTGATGTACGAAACTTTATGCAGCTGCGGCTCTCTGTGATTGGTCATTCAACTGACTGTGGCTGCCTGACTAGCCACTCTTGGCCGTTCTAGACAACAGGGCAGAATGGGGCAAAGCGGGGCCAACAGCAGCATCTTGTAGCGGCAGTAGCTGCCTCAGCGTCCTTGGAGCTCGCTGTTCGCTTTGCCACTGACTCCTTGCTCTGCAGCTGACTCCTCCTCCTACAGCCTGAATTATCATTCTCCTGGTGTGATAGATAGGTCAGTAAATCATCCCTGCCGCCTCAGCTTTAGCCTGCAGGGGCTTCTCCTGGTAAATGCCACACACAGGATTTTACTTTTCATATAAACAAGGCTCCTCTGTGTCAGATATCCCTATCCAGGATCTATCCTTAATGACCAGAACTCCTTGAGATCCACTGGTATCTGGAGCTGCTGCCGGGAAGGTTCCAGTCCTCTGACTTTGATCACAGTGCTGCCCTGCTGTTTCCCACATCCTTCTTCCTTCAGCTCATAGCCATGTGGTTGTTTCAGGGTGATGCACCTCTTCTGAGCTGCAGCTTCTACTCTGGCTGTTCTTTGCGCTACAGCAGCAGGCACTGCAGAAGGAGGTGCAGCAAGCGGAGGATGGGCGGTCACCAAAAGATTCCTGCTTTATATGGTTTGGGACAATGTAAAAAGTCATATTCTTTTATGTCCTCTTACATGTCTCTTTGAATCTGCTCCACTGGGTTTTAGAACGTACACTGTCCTGCATGGGCATACCTCTTGAAAATCAGGTTTGGTGTGCCGCTCATTAGAGTCATTACTACATATAATGTTGGAATTCAGAATTTTTTTATATGCATGCCTCAAACGAGTTCATTTTTATATGTGTATTATCAAGTAAACTTTAATATTATTACAGCTGTTAAATGTTTAGCAAAATTATATTAATAAGTAAGTAATAATGGAATGCACAGATTTTGGGATGGATTATAATGGTTAAATGGATGATTTTTAGAGTATACATTAATTATTACTATTCTTTTTTTCTTGCAAATTTTAATATGGTTTAATAAAAGCTGTAACAATCTATAAATAAAAAGTGAAAAAAGTGAAAATAAAAAATGAGAACTCCCAGCATTACTGGTTCAGTTTTGCCCTTTCCTCTGTCATTTGAACATCTTTTATTAAATCATTCTCATTGTTATCACCCTCAGGTGTCTAGGAAGGAGCTTTCCCTTCATAATTTTACTGTCCCTGCACCACTGGCCATCACCTCCCACCACACTTGGAGTAAGGCCCTCAGGGTCTATCTTTTAAAAAAACAGCAAACCTTATTAAAGTCATGATTGGTTTTATTTTTTTAAAGTGATCTCTTCTTTTGATTTTTCTAGTGTGAAGATGGAATCAATGGCACTGGGCTGTGCATGTGTAATAATGGATTTAAAGGAACGGTTTGTCAATATTGTTATGACCTGAATCGATACGGAGCCAACTGTGATAAAAGTAAGTATAACCCAGGCTATTGCTCATCTTCTCTTGTGTGGATGCATAATACATTTAGAAAAATATAGATTGGATTCAAGTGGTTGAATGATGACAAATAAATCAGAACTAAAGAATCTGAATTGTTTGAAAAGGCAGATGAATTAAACAAGTGCTGAAAGGATTTAAAAAGCTCCCCAGAAGAGTTTTTAGCAAGCAAACTTTTATGTGAAAAAACATCTGTTTGTTCTGTCTGATCATAAAGTTATATTTTCCAAAAAGTAAAAAGAAAGAAGTCAGAATTTCATTTAGAAGTGTCTTCGGCCTACAGATCTGTTCTAAATCACTACACTTAACAATAAATCTTGGACTTTTAATACATTTATAGTGATATATGAGTGACCTGTATATGTAATTCATTTACAGGGTAATGAAATGATGTGTTAAAAAATAGCAGGTCCACTGTCAAGGGGCATTTTGTTCGTAAATAACCATAAATGGTGCAAATAGGTGGAAGGGGCTTTGTTAAAAAATGGTTGGTAAATTTCGTTTTGAAAATGGCTGCCATCAAGGTGAACAATTAAATAAGGCAGTGCCACTTGTGTAGGGGCTATTATGTGGCTGTGCTTCCATTTCCAGGAGGAATGGTTAAATCTGCGAAACCTGGGAATATCACCGGAGAGGTTGATGCAGCGTGGAATATCAAATTCCCCACTCTTCGGCACAGACCAACTACCTTATCATCAAGTTCACTCAAATACATTCATTGGTGGGGCCCATAACACCAATACTTACACTCTGTTGATCTGTTTTCAGAGGGAAATAAGTTTCCAAATGCTGACATGAAAGGAATATCTATACCCTTTTTCCCTAGATACATTGACTATAACCCTAAGATATTCGTCTCATAAGGGGATGGATCATTTAGTTGTAATCTTTGGTTTAATGATTTACACTTTACATACTAAAATAAACACTCTTCTTTAAATAATCAACACAACACATCTGTCAATTAATGAAATATTCTTTATCTAAGAAATATTGCAAAACCGTTAAAATCACCATCAGCATAGCAGCACATCATATTTACCTAATCTGGCTAAAGGTCGTCCTCTAAGTCAGTCAGGTCAAGGAATTAATCTTTAATCAGCAAAGTTAGGCCGCAATTCAGTCCCTTAAAGATTCAGGATAACAGCTGTCCAGCAGTGTCACCGTCTTCTCCCTCAGCATAACATCGGAAAATCGAGTTCGTCAGAGAAGAGCAAGCTTTTTTAGTACAATTTCCTACCTACTTTTATAATGAAAATTATGCCAAGATCGGGGTTTAGAAAGTCCGGATTGGTCGACTTGGGGTCACGAGGAAAGGTTCTAAGGGTGTCAAACTAATGAACTCATCAATCTAGCAGATTCCGGTTTTTAAAATTGTCCTTTGTCCTTTCTCCTGGCAAAGTTCCCGGAGAGATCTTGAAGGGTACATGTTCTCCCGGGGTCAGGTCAAGGCTACTGCTGCTGGCGGTGACGCATGCGCACTTCACCCAGAACCTCAAGTTGTCAGGGCAGTCACGTTCAATGTCTCGTTCAGCCATTTTGTCTAGGCCAGAATGGGCAACTTAAGCAAAAGAAACACAAAAACGTAATTAAAACATAGAAATGGCTAATAAAATGTTATTCCCTCGCTAATACCCATATGTGTGTGTATTTATCTAGCGAAGGCAACACTCAAGCGATTTATACTCACTTAATAAAGCACAAATCACAAACATCACCAAAGCAACGTATATCATGCAATATTCTAATTTCTCTACTATTGGTATGCGTACATAATTTAGTTTACGTATAAATTAAGCCATACAAATGCAAATCCCACGTGTAATTCATTTATTAATAAGGTTGGTTAGTTCTTCTCACTGCAAACAATTAATACGAATATAATTATTTGATTATTCTAATTAGTATAAACATGCAAATGGGGAGGGTATACAAAATTTTACATTACCCGCTCCAGCAAGGTCACCTAAAAATCACCTCTTTGTCCCTGATTTCATCCAATATAAGGAATGCTGTTATTAATGCGTGGGTTATAAGAAGTTGTGTGCAGATCAACATCTTAAACACTCCCACCTTTTTTAGACTTGCAGTTTTGCAATACCTCTCTGTTTTGTATTTCTTTCGAAATGCTTGTTTCTGCTGATTACTGTTGTACTGTTTAATTACTTTAAATTTATTTTTCTAGTTTGTTCTCGTAGATCTTTGAATGTATGTAAAACACATTTGTTGGTGATGTGCATACTTTGCTCTATTTGCTATGCGCTTGATGTGCATTAAAGCTCTTATTAGTGCACTCTCTGTGCTCTACAAATATGACAACCTAAAAAATACAACCAAATAGGCAGTGGATGACTTTGGGAACATTGTAACACGTCAAGCTTACAAACTACTGAACATTTATTTCTTAAAAGATTATTGTCTGTCTCCCCCAGCTTTCCAATTATCATTTGTCATAAGGAATTGGGGTTAATCTCTTTAATAGATCAAATTCAAATTGCCTCAATCATGTTATGGCACTCGATTTGGACAAATGAAGAACCTGCCCTTAATCGAGTAATAATACAGGATTGCCTAAACTGCGATCATGATAACAAAATACCATGGCTTAGCTACGTTAAGAGTCAGTTGGCACTCACTAGGAGGCAGGATTGTTTCACCTACCCACAACTTATTACCTCTGTTACGAAGCCCCAATTGAAAAGGGAATTTTTAAATATCCTAGTGGAGCATAGAGAACATTTGGAACTCAGTAAAAAACGTGTAGCCGACTATTTTCTCTTGGTTGCCACCGAAAGAATTGAGCCATATCTTCTGTTCCCTTTTAGCCATTTAAAAAAAATTCTCTCTATTTAGATCCGGCATTGCTCATCTACTAGTGTCGTACTCCAGTAAAACAAATCACGACGCTTGTCTGGACCTCTGCCCATGCGACTGTAATTCAACCCAGAATATGCTGCATTTCTGTTTTTTAATGCCAGCTATACGATAAATCATGCAGGGAGTTTATTCTACCAGTTTTGCGGGTGTTGAACATTAGGAAATGCAGGTCTGTTTATTTTACCTCCAGCTCCTTGAATCAGAATATATATGTGATATGATATACAGATTTATTTCTGTTGCAATGCGATTAAGGAGGCTAGTAGGAAAATGATTGTTTTTAACATTTTGTACTGTATTGGATGTTTTAATATTGTTTAAACAGATTATTTTTACCCTTAGAGGATTTAAACGTTTTGGGAATTACAAAGAGGAACTGCGCACTTTAAAAATTGTCTGTTTTAAAGGATAGTACATTTCAAATGACTTGATTTGGACGGTCATGTGGTGTTCTATGAATTTTTGTTTTAAACATACTGAGTTCTCTTTTAAGAATGTTACATTTTGTTGTATTTTTGTGTGTGACTTTTATGGTTTGCTAAACTGAAAAAAGTTTGACGATTGATTGATTGACTTTGGTGTGCTCATGAACCTGGTAAAATGTACGGATTAATCAGCATTAACGTACAAAATGGAAGCACGTCCTTGTGTAGTTGCTTACAAAATGTTAACAGTAAATGGGTGTTCCTAAATTGAGCAAGAAGGGTATTCCAAGGGTGAGAGACACTTGGGAGAACGATATTTTGCCCTTCTTGGCCTTTAGGTACACCCAGGAACCTTAATCAACATTTCAGACCCATAATGAAGCAGGCATCGACGAACACCGTGTGAACCTGTGTCTCTGAGGAAGGATGGGAATGTTGACAGCATTCTTTCTGCACCACACAGAGAGCCTCAAGCTTAATTCACAAAGACTGATAATCAACTAAGACATCTGGGGATGGCAATGATGTGTTTTGTCTCATTCCAAAAGTCATTGAGAGTGATGCAGCCATTAAGTTAAATTCTTGGAGATGCCAAATGAAAAGTATTTCCTTTGTCGAGTCCTCAACTATAACTATAGAAACTCTATTGAGGATTGTTAAGAACAGGAGGATCTTGCCCACGGAGCACAATAAGAAAAACTTGACTTTGCTATGTGAAACCAATGACAGTGTATTGTCAATCATGGATCACATTTATCTAAGGTCAGATGTCCACCAAAAATCTCTGTAAAAACTCAAAAGTACTAAAGAGGATTCCCCACTCACTTTCAGGACATTACACGTTCAATCTTTGCCAGGTTGCATCCACTGGATAGGGGCCTGTAGGAAGAAGCACAGTGAGTGAGCAGAAAAACCCAAGCATTGTTGTCAATATGCAGAAATATTTTGATATAATCAGCAGAGAAATCCATACAATGGAAACAATTAGTTAACAACTAAAGGGAAACATTGAAAAGACAAGCAAAAAGCATGTACTGCATGAGGAAGAAGACAGGGATACACCTCAATTTCCAAACGTCAGGAATGAATTAATCCATTTTAGGACTGAGCCATGCTTCCTTAAAAATCGTGATGTTTCAGGAGCAGCTCACAACTGATGGTGTTGAACACCACTGTTGGATCTGTCAAGTTTGCTTCTGAGGGCTATGATTGCATTCAGGATCTCAAACCTCCATCGACCTCTCTCACAATGGCAAGATGCATATGCGCAACAATCCGAGATACTGATTGGAAAGATGAGAGAAAGGGGATAGAAAGACACACACTGGTGCTAATCATTTGCAGGGTTAGCCCCAACATTTTTCTTCTTCCTCCTATTTTTCCTGAACTGTTTTTGTTGGCTTTAGGACTCTGGGCACAAATCTTCCCTTTCCTTACATGTAAGGCACTCCTAAGGTAGGCCCAAGTTACCCACATGGGCAGGGTGCAGTATAAGTAAAAGGTAGGTGTAGTAAGGTGACTTTTCCTTTTATGTCTGTGCTCCCTCTTTCCCCTTGCTGTTCAGCCTGAGTATGTGTGGAATGTTGATGAGGTCATGGAATGTTGGGTGTCAGTTGGTGTCAGCAGGCTGAGCAGCTAGGAGGCTGCTCCTGGTGGGGTGTACACATTGGCCTACTTATCATCCTGGCTACATTTTAAAACTTCAGTAACTTCAATCTGAATAAAGTTACTTCTTGGAACCACAACCTGGTCTTCTGTGGACTTCTACTTACAACATTTGGCGACGATCTGGTCGTGGTTGGCGCCGTACTTTGGATTATTGCCTGTCAAGATGTCATAATAGATCCAGGTTGAGCTATCTGTTTGCTACAAACTTGTTCTAAAGTCGTATCTTCCTACCTGTATGTTAGATGTTTGTCATTTTGGTCTTGTTTGGTTTAGATTAAGATACCTTATTTTTCTAACCTGGTGTGATGTCCATTTGTGGTGTTCTCACTGTATTACTGTGCGTTTTGAATACAAATACTTTACACATTGACTTTGGGATGAGCCTGTTTGCTCATGCCAAGCTACCAAGGGGGTGAGCAGGGGTTATCTAAAGTGTGTATCCCCTTACCCTGAATAGAAGCAAGTGTCCCTACTTGGACAAAGGTACCTATCTCTGCCAATTAGAGACCCCCAATTCTAACACACGATATGTGGGAAATGTAGTCTGTCCTGTCTCCTCACTTAAATATTCAGTGACCCCAATCATGTCTTTCAGCATGTCATGCCCCCTCCCCATGCTGTCGTCCTGACTTTCTTTTTTTTTAAAAAGTTTTATTTAAATTTGAAAAAGCAAACATTACAAAGATTGCGGCTGTGCGTTCAACAGATAGTAAGTAAGGAGCAACACTGTGACATTTCCGGTTCTTAGATAAACAATACCACATCAACAATGCATCAGACATCAGGACCCCATTTACCAATCCATCATCAACATCTGCCCGACCTGAAACAGGGGGATCTCTGACCAAGGATCCATCCCTAGGGTTCCAAGGCAACCCCCTTCCCCTGATCATAACTCGGTCATGGGAAAAAGGCATGCAGTCAACATCACCTGACCCCAGGCACCGAATACCCCTGTGTCCTAACCATCACATGACCCCTCCATCTGCGTAACATTGGATCGTCCTGACTTTCTCATGCATTCTTGACAAGATCTAATAAATGTCAGGTGTGGTATTTTGTTTATGGTGGGGCGTCGGGGGGACAAGCAGGTTGAGGTTGGCAAATTTGACTTCTCAAAAAACAGCTTTACTATCACTTGTTTTAACAATTTTGAACCTACCTCAGATTCAAAGAAGAGGTTAGTGATGGCCCCAAAACTACCCATTAACTGGCCTGAAAAATATGTCAAAAGCATATTAGGTCTAGCCTGGGAGGAGTCAGAACATTTTGCATATATATGTATGGTCCAAGACCTCACCTCTTCAACTTGGAAAACTGGACAGTTTGAGTTGTACTTATTTTGTGCAGAAAGCAAAAGGGGGGATTTCTTAAGTTTAAATGTTGATGATTGAATTTCTTATTTGGTGAACTATCAATGGGGATATTGTGGCATGCAGTTACAATCATGTCTTGAAGGCATGATCTGAAGTGTCACACTTGGTCTACAAGGGAGTGATATTTTATAAATCATTCGATTTTGTTACACAGCTCAGTACAGATTTTTTCAGTTGTTAGGGCTGTTGTAGTTCTGAGTGTAAAGTGTAAGGCTCTTGGAACCATTCATTATAGTGTAAGCAAAAGCATTTGATAAAATGTTTTGCAATCTACTGTGATTCAGAAATATTAATCGAAAAGTATTGAGAATACGAAGCCAGTTGTTTTTACACAATCATCCAAAAATATTTGTGGGCATCTCTGTCATGAAGCTGTTGTTTGATATAGAGTCTTTGGCTGCTGCTTTTTCAAGTGGCCCAGGATTTCACCATCTTAGGCTGCCGGAGATATGTGTGACCCCTTAGTACACTTGTTGCTGCCGATACTAGGTAGCGCCTAAGCAGAAGGTGATTCCCAGAAAAGGATCCAAATGGAGGGAAAAAGCCCAAAAACCTCTGAGAGAACATGGAAGTCCTGGACTGGAATGCTAACCAATGCTGACCAGGAGTCGAGGTCGGAGATACAGCTGGAGAAGTAGAGATACTTCCAGAAAAAATCCAAGGTGGGGCCAGAAGAGGACTGGAGGATCAGGATAGCCAGAAGGAAGATGGACAGTAGGAGATCTGGCAAAACCCCAGGAGAGAACTTTCATTCAAGGAGGAGCGCTGAAACAAAATGACAGGTCTACACAAAGCATTGCGACACAAGGAATTAATTCAATTTCTCTCCTCATATTGGCCAAAGAAACAGGAAAAACCTAAGAGTTCATGTTGGTTTGGGAAAAATATTATACACTTTAATACTGTGACAACCATCTTGAATTGGGTAAAATGTTATTCCTCAGAAATCCTTGAAAGGGTTTCTGGGAGAGAGAAGGACTGGAAAAATATAGGTACCAATCGCATCTCCTGATATAGACCCCCGGGGAAGGAACAGTGGTGTAGGCAACAACATTGGAGGGCCGGACGCCTGAAGGTAAGTTTAGATTGTGCATATGATGGCCTGCCTGTACTCTCATAGACCTCCCAGCTCTACGGGAACCGTGTGTCCTTCCCGCCCAGCATAGCCTTGGGTGAAGGCATCGGGCGGGATGCTCGCAACAGTGCAACACTCTGCAGCATTGGCCAACTTCTACATAAGCAAATATAGAAACAGAATTTATGAACTAACCAACTATTTTGACATGTTCGAAACAAAGTGAAAATGATGACTGCGCCAGTGTTTCCCATCCAGATCCTTAGCCTTCATCACCGGTTTCACCAGCCCCTGAGTTAAGCTACGTCCATCATATAATTAAATATATTTGTGTAAACACTTTTGGTCAAAAAAACTAGGTATAGGATAAGATTGCAGAGGAGAGATGGAAATGGCAGGGTGTAGGAATATAAGTTGGGAAAGGTTGACCTAACTGCAGCACTGGTTGATGGAGAGAGAGAGATGAAGGAAGGTTGGAAAATTACATTAGAAATAGCAGAGGGTGTATTTACTGATGAGACATGGCAGGAATGCATATCACTAGGTTGCCGCGAATGCTAGGAGACCTGTGCACTGGGAATGGGGGACTGTCAGAACAGAGGGGGGAATGGATAATTGGCATGGGACAATTGGTAATTTCTTAAGATGGGTTTAGTAGCCAGGTGGTTACCTGGTGAGTGCAGTGGAGGAGGGAGTTTGTGACTCTCTTAGCTTGTGGTTTGTTAGTGGGAGGTAACCATGCCGCATGCTGTATCTCTAATAGAAAAAAGGAATGTAGCACAATGGTTGTGTTGCAGGCATGCACAAAATTATTTAGATTGTTCCAGAAATCAGGTAGCTCATTTCAGCAAGGTCTTTTTTAAGAAGAAGGACCCATAGCTCTGTTCTTAAGTGGAGGATGGATGGAGCTTGGTAGATCTGGACTGGGATGACATTTCAGATCCCTATTGCGTAGCAGAAGAAGGAACCTGGAGTCTGATATCAACCCATTTATTGGATTCCATCCTGGCAATAATAATTGCGCAGAACCCAAGAAGACATTTGTTTATGAAAATAATGACGATAAAACTATCGATCTGCAACAGTGTTGACTCCAAAATATTGACTTGCACAATATTGATATTGTCAAGGTAAACATTCATAGTGATATAGACTTACAAAACAAGCTCCACGTCCACTTACCTTTGATAATATTGTGGAGGTTGATATCATGGAGTTGATATTGTTGCAGGTCGATATTTTAAAGTCAATATTTTGTACCGCACCAGGAAGACTTGATCTTGGTCAACGGGGTATGTTCAAGTGACACAGATGCAGACTCCAATCAGATATGAAATGAAAAGAAATAAATTGTGGTTTTGACCAGGAATGAGCAATAAATGTGACTTCATTGAAATATATGTGAATTTGATGGAATATTGAACCAGTGGATAGGAGTAATTAAATGTACCCTATTAGGAATCTTTAGGATATTTGTTCCTCCGCATCACTTTTTGTTTTGTGTGTATATTTACAGCTCAGAGAGGGGAGGATGATTTGGGCTAACCCCTTGTAGATTTGGTGTGATCAAGTGACACAGATGAGCACCATAAAAATGATGCAGCATGACTTAAAAGTGATGTGGACGAGCAGGGTGAGCCAATGGAAAACCTTGAGAGTTTAATTATATGGTCAAGTCATTTGATTTCTATTGGGGGTTTAACAAACTTGACTACTTCATTATCTCCCTATTATCTGACAAATCCCACAGTAGGCCAGTGTGGATTAGTATGCAGTTCGGATCCTACAAAGTTATCTCGAGGTGAACTATATTTTGAACACATTTCCTTCGGTTAGCAGTGTGTAAAAAAGAAGAAATCTGAAAGCTGTGTAAAGACAGTTCTGGTTGGCGCTTACGTAGCTATTACAAGAATGATACTGATGGAATCACACTGGAAAGCTCAATCTGCACGTATGTATGTAAATGGTATTGCTATAACTAGGACATCAAAAAGCAGTGGAGCACTGTACATGGTCAAAGGCAATCGCTATGATTCTCCTTGGACTGTTTTTTTTCGGACAAGTGTTAACCCTTTCGCCAGCAAGAATTAGTGTAGCTGTTATATTTAGACATTTGTAGAGCGCCGCTTATCACCCCTGAGGGTATCCAGGCACTGGGGGGTGGGAGAATTCTGCTGCTGGGCTGAGTTAGTGAAGAGCCAGGTCTTTCTTGAACTCTTGTATGGTGGGGGAGGTTCTGAGGTGGAGGCTGTTCCAGGATTTGGCTGCCAGGTGTGAGAAGGCGCGGCTGCCGCTTCTGCTTTTGTGAATGTGGGGGAAGTGGGCCAGGAAGAGGGAAGAGAAGCAAAGGATGCAGGTAGCTTGGTGGAAGCAGTGCTTAATTTAATCCGGTGGTTTACGGTGCTCGGCACCAGCACTTACGCTTCAACACTGGTGCTTATAGCGTGATCTCGACCCAAAGGTATTGCAGCGCTTTTCATGAGCACCAGTTAAGGACACATTTGTTTTTTCTAGGCAAGGGGAAATCAAGTGATTTGCCCTGAATCACAGGATTTTGAGTTCACGCCGAGACTCGAAACTGGCTCCCCCTGTTCCAAAGTCGACAGGTCTGACCATTACGCCACATCCTATCCCCACTTGTGTGTTTCATGGTTAGTAATTACTTCTGTTATAGGCAGTGCTAATAGGAGTAATGGGCTGGTGCAGGCTGCCTTGTGACGAGAGACCTCGCACTTATTTTTTCACATATTACCCACTAGGTGGAAGTTTACCCTGTGGTTGAGGTAGGCTGGACCCTTGTTGTGAAGGGCTTTGTAGGCATGGGTGAGTAGTTTGAACTGGCATTGTTTGTTGATGGGGAGCCAGTGTAGGGTTTTTCGGTGAGGAGAGATGTGGGTGCACTTCGGGAGGTCTACGATGAGCCTGGCTGCTGCATTCTGGATTTTCTGGATGGTTATACATATTGACATCGGGCTCACACCACTCTGTGAGGTCTTGACTTTGTCCCGGCTCTTCATTTGGGTAATTGTGTATTTTGTATAACTCTCCTTCTCCCTCTCTGTAGAATGTTCCTGTTTACACGGGAGGTGCGACAACAGAGTGCAGAGCGATGGAAGGTGCATGAGCGGGACATGCCGCCCCGGATATTCTGGGAGAAACTGTGACACACAGACCGTACCATGTGGACCCCAGATCACCTTTTGTCATGCACATGCAACATGTGATTTCAGTAGTGGTGCTGCAAAGTAAGTACCTTCTTGCACTACCATACAGTTCATAGGGACTTTTATCCAGTTTTTTATAGCAAACATATGATTTACACCGCTACTAAATGCAGATTCACAAAAACAATATCCATCTTGCAATAAACACAAGCGTTCACAGGAAATAAATTCAACTTTGTTATTGGCCAAAAGTGTTGAACAATTCCTAATTTCCTAATAGGATGAATATAATAATAATATATGAACTATACACAGGCACGTTGCATCCCATGAAACACCATGCCACGCAGTGCATCACGTGTTCATAACATGTGTGTGCCTTCTGCTGTGTCAGCCACCACAGCGCATGCACCAATGCAGGCACCAAAGGACTCATGGACATCATATCATCGCAACTTAATTGTAATTGTTAAAGAGACACCATACAATTTTGCATACAGAATGAATCCTCCCTCCCCCCCCACCCTGTGTGCTTGCAAATGTTACCAATTCCCTCCTAATTTTAGCAGGCGTGTCTAACGTTGTTAATTTGCCTTGCTGTGCTTACTGCACAAACTGTAAAACAATTTTGTACATTCTGGTCTGACATTCAGAAGATATATACAGCATGTTTAGGCTTTGGGGGTTTTGTGCTTAACGCAGTGTAACAATATTAACACCGGCCCTTGCCACTGCTGAAACCAACAAATAAAACGCACCTGCATCATGCCCCAGTGCTGATTGTGAAGGGGAAGAGAGTCTAATGCCTACTAACATTCTTAACAGATTTTTAAAATTAATTTTCATCAATGTTTTTTTTATCGGTGATACACATCTGTATTTCTGCTGCCCCTGAGCGTTTGGCAGCCTGTCAGATTATCATACCCCCTCTGTGTGCTCGCTGTTGTCTTTTCTCTGGAGATGGCATGGGCCTCGCAAAATGCCAGACTGCAGCTCGTGCATAGCCCAGCATAGTCAGAGATCTTTGGTGATCTAAGCACTCCATGCTCCTCTCTTGTCATACTAAACACACTCCCATTTTTTCTCTTGTTGGGCCATCTCCCTCTCCTCTCTGCATTACCCTTATTATGCACACCCACAAACAATGGCACTCTTTATTCACACTACTATGTCACTCAAGTGAAGCCTAAACTCACCCAAACTCATCCTTGGTCAGGTACATCCCACCCGAGCAAATAATACATTTGTTGCCACCCCTTCTGTGCCCATTGTCTGTCCCCAGACAAAGTTTATTCTCTCTCAGCAACAACATTTAAAATTGTCTTATTTTTTATTGGTGCCATTCACCGAGTGCCTAGTGAATGTCATCTCGAAATTTGGTGGTGAATAGTCACAGCTACTAACTTTTAACATCTTAAAATTTTCATACAGACGTGTCTCAACTCTGAAAAAATATTAAGTAGATCTGAGCTGTCACCAAAAAGGTATTAATATATGTGTTAGATCTGTCAGCCTTAGGGTGGTCTTGCCCCTAGTCTTTTGCCTTCCTCTTCCACTTTTTGCTGATCTCGTGTTTGCTGGCCTTAGGGCTTTCCACACTTAACCACTGCTAACCAATGCTGAAGTGCTTGTGCTCACTCCTTAAAACATGGTACCATAGGTGTATCTTTTTTTTTTCAACAAATAAGTCTGGTGGTCTACATGGGGGAGATAAGACCAAATTACCAAATCACACAAAGAGTGCTACAAAGACCCTAGACGCAAAAAGCAAAGACCTTTGTGAACAAAAGGATTTCCATCAATTACCAATGTGGTCAGTGTCATCATTTGGATATCCTTCCTTCCCACCTCTACACCTCTAAATTGCAGACGAGAGTCATGTGGATCGGGTTTCGACCAGGTCACCAAGATCACAAAGGGAGGAATTAAAGAAGAGACCACTTTCTCGCATAGTATTAAACATCAACAGTGGATGATGGATTTTTTGAGTGATAGAATTTGTGTACAGTGCGTGTTGGTGAAGTTAAAAAGGAGTTAGAAGAGAAAAAACTTTTATTCCAGATATCTCTGCTAATCCTGATTAAAAATAGTGCAGAAACAGCTTTGAACACATAGGCTGCCTCACAATACAGTCAACATGCTTCAGCCTTATTGATTGTTAGTCGTAGGCTTTCTTCAGGACCTCAGACACAAACTGTGTTGCTACTGCATTAATAATAAGGTGAAAGTGAAAAAAATACTTTTTATAAAATTAGAATAGATACAACCTTATAGGTGATCGTTCCTCTGTACAAGCGGAGTGCTTTTGACACCTACGACAGAAAAAACATTGTACCTATGGTGAAACGGTAAATCAATTACAACCACTCCCAAGCAGTTTCTCATGATTGTAGTAAAACCTCTAGGTTTATACTTGGTCACATATATCTATAGGTTATATGTCTAATAGCAACATGTTTCATTAAACTAATGCACTCACCTGTCTTGTACGAGGAGAAAACCTCACCTCACCCGGTCACAAATCAGGTATTGGAGGCCCCGCCCTGGAAGGAGAGGGAAATTGCTTTTTAGGGGGAGGAAAGCAGAAAAAACCTTTTCAATTCTGTCCCTCAATTTTATTTCTGTCTTTTAGACTTAGTTCAATAGAAGTCAGTTTAAAAAAAAAAGCTGCACTAGCTATGAATAAGTAGAAATATGCTATCTTTTCTCCAACTAGCTAATAAGTGCAGAAAATAAATGTAAGAAAAGCAATGTTCTGTTTTGGTTGCTTTAAACAGCTGTTTCAATTACACTCCGGGATATGACCTGTCTTTCACCTCAGCTGCTGGCTCTGGCAGCAGGTATTGTGACGTCAGAACTCGACTGTAATAACTTATAAAAGTAGATGACTGATGTTTTTTTCAGTATAATCGGTGACTGGGTGCGTCACAAGTCACCGATAATAAACAAGCTAGAGACTGGCGTTTATACAAGGATTACAGAAACCCATGCATTATAAAATAAAGGCACACTACACAGTCTGATTGCTGTTGGAAACTGCCGCTCCCAAGAGGCTTTTTATTGATTACCTCACTTCATGTCAGGCTAGTTTAAACTCCCACAAAGGGGGGGGAAACTGCAGCCACCCTTAATATTCCTCATCTGTGATGTGCTCCGTTCAGTCGGGGAGCGCACCTCCGACGTAACAGGTGTCTTTGTTCAAGAGCAAGATGAATCGAACATTTCAAAGTTGCACAGTGAGAGGTAGGACAAACTAATAAAAATTCACATACATTAACTTTCCTTGTGTACTATTACCAAACTATCGAACTCTCGGATGCACACAACCAGGTGCTTGATTTAAAAACAATCCCTGCCATGCCACCATCACTGTGATGGCAGCAAATCCTAGTGGATCGCAATTTGAGACCTACCACATTAATATTTATGAGGAAGGTAGAATTTTGAACCACTAGGAATCGGTATTTTGAGAACTGTCTTAGTAGTAAATGGGTCACTTTCCAAAAACAAAATGAATTTGGTTAAAGTCATTGCACAATTTTCAACCACTTTCACCAAATCCATTCTCAGCACATCTGGCCCTATGACTGTGACCATGCTCTTTAAGGTTTAAGGTTCTCTCCATCCAGTAGAAGAACCGTAGAGTCTCACATGCATTAGCATGATGAGCCACATGTTTATTCTCTTTAATAGCGACTAATCCTTGAAGAGATATTGTCCACCTCATGAGTTAAGGATTTTCTTCCTTCTTTGGCATCAGCCACTACAGCAGCATTTGGACAGATTTGAAGGTGAAGTGAATGTCATGCAAATCGAGCCAAGAGTTTTTTGAATGTCAAACCTAAAGATTAAGAATTCTTCTTAAATGCAACCAACCCCTTTTCCCCATGAAGTGAGCTCATATCTTGATCCTACATATTGGCCCTCTCTTTTCTCAATGAGTTGAGGGAGCACTTCCCCAAGTGCATGTTTGCATGGACCTGTTGGAATGATTAATTCCTTACTGTAGTATTGGGCCTCCAGCACAGGGAATTCAGAAAATACCTCCTTCAGGACCTCAAGTTAATTCTTGTAATCAGGGGTGCAGTTGTTCTTTTTCATGGTTAATTCATGGTTAAATTAATTCAATTTCTGTTTACCTCACGCAAAAATTGTTGTGCTACCAATTAAGTCCTACAATGACCCTAAAATATTTCTTATTTTTGCGAGCTTTCCAGACTACTTTGGACCGGATATTTTATTGAAGAGGCTGTATCTTACACCTGCCATCTGAGTGAACCATATAAACAAAATAAATTAGCGTTATCTTTCCCTTAGTCACCTTGACAGCGATAGAGATCCTCTGGAGTACATAGTCAATTTCCTAGGGTAAACCAAGCGGTCCTTTGAAGTGACACAAAATATAGAATTGTAATTCACATAGGTGACCCTTAAGTCCTCCAGCCAAACATATTAACAAGGCTTTGGAACATGATTCAGGGTATTCTTCAGCCCAGAGGAATCTCTTCAAATTGAAAGCTGGCTTCAGGAGTGGAAAATGCTAATTTCGTGGTAGATCCAGGTATGACAAATAACCGGTATGCTAGAAGAATATCACACTTCCTTCTTGGGGCTCATGCATTCCACCAATCATGCCCTTCAAGGATTTAATACTTAATGTGTACAAAGAACTTCCAATTTATACAAATCCGTCTGACACTATCTTTATGTAAAGCAAAGTAAATTTGTTGCCCTCTTAGTACTGTTATGTAGTTCAACATGAATCTCACCTTATCCTGTTAATATGCAAAACGATGCCATCACTACTGCAGCTGAGGTGATATTCCTTAAATGAAGAGTCTTTCAAAACCTGGTGCCCTTGTCGTCAATCATCAGTTTGTAGCATATATCAGTGGTAGGCTTAAGATCCAAGATTTCTTTCAACACCATTCATTCCCACTATCAAACGTTGTCTTCATCATAAGTTTCAGAGAAGCCTTGTCATTCCTTCTGCCTTTCCAAATCCTTGGTAAGTAAGTCATCTTTGACAGAATACCATTATTCAGATACCAACCATAGCCATTACAAATGGCTAGGTAGCCTGCAATGGGCCTTGATCACAACAAAGTGTGATCAACCCAATAAAGGTTTTGCACTTCCATTGATACGTGGCTGACAACCTTCAAAGGCCCTAAATTGAAGGATCCTAAGATATCTTTGTATGATCAGGATTTTGCAGGACTTCATATGTCTAACATTATTACTCATTATCCAAAAACTTACCCATTTCAGAGCAGCTTAAACCAGAATTCCTTAGTTCTGTTCATACATCTTCATAAGTACTATCATGGGTCAGTCTAAACTTTCTTATGGTTTTTTACTTACATGTTTGTAATACAGTCTCTTTTCTGTATGCATGAATGTATGTATTTATATGGTACTTGCATAGCACAAAAGAAAGTGAAGTGCAGTACAACGGGACAGGCACAGATAGAGTCAAGCTGTTATTGGAGTGGTACCTGTCAAGAGTGCACCAATCTGCAAAACGGATCCAGCTTGAGCGATGCATGTAACCTCACATCCCTGAACCCACTAAGGACCATGCAAACAATATCTATGCCAGTCAGCAGTGGATCGGGGGAAAGAGGAGGACAAGAGATTGAGAGATAGCAAGGCTGGATATCTTAGAGGTATAGCTATGTACAACAAGAAACATGTTTTGGTCAATGATATTACTGTTCACTATTTCTACTATGTTATCCAATATATCTCTGTATAATCAACTCTGTATGGTTGTTAATAACTCTATGACCTCCTTGACCTGAAAGAGATAATAAACCTTTGTAGTGACCACACACATAAAACTGGCATGTGAGGCTAGTTCTTAAATCTATAACTACCTCCATCAGCTCTAACACAATGAATACTCATTGGTATTCGGCTTTAACTCCTGGCAATATGCATCCACCACTGGCAATACCTTAATACCATCTATGAATTAAGTACTGTAAACAAGGTGTGTGCATAGGTGAGATCATAATCCTAAAATAAACAACTTGAGTTATAAAGGTCATAATCCTTGATTTCATGACTCCTATAGCTCTCAATCTCTTACATTTATGCAGAAAACTCCCCTGAGATGCCTCATGAAAGTGTGATGAAATCCAACCTCCTAGTAACAAGGTTCTGGTTGTAGCAATTTAGCACAGTAAGTGCCTAGCAAGAAACCATCTGAAAAATGGGGAATTTAATATGCAGTGGATCCTAGATGGTCACACCAGAGTCCATTCCCTAGTCAGAGCTAAAAAGATTTTGGTATCCAGAAGAATACCTACGGATGATGGTGGTGTGAGTTAATTAAGTACTCACCACCACCCCCGTCTGCATAGAGGTCGACATGTTTCAGTCAGTTATAGATTCTTTATCCGGCCTTCATCAGGAAAAGTAGGATCCCTATGCTCTTTTTCTAACTAAACCTATCTAAGGATCTCATATTGTCTTCCATATTTTTAGATGCATTTGTAACCCTGGATATGAAGGTGATGGAACGACCTGCACTGAAGTAAATGCGTGTGCCTCGTCAAGTGGAGGTGTCTGCGACAGCAATGTAAGGCAAATATTTTCTTTTAATGAATTAAATTGCTTTCACGTTTTATATTTAAGGACAGGCGTGGATTATCAAATAGATATGGAAATAAAAATGTTGTTGAACTGTGACTAGTGTCAGCTCTGGCAAGTTATCTGGGACCTCTACCATCCTCATGAGGTAAGATGTGTGTATGCTTTTCTAGCAAAGCCTACTGGTCACCTAGAATCCAGTGGACTGGGGCCCAAACAAATTGGTGTAGTGAACAAGAAGTATGGAAAATACATGAGGGGTGGATGCAATGAGCAAGAAGGCGAAATAAGGATAAAAGGTAACTATTCAAGAAAATGTCTATTGTTTTATGGTTACTTGATCACAGTATGTACAAAAAGAGAGGCTTGCAGTGTCATTTGCAGAACCTTTCAATAACCACTATCTTACTCGATGTCTACTCCTTGGTGGGCAGGTATAATGAGTTTCTTCACAAGGCCATCCTTGTTTATGAGGCAATGGAGTTAAGGAGCACTCCAAGCTTGTTCTCTTTTCATAGACATGTTTTGCTTGTGCATGGTTATCTCCTCCACTTCTCATCTTGGAATTGAGGCTAGCTCCTACATAGTTTGGAGCTACCTCCTACATTACATTGTGTGGTACTGATCATGGTGATAAGAGTCAAGGTCATGTTATCATTTTATGTGATTGCACCTGGTTCTCAGTCCCTTAAACTGAATCTTGGACTGGTGTTTGATTAATCTTGGAAAGAGAAAGTAGCAGGCATTGTTATGTGTTCTGGATAACAATAGTGGCGTAGTTGTGGGGAAGCAGTTATTCTAGTTGTTGTTCATTTTTGTTCCACGCTCTGAGACCTTTCTCTGTCTTTCTCTCGGCTCACTCCACATCTGCTCCAAAGAGGATTGTCAATAAAGATCTTCTGTCCATCTTGTTTAGATGGAGTAACATAACTTTTCTGCTCCAGAATACTCACTCTTAAGGCAAAGACGTTTGGCCGGCAATTCCTTTATCATCTGTTCATTATTTATCACTCACTCTATGGGGGGATCACTATGTCTGTCCAAGTTCACTCTTGAGGGAACAGGGGGTCGGTTCAGTAATGATGAAGCTGAGGGGGAAATGTAATGATCTGAGGTGACAGCATCTCCCCTCTCCTTTCAACCGTTTTGCACCCCAGAGTTCTCTGACTCTCGTATGGTCCCATGGACTCCCCTGCTGCATCTGCTGAGATTGAATAGGAATGCTTTGCAGAGCCAGACACCCAGACGTGGGCAATCAGTATCAAGAGATTTCTCTCTCACAGGCTTACCGCACATCCTCAAGACATGTATGCAGCACCTCACTCCATCTCCTGATTATACCTTCCCGACTCTCTAATCCCTGACCAAGGTCTTTCCTTCCACTTAGTTCTTCAGTAGAGAGATGTTGGGCCACCTCTCCATGCTTCCGCCACCTTTCCCTCATATCCAGCCACTCAGGTCGATGATGCCACAAGATGTGACACAGAAGGGCACCACATTTCATCACATGTGTCTGCTCTCCAGGAACAAAAGACCATACTCTTCCCATGTTATGTAGTTAGGTGGAAGGATCCTGGGGTTCAAGTTCAAGAGCCCAGAGTGCTTGAGTTTCATACAGGCTACTTACACCAATGGCAAGGAAGAGCAACAAAGGGCACACACTTTTCAGGCTAAAAACTGCTGACAATTGTTGACTTGGAAATTCGTCTCTGTTTTGCTTACCCAGACTGTGCCAACTAATTGAACCGAGAGCAGTGTAGTCCCTGTACCAACTTTGGTGCTTCCAATTGGACCGTTTCTAGTTTATTAAAACTTGCATATTGATAGAAAGCTATGACATTCTTGATAAGAGTGACAGGCATCAGCTAAATTTTAAGGGTGTACTCAAAGAATACAAGTACATAAAAACACAAGCTGGGCCATCAATCAGTTTAGCAAATAGGCATATAAATCATGAGTACAAAGAACTCCGAAATTTGACATAGATTCACCTTATCAAATGAGCAAAGACATGAACAAAAACAGGGGAAAATCATGTTCTTTTATAGGGCATTAGACAAATTATTTCATTGTATTTACTACACAAGTACATGGTCCCCAGGAAGTGTACCAATGGGGAACAGGCAAGATGAAACATTTTTATTACAGAATACTTTCGAAGATCCTCTCATAATATAATTCCATTAGATTCAGAGGTTCTCAGAGTCTAGTTAGGTAACATGAATTGATACATAGAATATAAGGCGACCTGGGACAGCCAGGTTGTCCTTGACTAAGTACATTGAGCTCAGTGTTCCTGGGAAAAGATTCAGTCTTTAAGTGCAAAGATTACGGTTCTTTACCACAGCAAGGCAAATAACAGCAACGGTAGTCACGTTGTGTATTGCGATGTCACATTCAAAATGGCAGAAAACATGAAATTGGCTTATGTTAGAATAAGCTTGGTTCTGGTACATTACACACTACAATGAAAGAAAAACAGGTTCCACACAATCACCTCCTGAGTGCAGGTTTGCCTTCCTGTACCACTGAGTCAAACTTTGTAGCACTAGAAAGGTAATAGTTGCAATCCTGGCCTGGGAACTCTAAGGACCAGCAGTCATCTTATTGCTCAGCAAAACCCTGCTAACAATTTGTAAGTACTTAGTACTGTAGTTAACACAAATAGAATAAAACAGGGACATCAAGAGAAAGAGGAACCAGGGGAGTGTTACTTCAATTGAGTTATAAATGGTCTTTAAGTAGTGATTCTTTACAAGCAGGTGCTTTTAACAATATAGAAGTTAAGTAATGAAGGTGATTTTAGGGTTTCATCTTGCTAGAGAGTTATAAAGTTTCAGGAGAATAACTGATCTGGTTATATTTGGATCTTCAGCAAAAGTCAGATACCTTTTATGAAGTTTATGTGAGTAAGGAATGCATTGCATACATTTAGAGGTTCCAGTATTTATATTTTGTGGATTTTAGTGGTACTTTTTTGGAGGGTTTCTCTGAGTTTTGGAAATTGATTATACAGCTGCCAACTACTGTGAAAAAGACACAACATGCTACATACATATTTGATTTCAAGGAGGGTGATTTACTGGAAGACTGCTAAGTAGACTCTTTCTGTGATTCACAATCATCATCTGTCTGTCTCGGTCGTCAAACTGAGAGGGTCTTTCTAACCCTTACTGGCTCACACACACTCATACACTCACTCGATAGGAGGCTCACTGCCTCTCACGCTTCCACTATTAATGTCTCAAGGATTCTAGTGTAATCATTTTTAAGAAACTAGTTCCTGCACACAGTGCTAGATCCTTGACCTAATCACTAAATATTATGCAACTTGAAGAAGTGGTTTATCTTGCCAAGAAGATGAAACCTTGTGAAACATTTGGAGACAATTACCACAGTAAGTGCAAAAAGGAAGTGGTGCTATCATTTGCAGAATTTTCCAGTCACCACAATCCCAGAATGCTTGCATAGAAGTGGTGGAAGCAGAATTGAAGAATTTTGCGGCCCCACGTTCTTTTGTAATGTGGAGTTCCCACCAAAATCCTCCCATCGCAGTTTGGCAGAATGTTTTCCCCCATTCGAGCAACGCAATGACAGGAACAATGGGAGGCTTCAGAATGCAAGCTGGTAAGTGAGATTTGGTGTACCTCAATTGCAATTTGCAGTCACTAGTAGGGACTTCAGGAGATATTTTATGAATGAATGGGGGCGGCCGCGAGCAGTTGAGGTCAGAGGGCTGCTTTTCGAGTAGATATTTTAATCAAGCAGCAGCAAAATCAAATTCAAAATACTATGGTGCCATTTGTGCAGATTTTTCAATGTGGACTGCGCTATCAGCACTAAAATCAGAGCATAAGCAGCAGGTTTTCAGCCCGTTGGTGGAACTCCTCGGAATCTCGCAGAGTTTTTGTGTAACTTCACGTGATTTCACGGAGTAAAATTCCAGTAGTTTTGCCCAGGCCTAGCCTCTAAGTATGAATATTCATAGCTGCCAAGTGGCCTGAGATCGAGTGTGATAAAATAAGCAAATCCTGACTTTTTCGACATCACTTTGCAGTCTAGGACTTGCAGTTTTTTTTTTTTTACAAAAAGTTGGGCTCAAAAGCATCAATATGTACACTAAAGGGTTAGAAATTTCGGGAGGTGTTGCATATGCTACAAATAGTGGCAATATGCAATTTTGATATCCAAAGTGTGATGTCCTATGATTTTACCATTCTCCCATGTATGTACATGAGATCAATAATGTCTGGCACAGCCTTGCACTGGATACTGACTTGCAAGCAAGGATTCTTGTGAACTAACTATGTGCCAATCAGTGATAGAACAAAATATCAGATGCGATTTTAATTCTCTCATATTGCCTACACTGTAAATACATAATTGGATCAAATCTAAATTTTTCTTTGTAAATTCAGCATCGCTGTGCCAAGGACACTAAGAATAGGAAAAGAAAAGGATTAAAAAGCAGCATTTAAACTCCATTACTGAACATCAAAATTTAAGTTGACTTAATGGTAATCTTGTCTTGTTTGCTGCTGCCTTGCACATAAAATCCACATCTTGGGCCTGATTTATACTTTGGCCGACGTATCATCTACCATTGCAATAAAGGGTATTTTAATCCCGCCATGTCCAGGGTACTTTGCCCGCCAAATGTTGAGATGTCCGCTGGCCCAGCAGTCATCGCTTGCTGTCACAACGGTTGGGCTTTAGAGCGTAATCTCCTTGTCAAGCCGTTAAAGATGTTTCGCCTTTGGTCGTAAGGATCTTTGTTGGCTGTTGTTAAGCAATGAAATGGAGGAAACATCAACAACACATTTCCAATTTGTGAAGCCAATGCGACTCCAAAATAAGGAACAGGAATCACTAGATAAAATTATAGGGTGTTAATTGGATTACCAATCAATCCAGTAAATATGCAAACCATAGTATTCAATAAAGAGCAATATAACAGATAAGTTGAAAGATCTCAGTAGGTTAAGATGCAATAGAAAGGTATACAGAATTGTAATAGCCACAACAAGTAAAGAAACAGATTAAGGCAAACAGGTGTTCCATAAAGAAACTTCCCGTCTCCTCTGCTAAACATAGGGCAAATATAGAATGTTTATCACGGGTCTCTAATTCGGGAGAAAGTATCAGCATAGTCAGACAGTAGAAGTCTGAGGAAAAAGGAAATGTGTTCATCATAAAGCTTCACACCTGCAAGAATAAGGCAAGCAGAGAGGTCTGTACCTCTGTAAGTCTAAAGAGAACCTACTCTAACTCTAATCATGAGAACACTGATTTAAAAATAACAGGAGATTCAGAAACGTCTTATCTCTGTTCACACCACCAGGACCCAATCAAAAGCATTCCTCAAGCGCATCTGTACCTTTCCTTCTGTTTCCCATTGCGTCAAACCGCAACTGCGCTTCCCACCCTTGAACATCGCTCCAGTCCTGGTATATGAAGAACTCCTCAAGTTCTCTGCCAAGTTACCTCCCGGCCTCTCTATCAGCAGTCTAATACATACAATGAGCCTCTCTCTAACTAACGAGAATCATGATAATACACCTGCGAAGGAAAAGAAGAAGCTGGCAAAGCAAAATGCAGTCCAGTTGATGCCTGTATTCAGGCTAACTTTAGTTCAACAGGTTAATTTGTATTTGAATATATGCTTATACATATGCAGGTTTCGCTTTCAGAATAAATGAAGGAAATAAGGAAAGGAATAAGTATTAACATATGCAAATATAACTTTCAAATAAATGCAAGAATAACTTGAATGGAAGTGTAAAACGTGAATAAAAAAAATACAGGCCTTATTTATGAAAAGTGTTGCATCACTGGGGTGAAACAGCGATGCAACATTTTTCTGTGCGCTATCCTTGCAGCACCAAGGATGCGCCATATCTACTGTATGACGCTCCATGTCACAAGGTTTTACATATACGCCAGGAATCCTGACGTATCTGTTGGCGCAAAAAATGGCACATTGCTGGAGTGGGTATGGAAAGAGACACAACTCCAGCAATGTGACATGTCACATGGGTCAAGCCCCATGTGAAAAGGCCTGCGTCATTGCTTGAAGCAGGTGTAAGGATTTGACGCAGTGACGCCGTAGAAGTGATGCAGTGAAATCTCAGATTTCACAGCACCACTTCTACAAGGCTTTCCTGTGTCGGAGCGCCCACCCTGCATACATTTTACCTGTCACAGGTATAATGTAGTGCAGGGGTTTACAAAGTTACGCATCTGCCTAGATGCGTCACTTTGTGAATATGGCGCAGTGTGGTGCATTTTGTACTGCTGCCACAGCGTCACAAAAAGTGACGCAATGGCGGCATAAGAGCCTCATAAATGAGGACCTACATGTTTTCATGTTTAAACCCTTTTGTGTGAGAGAGGGCTTTACATTATTAGGGAAAGATAGTTACGCTACAGCGATAATGGGTATACATAGAGTAAATACATATATTTTGTAAAGTTACATCGGCAAATAAAGGGGAGACAAAGAAGAACACAAAGTCATTTGTAAGAATCTGTTGCGTTGTATAATTTTTACATCATTCCTGTTGATGGAAGTGGAGGGGTTGCTCCTGATCCCTGGAGGCAGAGAGTTACAGATTGTGGGGGTAATTCTAGAAAAAGATCGCTTGTAGATTTTCTTTTTTTTTTTTGTAAACATTTTTGTGGTTTAAGTAGAAGGGAGATAGTGCTTCTAGAATATCTGTTTTCACCAGATAGGACTGGGTGTTGTGGTGCAGCAGTTTGTGGTTCATGCAGGCAATTTCAAGATGGATCCTTGCCTCATAGGGGAACCATTCCATTTAATGGAGGTCGACTTTTTTTTAGTCAGTGATGAGCCTTGCAGCTGGGTTCAAGGTAGCTTTCAGCTGTGCAAGCTTGCTTTCAGGGAGGCCTACTAGGGCAGCACTACCATAGTCTAGTTTATATAGCACAAGTGCTTGGACCAGTTTTGAGATCTGCCAAAGGAAGGAAAAGTTTTTGTTTCCTTAGTGCGTTAAGTTGGTGGTTAGTTCCTCAGGTAGCAGCACTGATGTGATGTCGAATGGCGAAGGCATTGTCCAAGATTATTCCTAGGGAGTCAATGATATGTGGGGTACAGTTCAAGGCAGTAAGATGTGGGAGTCTGTGATGCTATGTGTAATCTTGGGCGGTGAGATCAGAAGAAAATCAATTTTGATGGCATTACGTTTGCGGTGGTTATGAGTCAGCCAATGTTGCGTTTCAGTCAAGGTGTTATTGAGAATGCTGATGTCATTGGGAGAGGCAATTTTCATGTAGAGTAGAGTATCATCTGTATACATGTGGTAGGAGATGTGAGAGAGTTTGAGGAGTTCGGTCAGGGGCTCTATGTACAGGTTGAACAGTGTTGGGAGAGAGTGGAGCCTAGAGGGATGCCTAGTGTAACTGAGTGTGGTTGATTAGCACCTGTTGAGATCAGTTGTGTAGGAAAGAATTGAATCATTTAACACGCTACCAGAAAGACCCATCCTGAGTTCTAATAGGTTGAAAAGGGTTTCATGATTGACAGTGTTGAATGCCGCTGATAGGTCCAGTAGTATTAGTAAACAGGATTAGTTCAGATCGAGTAATGCAAAGAGCGTCATTAACAATGTGGACCAGGGCGATTTTGGTGCTATGGCCTGCTCTGAAACCAGATTGACATTAGTCGAGTAGCTGGAGTTGGATTTGCTCGATGTGATTGTGAAGCTGTAGGTGCACAAATGTTTCTAATAGTTTGGCCAAAGTGGAGATGTTGGAAATGGGGCGGTAGTTGTTGGGGTCAGACTGGTTGAAGTTGGGCTTTTTTAAGATAGGAGTAACCTGACCACTTTTTAGGCAGTCAGGTAAGGAGCCTTGGGTAAGTGAGACATTGATAACAGCAGTCCATAACGGAATAGGAGGTGAATGTACTCATTGAGAAGGTTGGAAGGAAGGGGATCATGAGGTGGTTAGAGTATTTCAGTAAAGTTAGAAGTTTTGGGATGTTAATTTTCCTCTAAGGTTTTCAAGTTGGGCGAAACAGCGTTGTTTTTAGGTTTGTGAGGAGAGGTATTCAAGCAATCTTCCTGAACATGAGGCACAGGGTGTAGGGGGTTTGCACGGTGGGAGTTCAAAGAACTTCTATATCTTGGTGGTGATTAGCATAGTTTTCTCGGTAAAGAAGGAGACAAACATTTCACAATTAGGTAGGATTTTGCTGTCCAAGGATGGGGCATTGCGTTTTCAGACTCTTTGGTTTTTTACAATTTTGAACAGTTTTTTGGGTGATTAATTGCTGTTTCAATATGGTTACATAAGAAAGCAGCTTTGGAATTTCTTATGTGCCTATTGTAGGTTCTCTGTAGTTTTTTTTGATAGAAGTTTGAGGGTTGGCAGAGACGGTGTGTGTCTCCAAGCTCTTTCAGCAAATTTGAGGCATCTGCGTTTCTCACTGAGGTTGCAGTTGAACCAAGGCCTGGATCTTTTGGATGGGATGCTCTTTAGTGGTTTGGGGGCAATGGAATCCATAGTTTTTACATGAAGTTGATGTAGTGATTAGTGAGGTCATGCATGGTAGAGAGGGGGAGCAGGTTGCCTTTACTAAAAGCAGACATCATGAAATATTGCTGCTCCAGCACCAAGAAGGTCTGCTTAAACGGTAGGCATAGACTGATACATTTTAAGTACCTACAGCGGGTCTATTACACCCCTGAGAAACTGCACAAGTATGGGCTTCGCCCAACAGCAGAGTGCGAGCGCTGCCATTTCCCAGTAGCGGATTTCATACATATGGCCTGGCACTGCCCGGGTATAGCCCGGTTCTGGACGGGGGTGTTTCGGGAACTGAGCCAGATACTGGAAACTGACATACAGCCTAACCCAGCGCTGGCGTTGCTGGGCTATTCCAGGCCTCTCCCGCTGGCGCTGAGACGCCTGACGGACATGGCGCTGTTAGTGGCTCGGCGCGTTGTAGCGGCTTGTTGGATGAGGGGGCCGCTTCCCACTAAGAAACGATGGGCTAGGGACATGCTGTACTGCAGCACACAGGCGGAGATATACAGTGAATTGTTACCCCCGAAAAGCCGCCCCAAGAACTTCTGGGGGCTGTATAGAACATACCTGGCCGCTGGGGCTGCCGAAACGGTGAGCCAGGGGAGACGCAGTGCGATGCACCCAATGCACACAGTGGGACGGAGGGGGGGGTAGTACAGGATCACGACCTTGTGTACGCATGACTGGATGAGACGTTGGCGTGACGGTCTGGAGGTGCGCCTGTGCGTAGAGGGTGTAGCTGGGAACTGCCCGGAGGTGTTTGGTATGCCCTATAAGTGGTCGGGCGGAAGGCAGAAGAGTACTGCAGGTTTGTCAGTGATCTGAGTGTGGAGGGACGCAACGGTTGCTCACTGCTAGATGCAGGGACTGCGGATAAGGCTGCAAGTAGATGTGAGAGGGAAGAGACGGCGTGCGTGTGGTGGTTGGGGTGGGTGGGGGGGTGGGGGGGCGTTGGGGATATGGTTACGGATACTCAGGGACTGGACCAGGATTGTAGGGGATGGCGGGCACTGGTAGGATTGCCTTACATGCAGGTTGGGCTGCAGTGTGGTCTGGGGTCTGGTGCAGACACTGTTTTTCAGAAGTAAAAGTGACGGGTTTACCACAAGTGTAGGTTCTCCTGAAATGCCGCCGGTCCTTTGGCCGTGTAAGCGACAACTGCACCCCCCCCCCCCCCGCTGATCAGTGGGGCCAACTTATGGCTTCGCGACTTAACGGTGTTTTGACCTATCCGTTTTCCATTTATCAATAAAGGTTTTTGAAAATTAAAAAAAAATAAAAACAAAAAGCAGACATCATGAGTAGGTTGGCGTTACGGGTGTCTCGGACCGAATGGTTGGCTTTAGTGGGTTGGTTCCTGGAGTTAACTGGTATTCCAGATATGAAAAAGGTAATGCAATGGTGATCTGCCCAGTCTCCAGCTAGGATGGATTCAATCTGAGTGTTTTTTTTTTTCGATGATTAAATCTAAAATGGCACCTTTATTATGGGTAGGGCTATTACAGGCTTGGATAAGGTAGAGGTTCTGGAGGAAGGATTTAAAACTGCTCACCGAAGGGTCACTGGAATTGTTAGAATGATAGGTGAAGTCACCAAGGAAAATCTGGTTCGAACTCTCATCTTAGTTGGAGGTGATGATCTCCATGATCTGTTCCATGAATGTGAAGGTATCGCAAAAGCGAATGGTAAAACATGTAAAGAGAGCACGTACAGTTTTCATTGGTATTGATGTTGATCCTTAGGTATTTGCAGGAGGGCAGTGAAACAGAATGTGTTTATTTCATGGATATCGTGGACCTGTGTATATAAACTAGAACACCTCCAGAGTGGCCTGAATAGTCTAGTTCAATGATGTCATGACTGGGGGGACCAGTATGGTAAGAATAGGGGATGAGGATTTGTTCAGCCAAGTTTCAGTGAGTATAAGAATGTCAAGGTTAAGTATAAGATCAGCTATTTCAGCCGCGTGTTTCACAGCTGAGTGACAATTGAGTAGCAAGCATTTAAGGAATGTTTTGATGGTAGTTGTAGAAGTTAGTGAGATGTGAACTTTCTGGAGGTTTGTGTTATTAATGAAACTAGGGCTAGAGTTGGAGACTCTGGGGAGGTGAATGATAATGGTCTGAGTATTGCCAGCAGGTATCTCTTGTACAATCAGGGGATTATTATAGGTGGTAAGGAGGGAAAGGATATCATTGTTTGATAGCTGTCTGACTAGTCTATTGGGTCAGGAGTAGTGGTCAAGATTTGGCTGGTGTCTCTATCTGGGTTCTGGGTCTGAGGTGTTGGAAGGGCAGGGATCAGAGTGAAAGTTGGGCATAGGGATGATGTGGTACTGGCGGTGAGTTGACTGTAAAGGACAAGTGTGTTACAGTTTAGAGTCAATATGCACTAGTTTTAGGATGACAGCCCTAATCAGCATTAATTCTGATTTTATTGTTTCAAGAGTAGATTGAGTGTTGTGACTCCTAAAGGGCTCCGGACTGATGGAAGCACTTAAAGCTGTCGAACTAGTCGGGTCGGACTGATTGGTTGATAGGGAGTAGGGCATGTATATTGTGGGTGATGGGAGACTTGGTAAAGGGTTCCATAGAATTATGGAAGGAGTGTTGGAGGATCCATAGAATTATGGAAGGAGTGTTGGAGGAGTGTCTTTGTCCTAAGGAATTACCGGCCTTATCAGCTGAGGAAGGGATATAATGTCCTGCAGTTAGACCCATGGATGACAAAGGAGAGAGTTAGGAAGAGGTGTTTGGGAGATGGGAGAGATGATGTTGTTGCATGTGGAAGAGTCAGAGGGGAGGTGTGAGGGGGAGGTTGGAGCATTGGCCGAGTCTAATTTGTTCTTGATGTAAGCAAAGAGAATGACAAAGAGTTCCAGGTTCAAATCTAAAGATTTAATGCACACTATGCTGTTGTTATAGATGGAGATGGTGGCTTCCACATTGTACAAAGGAAAGGGTGCAATGGTGAGTTTCTGGCCATGTGATATTTTTCTTGATGGTAGTGGTATTGAGTAGAGAGGATAGTACTTTCCTCCATTGCATGCATCGGTTAGTAGTGAAGATGAGGTCATTCAATATAATGCCTTTGTTGTGGAAGAGGTAGGGGTCTGTGATTAGACTTTCTTTATTTTGGTTAGGAATTATATGTTTGAGATTTTTAATGGCACTTTTAGATAGGTTAGGAGGGTAATATATTCTGAATTAGTTGTTTCCTGCAGGTGACAGTAAGGCGTGATTCTTATTGACTTGAGATGATTCCATACTGGGTGAGTAAATAATGTAAAGCAGGAGAATATAGGGTGGGGATGCCCTTTTGAAAACTGCAGAGGTGCTACTGTATAGAGAAGTTGGGAAGTTCCTTTTTTGTTTTAGTAAACTAATATGTAAGATAGTCATTTGTCAGTTTCTATGAGGTGGATATGCAAAGGCTCTTGTGAAAACCAACAAACAAAGGGGCCATCTCGGGTGGCAAAAGGATGGAAGTAGTGAAATAAACTGTCGACAAAATGGAGCAACAATTGTCTAGGGGATTGAGTTTCAGCAGAAGGGAGGGAGCAAGGCAGGCCCCAGGTGTAGAATTAGTCTACAAGATAGAGATAGACACTCCATGAGAATGCACATGCCAATAGAATGTAGTGCGCTCAGTCGTGAGAACAATTTCTTCTGCAATAACCATCAGAGTTTTAGTATATCACGCACAATGTTTACAGTACGACATCCACATAACAGTTCTGTATCACAAAATGTCCATTGACTCTGCAGCCACGATCGCATCTGGACTTCAGGAGTCACAGCTCTCGGGCTGGAGGGCTTGACCAGCTAGAACAGGGTGCCAGGAGCTTTCCCAAGGCAGGTTGGTATAGGTAGATGGCTTTATAAACCAGGCAAAGAAGAGCCTCTGAGGGGAGGTGGGTGGGTTGCATGTGAATCTATGAAAGATACCAATACTGGAGAACCACAGATTACAGGTAAGTAACTTTTGTTCTTCTCCAGTATTGGGGTATCTTTCATAGATTCACATGACTGAATCAGAGTAGAGAGCAGTAACTGCATAACAATACTAGTGATATTATCATCACAACATAAACATATGCATAACACAGGCAATATGTAATCACAGATATAGATCTTTCTATACCTATATACTCATATATATTATCTACTGGCGGTCGCCAGTAGATAGTTATAGTAATGACCTATTTTCCATAGGAAATCTGCAACATTCTATTCCCAATATGTCTGGCGCCGATTGACAAATCTTCGCGAAATTTTCCAAACTTTTGGCCAGCTCCGCTCCGCTCCTACCCTGAAAGTTTCATGGTGATTCGTCAAGCGGGGGCCGAGAAAAAAGGGCGGTCCCAAAACGCGTTTTCCCCATGCAATTTCCCATAGGATCTGTTGTTGCAGCTACAGCCCGAACTGCTGAACGGAATTACACCAAATTTGGCAAAGAGGTAGTCCTCAGTTCAGACTCGTGCCTTTTGCTTAAATGGTGTAAATCCGTTCAGTAGTTCCTGAGAAAATTAGGGTAAAAAAGTTAGTAATACCAATGAGAGGATCCGCTAACGAAAAAAAAATGAAGCACGGGCTCCTGCGCTTCGTTTTGATTTAGCCCCCGGGGAGCCTAGTCCCAGGGGCAATATGGTATTATAATGAGGGGCCCAAATTCTTTGTTGGGGGGGCTCTCAGGCCCCCCCAGCCCCGGGGAACGCCACCCCCGGGGCTTAAAAAATGAATGGGGGGGCTCAAGCCCCCCCCACACGCCCCGGGGACCGCCACCTACCCGGGACTCTAAATATTAACCTTTGAAAGAGGTGGGAGGGGGGAAGCGTGGCCCCCCTCCTGGAGCCCTCGATGGCCCTGGGGACCGCCACCCCCAGGGCCGGCTCCTGCAGTGTCCCGGGGTGCCCACCCCCGGGACACTGCCATTTGCAATGACAGGGCGAGAGCCTTGCGGCTCCCACCCTGTCATTGCAAACTACTTTGCTATTTGGAAGAGAGAGCAGGAAACCTGCTCTCTCTTCCAAATAGCAAAGCTGATTGCTTTTCCACATGGGGAGCAGCATGTTAGCTGCTCCCCATGTGGAAAAGCAATGCCGGCTCCCGCAGGAAGCAGGGAGCCTGCTGGGACCGTGGGGGGATTGGGACCCCACACGGTCCCCAACGAGATGGCCAGGCCCCGAGGGATGGGGTCCCCGGGGCCATAAGTGGCCCGGGAGGGGGGCCACGTGGCCCCCCTCCTAAAAATAAAAAAAAAATAAAAAAAAAAACGGCCCAGGTGATGGGGTCCCCGGGGCCTTAAGTGGACACAGGGAGGGGGGCTACGCAGCCCCCCTCCCTAAAAATATGTTTCTTTTTGTTTTAAAAAAAGGCCCATGCCCTGGGGGATGGGGCCCCCGGGACAGATTAAGGCCTCGGGAGGGGGGCCACGCGGCCCCCCTCCACAGTATAAATATAAAAAAAAATAATTAGGGGGCAGGCCCTGGGGGATGGGGTCCCCAGGGCCAAAAAATATAAAAAATATAGTTAGTTCAGCTAACTGTAACTCGTGCCCCCGCAATGCACTGCTGATGACGTCACATATTAAATCACTCATGACATGATCAGTGACATCACTGATGACATCTCAAATTACATCAGTGATGACGCCATCCAGTGAATCTGTGTTTCTGTAAAGTTTTAATATGTTTAATATATATAGGGAAAGGCCTGTTGAAGAATGAGTGGGTGTACAAGTGTGTGAATGGATGATTTTCTAGGTACGTAACTGACTCTATAAGTGAGTCATTAAATGTATCTTACTGCAGACTAGTGACTAAACTGTGTGAATGTCTGTATGTGTCTGTGTGTTGGTGTATAAGTGGCTGCATGGTTTTGTGAATAGCTATGTGAGTGTCTATATGGGTTATTGATTGGTTGTCTGAGTATCTGTATGGGTGCCTGAGTGTTTGTGTGGGCAGGGTGTGTGTGTCTCTGTGCATAGATGTGTGAGTGGGTGTTTCTATGGGTGCATGGTTTTAAGAGTGCAATTGTGATGGACTGTATGGTTGGGTGAGTGTATGTATGGGTGTGTTAGTGATTGAATGTATATCTCAGTTGTGCATGTATCAGTAACTACATATGTGAAACGCAGTGCATATGTGTGTAAGAGTATATAACTATCTATATGTGAGAGTGTGTGATTGCGGGAGTGGCTGTATGGATGAGTGTGAACTTGAATCAGTAATTGTATAAGAGCATCAGAATTTGTTAGTATTTTTATGAGTAAGTGAACTTGAGTGTGTTTAACTATATAGGTGAGTAAATTGTACTGTGATTAATTATTTGCAAGACTGACTAGGTGTGTCAGTACCTCAATGGATGATTGGCGGTGTGTGAGTGTCTATATAGGTGTATAAATGCATATGATAGTCCTGTACGGAGTGACTTTAAGTATGAGTGATTGTACAGGTGAGTGAGTGGAGATGTATGTAGACCCAAGAGTCAATGAGTGGGTATGTAGTTATTGGTATTGGAGTATCTGTGGTTTTCAAAACGGCCGTCTGAAATTTTGAGTCGGTGTATCAAAGGTTATATTAGGGTGTGAGAAGATGCACTAATTTATCACATGGATGACGTCATCAGTGATGTCATCAGTGATGTCATCAGTGATGTCATTTGAGATGTCATCAGTGATGTCATCAGTGATGTCACTGACCATGTCATGAGTGATGTAATATGTGACGTCATCAGCAGTGCATTGCGGGGGCGCGAGTAATAGTTAGCTGAACTAACTATAACGGGGGAATTTCTAGGGTTTTGTACGAGGGAAATGTCCAGCTAACTGTAACGCCCCTGAAACCTAAGGTTTTTTCAGTGAATATATATATATTCACTGAAAAAACCATAGGTTTCAGACATGTTATAGTTAGCGGAAATTTTACTGATAAAAAACCAATGAAATTCCCCCGTTATAGTTAGTGCAGGCAACTATAACTCACGCGACCGCAATCCTCTGCTGATGCTAATACTGTATTTAGACACTTATTTGCCCATGTCTTCTTCCATAAATTTTTAGCTATACATATATTAGAAATATTTTTTTTTCATAAAGACACATATGTCATCAGCAGAAGATTGCGGTCGCGTGAGTTATAGTTGCCTGCACTAACTATAACGGGGGAATTTCATTGGTTTTTTATCAGTAAAATTTCCGCTAACTATAACATGTCTGAAACCTATGGTTTTTTCAGTGAATTTGCAAGGTTTTTTAAATGCTAATTCCTAACTATAACGTGTGTGAAACCTATGGTTTTTTCAGTGAATTTGTACGGTTTTTTAAATGCTAAGTTACTTTACGCCATTCGTGGCGTGCACGCCCACTTAACGCAGTTCGTTCCGTGCGCGCACGGTGCGCTTCGCGAAGCGCACCGCGTGCCCACTTTACGCAGTTAGTGACGTACACGCAAGGTGGGCACACAGTGCGCTACGCGCACCGCGTGCCCACGTTACGCACCGTGCGCACATGGAGGACATATTATGCGCTTCCTTGTGATAGGTAATCTGTTAAATTTAATTTGTAAGTGATGACAATAATATGCCATGCACAGAGTTTTTTTTTTTTATTAAAATTTTTAGCGTAAGCGCACCGTATGCGTACGGTAAGCGTAATCGGCGAAATTTTCAAAAAATAAAAATTTACCGTTTTTGGCCTTTGAGGACTCAACTAACATGGCTATGTGCATGGGCGCTGTCTAAACAGCCCCTTTATATGTTTTTTGCCTTTATTTACTGCCCCCCCCTCAGAGTGCGAGAGAGAAAATGGCGGCCGCCGCTTCCTGGTTTCGACCGATTCGAATGTTTACTTAGATGTAACAGCCAATCAGAATCGCGCTCGCGCACGCCACCGTACGCGTACGGTAAGCTTACGGTAAGCGTACCGTAAGCTGGCTCAGATATATATATTGATTTAAAGGCTATTTTCTCAGAATCTACTGAACAGATTTGAACCAAACCTACAAAAGGCACTTCCTTGACCTGAGGACTACCTCTCTGCCAAATTTCTAGTAATTCTGTTCAGCCGTTCGGGCTGTAGCCCTGTCTAAAGGTCCTATGGAAAAATGCATGGGAAAAACGCGTTTTGGGACCCCCCTTTTATCTCAGCCCCCGCTTGACGAATCCCCCCGAGACTTTCAGGGTAGGAGCGGAGCGGAGCGCCCCACCTATTTTGAGAAATTCGCGAGGATTCGTCGACCGGCGCCAAAGTTATTCAAAATAGAATGTTGCGGATTTCCTATGGAAAAGGGGTCCTAACTATAACTACCTACTGGCGACCGCCAGTAGGTAATATATATATATATATATATATATATATATATATATATATATATATATATATATATATATATATATATATATATATATATATATATATATATATATATATCCAACGTAAAAGTTTCCTTTAAGAAGGAGCCCACACGGAGAGTAAAATCACCTCTTTATTGCAGACTGCAGCAGAATGACAGTTCCATCATTGGCCCCTCATTTAAAGCCAAACGCGTTTCAGAATTTTCATTCCTTGTTCACTGGCAAGCGGCAGGAAAACAACTGCATCAGTGAGGAACTCTTTTCAATGTTTGTAAAGTCCCGCCCCATGGGCGTGTGCAAAACTGCCTCTTGGTACTCGTAGTTCCTTAAAATTAATCCCAGGTGGGTGTTTCTTTGCTTGTTGTCTCCAAAGTTAATGCATGTGAAAAACCCCAGTGGGTTGGTGCCAATAAGCAAACTTGCATCCGCTGCCTTTAAATCCCCAACAATGTGTGGCTCACCGTTCTTTACATCTCGTATTTACGAGATGCGGAACTGCACTACGTGCAGCAGGGCTTCTTCGCGGCTGGAAAAGCCGCTAAACATCCAATGTAAAAGTTTCCTTTAAGAAGGAGCCCACACGGAGAGTAAAATCACCTTTATTGCAGACTGCAGCAGAATGACAGTTCCATCATTGGCCCCTCATTTAAAGCCAAACGCGTTTCAGAATTTTCATTCCTTGTTCACTGGCAAGTGGCAGGAAAACAACTGCATCAGTGAGGAACTCTTTTCAATGTTTGTAAAGTCCCGCCCCATGGGCGTGTGCAAAACTGCCTCTTGGTACTCGTAGTTCCTTAAAATTAATCCCAGGTGGGTGTTTCTTTGCTTGTTGTCTCCAAAGTTAATGCATGTGAAAAACCCCAGTGGGTTGGTGCCAATAAGCAAACTTGCATCCGCTGCCTTTAAATCCCCAACAATGTGTGGCTCACCGTTCTTTACATCTCGTATTTACGAGATGCGGAACTGCACTACGTGCAGCAGGGCTTCTTCGCGGCTGGAAAAGCCGCTAAACATCCAACGTAAAAGTTTCCTTTAAGAAGGAGCCCACACGGAGAGTAAAATCACCTCTTTATTGCAGACTGCAGCAGAATGACAGTTCCATCATTGGCCCCTCATTTAACGCCAAACGCGTTTCAGAATTTTCATTCCTTGTTCACTGGCAAGCGGCAGGAAAACAACTGCATCAGTGAGGAACTCTTTTCAATGTTTGTAAAGTCCCGCCCCATGGGCGTGTGCAAAACTGCCTCTTGGTACTCGTAGTTCCTTAAAATTAATCCCAGGTGGGTGTTTCTTTGCTTGTTGTCTCCAAAGTTAATGCATGTGAAAAACCCCAGTGGGTTGGTGCCAATAAGCAAACTTGCATCCGCTGCCTTTAAATCCCCAACAATGTGTGGCTCACCGTTCTTTACATCTCGTATTTACGAGATGCGGAACTGCACTACGTGCAGCAGGGCTTCTTCGCGGCTGGAAAAGCCGCTAAACATCCAACGTAAAAGTTTCCTTTAAGAAGGAGCCCACACGGAGAGTAAAATCACCTCTTTATTGCAGACTGCAGCAGAATGACAGTTCCATCATTGGCCCCTCATTTAAAGCCAAACGCGTTTCCAGCCGCGAAGAAGCCCTGCTGCACGTAGTGCAGTTCCGCATCTCGTAAATACGAGATGTAAAGAACGGTGAGCCACACATTGTTGGGGATTTAAAGGCAGCGGATGCAAGTTTGTTTATTGGCACCTACCCACTGGGGTTTTTCACATGCATTAACTTTGGAGACAACAAGCAAAGAAACACCCACCTGGGATTAATTTTAAGGAACTACGAGTACCAAGAGGCAGTTTTGCACACGCCCATGGGGCGGGACTTTACAAACATTGAAAAGAGTTCCTCACTGATGCAGTTGTTTTCCTGCCGCTTGCCAGTGAACAAGGAATGAAAATTCTGAAACGCGTTTGGCTTTAAATGAGGGGACAATGATGGAACTGTCATTCTGCTGCAGTCTGCAATAAAGAGGTGATTTTACTCTCCGTGTGGGCTCCTTCTTAAAGGAAACTTTTACGTTGGATGTTTAGCGGCTTTTCCAGCCGCGAAGAAGCCCTGCTGCACGTAGTGCAGTTCCGCATCTCGTAAATACGAGATGTAAAGAACGGTGAGCCACACATTGTTGGGGATTTAAAGGCAGAGGATGCAAGTTTGCTTATTGGCACCTACCCACTGGGGTTTTTCACATGCATTAACTTTGGAGACAACAAGCAAAGAAACACCCACCTGGGATTAATTTTAAGGAACTACGAGTACCAAGAGGCAGTTTTGCACACGCCCATGGGGCGGGACTTTACAAACATTGAAAAGAGTTCCTCACTGATGCAGTTGTTTTCCTGCCGCTTGCCAGTGAACAAGGAATGAAAATTCTGAAACGCGTTTGGCTTTAAATGAGGGGCCAATGATGGAACTGTCATTCTGCTGCAGTCTGCAATAAAGAGGTGATTTTACTCTCCGTGTGGGCTCCTTCTTAAAGGAAACTTTTACGTTGGATGTTTAGCGGCTTTTCCAGCCGCGAAGAAGCCCTGCTGCACGTAGTGCAGTTCCGCATCTCGTAAATACGAGATGTAAAGAACGGTGAGCCACACATTGTTGGGGATTTAAAGGCAGCGGATGCAAGTTTGCTTATTGGCACCTACCCACTGGGGTTTTTCACATGCATTAACTTTGGAGACAACAAGCAAAGAAACACCCACCTGGGATTAATTTTAAGGAACTACGAGTACCAAGAGGCAGTTTTGCACACGCCCATGGGGCGGGACTTTACAAACATTGAAAAGAGTTCCTCACTGATGCAGTTGTTTTCCTGCCGCTTGCCAGTGAACAAGGAATGAAAATTCTGAAACGCGTTTGGCTTTAAATGAGGGGCCAATGATGGAACTGTCATTCTGCTGCAGTCTGCAATAAAGAGGTGATTTTACTCTCCGTGTGGGCTCCTTCTTAAAGGAAACTTTTACGTTGGATGTTTAGCGGCTTTTCCAGCCGCGAAGAAGCCCTGCTGCACGTAGTGCAGTTCCGCATCTCGTAAATACGAGATGTAAAGAACGGTGAGCCACACATTGTTGGGGATTTAAAGGCAGCGGATGCAAGTTTGCTTATTGGCACCTACCCACTGGGGTTTTTCACATGCATTAACTTTGGAGACAACAAGCAAAGAAACACCCACCTGGGATTAATTTTAAGGAACTACGAGTACCAAGAGGCAGTTTTGCACACGCCCATGGGGCGGGACTTTACAAACATTGAAAAGAGTTCCTCACTGATGCAGTTGTTTTCCTGCCGCTTGCCAGTGAACAAGGAATGAAAATTCTGAAACGCGTTTGGCTTTAAATGAGGGGCCAATGATGGAACTGTCATTCTGCTGCAGTCTGCAATAAAGAGGTGATTTTACTCTCCGTGTGGGCTCCTTCTTAAAGGAAACTTTTACGTTGGATGTTTAGCGGCTTTTCCAGCCGCGAAGAAGCCCTGCTGCACGTAGTGCAGTTCCGCATCTCGTAAATACGAGATGTAAAGAACGGTGAGCCACACATTGTTGGGGATTTAAAGGCAGCGGATGCAAGTTTGCTTATTGGCACCTACCCGCTGGGGTTTTTCACATGCATTAACTTTGGAGACAACAAGCAAAGAAACACCCACCTGGGATTAATTTTAAGGAACTACGAGTACCAAGAGGCAGTTTTGCACACGCCCATGGGGCGGGACTTTACAAACATTGAAAAGAGTTCCTCACTGATGCAGTTGTTTTCCTGCCGCTTGCCAGTGAACAAGGAATGAAAATTCTGAAACGCGTTTGGCTTTAAATGAGGGGCCAATGATGGAACTGTCATTCTGCTGCAGTCTGCAATAAAGAGGTGATTTTACTCTCCGTGTGGGCTCCTTCTTAAAGGAAACTTTTACGTTGGATATATATATATATATATATATATATATATATATATATATATATATATATATATATTCAGTGAAAAAACCATAGGTTTCACACACGTTATAGTTAGGAATTAGCATTTAAAAAACCTTAGAAATTCAGTGAAAAAACCATAGGTTTCACACATGTTATAGTTAGCTGGACATTTTACTCGTAAAAAACCAATGAAATTCCCCCGTTATAGTTAGTTCAGCTAACTATAACTCGCGCGCCCGCAATGCACTGCTGATGACGTCACATATTACATCACTCATGACATGGTCAGTGACATCACTCATGACATCACTGATGACATCTCAAATGACATCACTGATGACATCA
Source organism: Triturus cristatus (assembly GCF_964204655.1). Classification (NCBI taxonomy): domain Eukaryota; kingdom Metazoa; phylum Chordata; class Amphibia; order Caudata; family Salamandridae; genus Triturus; species Triturus cristatus. The sequence goes on from NC_140585.1 coordinate 740,949,764, forward strand.
TCCAGTGAATGTGTGTTTTTCTGAAAATTAAATATGTTTTATATATGTATATCTCAAGGTCGATGGAAGAATAAATGGGTATATTACTGTCTAAATGGATGATTTCTTTTTGAAAAATTGATTGTGTAACTGACTGATTAAGTGTATCATAGTGAATACATGGCTTAGTGAGTAATGTTTAAATATATAAATATCTGTTTCATTTTTTCACTTTGTGTATAAGTGGCTGCATGGGTTGGTGAGTAGCTACATGGGTGTCTATATAGGTTATTAGTTGGTTTTTTGAGTATCAGTATGAGTGTCTGCATGGTTTGGTGGGGGGTATTACGTAGTGCATAGGTGCATGAATGAGTGACTCACTGTTTGTATGTGTTGAACAGAGCATGTGTGCAGGACTGCATGGGTGGATGTGTGTGTGTATGGGTGTGTTAGTGAGTGAATGACTGTCTCAATAGTGTCTTTATGAGTAACTACATATGTTTAAAACTAGTATATGTGACTATTGGTTTATATATGTGAGTATATGTGAGAGTGAGAGATTGAAAGAGTTCCTGTATGAATAAGTATGTATTTCTATAAGTGATTGTTTAAAAGACTAAGTATGTGTAAGTTTCCGTAGAAGTAAGTGTGGTGGTGTGTGTATAACTGTATATGCAAGTAAATGTATGTTTGATTCTTTATTAGCATGAGTGACTATGTGTGTGAGTAGCTCTATGGATGAGTGGCATTGTGTAACAGGATGTATAGGTGTATGAGTACATATGATAAGTGAGTACATGTATGAGTGACTGTATTGGACTGTTGGTGAATGAGTGGATGTGTATGTGGATCTTAGAATTACTGAAGAGGTTGTTGTAACTGTTATTGGTATGTCCATTCTTTTGTAAATTTTAGTCTCTATTTTTGAATGTGTGTATCAAAGGTTTTATTAGGGGAAGAGGAGGTCTGCCACTCTATCACAAGGATGATGTCATCAGTGAGGTCATCAGTGATGTCATTTGAGATGTCATCAGTGATGTCATGAGTGATGTCACTGACCATGTCATGAGTGATGTAATATGTGACGTCATCAGCAGTGCATTGCGGGCGCGCGAGTTATAGTTAGCTGAACTAACTATAACGGGGGAATTTCATTGGTTTTTTTACGAGTAAAATGTCCAGCTAACTATAACATGTGTGAAACCTATGGTTTTTTCACTGAATTTCTAAGGTTTTTTAAATGCTAATTCCTAACTATAACGTGTGTGAAACCTATGGTTTTTTCACTGAATTTCTAAGGTTTTTTAAATGCTAATTCCTAACTATAACGTGTGTGAAACCCATGGTTTTTTCAGTGAATTTGCAAGGTTTTTTAAATGCTAAGTCCTAACTATAACGTGTGTGAAACCCATGGTTTTTTCAGTGAATTTGCAAGGTTTTTTAAATGCTAATTTTGTTTTTTTTCTTCTATTTTTTTAAACATATTTTTATTTTAATTTTCTATCCTTTTTTAAAGACTATGGTTAAATTTTTAAAATTCTATATGTTTTTTTTAATATATTTTATAAAATAAACATGTAAAATTTATTAGCAATACATTTTTTCCTTTTTTTTATTTTTTTTTTAGTACGCGTACCGTAAGCTTACGGTAAGCGTACGGTTTACGCAACGTTCGTAATTTATCTACGCTGTTTGCGTATAGTTACGCAATTTGCGTAGCCGCGCGTCCTCCGCGTGGGACGCGTACGCGTGTACGCTACACGCGCACGTTACGCGGAAGTGTCGGGTAGTGACTGTTATGCGCATGCGCGCAAGCGCGTGTCTTTTTTACGCGCATGCGCACTTTTGCCGTAAGCGTACCGTAAGCGTACCGTAAGCGTACGGTAGGTCATGTGATCATGAAACACAACTTTTGATTGGTTGAAACTACTTTCAGTTCTAGAACTCTCCTACACCACACCCATTCCCCTCATTTCTGCTTGTGATCCCTTGGGAGAAGGAGCTGGTTTGTCTTTGGGATACGATGGCAGAACAGCAGAGCTCTTCTGAGAGTGAGGCTAGCACTAGCAGCACTGTCTTGAGGCAGAGATCGAGGAAACAAAAGCCCTCTTATGTATGGGATTATTTTACTTTTCCTGAAGGCCAGCAAAAGGTAAATGCACCCTTAGTGACTTGTAAGCTGTGTAAGCGTGTACTTTCTAGAGGTAATCCTAACAGGAAGTATTCCTTTGGGAATCACACCATGAAGAGACACCTCCAGGATGTACACAGAAGGACACATGGTCATCTTTTTGGAGGTAACTCTTCAGAAAGACAAGCCAGTACATCCACAGCAGCTCAGCCTGGACCATCATCTGCAGGGCTGACTCCTTCTTCTGCAGGTCAGGTGAGCCCTTCATCTGTGGGGGGAGAATCTCCTTTTGCTGGCCCTCTGGAAATCAACCCTCGATTTCGGAAGGTTGATATTCGATGCACATTTTGTCAAGATCTAATTTGCTATAGGGAGACCAGTGTTTCCCTAGTGAACAACAAAATAGATCAGCACATTTGTCGCTTTGAATAATTTTCCCATGCTTCCTTTCCTCTGTCCCTGCATGAACACAACGGTTCTTTTAAGAGCCAACCTTATCTTTCATCTTTTTTTTACATATGTTTTTAAAAACTTTTTTTTTTTTTTTTTTACCGTACGCGTACGGTGCGCGTACTTTTTTTTAAATTTTTTTTAAAAACACTAAAAATCAATTATCACATTACAAGGTCCTTGAGAGACTACAATTATTATTATTGACTTACCATACTCACTCAAAAAAATATTTATTCATTTGTTTTTAAAAAAAATAGTTTTAAAAATGGTTCTAGTTTTCGAAATTTTTCTATATCTATCTGGAAAAAAAGAAAAAAGTATTAATATTTTTAAAACATTTTATAATACAGTACACATATTTACATTTTTTTCCAAAAAATATTTTACAGACTGAAACCTGAAAACCCCACTCGCTTGTAAATACTGTGCATGATTATACATGGCAAGCACATGGGTGTGTGCTAAGAGTCTGCTTCTTCCCCCAAAAATTCGCTCCCCCTTTCCATCTAATGCAACTGTGAAATCACCAGAGCAATACGCAATAAATCTCTGCCTATAATTCCTCTCTGCACACAGAGTCATGTTTTCACATTAGTCCCAAAACGAAATTTCTTTGCCAATTTGAAAGCACACTTACTGCTCTTTTTTTTTCGGGGCAAGTGAAAATCACTTTTACAGACTGACACATTATGAAACCACTTTTTTTGATTTTCTTAAATGCACATGTCCAAACTTCTTTTTCAGACCACCTCCATGTGTAACCTGGGTGGCTGCCTACACTCCAGCAAGGGCAAGCAGCCTTAGTGATGCTGAATGTATTTGCATTACAGACTGAAACCTGAAAACCCCACTCGCTTGTAAATACTGTGCATGATTATACATGGCAAGCACATGGGTGTGTGCTAAGAGTCTGCTTCTTCCCCCAAAAATTCGCTCCCCCTTTCCATCTAATGCAACTGTGAAATCACCAGAGCAATACGCAATAAATCTCTGCCTATAATTCCTCTCTGCACACAGAGTCATGTTTTCACATTAGTCCCAAAACGAAATTTCTTTGCCAATTTGAAAGCACACTTACTGCTCTTTTTTTTTCGGGGCAAGTGAAAATCACTTTTACAGACTGACACATTATGAAACCACTTTTTTTGATTTATTTAAATGCACATGTCCAAACTGTTTTTTCAGACCACCACCATGTGTATTCTCGGTGACTGCCTACACTCCAGCAAGGGCAACCAGCCTTAGTGATGCTGAATGTATTTGCATTACTGAGTCCAACCTCAAACCCTTAAACTATTCTTTTATTTTCCAGTACACCTTAATTTATTGTGAAAACATACTCCATATTATTTTACATGTTCCTCACATTTAAATTTCTCCCAAAACAGAAAATGATAAACGCAACTACAACAAAAACAATTTCCATTTCTATTATTCATTTCTTAAGTTACCACATACATCCCCTCTCAAACTGTAAACTCACCTTTAAAATTAGTTAGTTGTGAAAGAAATGTGACACTCAAACAGCAGATTATCAGAGCCAGGATCTCTGTTGTGTTCACCTCTCTCCTCTCAGCAGAACCAGATAATGGCAAACTTTCCCTCTATTTTTCCACACATATACATGTAAGTTTCAAATCTCAGTGCTTCCCCCTTTTTTTCAAATGTAATCACACATTTCTATTGGTTGAAAACCAACCCTTTTCCAAAAGTACCCTTCCCCCAACTTGACTTCTGCCTAGTACCCTTCCCCCAACTTGACTTCTGCCTGCTACCATAGCAACAGCTCATGGAACACTGCTGTGTTGAGTTAGGTCAGAAGTTCGCCAAACAATGTTTCAATTCCACAGAGCAAGAGTGCTTGACTTTTCAAACCTAACAGCAAATCCATAGTACTGTTCTTTGGTTACACATTTTTTTGTACCAATACAAAACATGCTTCTATTAATTTACACATACAGCCTAGTTTTTATTCTAGAATAGTATGAAACAGCCAATCAGTTCTTTTTGTTTTGAAAAAAATATGTATGCCTCCATTTCCAAACTGTCTTTCTTTTCATATTGCCATTCTACTGAAAGACACCTCCTGAGTGCATCCAGATCTCCTTTGAAGATGTTCACAGTGTGGATTGTAGGGCACAGCTATGTCTTCTGGAGTGAAAAGTTTGCAGAGAAAACAGATATGGTGAGAGACCTTGCTTTGCCAAATGTAGACATTAAATGGATTGGTCAGAGAGGGTTAAAGTGGCACCAATTGATGCCATTGGTGAAATCCTTCATGCAAATCCAACACCCTGACCTCATAATAGTGCACTGTGGTGGCAATGACCTAGGCACTTTGACTGGGGTAGGTCTGGAAATGCTTATGAAGGACACCTTTGCACAACTGTTTTCTCTTTTCCCTAAAACTGCCTTTGTGTTTTCCAACATATGCCAAAGGCAAAAATGGAACTGGTCCAATCATTTCTGTCCACAGATTGACAAAGCAAGAAAGCACGTCAACAAATCTGTTTCTGCTTTCCTCCGTGACTATGGTATGGGTGCCATTTACCACAACAACTTGCGTTATGACATGCAAGACATTTATAGAGGAGATGGTGTGCACTTCAATGATGAAGGGAACAGAGTCTTCCTTTTGAACCTTAGACTCTGCATCGGTACTTACTTGTAGGTACCACTAAAAAAATGACTTCATAAACACAACAGCTCTTTTTAGAGCTCCCTAATATCTAAACTCTTAAATCTGCTTTTCATTTATTTTTTTTTATTTTTTTTACCGTACGCTTACCGTAAGCTTACCGTACGCGTACCCCGTGATTTTTTTAAAAATCAATAAATGTTTTTTTTGTACTTTTCTGTCCTTCTTTGACCCCCTAACAAATGTTAGGGGGTCTGTAACTCTCCTCATTGCCCCCTTTTCTTGTTTTCACTCTTTTTTTTCAGAGTGAAATACACAAAATGGCGGCCGCCGCTTCCTGGTTTCGGCCGATTCGAATGTTTACTAAGATCTAAGAGCCAATCAGAATCGCGCTCGCGCACGCCACCGTACGCTTACGGTAAGCGTACCGTAAGCGTACCGTAAGCGGGCTCAGATATATATATTGATTTAAAGGCTATTTTCTCAGAATCTACTGAACAGATTTACACCAAACCTACAAAAGGCACTTCCTTGACCTAGGGACTACCTCTCTGCCAAATTTCGAGTAATTCTGTTCAGCCGTTCGGGCTGTAGCTCGTTCTAAAGGTCCTATGGAAAAATGCATGGGAAAAACGCGTTTTGGGACCCCCCTTTTATCTCAGCCCCCGCTTGACGGATCCCCCCGAGACTTTCAGGGTAGGAGCGGAGCGTAGCGCCCCACCTATTTTGAGAAATTCGCGAGGATTCGTCAACCGGCGCCAAAGTTATTCAAAATAGAATGTTGCGGATTTCCTATGGAAAAGGGGTCCTAACTATAACTACCTACTGGCGACCGCCAGTAGGTAATATATATATATATATATATATATTACCTACTGGCGGTCGCCAGTAGGTAATATATATATAATATATATATGTGTAAATCTGTTCAGTAGATTCTGAGAAAATAGCCTTTAAATCAATATATATATCTGAGCCCGCTTACGGTACGCTTACCGTACGCTTACCGTAAGCGTACGGTGGCGTGCGCGAGCGCGATTCTGATTGGCTCTTAGATCTTAGTAAACATTCGAATCGGCCGAAACCAGGAAGCGGCGGCCGCCATTTTGTGTATTTCACTCTGAAAAAAAAGAGTGAAAACAAGAAAAGGGGGCAATGAGGAGAGTTACAGACCCCCTAACATTTGTAAGGGGGTCAAAGAAGGACAGAAAAGTACAAAAAAAACATTTATTGATTTTTAAAAAAATCACGGGGTACGCGTACGGTAAGCTTACGGTAAGCGTACGGTAAAAAAAATAAAAAAAAATTAATGAAAAGCAGATTTAAGAGTTTAGATATTAGGGAGCTCTAAAAAGAGCTGTTGTGTTTATGAAGTCATTTTTTTAGTGGTACCTACAAGTAAGTACCGATGCAGAGTCTAAGGTTCAAAAGGAAGACTCTGTTCCCTTCATCATTGAAGTGCACACCATCTCCTCTATAAATGTCTTGCATGTCATAACGCAAGTTGTTGTGGTAAATGGCACCCATACCATAGTCACGGAGGAAAGCAGAAACAGATTTGTTGACGTGCTTTCTTGCTTTGTCAATCTGTGGACAGAAATGATTGGACCAGTTCCATTTTTGCCTTTGGCATATGTTGGAAAACACAAAGGCAGTTTTAGGGAAAAGAGAAAACAGTTGTGCAAAGGTGTCCTTCATAAGCATTTCCAGACCTACCCCAGTCAAAGTGCCTAGGTCATTGCCACCACAGTGCACTATTATGAGGTCAGGGTGTTGGATTTGCATGAAGGATTTCACCAATGGCATCAATTGGTGCCACTTTAACCCTCTCTGACCAATCCATTTAATGTCTACATTTGGCAAAGCAAGGTCTCTCACCATATCTGTTTTCTCTGCAAACTTTTCACTCCAGAAGACATAGCTGTGCCCTACAATCCACACTGTGAACATCTTCAAAGGAGATCTGGATGCACTCAGGAGGTGTCTTTCAGTAGAATGGCAATATGAAAAGAAAGACAGTTTGGAAATGGAGGCATACATATTTTTTTCAAAACAAAAAGAACTGATTGGCTGTTTCATACCATTCTAGAATAAAAACTAGGCTGTATGTGTAAATTAATAGAAGCATGTTTTGTATTGGTACAAAAAAATGTGTAACCAAAGAACAGTACTATGGATTTGCTGTTAGGTTTGAAAAGTCAAGCACTCTTGCTCTGTGGAATTGAAACATTGTTTGGCGAACTTCTGACCTAACTCAACACAGCAGTGTTCCATGAGCTGTTGCTATGGTAGCAGGCAGAAGTCAAGTTGGGGGAAGGGTACTAGGCAGAAGTCAAGTTGGGGGAAGGGTACTTTTGGAAAAGGGTTGGTTTTCAACCAATAGAAATGTGTGATTACATTTGAAAAAAAGGGGGAAGCACTGAGATTTGAAACTTACATGTATATGTGTGGAAAAATAGAGGGAAAGTTTGCCATTATCTGGTTCTGCTGAGAGGAGAGAGGTGAACACAACAGAGATCCTGGCTCTGATAATCTGCTGTTTGAGTGTCACATTTCTTTCACAACTAACTAATTTTAAAGGTGAGTTTACAGTTTGAGAGGGGATGTATGTGGTAACTTAAGAAATGAATAATAGAAATGGAAATTGTTTTTGTTGTAGTTGCGTTTATCATTTTTTGTTTTGGGAGAAATTTAAATGTGAGGAACATGTAAAATAATATGGAGTATATTTTCACAATAAATTAAGGTGTACTGGAAAAAAAAAGAATAGTTTAAGGGTTTGAGGTTGGACTCAGTAATGCAAATACATTCAGCATCACTAAGGCTGGTTGCCCTTGCTGGAGTGTAGGCAGTCACCGAGAATACACATGGTGGTGGTCTGAAAAAACAGTTTGGACATGTGCATTTAAATAAATCAAAAAAAGTGGTTTCATAATGTGTCAGTCTGTAAAAGTGATTTTCACTTGCCCCGAAAAAAAAAGAGCAGTAAGTGTGCTTTCAAATTGGCAAAGAAATTTCGTTTTGGGACTAATGAGAAAACATGACTCTGTGTGCAGAGAGGAATTATAGGCAGAGATTTATTGCGTATTGCTCTGGTGATTTCACAGTTGCATTAGATGGAAAGGGGGAGCGAATTTTTGGGGGAAGAAGCAGACTCTTAGCACACACCCATGTGCTTGCCATGTATAATCATGCACAGTATTTACAAGCGAGTGGGGTTTTCAGGTTTCAGTCTGTAATGCAAATACATTCAGCATCACTAAGGCTGCTTGCCCTTGCTGGAGTGTAGGCAGCCACCCAGGTTACACATGGAGGTGGTCTGAAAAAGAAGTTTGGACATGTGCATTTAAGAAAATCAAAAAAAGTGGTTTCATAATGTGTCAGTCTGTAAAACTGATTTTCACTTGCCCCGAAAAAAAAAGAGCAGTAAGTGTGCTTTCAAATTGGCAAAGAAATTTCGTTTTGGGACTAATGTGAAAACATGACTCTGTGTGCAGAGAGGAATTATAGGCAGAGATTTATTGCGTATTGCTCTGGTGATTTCACAGTTGCATTAGATGGAAAGGGGGAGCGAATTTTTGGGGGAAGAAGCAGACTCTTAGCACACACCCATGTGCTTGCCATGTATAATCATGCACAGTATTTACAAGCGAGTGGGGTTTTCAGGTTTCAGTCTGTAAAATATTTTTTGGAAAAAAATGTAAATATGTGTACTGTATTATAAAATGTTTTAAAAATATTAATACTTTTTTTCTTTTTTTCCAGATAGATATAGAAAAATTTCGAAAACTAGAACCATTTTTAAAACTATTTTTTTTAAAAACAAATGAATAAATATTTTTTTGAGTGAGTATGGTAAGTCAATAATAATAATTGTAGTCTCTCAAGGACCTTGTAATGTGATAATTGATTTTTAGTGTTTTTAAAAAAAAAAAAAGTACGCGCACCGTACGCGTACGGTAAAAAAAAAAAAAAAAAAGTTTTTAAAAACATATGTAAAAAAAAGATGAAAGATAAGGTTGGCTCTTAAAAGAACCGTTGTGTTCATGCAGGGACAGAGGAAAGGAAGCATGGGAAAATTATTCAAAGCGACAAATGTGCTGATCTATTTTGTTGTTCACTAGGGAAACACTGGTCTCCCTATAGCAAATTAGATCTTGACAAAATGTGCATCGAATATCAACCTTCCGAAATCGAGGGTTGATTTCCAGAGGGCCAGCAAAAGGAGATTCTCCCCCCACAGATGAAGGGCTCACCTGACCTGCAGAAGAAGGAGTCAGCCCTGCAGATGATGGTCCAGGCTGAGCTGCTGTGGATGTACTGGCTTGTCTTTCTGAAGAGTTACCTCCAAAAAGATGACCATGTGTCCTTCTGTGTACATCCTGGAGGTGTCTCTTCATGGTGTGATTCCCAAAGGAATACTTCCTGTTAGGATTACCTCTAGAAAGTACACGCTTACACAGCTTACAAGTCACTAAGGGCGCATTTACCTTTTGCTGGCCTTCAGGAAAAGTAAAATAATCCCATACATAAGAGGGCTTTTGTTTCCTCGATCTCTGCCTCAAGACAGTGCTGCTAGTGCTAGCCTCACTCTCAGAAGAGCTCTGCTGTTCTGCCATCGTATCCCAAAGACAAACCAGCTCCTTCTCCCAAGGGATCACAAGCAGAAATGAGGGGAATGGGTGTGGTGTAGGAGAGTTCTAGAACTGAAAGTAGTTTCAACCAATCAAAAGTTGTGTTTCATGATCACATGACCTACCGTACGCTTACGGTACGCTTACGGTACGCTTACGGCAAAAGTGCGCATGCGCGTAAAAAAGACACGCGCTTGCGCGCATGCGCATAACAGTCACTACCCGACACTTCCGCGTAACGTGCGCGTGTAGCGTACACGCGTACGCGTCCCACGCGGAGGACGCGTGGCTACGCAAATTGCGTAACTATACGCAAACAGCGTAGATAAATTACGAACGTTGCGTAAACCGTACGCTTACCGTAAGCTTACGGTACGCGTACTAAAAAAAAAAGGAAAAAATGTATTGCTAATAAATTTTACATGTTTATTTTATAAAATATATTAAAAAAAACATATTATAGAATTTTAAAAATTTAACCATAGTCTTTAAAAAAGGATAGAAAATTAAAATAAAAATGTTTAAAAAAATAGAAGAAAAAAAACAAAATTAGCATTTAAAAAACCTTGCAAATTCACTGAAAAAACCATGGGTTTCACACACGTTATAGTTAGGACTTAGCATTTAAAAAACCTTGCAAATTCACTGAAAAAACCATGGGTTTCACACACGTTATAGTTAGGAATTAGCATTTAAAAAACCTTAGAAATTCAGTGAAAAAACCATAGGTTTCACACACGTTATAGTTAGGAATTAGCATTTAAAAAACCTTAGAAATTCAGTGAAAAAACCATAGGTTTCACACATGTTCTAGTTAGCTGGACATTTTACTCGTAAAAAAACCAATGAAATTCCCCCGTTATAGTTAGTTCAGCTAACTATAACTCGCGCGCCCGCAATGCACTGCTGATGACGTCACATATTACATCACTCATGACATGGTCAGTGACATCACTCATGACATCACTGATGACATCTCAAATGACATCACTGATGACATCACTGATGACATCATCCTTGTGATAGAGTGGCAGACCTCCTCTTCCCCTAATAAAACCTTTGATACACACATTCAAAAATAGAGACTAAAATTTACAAAAGAATGGACATACCAATAACAGTTACAACAACCTCTTCAGTAATTCTAAGATCCACATACACATCCACTCATTCACCAACAGTCCAATACAGTCACTCATACATGTACTCACTTATCATATGTACTCATACACCTATACATCCTGTTACACAATGCCACTCATCCATAGAGCTACTCACACACATAGTCACTCATGCTAATAAAGAATCAAACATACATTTACTTGCATATACAGTTATACACACACCACCACACTTACTTCTACGGAAACTTACACATACTTAGTCTTTTAAACAATCACTTATAGAAACACATACTTATTCATACAGGAACTCTTTCAATCTCTCACTCTCACATATACTCACATATATAAACCAATAGTCACATATACTAGTTTTAAACATATGTAGTTACTCATAAAGACACTATTGAGACAGTCATTCACTCACTAACACACCCATACACACACACATCCACCCATGCAGTCCTGCACACATGCTCTGTTCAACACATACAAACATTGAGTCACTCATTCATGCACCTATGCACTACGTAATACCCCCCACCAAACCATGCAGACACTCATACTGATACTCAAAAAACCAACTAATAACCTATATAGACACCCATGTAGCTACTCACCAACCCATGCAGCCACTTATACACAAAGTGAAAAAATGAAACAGATATTTATATATTTAAACATTACTCACTAAGCCATGTATTCACTATGATACACTTAAACAGTCAGTTACACAATCAATTTTTCAAAAAGAAATCATCCATTTAGACAGTAATATACCCATTTATTCTTCCATCGACCTTGAGATATACATATATAAAACATATTTAATTTTCAGAAAAACACACATTCACTGGATGATGTCATCAGTGATGTCATTTGAGATGTCATCAGTGATGTCATGAGTGATGTCACTGACCATGTCATGAGTGATGTAATATGTGACGTCATCAGCAGTGCATTGCGGGCGCGCGAGTTATAGTTAGCTGAACTAACTATAACGGGGGAATTTCATTGGTTTTTTACGAGTAAAATGTCCAGCTAACTATAACATGTGTGAAACCTATGGTTTTTTCACTGAATTTCTAAGGTTTTTTAAATGCTAATTCCTAACTATAACGTGTGTGAAACCTATGGTTTTTTCACTGAATATATATATATATACAGATATATATACATGAACAATCATAGAATATCTGTCAGAAAATAGCAAAGAGGAGGAGGGAAGAACAGATGCTCACCTTATTTAAAAAGGTTACGGAGAACCGCCTGTCACACAGACGTGTCGGCATCACTGGCAGCTTCCAGACAGTAGTGCTTGGTAAATGTGTGCCTACTGGACCACGTAGCATCTCTGCAGATTAGATGAAGAGGCACACCAGCAAAGAGAGCGGTAGAGGAAGAGATTGCTCTAGTAGAATGTGCTCTTGGAGTTGTTTGTAATGGTCTGCCTGCGTGCTGATGACAGAAACAAATTGCAGCCGAAATCCAACGAGCAATGGGCTGTTTGGATATTGGGTGTCCTGTTTGCATTTTTCCATAAGCTATAAATAGCTGATCAGATTTCCGTATTGAAGATGTCCTCTGTAAATAGAATTTTAGACACCTCTTGACATCAAGAGTATGCAAAGCCCTTTCCGCAGGTGATTGAGGATTAGGAAAGAAAGTCTTTAAAATGACCAGTTCGTTGAGATGGAAGTCTGAAGGTACTTTAGGCATAAAAATGGGGTTAGTGCGTAGCACTACCGAGTTCTTGGTGAATTGAAGGAAAGGCGGTTTAATAGTGAAGGCTTGAATATCACTGACCCGCCTAGCTGATGTGAGAGCCAACAGCAGTGACACTTTCCATGAAAGAAACTTCAAATCTGTCCTAGTAATAGGTCCAAAGGGGTGTCGCATGAGTTGTGAAAGCACAACGATAAGATGCCAGGATGGAGGTGGACGGCGGATGGGAGGAAACATGCAAAACAATCCTTTGAAGAACTGCTGAATGACCCTAGAGGAGTAAAGAGAGTTGGAACCATCCTGCCGGAATCTTGAAATAGCCGCTAAGAATACTTTAAGAGTAGAATGGGAAAGGCCTGATCGTGCCAAATGTAAAAAGAAAGGCAAAATTTGTTCCGGCTTTGCATAGATTAGATGAATGTTGGCGGCTTGACACCACAGGCAAAATCGTTTCCATTTGAGCCTGTATGTCTTTATTGTGGAAGGCGCTCTAGCATTGGCCAAGACTTCCCTACAGTCCGAAGAAATGTTTAAGTGAGCAAATTCAAGGTGTTCAGGCGCCAGGCCACTAAGCTCAGATGCAGGATCCGGGTGGCAAATCTGTCCGTTCTGAATGGATAGAAGGTTCGGTATTGGTTGCAACTGAATGGGATCGCATTCGGAGAGAAGAAGTTCGGTGAACCAGAACTGGCGAGGCCACCTGGGAGCTATGAGTATTAGGCGACAAGGCTCCTTCTTCATTTTCCGGAGAACTCTGGGAGCCAACGATATCGGTGAAAAAGCGTAGGCATAAATCTGCGACCAGTTCATTAAAAACGCATTCCCGCACGATCCTTTGTGGGGAAGCTAGCTTGCGAAGAATAGGCATTTGCGGTTCTGACTGGTCGCGAACAAGTCCAGAAAGGGTCGACCCCATTTCTAAAAAAATACGATCCAAAGTTGGTTGATGGAGCTCCCACTCGTGATTGGAAACTGTCGACCTGCTGATGGAATCCGCCAGGACGTTGGAAGCTCCCGGGACATGGATTGCTGTTAGACTTATCCGATGTCGGATCGCCCAATCCCAAATTTGCTGGGCTTGCTGAGACAGTAAAATGGATCTTGTCCCTCCTTGTTTGTTCAAGTTGTGCATACTTGTCGCGTTGTCCGTTCGGATCAACACCGATGCTCCGAGAATGATGGTGCGAAAAGACTTTAGGGCCAGGATGATAGCTAGCAACTCTAAGAGATTTATATGCCAAATCCGTTGTTGAGCATCCCATTTGCCGCTGGCGGAGAGTCATTGTAAGTGCGCTCCCCATCCTTCGAGGGAGGCATCCGTGGTGATGACGAAACTTGGAACTTCCACTAGAAATGAGCAGCCTGATGTCACGTTCTTTTTGCAAGTCCACTAGCGTAAAGCTTCTCGAATCCGAGAATTGATGTGGGTGTGATCATCGAAGGATCCCGAAACCTGTCCCCACTGTTTGTTGAGCTCCTCTTGCAGAGGTCTCATCTTGAGACGGCAGTTGGGGATCAGGGGAATGCAGGATGAAAGCATCCCCAGAAGTGACTTGAACTGCCGGACTGAAACGCACTTACTTGATCGCAACAGTTGGGCAAGTTTGCAAAGTTTCATTGGCCTTTTGTTTGAGACAAAGTCTTGTGTCAGCTGAGTGTCTATGGTCGCTCCCAAGAACGTTCTCCTTTGTAGTGGGCCGAGGTGAGACTTGTAGAAATTGACAGAGAGGCCCAGAGATTGGAGAAGAGATAGACATCTCTGAGTATGGGCGTTTGCGATTGTGAAAGAATTCACCTTGATAAGGCAATTGTCTAAATAAGGAAAGATTTGAATTCCCTCCAGTCGAAGGTGTGCTGCCACCGGTGCTAAGACCTTGGTAAAAACACAGGGCGCAGAACGTAGTCCGAAAGGAAGGACTTTGAACTGGAAGTCCCTGCCAGCCACTCTGAACCTCAAGAAAATAAGCGTATTGGAGGTCGAGGGTGGTCATGTAATCCCCCGCAGTGAGGAGTTGAAGGATTTCTTGAAGAGTCAGCATCCGGAAGGATAGATTTTTTAGATATTTGTTGAGGGAGCGAAGATCTAAAATGGGGCGCTATTTTCCCGATTTCTTCTTTATTAGAAATAATCTGGAATAGAAACTGGTTCCTCTTTGCAACTGTGGAACTACTTTGATCGCTCCTTTTCGTAACATCAAATTTAATTGGGGGAAAAGGTCTGTGAGGTGAGCTGGAGGGGGTCCTTTTGGAGGAGAATTCGGAGGCAGTTTTACAAATTCTAGAACATGGCCTCTGGCCACAATGTTCAAGACCCATTTGTCTGTTGTTATAACTGACCAGTTTGAGTAAAAACGGGAGATTCTTCCTTCAACTTTTAAAGGGGTAAGCGGTAGAGCAGGTGGCAGGTGGTGGTTGTCACTGATTCTTAGACGTATCACATCTGCAGTAGGAAGACTTCCTTCTGTTTTGTGAATAAGAGGTAGTTGGTTGTTGTCTGAAGGATTGTTGACACTGAGAAGAGTAACATTGGTTACTCTGATAGGACTGGTATTGTCTTTGCTGATTATAGCCTCCTCGACCAGAGAAGGATCCACGGCCTTTAGCGCCACGACAAGGCGGTTTACGAAATTGAAGAGTACTGAGAGATCTTGCTGTCTCTGTATCCTTTTTAATGGCCTGGAGGGCCTCGTCAACATACTGACCAGAAAGAGACTCGCCATCAAAGGGCATATCAATTATTTTAGCCTGAACCTTCTGGCGAAATGATGTAGCTTTCAGCCAGCCCTGTCGCCGTAGGACTGCGGCACCTGCCAGTTGTCGAAAACCCGTAGATGCAACATCCACAGCCGAATCAATAATCTCAGCTGAGATTCGTTCCCCCTCCTGATGAATTTTGAGCGCCTCAGACTTAGAGGGCTCAGGCAACATGTCGATGTAGGGAGAAATGTCCGACCACATCTGTCTATCATATCGACCTAGAATGGCCAGTGAATTAGCTGCACGGACGGTCGTTGCTGCCATGGTCGAAACTTTCTTCTCAATAGTGTACAGACGTCTCCCATCCCGATCAGGAGGAGCTGACAGCTGAGAGGAGGGATTCCGCGCTTGTCGTTGAGCTGCTTGGGCGATAATGGAATCTGCCTTTGGCTGACCTATCCGACATGCTGGCAAATTGTCTGGTGCCTTGTATTTCTTCTCGAGGCGGGGCAAAACCGCAGAATTAGAAGCAGGAGCTTTCATAACCTTTAATCCTTCCTGCCAAATAAAGTCAATAATAGGAATCGACCGCATCTGCTTCCTCGGTTGATCTTTAAAATTGTAAAGGAAACAATCATCCTTCTTTGTTTCCATAGGAAGGAGGAATCGTTATGTTGACCTCTCCATGAGAAGATGAAAACCTCCGATGTCAACTGGAAGAGAGTCAACTGAGCAGGAGTAGACGAGACGGAGTTTGTATCTGGTAGTCGTCCCATTCTGTAAGGAGTGATCTGTCATCCAGTTTTCCTTCCTCCCTATCGTCGTCCGTGGTGTGAGCGTCCTGAGAGTGATGCGAAGGTACCGGAGAATGTGGTCTGGGCGACCTCAATGGTGATGAAGATTGAGGAACAGGTGTAGGTGGTATAGAAGAAGCCGATTCAGATGGAGGGAAACAGCGATAATAATTGTCCAACATGTATTGTAAATTATTTAGAAGAGCCAAAGGCATTTGGGCCATAGGAACTGGACCTGGAGCTGAAGGAACAGTCTCCTGGCAGAAATCATCTTCTTGATCCACATCTTGATATTTAATGAAGAGCTCGGAAGGGCTCCTGGCAGTACGAAACCGATCACCCTCATCCGATTCTTCATCATCGTCTTCATAATCCAGCAACTGCTCAGGTAAGACAAGAGGAACCTTAGAAGGGGAGATGTGAATTGGAGGAACAAGGAAGCTCCACGTCTTTGTAGCAAAGAAGGTGTTGCTGTCGACGGAGGCAACTGTGTAGGCGGTGCCCCAGACGATGTAGACGATGTTGTGGGCGTAGACGAAGACCAAACCTGAAGAGCCATGCATGAAGACAGTTGCAGCATCGACGAGGTAGCCGCCGAAGAGGTAGTCGTCGACGAGGCAGAATGATGATGAAGTGATCGTCGACAAAACAACCCTCGTTGACGAGGCGGCCGTCGGCGGCCGTCGACGAGGCGGCCGTCAACAAGGCAGCCGTGAACGAGGCAGCCGTTGACGAGGCAATCGTCGACGAGACTCTTTTAACTTTCTTCGTCGAAGGAACATTGATGGTAGATCTCACCTCCTTCATCGACGAGACTGCCTTCACGGAGATGGATACCAGCGTCGACAGCGATGATGCCGACGACATTATCATCTGCGGCTTCGGCGACGAGAAGGTAGCAGTCGACGTCGTCATCGCGCCGATGGAAGACTTCATCAACGAAGACATCGTCGTCGAGCTCGTCGACGAGGGAACCCGTTTCTGAGGTAAATCTCTGAGACTTCACAGTCTTTCTCGCGGGCGTAGAAGGTAGAGTTTTACTCTTGGAAGGTGGAGGAGCCTTTTTTGAAATAGAAGGCAGCTCAGCACTCTTAGAAGTGTGCTGTTTTTTCGACACCTTAGCCCCAGGAGAAGAGAAATCCATGTCAGCTGTCCTCTTCCTAGAGGTAGTCTTGACAGAGGCAATACTCCCAACTTCAGATAAGGATTGTCCTGATCTTTAATCTTCTGGTAGCCACAGAAGTAGACGCCCTTCTCTGTCCCTCAGCGTCTTTTGTGGGAAAGTTCTGCAGATCTTGCATTCTCTCACGTGGTGGTCAGGATACAAGCAGTAAATGCACTTCTTGTGGGGATCTTCTGAAAACAGCCAGAGCTTCCCACAAGATTCACAAGGTCGAAAGAGAGATTTCTTTGAAGAACACATCATAAAATTAAGAATTCCTGAAGAAACCAGAGATATACTGAGCAGAGCTCAGGGAGACTCCCTTCACACGACGTGCGGTAGAAAATCTGAGAGCCTGAGCCTCTGAGGAGAACATTCTGGAGAGTGCTGTCACCTGATTGGCTGTAGTTTGCACTATATATAATGACTTGGACGAGTCATGAAAGTGGAGAACTTTTTTCCTTTTGATTTCTGGCTACTTTACGTCCTGGTTCTAGGTTACCTATGATATGGTTTCTATATGCATGTATATTGCTATTTTTATGTACCGTGGGACTCCCACTCCGATGACGGAGAATGATTCAGGCATGTGAATCTATTAAAGATACTCCAATACTGGAGAATTTATATTATGAAGTTTTCTTTATTTAAAATTATAATATTTATAATTATTAATGTTTTAATGTGTAAATATTTTACTACATTTTAAGTTGTATAGTTTTTTAATTTACATAGAATGTTTTGTTAGAACTGATAGCCATCGCAACTGGGACCCCCTCCACTACCCTCTTCATGTGTAAGAAACCTTGGCTTTAAATTCAATTTGATTCTGTCTTTAGAACTACAGTTTCTTTTTTACCCCATAATCTCTCAGGAAAATGCTTCATCTAGTCCCAGAAACTAATCGGATGACCATAGATCATGCTTTGGTGACATCCAAACGGGATTATGCGAATTGTCGCTACTTAGTCTTGTCTTCTTACCTGCTGCATCATCTGCAGATCATTTAAAATGCTGCAGCACGTCAAAGTCTGAAGGTGCTGGCGCCCTATCTGTGTCTAATTCCTTCACCAATTGCACTGGCCGCCCATCAGCTGTCACATCAAATTCAAAGCACTCATTTAAGCATACAAAGCCTTTCAGATGAAAGGCCCTGTGTATCTGAGGAGAAGACTTAAAAGTTTTCCTTTAGAGCAGAACCTTGCATTCCAATACTATGATGCTATTACAAGTTCCAAGAGCGTGAAAGGCAAGAAGGGGAGGGGGATCTTTTGTTTTCTTGCCTTCTACGCTCTAAAATGTCCTCCCTACTTCACTCTGCCTGGTTCCCTCTGAGTCAATCTTTCATGAACATCTAAACGCTTACCCCTTTGCAGCTTGGCTCTAGGTATGTGATCCTCGAGAGGTTGGTTTCCTCTGGTTTTGTGCTGCTAACACCGGTACACTTCTTTGGAAGCAGCTGCACGCTTTAAAACATGTATTGTATTGTATTGTAAAGAAATTATTTCCCATCTAAAACTAAAACTTTACATGTGATTTTAGATTTCCTACACGGCCTGTGTTGAGGTACATACTCAAAATGGGTAAAATATATTTGTAATGGGGTAAAGAAAATATCCCCGTTTCTAAAGAGAGTACACTCAGAAGTGTACTTTGAAGCCTGAGAACCAAAACAATAAGGAGGTACGTCGTAATGAGAACTGAGAGAAGGCAAAGTGGAGTGTACCCCTAAGTAAAAGGGCTTAGTCTATAGAGTAGAAACAATTGTTGTCACCTACTCCTTTTAGACAACAAGTACTTGACTTAACAAATAAACATGTGGGTGGAGACGGAAGGAAAGTGACAAGGCAGAACAGTATTGACTTGATTGTTTTTTCTGTCTTAGTATCTATGCACAGAGCAAGCAATATGTAAGGTATTCTAAGGTTTGGCAGTTATTTAATCTTGTTACCCCCCAAAAAGTATCTCTCCAATGCATTCCTGTCATATAGTAAGGATGGATTTGATAGGTCCCTTCTTACATCATTCCTTGGGACTAAAGTATATTTTAGTCCCAGTAGATTTTGCCTCACTGTAGCCTGAGTCTACACCGTTGAGAACCATGCAAAGCTCACAAGTAGCTAAAGCGGCAATTTTTTTTTCAAGGGTGGGTCCCCCCACCCCCAAAAAAAAAATCCCATCAGGAAATACTCTTTGTCTACAAACATGTTGCAGAAAGTTGTCGCCAACTAGTTAAAAAGCCAATATGAACTTCTGCACATCATCGCCAAACTGATAGGTTAGTTGCATGCTATTTTAGAAGAATTAAAAACATAATAAATTAATACATGTGGATGTTCATAGATGGGACAGAATGTTACACGTTGGTTCTTTCTGCTTTGAAATGTCATAAACAAAGTTCTACTGGAGTCTCTCCTTTGAACTAAAATTGGCCAGAAAACTAGTACTGTTGTGGATATGGCTAAGGAAGGCTGTGAAAGTCAGAAAGATTAAGGAAGAGCCTACTAACATATGCATCTCAAATAAAGGATAGCTTTTTGAAAATAAGCAAGATCATGGAGGAGAATGGGATTCTCCAATTGAACATAAAGAGAGAATCTTGATTTCATTAAAGACAATGGAGGCTAACATAATGGAATAACCTTTTATTGCTGCCCCACATGCAGCCCTTTAAAGAACATGTATTACACCATGTATAAAAAATTCCATTAAGAAGTTTAAAACAACAGAAAACCTCATGGTAACTAGGCATCATCTTCTTAAAGCTGCAATGAAAACAGTGATATCTTCAAACTAAATTGCACTTGACAAGGAGAAGAGTTTCACAGTGACGAAACCTCTGAAAAAAATGGAAAGAATCAGGAGATACCAACTGGTAGAGATAATAAGCAGGCCATTATAAACTTGCTAATAAGAAATACATAAATACATAATAAGTAATGATAAACATTTTAGACAATATATAAAAAATATATATCTAATCAATCATTTTTTAGCTTTAACAACATCGGTGTGGTGGGTGGGATAATGTTAGCCTCCGAAGTCTTTAATGAAATCAAGATTCCTTCTAAATGTTGATTGTAGGATCACCATTTCATTTCAAGACTGGAGGCTACCATTATGCATGTTTAAAGCTTTTTAACCCCACAGCGCTCACATGCTCCACAGGCTTAAGGTAAAAGCTTCCAAAGGTGGAGGCACACAACCCGTCTGCCGCTTTCAATATATCTGTAAGTGAACCTGTAAGTGAACCTCCAGCCCAAAACACATTGCTAGCCATTGCACCACGGCAGAGTGTGCTCCAAATTTGGACAAATCTACTCCCGCTTCCAACATAATTAGTCTTACCCATCTTTAAATGGGAGCTGTAGACTTCGCCTTATAAGGTTTCACAAAAGATATTAGTAACTGATCATCACCATCTGGTCTAACATCAATCATGCTATGTTCATAAGCTGTTATGCAACTTACAACACACAGTTTCTTACAGACAGCAGAACAAGGATAACAGATATTCTCAGATATTGTTTTGGTTCTTTTCCATATTTTGAAGTACACTTCATCTGGAGTGTAGTATCTAATACAGATCTCTAATGCCTTAACATCCAATACTCTTTTAAAAGAAATTTGACAGAGTAAAGTTGCTTATTTGAAAGATAAGGATTATTAGGCCATGTAACAAAAAGATCATAAATAAGGTTAGCATTCCATAAAGACTCATATCTAACCCTGGGAGGGCGTCAACTCCTTATTCCTTTCGACACCCTGTGGATTAAAGGGCCACTACCAATAGAGTATTCATTTATTAGCGAGTGTCCTGCTGAGATGCCTGATCTGTAACAGTTCTATACCATAAACCTGATCTACATAAACCTGCAAGGTAATTCACTATAACTACTACAGGAGCATCCACTGGATCCAAATCCCTTTCCATACACCAACTACACCACTTCTTCCATACACCCGTGTATCTCTTCCTTGTCCCTGGTGTCCACAACTTGTCCAGTAGGCTTTTAGCTTCTCCGGAAAGGCCTGAGTATCTGCTACATCTCCTGAAATCCTCCAAACAAGAAGGTTTGTGTTGTCTTCTAGTAGAAGAGGATGCTCTTCCCCTTCATGTCCTAAGATAAGAGCTAAGCTCCTTGGGATCAAATGTGGAACGTCCACTGCCAGTTGCATAACTCCCGGAAACCATACTTTAGTACTCCAAAATGGAGTAATTAAGACGATGCTGCATCTCTCTGTCGATACCTTCAGTAATACTCTCTGAATTAGTGCAAATGGAGAGAAAATAGAACAATTCTCTTTGTTCCCGATTTGGAGCAAAGCATCCACTGCCAAAACCTTGGGGTCTGGTCTCCACCTGTAATACAGATATACCTGAAAGGTCAGCCTACTGGCAAACAGATCCACCTGAAACGAACCACACAGGTTCTGAATCCTTTAAAAAAAACATTGCGTTCAGCTTCCAGTTGTTTAAATCCCTTAAAAACCTTGAGTTCCAATCTGCTCTTATGTTCTTATGACTGGGAATAAACTGTGCCTTAAACAGAATTTTCTGACTCCCAACAGAAATACCAAATCTTCTTGGCCAGGTCTGCAAGTAGCTATGACCTTGCACCCCTTAGGTGATCAATACAACACTGTTTCTTAAAGTGGATTTGAAGCTCATCAAAGCGTTCAAACCCAACATCATTTCTAATCAAGTAATTTGAACTGGGAGTTCCTCCTGAGACCACTTCCCCCCTGTTTCTACTTGTCCTAGCTTCGCACCCCAACCCAGGTTGCTTGCATTTGTCTCCAGGGTATTCCAAAAAATTGCCTTGTTGTTCCAACTGTCTAGGCTGTTCCACCACAACAGAAGGTCTTCCTGAGCCTCCTGTGACAAAGGGATCATATCTGTGTACATAGACCTTTCATCAGCCCCAAACATTTCAGTCTCTGTAGAGCTCTGTAATGTAATGGACCTTGGGAAACTTCTTGATTGGAAGAGGACAGAAGTCCAACCACTCTTGCTGGGTCTTGTAGAAACACCTCATCTTTTGATAAAACATAAGCTACCTTTTTTATTTTGGGCAGTTTCTTTAGTGGTAATTGTAGCTGAAACCCTAAGAATTCTAGACTCTGTGCAGGCATCATCACAGACTTCTTGATATGGATAATAAACCCTAACCCCTCTATGAGATCCACTGTCCATTTCATGTGCTTTAACAATTTCTCCTGGTTTTGTGACATCAGTAACATATAGCCTAGGTAAATCACGAAACATACACCTCTTCTTCTCAAGAAGGCAACCACTGGTCTTAGAACCTTTTGAAGCACCAAGGTACTAAAGAGAGGCCAAAGGGAAGACAACAAAGCTGGTAAACTATCCCTTTCCAAGTGAACCATAGACATTTTTGAGAATGTTGGTCCATAGGGATTGTGAAATCAGCATCTTTGAGATCCAATTTCACAAGCCAATACTTTCTTTGTACAATGTCCCTTAGAAGATGGATACCTTCCATCTTGAAATGTCGGTAAACTAGAAACATATTCAGTTATATTAAATTTAGGACCGGACGCCAGCCTTTGTCTTTTGTCTTTGCTAAGAAGATTGTACTCACAAAACCCTTTTTTAGGTTTGACACCCTGCAAATGGCCCTTTGAGTAAATTCTCAATCTACTAGTGCAGTTTGTTCCTGATCTAGGACTAACTCTCTTGGTTGACGCCTTTGGTAAGGCAACTGGTTGAACCCTTTTACAGTAGTCAGTACCCAATAATCTTTTGCTATTCATGACCAATTTTTGCTGAAGAAATGCAGTCTTCCTCCTACCTTTGATTGGAAAAAACCAACAGGGTGTAAGACTCTTACCTTGATGTCCAGGTTCCTGGAATCTGCCACCACCTTGTGTGCGAGGGGTTTGTTCTCTTTGTGGAAAGACGGTATTATTGTTTCCACTGAAGTGTCTTCCATAGCCACGTTGACTTTGTTGGTAAAACAGGGACCCCTGATGTCCGAAGCTGACAGCCAGTCACATCTTGTCAGCCTTTCCAGAAACCCTATTTCCAAACATGTGCCTCATGTTCGTCTATGCCTTACTAAAGGCGAAGAAGATCGGGACATAGTTCCCTAGTATCTTAATACAATTTTCTCTGAAGAGTATGTCAATCAGGTCTCCCAAATTGGGGTTAATTCTCATCAATAAAGCAACAAAAACAACATTATCAAGGGAGTAAGGAGAGGGAATTTCAAATTGTTGATTATGTTCAACTGTTACTTGCATTGTCCAAAATTAAGATGTTGGGTCACTGGCAAGGATAATAGAAAGAATAACACCTGTAACATAAGGACTAGTCATATCAAGAAACGAGCATTGGCAAAGCCAATGACGCACCTTAGGGATATATTAGCTTTTCCAATGCCTTTTGACAATGCCGTACAGTATCAGCAAGATTCTTTTTAGCATGAGCAAAAGCAAATAGAAAAGGTGCAATCGTGTGACCATGTCATTTTGGAGGTATACACATGTGTGATGACATGTGTGGATGCAGACATGTTGATGTAGTTGCTGGCGCATGGATTACACATATGCACCTACAAATTTAGATTGCAACTTGTTTTATTTACAGATCCAAGATGTATTGGTAAATTAAAGAAAGAATACAAAGAATTAGCACAAAAGCCCCCTTTTTAAGAGAGATCACCAGACAGCAATTTTCTTCCTGGTCCTCCCAACAAATAACAATGGTGGGCATGTTGGGCAACCCGAGGAGTGGGTGAGGAGAAGAAACGGAGAGTAGTGAGGGAGAGGAAAAGCAGCTCATGATGGAAAGTAATAAGTGGATGGGGAAGTACAAGCGAGAAAGACATATGGAGCTCAGTGGAGGCTTGGAATTTGGTGGAGGCTTGGAATTTGATGGAGGAGAAACATGCAAGAGAGAGCTGTCAACATAAGGGAGATGGCAGCATGGAGTAGCAATTGGCAGGTATTTGGATAGGGGAGAAGCATTTAAGGGAGAGCGCTATAAGACATGCACTGTTATGGAGTGCTTAAGCAAAAGGAGAACAGTAGTTCCCTAAAGGTGAGCAGAGGAAGGATAGAAGTCAGTCAATCAGATGGAAAAGAGGTTATACTCCAGGAGAGGGACACACTCAAGATGGACAAACTGGGAGAAAGAATTCCACTGAATTAGATGCAAGCAAATGAGACTACCAAAAAAGCAAAACAAAAGTAAGCAATGAGCGCGCTATAAGACCCTGGACGTTCTTGATAAGCATGAAATAAGTATTTTGGAACCAGAGAGCTTGCACTGCCTGGTAGACTCAAAGGACATTCTCAAAGTTATGTCAGCTTATGATAAAAACTGAAATTCTTCTGGGAATATACACAGTGCAGGATAACATAAGGTTTGTGTGCATGGGATATAGAATTCCCTAACTTACAAATAGAGAAGGCTTGATGACCACTGTTAGGGTATCAACTATTGGAGTAATAGCAAGGAGAAGTTTAGGATATTTTAGAGCAATTTCTCAATATTTTTGCAGAAAAACCTACATTTATTCATATAGTGGAACATAGAATAATAACTGTGCCCCACATAATAGAGTAATAAGTCAGTCGATTTCACCAATTGTATTAGTGCCAAAACCCAATGGAGCCAGTATGTTTTTCATGGAGTTTCGTTAAATGAATGCTGTCTGCCAACCTAAATCTTTCCTCATGGCCATTGGTACACTATTGGAACAACTAGGCTCTACCTATTTTTTTATCCACTATGTATCTGACAAAAAGATACTGGAAGATACCTTTGATTGAATCTGATAAAATTAAGACTGCCTTTTCAACATATATTGGCCTTTTGCAACTTCAAAGTCTTAATATTTGGACTACATAGCTCACCAGCCATATCCTAGTGGTTGATAGATTTTATGTTAGAATCACATAGAGATTGTGCTGTCACTCACTTAGAGGCAACATTATGGTAAACAGTTATGACTGGAAATCACATCTACAACATTTGATCACAGTGTTTATGTCAATGGGCCAAGCAGGCTTACATACCAACCCCAAAACAAACAGTTCTGACATCTCATCAAGTAAAATACCTGGGTTGTATGATAGCAAATGGGAGCTCCAACCCTCAAATCTAAGAAGTAAAAGTCATACAAGAAGTAAAATTCCATAGGAAGGCCCACATAATAGGAAAACCTTCTGTTACTTCTTAAGATTAATTGGATATTATATGTGGCGCACTCCAAAGTTTGCTACTCTGGCACCTAGTCTTACAGTTCTACTTAAAGCATCAAAACCCAACAAAATGTCACTAGTTCCAGAAGCCTTACAGGATTTCAAAATGTTAAAAGAAAAGCAGTCTAATATTCTTGTTTTATGCTGCCCCTACTTTGATAACACGT
This sequence comes from Triturus cristatus, assembly GCF_964204655.1. NCBI lineage: Eukaryota > Metazoa > Chordata > Amphibia > Caudata > Salamandridae > Triturus > Triturus cristatus. Next base: position 740,975,497 of record NC_140585.1, read on the forward strand.
TTGGTATGCAAGCAGAACAATTGAGAAAGAGTATTAGGAATAATAATTGCAAGATAATCCTATTTCTTGTAAAGATATCCTGTTGATTTGCACTTTCTGTAACATCCTAAGGAGCAGAAGAGTACTAGAGCTCTAGTGATCCCAAGTAAAGATAGTTCCCTTGTTCCACAAATTGATTACTCTGACCCCTGGAAACTGAAGTTTGAAGCTCGAAAACTAAGGAGGAAATTAATTATACGGATATAAAAGCCCCAGCAGAATGATAAATTTAGAGAGTAGATGGACTGGAACAAAAGCCCTGGAAAGAGAAGGCTTCAGAGAGAAATTGTTGTGCAAGATCCTGCACCTTTTATTGAACAAAAGATCTTCAGGGGTCCCTAGAGTAGAACTCTATCATGTTGCTGAAAAAGACCAGTTGAAGCACATAAGAGATAGGCCGTATGGAGGTGGACCAAAAGGCATGGAGAGAATCCTGCATACATGAGTGCCAGCTGTCATTTCCTTTCTTTACAATCTGATTGATGGACAGTGCGCCCGCTGGGAAACTGGAGACTCTTGCAGAAAGTTTTGAAATCCTGGTGTGATAGCTGAGAATAGAAAGAAAACAAAGTTTAGATTTTTTTCAAAGTAAGGAGTGATTGACAATATTGAGGAAGTACATTTTTGAGTTAAAAGGAGAGAAAATTCCTTGAGGCATCAATAGAACTAACTTCAGATTCATAAGGAAAAAAATCTATGCATTGCTTTAATTTACTTACAGTTAAATCTGTAACTTTTGATGATATAGCAACATCTAAACCAAATATACAGTGAAGAGGTAAGCTGACCTTAAATGTCCGGCAATAAAGTTACATTTTTATTAGCTGTTACCTTTCAGGCAATTTAAGAATCTGAAATATAGTCTGCCTGAGCACAGCTGATGTGCATTCCAAAAGGTATACATATTTATACTAATGATCACACCTCAATCACAACTTCTAGGAATCAGGGTTTCCCATCTTCCATGTTAAAGAACTGCACTGGATGGAGAGAGGGGTACATGGGAGATGCCAAGTGGCACAATTGTGTTTTTATGAAAAAGGTACTGCCTAAAAAACACATTTTAGGTCTGGGAGCGAGGGGGAAGAAGACAAATAAATGCAAGAATTACTCCCACTGGACCTGTACTACTTCTTTGTAGGCTGTAAAAGCTCTTTCGACTAACCACGGTGAGCCACTACTGAACTACATAAGGAAAGAGAAACATACTGGATTTTTCCCTTAAATACTGTCCTGGAAAGTCTAAATGATGACATAATATGGATCTATTCTTATGGAGTCTGCATAAGACATCCCAGTAGTTTCTAGTAACATGATTGGGCATCATGTCACAGGAATGTGCGGACCCACAGTCTTTCTTTTAATATGCTGAGTGGTTTCCCATAGCACCCTTCCTTTTTCTTCATTCCCTTGTATGAAACAGTATTAGACCTTTACACATATGGGGAATGGCAAATGCCAGGGTCAGCAGCATCAATTTCTCATTTAAGCTTGATGGGTTTAAATATCACCCATTTATTCCATCGTGGCATTAGTCCACATAGCTCTGCACTATTGCTATATGTAGAGAGTTTCTCCATCAATATAAACAGTCCCAGAATCACTATCGTAAAATGGCGACTACAGAAAACAAGGCATGCCCACCTCTCTCCCTTATGTTTCCTTTTTTCCTTTTCTACAAAAAGTACAGAACCTAGGTCTGTATCATGTTATAAGAATCTGACAAGTTACAAAGTAGTCCTTATTACATGAGTATTTTGATCAAAAAAGGATTATGATTTGAAAGGGCAGACAAGAAATACATTATCTTATTGGACATGGGGTCCCACACCGATCAGGGTCTAGTCCGGAGTCGGTTATCATCTCACAGTGATCCGCCTTACTGGCCATGTTAGATTGCGGGACCTTCAGTTAAAGATAGTGCTCACAAGACTTCATGCAATGCCCGACCTTCCAACAAGAGAAGACCATGTATCGCAAGAATGGTTGTTCCACTCCTTCCGTAGAACCTTTATTAGCTGAGGTAACATGACGAGCCATCATTCTTTTTAGAAACTCGCCCCGTCTTGTGACACGATTAAATACAAGCAAAGATTACCATAAAAACAGGTAAGAAACTATGCTAGTTCATGCGGTTATCCGTCCCTTTCAGATATTACTCTTGAGGGTGAATTTACTAAATAATTATCTGTTTGCATGCATCTTTTTTCAAAACAATTCGCCTGTATACTGACCACAAGCATATCTTAGGACACGTGCAGTACTGGCCTAAGAACGTTTAGAGTTAGGGAGTTAAAACTCCTTCATCACCCATAGATAGGATGGAGTCTTGTTTGCCTGTTTGACTGAAAAAACGCCAGTGCATGATTCAAGGTATTCATCACATAGAAATTCTCCAAAATGAAACCTGCATATTTTGTAAATCCACTTTTTGAGACCACATTGATTTGTCTTTGTTTCTAGTTTTCTTCTCAACCCTTTATCAATGCCTTGGATTACCCTTGAACCCTGCATTGTTCATGGCTTGGCAGAATTGCCCCAAAACTTTGAAAAAACTTTGAGATATTAGATGTATTTGAAATTGCCTTATGTAATTTAGTATATGCATGTGGCACAAATAGGTGGTGGATTAGGTGTTATTTCTGGCTATAGTTCACACTATGTGTGACATTCTTTTTAGTGGTACATCACAGATGGTGCAACCTAAGTACGCTTCAGTGTCGGTTTTATTTTCCTTCAAGGGTTTTCACCTACGATTGATGGTTCTACTTTGTATAGAATAAACCAAGAAGCTCACTAATTATTTTTTAGCTTTAGGAAATTCGCATTCGTATTCCTGGGTAAACCACTTCAATGTGATTTTCATTAATCTTCAGATACCCCCCAAAATATCCACAGACCACAAATTATGCAAAAGGGTGGTCCTGATGAAGGTGGATCAAATTTATAAACCCTACCGAAATGTTTGTTGACCCGTTGTCTTGAGATCCCCACTTACAACACAACAAGGGCCAAAGTTTTCTCTCCGCTGGTTTCACCTGTGTATGTAATTTGTGGTTGGGAAGGTTATGTATGAGATATGAATGTGAAAGTGTGCTGCTGTGTGTAAGGAGAGAGTGGTAATGCATGATTGGTTGTTGGGGGGACATATCAAGATGTGTACCAGATAATGTCTCTATATAATTGTACAGTTTCTAATTTGTTTTAAAAAAAAGACAAGCATTTGACGAATTGCAAAGTGTAAGAATCGTGTATTTTGAATTGATGATTAACACTTGGATGTACAGAAAGGTTTTTAATTTAATATAATAAAATGAGAAGAAATTCTAATATAAAAAAAGAGAAATACAAGTATGTTCATGTCTTTGATTTGCATGCAATAATTCCAGTTGTGGTTAGCCCATAGAGCTTTTACAAACCAACAGAGAAGTAATACAGCTCCAGTGGGAGTCATTATTGCATGCATTTGTGTTTGAAAAGCTACAGTAGCTCTTTTGCCCTTTCCAATGGTCTTGTAAACCTAGGGGAGGCAGACGCAGCACAACACAACAGTAGGAGATGTCCTTTTGAGTGCAGAGGATTGAATGGGAGAGCTAGAGTGGAAGAAAGGAAAGATTGTCACACAGCTGTGACAATAGTATGCAATCATGGATTAAGATAAATGGATCGCGGGGTGCATATTTTGCCCACCTGTATGCACCCCAAGGCCCAGAGGCACAAAAGGGCCCTATTAGGGCCCTCTTTGTTGCCTCACCACCACCCTTTTCATGGCGGTCTCACTGTCATGGACAGGGTGGCATTGAGGCAACTTGTAATATGCTCGGCCGTGTCGCTGCGTCACTGCCAGCATATTACTGCCTCTGACTGCTGCAAGACCGCCGCTGGATCCTAGATCCCCAGCAGTTGCAGCAGTCCTGTGGCAGTTGACCTCCACACTCAAAATACTGCGGGCAGGCCCGCAGTGTGGCGGCAGTCAGACCACCACCACAGGTTTGGTGGTCCTATGGACTGCCAAATTCGTAATCTGGCCCTAGGATTTTTATAAGGTTTGAATAGACCTTATCACCAAACGTTACTTGACCAAGACAAGTGTCTGCCTTGATCTGGAGAGGACAGAAGTCTCTTTGCCAGCTGCTCCACTTAAGAAATGCAACAAGCCTGCCTGTAAAGTTCACCGACTTATCTCTTGCTTTGTCTGGACCGTCTGCTGAAGCATTTTGACATTTGTTATTCTTTTTTTAATCTCCATTAGAATAACATGGAACATAAGTTTCCAATGCCTCCATTTTTGGGATGTTTTATTTTCTTTATACATTTTGATCCTTTTCTCTGATTTTCTTCATTAAGTTATTTTTTTTCTTACATTCTTGCTTTTTTAACTAACTTGACTACGAACTTTTATATTCTCTATTTCTCACTGTATTGCATTTCGCATATTTGTTGCAAATGTACTACTTACAATTTCTTTTTGGAAAGCTTTGCTACTTTTGCCAACCTACCAAGCGTGGACCAGGAATTCGCAAATAAATTAGTTTACTTTTGTAGATCAGATTGTTTGTGCACATGTGAGCTCCATCACAGTTCACATCCAGACTTTGGTGGTCATTTAGAACTTGGTAGAGTGGGAGCTCCTCTGAACTCATGGTTCCCCTGCAACATTTAGCAGGTAGAGAAACACTAGTTTTCTTGCAGCTGTTCCTCAGCCAGCCCTGCTGTTGCAAACCTCTGAACAGGTGGCCAATCTGCCACAGGATTGTCTGGTCATTACGTGGAATGGCTAACCAAAATAGAGTAGGCCTCCTGAAATACAGTTGTCCTGACGCAGTTGCCCTGGAAGTCATGGTGGCCCAAGCTCTAAAAAGTAACATGTGGATAGATCTGTATTTCTGTGGAAGCAAAGGATTGTATAATAGTATTGGCGTAGGTTAAAAGGTCAGGTGACAGTTGCACTGTCAAGCCAGTCCTAAGAATCCATGTATGTTAATGACTGCCCTCTTCCCTTCTGTGCTGCTGCCAGAGAAAAAACAACATAAATTATGTAGCTGTCTAAGACAATTCAATAATTTTTCAATGTCATGTTTGTTCCCCTGAAAGTTCAAGATTAGGCAGTGGTATAAATAAACAAATTGGTCACAGCTGCATGGGAGGCAATTGTGGAAGCGCACAACGTGTGCCCAATCAAAAAATGTACTCCTGGCTCCGAACATGTGGACGGAGCCAAAGCCCCTCTCTACTGATTCTCAGATAATTGGCTGGCGACAGCTGCGCTGTTAAACCAGACCATAAAACTGAACAATAGCACCCATGTTTTGGGTGAAAACTCTCTGCTCGCCACAGTCATTGCTTTATCTTACTGCAGAAATAAACTATCACTCTAGTGGGTTGTTTCTGGAAAAAAAATATGGTAGCCAGCATTTCACTTTTGACGAAACTGCTCCCACAGTGTTGGAGGGACATTTTCTCCAAAATTATCCCTAGATCTCCAGATTCTGTGGGCAGCCCTCTGATTTTCTCCAGTTGGACCCCGCAGTCAATATTGGATTGTTGAACAGCAGTGGGGCTATAAATAACACTCTGTGTCCTTTCTCTCCCATAGTCTAATACTTTGATTCCTATCAATAAAGACATGCAGAGCAAGATTTACAGCGAGTAAAAACAACTTGTCCTTATGTCATAAAAACAGTGTTCAATGATTTAAATGAAGCATACACTTTATCCATCAAAACTAAAATGCACAATTGTATAGAATATTAAATGAGAAGGTGATAAAATTGTTTTGTGCCCAAAGTAAAATAGTTTATCTGCAAATCTTTACAGGCTGAATGTACTCAAGTAGCAGTTGGCATTCACAAATGTGTGTGTCTGCAAGGATGGACTGGTGATGGATTGGACTGCTCGCCAATCAATAACTGTCTTTTACCAAGTTATGGGGGCTGCCATCCGAAAGCGGTGTGTGTCAACATTGGTCCTGGTCAGGTAAGGGTCTAAAGGGATACTTTTCTAAACCTATAGCTGACTTTTTCACTTGAAAGATGAAAGCAATCTTCTGTAGTTCTTTTTCCTTCCTAATCAGGACTCCACAACTTGTGGTAAATGCCACCCATTAACCCTTAATATGACTTTAAAGAACATTCCCTAATTCCACTGGTATATACATTTATTTTTTGTTTTCATCTACAAGACATGAATTGCATAACAAACTAAATCTTTCGCATCATATATTTCCACACTTTTCATAGTTTTTTGAGTCCTGTATCATTGTCTATTTTTATCAGACCTTACATCTCATAACCTGTCTTTCGCAAGAAACTGCCTCACAGATTCTTACTTTCTTCCTGTATAGTTATATTTGTATTCAGGCCTTTACACACTGTCAGAGTTATAATATTATATGTACCCCTCTTCTGTCCATTTATGTTGTCCAACATCTCTCACATTAGGCCCCAGTCCACAAGGAATATTTTCTGCTGATCTGCAAATTGGTTTATGGTTATTTGATTGGAGGCAATTTTCGGTTTTGCTCATTGGTCCTCCAATTTCTTGAGGGAAACTGGGCGAAGAAGGCCATGTGCACTTTAATCAGCTTCTCTTATATTGTATTTGTTTATACTACCTGAATATCATATTTTTAATATTGCGCAATCAAAATATTGCAGCCAGAATATTAACTACCAAAATGTTGTGAAGTGTAGCATTTTAAAATTAAATATGGAGTTACTACTCTTAACTCCACATATAAGTATGTTGATGAAATATATTTCTTCAAGATTCATAGTTGTGGAGTTCAGAATACTAAATCTAAACTTAAGTATATATAAGCTTACTTTCACAGTATATTGGTAGTCTATATAGTGAACAGGATATTTAGCTAGCACAATATAGTATTCTTACACACAACCCAAAGAATTCTGCTTTATGTCCAGGATGGGTGCCTACTTAAAGGTCCATCTGTCTAGAGTACTTAGATTTCTCCTCAGACACCTACTATACTTGACGTTAGTCAAGACCTTTTGATTTTACTAAAACATATGGATAATTTTCTTAAAGGACTTCCAAACACCTCTCTTCATTCTTTGGTCTGTTGTTGTGTCATTCACATTTAGCTTCCGCCCACTACATCATAAACTTGGGTCAATGGATCAGCCTGCAACAGCCATTGTTTAACTTCCATATGAGTGACTGCATTTCACTCTTTCATACTGAGCACATTCGCACACAAGGTAGTTCACTTCAGTGCTAGTGTTTTAATTTATAATCAGTTAGAGATGACTTTGTATTTGGAGCCTAAGCAGGACTTTTCAACCAGATTTGAGCAAAGGCCACATTAGAGGCTTTTGCAGTTCCTGTCTCCTGCTAATTCTGTTGCAAATTCCTTTTAGAGGGTCCTTTGATTATCTGACTCCTGGTAATTCATACCATAACAGATTATGTACATTTGAAACTGTTCTGTATTAAGTTATACTTGTTTTACTATGCATGTAGTACACAAAAGGAGGCTTCAATATTATACATGTGAGCTCACAGGCAGACAATTATTCAGAACACTTTTATACACTGCTCAATTTCTGTAATGGTTCTTTAATACATTTTGCCCTGAAATACAATTAGCTTTCATCAAATGTAATTTTCAGCAAGTTTAACACCTTTTTAAATTCATGTATTTTCTTTCTTTCTGCTTGTTTCTCTTTCTTTCTTCTTTCTTTCTTCCTTTCTTTCTTTCTTTCTTTCTTTCTTTCTTTCTTTCTTTCTTTCTTTCTTTCTTTCTTTCTTTCTTTCTTTTTCTTTCTTCCATCCTTCCTTGCCTATTTGCTTTCCTTCTTTGTTACTTGCTTTGCTTCTTTCTTACTTGGTTTTTCTCTTGCCTTCTTTCTTTCCTTTTTTATCTTTTCTTTCCTTTTTCTTTCTTTCCTTCCTTTCCTTTTGCTTTCTTACTTTCATTATTTCTTTCTTTCTAGCTTTCCCTTTATCTTTGTTTCCATCTTCTTTCTTTCATTCTTTTTTCCTCCTTTCCTTCCTTCTTTCTTTATTACTTTCCTTCTTACGTTGTGCTTAGTTTCCTTTCCTCCTTCCTTCCTTCCTTTCTTTCCTTCTTTCTTTCTTCCTTTTCTTCCTCCTCTATCTTTCTTTCTTTCTTCCTCTTTCTTTATTTCCTCCTCTTTCTTTCCTCCTCTCTTTTCTTTTTTCTTTCTTTCCTTCCTTGTCTTTCTATCCATCTATATTTCATTCTTCCTTGCTTTCTTTCCTTGTTTCTGTCATTCTTTATTGTGTTCTTTCCTGCTTTTTTTCATCCTTTCTTTCCTTCTTTTTTCCTTTTTTCCTTATCTCTGTTTTCTTTATTTCCTTTCTTTTTTCTTTCTTTCTTTCCTTTCTGTTCTCTTCTTTCTCAAATTCAAGAGTTTGGCAGTGAATGGCAAAACAATTGACTTTTTTAGGTCTGTGTTAGCCAAGACCTTTTGATTTGACTAAAATTATGTGTATTACATAGACAAATTTAGGGGTTTTCAGCCACCCTTCATACGTTTGTCCATGGCTCTGTCATTCACATGTTTCTTTAACCCCCACAACCATGCATCATGGGGCAGTGCATCCGCCCATTGCAGCCATTGGCTGACTTCACTATGAGTTAGGTTGTGCTGCCCTTTCACAATGAGGGAGTACTATAGTACATATGCTTTATTGAGACTAAAAACATTTTGCCTTTGGTCACTGTGTTTTTTTCTTTAGAAGAACACCCAGTATACCCCCAAACAATAAAATTTTGCAAAAAACCATGACGAAACGAAATAAAGCTTGATAAATTTGCCACAGTGACACTCGCTGTCTAGCTCCCCTGGAAAACTTGTGCTTGCTTTTACTGCACTGTTCCACCTCTTTCTTGTTTCCAGTGGTTTGTTGAAGGACATAGTCTCAGACAATGTAGCTGTAGCAGTGGAAAACATGATTTGTGCACTGTGGGTGTTTTACTGTCAGGTGAACATTTAACCAGGGTTTACATCTGGTATGGCCAGGCACGCCGTGAATAAGATTGAAGGTAGAATGCAACAGCTCTGCTCTTAGATCTTGCAGAGAACTCAGAAGATTGCATTTGACGGTTTAGTGATGAACGAAAAGCTGAAGGTTTGGTGAGCAACTACATTTTGCATGGTGATATCAGACAGCTTGAATAGATTTAGGTGCATGAATGGACCTTCCTCTGAGTCATACACTATAAAGATTACCAGCAAGTATGCAACACCCTTTCTGCCACTCACCAGGTCTCTCTTCCTCAAGAAATGGTCTAATACATTGAGGGAAGTGTCTCCATTGATATGCTAATATTAGTATTGCTCTCAAAATGCATAATGTTAGATAAATGTTTGTCTATTTTATTTAAATTTGCTACTACTCCTTTCAAATGTATATATTTACCTTTTACTGTGGTTTGTATCGGTGGCACCTACCCATGTATTATTAACGTTGTCACTTTAGCATTGTAAATACTGGGCATGACATCTTTCCACACTGGAAAAAAGTTGGTGAAGTTGAGTTAAAAACACGGGTTTCATATACACCTCAAGATGTAACCGCAAAAGACCTGTTTGATTGATATATTTAATGATATATTTAAGTGACACAATTCAGTCTTAGTGTTTTGGTGAGGATTTTCCAATGAAGTTATTTATCTTCTGACATCGAAGATGGTGCGAAAGAAAATCTACCCAGCGTCATTTGTCTGTTATTCACCTGAAGCTGGAAATCCCGTTGATATTACTAAAAGTATTTAGGTGTACACAAATTTTCCACAAAAGTAATTTTATGGAATAGTGAAATAGTGTGATACCTTTAAGAGAATTTGGCCTGTTTTAGTGCAAAGTTTTGTGTGTTCCCCAATAAGGTGCTAACTGATTGAGTTGTGCTGATTTGGGAAATGCAGTCAAATGCTGTTTTAGAATTGCTAATCCTACAGTAACATGAGAAAGATATCCTACAGCTTTTGGCTTTCCCTAAAAGTCCCACCGAGCCTTTAAATGCCATTCTCCATGGTTAGATTACAATGAAAGAGACTCTTTACCATTTGGCCTCTCTGCATTGATTCAAGTGGAGGCCTATTGCTGAAAGCAGTTATTTACAAAATGTTGTATATGGCAGTCTTACTGCAAAAGTAGCATATGTAATACCAAGGTTTACATAAAACTATAACGGATTTGTGATTACGCCAAGTTCTCTGTGATAATTACAGTATTCTGGATTATATTTTAGAGCGACTGTAAGTGCAAACAAGGATTTCGAGGTAATGGGCTTGAATGTGAACCCATTAACAGCTGTTTGGCCCAAAGCGAGAAGTGTCACCCTCTGGTAAGTTTCCTTTTCAACTGACAACTGTTTAGAGTTCATAAATTAGAGCCCTTCTTCCTAAAGAGAACTGCTGAATACAGACTGAAGAAAGGAATCAAATTGTAACGCTGGAAATGTTTAAACCATTAACTGTTCATTGTGTTCTATGGGGCATATCAGCAACAACCGGCGATAATTATCGCTTAGCGCACTTAGCGCTAGGATAATTATAGCCGGCTAGCATGGATTTTTATCGCTGAGATAGCGTGCTATTAGCAACGCTTATCTCAAAAGCGATAAAAATCCTCACGTTAACTGCCTAACGTGAGATTATCGCTGGAAACCCAGCGATAATCTCACCCAATGTGGCGTTAGCTTGATGATAGGGACTCACAAACTTAGCCATGATATCCACCTTCCATAGGATATCATGGCTAAGTCAGTCCTGAAGCAGGCGTAAGGAAAGTAGCGATAACAGGGGTTATCGCTACTTTTCCTGCCGCTATGCTTCATAGCGTGGGGCTTGATGATAGGAGAAATGTCGCTTAGCGACATTTCTCCTGTCATGTCAGGTCAGGAACGCCCACTTTGCATCTCATTAGAGATGCAAAGCTGGGCGTTAGGAATTCCTACGCTAACGCAAGTTTTCATGCGTTAGCGTGAGCTTGCTAATTAGGCGATAAAATTATCGCCGCTTTTCGGCCGAAAACGGCCGCAAAAGTGGCGATAATTCTATCGCCTCGCCTTGCTGATATGTCCCCATCTTACCTAAAATAATGCGCAAAGAATTGTACAGTACATTTTAATTGACTCTTTACTGGAAAGCGAACTAGTACGAAATTCATTTGAGTAAAATGCAATCTTTGTTCTGAGTATGGAAATAGTTCGGCCACCATGAGGAACATAGGTGGTGGTACAGCAGCCTAATAAACAGTGACATTTTGACGGAAGGGCAGCCTCACTGGAAAAGTAATTCAAGAGTAATCCATTGCCTACACTAGTTACAAATGCTCCACTTCGGAGATTCTGCACATTTTCCCCATTTTCCTTTGTAAGAACAAAAGACGCGGGTGCAGCACCACTTGAAAGAGAACCAAAGCGATTTTACCCACAGATAAATTTCAAGTCCTCCCTATTGACATATTTAATCATAGAATAATATAATTTTAATGCAGTTGGCCTTTTTAAAATGTAATTCAATTTGTTTAAAGGTATTCTTGCAACTGTAACAAAGTACCCTCTTCTACTGATATTACATAGAAAAATAAGAAAAAAGGGGCTGGGGTCTTTTTCAACTTATACAAGGGTTCAATCCTTTTTAGAATCTCAGTCAAGGCACCTACCTCTCTGCTGGTCATTGCCACATGAAGACTCCGGTGAACCTAGCTTACACACAGCCAAAGCTATGTAACCCCCTTAGATGGAGAATACCCCAATAGTCACACTGATTGCTGAAGCATGCCCTCATGGATGTCGATTCATCAAAATGTCAGGTGTAGCGGAAGTGACCTCACACACCTTTCGACCCACCCCGATTACATCACAGGAAATAACATCACATACCTAGGGCCCGAAGGCAGAGGAGGAAGAGTTCACATGACTTTTGGCCCTTGATGACATCACAGGAAGTGATATCACTGAAGATGAAAAAATAAACATTAGAAGAATAAGCAAGAAGTTCAAGATAATTAAAATAACCACCAAGTTGTGAAAGCTGTATCAGTACATTTGGGTTATGCCTAACTTTCACAGAATGCCAAGCCACTTGGATTCATCCTAGACAACAACCTAACCCTCAAGGAACACATTCCCCAAAAAACAAAGATGGCCTGGTACTGCCTCTCGCGTCCAAAGACATTGAAACAGCTTCTTCCAGACAACAACTTCAGAATTGCTGTTCAAGCCCTTTTCACTTCTTATTGGTGGTAACACCCTGCTGCACGGCCTCCCATACTCCACACAGGCACCCATGAAGCGAATCCTACATGGTGGTGCGTGATTCATACAGGGCTTGAATAATTATGATCACATGACCCCCAACCTCATGGAAATCCGTTTGCTCCACTTGTTGGCCTACACCATCTTCTAAACCACCATCATTTGCAAAGACAATTTTACCATTCCTGGCAGTTTGCACCACACTCGCAGCAATGACACCATCAGACCGCAGACTGTAAGAAAATACAAAATCTCCTCTGCATGCTGGGATACTGGAAACAAGGACCAATCTGGAGCCCTTTTATTTCCTGAACATGGGCATCGAGTTTAGGCATCTCGACCTAACAAAATGGGTCATAAAGAACAGCCATTATGTGTTTCAATCAACAAATGACTGGTTACCTTTTCCTCTTACTTATTAATCATTTTACCTGTTCATGCTGAGTAGCAGAAAGGTTAAGTTGCTCCTAACAAATTTCTAGACACCTGTTTCATGGGGACAGTTAGGAAAAGACATATTGACCCATTTGTATTTTTACCCTCTACCCGCCGGGGACAAGTGTAAATCATTGAAAGTCCACCAGGAGGTAACTTTATTTTTCATTCCCTCTGCGATCTTTTGTGCAGTCACACATATAACTCTAGATCCCCCTCTTCTGTAGCACTCCAAATGATCCCCCTCGGTCGAGGGTAGTAGCACGCACCTCTGTCTTCCACAGGTAGAAGAGTAAAGAGGTGCCTTAAAATAAATGTGCTACGGCAACAAATGATGGACGTAATGCTGAATAAATCACACATTGACCCCCAGTCAAGAGATCAGTGTTAAATCCATCATTCTTTTATTCACTACGCGAACCCAGTTTGGACCCAGCCATATGCAAATCAGTCTTGACCCTGCTCCTAATGTGAACAGTCCAGCCCAAACTGCCAAGCCAGGTCCTCCCTGGACTGGAAACAAGCATCCTGGGACTGGTTTCGGGTAAGAACCCTCATTAGCCAGGCTAGCTTGAATCCAGTGGCACAGTGATCCCGGGACCCACATTTGGGCATACCCAGCCCACTTAGGGTGAAAAGTGCTATGCAAACAAATGATGGATGGAATGCTGAATGAATCAAACATTTACCCCGAGTCAAGAAATCTACGTTAAATCCATAGTTCTTTTCCTCGCTACCCCACTCCAGTTAGGACCCAGCCATATGCAAATCAGTCTTCACCCTGCTCCTCATGGGAACAGTCCAGCCCAAACTGCCAAGCCAGGTCCTCCCTGGACCAGAAACAAGCATCCATCCAAGGGTCGGTGAGGTCCTTCATCCTTCAGGTCCTTCACCCTTTAAAGTAGAGGTCTCACTATCTATAGAAATACAGTGCCTGCCCCTGTTTTCTACTTTCCCATATATCTACCTACCTACTCGTGGGTTTCCCTTACCAATAGCTATTTCAAACTTGCCTGCCCTGTGATGGGTGGATGTGCTATGTTTTGTTTTAAGAGTACGTGAAGTTTTGCAAGGAAAAATACTGTTGTTATCGAAGAGAAATAGAGTAACAGAATTAGTTTAAATTGTGTTGATTTTAAATGTGAGAGGGCACAGTCTGCAATACATAAATCCAATTTTAACCAGTCGGCGATCCGCATGACAATCGTAATAAACAGTGAATAATCAAAAAATATACCATTATTGTTTGCCCTCCCTCAACAGCGTTGGGCTCAAGTTAAGGTAACCAGACATGCAGAACCAACCTGCCTGGCAGGAGATCCCAAAACTCCTGCCCTCTGGAAGTGTAGCTGTTCCATCTCTCCTCATTTCACTGATCTCTTAGTTGGTGTCAGGGAGTGTTTAGGGAGGCTTGCCATCAAAGTGCCTGCAAAAATAGCTACAAGAATGGAGTTTGGCCAAAGTGGGACAGACAGAAGTTAGATGAAGCATGAAGATGGAGGAAGAGCACTGGACAGCAGGCAACAGTCCCAATATGAAGGGAGACAGCCGCCCACTAGTTAAGGTGGCATAATAGGAAGGAAGGATCCCAACCATCGGGCTCTGGAGAGCAGAGACTAAGCTATAGGCAACAGAATCTGAAGGGAAGGAAGCATCATGGCCACAGAAGATGAGTATGTCTGTGGGGACCGTAGGTAGGAAAACTGTGAAGTTGTAGCACAGTGGGACCAGTAACTAATTCCAGTAAGAGTTATGGTCCAACGAATCCAGGATTAAAGAGAAAAAAGAGTGGTCTGCTTACACGTATTGCCTGGTGGAGTGACGAGACTTTAGTGGTATAGCATAGAAGGGAAAGGGCAAGAAACAACCCAAATTAGGTCCTAAAACCACCTATACAAGCCTTCTAACTACCACTTATTCAAGTAATCCGATATCTATATCAGTGGATATAACATCAATTGACCCAAACAACGTGGACCTGATTCTTGACCCGTAGAAGGACCACCATATGCCCATCCCGGGAACTGGTACCAACCACAGAGCAACCAGTACCCAAGACCCGCCATAGCCGACAAAGACTCCCCACAGTTCCGCACTGAAGTGCATCCCACTTAGATCATCACTGCAAGAAATCCTTCCCAGACATTCTATGAATACCTCCTATCCATCCAACCCTGAATTGCTAAAGGTGGAGGTGAGAGGAACAAAAACGACCTGCACCCGAGCACAAAACAGGAAAAACAAAATTCTCTGTTGGTAAACCCCAGGGATGGGGGTCTGTCATTGTGCTTCAAGCTGTTGGACGGATATTTCCAATGTATATCAATACAATCTTTGCATATGTACATCATGTCATACTACCCCACAACTATTCCAATAGCGGTGGTAGTGCATTGCAGTTATGTACTGTAGCACCCCCTGTTTCCATCACTGGGAGCAGCCCACATGTATCAGTGCACTGAGGTCTTCACCAGAAGAACAGACTAATATTCTAGCACTGAGACGCTCTCACAGCTGTATTTGCACCCCGGTGCGACCATGGAGAACATCTGCTATTCAAGGTGCTGCAACTCCTAATTCTGCCAGTGCATATGCTCACATCGTCTCCAGCAGCCTTGCTATTCACGTGTCCCATACAAAGCCCTCCTCTGGTGGTTCACTGGAGCCAGTCGCTATTCCAATGATGCGTCCTTTACAAAGCAGCGACACTGAATTGCAATCCTGTACCTAGTATACCTGCACTACGGCCCCTGCAGCTCTGTCCGAGCGATCACATCCTGCTCTACAGACCCTTGTCACTGTAGTATGAATCCCCATGTCATAATCTACACCTGCAGCTACATGCAGTCAGTACATGAACCCTATTTACAACCCGGTTTCAGCACTTATTGATGGAGGGACTATGAGAAATCCGGGTACATTATCATATTATTGATGATAATTTGAAGGACGTACACGCATTTATATTGCGCCACAAAGGCTGATCAATAATTTTAGAATGCCATAGACTCCTTCCACAATGGCAAAAAAATGATTACCAACATGTTTATCATATAAAAAGCATTAAACATTTATAATTATTCGACCAATTTAAATATGGCAATGCAACGAGGATCCATATTGAATCCACTGGAGCTCACTTTGAGGCAATGAAAACACTTATGATGTAAAACAAGTACATTCCAGTGAAATGACTGGCCAGCGCGTTCCATACAGAGACAAAAATGTTCATACTCGGAACAAGCGAGGAACAATCCTTCATAATTCATATTTTACTTTACAACATGAGAGAGCACACAAGCAGCAAGTGTTGTGCTGACCATCAGCGACCCCTGCAATCTGTATCCTATCACCCCTAGTCTTATTGTTTAGAGACACGTCACAGACAGCTAATGCACAATAAACAACCTCAGCCTCTCCTTCACCCTCGCTCTGTGGAACCTTAGCTGAATGTTTGCATTTGCATTGTCCTTGTGTTTCAACACAATGCAAACAAAGGATCTGAGCTGCCCTCTAGTGCCAAAATGCAACCCAGCTTGCAGACATAGATACTTACGCACACTGACCACAGTCATCGCTGACGCACTGATCCACGAATGGGAGATTGGATGCCCTTTCTTACTATTTTTTAAAAACGTATATGCGCAGATGCAGGCTCGTGCCTGTCGAAGTATTTCTTGCCTCAGCAGTGCACGCCCTGCTGACGTACAGAGGAAATGCATTACTATGAATTACTATCCTCCTCTTGTTTCCTGCGCCAACCACAGGCTGGTTAATGGATCAGGATGACACTGATGGAGCTAGTAGAGCCCGGCCTTTTCTCCCACTTTAGTCCATCATAAACCTAAAGGCCTATGGGGGAAACAAGTATGGGAAATACACAATGGAACCACGGCTAAGCTGGGTTAGCTTTCGGTTTTTGGGACAACATGGCATCTGTGCCAGGGGTCACAAGGACAGAGCTAGGGGTCGCATAGTGCAAGGTTTGGGTCATCCCCCCTCCTCTAATGGACTTCAATTAGGCCCAGCGAAGGGTAGCATGTACTATGGCTGTCTTGCCCTTAGGTTACCTTGGTATCACACTTGCTCCTCCTTGTTTGAGGTGTCATGAAGGCAGCAGCAGGAACAGAAAGTACTCTCTGTCGTTTTCACCATGCTCTTCCCTAGAACCTTGGTTGCAGATAGGAGGCTATTGAGGGGCAAATGCGGGATGAGGGATCAAACCTGTGATGTCATGAAGATTTCAATGAGTGCATGATGTCACTTACCCCACTCTTGGCCCTTTGGTGAACCGATGTAATTGGTTGCACTGCCCTTACCTCTACCCCATGTTCCTTCTCCTTCCCTTTCACACCTTTCTGTAATCTCTTTTCCATCCTACTCAGCCATTGATCGCATTTCATGTTGTCTCTGCTGTGTCTCAAGGCCACTTCTCCTGCCCTATCACCATTTCCTTGCATTGCTCCCTCCTCCAATTAGTTCTGCGTTTGTTTCCATTCTCCTGTCCTGTGACCATATGTGTCTCCTTTTCAGCCCCCCAAGCCTCCCAGCATTCAGTCTCTGCCCCATCTTTTTCCTACGGTCCTTTACCAGTGTGTCTCCCCTTACCTTTATCCCTTCCTCTTTTCCTCCTTCCACCTTTGTGTTTTCTCTACACCTCTTCACACTCCCCCATCCACCTCTCTGGCTCCATCTCTCCACCTTACGTCTCTTCCCTGTCTGCCTGCCTCTTCACACACCGCCAGTGCCTTCCAATTTTTCCTGGACCACCTCCTTTCAGCCATCTGACCCTCGCCCGGCTATCACTGGGCACTTATCATGCTCTTCCCGTACACCAGTAGACGTGGCACCTCCGAAACCATCCAATATCTTAATTGCAATAAAATACGAGTCAGGCGTGTGAGGAGCATCTTGTACGGCTACAAATGGAAACTCTAGTGGAACAGTTAATGTCCTCCTTTGACTCCAGAGCTCTACCATGTGACGCAAAACTTTTTCTGATTTTTTTTTTTAATGTAGGAGGGTCGTGTTAACGCTCACCAACTACAAAATAAAACAGTGTTGGATATCATTGGTAGTAAAGATGCCACCAACGTAAGAGGAAATTAACCGTAAAGGCTCTTAGAGAACTAGAGACCTCGCATAATTCTTCAGAGAAGATTGGCGTCTACAGGAAGGAGAGTTCTGAGTGATTCAAAAAATCAATTTTCATTATTTTGACTGTGTGACTAGGATCCAAGCAATAGGATTTTGCTGCAGTTCGGCACCTGGCAAATACTGAGGAAATACTTTGGCAACATTAGCAAAATCCATAACATACAGCACTTGCTGATAAATAATTTTACATGTCTGAACAAATGCATCATAGTCCATTTGTGAACATTGTTAATGAAAATGTGAAGCGACCTAATTTTGATTTCAGTGTAATTCCATATTGTAAACTTGAAAAGCGAACAAAATGTATTTCTCCAATTCCTATGGAAATAAACAAAAATTGCGAACAATTGCTGTTTTCTTCATTCTCAAGCATAAAGTAGTTCAAATGTTAGAATCATTGTATGCAGCTGTGCAACGTTAAATGTACCGCAATCTATGAATGTGTATTCTTTCTATGTTCAATAATGTTGCTAATGAACAATTGTTTTTGAAGAAAATTTCCAGCTATAGCTAGAATTGCTCCAGCAATATGTGTACATTGTTGGCTCTCACA
The DNA here is from genome assembly GCF_964204655.1 of Triturus cristatus. Taxonomy (NCBI): domain Eukaryota; kingdom Metazoa; phylum Chordata; class Amphibia; order Caudata; family Salamandridae; genus Triturus; species Triturus cristatus. Next base: position 740,993,933 of record NC_140585.1, read on the forward strand.
TTCTTTTTCTGAAGTCACAGATATGAAATTAGGAGCATTCCACCATGGCACAACTTCCAATCAGTGGCTTTATCCTCTATCAATAGGAGATCACATGACTTGGGATAGCAAATTCTGTGATATAAACTCAAAGTGCTTTAAATGTGCTTAATCCATGTCATTGCATTCACAGATATTCCATGTTATTGTCAGGAAGATACCAATACATTTTTTTTTGTTATTTTAGGCCACATGTCAGCTAACTTCGTCGGGCTTCTGGGAATGTGTTTGCAAAGAAGGCTACAAAGGAGATGGGTCTTTATGCTTTGGAAATGCTATGATTGTAAGTTAAACTAACAACAATATTTCCTTTGATGACTGCTTTGTAAAACAAAATTCTAATTAAAAGATCAGGGTGTCAAGTTGTTAATGAACGTTCCAAATTAAACACCAATAGGATATTCTGACACCCAGCAATATGCTTCTTGTCATTGTGATGTTCCATATTTCCATATTGCCACTAAAGACTTTAAGACGCTTGGTAAGACACTGCGTTGAGTGGCCAGGTCTGTTTAGGTGTTAATCAAGGCTCAGAAACACATCCGCTTCTCCCTGGTATAGTTGCTCAATAGTAGGGAAGGTGTTGGACTTTAAATCCAACACTATTCTGCCAATGCACCCCACCCCTAAAGAAATTGATTGTAATGACTTGCGTGCTGAACAAATGCATGCTAAAGACACGTTCATTCTATTGCCGGCGCTGTGAAGGCACAGCGTGATTCCGACTTCGTCCTAAAGGACGTTTCCCCTTCAGACAGCACCAGATACAATTTCCTCATGTCACACTACAGCATTTTTTACATAATGTGTGCATTCGTTTATCCCTTGTTTTAGGAAGGTGCTCACTCATGGGACAACTTGAGTCCCTTCAGTGGCTTTAGAGGAGGTTTACAACATGGGTTAGACGGGTATGGGCTCAGCCAGGGTTTAAATGGATACTTTGTAGAAAAGGTGCCTCTTCGTTTATATCCAGAACTCAAAGCAATATATTTCCAGGCAAAGAAAGCCTTAGTGTAGGAAGTCCAACTGAGATGCAATTGTAGAGAGATGTCACAGCCTTATTCTGAGCTGTAACTGAGCTCCGATACTGCATAAATAGAAGTGCCCACGGGGGGGAAACCAGTTGTTGCCCAATGTATCGCACCATTAGTAGCTTGCATGAGCAGCAAGGCTAACTTTCAGAAATAAAGTACAAAAATCAACCAAAGAAAACTACAAATCAAGTTTAGTTTAAAAAGAAAAAAATTCACAAATAGGGAGAGAGGTGACTCAGAAACTATTAAGGAAAATCGAACATTAAGTGTAAGTCAAGGAGAACAGTAGCTATCTTAAAATAAGAACAAAGTCTTTTTTCTCCTAGAAACCATACTAAGGGCCTATCAACCAAGTTAGGCTCAAGAGTCAATGCAGTTAGAAAGATGTTGGGCAATGGGAAAGTAAAGGTTTCTAACTTCACTTTTGAGTGTACACAAAAAGGGAAACGACCTTTATAACGCGGTGGTTACACCGCGATACTTTTACATCGCTGTCATTACAACGCAAGTCGTTACAACAACTTGCGCTGGATGGCGCTATACACTAAGGAACAGTATGATTTACTATTCCAACACCTTCCCTACTGTTACGTAGGCTGGAGTTGGAATAGTTAATCATACTATTCCTAAGTCCAGCGCCCTCCAGCGCAAGTCGTTGTAACGACTTGCATTGTAATAACTGCGATGTAACGTAGCTCGATGTGAATCATCACGTTGTAACATCATATATTCACACAAAAGGGTCTAACCACCAAGAGTGCTTGAAGATAGGTAACCGTGGTTTAACGGCTTGTTGAACAGCAAGGATATCCACGGAGAACTATAAACTGATCACTCTACTTCTGGCAATAAATAAAATTGCAGAGCGGATGGTACTTAAACAAATGACAAGTCAGGTGGAAAAAGAGGGATGACTTGATGTGTTGGTAACTTGCCTTTAGGCTTGACAGAGGAACAGAGACTGCCATGACACTTTGACATTGTGGACCACAAGATCATGATTGAATGTCTAAGCTGCTTAGGAATAAATGGAGCTGTTTTGAGTTGGATCCCTTCTTGTCTGACGAACCACTCATACGAAGCCATGCTACCACTGTATTGTTCGACGCCACAGGAAGTTTCTTGGGAAGTTCCTCCTGGATCTTCCCTGTCATCCATCCGATTCAAAATATACATATAACTTTCATTTCATTCATTACATCTTTTGGTGGAACAGTGGTATCCTGTGCATATGACACTTAATTGATTGCATTTGGTACAAAAATGCATCAACGTCTTAAAATAATTTAACAAATCTTCCTGTAGTCCAGTTGTGTATGGCTTGTAATTTTCTACAACGCAAGGCAAATAAGAGGGAGATACTGCTTGTGGGTAAATGTACATCAGGGTAACAGGAATCTCTTTGGTCTACTGTCCTGGGCCAGCTCCCTCCATTGTGACTAATTCTACGTCACTTGGCTTCTGTCTAGATGTCTGTCTATGAAACAACAAGTTAAATCCCTATCATCTTAAGGTTTCTACCTAATGTTATTAGGAAAATCCCCTTTTTTCTATCTAAACATTTACATAAACTAGTATTCTCAGCAAGAATACCATCCATAAACAACTATTATAAAATACTGTATTAAGGTCTTCATGTGGCGTCACTGATTACAGAGAATCCAAACTCTTGCTTTTAAAATTATTTGTGATTTGATCAAATATGATCACATTTCTCAAGTGAGACTGGAACTGTACTGGGTCCCATTCATATAGAGGATTGTCATCAAGACATTATATCTGAGGTTCACAATCTTCTGGAATAGAAAACCCCACGCTAGCTAACCGATCCCAGCACTGTTTGCCCAGGAGGGAACTGCGCTCTAATTCACATTTGTTATTTGATGTTATACTACTTAGATCTACATCTAGGAAATGATCTCTTGTTGCAAATCAACGCTATGGATTCATAAATGGGTTTTCATAAGATTTGAAAACATATATATTCTTTTATGTTCATTGTAAACCTTGTAGATATTTGTTGTCAATTGTTGGAGCCCATTTTAGCTATTTCCAGCGCCAAGATGCCTTGGGGTGAACGTTGTGCGTGGTGTTCCACTCCAGTCTAGGTTTTTCCTTTGAATTCCTAGATTTGTAATCTTGTCTATTCCATTATAAAACGGGACTACAAGCCCCAGGATTCAAAGGACAAACTGGACTGGAGCAGCACATCATGCATGGACCTTGAAAACGTGGCTGCTATCTCTGTGTGAGAATTGCCTCACGGCTAATTAAATATCACAGTGCATTTCCTGCAGGAGACGATTAAGCCTTTTACTTTCGGAGGTCTTCTGGACTGGAAATACATTTACTTGGTTACTAGCATCAGTGTATAATTTGAGCTGGTGATTTCTGGTGCTCGGCACCGCACTCAGTTGTCAACACCGGGGCCTGTAACACTCTTTCACATGATGGGCTGTCTGTCTAATTTAAAGATGAGCACAACAACAGTTGTTTATTAATTCAATGTGCATTACAAATTACTATTGATTGATGCCAAAGCCATTCTTATAGCTTTGGGACCCTGGAATAGGACGAAATGTCACACTTGTAGGTGTCTGATGATTAGTAATTGTGTTGGTACTGCTATTGGCAGCACAGAGAGGGGCAATGTGTGGTGCAAGCTGCATTGGCCTCCTGACGAGGGCCCTGGCACTTATGTTTTTACAAATGAAGCACTGACTAGCATTACATAATCCCCTCCCTTAATTAAACAGGAGACAGTGGCCTTGCACAGATAGTAGAGACATAAAGCCCATGGGAAGCCCAAGGCTTAATAGACTTTTCCATACATTATTAACCAATTTATTGAAGGCCCATGAAATCTCCAACCTCTTGTTTCCCCTCAAAGAGTAGCTGGTCTGCTTTGCCCATATATACAAATTAATTGGCTGCCCCTCCCCAGCCCATTGGTGTAATTAACTTAAATTCACTCATGACTGAGTCACATATAAAATATTAAATCTCTCATAACTTCAGATTGTTGAAAGATAATTGAAAACTGGTTTACAAATTCAGAGTTCTGACCTAAATTACATAAACTTGCCAGGTGTCAAATGAATGCCTGCTACCAGATCTAAAGTATGAACTGAGGGCAAAGATGCAATCTTGAGGAGTTGTACAGCTGCACGCAGGGCATGCCATCCTTTCTGCATTGCACAGGGAGGTCACAAGGCCATAGGCCACATGACACTTATCTAGCTGTGGAGAGAGTATTCTGTTCAGGGCCACACAAATAAGCATACTTTTACCTGGACTATCCAGACTCTGCTACAGCATCTGAGATAAGTCATGTTGAGTTGGGCATTAATATTTAGCACACACCATAAACAATTGTGCCTATGTACGTATTTCATGAGCTACACCCATTAGGTGTTCTCTTTACCATTACCAAATACACTTGGCATCTGCCACCAAGTTAAGGTGCGCCACGAGCTCCTCCGGTGCTTCGCCCTTGATTTCCGCATCATGGATCTCTCTACCTTTCTCCCCGTGATATAGTATCCGTGAAGACCATTGATTTTAAAGTAATAAACAAAAAGCACATTGCAACGTGAGAAGTGCATTTGAAACGCAAGAGCAGGTGGCACAGGGCATAGAGCCTTCGAGTGAGATCAAAAGTGGGTGTTGAACATGGAAAACCTGCTGGTGGACGAGGTACCAATGTTCCCTTTAAACACGGTCCTGAGTCCCCTCAGAGTCCAGGAGCCACCTCAGACCACGAGCATCCTGCATGAGTTGTAGAGCTGCAAGGAGGCTTTCAAGGCCCTTGAACACCCGATTCTCTCCCCATTAACTAGAAAACTTGAACAACCTGTCAGTGTCGTTTTAAAGATTTGGGGGGCCCTGGGCAATACATACTTTGGGAGCCCTGGTCTGGATGAGCTTTGCATTTTAATACGCATTTTCTGCTAATTTAAGCCCCGTGATGCCAAACAATATTGAATAATAGTGAATAATAAATTAAAGGTTGAGATGGAGAAATAAACCAATGTGAGATAGTGATACAGTTCACTTTCACAGCAGACCCTTGATAAATGAGGGCCCTGGCAATTGACGACTTTGCCCTAGGTGTTAAATATCTCACACACTTGTGGGGCTTTCTGCAGCTTTGTGAATAAACACAATGGAGAAAAGGAAGTAGTTTGAAGCAACGTAAATTGGAATTTCATTGCATTAACCCTGCTGATAATTAGGTAGTCAAGCTGATAAAATAAGAAGTATAAAGGACAAACCTACTCAAGAAAAATCAGCCAGCCATGACGAGAGCATCCAACAAGAGTGATCCGATTGGTGGGCGGATTCACTCTCTTGTAGAGTTCCTCTGTGCAAGCGGTGGTAAGTCACTACAGCACATGACCATTAAGTTTGGTCCATCTTGACTATCTTACATCGTTGTCACTCGTGGAATCATTGTGGGTAGAGATCGTGTGGTGTCATTTCCAGTGACGTCATCAGGATAGCATCCTGTGATGTCGTGATTCGTGACGCGATACGCTTGGGCGTACGCGTCCGATCACGTGACCTAGGTTAATAAAAGAAAGGTGCGCACGCACGTACGCCAGAAAGGCTACGGCGGCGGACCAAGTAACCAGCCAACGTTGTCCCCGTGTGATTATTGCCACGTGGCCGTACACTCCCAAGCGGCGTGTCCCCTAGGCAAGCCCCCAACGAGTGTCGGAGGACACAACAGCATCCGTTCTCACCTTCTCTGCCAGTGTGTTTCGTTAATCGTTTTAGAATATCAGAATACTGCCATATGCATGAAAATGGCTAGAGAACCTGATAGAGCTACATGTAACTTCGCAAGACAGCGAGAACATATTTCTTGAAAAGACTCGAGTAATAAGTGCTCTCATTGACTCGCCTGTGTACACTATAGCTGATTGTGTTGCGAAAACAGTTTTTAGAGCACCTGGTTTCTGAGTTTTTCCACATGGGGCTATTCATTTATTCAAGTACAGCTGCTATACAGTAGGAGATTTGTAGGGAGGGGGTGAATGGGTGGGGGGGTCCACGGACCAGTGCTTTAAATGGGCCGGTACTCACCGTTACTGAGTACCGGCACTTCTGAATTTTCTGGCCCTCAGTACCTGCACTTCTCATTCGCCAGGGAGAGTACCGGTACCCTAGTAGATGGCACTGCAGGCTCCGGTATTTATCTCCTCTAGCACAGGGCAGATGCCGCTCTGCTTTTCAGGAGCTTGTAAGAGCGCCAAGCCTCCTGCAGAGTCCCTGCTGGAGATTCCAGCAGCGCCCGTGTGAATGGCCTGAGCCTGCAGGGGCAGAGGGCTTGCCCTGCGTCACGCTGTGACTAACAGTGCAGGGTCTAGACAGACCCTTCACTGTCGATCATGTGCCCGAGGACTATTCCGCTGAAAGTGCTTTAGCCTCACCCCGCCCCTCTCCATCAGGTGTGTAAATGGGTTGGGACGGGCAGTCAGTCAGTAATCCAGGCTTATTTTAGGATATTGATTGCACTGGCCATTCTAAAGCAGTGGCAGCCCAACAAAATCCTTTACCTTCGCCAAAGCCGGTTTTCTTTTCAGCTTTTTGTTCAGGACAGGAGCTACTTCTCTTTGTGGACGGTATTTCAGATAAAAATACCAGATATTTGAGTATTCAAATCATGAATCGTCTCAGAAATTGTATTTTAACACACATTTCTGTAAAGTCAAATCTGGTGCATTTCTTAACTTTAGTTTTCCAGACGGCAAATTTAGGGGATGAGTACAGCATTCAGGGGTGAACAGGAGACAAGTATAGAAAAACCAGGGAGAAAATGTAAGACTTGTGGAGAGTAAGCAAAAGGTGGGAGGAAGAGGAGCAGAACTAGTGAGAAGTTTATAGGCTGGGTGAAGATTAGAGGCAAGTGAAGAGAAAAGGGAGAGAATCAGGACACTCAGTAGATTTTAGAGGGAATGTGGAGAGAGAGAGAGATAGTGCGTGTGTGTGCAGCTTGAGAGCATATAGTATTGTGCCACATAACAGCATGGCATTAAGAAGCAGCAAATATTACAAAACGATAAACTGTTCACATATCAGCCTTTTTGGGTTTCATTTTGTGTAATGAGTTAACCTGTTTCGGTTACATAAACACATTTCTCATGTGTTTTTCATAGTTGCTGCAACTGATATAGAAGTCATTATGTATCGTCATATGTTGCCCTAAGCCCCGCCCATAGCCCCGCCCACTCACCACGCCTCTAGCTCATATTAATGAGTACCTGCACTTATTTTTTCCCATTTAAAGCGCTGCCACGGACTAATGGTGGCCTGTAACGGAAAGAATGCGTGTCTGCCTTATTTCATATCCAGGAGAGATGCGTGAACGTCTTTCTTTTTCCCTTAACAGGAGCTGTCGTCGATGCCAGAAGCCGCTGGGTTTTCTGAATGGGTCACTGTGAGTAAAGCATGTTTGTATGTTGCCCGCTAGTGAGTTTGAATTTCACTAAACCAACGTCATGCTAACACCTGAACAGAGCCAGCACTGGGCAGGACTCCAAGTCCAGGCCACGGTTACCAGACCCCGGCGTGCATCCTTGCACATGCTCGACAGCCTTGCAAGCATGTGCAAGGCAACGTGATATGTCACCTGTGACCGAATTAACAAACATGGCGATCATTCAACTATAAGTAAGGATGACAGACGTCTGAGACTTGATTGTAGACTGCGCACAAACGTTTGCCACACTATATAATCGAGCCAGGCCCCTTTGTTGCACTGCACTACCACAGTGTAAAATGTGCCTGTGCTGACAAGAAGGGGCATATGATGAGCACCAAACTGTCTTTGCAGGCGACATTTAAAGCTGAAGCTAAGTTGAGCCAATATCTAACCACTAAAACCTTGAAGACGTGCAAATCACAGAGTCCACGCGGAAATGTGCCTTTTTTAATGGATCACGTTTGGGCTCGAAAATTACAGTGTGCTTGAAAAAGTTCGATTGTTTTCCAAACTTGAAACTAAAACCATCTTTTATCGGCATTAAATAGCAACTGCAAAGGGACTTTTGCTGTGCAAACGATTCCCGTGCTTCTGAGCTGAGCATGGGCAACCATGGAATCGGGCAACTGAGCTTGTTGTAAAACAGCTTGACCTGAAAAAACGAATCTTTCTAGTTTGCAGGAAGCACTTTTTGTACTACAAAGGAACCACAATGTGGCTAATGTAATATTGGCCCGAAAGACGGCTTGGCCTAGTCACACTAGACAAAGGGCATTACTGTGATGCATGGCACCATTGAAGAGCCTGTGCGGGACTACATGGGCCCGCAAAACAATGCACATGTGGCTAAAGGGGCACGTGGCTTTTGGCTCCTTTACCCATCAGGGCCATATATTTAGAAGAGGACACTGAGGCCCAGTGGGACTGGGGAGGACTGATTCATTACCAAAGCCAGCCCGAAGATCTCTGTGTCTGGACAGGGCCACTCTGCATCCACACACTGAGGGGCCACTAGAGCAGATGCACTCACTGAGGGGTCACTAGAGCAAATGCACTCACTGAGGGGTCACTAGTGTAACTTCACTCACTGAAGGATCACTAGAGCAACGAATGCAGGTGTATGTAGTGGTTTATTTATTGCTATTACTTACCGCCCTATGCCCTCAAAAGGTGGTGTGGTCCTGTACACCTGACAGGGCAGAAGGTGAGGTCACAACTCTCTGTTTTGGGTGTTGCACACATTCCCACAGCGTGCGCCTGTCCAACTGCTGGGGCACTTGGTGTATAAAATGGGAAACAGCCTTTACAGCGACTCATTGACAACAAATGACCTGAACCACGACTCCTTTTCACAGACCTGAACCTGAATCACGAGTCTTTTAACCACTATGAAATGTCTTTGCAGAGCTGGCTGCCTACTGTTCCGATACCGACTGGACAACGTTTTTATATTCTTCAAAAAACACTACAAGAACTATTTATGTACAGCCTAATATAGGTGTGCAACTGGTGGTGTATTCAACACTGTATACATATTATTTTTAAGCATATCTACACACAACCATACCAACAAGGTGATAGTGTCACAGGGTTTCGGGAACTAAAGTTATACAGCAAATGATACCATTACTACTAAATCAATTACTGTCATAGCACCTGTCATGCCACACAGAATCTGACATTTCAACAGACCTGCATGGGATCTCTGGTTAAAGCATTAGATACAGCATTGTTTCAGCCACCTAGGAAGCAGTTCTTGATGGAAATGCTTTGAGAGCCATGGTCCCGGTCGTACAATGACATCCACTGTTATACACTCTTGTACTGCAATGAAATGGTGGTAGGGTTGCATGTACGCCAACTGCACATATTAAAAGTAAAAAGCAATGCTGTGCCTCACTGTGTATATATGTTGACAAATAGCTCTTGCCTGCCACACCACACTGCTGCCACGTGTGTTCTTTATTTTGCATAGGCAGAATGCATAATAAAACTGATGTGTGAATGCACCTCTATGTTCGAGAATGTACAATTCAATGCGTTGACTAACAACCCTCTTGACATTTCCCATCTAGTCCGTGCCCTCAATTGGCGCCCTGTTGTCCGAGACCATCAACATAACTGTGCTAGTGCCATCTATACAAGCTATCAATGGCATGAATCAAGATGATAAAGCATTCTGGATGGCAAAGGAGAACCTTCCCACATTGCTGAAGTACGTCAAACTTGAGTATTACAGTCTTTACAGTGGGGACTGACACAATGCAAATTGTTAACAGTGAAGCTACTAAAATTATTACCGCCACAGACGCAATGGTGCCTTGATACGCCTATCCTCAGCGCAGTCCAAGTACAAAAGCAACCTTGGCTATAAGTAGGGGTGATCTGTCACCTCCTACAGCGGTGCCCCAGCTGGAGTACACCTTGAATATGTCCGGGGTGGGAAAGGGCTGGATAAGAGTTTGGGTAAGCTTACGACATACAGGTTTGTGGGTGTTTTCTAAATCCCAACCTAACAGCACCTTGGAATACCCACTTCCAAGGCTGGCAGAGGTCTCCGTCCTTGTATATGGATTTACACCTACCAGTAATCCCTTTGTGAATTCCTGGCAGGTGTAAAGAAAATCGATACATTTGGTTGTAAATGTACATTTGCAGCCAAATATACCCTTGTGAATAAGGCACTTTGTGCTCAAGCTAGCACTAATGATTATTATGCACTTGTAACCAGTCAGTAGTGCATTATTCGTAGTTGAAGGACAGAGTATTATTTTTCTAGTTTTTTAAAAGTATAAGCTTTCGCATTCACCATAACCACATTCTTTTGCGTATTTCTATTTCAGAACTCACATTTTAAATGGTGTGTACAGTTTGGATGGACTGCGGAACTCCACGGCTCAGATGGTGGCGCCTTTTCTACCGAACAGTTTACTTCACCTGTCTGTTGAGAATGGGGTAATGTGATGATTTGAAAACTATTCCGATATGTTGTAACGTGCAAAGCATCTTTTATAACTAATTCATTTATTGGACACCTTGAACCCTGTAAAAGGAGCAGACGATGCAGCCCCCAGACTTGCAGTCATTCTACCCGGCAAGAGCTTCAGCCAGTTCTCTTCCATTTCTACATTGCTTTCAGATAGGCAGTATGGCAAGGGGGATGTCTGGCTTGGGCCTAATGGGGAATGCAGTGACCCCTAGATTTGTATGTCATAAGTCTACTGGGAGTGCAGTGTGTCGATCCGACTTCTGATGCTGTTGCCCTTCACAGAAACACAGTGTGGTTGCAGAACTCTGCAAGTTCGATATTAAGAATGAAAATCTGGCTACATCTGGGAATGTATAAACATCTGGGAATTAATTTCCCAGAGGAAGGAGCCGAGACACAGCGGGTCTGATTCACAAATATTTTTCCGTTACTTCCTCCTAAGATACTCCTCACTTATTCCTGAATTCCAGGAGTAAGCCATTAGTAAGTCAGGTGTACTACAAGGCGCACCTACTGGTAGCAGAATCTTTGTAAATCGGCACAGATACGTTGCAGACCTCAATGCCTGCCGCTCTCCACGCAGACCACCTCAAAAGCCAAGGAAATATCTAACAGGTCCACACACAAGTAGGCCAAAGAAGAGGGCTACCCATATTAATCTGAGGGCAATATCTGTGCCCTGTTCCAGAAGGGGGACATCATGGAAATTATTTACTATTAGATCTGAATCGTCCAGATGACGGGCTATTTGAAAGGCTGGCAGAGTTGGGGTAGAGTTACTACTCGATCATGCATCTAAGTGACATCTTTAGTATAGCAGTGAAAATCTCTTTGAACAAGCAACTAAATAAAATCTACTAAGAATTTAGGGAGGAGGGTCATGTTTCAAACCAATATATCCACCATGTTTCTTCTAGAGTGGCAAAAAGTGGGTTTATTTTAAAAAAACTAAAAGTTAAATTAGGACAAATTCATCAAATTGCTGTCTAACAACTGCTTTCCTGGCTGCAAACTCTGCCACGTCGGGGGACTCGAACCACCAGGTTCCTCAGCGCCAGGAGGCGCCCATGACAGTTTTTCGCGCCCAGAGGTGCATAAGAGCGGCCGTGGCTTCCCGCAGCTTAGGACGCGCACGGGCGCGCCCGTCCGCGGCTGGTTGGGGCTTCCCACAGCGCGTGAGCCCACTTTCCTTGCCGCAAACTCTGCCACATCAGGGGACTCCAACCCCCAGGTTCCTCAGCGCCAGGAGGCGCCCACGACAGTCCTTATGCGCCTCCGGGCGCGTAGAACGTCCGGGGCTTCCCACAGCGTAGGACCGTTCGCAGCTGGTTGAGGCTGGGCTGGGCTTACTCTCTTGGTCATATAATACGGAATATGGCCGGGTTTGCGTGAAAGCTTTCACCAACATTTCCAACGCCTGCCAACTGGAGGGGACGCTCCAAGAATCCATGACACAGATCCATCTGTGAATACTTTATTTACTCGGTTAGTCACTCTGTGGAATCTCGCGTGGACTTTGAACAAATTTGAACAAACCACTGTCATCCACTTTGCTGCCCCTCCTGGGTTTTTTGGGTTATTGGATTCCTTGTCTTTGGGCTCTGTTCGATCCAGCGTAATGGGAAAAAGGAAGGCTCAGCTAGCAACCCATACGGGTCAGCCGTGCCATACCATTGACACATTTCTGGCAAAGGCAGTGGGCGCTATCAACAAGGAGATAGTTCGGGTGGAGAGGCGGCTCTCATTAGACTTAGGATGTTTGGGACTAAGTTTGCCATCAACCTTGCCAAAGAACCCCATGGCCCAGGTCCTGCCTGCCCCTTCCCCAGCTTCAATCTTAGTACCTGTGGAATCATCCCCACCCGAGCCCTTAGCCTCAAGGCTTGAGCCTCCCCTTCCCCCGTCTACTCCATCCCCTGACTAAATGGAAACGGAAGGCAAAGAAGACCATGGAAGCTCCTGTGATTACACGACAGGGAAAGGCGAATGTTGCAAATGGGCTGCTTAGGGAGGAATTGTTGACTCATCCGTCGCCAGCTCTACATAACATCTCGGTGACTCTTACGGATCTTTTATCTCCGCTCCTGAATAGATTGGATAAACTGGAGCTAGCAACTAGGGATTTGGCAAGCAAGATGGATATTCTTTTGACTTCAGTGGAAAAACATCCACCTTCTCAATCGCCAGTGTGCCCCTCATTAGTTGATACCAGTCCTTCTGCTATTCCCTTGAGTAACAGTGGAGCCCGCACGTTAATGCCCTCCAAAGTCCAAGGGAGTTACGGCCCAACATACAGCGCTAGGGTCTAGAGGTCCTGGCATAGTGGGAGACGGTGCTACTAGCGCCACGTGGCCCCACCAGGCCCTAGGCGTCAAAGATGGCCCTTTTATAGGGGTGCAATTATCTAAGGTTCGTCAGCTCCCTATGATTGACCTTCCCCCAGCATGTGCTCCCTATTCTGTGGTTTTGTCAGGGGTGTCTGGCCTACCTGCTTATCAAGAGGAATCCATGGTCCAACTAATTAATAAAGTATCCCATTGGCTGGCATTGCACTCCGGGTATTCAGTCAGATCATAAGGATATCTTGATGGTGCGGAGGGTGGCATCGATAGGCCCATCAAGGAAATCCTTTGAGGGAGACTGCATCATTATCTCGGTACGATAACCAGAGCTAGCACGTAACATTCTTTCTGGGGCATCTAAATCATTTTTCCCAACCTCATGCATAAAACTACTCCCATTGGGTTTTTTCTACAAACCCCCGCTGCGTATTCCAGGAGAGGTACTGCCTATAAGGGGTAGGTTGGATGAAGGAGATGTGGGGCAGCCGTTGTCACTTTCAAACTCTTATGGCCCCCTTGCAGATTTGAATGAGTTGGATTTACTTCAGGAGGTGGAGGAGACAGACGTCTCTCCCCACCAACAAATTGATCCCCTGAGACAGAGTGTAGAGGTAGTTTGCCCCCCCATTAATATCGAGCCCAAATGAGATTGTATCAGCCCCACTCCCTTATGTGCTTCCCGTTATTAACCACATGCCCCTGAAGAGGCCTCAGGAGCCTCTCTCTCCATCTCCCTCCCATGGTAATGTCAACCACATTCCTGGTAGTGAATTTAGTCTTATATCCTGGAATGTGGCAGGTGTGTCCTCCAAGTTTACTGATGATAGATGGCTATTGCTTGTCAGGGCATATAAAATTGTATGCTTACAGGAAACCTGGGAGACCAAGAATAATTTCTTTCTGGATGGGTATAAGACTATTTTTGTCCAGCTTCAAACTCAATCATGGGGTGAGCTACATAGGTCACAGGTGGCGGAAAATAAATTCTTGCGTCGGATCTTGGGAGTCCCCCAAGGCACGCCAGCATGGTCTGCGAATGAAGAGTTAGGGATTGGTTACCTGGCTCGTCAAGTGGCAATGAAACCTTTAGTGTGCTGGATAAAGACACAGACCTCTGAATATAAGAATTTAAACAGCATGATAGTACTGGATTGTCTGGCATTGGAACATGGCAACAAAATCCCTTGGATACGATATGTAAAGGAGTCTTTCCAGGCTATAGGCAGGCTGGATATTTTCTTTGCACATAACACTTTAAGTTTGAGGGACTTACATCACAAATTTTCACTGTAAACCGCGAAAACACTGAGCTTAGTTAACCCTCTATAAGGGCCTATGTAATGTTAAAATTGGTTCCGGCCATTGAACGAAACCTCTCGGCCCTATCTAGTGCTCATGATAGATTCTTAATCACACGCTTCAGATTCAATCAGCTTCCTCATTTTTTAGCATCCCCGGCGTTTTTTTTCTCCCTCCAGTCCAACATGGTCCCTGTGGCTGCGATCTTCAATCTCCTCAGGACACGTTACATTTTATATTATTGTGCAAATTTTTCTCGTTGCCCAGACAACGCTTCCTTTAGCCCTTATTAAAAAGTCTGAAGTTTAGGCAAGCTAAAGTGGCACTCTTGCACTTACAGTTGTTACCTAACCCCTTCACACTCTGCACAGTGATAAGTTCTTTGAGGGACGCCTACAGATCTAGGTTATCAAGAATTGACTGAACCTGTGCGGCCTGCTCTGGTTAAGCCCTTTTAACGCGTGGGTGTGTATACTCCTGTCCATTAGAGTTTTATCATTTTGTATTGTTTAAAAAATGTTATGATGCTTTAGCTGCTCGAACTGCCTTTTTACTAATCATGTGATGTATCTTTTTCTCTCTTGTATGAATGTTGGACTGTATATTTTATGGATGCGTTTCACCCGAATAAATAAAAAAATAAAAAAAATATATATATTATCTACTGGCGGTCGCAAGTAGATAGTTATAGTTAGGACCGAGTTCCTATAGGAAATCTGAAAATTCTATTTTGAATAACTTTGGCGCCGGTTGACTTATCTTCGTGAAATTTTCAAAACTAATGGGGCGCTCCGCTCAGCTCCTACCCTGAAAGTCTCGGGGTGATTCGTCAAGCAGGGGCTGAGAAAAAAGGGGGGTCCCAAAACGCGTTTTCCCATAGGACCTTTAGTCGAAGGTACAGCCCGAACGGCTGAACAGAATTACTTGAAATTTGACAAAGAGGTCAGGCATGTGCCTTTTGCTTAAATGGTGTAAATCCGTTCAGTAGTTCCTGAGAAAATCAAAAGTAAAATCACATATATATCTGGGCGGAGCCTAACCACACATCTCATCGTGAGATCTGATTGGCTGTCAGCACTTCATCCAAGAAGTGTTGGCAGCCATCTTGGGACCAATATACATGATAGCACCTCATTAAAAAGCATTGCAGTTAATAGAAGGTTTTAAGACTTTAGTTACATTATAAATCATTTGTTGATGGTACCATACTCATTTTAGGAATTGTGGTGTGTTCTAAGGTGATTTTACCATGTGAAAAAGCCTTCTGCTGTGATATCATGAATCATGTTTGAGAGAAAACTATTTTCTCATGCTTTTCCCACAGAGGTTTGGAAAGTGATCTATAAGCTAACTGAGAGCATATTTTCTGTAAATTCACATTATCTTTCTCAGTCATGTGAGAATGAAGTCTGACATTCTCAGTAAAACATGTACATCCAACAAGGGCAGAGACTGTCAGTTGATTCCTTTGTGTTCTACTGCAGCTTCCCAGAGTGTTCTAAAGAACAACTAGAGCGCTAACAGTCCTACTTATGACAAACGTATGGCACACCTGAAGCCATCTTGGTTGGAATAAAGTGTTAATTCTTAAAACATTTAATTTAAAAAGGAACAACATGAGGGGGTTCATTTTGCCATAGAAAGTATGATTAGTGCTGCAGAAAGAAAAATTAGGGCACATTTTGAGTGACTTCTCAAATCTTCTTCTATTTCATTAAAACATTCTGACATGCAGACTGAAACATGCACTTTCAATACCAGAGCAGACTTCCCTGGTGAGCAGTAGCTTTACTACAGTGATCTAATAAGCAACTAGAGTGCTAACATTCTGAATTTATGGCAAATTTGTGACACATCTGAATGCCTTCTTGATGGAATCAAAGTAAAAAACTGAAAGCATTTCCTACTGAGGAGACTGCAGTAAATGAGGAAATTAGGAAACTTCATAACAAATAAATCTCCCAAGATGGCCACCAGACACATGACAAAAGAGCCTAAATGCAGCACAAATATCACCCAGATATAGCCCACATATAGCCCAATGACAGAAGTGTGCAAAACACTTATTTTTTGTGTATTTGCAGTTTTATATAGTGCAGACTTGTCAGGTATTGGAATGCTTTACATGAGCATTGGTTACATCACACAAGATCAAATTCATTTTGGTTGTAGACATGGGGAGATTAAGTGATTTGACCCCAATCACAGAATGTTGAGCTGAAGCAAAAACTCCAACCTGGTTCCCCAGTTGCAAAGTCTGCAGCTCTGGAAGTAACACCACATCCTCTCGCCAAGGTGCAACATTTAATCAAGTGGTCAACTGGATAAAAAAACATAAAGATTACAAATAATTTAAAAGTTCTTTGTCGCTATTTGAAAACTCAGAAAATATGTCCTCATTTTCGTTTTTTAGAGCACTAACCATAATTTTGATGCAAATAAGACCCTCTCATATATGTAATTTCTAAAGGAAATACTCTAGGTATTACAGTTTTGATTACATCAAGATGACGTCAGGCGTTCCACACTTTTGTAATAAATATAGAATGTTAGCAATCTAGTTGTTCATTGGGATACTGTTGAGAGGCAGAGGCCAGGGGCACGGACTCTGAAAATTGAAGGCAGGTAGGAGAGTGCAGAGGCAACAATTTGACCACACTGGGCAGGCAGGAAGGGCAGTGGCAGCACAACAGACTATGGAGGGCAGTGGAAAGGGGGGCAGGGGCAACAAACCAACAATACAGGACTGGCAAGAGAGGCTGTGGCAATATAATAGACCATTGTGGGCAGAAGGAAGAGGCAGTGGTAGTACAACCATACATGCCAACAGACCCGTTTCAGCCAGGAAACGTCCAATGTTTTTAAGCTCAAATGGGCTTTATTTGACCTGTCTCATGTCTACAATCTCCTCTTTTTCAATGTAACTCAAAGGGGAAAATCAATACCCCAGTTTTCTTTCAAAATCTCCCTCTCACCAAGTATGGTACATTGAATCATGGTAGGCAGGAGGAATTGGGGTAGGGACATGGACTCGGATAACAGAGGACAGGAGGGACATGGAGAGGTGCACCAAACTGACCCTACAGGGCAGGCATCAGGGTTTGCAGCAGCACAATACACCACACAGCGCATGCGGGACGGGAGTCCAGCACAACAATCCATAGAAAGCAATAGGGAGGGGACAGGACCATGCACATGGACAACAGAGAACAGATGGGAAAGAGGCAATGGTAGCTAGCTGACCATAATGGACCATAATGGACAGACAGGAGAGAAAGCTGCAGCATAACAGACCATAAAGGGCAGGAGGGACGGATCAGGGGCATTACAATGGAACAGACAAGCCAGGAGGGAGGGAATAGGGGGTCTGCACATGGAAACAGAGGGCTGGGGGCAAGGTGGCAGGGCAGGAGCAGCAAGATGACCATGGAGGTCAGGCAGGATGGGCACTAGAAACAAGACACACCATGGAGAGCAACATTGAGACTATGGTGGCATACACACAGACCATGGAGGGAAGGTGGGAGGGGGTCAGGGGCAGCTAGCTGACCACACAGGGAAGGTGGGAGGGGCCATGGCAGCACAGAAGACCATGCATGGCAAGCGGGAGGGTTAGTGGCAGCACAATGGCTATGATGGGCAAGAAGGAGGGTGCATGGGCTTGCACAAAGGACCATGGAGGATAGAAGGGAGGGTCAGGACCTGGGCACAGACAAGAGAGTTCAGGGGAAGGGGCCTCACAACAGACTGCGCGGGGCAGGCAGGAGGAGCAGTTGCAGCACAACAGATCAGGGAGGGCAGAAGGGTGTGGCAGTAAAATAGACCATAGAGGACAGGGGGAAGGGGATAGGGGCATGGCTTGTGGACAGGCAGGGTGGAGGTGGCAGGGACAGGTTACAATCATCTGACAATGCTAGGCAGGTGGGAGGGGAGTGGCAGCTCAACAGAACACTCAGAGTAGATAGGAGTGGCAGGTCCATGGAACATAGTGGGCAAAAAGGATGGAGCAGGGGCATGCACAAAGACATCGGAGGGCAGGGGAAGGAGAATAGGGGCAGCAAGCTAAGCACAGAGGCTAAGCAGGAGGTCAATGATGGGCCATAGAATTGGACAATGGAGGGCAGGAGGAGTGGACTGGTACATCATGCTAAATGGAGGGCAGTGGCAGCACATCAGACCATGCATGGTAGGAGGGAGGAGGCTAGTCCATGGATTCAGACAACAGAGGATAGGGAGGAGGTGGATGGGGCAGCAAGCTAACTGTTCAGAGAAGGTGGGTATTAGGAACTTTATTGTTTTTAAAATGTGTGTCTGTGCGAACTACTTAAAATATGAACAAGTATGCAGCATAATCTCACTTTTATTCAGGAAGAAGAGGACGTTTGTGACTGTGACTCCGGGCTCACTTGGCAGAAACACCCCCTGACCCTCCACCCCCATCGCAAAATGTAATGCCCGTGAAAAGGGTAGGTGGACGCAGTGTTATATAGAACATAGTCCTGAGAGCATGATTGAAAATGAAAACTAGATGTAGTATATGGTATAAACTATGCACCAAAAAGTGTGATATAAGATGAACCGGGGCGTGAAATATAATATGAAATACATTGTGCGCAATGACAGATTCATTGGAGAGCGCAAGATAGCACAGGCACTAGCGCGTGCTATGCGATATGCGCCTTGGAGTGTAATATGCACAGGGCAGTGTTGTGTAACCTAACTAGTCTCTAAAGTTGTAATATAAAATATGTGCTGGGGAGTGTAACATTGCATATGCACTGTGACAAAGATATGGATCCCAGATTGTAATATGTATGGCATAGCGCTGTGCGTTATAACATACACATCGAGGAAGGCACGTTAGATGGGGCAATATATCCCGTGCGAAGGCAAGTGTGGCATGACATATTCTAGGGGTGGTGTTACAGTGCACATGGGCTAGAGAGTGTCATAGCATACGCACTAGCTGGTGGAATACAACACAGAGGTGTGTGGCACTCGGCGGGCACTGGTGGGTGTAACACAGCATTGGGCTCAGCCAGGAGCACGCTGTGACTCTCAAGTGAGGTTCGTCTCCTTTCCAGAGAGTAAAATAAAAAGTATTACACATCCGGGGGTGGATGTGTGTTTTATTAACCATGAGGGGGGTTTCTATAACTCCCGCGACCGCAATCCACTGCTGATGACGTCACATATTACATCACTCATGACATGGTCAGTGACATCACTCATGACATCACTGATGACATCTCAAATGACATCACTGATGACATCACTGATGACATCATCCAGTGAATATGTGTCTTTCAGAAAAATAAATATTTTTTATATATGTATATCTAAAGGTTAATGGAAGATTAAATGGGTAAATAAGTGTCTAAATGGATTTTTTTTTTGTAAAATTAGTTGTATAACTGACTTATTAACAGTATCTTAGTGAATACAGTGATGTAATATGTGACGTCATCAGCAGTGGATTGCGGTCGCGCGAGTTATAGTTAGCTGAACTAACTATAACAGGGGAATTTCAATGGTTTTTTACGAGTGAAAAGTCCAGCTAACTATAACGCCCCTGAAACCTATGGTTTTTTCAGTGAATTTCTAAGGTTTTTTAAATGCTAATTCCTAACTATAACGTGCCTGAAACCTATGGTTTTTTCAGTGTATATATATATATATATATATATATTCACAGAAAAAAACATAGGTTTCAGGCACGTTATAGTTAAGAATTAGCATTTAAAAAACCTCAGAAATTCACTGAAAAAACCATAGGTTTCAGGGGTGTTATAGTTAGCTGGACTTTTCACTTGTACAAAACCATTGAAATTCCCCCGTTATAGTTAGTTCAGCTAACTATAACTCGCGCGCCCGCAATGCACTGCTGATGATGTCACATATTACATCACTCATGACATGGTCAGTGACATCACTCATGACATCACTGATGACATCTCAAATGACATCACTGATGACTTCATCCAGTGAATGTGTGTTTTTCTGAAAATTAAATATGTTTTATATATGTATATCTCAAGGTCGATGGAAGAATAAATGGGTATATAAGTGTCTAAATGGATGATTTGTTTTTGAAAAATAGATTGTGTAACTGACTGATTAAGTGTATCATAGTGAATACATGGCTTAGTGAGTAATGTTTAAATATGTAAATATCTGTATCAGTCTCTCACTTTGTGTATAAGTGGCTGCATGGGTTGGTGAGTAGCTACATGGGTGTCTATATAGGTTATTAGTTGGTTTTTTGAGTATCAGTCTGAGTGTCTGCATGGTTCGGTGGGGGGTATTACGTAGTGCATAGGTGCATGAATGAGTGACTCACTGTTTGTATGTGTTGAAGACAGCATGTGTGCAGGACTGTATGGGTGGATGAGTGTGTGTATGGGTGTGTTAGTGAGTGAATGACTGTCTCAATAGTGTCTTTATGAGTAACTACATATGTGTTAAACTAGTATATGTGACTATTGGTGTATATAAGTGAGTATATGTGATAGCGAGAGATTGAAAGAGTTACTGTATGAATAAGTATGTGTTTCTATAAGTGATTGTTTAAAAGACTAAGTATGTGTAAGTTTCCGTAGAAGTAAGTGTGGTGGTGTGTGTATAACTGTATATGCAAGTAAATGTATGTTTGATTCTTTATTAGCATGAGTGACTATGTGTGTGAGTAACTCTATGGATGAGTGGCATTGTGTAACAGGATGTATAGGTGTATGAGTACATATGATGAGTGAGTACATGTATGAGTGACTGTATAGGACTGTTGGTGAATGAGTGGATGTGTATGTGGATCTTAGAATTACTGAAGAGGTTGTTATAACTGGTATTGGTATGTCCATTGTATTGAAAAGTTTAGTCTCTATTTTTGAATGTGTGTATCAAAGGTTATATTAGGGTGAGAGGAGGTCTGCCACTCTATCACAAGGATGATATCATCAGTGATGTCATCAGTGATATCATTTGAGATGTCATCAGTGATGTCATGAGTGATGTCACTGACCATGTCATGAGTGATGTAATATGTGACGTCATCAGCAGTGCATTGCGGGCGCGCGAGTTATAGTTAGCTGAACTAACTATAACGGGGGAATTTCAATGGTTTTGTACAAGTGAAAAGTCCAGCTAACTATAACACCCCTGAAACCTATGGCTTTTTCAGTGAATTTCTGACGTTTTTTAAATGCTAATTCCTAACTATAACGTGCCTGAAACCTATGGTTTTTTCTGTGAATTTCAAAGGTTTTTTTAAATGCTAATTTCTAACTATGCCTACAGAGATTGGACATGTGAAGAAAGAAGAAAAAATGCACAGAATGAAAAAAAAGAAGTGCAGAAAGAAGCAACAGAAGTCCTCAAAGACGAAGAAAAGTGCAAGAAGAAGGATAACGTGCAGAAAGAACAAAAAGAAGAGCAGAAAGAAGCCTTGTTGCAAAATCATCCTGTACCCTCAACTTTTTCAGACGGATACTGGTGGTAACTGAGTCTGACTAACCAGTCCTGGAGCCAGTGCTATGTTAAAAGACACTTAGAATACAGTGAAAACACCTACATACACTAGGGAACATTATGCGTTGGGGTCCCCCTGTGAATAGCATGACCTCCTCTGTAAGCCCCTAGTATATAATAGGGCAGGGGGATTAAAACTACCTCTTAAAACAGGCCACAGGGCGTTTTTGCACACGTTAACTCAGGCTCCGTCCCCTCCCTTCACCAATGTATAAACACGCCCTGTGTCCGTTTTTAGTTGGTAGATTAAGTTCATTTGAATCCTGAGGGTCCCTAGGGTCCAACTAGCCCACGAGGTACCTCCAGTAAGTGCCACAGAGCTGCGCTGCAGAGAGGTGTAAAAAGTGGCACGGCCTGGACCACCTCTCTGCAATGCAGCTCAGTGGCGCTTACTGGAAGCACTTGGTGGGCTAGTTAGCCCCCAGGGGCCCTCAGTATTGAAGGAAAATTATATCCCCAATTTAAAACGTGCCATAGTGCGTGTTTGCACACGTCACCTCAGGCCCCGTCCCCTCCCTTCACCACTGTGTAAACGCGCCCTGTGGCTGTTCTAAGTTGAGAGATTAAGTCCCCTTGAATCCTAAGGGTCCCTAGGGTCAAACTAGACCACTAGGTACCTCCAGTAAGCGCCACAGAGCTGCGTTGCAGAGAGGTGTAAAAAGGGGCTTGGCCTCAGAACACCTGCGCATACTGGAGATGCCTGTTGGGATAGTTGGCCCTCAGGGACCCTCAGTATTGAAGAGGAATTAATTCCCCAACTTACAACTCGCCAGGGGGCGCATTTGCAGAGTGCTGCAAGGAGGGGGCGTGGCCTCCGGCACGATGCCAGTCTTTTACTTATTTAAATTTTTTAAGAAGGGGGGCTGTGTGGTTCCCCTTCTTATTCTAATTTATTGGCCCTGATGACCCCATCCCCCAGGGCCTGTCTCCTAATTATATTTTTTTGACCCCAATCCCCAGGGCCGGCCACTGTTTTTTATTATTTTTAAAAAATATATATTTATAGACACACCTAGGACATGCTGGACAAACCGTACGTACCTATCACCATGACGATTTGCGTGATGTTCATTAAAAGGCGACTATGCATACAATGAATCCACGTGGAATGTATTTACACCACTAGTGAAGCTCTGACATGTCTGATGCCCTACCGTGCCTAATCCCGGTAGACACCCTTGTCGTTTATTTATACAAACATGGGTAGCTATTGACGGGCACATTTAATACACATGCACACCAAGCCATTCAAAGGGGATTCGACAAAAATTCGACCAAAACTATGCCAGAAACCCCCCTCACGGTTAATAAAACACACATCCACTGCCGGATGTGTAATACTTTTTATTTTACTCTCTGGAAAGGGGACAAACATCACTTGAGAGTCACAGCGCGCTCCTGGCAGAGCCCAATGCTGTGTTACACCCACCATTGCCTGCTGAGTGCCACACACCTCTGTGTTGTATTCCACTAGCTAGTGCATATGCTATGACACTCTCTAGCCCATGTGCACTGTAACACCACCCCGTGAATATGTCATGCCACACTTGTCTTCGCACAGGTTATATTGCCCCATCTAACGTGCCTTCCTCGATGCCTATGTTATAACGCACAGTGCTATGCCATACATATTACAATCTGGGATCCATATCTTTGTCACAGTGCATATGCAACGTTACACTCCCCAGCACATATTTTATATTACAACTTTAGAGAGTAGTTAGGTTACACAACACTGCCCTGTGCATATTACACTCCAAGGCGCATATCGCATAGCACGCGCTAGTGCCTGTGCTATCTCGCGCTCTCCAATGAATCTGTCATTGTGCACAATGTATTGCATATTATATTTCACGCCCAGTTAATCTGATATCACACTTTTTGGTGCATAGTTTATACCATACACTATATCTAGTTTTCATTTTCAATCGTGCTCTCAGGACTATGTTCTATATAACACTGTGTTCACCTACCCTTTTCATGGGCATTACATTTTGCGATAGGGGGTGGAGGGTCAGGGGGTGTTTCTGCCAAGTGAGCCCGGAGTCACAGTCACAAACGTCCTCTACTTCCTGAATAAAAGTGAGATTATGCTGCATACTTGTTCATATTTTAAGTAGTTCGCACAGACACACGTTTTAAAAACAATAAAGTTCCTAATACCCGCCTTCTCTGAACAGTTAGCTTGCTGCCCCATCCCCCTCCTCCCTATCCTCTGTTGTCTGAATCCATGGACTAGCCTCCTCCCTCCTGCCATGCATGGTCTGATGTGCTGCCACTGCCCTCAATTTAGTATGATGTACCAGTCCACTCCTCCTGCCCTCCATTGCCCAATTCTATGCCCCATCATTGACCTCCTGCTTAAACTCTGTGTTTAGCTTGCTGCCCCTATTCTCCTTCCCCCTGCCCTCCGATGTCTTTGTGCATGCCCCTGCTCCATCCTTTTTGCCCATCATGTTCCATGGACCTGCCACTCCTATCTACTCTGAGTGTTCTGTTAAGCTGCCACTCCCCTCCCACCTGCCTAGCATTGTCAGATGACTGTAACCTGTCCCTGCCACCTCCACCCTGCCTGTCCACATGCCATGCCCCTATCCTGTTCCTCCTGTCCTACATGGTCCATTGTACTGCCACACCCTTCTGCCCTCCCTGGTCTGTTGTGCTGCAACTGCTCCTCCTGCCTGCCCCGTGCGGTCTGTTCTGAGGCCCCTTCCCCTGAACTTTCTTGTCTGTGCACAGGTCCTGACCCTCCCTTCTATCCTCCATCGTCCTTTGTGCATGCCCCTGCACCCTCCTTCTTGCCCATCATAGCCATTGTGCTGCCACTAACCCTCCCACTTGCCATGCATGGTCTTCTGTGCTGCCATGGGCCCTCCCACCTTCCCTGTATGGTCAGTTAGCTGCCCCTGAAACCCTCCCACCTTCCCTCCATGGTCTGTGTGTATGCCATCACAGTCTCACTGTTGCTCTTCATGGTGTGTCTTGCTTCTAGTGCCCATCCTGCCTGACCTCCATGGCTATCTTGCTGCTCCTGCCCTGCCCCCTTGCCCCCAGCCCTCTGTTTACATGTGCAGACCCCTACTCCCTCCCGGCTTGTCTGTTCCATTGTAATGCCCCTGATCCGTCCCTCCTGCCCTTTATGGTCTATTATGCTGCAGCTTTCTCTCCTGTCTGTCCATTTTGGTCAGCTAGCTACCATTGCCTCTTGCCCCTCTGTTCTCTGTTGTCCATGTGCATGGTCCTGTCCCCTCCCTCTTGCTTTCTATGGATTGTTGTGCGGCACTCCCGTCCTGCATGCCCTGTGTGGTGTATTGTGCTGCTGCAAACCCTGATGCCTGCCCTGCAGGGTCAGTTTGGTGCACCTCTCCATGTCCCTCCTGTCCTCTGTTATCCAAGTCCATGTCCCTACCCCATTTCCTTCCATGATCCAATGTACCATACTTGCGAACATTTTGAACTTGGTAAGAGGGAGATTTTGAAAAAAAACTGGGTTATTGATTTTCCCCTTTGAGTTACATTGAAAAAGATGAGATTGTAGACAGGAGACAGATCAAATAAAGCCCATTTGAGCTTAAAAACATTGGACGTTTCCTGGCTGAATCGGGTCTGTTGGCATGTATGGTTGTACTACCATTGCCTCTTCCTTCTGCCCACAATGGTCTATTACATTGCCACAGCCTCTCTTGCAAGTCCTGTATTGTTGGTTTGTTGCCCCTGCCCCCCTTTCCACTGCCCTCCATAGTCTGTTGTGCTGCCACGGCCCTTCCTGCCTGCTCAGTGTGGTTAAATTGTTGCCTTTGCACCCTCCTACCTGCCTTCAATTTTCAGAGTCCGTGCCCCTGGCCTCTGCCTCTCAACAGTATCCTAATGAACAACTAGATTGCTAACATTCTATATTTATTACAAAAGTGTGGAACGCCTGACGTCATCTTGATGTAATCAAAACTGTAATACCTAGAGCATTTCCTTTAGAAATTACATATATGAGAGGGTCTTATTGGCATCAAAATTATGGTTAGTGCTCTAAAAGACTAAAATAAGGACATATTTTCTTAGTTTTCAAATAGCGACAAAGCACTTTTAAATTATTTGTTACCTTTATGTTTTTTTATCCAGTTGACCACTTGATTAAATGTTGCACTTGGGGGAGAGGATGTGGTGTTACTTCCAGAACTGCAGACTTTGCAACTGGGGAACCAGGTTGGAGTTTCTGCTTCAGCTCGACATTCGGTGATTCTGGTCAAATCACTTAGTCTCCCCATGTCTACAACCAAAATGAATTTGTTCTTGTGTGATGTAACCAATGCTAATGTAAAGCACTCCAATACCTGACAAGTCTTCACTATATAACACTGCAAAAACACAAAATAATAAGTGTTTTGCACACTTCTGTCATTGGGCTATATTTGGGCTACATCTGGGTGATTTTGTGCTACATTTGGGTTTTTTTGTCTCCGGTGGCCATCTTGGGAGATTTATTTGTTATGAAGTTTCCTAATTTCCTCATGTACTGCAGTCTCCTCAGTAGGAAATGCTTTCAGTTTTTTACTTTGATTCCATCATGAAGGTATTCAGATATGTCACACATTTGCCATAAATTCTGAATGTTAGCACTCTAGTTGCTCATTAGATCACTGTAGTAAAACTACTGTTCACCATGGAAGTCTGCTCCTGGTATTAAAAGTGCATGTTTCAGTCTGCATGTCAGAATTTTTTAATGTGGATCTGCCTGGGATTTTGCTGCCCTACATCGCCGACCTTCTTCCCTCGCTGTGTTTCCGTCCCCCGCCGCCGCTAACACCACCTGCGGCCGCGGAGCGGGGACGGGACTACACTCCCCATCATCCTAAGCGGCAGGGGAGCCGCGTTGCCGTTTTCCCGCCAGGAGGCGCATAAAAGACCGCTGTGACTGCGGCAGAGCGGGTTCCTACCTGTATCTGTGGATCTGCCTGGGATTTTGCTGCCCTACATCGCCGACCTTCTTCCCTCGCTGTGTTTCCGTCCCCCGCCGCCGCTAACACCACCTGCGGCCGCGGAGCGAGAACGGGACTACACTCCCCATCATCCTAAGCGGCAGGGGAGCCGCGTTGCCGTTTTCCCGCCAGGAGGCGCATAAAAGACCACTGTGACTGCAGCAGAGCGGGTTCCTACCTGTATCTGTGGATCTGCCTGGGATTTTGCTGCCCTACATCGCCGACCTTCTCCCCTCGCTGTGTTTCCGTCCCCCGCCGCCGCTAACACCACCTGCGGCCGCGGAGCGGGGACGGGACTACACCCCATCATCCTAAGCGGCAGGGGAGCCGCGTTGCCGTTTTCCCGCCAGGAGGCGCATAAAAGACCGCTGTGACTGCGGCAGAGCAGGTTCCTACCTGTATCTGTGGATCTGCCTGGGATTTTGCTGCCCTACATCGCTGACCTTCTTCCCTCGCTGTGTTTCCGTCCCCCGCCGCCGCTAACACCACCTGCGGCTGCGGAGCGGGGACGGGACTACACTCCCCATCATCCTAAGCGGCAGGGGAGCCGCGTTTCCGTCTTCCCGCCAGGAGGCGCATAAAAGACCGCTGTGACTCCCGCGTCGCGGGACCGCGCGCGGGCTGCGCCGGGCTAAGCCTGGGCAAAGGGCGGGCCGTCTGTGGCCGTCCGGGGCTGTACGAGGATGGGCTGGGCTCTCCCTCTGAAGAGTGGGAAAAAGTGATAAAAGGTACATTTCATCTTTCCATATACTGTGCCCATTCTACTTCTATTGCTCCGTGTGCGACCATTCACCCTGCGACATTATCTGTGTCACGTACTGTTATAATTATAACTCTGAGCAGACTGATCTAACCATCCAAAATGGCAACACGAAGCATGAAGAGTAGAGCCTCACTGGGAGGTTCTGTGCGTGGCACCTTGGACAACTTTATCACTAGGGCTGCTTCAGTTCTCGAACAGGAGATTGCCATGGTAGAGAGACGCCTATCGGCCGAACATGTTCAAAACAAACGTTCCTCTCTTGGACTGATCCAACTCGCAGTCTCCCCGAACCCCACAATACCCGTCCACTGCCTAATACATGACTCTCCTAGCGAGTCTAGGATTTCTTTACCTATATCTGATTCTATACTTTCGACACAACGTCGTACTCATTCACTATCACCAGTTTCTAAATCTTATCCTAACCCTTCTTCTGATCGTATATCGTTAGTCGCATCGCCTTCTAGGCCTACTGACACAAACTTTAAGGAGAAGAAGGGCACAAGAACTACTACCATCGCTCCCCCCCCCTCTCAAAAAAAGAAAGAGGGGAGTGAAGATCAGTAACACAAACAGCAACTCTAATAAAACAGGGTATAAAGCTACTGACTGCCCTCTCCCTGCTAAACAGACAAATGGCCCTGATACTCAGGCAAGCCCTTGTAGTCACGACCTAATAATGAATGAACTTACAGGTCGATTAGAATCCTTAGTTAAATCTCTTGTCCTTCCTGTACTGGAAAGAATAAAGGGTTTGTCCAAACAACTAGATTCAATAGAGAAGTTGACACAAAAAAATACCGACCAACTGAAAGACCTATCGCTCAATATGATCCTTCCTTTAAAAAGCCCCACTACTCTCAATTCACCTTCAGTAATAAAAGATAGACAAATAAACGCAGAGGCAAGCAAAAAATTACCAACTCGAGTAATTCACAAACATCTGCTGCCAGCTACAGAGAGTAACACTGAAATAGCGCAAGGTCAGACTACTGACAACCCTAAAATCAGCAATTCAAAACAAAAACCATGCAACGCATCTGCTGATATTGCCACGAGACTTAATGAGGGTTCTAATTGCAATCACATAGATCTACCTCCAGAAGCGGTTCCTTATGTCGTAGTTTTAACAGGAGTCCCGGTCCTGGAAACAGGGAAAAAAGAGGGCTACTATGACTTGAAAAATAAGGTGATGTACTGGCTGAGACAGAACAGGCCCCTGCCTCCTAATATTAATGGGGAAATCCTGAATGTTCGCAGACTAGCTTGGGTAGGCCCACGGCCGAAAGAAATACAAGGCGATGTGATTATTGTCAATTTTATAGATCATAGAGCAACCAGGTACATAATCAATTGGCTACAAGGCCAAGATCAAAGTTCTATTAGAACTTATGATCTGACCCACTTCTATCCACAGTCACTAGCTAGAAACTCAATACAGCCCAATATCTTTCCATGGGCCCGACCAAGGTCCTCAAATTTTAACATTTTAACATCCAATCGTTTTTCTCCTCTTAGAGGGTTAGAGGACGTTGATTGACTCTCTCTAAAAGATCTTAACCAGGGCACTTCTCACGGTATAAGGAGTGGACAAGCACATAGTGATCCCTCCTATTTACTCTTACCCCGCACTGCCCAAGTTACTAAGGAGTCATCTTTTCTAGTTCAAAATACCGACGTGCAGTTAAGGGACGAAACACCGGAATCCCCGATACTCGCTCCACATTTTAAAAACGCTCCTGATCAAGACCCTAGCAAATTAAAAATTGCGGCAGTATTTTGGAACGTGGCAGGTCTACGCTCCAAATTAGAGAATGACATTTGAACTGATTTTATTTTAAATTTTAACATTTTGTGTCTGCAGGAGACATGGCTGACAACAGCGACCCATCTGGATGGTTACAGAACGTATTTCTCACCCGCCCAACACTCTAATTTTGGCCGGGCTAAAGGAGGATTAACCATTTATATATCAAATTTGATTAAGTTAGAAAAGACAAAAGTCATAAAGCTTGACCCTAACTTTCAGCTTCTTAGCCTTATACCAAATTCTAGGGACCTTTTCCTTTTGGTTAACTACTATAATAACCTATCAGATTTGGATGCAATGGGGAAAATTAATTCAATTTTTTCCCTAATATTACCTATAATTAAGAAATCAACCAGAGAAGTGACCGTCATATGGGGTGGCGATTTTAATCAGACTATTTGTGCTGCCCCCAACGCTTGTTTGTGTGGTTTAAGCGATGAGGATGATAACCCCATCCCACATTTTTCTCATTCGACTTTAGGCAGCTCGCTAAATGAAATAATTTTTAACTTAGATTTGAGAATTGCAAACAAACCAGCTAACGAAAACATGATGCTGGCCCCCACCTTTCATGGTAGGGGATGCAATTCCACCATTGATTTCATTTTGCTTTCAAACGGTTTGATTTCGAAGGATTTTACCTTCAACATCCATCAGATAGTTTTGAGCAACCACTTCCCTCTTAGTATAACCTTTTTTTCTCTCCACTAGGCCTATTCCTAGAACCCCCAGTGTTCTTGACCAAAATAACCTAGAATTAGCTAGAGTTAATGGCTACTCGCTTAAGTGGGCTTTAGTCGATCCAATAGAAATAGCTAACACAGTGATCACTGAAGACGATGATGTCATTACTAACTTTGGCATAGTGATACAAACCATAAAAAAAGCCCTTACGGTAAAAAAGAATAGTTCCAAGAAGAACAGACAGGGCTGGTTTAATCACACGTGCACTGTTGCCTATACTAAATTAAAACTCGCCTTACACAAGACGGCCAGGGATCGGGAAGAAATATCCAACTTAAGGAGGGCCTATAATATTGCTATCAAGGAACGGAAATTGGAACTAAAACGACAACTCTGGGACCAATTACACGAGAGCTGTCTTAGTAACAATAACGTTATTTTTTGGAAGGTAGTAAAAACACCTTTCTTAACTGATAAGGGTAGTCTTCCAAGTATAGAGGTTGCCATAGACGAAAGAGAATGGGTAGAGTATTTTTCACAAATTTTTAAGATTAATTCACTATTAAATGCCCCTAGAGATAATGATTTTTCCCATCACCAGCCCTCGACTTTCCCTATTGACATGCCCATTACATGCGATCAAGTCGAAAGGGCACTAAATGCAAGTAAGAAAGGTAAGGCCCCGGGCCCCGATGGTGTCCCCATAGATTTCTACAAAACGCATTCCGAGCTCTGGATTCCTTTCTTGACCAGGGTTTTCAATGCACTGTCCTCCATCGGCATCCCCGAATCCTGGAAGAGATCCATATTAGTTCCTATCTTCAAGAAAGGGGATAGGAACCTACCCTCCTGCTACCGCCCCATCTCCCTTTTGGACTCTACAGGAAAAATGATGGGTGGGATATTACTTGATCATTTACAGGAGTGGGTAACGGAAAATAACATTCTATCCGACTTACAATATGGGTTCCGTGAAGGTCTGGGGACCATAGACCAAGCTCTAAATTTATCATTACTAATTGATAAATATGTTAACATCAAAGTTGGAGCTTTATATATGGTCTATGTAGATCTATCAGCTGCATTTGATTGCGTCAGCCATTCCAAACTCTGGCCCATCCTATTAGATCTGGGGGTGGAACAAACCGTAGTAACCTATATTAGGGAACTGTACGCTGATGCATCAGCCAGAGTAAGGTTTGGCACTAGTGGAGAACTCACAGCGCTGTTTGGGGTGGAAAAGGGCGTGAGGCAAGGATGTGTCCTGGCTCCATTTCTATTCACCCTCTATACTAATGGTCTGGAGAGGGAGATGTTGAAAGGAGCTCGGGACCTTCCTATGGTAGCAAATCGCCGTGTACCAGCCCTTTTGTACGCTGACGATGCTGTGATATTGGCCCGTACTCCCAACGAACTTCAGAGGGCCCTAAGTAGCTACGCTTCATTTATGGCCAGCCTAGACCTTAAAGTCAATATTGGGAAAACTTTTGTCATGAAGGCAGGTGTTGGAAGGAAAAATAAAACTAGGCCCATTTATTTGAATAACGAAAAAGGCTATTAACTTCTGACAAGTATCCTTATCTTGGCGTCATGATTGATGAAAAACTTAGCTGGAAACCGGCTGTTGAAGTTAGTAAACTGCAATTTGCAAGAACCACCTCTGCACTTATAAAGTTTTCAAGGAAAATAGGGAAAAAAGCACCTGTAGAGATGGTTAAAATCTATAAAGCCAAATGCCTTTCAGTGGCTCTATATGGAGCAGGCGTATGGGGCCACGCAGCCGTGGCCCCTATCCAATTAGTAGAGAATGGCTTTTTGAAATATCTTCTTGCCTTACCTACCACAGCTGCCAATTATCCTTGCCACGTGGAACTGGGTCTTCCGTATGTGATAGACCTGGTGAGAATCCAGCCTTTGCTACTATGGCATCGGATTTGGACATCAGAACAAACAGTCTTTACCCAGCAAATTATCCAAGACTGTAAGGGCCTAGATAACGCACATAGATCTAGGTGGTTAGTCTATGTCAAAAAGTTTTTAACTGATCTCGGGCTGGAAAAATATTATAATGATCCTACCCAGATTCAACAGTTAACAAGAAAGGTTTTCTATAAACTTTGTTTTAACCATCTTGAAGACCTTAGACTTAACTTGGAGGTTATGAAACAAACAACCAGACATTGTTTATTAGTCCAGACGGTATTTGGGATTCAGCCTTACCTGACCTATAATATAGCTCCATACGAACTGTTTCTTTTAGTCAGGTTTAGACTGAACCTCTTTCATCGTCTGGTGACTTTCCCGTTGAAGAATAACTGGGATAAAATATTGCCACCTTGTTCCTGTGATGGGACATCATCCCAGTCTACAGTTCATACTATTCTATTCTGTAAATATTACATGGATCAACGGAGGAATCTATTAATCCCCCTATTAAAGCGTCGGGGCTTTCGTACATGTCGCCCAGCTTTACTTTTTCTACAGTCACTCGAGGGGGAAGAGGTGGTTTATATTGTCTCAAACCTCCTACAGTATATTATGCGACATAGATTAAATTACCCTAAATTCAGTCTATTTGATTTATGGCCAAAATGATCATAATATACCCTTTTAAATATGTTATTTTTCTGCACTGTCACTTTAACTAACCAGATGGAAAGCACTGCTATCACCCATGTCTATGATGTAAGATGATTTTTAAATTTACAGGTTTTAAGGAGGAATTTTACAATGTATATGTTATAACTGTATCTTTTATGGCCTTTTTTCTGAAATGACGAATAAAGAAATATTGATTGATTGAGAAGTCACTCAAAATGTGCCCTCATTTTCTTTCTTCAGCATTAATCATAATTTCTATGGCAAAATGAACCCCCTCATTGTGTTCCTTTTTAAATTAAATGTTTTAAGTGTTACCAGTTTATTCCAATCAAGATGGCTTCAGGTGTGCCATACTTTTGTCATAATGAAGACAGTAAGCGCTCTAGTTGTTTTTAAGAACACTCTGGGACATTCTGTCATTGGGCTATACTTGGGCTACATCTGGGTGATATTTGGGCTACATTTGGGCTCTTTTGTCTCTGGTGGCCATCTTGGGAGACTTATTTGTTATGAAGTTTCCTCATTTCCTCATTTACTGCAGTCTCCTCAGTAGGAAATACTTTCAGTTTTTTACTTTGATTCCATCAAGAAGGCACTCAGATGTGTCACACATTTGCCATAAATTCAGAATGTTAGCATTCTTTTTGCTCATTAGATCACTGTAGTAAAGCTACTGCTCACCAGGGAAAACTGCTGCTGGTATTGAAAGTGCATGTTTCAGTCTGCATGTCAGAATTTTTTAATGAAATAGAAGAGGATTTGAGAAGTCACTAAAAATGTGCCCTCATTTTTCTTTCTGTAGCACAAATCATACTTTTTATGGAAAAATGAACCCCCTCATTTTGTTCCTTTTTAAATTAAATGTTTTAAGGGTTACCACTTTAATCCAAGCAAGATGGCTTCAGGTGTGCCATACGTTTATCATAAGTAGGACTGTTAGCGCTCTAGTTGTTCTTTGGAACACTCTGGGAAGCTGCAGTAGAACACAAAGGAATCAACTGACAGTCTCTGCCCTTGTTGGATGTACATGTTTTACTGAGAATGTCAGACTTCATTCTCACATGACTGAGAAAGATAATGTGAATTTACAGAAAATAAGCTCTCAGTTTCAACCTCTGTGGGAAAAGCATGAGAAAATATTTTTCTCTCAATCATGATATCCCAGCAGAAGGCTTTTTCACATGGTGAAATCACCTTAGAACATACCACAATTCCTAAAATGAGTATGGTACCATCAACAAATGATTTATAATGTAACTAAAGTCTTAAAACCTTCTATTAACTGCAATGCTTTTTAATGAGGTGCTATCATGTATATTGGTCCCAAGATGGCTGCCAACACTTCTTGGATGAAGTGCTGACAGCCAATCAGATCTCAGGATGAGATGTGTGGTTAGGCTCCGCCCACATATGTATATGATTTTACTTTTGATTTTCTCAGGAACTACTGAACAGATTGACACTAGACCTGCAAAAGGCACTTCCCTGACCTGAGGACTACCTCTCTGCCAAATTTCAAGTAATTCTGTTCAGGCGTTCGGGCTGTACCTTCGACTAAAGGTCCTATGCAAAAATGCATGGGGAAAACGCGTTTTGGGACCCCCCTTTTTTCTCGGCCCCCGCTAGACGAATCACCCCGAGACTTTCAGGGTAGGAGCGGAGCGGAGCGCCCCACCTATTTTGAAAATTTCGCGAGGATTCGTCAACCGGCGCCAAAGTTATTCCAAATAGAATGTTGCGGATTTCCTATGGAAACACGGTCCTAACTATAACTATCTACTGGCGACCGCCAGTAGATAATATATATATATATATTCACTGAAAAAACCATAGGTTTCACACATGTTATAGTTAGCTGGACATTTTACTCATAAAAAACCTATGAAATTCCTCCGTTATAGTTAGTGCAGGCAACTATAACTCACGCGACCGCAATCCTCTGCTGATGCTAATACTGTATTTAGACACTTATTTGCCCATGTCTTCTTCCATTAAATTTTAGCTATACATATCTTACAAATATTTTTTTTTCATAAAGACACATATGTCATCAGCAGAGGATTGCGGTCGCGTCAGTTATAGTTGCCTGCACTAACTATAACGGGGGAATTTCATATGTTTTTTATGAGTAAAATGTCCAGCTAACTATAACATGTGTGAAACCTATGGTTTTTTCAGTGAATTTGCAAGGTTTTTTAAATGCTAATTCCTAACTATAACGTGTGTGAAACCTATGGTTTTTTCAGTGAATTTGTAGGGTTTTTTTAATGCTAAGTTACTTTACGCCATTCGTGGCGTGCGCGCCCACTTAACGCAGTTCGTTCCGTGCGCGCACGGTGCGCTTCGCGCACCGTGCGCGCACATTGAGCACGCGGTGTGCTTCGCGCACCGCGCGCCCACTTTACGCAGTTAGTGCCGTGCACGCACGGTGGGCACGCAGTGCGCTATGCGCACCGCGTGCCCACGTTACGCTGGATGGGCCATGTACGCACGATGCGCTTCGCGCACCGTCCGCAGATGGAGGACATATTATGCGCTTCGTTGTGAAAGGTAATCGTTTAAATGTGCTTTTCGATTGCTGCATATGCCATGCACAAAAGGTGCACTGCGGGCACCTTTTGCACATGGGGTGGGGAAAGTGTGGATACTTTTTTTTTTTAATTTAATTTTTACCGTACGCGTAAGTTGTACGCGGGGGATTCGTCAAGAGGGGGCTGAGAAAAAAGGGGGGTCCCAAAACGCGTTTTCCCCATGCAATTTTCCATAGGGACCTTTAGTCCAAGGTACAGCCCGAACGGCTGAACAGAATTACTTGAAATTTGGCAGAGAGGTAGTCCTCAGGTCAGGGATGTGCCTTTTGCAGGTCTGGTGTCAATCTGTTCAGTAGTTCCTGAGAAAATCAAAAGTAAAATCATATACATATGTGGGCGGAGCCTAACCACACATCTCATCCTGAGATCTGATTGGCTGTCAGCACTTCATCCAAGAAGTGTTGGCAGCCATCTTGGGACCAATATACATGATAGCACCTCATTAAAAAGCATTGCAGTTAATAGAAGGTTTTAAGACTTTAGTTACATTATAAATCATTTGTTGATGGTACCATACTCATTTTAGGAATTGTGGTATGTTCTAAGGTGATTTCACCATGTGAAAAAGCCTTCTGCTGGGATATCATGATTGAGAGAAAAATATTTTCTCATGCTTTTCCCACTGAGGTTTGGAAGGTGATGTATAAGCTAAACTGAGAGCTTATTTTCTGTAAATTCACATTATCTTTCTCAGTCATGTGAGAATGAAGTCTGACATTCTCAGTAAAACATGTACATCCAACAAGGGCAGAGACTGTCAGTTGATTCCTTTGTGTTCTACTGCAGCTTCCCAGAGTGTTCCAAAGAACAACTAGAGCGCTAACAGTCCTACTTATGATAAACGTATGGCACACCTGAAGCCATCTTGCTTGGATTAAAGTGGTAACTCTTGAAACATTTAATTTAAAAAGGAACAAAATGAGGGGGTTCATTTTTCCATAAAAAGTATGATTAGTGCTGCAGAAAGAAAAATTAGGACACATTTTGAGTGACTTCTCAAAACCTCTTCTATTTCATTAAAAAATTCTGACATGCAGACTGAAACATGCACTTTCAATACCAGCAGCAGTTTTCCCTGGTGAGCAGTAGCTTTACTACAGTGATCTAATAAGCAACTAGAGTGCTAACATTCTGAATTTATGGCAAATGTGTGACACATCTGAATGCCTTTGGAATCAAAGTAAAAAACTGAAAGTATTTCCTACTGAGGAGACTGCAGTAAATAAGGAAATTAGGAAACTTCATAACAAATAAGTCTGCCAAGATGGCCACCAGAGACAAAAGAGCCCAAATGTAGCCCAAATATCACCCAGAAGTAGCCCAAGTATAGCCCAATGACAGAATGTCCCAGAGTGTTCTTAAAAACAACTAGAGCGCTTACTGTCTTCATAATGACAAAAGTATGGCACACCTGAAGCCATCTTGATTGGAATAAACTGGTAACACTTAAAACATTTAATTTAAAAAGGAACACAATGAGGGGGTTCATTTTGCCATAGAAATTATGATTAATGCTGAAGAAAGAAAATGAGGGCACATTTTGAGTGACTTCTCAAATCCTCTTCTATTTCATTAAATAAAATCTGACATGCAGACTGAAACATGCACTTTTAATACCAGGAGCAGACTTCCATGGTGAACAGTAGTTTTACTACAGTGATCTAATGAGCAACTAGAGTGCTAACATTCAGAATTTATGGCAAAAGTGTGACATATCTGAATACCTTCATGATGGAATCAAAGTAAAAAACTGAAAGCATTTCCTACTGAGCAGACTGCAGTACATGAGGAAATTAGGAAACTTCATAACAAATAAATCTCCCAAGATGGCCACCGGAGACAAAAGAGCCCAAATGTAGCCCAAAATCACTCAGATGTAGCCCAAATATAGCCCAATGACAGAAGTGTGCAAAACACTTATTATTTTGTGTTTTTGCAGTGTTATATAGTGAAGACTTGTCAGGTATTGGAGTGCTTTACATGAGCATTGGTTACATCACACAAGAACAAATTCATTTTGGTTGTAGATATGGGGAGACTAAGTGATTTGACCAGAATCACAGAATGTCGAGCTGAAGCAGAAACTCCAACCTGGTTCCCCAGTTGCAAAGTCTGCAGTTCTGGAAGTAACACCACATCCTCTCCCCTAAGTGCAACATTTAATCAAGTGGTCAACTGGATAAAAAAACATAAAGGTAACAAATAATTTAAAAGTGCTTTCTCGCTATTTGAAAACTCAGAAAATATGTCCTTATTTTAGTCTTTTAGAGCACTAACCATAATTTTGATGCCAATATATGTAATTATATCATATATGTAATTTCTAAAGGAAATGCTCTAGGTATTACAGTTTTGATTACATCAAGATGACGTCAGGCGTTCCACACTTTTGTAATAAATATAGAATGTTAGCAATCTAGTTGTTCATTAGGATACTGTTGAGAGGCAGAGGCCAGGGGCACGGACTCTGAGAATTGAAGGCAGGTAGGAGGATGCAAAGGCAACAATTTAACGACACTGAGCAGGCAGGAAGGGCCGTGGCAGCACAACAGACTATGGAGGGCAGTGGAAAGGGGTGCAGGGGCAACAAACCAACAATACAGGACTTGCAAGAGAGGCTGTGGCAATGTAATAGACC
Source organism: Triturus cristatus (assembly GCF_964204655.1). NCBI lineage: Eukaryota > Metazoa > Chordata > Amphibia > Caudata > Salamandridae > Triturus > Triturus cristatus. The sequence continues at coordinate 741,031,707 of NC_140585.1, forward strand.
ATTGTGGGCAGAAGGAAGAGGCAATGGTAGTACAACCATACATGCCAACAGACCCGATTCAGCCAGGAAACGTCCAATGTTTTTAAGCTCAAATGGGCTTTATTTTATCTGTCTCCTGTCTACAATCTCCTCTTTTTCAATGTAACTCAAAGGGGAAAATCAATACCCCAGTTTTTTTTCAAAATCTCCCTCTTACCAAGTTCAAAATGTTCGCAAGTATGGTACATTGGATCATGGAAGGAAATGGGGTAGGGACATTGACTTGGATAACAGAGGACAGGAGGGACATGGAGAGGTGCACCAAACTGACCCTGCAGGGCAGGCATCAGGGTTTGCAGCAGCACAATACACCACACAGGGCATGCGGGACGGGAGTGCAGCACAACAATCCATAGAGAGCAAGAGGGAGGGGACAGGACCATGCACATGGACAACAGAGAACAGAGGGGCAAGAGGCAGGACCATAATGGACAGACAGGAGAGAAAGCTGCAGCATAACAGACCATAAAGGGCAGGAGGGATGGATCAGGGGCATTACAATGGAACAGACAAGCCAGGAGGGAGGGAGTAGGGGTCTGCACATGTAAACAGAGGGCTGGGGGCAAGGGGACAGGGCAGGAGCAGCAAGATAGCCATGGAGGTCAGGCAGGATGGGCACTAGAAGCAAGACACACCATGAAGAGCAACAGTGAGACTGTGATGGCATACACACAGACCATGGAGGGAAGGTGGGAGGGGTTCAGGGGCAGCTAACTGACCACACAGGGAAGGTGGGAGGGGCCATGGCAGCACAGAAGACCATGCATGGCAAGTGGGAGGGTTAGTGGTAGCACAATGGCTATGATGGGCAAGAAGGAGGGTGCAGGGGCATGCACAAAGGACGATGGAGGATAGAAGGGAGGGTAGGACCTGTGCACAGACAAGAAAGTTCAGGGGAAGGGGCCTCACAACAGACCGCACGGGGCAGGCAGGAGGGGCAGTTGCAGCACAACAGACCAGGGAGGGCAGAAGGGTGTGGCAGTACAATGGACCATGTAGGACAGGAGGAAGAGGATAGGGGCATGGCATGTGAACAGGCAGGTTGGAGGTGGCAGGGACAGGTTACAGTCATCTGACAATGCTAGGCAGGTGGGAGGGGAGTGGCAGCTCAACAGAACACTCAGAGTAGATAGGAGTGGCAGGTCCATGGAACATGGTGGGCAAAAAGGATGGAGCAGGGGCATGCACAAAGACATCGGAGGGCAGGGGGAAGGAGAATAGGGGCAGCAAGCTAAGCACAGAGTTTAAGCAGGAGGTCAATGATGGGGCATAGAATTGGGCAATGGAGGGCAGGAGGAGTGGACTGGTACATCATACTAAATTGAGGGCAGTGGCAGCACATCAGACCATGCATGGCAGGAGGGAGGAGGCTAGTCCATGGATTCACACAACAGAGGATAGGGAGGAGGGGGATGGGGCAGCAAGCTAACTGTTCAGAGAAGGCGGGTATTAGGAACTTTATTGTTTTTTAAAACGTGTGTCTGTGCGAACTACTTAAAATATGAACAAGTATGCAGCATAATCTCACTTTTATTCAGGAAGAAGAGGACGTTTGTGACTGTGACTCCGGGCTCACTTGGCAGAAACACCCCCTGACCCTCCACCCCCTATCGCAAAATGTAATGCCCGTGAAAAGGGTAGGTGAACACAGTGTTATATAGAACATAGTCCTGAGAGCACGATTGAAAATGAAAACTAGATATAGTGTATGGTATAAACTATGCACCAAAAAGTGTGATATAAGATGAACCGGGCGTAAAATATAATATGCAATACATTGTGCGCAATGACAGATTCATTGGAGAGCGCGAGATCGCACAGGCACTAGCGCGTGCTATGCGATATGCGCCTTGGAGTGTAATATGCACAGGGCAGTGTTGTGTAACCTAACTAGTCTCTAAAGTTGTAATATAAAATATGTGCTGGGGAGTGTAACGTTGCATATGCACTGTGACAAAGATATGGATCCCAGATTGTAATATGTATGGCATAGCACTGTGCGTTATAACATAGGCATGGAGGAAGGCACGTTAGATGGGGCAATATAACCAGTGCGAAGACAAGTGTGGCATGACATATTCACGGGGTGGTGTTACAGTGCACATGGGCTAGAGAGTGTCATAGCATATGCACTAGCTACACAGAGGTGTGTGGCACTCAGCAGGCAATGGTGGGTGTAACACAGCATTGAGCTCTGCCAGGAGCGCGCTGTGACTCTCAAGTGATGTTCGTCCCCTTTCCAGAGAGTAAAATAAAAAGTATTACACATCCGGCAGTGGATTTGTGTTTTATTAACCGTGAGGGGGGTTTCTTGCATAGTTTTGGTCTAATTTTTGTCGAATCTCCTTTGAATGGCTTGGTGTGCATGTGTATTAAATGTGCCCGTCAATAGCTACCCATGTTTGTATAAATAAACGACGAAGGGTGTCTACCGGGATTAGGCACGGTAGGGCATCAGACATGTCAGAGCTTCACTAGTGGTGTAAATACATTCCACGTGGATTCATTGTATGCATAGTCGCCTTTTAATGAATATCACGCAAATCGTCATGGTGATAGGTACGTACGGTTTGTCCAGCATGTCCTAGGTGTGTCTATAAATTTATATTTTTTTAAAATAATAAAAAACAGTGGCCGGCCCTGGGGATTGGGGTCAAAAAAATATAATTAGGAGACAGGCCCTGGGGGATGGGGTCATCAGCGCCAATAAATTAGAATAAGAAGGGGAACCACACAGCCCCCCTTCTTAAAAAATTAAAATAAATAAAAGACTGGCATCGTGCCGGAGGCCACGCCCCCTCCTTTCAGCACTCTGCAAACGCGCCCCCCTGGCGAGTTGTAAGTTGGGGAATTAATTCCTCTTCAATACTGAGGGTCCCTGAGGGCCAACCAGCCCAACAGGCATCTCCAGTATGCACGAGGGAGCTGCGCTGCAGACAGGTGTTCTGAGGCCAAGCCCCTTTTTACACCTCTCTGCAACGCAGCTCTGTGGCGCTTACTGGAGGTACCTAGTGGTCTAGTTTGACCCTAGGGACCCTTAGGATTCAAGGGGACTTAATCTCTCAACTTAGAACAGCCACAGGGCGCGTTTACAAAGTGGTGAAGGGAGGGGACGGGGCCTGAGGTGACGTGTGCAAACACGCATTATGGCACGTTTTAAATTGGGGATATAATTTTCCTTCAATACTGAGGGCCCCTGGGGGCTAACCAGCCCACCAAGTGCTTCCAGTAAGCGCCACTGAGCTGCATTGCAGAGAGGTGGTCCAGGCCGTGCCACTTTTTACACCTCTCTGCAACGCAGCTCTGTGGCACTTACTGGAGGTACCTAGTGGGCTAGTTGGACCCTAGGGACCCTCAGGATTCAAATGAACTTAATCTACCAACTAAAAACGGACACAGGGCGTGTTTATACATTGGTGAAGGGAGGGGACGGAGCCTGAGTTAACGTGTGCAAAAACGCCCTGTGGCCTGTTTTAAGAGGTAGTTTTAATCCCCCTGCCCTATTATATACTAGGGGCTTACAGAGGAGGTCATGCTAATCACAGGGGGACCCCAACGCATAATGTTCCCTAGTGTATGTAGGTGTTTTCACTGTATTCTAAGTGTCTTTTAACATAGCACTGGCTCTAGGACTGGTTAGTCAGACTCAATTACCACCAGTATCCGTCTGAAAAAGTTGAGGGTACAGGATGATTTTGCAACAAGGCTTCTTTCTGCTCTTCTTTTTGTTCTTTCTGCACGTTATCCTTCTTCCTGCACTTTTCTTCGTCTTTGAGGACTTCTGTTGCTTCTTTCCTCACCTCTTTTTTTTCTTTCTGTGCATTTTTTCTTCTTTCTTCACATGTCCTATCTCTGTAGGCATAGTTAGAAATTAGCATTTAAAAAACCTTTGAAATTCACAGAAAAAAACATAGGTTTCAGGCACGTTATAGTTAGGAATTAGCATTTAAAAAACCTCAGAAATTCACTGAAAAAACCATAGGTTTCAGGGGTGTTATAGTTAGCTGGACTTTTCACTTCTACAAAACCATTGAAATTCCCCCGTTATAGTTAGTTCAGCTAACTATAACTTGCGCGCCCGCAATGCACTGCTGATGACGTCACATATTACATCACTCATGACATGGTCAGTGACATCACTCATGACATCACTGATGACATCTCAAATTGGAATTGCTCAGAAGTGTCAGACTTCAACCTACAAATTGAGAAGATGAGTCAACGTTTCCTACAACGAGGTTACCCCTTGGAGGTGATTCTAACAGCAGTAAATAGAGTTCAGAACAAAAATAGAGAAGAATTACTCCAAGTGGGTCGGCATAAAGAAGATACTGCCAACATTACAAGACTCATTATTGATTTCAATAACCAAAGCAACGCACTACAAAAAATGATCTCTAAACATTGGGGAGTACTACTGCTCGATGAAACCTTGAAGAAAATTTTGCCTCCCGGACCAAGAATTACCTATCGAAAGACAGCCTCTCTGAGAGACATTCTAACACAAAGCCACTTTGAAGTTAAACCATCAATCACCAAGTCCTGGTTAACCACACCTGGATTTTGGAAATGTTCAAAATGCAAGGCATGTGAACAGGGTAAAAACATTACCTCTTACCAACTACAGAATGGCCATCATGAAATCATTCAAGACCACATCACATGTGAATCCAAATATGTAGTCTACAGACTGGAATGCCCTTGCCAGAAATATTATATAGGGAGCACGATTAACAAACTCAAACTTCGCATCCTACAGCATCTGCGTGCGATCAAGAACAAGGATTTCACATACCCTATGGCAAAACATTTTTATGACTTCCACTCATGTGACAACAGTCAGCTCAAATACTCTGGCATCAAAATTGTCAAGCAGAAGGAAAGGGGTGGAAATCGTATGCTTGCCTTAAGAAGAGCAGAGTCAAGAATGATACTACTAATGGGTACTGAAAACCCATTGGGACATAATTTGGATGCTGAACTACATGTGCACCTTTAATGGCTCTCAAACTGAAAATCTATGATGGGCACTTTTCAGTCTCTTTTGCCTTCTTGCACTTGTATATACTTCCACGCTTGATCAACAATTGTCATTTGCTCATTATCTTCACTGCATCTCTTCTAAACCACTTACTCTTTGATTGCTATTGGTATAGACTTATGAAATTTACTTTGCATAAACTTGGAATAACCTCCTTTTGACTCTAGATTGGGAACGTTATGAATTTTGACAATAATACGCACCTTGTTCGTTGATTTCACATACTTGATGTAATTAATCACTTCAATGGTACTTCACCTAGATTGTCATTTATAAATTCGCAACTCCATGAGATCAATTGCAATGATTTTCCCAAAACTTTATTTGTATCAACAAACAACCACCATGGTGGCATGAACTATTGTGTTTCTAAATTGATCCAAACCTTCATTTACTTGTAAATAATATATTTTGATCGACGATGCGATATATGTCCAGTATGTTTTCAGTTTCTATTATTAATTTGAAAATGTTGCTTTAAAAGAGACACTCTGGACAATAGGACTCTATGGTCCAGTTGAAGGCTGAGTGCCGAAACGCGTCGACCGTCCTTTTGTGCGTGTCCTTGAAGATTTATGCTGAATAAAAACTAACGGTGAACTCTCTGTGGTGCCGTGCTTTTCCTTTGCTGCGACGAACCCTGGGACTCGGGGTGAAGCCTGAGAGAATTTTTGTTTCATATATATATATGTATATATCTACCAACTGTGTCTATGTTAAATCTATTTGATACATGTTTCCCCAACAACTTGTAAAAGACCGTCAGAGCATTTTTCTTTCTCCCCATCTGTTTGGTACACTGTTCTCTGTTCCTTACACATTTCCCACTGATTAAGAAACTGTATTTATATTTTCAGACCTTTACAATACAAGGAGCTCATATCATTGATGGAGATATAGCTACGACTAATGGGATTCTGCACATCATTGATAAGGTATTTTTGTGCATTTTGAAAATGATATGGTTGTTTGCTTTTTTGTAACCAAATATGATTGATCCATGCTGATAATGCACAAATTCTGTACTGCCCATGGATATCGGCTCACAAATATATCAGGGATAGAAGTGACATTGCACACTATCACGACTATGTGACTCCGGAAAACATCAGACACGTAAACATCCCCCTGAGGATTATCTAGGGAGCAAGGCAGGGAGTATGAACTACAGAAAATGCACAGAAATCTTCGATCTCTGTTCACCATCGGTTCCGGCCGCTGCCTTCAATACCCCCAAGATATCAGAGATCGCATTGGAGGCGGCCATGGCAAACCAGGGGTCCTCTAGCCAACACTTTTTGAGGACGGATTCTTTATGGGTCCCTTCAGGGTAGAGATATAGTGCATTTTTCAGTTTTTTCTTTGTTTTTGGTTAAAAAAAAAGACATTTTAAAAACAAAGGGGCATATTTACAAGTGCTTTATATCCGCTTTTTTGGCTTACAAAGCCAAAAAAGCGGAGATAAAACCAGCGCTCTATTTACAAGAGGGTGTTAACATGCATCATCGCATGTTAGCACCCTTTATCCCAACGCCTCCCTTTGCATCTCTAATGAGATGCAAAGTGGGCGTTACTGGGCGTACCCCAGATGGACAACCTTGTAAATATCGCTGCCCACATGATTTTAGCACACATTAGATTTTGGCGAAAACTGCTGTTTTCGCCAAAATCTAAAGTCTGCTAAAATCCGGATTTAGCCATCCCTAACATAGGGGGTGGATTATGCTGATATGACCCTGTGGGTCGTATCAGCAAGGTTATCCCCCTTTTGCAGGGAACATCGCTGGAAATCCAGAGATGTTCCCTGCAAAACGGCGATAACCTTGCTATCGCTGGAATTTTTATCGCCCTGGAGTAACGTGTTGTTAATAACGCACTACCAGGGCGATAAATGCCAGAGATAGCCTGCGATAATATAATTATCGATAAGCACGGCCAGCGGTGATTATCGCTGGCCGTTGTTAATATGCCCCAAAATGTGTCTTACTCAAATGAAGAAATATTTAGATGCCACAATTCATGAGGTCCTCACATCAAATTATGAGTAGATCTAGGTGAACAATGCATTCCACACCATGGGTTGCGGTAATTATCAGTAAAAACATCTGAGGAATCACATTTAGAGGCTTTTTACCATCAGATTTTGAAGATGTCAGAATTAAACACTACTAACTCTAAGTTGCTGGAAAATGCTAAGGAAATGTTTGCATGTAGAGCAACAGTAAGCCAATGTAAACAGACCTGATGCAAGGGTCCTTTGAGAGGGCTTTGAAAACATGTAAGGTGGTCAAACGGTGGGCACTGGTCCACAAGGCAGCAAGGGTGCAGTGAATGGCATCAGGATGTTCACCGTTCCTCATATCAGCTCACATTTTTAGCGTATACAAAATAATATAAACATAAACATGTAAGACACTGATGGTACTACTGCATGCATTTTTGGAACAATCTGAATCTGTATTACATATAACAGTGGCACAGCAAATTTACTTTAAGTGATATATAACTGTGATCTGAAATACAATATAATGCATGGTTAGCGCTGACAAGGATTGGCAATATGTGGCTTAGTGACGAGAAACATCACTGCGGGTCATTTTGACCTGCAAATATGAGGAGAGATAGTCTAATGAATAAAGATTATGAATTTGGCGGTGCAGGAGCGGGGCTGCACGCCACCACCCGGCTCCTGCACTGCCAAAGTCGACCGCCATCAGATTAGGAGTTTTCTCTGGATCTGGCTGGCAGTCCTTTGGCATTCTCACGATGGTGCCTTTGAAAACTTATTAAGGTTGTCTTCAGATAATTTAATAATTTGGTTTCATTAAATTTCATGAAATCATTGCTCAGTTACAAACACCTAGCATAGAACAGGAACAGCAAAAAATATTTTAATAATAATAAGATGACACAAGTCCTGCTAAAGTAGGTAGCTCTATAAAGAGCTATTCAAATGGTAATTAGCAAACCAATAACGCATGAAAACAAGGTTCGTGCATTCCTATGCTTGCATGTGTTAGGCCACTAAAGCCAAACCTGTTGGCTTTGCCAATGCTGGTTGTAACAGGTGGCAATATTTCGATTTATTTCTACACACCTTTTTACAAGCTGAAAGAGGGATTCACTGGAATAGTTGTTGTAGTTTTCATTATACAAAAATGACACAATCCCTCACTCACACAAGCTGATATGCTTCATCATAGCAAACACAAGGAGATGATGGACGGAGTGCTGAAACTTTTCAGACACTCACCCCCAGTCACAGATCTGGGTTGAATCAATCATCATTCTTTAGCTCACTTCACCACCTCAGTTCAGACCCAGCTATTTGCAAATCAGGCTTGACCCTGTGCCTCATGGGAACAGTCCAGCCCGAACTGCCAAGCCAGGTCTTCACTGAACTGGAAACAAGCATCGTGGGACCAGTTTCGGGGTAACACCTTTCATCAGCCAGGCAAACTTGAATCCAGTGGCAAAGTGAGCAAGGGACCCCCCTCTGGGTATACCCTGCCCACTTAGGTGGAACAAAGCAAACACCAGGAGATGATGGACGGAGCGCTGAAACTTTTCAGACATTCACCCCTAGTCACGGATCTGGGTTGAATCCATCATTATTCTTTAGCTCACTTCGCCACCTCAGATCAGACCCAGCTATATGCAAATAAGTCTTGAACCTGTGCCTCATGGGAATGCTTCATCATAGGGCTGCTCCTCATCTTGAATGTAAAGCTAGGATGGGCACTCTTGAGGTTTTTTATTTCTTACCTAGATGGGTAGGTCTTAGAGAGGGTAAGTAGCAAGGGCCATGAACATTAAGGGGCCTATTAGGATGGGGGCCGGACTTTCGTCCACCCGCCACCCTAGCGCTGCTGGGACCGGCCACCAGTGTTGGGGCGGTCCCGCACCGGCAATTGGGATGCCACGGCCACGGTGGCGGTGGCATCCCCCATCCACAACATTGTGGCGGGCGGTGCTCACAGCACTGCCCTCCACAATGCTGTTGAAGCACCTTGTGCATTTGCATGCATAACGTGGCAGGTACCACGCGGTGCCTGCCATGTTGTGCCTGCAAATGCAGGGGGGTACCATAGATACCCCCCATGTGCACCACCCACCCCCCCAACACCCTGGGGGCCCGCAACAAGCCCCCAACTGAGAAGACCGCATGCCTTTCCATGGCGGCAACACTGCCACGGCAAGGCTGCTTCCCGCTACCATTGTAATATGGATAGCGGTGTCTGCTAGACCATATGCCACCATATGCAACCTTTTTTCGGAAAAGCGGCAGACAGTCTTCCCGTTCACCGCGGTACCCCCCGCCATCATAATATGGCGGGGGGAAATGGGAGGCGGGTGGGGGATAATGTTGGGCGGATCGCCACTGCCATGCTGGCGGTGGCGATCCGCCCGACATACTAATAGACCCCTAAGATTGTGTACAGTCGGGTATGCATGAATTTTGTTGACAATCCTACTTTCACAAGATTAAAAACAAACAGTGGTATTATGCTTCTATGTGTTTTACATGACAGCATGAGTGTCTATAATTTATGCCACTTCTGGTGATTAGGCTTTCATCAGGACAATGGCCCTACAACTTTTCTATCTCCTAAACATTCCCTAGTAGTATTTTTCAGCATTAAAATAAATGGCGATTGAGAGTGATAAAATTCAGAGAGCTGCAAGATGCACTTTGCGTATATACCTTTCCTCGTTTTAAGTACTTTTAAGATCTCCCTAGGCCTGGAAGAGGTTTGCGCTTGTTTTTGTTTATGAAAACCTTGCAATCTACTATAGCAAAGTGACCAGGCAAGAAGCAATATTTACATATACATTTATTTATCGGATATTTTCATGTTTAGACCTATTTCTTTTTCTACATTGGTGGAAAAGTGAAAGTTTCATAGTGATTTGTTAATGGGGTGCAAAGAGATTTAAAAAAGGAAGTGGTCAAACCAGCTATTTCCATAAATGCATTTTCCATAGACATTTGAGTAGCACATAGAGCAACTACAGCTGGACAAAACTGAATTACATTTGTGTGGATTATAGATTATGGTGTGTAGAGGATCCTTTGTGGGTTACAGACAAGTAAGAAATGTATTTTTAAGTTAGATGGCATAAAAACGTATTGATACCTCAGGCCTCTATATTTTCCTGAAATGTTGCATTATTTTCCAGAAGCGCCGCTGTGCATAGCAATGACAAGTTATCATGTGATTGGCTACTGATTTCCTTTACAAAGGTTAAAGGCAGCCATGTTATTTTTCTGTACAGTTTGCCTTCTGCATTACGCCTTTAGATACAGTTACGTATTAGGTTTGATTTTTTATCCTACCTATTACAATTTATTAAAGTGGAAATAGGTAGGAAAAAATATTTATAACTATCTATTTGTTTTAAAACAGTACTGAGGAAGTACAGTTGTACCTAAAATAAATTAAAAAATAAATAAAAATGTTAAAAAAGTAAAAATATGCTGCACTAAAATATAGCCAAATATCGTGTACTGCTATGAATTTTCTATTTTTAACCTATTTAAATGAGCAAAAGCTTACAGAGCACTGCGGTAATGCCTGCAAATTACTGTATGACTTACTTTTTTTTTTAAATGCCCAGTTCCCCCTATACTAATATACAAGTAAATAGAAAATTATAAATACAGTTTTCTATATATTATCACTTTTATAAAGTGGTAATTGGTAGGGAACAACAATGCAACCTGCTACTTACCTGTATTGAAGCAACCAAACTGTGCTAAAACTACATGACTGCCTACATTACCTCTAACTCTTGCCTTCTCCATGCCCTGCTTATACCATTTTATATTATCTCAGTTATACCATTTAAAATGATAGTATTTACAATACTAGTTATGACATTGCAACTCACATCTTTTATTAGAATATAGTGCATGGTAGAGAGGTGATTTATAGTTAATGTTATAGTTAATTTTATGAGTGTGAATACACTGTGCATGAAGGTGCATGAGTGATAATAAATTGAAGGTGTTGCGTAAATTCTACGTTAAGGGTATAAGTAGAAATAATTTTTATGTGGTTTAATTTTGGGTTGTAGTTAAACAAAAAATATAGCTTTATGAATTTAAAGGTGTTGTGTGAAATATATATAAATAGAAGGTAAAACTATACCTTTAGAATTTGTAATGTTTGTGTATTTTAAGTTTGGTTTGTATAGAGAATAAGTAAAGTTTTCATAACTATAACAACGGTTTAACCTTTGTTTTTTTTCTTCCCAAAAATATATATGTATGTTTACATCTGTTTTGGGGGTGACTTCCCCAAATACTCCCTATTTGAATACTCTAATTCTCCTTTACCTTTACCCTGCCCCTCTACCCAGCCCTGAACCCTAAAAAGCCCTTTCCTTTCTTTTCTCCTACCCACCTCTGAACCAACCCGAAAAAACCCTTACCTCTCGTTACCTTTAACATTCAGGTACCATAAAATTCCCTTACCTCCCTTTATGTCTGCCTGCCCCAAAACCCTAACACCTTACCTTCCTTCACCTCTGCCGTCCACCATCCTTACACATTCCTTAACCCTTATCCCTTATCCATTCCTTAACCCTTTTCCATCCTTTAAGCCTTAAATTCCTTTTTTTCAATTGCATAATATTTATGGCATTTACCAAACAAATACCTTTGTGGTAAGGTTCTGTGTGGTAAAGTACCAAAAAAGGGTCTGCGTGGTACTTGCCTACTTACCTGCATGGTAACATCCTGCTGGGTAAAGACAGTAGGGTAAGGACTGCATACCCAAAATGTATTTTCCAGAGGGGTGTAGTAAAAAAAATAAACAAGCATTTGCAGTGCAACAGGTCTCGCATTAGTGAAAGGTTGAGCCTTGGCATTGCTAATAATAATGCAATACCAATCGCTCAATCTTAGATTAATGCGAGACCTTTTGTATTGCAAATTATTGTTTTTCTAATTCTTTATTTTTGAAGCAATTGCAGTACCCGTGCTTTAAAGCTAAAGCACTTGTGCTGCAATTGTAACAAAAGTAAAGAAATAGAAAAAAATGCCTGCGCTGCATTAATGTTCTCTATTTATTGGCTTTGGAAGCCATCATGGCAACCGCGCTTTAGCTTAAGATGTTTAAAGCTTAAGCACGGATGCTGCCATTGCTCCAAAAGTAAATAAATGAAAAAGAAATGATGGGCGCATGCTTATTTTTCCTATTTATTTAATTTTGTTACAATCGCTGCACCCACGCTTTAGGTTTAAACGTCGTAAGCTGAAGCACGGGTGCCGCAATTGTAACAAAAGTAAAGAAATAGAAAAAAAAGGCATGCAGTCACATTTTTTTTCTATTTATTTACTTTGTAAGCAATAGCGGCACCCACACTTAAGATTTTTAAAGCTAAAGCACGGGTACCACCATTGCTACAAATGTAAACAAATAAGAAAAGAAAGGCGAGGACGCCATTATTAAAGCTGAGGTGTGTTGCGCTGGTTAAAAAAAATAAAAACGTTGGGGGTGAGCGTGTCCTGCCTGCTGTTGCTGGCAGGAGAATATGATTTAAGAAAATAGTGCTCAGAGACTGTAATTATAGCATCTACAGTAACAACACATGTAACAGGGGCAGTCTTCATGGTAGTTTACAACAAGAGAAAAGGCAATACTAAGGAGGGACTACTAAACCTATTGACCAATAACAAGCTACCATTTACAAAGGACAGTAACAGGAGCCAATTAAAAAAGTTGGGCGGAAAATGGGCGGAGCTTAATACCCATATCCTGACTACAGCTGCTTAGGCGAGACCTAAAAATGGTAAGACGTCACTTAGGCATAGCACAAAACTAGAGAACTGTTCCAAGACTCATGCTTGGCTCAGCAGGTGCTAAAGAAAATCTCTTTGGGTTTGTCAGCCGCGAGCTTTAGATCTGCCATCTGGATTCATGGCACCTCACAGATGCTAGTAAATCACAAGTCAAGTGTATATATTTACTACTCTCCTGCGCTCGAAACTGAAATATAGACATGCAGGTGCTCATCCTCCCAGAGTTCCTGTTTGCTACTTAGAAGTGGCAGCATTCCCTCATTAAAAATATTGCAAGTCTGTTGCCAAATGCTGACACTCCCCCTTATAAATTAAAGAAGTGCCAGCACTTGGTACCTGCCAATGTAAAGCACTGCTCCTCTCCAGTCTTTCATTCTTCAGTCTTCAAACTATGTTAAAATGTTTCAGTGATCTTCAGTATTGCAGATTATTTCTTCACATGTTACCCCTCTCATACTTCTGCACTAATGGCTGTCCCAAATTGCACAGTTTGCGAGGACAGTGATGGAAAGGGATTTCTATATGCGTGCACTTAAAATAATTTTTGAAAACATTTTGATAAAGTAAATGTTAGCATGGATCTTTTATAAGCTGTATCCAAAAGCAGCATCTATGCAAGTGTTTGTTCCTATGTATTTTGGTGCATTTTTTTAAATTATTGTTCACTATTAATATGCCATTCTAATGAAGAGATGTATTTTGTTTTGGCCCAGGTCTTGGCTCCCGTGAAATTTGTGAATTCCGCGTTGCCCGATCTGCTGACCCAATTAGGCAAGATGCCTGATTATTCCATTTTCCGGGGTTACATCATTGTAAGAAGCCTTGTGTTTTGTCCAATCTTTCTTTTTCATTAATGATAATGTAATGGAAAGAGTGCTGTCAAACATATTCTCTTCTTTCTTACAATCCTAGCAATACAATTTGGCAAAAGAAATTGAAGCATCTGAAGCTTACACGATATTTGCTCCAAACAATGATGCAGTTGAGAAATACAGTCGTGAAAAGGGAACAGCAACTTTGGTATGTGTTTCTAAGTTTGTTTCTTTGGTTTAGTTATATTGTCACAATTATAGTGAAAAACAGGACAGCTTGCAGATATGTCTTCAATATTATGCAGACCATAATGGGATGTGACATGTAAGTAGATAGAATCCAATTTCAATAGGTGCTGGAACAATTTGAAGACTGAGGGTGCTGCAATCAATGTTGCATCATTAAGGTCATAGGGATTCTGCAAAAACCAGGCATCACCTAAAGAAAAGGTGTCACAAATGAGCCACATCCATTTAGCAGTAGAGTGGTAACAGTGTAGTATATAGCTGGTGTTGCATTTCAGAGCTTTCTGTCACAAATGTATTATTAAAGCATAGTTTGGTATCCCACTGTTATTTAAAGGCAGCACATTTTCCATTGAAATGATCACTAAATTTGTACAAACAGACAATTTTACTGATTACATAGCGCACAAACAGTAATATGTGGAAATTGGGCGGCAGCGAATATTTGTCATGTGCACATCACCATCTAAGGTGTCTTGATCTGTTGTGATCCTATTAAAATCTTTATTTCCATCACACTCACTTCAGAATTAGAAAAAGTGCCATATTTGTGCTGTCCTACTTGTTAACTTATTTTTTAATATGTGCATAGTTTATAGGAATTTAAATGTTGATGTGTGTTGGAAGAAAACAACAACATAGAGTTTTTCCTTTCACACAAGATTGTCACATAGTTCAGTTTGCAAAATCTTCACTGTTAGACCTGGCACCATTGGCGTGGGTCTCCCTTCCATTTTTTGCCTTCGCCTCCTGTGTTTTGCTGTGTGTTGGACTCTGTTTTGCTGGCCTAGATGCTTTGTATACTTTGTACAGTGCAAGTGTTCCCTATGTAAATTGTTGTTATGGATTAGTGATTCCATGATTGGCATATTTGATATACTTATCAGACCCTAGTATAGCGCACTGTGTGTGCCCAGGGCCTGTAAATCAAATGCTGCTAGTGGGCTGCAGCACTGATTGTGCCACCCACAGAAGCAGCCTGTAAAATATAACTCTGGCCTGCCATTGCAGAGCCTGTGTGCAGTCTGGACTGCCATGTCGACTTGGCAAGTGCACACCAGCCAGTCCCTAAATCTTCCCTTTTCTACATATTAGTCACCCCTAAGGCAGGCCCAAGGTACCCCTGTGGGCAGGGTGTATTGTATGTGAAAGGTAGGACATGCCCTGAGTGTGTGGCATATCCTGAAAGTGAAATACTGCCAATTTCCTTTTTCTCTATTGCAAGGCTACCTGTTCAATAGGACAGAATGAGGAGTTTGTTTATAACATCTTTTAAACATAACTGGCCCTGAGAACAAGGTAGAAAAATAAGTTTAGTATGCCTGAACTCAGAATGTTAAAATGCATCTTTTAGTGAGGGTGATTTTAACAATCTGGGTTTGAAAATACCACCACTTTTAGAAAGTAGGTATTGTCTTGCCCAACCATCCAGTGTGCCTCTGCTAGGTTTGTTATTTGCATTTTTGGCTTTTGGATGACAGGGTCTGGAGAGGGGCACTGGCTCCAGAAGTCAGATGAGTCAGGGCTGGACTGAATAGACTTGGGCGGCATTTAGAGTAGGGGGAGGAGATTTCCTTTCATCTGCATGGGCCTGGTCTGCCTTCAATAATGCTGTCTCCAACTCCTGCCAGGAAGCTGTACCAGTGAGGACAGAACTGGTTTTGGCTGGGTACAGACACTCTATGCCAACTAGAGACCCCCATTTCTAACATTCACAATTTGCACGAAGAGAAAGAAAAGTAAACACCAGTCTCCATGATAAAAGAATAAGCAGCAATTTGTTAAATACTATATTAGTTAGCAGACTAGACTAACATTTGACATGTGTCTTTGAATGCACTGCAAATGTGGCAAGATAAATACAAAATTTAAAGTAATCTTTATTGCTCATTCATCTTCTGGGAATGCAGCATGGATTTTGGGCATGCTGCAATACCTCAGCACCCCTGCTTCATGCTCCTATGGCGATGGTACCAGATCAAAGTTTTTTCTACCTCTATTTTGATGTGGGGAAAAATAGAACATATGGCATTGTAGGTGTTTTAACACTTTATAGCATTAGGCATTTCCAGAGAAGGGTACCTCTGCCTAGATTCTGACAGCAACAAGGCTATTTGCCACACTCACTATGCCAACAGTAAACCTACTTACACCTCCTTATTTGCATTAAGGTTTTTGTCACAATTCTGATCCAACACTTGATCTTTACGTTAAGCTAATACCCCACAGCTAATACCCTGCAGTTTGACTGGACATGTGTTACCCTGAATTTTCTACTTGCTTGAAGCCCCTCTGGCTAAGGTTGTATCCCTTCCCTAACCTGGATGTTGGTGAAACGTCTGGTCACATAACGTGCTTTGGCAATGTCTTCTTCACTAACCAGGAACATAAAGCGTACACTATGGTACGTCTACACAGTGAGACACCAGTGGTGATGAAGGTACACATATGGCAATCTTGTCTACAGTCCTCGAAGCAGGAACAACAATCATGCCCTAAAGTGTCTTCCTGTCAGCCGCCTAGACACTGCAGCTCGTATTAGCTTCTTTGTTGCAGTATACGCAACTGTCTCCTGTCCTTGCAGTTATGAAATTCACTTTCTTCTTTAAAACATGAACATACTTCTCTATAGCAATTTGGCAGATTTTGAATTAATTCCCATAAAATGAAACCTCCCACTGGCTATTTTATCTCCCAAATTTCAGTTGGTTCAGCCAGGTGGCTGTGGATGCGTTGTTAGAATATGGCTGAAGGATCTCTCCATATTGACCTTTCATAATCTTTTGTAATATCTTGATATTTCTGTTTACGGGTAAAATAGCTAAAATAGAAATCATAGTAACAATATTAAATGAAAGAAGACAAATTATTAAAAAGCCTCCTCGTCCATTTTGTGTTATATAAAATCAGAAACGTTCACAATTGTTGAAGAGTGGTAACTGCTTCACAGCATTGAAACAAATGAGGTGTGTGGGCCAGAAGAAAAAGATGTGACACGTCTTCAGAGATGGGGATAGAGCGAGGTGGCAGATATAAAAGTGGGTGAGTAGACAGGATAGGGTTGAGTGGAATGGACAGGTAATGCGGAAGAGGGGAGCAGAGTAACGGGACAATAGCTGTTTCGCAATTTAAGGAATTTTATGACTTTCTGTTGAAAATGCAGCCATATGCAGCACTGTATTCTGATTGCTTAATAATTTCCTCGCTGCCTCTGAAAGAAAAAAGTCAAAATTCCATATATTAACAAATAAAGCTCCTCCTCTGCTGACTTCTCTCTAAATGGTAGAGAAACTTAGAGGAAAGAGAGTGGGGAGTGGTGAAGAAATAGCAAAGTGCTTGGCAGAGGGCTTCTACCAGAAGGAAAGCCATTGTGTGTGACGAGGATACTTTTTATAGAATCAAGTGCGATTTATTATAATTTTTTTTTACTCCTCATTTTACATCTGAAAGACTCATAGTGGTTTGGTTAAATGACACAGCCAGCGTCATCGATTCCCCTATTTATTGCTAGAGGCAAGGTTTCTAGCCGTACTGCGCCATTAAAAACAGAACCCACTGCTTCCTTAACAATTTATCTGGAATGAGCGTTTGGAGATTATTTCTTAGGACCCTAATATCCCAACTTCTTTCCCAGAAATGTGGTTATTGATGTCATAATCATTAGGCCAGATTTTCCTTGTCCCACTGTTTCTACTATCCAAAACTAATAATCTTCCCTGGACATCCCATAGCTCCCAAAACTTTACTCTTTTAACTGATGCTGATTTACATTCTAAGGCTCTAATTCTCTGGACAGATTATGCAGATTCAGACCTAGTAGGGGGGGGGACACCCATTTTAGGCATATCTCCCTTTTCACCAGCAGTATTAGTACAAACAACAAAATGTTTTGCTTTTTAAACAACTTCACCGGTTTATCACTCCCATCAATAACCCCAAATATTGCCATTGCTAGGCTTACCTTAATGCCTTTGTCTATGACCTTGTTATCATTCACCTTCTTCTTACCAAAGTTAGGGCTCTTTCTCACCTCTTGTCTACCCAACTTGGACAGCCTCTTGGGTGTCCAATATGCTCTGTGTACTGTGAAAAGATGGTTTCTCCTAAGGGGTGCAGGCTTTATAGTTGACCAAAAAGTAGCCATAGATACTTGCCATAACTCTTCTGTCTATATATTCGGCAGGTCCCTCTTCCAGATCTCTCCCATCTCAGAGTAGGGTTCTTCTCCTGCTTCTACCAACATATCAGACAATTTTGCAATTTCCTTTGCTGGGGGGGGGTTTCAGTAGCTGCTTTATCTCATAGTCTGTACTCCCTTCCCCCACTTTCTACAGTTCTCTTGTCCAACTTGTTAATTGATAATATTTTAACTTTGAAAGGCATCCTGCTGTTAGTTCATCCAAAATGTCCCATGAAACAAAGGATCTACTGTGCAGAATTTGACCCCAGTTACTTACACCAGCTTCAGTCAGGGGAGCTGCCAGTTTATCAAACGAGCATGTAGGAGTACCTAGGGAGTCCCAAATTGGAGTTGAAGAACAATAATACTGTATTCCCAAAGACCGCCTTGGTTTGTAACAAGTCTTACATGAGGCCTTCAAAGTCTTCAGCCTTACCTTTTTAAATTACTTGGGATGGCCAAATCTGTACAGAAAAAAAGTTGTCATACTCAGCATGTTCTCTTGTTAAGGCCTTAAAAGTGGGGAGTAAAGTTCCTTTTCTAGAAGAGATCTAAAGGTTTCAAACTGAAAGGCTAAATAGTAGATAAGAGGTCTGGACTTTCTATGCCCCATGTATCTTCCTCCGAGGGATCATCTTCCAGGCAATCCTTACTCCTTTATATGACCAGATGAAACTACCAAAATCAACTTGTAGTTTCTTGATGGCATCTAGATTAAACTCTAAGGGAATTGCGTTGAAGATAAAAGCAAACTTTGGTAGTATAGACATTTTGGGAAGATTCGATCTTCCTAAAAGTGAGAGCGGGAGTTTGCTCCATATCTTAAGTAGTCTTTTAGTTTCGGTCTTTACTTTATTAAAATTCATTTGGGCTGATTTATCGAGGTCTTTGTAAATGGATCACTAAGTATCTAATCTCCTGTTTAACTAAAGGGCTGGAGCACTGCATAATATCAGTTTTTTCGCTGTTTACAGAATAACCTGGCACATTCCCAAACTCCTCTAGGGTTTCTGAGATCTCTGAGAGGGACCTTTCAACATCATTTGTATATGTCATTAGATCATCCACATAAAGACCCACTTTTTTCTCCTAGCCTCCACATCTGAATTGATTGATACTTAAGTTCGATCTTATTTTATTTGCCAATGGTTCAATATACAGATTAAAAAGTAAAGGAGACAAGGGGCAACCCTGACGAGTCACTCTTTAAATTGTTATCGGCCCTGTTAGATTACCATTTACCAGAATTCTAGCTGTAGGATTTCTGTAACTAGCTAATATTTTCCAAGAAATTGTCCCCCAAATTGTGTTGTCTAATTGCTAAGTGTAAAAAGAGCCAGCTGACCCCATCAAAAGCTTTAGCAGCATCAAAAGTAAGGACCTTCAGGGGGATTTACTCTCCTACATCCAAGCCTATTGCTCTGATCAGCTCATGTGTCAAGTCATGTAGTTGTCTCCCTCTAATAAAACCCTTTTAATGAGCATGTATTAAGTTCCCTATAATCTTGTCCAGTTGTTTAGCTAGGATCTGAGTATAGATCTTGTTGTCACAGTTTAAGAAGGATATCGGTCTGTATGACTGTATAACTTAGGGTTCTTGTTTGGTTTTAAAATAATACTGATCGTAGCTTCCTCCCAGGATTGCGACAGCTCTTTTCCTTCTAAGAAGGCTGAGTTTATCATCTCCCTATACCACGATGCCAGTTTTTCTTTTAAAACCTTACATACTTCATTGGGAAGTTTATCTGGGCCAGCTGCCTTCTCTTTTTTCAGTTTATCCATTCCCAATCTTACTTGTTCCATACTTCTCTCTGAACAAAGGACTTCCCTTTCAATTGTGATCAAACTAGCAGTATTTATTTCTTCAAAATAATTTTGCAATTGTTCCCCAGTTGCTACTGTTTCCTCCTTACACAAGTTTTTTTAAATAAAGATTAATGGCCCTTTAAATTTCTATTTTCTTCTGTACACCTTTAGCCTGTCTTGGCATCTAGGATTTCTACAATCATATTTCTAGAGGATTGTGTTTTGATTTTACATGCCAGCAACTTACTGCTGCCCTCCCCATATTCATAGTGAGATATCTTACTGGCCTTCCATTTTTTCCAGATTCCATCCTCCAAGAAGCTTGGCAACATGTTTTTTGCTTCCTGTAATTCAGCCTGTGTTTGGGCCTGGTCCTGAACATTTGGAGAGTTCTCTAATTCTCTTGAAAGCCTCACTATATTAAATTCCAGGTTTTCAAACTGGGTTTTCCGCTGCCTACTCCGGGTAATAGAGAGACTAATTAAGCTCCCCCTTATAAAAGCTTTATGGGTGTCCCAAACAATATGTAGCGGGGCAGAAAGACTTATTGACCTAGAAGAATTCATTAGCTTCTTTCTTTAAATTTTCACTAATTCCACCTCAAGTCACAAGACCGGGTTTAGGGCCCATCTCTTCTTGATAGGGGATTGAGTCAGGCTTAGTTACAAACTTACGGCTGAATGATCTGATAAATGTTCTATTATATGACGCAATTTGGGACTTTATTTCCAATCCTACTAGTTACTAGAAAAAAAATCTATTCTCGAGGAAAGTTCATATTTTTATTTCTAAATGTAAATCTATTATAATTGCTGTTTCAGAAGCAGAATATTGAGTACAAAATATCGAGTTGCACAAATATCGAGTCATTAATATCGTGGGTCAGAAATATCGACAGCAAGAATATTGTGGTCAAGAATATCGATTTAAGGTAAGTAATATCGATTTAAAAAATATCGAAGTGTTTAATATCGTTTGCAAAAACATAGGGGTCTATTATAATGGCGGGCGGATCGCCACTGCCCATATGGCAGTGGCGATCCGCCCGCCATTATTCACCGCCCGCCTCCCATGTCCCCTCTACCATATTAGGATAGTGGGGGGGACCCCGGCGGATGGAAAGACCGTCTGCCAGTTTTCTGTCGGTCTAACAGGAGACCGGGCGGAAAAGGGGATTGATATTGTGGCGGTGTCTGCAGGACACTGCCATCCATATCAAGATGCAGGCGGTGAAGTGCCTATCCATGGCGGCGTTGCCGCCATGGAAAGGCATGCAGAGTCTGCATGTGGGGGTCCGTTGCGGGCACCCAGGTAGCTGGGGGTGCACATGGGCATTTGCATGCACAACGTGGCAGGCACCGCGCGGTGCCTGCCACGTTGTGCATGCAAATGCACAAATGCCTTTTTAACATTGCGGCGGGTGCTGCTGAAAGCACCGCCCGCCGCAATGTTAAAAATGCAGGATGCGCCCGCCAGTGTGGTGGGCGCATGCTATTTGGATTTGCGGGACCACCGTACACATAGCGGGCAGTCCCATTTGCCGACACGATGTAATAGACCCATAATTTGTTAAAAATATAGTTTTTTATTATTGTTATGTATGTTAGTATATATTTTATATGTATGTGATGTATGTATTTTGTATAAGAATTGTTTGTATTTTTAATATATGTGTTAAAATTTGAGTAGTTATTATTATTTTTTTATTAGAATTTTGCGCTTTTAGTTCCGCAGCGGGATTTGGGTTTATAGGGGAATAGGGTGGGAAGTAATTTATTTTTATTTATGAATTAATATTGGTTAATTAATTTTAATTAATTAATTGGTTATTAATTTTGGTAATTTTAATATTAGGGTGCCGATTCCGATCCGTTAAAATTTTTTTGCGTACGACTCGTATCCGTATATTTTTACGTACGAATCGTACAAGTGCCCTACAACCGGCGAAGTACGATTCGTACGTGAAAAATACATACGAATTGCTTTGGGAAAAGGGTACGAGAGGGAGCCGGACTGTTTTACGTACCAATCGTAAAACTGAAGTCCGAGCACGCAAGTACAATCCGTACCGCCCGTCCGAATACACAACCGCATGGAAAAGGCCCCGTACGGAGCGAACGCAGTACCATTCATGTACACGGGTAAACTTGTGCCCAGATACGAGTCGTACAGCCCCCCCTGCCCCCCGCATATGTCAGCACCGTACCCCCGTATGTCAGCACCGTACCCCCCCATGTCCGCACTGTACCCCAGCCCTGTACGTGTACGCACCGTACCCCAGCCCCATACCCCAGCCCCGTACCTGTATGCACCGTACCCCAGCACCGTACCCCAGCCCCGTACCTGTACGCACCGTACCCCAGCCCCGTACCTGTACGCACCATACCCCAGCACCGTACCCCAGCCCCGTACCTGTACGCACCAAACCCCAGCCCCGTACCCCAGCCCCGTACCTGTACGCACTGTACCCCAGCACCGTACCCCAGCCCCGTACCTGTACGCACCGTACCCCAGCCCCGTACCCCAGCCCCGTACCTGTACGCACCGTACCCCAGCACCGTACCCCAGCCCCGTACCTGTACGCACCATACCCCAGCCCCATATCCCAGCCCCGTACCTGTACGCACCGTACCCCAGCACCGTACCCCAGCCCCGTACCTGTACGCACCGTACCCCAGCCCCGTACCCCAGCCCCATACATGTACGCACCGTACCCCAGTCCCGTACCCCAGCCCCGTACATGTACGCACCGTACCCCAGGCCCATACCCCAGCCCCGTGCATGTACACACCGTACCCCAGCACTGTACCCCAGCCCCGTACCTGTACGCACCATACCCCAGGCCCGTACCCCAGCCCCGTGCCTGTACGCACCGTACCCCAGCCCCATGCATGTATGCACCGTACCCCAGCCCCGTACCCCAGCCCCACATGTACGCACCATACCCCAACACCGTACCCCAGCACCCTAACCCAGCATCGCGTATGTACAGATCTTACAACAACATTGCAGATAGAGCACTGTACACCAACATCGCGTATGTATGCACCTTACCTTCGCAAAAAAGACTCGTACTGAACCAGGACACTGTAAAACAGCACAAGGAGGGTCAATTCGACTCGCACAACACCACAAAACACGTCTACATGAGAAAATACATCTCAATGACTGACCTGGCACATCCAAACAGGCAAACAGAGGCCCAAACTCACAACCCCCTCTTATAACACACCCACCAAAATTTCAAACCCAGCCACACCCACAAATGGACCAATAAAAAGGGCCCACACACACAAACCATGAGCCTTTGCAACAGACCCACTGCTGCCAGACCCTACAGACAAACAACTGCACCCATACACCTTAACTTACACACCTTCACACAACCTCCTTCACAAAGACCCCCTCTTCACATTCACACCCACACCGTCACATTCACACCCACAACCATCCACACCCACACCCACACCCCACACCATGCCCACAGACACAAATCCAAAGTTCACAAGGGAGGAGCTGGACATCCTTGTCAACGAAGTCATCAGCGTCGAGCCACAGCTCTTTGGAACATTGATCAGACAGACGAGCATAGCTGAAAAATCACGCATGTGGCAGAGGATCGTCGATAGGGTGAATGCTGTTGCGGCCATCCGAAGGACCAGGCATGAATGCCAAGCAAGGTGGTACGATCGGCGGAGGGCAGTCAAGCGGAAAATGAACAAGGACTACGCCCAGAGTAACATCACTGGAGGTGGGCTGCCCTGCAGACCGGTACATTACCATCCCTGGGAGGAGAAGGTGATGGCCCTGCTTCTGCCGGATGGGAGGACACAGTGTCGAAGTAGTCGCAGAGCCTGGTGAGTACACAAACAACTGACGTAACGTGGGGGTAATGGCATCCACATCCCAAATACACCAAATGCACGGAACTACCCCCAAGCCCTCACCGGACACAACCACACTCAAAAACCACGCTCATGCCACTAACATGTCCATGCCCCATTCACAAAGCAAGGCCATGCCATGTCCCAGGCTACACGAACCACAAACCCAAGACTGGATGTCCGGGATGCTGGGAGGGTGGGGCTCACAAAACACATTGTGCAACTCAGAAGCAGACACCATTGCCCTCAGCCAATATGGCCCAGGTACATAACCATGCACCATGCCCAATGCACAGGGACTGGCAAAGTACTGACAAGGTAGCTGACACTTGGCCCTGCTGTATGCAGCACAAGGCCCTCCTGTGACCACTGTACACTCAAACACCAACTCCACAAGCTCAGATATCTAGCACAGGAACTCACACGCACTGTCATGCCAGCATGCACCATGAGGGGACAGACACATCACCTGGGAGACCCAATGCCAACTCACACTACACCCAACAGCAGGCCCTGTCACACACCGCCCCCCTTACACAAGCACACACCCCCGGGGCAGGCAACGGATTTACCCACTCTCACAATGGACATGTGACACAACAAGATCAATCCATAGCCAAATAAGCATCCTAGCAAAAAATCTACAGGTCAAACACTCAGGAGAACATATCAATCTGTCCCCCGCAACATACCCATCCCCAAGTGGACATTAAGAGGAATGCTAGGCACATCCAACTACCTGGAGGAACTGTGCCAACTTGAACATGTATGAAACATGGATGTGGCATGAAGCAGCATTAACATTGTCTCTCTCTCACACACAGGGCAACATCATGGATCTCCCCCAACAATGGGGGGGAAGAATCACAGTCCCAGGCTCGGCGTGAAGATGATCCCACCGGCAGCGACGACTCTCACCACTCCGTGGATGACCCCAACCAACCTTGACCATCTGGTGCCCAAGCCCCTGCAGCACCTGCATCAGGTACATCTGTGCCAACCACCACCCCCATTCCTGCCACATTCCAGGAGACACCCAGGAGCCCTGCTCGCACTGAACAACAGAGCCAGTCTAACCAGGAGGGACAAGGTTCTCCGGGCACCCAGGAGGAGGCAGGCAACCCCGCAAATGCCATCCCTCAGGGGTCCCGTAGACCCGATGTGCCCACAACGGCAGGCCAGGCTCGTGTGGGCAGGGGTGGTGAGAGTGGAGGCAGGCGGAGGTGCGAACCTGACCAGCCAGCTGAGGGAACCGGTATGTCACACATATGCCACATCCTGGACACATACCGGCGTGACACCAGGGGCATCAGCCAGGTAGTGGAGACCCTCAACGAGATGAAGAACCTGCAGGCCGAGCAACATGCCAGTCAACAACAACACCAAGGACGGATGGAGGCAAGACTGGCTGAGCTCCTGACGGTGCAAACGGACATGAGCCGTTCACTCCGTCGGATTGCCGAAAACATGGGCAACCCTCCCTGTGCCCCCAGGCGAAGACCACCACCAGCCACAGGGAGGGAGGAGGAGGAGGAATCGTCTAACTGAGTGTCACACACATCGTCAAGGCCTGCATCTGAGGGTCCCGCGAGGAAGGTGGGTCATCCACGGAAAAGACCGTGAGAGTCAGCGGACCATCCACTTCTCCCAGGTCACCTGGCCCTCTGGCGCAACCGCAGCACCTCATCCAATGACATTCTCTGCCACATGGACTTTCTGGTCACAGTCTGACCAATGATGACCAACACTGTGGTCTGGACTCTGATGACTTCAAATGCAAAGGATCCCATCTCCCCCTGTGAACTTTGGATTCTATGCCCACTGTATAGCACCTATTTGTCCACACTAAACACGCCCCCCACCGAGAATAAATCTTCATTTCTTTACTTATATGTTGCAGTCATTTTGCATGAGTACACAACCTACGTGTGGGGAAATGTCAAACTATGCCTGAGTGTTGAACTAACTCCAGCCATCCATACACTGGGATCTGAGTCTGGTACAGGACACACATGGGTCACAATGTATCATCCAATACAGACATGGAGCACAATACTCACACGTGATGGCCTCAAGCAGCTGAGGGGTCGCTTGCAACACTGTGTGGACAGACCAATTTGGAAGAGTATCATTAATGCGTAGAGGTCATGGCTCATGTGGATGTTCACGGGGAGGGAGTACCAGGCATGTTTTGCCAGGTGGGAGAACCATGTCATGCATGCTGGAGTATGGTGGATGTGAAGAATGGTGGCCAGGGCAAAGTTGGATGCACAGAGATGGCCCAACGGGGTGTCGGATGACACACGTCCAAGGTCGGTTTGGGTCTGGGGTTGTGGACTGCCTCCTGAGTGTGGGTGAGGAGTCTGAAGGTCATCCTGCAGCAGACAGTGATCCTTTGCAGCTATCTCTGGTGGACGGTGATGTGGCTGGGGTGCCGGATGTTGAAGCTGAGGTGTGCAGATGCACCCTGCATGTGGACAACTTTCCCTGGAGTTTGGATGTACTTGCTCCGTAGAGGGCGGGGCAGTAGTTGACACGGCTGTTGTCGTGGACCTGGGGGCTGGTCTGGCTTTCCTTGGAGTGGATCTATCTGTGGATCATGTGCATCATGCAGAGGGTGTTGCAGCATGAGGTACAGATGCTGGTGATTAGCATGGCAAATGTGAGTGACGAATCCATGAAGCACACCATCTTGTGTGCGTGGCCACTGGGTGCATGTGCAGGGCTCTTGCGGGTGGGACACAAGCAGTTGACCCAGCTGTAAGGGGACAATCCTCAGATGATTACCTCAGTCCTGTTCAAGTCCAGTCTCAGGTGGCTGATGTTCAGCCATTCATCAATGGATCTCATGCCTTCTTGAATGTTGGAACTGGCAATGTCTGCGTCTTTGGTGAGGGTGAGGAGCACCTGGCTGTCAATGGCATACAAGCTGATGATGAGGTGCTGTGCGCATGTGATGGTGGAGGGGGGGTCCTGGACACATTGGGACACAAGCAGTTGACCCAGCTGTAAGGGGACAATCCTCAGATGATTACCTCAGTCCTGTACAAGTCCAGCCTCAGGTGGCTGATGTTCAGCCATTCATCAATGGATCTCATGCCTTCTTGAATGTTGGAACTGGCAATGTCTGCGTCTTTGGTGAGGGTGAGGAGCACCTGGCTGTCAATGGCATATGAGCTGATGATGAGGTGCTGTGCGCATGTGATGGTGGAGGGGGGGTCCTGGACACATTGACACGCTGAGAGATGATACCTGGGCCATGTGCCAGATGACGCCACTATACTACATGCTGAAGGCTTGAGTCCCACTCCCATGGCCTTGCTGTTGTACGGAGCCGGTGGGGAGTAGGAGGGACATGACCTGGTTGGTGTGACAGGGCCTGGAAGGCGGGGCAGCGCTGTGTAGGCAGTTGGAGTTGCACACTCATCATGCAAAGGTGTTGTGTGTGCGCTTAGGGTATGCCTGAGAGCAGGCGGTGGATTTTCGGATGGACAATGCTTGGAGGGTGGCTGCAACATCAGACTGTAGTGTGATGTGGTTCATGCAAGGACATGAGGGTTGTGCAATGTGCACGTAGCATGCGCTGACGGTCCAGCCTTTGGTCGTACACGTACGTGTAGTACGTGTACTACCGTAGTACACGTACGTGTACTACCAGTGCGTAAACCTATGTGTGCACACTGGTCGTACACGTACGTGTACTACCGTAGTACACGTACGTGTACAACCAGTGCGTACACGCACGTGTCAAACGCACTGTGCAACTGGTGCCGTAGGGGTACGTGTGAAACGCACCGTACCTGTGTGTGGATTTCAAAATTACATAGGGGACGCATGAGGGACAAGTATTAGGGCCTAAATGCATGCTGGTTGTCATGGATACCGAGTTTCCAGTTCAAATTTTTCCATCAGGTGGCCTGCAAAAGTCAGTTGGCCACCAAATACAATGTTGCAAAGTGGTTGTTGACTTGACATGATGCTCAAATTTTGAACCATGCAAAGGCACTCACTGGTGTATGTTTAAAGGGATTGGAGGAAACGTAGGATGCAAGTGAGTCTGACCAATCACTCTGTACTCCTGTAAATGAAACAGCCCAGCAAGGCAGATATAAGTCAGCCATAACCCATGAGAGGGCACTTGCCTGCACAACCTTTCAGTCGACACCACTGCTGCTGTCTGTGCTTCCTCTGGCACCATGTCAAGGTCTGTGGAGAGGGCCCAGCCTTTCACACAAGAGGAGAATGAGGCATTGCTAGATGTCATCCTCCCACAGTACCCCAGCCTGTATGGGAGACCAGGGGAGCAGGTGAGTGCTGACTCCACTACCTTTTTTGTGACTGTCACTTCTGGCATTGTGTCCAGGTGTGACAGACATGCAATGTTGTTTAGAGTGGGTCCCAGGGGTGGGAATGGCTTATGTCTCTCATGCAGAGCATGATGTAGTTCATGTGTGCACTCCTCACTTGCATTGTGCTTACTGTGACATTCACTGCATAGTGCATGGCACATTCAGCCTGGCTAATCCTTTGGGCCATTTTTTTTCTATAGTCCTGAGGTGATTCAGTGGTCCCACCCGTGTGATAGGTGACTGTACCCACAGATGTGTGTGAGTTGAGTGGAGCTGTGGTGAGAGTGTCCAAATGATGTGTACGCCCCCTGGACATTGATGTGTGTGAATGTTCCTTGTCATGTGGGTGAGTGTCTATGTGGAGTGTTGCACCACAGCTGCATGGAGGAGGCAACAGCTCTACCCATCTGATATGAGAAGTAAGCCGTGCTG
The DNA here is from genome assembly GCF_964204655.1 of Triturus cristatus. NCBI lineage: Eukaryota > Metazoa > Chordata > Amphibia > Caudata > Salamandridae > Triturus > Triturus cristatus. The sequence goes on from NC_140585.1 coordinate 741,060,303, forward strand.
TGTGTCTGACTTGCTGAGCTGGCCCCACACCTGTGACACCCCACAGGCAATTGGCACATGTGCAGAGTGAGGTTTGTATCCGCTGTTGCCAATGGCAGGTGATTGATCTGTGCCTGTGTGTGTCTGTGTAGTCTGCTGAGGTTGCGTCAGTGGCCTGGGGCATGTGACTGCTTTGAGGTGCTGTCCATCAGCCTGGTGTTGCTTGTGATGCACAGTGTGTGCCATGATCAGGCAGTGTGTCGCACCCCTCATGCCACCTGTGTACTTTCAATGCCATGTAGTGCATTGGGGCTTCCACAGAGGCTAATGTCCCTATGACAAAGATGCTATTCGTTGGCAGCATACTATGCCCTGTTCAACATATCAAAGATGTTCAAATGTGTGTCTCTGTGACATGGTGCAGGTGTAGTGATGTTGTCTCACTTTGTCATCCTCACAGGTAACTGCCTACCAGAAGGGGAAGATATGGAAGCGGGCTGTCAGGGCCGTGATATCGGTGGAGGGTCGCAGTTGGCGCCTAGCCCAAGTGAGGAAACGCTGGCAGGACATCTGGTGCTGGACCAGGAGGATCGCCCGGGTCCTGCTGGGGGACTCACCTCCACGCCCCCACGGCGGGTGCCAACGCCTGACCCACCAGATGAAGCGTGTCCTGGCGGTGGTCTTCCCTGACATGGATAGGCGGTTACAGGAGGGACAGCAGCAAGGAGGGGGTAGGTACATGTGTGTTTGTTGTGTGTCACCAGCTTTTGGAAGTGCTCAGTTGCATGGATACACTGCCAGGGTTTATATGTGCAGTGCATATCCTGTTCCCCCAAGTCAACCGGTGCTGTTCTTCCTCCCTTCCCCTCCTTGACATGTGTTCCCTGGTCTGTGTGTAATCACTATTGCACATGGTCATCTAGGCTGCCAGGTAATCCAAGTGCACACTGCTTTCTGCATCATGTGTGGGGGTGGTCTGTGACATGTGTTGGTACCTTGCCTGTGCCCTGTCCTGTTCAGTCATTTGGGGGTCCATATTTGTTGGCACTGATGCTGAGTCCTAACATAGGAGTGTGAAGTTTCGAATGAACAGACTTGCAGCACGCATGACCGATGTTGTGGCCTCAGACATGATTTGCATGAGTGGGAGATATGCATAGTGCCGGGACGGTTGCTCATGTTACAGTCAGATCATTCCAGGACCATGGAGCAGTGTGCCCACTACAGTCCCCTGAGACACCCTTGCCTCGTAATCATGTGTGTCATCCAACACTGTGCCCATTATCTGTGTGTTCAGCATAGGTTGGCCTCTGTGGCATTGTTCCCTGGCCTCATTTGTATTTATGTAAATTGTGCTACATGTGTCCACTGTACAGGATGACCCCATTTGGCTTGTGCATACTCACACTGGCCAGTGCCTGTGTGTCTATGTACAACTATCTGTTAATGGTTGTTTGTCACAAATATGTGTTGGCAGCCTCACGAGGTGATGTGGAGTACTTTTAGGAATTCTTGATGCACTTTTAATTAAACCCCGATTAAGAGGTGTAACTTCTTGATCTGTCTCAATCACATTGTCTCAGGTATGGGGGGTTTGTGCGGGCAAGGCCTACATGTCCAAACCTTATGTCTCCTTGCCAGGTCTGACCTGTGTGTGATAATTGTCTGTTGTGCAGGGTTTAATGTTTGTGCTTTGCAGCATGTGTCAAAAGTTAAAATACATGGTTCCTGCTCATCCATCATTGGCACCAGTGTGTGGTCCAGATGCTACGTAGTTTGGTCTTTGTGTGCTGACATCTGTGTGGACATTCTTGGTTCCCATGAGGGTATCTCCTCAGTGCAGGTGCTCCTTATTCCGACACAATTGCAGGCCCATTAGCTTATGCATTGTCCTGTGTTTGGACATGTGTGTCACTCCACATGACAGGCAGTGGGTCAGATGTGTTTCCAACTGTGTCATCATGGTACGGGTGGCCATGTGACAGGTGGCATGATTCAAGTTGTTAGTCAAGAAGTGCTGTACCTTGGCACTCACTACACTTGTCAATATGTCTCAATTTTTGCAATGCTTGACATTTATGTTTTGTTGTGAAGGACAATAATGTGCCTGCATGACAGATGACTCCCAAGGAAGTGCTCAAGAAACCACCTTTACACTTTCCGGGGACACGCTGGCACATTTAAAAGAAAGGCTCAGTTCGAATAACACTTGTTTTGAGATTATACATATACATGTTCCCACAGTGTGGTTGCATTTGGGTAAGTCCTTGGTTGTTGCTGATACCAACTTACGAGTGTCAAGTCATCCAGACCACCGTGGTGCCATGTATATGTACTTACTGATACCCCATTTCTTCTTAACAGTGGCTTATTTGAATTAGGCTGGCAGCTCATACAAAGACTATGTAAATGTAGTTTTGTGTGCACCTCCTTGTGTGACTTCTGTTATACAGGCACATGTGTGTTCTGTTCACGAAGTGGCACATTCACACATTCTAAACATGTAGATTGTGTAAAGTGTTGTGATTCCCAAGGGATCACAATGTATTTCGTTTGGGTTTCCAAAGTACTCACAGGTCTCTGAGTGTGGGGACACCTTCAGCATTGAGGTCTGTTATTTGGCCTTGGGTGCACCAATACTGTTTCGTTCACAGTGAACAAGAGGTGGCATGCCTTCATAGTCTTGCTGTGCTCAACTGTTCCCAGCCACTAGCTTCTCAGTATAATTCGATATCAAGTTATTTGCTGTTGTGTCCTAATTTTCATTGTTTCCAAGTGGCATGGTGGGTCAACCAACTGGGGAGTGCAGGGCTTACATATGTGCGGAGTATTCTAGATGTTACTCATGATGCATTTCCTGATATGCACTGTGACATATTTTGTTTGGACTCATGTGTCAGATGTATACAGGTGACTGATTATTTTCTGTATCTTCACCTTGCCCACAGCATCATCGGAGGACACCGAGGGAGACACCTGCACGGACCTGGAGGAGGGATCCAGCACCGGTGCCACCACTGCTGGCGAGTCTGCGGAAGCAAGTGGCACGGAGGGCGAGGGGAGTCAGGCAGAGGACCTGTCTAGTGGCAACACCGACTACGACGCTGACGGGTCCGAGGCTGAACTCCTCGAGGGGGCGGAGGCTGCTACAACACCTGGCAGCAGCACTACATCTGTCACCGCCCTCTCCATTCCCATCACCGCCCTCCCAGTTGCTCCGGTCCCTTCTGTCTGTGCAGGGCACCACCATGTCTCCTTTGTGCCAGGCACCACACCCCCTACCCCTGTCCCCCCTGCTGCCCTCACTGCAGAGTCTGTGGACATTCAGCGGCAGTTGCAGGTTGGCCAGACATCGATGCTGAATGTCCTCCATGGCCACACCAGACTGCTGACACAGATGGTGTTGTACATGGAGGGCATGTCATCAGCGATGTCTGACCAATGGATATTGCTGAGGTCCATGGACTCTTCACTGACAGCAGCAGTGAGTCTCCTGCAGCGCTTCGTCCCCCCCCCACCCCTGCACCATCCACACTTCCCACTCCCATGCCTGTCCCAAGCACACCCAGACATTCCCAAGCACGCACCCCACCAGACACAGGCAGCACACCAACACATAAGGGCAAGGGCACACCTCCTGGCACGCACACTCAGGGGGATGAAGGCACACCCACTGGGTCTGGGGCACACAGGCATACACGCAGCCACAGTCCGAGTCTGCATGCCTCACTACCCAGTCCCTCCAATGGCACTCCCCTCGGCTCCCCTTCCCCACAATCTGACAAGGAGAGCTACTTGGCTGTGCTGAGCCTCAGCCCCACTGGGTCACCAGCCCGCAAACGGGCAAGACACTCCACGGGTAGGGGAGTTGAGTCCCCCCCCGTCCACCCCATCCCTCTGACCCCCCCCCTCCTTTGGGCCTGTGGTCTCTTCGGGTGCAGGGGATACGCTGGACGACCTTGCAGAAGTGTGCAGTGCCGTGCTAACCTCCACCTTTGGCGCTGCCCCACCCCCTGTGGTGGAGTCGTCCGTCCCTGCACCCACCACACCTACCCTTACACCTCCTGTCCCTGCGGTGCCTGGTCCTTCCCCACATCATGCCCCACCCCCAGTCGACGAACCTGAGGGTTCTAATGTGCAGGCAAGCTAGGGGAGACGCGTGGCCATGTGTTCCCCCAAGGACTTCTGATCTGGACTGACCATTGGCCTTTGTAAATAGTGTCCTTTAATAATTTTTCTTTTAATGCTGAATAAAGCATTTTCTTTTTACTTTGAACACTATTGCATTTCATGTATTGATGTTGGTGCTGATGCTCCAGGAGTTGGGGTTGTGGTAATGTGTTAGGTTTCAGGGAAATGTTGTAGTCTGATGCTCATGGGGTGGACCATGGTATCTGCGTGCCATCACAAGGTCTCTGCAAAGATTATTTGGTCGTGTGTGCTATTTGTGTTTGGAGACATTGTCCCAAGGAGTGTTCCTTCCTCTGTGCCACCTGACATCTTCCCTACAGGGAGTTGCACAATTGTTGTGCTGACCTGTGTCTACATTTCCGTTGTTGGTGACAGATCCCTTCAACTATGGCCATGCCTGCTCAGCAATGTCTCCGGCTGCATCGTCTGTGCCATCCTTGCTACTTGCTAAGTGGAGAGGTGTGGCTCACTGGTTAGAGGCGGCAGACCCGTAAGCAGAGAATCGGCCAGCGACCAGGGTTCAATTCCCGACGCGGCAGGGTCGTGGACCAGGGTCAAAACGGACTCGATAATTCTCGCCTCGGTACCTACTCTAACCAGGAACACACTCGGCAACTCTGGGCATTAAGCTTGCCTCATCTCTACAACGGCCCCCCACAGACGCCGGGGATGCCTGGTTTCACCTTGGAGATACCCAGTAAGGGACCATCTCACAGGGAAAACCAGGACGGGTTCCCCAGCGGTCTTCAGCGCCAGGATACTCCGACAGGAGTGATAGTGCGCTTTACAAGTACACACACATTTACATTTACTCACTGTACTTGTGTATTGAGTATGTTGCCATGCCTTCATGGAGAAATAGTCCCTTTTCCGCACAATGCATGTGTGTAATCCCAGCCTAGCACACATATGGTACTTGTTCTGCCCTCAGAGCGTTGGTACCGTCCGTACCTCGCGTACCCCTACATCACCACTACAATGGTAGAACGGACTGTACCCACGCCCTCAGAGCGTGGGTACGGTCCGTATCACCATTGTAGTGGTGACGGGTACGCGTCCACATCCACTTCCGTTGTGGCGGTACGTAGGGATTGGTGGACACGCCCCCCGAAGTGACCAGACCCTGGAGGTAATTTATGTACAGGATATATTTGTTTTAAATTGGGTAGGGGTTATGTTTCCTGCCCCTCGCCCCCCCCCCTTTGCCCCTGGGTGTTGTTCTGACCTTCTGCGGCGTCTGCGTCGGTTTCTGTGCACCAGGTCATAGGCTAGGAGGGCCGGGATGACACGTAGGATGGGGTCCATGGCTGTCCGCCGCATACCGGTGCTCCTTCTTCGCGTCGTCCTCAATTTCCCGGGAGTTTTTGGCTGCCGTAAAAATGAGCCGTGCGGAGTGACGTAGGCACGAATCGTACTTGCTGGTCCGTAAAACGCTGCCTGACTCCGTCCAGACGTCACGTACGCGATGTCCCGGATCGGAATTGTGGGTATTTTTTCGCCGCACGTAGGTTTTTACGATTCGTAGTGAAATGGTATTTCTGTACGAATCGTACTTGCTACTTTGTAAGGAGGATTTCCCGGGTACGAATCGTATGGAGAATACGCTACGTACGACCGTTCGTACCCGGGTTTTACAGGATCGGAATCGGCCCCTAGGTGTGTGTTGTGGTGTTTATAGGTGTAAAGGGTGGGAAGTAATTTATTTTTAATTGATGAATTAACAATTGATGTTAATTTTAATAAATTAATTGGTAATTAATTATGGTAATTGTGTAATTAAATTTAGGTGTGTGTTGTGGTTTTATAGGAGTAAAGGGTGGGAAGTAATTTGTGTTTAATCAATTATATATAGTTATTAAATAATGCTAATTATTTGATATTTGTTTTCCGTAATTGTTTATTTTGTCTGTGTTGTTTTTACATTTAAATGGGTAAAGGGTGGGTATTAAATGAATTTTAATTATTCAATTATTAGTTGTTAATAGTAATAGTTTTTAATTATAAACTTTAGGTGTGTGTTGTAGATATTATAGTATTAAAGTGTGTGTAGTCAATTAAGGCTTTTTGATTAATATTTTTTCATTCATTATTAATTATGTTAATTAGGTAAATACATTTAATTAAAAGTTTGAAGTGTTTAGTTATTGGTGTGGTGTTATAGGGTAGGAAATAAAATAAATATATTGATGTTTTAATTAATGTTTTTGTTTGCAAATATTTTCTATTTTAAAAGAATAATTTGTAAATGTATTTATTATTATATTTTATATATTATTTGTAGATTTTTGATATATGTAATTAGTATTATATTATGTGTTCCTTTTTATTTTTAATATTATTTATTTTTATGTCTTAAATTTTGTTTATTAATTATTATTTTTTAATGTGTAATATATATATAGTTTTTTTCTATGCGAGTCTGAATAGCATTTTTTTCTCCACTTTCCAGCACTTTCCCTACTGTTGCACTCACTGGAGTTGGAATAGTAATATCTAACCCTCCTCTATCCAGCACTTTCCCTACTGTTGCACTCACTGGAGTTGGAATAGTAATTTCTAACCCTCCTCTATCCAGCACTTTCCCTACTGTTGCACTCACTGGAGTGGGAATAGTAATTTTTATCTCTCCACTATCCTGCACTTTCCCTACTGTTGCACTCACTGGAGTTGGAATAGGAATTTTTACCTCTCTGCTAGCCAACACTTTCCCTACTGTTGCACTCAGTGGAGTTGGAATACTAATTTTTACCCCTCCGCTATCCAACATTTTCCCTACTGTTGCACTCTTTGGAGTGGGAATAGTAATTTTTGCCCCTCCGCAATCCAACACTTTCCCTACTGCTGCTCTCACTGAAGTGGGAATAGTAAATTTTACCCCTCCGCTATCCAACACTTTACCTACTGTTGCACTCACTGAAGTGGAAATGTTAAGTTTAAAGACTTAAATAGTTTAATGTTTTAATTTATAATGTAATGTTTTTTATTAGATTTTATGTTATTGGTGTGTATAAATATATATATATATATATATATATATATATATATATATATATATATATATATATATATATTTGTAAATTTCCATATATAAAATAAATTTAAAATTAATAGTTTATTAATTGTTTTAAAGTAAATATGTATATATTACATTTTATATACGTATGTTTACATTTTTAAAATTACATTTATTTGTTATATTTGTTAAGATGTATCTTACATCTAATTAAATTTTTAAAGTTAATTTTATTATTTAATATATTTAATATACTTTTTTATACATATATGAAAATCGATATTTTGTACAATGATATTTTTATTTCAATATTTTTGTACTTACCATTATAAATATAGGATTTCTATATTTTTGACATCGATATTTATAACTCGATATTTGTGTATGGGGATATTTTGGGGGTCGATATCCTATCAGTGAACCATCCTTGCTGCCTTTTTCTTTCCAAATATCTGTCAGATCTAAATCCTCCATTATCTGTTTTATAAGAGCTCTCATCTTGGGGTATTAACTATATTTCTAGGTGAGGATTTGTCTAGCACTAAATCTATCAAAACATTAAAATCACCCCCTAATATGATAAGTACATTTATATTCCAGAGAAGATTAGATAACTCCTGGAGAGATGCTGTATCATCAATATTTGAGATGTAATACCCTACGAGAGCAAACCAATTTCAATACAATTTAACCTTGACTACAATCCACCTACCCCTTCTATCTACCATACATTCTTCGAAGGTTGCTCCTATAGATCTTTTAAATAGGATGACCACTCCCTGTATACAACATTCCTGATTCATGCATACGTAGTGTTTATTCCACTTTTGCCCTTTTAAAATACTCTCCCATTCTTCTTTTAATAAATAAGTCTCCTGTAGTAGTATTATTATTATTTCACTACGTAGGGGCCGATTCCGATCGGTCAGGAGCCGTAACCGACCGACCTGCTGTCGTCGGTTACGGCCCTGCTAGTACGATGCGACGGTCGCACTCGTATACAAGACAATGCAGGCATGCATTCTGAGCGGAATGCATGCCTGCATCCTTGAAAGCAGTGGTGCAGTTCATCCCTGCACTCTGTGGGTGGCACCCCAAGGTGCCTGCCACCGGGTGCAGGGATCCACAGAGGGGCACCATAGGTGCCCCCAGGCTGCCATTCGGCAGCCTCGCACCCATGGGGGCCCTACTGGGGGCCCCCAAACACAGTTTCCGAGAAAGGGGACTACAATCCAAACCCCTGTTAGCCATACAACTCTTTTCTTCATCAGTGAGGACTTTATTTTTTTCTATTTCATTTTTTTCCCCACATGCTCCCACATCTTGTAATAAATAACAAACTTTCCATTGTGAACATAACCCTTCCCACCGTGGGAACCCTCCCGCAAGTAATCTACTTGGAAACTAACCTATCAAGCTCTCCTTCCCCTCTGCTATCTATTAAACCCATGTTTTTTTGGTGTGCTTTAAGTTGCTTAATCATATTTTCTACTTCCTTTGGGTCTTTGATATTTTGCATCTTATTGTTCCACATTGCCTTCAAAGTGGCAGGGAAATGCAATTGAGCTGTAGCACCTAGCAGTCTTAATTCATGAATATATTTGTCCAGCTCCCATTGCCTGTCTTGTGGTGGCCCTAGATATATTCGATCTAATTTTAAAGTACCACTCTTCCTTTGTGTTGCAACCTGCTATAAAGGCTTGAGCCAAAATGTTCTCTTTGAGAGTGTATGTTTTAAAATGTATTAGGATCTTTATTGGGGCCTTTCTAGCAGGAGTTTTGTGAAAGTGGCCACTGTGGACATGTTGTATATCTTCATCAATCTATCTAGCTCCGGAAAAAAATATTTTAGTAGTTCTACCATGGCCTTCTTTATGTTGTCCCCTTTAAAGCTCTCTGGGACGTTAAACACCTGATATTGTTTCTTCCTGCATTGTTCTCCAAGACCTCAATCTTCTCTTACAGGTCCTTTTCACCCAATTTAAGGGAGAGAATTTCTTTCTGATTTTTTTCCACTTCCTTGTTCAGCTTTTCCTTAGAACCTTCTATCACCTCCTATCTTTCTACTAAGAAATTTATTTTTGTTTCCAAGTTCTCACACACCTCATGAATCTTCTCTCAATTCCGCTCCGAAGTATCAAATCGTGCTTGAATTTCACTGAACATGAAGGTTATCTTTTCTTCCACCCCCAAGTGTAATCCTCCTTTTGTCTGCTGAGTAGATTTCTGGGACGTCATACGACCCTTATTCTTGTGTTGTTCCTCTAACTCCCTTTCTGCTAGCACCTGAAATCTGTTTGGGGACTCCAATTCTGTATATGTGTCTGCTCCCGCATTTTCTGCCATTTCTGTCAGGAGCCGGTCCTCAATGGCTGGTGCCCCTCTATTTCTATGCTCTGGCCAAGTTGAGGGTGGTGGTAGATTGAGATGGGCCCCTCCAAGAGACTGCACTTTAAAGTATGACTTCAGGGCGGGTGTAATTTTAATGCGGTCTACTGGTTTTTTTTTCCTTTCCCCCGTCCCTCCTTCAGTATTCTCCTCTCTTCCAAGGAATTACTCAATCTAGTCTCTGGCTGAAGTAGGACAGGAATGACCTGTTCTGCCTGTACTGGGGGAACTTGCTCTGAAACTGGTGAAATCCCGACGGTTTGTTTATTTCTCAGGGTATATCTGTTTACCTGCCCCCCCCCCCCGTGGCCCTTCCAACCTCTGTAGAGTGCTTGTTTGCTCCAGGGTTGCCTGTTTTTTTTCTGTGGCTGGAGATTTTGACACAGCTCCAGCATGTTTCTTCCCACCTTTCCCCTTTGTGGAATTCATGTTATGTTATGTTATGTTATTAAAGCTTGTAGAGCGCACGATTACCCTAGGGTGTCCTGGCGCTAAGCACTGAATACCTGCAGGGAAAGATCTAAAACTGGGAGAAGAACCATGTCTTAAGGTGTCTCCTGAAGGAGGTGAGGTTGGAGATACTTCTCAGAGTGAAGGGCAATTCATTCCAGGCTTTGGAGGCACCAAAAACAAAGCTCCCACCCCCCCCACATTGTTCTCTTAAAAGAGGGAGTTTTCACCTGTTTAGAGCCTGTGGACCTTAGATTTCTGCCTGGAATATACCATGAGAACTTATTTATAAGATACTCCGGGCCCATTCCATTCACCGCTTTGAACACAATACATAACGCCTTGAAGCGAGATCTCAGATGTATTGGAAGCCTGTGTAATTCTTTAAGTTTTTTCTGGACTGAGATAAATCTGGGTGTCCCCGTCAACAGTCTAGCTGCTGCATTCTGGGCAACCTGCAGCCTATTCTGATGTTGTTTTTCAATGTTAAGAAATAGACTGTTGCAGTAGACTAGACGCGACATAATAAGTGCCGTCACTACTGTTCGCAAACTAGCTTCAGTCAAAAATAACCTAATTTTCCTGATGATTCTGAGCACCATGAAGCATGCGGAGGTCACCGTGCTTACATGGTCCCCCATGGTAAGTTTGTTATCTACCACTATACCTAGGTTTTTAGCTTTTCTAGCTGGTGTGGGACAGATACCCAAATTATCCGGCCACCAGTGTGGTGTCCACATTAAAGGATTGTTACCAAAACTCAGCACTTCAGTTTTGGCTGAATTGAGTTTTAGACAATTGGCTGACATCCATGTTGAGATGGATCCCATGCAATCATGGAAACGAGCACCTGCTTCCTTCTCAGCTCCCTCCATTACCAAGAGCACAATTTGTGTGTCGTAGGCGTAGAAGGTAAGCTGGAACCCATGAGATCTGATAATGCCTGCCAGGGGTGCCACATAGATGTTAAAAAGTGTAGGGCTAAGGGCTGAGCCCTGTGGCACCCCACATGGCAGAGAAAATGGTTTAGATACATTACCATCCAGATCCACTGTTTGTGATCTGGTAACTAGACATAATATCGAAAAAAAAATATCGAGTAGCAAGAATATCGAGTTTTTAATATCAAATGGACAGAATATCGACTTGCAAAAATATAGTGGTGAAGAATATCGAAAAACAGGTAAGAAATATCGATTGCAATAATATAGAAGTAAGTAATATCGACAGTCATAATATAGTTGTTAAAAATATCGAATTTTTTATAGTGTTTTAAGTGTTAGTATATGTGTTAAAAGTATGTATTAATATTGGAATGTATGTTAGAATATTTTTAAATTATTGAATTTTATGTTTTTTTATTTTTTTGTAATTTAATTCCGTAGCGGGTTGTGGGTTTATAGGGGAGTAGGGTGGGAAGTAATTTAATTATAGTACATTAAATAATAATTTATAGGAATTATTAATTATTTTTAATTTAATTTTGTGTTTTACTTCTGTAGCGGGTTGTGGGTTTATAGGGGAATAGGGTGGGAAGTAATTTAATTATAGTACATTAAATAATAATTTATAGGAATTATTAATTATTTTTAATTTAATTTTGCGTTTTACTTCTGTAGCGGGTTGTGGGTTTATAGGGGAATAGGGTGGGAAGTAATTTAATTATAGATTATTAATTAATAATTTATAGGAATTATTAATTATTTTTAATTTAATTTTGCGTTTTACTTCTGTAACGGGTTGTGGGTTTATAGGGGAATAGGGTGGGAAGTAATTTAATTGTTATTAGTTAATTATTAATTGGTATTGCAAATTAATTGGTTGTTGATTAATTATTAATTGGTAAATAATTAGTATTAATTGGTAATTAATTTGTATTAATTGTTTAATTGATAATTATGTTAATTGTATTCATTTAATATTTGTAGCGGGCAGTGTGTTTATAGGGGAATATGGTGGCAAGTAATATAATTGTAAATAAATAATTATTTAATTTATTTGTGTATATTGTTAATTAATATATCTTTAATTTAATTTTGCATTTTACTTCTGTAGCGGGTTGTGGGTTTATAGGGGAATAGGGTGGGAAGTAATTTAATTGTTATTAGTTAATTATTAATTGGTATTGCAAATTAATTGGTTGTTGATTAATTATTAATTTGTAAATAATTAGTATTAATTGGTAATTAATTAGTATTAATAGGTAAATTGATAATTATGTTAATTGTATTCAATTAATATTTGTAGCGGGTATTGTGTTTATACGGGAATATGGTGGGAAGTAATATAATTGGAAAAAAATAATTATTTAAATAATTTGTGTATATCCTTAATTAATGTATTCTAAATTAATTATTAATTGGTATTATTTGCATTTATTAATGTTTGTTATTGAAAAACAATTGTTTGTTGAATAATTATTAATTGTTAATTAATTAAACAAAAATGTATTGGTATTTATAAATAATCAATTCTTTTGTGATTGGTAATTAATTGTAATACTTGTTTTTGTATTAATAATTAATTAATTTAAAAATAAAAATACATTTATTATTTTCTCTACTATTGCACTTACTTGAGTGGGAATAGTAATTTTTACCCCTACGCTATCCAATGCTTTCCCTATTATTGCACTCTCTGGGGTGGGAATAGTAATTTTTACCCTCCCGCTATCCAACGCTTTCCCTACTGTTGCACTCTCTGGAGTGGGAATAGTCATTTTTACCCCTACGCTATCCAACGCTTTCCCTACTGTTGCACTCACTGGAGTGGGAATAGTAAATGTTACCCTCCCGCTATCCAACGTTTTCCCTACTTTTGCACTCTCTGGAGTGGGAATAGTAATTTTTACCCCTACGCTATCCAACGCTTTCCCTACTGTTGCACTCACTGGAGTGGGAATAGTAAATGTTACCCTCCCGCTATCCAACGCTTTCCCTACTGTTGCACTCTCTGGAGTGGGAATAGTAATTTTTACCCCTACGCTATCCAATGTTTTCCCTATTATTGCACTCTCTGGAGTGGGAATAGTAATTTTTACCCTCCCGCTATCCAACGCTTTCCCTACTGTTGCACTCTCTGGAGTGGGAATAGTCATTTTTACCCCTACGCTATCCAACGCTTTCCCTACTGTTGCACTCACTGGAGTGGGAATAGTAAATGTTACCCTCCCGCTATCCAACGCTTTCCCTACTGTTGCACTCTCTGGAGTGGGAATAGTCATTTTTACCCCTACGCTATCCAACGCTTTCCCTACTGTTGCACTCACTGGAGTGGGAATAGTAAATGTTACCCTCCCGCTATCCAATGCTTTCCCTACTGTTGCACTCTCTGGAGTGGGAATAGTAATTTTTACCCCTACGCTATCCAATGTTTTCCCTATTATTGCACTCTCTGGAGTGGGAATAGTCATTTTTACCCTCCCGCTATCCAACGCTTTCCCTACTGTTGCATTCTCTGGAGTGGGAATAGTAATTTTTACCCTCCCGCTATCCAACGCTTTCCCTACTATTGCACTTACTGGAGTGGTAATAGTAAATGTTACGCGCCCGCTATCCTACACAGAAAATATTGAATATTTTTAATTAATATCACGTTAAGATATATGTATTAATTTTTTTTTTTACTTACTTTAATTATTCATTAAGTTTAGTGTTATTTAAGTATTTATAAGTATGTGTCAGTTAATTATATGTATTATTTCATTTATTTAACATTACTTTTAAAACATTTAAAAAATTCGATATTTTGACTAACTATATTATTTACAACGATATTTTGGATTCGATATTTTTGTAATTTCCTGTTTGGAGATAGGACTTCGATATTTTGGCATTCTATATTTTGGCATCGATATTTTTGTAAGTCTATATTTTTGTAGTCGATATTATGTCAGTGATCCTTGTGATCTGTCAGCTAGAAATGAGTTCAACAGCTGCCAGGCCGAACCACATATCCCTACTTCTTACAATCGGTTCAATAGAACCTTGTGGTGAACCGTATCAAAGGCCGCGGACAGGTCAAGGAGGATCAGCATTGCGTTCCCTCCCCTGTCCATGGCCTCTCTGATTTCCTCTGTTGATTTAAGTAGCGCCAGCTCAGTGCTATGTAAGGCTCTGAACCCATATTGTGAAGGGTCTAAGGAATTATTAAGATTGAGAAAATCAGTGAGTTGACTGTTCATGGCTTTTTCCAGCATCTTGGCTGGCAGAGGAAGTCTAGAGATAGGTCGATAGTTGTTTGGGTCGGTCGGGTCCAGAGACTGCTTTTTCAAAAGAGTCAAAACCGAGGCTATTTTCCAAAGTCTTGGGAAAATCCCAGACAAGAGAACCTCATTAAGCAGAGGAGTAAGTGCCGTACAAATAGTGTCAGCAATCTGTCTAATAATCCACGCTGGACAAGGGTCATTCGGTGCACCAGATTTAATGCCATTCAGCAGTTTCAGAGTATCACATTTCTCCAAAGGAGCGAAGTGATCCAAGGTCGTGTCCAAGGGAAAAAAGCTTTCCAGTTTATTTACATTCAGAGCAATCTGATTTTTATTAACTAGTCCCGAAAGAGAAGAAAATATCGTCTCAATTTTAGATTTAAAAAAATCAGCAATTTTATTGCAGAAATCAAGGTCAGTGTGATTTTTCGGCAAATTAGGCCTAGATAACTTAATAACCGTTTTAAAAAGTTCGTTAGAATTCGATTGAGCCTTGGTTATTTGTGATGAAAAATGTTCTTTTTTGGCTGCCATTAGAGCTAGTTTGTAATTAAAAATGGTAGTTTTTAGCTCCTTTTTTTCGGACTCTGCATAGTTTTTACGCCATCTTCTTTCAGCATATTTACAAATCAGTTTCTTGGCCTTAAATTCTCCTGAATACAAGGTGCAGTAGGGATAGTCCGTTTAGCAGTCTATTTTTTAGGGGGCACAAGCTGTTCGCAGGCGTTGGTAAGCCATGTATTATAAAGAGTCGTTGTTTCCTCAATGTCCTGCGACGAAATATACTTAGACTTAGTAAGTAACCTTTCCAAACTATTAATGTCCAATTCACCCCAGGCTCTCGTAATAATTTCCTTAATCTGCTTGGAGCCTGAACAGTGGGCAGGCGAGCTCTTTAGCTCAAACTTGATCACAGAGTGATCTGACCACGTAATTGGAAGAATTGTAATATTAACAATATCCTTATTATTGGAATATATGCCATCTAAAGTGTGGCCCTTCACATGTGTTGGATGGGTTACCAGTTGTTCTAGGCCTCCTGTGGCCATAATATGTTCTAGCCTTGAGGTATCTATGTCATTAAATTTTTCCAAATGGAAATTAAAATCTCCCAACACTGTGAAGGACTGTAAACATAGTCCTTCTTCTAGCAGCAGACTCAGTGAATCTAAGAAACCACTTTTCGAGCCCGGAGGGCGGTAAAGTAAAATGCCTTTAAAAGGATTGTGTGAAGCAGAATATATATTAAAGGTAAGAGCTTCGCATGTCTGATTATTGGCAGGAGCAAAATTTGTAGTAAGCGACTCGTGATAAATCACCGCGAGCCCCCCCCCCCTTTTTTCTGTTCTCGGTCAAGCGTATAACAATGAAAGCCAGGTGGAATAGCTTTGACCAAATCCGGACCTGATGATCCATCTAGCCAAGTCACCGTAATCAGTGCTAATTTAACATTGTGTTCTTCTAAAAGAAGAGCACATTCCATAGAGTGTTTCACCAGAGATCTGGCATTAAATAGCAAACAGTTAAGTGAGTCTCCATTTCTGCCTCTTATTTTATTACCCAATGTACTTCTCAGGCCCTCAATAGGTCGATTTAACAATGTCGGAAGAGCCAAATAACAGCTACTACACTGGGGCCTCGACCTAGTGTCATGATGATAATCCAGAGACAATCTGGGACATTGTACAGATTTATCAGCCAGCTCAATCATGTTTAGTTCATTACTAGTGTACTGAATTCTTTTGCTAATGTGTCGAGCAGGGGAACGGGTCCTGTGCCCGGCCTGAGCGCAGACGGGCGCAGACGGGCTTGCCTTTGGCGCGCCAGCGGCGCGCCCTCTGCGCGTGTCCGCTGAATGGGCGCGTCAGCATGTTGTAGAAATAGCTTTGGGAAGAACACTAGACCGCTAACCTAGCGGAAGTGGTGTCCCCCCCCCGGGCTTCGGATAAAGTGTAGAGTGCAAGTATTGCCACAAATCAAAAGTTAAAATATTAAAATACAGTTTTGTCCCAATTAAAAGTTTAAAAGATCACCTTCAAGCGATTATAGCTCCCACAGTATAACCGGCGAGCATTGAACACAGCTTCGCACGGTGACTTCCAATCTTCCAGAGAGTTTACTTTTAATTTTTTCAAGTCTGTCAGACTCACTGTGTTGTGCTGCGTTTGTTGTGTTTCTTCTTTCTGCCTACCCTTTTGCAGCACACCCACCTGAATTGTGCTACCGGGTATGCCCCGGAAGCAGACCCTTGACGACACCCGCCCATCACAGGAGAGTCGTGCTTCTGCCTCCGCCCACACTCCTGCCCCTCGTCGGAACGGAACACTCTGTGATATCGTCTCTTCTAAAGACTGGCACCACATCCACACCGCAACAGCAAACTGTTCCCTCGTTGAAAAATCCTGCTCCTTTCCCCCCCCCGCCGAGACCCTCTTCACCGCACACTGTCCTGCCACCGGCTGACATGTTCCCCCAAGTGCAATTTCTTTTGTTTGGTTTCTCCTTTTCCACAGACGTTATTTCAATTAGTTACTCTTAATTATTAATTTCTACAAAATAAAGCCAATATTTTGTGTGTGAGCCGGGTAATCTTAACCCCGACCAAGAGCATGGATATACCCTGAACTTCAATCTGTCTCAGCAGTTCAAAATACCTCTGTAATCCTCTGTGTAATTT
Source organism: Triturus cristatus (assembly GCF_964204655.1). NCBI lineage: Eukaryota > Metazoa > Chordata > Amphibia > Caudata > Salamandridae > Triturus > Triturus cristatus. The sequence continues at coordinate 741,077,208 of NC_140585.1, forward strand.
CTTTGGTTTAATTACTTAATCATCCCATCTGAGCTCTAAGGATTTTTATAACAACAGGTCTATGTTTACATAGATCCTTATTTACAAGCCCTAAATAACTGAAGGGACTTTGTAAATAGATTACAATTTGCTTTTTATTAAGTCTCATGTATCCTATTTAGCCTCAAACAGGCCTGTTTAAATCTTGCTACGCATAAAAAAAAATGGTTTAAAAGCTGCTTGTCCCAGGCTTTGGGCATGCTAGAACTTGATAGTCATTGGCCACATTTTTAGCTAGGAAGCTGCTAGATCTATTGCTTGCCCCATCAGTAAAAATATGAATGCCCTTTTCCAAACTGGGTATACCCCACTATAATTGAAGGGTATAGACCCCTATTCAAAAATCCCTCTCCAGATCTGTTACAAACTCAGATTTTCTGCCTGGACTGCACATGATAAGCTGTTCGATTGAAAAGATGGGCTGTGAGCAAGAACGTTTTAGGCAACAAGTCCTTAATCCCTAGCAAGCACATTTAAATGATTTTTAATGAACCAGTTAACTCCTTTTTTTCTGTTTTTGATGGCTTGGTATGGTGACCAGTGGTTCTGATTCTTTTCAAGCAGTGACTATGAAACAGTCAAAGATCAGGTCCTTATAGACTGCCTTCATCATATTGGTATTGGAATGGATGGTCCTTCGCTACAAGATCACCCTTGATCTACTTCTATCATCAGTTACATCAGTTACATGCTGTAAGAAATTGGGTTATTGGTTGATGGGGTCAAACCCTTCCAACCAACAACCACAATCTTTGCCAGGGTGAATGGCAAAAGTCACTAAATTAACCTGTGCTCAACCCTCCAGTAGTTTAGCATAAGAATTCTGTTTTAACTTAGACGCACTATGTCAAGTATTTATAATGCAGACAAACAGTAATAAAGTGAAAACACAACACATGAAACATCTCAAATCAATTTGGAAAAATCGTATACATTTTAATAAATATAATGACACCAAAATGAACTAACTACAATCAGTAAAAGTGGAGTTATGAATTTGGGTATCTGGTTGTGCAAGATTGGGGCAAAATTAAAATTCAATGCTGGCTGTGATGGAGTGTGATTTGGCTACACGAGGTGGATTGGGCCCGGTTTCGGCTTACCTTTAGACTTAAAAGAAATTCTGAAAACAAATTCAAGGAGGACCTGGCTTGGCAGTTCGGGCTGGACTGTTCCCATGAGGCACAGGGACAAGACTGATTTGCATATGGCTGGGTTCAAACTGGAATGGCATGGTGAGCAAAAAAATGATGGATTTAGGCTCAGATCTCTGTACTGGGGTGAATGTATGACATTGTTCTGCATTCTGTCCTTCAACTGTTGCTTTTGATAAGGCTGAATACCCAGACACCAGTCCCAGAATGCTTGTTTCCGGTCCAAGGAGATCCTGAGCTGGCAGTTCGGGCAGGACTGTTGCAATGGAGAGCAGGGTCAGGACTGATTTGCATATGGCCGGAAACAAACTGGAATGCCACAGCGAGCAAAAATAATGAATTTATTTAGGCCCAGATCTCTGTCCATCATTTGTTCTTTTTGCATTTGTCACCACGAACGGGACGGGTATGCCAAGATGTAGGTCCTGTGCTCTTAATGGAATCAATCTAGCCTGGCTAATGAGGGTTGAAACCCTGAAACTGGTCCCTGGATGCTTGTTACAGGTCCAAGGACTGTTCCCATGAGCAGCAGGATCAAGACTGATTTGCATATGGCTGGGAACAAACTGGAATGGTATTTATGAGCAAAGACAAAGATGAATTTGTGCCCATATCTCTGAACTGGGGTGAATGTTTGACATTGTTCAGCATTCCGTCCATCATTTGTTCTTTTTGCAACTTTCTGAAAGTGCCACTTTCAGAATTGTGACTTGAAATCCACCTTTACCATTAAGGAAGATTTTAAATTACAATTAATTTGAGACCAAACAGGATATTTTGTGCCTCTTCTCAGTCAAATTAAGCACTTATGAAATGTAATAAGGTAACCAATGTTATCCTACGGGGGAAGTGAGCCTTACAGTAGTGAAAAACGAATGTAGGGGTTTCTCACTAACAGGACATGTACAACTTAAAAACACATGTCCTAATTTTTAAAAACAATACACCCTAACCCGCGTGCGATTTAGGGCCTACCTTATGGGTAACTTATATGTATTAGAAAGGAAGGTTTAGGCCTGGCAAAAGGTTTATTTTGCCAGGTTAAATTTGGCACTTTAAAACTGCACTACAGGCTGAAATGGCAGACCTGAGACATTTTAAAGTGCTACTTTACTGGGTGACACAATGAATGCTGCACGCCCACTAGTTCAACTTAATTTCAGGCCCGGGTATATGTAGTACCACTTGACTAGGGACTTATAAGCAAATTAAACAAGCCAAATTGTATGTTAGCCAGTATTGCCATGTTTAGATGAGAGAGCACAAGCACTTTAGCACTGGTTAGTAGTGATAGAGTGCATATATGCCAACAAAAATGAATTTCAGAAAAAAAGAGTGCTGAAAGCAAAAGGTTTGGGGTTGACCCTGCAGAGTGGAACAATCTATTCCTAAGGTGAAGTTCTGCTAGAGTTTTCACTTTTGATATTTTTTTCACCCTTTTGTTGAACATATACATTTCCAACACTCCCAGATTATGCAGGGTTGAAAACTAAGCAATGGCTAAAATGGTGGATGGGTGAGTGCAGTAAAACTTCATCAAGTCGATGTCGGTAAAGCTGAGGTAATTATGATCAAAGGTATGGATAGAGCCCAATCATTGTTATTGTTATTGTTATTTGGATATTTGTAAAGCGCAACTTTCGCTCCGAAAGGAGCATCTTGGCGCTGAGCATGCGTATAGGGGATAGGTGGTGAAAAGATCTAGATAGCTGCCAACACATAGGTATCAGATTGCTGATAGACCCAGGTCTAAGATTTACGGGTAGATTATTCCAAGCCCTTGCTGCTAGGACTGTGAACGTTTTTCCACCCCTAGTTTTGTATTTATGCCTCGGGATCTTAGCAAGATTGGCCCCTGAGGATCGCAGACATCGTACAGGAACATAATGAATAAAACGATTAACAAGGTATTTGGGACCTATATCTTTCAAAGATTTAAAAACTGTGAGTAAGAGTTTGAAAAGAATTCTCTTATGCAGTGGCAGCCAGTGCAGAGAATTTAATGCAGTTGAGGCTGAAGATTTCCTGGGAAGTTTTAACACTAACCGTGCCGCCGCGTGCTGTACACTTTGTAACTTCTTCAAAGTGGACTTTTTCACCCCTGCCATCAACCCATTGCAATAATCGAGTCGGGAGAGTATCAGTGCGACCACGACCGATTTCCTGGAGGCAATGGGGAGGAAGTCAAAAAATTTCTTTAGAGATTTAATAAGACCGAAGCAGCACCCAGCCGTGATCCTGACATGATCATCAAAAGATAAGGTAGCATCAAATTGCACGCCCAGATTGCGCGCAGAAGACACAGCACTGGGAGGGGCCTCAGAGTCTTTGGGCCACTAATCCCTCGGGCAGAAAAGTAGATCCTGGCCTAGTGGTATGATTTCAGTTTTCCCACTGTTGCACTTCAAGTGGTTTTTATTTAACCACTGAAATACCTCAGTGAGACAATTCTGAAAACGCAATTCTGTATCCGTGCTGTTTTTGTCAATGGAGACGACCAATTGAGTGTCGTCAGCATATGACGTAACGAGGATCCCATGTGACTATCACAGCGAGGAGGGGTGCCAAATAGATGTTGAAGAGAAGTGGACTTAATATGGATCCCTGCGGTACTCCAGATGTAATGGTTTTTTCGCTGGATAGGTAGTGACCCAAAGATACAGATTGGGACCTATTGGACAAGAAGGATTTGACCCATGCCAAAGCTGTGTCTGTCACGCCAATCTCTCGCAGCCTGTCATTCAAGATGACATGAGAGATAGTGTCAAAAGCTGCTGTTAGATCGAGCAGGATGAGGACGGCCTGCTTTCCCTCATCCTGCAGGAACTTGATGGAGTCAGAGAGTTCTATCAGAGCCGTTTCGGTGGAGTGGCCAGGGCGAAACCCAGATTGCTGGGGATGCAAGATGTTATGGTTCTCCACAAATGCTTTTAGCTCCGAATGCACCATCCGTTCAGTGATCTTTCCTAGAACAGGCAGGAGTGAGATGGGGCGCATGTTCGTCAGATCCGTTGGCGATTTGTTCTGCTTTTTCATGAGAGGTTTTACGATAGCCTTTTTACCATTCATTAGGCACAATCCCTAATTCTAAGGATGCGTTTATGATGGCATTGATGGTCGGATTAACTACCTCAACTAGATGATGTAGAATGCGGGGGGGACAGGAGTCGGTAGGTGCTCCGGATTTGCAAGCCAAAATCGCCTTGCGGGTCTGTTGAAGGGAGACCGGTTGGAAACTACCAAGGGAATGGCTATTATCGGCTACATGTTTTTGGGGGCCTAGAGTAGAAGAAATCAAAGGAGGCGGGAAATCCTTTTGGATGTTTACAATTTTTTTCTCAAAGAAATCTGCAATTTGGTTGCACAAACTCTCGGAGGGCGGGATTTCAGGCTGGAGGGCTTTGGGGTGAGTAAAGGATTTAACTATAGAGAAAACAGTTTTTTGTTTCTGATGGGCATCGTTGATAGCTTTAGTGTATTACACCTTTTTGGCAGCCTTTATGCTAGAGAGGTATAATTTCCTCTGCTGAACATAAAGGGCTCTTGAGACCTCATCGTATGTTTTCCTCCACTTCCTTTCTCTTATTCTACAAAGTAAATGGCTCTCAGTTAAGGCTTGAGTGTACCATGGGGCACTTAACTTCCTTTTAGGACAGTTCCCGCGGTCGCCTTTAGGGTCAGAATTTTCTAAAATAATCTGATCCATCCAGACGTGAAAGTTACGAGAATTGGCCGTTACGTCTCCTCTCAGTTCAGGGGCCTGAGCCAATAACTGGGTATCCAGCTTAATACGATCAATCACTTTTCTCCAATTTACCGAGGAGGAAGATTGAGGGTGCTTTGTTATTAATGGAGCTAGAACTTGTTTCTTGATGTCAAAGGGAATGAAACTATGGTCGGTCCAAATTTGCGGAATGGGGGGAGACGTAGTCATGGTAATTAAGTTGGAACAGATACCATCAAGAGTGTGGCCGGCTAGGTGGGTGGGTGCAGTCACTAATTGAGCCAGTCCGAAAATATTCAGGGTATGATGGAAGCAAGTAGCATAAGGGTCTGCGCATGATTCCAGATGCAAATTCATATCTCCTAATAGAGTAAAGTGTGGGTAGCGTAACATAAGTGACCCGAGCACTTCATCTAGGGAGTCTAGAAAGGGAGTGGCATTGCCTGGAGGGCGATAAATTAGGCCTCCCGAAAAGGAGGTAGAGGCATTAAGTCTGATCGAGAAGCCAATGCTCTCACTTCCTTTGAGATGGCCCAGATCGAATGTATGACACAAAAATGACCTTTTGACAATGATTGCAACCCCCCTCCTCGCCCGATTTGTCTGTCCTGCCTAAAGATGGTAAAATCCGGAGGAAGGGCAATAGCCAAATCAGGATTGGATGAGTCGTTGAGCCATGTTTCTGTTATGAAAAGGGCGTCAAGACCATAACACATTATTAAATCGTGTATGTCTTGGCTGTGGCCACACAACGAGCGGGCATTGATAAGACCTCCCTTAAAGTTATTGCCTCCGTACATAGAGGGAACGGGAATTTTTGGCATCTCTAAGGACATCTCGGGAGGAGTCCATTTACAATGTAAACATGAGAAGGGGCCCCGGAGATAATCAGTGGGTGGACAACCCTTACACAGGGCACCCATCTTAGGGCGTAATGCTAATAGGGCCTTATTGTCATACCTGATGGTCAATGGTTGTTGCCCGGCATGTCCTGCAGCCGGCACAGTCCTGGCGCGGACGGGCGCAGACGGGCTTGGCTTAGGCGCGGCTTCGGCGCGCATCCGGCGCGCCCGCTGCGCCAGCCCGCTGAGCCGTCTGGCCGGTCTGCACATTATATAGAGAGAAAGGAGGGCGTGAGGACGGCGCGACTAGAGCGCTCCCCCAGCCTCAACAAAGATGGCGCCCACCGCCGCCGAGTATCGGCTGAAAAGCGGCTGTGCAAGATGAAAGAAGGTGGAAAGATGGTAAGGGTGTCAGTGTGCCTGGCTTACAAATTCCCCTTAACGCTATTAAAAGCCCCCCAAAGATGAAAACATAACAAATATAAAAGCGTTCTAAAATGCATTCAAGATCGTAGCAGGTAAGGAAATTGTCACCACGTTCTGGTAACACGCAGCTCGCAGCCCCAGTTACCCTCACTAGGGAGAGCTCCGTTTAGGCACCGAAATCGCTGGCAGACCCTGTTAAGTATTCCAGGAGGGCGTGAGGACGGCGCGACTAGAGCGCTCCCCAGCCTCACCAAAGATGGCGCCCACCGCTGCCGAGTATCGGCTGAAAAGCGGCTGTGCAAGATGAAAGAAGGTGGAAAGATGGTAAGGGTGTCAGTGTGCCTGGCTTAAAAATTCCCCTTAACGCTATTAAAAGCCCCTCAAAGATGAAAACATAACAAATATAAAAGCGTTCTAAAATGCATTCAAGATCGTAGCAGGTAAGGAAATTGTCACCACGTTCTGGTAACACGCAGCTCGCAGCCCCAGTTACCCTCACTAGGGAGAGCTCCGTTTAGGCGTGTGACTTGACTTATGCTTAGCTACGATATAACCAAGTCATTCTCCTATGTAAACATGTTTCCACTATCTTTTCAAACAAATGCCCAATGGGGTTTTATGCCCTACTATATTCTTCTAAACACTATAAAATGCCACTACCACAATTGGGTTTAAGAATTGGAAATCTGGCTTACAACCGCTTTTCTCAAAAAAGTCTCAGACTCCCAGTCCAGCTCAGTCTGGGAACAGTACACCGTGAAACCAGACCCAAGGGAAGCATGGGAAATAAATGATAGGAAAAGGAGACAACACTACACTCTCTCAGTGCACAGAGGGGACTACCCACCCATATAATACTTGTCCTGTAACTAAGATCAACAACAATAAGCAAGCTGATGCTGCTGATATTGCCACCTTTTGAATTGGACCCAGCTTGCCATGAGGTCATTGGCCATTGGAACTGCCTGGGAACTTTAGCTCGATTAAAGAAAGGTTATCGATATAGAGGGACCAAAAGAATACAAATATACCAAGAACACGATAAACCTGAGTGAGCAGAAGCACTCAGGAGGGAGACATGAGACAAAACAATAAAGATGCCACACAGGTGGAATCCAGGTGCAGACTACGAGAGAGAAAGTGACCCACCAACCAGGCACTGGAAAATGTCATGTCGTATGTTGAATATTTCCATTCTGACCCATAATGTCATTCATGATTTTTCCCCAAACACCACCGTTCTCCATCTGCTTGCAAGTACTGAAAATGGCTTCTATCCTAGATTAGTCCAGGCACCACATTTATGTCTTATGTTCTTCTGAGGTGTCATACTCGTCCCAGTACTCAAAGTCTCCTCACTTTCTGTCTCCAACTGCATCACATGCAGTCAAATCATTACCAACAGAATCCGATTCAACATTTGTTTGTCAATTAATTACAATTGTAATCAATCATGAACAAAACAAGAATAAAATTCATACAATTTGTGGACCTAAACATACAGAAGCTAAAAGCAGCTTGAATTCCATTGCAATTATATATATAACAGCATTCCATTAATTTTTCCTATTTAACGAGGTTGACACAAAAACATATATTTAAGCAACTCTTGACAGAGACCCCGGTTCTGAGAGAGACAATTGAACATATGTGCTGTGTGACCAAGACCATACAGTACAAATGTCCCAAGACCGGAACTCTGACACGTCACACCCTCTGGAAAGTGCTTTAAAGTGTTCAACAGTCAGCATATGCACTGTACAAAAATAGGAAATCATCCAAATCATGACTAAGTTAAAATAAATATTTAGTATTATATAATATCTCATTAAGTGGTTTACAGTGGGTCCACCAACCCCTTTATTGGTGGTTTATATCACACTTTGTTCAAAATTAGTACCATTGAGTAACACTAAACACCTGTTATTCAGGTCAAAGATACCCTTGGTTGAACGTGCGCTTTACAAATACACATGTTATGTTTTTGTCTTGGCCCCCAGTTCTTCCTCAGGAAAGTTACCTAATGTCTTCCACTATATATTCATCTTCTTCTAGACTGTTGTCAGGTCCAAAGCTTTTTGATGCACCCAACTTTTAAAACAAGTATCATCAGGTCTGGCGTCTCAGAACATTTCACCAAAGTGATTCCAAGAAAGAGGCAATCACTTTGTGTGTTGGAGAGATCTGAGGCCTGGTTACTTTCCTCAGAATTTGCTCTTTTCCTGTGATCCTGGTCAACTCATATGTTTTGAAGGTTTGAACACTAAGAGCACTTTTAGGCTTTAAATGCATGTTGTCCCCCTGGTTTGAATTTTTTAACACCCTGATCTGATTTTCATTAAAGTATTGCAAATAATGGAATGATTTTGAGATATTGGTAAAATATTACACATTGTCCAATTGAGTGTTCAGTTTCTTACTCATCTCAGTCTTGTATGTGTAAGTGTGTTTCACTGTGTGCCCTGTACACAAGTATATATGGGCATTCAATTTCTGTTGTGCCTGGCCTCTGGCCTGATCCTTCACCCTACCCTCCACAAGCAGCCAGCCCCCACTGTACAAAGCCTCCAGATGTGCTGTAGGGGTTAGCCACAAAGCCTGAGCTGCTTGCAGTCCCTGCTCCCACCCTGCTGCATTTAGCCAACCCCATGTGTGGCCATGGGCACAAAATACATTCTTTTTTCCGATTTTTTTCCAGCGTTTGCGGATCCTGTTCTGGGTTTGTGAATTGAGGCTCAAGTGCATCGGCATAACCCAGGGAGGTCTGGTATATGCAAAGCTATCACAGCTTCTATGACTACTGCAATACAAATATATGTTTTTTCATTTTTCTTTTAATACCGAAGGATCCCTTTGGGGCCTCTCTCATGGGCCTGGTGGTCAGAGTAGGCTCACCCTGCCCTTTCATTCCCTTTCTGTTTACATCATGTTGGGTAATAGCAGCCACAACAAAAATGTATCAATGATGAACAGCCAATCAGAAGGTGGCGGATATACAGATAGGTTTGTGAATCCACAATGCACAAAGACAGAAAAAGCTCCCTAGTCCAAAGGGGTGCCCTTCTTATTTAAATGGAGTTACAAATCGATTGTGGATTCACAAATCCATGGAGAATCTGCAAATTTACAGTCCAACTATATCTAATATTTAACTTCTTCCTTTCCAATCAAATAACATTTTGAAAGCTTATTTTTCAAAACTACTGAACAGATATACACCAAACCAACAAACACACATCTTGAGTAAAATTCTGCCTTCATGCTAAATATGGTGAAGTTCCATTCAGCCATTTATACTGTGTTGAAGAGTAAAGAATCCTATGAGATTTAAAATGGGAAATTGCACTTTTGGGACCCCAGCTTTTTCTTTCCCCACTCAACAGATCTACATGATACTTGTCATGATGAAACCATGGTGGATGCATTTTTTGTTTTTGTTTTGGTAAGTTTCATGCAGATTTGTCAAATAGCTTAAAAGGTATTACGGAATAAAAAAATGCCTTGCACTACTCCCTATCAATTCAGTAATTTTATGAAATCTAATAATGTATTGATCTAAGTAATTAACAGCAAAAAGTAATGGTTTCTTATTGTCCTTGCAGGATGAAGACATAATTAGGTATCACATTGTCTTGGGGGAACAGCTTTTGAAGAATGACCTACACATCGGCATGTACCGTGAAACTATGCTGGGAATTTCATACCAAGTGGGCTTTGTTCAGCACAGTGGCCAGGTACTCAAACCTGCATTGGGACTTGGGAAATAACGCTGCATAATCTAAACAGTACATTTTATAGTAATATTTGTTTGCATTTAAGAATGGCTTGAATTTCTGTCAATAACCCAGCTTGCTTCCAAGAAGTGTCATAGGAGTTAAGCCCACAGATGATCCACTTTTCTGCAGCATTAGTCGTGGCAGTGCCCACAAGGAAATTTAAGTGTAGGAACAAACCATGCAATATCTTTCCCAAGTACGTGAAGATAACCTACAACGTGACTACAAAGTAAAAAGACAGATTTCAAGTTAAAGAAGCTTATATTTTGTAGCTACACTACTTATTACGTGTTGCCTTCACAAGGCAGAATGTATCCACAACCCACCATAGTGCATGAAAATTAACTCACAATACATGTTTGTAGAGAAAAAAGTTGAGAATTAAGAATTTTTCAACAGCACTTTAATCTGAATATGACCAAACAAAATTGTTAGTTACTTTCTAAAAACTCATCTAATATTGTAACCAAATTGTTTTACCTTTTTCCTCTCATCTTTTGTATTACTTGTTGACTCATTTCACAGTGATATTCCTGAAATAGTTTCCAGTCTGTTTTAAAACTTAGAACGTTTGGTAAATTTTCCATACCGTATTAATTTAGGAAAAGGTTGTTAATTTATTAATTTGGTGTGGATTTGTGCTACTCTAATTATTACTGGATAATAATAATGACACCACTAAGATACCTAAATCATATTTTTTACCTAAATATACAAACTGGGATGCAGATTTGTTCCGCTTGAATTATTCGGGAAGAATTATGCAGCCCTTAATCTTGAACATTACAATTTTGTAGAGAGCAGGTTCTACTTCAGATTTACTTGAATTTGCATCCTGGCCAGTGCAAATACCAAGATCTCCCTTACCACTCACTAGTAAGAAAGTCTCTCAGGATCTAGAATGTTTGTAAAGTGGTAGACTGAGAAATAGTGCTCCATTTGATTTTTCTTATATTCAAAATGGTTATCAAGGTACTGTGAAACTCGAACATCTTTGGAAATCTTTCTTTCCCAACATCTTAGCTAGGTTGCAATAGTGTTTCAAAAATACTACACACTTCAGGTTATGAGACTGATGTTCACAGAGACATGGCATAACCACACAATGCGCTCAGCCAGAACTTATTCCTGAAGTCTAGATTCCAAGTAATTTGTTTTGTAATTTTAAATGGTCATATACTGTCTTTAGGGATAGTCAAATCAATTTATTCATCAGGTTTATTTTCTATTCTTTGAGGTGCTACTCAACTGTACAGCATTTTGCATCACCACAGCATGCTGAGGATCCAACTATGGCAGAGTTTTTCCACACCACCTAGTTCCATTCTTCCTATACAACACATTTGATTACCATATCTGCCCACATAAAGTGTGTGTGTGCTAAATTCAAATTTCCCTGTCACAAAAGTTTCTCCGCCTACCTTAACTACAAGCATGCCTGTCTCAAATGTAGCCTTGCCAGTCTTGACTGTCTGAACCATGTCTGTTTCACCATGAAATCTGTCTATCATGTTTTAACTGCAACTCTGTGTTTTCTAATGCAATGCTGCTCTCCTTAAAACCACCTCTCCTTATCTCACCTGGAACCTTGCATGCCTCAATTGCAATCTAGTCAATGTCAATGCCAGTCCAACATTTATCAATCCAGCCTGACTCAGCTGTCACGTTGAATGTCTAATTTGCAATATGCATGCTTGTTGAAGTCCTTGCAGAGTCCCAGTTACATGCTTGGTTACTGCTTTGCAATTTGCAAGGTTTATGTCAGCTTATCTCACAAGTTATAGCAAGAGCTACATTTTACTGTCTCTTCATATGGAAGAACTCTTAGGGACTAATTACACCTACGGCAGTTCTATTGACCGCCATAGCCGCAGTGATGGTGAGGGCACTGCCACACCAGTGGTCCAACCAACCTATTACGAGTTTGGCAGTTGAACCACCAAAGGACCACTGCAACCACCGGGGATCGCAGATCCCCAGTGGTGGCACAGCGGTGTGAGGCCCACAATATGCATGGTGGTGCCGCTGCGGCATTGCCAAGCATATTTCAAGTTTCATCGCTGCCACAGTTTTCATGGTGGTGAGCCTGCCATGAAAAGTGTGTCAGTGAGGAAACAAAGGGGGCCCTACAGGGGCTCCTATTGCCTTAGGGCCAAGGAATGCATGCAGAGGGCACATGGTGTGCCCCCCTGTATGTATGCGCCTCCAGTTCCAGCACAGCAGGGACTTCAAAGTGCTAGAACGTGCTGTGGGGCTGCCTTTTTAGGGCTCACATTCGAGCCTTTGAAAGGCACTAACCTTGGGTATGCTGCCGCAAGACCGCCAGAAAACTCCTAATCTGGCGGGCGGGCATGGTGGGCTTTGGTGTTCTCGCAGCGAGGTGCTGGAATGGCAGCCCGCTGCAAGACCACCAAAGGCGTAATCAGGCCCTTAGTAATAATCAAATAATTGTACTAAATGAGGTTTGAAATGCGCATATATACGAAAAATCTATAGGTAGTGAAATTAATGTTTTTGTATTTCCTTTGTAGATCTATATAAATGATGCTCCTATAAATTACACCAACGTGGCAACCAACATTGGAGTTATTCATGGGATACAAAAGGTCATGGAAATTCTGAAGAACAGATGTGACAATAACGACACTGTAATTGTTCTAGTAAGTCGTTTTGCTCCACAATTAAATGCACCTTCTGTTTTGAAGTGTTTTCACAATCTCACTACTTTGGCCCACTTCATAATGGCATTTGTGCACCCACCATCATTTCCATGTGCAGGTTTACCAATTCACTAAACAAGACTTTGTACTTTTGCATTGACTTACTCGCACAACATTCCACCAACAGTGCAATTTCAGAATGAGTGAAACTCTTCAAAATGGTGGGTATGCGGCATTCCAGGGCAGAGACATTTGTAACATAGTGAAACTATAAAATCAGATGGATCACCTCATATTTGCAAGTATGCATGTATTCACAAATTGGTGGACACTGTCAGACTGTCCTATCAATTGTAGAAATTGGTTTCTATGCCGGGATCTGGGGGGTGGGGGCATTCCCAACATTGGTGTGGGTAGATGAGATTTTCTCCATAAAGATAACAATGTTCTCAGTGAGAAATATGAAAAGTCAAAAAGAGCAAATGCACTTCTTTATAATCACAGAAATGTAAGCAAATTGCAGGCATATACCTACAGTGTACCTTTAAAACCTTCTAGCCCTAACTTATTGATGTGGGCCACTGTGTATAATATATTAATTTCTTTACAAATGTATTGTTTACTTATCAAATATTTGAGTACAGTAAATATATGGTATCAAAAAACACTACTCTTTATAAGGGTAGCAGTCACTACTTTCAGGCAGATTCACTGCTGTTCATGCTGTGTTTAAAAACTATACATAATCAATGTATACAAATATGTATCACTGCACGTTCCAAACTATTTGCCAATCTTGCATGAATTTTGAAGTTGCTGCTTCTCTGCCTGCCATATTTCTTTTTTTGTTACATGATTCTGCCTACTTTGTAAGTGTCACTAATTATCACACAATGTTGGAGAGAGAAGTGATCAGCGATGTATCCACTCCACTTCCAGTGGCAAGTTAATAATCACACGATCTTGGAACTCAAACTTACCAGTATGAATCTGAAGTCTCAAAAAGATTTGTAAGAGACCATCACCCACTAGAATTCACTAGTAGCTTGCTTCATCATTGGATCAAAACTTCTGACAGCCAATGTGTCAGAGTGGGCTCAACCTCCAGAAGGAGGGAGCACTTCTAAGTTTGAGGCTAATGGGGTCTGTGGTTAGTTTAGTTCAAATTACCTTCAACTCCTAATTTACTTTATTTCTATTTGCAGGAATCAGGGTAAGAATTAAAATCAGAGGGAGGTGTAAATCAATGATCCCTTACATTTAGCATCAATCAATAACGGTCTACATGTTTCAACCTGCTTGGCCCAACAAGCTGACATGGCTTTCCTCGGGACCTAAATATACAGATCCCCAATGTAGATATAAGGACAGTATACTATTACCATTACTACAATGTTGCACTTATATATGCAAGCACAATAACTTACAGTTCCTCTAGGGTACAATAGCCCATAACCTGAAAAAGATGAAAAAGCATGAAATAAATGTACAAGTTACCTTGTTCTGGGTAATATGTGCTGTGACTAGGTATCTATATCACCATTAGTGCACATCATAGTGTCATAGCTTTATAAAAATAACAAAGTGTGTGTAGACTCCTCCTATATGAAAAATAGGGGATGTTGTGCGGACAGCAGAAGAAATAGGCATCAAGCATATGCAATGTTTCAACCTGGAATGCAACCTCATGAAAATAATGTGACATCCTCCTAATTTAGTTTGTTCATGCAGTGGTGAGGAAGGATATCATCAATATGACAAAAAAGAAGAAAATGATTAATACCATAAATATTTGCTCTCTATGTCCCAATAGGGTGCTACATAGGTGGGCGGACCCTGCAGTCAACCACTGTAGGGAACATCCTTACAAAATCCACATTAAGCAAATATGCCCTCCATTCACAGAAGGTAAAATATAATGTCCAACCCCCCCACAGGGATAATCACTCCCTTCATCAAGGGTGCTGGCCGGTGTTACCACCTACAGTCACTTCCAAGCTCTGTATGTTGACATTGTGAGCCACGGTGGCGGCTTTGAAATCACCCAACCGGCATACTCCTATCCGGGCATGCCCCCTACATGGTGTGTGTGTGAGCATCACATTGCACGCAGTATGGCCGGCACCCGGTGAGACTCAGAAACAAACAAAGGAGAAGGTGTTCCTTTTTTTGTGCGGAAGAAGCAGTATAGTTTCGAAAATAGGAGAATATGATCGCAATTAATAATTCTTCTATTCCAGTCACAAAATAAAAGAAAACTAAAGCAAAAAAGGGGAAAGTCTTGGTGCTAGCAGTATGAGTCTGCTTGTAAGGAATAGACCCAGCTGTCAAAAATCAGTAGCGAACTATCTAGGGTCCATGAGATAATAAAAGGGGGAGGGAAGGGAGTGTGCAAGAGCCGGAATGGTAAAAACAGATTTAAACTAAAATTCCACTACCTGTCATGCTTGCAATGGTCATAGCCATTATTAATGAACAAAAAAACATTATTAATTAACAAAAAAACTAAAAGAATGCTACAGATATTGTGCTGAAGTCATAATGAAAATCAATATGTGTAGAGCGCTCTTCAGTTAGGCAAAGGGGAGATGATGTCTACTGTAATTAAATCCAGTAGGATTCTATTAAGTTAATGAATCCCTACTCAGTGACCTTCCTCACCTGTAAGAGTGTTAAAATGTGTCATAGAAGTGAGTGATAATTAGCAATTGTGCCCTGAAAGTCATCACAAGCATGCATACGCATCATAAGATACCAACCAGGCAATATTTATAACTGAAACCACTTGTGAACCTCTGGGGATGGTAAATCCAATAATGATGCGCAGAAAAACATCAGTAGGATATGTACTCATCATGAAAATTCCAACCAGGGATTGCTATCATTGAGTCCAATTTTGGATGTCTAGAGGCGGTAAATCCAGCGTTGTTCTCTTTCAAAGAGCATCTTGTCAATTTATTTTGTTGATTTTCTCTACCTCCTCCATGACAACCCACTGTCAATCATCAATAGTAGGGTTAACTGTAAAGATTACTCATGATTGGGATGCTTTTTTACACCGATTTTACTTCTATGTTCTCCTATTCGGGTCCTGATTTTCCTACTCGTCATCCCAATATATATATAATTGCATGTACAAGTGATCATGTAAACCACATGTGTGGTATTGCAGTTGGTATGTCTCCTCAGTATCCATTGTCTTTCTAGACCTAGATCAGTTGTCTTTGTGGGGTTAGTTAGTTAACATACATTACAGGTGCCATACAGGAAGTGCCCAATGACAGGTTGCAAACTCCACAATTGTGATACAGTGCTTGTTTTCGCAGGAGGTGTATATGGCCAGATATGGACTAGATGGTCGCGTATGTTGTGGCCTCTTCTGTGGGCAAATCTCGGTCTCTCAAAGTTCAAGCGATCCAGAATAAATTATACCCCAGTCCTTGTTAATGATCTTCTTGATGAGATTCAAAGCAATATTATATGTAGTTACACAAGTTAGAGTGTTGGTCTCTGGAGTGGTGTAAGATGGATCAAGGGGTATATCTCTATTCTGGTTCCTTGCTTGTTGACACCTCTTTCTAATAATTAAATTCAGGTAATCTCTGTGTCTCAGTTTCTCTGCAAGCTCCCTTGCCTGCCATTTGTAGTCCCGGATATCACTGCAGTTCCTCTGAATCCTCAAGAATTGACTATTAGGGTCATTTTTGCGTAATGGATACTACTGAAGTTTATAAGCTGTTCTTGTCAGTGGGCTTGTAATGCGTCTTTGTGTTGAGACCCCTTTGTTCGATGAAGATGTCAATGTCTAGGAAGGGGAGAGCAATGTTGCTCATGGTATATGTCAAGTTCAGATAGTCATCACAGGCATTAAGCCAAGTATGAACATTGTGGATAGTCACTTCATCCCCTTCCCATGTAATCAAGATGTCATTTATGTAGCGCTTCCCAAAAATTATCCTGTGTCTGTGTGGGTTCTATTCAGTCAGGACAAACCTCTCCTCAAAGTGAGGTACGTACAGACATGTTGCCAAGCTGGGGGTGAAGGTGCTACCCATCGACGTGCCATGGGTTTGTATATCAAAGGAGCACTGGAACTCTAGGAAATTTTCAGTCAAGGCCAACCTACAACATTCCAATAAGAAATGTCTTGGAGTGTTATTCTGCCAATCCTCTTTAAAAAGGATCTCTTCTAAAGTCCAAAGTCATGTCCTGGAGCAGGCTGGTGTAAATGCTCTGAATGTCTAGCGCTCAATTGCTAGATGGATCAAAGCGTATGTCTCCCAGAAATCGTAAAAAACAAAAAGATCTCTGATATCCTTACGGCAGATCGATGAACGTTGTACAATAGGTCAAAGAAAGAAGTCTGCAAAGTGCGAGAGGGGTTCCAAGATGGAACCACTACCCAATACTATTGGTCAAACTGGAGGGTGTATCACATTTTTATGCATTTTATGTATAGCATAAAATAGGGTTTGTTAGGTTCCTTGTTGACCAGGGAGTCTGCTTCTTTTTGTGAAATCCACCCACCGATTTCTGCATCTTTAACCATACAAAGGATGGTGGTCTGAAGTTGAACCATTTTATTGTAGGTAGGATATATATATATATATATATTCACAGAAAAAACCATAGGTTTCAGGCATGTTATAGTTAGGAATTAGCATGAGTGATGTCACTGACCATGTCATGAGTGATGTAATATGTGACGTCATCAGCAGTGCATTGTGGGCGCATGAGTTATAGTTAGCTGAACTAACTATAACGGGGGAATTTCAATGGTTTTGTACAAGTGAAAAGTCCAGCTAACTATAACACCCCTGAAACCTATGGTTTTTTTCAGTGAATTTCTGAGGTTTTTTAAATGCTAATTCCTAACTATAACGTGCCTGAAACCTATGATTTTTTCTGTGAATTTCAAAGGTTTTTTAAATGCTAATTTCTAACTATGCCTACAGAGATAGGACATGTGAAGAAAGAAGAAAAAATGCACAGAAAGAAAAAAAAGAAGTGCAGAAAGAAGCAACAGAAGTCCTCAAAGACGAAGAAAACTGCAGGAAGAAGGATAACGTGCAGAAAGAACAAAAAGAAGAGCAGAAAGAATCCTTGTTGCAAAATCATCCTGTACCCTCAACTTTTTCAGACGGATACTGGTGGTTACTGAGTCTGACTAACCAGTCCTAGAGCCAGTGCTATGTTAAAAGACACTTAGAATACAGTGAAAACACCTACATACACTAGGGAACATTATGCGTTGGGGTCCCCCTGTGATTAGCATGACCTCCTCTGTAAGCCCCTAGTATATAATAGGGCATGGGGATTAAAACTACCTCTTAAAACAGGCCACAGGGCGTTTTTGCACACGTTAACTCAGGCCCCGTCCCCTCCCTTCACCACTGTGTAAACACGCCCTGTGTCCGTTTTTAGTTAGGAGATTAAGTTCATTTGAATCCTGAGGGTCCCTAGGGTCCAACTAGCCCACTAGGTACCTCCAGTAAGTGCCACAGAGCTGCGTTGCAGAGAGGTGTTAAAAGTGGCACAGCCTGGACCACCTCTCTGCAATGCAGCTCAGTGGCGCTTACTGGAAGCACTTGGTGGGCTAGTTAGCCCCCAGGTGCCCTCAGTATTGAAGGGAAATTATATGCCCAATTTAAAACGTGCCATAGTGCGTGTTTGCACACGTCACCTCAGGCCCCGTCCCCTCCCTTCACCACTGTGTAAACGCGCCCTGTGGCTGTTCTAAGTTGAGAGATTAAGTCCCCTTGAATCCTAAGGGTCCCTAGGGTCAAACTAGACCACTAGGTACCTCCAGTAAGCGCCACAGAGCTGCGTTGCAGAGAGGTGTAAAAAGGGGCTTGGCCTCAGAACACCTGTCTGCAGCGCAGCTCCCTGGCAAATACTGGAGATGCCTGTTGGGCTAGTTGGCCCTCAGGGCCCCTCAGTATTGAAGAGGAATCAATTCCCCAACTTACAACTCGCCAGGGGGCGCTTTTGCAGAGTGCTGCAAGGAGGGGGCGTGGCCTCCGGCACGATGCCAGTCTTTTATTTATTTTAATTTTTTAAGAAGGGGGGCTGTGTGGTTCCCCTTCTTATTGTAATTTATTGGCCCTGATGACCCCATCCCCCAGGGCCTGTCTCCTAATTATATTTTTTTGACCCCAATCCCCAGGGCCGGCCACTGTTTTTTATTATTTTTAAAAAATATATATTTATAGACACACCTAGGACATGCTGGACAAACCGTACGTACCTATCACCATACAAACATGGGTAGCTATTGACGGGCACATTTAATACACATGCACACCAAGCCATTCAAAGGGGATTCGACAAAAATTCGACAAACTATGTAAGAAACCCCCCTCACGGTTAATAAAACACACATCCACTGCCGGATGTGTAATACTTTTTATTTTACTCTCTGGAAAGGGGACGAACATCACTTGAGAGTCACAGCGCGCTCCTGGCAGAGCCCAATGCTGTGTTACACCCACCATTGCCTGCCGAGTGCCACACACCTCTGTGTTGTATTCCACCAGCTAGTGCATATGCTATGACACTCTCTAGCCCATGTGCACTGTAACACCACCCCGTGAATATGTCATGCCACACTTGTTTTCGCACGGGTTATATTGTCCCATCTAACGTGCCTTCCTCGATGCCTATGTTATAACGCACAGTGCTATGCCATACATATTACAATCTGGGATCCATATCTTTGTCACAGTGCATATGCAACGTTACACTCCCCAGCACATATTTTATATTACAACTTTAGAGACTAGTTAGGTTACACAACACTGCCCTGTGCATATTACACTCCAAGGCGCACATCGCATAGCACGCGCTAGTGCCTGTGCTATCTCGCGCTCTCCAATGAATCTGTCATTGCGCACAATGTATTGCATATTATATTTCACGCCCGGTTCATCTTGTATCACACTTTTTGGTGCATAGTTTATACCATACACTATATCTAGTTTTCAATCGTGCTCTCAGGACTATGTTCTATATAACACTGTGTTCACCTACCCTTTTCACGGGCATTACATTTTGCGATAGGGGTGGAGGGTCAGGGGGTGTTTCTGCCAAGTGAGCCCGGAGTCACAGTCACAAACGTCCTCTTCTTCCTGAATAAAAGTGAGATTATGCTGCATACTTGTTCATATTTTAAGTAGTTCGCACAGACACACATTTTAAAAACAATAAAGTTCCTAATACCCGCCTTCTCTGAACAGTTAGCTTGCTGCCCCATCCCCCTCCTCCCTATCCTCTGTTGTGTGAATCCATGGACTAGCCTCCTCCCTCCTGCCATGCATGGTCTGATGTGCTGCCACTGCCCTCAATTTAGTATGATGTACCAGTCCCCTCCTCCTGCCCTCCATTGCCCAATTCTATGCCCCATCATTGACCTCCTCCTTAAACTCTGTGCTTAGCTTGCTGCCCCTATTCTCCTTCCCCCTGCCCTCCGATGTCTTTGTGCATGCCCCTGCTCCATCGTTTTTGCCCACCATGTTCCATGGACCTGCCACTCCTATCTACTCTGAGTGTTCTGTTGAGCTGCCACTCCCCTCCCACCTGCCTAGCATTGTCAGATGACTGTAACCTGTCCCTGCCACCTCCACCCTGCCTGTCCACATGCCATGCCCCTATCCTCTTCCTCCTGTCCTACATGGTCCATTGTACTGCCACACTCTTCTGCCCTCCATGGTCTGTTGTGCTGCAACTGCTCCTCCTGCCTGCCCCGTGCGGTCTGTTGTGAGGCCCCTTCCCCTGAACTTTCTTGTCTGTGCACAGGTCCTGACCCTCCCTTCTATCCTCCATCGTCCTTTGTGCATGCCCCTGCACCCTCCTCCTTGCCCATCATAGCCATTGTGCTGCCACTAACCCTCCCACTTGCCATGCATGGTCTTCTGTGCTGCCATGGCCCCTCCCACCTTGCCTGTGTGGTCAGTTAGCTGCCCCTGACCCCCTC
Organism: Triturus cristatus; assembly: GCF_964204655.1. NCBI lineage: Eukaryota > Metazoa > Chordata > Amphibia > Caudata > Salamandridae > Triturus > Triturus cristatus. The sequence goes on from NC_140585.1 coordinate 741,097,801, forward strand.
CCACCTTCCCTCCATGGTCTGTGTGTATGCCATCACAGTCTCACTGTTGCTCTTCATGGTGTGTCTTGCTTCTAGTGCCCATCCTGCCTGACCTCCATGGCTATCTTGCTGCTCCTGCCCTGCCCCCTTGCCCCCAGCCCTCTGTTTACATGTGCAGACCCCTACTCCCTCCCTCCTGGCTTGTCTGTTCCATTGTAATGCCCCTGATCCGTCCCTCCTGCCCTTTATGGTCTGTTATGCTGCAGCTTTCTCTCCTGTCTGTCCATTATGGTCAGCTAGCTACCATTGCCTCTTGCCCCTCTGTTCTCTGTTGTCCATGTGCATGGTCCTGTCCCCTCCCTCTTGCTTTCTATGGATTGTTGTGCTGCACTCCCGTCCCGCATGCCTTGTGTGGTGTATTGTGCTGCTGCAAACCCTGATGCCTGCCCTGCAGGGTCAGTTTGGTGCACCTCTCCATGTCCCTCCTGCCCTCTGTTATCCAAGTCCATGTCCCTACCCCATTTCCTTCCATGATCCAATGTACCATACTTGCGAACATTTTGAACTTGGTAAGAGGGAGATTTTGAAAAAAAACTGGGGTATTGATTTTCCCCTTTGAGTTACATTGAAAAAGAGGAGATTGTAGACAGGAGACAGATCAAATAAAGCCCATTTGAGCTTAAAAACATTGGACGTTTCCTGGCTGAATCGGGTCTGTTGGCATGTATGGTTGTACTACCATTGCCTCTTCCTTCTGCCCACAATGGTCTATTACATTGCCACAGCCTCTCTTGCAAGTCCTGTATTGTTGGTTTGTTGCCCCTGCCCCCCTTTCAACTGCCCTCCATAGTCTGTTGTGCTGCCACGGCCCTTCCTGCCTGCTCAGTGTGGTTAAATTGTTGCCTTTGCACCCTCCTACCTGCCTTCAATTTTCAGAGTCCGTGCCCCTGGCCTCTGCCTCTCAACAGTATCCTAATGAACCACTAAATTGCTAACATTCTATATTTATTACAAAAGTGTGGAACGCCTGACGTCATCTTGATGTAATCAAAACTGTAATACCTAGAGCATTTCCTTTAGAAATTACATATATGAGAGGGTCTTATTGGCATCAAAATTATGGTTAGTGCTCTAAAAGACTAAAATAAGGACATATTTTCTGAGTTTTCAAATAGCGAGAAAGCACTTTTAAATTATTTGTTATCTTTATGTTTTTTTATCCAGTTGACCACTTGATTAAATGTTGCACTTAGGGAGAGGATGTGGTGTTACTTCCAGAACTGCAGGCTTTGCAACTGGGGAGCCAGGTTGGAGTTTCTGCTTCAGCTCGACATTCTGTGATTCTGGTCAAATCACTTAGTCTCCCCATGTCTACAACCAAAATGAATTTGTTCTTGTGTGATGTAACCAATGCTCATGTAAAGCACTCCAATACCTGACAAGCCTGCACTATATAACACTTCAAAAACACAAAATAATAAGTGTTTTGCACACTTCTTTCATTGGGCTATATTTGGGCTACATCTGGGTGATTTTGGGCTACATTTGGGCTCTTTTGTCTCCGGTGGCCATCTTGGGAGATTTATTTGTTATGAAGTTTCCTAATTTCCTCATGTACTGCAGTCTCCTCAGTAGGAAATGCTTTCAGTTTTTTACTTTGATTCCATCATGAAGGTATTCAGATATGTCACACATTTGCCATAAATTCTGAAAGTTGGCACTCTAGTTGCTCATTAGATCACTGTAGTAAAACTACTGTTCACCATGGAAGTCTGCTCCTGGTATTAAAAGTGCATGTTTCAGTCTGCATGTCAGAATTTTTTAATGAAATAGAAGAGGATTTGAGAAGTCACTCAAAATGTGCCCTCATTTTCTTTCTTCAGCATTAATCATAATTTCTATGGCAAAATGAACCCCCTCATTGTGTTCCTTTTTAAATTAAATGTTTTAAGTGTTACCAGTTTATTCCAATCAAGATGGCTTCAGGTGTGCCATACTTTTGTCATAATGAAGACAGTAAGCGCTCTAGTTGTTTTTAAGAACACTCTGGGACATTCTGTCATTGGGCTATACTTGGGCTACATCTGGGTGATATTTGGGCTACATTTGGGCTCTTTTGTCTCTGGTGGCCATCTTGGGAGACTTATTTGTTATGAAGTTTCCTAATTTCCTCATTTACTGCAGTCTCCTCAGTAGGAAATACTTTCAGTTTTTTACTTTTATTCCATCAAGAAGGCATTCAGATGTGTCACACATTTGCCATAAATTCAGAATGTTAGCACTCTTTTTGCTCATTAGATCACTGTAGTAAAGCTACTGCTCACCAGGGAAAACTGCTGCTGGTATTGAAAGTGCATGTTTCAGTCTGCATGTCAGAATTTTTTAATGAAATAAAAGAGGATTTCAGAAGTCAAAATGTGCCCTAGTTTTTCTTTCGGCAGCACTAATCATACCTGTTATGGAAAAATGAACCCCCTCATTTTGTTCCTTTTTAAATTAAATGTTTTAAGAGTTACCACTTTAATCCAAGCACGATGGCTTCAGGTGTGCCATACGTTTATCATAAGTAGGACTGTTAGCGCTCTAGTTGTTCTTTGGAACACTCTGGGAAGCTGCAGTAGAACACAAAGGAATCAACTGACAGTCTCTGCCCTTGTTGGATGTACATGTTTTACTGAGAATGTCAGACTTCATTCTCACATGACTGAGAAAGATAATGTGAATTTACAGAAAATAAGCTCGCAGTTTAGCTTATACATCACCTTCCAAACCTCTGTGGGAAAAGCATGAGAAAATATTTTTCTCTCAATCATGATATCCCAGCAGAAGGCTTTTTCACATGGTGAAATCACCTTAGAACATACCACAATTCCTAAAATGAGTATGGTACCATCAACAAATGATTTATAATGTAACTAAAGTCTTAAAACCTTCTATTAACTGCAATGCTTTTTAATGAGGTGCTATCATGTATATTGGTCCCAAGATGGCTGCCAACACTTCTTGGATGAAGTGCTGACAGCCAATCAGATCTCAGGATGAGATGTATGGTTAGGCTCCGCCCACATATATATATGATTTTACTTTTGATTTTCTCAGGAACTACTGAACAGATTGACACCAGACCTGCAAAAGGCACTTCCCTGAGCTGAGGACTACCTCTCTGCCAAATTTCAAGTAATTCTCTTCAGCCGTTCGGGCTGTACCTTGGACTAAAGGTCCATATGGAAAATTACATAGGGAAAACGCGTTTTGGGACCCCCCTTTTTTCTCAGCCCCCGCTTGACGAATCCCCCCGAGAATTTCAGGGTAGGAGCGCCCCACCTATTTTGACAATTTCGCGAGGATTCGTCAACCGGCGCCAAAGTTATTCCAAATAGAATGTTGCGGATTTCCTATGGAAACACGGTCCTAACTATAACTAAATATAATATATATACATATATATATATAAATACATATATATATATGTATACAGCTTCCCAACTCACTCGCTTTTTAACAGAGTCAAGCACTCACTGGAGGAGTTAGATATCGGTTCTTCTTTATTTCAGCAGATGAATCGAACAGCAAGACAGACGCGTTTCAGAATTTCCTTCATCAGTGTCTCGTCGCGGAAGCCGCGCGCAAACATTAAATACATTCGCGTCATGTTCTATGCGACAACATTATCAAAATAAATGATGGCAACACACCCTCTCTATTTCATTTTGAATGGGGCGGCCATCTTTGAATGGTGTACTCATAGCACAGAAGTATATAAAGATAGATCATTGCCCTTCAAAACCATGCCGAATACAGTCATATGCAGCAAATAATTCATTCAATGTATCTGTCATCTTATATAGAATATAGGGGTGTCGCGTCAGCAAAAAAGGGAAAGCGTTACTCGTCCCGATGGACAGGTGATAACACTGGTCTCCAAATGCGAGACAGTTAATATGCATACAACCGTGAATCGGTCAATAATTATGTTGCTAAACAACACACAACCAACATAACGCCATGTATTGGCTATCAATCTGCATGTATATCATAACATGACTTCAGATATGGCTGTATACCCCACAGGATAGATACCACAGTGCTGTCTGTGATATTTCTCCCACACTGAGAGATGATGGCCTTAAGAAAGACAGACCAAAGAGGGTGGGAGAGAGGGGAAAGGGAAAGATATAAAAGTGAAAAAAGAAAAGGCAAAAGAAAAAGGTCACAGAAAAGAGGAGGGAGGCCCAAGAAAGGATGAAGATAAGAGGAAAAAAGAGAGGGAAAAACACAACCAGGAGACATCAAGAATTTCACGAATTTCAAAAATTTCAGGAATTACAAGAATTTCTAGAACTCCCACAAACTGCAGAATATCCTAACTTACATTAAAAACAACTTTGATGCTGCTAATTAATTAAAATATTATGTTGACAATATTACAGCGGCCAAATGCATTCCAAGGACCTTACTATCATCTAAGAAACAAACGTTCTACAGCGTATTTATCTACCCAGGTGTACATTCAGTTCTTCACCGCTATTGAGACCATGGGGGACCTTCGTGTGCAGGTCAATAATATAGCGGGATTCCAATCTCCGTAATCTTTGAACCCTATCACCCCCCCTGATATTAGCGGGCACATGATCCAGGCCAAAGTATTGCAGTAGCTCCCTATTGCTGTGATGGTTGAGGGCAAAATGTCTAGCTACCGGGTAGTTGGTATCATTATTTTTGATAGCGCGCTGATGTTCTAAAATACGCATTTTGACACTGTTGATAGTGCTGCCTATGTATCTTAGCCCGCACGGGCATATCAGGCAGTACACTACATGGGAAATGCATTCAAAGATGGCCGCCCCATTCAAAATGAAATAGAGAGGGTGTGTTGCCATCATTTATTTTGATAATGTTGTCGCATAGAACATGACGCGAATGTATTTAATGTTTGCGCACGGCTTCCGCGACGAGACACTGATGAAGGAAATTCTGAAACGCGTCTGTCTTGCTGTTCGATTCATCTGCTGAAATAAAGAAGAACCGATATCTAACCCCTCCAGTGAGTGCTTGATTCTGTTGAAAAGCGAGTGAGTTGGGAAGCTGTATATTTACGTGGGGCACCGCCACGCTATAGCACCCGCCTGCGAGTGACCTGGCCTGCTGGTGCGAGCTTGGGAGCGTTTACATATATGTGACTTGTAACTTCGAAACGCGTCGGACCTGGTGTTAATAAACACGCATTTTGATTGTGGCCTCGGCTCCAGTGTTCTTTCGTCCCGTGAGGGGAAAGTGAGACGCAGTGGTATCGAGTGGAATTGTTGGGGGTGGCTACCCCTGCCGAGTGCCCGCCGTACAAGTGGCTTGGGAACAGCCAACAAAACTTTGGAATATATATATATATATATATATATATATATATATATATATATATATATATATATATATAATGTAAACAAATCTGGGTCCTTCCGGGATCTGTCTCGTAATCAGGTGGTGCATTAGCCGGTAGGAACCCCAAGCCGGTCCATCATTTCTCCAACCATTACCAAAGTAAGAATGCACACTCAGAAGTTCAAAGTTGATCACCAGGTTTAATCCTGTAAACCGCTACGCGTTTCGACACTTTTGTGTCAAAACGCGTAGCGGTTTACAGGATTAAACCTGGTGATCAACTTTGAACTTCTGAGTGTGCATTCTTACTTTGGTAATGTTTGGAGATATATATATATATATATATATTCACTGAAAAAACCATAGGTTTCACAAACGTTATAGTTAGGAATTAGCATTTAAAAAACCTTGCAAATTCACTGAAAAAACTAGAGGTTTCACACACGTTATAGTTAGCTGGACATTTTACTCGTAAAAAACCAATGAAATTCCCCCGTTATAGTTAGTTCACCTAACTATAACTCGCGCGCCCGCAATCCACTGCTGATGACGTCACATATTACATCACTCATGACATGGTCAGTGACATCACTAATGACATCACTGATGACATCACTGATGACATCATCCAGTGAGTATGTGTTTTTGAAAAATTTCAATATGTTTAATATATATAGGGAAAGGCCTGTTTAAGAATGAGTGGGTGTACAAGTGTGTAAATGGATGATTTTCTGTGGTGCATAACATGATTCTTTAAGTTAGTCATTAAATGTATCTTACTGCAGACTAGTGAGTAAACTGTGTAAATGTGTGTATGTGTCTGTATGTTGGTGTATAAGTGGCTGCATGGTTTTGAGAACAGCTATATGAGTCTCTATATGGGTAATTGATTGGTTGTCTAAGTATCTGTATGGGTTCATGAGTGTTTGTGTGGGTAGGGTGTGTGTCACTCTATGCATAGATGTGTGAGTGGGTGATTCTATTGGTGCATGGTTTTAAGACTGCATCTGTGATGGACTGTATGGTTGAGTGAGTGAATGTATGGGTGTGTTAGGGATTGAATGTATATGTCAGTGGTACATTTGTGACTAACTACATATGTGAAAGGCAGTATATATGTGTGTAAGAGTATATAAGTGGGTAGATGTGAGAGTGTGTGATTGTGAGAGTGACTGTATGGATGAGTGTGTGCTTGTATCAATGATTCTATAAGAGCGTAAGAATGTGATACTATTTTTATGAGTAAGTGAACTTGAGTGTGTTTCACTGCCTAGGTGAGTAAATTGGAGTGTGATTATTTGCATGACTGACTAGGTGTGAGAGTACCTCTATGGATGATTGGTGGTGTGGGAGTGTCTATATAGGTGTATAAATGCATATGATAGTTTTGTATGGAGTGACTGTAAGTATGAGTGACTGTACAGGTGAATGAGTGGAGGTGTATGTAGACCTAAGAGTTAATAATTGGGTATGTAGTTATTGGTATTGGAGTATGTATGGTTTTGAGAATGGAACTCTTAAATTTTTAGTCGGTGTATCAAAGGTTATATTAGAGTGTGAGAAGATGTGCTACTCTATCACAAGGATGATGTCATCAGTGATGTCATTTGAGATGTCATCAGTGATGTCATCAGTGATGTCACTGACCATGTCATGAGTGATGTAATATGTGACGTCATCAGCAGTGGATTGCGGGCGCGCGAGTTATAATTAGGTGAACTAACTAAAACGGGGAATTTCATTGTTTTTTTACGAGTAAAATGTCCAGCTAACTATAACGTGTGTGAAACCTCTGGTTTTTTCAGTGAATTTGCAAGGTTTTTTAAATGCTAATTCCTAACTATAACGTGTGTGAAACCTATGGTTTTTTCAGTGAATTTGCAAGGTTTTTTAAATGCTAATTTTTGTATTTTTTAATTATATTTATTAAATATTTCTTTTTCAAAAATTTCCCTACGTATACATTTATATATTATCTGTATCCTTTAATTTGGGGTGGCTCATTTTTTTTTAAGTTTTAATTATGATAAAGTTGAACATCATAGTTAATATCTTCTATTAAGTTATGTCCACTTTTTTTTTTTATATAAATTCTTAGGGTGCGCGCTCAGAGCGCGCACCTAGTACGTTTGCGTACATTTTTTATGAATTCCGGCGTACGTTATTTACGTACGCATACATACGTTTTACAGTATAAAAGGGGGTGGTGATGGACGGAGCATCAGAACCAATCAAACACTCACACCCAGTCAACAGATCTGGGTTTGATCCATCACCATTCTTTAGCCCACTCTGTCACCCCAGTTCAGACATGGCCATATGCAAATCAGTCTGACCCTGTGCCTCATGGGAACAGTCCAGCCCAAACTACCAAGCCATGCCTTCCCTGGACCGGAAACAAGCTTCCTAGGACCGGTTTCTGGCATTTCAGCCGTCTTCAGCCAGGCTTGCTTGAATCCAGTGGCAAAGTGAGCAAGGGACTCACATCTGAGCATACCCTGCCAACTTATGGCGAACAAAGCAGTATAAAAGGGGGTGGTGATGGACGGAGCATCAGAACCAATCAAACACTCACACCCAGTCAACAGATCTGGGTTTGATCCATCACCATTCTTTAGCCCACTCTGTCACCCCAGTTCAGACATGGCCATATGCAAATCAGTCTGACCCTGTGCCTCATGGGAACAGTCCAGCCCAAACTACCAAGCCATGCCTTCCCTGGACCGGAAACAAGCTTCCTAGGACCGGTTTCTGGCATTTCAGCCGTCTTCAGCCAGGCTTGCTTGAATCCAGTGGCAAAGTGAGCAAGGGACTCACGTCTGAGCATACCCTGCCAACTTATGGCGAACAAAGCAGTATAAAAGGGGGTGGTGATGGACGGAGCATCAGAACCAATTAAACACTCACACCCAGTCAACAGATCTGGGTTTGATCCATCACCATTCTTTAGCCCACTCTGTCACCCCAGTTCAGACATGGCCATATGCAAATCAGTCTGACCCTGTGCCTCATGGGAACAGTCCAGCCCAAACTACCAAGCCATGCCTTCCCTGGACCGGAAACAAGCTTCCTAGGACCGGTTTCTGGCATTTCAGCCGTCTTCAGCCAGGCTTGCTTGAATCCAGTGGCAAAGTGAGCAAGGGACTCACGTCTGAGCATACCCTGCCAACTTATGGCGAACAAAGCAGTATAAAAGGGGGTGGTGATGGACGGAGCATCAGAACCAATCAAACACTCACACCCAGTCAACAGATCTGGGTTTGATCCATCACCATTCTTTAGCCCACTCTGTCACCCCAGTTCAGACATGGCCATATGCAAATCAGTCTGACCCTGTGCCTCATGGGAACAGTCCAGCCCAAACTACCAAGCCATGCCTTCCCTGGACAAGACTGATTTGCATATGGCTGGGTTCAAACTGGAATGGCATGGTGAGCAAAAAAAACGATGGATTTAGGCCCAGATCTCTGTACTGGGGTGAATGTATGACATTGTTCTGCATTCTGTCCATCAATTGTTGTTTTTGCATTTGTCACCCCGAGTGGGAAGGGTATGCTCAGACGTGAGTCCCTTGCTCTCCATGCCACTGGAATCAAGCTATCCTGGCTGACGAGGGCTGAAAGCCCGAAACCGGTCCTAGGATGCTTGTTTCCAGTCCAGGGAGGACCTGGCTTGGCAGTTCGGGCTGGACTGTTCCCATGGGGCACAGGGTCAAGACTGATTTGCATATGGCTGGGTTCAAACTGGAATGGCATGGTGAGCAAAAAAAACGATGGATTTAGGCCCAGATCTCTGTACTGGGGTGAATGTATGACATTGTTCTGCATTCTGTCCATCAATTGTTGTTTTTGCATTTGTCACCCCGAGTGGGAAGGGTATGCTCAGACGTGAGTCCCTTGCTCTCCATGCCACTGGAATCAAGCTATCCTGGCTGACGAGGGCTGAAAGCCCGAAACCGGTCCTAGGATGCTTGTTTCCAGTCCAGGGAGGACCTGGCTTGGCAGTTCGGGCTGGACTGTTCCCATGGGGCACAGGGTCAAGACTGATTTGCATATGGCTGGGTTCAAACTGGAATGGCATGGTGAGCAAAAAAAACGATGGATTTAGGCCCAGATCTCTGTACTGGGGTGAATGTATGACATTGTTCTGCATTCTGTCCATCAATTGTTGTTTTTGCATTTGTCACCCCGAGTGGGAAGGGTATGCTCAGACGTGAGTCCCTTGCTCTCCATGCCACTGGAATCAAGCTATCCTGGCTGACGAGGGCTGAAAGCCCGAAACCGGTCCTAGGATGCTTGTTTCCAGTCCAGGGAGGACCTGGCTTGGCAGTTCGGGCTGGACTGTTCCCATGGGGCACAGGGCCAAGACTGATTTGCATATGGCTGGGTTCAAACTGGAATGGCATGGTGAGCAAAAAAAACGATGGATTTAGGCCCAGATCTCTGTACTGGGGTGAATGTATGACATTGTTCTGCATTCTGTCCATCAATTGTTGTTTTTGCATTTGTCACCCCGAGTGGGAAGGGTATGCTCAGACGTGAGTCCCTTGCTCTCCATGCCACTGGAATCAAGCTATCCTGGCTGACGAGGGCTGAAAGCCCGAAACCGGTCCTAGGATGCTTGTTTCCAGTCCAGGGAGGACCTGGCTTGGCAGTTCGGGCTGGACTGTTCCCATGGGGCACAGGGTCAAGACTGATTTGCATATGGCTGGGTTCAAACTGGAATGGCATGGTGAGCAAAAAAAACGATGGATTTAGGCCCAGATCTCTGTACTGGGGTGAATGTATGACATTGTTCTGCATTCTGTCCATCAATTGTTGTTTTTGCATTTGTCACCCCGAGTGGGAAGGGTATGCTCAGACGTGAGTCCCTTGCTCTCCATGCCACTGGAATCAAGCTATCCTGGCTGACGAGGGCTGAAAGCCCGAAACCGGTCCTAGGATGCTTGTTTCCAGTCCAGGGAGGACCTGGCTTGGCAGTTCGGGCTGGACTGTTCCCATGGGGCACAGGGTCAACTGATTTGCATATGGCTGGGTTCAAACTGGAATGGCATGGTGAGCAAAAAAAACGATGGATTTAGGCCCAGATCTCTGTACTGGGGTGAATGTATGACATTGTTCTGCATTCTGTCCATCAATTGTTGTTTTTGCATTTGTCACCCCGAGTGGGAAGGGTATGCTCAGACGTGAGTCCCTTGCTCTCCATGCCACTGGAATCAAGCTATCCTGGCTGACGAGGGCTGAAAGCCCGAAACCGGTCCTAGGATGCTTGTTTCCAGTCCAGGGAGGACCTGGCTTGGCAGTTCGGGCTGGACTGTTCCCATGGGGCACAGGGTCAAGACTGATTTGCATATGGCTGGGTTCAAACTGGAATGGCATGGTGAGCAAAAAAAACGATGGATTCAGGCCCAGATCTCTGTACTGGGGTGAATGTATGACATTGTTCTGCATTCTGTCCATCAATTGCTGTTTTTGCATTTGTCACCCCGAGTGGGAAGGGTATGCTCAGACGTGAGTCACTTGCTCTCCATGCCACTGGAATCAAGCTATCCTGGCTGACGAGGGCTGAAAGCCCGAAACCGGTCCTAGGATGCTTGTTTCCAGTCCAGGGAGGACCTGGCTTGGCAGTTCGGGCTGGACTGTTCCCATGGGGCACAGGGTCAAGACTGATTTGCATATGGCTGGGTTCAAACTGGAATGGCATGGTGAGCAAAAAAAACGATGGATTTAGGCCCAGATCTCTGTACTGGGGTGAATGTATGACATTGTTCTGCATTCTGTCCATCAATTGTTGTTTTTGCATTTGTCACCCCGAGTGGGAAGGGTATGCTCAGACGTGAGTCCCTTGCTCTCCATGCCACTGGAATCAAGCTATCCTGGCTGACGAGGGCTGAAAGCCCGAAACCGGTCCTAGGATGCTTGTTTCCAGTCCAGGGAGGACCTGGCTTGGCAGTTCGGGCTGGACTGTTCCCATGGGGCACAGGGTCAAGACTGATTTGCATATGGCTGGGTTCAAACTGGAATGGCATGGTGAGCAAAAAAAACGATGGATTTAGGCCCAGATCTCTGTACTGGGGTGAATGTATGACATTGTTCTGCATTCTGTCCATCAATTGTTGTTTTTGCATTTGTCACCCCGAGTGGGAAGGGTATGCTCAGACGTGAGTCCCTTGCTCTCCATGCCACTGGAATCAAGCTATCCTGGCTGACGAGGGCTGAAAGCCCGAAACCGGTCCTAGGATGCTTGTTTCCAGTCCAGGGAGGACCTGGCTTGGCAGTTCGGGCTGGACTGTTCCCATGGGGCACAGGGTCAAGACTGATTTGCATATGGCTGGGTTCAAACTGGAATGGCATGGTGAGCAAAAAAAACGATGGATTTAGGCCCAGATCTCTGTACTGGGGTGAATGTATGACATTGTTCTGCATTCTGTCCATCAATTGTTGTTTTTGCATTTGTCACCCCGAGTGGGAAGGGTATGCTCAGACGTGAGTCCCTTGCTCTCCATGCCACTGGAATCAAGCTATCCTGGCTGACGAGGGCTGAAAGCCCGAAACCGGTCCTAGGATGCTTGTTTCCAGTCCAGGGAGGACCTGGCTTGGCAGTTCGGGCTGGACTGTTCCCATGGGGCACAGGGTCAAGACTGATTTGCATATGGCTGGGTTCAAACTGGAATGGCATGGTGAGCAAAAAAAACGATGGATTTAGGCCCAGATCTCTGTACTGGGGTGAATGTATGACATTGTTCTGCATTCTGTCCATCAATTATTGTTTTTGCATTTGTCACCCCGAGTGGGAAGGGTATGCTCAGACGTGAGTCCCTTGCTCTCCATGCCACTGGAATCAAGCTATCCTGGCTGACGAGGGCTGAAAGCCCGAAACCGGTCCTAGGATGCTTGTTTCCAGTCCAGGGAGGACCTGGCTTGGCAGTTCGGGCTGGACTGTTCCCATGGGGCACAGGGTCAAGACTGATTTGCATATGGCTGGGTTCAAACTGGAATGGCATGGTGAGCACAAAAAACGATGGATTTAGGCCCAGATCTCTGTACTGGGGTGAATGTATGACATTGTTCTGCATTCTGTCCATCAATTGTTGTTTTTGTACATACGTTTTACTGGGCGCTCGGAGCGCGCACCTAGTTCGCATGCGTACGTACGCATGCTTATGTGCGTCGTACGTATTCCACGCGGTACACTTCCGTATACGCGTAGAGTATGCGCGCTGATGTTTACGCATACGCGCGAGCTGCGTATGCGCGTTACGTACGCGGATAGTACGTAAGCGCATGCGCGCATACGCGTTTGCGCATGCGTAATTGCACCGTGCCAGCTGGGAGCTTGCTCGGTGCGCGCACCTCGGGGTATGTGATGAATAAAACAACACTTTTAATTGGTTTTCATTACTTTCAGTTTCAGATTGTTTCAACACCACACCCAATCCCTTCATGGCAAGTCATGTGATCCAGAAACATCACTTTATTGGTTCAAAGTACTTTCAGTTCCAGATTCTTCCAAAACCACACCCACCCCCCTCATTGTTAGTTCTGATTCCCTAGGAGAAGGAGCTAATCTGTGTGTTGAGATACAATGGCAGAGCAGCAGCCATCTTCTGAGAGTGAACAGGACACTCTTGAGAGGCAGAGGAAGCAGAAAGACTCCTTCATATGGCAGTTTTTCACTTTTCCAGAGGGACAAAAGGTGAATGCACCAAAGGTCACCTGCAAACTGTGTCAGCGCGTCTTGTCACGTGGGAATCCTAACAAGAAGTATTCTTTTAGTATTCATACTATGACGAGGCACGTTGAGGCAATGCATCCAGTGACTTTTCGTCGAGCTTCTGGAGCAAACCTTCCACCTGCTCAGCCGACGACATCCGCAGCAGCTCAGCCGAGCACATCTTCGGCAGCTCAGGCGAGCACTTCTTCTGCAGTGGTGCCTTCACCTTCTTCCACACCTTTGGATATTCGTCCTTGTTTTGGGAGGATGAGTACACACTGCATGGATTGTGGTTCTCTTATTTCTTTGGGTGAGAGCAGTATTGATCTCATTCAAAGAAAATTTGAGGAGCATCTTTGCGAAAGGCCATAATTTTCTTTTTTTTTTTTTTTCGTTTTTCTCTTCCTCTGTCCCTACATTAACTCAAGGGCTCTTTTTAGAGCCACCTAAAATCAAAACACAAAAACTTGTTTTTTAGAATCTATTTCTTTTTTTTTTTTTTAGAGAGCGCGCACCCAATGGGTTTTTTTTTAAAAAAAAAAAAACATTTTTTTCACCTTTAGTAAACCTTCAGGATCTCCCTGAGAAAGAGAGGGGAATGGCAAAGTAATTAAAAAAGAGATGGTGTACATTTCACAGATGAAGGGAAGAGAGTCTTCCTATTAAACTTTAAACTCTGCATCAGTATTTATGTATAGGTACCCAAAAAAGATAATAGCTCATTTTAGTGCTGCATTAGAATTGCCTGTATTTACAAGGAGAGGAAAAGACACACAAAGAGGCTTATCCTCTCCTTGTAAATATGGAAAAGCACCCTGCGCAACTAGTTCGTCAAGAAAATTGACGTAGTGGTGGCACAGGTGGCTTGTAAATGTGCCCCAGAGATGTTAAGGAAATTAAGGGTAAAACAGACAAACCAAGAGTGACAGATACAGACACAGAGAGCAAACAACTGACAAGGAGTAAGACAGTTAAAAAGACTAAGACATATGGATACAGAAAAAGAAACATGGATGAAAAATTAGTGTTGGAGGTAGTAAAGGTAGGGGAGTAGTATAGAAGGAGTGAGGAAGTTACAAAAGAGTAGTAAAGCAGGAAGAGAGAGTGAGAAGAGAAATGAGAAAAGTAGAGTAAGGAGAGGTGAAGAAAAAGAAGCATGAAACGAAACCAGTGACACATACAGATATGTTAAACTTACCTGACCATCAAAATAAATAATTTAGAATTAAATGTTTTTATTTAATTGCAAAGATAACTGAATAACATCTTCTAAATTTTCTTTCTAGTTCTGAAAAAAAGAAAAAAAGTATTAATATTCAACAATACACTTTATTAAACAGTACATGTTTTTTCATATTTAGCAAAGCAATTTTTTGCCCTTTTTTTGCTGTTTTCAGAATGTTTTGATTTTCACTGAAAATAGTGAAATCAATTGTATTCATCATTTAACAGCGGGCAAAAAAAAAAACAATCTGAAAGATTGTTTAAAAAAGCCCCAAATGTATCCTCACTAAAACATACCTTAATAGAAATGTTAAAAATACCTTTTAAGAAGAATAACAATTTCCCAAAAATAACGTCTGTAAACCTTGTTACAAAAGAACATTTTCCAAAATAATATCTGTCAAAGAAGTCCACAATTGTTTGTTTTACCTTTCCTTACGGCCAAATGGTAAGTTTAAAATCTCTTTTGAGCGAAATATCCAATTTAAATCCTTTTAAATTTTAATAATGCTTTCTTCCAATGATGATGTTAGTATTTAAAATTTTGGTTTCAGAAAAATTAGGTAACAATTGGGTAAATCATAAGGCAAACGTTGCTTGAAAATCAATTGAGAATCATTACACAGTGTCCATCCTTTTTCACATTTAAGATAAACTGTGTAATGACCAGAAGTTATAGAAGGTCCATCATGAAAAATTATTGCAACTGCAACAAAAGTTTTTCCAGATATTGATAATTGTTGTCCTGTAAACTTCTTTATTAAAGTGTCCAATTTTGAACCATCAGCTCTACAACGTTGCATCATTAAAATTACATACTGTCCATATTTCTTTAAAAATAACGTTGACAATATGTCTGATTTACATTGAGAACATTCCATGTTGTGATTAGCACCTTTAACTAATTTACTAAAAGTCACTGTTTTACTCTGTGGTAATGGTAAATATATGAACCTTTCAGAATCAACATTACTACTGCTTGTGTTCATACAGTTATCACAACAATGTTCCCATTTATAAGAGACACCAAATACATTTTCTACTTCTACCCCTTCATCTTCCAGTACCATCAGGATATACATCAAGAATTCCTGTGCATCTTGCTGGACATTTTGTGTAAACTGTGTACGTCCAGAACATACATCTAAAAGATTTCTAACATCAGAAGCACTTTCTATTTTAGTTTTATCATTACTCAGCTTCTCATAGAGGAGACTCAGCAAAGAACAGAATCTTTTTTCGTGATTTAGTGTTATCTGCTCTTGCAAAAAATCAAGATAAAATACAACATTCAGCACTACATTTGCGTAGCAGTTGACACCAGAGCTTTTTTCAAAATGACAACCAACAACCTCTTCCACACTGTCCTTTTTCTTTTTGCTTGCAGTCACATCACTATCTTTTTGTTTTCTCTTCTGTACACCCTCATTACAGATATTCTCAAATCTCCTTTTCCGACAAACAACACGTTTTTCAAACACAGGATACTGACCTAAATGAGGAGCATAGCTTCTTCTTAATCTATTATACTCCTTTACACAGTTTGCATCAGCACTTACTTTTGAATCATCAAAGTCTATCATGAATAAACCAGATAATTTTTTCACGCGTGACAAAGCAACATATGCCATACCTTCTTTAAACACAGTAGATCCAATGTTTACAAAAGCACTATCAACAGTTAATCCTTGAGATTTGTGAATAGTTACAGCATATGCTAGAGAAAACGGAAACTGCTTCCTACGCACATATAAGTCTTTCACAAGCAAGAAACGAACTGAACAACGACAAATGTCTTTAACCTCTTGTATCTGATCAAATTTTATTTTTAAACATTCAATTCCAACTTTTTTCTGGTAATTAATAAAACCCACAACTCTTCCCATAGCTCCATTCACTAAACCTTTCTCTACATCCAAATTCCGTCTTAAAATTACTCTACAGTTCATACACACATAAAGATTCTTTTCCAAACCTGCTGTTTTTGAAATGTTTTTCTCCAGAGAATCCAATTTAGTACCCAATTTGCCTGTCAATATAACAGTTATTCGTTCATGTTCTAATTTATCCACAGCTTCCAGTTTTATGATCTCTTCGTTTTCCAATTTCAAAAGTTCTTGATTGAATACAGAGCATTCATGTAGTGTTGGCATTAAGCAGATTACAGTATTTTTTTCTGCAATTTCCTTGTATATTTTCTGTGGAACTATTTCTTCTAATTACTCAGCAATCGACTCTGTAATGCTTTTCTGCCATGTTCTGTGAGTAGTCCAATTCTTATATCTTTCAGAATACTTGCATAGTCCTCATCATTGGCTTGTCTCATATTGGTAATGAGTTCCTTATACTCAAAATATGTCCAAATATTTACATTGCCTATACTTCCTAATGACTTTTTTGTGTCTTCATGTGTAAGTGTATGGAATACCGGTTGTCCTTTAACTGGAGTAAGTTGCAAAAGATCCCCAAAAACTATGACGTGTTTTCCTCCAAATAGGACGTCAAAGTCTGTCTTCAGAATTTGCTGCATTCTTAAATGCACAAAGGCAAGCATTAAGTTTGATACCATGCTAACCTCATCAATAATGAGTACTTTCATTTTCTTCAATACTCTTGAAACTTCCAAGCATGCTTCTCCTGCTAGTTTGTGGTACTGTATTTTGTTCTCATGCTCTACTGGTAACATTAGCAAACGATGTAAGGTAACTCATTTGATGTTATACGCTGCTAACCCAGTTGGAGCAGTAACTACACAAGACAAAATGGAATCCATTTTCTTCTGTAGGTAGCTTCTAATTACATTAATTAAGAAACTTTTTCCAGTTCCTGCTTGTCCACTTACATACATTCTCATTGGTTCAAAAGATGTGCATGAGCACTCTTTATTTTCATGTAGTAATCCGTGATCAATTTTTTCTCTGACTTCTTCATAAATTTGTTTTTGTTCTTCATTCAGTTGCTCCTCCAAATATGTTAAGTCTACTAAATCTTCCTGAGCTTGATTCATAGCTGTTTCCACTTCGTTCATAGCTATTGCTGCTTCATTTTTGATGATCGGTTGTCCTAGAGGATCTTGACTGAATGTACCAGAACTTTGACTGTCTTGAGAACTGTCTCTAGCTACTTCAGCTGCAATTGTTGCTTCTTGTTCAATTTCTTCATTTAACATTTGAACATAAGTTGTGAAAGTACTGCATTCGACGCTGTATTTGCTAGCATTGAAGGAATCTTCATAGCTCTGAAATTCTCCAAGTAGTTCATCCTCTGAACGCCATGGTTTAAACAGCTGCAAAAGTGCCAAGTAGTAAAATTCCTTTTTATCAGGAGTGTCGCAACTCAGCTTCCGGTGATTTATCAAACTTCCTTTTGTTTGCTTCACCAAACATCCTTCCTCACCAATGACTTTATATTTTCCATTGTTGATATCTTCTGTGACATTCCGTTTCAAAATAAAGTTCTGCAGCACTTCATAGAGACACATGTTCTCAAGGTGATGACTTCTTTGTGGGTAATATGTGTCCAACATGTTTGTTCTTAAAATGTCTGTACTTTCTGGTTCGAACTCTGCTAAATACTCAATTTCTCGAATAGATTTCAGTACCCGATTTCGCATTCCTGCAAGACCTAAACTTGCCCAAATTATTCTTCTGGATTTGGAGTACAGACTTGCAGATGATAACCTATCTGAGCATTCGTAGGATCCAATTTCTCGATGCGATAACATCTTTAAACTGAAACTGTATTGCTTCTTACTGACAGTCTTCTCGTGAGAAATCTCTTCCCACATTTCCTTCAATTCCGTTTTCTCAGATTTAGTGATGTAAGATGTGACATAGCGAGCAACAGCAATAGAATTGTCAGCCACATACTGTATATCCATGTTAGCATTCCACATGGATAAAATGACTGGGTTGTAGTCATTTATATATTTTGACTCTTCTTTTCTTCTTAGATTGTAGGTATTTTTAGGCGATTTTCTTGTAATAGTATGTCGCACAGCTGACATAAAACTGTTTACTCTTCCTTTTGAAAGAACAGGTCGTGGAAATCCAAAATCGACATTTTGTGTAGAATTTATCTTTACTCTTGTACTTTAGTCGACAGTATTTTCCACACCGATGACTTTGGAAACGTAAAACTTGCTCTTTTAAATTTTTCTCTTCTGTGCTTTTAGGTATAGCACATGTTGCATATCCTTCGATGAAACTTAAAACTGCATCATCAGAATCTGTTCCAAATTTTGGAGCATCCTTGATCCACAACAGCATGTGAATATGAGGAGCACCTCTGGCTTGGTACTCTTTTCTCCAAAAGAAATCCACAACTTCTCCAAGAGGTGGATTTTTTTTATTGCAGATGAAGGACATCATAGCCTCAAATCTATGATTGAAATATCTGCAAACATTAACCGGATCCAATGAGCACAATTCTCCTGCTGTCTTGTATTGGATGTTTTCAATATTTGAATTTGCCTCTCGAAGAAAATCCAGAAGATCATCCCAAGCGTACTCAGCACAGCTTAGGGTAAGGAACCATGTAGGAGTTCCTAAATTCCGTAACATACATTTCAATTCTCCATGGCGTCGGTACCAATATTCATTCGTCCCACGCTGACAAGCCATCAAATTGATCAATTGAGATTCCAAATGATCATCTCGCTGTTGCACTTTGTTCATAAAATCCTTTGCAGTCACATTACGTAGATGTACTCCAGTTTTCAAAATGTGATTTACTGCATAAGATAGTGCTGACAAGTCACTTTCAAATAAAAGATGGAACAAATAAGGAATACTTTGACGAAATCTCGGATCTTCTGCATATAGTCTTGTAGTCCGATACTCAGAAGCAGGAATCTGTACTGGACGTTCATCATATCGTCCTCCTTCTCCTGTAGGAAACAGCTGGGGAAAACAACGAGCTTCCAAGCTCTCCTCCCATACACTCACGGGAGTTCCTTGTGCTTTCTTCATCTGAAACAGATCAATAGCGTTTCCCATAACTTCTTTAGAATGTAGAGGATGTATGCTGAAATGTTCATAAATTTCTTCTTCTTTTGACTTATCCACTTTTTCAAGTTGCCCAGTTGGTATTCCTGTGTCTTCTAGTATTTCTTCTTCATCTTCATCCATATAAATGGCTTCAAATACAAATTTGCTCTTTGTACTTTTCGTACATCCACCAGCTCCTGCCAAATTTTCTTATTCTTTGTAGGTACACCATTAACCAGAATAACTAATGGTTCAGTTTCCAAAGTATCTGCATCAATTGTTTCCATATTTTTTTTCAAATCCAATGGCAAATAGACAACTCTTCCTTTTAAACCTCTTTGTAAATCCGAAGGAGGTAATTTACCAGTTTTTGGCTCCATACGCACTATGGTCTGAAACGGATGAACACATTGAATGAGTATAGACTCATACGTATTTAAATCAGAAAGTTCTGGAGGAATATCAATCAATTCTAAATTATTATGTACAGCTCTAGCTGGCATTCTATTTTCTTCTAACTTGTTATAACAGTATTTACAAATACGCTGATCTTCACCCAAATCAAAACAATTTTCCAGAAATATATGTTGCAAAATCTTTCCTCTTATAATTATCTTCATTTTCACTTTTTTTATACAGATCAACATTCCTGGTTTGATTTTTGTAATGGCTTCTCCGGCAACAAATACAAGTAATATTTGGTCTTTCATTAGAGATGATAGTAAATTTTGTCATTTCATCCTCAAAATTTTTACTAACAGTGAGTTCTACATTCTCTTCCACATTTTCATCCATCACTGTGTCATTTTCTACACTTTCTTGCTCTGGACCAAAGTAACAAAACTGAATCGCATCAGTAACCTTCACTACATCTGATACAGATCCACGGAACAGAGCATTATTCAACTCATTTAACTTTAGTGCTGGACTTTTAGCAAAATACAATGTTCTCACAAACTTTCTCATTTCAGTATGATGAATAGCCAGCATCCTAAAATGGTGAAAAACACTTTGACACACTTTCCTAGATAGACAAGCTAGAGAATGTCCTTGCAAACCAGTATTCTCTCTCACTCTGCATGGATCTAGTCTTTGAAGCACCTTAATTTTCTGTTTAACACTCTTTTTACTATATTCTCTTAGAAAGTCACATAATTTATCAATAGATTCCTGACGCACAGTACAAATACTACTACAATTCCAAGTGTACACTGGGGCTTTAGGACGTCTTCCCATAACCTCATCAGCCATCACTTGTTCCTCATTTCTTGGAACCATTTTCTCCTTTTCCATTACACAACCATCCTTAACTTCATAAGCTCTACCATTGGTGTCAACTGCATGCAACAAACTATTACTTTGAAGATAACTCTCTTCATTAAAAAATGGTTCAATACTTGAACTATGCTTCCATTCTCCTAAGAACACTTTACAAAAGTTTTTTTTTTACTTCTCTTTTCCTTTGTGACTTCATTGCATTCACTAATTTATCTAATCTACGCATCCTGTTCAAAATTAAAATGAATAGTTTTTTTTTTATTTCTAATGCCTTGGTAACAATATTTTCAATTAATTTCTTTTTCTTATAAAATTTGGTTTTTTTCTTATATTTTTTCATATCCTTCAGCAAATTTAACATCACTCTTCTCTGAAACATTTTTCGACGAATGTTTTTAAAATCTATTTTCCGTGTTAAGTCACTCTTCCTAACTTCTGAGTCTATATTAGCATTTTGTTTTTGCTGTCGACTCTGTTGTTGTTTTGTACTTGAAACACTGTTAGAATGTATCTTTCGATCATTTTTTTTTTTTTGGAAGATACTTTTTAAAAATTCTTTAGTTTGCTTACCAGAAGACTTTTTCTATTTTCCAACACATGCTTCGCCTCCAATTTTTTTTTTTTATCAGTCGTCTTCAAATATAGTTGTTGTTTCTTTTCTTTTCTTTTTCTTGACTTTATAGGCATCTTTATATTTTTTCACTGTTGCTCAGCAATACCTGCAAAAAAAAAAAAAAAAATACCTTTATGTAATTTAAATTCATTACAATTTTTTTTTTTTAACTTTTCAAATCCTATCACATGAGCTGATCCTTTCCTATGAGTCAAACTCTTACAAAATAGAAGAAACATGAATTAAATCTCTGACAACAATTCCTGTGTGCACACAGACTCATGGTGTGATTCTAGACAGAAAAAGATATTTAGTTGGCAATTTGAATGCACATTTACTTCTGTTGAGGAGCAAGTGATAATTACTGTAACAGCCTGACACATGTTCCTTCTAGTTTAGACAGGCAGAAAGGAGCACATGTCCTAACAGCTCCTTGAGACCATGACCATGTGTAAGAGGGTGAGTAATTAGAGTAGAGCAAAGGAAATGAGCCTTGGTGACGTTGAATCTGTTTGCGTAACACACTGCTATCTGAAACACCACACAGAGCTGACTATTACGCATGAGAGTGTAGCAGAAGCTGCTGCGTGTGTGCAAAGAATGTTTTTCTGGAGACTGTGTATTGTCAGCTGCAAGAGAGATCTGCATGGAGACTCCCACAACTGCATGAAGAGTACAGACATGTGTGTAAGAGTACATGTGTGGTAAGGGTTAATTGGAGTTTTCAACATGTAGAAACCACCTCAGCCATTGCAAGAATTGATGAAAAATCTACCATGCTATTTTCAAATGTGTTTGCATTTGCCTCACATTTTTGTGATACTGATTTCTGCTGAGTGCTAACCAACACATTTTTAGAAAATTTGCAGGGCCTTTCCTGAATGTGCAAGTTTTACAGAACAACAGCAACACAAATTAAAACGCTGACAACAATTCCTGTGTGCACACAGACTCATGGTCTGATTGTAGGCAGAAAGCGATATTTCCTTTGGCAATTTGAAAGCACATTTACTACTGGGGTAGAGCAAGTGATAATTACTGTAACAGCCTGACACATGTTCCTTCTAGTTTAGACAGGCAGAAAGGAGCACATGTCCTAACAGCTCCTTGAGACCATGACCATGTGTTAGAGGATGAGTGATTAGACTAGAGCAAAGGAAATCAGCCTTGGTGACGTTGAATCTGTTTGCGTTACACACTGCTATCTGAAACACCACACAGAGCTGACTATTACGCATGGGAGTGTAGCAGAAGCTGCTGTGTGTGTGCAAAGAGTGTGTTTCTGGAGACTGTGTATTGTCAGCTGCAAGAGAGATCTGCATGGAGACTCCCACAACTGCATGAAGAGTACAGACATGTGTGTAAGAGTACATGTGTGGTAAGGGTTAATTGGAGTTTTCAACATTTAGGAACCACCTCAGCCACTGGAAGAACTGATGAAAAATCTACCATGCTATTTTCAAATGTGTTTGCATTTGCCTCACATTTTTGAGATACTGATTTCTGCTGAGTGCTAACCAACACATTGGAAGAAAACAAGATGGGCCTTTCCTGAATGTGCAAGTTTTACAGAACAACAGCAACACAAATTAAAACGCTGACAACAATTCTTGTGTGCACAGAGACTCATGGTCTGATTCTAGGCAGAAAGCGATATTTCCTTTGGCAATTTGAAAGCACATTTACTACTGGGGTAGAGCAAGTGATCATTACTGTAACAGCCTGACACATGTTCCTTCTAGTTTAGACAGGCAGAAAGGAGCACATGTCCTAACAGCTCCTTGAGACCATGACCATGTGTTAGAGGGTGAGTGATTAGACTAGAGCAAAGGAAATGAGCCTTGGTGATGTTGAATCTGTTTGCGTTACACACTGCTTTCTGAAACACCACACAGAGCTGACTATTACGCATGGGAGTGTAGGAGAAGCTGCTGCGTGTGTGCAAAGAGTGTGTTTCTGGAGACTGTGTATTGTCAGCTGCAAGAGAGATCTGCATGGAGACTCCCACAACTGCATGAAGAGTACAGACATGTGTGTAAGAGTACATGTGTGGTAAGGGTTAATTGGAGTTTTCAACATGTAGGAACCACCTTAGCCATTGCAAGAATTGATGAAAAATCTACCATGCTATTTTCAAATGTGTTTGCATTTGCCTCACATTTTTGAGATACTGATTTCTGCTGAGTGCTAACCAACACCTTGGAAGAAAACAAGCTGGGCCTTTCCTGAATGTGCAAGTTTTACAGAACAACAGCAACACAAATTAAAACGCTGACAACAATTCCTGTGTGCACACAGACTCATGGTCTGATTCTAGGCAGAAAGCGATATTTCCTTTGGCAATTTGAAAGCACATTTACTACTGGGGTAGAGCAAGTGATCATTACTGTAACAGCCTGACACATGTTCCTTCTAGTTTAGACAGGCAGAAAGGAGCACATGTCCTAACAGCTCCTTGAGACCATGACCATGTGTTAGAGGGTGAGTGATTAGACTAGAGCAAAGGAAATGAGCCTTGGTGACGTTGAATCTGTTTGCGTTACACACTGCTTTCTGAAACACCACACAGAGCTGACTATTACGCATGGGAGTGTAGCAGAAGCTGCTGCGTGTGTGCAAAGAGTGTGTTTCTGGAGACTGTGTATTGTCAGCTGCAAGAGAGATCTGCATGGAGACTCCCACAACTGCATGAAGAGTACAGACATGTGTGTAAGAGTACATGTGTGGTAAGGGTTAATTGGAGTTTTCAACATGTAGAAACCACCTCAGCCATGGCAAGAATTGATGAAAAATCTACCATGCTATTTTCAAATGTGTTTGCATTTGCCTCACATTTTTGTGATACTGATTTCTGCTGAGTGCTAACCAACACATTGGAAGAAAACAAGCTGGGCCTTTCCTGAATGTGCAAGTTTTACAGAACAACAGCAACACAAATTAAAACGCTGACAACAATTCCTGTGTGCACAGAGACTCATGGTCTGATTCTAGGCAGAAAGCGATATTTCCTTTGGCAATTTGAAAGCACATTTACTACTGGGGTAGAGCAAGTGATCATTACTGTAACAGCCTGACACATGTTCCTTCTAGTTTAGACAGGCAGAAAGGAGCACATGTCCTAACAGCTCCTTGAGGCCATCACCATGTGTTACAAAAAACAAGCTGCCCCTTTCCTGCGAGTGCAAGAGTAATAGAGCAAGACCAACCCGAATCAAATCTCTGTTTACATTTCCTGTGTGCTCACTGTCTCATGGTATGATTCTAGGTAGAAAACAGTATTCCTGGGTGATACCAGTACACATTAACTTATAATGAAGACATACTCCATAATATATAACATGTTCAAGCCACTTAAATATCTTCCTTAACATAAAATGTAAAACACAACTTTTAAAGTGGTAGGAAAATGTAACATACTATTTTCAAATGTATTTGCATTTGCCTCTCATTGGTCAGTAAATGATTTCTGCTGAATGCTAACCATCACACTTTAAGATAACAAACTACCCCTTTTCTGCGAGTGCAAGGCTAACAGAACAAAAGCAACACGAATTAAATCTCTGTCAACAAATCCTGTGTACAGACAGACTCATGATGTGATTCTAGGCACAAAACAATATTCCTCACTGATACCACTACACCTTAACTTACAGTGAAGACATACTCCATAATATCTTACAAGTTCAAGATAGTTAAATATCTTCTAAACCACAAAATGTAAAACACAACTTTAAAACAAAAATGACAATTCTATTATTTATATCAAAATACACCACATACTTCCCCTCTCAAACTCATAACTCACCTTTAAAATTAATTAGTTGAGAAAGAAATGTGGCACTCAAACAGCAGATTATCAGAGCCAGAATCTCAGAGCTGTACACCTCTCTCCTCTCTCCACAACCAGTAAATGGCAATTTTTCCCTCTCTTTTTTCCCACATATACATGTTAATGTAAAATCACAGTCCTTCCCACATTTTTTCAAATGGAATCACACATTTCTATTGGTTGCAACTTTCAACCCCTTTGCAAATCATCCCTTCCCCCAACATGACTTCTGCCTGCTACCATAGCAACAGCTCATGGAACACAGGTGTGAGCAGAGAGGTCAGAAGTTCAGCAGACAATGTTTCAAATCCAAAGAGCAAGACTGCTTGACTTTTCAAACCTAACAGCAAATCCAAAGTACTGTTCAGTGGGAACACATTTTTCTGAACCAATCCAAAACATGCTTTTAAAAATGTAAACATACAGCCTAGTTTTTAGTGTAGAATGGTTTGAAACAGCCAATGAGTTCTTTTTATTAAAAAAAAGTATGTATGCCTCCATTTTTCAACTGTCTTTCTTTTCATATTGCCATTCTACTGAAAGACACCTCCTGAGTGCATCCTGTTCTCCTTCAAAGATGTTCACAGTGTGGATTGTAGATCATAGCTATGTCTTCTGGAGTGAAAAATTTGCAGAAAAAAGAGGTATGGTGAGAGACCTTGCTTTGCCAAATGTAGACATTAAATGGATTGGTCAGAGAGGGTTGCAGTGGCACCAATTAATGCCTTTGGTGAAAACCTTTCTACATCTCCCACAGCCTAACCTTAATATTGTGCACTGTGGTGGAAATGACCTAGGCACTTTAACTGGGGTAGGTCTGGAAATGCTTATTAAGGACACCTTTGTGCAATTGATGTCGCTTTTTCCTCAATCTGCCTTTGTATATTCTAACATATGCCAAAGGCAAAAGTGGAACTGGTCCAACCAATTTTGTCCGCAGATTGACAAAGCAAGAAAGCACGTCAATAAGTCTGTTTCTGCTTTCCTCAGAGACTATGGTATGGGTTCTATATACCACAACAACTTGCGTTACAACATGCAAGACATTTATAGAGGAGACGGTGTACATTTCAATGATGAAGGGAACAGAGTCTTCCTCTTGAACTTTAGACTCTGCATCGGTACTTACTTGTAGGTACCAAAAAACACTCAATGAACACAAGGGCTCTTTTTAGAGCCACCTAATATCTAAACACTTAAAGTGATTTTTATTTCTATTTTTTTTAAGGCCTTTTTTTGGGTGCGCGCTCAGTGCGCGCACCTCGTGATGTTTTAAAGGTTTTTTCGGGTACGCGTAGAGTGCGCGCACTTCGCAATGTTTTTTAAAAAATTAAAATCTTTTTTTTTGCCCTTCGTGGTCCTACTGTGCCCCCCTGACAATGGCTAGGGGGTCTAGAACTCCCTACCCTGCCCCCTTTTCACGGTCTCCACCTTTCCTTTTTAGTGCAACAGACAAAATGGCGGCCGACACTTCCTGATTTCCACCGATTCGAATGTTTACTAACATGTAACAACCAATCACAATTACGCTCGCGCACGGCAGGATGCGCGCACAGGGCTTGCTCAGTGCGCGCACACTGCGCGCGTGTAGATATTGATATGCTTTCAAATGCTATTTTCTCAGGAAATACTGAACAGATTTACACCAGACCTGCAAAAGGCACTTCCTTGACCTTATGGCTACCTCTCTGCCACATTTCAAGTAATTCTGTTCAGCCGTTCGGGCTGTAGCTGTGTCTAAAGGTCCTATGGAAAAATGCATGGGGAAAACGCGTTTTGGGACCCCCCTTTTTTCTCAGCCCCTGCTTGACGAATCACCCCGAGACTTTCAGGGTAGGAGCTGAACGGAGCGCCCCATTAGTTTTGAGAATTGCGTGAGGATTCGTCAACCGGCGCCAAAGTTATTCAAAATAGAATTTTGAGATTTCCTATGGAAACACGGTCCTAACTATAACTATCTACTGGCGACCGCCAGTAGATAATATATATATATATATATTGGCATGGCACGAGTTATAGTTAGCTGAACTAACTATAACAGGGGAATTTCTAGGGTTTTATACGAGGAAAATGTCCAACAAACTATAACGCCCCTGAAACCTATGGTTTTTTCAGTGAATTTCTAAGGTTTTTTAAATGCCAATTCCTAACTATAACGCCCCTGAAACTTTTGTTTTTTTCAGTGAATTTCAAAGGTTTTTTAAATGCCAATTCCTAACTATAACGTGCATGAAACCTATGGTTTTTTCAGTGAATTTCAAAGGTTTTTTAAATGCTAATTCCTATCTATAACTTATCTCTGAAGATATCATGAAAAGCATTCTTTTTTAAAAGTAGGGTGCACATTAGTTTTGTGGAAAAGCATCTTTGTGATTGGTTAAGAAAAAGCAGTTTCAACGTGGAGTACATATCAAAGGATAAAATTTGCTCAGATCAACCACACCTGCTACTTGCATTTGGAAGGCACTGTTCGAACTTAAAACAATCGTCAACTTTTAACCTGCACGTGTTGTTAAATATTCAAGAAAGTGTTACAAAAGAATATCGTTAATTTTTAAAAAATTGATGAACTTTTAACCTGCACGTGTTGTAGAATGTTCTAGAAAGTGTGTTGATAGAATACGTTGCACTTCTGACTTCTATGTGTTGTTGAATATTAAAAAAATGGTTCATATGGAAAATTAAAAAGAAACCAATAGAGAAGTTTTGAAACCTAAAAGAATCAAGGAACTATTCTAATTTATTCTTTACATGTATTTATGTGTGCAGCAACAAAATTATAGACACAACAGCATTAGAAAGAGGAAGAAGCAGGGAGTGGGGGGAGGGGAGAGATGGGCAGAATGGCACACATGCACAATTAAGTACAACACACATATAGACTAACAATGGCCAAAATGAAACACACCAACAAGCAGCACAAGTCACACAACCCGCCAACATCACACCACTGAACGAGCATAGAAGTGAAAACCACGCTGCATTCATACAGGATGTGTACAAAGGCCAGTCGTTGGTGTTGTACGATGTCTGCGACCGTGGTCATCATGGATGAGATGCCCTGCATGTGGCACATGGTCGAGTTCACTGTGTGTTATGTTGCCAAACGGCTGCACCTCCCTCCCACGAGCCCCCACACTTTTGTTCAGTGCACTGTTGTATCTCGTGCACTCGTACGGCACACCATTGTAATGCTTATTTGCACATGTCCTGCTACATTCAAACTACAACATCACAGTGCTGTTTGGAGGTGGTGCATGCCAGTTTACAACATCAACTGCTGCGGCTCTTGTAGCAGGCCACACCAGAACACAGAGACACACTTACCGCACTTCCTGTACACGGACATGTCCGAGACACCCCATTCCCCTTGCTGGATAGGCACACCCCTGCACTGACCTGTGAACCCCAGACCAGCACACGCCAGTTGTGCATGCAGGAGGATGCGTGCGTAGCTACACATCCAGGCTCACTGCCAACGCTGAGGTGACAGCACACTGTGATGTTGCAGGGCTCGTGCCTATCATGCTAAGACAATGACCACAGGGACACACTTACTAAGATGTGGGTTTGGGGGGCATTGGCAGTTCTGGAGTTGTTGAGATGAGTCTTCTGGCCCTCATGGGTATCCCTGTATCATGCTCATTGACTCTATGGTACCTGTGGGTGTTCTGGTGTGGCTCTTGGCTGTGTTCCCTTTCATGGTGCAGGTAGTTGTCCTGCTTAACACCAGCAGAAAGCAGGTGTAAAATCCCTGGTGCTAACGTGTCTTATCGCCTTAATTTGTTTCGCATTGCAATTGGTGTGAAAGTTGTAATGTGATTTTTTTCGGGTGCAGAACAATATATGTACTGAGCAGTGTATCTCATCAAGATCCAGCACCTGACGCACTATTCCCAATCAATATAAATACAATGAGATTTCTTAATAGATTTTGTGTGTACACTGTAAGTGCAGCCAATACCTCAGTGCAATTAAACACAGGATTTTAGTATTTAGAATAAATCGGAAAGGTGCACCCCGTGTCTTTTTGCACGGGAACGGCTACTCTCCATTTCATTATCAGCACTTTAACGGAAGTAAAGTTGAGACAAATCTAACACACTATTCAGAAGTTGGTGCAAACTGCAGATATCACCAGTATTCCAGCGATAAGTGCCCCAAAATTTAACACCATGGTGGACTCCATCAAATAACAGTAATAAGAACAAGAAAGAGTCACACAGCAGTTAAGAGAACAACCACAAACGTTATGAATTTTTTTTCAAACTTTAGTTTTTATAATAATAAATATATAAACGAAAAACTATTTTCAAACTTTATTTTTTTATTAACATATATATGAACAATAAACTAACAAACAAAATGTAACAACAATAATAAAAAAACAACAAGGCGGAACACTACTGTGGGGACAATGGATGTCGTCACCAGACCTGGAAAATAAGAAAGATTGTTAAAAAAAAAAAACATGGTATTCTCAACAATATACCACAAGAAACAAATCACAGATATATAAAATGCATACAGCTAACAACATTTTATAAGTTTAACTGTAAATGTTGCCGCTTTAAAATATTTACCGAATCTGAAGAAAATGTTTTGCAGAAGGCACCACACCAACAACGTTTTTCTTCAGTGGTGAGGAAATTTTTTACTTTTTCCAAGGAGTAAACGAAGACCAATGCCACCTTCGTCACTCGCAAGATTTGCCAAAGAGTTCTGTTACGAGGAGATCCTAACAAAAAATACTCATGCGGCACAGCAAATATGATGAAACACCTAAGGACCCTTCATCCAAACAATCTTGCACGAGAAGAGTGCAAACAGATGAGAAACACTCCTGTTCTCTATCTGTAAAAAAGAATCACAAATAAATGTATATTAATAACTTTCAAATTTATACTATTCCATTACTGTACAAACACATTTTATATAAAAACTGACTATGAAACTATAGCCCTGAACCACAAGTGTGACGATCATTAAAACACTACATGCATAGTGCATACTACTTTGAAGCAGTTCATGCCCTAAAGCCTACCTCACTAAAAGACTACATGCTAACTGACTAAATGATTACAGTACTATAAGGAGACACACTGGGTGACTCACAGGGTGTTTGCTAGAAGAGTATGAATACTAACTAGGGAATAGAAGGTGTGAAACACAACTGTGTAGGTGATTAGAGGACTGCATCCATACTGCATAGGCATTTAAAACAGTCCATGTGCTAAGGCCTGGCTCACTGCATGACTACTTGGGTACTAGGGGTGGGCGGAATTTGCGGAATTAACCTTCGCAAATTATCGCGAGAATGTTTAAAATTATCGCAAACAAGCAGAAATATCGCGAAGATGCGGAAGTTTTTTTCCGGCATGTTCGCGAGATTTTCTGCATGGTTGCGGGTCGCCAACTTACCCATGTGGTTGCTTGCGGGCGCGGCCATCTTGTTTTGAGTTGTTCTCGCGGTGCATGATCGCGAGAAGAAAGACGTGATCGCGCGACGCATGACGTCACTGCGGGCGCGAACTGTCGCGAGACAGCGCAAATGGCTAAAAACAATACAACATCTCATGGAGAACGCGACCGGATCAAGAAAACTTGTCGGCGAACGCAGGGATTCAGGTAAGGCGATCGCGCGCGAGAATGTATCATTTTACAGCGCGAGCAAGAAACAAATTATCGCCAAGCTGCGGAAACCGGAATTTTTGACATTTTCGCGCTCTCCGCGGAACGCAAAAATGTCAAATTATCGCAATTTCCGCGAACGGAACGAAATTTTTGCCCAGGCCTATTGGGTACTGACTGAATGATTATCGTACAGCAAGGTGAATTTATAAGTGCTAGGCTTTTCGCACAGGGAATAGATTAGTACTTGGTACTGAATGGGTCACTAGAGGAGTGCAAAGGCAGTGACAAGTGCTGGACTGTTTGGATACTGACTAGGAAATTGAAAGTGTGAAAGACAAGTGTCTAGGTGGTTAGAAGACTGCATGCATAGTGAATAGGGGTTTGAAGCAGTCCATGTGCTAAGGCCTGGCTCAGTGTATGAATACTTAGGCACTGACTGAATGATTAGAGTACTGCAAAGATAGTATCTTGGTGAATTTATAAGTGTTTGGGTTTTAGCACAGTGAATGGATTAGTACATGGTGCTGAATGGGTCACTAGAGGACTGCAAAGAGAGTGACAGGGTATTTCCTGGAAGTGTATGGATACTGACTAGGGAATTGAAGGTGTGAAAGACAATTGTGTAGGTGGTTAGAGGACTGCATACATAGAGGATAAGGGTTTGAAGCAGTCCATATACTAAGGCCTGGGTCACTGGATGAGTACTTGGGTACTGCCTGAATGATTAGAGTACTGCAAGGAGAGTGCCTGGGTGAATTTATTAGGGTTTGGTGCTGTGAATGGATTAGTACATGATGCTGAATGGGTCACTAGAGGAGTGCAACGGCAGTGACAGGGTGTTTGCTGGAAGTGAACGGATACTGACTGGGGAATTGAAGGTGTGAAAGACAAGTGTGTAGGTGGTTAGAGGACTGCATGCATAGTGGATATGGGTTTGACGCAGTCCATGTGCTAAGACCTGGCTCAGTGCATGAATACTTAGGCAGTGACTGAATCATTAGAGTACTGGAAAGAGAGTGTCTAGGTGAATTTATAAGTGTTTGAGTTTTGGCACAGTCAATGGATTAGTACATGCTGTTGAATGGGTCTCTAGAGAACTGCAAAGGAAGTGACAGGATGTTTCCTGGAAGTGTATGGATACTGACTAGGGAATTGAAGGTGTAAAAGACAAGTGTATAGTATGTCAGAACACTTTTATTTGAAGCAATCTATTTGGTACTTAGAAACTGACTAAATATTCAGACTACTTCTAGGACAGTGCTTAGGTAAAACTTTTAAATTTTCAGTTCTGCCACAGTGAACAGAATAGTACATGGTACTGCACCTTAGTGTCAAACCCTGACTCATTTTATCAATGCATAAGCAAAGACTAGCTTCTAATGCTACTAAAACTTGACAACATGAGAGGTTTTAAATTAGTTATCTGTCAGCAAATACACGATGTTACCAAATGCTTCTCTCACAGTGGTTCTCAAATGCACACAGACTCACAGTGTAATTCTAGACAACAACCACTATACCTAGGAGTTTACCAAAAATCATTCACTACTGTGGAAGTGGTAAGCGAACTGCACACAATCTTCATATTTCAGGACTGCACTTTTGTGTCAAAGCCTGACTCATTTAATCAAAGCATAAGCAAAGACTGGCTTCTAATGCTACTAAAACTTCACAACAGGACCGGTTTTAAAACAGGTATATGTCAGCAAATACACGATGTTACCAAATGCTTCTCTCACAATCCTTACCCAAATGCACACAGACTCACAGTGTGATTTTAGACAAGCAACACTATCCTAGGAGTTTACCAAAACTCATTCACTACTCTGGAAGAGTTAATGGTACTGCACACAATCTACACATTTAAGTACACCACATCAGTGTCAAAGCATGACTCATTTAATCAACGCATAAGCAAAGACTGGATTCTAATCCTACTAAAACTTCACAACATGACAGGTTTTAAAACAGTTATCTGTCAGCAAATACACGATGTTACCAAATGCTTCTCTCACAGTGGTTCCCAAATGCACACATACTCACTGTGTGATTCTAGACAAACACTATCCCTAGCAGCTTACCAAAACTCATTCACTACAGTGCATGTGGTAAGGGAACTGCACACAATCTACATATTTCAAAACTGCAATTTACTGTCAATGCCTGACTCATATAATGAAAGCATAAGCCATAACTGTCTTCTAATGCTACTAAAACTTGACAACATGACATGTTTTACAACACTTATCTGTCAGCAAATACACGATGTTACCAAACACTTCTCTCACAGTGGTTCCCAAATACACACAGACTCAGTGTGATTCTAGACAAACAACACTATCCCTAGTAGCTTACCAAAACTCATTCACTACAGTGGAAGTGGTAAGGGAACTGCACACAATCTACATATTTCACGACTGCACTTTAGTGTCAATGCCTGACTCATTTAACCCCTTCGATGCGAATGACGGAGCGGGTCCGTCATGCGTGTCGGTTGCGCTGTGCGCATGACGGAACCGCTCCGTCACGGCCCCGCCCGCGCACGGAACCTTCAGCACAGCACGGTAATCCGCGCCGCGCTGAAGGGGTTAATCAACGCACAGCAATGACTGGCTTCTAATGCTACTAAAACTTGACAACATGACAAGTTTTAAAACAGTTTTCTGTCAGCAAATACACAATGTTACCAAACGCTTCTTTCACAGTGGTTCCCAAATGCACAAAGACTCACAGTGTGATTCTAGACAAGCACCAGTATCCCTAAGAGTTTACCAAAACTCATTCACTACACTGGAAGTGATAAGGAAACTGCACACAATCTACATATTTCACGACTGCTCTTTAGTGTCAATGCCTGACTCATTTAATCAACACATAAGCAAAGACTGGCTTCTATTGCTACTAAAACTTGACAACATGATAGGTTTTAAAACTGTTTTCTCTCAGCAACTACACGATGGTACCAAACGCTTCTCTCACAGTGGTTCCCAAATGCACACAGACTCACAGTGTGATTCTAGACAAGCACCAGTATTCCTAGGAGTTTACCAAAACTCATTCACTACACTGGAAGTGATAAGGGAACTGCACACAATCTACATATTTCATGACTGCACTTTAGTGTCAATGCCTGACTCATTTAATCAACACATAAGCAAAGACTGGCTTCTAATGCTACTAAAACTTGACAACATGACAAGTTTTAAAACAGTTTTCTGTCAGCAAATACACGATGATACCAAACGCTTCTTTCACAGTGGTTCCCAAATGCACAAAGACTCACAGTGTGATTCTAGACAAGCACCAGTATCCCTAGGAGTTTACCAAAACTCATTCACTACACTGGAAGTGATAATGGTACTGCACACAATCTACATATTTAAGTACAGCACATCAGTGTCAAAGCGTGAATCATTTAATCAACATATAAGCAAAGACTGGATTCTAATGCTACTAAAACTTCACAACATGACAGATTTTAAAACAGTTATCTGTCAGCAAATACATAATGTTACCAAATGATTCTCTCACACTGATCCCAAATACACACTAACTCACAGTGTGATTCTAGACAAGCACCACTATCCCTATGAGCTTACCAAAACTCATTCACTACAGTGCAAGTGGTAAGGGAACTGCACACAATCTACATATTTCATGACTGCAATTTACTGTCAATGCCTCACTCATTTAATGACAGCATAAGCCATAACTGTCTTCTAATGCTACTAAAACTTGACAACCTGACTGGTTTTAAAACAGTTATCTGTCAGCAAATACACAATATTACCAAATGCTTCTCTCACAGTGGTTCCCAAATGCACACAGACTCACTGTGTGATTCTAGACAAACAACACTATCCCTTGCACTATACCTAGGAGTTTACCAAAAATCATTCACTACTGTGGAAGTGGTAAGCGAACTGCACACAATCTTCATATTTCAGGACTGCACTTTTGTGTCAAAGCCTGACTCATTTAATCAAAGCATAAGCAAAGACTGGCTTCTAATGCTACTAAAACTTCACAACAGGACCGGTTTTAAAACAGGTATATGTCAGCAAATACACGATGTTACCAAATGCTTCTCTCACAATCCTTACCCAAATGCACACAGACTCACAGTGTGATTTTAGACAAGCAACACTATCCTAGGAGTTTACCAAAACTCATTCACTACTCTGGAAGAGTTAATGGTATTGCACACAATCTACACATTTAAGTACACCACATCAGTGTCAAAGCATGACTCATTTAATCAACGCATAAGCAAAGACTGGATTCTAATCCTACTAAAACTTCACAACATGACAGGTTTTAAAACAGTTATCTGTCAGCAAATACACGATGTTACCAAATGCTTCTCCTACAGTGGTTCTCAAATGCACACATACTCACTGTGTGATTCTAGACAAACACTATCCCTAGCAGCTTACCAAAACTCATTCACTACAGTGCATGTGGTAAGGGAACTGCACACAATCTACATATTTCACAACTGCAATTTACTGTCAATGCCTGACTCATATAATGAAAGCATAAGCCATAACTGTCTTCTAATGCTACTAAAACGTGACAACATGACATGTTTTACAACACTTATCTGTTAGCAAATACACGATGTTACCAAACACTTCTCTCACAGTGCTTCCCAAATACACACAGACTCACAGTGTGATTCTAGACAAACAACACTATCCCTAGTAGCTTAACAAAACTCATTCACTACAGTGGAAGTGGTAAGGGAACTGCACACAATCTACATCTTTCACAACTGCACTTTAGTGTCAATGTCTGACTCATTTAACCCCTTCGATGCGAATGACGGAGCGGGTCCGTCATGCGTGTCGTTTGTGCTGTGCACATGACGGAACCGCTCCATCACGGCCCCGCCCGCGCACGGAACCTTCAGCACAGCACGGTAATCCGTGCCGCGCTGAAGGGGTTAATCAACGCACAGCAATGACTGGCTTCTAATGCTACTAAAACTTGACAACATGACAAGTTTTAAAACAGTTTTCTGTCAGCAAATACAAAATGTTACCAAACGCTTCTTTCACAGTGGATCCCAAATGCACAAAGACTCAGTGTGATTCTAGACAAGCACCAGTATCCCTAAGAGTTTACCAAAACTCATTCACTACACTGGAAGTGATAAGGGAACTGCACACAATCTACATATTTCACGACTGCTCTTTAGTGTCAATGCCTGACTCATTTAATCAACACATAAGCAAAGACTGGCTTCTAATGCTACTAAAACTTGACAACATGATAGGTTTTAAAACTGTTTTCTCTCAGCAAATACACGATGGTACCAAACGCTTCTCTCACAGTGGTTCCCAAATGCACTCAGACTCACAGTGTGATTCTAGACAAGCACCAGTATTCCTAGGAGTTTACCAAAACTCATTCACTACACTGGAAGTGATAAGGGAACTGCACACAATCTACATATTTAAGTACAGCACATCAGTGTCAAAGCGTGAATCATTTAATCAACATATAAGCAAAGACTGGATTCTAATGCTACTAAAACTTCACAACATGACAGATTTTAAAACAGTTATCTGTCAGCAAATACATAATGTTACCAAATGATTCTCTCACACTGATCCCAAATACACACTAACTCACAGTGTGATTCTAGACAAGCACCACTATCCCTACTAGCTTACCAAACCTCATTCACTACAGTGCAAGTGGTAAGGGAACTGCACACAATCTACATATTTCATGACTGCAATTTACTGTCAATGCCTCACTCATTTAATGACAGCATAAGCCATAACTGTCTTCTAATGCTACTAAAACTTGACAACCTGACTGGTTTTAAAACAGTTATCTGTCAGCAAATACACGATATTACCAAATGCTTCTCTCACAGTGGTTCCCAAATGCACAAAGACTCACTGTGTGATTCTAGACAAACAACACTATCCCTTGCACTATATCAAAACACATCAGTAGTGCTACATTTTAGTATAGAAACATAACATAACTCATTTCACAAATTCATAAACAATGACTGGTTTCTTATTCTACCAAAATATAAAAACTGCACAGTTATCTGTCTACAAACACATGAAAAACACAAATGCCTATCACAGAATGGTTTCTACATGCACACACATTGTAGAGAAAAAAAGTACTCCCTACACTTTAGCTGGAAAAATACATTAGTCTGATTAAAATCAAAATAGTCTACATACATCCCCTCACAATTAAATAACTCATCTTTCAAGTTCTTTTGTAGATTAAGGAGTATATCAATCCCTCACCATATTTTCTTTTACAGAATCTCTGCACTGTGCACCTCTCAGCTAAAGCAAAGAATGGAAACATTTCCCTTTCATTTTCCACAAATATACATGTAAACATCAAATCACAATCCTTCGCACATAAACTCAAAAGCAAACACACATTTCTATTGGTTAAACATTTCAACCCTTTCCAACTGACATACATGTCAACCCTTCCCCAATCTGCCTTCTGCCTGTTACCATAGAAACAGGTCATGGAACACTGCACTGAGCTCACAGGTCACAAGTTCAGCACACAATGTTCCTACACAAGACAAGAAGTGTGCTTGACTTTTCAACATATCAGCTTATCATATATAATGTTCCTTACAATCTGTTTTTGTTAACCAATAACAATCATACCTTTAAAAAACAAAAATATACACCCTACCTTTCAGTGTAGAAAGTTGTTATACAACCAATGATTTCTTGTCGTTTTTCAAAAAACGTTGCCGTGGATCCGCGCACCCACCGCGAGAGAATCCATGCATCCAACGCGATAGGATGCGTGCACCGTGCGCGCATTTCGCTGCTTTTTTTTTTTTTTATTTTTTTAAAAAGGGGGGCCAGAGGGGGTCCTTCTGGGACCCCCTAAGCAGATCTAGAGGGTCAGAGTATTGCCACTCTGCCCCCTTTATATCTTTTACACACTTATTCCCCTTCCATCTTCAGCCTCGCTTCTACCGAGGCAGAAAATGGCCGCCAACAGTTCCTGGTTTAGAATGTAGAGAGACGCTCGACAGCCAATTAGCATTCAGCGCGCGATCGGGAGGGTGCGCGCTCCGTTCGGGGAGGGTGCGCTTACGGTGCGGGTACGGTCCGCGGATCCTCCGCGGCCATAGATATCACTAACTTTTTTACCCTAATTTTCTCAGGAACTACTGAACAGATTCACACCAAATATGCAAAAGGCACGAGTCTGAACTGAGGACTACCTCTTTGCCAAATTTGGTGTCATTCCGTTCAGCGGTTCGGGCTGTAGCTGCGACAACAGATCCTATGGGAAATTGCATGGGGAAAACGTGTTTTGGGACCCCCCTTTTTTCCCGGCCCCCGCAACACGCATCACCGCAAAACTTTCAGGGTAGGAGCGGAGCGGAGCTGGCCAAAAGTTTCGACAATTTCGCAAAGATTCGTCAATCGGTGCCAAAGATATTCCCAATAGAATGTTGCGGATTTCCTATGGAAAATAGGTCCTAACTATAACTATCTACTGGCGACCGCCAGTAGATAATATATACATCAAGAATGGCAATTCACAAACCACTATGGCCGATATTCCGATCAATACCACTTCCAGCAATCATTCCAATCTCCTGGCGTCAGATGCAACTACCATGCTCACTGTCAGTGAGCTCAACAATGAATACTATCAAGAGGGAACGTTTCCCAACAGCCAAATTCCTACACAAGAGAGACTCTCAGCTCACAATCTCACTGCACCTAGTGCCGGCATCAGCCCTTTCAAAGCCAAGTCTAAATTTTATCCCATGATGCCCAAGGATGCCATAGACATTTTTCACGAAAGAGTAGTAGATGACATCAAGAAACTGTACCGTAAAACCAATCACAACAAATCCAGATCCAAACATCAGAATGTACATTATGAGAAACGTATTCGCGAATTGAGAAACAATAAAGACGTTGTGGTCAACATGTCAGATAAAGGAGGCAATGTGGTTATCTGGCCACATCAACAATATACCCAAGAAGCCCTTCAACAACTGTCCAACGAAGACTGTTATGCCAAAACCACCCAGGCCGAATATCAAAAATCCAAAGACACCCTCAGAAAAGATCTTATGGGATGGAAAAGGCAAGGACTCATCTCCAACCAAGAAGCCAATTTTATGATGAATGATTTTCCCATCATTCCAACTCTACATTTAGTACCTAAAATTCACAAAGAGATAAATCCTCCACCGGGCAGACCTATCATCTCTGCCATCGGCGGCATCAGTGAACATATCTCAGAATATGTAGATTATTTTATACAACCAATTGTGCGATCACTCCCCTCATACATAGGAGACACAGGGGACTTCTTGGATAAAATCCAAAACATCACATGGGATGACAATCTGCTGCTAGTTGTGATGGACATAGAGTCACTATATACCAGTATAGACCACCACGCTGGTTTAACTGCCGTGAAACATTACTTGGATAAAAGACCTCTAGTCTGCTACAATCACAATATGATGCTTTTAGAAATGGTTAAGTGGTGTTTGGTCAACAATTTCTTCATGTTTGACAACAATGTATATCGTCAAAAACGGGACGTGGCTATGGGAGCCTGCTTCTGTCCCAGCTACGCTTGTTTGCACGTGGGCTGGTGGGAAGAGCAGGCTCTCATGGGCACTTTCTCCAAAACATACGAACAAAATGTATTGCATTGGTTTAGATACATTGATGACTTGTTTTTTGTTTGGAAAGGTGACCAAGAAAGTGTTGAAATATTTATATCTGAACTCAACGATAACAACATTAATCTGAGGTTCACTGTACATATTAGTCCATCCAAGGTCGCATTTTTAGACATCTACCATCTATGTATCTGACAATCAGTTGGAATCCACCTTATATAGGAAACCAACTGCCGGCAATGCTACCCTCCACGCCACCAGCTCTCATCCTAACCACCTCATTAGGAGTATCCCCTATGGGGAACTCCTTAGAGTTAAGCGCATATGCAGCACTAAGGAGGAATATACAAGGTGTTCGCAGCAGGCACTTGCCAGATTCAAGGCAAGGGGGTACAGTGACAATATCCTCCAACAAGCTACTGATAAGGCCTCTCTCAAAACTAGAGAAACTCTCCTGAGTTCCAACAAGACAATTGAGGTAGCTTCCTGCATAACAGACCCATCGGACAGCAATGCACCCCGTTTAATCACTACATACAATCGACAACATAAACAACTCAGGGCAATAATCCACAATAACTGGCCAATACTTAAAACTGATGCAGTCCTAGCACCCAGACTCTCGACCGCACCTAATATTACTTTCAGACGGGCGGTCTCAATGAGAAATCAATTGGTCAGTAAAAATCCAGAATGTACAACAAAGGGGACTTGGTTGCAACCTGTCAAGGGTTTCTTTAAATGCACGTCATGCAAGGCTTGCAAATTTGGAGTCAACAGAACTCATTACAGTACTCCATTCAGCTCTGTACCAGTCCAAATAGATGGTCATTACAATTGCCGCACAGAATATGCGGTTTATGTACTCACTTGCAGTTGTGGCCTCAACTACATAGGCAGCACTAAACTTCAGGTACATGCTCGAATTCTGCAGCACCTAAGAGCCATCGTTAACAACGATGCCACCTACTCGGTGGCACGGCACTTTAAAATCATACACCATAATGATCTTAGCTGCCTTACATATTTTGTTATTGATGCCATCCCTAAACTCAAACGAGGGGGCAATAGAGAACGCATGTTGAGACAACTCGAGACTCGACTCATAATAGAACTAGACAGTAAGACCCCATTTGGACTTAACACCACGGAAGACTTACATAATTTTCTATAAGATGCAATCCCTGAAACACACATTCTGTTCATATTAAGATAGTCCTTCAGTCATGATTAACCACACTTTTACCATCATATTGGCATTCAGCTCTGCCTCGTATATCTAAAGTTTTTAAATCTTCATGATAGCACTTCCCTAAATATTTTGAATATCATAACTTTATAAATAATATTTTTGATATATAAGGTTTTTATATTTAATTCATTTAAATCGTGCGTATAAGTCTCACAATCCAGAACAACTCGGCAATACTTTGCACATTATCTGCACTTAGCACTTTACAGCTATATTTGCACTTTTACACATGCGCACTTTTTTACATTGGTATCAACCTGGTGTGATATCATTCGTTAGATGGCTAATATGAAATACAAAAATATGTTTTTATCTGCAGTTTTTATTTATTCTATATTTATACTCATGATTGGAAAGCCTTTAACTCAACCATTAATATCAATAGCATATGTTGCATTTGATAGGCGATCAGTGTTTTAAAGACAAATGGCATGTATGCAGTAATTGCTTATAAGGCGTGATCTTCTATTTTTCATCAGCTATAAAAAGGCATTTTTATGAAAAGGCATTCTTATGAACGACATTCATGTTTTTATGACATCATGTATAAATTAATTTATGGGACTAATGCCAAATATTCGATCTAAAGATTGACTTGCAACACATTACGTTGTTTTTGCAGTTTGAATTGGCATATGCAATTTAGTCTTTCTTCATTATAGGAAAGCAATCTGTGTAAACATAGTGTATTTTTCATGTCCATTTATCACGTGACACGGGCACTATCACCTTGAAAAACGCTTCTTGTAAAGCCAGCCTCATGTGATCAAGGCCGTCTTACCGGCTGAAACGCGTCATGGCAGACAGACGGGAGTAAATAAAGCATTACTTTATGCACCGACGAAGAGGAGTTTGTGCGTTCATTTTCACTACACGCCACGCGCTGGAAGTTCATGAATACCTCATGTCTACATATACATATTTATATATATCCTACCTACAGTAAAATGGTAATTGTATTGAACATGTATTAAAAATAATAAAAAATTATGTAATAATCAGTTACAAAATCTTCTTGAGGATGACAATGCCTCCCCCTTTATCGGCTGGCTGGATGATGACATCTGAGTCGCTAACCAATTCTCTTTGAAAAGATGTCAAGTTTAATTATATCAATTGAATCGATTTCCTGAAATAAAGCTTGCTCAAAAGCTTGTATTTCAACAGGAATTACTTATGTTGGGGGACAAAATGTTGATCTCTACCTCAGGTTCGTATCACCAGTGATAAATGGGGGAGGCATTGTCCTCCTGAAGAAGACTGACTCTGTAACTGAGTGTACATGATTATTATCAGATAAGAGACATCATGAAATTATCATGGTGGATCCCATGAAGCAACTTCAGACCACCATCCTTTGTATGGTTAAAGAGGCGGAAATCGGTGTATGTATGTATGTATATATATATATATATATATATATATATATATATATTTAATACATCTTTAAATAAATAATTCTATATTAATTGAAT
This sequence comes from Triturus cristatus, assembly GCF_964204655.1. NCBI lineage: Eukaryota > Metazoa > Chordata > Amphibia > Caudata > Salamandridae > Triturus > Triturus cristatus. Next base: position 741,139,830 of record NC_140585.1, read on the forward strand.
GTATTTAAAGTATGTATTATTTCAATACGCTTTTAAGTTAACAGTAATATAGCATTGTTCTTTTCTTTGTATAGATTTCTTTAAAAAAAATGTATACAGTTTTACATTAACATATAACATTTTTTTTTAAAGTTCAGTAAACTTTTTTTTACTTTCCACTATACTTTACCATAGGGCGCTCTCCTGAATTCAGTTGCTCTTTGGATTAGTTGTACACTTTGAACTGCTGAATTGCTAAAAGTAGTAAAGTTGCTTCAAAGCATAAGAGTAAATTTCCATCAATCAATCAATCCTGATTAGTAGAGCACGACTAATCACCTATGAGGGTATCCAGGCACTGAACACTGCTGCAGGGGCGGATTTAGTTGAATAGTTAGGTCTCGAGTTCCTTCCTGAATTCCAGCAGAGAGGTGGAGGTCCGGAGGTGAAGTGGGAGGCCTTTCCAGGACTTCGCGGCGAGGTAGGAGAAGGAGCGTCTTCCACTGTTGCTACGATGGATGCGGGGGTGTGAGCGAGGAAGAGGGTGGCGGAGCACAGGTGACTGGAGGGTAGGTGGAAGGTCAAGTGGTGGTTGATGTATGCTGCTCCTTGATTGTGTAGGGCTTTGAAGATGTGGATCAGCATCTTGAACTGGCATGTCTTCTGAATGGGGATCCAGTGGAGCTTCTTGACGTCGGGGTGGTGTTGGTTCGCTTTAGGAGGTCAAATATGAGTCTGGCTGCTGAATTCTGTATGGTCTGCAGTCTCTTAAGGAGTTGTGAGGTGATTCTGACGTAGAACGTATTGCCATAGTCCAGTCAGCTAGTGACAAGGGCTTGGGCGACAGTCCATCTGGTGTCAATGTGAGGTCACCTGAACATCTTATGCAGCATGCACAGGTTGAGGAGGCAGGTAGATAAGACTGCATTGATTTGTCTTTTCATGGTGAGCTTACTGTCCAAGACTTTGCCAAGGTTTCAGGAGTTGCCTGTCGGAGTGGGTGAGGGTCCTAGTTTTGGAGGACACCAGGCGTCGTTCCACAGGGAGGTGTTGTCCCAAATGTCAGCACTTCTGTCATGTCTGTGTTGAGTTTAGGCAGTTGTCTTTCATCCAGTCAGCGACGTTTGTCATGCACCTCCGGAAGTTGGTTGGTGTGGCGGAGGAGTCTTCTGACAGCGAGAGAATGAACTGGGTGTCATCGGCATATGATATGATGTTTAGTCCATGTGTTCTGACGATGTTGGCCAAGGGAGTCATATTGGTGTTAAATAGAGTAGGGCTGAGGGATGAACCTTGAGGGACACCACAGATTGTGTTCTTGGGTTCCAAGTTGAAGGAAGGTAGGCGGATTATCTGGGTTCTTCTGGTGAGGAAGGAGGCGGTCCATTTGAGGGCATCACTTGGATTTCAATTTGGTGAAGCCTTTTTATAAGGGTGTGGTGTGATACTATTTCGAACGCTGCTGAGAAATCAAGGAGGATCAGGGCCGCCAATTTTCCCTGGCCCAGGAGGTATCTGATGTCGTCTGTAACTGCGATCAAGGCGGTTTCAGTGCTGTGGTAGGTGCAGGATCCGGATTGAGAGGTGTCCAGAAGATTGCGGTACTCCGGGTGTTCTGTGAGTTGGCGATTAAATGCTTTCTCAAGGATTTTGCCAGCTAAGGGCAGCAGATAGATGGGGCGGTAGTTCTTGAGTTTGTTGGGATTGGCGGATGGTTTCTTGAGTAGTGGTTTGACATCTGTTTGTTTCCTTTCTTTGGGTAAGGTAACCATGGTGATAGATGTGTTGAAGGTGGTGGTATGCTTGTTGCTGATTTGTCTTGCTCCTGAGCTTGAAGATGTGGTGGGAAAAGGGTCTGTAGGCACCCCTGAGTGGATGGAGTTCATGGTGGCTGTGGTGTCATATGTTGTGAGCAAGACCCCAGGTGGTGAACAGGTGGTCGTGTTTTTCATTTGTGTGGGTGTGAAGGCTGAGGATGTCGGTGGTGGTGGGTTTGGGTTTGAAGTTCCTGTAGATGGTGACAATCTTGTTGTGGAAGAAGTCTGCCAGGGTGTCAGAGAGTTCCTGGCAAGTGGTGATGATATTTTTGGTGGCTATGGGGTTGGAGAACTCTTTGACGATGTTGTAAAGTTCTTTGCTGTGGTTGGAACTTGCTTCTATGTGGTAGGCAAGGGCGCTCCTTTTCATCTACTTCAGGAGTTGGTGGTATTAGTTGAGGGATGTCTTGAATGTGGCCTGGTCTGTGGGCTCCTTCCTGGGGCACCATTTCCTTTCGAGTCGCTTATAGTTGCATTTCATGATTCTTAGTTATTTTGTGTACCAGCTGGCTTGTTTGGAGGACCTCTTGAGTTTGGTGGGTTTGACAGGGGCAACTCTGTGGGCGCAGTTGGTGATCCTTGCAGAGAAATTCTTAACAGCATGTTCTAGGTTGGTTGCAGAGTGTGGTTGGTAGGTGCTGAGGGCGTTGGTCCATTGGTTCTCTGGTGTGAGGTGCAGTGTGGTTTGGGAGCGGTGCTGAGGGATCCCGAGATGGTGAAGTAGTGAAAGCGTGGTCTGTCCAGGCAAGCTTGGTGACATGGCTGTACTTGGTCTGTCGCTGGTCATGAAGATGAGGTTAGTGTGTGTTCTATGATGTGTGTGTGGTTGGGGACTAGTTGGGAGAGGCCGATGTTGTTCATGCTCTCCAGGAGGTTGGTGGTGTTGGTATCATTGAGGTTGTCAAGGTGAAAATTGAGGTCGCCAAGGAAGTGTTTGGATTTAATGGCAAGTGGTGAGATGAATTTGGGAATGGAGTAGCACAAACTGGGGTGAGATCCTGGAGGTCTGTAAGCAAGGGTGCCTTTGATGGTGATTTTGCCATCGGTCCAGAGTTGAAAGTTGAAGTGTTTCATGATCGAGGTAACGTTGTCTGTGGTGGCAGTGCAGTGGATGGTTTCCTTGTGGATGATGGCGATTCCACCTCCTTGTTTGTTGATGCAGTCTCAGTGTGTTATCTTGTAGCTGAGGCAATGTCGGCCACGGCTGAGCCAGGTCTCGGTGAGGAAGATGACACTGGAGTTGAGGGAGATGATGGTGTCACAAATCTCTGTAGCATGCTTGCAGAGAGATTGTGTATTGAGTAGAAGGCAGTGGAGATGGTCTGGGGTGGTCGGGGTGGGTGTGGCTTTTGTCACCATGCATGCTCGGGCTCCGGTGTTGCAGAAGAAGAGGCAATACAAGCATGCAAAATTACCTCCTGTGGATTGGTGAGAGGTGCGGCAGCAGTGGTTGTTGCGGAGTCCTGGGTCCAGGGCTCAGAGCTCAGCGGCAGTTAAGCTTCAGGTGGTGGACAGCAAGAGTTCCTGGCACTGGGTGCGATCCAGGCACAGATGGGCCAGACGGGCACAGACTGGCTTGCCTTTGGCGCGCCAGAGATGCAGCCGTACTGATGCCTCCATAAGTAAGTCATAGGATGGGCACAGGGAGGCTGTGGGTGGGACAGGCATGAGGCAGGAAGCGGGAGGAAAGGTTCAGGTAAAACCACTGGAAAAGCGAGCGTGGGGGCGGCAGAAAACACTAGGACAGTGCACTTGTAAACAGTAACAGAACAACAAAAATTACAAAGTAGAACCACAAGATTAAACAGCACAGATGTGTAAAAATAAGGACTATGAGGGGCTAAACATTCACAGTAACAGTGAATCAAAATTGGCAAAAGCAATAAGGAATACAAGGAACACAGAGGTGAAAAGGCTATTCAGAGGTGACAGTAGTGTTCACAATAACCAAACTGACAAAATGATGGCTGATAGCAAGTGAGACCGCAGCACCTCAGGGGAGCTAGCACGAGAACCTGCTTAATGGGGCCGTGCTGAGGACCTCATAGGCAGGTCCTGGGAGGGAGAGGGTGAAGAGTGCTGGGAGGTGGTGGGCGAGGCAGAGAGGAGGCGGGAAGTGGAAGGGAAGCGTCAGGGCAAAACAGCAGAAAAAGCGAGCTGGGGAGTGGTGGAAAACACAGGGATAGCATGCTTGCAAACAGTAACAGAACAACAGAAATTACTAAGTAGAAGCGCAAAATTAAACTGCACAGAAGTGTAAAAATAAGGAATATGAGGGGCTACTCACAGTAACAGTGTATCAAAATCGGCAAAAGCAACAAGGAATGCAAGGAACACAGGTGAAAATGCTATTCAGGGTAGACTGTAGTGTTAAGAATAACCAAACTGAAAAAAGAACAAAACGATGGCTAGGTAGTGAGCGAGACCGCAGCAGTGCAGGTACTGGCACGAAAACCTGCACCATTTGAATAAGTCTATATAGGTGAGTTTATCTTTGTGAAGAAGCCCCTCGATGCGTATAACAAAATGAAAACTCTGTTTCAGTATTTAACAAACAAAGTGATAAATATTAGATTTGATCTAACAGCCTGTGTGGATGATATATACTTCTAGAATTTACATAAAACGTATCCCTACAAATGCTGTGTCTACCGACTGTGAACACGCATAGGGTTTCCATACTATGAGCTCACTGCTCTGATTCTTTTTATTTTTTTTTATAGTTTCTTCCTGAAACAAAAGCCAGTCCTCGTATTGAGTCCTTAGTCACACTCCTCCAAACTATGTCAAAGGAAAGCTGCTCAGGGCTGCTGTATAAATGCAGAAACCTGGAAATACACCAGGGCACAGGTGACTTCAAGATCCACCTCTCATCCAGCAGGGATCTTGGGGCCATATGTACGTAAAACGTGTTTTGCGATTCTCAAATTGCGATTTTTAGGGAATCGCAATTAGAGAATCGCAAAATGCAATGTAGGTAGGATTAGCAAAATATTTTGCGAATCCCACCTATTCCTTATTTGCGAATCGCAAATTGAGATTCGCAAATAAGGTATACCTTGCCATTAATTCCTATGGGCTAGAAGGCCCATAGGAATGAATAGGAAGACGTTCTCAATCTGTGATTCTCAATTAGAGAATCGCAAATTGAGAATGCAATTTCAAGGTTGCAAGGGTGTCAATAGGACACCCTTTTGCACCCCTGAAATAAACATGTGTGCACATGTGGCGCACATACATGCGCTAAGGGCATGTATGTGCGCCACATTGCACTTTAAAAAATGCAAAAAAATGCATTTTTCTAAGAAACCGCAAATTACCACCAACCTGAAGCTGGTGGTAATTTGCGATTCCTTAAGCCAAAATCGCACAACTTGGGTGCTTCCTACATTGCATTTAAGGAATCGCAATTTGGGAATCCTTAAATGCATTCGCAAAATAAGGAATCGCTAATTTTGAGAGTCCTTATTTTGCGTGTGGGTTTTTGTGTGCTACATAGCACACTGCCCAAAATGCGATCGCAAACGGTGAAATTCTGCGAATTTCAGCATTTGCGATCGCAATTTGGCTTCCTACATATGGCCCTTAATGAGGAAGGAAGGTTGATTTACTAAAACGCATTTGCAGTTTCAGAAAACCTGGAATCTCTCTCAGATAAGGCCCTCATTACTAGTGGGGTGGAGTGGTAACTTAAGAGCCTCCACAGCCAATTTCAAGTGACTTGGTGTTCCTGCACCAGTGGTTGCTAGGTGTAGGAATACCGGGCACGGTTTTACTGAGTGCAGAACACACCTGGTAAACCCATTTGGAACCCAGTCCAGACAAGTCTTTCAATGCATATACCCTCTAGCCACAGCACGGGCTGCCCACACCCTCCCCATCTCAGCCTCCAAGCCATGGCCCTGTGGTCTGCGTACCACCTGCTGACAGCAAGTGGGAAATCTTCAACTTTTTCTGTAGTTTTTAACCTGCAGAAAGGGACTTGGTGCCTTTATGGTTAATCCCCATTTCAGAAACTAAAACCTGGACTGGCCAGAATATGGGGGAGATACCGGCCGGAATCGGTCATTTCTGTTCCAGTATCTCCCATCTAAACTCCAGACAAGTCATAGCCTTAAGTAGTGCATCACTATTACTCCCCAACAGCCATTCCTATGCAAACACTACATGTATTGTCCTCATAGATGCTCCTTTTTTACCTTATGGAAATTATCCTTTCTCATTGTCAGTCATTTCACAGTAATTGTAACAAGTCATACCTACACAGCAGAGTAAAATGGTGTTTATGAAGCTCTGTCTTGTTATCCTACAGCATAGTTATCCCTATGGCATCATCTTTATTCAAAAGGCTTAAGATAAAGTTTCTAATATTTGTGTTCTCTCGAGTTGCATGTTATCAACAGATATAGCATTCATCAGCTCTGCCTCCTGTAGCACGAAGATCTGTGTGAATGATTGTAAGTATGTAGTGTGTCAGTCGAAAAAGAAATAGTTTACAGCTTCAGGGGGACTCTGTGTGCGTGGCTGAGCTTAATGTATGTTCCCGAAGGAAACTGATGTGTATTCTTCACACCACTCTACCTCGAGGCAGCAATTTGATCTGGCAAATTGCAGACTTTAGGGATTGAAGCAATAGCGGACTCGTAGCTCTCTTCATGAGGTCCCGTATTGCCCTAGAATCGTAAGACCTGTATCCCAACCCAGAAATATACGTGGGCAGGTGAATCAGTCTTTTTTAAATAGAGGAGCAATGTTTATGTGCCCAGGACAGACATGCTCTGCCATGAATGGGCAACACAGAAACATTGTAGCACTCAGCTACTGTTGGCAGGAGGAAGTTGTTTGCCACAAATGTATCTTTCTTTGACCATTACATACCCCTGCCGGGTGTTTATTGTTACAAATGCACGTTTATGACCGATAGCATTCAATGGCCACTCCAACTGTTAAACATTATATATTAAACATTCAAGAGCCACTACACACCCGGCGTGGAACCCATGGGGAACACTGCGACAGCAGAGCTGTGCTAAGGAGACATATTGTTCCTTAGCAGAACTTGTGCCTACAAGTAACACTGTTCAGCTACAAAACAGAAGCACATAGAACAATGACAGATATTCAACTTGTTCCAAAGATAAAAATGTTCTTTCTTTGGTGCGAGAGACATTTGATGTGATGCTTATTTCCAAGGTGAATGTTGGTGAAGTATGCATGTCCCTACTCCTAATGACTAAAAACACGCCCTCTTGCTGAGTGGAAACCAGTCAAATAGTGTAATCGGAATCCACATTCTTAAAAATGATCTGAACAAAAATGTTCCTACTGTTGCTATGAATCAATTTCTAGGGGCCGGTCCTCTCAGGGTCCAAAAGCTCATACATATATCTGCATGTTGCTCGTGTAAAAAAGTATCCTAAACTCCACAGATACTAAAGTGGATCAAATCTCCTTTTTATTTTAATTCCATTTTTTCAGATAGAAGTTTAACTCTCTCTCTGTCTCTCTCTCTCTCTAGATATATATATATATATATATATATATATATATATATATATATATATATATATATATATATATATATTCACTGAAAAAACCAAAGGTTTCAGGGGCGTTATAGTTAGGAATTGGCATTTAAAAAACCTTAGAAATTCACTTAAAAAACCATAGGTTTCAGGGACGTTATAGTTAGCTGGACATTTCCCTCATACAAAACCCTAGAAATTCCCCCATTATAGTTGGTTCAGCTAACTATAACTCGCGCCCCCGCAATGCACTGCTGATGACGTCACATATTACATCACTCATGACATGGTCAGTGACATCACTGATGACATCTGAAATGACATCACTGATGACGTCATCCATGTGATAAATTAGTGCATCTTCTCACACCCTTTGATATACTCAATCAAAATTTCAGACGTCCATTCTCAAAACCATAGATACTCCAATACCAATAACTACATACCCACTCATTGACTCTTAGATCTACACACACATCATCCACTCACTCACCTGTACAGTCATCCATACTTACAGTCACTCAGTACAGAACTATCATATGCATTTATACATCTATATAGACACTCACACACCACCAATCATCCATAGAGGTACTCTCACACCTAGTCAGTCATGCAAATAATCACACTCCCATTAACTCACCTATGCAGTTATACACACACAAGTTCACTTACTGATAAAAATAGTACCACATTCTTACGCTCTTATACAATCACTGATACAAGCACACACTCATCCATACAGCCACTCTCACAATCACACACTCTCACATAGGCGAGGCAGATGGATTTGCAGCGCTGTTAACACATTTCTTTTAATGTTCTCTCGTACTCACTGATTGGTCTATAGTAGAACTCCCTTAATCAGTAGGTTAGCAGTGCTTTATGGTACTTACAGTAAGCATCGTCCCCTCAGTGGGTCCTTTTAAATCCCAGCATTTTTAATGCCATTATTCAGCCCTCAGTGGGCCCTGGGCAGCATTACGGTTCTATTTAATGAAGTCTGTTTGTGTCGATGAGAACTGCAAAGTTCCCAGCTCCTCCGGCCCCACACTGCAGTTGCGTGGTGGTGCAGCCCTTCACGGTCGAAGCCACCGCGTATATTTTTTCCATCAAAGTTGCTCAGAGGCAAAGGCGCACTCCACAAACAAACGGTTTCCAAAACCTTTTTATTTCTCCCAAACCGGCAAATGCATTCCAAGATTCTTGCCGCCGGACACGTTTCAAAGCATTACACTTCTTTCTCAAAGGCGAGGCAGATGGATTTGCAGCGCTGTTAACACATTTCTTTTAATGTTTTCTCGTACTCACTGATTGGTCTATAGCAGAACTCCCTTAATCAGTAGGTTAACAGGACCAGTGCATTATGGTACTTATAGTAAGCAGTCCCCTCAGTGGGTCCTGTTAACGCACCCCGTGGGGTGTTTTAAGTTGGGGGATTAAGTCCCCTTGAATCCTGAGGTCCCCTGGCGTCCAACTGGCCCACCAGGTACCTCCAGTATGCGCCAGGGAGCTGCGTTGCAGAGAGGTGTTCAGAGGCCACACCCCTTTTTACAACACTCTGCAACGCAGCTCCGTGGCGCTTAGTGGAGGTACCTGGTGGGCTAGTTGTCCCCTAGGGGACCTCTGGATTGAAGAGGAATGAATTCCCCAACTTAAAACGTGCCACAGGGCGTGTTTGCACAGCATCACCTCAGGCCCCGCCCCCCTACCTTCACCACTGTGCAAACGCGCCCCGTGGCGCGTTTTAAGTTGGGAGATTAAGTCCCCTTGAATCCTGAGGTCCCCTGGCAGCCAACTAGCCCAGTAAGTGCCACAGAGCTGCGTTGCAGAGAGGTGTAAAAAGGGGAGTGGCCTCATTACACCTCTCTGCAACGCTGCCCCCTGGCACACACTGGAGGTTCCTGGTGGGCTAGTTGGCCCCCAGGAACCCCTAGTATTGAAGGGGAATTCGTTCCCCCTCTGCAAACGCGCCAGGGGGCGCGTTTGCAGAGTGATGAAAGGAGGGGGCGTGGCCTCCTCCCGATCCCATTTTTTTTTTTCTTTTTAAGAAGGAGGGCTGTGTAGCTCCCCTTTTTTTCTTATTTTTAGGCCCTGGGGACCCCATCCCCCAGGACCTGCTCCCTATTTATTTATTTTTTTTAAACTGTGGAGGGGGGCCGCGTGGCCTCCCACCCGAGGCCTTAATTTGCCCCGGGGACCCCATCCCCCGGGGCATGGCCCTTTTTTTTTTTTTTTATGTTTTTGGAGGGGGGCTGCCTTGCCCCCCTCCTGTGGCCTCTTTTGGCCGTTTTTTTTAATTTTATTATTTTTATTTTGGGGAGGGGGGCCGCGTGGCCCCCCCTCCCGGGCCACTACTGGCCCCGGGGACCCCATCCCCCGGGGCCTGACCTCCGTTGGGGACCGTGGAGGGGTCCCCATTCCCCCCACGGCCCCGCCGGCTCCCCGCCTCCTGCGGGAGCCGGCATTGCTTTTCCACATGGGGAGCAGCTAACATGCTGCTCCCCATGTGGAAAAGCAATCTGCTTTGCTATTTGGAAGAGAGAGCAGGTTTCCCTGCTCTCTCTTCCAAATAGCAAAGCAGTTTGCAATGGCAGGGTGGGAGCCACGAGGCTCCCACCCTGCCATTGCAAACAGCAGCAGGAGCCGGCCCTGGGGGGTGGCGGTCCCCAGGGCCACGACAAGGCTCCAGGAGGGGGGCCGCGCGGCCCCCCTCCCACTTAAGTTAAAGCCCCGGGGGTGGTGGTCCCTGGGGCTTGGGGGTCCGTATCGGACCCCCTACTTTAAATATGTAGTGCTCCGGGGAGGTGGTGGTCCCCGGGGCGTGTGGGGGGGCTCGGGCCCCCCCCCACACAGCCCCCCCGCATACATTAAGATAAGCCCCGGGGTGGCGGTCCCCAGGGCTGGGGGGCCCCTCTGGCCCCCCATAACTATGAAAAATTGCCCCCGGGACTTGGCCCCCCGGGGGCTAATTGTAAACAAAGCGTGGTAGCCCACGCTTTGTTTTCTTTTCCTCAGCGGGATGCGCGGACCCTATGCGCATCCCGCAATTTTATTAAAAAAAATAATAATAATTGGGGCCTTGGGGGTCCTTGTGGGACCCCCTGAGCAGGCCTACGGGGTCAGGGTGTTTCTACCTTGCCCCCTTTTCGCGTTTTGCGATGTTTTTTTGGGGACTTCTTGTGCCTCGTTTCTACTGAGGCACAAGATGGCTGCCAACACTTCCTGATCTGGAGTGTTGACAGCCAATTAGCATTCAGCTCGTGCACGGCAGGGTGCGCGCTGGGTGCGGGGAGGGTCCGCGGATCCTCCTCGGCCATAGATATATATGTACTTTTAACTGTAATTTTCTCAGGAACTACTGAACGGATTTACACCATTTAAGCAAAAGGCACGAGTCTGAACTGAGGACTACCTCTTTGCCAAATTTGGTGTAATTCCGTTCAGCAGTTCGGGCTGTAGCTGCGACAACAGGTCCTATGGGAAATTGCATGGGGAAAACGCGTTTTGGGACCCCCCTTTTTTCTCAGCCCCCGCTTGACGAATCACCGCGAAACTTTCAGGGTAGGAGCGGAGCAGAGCTGGGCAAAAGCTTGGAAAATTTTGCGAAGATTCGTCAATCGGCGCCAACGTTATTCCAAATAGAATGTTGCAGATTTCCTATGGAAAATAGGTCCTAACTATAACTATCTACTGGCGACCGCCAGTAGATAATATATATATATATATATATATTCCACAAATACCTCTCAAAACTCCAATATGAGAGGAAACAGGCACTCGAAGTCAGGGGATTTAAAACAATGTACTGTATCAAACTCCCCAAAAACAGGAACACATGATATATATATACATATATAAATTGGTTTTCTTAATTTTTTTCAGGGCTCATGTGTCAGCTGTCGCGCTTCAAGATTTCTTTCAACTGGTTGTCCACCTGGAACAGAGAGCATTGTAAGTATTGAATTGTGCATGGTGGGAGATATTTGCCTGGTGATAAAATAGGCATATTTACAGATCCGGTACTTATGCTAAAATGCATGCACGATCAAGTTCATGGAGGTGATTCATAAAGCTATGGATATACACAAAGAAATTATTCCGTGCTTAAGTTATCCTTATGCATAAATGGTGTTTGCTAACTGTTGCCTATTCACGTCCACTCCCACACAAGTTCATCCATAAATTATGCATGTTGAAATGAAAAGGCCCATCTGTATGGTATCACTTGCATTGGTAAGTTGCACATACTTTCCCAGCCCTGTATGTTTGTAATTTGAGCAAAGCTGGAAAGTTGATTCATCGTGTTAAACACTTGCCATGGGCATCTTCTTTGATTTATAGATGGCAAAAACTGTAGTATCGAGTGCTATATGAAAACAAAGTTATCAATATTACTTATGTATAGGTTTGGGAAATGTGTGGATTTCCAATTTGCTGTGTGCTACAGGGGTTGGCTATAAGGCCTGGCCCCTGGTCAGACCCTGAGCTCCAGTGCTGCCAACCTCCTTTAAACACAGGGTTTGGCCATGCATAGTGAAAGTTGTCCACAGCTTCTGCACACAACCCACTTTATGGCTATTCCACGCTATGCAAGGCATGTGAGTTGTGTCCTCTTTTGATTAGGGCAATCTTTAAATCCCCATTTAATGAGTACGTGTTTTTTTGTTCTAATTTTGTACTGTCCTTGCCAAACCACAACATTCTTCTCTGCCATGAAAGTCCTTTGCAGTACAGGGGTGGTATCCTAGTTGCTGATCTGCCTTGCTTGTAATGTGCAGTGGCCTTTATGCTTTTCTCCCTTGCATCTTGGCATAAATCAAATATTAAATTGTTGTGATTTGTATGTTTTTTTTTGCTTTCCATTCCAGGTTTGTCCTCAATTTCTTGCAGATAGAACATGTGTTATCCATATTTTTGTGTTTGGAAGTGCATGTTGTTAATGTGTTTTGCATGTGGTGACTGCCATGTTCATCTCTGCTAGTGCAGCAGTAGAAACATTGGTTTGGTTTTGTTGGCTATGACTGTGTTGGCCAGTGTGTGGGGGTATGAATTGTAAGATGATCACTTGATTTGGTAATTATCTAGTGCAAGGTTATTGGAGTTGAGTGATTCGTTCTCCTTATTAAACGTTTTTGTTCTTTAAGATGCATGATGAAAGTTGGCCATGAGTATTATGCCACAGAGAGAATGGGCAGAGCTCCTGACAACGTTTCATGTCTCGTAGTTGTGCTTGGAAGCTGATACAGAAAAACAGCATCTGTAAACTGAGTTCGACCGTGTGTTAATAATCTACTTTTTTATACTTTGGCTGCATCGACAACATTATCATACTATTTAGCAACTAAACATACCACACTAGTCCTATTCTATGACCAAAAAAAGACATACAGTACCTGTAAACTCTCCGGCCACACCTCCTGATCTGGGTAGTCGCCATTAAAAGTTTGTTCAGCATTATGCTCTGGTTGAAAACTGACCGCACCAGGAAGGAAATATTTTACAAAGCATGAGGGTTAGGGAAATGTTTTCACATAAAGTCTTTAAATGTGTATAATATATTTTCCAAGTTTATGCATGAATTCCCTGTGCTTGTATAATTTTATAAACAAACAATATGTTCTTCATTTTCTGCAGGAAGGAAAAACACAGTATTGTATGTACACAGATTATCAAAGATGGGGGCAGACTATAAATTTTGGATGCAGACAAATGCGCTAGGACTATTATTGTGAGCATAACATTTTATAACTTATCAGTTTTGTTTTAATTTTACATGCGATATCACAAAAATATGACTTGTGCTTTCCAACTAAGGGTTAGGTAGGCACCATAAACTGCACTCGTGAACATTTGGAATTGCACATTTTACTTGAAAGCTAAGCATGAGTTGCAAACCAGTCAGTGTTTGTGACCTGTAGCTTGCGATGCACCTCATGTACAAATCATTCACATCAGAAATTGTACATTTACTGGAGATCACAAAACCTCCCGCGTCACTCATATTAATTAGGCAAGAGGCATTTGTGACCTCCTGTGAATGCCATTGAATACATGGGAGAACAGGTGTCAAACCCTGCATTCACATTCCTTACATGTGACTCTTTTTAGGTCTCGCCTAGGCAGTGCTTGCGATGTCTCTGCAAGACATGCTGTATTCAGGTATTGGACTGAAAACCCATTTACAGCCCATCTTTTCAATTGGCTCCAATTACTGTCCATTCAAAATGGTTGCTTCTGATTTGTGAATAGTTTTAGTAGTCCCTCCTAAGTACGCCCTTTTCTGCTTTTGTAACCTCCCATGAGGACTGTCCCTTTTACTTGTGTTGTTACTCAGTCTGTTTCATTTACAGTCTGTGAGCACTATTTTTTTCAATGATTTTCTCCTTTTGCAGGCACAACATGCTTTCCTGCAACGCTGTCTGCTTTTCCACTCTCTTCTGACTGTCTGCTCATCATTGCCTGTCTGCTTTTATATTTTTATAAGTAATGGCTCCTCCTCGTGTCCTGCCTCGGGCGCCTTGCTGTAGTTGCCATTTCCTAAGCAACCACACACCTTTCTTTACTTTTGCACAGGGTAGCACTCCTTCACTGCCGCCGCTACAGAACTTGATACTTTTTAATTACTTGCTTTATGCCACAATGCACCCGAAATGGACGCTGTGCTTTGTCTTTGAAACATGCTCCCCCCCTACTTCACTGCCGTCTGCAGCGCTTTCATCGCAGTGGATCAGATCAGCGACAACAATCTGCATGTGTTGTAACAGCTGCAGCTCTCTCATGTCCTGGGAAGGGCATGTCACCACTGCATGTGCAGAAGTTGCAGAGACTGCTTCAACTACAAGTACGACACGGTATTCAGTCACTGTGAGAACCATGCGAGCGGTGGTGCGGACACAAGGTCAGGGCAGCCCACCGAGAGGCTTCTTTTGCTGCAGTTGCCATGGTCAGGTAGAGGCAAGAAAGCAGTACCCGGGGCGCACTTCACTCAGTGTGCCGTCTCGAGTCCTGGCAAACGCTTCTCCATAAATTGATTCTAATATCCCGGCAAGTAGCATTCAGGCTCTTGCTGTTGTAATAGGGATCCCCTGGCTGGGTGGGTTGCTTGGGGCACAGTTAAGCACGAGGTTCATGTTTGGAGCTGGTCCTTTTATTTTTATTGTTGCTTGCTTTCCTGGTAGGATTTGGCGCAAGGTAGTTGTGAGTCTGGATGGTAATTGCAAGGCAATCTAGTGGGAAATGTCTTGCTTGTGATAACTTTGGAATATCTGGTTATAATTTAGGGTGTTATGTTTCTGGAAAATGATGGGCACAAGGAGCAGCCTTATTTTGTGAGATCTCCATTTTGCATAAGTTGCTTTATCTTTAAGCAACCACATGCCTTTCTTTAGTTTTGCACAGCCCATCACTCCACTCATGCTATGCCCTGGTGAGCATAGCATGCCATACTTTAGCAACAAAACATAAAGCACTTGCGATGCCAGCTTCAGCAATGGCGGCCACTTCTTGTTGAATTTCCAGCATGCTATGTGTGCTTCCACTACAAATAATGGCTGCCCCCATAAAGCACTCGGGGGGAGGGGGGCATCAGCTTCGGCAATAGTGGCCGCTTCTTGTTTCTCTAATGGAACAGCGGGCAGTGTTGCTGGTTAGGCTAGAGGTGCATTGTCAGAACTCTGCATGGCTCTGCTCCTGGAATAGCAGTGGCTGCTGCAGGCCAGACTTGAGATGCACGATGGAGCAGCACCCACGACGCGTGCCCTTCTTTCTGCTTGATGAAGACGACTTTAAATTCATGTTGCAATCTCCAGCCTTCACACGCTCACACTGGTCTGAAGAGGTGGGCAGAGCACAATGGTAGCATACTGCGGGCTGCTGCTGGCCTTGGTCTCCCTGGCTTCAGGTAAGGACATTGCTCATCACTGAGCTACCCTTACCCAACTCTCAACACCCCAGTCCAAGTCCCTGAATTAACTGGTGGTACACACCACTGGAGTCACCCCCTCTTCACACCTTTGAACTAGCTCGAGTCCCACATCCCTAAGCACCATAGCTCAATGAGGGTTGCAGGCCACTGCTCTCTGGTACCACTACACAACATCCATGTGGTGTTTCCACCCCAATAACACCCACGCTGACCTGACACCACTGGTGATTTCATTAAACAAGCTCTGTGTTACACTCAGTACTTGCTAGGGGTGGGATGCGCTACGTCCAATTCTGCACAACTGTGTTCTAAACACAACTGTGCATTTAGACAAACTCTCTGAGAAGAACGTTGATGTGCAAGTGATGTGCTTTGGACCAGTGCAAGGAGTTTTTGGAATTCCGGGCAAAAAAATATTTTGAGATTAGAGCGGCCCCTGCCCAGGGCCGGATTGGCTGTAGCGGGCACTGTGCATTTCCCCGGTGGGCTGCCAGGGTGGGGGCCAGTTTTGGGCCCCTCGGGGGTGTTTTTGTTACAGGGCCGTTTTTGCAGCATAGCTGCAATATTGGCCCCCTATAACACGATCGTCCAAAACCTGCCCTGGCAAACAGCTCAGCTGCACCCCCAACCGGCCGAGCACTTTGCCAGGGCCAGTTTTGGTTCCCAGTCCGACCCTGCCCCAATGGACAGGCAATTTGTCTGTTTGTAATTTAGCACCACCTATTTGTGGCACCTTTATCCCTCCTTTTGGAAGTGCCTGCTCTTATTCCACTTGGTTAAGCACGCCCCTTTAGAGCAATGCCTTTCAACAGTCTGATATGGGAAAACAGCAAGTCACGGACCACATTGCACATTCAACATTATAGGATTTTTAATACCTCTTTGCTAGGGGTTTTACAGTTCATTCCTAAGCTCCTACATAATGTGTGCATTTCTTAGCATCTAGTAACAATGGTCAAAAACGAATGGGCTTTAAACACCCCTTCAACAGTCTCTCCCCTCCCTCTGTGTGTCCCTCCCATATTATTCAATTACTGTGTACACAACTACCCTCTCTACTGTTCTCTTTGTTTCGCACACACTCCCCTCTGCTTCTCCCTGCCACTATGAACCCCCTTTCCCTCTGAATCTGCCTCTTGTTCCATTTCTCTGGGATTTCTCCACTTCTTCATTTTTATCGCTCTCTCCTTCTGCATTTTCCTTTCTCTCACACACTACCACCCACACTCTTTGATTACCCAGCTCTCCCTATCCCATTCAGGTTTGCACTCCCTTTCTACACCATGTTTTTCTTCATCTGTCTTATTTGTCACTTTCCTCACATTCACACAAAATCTCTCACTTGTTTCCTCTTGCTCCTTCTCTACATGCCCTCTTCTTTTGTCTGTTATCCCTTTCTTCTCTGCGACTCTTTCTCACTCTGGTTCCCTTTATTTTCTCTCTCCACTGTGTAAATAATTTTTCTCTCCCGAGCTCTCATTTCCTGTTTGTTCTCTCCCTCATCTTCCTTTGCTATTTATTTTCTGTTTCTAACCTCCCTACTGTCCCTTCTCTGCTTCTCTTTTACTCTCTCAGTCCTAGCTCTCTTTCTCTTGACTGCTCTCCTCTTTTATTTCCTTACCTGTGCAGAAACAGTTTCTACCTAGTTTTCCCCTTTTCTCCACTACTCTCTGCCAAAAACTCAATCTATCTTCTTTTTATATCTAGCTTAGGAGAGCTTCAACCCTGGCAGGCAACAATGAAAGATCGGGGTCTGAAAGGTAGTTAACATCATCACTTTTTCTGTTTTGTCGGCAAACCCACTGACCGCAACCCAAAGGTTTTTTGGAGTGAAACCTGTGTTCTTCTCCTAAGAAGTCCTATCGTTGGTATGCTGAGTATGTTTGCTACGCAAATAGTAGCCAAGAACTAGGCACCTAGTTCTAAATAGTGGCTATTGTGTTCTCCATTTTTTTTCTCCATCTTCCTTTCTATCTATTCTATACAACTCTCACCCCTATCTATTCACCATACCACATAATTCCACTACACAAATATACTCCACAACACAAAATTCCACCCCACATAATTCCACAACTAACAATTCCTAAACAACCCACATAATTCCACTCCAGACCACATACTTCAACTCCACTCCAAATCAAAACACATGGGTAAAACACATTGTAATTTACAATGCTAATAGCTCAAACTCTTGCAAATGTGAGACCTATTGCATTGCAAATGCTTGTTTATTAATCAGCCTTGTCCCTTAAAGGGACGCATGCTGCATTAAAACAAATAATTTTAATATACAAAATTACATTGGAGGAGTATGCTCTGGTCCCCTGGACCCTTGTCTGCACCTCAACTCCATATACTGACCGTTAGCCTTCAATAAGTGGAACCTGTTTTAAGTGAACATCTTGGCAAATTGGTTATCACCACAACTTGAGTGGTGGTAATCTTTCAGTGCTTTGCAACTTGAATTGCGGCCATAGGCATTTTAAGGCATGTGCAAAATGGCAATGCATTTTATTTTTGTGTTTTGAAAACCTGCAAGCGGTGCGTAAATACGCACTTTGTACTTATAGTCATTGCTCACGAGAAGCAAGGCTGGCAGTCACTGCGCCTTTTTTACTACACACAACAGATGCGATTGTAATAATGAAGCAAAAGACACGTTTATAATACATAATCTTTATTTAGATATAACACAGATATCTTTAAAAGAAATTACAAAATTACAAAATTTCACATTAAAAACCAACTGATTTAAAATGATGAAAACGAGCAGCAGATCGATAGCCAGTCTAAAGTGGAAATTTTCTAAATCCTAAACGCCTGAGTCAATGACAGTTGCATAATAGCAAGCGTTTAAAAATTAATGTAAAAAAACTATTCAGACATTGCTTGTTATGATGACTATAAAAATACAACATACAGATTAAAACAAGTATTGACCTATTAGATTGCAAAGCATAATATTATTTTCATTTCATTTTCCATAAAGTTTTTGCAAGGCCTATTTTACATAAAATTACGATATGCTTGCTGGATAAAAGTTGTTAACCCCAAGTTTAAATCAGTGTTGTCGGGGTTCAGGGCCTCAATAATGGCTTGCCTGCATGTCCGGACACCCAGCCTATTCCAGCCTACTTTGAGTTTGAACCTGCGTTGAGAGTTAAAAGCTGGGCAGAGACAAACTACATGTAGCAGAGTTTCGGCAGTCTTGCCACACCCTCTACAGATTACGTTTTCAGCCGTGCGTCGCCAAGGGGGCAAATCTTGTAGGAAGCACCAATCACCCATTCTAATTATCATAAAACTGCGTTTTAAATACAGTGAATATGTGTAGGACAGGTAAGTAGCAGGGGCTAACCGTCTGTATGAATTTATGAGGGCCCAAGCATGACTGCGTTTGGTGAATAGTGCCTTATTCATTATAAGAGAACTCATTCTCACACATTTTTTAATGGCGATTTTAAATACTGCCCTGCTGGGGTTAAGGGCCCATAGATCACTCACCGACAATTAAAGGATATAGTCCTTGAACAGGCAGCCAAACGTGCCTCCAGGGTTTTTCTGGGTAATTTTCATCCAGACTAAGGATTCTAATGCTCCTGAATCCGCTTGCCTCAGTTTGTGACAGAGATTTAAGTATGTACCCATATTGGAGATATCATAATTCAGTATCCCCAGCTCTAATCTTACCTGAGCTGGCGATGTGGAGTTTGGCAGATGGAGTACCTTTTTGTAGATTTTTGTCGTGTGTTGGTTTAAGGCGGTATTCAGCTTGCCTCTAAATATCTCTATGCCGTATGCTAAGGTCGGGCCAATTTTCGCTCTCATGACTTCTAGAAGTGGTAAGAGAGTTGGGCCAGAGATATTTTTCGAGAGCTTTGCTAATGACACCGCAAGGGTCATAGCTTTAACTGTAATCTCGTTCCGATGTTTAATAAGATTACCCCTAGAGTCCAAATGGACACCTAGGTACTTATACGAGTGTCCTACAGCAAGGCTTATGTTGTTCTATACCCATCCACCAACAATGTGCCGTTTCCGACCAAATGGGACAACCTGTGTTTTCTTTAGGTTAACCTCTAATAGGTTAATTGTCGTGTAAATGTACAATTTATCCAGAAGTCTTTGCAGCCCAACCCTAGTAAGACTAAAAAGGACCAGGTCGTCGGCGTATAGGAGATTACTTAATGTCGTGCCTCCTACCTTTGGTGGGTGGCTGTTAGTGTCATCCAGTAAGGTTGACAAATCTGCTATAAACAGATTAAAAAGCATGGGGGCCAGCACGCATCCCTGCTTCACGCCTCTTGATGTCGAGATTTTCCGCGAGAGGTGCGTGCCGGACCCCGACTTCACCCTGACCCAAGTGTTGGAGTGAAGTTGTATTATTGCCTCCAAAAGTTTGTCCGGGATCCCCCATTTCCTCAGCTTTTCCCATAAAGCAGCCCTCGGAACCCTGTCAAATGCTGCTTTAAAGTCAACAAAGCAACAGAACACTGATCTAGATGTGGAAAGAGCTTTGTCGACTATAGTTGACAGTGCTAATAAGTTGGTCATCGTCCCAGACTTGACAGTAAAGCCTGTTTGATTTATTGGGATCAGATTATGGACCTTTACCCATTGCCTCAACTCCTCCAACAGGAGACCCGCATAGTGCTTTGCCTCAATGTCCAGCAGTGCAATAAGTCTATAATTATTGGGGGATGCCCGAGAGCCTGATTTATAAATAGGTTTAATTATTGCACCCCGCCATGAGTCTCGGATTGTTGCAGTTCTCAGAGCAAAGTTGAAAAGGTTTGTCAGTGGACCTGACCAGAAGGCCACATCAGATTTAAACAGATTCTGTGGCAGGCCATTTGGGCCTGGAGCTCCATCTGATCTGGCTTTTGACACAGCAGTAGCAACCCTTTCTTGAGACATCTGAAGGTCCTCGATGTCAATATGTGAGCACTCTGTGAGCATGCTCTGCCTATTATTAAAGTCTGTTGCGTTCATTCTTGCGAGGCTGGTTCCTGTATCGCCTAGAAATTCTGGAGATCTAAAATGGTCGGTGAGGAAGGTAGCCCAGTATGATTCTATGATGTTAGCAGATCTAAAGCTCAATGTGCTCGAGTAGGACTGATTGATTAGGGCCCAGAATGTTCGTGAATTTCGGCTCTTGCTCTCATACACCAATTTACACCAGAATTGATTATCATGTGTTCGTTTATCTTTAGTGATCTCCTGCCTGAGTGACTTTTGGGCTGCTTGATACTGTTTTAAGCATTCGCTATTCCCTGGAGCTTTTACCAGTAGACGTAGGGCTTTGTTTCTGGCGTTCTTAAGTAACTTCGATTGTTGTGAAAGTGCAAACTGGCGTGTAGAAGATCTCCTTGGGGAATGCTGTTTTTTTGGAAAAAGATTAATCAGATGGAGGCAGAGCATCGACCATGTCGCTATCGGAGATGTTTCGTGATCAATTCCACCTCTTATAAGCTCCATGCTTGCTAATAGGATCTTTGGGCCATGTCTTCACTCCATCTGAGGCGCTTCAGGTTTTCGGAATATATTCCCCTGCTTGTTAAGGGGGCGGATTTGTGCTTCCCTGGATTTGTTTTGAAAGCTATGACCTGAGGTCGATGATCACTTTCTGTTCGCGGGAGAATACGAAAGCTAACCAGACATTGGAGCAAAGCTGAGTTACAAATGGAGTAGTCCAGATAGGATAGTTTCTTTCCATTTGTCCAAGTCCAATTAGGAGGGATGTCGCCTTCCGACCTTCCATTTATAACCAGATAACCTGCGCTGTAAAAGCGCATCACTCAAAGGTGACCCAGGCCACAATAGGCTTGATTTACCGGTTTAGATTGTAACTCTGCCTCATTCAAAGAGAATGAAAAGGGCCCTTCAGATTCTGTTAGCCCCTGGAATACATTGGTATTAAAATCCCCAGTAACAATACAGTCTGAGTCAGAGTACTCCACGGCTAAGTCGCTCATGATTTCTGTTAATTGTGCCAAGTGTGCTTTTTTTGTTCGTGTGTTTGGATTGATATATACATTTAAGAAGATGAGTGAACGATGTTCCCGCCATGCGTTGATTTTGACACCCAACAGCCAATCTTCCTCCAGTTTTAGTTGTGTTATTGGACCTTTTAAGTTAATTGATATATAAATTGACATGCCGCCTTTTGAGTGACCAAACCGGCTGTCCCTCAGTGCTGGTTTCCATAGATCGATATAGCCAATGACAGGGCAGCCTTGTGAAGCCCAAGTTTCCTGCAGGGCTATTACAGCATGTTTACAAATAAAAGATTGAAAATCTGAGTTTGTAATTTTCTGTTGAAGTCCGCTGATGTTCCAGGAGCAAATTAAGAATGTGGAGGCTGCTTGCGGGTTGTGCCCCGTTGGTAATACAGATGCTTGAGGTCTTGTATTTTCCAGAGATTTGATAGTATCACCCGTAGACTCTGTACCTTGTGGTCATTCTGATCTTTTTGTTGATAAGATTGCTGGGAGCCAACTCCAACCTTGATCTAAATCAACATTAGTTACCACATTTGAAGACTGGTTGTTACATATTTCAGGGCCAGACGCGTTTTTTAAAATCGAGTCTGGTCTGGAGTAAGACACAGATCGAGGAGATCCAGTTTTTTTAGGTGGTGTTTGCTGATTTAGTAGTGTTGGGGGGTAACCTGGAGTGGAATATGCATAAACTCGGATGCCCCAGTCCCGCAGGGTAGCCTTGTGATCCAAAAAAACCCCTGCCCAATAGGCTGACTTGAATGTTACTAATGTTACCTCAGATGGTTGTGTGCCTCTTGGTGGGAGGAATTCGATGGATTCGATGTCATCCGTTATAAGGCCTGAAAACCCCGGGGTGCCATCTACTAGTTTGATTATATTAGATCTATTGAGGATGTCATGCCGGCTTTTGATTTATAGTCAGGAGCTAGTATGATATGTAATAGTTTTAAGTCCCTTTTGACATTTTTACTACATGGGCTTTGAATTGGTTTATTAGTTTTATTGAGTGACGGGCCTGCATCGGGCTCTTGCTCCTGTTCAGGCTGGTAATTGGAGGCCTTCCTCAAAGTCTGACTATTAATAGGCAAAAGTGTTTTATGATTGTAGATTGTTTTTATTAAATGTGGATTAGTCGTTAACTTGTTTGACCGGGGTGGAGTTGAAGCAGGCACTGAATTGGAGTTAATTACAATCGCTGTAGCTTCTGACAAGCTTGGTTCATTACTTTTCGCCCTTGATTTTGCTTTAGCTATACTAGGGTCTTCTATTGTTATTCCCACGGGTAAGGACTCTAATAAGCTTGGTTCATTAATTTTCCCCTTTAGTTTTTCTTTAATAGAGCTTAAATCCTCAGTCGCTGTTCCTGTGGCTGACTTGGTTGAGTCTTGATTGCTGCCCAGAGACCATTGGATAGCGGTTTCAGATAGGTCCCTTTTCTTATCCGTTGTGCTTGGATTTGCTGACGATGATGTTGCGTCAGTTCCGCTGGAAGCTTTTTTATTAGGAGCTATTTCAAAGACTGGGAAAAAATTTGACTGGGCAGCGGTTGTTTTAGTCCTTACTTTATTTCTATTTTTGCGCTGGCGTTTGCGCTCTCTCTTACTACAAAGTGGTAAGGGGGCTGGCTGCACTGCCGAGGTCAAGGATAACTGATCTGCTGAACTGGGTGCTATCTCTTGCTCAGTTTTGGCTGCACAAAGTGAACGCCCGGTTGAGACCCGGGCATTTTTGATCATTGCTCCAGTCGGGTCGGGGCCCGTTGGTCCACTTTGGAGTCGGTCAGAGGATGACTGTTCATTTATCTGTTTTAGGGGGGAGACTATACCTCCCTCTGCTTGGTATCTTGGTTTGTTGTAATCCAAGGATTGGCTTGTTTTTGAGGCGTATTTTGCATTATTTGCGGTTGTGGGCTAGGGGTTGTTAATTGGTTGCCTCCCTTCAACTGCTTAACTTCATCTATAACTTTAGATAGAAATGCTGGGAGCGATGAGAGTGAATCTATGATTGGGGAACAGCAGCAAACCGCCTGAACGAGCTTTGCAGAGGATTGTGCTCCTATTATTAGATTATTCAATTTGTCTAATTTATTGTCAATTCCTGCTGTGAATAGTGCTAGAGTGTTCAAAAGATCTATCTGCACATCCAGTTTATCAGAATGATAGTTTAAGGCATTTACTGTTTGTTGGAAAGTTTGTAAAAGTTGAGGCCAGACACCTATTGCTGTAGAGTCTTCTAAGTTGGACTTTACATTTGGCATATGTTCAGGAGAGTTTTGAGTGTTTTTCAGAAAAAATGACAAGTCCGCTAAAAACTGGTCATCTTGAACTGATTTTTTAGGTGAATGTGATAATGGTATTGATACTGTTGTTATTGGTGTGAATACAGTGTGTTTGGGACTTGTGGCACCCGAATAATCCTTTGGACTACTGGTAGTTTGAGGCGATTCAGCTAGTCGTAGATTTTCATTGAAAAGATGGATATTTTGCGCATGGATTTGAGGGAAAATTAAGTGACTATGAGAAGCCATTATGGGTTCCTTTAGTTTGACGAGATCCTGACTTGACAATGGAGCTGATGGTTCTATGTTCTGCACATGGTCTGTAAGGGGGCCTGAATTTTGTAGGGGGCTCAGCAAGAGAGTGGGCAGCAAACCTGCTTCTTGCTTACACATAACCGTTGGTGAGGGAGTTTGTCCTGGTTGTGATTGTGAAGAGCGATCGTGTTGAGCGTTTTATTTTAGAAGTACCCCCTCTAACTGAGCTGGGGTTACCGCTTTTTGTGCGGATCCAAAAATAAAGACTTCCGGGAGTTGAACTAAGTTTTTACTAGTCGAAATCTTCAATGGCTGTTGTGGGGGAGGAGGTTGTGGAAGGAGCATGCTTGCTTCGGCCTTTTGGTCTGATACTCCGAGGTTGATTACCTCCAGTGGTTGCGAGTGTAAGGGAGTCTTCGCCATAGGTGGAATTTTTTTTAAATAGTCCAACAGCTTCAAGGTTTCCGAAGTCTTTGATGAATCCTTACTCTTGCCATTAGGCTTTAGTTTTACAACGTTCACTGTGTCCTTGCAAGCCCTTAGGGCGCCATGGCTTACTTCGTCAGGCTCCTTGTCAGATGACAGCTGTTTGGGTTTCATCCTTTTAGGAGTCGCTGCAGTTTTCCTGACTTTCCCAGATCTCATGGCTTATGTTAATTGAGATACTTGTTAGAGATCAGCTGATACAGAGCCCCTGCCAGAGGACCTTCGGAGGTCCACCAGAGTTGCTCTGCCAAACTGTAGGAGAACTGAAGATCTGGTGTTCTAAAGATTCCAGCAATGCTTGTCTGGTGATTGAGTATTGTGGTTATTGTCCTGTGCTTATATATTGTGCTGTCTTGCAAATTTATTTCGTTTTACAAAGGCTGCCAAGTCGGTTAAAGGTAGCGTGAATTTTTACTTTTTGGCGCTTTTAACGCTTCAGTGAAATTGCGCAGGCTTGTATTGGAGCCTTACTCATGGCACCCCCCCGCTCATTTATATTGCCCCAGCCCCTCTCAGCTGACCCACGGCCGCCCACTCACCGCACTGCTCAGGCAAGCCTGGGAGACTAGGCCAGACCTCGCCTCTGTGTTATTCCCCTCAAGAGGGGTCACGTTGATAGTGAGGCTGACAGTAGAACTCACCAGCCAGTGGCCCAATAAGCTGTGAGAGCGTTGGACGCGATGGAGGCCGCACAGGGGGAGGGGAGAGAGTGGGAGGAGCAGCCCCAGAATTGAACAGGGTCACCTCGCCCCCACACGTCAGCTGCTAGGCCACTGGGCGAATTGATGGAGACAGCAGGGGAGAGTGGACAGACCACGGATGCAAAAACTTGCAACAAGGCAACAAGGCAGCAAGGCAAGGCAAGGCAAGGCAAGGCACATTTACGAGGCAACTTTATAAGAGCAGAACAGGGGGCAGGGGGGCCAACAGGGAACTAGCTTGTGGAAGCGGGCACTGGAGAGTGCTGGGGGAGCAGGGCTGGATCTAAATGTGCTGCGACAAGCAAGCACGCTGCGACGCCGTGCGACTCCGGGGGGGGGGGGGGTTATGGCAAGATTTTCGCACCAACCAGCCTGCCAAAACTCCCAGCTCACCCCCACTTTCAGCAGCGAGGCCCTCGAGGCCCCCCAACCAAACCCCCAGTTCCGCCGACTTACCGCAACTCTCTCGGCTGCCACTGCTACTCCCACCGGTGCGCCTCCAAGTTCTCAACTACCGGCGTCCCTACTCCCCTGCTCCCCTACTCGCTCAGCGCGCCACAGCCTTGCTCGCCGAGCCCAGCCGTACGACCAGCTCCGCCTACCTCCTCCGTCACGCCCAGTCCTTTCCTCAGCTGACGGGAAGTTCGAATGCAGCGACTCCTGCGTTAGAGGGGCGCGGCCAAAACTAAAATCACACATTTTAATGGCAAATGCGATTGTAATAATGAAGCAAAAAACACGTTTCAATGGTTCCAATCCGGGGTGATGGGCAGCAGAAGAAAGGGCCCCCCCAAAGAACAGATGAACAGTGAAGGCGTAAGGAAACTGTACTTGACCGGTGCTCCTTAGCCTTTAACAGAACTCATGTATTGGCTTTTGGAACACGGCGGTCAATGAATGGTATGCAGCAGGCGGGAATAAAGTGGTTTTGTTGAATGCAGCAAGTCTTGTAGACAGCACATGCTGCTGATGCTTGACCTAAAAACAAGACCCATAAGAATGCGCGATGGGGGGTTAAGTTGTCAGAAGTTGCAAGAACATTGGGGATTGAAGTACAAGGGGAAAAAAGTGTTCTAAAAATCAGATTGACTTTTTGGTTTAAAAAGTATGCACGTGCCTGGGGGGATAGATATTGAGACAAATCACAAAGTAAAGCATTGATTTCTCACATTCAGCCCCTACAAACCTGCAGTGCTGCTAAGTGGGATGACATAAGATGCCAAAGAACAATGAGAGATAGGGAAGGAAGGGGGTGCATCCGTATCCCCTGTTATAATGTATGTTTTGACGAACCCAAGTAAGTGTGGTACGATCACTGTGAGACAGTGTTTGGGAACCCACTGGGATGGTTAAAAGACCCCTCACACACCAACCTGGTTGGTGTCATGCTTCATCATTGGGGTCCCAACCGGGTGGCCGAATGCCCCCCGGTTGTGCTACGACGCCTGATTATAGCGGAGCAGGTGTGGTGCAAAGGTGTGATGTCGTGTGGTTTAAAAAGTATCTATGAGAATCCTTGCCGTTTAAATTTTATTACTGGCGGCTCAGGATATGATTAAAAACTAAGTATGTGATACAACTACGAAAGAAGTAATTATCTTATAGTTGTATGTGTGGTGGGTCTACATGTTTCAGCCCGCATGGAGATGTATGTGGGGCTTTCGTCAGGACCAGTGAAAGTGGTGAGTGGCAAAGTGGGTAGTGCCACGTGAGAAGTGAAAAAATAAAAAGATATTTATACCTACACACTCGCTATGGTCCGGGTCCACGGGAGACCGCAGTAGGTGTAAGGCGGGTGCAGCAAAGTCTGTTTGAGGAGCGCACTCCTCACGTACCCCGACCAGCGATCTAGCTCAGCCATAGTGTCTTTTTCGCTGCGGTGTCCGCAAGTTTGCAGACACCGGTTCCACACACCTTAGCGAGTGTGTAGGTATAAATATCTTTTTATTTTTTCACTTCTCACGTGGCACTACCCACTTTGCCACTCGCCACTGACCATTTGCCACTGACCCCAATGATGAAGCATGACACCAACCAGGTTGGTGTGTGAGTGGTCTTTTAACCAACCCAGTGGGTTCCCAAACACTGTCTCACAGTGATCGTACCACACTTACTTGGGTTCGTCCACCATTGACAAAATATGACATAAGATGCAACAAGCATACAAGCTGACACAATCTTAAAGGAATATCCACAACATGGGTAACTAAAAACTCTGAAAAGCACACATGGCTTATTCAGGCAGGATTTTGCTGCTGTCATGTCAGATCCTCATTTGAGTCTGAAGCCTGGCATGTCCAATCCACCATTACATCAGGGAGGGGTGGTATGATGCTTAATAAAGGCTACTGGTAAGAGTGCAAACACATTAAATAAACAACATAAAAAGAAATTGTATTAAAGTTCCACCACACTCCAAAAGGGAACAGTACGCGCAAAAAATAAAAATCTACTTGCACCTTTAATACTGAAACAAAGCAGAGAAAACTATAATTAAAAAATACAACAATTACTTAGAAATAACAGAAGAACATGATATTTCAATTTGGGTAGATGAGCAAACTACAGATAAAGTACTAGTGTTTTCTACATTCCAAGGACATAGGAGTCAGGAGGAGGCCCCCTTCATAAAAACCAATGCATTGCCAAAGAGGAGTACAGCCTAGGTTTTAGAGAAAGGGTAGGCCACGAAGAACACTAACATACACATGTCCACTTGCGCTGGTCCATCTCACCTCTGATCTTCTTGCACTTTAATGTATTCAAACCCTTGCTGCACATAAGTCAAGAATGACCACTTTTAAATCAGGGTCAGCAGTGTACTACAGTGGAAAACATCATGCCATGCATAGTGAAAATACAATAGTAAAACATCATAATGCTGGTTACAGAATTATAGCAGGCGCTATGGCACTGGATAGCCACAAGATGGCAGGAATTTATTGTGCAATCGGAGTCCAAAATATGACAAAACACAACATCATACTTTGAGAACTGCCACAATATTATGGATGACAATATACCATGTATTACTATCACTGTGCCACAGTAGGTAACCTCTCTGCAATAAATGACAACAATAAACTAAGAATTACCCCCATACTGCCAGTCAGAGTGACGTGAATGGCCAGAATATTCTAGGATTAACCATCACTGTGCCAAGTTGAACCTATGCCGCAGTTGTGCAATGGCTGCAGATAATATGCCAACTATTACCAACAGACTGCCAAGGCCTGCATTAAGCCAAGGATCCACACAACATATGAAGAATGACCAAGTTGTCAGTGGCTGCAACACTCACATGCATGCATAAGAGTGAACGCAGTCACTCACAGAGCTGTAATCAGTTGCGACAGCCCATTCCCAGGCCAGAAGGCACTGATGTTCGCACACTCACACTGGTTTATCTCAAGGCTCAATGTCGCAGAACCCGTATTTTTTATTTCTCATACAATCGATAACACTCTCCCATAAACTTGGTCTTCCCTTCACAGATGTGTTGGCGTTCCTATCTCACTAGGAGACAACTCATCTAGTGCTGGACTTAACCAGTGCTTCAAAGAAATGTAACCGAGGATGTGTTTGAGGCCGATATAATCTTGAACTACACTGCAGTGCGCCTGGATAGCCATGCTTGAATATGACTGACATGCCTTGCTATTTTATAGAATGTGGGTGGTGCCTGGACGATGGAGCTAAAAGCTAGATACAGCAGATTAGCTGGATAATGTTACTGGCTGTTCAGGTGGAAAGAATAAAATCTCTTTGGGAGAAGGTCAAGTGCTGCAGTGGAAGAGAGACTCCACTCTGCCTGTCAAGCTAGTGGAAGCCAATCTTGCTTCCGGTGTGCCACATCGGAGCCCTAACGATGTCAGGTGTTCCACAACATTCCTTCTCTAACACTGTTGACGCCCCTCCCTATCCTCCCTACATTTCATACGTGGTTGTACCCTTCACTCTTGGCACTCCGACTCCGCCCATGCCCACTGCTCCTCGCCCAGGTTCTCCCCCTCACCCAACTCTTGGCTCCCTTCCCCGGCGACCCCTGTACTCAGTTCTCACCTTAGCCCTCCGCAGTGCTTTGCTGACGCCTCTCAGCTGTACCCAAATGCGCTTGTCCCCATTGCCAGTTCTATAGATAGGAAGTGGATCCAAAGCCCCCAGCACCGTTAGTGAGACCTTGAATAGTTGCTGACCCCTCGATCTTAGGCACTCCAGCGACTCAGCCCTTGACCCTGGAGTGGTGAATTCATCCTGCACCGGTTCGCCCGCCATCTCGGGCTCGTATCCTATAGTCAGCAGGTTCTGTTAAAGAGCACCATCACCCCGCGACTACAGCAACTTCAAACCCTGCTCCGCCCAATGACGTCATCACACTGGACCGAGGGAGTCTGCTTGTTTTTTTGTTTTTTTAAAGCTAACAATTCTTTATTCATGTTCCAATTCGATTGACATTTAACCATATGCGCCAACTTGAAATAGTATGATTTGGGGAGCATATCGGATAGCACGCATTATAAATATAAAACCATACATGGCAACATTTTTGAAGACGGAAATGGGACATTTAAAAAAAAAAAGCGGCGAGGTAAAGCCTGATTGCGGTGACATCCAACACTGCGGGGGTGAAGGACGGAGGTCCTTTGCTCAGAGGCCGAGGTAGAGAGTGCATTGCCTAGTCCCTACTCTGTGTGCGCTGTGCAGCGGAGCAACGCCGCAAAGAGGGTAACCAAATGGAGAAACTCCGGCCAACCGCCACCACTAAGAAGCCAAGAGGAGTGGCCCAGGCAAGAGCAGAGATGAGCCGGGAGAGGCTGCATGCGGTTAAAGGTGCATGGAGAAGCTCTGGCTGGCCAGCACTGCGGAGAAGCCCTGGGGCATGGCCGAGGCCCAGGTGAGGGCAGAGGTGAGCCGAGAGAGGTCACATGTGGCTAAAAAAGTGAGAGAGCGTGAAGCTGGTAGCACCACAAGGCCGGAGGCATGCCGGCAGTGGAGGGGAGTTAACAGGAGAGGCCTGTTTGAGGGTAAAAGAGTCAACAAGCGGACGGGATTGTCACGGAAGCTCCGAAAGTGAAAGCGCGTACAGCGCCCCGAATCTAAACAAAGTACCTCATCGTAGGACAAATAAACAATATAGTGCTTATGGTGTAAGGACCGAAGTAAAGGGGCCAGTAGCCATGGGGGGATACAAATGACGACATGGCCGTAGTAAGGAGGGACTAACAAGTCTATTAAGAATAGTCTATTAAGCAATCAGTAGACAGCATTTACAAAGGACTAAGACACAAGCCAATGAAAAATATGGGCGAGGGAGTGGGCGGGGCTTCTCTACCGTACTGAACTACCACAGATCATCCCCTGAGCAGCGCTTGCGCGCTGGCTCTGGCACGACCTAAGAATTTAAGTACATCACAGAAATTTTTTGTGAAATCATATGGGCCTGAATTTCATAGTAATTTTATACCTCTTTGAATACATATTGAAATGACAATTCATTATTAGAAATGTATTACTTATTGTAGGTTGTGCTCTAATTGTGTGTCGCCAAAAGGCCACATGTTCCATTCAAAGCTATTGTAGTATTGCTGTTCGATTGAAATGTTTGACATTTCAGGTGGAGGAATTGAAGGATGCTGAAGCTTTAGGCTTCTCATTTTCACTCTCTGCCCAACACTTCCTGTCAGGGATGTTAATCTGTCATCCACACAGGTGACTCTATCGATTCACTTATCAATCGCTAGCTTCTAAGATCAGTAACTATGCAAACTTCCTGATATTGGGAGATTTCAATATACATATGGACAAGGCTGAAGACACTTTGGCTAGATGCCTTCTGGAAACACTAATACCCTTGGATCTCCCTTTGACCCCCTCTCGTCCAACCCAAGAGGCTGGATTTATGGTTTGATTTAATATTCTCTAACACTTCTATTGTCCTGGAAGCCCCTAAGAAAGTGGTCTGGACTACTCCAATTCACTCTACCTTGTCCTTCCTGTTTATCTGATACATCGCTTCTAAGTCGTGAAAAATACTGCGATTTGACTACTCCTCAAACTCTTTAAGCGTTCGCTAGTAACAGTCTTGCGCAAGAAATAGGCACTGGCTACTTGTTAAAAAAATGAGTTCTCCTTAAAGCATTAGTGATTGCTCTCCGCGCGCTCCATGATTCGGCTCCTAAATACCTGAATTTGATAATCTGGGAATACTGTCCCCCGAGATCCTTCCGCTGCTTGAATGCAAGACGCCCAATTAATCCACTCTTTAAGAAAAAGAGACAAGGAGGCTCTTCCTTCTGCTTTCTGGTAGCTTATTTTTGGAATCAGCTCCCTCTTCACCTAAGAAACACTACGAATGAGACTGCCTTCAGGAAATTGTAAAAACACATTTTTAGCAATTAATGCTCTCTGTACCTGATCTGCCGTGTTTAGCGCCGGGACACTATTATTAATAGTAATACTACTAATGATACTACAACTACTAAAAACAATAATAATAAAAAGAACAAAAATAATCTTAGTCCAAAAACTGAAATGCTGCTCTTCCTGAGAGAAAGGAGCTCGCACAGTGGCGTAGCTAGAGTTCTGGCGCCCGGGGCTATCCCTCAGATTGCCGCTCATGGCCGATAGCGGGAGGGGGAGGGGGGGGGCTGCGGAAAAAAAGGACGTATTTGCTCCGGAGCCCCCAATGAAGTCAACCGTGTAGCTTGGCTCTATCGCACAGAAAACCTCCAGCTTGTTATAGATATATAGAAGTTCATTTCACACAAGGCCTAGTGACTTAGAGAAATCGCACACTGCTTTTGTGTTCTGACAGTCTTGGCATGCCTTACGTCATAATGTTAGACATACTCAATTATTCCATCCCGTTATCATGTATTTTTAACGTTATTCCTCATCACCACATTCAGTACCTTCCAGCCTGGGTGGTGACCCCTAGCTGTGTGCGTGCCCATCTATTTCTGGTGCTTTTCAGCCGTTTTAAGATCTTCTTATAGTTTCTCGTTGTTCAAATGGGTGTAATGTATAATATTTATAGGTTTCCCTCATCTTCATTGCTTGATTTTGCTTGCGTGGAAGTGTCATTCATAGTTGTTGAAATGTCACTCATAATTACACTGAAATTCTAAAAATGTCACACACAGCCATCTGAAACCTTGGCTATGCATAATGATGCTATTTATTTCAAAAAGACATTGAGCAGTTTAATAAAAATCAATTAGTTGATTACAGCAGTGCACGCAGTGTCACCAGCTATTATTAACCTGAGGCGGAAAGTAAGTTGCATGGCTAGTCTAAGTAATTTCATTACAAGACAATGAGGCATGATGGGGGGCAAGCCTCAGGAGAAGAGGCTGACTGAGGTACACATTGCCTAGATATCTATGCTGTATTATTTCAAAAAGACACTTCGAGACACTGAGCAGTAATAATCCTAAAGCTAAACGTAGGATCCATCCCCAGCCAGACTCCCTCTTTGCATCTGGCTGTATCGCTAGCTGGGAATAACCCCCACAATCATGCTCTACGCTGCCTCCAACTCCTGACTGTGCACCAGCGAATGTAGCCGGTACCTGTGCGGGGGAGCCCGACCAGGGCCGGACTGGGAACCAAAACCGGCCCTGGCAAAGTGGTCGGCCGGCACCCCCGGGCTTGGGGGTGCCGCCGAGCTCTTTGCCAGGGCCGGTTTTCGGGCGATTTTGTTACAGGGCCGATTTTGCAGCTATGCTGCAAAAACGGCCCTGTAACAAAAACGGCCCCCAGGATCCCAAAACCGGCCCCCACCTGTGCGGCGCACCGGGGGATTGCCCGGTGCCTGCTACGGCCAGTCCGGCCCTGAGCCCGACCACTGCTGTCCTCAATGTTCGGCCTCATGAGAGCCCTAATGAATGCACCGCTTTCTGCAGCAGTACTAGAATAGAAACGTTGTGCGCTCTCCGAAAAGTAAATTAATTTGACTGTTATATTGTGACTGGCAACAATGTAATCACTGGTCCCTCATTTATGGAATTATTGTTGTTTCATGACATGCTTGAGATGATGGCTACACTGTTTGAATCTGTTTATGGTACAGTGTTTTTATTGTTCTGAATGATCTAATCAAATAAATAAATTCTTAAAGCGTTGAGACCCTCACGCGTGAGTAGACGCACTATACAAACCCTCGATGGATTGATTGATTAAAAACAAATGTTAATCCAGGGACATAAAAATCTAATTTATAATTCAATAATGCTACTGGCAGAGCACTTTCCTTACAAAGGTGCAAATCAGAATCAGTTCCCTCCACAGAGGGCGGAGGGAAAATGAAGAAAGTAAGACAAAAGGAATGTGTGGATGCTGCGCATAATGGAAATACTCAAGTTTAATAAAATATGAGTCCAATTTATGGTTGGTTAGCTGCACAGGAAGGAAGGGTGGTGAGGAAGGAGCCCCATGTACAGAGGAGAGTTTGTGCAGGACGAGGTCCAGATTAACACAAAGGGGAAGGGACTTTAGAGATGGTTCGGTTGCAACGAAAATGTATCTCTATCTTTATGGGGGATATAGGAATTTTTGTTTTTCAGCAGTATTGTGTTATTTAGGCTAGTAAAATAATGTTCAAATATGGATTCTTATGAATTATCGAAATGAGGGAACTGTGCTGTGCATAGTGAAATATCTTACTGGCACTTTCTATTGGTTTTAATTATATTGAACCAAAACTGTGAATTTGTGTGAACAATAATGTGATATATCAGAGAAGAATGTCTGTTTGTAGTTTTGTATTTCTGTGACCTGCTGCGAAAATGTGCCCCGATATAAAAATATAAATGAAGTCAA
The DNA here is from genome assembly GCF_964204655.1 of Triturus cristatus. Classification (NCBI taxonomy): domain Eukaryota; kingdom Metazoa; phylum Chordata; class Amphibia; order Caudata; family Salamandridae; genus Triturus; species Triturus cristatus. The sequence continues at coordinate 741,173,623 of NC_140585.1, forward strand.
ATAAATTGACATGCTGCTCAGGGCAGCCCCACACGTTGGATGCTGTGTCTGCCCCTGGGACGGCTACGACTGACCGATGCTTCGTCACGCAGGCTCTCATTATTGTAGGCTTTGAGGTCCTGTTTGAGACTCATTCATCTGTGGCTGTCATCGGGAACTCCCTCTTCCAGCCGAACAATAGACTCATTCTCCCTTATCTAATTCCTGCAATGCATTGCACCCACTACTCCACCCACAGGTAACATGGGTGGAAGCTGTCGGAGGTTACCATAGGGTGGCTTGAGGAATTTACTAATACCCAAAATAAAAAAAATAAAAACGGAAGTGCGTAAAATCCCCTGGGGCTTTTAAACATCGCGTTAACATATATTGCTATAATACACCATTATTTAGTTTAATAATACATTTGTATTGGGATTCAAAAGAAAACAATTCAGCGGGTTCCTATTTGAAGGGGCATTGGGGGTGAACACATCTGAATGACGCTTCACGCTTGGGGTCCCTGGAGGCTGGCATGGGGGTGAGACCTCTCTTACCTCCCCTGCTGGACACTGCCTGGACTGGGGGTCGGTGGTAAGGCGGGTCTCCCACTGAACTAACTGGACCCGGGACCCTCCAGCTATGGCTGTACATTATTCCTAAGCTCTCACCTCCTCACAGAGCTGTACCGCCACTGTCACTCATGGGGGGGTGACAGGGCAGGGAGAAGCCCCCTCCCGATGGAGGGGGCCCCAACTGATGCCCAGCTACCTCGGAACCTCATCGGGGACTCCCGATGGGAGAGGTCATGACGGGACCATCATCCGAGACACTGGACTTGGTACTTAGTGTGATGGAGGGCACCAGAGTGGTAAATAAAGTGGGCACAGTTGTGATTGAACTGGGGCTTCTCTGGAAGGATCAGTGCAAACTCTCTGAGTGAAGATCACGGAGAGAGCCATTCACGGGCTCCAGCCCAAGGCTGCGACCTTCTCAGACAGATCACTGACGTCAGCTGAGACTTGTTCGAGGTGGACACCGATGCCAGGTGGAATGCCCTGACTGTCATCCGGGGCCTATTCCTTCCGAAATCTAGCCCCCCAAAACCCCCAGACAAGCTGTTGCAGACAGCCCACAGCTGTTATTGCAGAGCACGGCCAGTGTTCTCTCTTGAGGCGATGCCTCACACCCCTGAGGTTCCTCTCCAGTCCTTTCCTATAGTGTCAGAGGCCACTGGCAGGATGCAGCAGATGCATGGGAGGAAGGAGGCAGAGCCACGGGGGGACCCATTTTGGGATAAATCCATGTCCCCTCTGTACCTCTAGCCATGACCTCTTGTCTGGCCTACCACCGGGACAGTTTTAGCACACGGCCCTTAGCTGCAGAGCTGCAACCCCCATGGTGAATTACACACATGGTGAACTACGCACACACACGGTAAATTACACGCACACACGGTGAATTACACACACGGTGCCACCCGCCCACCCACTACTGCAGGTCCGTTTGGCATTGGAACAGGTCGGATCTTCTAGTGGCAGTGGCTCGTTAACTTAGTGTTCATTCGTTCTTCTTCCCTCAGGCTGAGGCAGCGTGACTCTAGCAGTGACGATCGACCCTCAACCTCTCACCACGGTCTCTTGAGTGCATGATGCAGCACTCTCCTTCCTTCACCCAGTGGCATCGTGTCGACCGGGCTGGCCCGGGCTCTCTGGATGTTCAGAAATATCACAGGCCTGGCGGCATCGCATGACAATTTAAATCCTGGGCCGGCCCAACAGCGCGGGGGGCCCGGCTGTTCAGGACAGGTCTGTGAGTGAGGTGCGACATGTTCGTTCAGCTCTTGCCTCCGGCTCTCCTGTGTAGACTCCACAGTGGTGGCACAGGCAGGGCCCCTACTGTAGGGCAAGTTGGCTCTGCTGCAAATCTCTCTGCACTTCCCAGACTCGAGAGCGCGTGGTGGCGCACGTCACTGCTGCGCTTTCAGCGCAGGGGCTGGCCAAAAATGATTCCCAGAGCCATCATTGGTAGCTACAAGATTGATGGCTCTGGGACCCACATACGCGGCGGCTGCGCAGCACTGATGGCCCATGACGGCGACCTTCATATTTTATTTAGGGACACTGTGTCAGTGTCCGCAAATAAATTATAAAGGCCGCCGCCATGGGCCATCAGTGCCGCGTGGCTGCCGCCCCCTAGCTACGCCAGTGTGCTTGCAATAATTAGATGAGAGGGGGAAAGAAATCTCGCTGAACCCTAAAAGCAGACTCATTTTCAGGGTTTGGCATAGTCTGTGATAGTCAGAAGACCTGGGTTAGACTCCAGAGGTTTCTTTGCAGGTGGCGGCTTCGTCTGTCCTGTCCTCTGTCTCGGATCTCCTTGTCTCCCCTTCTACCTCCCAACTCTTCAGGTGTATTTTCCTGACTAGTGTCCCTGTGCCTATAGGTTTTCTACCCAAAATTCGACAGAAATAAAAAATGTGTGGCTCAGGCTTTGGGGCCTCAGCGATAAAATATGTAGCTTTGTCGTCATATACATGGACTACTTAGCAGAAACTGAAAGTAATATAAAACATCTCTGTACGTGTTCAGCATCATCTGTTTATCCTAAAAGTACATCTCAGAAGAACACCTTTTTCAATGCAGATGAATAATGCTACCTCAATTTAGCACAAACTTCTTATGAGGCTATACTCTGAAAGTTTTTTAATGAGTGCTGCCCTTAGGATTGCGCGGCTCCCCATGGTAGGGGATTGCATCTTAAGATCCATATAGAACTGGTCATTGGGTGTTTAGTCATATCTGTCTGCAGTCAAATGTTGGAACTTTGCCTCAAGTGGCTTTAACTCCAAACCACAATCGGTGAATTACCTTTAGTCCGACCACATATACTTTGGGCCTTCTGCTCCACACAGAGCTAAATATGTAGTTTTTTCCGACCATGCAAGATTTTAAAGAAGGAATCGCAGAGTTTGATGGAGTGATGCTCCTATCAATGTCCATGTTCCAGTTTGTCAGCTGATGTCTCCTAATGCAGTAAATTAATATCATTTCTTGCCCTTGCCCTGATCGTCTTGTGTTACTCGCTAATCCCTTTGCTTGCACCAGTTCATCCCTGCAGTTTATTTTCATGCATTATGTCAAAAGGACATGATCTGAAAAATATTGCACCTTGTTCATTCTGGGGCGCAGTTGAAATATACATTTTCATTTTTTCTTTTTTTACAGACCAGAGACTGCTGCGCTGGTTTCTTTGGCCAACAGTGCTTATCCTGTCCCGGGAAGCTGGATTCTCCCTGCTTTGGAAATGGTGTGTGCTTGGACAACATTAACGGCACAGGAGAGTGCCAGTGTGAGGAGGGGTTCAATGGAACAGCTTGTGAGACTTGTGTCAAAGGCAAATATGGACCTGGGTGCAATCAAGGTGTGTGGGTCTCATCTAACACTGTACCAAGAAAACATTGTGCTAGTTGGTGTTGATGTATGCAAGCGTATATGGTTATCATCAATGCATTTTCCTTCGAATTGACATTGGAACATGAGGCATGTCAACAAACAGGAAATAACGTAGACGCAGATGGTCTAGGCGGGGCGCACTGCAGAAGCAGGACCAGGAAGAGGGGAGGGGGCGCAAGGAACCACCCCCACAACTTGGGGCCACCGGTGACTTAGTAAGGGAGGAAATGAGGCCTCTTGGTCTTCATCCACTCTTTGGGCACAAGTGGGGGAAGTAGGGAGATCAAAGTCAGTTTTCTTGGAACTTTCACGTTTTATCCTTTTTTTGGATTTACCACCCACAATGTGAGTATTAATGTACGGTCGATAATAAGCATTTTCACAAAGGAAACATACATCCACTTGTCCAATCACTCTGATTCCAGTTTGTAAGTTTGACGTCACTTTTTTATAGAGAAGCGGCATTCAGAGGGAGTGGGATCACTGAGAAGTCTTAAAAAGACATGGCGGTATTGCTGGGTGTAACTCTTGAAATTGACGGGTGAGATCTGTGTCTGCTCAGGGGTCTGTGATGTAATTCAATGCTGGGGGACTTATGCATCTTTAATGCTCAAATGGCAGTTGGAAATTTTACATTGGCGTTCCTTGTCTGTCCAGGGCGTCTGTTAGTATTCAACGTGGATTCTTAGCTTCGTCAGTGTTAATCAGGTTAATCAAACACCGTCAGAATCAACATAACGTTTTGGTGGTAGAAATAAATAACCCCAGTCTTCTTTACCACCGCATAAATTACAGAGAGGACGAACTCCACCAGCTACTTGGCAATGCGGGGTCTGGCTTGACAAGTCCCCAGCATTCAAGCAAAAGACACACTATTGATGGACGAAATGCAGAACAAATCAAAACATTCAACCCCAGTCAAGAGATCTGGGTTAACTCCATCATTCTTTTGCTCATCATGCCACCCCAGTTCAGACCTGGCCGTATGCAAATCAGTCTTGACCCAGTGTCTCATGGGAGCAGTCCAACCCGAACTGCCAAGCCAGGTCCTCCCTGGACCGGAGACAAGCATCCTAGGACTGGTTTCGGGGTTTCACCCCTCATCAGCCAGGACAGCTTGAATCTAGTGGCATAGTGAGCCCGGAACCCACGTCTGGGCATACACGGGGCACATAGGGTGAGAAAGCAAAAGACACTTGTTGGACTTGGCCATTTTGCAGGGTCATTCCTGAACTTTTTCCCTTCCTCCTGTATTTTTTCTGACTTATTGTTGGTGGTTTTATGACTCTGGGCACTTTTTCACTGCTAAAGTGCATATGCTCTCTATTGTAAAGTGTTGTATTGGATTAGTGACTCCATGATTGGCTTATTTGATTTAGTTGTCAGACCCTAGTACAGTGCACCATGTGTGCCCAGGGCCTGTAAATCAAATGCTGCTGGTGGGCTTGCAGCACTGATTCTGCCACTCACAGAAGCAGCTTGAAAAATGTGGCTCAGGCCTGCCATTGCAGAGGCTGTGGGCAGCTTGGGGCTGCCATGTCGACTTGGCAAGTGCACCCACTAGCCAGTCCCTAAACCTTCCCTTTTCTACATGTTAACCAGCCCTAAGATAGGCTCTAGGGCAGGGTGCATTGTACGTGAAAGGTAGGACATGCCCTGATGTGTGTGGCATGTCCTGATAGTGAAATACAGCCATTTTCGTTTTTCACTATTGCAAGGCTCCCTGTCTCCCTGGGCCAGAATGGGCAGCTTGATTATAACATCTTATAATCCTAACTGACCCAGGGAACATGGTAGAAACACGGATTTAGTATGCCTGAACTCAGAATGATAAAATACATATTTTAGTGAAGTTGGTTTTAACATTCTTTGTTTGAAAATACCACTTTTAGAAGTAGGTATTTTCTTGCCTAACCATCCAGCCTGCCTCTGCTAGGTCGTGTTTTGCATGTCTGGTTTGTGAGTGACAGGGGCTGGGGTGGCTCCAGGAGACAGGGTGAGTCAGCACTAGGCTGAATAGACCTATCTGCATTGGGAGTGGTGGGAGGAGTAGCACCGTGGCCTGAATAGGGCTGTGCCTGCCTTCCACAATGCTGGCTCCACCTCCTGTGGTGCGTCTGATGAACCTGGCCCACACTGACAAAGGAAGAAGTTGTGGACTAACAGAATGCGTCCAGAACTGGTTTGGACTAGGTACAGACACTCTCTGCCTTCAGAGACAAATCATTTGTGTGTATAAAAAGGGGGACCCAGACCCCAGAACTTTAGATCACTTTTGGGAAATCAAGAGGAACCTTTGCCAAGCAGAAGAAACCAGAGAAGCTGAAGGAGCATTACTGCCCCTGTGCTGTTTGCTGTCTGGGGTTGGCCTGCAGTGGTTACTTGTTGCCAAGGAAAGGAGAAAAGGACTTTGCTGTTTGCTTTGTCATATTGAGGAAGATCTCCAAGGGCTTGAACTGAGCTTGCCTCCTGTCTTAAGTCTCAGGGACACAAAGACTTCACCACCAGCTTACCCTGAATTTCCTTGCTGGGAATTCTGACCTGCAGTGAGGTGCCTGCTGTTGTTTGCGCCCTCTGAGAGACTGCGTGTCGCTGGAAGCGCGACGCAATGAGGAGAAGCGTGTCGCCGCAGCAGCAGTTGCCGGTGCATCGCCGGAGAAGCGTGTCACCCCTGCAGCTTATCGCCGTCACATCGCCGAGGAAACGTGTTGCATCACCGGAGAAGCGTGTCGCACGGCCTGTCGCAGCTCCAAAGATCATGGATTTCGCCGCACGGCGGTCGGGCTTGCACGCATCGCATCCCCGTTGTCGCATCGCATCAAAGACGCCATTTTGTCGCATCGCACCGGATCGTCGCATCAAGGCGCCATCTTGTCGCATCGCACCGGATCGCAGTAAGAAACCGACGCATCGCCTCCTCTCCGGTAAGGAACCGACGCATCACCTACCCCGAAGCAAGGAACCGACGCATCACCTTCCCTGCGACCCTTTTGTTTGTATTTCGTGACGCATCCAAGGTACTTTGAGAGTAAAGTGTCGCATTTACCATCTACATTGAACTAAGCTATTTCTTCCATTTTAAAGTCATATTTTTATCACAGTATTGTGGATTTTTGTTGTTTGTTCTTGTGTTAAGTCTAGTAAAGATAACTTATTTTTCTAAACTGGTGTGGTATCAATTTGTAATGTTTTCACTGTATTACTGTATGTGTTCACAAATGCTTTACACACTGCCTCTGAGATAAGCCTGTCTGCTCATGCCCAGCCACCAATGGGGTGAGCAGGGGTTGTTCAGGAGTGTATCCCCCTTTCCCTGACTAGAAGCAAGGGTCCCTATTTGGACAAAGGTGTATACCATTTCCAACTAGAGACCCCCATTTCTAACAACACCCATCTGATGGACGGAATGCAGAACAAATCAAAACATTCACCCTAGAGTGGGACGGGTATGCCCAGACGTGGGTCCCGTGCTCTCCATTCCACTGGAGTCAAGCTATCCTGGCTGATATGGGGTGAAACTCCGAAACCTGTCCTAGGATGCTTGTTTCCAGTCCAGGGAGTACCTGGCCTGGCAGTTCGGGCTGGACAGCTCCCATTATGCCCAGGTTCTCTAGACTGATTTGCATATTGCTGGGTTCAAACTGGAATGGCATGGGGATCCAAAAAAAAGGATGGATTTAAGCCCGATCTCTTTACTGGGGTGAATGTATGACATTGTTATGCATTTTGTCCATCAATTGTTCTTTTTGCATTTGTGCCCCCAGCGTTGTCAACCAGTTAACAATCCATTTGTGATCAGACCTAATATTGTAGGTTGAACCCCAGAAGACACTTGTAACTTCTGTGACACTCTCCATAAGGACTACTTCTTTTAGGGTACCTCAGTGTGCACAATGGGTAAGCAACAACAAACCTGCACTTAGCCCCAAGCAATTGTCCTGCACTCATGAGGAACTTTGAAAATGTTTGTGGCTCTCATATCACAACAGCCCAAAGTCTCATCACATTGACCACCATCCGATGATATGTACTCCACACCATTCTCGGGTAAATCCCTCATGTCGAGGATCTTTTTCCAAAACGTATGCTAAAGCTCAGCATTATTGTCAACAAAGTGCCACATTCCATTCTTCTTTTTCTGGTGCATTGTCTGCCTCTAACTCTCCTACCTACTCAGCCCTATGTTCATCCCTTGCCTCTTTTTGACCTATTCCAGGGGAGTAGTTGGGTAGACACAGGATTCTAGTGCTCCCCACGGCCACACGTCTGCAACCTCTGGTGCCTTTTGTAAGTTGCTTGGTGATATCTGCTTCACAGGCAGAGGGCCCAGGTATCCCATCGTGCACTGATGTCCTCTGGGGGAGGCGTGTAGCCATACCAAACACAGCCGTCCACCAAAAAATAACAAGGCGTGTCTTATTGATACTATCTCAATTATGTAACTTAGTTTGAGATTGGGTGGCTGCATTGTACTCTAAATTCTATCAAACTCAATTCACAACATTTTTTACATGTTAATTACGTGATGCATAGCAACTCACTATTTTCAGGGACTCATGAGAATTCTCTTGAAACTCTTATGTTCCAGGCAGCTCTCATCTGCTGGGAGAAACTTACATTCTAGCAGCACTCTTTTGTATGTCTAGGGATCCAAAGGACTCTTTGAAGCCCATCTGACTCACAATTTAGTGTGATTCTATAGATTTAACATACTGGCTCATTTGTGTTTTTCCACTGGTTATTGGCTTCCTTCCGCAGTCGCCCTTCTCCTGAAATCTCCAGTCCCTGGTTGTTTACTCTCATTAGACTGCCACTGTCCCCTTCATATGATCATTCACTTGTGAGAGTTACCCTTTGGTACGTAGCAGCTAATTCAGCTAAGGCAAACCTTAATCTTTGGTGACTTCACAGCTTTGGAGTTGTCCTTAATACATTGTTTCTAGTGTGTGACTTGACATATCCGACTGAGTAAAGTGCTCAACATGACCCAAAACCCAGAAAAGTTCCCCTATCCTATTTGTTTACTGGAGCCTCTTCATTTATCTTTGTTGCATCCAGATTCCACATGGGATGAATCTCTTCTTCCAACAATGTGTGTCCTAAATGTCAAACATGACATAACATGTGGCACATATCCCATTGGAAAGTCATATCAAGGTGTGTTAAGTTTTCTAGAAGCCCCTGCAGATGTTAATTATATTCTAGTCTAGTCTTCATGCTGTCCAATGTATTACCCTGAAAGTATATCACTTCATTATTCCCACCAACCCTCCCCAGAAGAAGACTGGTAATGTTGATGCTAAGACAAAGAACATTGACCATAATTGCTCTGCCCCAAAGAGAAAATAACAAAAACCTAAAGGTTTTTAGATTAGAATATAACACAATTTCATGGCATGTACAAGTGTACCATACATTAGTTATGACAAATCTTAAGGGTTTTTAAATCTGAACCCAAGCGCGTTATATTGTCAGGAAATTCCTTAGATACGAGGAAGGAACAAAAGCAGGGATTACGTATCACTTAAGACAATACCAGTTAAACAGCTTTGTTCAGGAGGACAGCATAAAAATGGCATGGGGCATTGGTTGGCATGGCCAGCCAGAGCCTTAAATGGCTTCAATTAGTTGAAGCTCATGCTTATCCCCCGTTTTTCTATCTTCATCTTTTACCACAGGGGCTTCCAGCGGCTGTGGAGCCCTATATCTGATGGGGTAAGTGATGGGGCTGCTTCATTGAAGTGGAACACCACTAGTCCCATGTACCAGAGATAGGAGGTGACAATCTTGATACTTCCAACCTCCCCGTGTATGAGCAGTGGAGCCTGGTGGAGCCATGTGTGGGGCTTTGCACTATTACCAGAGAGACAAATGGATGGATGAGGCTTTCCGAGTCCCAAAGGACGAGGGTCCTATAGGCGGGTAAAGAAAACCCAGACAAGATTCAAAGTTCAAACAATAAAGGTTTATTTCAAATTCAAGTATGATTATAGAAAGCTGGAAGTAGTTAATCAGTTCAAATCAATATCTATATAACCCTTAAATCATGAGAAAATGTGGAAGTATTGAGCAAAATGACAAATTGTCATAGGGAGTGGTCAGTAAGAATAGGCAAAAGGCTCTAGCACAGACCCCAAAATAAGAACTTTATAGATTTTCAGGAGTAGAGATTTGTGCCCTTTGCATGGTGTTAAGTGGCACCATGGTCTGTACTAATAAAGTTACATTGACCGAAACCAATCTACATTGCAAAAGTTGTGTTGTGCAAAACAGGCTCCCTCTAAGGACACACCCAAAATTAATAAGCAATGAGTTCCTTTTAACTACGTACAAGGGGAAAGGACATTGCATGATTGAACAATACACCATTTTTCCTCAAAGCACATTAGCTGGCACAATGCAAATCACAAAGTGAGAGACAAATTATATGCACTGTGCAACTTTTAAAAGTCGCATTTTTCAGCTGGCAGTGCCACCAGGCCTAAGGCCAAGTAAATTAGTTTTGCGGGACTACGTGTGCTAACTCAAACACGTGAAAATGAACAATCTTTATTAATAAATCTGCTCTAACACATGTCATCAGAGAACTGAGAAGAGGCTGGCTGTGGAAGCAGAAATGATAAAACTGATACAGGTCAAGAGGTCGATTTTTTGGTCGGGCTTCACTATCCTGGTAGCATCAGGGACTGAGCTCACGACTCATACCCTTCCGCCTGACAGTGACCCCTTCACTAACCCCCCCCCCCCCCTCGCTAGTGAGCGATTCTACATCTGCATTCTTTGGAACTTCAGGAAGAAGTGTTGTTCCTTGTTTGTACTTGAGGTGGGGAAGCGCAGTGCTCCTGACTGGAGTAGGCAGCGCTTCCCTGTGAAATGAACCTGAGAAGGGACCCAGGGCTGACAAGCAGAGAAAAGGGCAACCTCTTCAATCTCCAGAGCATTTGAAAGAAGAGCTACAAAGAGTGTATGGATAACTCCCCTGATGAGTAGGATATGGCCACGGAAGAAAGAATGCTACTACAGTTATTCAAGGATATACATGCAGATCTCAACATAAAGACACAGGGGCAGAATTACAAGCCCCTTGCGCCACTTTTGCGTCACTTATCCTATAAAAGTGACACAAAAGTGGCACAAGGGGCTTGTAAATCTGCCCCACAGAGTTTTGCAGAGACTGTGAAAATGGAGGAAAACAAGGCATGGAGACTGTCCAATAGGGTAAGATGGCTTGATAAGGGAGTGAAAATTTCGATACCAAACTACCGTCCGTCTCTGAAGGGCCAGAGTCTTTAGAAAGTCTGGCGGAAATGGTCTGCTTAAAATACTGTTCTTTGGAACACATTCTGAAATTGGACCTTAAGTACTTGAGAATCTATGGGTGTTGAGTCTTCCTTCAATGATTGCATATGAATCCTTAAAGACAAACTTGACAAAGGTGCTCTGTGGTGTCTTGAGTTTAATCAAACAGAACTGTCAGCTGTTGGTGTGCAGGGAGTTTAGAAAGCCTCTAAATGCTAGGGCCAATATTTAGTAAGACTTTGTGAGACCCTTGCATCTAGCAAGATGATGCAGAGCAGCACAATGGCTAATTTGGGATTTACAAAGCCAAGCAAGGCTCGATTTGCATGGCCTTGAGTGGCTTTGTAAAAAAATGGAATGTAACGCAGCAGCTTACACTGTATTGCGTTACATTTGTAGTGGTAGGCGTGTCCACATGTGGATTTCACGCAATTCTAGATTTACTAAGACTTGTAAAGCTAGAATTGTATGAAATTGGCACACCTACCACAGAGAGGCATAAGGAGAAGTATAGTTATCTCTCCTTCTTACTTAGAAAGGTAAACATGCTTCTTTGGGCTGTTTTTGTGTAGGAAGGAATGCCAGTACTGTGCCCTTGTCCATGGAGGCTTGGCCCATTGTTCCCGGGTCTAAGTGTCAAGCATTTCTCTTCTCACTAGTCTGTGACCTGGAAATAATGCTTAATTTAGGAGACAGGCATGTAAAGCATTTAAAAACACCAGTACAGTAAATAAGTAAAATACAACACACAATAAAAACCCCACACCAATTTATAAATATAGGAAATATTGTTATCATTAAAATGACACCAAAACCATCAAAATCCAGTGTAGGGAACCAGAGATATTTTTTAAAGAATAAACACTTTCTAGTGCATAGAAACCAATACCGCCACTTCTGGACATCTGGTTGTGCTTTACCGGGACAAAGTGAAAGTTTGAGGCTGACCACGATGGAGCCCTGCTCAGATACCCCACGCGGTAGGCCACGGTCTAAATGTTACCTTCAGACTTAGAAACTTTTCTGGCACTTTTTCTGCCGGGGGCATCAATGCTCTCCACCAGTCTGGATTCAGTGAGGGTTCGCCAGCTTGGCTTTCTGCAACCTCCGGTTCAAACCCTGGAAGTCGGACCTCCGGAGCTCTTCAGCCGGACAAACCTGAAATTCAGGCCAGGTCGCGGTTAAAGGTGGCCCTCGTGGTCGAGTCGGTCCCCTTATGGAGCTTTTTCCCAATCGTTTCCCAACCTTCTGTAGGTCCTTCCAGAAGGTCTTCTGGTGGGTTCCAAGTGTCCAAAAGACAAATCCAAGGGTCTGGAATCTCCTAGATGGTCCATGGCAGGCCTGAACTTCAGTTCCCACAATACACTCGGTCAACCCCTTAAAACTCCACTGGACGCACTCCAGGAGTGGGACTGTGGCTGGAGAAGGTTCAGTTAAGCTCTGCTAACCAGTAGCTACAGGGAGTCCACTCCTTACTTCTTCTTGAAGCAAGGAAAAACCAAACTCAGAGTATGTCTTATTTCCATAAACTCCCCCCACTCACATCTATGAATTCCTTCCTTAAGCCTCATGTCTGGCAGGGAGAGGGGGTGGCCCTGGCTGATAGGCTGGCTTGACCTGTTCTTCCTTTGAAGCTGATGCTTTATGGTCCAAACCCCTGCTCTGGTATTCCTGTGCCCCACAGAGCTCCCTCCGTCAGATAGCCAATGCCTGGCCAGGCCACTTATTACCTAATCAAGGCAGCTTGGCTAATCCCCTCAGGGCTGACTATTCTGAAAAGAGTGCTAGAGTCTGGATTTTGACTTGCAGAAAAGAAAGTCTTATAACTTCTATTCTGGACAAGTTATGATAAATTCAACAATGCCAGTTTTAGCAATACCATTCTGTTCAGTCCTTGAATGATTTTTTTTTTACCTTCCTAGAAATAGTTATGCTTCCATAAAATATTGCCATGTTAGCCTGTGAGTCCAACTGTCTTCAATGGGGAAAATTAAATGTGCAATTTACCAGGGGTTATAAAACCTCTTTTATAAAGCTCCTGCTCATAATTATAGGACCCCCACCCCTGGAACACCTAGGGGAGACCTGGGGGGTTCCTAATATGCCAAAACCATGTTGGTTCTTACTTCACAATGCCCACAGCACCAAATTCGACTTTGTACACTGGGGAAGAATACAATTCGCAGCTTTCATTCAACTGGACATATAAAACATATTTTATAGGGATCCTGCTTATAGATACATGACCCCCACCCCTGGAACATCTAGTGGAGACCTTGGGGGTACCCAACATGTAAATATAAGCTATATTATCACTTTTAAAGTGCCTATACCACCAAAGTCGAGTTTGCAGTGGATTTACTTTTAAAAGAAGTGCTGCAACACAGGGTGGCTTTTAAAATGACCTCATGCTCTCAGCAGTGCACACATGCAAGTGCAACAAAGGCTCCTAGCCTCTAAACTGCCATGCCCTTTTATCTAATAGGGACTTATAGGTAGGTATTGTAGGTCATGCTAATTATACGTGTACCTTAATGTATGTGTTTGTGTTTAACATAGCACTGGCCCTGACTAGAAGAGCCCAAGGCAGAGTCAGCTACCACCAGAGTCAGTCAACACAAAAAAATGGGGGTGAACAGGCCAAAAAGGTGACTTTCTAACACTGCCAGTTATAGCATACAGATGTAGTTATCTAGTAAAACAATTATGACGATATAACAGTAAACATTTCACCTGACACAATAACATGGAGTGCTCCGACATTCCTTTTTGTAAAAGGTGTTGCAATTATAACTTTTCACACACCAGCATGTTGCTCCTTTTCACCCACCAGAGGGAAACAATGCATACGTAAAACTCAATCAGCTCAATTATGCATACAGATTGGTATTGGCTCACAGCTTGGAAAGCAATGTTTCTAAAAATAACATTTCTCAATTATTAGTTCGAAAAAGATGTGCTTAGAAAATAGAACACTTCCCAAATGTTTGTTCCCAAAAATATATTTAAGTAGGAAGAGTACAAACATGGGTGTCAATTCACCAAAATGCCAGGGGTAGCGGAAGGGACATCACACACCATTCACACACTCTTTCTCAGATAGACACACTCATCTGCAAGCATGCATAAAACATACATTAAAAAGCATTTTCTTCATACCATGGTTGTCAGATATAATCATATTCCCTCTCATTAGACTCCATTTTTTTAACACAAATAGTGAATATTATTATTCACTAATCAGGTAATAAAAGATTTGACAGAAAACCCGGAAAGTGGAGCTCCAAATGACATCCATTAGAACGAGCTGCTCCTGTGTTTCCAGGCACTGATTTTGCCACCTCCTAGTGCCAGCGGTAGCGAGGAGCAAGCAGGTGTTTGCAGCTACGATATTCAATGTTTTTACAGGTTTAGTATGTTATTTGTCTGGCCACTTATTGGTTTTCATTTTGTTATCATGTGTTTTTTGTAACCTGTTATTTTAATTAGTATTACCATTTTTTGTATCAGTTGTTTGTTATGAGATATGATGTTATTTTTGCTTACATTTGTATACCCCACTGATTAGAACAAGATTACATTCGACCTTTTAACTAATTCTTACGAATTAATAAAGCATGCATATTCTTTCACATGTTCCTCTGAACTTTATATTGTATTGTTAATTTTGAATAGGTTGCCCAGGGGTTGTGTCTGTAAATTATTGTAATTTCCCTGCCTTTGGAACTGTTATCTAGATTCAGGGGATTCCTGTTTTTGGTACACTGACCCCTAAATGACTTCCATCAGTAAAAATCTACATTCCAAATGTAAATAACATTTTCAGGAACTGGAGTGGGGTGTCAAGCATTTAGGATATAGGGTTAAGTATTTGGGATATAGGATTAAGAGTTGGAGGTAAGGGGGTTTGGTTTAAGGGGTTACGATGTAGATGTTAAGTGGTACTATAAGGGTTAAAGGTATGGGTTTAGAGGCGTAGGGTTTAGGGTACAGGGATAATAGTTTGTAGTGGAGAGTTAAAGGTTTCACATTTGGAGTGTTGGTATTAGAGATTAAGAGGTCAGGTGTTGAAGATTAAGGTTATAGGAGTTTGGCTATATAGGATTTAAAATATGCAGTTACGGGGTTAGAGGTTTAGGGTTGAGATTGTAAGGTTTGGGGCATAGGGATAAAGGCTTGGTAGTTTAAATTTTAAGGGATATGGATTAATGGTATTGAGTTCACTCACATAATTGCATTTCTTTTTAAAATATGGTTGGTTTATAGTGTGTCGATGAAAGTTACAGACAATGTAGGCATATCTGTACAAAAAATACGAAATGTTGCTTTCCACACCAAAGGTACACTTAATTTATTTCAATGGAATTCATTTCAATTTCGACGTAATGAAAGTCGAAGTGTTAAAAATATTTGATGCTATTTTTATTTTATTAAAAGCAATGTGCATACTCCATTCAAGTGAGCAGTCATTAAACGTTATAACTAATAACAAAAACATGTTCTGTCTTTCAGAATGCATTTGTGTCCATGGAAAATGCAGTGAAGGGATAGACGGGGATGGCTCCTGTGAGTGTTATGTTGGCTGGCGGGGAGTCCACTGTGACATTGGTAAGGTTTTTTTCATGATACTATCTCTGTAACATTTTGAAGAATGCCCAAGACCTGTCAGAGCCGGGAGACATCCATTACAACACGGTCTTTACACCAAGATACCTTCAACGTGGCCATTACAACGCAAGTCATTACAACGATTTGCACTGGATGGTGCTATACACTAAGGAATAGTATGATTTACTATTCCAACACCTTCCCTACTGTTACGTAGGCTGGAGTTGGAATAGTAAATCATACTATTCCTGAGTCCAGCACCTCTAGCGCAAGTCGTTGTAACGACTTGCATTGTAATGACTGCGTTGTAAAAATATCGTGGTGTGAAGACTGCATCGTAACGTCATACATTTGTCAGAGCCTGTCTAGCATGCAGCCCCACAAATATAGTTAGACGTGACCTATATTCAGGAAATGCAGCACAGTAATTGAGTCAAATCCTTCAGTGACCAAAGATCAGCATGCAGAACATTTCCACGATATTGAGAAATAAATTATATTAGGACAGTAAGATTGCATTCATTTAGTGCCACTAAATTAGGTGCCTTCAAGCTACAGAAACGTGAGAGCTGAAGTGAGAGAGATAAGAGCAATTCTTGAATTCTTAAGTTTGTGCTGATCATCTTGAATTAGTAGATATGGTTATAAATGATCACCTGCAAGTGTTGCTGCCAAGCTATCTGTCCTTCCGGAGAGGCATAGCATGCTTTTAAGGGGAGTGTGGAAAAGGCTTGTCATTTACTTCTGCCAGAGCATCTATAAACTCTCAATCACCCTGATGCTTAAGCAGGTCCCTGACATGTGTGTGCATCACATACAAAGAACAACAAGCTCAAATGCCAATGTTCAATCTAGATTTATGACCTAGGGAGAGGGAGTTTGCATTGTTCAGTTAAATGAAGTTATTCTGGATCCTCATTAAAGTGAGGCGTGCAAAGGCTCTGATATGCATAGTCAGGCTACTTGTGGTGAGGTACCGAAAAATGTAATTCATGATGAAAACATGTCTTGTGAATGCAGCTCATTACACCATTGCAGATCCCATGATTAATGGGATTAGTAGCCTGAAGTATACATCCTCTGCTATTTCATCCACCTCAATAGCTCAAATTGCATATGAATTGTGCAGGCTCATGGAATCAATAACCCCCTCAATAAACCTGTTGTGATCACTCTACTCCTCTTAGATAGAACCATGAATGTCCCTGAAGTCAGAGAAATTGTTTAACTTCTAATTCACATGAAACCGAACAGAAATATGTTAATCTCCTAATATATTTTTATACTCTCACCCAAGGAAGCGGGTGTTTTAACTGTGCTATTACTGCTCTATGTAACTTTCTGATAATTGAGTCCATTTGTATAATTTTAGACTACTGTAAGGATTTGATTAAGCTGGACAAATAGTTTTCTCCTAGAATTGATTCTGGTGTCCCTGGCTCCTTTCCATGTCCATCAAGCTACCCTGAATTTGAATGGGAATACAACAAACTGCTAATTCGTGCCACTATATTGACTATTTAAGAAAATTATTTATTAGCTTGTATGACTACATATATCTCACATTCTAGGACATAGATAGTAAATTTCACATATACATTTGCCAAGTTTATTTCAAATACAATACAAGCAAGAACTAATAATGCTAGTAAAAAAAATACTCTCTGAGCAGTACCAACCCAGCCCAACAGGCAATATAATTAATTCACACATGTAATCATCTCACAGGCATACTTCATTCATACCAGTCATACCTTTCACCATGCAAGCTAATTAAAACATGTAGTCCTAGGGTCGTAGACCAGCCACAAAATATTAACAAAATTCATCAACAAATAATAGTGCACAACTAATAAATTGCAAAAATGTTCTTCGCATTATCATGTGACTTCAAATCTATTTACTATTTTATCTTCAAACCAACATACATAATTGTCTCTATTCGCATATAGTGCACGTTTGCATCAATTTTACAGTTGATAGTTTGTCACACTCAGATTGTCCTTCTACAACAAGATTGTGGTCTTCATACACCCATCCACTGATCGCCAACGATTGTTTTGGGGGCACAACCCAGGATGTGGTCCACTTTCTTGAAGGCGTAAGAATAATTGGCGAAGGTGGTGCAAGGGGAAAGCTACCCAGAGAGAGCAGAAATCTAATGGAGATAGCAAACTGCTGTAGAGTTAGAAAATATATGTACACTTAAATATAGCACTCCCATTTTTAAAGAAACTCAACTTAACAATCTGTATGGAACAGGGTTTGGAGTACTCGGTGGACCAAAAAGGTCCACATTTGTCACCTACTCTAATGAGTGGGTGACAAAGATAAAATGATACTGAATGGGCCACACCTTTGTTCACAGAATAAAATATTGAGTGGCGTAAACATCAATAACCATACCGGTGTGATGCACAGTCCGCTACATATACCACGCCCCAAACCTAGCATGCAAATGTGCCTGTGCCTTACAAGTTTGCGTGGGGTCTCTACTATTGTGGGTCAACTTGAGGACTTAACTTCACAGTTCAAGATTAAATACGACTATCTATTGTGTCTCAACGTGCCACAAAGAAGCAGAGGATCCCAAAGACCCCACATTCGGGTGGGCATAACTGAGGAATAAAGGCAAAAAGAGTTTGGAAAAACCAAAAGAAGTCAGAACAGGGAGAATTGAAAAAGGTTGATATTGGCCTAAGTAAAAAGTTGTAGTGAACAATGAGTTACTATATGGTATACAAACACAAGTCCTTTCCTCACTGGTGATCACCAGTGTTAGAAATGAGATTTCTTGTTGGCTGAGGTAAGCACCCATGCCAGGCAGGAGCCGCCACTCTAGTCAGGGTAAGCTAGATACACAGTAAAAGGTAGCACGTGCTCACCCTCTAGTAGCTTGGCACTGAGCAGTCTGGCATATGTATAGAGGCGATTGTGTGAAGTAGTTGTGCAACACACACACACACAGAAGAACATGTTGCAGGGATTCTGCTCATGCACAGAACTATGCGCAGGAAACCAGGACCTCAGTGAATTGTGGTGTACCAAAAAACTCCCCTCAGTACCCAGAACCCCTATCCGACTAGCATCAGTGTCTCATTCGTTCTCCGTACTACAGCGAAGCTACCAATGATTAGACAACCCAGAACAAGCAACTTAGGTTACTCTCAGGAACGGTGGGAATCAAGAAAACTCTTTTGTTTTTATTCTCATATCAGTCCACAACGTGAGTAATCAGAGAAACTGAAAAGTTTAAAATGTTTATTTTTAACTACGTGCTCTAAGATGCAGTATTTTGGCTAACATAAGCAGGCAAATGATTAGAAATAAAACAATCAGCATTGTTACAAATTCCATAAAACACAAAGGGAGAAATCATATTATAATGATAGTGGAAACAGGTCTTGTAGCGCCTTGTGTACCACCCTCCCCTGACTAGAAGCTAGTTTTATAATAATAGAAGGTCTCTAGGTTTGAATGGGGAACCCCATACCTCCAAGATCAGCTTACGTGAATCCCATCACAGGATTAGCAACGCTCTCTGTAGATGGAAAGGCTTCCTCCAAGTGCCAGTATAATGCATGCAATGCAATATTAAAGGCACCCGAGTTTCAGATATTTGCAGCTGTGTGCTTGTTGCGTCTAGAGCGTGGCCGATCAACCTGAATTCAACAGCATACATTGTTATTTGACCTTGAACGCTTCTGCACACAGTGTTCAGACTAAGGTCGCGGTGCAAGTCTAGGGATGTGAAAAACAGACCGTTCTCATGTGAAGAAAAAGCAAGCAATCAGTTTTACTTATAATAACAGTTAGCAGTGGTGTCGTGTGCAAAAGGTGCAAAGTGGCAAGATGGCGTTTAACTTCTAAAACGCTTATGCTAACATAGCAATGTGTGCAGGCAGAACCCTGTCTTCACTACACCCTCCCTTGATCGGACCACGAACAAAATAGGTAAGCAACTGTAGGAACTCAGAGTTCAAGTTCTAGTGAGACAGAACCAAGTTCATATTTAGCCAAACCAAATAATTGGTAGTGACAAGTTCAAAGTTGTGAGGTTAAAAAACAATAAAAAGACCAAGCAGGGGCGGTATACAGCCCATTCTGGAGCAAAACTTAGTAAAAAAATATTTGAGTTAGTACGTGTTGAAGATGGACAATTGGCAAGTTAATCCATCAGCGTATAGGCAGAGTATGTTGCAACAGCCTCCAAGAGGAAGTCATTGTAATCATCAGTAAAGGATTCAGCCATCCAATCTAATAAAGTAAATGACATACATGTTCTTCGATAGCCGGAGCCTCTAGCACCATCAGAGGCAAACTTGCGTGTTCTTCTTGATAACTTTGTGTCAGGAAGTCATGGGCCGCTGCACATATATCCCAATTTCCTAGGATTCCATCCGCAGCCGCACAGGCCATAATCCCAATACCAGAACAGTCCAACTCATGAGCCACTAAGGGACTCATCAGTCGATCATAATCCGGGGCAGGAGATGCCATGTTTGAGAGGCACAAATCCAGGGCCCATTCAAACGAACAATATAGGCAATGGAAAACAGGATGCACACAAAGTATGAGAACCGGAAGGACAATCCATAGGCTACACTCCAAGTGGCCAGAGGTAGTGTTCCATAGTATTAAAGCATTCGGTTGCAAAGTTGGGGCAGCCGGGCGCCGGCTGTCATGTGACACAGATTGTGCAGCCATTGCGGAGCAAACAAATCAACAGCAGCACACCAGCACTCAAGGCGAGGATTAATGGGAGCCCGCTGAAGAAGCTGCAAAACATAGAATGAAAAAATGCCGGTATCACACCAAATAAAGTTTGGAACGAGGTCACAAGGTCGGAGCACACAACTTTGAAAAAATGCGCCAAGCTCGTTGTTGATGAGGCATTGAATATAGTGTGAATCAATGCACCGAAATGAAGTGGGACATCAGTATTCAAAAGCGCATGCACCTTTTTACGGGTGTTAGCTACGTGAAGGACAAATGTTTCACCAGAGCCCTTATTCTGCTCATCTTGTTGAACTCTGCTTTCAAGGTTGGCATGGAAGGCCAGATGGATATATTGAGTCTCCCATGCGGGGGCGGGAAAAGCACATTCTTACAACAGACTACACGTTGTGAGACAGTTACAGTGTACAGAATCCCTGCTAGCAACACACCTCAGTATTTAAAAGCAAATAACTACCGTTAACTAGTAATGTGAAAGTTGGTGTAATAGCTGGCACAGGATTTCCCTTTAAAATGCAAGCTAAATTTGGTGCATGAACGTTGCACGCGCCATGCAATTGTATATTCTTGCAAACTAATGAGTGATCAGTTGTAGAAGTGCACTCCTCTCCTTTTTAAATAAACCTCTTTACCCTCTCTCAGGCACCTGTATGTGAATGGGAGCGACCAAACCTCATGGAGAAAAGCACTACCCAATGGTTCATATCTGCCTAAGGCATAGTGTTTCATACATGAACTGAACTTAAATAAAGAAAAAGGTAGTGTGATTAACCCATGAATAAGCCAAACAGCCAAGTTCGATTCGGCCACAGAAAATGGTAAAGGTTCCAACTTTTCAATATGCAATAGCGAATATGTAGCATCCTTCATGGACATGAACTGTTGTTTATCAGTAGTCAGACAGATTAAACGGTAAAAACAAAGATGATGTATAAGGCCCAGAACTTGGAGAGGGCACCTCAGGGAAAGGTAGGACTCAAAGAATGCAGAGCCCAGCAGCACCAGCAGGATTGCAGGAAGTCTTTTGTGTCCCTGAGACTACAGAAAACAGGAGGCACACCAGCAAACCATTGGAGATCACATGGAGCGAAGGCAGAGACAAGCTCTCTTTCAGCAGAGTCAGAAAAGAAGGAAAGTTGAGTCCTTTAGGTAGCACCGCAGTCCTTCTGACAGAGGTTCAGCTCAAAATCCAGAAGTGTCTGACTTTAGGGGGTTGGAGACCCGATACTTATACCCAAAAGTGCCTTTGATGTATGGGGTAACTTCAAAGCAACTCTCTGAAGTGCACAGATATCCCTTTCAACCCAGTCCTGTCTGCAAGGCTACCTGTGAGGGTAAATCAGTGCTTTGTGTGAGGACTATTAAAGTAGAGATGTCAGCTACTCACATTCCTCCCTGTCCGGAAAGACCCATCAGAATGCAGATGAGTGCTCAGAATGCAGATCAGCCTCACCTTCCTGTGGTTGTGGCTGTCTAGAGGGAATGCACAAAGTGTAGCAGACAGTGTGACACAGACGTGTATTGGGACAGGCTGTCGGGCACAAAGAGCAGTAAGTAAAGAGAAATGTCCACTTTCTAAAAGTTCTAAAACAGTAATGTTAAATCCAACTTCACCAGTAAGGGGGAATTAACATTACCATTCCAAACATATGAAACATGAAAAAGCTACTCCTCTCAATCAGGAATTACAGCTTACAACTGATGCATCGCTCCGGCTTCACCCGGCATCTTTCTCGATACTGACTCAAACCAGGATCAAGTTAGTTGTGTTCAGCGAGCCTAAGTGGGTCCCTGTATCCGGCCCACGCTCAATCAGAGTTGGCCTCAACCTTTGACTTTGACGCGGTCCAGCGCACCCAGATATTCCACTTAAGCACTTATTGCTCCTAAGCGCTATTTTACAGTTTATTCTTTAAAACTCAATGTGTCAATTTCTACTTCTTGGATTTTTGTTGTTTGGGTCTTTTTTATTTATTAAATTAAGTTCTATTTTTCTAACTTGGTGTGCATTATTTTTGTGTGGCGTGTTCACTGTTTTTCTGTTTGAAATGTTGCACAAATACTTAACACATTGCCTTTGAAGTTAAGCCTGACTAGTCTGTGCAAATATACCAGAGGGTGAGCACAGGTTAATTTAAGGTGTGTTTGTCACTTACTCTGACTAGAATTGTGAAATCTACTTGGATAGAGTGCATACCTCTTCCTACCAGAAACCCAGTTTTTAACACTTGCTGACAGAAAGAACAGAGGGCCATTACCACTACAAATATGTTAGCAACGATTTACCAGCCCCTACTAATGAGAGTTGTAAACTCTCCCCCAAACATTTTGGCTATTAACGGACACAGTTCTATTGTGGGTAGCTAGCAGAATTTCATTCAAGTGGTACAGTATCATATATTCTGAGATTTCTAGAGACATTTTTCTACATATTGGAGTGGACACAAAACTGACCCCCTATACATTTTCCCCCGAAAGATGTATACAATAAATTACTACATGGCCATAAGCAGTGTGTGATGCTAATGAGTACCAAGAATGGCTAAGTACCAGCCTTAAGATATCAGATTCTGCTTCACTTCATTTATTTAGTTGCACTTAATTTATAAAATACTTTTCTCAAGGTACAGAACAAAAATTATGAATTGGCACGCCAGCAAAAAGTAATAAAGGTATATCATCAATGTCTAACAATACAAAACTGATGAGACAGATCAAGCAAAGAGAGTGAAAACTTTTTGCTTATTGGGTTCCATGCCAAAGTCTAACTGCTTCTATTTATGGGTGGAAACATGAGCCAGGCATTCATACAAAAGCCATCTAGATGCACCGGTCCTGGCCATGAGGCAATTACTTGAAGGCAGAAAACTACTCAAACTCTGACTCAGACTGGGGCAGGAGGGTTAAGATACCTCAAGGCTCAACGTACTGCTGCTTATGTCTTCACTAAACCTGAAACCGTAGCTGATAATGTGCTTCAATGTAAAAAATTTTATATTACTTCATTTTGTTTTCTTGAGGCATTCTCTTCTAATTAAATTTATTATGCAATAGCTACATTTTAGATTATTTTCTAAGTAAAAATAGGACCACTGGTAATCCAGTATCACAATGGTTTAAGTGATAGATTTTATTGTACGTTCAAATTAACTGATTTATAATCAGCCTTGTAGGTGTTTAGCAAGCCTATGTTAACCCTTGAATAAAGTGTTTTTAGCACACACAACACAGGAAAAAGACTGACCTGCAATCTCCCCAATGGAATGTCCCTGCACAATCAATGCTAAATCACCGCCTACTCAAGAGTAGGCCCTGGAAATTAGCATGCTGCGCTACCTCCATCTAAACTGCTTAAACTGGATGATTCAGCCCTTCCCTGGTGCAGGCAAAATCTTTAAGCAAAGCCTTGCTTGTCCGGAACAAAGCTGAACGTGATAAGTACACAAACCCTGTGTGTTGTACATTCAAACCTACAAATTAATCTTAGATCAAACCTCTCATGCAACCAGTGATAATGCATCTTGTTCTAAGTGAAATTCTGAAAATATCTCTGGAAGAAAAATTTGCTTTGTTGCCCTGTTTTAGAACTAAAGCATCTTTAAGTTCTATTGGATAAGGTTCAAGGCATGCTAGAGAGCCAAAATCTCATCAAAGGACTCGTATTCATGACAAAGAGTTTTTGTAATTTGGGCTGTTTGCAATTGTCCCAGAACCAACTGTAGATTGCAGTGGGGGACTGACTAATGTGGGAAAAAGTGGACCCACATCGTCTCACCATCTTCTAGGTTGTTTAAATGTCAGTTGGGTCTCACTAGATCTTCGATATTTTTATAATAAGTCCCTTTCTTAAGCCTTCCAATGAAAAAAAATCTAAAGTTATGAGGTGAGGGCATCAAAGCAACAGCAAGGCAATAAACTCTGGTAGTAACCTTGATTAACTCACTGACACTTGATGAGTGAATCAGTGCCCACCTATATATGTAAGAATATTTCTCCCTGTCTGTACAGTTACTTCACAAGAAGGGCACAGAATCTATGGAAAGACTCGTCGTCATGGAAGAATTATGGAAGAATTATGAATTGCTAATGAAGAAGCATATTATGAACTGATAATTCTAGTGCTTGTGATGGTAACAAGGCTGTATAGGTAATAAAAGGTATAGATCTTGAAGACCAAATGCTATGTACCATTTCCATGGCTTAAACATCATTATTATGATCTATGGTGTGCCAATTTTGAAATGCATTACTAGAGTCAACTGGTTGAATTACCCAAGGTCTAATAATAATATAAATCCCATTGGATGCCTGCTGAGGGCTGAATATGTCCAATAAAAAGCCAAATCTTTTTTTACACTGGCGAACTGGAACCATCACTATTTCTGACAAGATAGCTTCAACCCTTGCTAAGAAACAATCCTTCCTTCTTCAGAGTTTTGGACTCTGAGTTCTCTCATGAATTTGAATTTGGTCTGTAGAAGTGGATTCCATCCTGTAGCCCTACCAATTCTAGAATTTTTAGTGCATCCAGTAAACTAATTTATTTGCTTTGAAGCCCCCTACAATACTGAGAAAAAATGGTGCTTCACTGGTCTTTTGCTGTTTGTCACCATCACGTGGCACCCATGGCTCCTGACTTATATTGCATTATCGGACCTTTAGTTGTGAAACCATTGATTTTACCCTTGTTAACACTGTGCAGTACTAAACGTGCCAAAACTACCGCATGCTCCCTCATGTCAACAGTTCTAATGTTGGAGACCCAGCATATTCACATTGTCAGAAGTTAAGCTTTTTCAAAACACATGACTAAAAATGAGGTCTCTCAACTATGGCACTTATTTTGGTGACCAGTGAACAAAGACCTTCTGGTTTATTTCATTGAATGGTAGGCTTCTCGGTAAAAGTATTCCTCAGAAAAAGGCAAATACCGGACAAGGTTTATTTGATCTGCATTTATCTTCGCTTTGCATATTTGTTATGCTGATCATTATGGATACTTCCCTGGTAAAAGTTACTACACTTATGGAATTGTGTACCATATCCAATGTCCATTCAATTTACTGATCCGTGGTACCCCAATAATCAACATCCTTATTTCATACTTATAAATAATGAAATATATTTGGCCAACATCTTCTGATATACATTGGGTAAAGTACCCACTGCCATAAACCATCAGGGTATTGCAAGTTATTGAGGAGTTCCATGACCATACAGAGGAAGGATCTGTTGGAAATGGGGGTCTCTAGATGGCAGTGGTATGCAGCCTGTCCAAGTAGGGACCCTTCCTTCTAGTCAGGGTAAAGGAATCACACAGCTAAGATAACCCCTGTCCACCTCCATGGTAGCTTACCATGCACAGTCAGGCTAATCTCAGAGGCAATGTGTAAAGTATTTGTACATAACACAAAATAGCACAGTGAAAACACTACAAATGGACACCACACCAGTTTAGAAAAATAAAGTATCTTTATCTACACCAAATAAGACCAAAATGACTTTTAAAAGGTTTCAAGCAATTCTGTCCATAGAACTCTATGGATGCAGTGATTTGACACAAACTACCTCCGATTTATCAAAATCCACAAGGCAAAACAGGCATATAGGAGGGAAGTGTTGGAAAACACAGCGATGCATCAGTTCCCGAGTCCTTGAAGAGGTGATGCGTCAGTTCTGTTGCACACAGGGGAAGTGATGCATCAAATCCAGACTGTAGGGGGAAGCGAGGCTTCAAAATCCAAGACTTGTCTGGTCTGCGGGTGCTGCGTCGGAAAAACTTGGCGCACAGGTGCGATACGTGTAAATACAGATGCACTTGAGGTCAATGCAGCGGTTGCAAACAGGCGTTGCGTCGATTTCTTTAGCCGCGGTCCTATGATGCATCGATTCTTTCAGCAGCACACCATGGCCTGTGTCGGAGTCAGTACGGGGGTCTCGGACTTTGGAGGCATGGTGCAATGAACCTGGGATTTAGAGGGTTCTTCGGCCGCTAACAGGCGCTGCGTCAATGTCTTTGGCTGCACTGCGGCAGTGCATGGAAATGTCTCCTGCACAGTGGTGCTGTGTCGGAAAAACAGGCACTGGAAGGGTGATGCATCAATTCTGATGGTTTCAAGCAGGTCTTTGTAGTGGGAACAAACTGACAGGGCCCTGAACTGGATTTGGCACCACAAGGCAGGTAAGAACTCCTAGCAGTGAAGTTCAGGGGTGCTGCAGATGACTTTTCGATGGCCCTAAGACTTCCAACAGGAGGCATGCACACAAACCCTTGGAGAAACTTTGGAGAAACTTCTCAAGCAGGATGCAAAACAAAGTCCAGTCCTTTTCCTATACAAAGCGCAAGCAACAACAGCAGGCCAACCCAGCAAAGCAACAGAGATCAAAGGAGCAGCACTCCTCCTCACAGCTCTTCAGCTCTTCTCCTTAGCAGAGGTTCCTCTTGATCCAGAAGAGTTCTAAAAGTCTGGAGTTTTAGTTCCAATACGTATACCCCTTTTGGCCTTTGAAGTAGGCATTCTTCAAAGGTCTGTCTTTGTAGTGCACAAGTTCTTGTCCGGCCTAGTCTTGGCTCCAGACACACTCCAGGGGGGTGGTGACAGCATTGGGGGAGGCCAGGCACAGCCCTATTCAGGTCCAGGTGACCGCTCCTCCCACCACTCTAGCTCAGGACGGCACATCAGCCTGGTAATGGGCCATCAGGATATGTAGGGAACACCTCAACTCTCTTTGTGTGACTTGCAATAGTGAGAAATGAAATTGCCAATATTTCACTATCAAGACATGTAAAACCAAACCATTACATGTCCTACTTTTCACATCCACTGCACCTTGCCCATGGGTGTACCTTGGGCCTACCATAGAGGTGCCTTATATGTAGTAAAAGGGAAGGTGAGGGTCTGGCAAATAGGTTCACTTGGCAGGGTGACGTGGCAGTTGAAAACTGCACTTACAGACACTGCACAGACAGGCCTGAGACAGGTTTACAGGGCTACTCATGTGGGTGGCACAACAATCCTGCAGGCCCACTGGTAGCATTTGATTTACAGTCCTTGGGCCCACATAGTGCACTTTACTAGGGACTTATCAATAAGTCAAACATGCCAGTCATGGAGAACCAATCAGTATTACAATTCACACAGGGAGCACTTGCACCTTAGCACTGATCAGCAGTGGTAAAGTGCCCAGAGTACCTAAACCAGCAAAAATGAAGTCCAACATAACTAGAAAATACATGGGGTAGAGGCAAAAAAAAGGGAAATGACACCAAGAATGCTCAGTCAAACAGAATCCAGAAGACATATAACATGGAAAGGAGAATGGGAACAGACATGAGAAGAGAGCAATGAAGTTGAGGGAGGCAGAGAGGTTGGTAGGGCAAGAGCATGGGAGAGAAGGAGGACCAGAGAGGCGAGGACTCCAGGTCATTAAGATACTGTTTCTAGTACTGAACTTTTCACCTAGAAATCATTTTTTTAAGCTGCATTCATCTAATTAGTCCGACTGGAGCAACAATGGGGTCTACAACTCCCCCAGTGCATCAGGTGGTCAAACAAAAGACCTGAATTAGAAACAGTGTCCGTAATGACTTGAGAGGAGGTGGTAACCCTAGGAGAAGGGTAGACCTAAGGGAGAAAAGGTGAAAGGTCGCTCTTGCACTCTCTGGTTTACAGTACTAAGCATCTGTCTCATTCCTAGGTCAAACCAATGTAAGATAAGCTTGTAAACCAAAAATAACTGTTCCATCTTCTTTACTCATGGATAGGACATAGACCATTGAACATTTAGCTAAACAATAATACCATAGTCAATGCATCAATACAGGTGTTATTTTTAATGTGTGCCATACTGTCAACAATGTGTGCCCAGTGATCGAACAACTTGGTACAGTGTCATCCTGTTGGAGTTTCCAGTTAACGCATCAGTCTCTTAATATAATGTAACCGATTGTGCATTTACTGCTGGATCAGAATGAGAACGATTGATCCTTTATGTTGGAACACCCATAGTTTTTCTACATATAGAAAACGTATCTTATTTTTATTAAATTGGGCATCGTAACTGAGTTAAAGCTCTCCAATTATAGAGTAAAATGGAATCTCTTTTAATATATACTAATATTGTTTGAGACAATTAATAAACAAATTAGAACTATGTTAATTTCACCAATACAAAACTATAATGCAGATTTTTTTCTTTCAGAAATCACTGACGATAAATGCAGCAAATCTTGTCACACCAGTGCCAAGTATGTAACCAATGTATTATTATAATATTATTATTGTAATTAGGATTTATATTTGTAGTAGTAGCGGGATTGTTAATTTTAGAATATTATTATTTACATCTTACATGTCATTAATGATAATTTTTATATATATTTTTTTTATTTAATCATTTTTTAGTTACATACTGCTGCACACTATGTGGAAGGTACTGCCAAGCCTCCCTTTTTGAGAACTAAAAAACAGCTTTGTGTACCCTTTGGTTTCTATTGTTGGCAATATTGAATAAACCTGGCTCCTTTTGCAATTATAGGAGAAAGCAGCTAGGTTATACGTGAGTGCACAGCCTGGACCTGTCACTATACAGTAGTGAGAGTATTGCCCACCTCAAATGGCCAGCTGCTTAGACGACCATAGATAAAGCATATGTTCACAAAAATATGAGAGGCAACACAAAACTAAATACACTGTGTTAATACAGTTTGAGAACTGAATGTTGAGTCCACACAAAGATTGAAAGATTCAAGTGTTCTTTATTCCAAGATGCGGTACAACCATATTCGCAGCCAACGCGTTTCGCCCAAACATGGGCTTCTTCAAGGCTGTTAGAAATCATACAAAGATATTGGTTGTAACATTGATTTGTACATATAAAACTTCACTAACGGGGATAGTAGGAAGAGAAAAAATCAGAAGAAAAGTAAAAGAAAAAAGTAGAAAGAAGAGGGAAGACCAAGAAACGGCAAAAAAGGAAGAATCAGCAGAATGTTAGCGAGACCAGTGAAGAAGAGACCGAGAAAAGGACGAACGAAGTGCACTGTGAACAAAAGTCTAGAGTAACCATTTGACCTAACAATAAGTGAAGAGAGAAGGCAAATGAGGGGAAAAAGAAGTACCCCTTAGGGAAACCCCATGTGAGTATCCAAAGGCGGACGCAAGACTATGTAAAGATAACCAAGTGTGTTTAGGAAAAGAAATGGAAATAAACAAATAACACCATGTCCAAAAACGTGCGAGCTAGTCTAAAAAAAGTGAGAAAATTAAGAGACTTTAGGTAGGAGATTTGAGCTAAAATCAGTCGCTTACCAAGGTTTATAAAACGTAGATGCACAGCAGAATTTTCAGAAATGTAACGAAGGTAGCTTAACCCAAATTAAGTCTGTAATCAATAAAGACACGAGTAAGTGTTATTCGAAAGTGAAAAAAAAAAAAACCAACCAGAATTCGCCATGGCACGAAAACACAGTAGTACCGACTCACCTTGCTAGAAAAGTAGCATGTCAGCAATAGACATACGTCTGGCGTGGTGCGTCAAAGTGTAATTCCCAAGAAATTCTGGCTACTCAAGTCTGCTAAGAGAATAGAGTGAAAGTACGATGTAAATGAAAGATAGAATATATATGAGTGGCTGGCCGCAGGTACAGATCACAGCACAGATAATCCTTAAGAAAAAACACACAGTGCCCTGCCCGTAAACCCGCCAATCAAGTAAACCGCGTCCACGTATCCTACAATTGCACAACAAAAATGTTGTACCATGCAAGCTATAGTAAAAGAGAGGCAGTATTAGCGTTCATGGAATCCTACAATATAACGAGTGTACAAGCCTCAATAGTTGGATACGACAATGAAAGGGGCTGGCCCGTACATTTCTAACGCTTCTATTGTTGCCGCGTTTAACGTAAAGCGTCAAAAACGGCAAGAAGGAATATTAGCCCTTATATCGCTAATCCCTATGTATTTTAGTGTATGGCATAAGAGCCACAAAGTGTTACAAACATAGAACCGTAATACAGTTCTACAAAGAATACGTAACCAAAACAATGTGAGGGTACTTCTCACTATACAGGATCCCAAAGCCCGACAAATTTGTGTCCCCAACCATGTACTTACTTCGAGTATCCCATATCATGGAGTCCAATGGAGGTCTATAGCGCCGTAATTGCCGTCATGTCGGAATGGTTGCCTGAATGATTGTAACGCCAGTGAAGTTATACCTTGGTGCCAAACAGAGTATATCCGGTAGGCATAAAACGGAAGCGAGTACGCTAGAGCGTGTCAGTAGCCGGAATACTCCATCTTGGAGTAGCTCCGGTGTGCGGGCAATATAATACAGATTCCGTGTCTCATATGTCAAAACTCTAAAGAAACAATAATAACAAGTAACAAAGTAACGAGTAAAGTGACAAATATCAAACTAGAGTATGCGATCAACAAATTAATGCTACAGCATCAACCCGCAATCAGGAGTACACCAGAGTCATGTTCAAAGTATAAAGCATATAAGTGGGTGAAGGATAAATAAATGGTCGGGAAATCGAATGCTGCTTCACGTGGGGCGGTCAGTGCATTTAGGAAAGAAAACACAGGGTAAGCGACTGAAAGTCAGTGTTAAAAAAGGCCATAATGTGACCCATAACTATACAAGACGAGACTAATATCAAGCATGTGTGAAAAATCACAACGATATCAATCATCTGCTGCAAGACTCGGACTTTATCCAAAAAGGAAGGATAAGAGACAAAAGAGATCTGAGAGCGGGAGGAAAGCATGACTAAAGCAAATCTATTTTCGTATTCAATAAGGTCTTGAGTGAACAAATAAACTGTAATTTGGTAACAGCTTAGAGTCGAAAAGATCTTGAAATACTAATTGCAACAAGTTCAAGAAGGCGATGGCTTGCTTGCATAAGTATAACATAACATTAGAGTAGTAAATAACCAGTTGTACAAATAGGGCTAATGATCATACAGATAGTTTAACTAAAGTGCACTACACCAATCAAGTTAATAATTCCAATAAGACAATATGGAACAGTGTTGACAGACAGGGTGTGAGCATAGTGTTTAACTGCGTGTCAGAAATGGACAACACACCCTAATGTGCTCCATTGTCATTATTGTGCACAAAGAGCAAAGAAGGTGGGACAGAAATATAACGAAGATGTCAGTACGTTAAGATGCAAAGAGTACAGATAATGTTGCGTAACATGATTGAAAACACAAAGATTACAATGATCTGACAAAAAATCTTTTCTCAAAAATGTCACACTCATTGCAAAAACTGTACAGGATTATAAGAAATAATGCATTTCATTATCGCTGTTGAAGCCCAGTGCAACTGCTCGCAGAGTACAGATTCATCTCGCCTCCAGTTGCCTAAGTCTGAGTTCTCTATCCCCACCCCTATTCACTGGTAGAGCTACATCAATGCCGTGGAACCGAAACCTAGACCTATCCACACCCTCAGTGCAGGTATGTGTCACTAGAGCATACGTAGTGTCTCCATGTAGTGCAGCTCTACGATGTTCCTGTATGCGGGTTTTGAGTGGTCTCACAGTGCTACCCACATAGATTTTGTTACATCCACATATCAGGACATAAACCACAAAGCTGGTAAGACAGTTAATGAAGTGGTGAATTGTATGTTGTCTGTCTGAATTGTACTTAAACGTAAGAGTTTTGTTACATCCTAAGTGGCAAATGTTACAGGAACTGCAAGTGTAGAACCCAGAAGGTTTTTTTAGTCAACCTGGCTTGGGGGGCTGTGGCAACGTGTAACTGGGGCATAAACTGTCCCTGATAGTTCTGCTTTTTCTGAAGGTCATAGAAGGTCTAGATGTAATAATGCTGTTAACACCTGGCGCTCCCTTGAGGATGGGCCAATGTCTGTTGAGTAACTTAAATACCTCATGATTAAGAGTAGAATATGTCGTAATGAATGCAAGTCTTTCTTTGTGTCTAAGGGTATCTTTGTTGTTATTGATAAGTAGATCTTTTCTATTCAGTTTTGTCGCCCTATTTCTTGCCATTTTAAGATGTCATGTTTATACCCTCTCTTGTGCAGCCTGTTCATTGCTAGTGTAGTTTGGTACTCGAAGTTGCCATCCTCACTGCAGTTTCTTCGAATACGTACCATTTCCCCTAAGGGGATGGCCTTTTTAGTAGGGGCCGGATGAGCACTGGTGTAGTGTAAAATACTGTTGACTGCAGTGTCCTTCCTATGGAGTGTGCTGTGTATTTTCTTGTTATGGATATAGAGTTCAAGGTCCAAGAAATGTATAGATGTTTGAGACAACTCCATGGTAAATGCAACATTGAAGGTGTTATGGTTCAAGAAGGTAAAGTACTCTGTAAACTCTAGTTCTGTGCCTGTCCATATGATGATGATATCATCGATATAACGACCCCAGAACTGAATATGTCCAATCCATTTGGATGCCATGCGTGACCAGGCGTGTACATGTTCTACCCACCCCATGAACAGGTTCGCATATGAAGGTGCAAATTTGGAACCCATTGCAGTACCTTGCTCCTGTTTATACCAAGTGTTGTTAAAAAGGAAAAAGTTGTTGTCCAAGATGAGGTCAATCATGGACCGGAGCATGATATTGTGTTCCAACAGAGTTCAGATGCGAACCTGTTCATGGGGTGGGTAGAACATGTACACGCCTAGTCACGCATGGCATCCAAATGGATTGGACATATTCAGTTCTGGGGTCGTTATATCGATGATATCATCATCATATGGACAGGCACAGAACTAGAGTTTACAGAGTACTTTACCTTCTTGAACCATAACACCTTCAATGTTGCATTTACCATGGAGTTGTCTCAAACATCTATACATTTCTTGGACCTTGAACTCTATGTCCATAACAAGAAAATACACAGTACACTCCATAGGAAGGACACTGCAGTCAACAGTATTTTACACTACACCAGTGCTCATCTGGCCTCTACTAAAAAGGCCATCCCCTTTGGGGAAATGGTACGTATTCGAAGAAACTGCAGTGAGGATGGCAACTTCGAGTACCAAACTACACTAGCAATGAACAAGCTACACAAGAGAGGGTATAAACATGACATCTTACAGTTGGCAAGAAATAGGGCGACAAAACTGAATAGAAAAGATCTACTTATCAATAACAACAAAGATACCCTTAGACACAAAGAAAGACTTGCATTCATTACGACATATTCTACTCTTAATCATGAGGTATTTAAGTTACTCAACAGACATTGGCCCATCCTCAAGGGATCGCCAGGTGTTAACAGCATTATTACATCTAGACCTTCTATGACCTTCAGAAAAAGCAGAACTATCAGGGACAGTTTATGCCCCAGTTACACATTGCCACAGCCCCCTAAGCCAGGTTGGCTAAAAAAAACTTCTGGGTTCTACACTTGCAGTTCCTGTAACATTTGCCACTTAGGATGTAACAAAACTCTTACGTTTAAGTACAATTCAGACAGACAACATACAATTCACCACTTCATTAACTGTCTTACCAGCTTTGTGGTTTATGTCCTGATATGTGGATGTAACAAAATCTATGTAGGTAGCACTGTGAGACCACTCAAAACCCGCATACAGGAACATCGTAGAGCTGCACTACATGGAGACACTACGTATGCTCTAGTGACACATACCTGCACTGAGGGTGTGGATAGATCTAGGTTTCGGTTCCACGGCATTGATGTAGCTCTACCAGTGAATAGGGGTGGGGATAGAGAACTCAGACTTAGGCAACTGGAGGCGAGATGGATCTGTACTCTGCGAGCAGTTGCACTGGGCTTCAACAGCGATAATGAAATTCATTATTTCTTATAATCCTGTACAGTTTTTGCAATGAGTGTGACATTTTTGAGAAAATAATTTTTGTCAGATCATTGTAATCTTTGTGTTTTCAATCATGTTACGCAACATTATCTGTACACTTTGCATCTTAACGTACTGACATCTTCGTTATATTTCTGTCCCACCTTCTTTGCTCTTTGTGCACAATAATGACAATGGAGCACATTGGGGTGTGTTGTCCATGTATGACACGCAGTTAAACACGATGCTCGCACCCTGTCTGTCAACACTGTTCCATATTGTCTTATTGGAATTATTAACTTGATTGGTGTAGTGCACTTTAGTTAAACTATCTGTATGATCATTAGCCCTATTTGTACAACTGGTTATTTATTACTCTAATGTTATGTTATACATATGCAAGCAAGCCATCGCCTTCTTGAACTTGTTGTAGTTAGTATTTCAAGATCTTTTCGACTCTAAGCTGTTACCAAATTACAGTTTATTTTTTCACTCAAGACCTTATTGAATACGGAAATAGATTTGCTTTAGTCATGCTTTCCCCCCGCTCTCAGATCTCTTTTGTCTCTTATCATTCCTTTTTGGATAAAGTCCGAGTCTTGCAGCAGATGATCGATATCGTTGTGATTTTTCAGACATGCTTGATATTAGTCTCGTCTTGTATAGTTATGGATCACATTATGGCCTTTTTTAACACTGACTTTCAGTCGCTTACCCTGTGTTTTCTTTCCTAAATGCACTGACCGCCCCACGTGAAGCAGCATTCGTTTTCCCGACCATTTCTTTATCCTTCACCCACTTAGATGCTTTATACTTTGAACATGACTCTGGTGTACTCCTGATTGCGGGTTGATGCGGTACCATTAATTTGTTGATCGCATACTCTAGTTTGATATTTGTCACTTTACTCGTTACTTTGTTACTTGTTATTATTGTTTCATTAGAGTTTTGACATATGAGACACGGACTCTGTATTATATTGCCCGCACACCGGAACTACTCCAATATGGAGTATTCCGGCTACTGACACGCTCTAGCGTACTCGCTTCCGTTTTATGCTTACCGGATATACTCTGTTTGGCGCCAAGGTATAACTTCACTGGCGTTACAATCATTCAGGCAACCGTTCCGACACGACGGCAATTACGGCGCTATAGACCTCCATTGGACTCCATGATATGGGATACTCGAAGTACGTACATGGTTGGGGACACGAATTTGTCGGGCTTTGGGATCCTGTATAGTGAGAAGTAACCTCACATTATTTTGGTTACGTATTCTTTGTAGAACTGTATTACGGTTCTATGTTTGTAACACTTTGTGGCTCTTATGCCATACGCTATAATACATAGGGATTAGCGATATAAGGGCTAATATTCCTTCTTGCCGTTTTTGACGCTTTACGTTAAACGCGGCAACAATAGAAGCGTTAGAAATGTACGGGCCAGCCCCTTTCATTGTCGTATCCAACTATTGAGGCTTGTACACTCGTTACATTGTAGGATTCCTTGAACGCTAATACTGCCCCTCTTTTACTATAGCTTGCATGGTACAACATTTTTGTTGTGCAATTGTAGGATACGTGGACGCGGTTTACTTGGTTGCCGGGTTTACGGGCAGGGCACTGTGTGTTTTTTCTTAAGGATTATGTGTGCTGTGATCTGTACCTGCGGCCAGCCACTCATATATATTCTATCTTTCATTTACATCGTACTGTTACTCTATTCTCTTAACAGACTTGAGTAGCCAGAATTTCTTGGGAATTACACTTTGACGCACCACGCCAGACGTATGTCTATTGCTCACAAGCTACTTTTCTAGCAAGGTGAGTCGGTACTACTGTGTTTTCGCGCCATGGTGAATTCTGGTTGTTTTTTTGACTTTCGAATAACACTTACTCGTGTCTTTATTGATTACAGACTTAATTTGGGTTAAGTTACCTTCGTTACATTTCTGAAAATTCTGCTGTGCATCTACGTTTTATAAACCTTGGTAAGCGACCGATTTTAGCTCAAATCTCCTACCTAAAGTCTCTTAATTTTCTCACTTTTTTTAGACTAGCTCGAAATTTTTGGGACATGGTGTTATTTGTTTATTTCCATTTCTTTTCTTAAACACACTTGGTTATCTTTACATAGTCTTGCGTCCGCCTTTGGATACTCACATGGGGTTTCCCTATGGGTTACTTCTTTTTCCCCTCATTTGCCTTCTCTCTTCACTTATTGTTAGGTCAAATGGTTACTTTAGACTTTTGTTCACAGTGCACTACGTTCGTCCTTTTCTCGGTCTCTTCTTCACTGGTCTCGCTAACATTCTGCTGATTCTTCCTTTTTTGCCGTTTCTTGGTCTTCCCTCTTCTTTCTACTTTTTTCTTTTACTTTTCTTCTTCTTTTCTCTCTTCCTACTATCCTCGTTAGTGAAGTTTTATATGTACAAATCAATGATACAACCAATATCTTTGTATGATTTCTAACAACCTTGAAGAAGCCCATGTTTGGGCGAAACGCTTTGGCTGCGAATATGGTTGTACCGCATCTTGGAATAAAGAACACTTGAATCTTTCAATCTTTGTGTGGACTCAACATTCAGTTCTCAAACCTGGCTCCTTGTCTGCTGGTGGTTTACAGAAATGGTTGGTGGCCCAGTGCTGCTCATCAAGTATTTAGTAGGCCTTGGTGAAATTTAAATTCAGCTGGCGTAATTAGAGTAATTTTGGGAATTGCATGCTACACTTATGTGAAATCCCATTAATTATGCAACTGCAGCACTCCGCCTAATTACTAGGCACGCACGGTAAAAATTTACCCCGAATGCACCATTCCACTGTTGTTTGCTGTGCTCTTGTTTTCTTTGGTACTTTTTATTAACATGAAATGCATCAAAAATGGACGCAAAGATGCATTTTGTGCTACACTATGGCTCTTAATGGCATTTGTGTTTCGCGTATTTACACTTAATTTTGTTGGAATTTCGCATAATTACGAGGAACCAAATTATGTCAATTTTTCACAACTCTAGTATTTAACAGTCAGGCTCACATCATCCAGCACAAAAATCTCTGAGAGGTCTGACCGGCTTGCAGCAGACTTGTCCCACTCCGCATGGTTGGAAGAGTATAGGGCAGATCCCTGCAGGACCAACTTTTCGGCGATTTGGACATCTCAGACGTGCACCATTCCTTTCTCTTGCTAGGAACAAAAAAAGCGACAGGGGAAAATTAAAGGCACTTCGGAGGCCTGTGCCCCCCCCCCATATTAAAATAAAGAGATACAAAAAAATCTGTTTCCATCTACAGGAGAAATAGGTTTAGAGGGCTGCAGTGCCGCTTCTCCTTAAACCGAACATCGAGTCTTCCTACTACTATTAAAGGATGATATGTCTTGTTATTGGTTATCATTTCAGCAGCCTTTTTTCCAAGTTACACTTATTACATCAGTGGTGTAATTTCTGGTACTTTCTGTTTTATATAGAGGAAAAGTCTGCTGAAATTACATGTACAAGCAAAACATATGTTTATAGGCCTTCATAGAAATTGATTTGCGATGCTAGGGAAAGTAACTGGGAGAGGATGTGGTCCGTCGACTAGACTGCCGACTTTGGTGCTGGAACCAGGGTTCGAGCCTCGAGGTCACGTCCACATCCTATGATTCTGGGCAAATCACTTAGGGGTATATTATGAAGCACCGCGTTGAAATTATCGCCGCTTTAGCGGCAGAAAACTGGCGATAATGGGCTTGATAATATGCTCTATGGAATTCCAATTGAAGCTCAGGTTAGACATCCTTCACATTTAACATGGGCTTCTATGGGAATTCTCAAGGGCATATTATCAAGCCCATTATCGCCGTTTTAGCGGCAGTTTTCTGCCGCTAAAGCGGCGATAATTTTATAGCCTGTCTTGATAATATGCCCCTTGATCTCCCCGTGCCTGAATGTGTAACGTAAATACAGTGCTCATGTAAAGCACTCCAATACCTTCGGGTCGAGTTCACGCTATATAAAATCTGCAAAAAGAAAAAAAAAACGGTGGTTTAATAGAAGATTTTACTTGAAGCAGATGTATTAATAAACATTCATTCACATATTTATTACCACAGTGTAGAGGTCAATATCGATGTAATTACAGATTGCTTCTTTGCAGAGGAAAGTCAACATTTGCTATTACCCACAACACCAATAGGATGTGATTTATGTTGCCTCATGGATGTTAACACGTGTGCCCTGGTTCTTGTTAAAGTCATTTATTTAAAAGTACTGCCAATTTAAAAAGAGCATTCTTAAAACATATATACAGATTCAAAAAGAGTTGATATATGTGAGTGATACATGTGAGTGATACCATCACACACCTGAGGCTGCCCACTCCACACTGAACATCAGTAGCTATTCTTTATATTTATTTATTTATTCATAAGGTTTTATAGAGCGCGAACAAGACCCTTGCGGGTATCAGAGCGCTTAACAGTCAATAGAGTTTTATACATAAATCAAAGGGACATTGTAACATCTATACAGAAAAACATGTTGCAAAAACAAAGTGATCAGGTACAGCGGGACTCTATCCCCTTGAATCAGGGAACAATAGGATGGAATGTCCAAAACGTCGCTGGACCCTTGTCCTAGTCCGGGTAATGGGAACACTATAGAAGATCACAAGCCATCTTTGGCCCGTACTCAAGTGAATTTGGCCATGAGAATTGATTTTACTTCCTTTTTGTAGGAGTCAATAGAGGGGTTAAGTCTGGTTTCAGGTGGTAAAGCATTCCAAATTCTTGGTGCCATCCCTGAGAAGGTACGGTTGTATGTTTTTTTCTTGTTGAATCTCTGTGGTTTTAAAATTAAGTTTTCTGCACTTCTAGAGGATCTGAGCCCTCCGTAGATTGTTATCTTCAGTGATAGGTATCTGGGTGTTTTGTGGTGCATGGCTTTATGCGTCATACACGCTATCTTCAAGTGAATTCTGGCTTCCAGGGGTAGCCAATTCAGGGATTTGAGGTCCGGTGAGATGTGTGCCTTTCTTTTAGACCCAGTGATGAGTCTCGCTGCAGCATTGATTGTGGCTCTTAATGGAGCTGTGGTTGCCTTGGGTAGGCCGCAGAGAGAGACGCTACCATACTCGACTCTGGGGATGACAAGTGCTTGAACTGCTTGCTTAAAGTCATTGGTTGGCAGGAAGGGTTTCAGCTTCCTCAGTGTGTTTATCTGGTAGTTAGCTCCCTTTGTAGCGTTGCTGATGTGTTTTTGCATACTGAGGTTACTGTCGAGAGTTATTCCCAGAGATTTCGCTGAGTCAACGATGATTGGTTGGACGTTGAGTGCCGTAAGGTGTTTTATCCAATTTTGCATTACAGGGACTTGGGCGGGTGGAGCTATAAGCAGGAACTCGGTTTTAAAGGCCTTTAGTTTGAGATGGTTTTTTGCCAGCCATAATTGGGTATTCCCAAGCGTTATGTTGAGCAGTTTGATATCGTCTAATGTGTGGATCTTGAGGTATAATTGAGTGTCGTCAGCGTACATGTGATATTGCACGTTAGAGGCTTGAAGAATTTCGGTGAGGGGTTCCATGACCGGGTTGAACAAAGTCGGGGATAAAGAGGACCCTTACGGTACTCCTAATGTTACTGGGACGGGTTTAGACATGGTGTTGTTGACCCTGAATTGTTGTGTTTGATTATGGAGAAATGAGGTAAACCAGTTTAACACTGAACCTGATAAACCCATTCTGTGCTTCAGCAGGTCGAATAGGTTCTCCTGTTTGACCGTA
The DNA here is from genome assembly GCF_964204655.1 of Triturus cristatus. Classification (NCBI taxonomy): domain Eukaryota; kingdom Metazoa; phylum Chordata; class Amphibia; order Caudata; family Salamandridae; genus Triturus; species Triturus cristatus. Next base: position 741,213,291 of record NC_140585.1, read on the forward strand.
TCAAACGCTGAGGGTAGGTCCAGCAGGATGAGAAGGCATGATCCATTCTGATCCAGGATTTGTAGCGCGTCATCAATTATATGTGTCATGGCTGATTCTGTACTGTGACCTGCACGGAAGCCTGATTGGTATTTATTAAGCAGGTCAAAATGGCCGATATGCTTTGTCAGTTGGTGGAGTACACATTTTTCCAGGAGTTTGGCCAATGTAGGGATGTTGGAAATAGGCCGATAATTATTTAGATCCGTAGGGTCGGCCAAGGGCTTCTTAAGAATGGGTGAGACCTGGCCCACTTTGAGGGTGTCCGGAATGCAACCTTGTTGAAGTGAACTGTTTATGATCTTAGTCCAGAGAGGCAGAAGAAGTGGGGTAAGGTTTTTAACCGCGTTAGCGGGTAGGGGATCGGAGAAGTGATTGGCAGGGTTCATGGCACCAAGTATTTTACCAATGGCTTCTTCGGAATATGTCGAAAAGGATGACCAGTCGGCATAATTTTTTAGGTTAGGCTGTGATGAGAAATGGTGCGGTGCCATTGGCCTTTTTGGGGGGGTCTTCATGTGCTTTCCCGTGTGTAAGATTAAATCATTCAGGAGGTCCGTCTTGATATTATCTGTCTTCATGGTGAAGAAGGCGAAGAATTCTTCACAGTTGGGTTGCTGGCAATCTATGTGTTGTGAACGTTGAGCAGAGTCCTTAGATTGGGCTTTGATTAGTTCAAAGAGTTTCTTGGGACGATTTCTTGCCTGGTCTAGTTGCTGGCTGAAGAATTCTGCTTTAGTGCGCTTGATCTTTCTGAAATAGGCGTTTCTCTTTTTCCTTAGTGTATTTAGGTGATTGGCTGAAGGAGTTGACCTCCAGGTACGTTCAGTGGCTCGGAGAGAGCGTCTGTCTTCGTTGAGCATTTCATTGTACCAAGGCTTGGAGTCCTTAATGGAGGCTCTCTTCAGTTGCAAGTGGGCTACCTCATTTATTATCCTGGTCATGGAATTAAGGTAGTGATTGGTGAGGACATGGACTTCTGAAGATCCCATGGGGGGGCAGAAGTAGGTTGTAGCTGGAGGATGGAAAAGTAATGCGGTTGATTTTTTTGATGTCTCTTTTCCAAATTTTAGGTCTTGTAGATTGCACAGAGATCGGTTTCGCTATTTCCTTGATAAAGAAGGTGATGATGTGGTGGTCAGACCAGTCACACGGTTGGATCGAGTCTAGCTGAATGCAATCTTTTTTTAGAGATTATTAAATCCAAAATTGAGCCTTTGTCGTGTGTGGGGCTGTTGCAGCTTTGGGTGAGGTCTAGGTCTTCTAAGAATTTTTTTAGGCTATTGACCGCTGCATCCTTGTGGTCGTTCCAATGTACATTGAAGTCGCCAAGGAATATTTGGACATTTTGGCGCCCGGTGTTTGTTGATACCAGGTCCCTGAAGTGTTCGGTGAAGGCCAGGTTGTCACCTGGTGGATGATATATAGTGTGTAGGGAGCATAGTGGTTTGTTATTAATGGAGATGTTGAGGCATATGTATTCGCAAGATGGGAGTACCGGTGCAATTGATCTGCTTACTGAGATACTGCTTCTGTGTATGCAAGCGATGCCTCCCCCTGTTTTATCAACCCTGTCTAGTCTGATGATGTCATAGTTAGGGGGTACTAGTATGTCCATGATAGGTGAGGAGGATTCATTTAACCAGGTTTCGGTAAGCAGTATCAGGTCCGGTTCTTGTGTGAGAATGAGGTCAGCTATGTCTGCTGCGTGTATAGCGGCCGATCTACAATTTAAGAGGATGCATTTGAGGCGGTGCGAAATGAGGGATGATGTAGGTTCTTGGATGAGGGGGACTCTACTGTTATGTTTGGTGGTCCTGTGTGGGTTGGGGGGGATAGTTGGGATGGTCATAGCGGAGTGCGTGATGGGGTTCGTAAGGGGGGGTGCTTATGAGTGAAGTAGAGCTAGTAGGTCCCTCTCTGTCAGCGAGTTGTTCATTCGTCGAGGGCGGGTAGAATTATTAATGGAGGGAACTGATTTCCAACTAGGTAAGATCGGAAATGAGGTATTTGTTAGCTGCATCAAGAGCCCGCTAGCTTTGGGCTGACTTATAGCTCCAGAGAGCCATGGTTGTTTCGATAACAACTCATTAAATGCTTGGATTTCTACTTTGATTTGGTGTAGAGCGATCATGATCTCATCAAGTCTGGGGTCTGGAGTGTTTAGGAGTAGGGTTGTAGGCTGTGATGTGGCTATGGTTGGGTGCGTTGGTTTGGTCGGGTTAATGGTCTAATGCAGAAATGGGTAGGGTGGGAGGGTGTGCCGTGGGTGCAAATGGCTGGTTAGGGGATGTGGAAGGTTGAACTGTTGGCGTGAGTGGCTGGGATGAGGGTATAGGAGGTGCCCTTGGGGCCAGAAGGGGCACCGGTGGTGGTGTGTCATCAGTGTAGTGATGGGAAGTCTTATTGTGTTATGCCAGATGAACTGTGTGTGGTAGGGTGGGCTGCGGGCTATGTGTGCAAGGCGTCTCGGTGCTAAGTGGAGATGGAGTGGCTGGAGTTTTCGGTGTGGCGGGGAGGGTGTTGACAATTGGGGCAGCTGTGTTCGAGTGTAAGGGGGATTGGTTATCTGTTGGTAGTGCGAATGCTGCCACGGTAGTTTTAGGTTGGAGTGTTGCAAGAGGGTCAGGCAATATGGTTGTTGCCTTTGAATCCAATGTGCCTAACGGTAGGTGTACTAACGGAACAAGGTTGTGGGGCATGTTTGATAGGATAATGTGCTGCGTGTTGTAATCAGAAGTAGTCTGGGTGGCAGTAGCGTCTAATTCTGATGGAGGTAGTGGAGGGGCTGGTGCTGGGGCAGGGCTGTCACTGGGGAGAGGTGCTGGGGTAACTTGTATGGTGGTGGTGGGAATGGCCTAGTTGCCAGTTTGGGATTTCAAGACTTGATCTTTAATAATGGGGAAGATGCTATCCAGGAGGTTTAAATTACGGTCTGTGGATTGCATGAGGATGGTGCCGTTATTGTAAATGGTAATGGTTGCTGTTGCGTGAAAGAACTGGGAGGGGGAGAGGTATATAACTAGGCCATGTGCGGATTTCCTAGTGGCAGCAATCATAAATAAGGTAAGGACGGCTTTCCTCCATTGCGCTCTTCGTTTCGTATGAAAAATGATATCGGTAGTAGTGTGACCGTTGTGCGGTGAGAAGTAAGGATCAGCGATAGGTGTTTCAGGATGTATTTTTATGAGATTGTGCTTAAAGCGTTTGGCTGATTTTTTAGATAGGTTGGGCGGGTAAATGATGGTGTAGGTATGAGAGCCTGTGAGTTCCATGGTATGACGTAATTTATGAGATGATAAGGGTCTCACAAAGTGTATAGGGCTTGTGTTGGGTCTGTGTTGTGAGTTAAGGTTGGATTGTGGAGGCAGGTGGCTGTGGTAGGGGGAGGTAAACCGCTGTGGGGGTATGTCGAGTTGGATCTGGGTGGGGAGAGAGTGTGGAGTCTATAGCCCTAGTGGAATGGACCCTGGTCGTAGACTACGTGGCGAGAAAGTGGGCAGGCTATGCCGAGCAAAGAATAAAATAGGCAAAGGTGGACATCAAGAATCAGACCTGTAACTCTTAGGAAGGTCGGTCAGTGTTGAGAGGGTATGTGGTAAATCATTGACATCGAGTCATTCTAAGATGGCCGCCTTCTTTGCCCGGGAGTCTAATGGCTATCTGTGCTGACCTGAGTCTCTCTCTGTGGCATGTGGATTGGCTTGTATGTTTGTGTGATTTTATTGCCCAAAATACAAAATGCAGTGGTCGAAAATCCCGTATTTCAGTGAAGAGTGAAATATGGGAAATAGTTCATGGTTCTCTCTGAAAATGGAATTTCCTCATCATAATAACAGCGCCCAAACCTCTCTGCATAACTTTACCGATGTCTGGATTTCTAGGTTTATGCGGCATGGAAGACCAAATAATGTGGAAAGGTTTTTGGAATAATGTGACAAAAATTGTAAATTATGTGACACATTCTCTGAGAGTATTATGTTCATCAATGTTAAGTAGAATTGTTTTTGGGGTGAAATTTGAAAATTATGCACATCTTGCTGCAAATTATGCAGCAAATGCAGTAAAGCCATAATTAGGTGATAAACACCACATCCACAGAATTGACCATTGTTACCTCTAATTTGAAGAAAACATATTTTTCAAGATAACTACCCAAAAATAACCATGTGATATAAAAAGAAATACATAACCAGTAACGTGTAATATACTCCTATATTGCCATCTTGGTCTTATTGTGACATTTACAAACCACTCAGCCTTCTTACTCATTATGTATGATGTCACCAGAAACCCTTGATGGCAATGTTGGACTATACTACACAGTTACCTAATATGTATTTCTCTCTCTCTCTCGATCTCTCCCTCTCTTTATATGAAATACCATGCACCAACTGGTTTTGAAAAACTGTTATTACCCAAAAGCTTGCAAGCCCCCCAGAACCATTATCGTTGAGGATGTCTGCAGAATTTGTAATTCTGGCGGGAATAGAGGGATTCTAGTCTCCTCCTAATTAGCTGCTTTATGGCATACAATGTGTTGCAGCAGAAACGAGTCAGTGTTTGAAAATGGTGGGCCTGACAGCAGCAGAAATGTTGTGACTGACTGACGATATATAATGACCTATGTTGATCCATTAGAAACACATTTCTAAATGTTTTACATACATTTGATGCATTCATGATGCTTATCTCTTGTCTTCTGTAGCTGCCTTGAGAAACCAGATAGTACACCCTACTGCAAGTGTGCTGCCGGCTTCAAGGGAAATGGCACAGCCTGTACAGGCAAGTATGGCACACTTTCGTAATTCTCAAAAATGTGCGTTCAGTTGAAGAGGTCCTTGGACTATCCTTTGCTAAGACAATAGTTAGATTTTATTAAAAAAAGATCTGTGAAAATACATTATTTTTTATGATTTATCGATTTTGAAATTATCTTGATACTTAGGGCCTGATTACGACTTTGGCGGATAGGGTTACTCCATCACAAATGTGACGGATATACCGTCTGCCAAATTACAATTTGGCAGAGACTTTTTTTTGCAGTTTTATATAGCGTCAACACCACGTCAACACCACCCAAAGGTTTGGAGTGCTTGACATTTACGCCAGATACAGTTTTTTGTGTGCAGTTTGATATAGCGCCAACACCCACCTGAAAGTATTGGAGCACTTTACATTAGCACCAGTTACTTTACACAAGGACACATTAATTTTTGTAGCCACAGCAAGATTAAGTGATTTGCCCCAAATCAAGGATGTTTTGCTGATGCCGAAACTCAAACCTGGTTTACCAGTTCCATAGTCAGCAGCTCTCATGCCACATCTCTCCCGAATGGACGCCATATCATCTCCACAGCCCCGGCCTTATTTGCACATTTTGTGATTACGGAAAATCATTTAGGACCTGATTTAGATCTAGGCGGTTACTCTGTCACAACGATGAGGGATATCCCGTCCGCCGAAATATGAATCCCATTATATCCTATAATTACCACTCCAATTATGCATGAAGTGCTGCCCTGCCACAAAACAATACAGCTACTTCTGATGTCAGGAAAACTGAAAGAACTGACCACGTAGCTAGGACGAACCTCCTGCAAGGAGTAGCAGCAGATGGTATCACAAAGGCTTTAGCAACATCTTCTTTTTCACATGAAAATAGCAAATCAGGACTCAAGTGACACAAACCTATTCAAACATAGAATATTTTAAGAAGTTAATGTCTGCCCACAGCAGGAGGGGAAGCTGTTTCCAGGACTGGGAAGTGGGTGTTCCCTAATGTCCACATGAGTTGTCCTGGGAAGAGGCATTTGGCTCCCGAGAGGAAGATAGCAAGCACCCTCTTGAATGAGGTACTCTGAGAAGGCTTTCAATGAGGTGACAGAGGAAGCATTGAAAAGAAGCCTAGGATGGTGTGGAAATTTTACCGGGTGGGGTACAGGGTATTCTCTAATTGCTGGATAGTGCACATGACACAAATAGCACATCATCGCCATCCCCTCAGAACCTTCTTGGACCTGGAAGATTTAACTCGAGTCCCTTAGAAGTGTGACAGGAAGAATGAAAGAATTGGGGTGTGTTAGAATGTACGATCACTGACTGAATGACTGACCTTCTAATCCTTGAGAGATAGAACAGCTTGCTGGTAAATTTTGCTGGTTCTCATTGCGGGTGCTAGAGTGGTCTCAATAAACTGTTTTTTAGTAAAGCACAGGCAGTCGGACAGTGATGTTTACGCATCCATTTTTCAAATGGGCATTTTGTTTACAATTTTTTATTAACAGTTTAAAAAATGTGGTTTTTTTAGCACTTTTTACCATTTTTGTGTCATTTCCTCTCTTACATTTTTTTCTAAATTAGATTAAGAATTGTATTGAGTTGTATTATTAAATTTATTGGTTTGTTGTTGTTTGGTACTGCTTAAATGAACCAATTGTTTCTCTTGGAAATTGCTGCTGTTGTGTCACAGCTATCGGGTTGAGGAGAATTTCTCATTAAACTTTGTTGTGACCTTATACGCTATGCTTAGTAAATTGAGAGAGGTCCCTCTTTCCAGTTGAATACATAGTTTCTGGCAGATACTTTACACAGTACATAAAGCTTTACATCACAACAGTTCTGCTTTCCTTAGGAGAGACTCTAAGTTTAGGCCGAGCCTTGCATTATGGTTTTGAGAGCCAGATTAATATTCCTGAATTTAGAAGACTAGAATGGGAGACATGGTGCTATCTGTTCTGGCAAAGCAGGTATGGAGCACATTGCTGTGACGTGGCCTGTGCCTGCCCCACTGCCTGCTCTGCCGCTTCCCTGCCTACTTTTGCTGTATTGTGCGTCTCTTTTTGCTTTTACTATATTACCCTAATAGTGTGTCTCCTTTTGCTTTTGTATCACCATAATATCGTGCCCCTTTTCACTGTACCTTGTGCCTTGCTGTTGCCCTAAATTGTACCCCTGCCCCCCGTTTTGCCTTCTGTATCCCCCCTCCCCTCCCTCGCATTCTCTCGCCGCTGCGTCCCTGCGGCCCCGCCCCCCTGCAAGCCCATTCGCCGCCCCGCTCCCAGCTGCTCCTCCCTCCCACTGCCCTTCTTATGGAGGCCGCGAAGCGGTGAAGGGAGCGACCCTTGACTCTGAGTTCAGGTAGGTCGCCCCCCCCCTCTGCCGCCTCACGGTCCTCCTGTGACACGACCTGTGCCTGCCCCGCTGCCTGCTCTGCCGCTTCCTGCCCACCGGTACACTTTTGCTGTATTGTGCGTCTCTTTTTGAGTCACAACCCCCCGACCTATACCTCTGACACCAATGACGCAGCCAGCAACCTCGCATAATGGATCGCCAACTGCGCCGACAACCTGGCACCACTGAAGAACCCTCGGAGCAAACCTGGCAGCAGGAAAGCCCCTTGGTTCACCGACAACCTCAAAGACTCAAAGAAATCCTGCCGCACACTCGAGAAAGCCTGGCGCCACGAACAGACGGCAGACAACCTGACTGCCCTCAAGAACGCCACCCGAAAACACCACCAGCTGATCCGCGCAACCAAAAGGACATTGTTCAGTGAACGACTGGACAACAACACCCACAACAACAAGGAACTCTTTAACATCGTCAAAAAGCTCTCCAACCCCAGCGCCAGCAACAACGACATCACGCCTTAGCAAGACCTCTGCAACTCACTCGCCACGTTCTTCCACCGCAAGATCGTCGATATTCACGACAGCTTCGGCACCCAGCCCACGTACCCCACCACCGCACCAATGCCCCCCACCACCACTGCGCCTGGACCCCCGTGTGAGAAGTTGGCCTGATGTATGATGTCACTAGTTCTAGTGTACACCTTATATCAGTCCAAATACCCTTATGGTGATTGGTTGTAAAGTCAACCTTATAGACCAGCTATCCTAGTGGTAGCATGGACAAGAGCAGTCTTAGGCTAAACTCTGAATGGCATGTGAAGCCAGCTGTGATACCATATATAATCCCTTGAATACCAAATGAAAGGACACCACAACAGATATATATATAAAATAAAGTGTATTTATTCTAAGCAAACCCTCAGCACTCTTTATGAGATTAGAGGTAAGTACAACACAGTCTTATTTAAGCATACATTAAGTCACACAGGTAAGTAATACAGTTAGGCCCTAGGGGCCACGCAAACCATATACTAAGTAAGTGGTATAAGAACCACTGTCACGGAAATAGAATAGGCCTAGGGAATCGCTGGGGCTACACTACACTAGCGTTAGTTAGGAAGTGGGAGGCCCACGGGATTCGTGTGCAGAGTGGAAACACTCACGCGTAATGCGTAAAAGTCAATAGCAATAGTTCAGTTTAGAAAACGGTAGATTTAGGACACTTCCGGAGTAGCTAGGAAGTTGAGACTTGAAAACTAGACACTAGGATAGTCACTATCCTGATGAGCACCGGAGTACCCAAGTTACCTAGCCCACAGGCTGCGGGTGCATAGGGGTGAAGATGCGTCGTTTTCGTCGTCGACTCCTATGGATGCCTGAAGAAAGATGCTGACAGGCAGTCAGTGAAGAGTGTCCGGTGGATCCCAAGGCTGGGATCAAGAAGAAAGGAAACCTGCAAGCAGAAGGGACAGAGTCAAGGTCACTAGCCAGTGACCACGTGGAACCAGGAAGGAACCAGGCGATGTCGTGAAGATTGCAGGTGAAGGTGAAGCTTGTCGCTGCAGCCAGGAGGACCAGGAAGCGTCGAGGACGACCAGGACCAGGAGGCGAGCTGTCCCACGAAGGCTCTTGCTGTCGGCGGCGTCGAAGTTGGACTAGGACTCACCAAGCCTTGGCAAGCGGAACCCACGAAGAACGAAGGACTTGCTTCTGGTGCAGACCAGGAAGGTCTGGGGTGCTTCTTCTTTGCAGAGAAGCGGGAGCCAGTCTGGAGGAGCCAAACCAGCGCAGAAGATTTCAGGGTGCGTCGTCACAGAGGCCACTAGCCAGCGGACAAGCAACCGGACAGACGCGGCAAGCAGGAAAATGCTGAAGGGCCCCACGCAGGACTCGTGGAGTGTGGGGGGCTGATCTTCGGTGCAGATGGTGCTTGGGGTTGGGGCTTCTCAATCCCCGGTGCACAACTTCGAGGGTACCTCAGAAGCTGCGCTGTAAGTTACTAGCCATTTTTTCCAGGTAGCCGGTCCCACGTCGCTCGTCACCTCCACGGATCTCAGCTCTGCTGCAGATGTGGATGAGGGTCAGAGAAGTCTGGAAGTCAAGGCTCTGGTCGGGCTCTGCAGTCGGTTCCTCGTAGAACGGTCGCAAAGCAAAGGGTAGTCTCTTGATGGTGCCTGTTTGCACAGGGTAGCCACTCCTTGGCTACAAGGGAGATTCTTCAGTCTTCTTCTTTCGTCGAATGTCGAAGGTCCAGAGTTTCTGTTCAGTTTTGCAGGTTCAGGATAATCTCAAGTCTTGAGGCCCAACTCCCACTCTTATACTAATCTGGGGGGGCTGGGATACCTGCTAGGTCACGCCTTATGGGTGGGACCTGGGAGGGGGTGGTTACACCCACTTCCCTTTGTCCAGTTTCGCGCCAGAGCTGGGGCTGGAGTGCCCCAGCGCCGGTTTGAACTGGACTATGCAAGGAACACCTTGTGTGCCCCAGGCATGTCTCATTCCTTTCAGCCCACCCTGCCCCAATACACTACAGGCTGTCTGGGGGGGTGCTAGCACCTCCCCAAGCAGGAAACCTATTGTCCAGGCCTCCCTGGCTGGGATCACTCCCAGCTGCAGGAGGTCAGACTTGTGTCGTGGCAGCAGCATCCATTTTGTGATGCTGAGGCTTTGGTCAGAGGCTAACAGTTGAAGTATGATTTTAACATGTCTTTCCCTCTAGAAGGGAGGGATAATATCCTCATCCCCAGAAATGGCATGGGGGTATTATTCCACAGTGTTAGACACCTTACACGACATGTTTCGATAAAGCCAAACCATAGTTACCATAACCGTCTAAGATTATAAGGCACTTTAAGAGTATATGGTAGGCTATATCATAGAACAGCTATAAGGACATGGTTCCGAAAGCTGCAGACAGGCTCAGCTCATGCTAGAGCCCCATCTCACATGTTACCCAGCACTCTGCCTCCAGGATTGTTAAGGCCTGCCATAGGAGTGACTGATAGGTACACATGTGTCTATATGTAAGTTAGGTGTAGGACTACTACACCTAAGCAAGGGGTGATTACACGACCTTGCCCCAGCTGAGTGATCAGCCAGTTGTGTCAAAATGGAAGGCCAGGCCAGGGGTGGCATAATACATGCTGCAGCCCCTGGTAGGCCTAGGGTACACCTATGCCCTGGGTACCTAGGGTACACTGTACAGGGGCCAATAAGGTGATCCTATCCAAATGGGTTATGCACCTAAAGTACATAGTATTAATTTAGAGAGAGAACAGCAGGGCTGTGGGTCTGATTAGCAGGCCCACAGCCACATCTAAGTCGAAAACCAGTAAAGCAAAAAGTGGGGGTGAACATAGAAAGCAGACCCTACTCTCCTACACAACCCCCCCCCCAAACTTAGGGACATTAAACTAACCTTGACCAGTTGAGTCTTCATGTTCTAAGTGGAAATATCTGGAGAGTCCATCTGCATTGGCATGGTCAGTCCCAGGTCTATGTTCCACTGTGAAGTCCATCCCCTGTAGGGAAATGGACCACCTAAGAAGTTTGGGATTTTCACCCTTCATCTGATTTAGCCACAAGAGGGGCTTATGGTCTGTCTGAATCTTGAAGTGAGTGCCAAACAAGTATGGCCTCAGCTTCTTCAGGGCCCAAACCACAGCAAAGGCCTCCCTCTCAATAGCTGACCAACGTTTCTCTCTAGGGGTCAGCCTTCTACTTATAAAAGCAATGGGCTGGTCTTGACCATCTACATTCAGTTGTGAAAGAACAGCTCCCACACCTAACTCAGAAGCATCTGTCTGGACAATGAACTCTTTGGAGTAGTCTGGACTTTTCAGAATAGGTGCACTGCACATGGCCTGCTTCAGGTCATCAAATGCTTTTTGACAGCTTACTGTCCACTGAACTTTCTTTGGCATCTTCTTGGAGGTCAAGTCATTAAGTGGTGTCACTATGGACCCATAGTTCTTAACAAACTTTCTGTAGTACCCAGTCAGGCCCAAGAAAGCTCTGACCTGAGTCTGGGTAGTTGGAGGAGCCCAGTCCTTTATGGTCTGGATCTTGCTCTCCAGTGGTTGAACCTGACCCCCACCAACTAGGTGGCCCAGGTATACAACCTTGCTCTGCCCTATCTGGCACTTAGTGGCCTTGATAGTGAGGCCTGCCTTTTGCAGGGCCTCTAAAACATTCCTCAGGTGGACCAGGTGATCCTCCCAGGTGGAGCTAAAGACAGCAATATCATCAAGACAAGCTGCACAATAATCATCCAACCCAGTAAGGACTTGATTCACCAACCTTTGGAAAGTGGCAGGTGCATTCTTCAAACCAAAGGGCATTACCACAAATTGATAATGTCCTCCTGGGGTCGAGAAAGCAGTTTTGGCCTTTGCACTCTCAGCTAGTCTGATTTGCCAGTAGCCTGCTGTTAGGTCAAATGTGCTCAAAAACTTAGCAGCTGCCAGTCTGTCAATGAGCTCATCTGCCCTAGGTATTGGGTGGGCATCTGTCCTAGTGACAGCATTGAGACCTCTGTAATCCACGCAAAACCTCATCTCTCTCTTACCATCTTGGGTGTGAGGTTTTGGCACAAGGACTACAGGACTAGCCCAAGGGCTCTCTGAAGGTTCAATGACTCCCAGTTCCAACATCTTTTGTACCTCAACTTTTATGCAGTTCCTGACATGGTCAGGTTGCCTGTAGATTTTACTCTTCACAGGCAGACTGTCACCAGTGTCCACCTCATGGGTGCACCAGTTTGTCTGACTTGGGGTCAGAGAGAACATATGTCTGTAGGATTGCAGAACTTGTCTGCAGTCCTGTTGCTGATGGACAGTGAGGCTGTCAGAAAAGACCACACCATCAACTGAGCCATCATCAGGGTTCTGAGTCAACAGGTCTGGGAGAGGGTCACTCTCTTCCTCCTGCCCCTCATCTGTAGCCATGAGTAGCCCCATGTCTGCCCTGTCAACATATGCCTTCAATCTGTTGACATGAAGCACCCTGTGGGGGCTTCTGGGAGTCCCAAGGTCCACCAAGTAGGTGACTTCTCCCTTTTTCTCAACAATAGTGTGGGGTCCAGACCATTTGTCTTGGAGTTCTGCTGGGGCCACTGGCTCCAACACCCACACTTTCTGTCCTGGCTGGTAAACAGTCAGTACAGCCTTTTGGTCATGCCAAGCTTTTTGGAGTTCTTGGCTTGCCTCAAGGTTTTTAGAAGCCTTCTTCATATACTCTGCCATCCTGGAGCGGAGACCAAGTACATAATCCACTATGTCTAGTTTGGGTTGTCTGAGAGGTCTCTCCCATCCTTCCTTCACCAAACACAGGGGTCCTCTTACAGGATGCCCAAACAAAAGCTCAAAAGGGCTGTAGCCAACCCCCTTTTGTGGGACCTCTCTGTAAGCAAACAGAAGGCAGGGTAAAAGGATGTCCCATCTCCGCCTAAGCTTGTCTGGTAATCCTTTTATCATTCCCTTTAGGGTCTTGTTGAATCTCTCAACAAGCCCATTGCACTGTGGGTGATAGGGTGTGGTGAACTTATAGTTGACACCACACTCCTTCCACATTGCAGTCAAGTATCCTGACATAAAGTTGGTACCTCTGTCAGAAATGACCTCCTTTGGAAAGCCCACTCTGGAGAATACTCCAAGCAGGGCCCTTGCCACAACAGGAGCTGTTGTGGTCCTCAGGGGAATTGCTTCTGGGTACCTGGTGGCATGGTCCACTATCACCAGTATGAATCTGTGCCCAGATGCTGTTTGTGGGTCCATTGGTCCTACAATATCTATGCCCACTCTTTCAAAGGGGACCCCCACCACTGGTAGTGGTATGAGGGGGGCCTTTGTGGTGCCACCTGATTTGCCACTGGCTTGGCAGGTGACACAGGAGCGACAAAACTCCTTAGTATCTTCTGACATATGGGGCCAGTGAAAGTGAGGGACAAGCCTGTCCCAAGTCTTGTTCTGGCCTAAATGTCCTGCAAGGGGAATATCATGGGCCAAGGTTAGAAGGAAGCCTCTGAACTTCAGTGGTATGACCAACCTCCTGGATGCACCAGGCTTGGGGTCTCTAGCCTCTGAATACAGTAGCCCTTCATCCCAATACACTCTATGGGTACCTTGAGCATTCCCTGCAGCCTCAGCAGCAGCCAGCTGTCTGAGGGGTTCAAGAGAGGGGCAGTCTAATTGAGCCTGCCTCAGATCTGCCCTTGAAGGTCCCCCTGTCCCAAGAAACTCAACCTGATCAGGTTCAAGTTCTTCTAGGACAGTTCCTTCAGGGCTCTCAGAATCATCCTCCTGGGAGGGCTGATCCACCACCTGAGGCAGGGGGGAAGGCACAGCCTTAACCCTACTGCTCTTTCTCTTGGGTTGTGACTGGTCCATAGTTTCAGGATCCAGCACTTGTTCAGTGTTGCACTTTTTGGCCTGTGACCTGGTCACAGCAAGGACATGTGCATCTATCCCCAGCATTTCTGCATGGGTCCTATACTCCACTTCAGACCAAACTGAAGTTTCAAGATCATTGCCCAGTAAACACTCTACAGGAAGGTCTGAACTAACAACAACTTTCTTGAGGCCAGTTACCCCTCCCCAGGAGAAGTTAACAATAGCCACACTATGGGAGGTAGTGGCATTGCTAGCGTTGGTCACTAGGTAATTCTCACCTAGTATGATCTGTCCAGGGTCCACAAAAGCAGGTGTCACCATTGTGACACTAGCTCCAGTGTCCCTGTAGGCCTGAGACATTCTTTGGTTGATAAAAGGTGTCTGTCTGTACTTGCCCAGGTTACTGGGGCCTACAGTAGAGGACAAAGCTAAGTCCCCATCACAGATCAGAACAGCCTGAGTAGGTACTCTGACTAGGCCAGAATCCTCCTCAGTTCCCAGGGTTAACCCTACTACACCCTTTTGCTGGGAACCACCACTTACAGCTGAACTAGGGGGTACAGTTGCCTTAGGGGCAATGGTGGCTGGGGGCTTATCCTTTTTGGTGCACTCACTAAACCAATGTGAGTTGGACTTACAATAGTTGCACCATGGTTTCTTTTGGCCATCTTTCTTTTTATCCTTTTTGGAACCACCCTCCCCCTGAGCCTTTTGGGGGCCTGGTGAAGACTTCTGGTCTTTTTGTTTCTGCTCATTACCCTTCTGGTCTGCCTTTTTCTGATCACCGCCCTGGTTCTGGTTTTTCTGCTTAACTCTAGTCCTGACCCATCTATCTGCCTTCTTTCCCAATTCTTGGGGAGAAGTCAGATCAGAATCAATCAGGTGTTGATGCAATAGCTGGTTTTGACAGTTGTTAAGTATTTGCTCTCTCATGATCAAATTATACAATCCTGTATAGTCCTTAACCTTACTTCCCATTAGCCAGCCTTCCAGAGCCTTAGTGGCACAATCTACAAAGTCAGTCCAGTCCTGAGTCTGTGTCTTCTGGGTATCCCTGAACAACAACCTGTATTGTTCAGTGGTTAGGCCAAACCCATCAATCAGAGCACTCTTCAGGACAGTGTAATTATCTGCATCCTCATCACTAACTGTGAGGAGCTTGTCTCTTCCTTTCTCAGAGAAGGAGAGCCACAAGATAGCTGCCCACTGACTTTGGGGTACCTGCTGTACTTTGCAAGCTCTCTCCAAAGCAGTTATCCATTTGTGGATGTCATCCCCACACTTGTAGGGAGGGACAATCTTGCTCAGGTTTCTATTATCATAGTGCCTGTCTCTATCTCTAGGAATGTTGCTGCCACCAGTGGGTTCTAACCCACTTAACTTTTGTTCTCTAGCCAGAGCAAGCTTCTCTTTGGCAAGGGCAAGTTCTTCCCTCTGAATCCTCAGATTAGCCTCCCTCATTCTGGCTGCATGCTCCTTTCTCTCAGGTGAAGTCATTCCCCTGTGAGAGGAAGCATTAGAGATGTTAGAGACATGGGAGTGGATGGATTCCCTTGAAGGGGATCTGTCCCTCCTGCTTCTCTGTGTAAGCCTACTTGTGGGTCTGTATGGGGGGACCCCATGCAAACTCCCATGTAAACTTAGGTTAGCCTGGCTAAGTCTTCCTACTTGGCCCTGGCTGTCTACCTCTTCATCTGAAGTCTCCTCTGACTCCTCTGTGGTGGGTAGACCCTCCTCTGTGCCTAGGGCACCTGCCTGAGATGCCTTAAGAATGTCATACTCCTCTAGGAGTTGCCTTAACTGAAGGAGGGTAGGGTTTGCACCCTGTTTTATTCCTCTGGAGGTACACAAGTGTCTCATCTCCTGGAATGTTAAGGTATCATATCTAGAGGGGGTCTTTTGCAGACCTGATCCTCCTGAGAGAGCATCCACTTGATCTCCTCTCAGAGACATGATCTAGTGAGGGTGTGGTGTGTGCACCTACCTACACTAGTTGTATCTACTAAACCTCTCTAGTAGTTGTAGTCAGGGTGTGTTACTCCCTTCAACCTACAACTACAAAGTCCAGTAGGACTTAAGTATTATAAACTATGTTATATGTACCTAGACAATATCTGTGTGATCTTTCAATTTAGTATCTTAAGATTACAATGGTATTACAACAGCAAGCTCAGAACCAACCGCTGCTCACCAATGTGAGAAGTTGGCCTGATGTATGATGTCACTAGTTCTAGTGTACACCTTATATCAGTCCAAATACCCTTATGGTGATTGGTTGTAAAGTCAACCTTATAGACCAGCTATCCTAGTGGTAGCATGGACAAGAGCAGTCTTAGGCTAAACTCTGAATGGCATGTGAAGCCAGCTGTGATACCATATATAATCCCTTGAATACCAAATGAAAGGACACCACAGATATATATATAAAATAAAGTGTATTTATTCTAAGCAAACCCTCAGCACTCTTTATGAGATTAGAGGTAAGTACAACACAGTCTTATTTAAGCATACATTAAGTCACACAGGTAAGTAATACAGTTAGGCCCTAGGGGCCACGCAAACCATATACTAAGTAAGTGGTATAAGAACCACTGTCACGGAAATAGAATAGGCCTAGGCCTAGGGAATCGCTGGGGCTACACTACACTAGCGTTAGTTAGGAAGTGGGAGGCCCACGGGATTCGTGTGCAGAGTGGAAACACTCACGCGTAATGCGTAAAAGTCAATAGCAATAGTACAGTTTAGAAAACGGTAGATTTAGGACACTTCCGGAGTAGCTAGGAAGTTGAGACTTGAAAACTAGACACTAGGATAGTCACTATCCTGATGAGCACCGGAGTACCCAAGTTACCTAGCCCACAGGCTGCGGGTGCATAGGGGTGAAGATGCGTCGTTTTCGTCATCAACTCCTATGGATGCCTGAAGAAAGATGCTGACAGGCAGTCAGTGAAGAGTGTCCGGTGGATCCCAAGGCTGGGATCAAGAAGAAAGGAAACCTGCAAGCAGAAGGGACAGAGTCAAGGTCACTAGCCAGTGACCACGTGGAACCAGGAAGGAACCAGGCGATGTCGTGAAGATTGCAGGTGAAGGTGAAGCTTGTCGCTGCAGCCAGGAGGACCAGGGAGCGTCGTGGATGACCAGGACCAGGAGGCGAGCTGTCCCACGAAGGCTCTTGCTGTCGGCGGCGTCGAAGTTGGACTAGGACTCACCAAGCCTTGGCAAGCGGAACCCACGAAGAACGAAGGACTTGCTTCTGGTGCAGACCAGGAAGGTCTGGGGTGCTTCTTCTTTGCAGAGAAGCGGGAGCCAGTCTGGAGGAGCCAAACCAGCGCAGAAGATTTCAGGGTGCGTCGTCACAGAGGCCACTAGCCAGCGGGCAAGCAACCGGACAGACGCGGCAAGCAGGAAAATGCTGAAGGGCCCCACGCAGGACTCGTAGAGTGTGGGGGGCTGATCTTCGGTGCAGATGGTGCTTGGGGTTGGGGCTTCTCAATCCCCGGTGCACAACTTCGAGGGTACCTCAGAAGCTGCGCTGTAAGTTACTAGCCACTTTTTCCAGGTAGCCGGTCCCACGTCGCTCGTCGCCTCCACGGATCTCAGCTCTGCTGCAGATGTGGATGAGGGTCGGAGAAGTCTGGAAGTCAAGGCTCTGGTCGGGCTCTGCAGTCGGTTCCTCGTAGAACGGTCGCAAAGCAAAGGGTAGTCTCTTGATGGTGCCTGTTTGCACAGGGTAGCCACTCCTTGGCTACAAGGGAGATTCTTCAGTCTTCTTCTTTCGTCGAATGTCGAAGGTCCAGAGTTTCTGTTCAGTTTTGCAGGTTCAGGATAATCTCAAGTCTTGAGGCCCAACTCCCACTCTTATACTAATCTGGGGGGCTGGGATACCTGCTAGGTCACGCCTTATGGGTGGGACCTGGGAGGGGGTGGTTACACCCACTTCCCTTTGTCCAGTTTCGCGCCAGAGCTGGGGCTGGAGTGCCCCAGCGCCGGTTTGAACTGGACTATGCAAGGAACACCTTGTGTGCCCCAGGCATGTCTCATTCCTTTCAGCCCACCCTGCCCCAATACACTACAGACTGTCTGGGGGGGTGCTAGCACCTCCCCAAGCAGGAAACCTATTGTCCAGGCCTCCCTGGCTGGGATTACTCCCAGCTGCAGGAGGTCAGACTTGTGTCGTGGCAGCAGCATCCATTTTGTGATGCTGAGGCTTTGGTCAGAGGCTAACAGTTGAAGTATGATTTTAACATGTCTTTCCCTCTAGAAGGGGGGAATAATATTCTCATGTCAAGAAATGGCATGGGGGTATTATTCCACAGTGTTAGACACCTTACACGACATGTTTCGATAAAGCCAAACCATAGTTACCATAACCGTCTAAGATTATAAGGCACTTTAAGAGTATATGGTAGGCTATATCATAGAACAGCTATAAGGACATGGTTCCGAAAGCTGCAGACAGGCTCAGCTCATGCTAGAGCCCCATCTCACATGTTACCCAGCACTCTGCCTCCAGGATTGTTAAGGCCTGCCATAGGAGTGACTGATAGGTACACATGTGTCTATATGTAAGTTAGGTGTAGGACTACTACACCTAAGCAAGGGGTGATTACACGACCTTGCCCCAGCTGAGTGATCAGCCAGTTGTGTCAAAATGGAAGGCCAGGCCAGGGGTGGCATAATACATGCTGCAGCCCCTGGTAGGCCTAGGGTACACCTATGCCCTGGGTACCTAGGGTACACTGTACAGGGGCCAATAAGGTGATCCTATCCAAATGGGTTATGCACCTAAAGTACATAGTATTAATTTAGAGAGAGAACAGCAGGGCTGTGGGTCTGATTAGCAGGCCCACAGCCACATCTAAGTCGAAAACCAGTAAAGCAAAAGCAAAAAGTGGGGGTGAACATAGAAAGCAGACCCTACTCTCCTACACCCCGTCAGCACTGAAGACACCACCCACGTGATGAACACCATCCACTCTGGCTCCCCTGCCGACCCCTGCCCCCACCACATATTCAACAAAGCCGACTCCATCATCGCACCCCAACTCCGGAACATCATCAACAACTCTTTCGCATCCGCCACCTTCCCGTAGAGCTGGAAGCACGCAGAGATCAGCGCCCTCCTGAAGAAACCCACCGCGGACCCCACAGACCTCAAGAACTTCCGGCCCATCTCGCTCCTCTCGTTCCCCGCAAGAGTCATCGAGAAGATCGTCAACAAACAACTGACCTCCTTCCTCGATACGAACAACTCCCTCGACCCATCGCAGTCCGGTTTCCGGGCGAACCACAGGACCGAGACCGCCCTCATCGCAGCCACCGATGACATCAGGACACTGCTTGACAACAGGGAAATGGCCACCCTCATCCTCCTCGACCTATCGGCCGCGTTCGATACCGTCTGCCACCACACCCTAACAACCCGCCTCCACCACGCCGGGATCCAAGGAAAGGCCCTGGAATGGATCACCTCCTTCCTCTCCGACAGAACTCAGAGAGTCCGCCTCCCACCCTTCCGCACCGCGGCCACCAAGATCACCTGCGGCATACCGCAGGGCTCCTCGCTCAGTCCCACCCTCTTCAATGTCTTCATGAGCCCCCTCGCAGCCATCGCTCGCATCCGCAACCTCAACATCATCTCCTACGCTGACGACACCCAGCTGATCCTCTCCCTCACCAATGACCCCGTCACCGCCAAAACCAGTCTCCAGGAAGGAATGAAAGACGTCACGGAATGGACGAAGATCAGCCGTCTGAAACTGAACTCAGACAAGACAGAGGTACTGATCCTCCGACCTACCCCCTCCGCCTGGGACGACTCCTGGTGGCCCCCTGCCCTGGGCCCCGACCCCAAGCCCACGGACCACGCACGCAACCTGGGCTTTATCCTTGACTCCTCCCTCACGATGACCAAGCAAGTCAACGCAGTCTCATCCTCATGCTTCAACACCCTCCACATGCTCCGAAAGATCTTCCGGTGGATCCCCACCGAAACCAAAAAGGCGGTCACCCAGGCCCTCGTCACCAGCCGGCTGGACTACGGGAACGGTCTCTACACCGGAACCACAGCCAAGCTACAGAAAAGACTCCAACGCATACAGAACACATCTGCACGACTCATCCTGGACATCCCCGTCACTCCCACATCTCCGTCCACCTGAGAGACCTGCACTGGCTACCCGTCAGCAAGAGGATCACGTTCAGGCTCCTCACCCACGCACACAAAGCTCTCCACAACAGTGGCCCTGAATACCTCATCAACCGCCTTACATTCTACTCGCCATCCCGCCAGCTCCGCTCTGCCAGCCTCGCCCTCGCCACCGTCCCACGGATTCGAAGATCCACCACCGGAGGAAGATCCTTCTCCTACCTGACCGCCAAGACGTGGAACTCCCTCCCCACCCACCTTCGACTGACCCAGGACCACCTCTCCTTCAGGAAGCACCTCAAGACCTGGCTCTTCGAGCAGTAGCAGCCCCTCCCCTCCTCCCCCCCAGCGCCTTGAGACCCGCTCGGGTGAGTAGCGCGCTCTACAAATTCCGTGATTGATTGATTGATTGATTGATTGCCATATTACCTCATAGCTGCTGTCACTGTCTTGAAATTTAGGAAAAACATCCACATTCTATGGAATTAATCAATGAAGTGGTGCTGGAGAAGTACATGGGCAATTGCATGCAGTATAGGAAAGCTGTAATAAAGCACCAAAGTTTGATACGCTTTGCAAGCTGAGTTCACACTCTATTCACCGGGTAAACAGTTGTTTGGAGAATTAGATTACCTATTATTTAGGCACGTAATCCCTTCGTGCCTTTATATGCTTGGTGTTCCATAGTAGACGTTGTCTGACTGATCAGAAATTTGTTCTAATCTCGCTTTGCAGAATTCAAATATGTTATCAAGGTTGGACTAGATATAGAAAAGTAAACTTGTACATGAGGTAAGTTTAGGTATAATTTGCTGGTAGAGCTCAAGCAAAATTGATTCACGATGATTACCATCGCAGTTCACCCCCCTATGATTGTTAGCAAAATAAGATCATTATTGCTTTCAGTTAAGGGAATAACTTAAAAATCATGCAAGAGGTGCCAAGCCGGAACATTTCAGAGATTATAGTCAGTAAATCTTACATTTCAACCAAACAAATTTCTGGGGTGCAGAGATCTGTTCAAAGCAAATCATCCATTGCACAGTCTGATATTTCCCTAACCCTTATATCCTTCTCTAGAGCAATCACTAGCACTGGCAGTAAGAGTGCAGGAGGTGCTGCGCACCGCCAGATAAGATTTCAAACAAGGAATGAGCACTAAAGTGGCCTATTAAGTGTTTTCATTCTGACAGCATTTGTTGTGTTTTCCAAGAAGGACTTGGATAAGCAACTTCTTGTGATAGACTGTTTTATGTTCCTTCCTCGGACTACGGAGTTGAATTCAGTCACACTCAGCAGGCAGGTGTGAAAGGAAGAGCCCAAACATTGTTGAAGGTTTGGTAACGCATATGTAAACAAGCATTGTCAAAGGCAATAGGTCTCGTCCATGGGAGGGCTATTGCTGGCTTTGACATTCAGGTGGGGGTGGTTAACAGGGGGGTAGATGGGTAAAGGGATAGTTAAAGAAAGTGATATGAAGCGGCCAGCGGTGGCTGCTTCGTAGCGTTTTTGTTTTATATCTGTCAGTGGAAGGAAAAGATTTTTAAAAAATATGGACAGAAGGGTGGGTGTTGGGAGAGAAGAAACAGGGATGGAAGTGCAGCTGGGAGGGGAGAGAAAAAACAGAATGGGGCAGGTGGGGGTAGAAGAAACAGAATGGGTGGAAAAGGAAAAGAACCCCCCCACTATGACGTAGCCACTAGTGCCCGCATCATAGCGCTTTAAAAAAAAATAGTACCTGAATCTCAGCACGAGCAGCGTATTATATTAGAGGGACACTAATTAAACTCAAGTAATCTGTGCTTGGCCCATGAGCCACTGCAACAAAAGAAGTGACACATGGCAGGCACTGCCAATTAGAAGGCAGCAAAGAATAGTGGCAATGCTGCTAACAAATGGTAAGCAATGGGTAAGTTTCAAGACCATTATAGAACACAAGTCGTACGGGAGTGTGCATGCACTAGTGCATGCTCATGCAGGAGAGGCCTAAAAATGAAAGCACAAAAGAAAAGAGCAGTGTTGTCCTCAGGACAACCGCACTGCTGATAGTTCCAGTAATGTCCAACAAAAGTTCTCTACCTCCTGTAGTTCCACTGCTCGGAAACTGCCAAAAATGTACAAAACCTTGTTGTAGAGGGAAAACTTAATATATTGTAATTGTCCTTCGGTACAAATTCAAAACAGTAGAAAACATAGCTTTCCTCTTCTAATCCATATATGAGGAGGGTGCCATTTTTTGATTTTTCAAAGAGAACATCTTTATTTGTTTTCACCAATACTGTACATTTCAAGTCAGCCCAGTCAACGTGTTTCGTCCTATCAAGGACTTCATCAGTGTTTGCACTTATGCATGTATCAATATAGAATAGGCTAGTACTTATATATTTGATAGCAATTAGTCTCTCGTTACTGCCAAATATGAAAGACTTATAATCGGCACTAGTGCCATCGCACGACTCTAACTTTGCTCGGTAGATCTCACTAGGGAATGACTGGTCGCTTTTAAACTCACAAGGACTAGCCTAGTCTCAACCACCACATGAACAAGTGCAACATTCCACTAAGGAGTGACTGACTGCTATCAAATATATTACTTTTAGGGTTTGACATAATCCCTAAAAGTATGGATTAGGTCTCAGAAAGCAGAAAAATCGCTTAGACAGGATCACTGCAATTATACAGCAGAGAAGGGTCAAATTATGTGGAAGGGTTGAGACTAAATTATGATTTAAGGACAGGCAAATTATACAGCATAATGAAGCACATTTTCTGTTTGCATTACTTCATTATGTTGTGTTTCTTTTACACATAGTAAGACTGTCTAGTGTGAGCAAAGATTAAGATGCAACTCTACAAATGTGTAGTTATGCAAAGAATGCTGCAGCTGCAGAATTGCAGAATTCCAGTGGCTTGTACTTAAATTCAGAAATTTTACAGGCTCTAACATCAATGAGCAGACCTTTACCAAATTCTGTGCAGATCCTATAGGCTCAGACCTCAGTATTAAACATATCTCATAGAAAATGGACACCGGAGCTATCCAACAGGTTACACTTATCTGACAGGCTCATCCTTAAAGAGCAAAAGTATCCATTAATGTACATATATCTTACAAACTGAGCCATTATACAGCCAAAATATTCCCTAGGTTACAGAGGTCTCACAATACCGGGCACTGGACAGAAAGTCAAATGACTTTTACAGGCTCAAGAAACTAAGAGCCATGGTGTACAACGTGTTACTCATGCCTTGTAGGTGAAGTCCTGTAACAGTAGATATATCTTTTAGTTTACAGACATTTAACAGGCTCACGTATCTGCCATTACACTTCTCACAGGATGAGGTCTCAGCTAGAATAACTATAATTCAGGTTAGAAAGGATTGCCGCCCAAGGCTTTTTAAATTAATGCTATACATTAGAAGACGTAACTTAAAGGCGAGTTATCTGACAGCAAAGCTATCACTGTGATTACTGGACACCTACAGGTCTGCCCCTATAAATTTAAAAACTAAACTAAACTAAACACTTTTCTTTGTTTATAATCGGCTTCTACAGTGCCTTGAACTTTATTCGATTCTCGATTTTAAGCCAATGTAACTTGCATCGATAAGGTGAAATGGAGGCAGTCTTCGGGACTCCACACAGGAGTCTGACTGCCGCGTTTTGTACCGTCTGTAGTCTTTGGACTTGTTTGCGCCAAAATAGAGTACATTTCCATAGTCAAGCCTGGATGTGATAAGAGCATTGACTACGGTTTTCCTTGTAGATTCCGGTAGCATCCAACAGATTTTTTTTAACCATTTGAGAATGGTGAAACAAGTCGCTGCGACTTTGACAGATTGGGGGTGCATACTAAGTGAGTCGTCGATCGTGATACCCAGATTGCGAACTTGGGGAGAGGGAGAAGGAAGAACACCCATTTCACAAGGCCAGTGTTGGGTATTCCAGAGATCTTTATTTTTTCCCAGTACCAATATTTCAGTTTTCTCACCGTTTAGTTTGAGAAAATTTTCCTGCATCCAAGAAGCTATTTTGCTCAGTCCAATTTTGAGAATAGAAGGCACATTAGTTTTGTGTGAGGAGAGGGAAAAAATGATTTATGAATCATCCGCATAAGAAAAGAGAGACAACCCTGAACTGTCTGCTACCACGGCCAGTGTCCCCGTTATCCAGATGGTGACGTAGGTTTTCAGTGACCCCAAGTAGGGTGGTTTCGGTGGAAAAACCTGCTCTGAAACCCGACTGAGAGGGATGAAGTAGTCCGTGAGTCGTCACATACTGGGTAAGGTGTGAATGGATGTGTCTCTCCAGAATCTTAGAAAAGATCGGGAGCAGGGATATAGGACGGTAATTACTCGACACGTCCGGGTCAGCATTAGTCTTGTTAAGAAGGGGGTGGATCATGGCATGTTTCCATGTAGATGGAATGGAAGCTTCTAGTAGTGAAGCATTTAGGAGATCCATTATCACAAGTAGAGGGGAAGAGCTTAATTGTTTTAATACTGAGACAGGTAATGGGTCATTTGGAGATCCCAATTTAATGTTGTTCAAGAGTGTAGTTAAGCTTTCTGTGGTAAGTAAAGGCCAAGTTTCAAGAAAGTGGTCAGGGGGATCAGGTTTCTCAAATCTATTTAGGAGTGGATTTATAATATCGGGAGGAGGCTGAGGTGATAAAACAGTGGGGAGATTATTGGCCTGTTTGAGCACAATATCTTGATATATTGTGTCGACTTTTTGAATAAAAAGGGTGGCCAAAGCATCACAATTACGTTTAGTTAGTGCAGGAGGTTGTGCTAGAGTTTTGGAGCCTGCGAGTTCCTTGACGGTGTTAAAAAGAGTCTTGGAACAATTAGTTGCATTTGCAATGGTGGTGGAAACAAAGTCTGCTCGAGCTAATTTGCAGAGTTTGTGATAATTTTTTAAGGCACTTTTGTAGTCAGGTTTTGATAAAGAAGTGTAATTCTTTCTCCATTTTCTCTCCAAAATTTTACAGTTAGTTTTTTCAGTTTTCAGTGACTCAGTGAACCATGGGGCTGGTGTTCGATGGTTTGCGATTTTTTTTTGTAAGAGGCATACATGTGTTAATGGCATCCGTAAGCCAGTTTTGCACTGAAGATGATAGTTGGTTAACTTGTTGCAAGGAACATGGTTTATGGGTATCTAAATGAGTGTTAAGGGCAATGATATCTAACTTTTTCCAATTTCTAAATTGTAAAGAAGACGTGCTGGAAATTGATGAAAGATGTGCTGGGAGTGTTAAGTTAAATTTGACAAGGTAATGATCGGACCAGCTAATTGGGATGGCCAAAGAGCAAGAGATCTCTGTTAGGTTAGAAAAAATAGGGTCGAGGAAATGCCCTGCTGCATGTGTGGGACCAGAGTTTAATAAGTTAATATTCAGGGAAGCTAGATCGGAAATAAGATTTGAGCTGCTTTTACATGATTTCTTTTCTAAATGGAGATAAAGGTCTCCTAAAATAGAGAAATTGGCTGATTTCATAGCTAAAGGAGCTATGAGTTCAGCGAAAGTCGAGATCCAAGATAAGGAGGAAGAAGGGGGGCGATAGATGAGTATACCTGAAAAGGTAAATTTAGGGGAAAGAGTCAGCTTAAAAAGAGCAGCCTCACAATTAGGAAAAGGGAGATGTTCAAAGTCGCATTTGAAGTCTTTCTTAAAAATAACAGCTATCCCACCACCCATTTTCAGATTACGATCTTTCCTCACTATAGCGTAGTTTATAGGTAATGCAGCAGCAATGTCAGGACCTGAACACTCATGGAGCCAGGTTTCTGTGAGGAAAATCGCATCAGGTTGGTCGTTAGATAAAAGGTCAAAGATGTCTGATTTATGTTTGGGTAAGGAGCGACAGTTAATGCTGAAGAAAGAGTAGAGGTTATTTTGAGGAACCAATAAGTTAGGGTTAGATAATAGGCTTCCGGTTGTTTCTTTCAAACTGGAGGAAAAACAAAAACCACAGTTTTCACAGGTTCTGAAATTTCCTAATAAGTGAGCTTTGGTGCAGTTTAAAAGCAGGGGTGTGTGAAAGGCCATTAACTGCTCAGATGTGTATTTAAGGCTGCTGGTTGGGATCATGGTATCGCCGCTCTGAGTATGGAGAGGCCTTGGGTAGATTGCCGGGCAACCAGGGGTTCTGGCCCTGGGCCCGAGCCAGGCACGGACGGGCGCAGACGGGCTTGCCTTAGGCGCGCCTTCGGCGCACCTAAGGCGCGCCCGCTGCGCTTCGGGCCAGCATCCTAATTTATGCAGTTTTCAGCAGCTAGACTGCTAACTACAGTGCGCGTAATGGAGACAGCCCACACTTCCGGTTTAGCGTCCTAATTCCCTCCACAACAAACGGAAGAATCCGTGGTGGACCGGGGATGACGCTTTGGCCGGTTGAAAAGTGCGTTTGTACAGGTAAAATATGCAATTTAAGAACAGTGAAAAATTGTGATTTTAAAAGCAGTATCCAAATTGATTTCGAAATGACTTTCAGTGACTTCAATGTTTAACAAATTCAAACAGAAAAAGGTGGAGGATGAAGCCCTTTACCAGGCGCTTTGTTTACCAGCTCCTAAAAGCCAGAGTTCGTCTCTCTAAACGTGTCCGCTGCGCTTCGGGGCCAGCATCCTAATTTATGCAGTTTTCAGCAGCTAGACTGCTAACTACAGTGCGCGTAATGGAGACAGCCCACACTTCCGGTTTTGCATCCTAATTCCCTCCACAACAAACGGAAGAATCTGTGGTGGACCGGGGATGACGCTTTGGCCGGTTGAAAAATGTGTTTGTACAGGTAAAATATGCAATTTAAGAACAGTGAAAAATTGTGATTGTGTTTGCGTTGTGGAGGCTGCTCTTGATGACTTGCGTATTTTAATCCATATTCTTTTCCATAGGGATAGTGGCCATTCAATCAAAAAGTCACGTTCCCAGCTCTCCTCTACTTTGGATTTTTGTCTGTCTATAACTGAATCTTTTAGATATCTATATATGATAGAGGCTTTAGGTGATGTTTGTAACAAAGTGTGTAAGCGTGAAGGGGGGTCTAGAAGGGCAGGAGTATCATGTGTAGTGGGGAGTGTAGAGAATACATCCGTAATCGTTAACTTAAGTAAGTTATGTTTGTGAATGTATGAAGAGGGTAAACCAAAGGAATGGCTGAGTATGCGGAAGGATATGAAAATCGAATCTGAAAATAGCTGGTGGATCCATATTAATCCTCTTTGTCTCCATGACTTCCAATAGAAAGGCTTACCTCGGATAGTTAAGAGTCTGTTGTGCCAAATTGGGGATGCAAGGAAAGAATCTTTAGTAAGGGGAGTAGCGGAGGTTGTGAAGTCAAGAAGTTTGGAGGTATGTTTTATTATAGGGGTAGAAAGAGATTGAGGCTTATGTGAGAAGGAAAGGTATTCATGAAAGGAAAAGGGAGATAAAAAGAGGTGTTCAAGAGAGGTCCATAAAGGACAGTTGTCCGTAGAGTCTAGTAACCACATGGAAGCTTGACGTAGAAGGAAAGCCTTCTGGTAAGCTTGAAAATCAGGATAGTTGACTCCACCTTCTATCTTGGGACGTGATAACTTAAAAAGAGACATTCGAGGTTTCTTATTACTTCATAAAAAAGAGGAAAGGCTAGAGTTGACTCTCTTGAAAAGTTTAACCGTAACAGGCACTGGAATATTGGAGATCGTGTATAGAACTATGGGTGTTAACATCATCTTTATAGTGTCTAAACGGCCCCACCAGGAAAGGTATAAGGGATGCCATTTAGCAGTTAACTCTGAGAGTTTCTGAGTACATTTTTGCATACATAGTGATATTGTATTTGTTACTGAAGAAGTAAAATGTAAACCTAAATACTTAATATGATGAGAACTCCATGTAAACCTAGAAGCACTAAACTCCGCTTTAAAAGTATATTTGGTCAGGGGTAAAATTTCACATTTATCGTTGTTCAAATAATAACCAGATATGAGGGAGTATGATTGTGTTTCTGCTAAAAAAAGCAGGAATTGATACCTCTGGTTGTGATATGAAAAGGAGAATATCATCAGGGTGAGCAGCAAGCTTAATATGGGCTGTTGAAGTGTTAAAACCATGTATGTTAGTATTCTGACGTAATTTGGATAAAAAAGGTTCTAATGCCAACTTGAATAAAAAAGGAGAGAGGGGGCATCCTTGGCGCACACCTCTACCTAGTTTAAAAAGGGAGAGATCAAGCCATTAGCACAGACTGCTGCACAGGGGTTAGAGTACAGGAGAGACACTAAATTTATAAAATTCGGGCCAAAACCAATCCATCTAAGAGTATAAAATAAGTATTTCCATTCAACTCTGTCAAAAGCTTTTTCTGCATCTAAAGCTATGGCTGCTAGCGAGTGTTTTAAAAAAGGAGACTTAGATAGGATGTTGAAAAACAAACAAGTGTTATCTGTTATAACCCGTCCTTTAACAAAACCGGACTGTTATTTCCCTAGCAAGGAGGGTAAAATGGTATCTAAGCGTATGGCTAATGCTTTAGAAAATATTTTATAGTCAATGTTCACCAGGGAAATGGGTCTATAATTTTTGCAATATTTGGTGTCTTTACCATCCTTAGGAATAAGGCAAATGTGAGCCTCTGAAAAAGAACCTATAGAACTGTTTTTGGAATGAAAAAACTGGAGAAGGGCATATCATTTGGGCAAAAGAAGTGTAGAACATTGGAGATAAAACTCAACAGTAAAGCCATCCGGGTCAGGTGCTTTCTCTTTCTTAAGGGTTTGGAGGGCATTTAAAAGTTCTTGCTGTGTTAACTCAGCCTCTAGGGAAGACAAATCTAGTGAATCACGTTGAGGATAATGAATAGTTGAGAAAAACTGTAACAGTGAGTTATCCGGCTGCATTTCGAAGGTGTATAATGATTTATAAAAGAGAGAGAATTCATGTAAAATCTCAGTGTCCTTAAATTTTAAAACAGATTGATTGTCATAAACAGACTCAATATTTAACTTGTTTTGTCGAACTTTTAAATAATTAGCTAATATTTTCCCAGCCTTATTTTTGCCACCATAAAATTTTGCACTAGACTTTAGAAGATATAAAGAGGCAACGTCAGTTGATCTTTTGTTAAATTGGAATTTAGCCTTTATGAGAGCCATTAGATTTTCTTGTGTCTGTGAAACATAGTAAGAGTGCTCCAGTTTCTTAATGTCACTGAGAAGATCATTAGTGAATTCACGCGCAATTCTCCGCTTCTTTGTAACATAACCAATAATAAAGTCCCTAGCAGAAGCTTTAAAAGCATCCCAAATAATAGAAAAAGACAAGGACTCATCTTGGTTCACCGAAAAATATTCGTTACAAAATGCGTTAAAGGAGGCTGTAAATTTTGGATCTAAAAGGAGGCTGTTATTAAATTGCCATCTTCTGGGGGTATTAGCTTTGGGCAGTATCTCCAAACCAATTGAGACAGAGGCATGATCAGAAATAAGGATGGGACCTACATCAGCATACGAAAGGGTTTGTGAAATATTATGGGAGACAAATATATAGTCAATCCTTGACTGAGTCTGATGGGCTGGGGAATAAAAAGTATATTCTCTGGTGACTGGATTGCAAAGGCGCCAAGCATCAATAAGTTTATGTTGAGTAATAGTGTGAACAAAGGATTTATGGGATCTATTGGGAACATGAGACACTTTGGAATTTCTGTCTAAAAAGGGTCAAGCACTTGATTACAGTCACCTGCTAAAATAAAATTATCCTCAATGCAATGAGAAATCTGCTTAGCTAAAGCAGGCCAAAAGGACGTTTCTCCTCCATTAGGGGCATAGACATTGAGAAAAGAAACTAGAAAACCCTTCAATAACAATTTGACAATTAACCATCTGCCCTCCGTATTTGAATTCTGTGATATAAATGTAACTGGAATTGACTTACGACATAAAATCGCAATTCCATTTCGTTTACCATCTCCTTGAGAAAAGAAAACTTCCCCAACCCAACCTTTTTTTAATTTCAAGGATTCATCTTCCTTAAGATGGGTTTCTTGAAGGAAAGCAATATCAGAGTTTAGTTTGGCAAGATGAGATATAAGTCAAAACAAAGATTCCCCTTTTGGAAAAGCAGATTTTTTAAAACATAATCACACCTTCATACACTTGATCACCAGGACAAGACACCCAAAAATCATCTCGATAGCAGCCTGTATATAAAAAAAATTTCAAATGTTTTAAAAATACACAAAAAGACAATATAAAAATTTTGGGAAAAAACACAATGCACAGTATCCTACCTATACATAGAACACACTACACACTATGTATCCATTAATGTAAAATAAAATAAAATAAAGGGAGACTCAGTAAGGAGCGTATTATAATCTCTCATCATCAGGAGACAGGAGACATATGATCATGATCTTTTCATTTCCTAGTTGATAATATCAACATTTGCGTAATTTGGAAACTAAGAGTCACAACAATCTATACTCTCCCTCCTACAAATGCGTCGACGCGTTTCGGTGGAAATTTGAAGATAGCAGACCACCTTCTTCAGGACAAGTAATAATATTCTCCCATGTCGTCAGAAAACAATCTAGATACAATCATAAAATGTACACATTAAAACAGTTCTTATCATCATCACTCAAACAGCAAACATTTATTTAAAAACCCAAACTCTGTTATGAATAGCTCTTTCTAAATAATATGGAAATGGGCCAATCAACCCTTAAAGCACATACATTAAGTTGGGAACCTACACTGTATGTCAAGTAACAGAATTGATAAAATGAAAAATAGAGATAAAATAGGCCAAACTAGAAAGGTGTTGTTCTCCTGGTGATCATCCATACGATACTACGTACATACAGCACAATTAAAGTAAAGACAGATAGAGGTTAAAATAAAGTCCCATATTAGAGTACCTTATATGCACCAATTGAGAGGACATCGGCTACTGAGGGGCTCCTAACCTCCTCCTTGTTCCTCATTCAGATAGCTACAACAGGCCAAAAACTAAGAAAAACAATAATTTCAGGCGTTAAATTAGCCAAGCACAAAAGTGTATTATTTAATCTGGCTATAATAGCAGCACCATAAATTTTTTTACCTGATACAGTCTACTTTAGCCTTCTTTCGCCTTGTTCATATGGCTTAAATGCGTGCATATGATGGAATAATGTCTAAAGCAAAAGACAGAAAAATATTTTTTCCATCTTAGTCCTCTTTTCTGAAGTACATTCTTAATTGTTAGATCTCCGGGATTCTGACTCACTAGTTAATAGAAATCAACTTTACCTTAGATGCATAGATGGGTCGAAAACCTCAGGGGTGATTTCAATTATGTCATAAACAATGGGAGTATCTATTTTTTCTCCTCATCGATAAGTACACGGTGGATGCACTCCAATGTCCTAAGAACAAAGAACATGTTTTATGTATGTTTAAGCTATTTCTCTACCTCTAATCATCGAGCCTAACAGCCCTAAGAGTGGCATATCTGACAGTGAATCGAATTATGGAGATAATCTAGAACTCTTCATTCCATTCATATAGTCTACAAACACTATGACCAGCTAGTTGTAGAGCCAATCCGATGTGAAAAGGCCACCCAAAAGGGATTAATATTCTAATGTCATATTAGCAAAGCTAGAACTATATCCTAAGATATGGGCTGTGTCTTGCGCACTGTCTACACAGTACACCCAAAGGAACCCTGCACCCCGGTTTCAGGTATCCATTTTCACTAAATAGTACACGCAGAAGCGATCCTCGTTTATCTTACCGTGTAAAGGCGCGAACGCGTCAGGAAATAATTCAATCGGGTCCCACCAGCACGACAACGTAGAGCAAAATGGCTCGTTATTTATACTCAAAGAAATTAGTTAATTGCAGTCACCTGTGGTCTATTCCGATTCAACACGCACGGAAAGAGCCGGCCATGATGGATGCCCCTAAATTACCAATTCAGCGCCCATATGTCACACCGTCTGAAACCGAATAAAGATAACCAACGTAGCGGCCATCTTTGACTGGCTTTTATATTGATGAAAAGAAACCTGTCCAATTGTAACAGTAAATAAAGAAATGGTACTCCGAGTCCCGTCAGCAGGGCTACATTACGTATAATAGAAGGTTATCTCGATTATAAACACGAGTTCGTTTAAGACAACTCTAAAATAGAGCGGCTCAACACGCTCTAAGAGTGGCGGCCATGATGGATACCCCTAACACAATGAGTTACCGGGCACCAATAACGCACCCGCAGATTACGCTTAAGGACAGCCAACATGGTGGCCATCTTCAAAATACTTTTAGTTATTTGCAGGATGCTCGTCCATTTATTTAAAGAGGATAAATACGAAATGGCTAAGGTAGTGAAAGTAGTACAGCGATGTACTCCTCTTCGGTTTTAAAATAAAATGATTCTCCGCACGTTTTAGACACCTTGACAATTGTTAAAAACGTCAATGCCAAGAATTCTCCATGCACCAAGTAAAGCATGTCCAATGCAAGAAACACAATGGCATGCAGGGGTGGGAACAACACAATAAAGTGTCAATTCAAAGATTGACAAGATTAGGACAATACCTACAAGATTCAGCATGACGTCGTATGGATCAAATCTGATATCAAGCTCAAGGACAATACCAACTAGCCCCACTTGTTGCAAGACATAATATTCTCTGGTTGATTATTACAATCACTACTGCTAAATAGATAATAGTGTTACCAAAGGCAGTAATGTAAGTCGCTCATATTACCTCGTATTACCGTGACCACGGGTTCCTTAATTGAGAAGACGTTCCCATTCCTCCCTCGAATTCAAGCCGTTGCGTACTGTATTGAACAGGGAAATATACCACTGTTCTCTTGCCTTTCTTTTTTGTTCCATGTTACCTCCGCAACGGCCCATCCAGATTTTCTCTAAAATGAACCACTGGATATCAGAATCACTATGGCCTGCTTCGATGTAATGGGCAACTAGGGGGGCATTTAATTTACCCGTACGTATCGCTGAACGATGTTCCTGTAGTCTAATGCGTAACTCTCTCCCTGTTTCACCAACGTATCCCTTCCCACAAGGACACCTGAGAAAGTACACAATATTCTTACTTCTACAATTATTCAGAGATTTCGAGAAGACCTTGCGGCCATTGTATTCAAGACTATTAGATACCATGGATAGTGGGCAAACGTTGCAAGACCCACACCTCACATTTCCGAGAGCACGAGTTCCATCTAGCGTACATTGAGCATTGCCTTGTTTCTCTCTGTATGTATGGACAAGCTCATTTCTCAGATTCCTATTTCTTTTGAATGCGAAAATAGGTTTATCTAGCTTTTTGTCCTCATCATTATTAATAATATGCCAGTTGCTGTTGATTACGTTTTTGATTCGATTACTTATGTGCGAGAACTGACTCACGAACACAAGCTTTTCAAACTCATCTTCATCCTTCTTCGTCTTTGTCAGCATAGCCTCCCTGTTATAGAATCTTGCTCGCTTAAGTGAATGCGTTATAAGTTTCCTAGGATATCCTCTTTCTAGGAATTTCTTTCTCATTGTATCTGCATGTTTATAGAAATCACCCAAATCAGAACAATTTCTCCGCAAGCGGAGAAACTGACTAAAAGGTATATTATCTCGTTGTGATTTAGGGTGAAAGCTAGAATAATGAAGTAGGGTATTCTTAGCAGTTGGTTTGGTGAAGAGTTCTACTGCCAGACAACCCTCAACATCTTTAATAACAATGTCAAGAAACTCAATCTTATCCCTACTCCAATGCGATGTAAATTTAAGGTTGGGATCTCCAAGATTAAGCCAAATAAGAAATTCTTCAAGAGCTTGGGTTGAACCGTCCCAGATGAAAAAGATATCATCTATATAACGATACCAGCCCACCACATTCTCAGAAAAGGGGGCTAGGTCGTTGAAGATGTGTTTCTTCTCGAATTCACCAACATAGAGGCAAGCCAGACTAGGCGCACAGGTAGCCCCCATGCTGGTGCCAAAAGGGGAATCTTTGTTTTGACTTGTGTCTGTTGGCGCTCCACCCCTTTTGTGGTACGGGGCCCCTCTCTCCTCAATTTTTATATATATAAGATGAGATATAACCCTTTGACTCTTAATTGGAGAGTTTAACCCCTTAACGTTCCAAGAAATTAATTTTATTGACATAAAAATGGAGCTACGTAATGACACATGGCATCATTTTGAAAGTCCAATGCAAAACAAACAAATATGATAATGCATGAATAAAATACAGAACGGTAATGAGAGAGATAGGACTCAAGCCACAAAATAATAAAAGGTGTACGTAATGGAGACCAGAAACAGGGTCGATGCAAAACATTAAAAAAAAATAAACAAAGTTGACAATTATATAGTAAGAAAGTGTTGATGAAAAGAAAATCAGAAATATGCAAATAAAAAAGAATTGTTAAGAGAAGAGGAACAGCAAGAATTAAGAAAAAACAGACAACCAAAGCTTTAAATAAAAAGAGAAGCTGCAAGGTAAAACAAAAACTAAAGACAAAACGAACAACATACCTACTCTAAGGGAAGAAGAAGGTAGGGGTAGGTGTAACCACATGAAGCAGACGAGACAACCAATGAGAACCGGACCAAACCGAAGAGGAAACACGCCAAAAATAAACGCAACTGTGGAAGTAAATGAGAGAGAAGATGTGAGGAATAAATTATATGATAAGACAAAACATGAAAAAGATGAAATTGTGTAGCATCAAGTAACATCCTCAAGGCAAAACTAGAATGCATAACCAGTAAGAATACATAACAGCAAAAATCCTGCAATCAGTGAGAAAATAACAACTTGAATTAGAGTTATAGGTCAATCAGGTAACATGTGAAGAGGATGGTCTAGAAGAATCCATAAGATCCGTCTTGTTCGCATTGATGAAGCTTTGCAAGCGCACTGGATCCTCATAGGAAATAGTTTTATTGTTATAGGTGACTTTGAAAAGGCATGGATGAAAAAGTCCATATCTGACACCCATAGAACGAAGGGCTGGTCTCATGTCGAGAAAGGCTTTACGCCTTGAAGCAGTAGCTCTTGAGTAATCTTGCACAAAAAATAGAGTGGCACCAGACCAAGACATTTTTTTAAGAGTCCGAGCAGCTGTCAAAACTTTTAGTAGATCAGTACACTCCAAGAAATACAAGATGATGCCTCTCGGTCTCTTTGAAGATGTGGAGTTAGTGGAGATACGACCCAGCCTGTGAGCACGCTGTATATTCAATGAAGAGCCTTCTGGTAGATGAAGAATCTTGGGGAGAAAGGATTTGAAGAAAGCGATGGGATCCGTACCTTCAATTCCCTCTGCTAGATTAAAAATACGTAGGTTATTCCTCCTATTCCGAATTTCAAGGTCCTCAACTTGTTTTTGTAGCGTTGAAACTTGAGAATTTAAGGAGGTAACGCATTTGGTAGTATCCTGAAAAGATAAAACATTCTGCTCCACTGTCGTAAGTCTGGTATCCAGCTGCGTCCAATTATCTGAGAGGAACTGCAATTTAGCGTTTGTTTCTTCTACAAAGGGTCTTAGGGCTCTTATTTCCTGGAGGAAAAGCTCCATCGAGACTGGGGGAGCCGATTTAGGCGGTGAAGGGGGGTCTTTTTTCAGGCGCTTAACATTGGACTTTCCTGTAGGTAACTGTGCTGGCTCCATAGCAGTGGTACAATAATCTGTATGGCGATCAACCAAACTTTCCAAACGAGACAACTCAGAAAAAACCTTTGAGTTCTTAATAAAAATACGCTTTGGTTTCGGGCGCACAGAAAAATTACCTTTCGTTCTGCCCATCAACCTGCAACAGCTAAAGTCCTGAAGGCATAAATGATATTGATGTGTAAGAGAACCAGCTAGGAGGACCAAAGAATAAACTGTGTAACTGAATAAAACAGCTGCTTCAAAAAGAATGTTGAGAAGAAGAAAAAAGAAGAAAAGAAACAATTCAAGAGTTGTTGGGAATTTTGGAGAAGATGTAGCCAATGTATGCCTCTTCACAAAAAAGGGTAGAGCATGTTACATAAGCCCTTAATTAAAAATGCAGAAACAGTAAGCGCCAAACATAAATATTTGCAGGACTTCCTAGTGCTGTTGAAATAAAATTAGCATGCCTCTTGGTGATGTTGAGAAGAAAAACAATCCTCCGTAAGCTGAAGACAAAATGGCGGCAGAAACCACAATACCTCAACATTACCTCAATGGCAATGATAAAAAGAAAATAAGAGGAAACTGGGTCACCCCATATTAACAGATTGCTGCTGATGGAGATGGCTGTGTTTCTTGAGCAGGAGGGAAGCGAAGAAGAGAAGTGATGCAGAAAAAAGTTGCTGCTTCTGAGAGGCGTAAAAGCACTCGCGTCGCGGTAAAAACAAAATGGCGGCCGTCAGCGCTACCCTCCAGACACGATTAAATTGAGGAAAGAACAGATTAGGTTACCGCACAAGTGTCTGGGAGGGCGCCATGAAGGGAGACAGCATTCCAACGTTGATTCCGCTACAAAAAGCTTTGGGCGCGAGTCATTTTATGCGCGTTTCGTCCGCCTCGGTTTGGGAGCCTCAGCGGATCGCCGCCATGCCTGACGGGCTCCAAGCCATACCCCCCACAATTACAATATTCTTAAACTAGCAGACACTCTCGGCTTGATTCGTGGGGAACAAACTAAAAAATCTGCACTTGCAAGATTCCAAGCATGTCTGGGTGCAGATTTCCTCTTGTAAAAAATGGAGGTTTGCCCTGGTATTCCTACGGCATCCGGGCAAGGAATAAACTCTGAAAACGAACAGTGATGCAGAGGAACAAATACAGATATAATTCTATGGGGAAAAAACAAATTAGTCCCTATCACTGACTCCTCAATCTCAACAATTTCTTTCTTTTATACTAATTCAATACTGACTCCAAAAATAGTTATCAAAGAGTCTATTTTTCTGTTCTATACCACAAAACACACAAAAAATATATACATAAATACATACATGTGCAAATACCCAATCCTTCCTACCCGTTGTATTTACATATGGATGCTGAAAATAAACAGGAAACGTAATTCAAAAAAAGCAATCCATAAAAAGGAAGAGGTAGTCCATTACACACTCAAGGGGATACATCAACCCTCCACTTAGTACAAGGAACATGTGCCAAAATCTTTTATGTATTAATCAGAGTCTGTCGACTTCTCCGAGGTGCTTCTCTTGAATTACGTTTCCAAAACGATGCAGAACATACCATCAACAGTCAAGAAGACTGCT
The DNA here is from genome assembly GCF_964204655.1 of Triturus cristatus. Classification (NCBI taxonomy): domain Eukaryota; kingdom Metazoa; phylum Chordata; class Amphibia; order Caudata; family Salamandridae; genus Triturus; species Triturus cristatus. The sequence goes on from NC_140585.1 coordinate 741,250,265, forward strand.
ACCAATTGGGAACAATTATATACACAAAAAGCTTTGCATTCACTGGATCTCTTCGAGCAGAACAGCACGGATAATGCTACAGTTCAGATGAACCACTCTGTATAGCATGTGGAATAGTTAAGTGACATAGTGGCTATTCTTGTAGTGGCAAAAACATCCACTGCAAAAAGAAAATCTTGATGTACTTCACACTGCGAATCATTACCCATCAATGTTTAGTTGTGAATTATGCCATTTTTTTACTCACAGTTCCGGTTCCATTGATAAGAACTTCCTAGTGTACAAGGGGAACATTCACAAGAGTAAAAGCATGGGCAAAGCACTACAGTAACATAAATGGCTAGAATCTCAATTTGTATCCCCATAAATTCTTCGTCTTGAGAACTACTAAATCAAGACCGGTATCTTAAATTAATGCACTTATTTAACAAGATGGTTAAACTGGACCCAACGTGTTTTGAGATCAAATTATGGTACAATAAGAGGCTGTAGACTAGAGTTGCAAATGTCCAATTTGCTGATCAAATAGGTGGTAGGTGCTGTTACTTTGAGCTGTGCCTTCCTTTTGAAATGGCCTAAATCTTCTACTAACTCCGAAATACAGAAGGGCAAGAATAGGAGGACACAGTTTTTTGGTGATGGCCCCCACACTCTGGAATTCCTTTCCCCTACACTTGCCTTCGGGAAGTAACCACATTCAATTCAGAAAGCACTTGAAAGCCAGGCTCTTTAGGCAGCCTTTTATGGATTAAATCTCAGCCCAGGCTTTAGTGACCTGGTAAGTCTCCCCCTTCCAGTTAAGAGCGCCGTGAAACTGATGGTGATGATGTGCTTTACTGAAGGAGCATTAACATAACATAACTATAGATTCTCTGAAGTCTATAACTGGTTCCTGGTGGCAGATAGAATAAAATTCAAGTCCTTATGCATTGCCCACAAATCTTTCTGGAAGAAAGGCCCCCTCCGTCCTTCAAGCTATCATCTCCCCTTACCGCCCAAATAGACACCTTCGATCATCCAGTCTCTACCTAGCCGTGTCCCTAAAATCAACAGGACGAGAAGTGGTCAATCCTTTTCTTATACCTCTGCTAACCTTAGGAACACTCTTCCCATCCACTTATGCTCAGAACCAAATCTCCTTCCGTTCCATAAACTTCTGAAAACTTGTTTTTTTTCAAAACCCCACATCAAGTAAGCTGCAATGACCTCCTCTTCTCTCTGCTAGCACTAGGACGCCTTCGGGTAGCAATGCGCTATACAAATATCCATAACATAACATATAAGAGCTGGGGGAAGACCATATTACTGATAGCCCATCTAAGATGTTGCAAGCTCAAAAAGTAGCAGGAATTCCAAACGCCAGGTACAAATCTGTGTGCAGAGATACCCATCCCCAGGCCAGACAATTTATAGACAAAGGGACAAAACGTACAGATTTCATAGCTTTCAGAGTGTCTTACAAGTGGCCTGCCTGCTCTTCAAGTGGTGTATCTCACTGTTGCTTCATTTCTCAATCACCATTTGCCATGGCATTCTGTGTGTTTGTTTGTGCAGAGTCCAATAATGAAGCAAACCATTTAATAGAAAAGTTATTTAAATGTTTTTGTGTTTAAGTGTTTTCCATGAATAGTTCCATTGTCCAAAAGCTATCTTAACTCCAAATCCTATGCAGTAGCTTTTAGATCCTCTTCCAGAAGCACTGATGGATGCCGTTGGTTTCTTGCAATCAATTTAAAGAGTACCATTGCCCTTTTTTGCAACACAAATTCAAATAATTTTAGTAAAAACTGAAGTCTTTCAGAGCAGGCACATATAGGACAAGGTGAGGCTAATACTATTATATAATGTGTGTGTATATGCTTTGTAACGCTATCCATGCCCAGGAGTGCAAGCGTGATTGAGAGGTGACTGTACAGTAGATGAAAACACATCACAGACATTATATTACAGGTAGAAGCCATTGTCACAGATTGTAGGGACGGCACCAAAAAAATAACAAATAAACGGGTACAGAGGAGTTTAGAGCGATCTCCAAATCCAAGACAAGGCAGTGACACAAAAGATCAGTAAGGACTCAAGAGGCAGCTTGAAAGAACGTCCAGGAACGGGATACTAGGGCACCTCACAGATCTCTGACCATATTTATGCATTTTCAGGTCTCTTTTCTAAAGGGTCACAAACTGCCCTAATTGTGCAGATGAAGCAGCAACCCTATCTGGATATATTCATATTAAACATTGTGTGCAGAGGCCTAAAGTGGTAAAATAATGTCGTGAAGTAGATTTATTGAATAAGCAGGGCAAGTCATTCGCAAGGTCATTCGGTGGGACAGTGGGGTAATGATGGGGCTAGTCTGTTTTAACACGGGTGTTCTTTTAATTAACACATTTGATTTTACGGGGAAAATTATAAATTACATTCTTGTTTTAAAAGTTATATAGGTCTTTGAAGTCAATGTTATTTTAAACTACTGGCTTTTTAACATTTGTATGAAATATTATGTGTTTTGTGATTTTATGTTGTGTATCAACATGTCATTGATCAAATAAATAAATATATATCTATATATATCTATTGTGGATCAAAGAGCACGGCCAAAAGCAGGAACTCAAGAAAACTGACAAGCACACCCCAGTTCAATGCTGTTCTTTCCAAAACTCATTATTATCAAAGACATTTCAGGCTGCCATTCATTTCTGGGCCTTTAGTTATGTTTAAGCTGGAAACTATAATTGTTGGCAGACTATGAAAATAGCAAAGTACACACCAACATAGGTGCTAGATAATGTAAAATAAAGTAACATATTAGCACATGGAATAAAACCTACTAATGGTTTCTGGCAGTTTATAAGGGGGGGTGGGGGTTATATGTATCGCGAACTTGACCTGAAGGTACGGGTATCAGAGCGATTTAAATTAGCCCCAGTTTCGTTACAGACAGGCACAGGGAGATTAAGTGATTTGCCCAGAATCATAGGGTGTTGAGCGTCATTGCCTGAGACTCGAACCCGGTTCCGCAAGTTCGGGGTCGACCGCTGCAGCTGTTAGGCTACAATCTCTTCCCAATATATGAACATATGCAGGTTGACACGGACATAAGCAAAACAGCAGTTCAATCTTACAATAAGGCGAAATTAAAGCATCATGAAATGTCACAAGTCAAGACCCCAGCACTTGCTGGAAAAAAAAAAAAAAAAAGTGGATTTGTTAGACATTCATAATAACGTATTATTATTTATTTTTTTAAATGATTTTGGCAACATTTTGCCATTTCCGAGCTCTGTAAATAACGGTCCCTACAAGCAGTTAATTAATTGGTACTCTTCTTTGAAGAAGATAGAACACATAGGTTTAACTTTATTTAGGCTTCAGTGACAAGGACATCTTTAATGCCAGTCAGCCCCAAAGTGGGGTAGCCAAATCATCGGACAGGGGAGAAAAGCAAACGCCAGGAGTGAAAGTATAGCAAACAGAAAAAATAATGGAAATAAAAATGGAATGCAAAGCTGTCAGCCTCGATATTGCTTGCCAGGAAACAGCAATTTTTGTAGTTTTGTGAAAAACCCCAAACATGGTTCTAACCGGGGGAAGGCTTGGCTGCTACTCCCAGTGGTCAGGACACCACAGCCTCGGACACGTTTAAAATGTTCAGGTATAAACCCGATCATAGAAAGAAAGAGTAAACTTCCAGCAGATCTCATCTACTGACAGAAGTTAACGTGCAAAACATCCATTGTGTAACTCTTGAGCAATGAGCAGGAAAAAGGGGTGGCTGAGGGCGAAGGCAAGAAGATGAAGTAGAGAACAACTCCCAATTCGGGTAAATCACTAGCTCACTGATAGGTAAAAGGACACACACACAAGCGCACATATGCACACACATACACAATCACACACACACGATCGCGCACCAGACCTGTGAATAGTGTTTCTTCCCACTCATTTCACATGCCCTTTACCTCTCCCTGTGGTTTACTGTGCCACGATCCCTCTTTTTGGTGTGAGCAGACACTATACACCACATGCGGTAAGGAATTCAATCCCCCCTCTGTGATGTTGTACAAGTTTCGTAGGCTCTAAACCAGGGCACTGCATCTGCTCCGGGACGCCGAACAACACTCCCTTAGCCTTGCAGCAGTGGCCCAGAGGCCCCACACACATCCTCGGGGTGCGGGCTCCAGCAGGACAGGGGCAGAGTCAGCGGCACCCCTTTCAGCAGCACCCGCCACTGGACGCCTCACAGGCCGCCATCCTCCGGGATGCCCCAGATCCTGCAGTTCTCGGTGCACTGCTGCAGGCAGGAGATGGGCGGCAGAGGCCGCAGGGCCTCGGGCGGGCTCTGCATCCGTGGCAGCATGGCCGTCTTACCGCCCAGGTCCTTGTGGGCCTTGAGCGCGGTGAGCGCCTTGGCCACAGACAGCGGAAACAAAGTAAAGCGCAACAGGAAACAAAAAACATAGAACTGTGTAACAATCAAGTAAAGGGGCCAGTAGCCGTGGGAGGATACAAATGACGGCATGGCCGTACTAAGGAGGGACTAAAAAGCCTATTAAGTAATCAGAGGCCAATATTTGCGAACGGCTAAGACACAAGCCAATGAAAAATGTGGGCGAGACTTCACACCCTACAGTACCTACCACAGATCACCAGAGCAGCGCTTGCGGACTGGTTCAGGCTCGACCTAATAAAGAGATTGGGGATGGGAGTCGTAAGAAGAAACAGGGACGTGAGGGAGCGGAGAAGAAAGAGGGAGGGGTATGGGGAGAAGTTAAATAAATTAGTCAACGTTGACCGCTTCATAGCTCAGAAATAGTACCCAAATTCCAGCGCAAGCAGTAGATGAGCAGCAGAGATCAATAAACAAATGCTAATCAATCTTTGTAAATGTTTTAGGCACGGGTAGATGAGGTGATTTGAGCAGAATCCATGATGTTGAGCCAACACCAAGACTCAAACCTGGTTCCCACACCTTAAAAAATGATAACTTTGACCAGTACGCCACACCCCCTCCCATTCATGGCACTGAACCAGGCAGAAAAGTGGTATTTCAGTCAAATATAAAAGGCGGCTCTTATGAGCTGCAGGATTAGACATTTCTCGTTCGAGTAGTTGCTTTTTTGTACCATTAACTTCAGTTCCACCGTCTGTCTAAAGGGTCGGGTTCAGGCATCATACTTGGTGATCTCTTTGTCATGCAGGTTAAGGACCAATAAAGCTGATCGTTGTGGTTCATAAGTTGCATGACGGAGACCTCACCTGGGCTTGGACCCACCAGAGACTACAATGTACAGTCACTTAAGCTCCTAGTAAATTCATTGGGTCTCCCTCTTGTTTTGAGCACAATGGCCAGCAGCAGTTTTTTGCTCTTCGGTGGGCACCAATTAAGTTTGACTAATCTGTGCTTGGTCCCTGCTCCACCAAGGCCAACGGAACTGACGTTTAGGCTGCACTGGCCAGTATGGAGGCAGCAAAGAAAATTGAAGCTGGAACCAACAAATGGTAAGCAAGGGCGGGCTGAAAATCCTTTACTGAATACAATTGTGTCGCAAGTGAGCGCATGCAATTTAAACTTTGCAACTGTTTCCAAAGCTCACAGAAGAAGGTGAGCTACTCACGGGGTACATTGCGTTGCAATCTCATATGTGCAGATGTACATTGAACTTACACATCAACACACAGATTGATATAGACTTATAAGTGCAAAATCACTTTTGACATTTAAAGAACGTGAATTTCCATTGATAAATCTATAACATTACCTTCGTGTGATATAGAATTACACACGAGTAAATCTTCTCTTAGGGTAGGGGCATGGGTGTTCCAGGGTGTGATGTCCTGAAGGTTTGGGGGCACACCCATATTCTCACTACATTGTGGGTATTTAGAAACATCTTCATGACCTGGTCCAACGCTAGAAAAAGTTGGAAATTTACTTTTGTCAAGTGCTGGAGTAAATCTGTGTCCAGGCTGATACAGAAACAGATGACAATTAAATATTCTCTTTGTGTTGGCGAATGGGCTTCTCCACTAGGAAAAAAAAAAATCCCTATGGAGGAAAAAATTGACAAAATTGCTGAAAAGGCATTTTTGTATGGACAAGGGTACTCTAAGTGCCATAACCCATATGGGGTTGCTTGAGCATTCAGTAGTCACAAAACTTTTCCAGAAGCACTCCTGGTAAACTGAGACTATTGTAGATTTCAAGGAGTACTCATTACACCTCCGTGAATTCGTAAAAGTTCACCCTTGCAAGGAATTAAACCTACAGGTCCTGATGTATAATTAGGCCATCTACATTAAATCGTGATAGGAAGTAAGATGTATGTGGGCCAAACCAAACTAAGACTGTTTGGGCATGATTCGTTCCTGGCTTTTTTCTGAATTTCAGGAGAAAACCAGGAGTCAAACCTACTCTCAGCAAACTTTTTGTTAATAGGGCTCATTAAGTTTATATTTCTTGATCTATGTAAAGTTAAAAACACCCTGATATCTTATAAATTCGCTTATATGCATAGCACATATTGCCCTTTCATAAAGTGCTGCACAATGCGTATGGAGATCTGATATCCCACACATTATTATTTGCACCATTATCAATGTAGTGGTAAAACAGCTTATATTATACGATTACCACATTAGTGGTAAGATGGAATGGCATTAGAGCTTTATAAATCACCTTCAATATCATCTGCAAGCCCCAGTGGTAAATCTGGAGATCATGTAGAAAAGCATGCTGTACCGTGCTGTACCTTGCTGTACCTGTGGCCGCACCACATGTCAGGCATCATTTTACTGCTCAATTGTCAAGTTTGCTCAGTCGACATGTTATTTCCACAATCTGGCTTCCCCTCCTGATTTAGTGCTTTGCTCTAAATGAGCTGTATTGTGTTTCAGCTTTGTGATGTTGAACATTCCATGTTGCTTTAGTGCATTGTATGTTACAAGATTTGCCGCAGTAAAATATTGGTCTTTCCGTCTTGTTGAGATATTGTGCAGTCTGCAAAGCAGACACTTTGTCCCTCTGTACTACCTCACCATTAGTAAACTATCAACTGCTTGCTAATGCTCAGCTCTTTTTTTTCTTTCAATGTAATGGTTTGATGGCCTGATATCTTTCACCTATGTAGGGTGGCGGAGGTCTAGTACTTCCCAAACTCTACACACAATTAGGTTCTAGAAATGATAAAACACATACTTGCCTTCATTCTAGTATTGGGTTGTAGATCTCTGAATGGCACCACCTGACTCATTTCACATGCTTGGTGGGCCAGTCACTCCTGGAGGCTGAGATGAAGCATGTTCACTAGGAGGTTCAAGGCTTACAGCAGAGTGTTTATTCATGCAGAGACGCTACGTGCCCCACAGACCACCCTAAGTTTTGAAAGTGATGAAGTCCTCGCTCTCCACCAGTCAAACACATTTCCTATCATGTAGGTGTTTCTCTGGTATTTATTTGCATATACAATCTATTTTGATGCTAAATGTACCCTCTACAAATTACAATACCTTACCAGATCATACGTAGCCACATATTGTAGAAAAGGCAGCAAAGAATCCACCCCTAGACTTTGCTCCACACCCCAAATCTGCCGTTGAATGTGTGGAGGAGCTTTTTAAGTAGTAGTTAGCCTTTTCAAAACATTAAGGGCCAGCACCCCACTCTGGCAATTCTTCCAGTGACACTGAGAGCACTAGACGTCAGCTGACTTGCCACCTCAGTGGCACCAGTAGGTAAAGCTCCAGTTATTCCCAAGGCTTGATGGTCCTCATTAGAGGTATTGGTGGAGCCCCACACTTAAGTCACCAATGGTTGTTCCCTCTGGGCACCACAGGTTTACCTTTGCGCTAAGCTCTGTGTATGTGTTTAATGGTGTACCACGCAATGTACTGCTGCCTGTGGCCGAGGTCATTAGATGCATCTCAGTTTGCATTTTGAGCTGCATTCAACTTGTGCATTGTTTTTTTATTGCAGCGATAGATGCCTGTGAAGCTAATAACGGAGGCTGCTCAGCCTACGCAGCATGTACGAGAACCACCCCTGGCAACCGAGTGTGTGTCTGCAACCCAGCCTACGAAGGGGATGGAGTTGTGTGCCTAGGTAAGAGTCTGTCGTAAATGTGTGCAAACACCTTGCAACCACCGTCACGTCCAAACCATACCGTGTGTAACAAGAGCCAAAAACGTCACTTTTACAGGCTATCAAATCTTTTTGAAGAAAGATGCTTTAGCTATGCTACTCCTATGGCTGTTACTCTGTTTCATGTTTGTGTTTTTGTTTTTTTTCTTATCCTTATCTGATCGTAGAACTAACGTGTCGCCGCTGGAGGTACTTAGGGACAGCACCTCACTGTACAATAAGAAACTCGGTGGCAAATTATTTAGTATCCAACCACAATCTCTATTCAGACTATAGAAACCAAGAAAAAACGAAGTATTGCAAAGAACAAGCCTGAAAGCCATAATGTACCGAAATTGTTAGGTGAAACATAAATTGCTTTTCAAATCATTATAAATGTATTTTCCGAAGTTTGCCCCTAAAGGATAACACAATGCGATGATATGAGACTTTTTTTGTTTAGGAGATGGAAGAACCTGTTAGCATGTTCAGTGTGTTGGGACGTTTAGCCCTCCATTCACACAGCATAAACATGATTAATTAATCTCCTCACACCTGGCATGGGACCACTTAGGGCGGGTGCATTATGTGTAGTGGGGCTTCACTCACCTTATAAAGTGCATGAGCAGGACGAGTACCTTTGGCATTAGTGCATTATATGTAGTGGGCTTCACTCACCTTATAAAGTGCATAAGCTGGATGAGTACCTTCGGTATTAGTGCATTATATGTAGTGGGGCTTCATTCACCTTATAAAGTGCATAAGAAGGACGAGTACCTTCGGCATTAGTGCATTATGTGTAGTGGGGCTTCACTCACCTTATAAAGTGCATGTGAAGGACGAGTACCTTCAGCATTAGTGCATTATGTGTAGTGGGGCTTCACTCACCTTATAAAGTGCATAAGCAGAACGAGAACCTTCGACATTAGTGCATTATATGTAGTGGGCTTCACTCACCTTATAAAGTGCATATGAAGGAGGAGTACCTTCGGCATTAGTGCATTATGTGTAGTGGGACTTCACTCACTTTATAAAGTGCATAAGCAGGACGAGTACCTTCGGCATTAGTGCATTAAATATAGCGGGGCTTCGCTCACCTTATAAAGTGCATAAGAAGGACGAGTACCTTCGGCATTTGTGCATTATGTGTAGTGGGGCTTCACGCACCTTATAAAGTGCATATGAAGGAGCAGTACCTTCGGCATTAGTGCATTATGTGTAGGGGGGCTTCACTCACCTTATAAAGTACATAAGCAGGACGAGTACCTTCGGCATTAGTGCATTATGTGTAGTGGTGTTTCACTCAGCTTATAAAGTGCATAAGAAGGACGAGTACCTGCGGCATTAATCATTAGAGGCAACCTCAGCGGTATGTTTTGCTGGATGTGAATAAAACACACAGACAACTACAAAACAGTACATGCACAGATCGATGCACATACGAGTAAAAGAAGTCTAGGATCGAATAATGAAAAACTGATGACAGGGTGTTTTTATACACTGGTGCGCTGATGCTTTGGTACAAAATGAAGCTAATTTATAAAAAATCTGGCATTTGAAGGCATAATTAGTGTATAGGTGCATTCATTAAAGTCCCAACACACTCAAGACCCTCCAATCAATGCCCGTCTTTGTGCACTTCTTTTCGGTGTAGAAGATCTAGGGTCCCTTATATGAGGGTAGAGCCAGCTGCACCTCTCATTTGAAATAAGTGTGAAGGAGTGATGTGTGCCCTCCAAGAAATGCGTATTCGGTTCTTCCCAAAGTGGTTAAGACAATATTGTTATGAAGTATATGAATAAAAGACCATAGGGTCATATTATCAAGAAACGGTGTTAAAATTATCGCCGCTTTAGCGGCAGAAAACTACCGCTAAAGCGGAGATAATGGGCTTGATAATATGCCCTTGAGAATTCCCAAAATAGCCCATGTTGACACCAGAACATGGACTTCTATTGGAATTCTCTGCGGCATATTATCAAGCCCATTATTGCCGCTATAGCGACAGTTTTCTGCCGCTAAAGCGGCGATAATTTTAATGCCGTGCTTGATAATATGCCCCTTGATTTGTGAAGGAATGTCTTCCTGATTCCGTGTTTTTATTGTTCTTACAGAATAATATAGCTTTCGGTAGGCGTAGATGAAAACATCAAGGTTTACCGGAAGCTACATTCCATAACTTTGTCTTCTCTGTGACTACAGGTACCTTGTGTATGCTACTGAATTTACTTGTAGAGAGCACAGCCTTGAAAAGACCTAGGCTTGAACACCTTGAGAGGACGAGACACATATTAGCTACAATATTATTGTTCGGGAAGAACAATAAAAACACGGAATCAGGAAAACATTCCTTCACGATTGAATTTGTCTTTTAAGTTGGAAGGACACTAGAGGTGGAAGAGATGCTTAAAGCATTTTACAAAAGGACAGGTTGGTATCTAATATGTATTACCCAAAGCATTTGAACTGTCTCATACTTTTGGGTTTTAAGCAAATTTCTATGGAAATGTGTGCTGTAAAATGCAAAGTTAGGTTCCATTTTCTAAAAAAACAAAACAAAATTGTGTAGGTTGATGAACTATTAAACTTCGTGCAGCAGGTAAAATTGTTTGCTTTCTCTTTTGGTGGTTTTGTTAGGAAATGTTCACTTTAGTGCCTTTTATTTTTAGGTTAAGCTGATTTTCTTGCCGATATGCTTTCTGTGGGAAAGCTTCTTTTGTTGTGCATCTTTCCGTAAGGGAGAGAAAGCTTATTCTTTTTATTTTTTAGATAGGAAAAGGATTACTTTCTCATATTTGGTGACTTGTTTGGAGTACTGTGTAGTAAACAAACAAGAGGACCCCGACATGTGAACCTGGGGTGGATGAATATTTTAGAAAACAGTGGATCTGAAATGGTTAACAAGGTCCAAGGTAGGTAGTCTCCGTTAAGGTGCCACAGTTGTACTTGATAATCAATATCTCAGGAGCAATAAGTAATATGTAAAGGGACATGAAGATCAGAATAACGTAAGTTATTTATTTTTAGAAAGACTTTTTTAAAAAATCAGGTGCTCACATAAGTAAGTGACAAGAAGCGTGACTTGAAAAAGTGATGGTGACTTTAAAACATAAACATACCGTTGACAACATATAGAAGAACTCCTCAAGAATTTTATACAGAATGTAAGGAGTGTTCTAGGGGGTAGACGGCGTTTCAATCTCAGTTAAACGAGATCATCATCAGGACATAAAAAAAGTGAGCAAGCTGAATTTAGAGCAGGGTAGAGGCCAGGGAAAGTACAAGAATTAATTCATTTCGCTGCAGGGGGCATTGAAGTGACTCACGGAGTGCTAAGGCTGGATCCAAATAGAGTAGTCTGCTTACAAAGAGCCCGTATGAAAAGGCTGGGTAATTCAATTGAGGAGAGCTTTGCGAGTGGGGGCCCCCCGGTCTAGCGCGTTCTGCACAGTACAGCGAGTTAAAAACAATGCAAGGTGACGGACTTAGTGAGTAGCACTATCGCAATATCTCTGCTGCCATATAAAGGTGATCGTGCACAAAACACCGGCACCTGTCACCTTTTGATGCCACTGTGTTGGACTTGGCCCTTTTTGGCTAAAGTTCTCTAAACTTTTTCTTTTCCTCCTAGACCTTTCGTCTAACATAGTGTTGCCAACTTAGATGCTCTAGGCACTTTGCCACTGCTGATCAGTGTCAAAGTGTAAGTGCTCCCTGTGTAAAGTATAATGGTAATTGGTTGTCCATGATTGGTATGTTTGCCTTACTAGTAAAGTGCACTATGTGTGCCAGGGCTAGTAGTGCAAATGCTACTAGTGGGCCTGCAGCACTAATTGTGCCACCCACACAAGTAACCTTAAAGAGAGAAACTCAGGCCAGCCACTGCAGTGCCTGCGCGCAGGTTGGTAAACTGCCATGTTGTTCTGAGAAGTGCACTCACTTGCCAGACCTTACCCTTTCCTTTCTATGCACATCAGACACCCCTACGTGAGGTCCAAGGTATCCCATGGGCAGGGTGCAGTGCATGTGAAAGGTGGGACATGTACTAAGGTGTGTACCATGTCCTGACAGTGAAATAATCTCCATTTCGTTTTTCACTGTTGAAAGGCCATCTTGCCTATAGGACAGAATGGAGAGGCTGTGTAAAATGTTTTCCACCCTATCTTCCCAAAGGCTTAAGATGGAGAGGTGAAGGTTAGTATGCCTGAACTCACAATGTAATAACACATCTTTTTATGAAGGTGGTTTTTGAATTGTGTGTTTAGAAGCCACTCTTTTAGAAGTGGCTGGGTTTTTGTGCTCTTAACATTTCTGTGTGTCTCTGCCTGGTTGTGGATTGACTGGCTGGATTTGAAAGTGATAGGATCTGGGGAATGTCCTGACCCAGGGGAGGAGGTGAGACAGCAACAGGCTGACCTGCATCTGGAGTGGAGGGGGGAGGAGTAGCCATTAGACTTGAAGAGGTCTGGGTTGCTGTCGTAAAACAATAGTCCGATCTCCTGCTGAGTGATTGAGAATCCAGACCCCCACTAATCAAAGGAAGAAGGTGTCACTGGCAGGGAGGGATCCATAACTGGTTTGAACAGGGGTCAGTGCCCCCCTGAACACAAAGACTTCAAAGACATTTAGGGGTATACCTATGAGAGCTGAAGCCCCTGAACTTGAGAGAAATGGATTGATCAAGTTTGAACAAGACTGAAGCTACTTCCTGGTCAAGAGGAACCTTTGCCAAGGAATAAATAACTAAAAAGATTGAAGGAAAGGACTGACCCTTACTGTGTGTTCTAGGGCTGGCCTGCAGTTTGTTGTTTTAACCAAGGAAGAGGCTATAGGGACTTTGCTGTGTGCTCTGTCCCCCTGCTTGAAAGGACTTTGCTGTGCTGGGTCCTGAAGTAACTTAACCCCAATGGCCTGAGGTGAGCTGGCTCCCTGTTGTGGAAACTCAGGAACACAAAAGTTTCCAGAAGAATCTCAGCGACACTGTGTGCGTGTGCTTTTTGCAGCATGAGATCTTGGTAAGCCGTGCCCTGTCATCGTGGGCACCTGGAGTCCAATCGAGTCTCAGGGACGCTGTCTGCAATGTGCTTTTTGTAGCCTGAGCCTTCGTGAGGATTGTCCTGTGATCGTGTGCACCTAGCGTCCAAGTGAGTCACAGCGGCGCTGTGTACATGTGCTTCATGCAGATTGAGACCTTTGCGAGGATTGCCCTGTGATCGTGCACACCAGAAGTTCAAGTGAGTCTCAGTGACGCTGTGTGCGTGTGCTTCGTGCAGCCTGAGACCTTCGCGAGGATTGCCCTGTGACCGTGCACACCAGAAGTTCAAGTGAGTCTCAGCAATGTTGTGTGCGTGTGCTTTTTGCATCCTGAGACCCGCGGAAGAATTGCCCAGTGATCGTGGGCACCAGAAGTCAAGTGTATCTCAGCGACGCTGTGTGCTTGTGCTTTTTGCAGCCTGAGACCAGCGGAGGAAGTGCCCTAGGACCGTGCACACCCAAGGCTCAAGGGAGTCTCAGCGACGCTGTTTGCGTGTGCCCTGTTGCTGCCTGGGATCTTTGTTATCATCATCGGCCCAGAATTAACCAAGCCGCATCGGAGGCCCAAGTCACAAGAGGCAGAGAGGAGAGCAACGTTGCACCCCCCAGGTAACATGTGTCGGCGCCCAGGGCGGGGTGCGGGCTCAGAGAGACGCTCTTATCCTCTCCCCTTCTGACAGCGCGAGCCTCTGTCCCAGCTCATGTCGCGGCCCATACGTGCCAAGGAGTGGTAGTACCGGGGCCGGAGCAGAGAGCTGCACTGTGGTTTACACCATATCAGTGTTGGTGGCATATGGTAACGGAAACTGACCGCAAGTCAGTCAGAGGGGCGGAGATACCGCCTGAAGCACCGTGATTGGTGCCAGAGTGTAGTTCACATTGCATTAGTGTGCAGAACGAACTACCTGATTGTTGCATTACACATTGCATTAATTCTGCATAACAAACTGCCTGATTGTTGTATTACACATTACATTAGTTTGCAGAACGAACTACCTGATTGTTGCATTACGCATTGCATTAATTCTGCATAACGAACTGCCTGATTGTTGTATTACACATTGCATTAGTTTGCAGAATGAACTACCTGATTGTTGCATTACGCATTGCATTAATTCTGCATAACAAACTGCCTGATTGTTGTATTACGCATTGCATTAGTGTGCAGACCGAACTACCTGATTGTTGCATTAAGCATTGCACTATTTCTGCATACCGAACTGCCGGATGGTCGTATTACGCATTGCATTAGTTTACATCACGAACTGCATCATTCCTACATTGTAAAATGCCAGATTCTAGCAGTATGAACTGCATAGCCTTGCATTAGGACTGCATAGGATCACCTAGAAGTGCTCATTAATACCACCAGAACTTACAAGAGCTGGCTGACCTAATAACTGGCCAGGAGGTATATTACAAATACGCATATGTTGGATTTTTATCGTGTGGTCTCATCGTATGCCTTTTTATATAAACTTATACTTGTTTTTATGTGAAAGTCGTGTGGAGTCCTTTGGTGGTGTCACCATTGGGTCACTGGGAGCGTGGTTGCAAATACTTTACACATTTGCCTTGAAGATAAGCCTGGCTGGTTGTGCCAAGCTACCAAGGGGGCGAGCAGGGGTTATCTGAAAAGGTGTCCTTCCTTTCCCTGACGTGGAAACGAGGGTCCCTACTTGGCCTAAGGTGCCTACCTCAGCCAACTAGGGATCCCGGTTCTAACATTGGAGGCAGCAGTTGGGACCTACCGTTGATAGTCATCGGGTTTGGAATTGAACATGTATTTGCAAATACACTCACAGTGATTGGTGTACAACACTAAGTTAGCGCAGACCACGACCTAACCACATATTGTGTTTTAATTTTTTGGGTTTAATTTTTGAGCAACCTTTGAGCCACACATAATGTCTCAGAGGAGTCAAGTAGCCAGTGAGGCTGCAGAATTAGAGTTCGACATTGAGGCATTGCTTACCTACAAAGTTGATCAATTGAGGCAATTCTGCAGAGCTTTGGGATGTCCCATGAAAAGAAGCGCCAAGAAGGAGGCGCTGCAAATGGCCTTGAGGGCCTGTTTGGAAGCCAAAGGGGCTCAGGAGGCGGGTGATGTTGAGATGGATGAGGATGACCCAAAAATGGATTTGGTCCACAGGATTTGCCAATGGAGGGACCAGCCTCAGGGGCTGGTAGTAGCCATTCAGGGAGGAGCTTTTCACCAGAGGAGCTGGAGGAAAACCAAAGGGTCAGAGAGCATGAGTTGGTGATTTTAAAACTTAAAACTCAGGCAGAAGAGAGGAAGCTGCTCATTGAAAGTGAAAAGTGAGCAGAGGACAGCAGGAACGCTCTCGCCTTGGAAGAGAAAAAGATTCTCTTAGCTCATGAGTAAAGCATGAGGGAACGGGACATTAAGGTTAAACAGGCAGAGTCCAGTTCAAATGGTGGCAGTGTACAGCCAGTGCCAAGTGTGGATGAGTACAAGCGTGCACTAGATGATTGGGTGTTGGTTAGCATGGCAAATGATTTGAAGGGGTTGCTTAATTTTGCCCATAGGGAGCCTAGGCTCAGTAATTGTTTTCCAGGATTGCGAGAACTTGTGCTAGGGTGCGAGCTCTTTGATTTCCGGGAGCTGGCACAAGACCCTGACCCCTGGTCATGGGTCTGAGGAGGCCTTAGAGAGGGAAGAGAGGCGAAGTAGCGTAGTGATTTGCCAGTGGAGGGACCAGCCTCAGTGGCTGTTAGTAGCCATTCAGGGAGGAGCTTTTCACCAGAGGAGCTGGAGGAAAACCAAAGGGTCAGAGAGCATGAGTTGGTGATTTTAAAACTTAAAACTCAGGCAAAAGAGAAGAAGCTGCTCATTGAAAGTGAAAACCGAGCAGAGGAGAGCAGGAAGGCTCTTGCCTAGGAAGATAAAAAGATTCTCTTAGCTCATGAGTTAAGCATGAGGGAACTCGACATTAAGGTTAAACAGGCAGAGTCCAGTTCAAATGGTGGCAGCGTACAGCTAGTGCCATGTGTGGATGAGTACAAGCGTGCACTGGATGATTGGGTGTTGGTTAGCATGGCAAATGATTTGAAGGGGTTGCTTAATTTTGCTCCTAGGGAGCCCAGGCTCAATAATTGTTTTCCAGGATTGTGCCAACTCATGCTTGGGTGCGAGCTCTTTGATTTCCTGGAGCTGGCACAAGAGCCTGACCACTGGTCGTGGGTCCAAAGGTCTGAGGAGGCCTTAGAGAGGGAAGAGAGGTGAAGTACAGTAGTGAGGTCCCAGAGTAGAGGGGGGGCATGCGGGCTTGCGCCCTGTGTCAAAGGAGAGGGAGGGAGTGTGAGCATCATCCCCAGGGGTTCACCACCTCACCCCAGAGACTAGAGGGTTTCTTACAGGAGCACCAGGTGGGAGGCCTAGTACCTACTTGCCAGCTGTGTGAGGAAGAACACCTGGCATCAGGAGGACTTGGGACATCTGTAACCAGCGCTCCCGTGGTCCTGAAGTTTGTGGGTGCCATTCCTAAGGCATAGAAATCTAAATGGAAGGTTAAGAGAGGGAGGTGTCTCTCCGTGGGAAAACCCATGGGACCATGCTCAGCCAGTCGGGCTAGGTCCCCTAGAAGTGACCAGGGTAAACCCACCTCTAACCTGGAGGGCAGGACAACTGGAGACAGTATCCTGACCGATGGGTCTTCCAGGGGCACTGCTCTAGGTGGGGGTTGGCAAGGGACCAGCACCCCTGGAGAGGCCCCAACTGCCAGGAAGTACCCATGGAGCGGCATAGTTGGTCCAGGCTGTAGTGACCAAGGGAAACCCCTGGGGTCAGAAAGGCATAGAACAGTAGAGTGTCCCTGCAGTAGTGGGCCTGCGTCCGTGTTCTATCGCCCTAAGCAGGGAAGTCCATCAAGGTAGTTTTTTGGTCTACCCTGGCTTTTAACTGGGAAGGGGTTGTGTTGGACTTGGCCCTTTTTGCTAAAGTTCCTTAAACTTTTTCCTTTCCTCCTAGATCATTTGTCTGACATAGTGTTGCCAACTTAGATGCTTTGGACACTTTGCCACTGCTGATCAGTGTCAAAGTGCAAGTGCTCCCTGTGTAAAGTATAATGGTAATTGGTTGTCCATGATTGGTATGTTTGCCTTACTAGTAAAGTCCCTAGTAAAGGGCACTATGTGTGTCAGGGCTAGTAGTGCAAATGCTACTTGTGGGCCTGCAGCACTAATTGTGCCACCCACACAAGTAGCATTAAAGAGAGAAACT
The DNA here is from genome assembly GCF_964204655.1 of Triturus cristatus. NCBI lineage: Eukaryota > Metazoa > Chordata > Amphibia > Caudata > Salamandridae > Triturus > Triturus cristatus. The sequence goes on from NC_140585.1 coordinate 741,267,658, forward strand.
CAGGCCTGCCACTCCAGTGCCTGCGCTCAGTTTGGTAAACTGCCATGTTGTTCTGACAAGTGCACCCACTTGCCAGACCTTACCCTTCCCTTTCTATGCACATCAGACACCCCTATGGTAGGCCCAAGGTATCCCCTGGGCAGGGTGAAGTGCATGTGAATGGTGGGACATGAACTAAGGTGTGTACTATGTCCTGACAGTGAAATAATCTCCATTTCGTTTTTCACTGTTGAAAGGCCATCTTGCCAATAGGACTGAATGGGGAGGCTGTGTAATATGTTTTCCAGTCTATCTTCCCAAAGGCTTTAGATGGAGAGGTGAAGTTTAGTATGCCTGAACTCACAATCTAATAACACATCTTTTTATGAAAGTGGTTTTTGCATTGTGTTTAGAAGCCACTCTTTTAGAAGTGGCTGAGTTTTTGTGCTCTAACATTTCTGTGTGTCTCTGCCTGGTGGTGGATTGACTGTCTGGATTTGAAAGTGATAGGATCTGGGGAATGTCCTGGCCCAGGGGGAGGAGGTGAGACAGAAACAGGCTGGCCTGCATCTGGAGTGTAGGGGGAGGAGTAGCCCTTAGAGGTGAAGAGGCCTGGGTTGCTGTAGTAAAACAATGGTCCCATCTCCTGCTGAGTGATTGAGAATCCAGATCCCCACTAATCAAAGAAAGAAGGTGTCACTGGCAGGGATGCTCCCAGAACAGGGGTCAGTGCCCCCCTGAACACAAAGACTTCAAAAACATTTAGTTATATAACTCTGAGAGCTGAAACCCCTGAACTTGGAGAAATGGATTGATCAAGTTTAAACAAGACTGAAGCTACTTTGTGGTCAAGGAAGAAATAACGGAAGAGACTGATGTAAAGGACTAACCCTTGCTGTGTGTTCTGGGGCTGGCCTGCAGTTTGTTGTTTTAACCAAGGAGGAGGCTATAGGGACTTTGCTGTGTCCCCCTGCTTCAAAGGACTTTGCTGTGCTGGGTCCTGAAGTAACTTAACCAGAAAGGCCCGAGGTGAGCTGGCTCCCTGTTGTGGAAAATCAGAAACACAAAAGTTTCCAGAAGAATCTCTGTGACACAGTGTGCGTGTGCTTTTTGCAGCCTCAGACCTTCATAAGCCGTGCCCAGTGATCGTGGGTACCTGGAGTCCAATCGAGTCTCAGCGACGCTGTGTGCTTGTGCTTTTTGCAGCCTGAGCCTTCATGAGGATTGTCCTGTGATCGTGTGCACCTAGCATCCAAGTGAGCCTCAGCGGCGCTGTGTGCATGTGCTTCGTGCAGCCTGAGACCTTTGCGAGGATTGCCTGCGACCGTGCACACCACAAGTTCAAGTGAGTCTCAGTGACGCTGTGTGTGTGTGCTTTTTGCAGCCTGAAGAATTGCCCAGTGATCCGTGCTATACATTTTTTTAATCATATTTATCATCCAGATAAGCGGTGGCTACATCTAACTTCTATATTCCAAATTTTGATAAGGACTATTGTGCAGTGTTCAGATATTATTTATATTTAATCGGTTTGAATCATTGTGATAGAGATCTTGGAGCCCCTCTAAATTTGGAATATTTATAGTGACTTTTCATCGTATTTGAAATTTAGCACTTGTTAATCGAGCTCTGATGAAGTTCCAAAAGGTTCTATCTTTGGGGAACGAAACGCTTTGTCTGTCTTATGAACCATTATGAAATAAAGGAAGAAATAAAAAGAAACAATGACAGGCTACTTGTTTTCGTGTTCGGTGCACCTCCTATTGCTTTGAGATCAGTGCAGCGAGTTGCATCCGGTCAGGGATCAGACTACGCAGCCGTTGTTTGTTCAAGGGGACTTAATTAATTTGCCTCAAAACAAAGGGTTGCTTGTCCTATTATTAGAAAGAAAGCTCTGGGCCGGTTATTTGTATGCAAGGGCTGTATAAATTAGCCTGAATTTGGAGAACGGAGCTGCGTTGCTGCTGCTTCCAAAACCTTCTCACTGTGGGACAGCAGAGGATGCTAAGTTGTAGACCACGCCCCTAATGGCAACCGTCATTAAATCAGTGGATCAGAGGAGTGCAGTGAGGGAGAGAAATCCTAGAAGGACATCAGGTAGTAGCTTGGGTCCTAACAACACTGACAAATGCTGTCATAATCGCCAGAGTTTCCACAAACCAGGTACTGGACATATGTCCTCCTGCAACTGCAGTGCTCCATTGACACAATGGAGATCACCAACAATGCCGACAACAGCCATCTGTGTGTGAGTTAGAGGGGTCCCAAAGAACAAGGACACAAGACACTTGATTCGAGGCTTATGACAATCTACCTGGTGGGTTGCCACATCACCAGTCGTAGGGCAAGGGATGGGGTAGGTAGCAACGTCAAAACAAAATAGTCTGTGGAAACAGCCCTGGCCAACATGCTGGTTTGGCTAATCTGTCTTCTAACTGGTTATTCTCTGAAACTGAGGACATCAGCAGATTCTCATGATTCAGTTGCCGTCTCTGTATAAGTATAAGTATAAAGAAGCTTGTTAAGCGTTCGAATGCCCAAGGCGTCTTGGCGCTAAAGTGTGAAAGAGAACGTCAGAAATGGAAATAGGCAGCTAATAGACATTAAACAGCCTAGACTTCAGGTCTTTCCTGAAAGAGAGGAAATCTGGCTGAAGACGTAAGGTAACAGGGAGTTTGTTCCATAGTTGAGCCGCACAGATGGAAAATAAACGTCCTCCCCATCTAGCACGTCTGTATCTAGAAGTGCAGATTAGGCCAAGGTTGGCCGATCGTAGGTCTCGCGGGGGGACATAAAGCCTGAACATGTTTTGACAGTCTACGGAACCACCACCATAGCGGGCCTTGTGCACCAAGCAGAGTGCCTTGAACTTAATTCTCTGTTGAACAGGAAGCCAGTGTAATGATCTTCTTGCATAGGAGGTGGGGTGACCCTTCGGAAGTTGTGAAACGACATGGACAGCGGCGTTCTGCAAGGATTGGATTTTACTAATCTGGTACTTATCAATGCCCAGAAACAGCGAATTACAATAATCGAGTCTGGACATGAAGAGAGCAGTCATTACCGTCTTCTGGATTGCCTTAGGGATGAAAGGAAAGATTCTACGGAGGCCTAAGCAGAAAAAAACAGGCTGAGGTTATGCTATTCACCTGAGCTGACATATTCAATTTATTGTCAAAAATCACGCTGAGATTTCCGACCTTTTCCACAGGCAGAGCACACACTCCCGCCTCTGACGGCCACCATTGATTTTTCCAGATTGGTGGTCCATTCCCAAATTCCATGACTTCAGATTTCTCTGTATTAATTTTTTAGAAAACTTTGCGTCATCCAGAACATGATGTCCTTAAGACAGGCATGAAACCTTACCGCTGATAACTCTGGTCTGTCAGATAGCGAGATGACCAATTGCGAGTCATCCGCGTAGGACACAAAGGCAAAACCATGCTTCCTCACAGCACTAGCCAACGGCCTCACATAGAGGTTGAACAGGGTAGGGGATAGGGCTGAGCCCTGTGGGACACCGCAGGGCAGGTTAAAATTGTCTGATTTTAAACCCTCCCAGTTCAGTGATTGCTGTCGATCCTGCAAAAAAGAGGAGAGGAGGGCCAAAGCCCGCGGACTAATGCCTGCCTCCTTTAGTCGTTGCACCAGCACTGTATGATTAACGGTGTTGAAAGCAGCCGACAGGTCAAGGAGGACTAAGATAGCCCTCTCTCCCCCGTCGACTGCAGCCCGAATTCCGTCCGCAGCAGCAATCAGAGCAGACTCAGTAGAGTGTTTAGGACGAAGTCCGTGCTGAGATGAGGCAAGCAGGTTATTACAGTCCAGATACTCAGTTTAGCATTCATGATCTTGGCCACAAGAGGCAGGCCGGAGATTGGTCGGTAATTTTTAAAATCAGCGGGATCGAGTGTATCTTCTGAATTGGTCTGACACTAGCGGTCTTCCAGGCAATAGGGTACGTCCCTGATGCCAACGCTTGATTGATCAAAAGCATAAGGGTCGGACTAATCTTATCAGCCGCCAGATGCATAACTGACGGGGGACAGGGATCGAAAGCTGATCCTGATTTGGTGGTTTTTAACATGTCAGTTACTGCCTCAGCAGATAGTGACCCAAAACTCGTAAGACTACACTGCCAAGCGTCCAGAGCCCAGGGAGGTTGCTGTAGGCCTTGAACATAAAATGGGGTTGATAGGTTGGACAGGTCATCATATATTATGTGTGATGCTGACGCTGGTGCGCTACTCTGAATATACAAGTGGGCTGTGAGAGGCTTTTTATGGTGGGAACTGGGGGTCTTCAACTTGGAGCTTTTAAATTGTTTTATTTACTCTCTCCCATTTAAAAAAAAATAAACACTCACCACCAAGTAGCGGTGCCCGTCCGTGCAATCGGGCCCGTCTACGGTTGGTCAGCGTTCTAGTCTATTTTTTTTCTGACACACTTATAACGCACGCTGGCGCGAGCGCAGCGTGTGTGATGCTGACGCTGACACTGGTGCACTACTCTGAATATACAAGCGGGCTGCGAGAGGCTGATGCTGTCTTATTACGGTCTCATGGAATATAATGATGATTCATCTTGGTGATTTTTAGCTATTATGTATTAGGTACAAGAAGACATCTGTTTGTTTAAACACTGCAACATCTGCAGCATTAAAAATGTGCTGTGATTGTATAGCGAAATGGTAAAGTGGGACAACCCAATACACCCTTGGAGGCTTGGGCGATTCTAGAAATATCAGGTAAGGTGTGCAAGCAAATGATTTTATTCAGGAAAACAGATTTCTCGCAAGTTATGTTTAAAATGATTCTTTGATAGTTCACTGTTAGCAAATCATGAACCAACAATCAAATGAATTGAATAAATTGTGCAATGAATGCGCAGAAGATTAAAACAACAGAACAAACACAGGAATATCTTATAGTCAATTTATGAATATAGTTACATGTATCCTAAGTGACTGTCTTATTTATTAGGATATTTGTCACTTCTCCAATTGAACAAGGAATGGATGTTTTTACCCATGAATTATAGGTTAAATTGTACTGTACCTTTTTCATGTGTATGCATTGAATTAACTTTATTTTTGATTGTACCCTGCTAATTTTGATTTACAAATGAAAATATATTCATAAATTGACTATAAAATATCACCGTGTTTGTTCTGTTGTTTTAATCTTCTGCACATTCATTGCACAATTTATTCAATTCATTTGATTGTTGGTTCATGATTTGCTAACAGTGATTGTATAGCAGCAGGGATGTATACTTTTAATGGCCACACCGACTAATGATGATGAGTGAACAGACTTCTGGGGAGCCCAATACTGCAATGAGTCATCATCTTTCTTATGCTATCTGGAGTGTTTCTTGCAGCTATGCATCTACTTTCAATTAATCTGCAGGCCCTAGCAGTCCAGACTTGGATAGTGAATCACTCAGTGATGCCTGACTGACAGTTACATTTGCCAAGTCGGTTTCTGCTGAGCCATTTACACTGGGATTGAGAATTGAACAACAGCCTGATAGTGGTCCTCTGGTTGTTCTTCCCCCCTTTGATCTGGAACCAGCTGCTCTTGCAAGCACCTTATGAGTGCTCTCTTACACTTCATAATAGTGTCCGTATTATTTCCACCACTCACATAGATTGAATTACAGCCACTTTCACATTAAAGTGAGGGTCGAGAAGAGATATCAATGGATTTTTCAGATATCTTATGTATGAATCTTCACACAAGATGAACTCGCTGTGCGATGTCAGTCTCTTGGAAATTATCAAGCTACGCTTCCAATCTAGACATGTTCTTGCTAGCAAGGGCACCAGTAGCTATCTTTCACTAAATGTCAGAGAGCTCATAACATTGGTGGCCTCCTCCCCCCCTGCGTCATAGAACAGGCATTGCACATGAAGGGTGGCAGTTTGTGCTGAAGCTGCCGTTCCTGTGCACCAATTCTGTGATGCGCTATGATGTGAGTATATCTTGCGTACCACAGCAATCATGCTATGGATATGCTAGCAGTCACTGGAAATGTGTCACTGCGTGACAGAGATGACCTGATAAAACAGATGTACATTGTCTTTTCTATTGGTAAGGCAGCAGTGACATTAGTTGCCCACAGTGGCTGCTATTTAGCACCGGTGAAGGGGGCGCGTCGTAAGGGGAAGGAATGAAAAAAAATTAAACACTTACCTGTGTGCAGCCGCTACCGCCTCTCAGTCCTCTTCACCCACTTCCAGAACAGGAACAGAAAGCACTCAGGCTTCCAGGCTCCCCTAAGCCAATCACAATGCTGCAATGCAGCATTGTGATTGGTCTGATCGCCGTTGTTTGGTGCTCAAGTGGGGACAGGGAGCCTGGACATGTTCTCTACACAGGCTGTAATGCAGCCTGGGTGGAGGACATGCAAAGTGCTTATGAAGGTTTATCCGCCCTAGGATGTCCAGGCAAACTGGCATGTGCACTTCAGAGAGTGAAAACCACTCCTTCTCCAGCTCCTCTGTCAGAGCCTAGTCCCACCCCGCCCCTACCCAGCTGAGCAACAAAGGAAAAATAAAAATGATAATAACAATGTGTTCTTATCATTTTATTTTTCCTTTTTGACCTTCTCAATGGGGCGACGCTCCTTTGCCTTACGGAAGGAGCTGCCCCTGGGTGCCCATCTCTAAACTCAGGATCAGCTTTTATGGGCGTATCATCCCCCACCCCGACTCTTGCTTTCAACATTTGGTGTGCACACAGTGGCTTGTTAGCAAACAGCATGCAGTAGCGATAACTCCTTCCGTTAGGAAGGGGAGTGCCGTTATGCTATTTTATACAAAACAAAAATGGAGAGAAAGGGATTCTCACAATGGGTAACCATTGGAGGGGGTTACTCCCAGTCCCCTAATCAATACAGTATCAAACAAAGTTAGGGAGTACTCCCAATCGACAGAAAACTGTCTATAGGGTATTGGCACGTAGAGCAAGTGAAGAAATAATCTTTCTTAAGAAGACCCCTCACTCACCAACCTATTGGTGACATGCTTCATCATCGAGGTCCCACCCAGATAGCCGAGTGCCATGGTTTTTTAACCATTGGCCAAATTACCCTGGAATAAAATACTTTCAATGGGGTAAATCTGGCCAATTTTTAATCTAAATTCACTATTCACCTTCATCCAAAAAACCAGCTCCACTGTAGTCAGGTGTCGCAGCACACCCGGATGGCACTCGGCTATCTGGGTGGGACCTCGATGATGAAGCATGTCACCAACTAGGTTGGTGAGTGAGGGGTCTTCTTAAGAAAGATTATTTCTTCACTTGCTCTACGTGCCAATACCCTATAGACAGTTTTCTGTCGATTGGGAGTACTCCCTAACTTTGTTTGATACTGTTATGCTATTTTAGCCATTCGTCCAGATGTTCTTGCTGAAATGGATCTTCCTAGTTGTGATCTATTCAATGCCATTTCCATGTGAGAAGAAATTGCTCATACGGTTGTGGTACTGCATTGCATGAAAAATATCGTCAACTGGGAACCTGCCAGCCGAGCTCAACACTTGGCATCACCTCCCTGAAATATATTTTCCATAATGGGGTAGATTAGAAGGCCTACATCTAGTATAATCACCAGTGTGGCATTATGGCGATATATCCTAGGATGGCTCTGGTGTCTTTCTGACTGTACTCAAATGACAGGCAGAGGCTTGACCTCCTCACGGGAAGGTAAATGCTCTCTCTCACAGCAGTTATTGGAGAAGCAGCTGAATACCCTTGACTGGCGACACCTTCTAGGATATTGATAGGGACAAGTGGCAGTCTGCCGCTGAGTGTTGGCTGGTTTGGATAAGATTGCTGTGTTCGTCATTCCCATACTTGTTTATGATCATGCAAAGACAAAGAGCACGATTGTTTCCAGTCTTACTGCACGTTTGATGTACCTGTTTGATCTGTACAAAAAGAAAATCCATGGGCGCAAAAGTGTCTTATTTGCAGGCTGTTCTTGGTTAGAAGTAGAGAATACATCAAATGTGTGTCACAAACGTGGAACGTATGGCCCATCAGTGGTGGCATGGTGCTATTGTCATTTCTTGGGGTCTTGCTCCGCTACGTTTTCCTCTCTGAAGTCTTCTACACACGGTGTACGCCTGAACATGAATAGAGATTGGTATGGGTGGTTGGAAATGGGCAGGTTCCTCCATTCATTGGTACTCTGTATCACTAGGGCTGGTCACAGTATTAGCAGTGTTATCCAAGCGTCCTCTTAGGAGGAGGAAAAGCACACTCTGTCATCATCGCGATCAAAGTACAACTCCACTGGACTAGAATTAGTGGGGGATGCAATGACTGTGGACCGTGGTTAGCTGTTGTTCAGATCTGAACCCAGCAACTCACCATGGGCATGACTGCTTTCCGAGAACTATGTGGACTGAAATATCCATGGACCCTGACCAGATGCAGCATTTGTGGCTTGTCTGACCACACATTTGTACTTGTGCCAGGCAGAGGGCAGAGCTTGGTCTTTGAGGTGGCTCCAGTGGACTTCTTGTGATAACACTGCCAGCTGCCAGGATCAGTGTTTTGTTGCTCAATTTGCAAGTAGCTCAGTTTATTGTGATACTCGCATATTCTGATTACATTGCACTACATATAGTGCCTGCATCTCCAAAACATACCGTGGCCATGGTATCACATAATTTCAGTGCATCTTCTTTACAATTTAGATTTAGCCAATGATGCCGAGGGCATGTTGGTTTACATGTCTTTTTGCCTCACACACTACTAATGCTGAGAGTGTGTGGGAACTGCGAAAGGCTGTTGAGGAGCAACAGAGATAACATTATCTTGTACTGAGCAACAGACATCTGCAGCGAGTTGGATATCTGCAGTCACAGGCGGAACAGAATGATGGAATAGCAAGCTGTTGGTTTTAAACATGAAACCACGTCACATCCCAGCCCAGGGACTGTCTCCAATTCTCAGAGATCCATAATGTGGGAAGCATAGCCATCAACCTTCCAACAGCTTAACATCAGCTCACCCGGACCCCTTAGACGGGAGTGTAAGAGGACACCACTGGTTTAGATAAGAGCTACATCACCCGAGGACGTGTAACAGACTGGGAGGAGAGACAGTGAGTAGGGGCTGCTGACGGGTCACTGGATAAAACATGAACCCTCCCAAGAGTGTTAGCTCTACCCATACTTGGAGACTGGTGAGACAGGAGCTCACCATAGTGTATCACTGCATGCCGCAAGTCACCCTAAACCTATTTTAGTGCACAACCCTGTTGTATACCTTATTTATCTAGCAAGCACAGTATTTTGGGGGCCATTTTAGTTTGCAAAATACCTTATTCATCCAGCAAGCACAGAAATTTGGGGCCATTTAAGTTTGCAACTAAATTGTATTCAAGCCCTGTAAAAGTTGTGTTCTGTGTTCATAGCCATCTGATAAGCGCACTGAAAAGCTGGTTCAGTAGAATGCAGCTGTGCTTCTGCACCTTGAGGGGGGGTGTAGAGTGGGTGGAGGCAGTCCCCACAATGCCAAAAGTCCTAGAGGGGAGCCAGTTGGCCAAAGCATAGTGATAAGATGTGACCCTTCTACCTCTACATCAACGCAGAATCACTAGTGACGATTAGACTTTGTACATCCACCCACAGACACCAATGCCAGTGTGCATGGACTCATCCTTTTGTTACTGTAATGGCCCATAAACAGGAAAGACCAGACGGGAAATGTAGCAGGTCCAGACATACATGCTTTATGACATCAACGTGAGTCAACGCCTGGCTTTTCCCCAAACTCTACAGCCACGATGTCCATATCCTAGTTGGAAAAGCATATCTCTTTCTCTTTCAGTCAGACCAAATGATGAGGTGCTTGAGAGTCCTCTTTTAAAAATTCAATGGATCAGCAATGAAGGGAGTTGAGAGGAATAATACATAGTCCTTGTTTCCCAATTGGCTTCTTGTGCTTCTCTCTGGGTTGTCGATGATCCCTTCCACGTGGGTTGCTGCAGATATTTCACTGTCTACACTGCCTTGTTTGCTTATGTTATCGTAAGATACTATTATGGTAGCCCTAACCCAGTTATTACGCTTGTGCTATGTTGGTGCCGTATAGCTGCGTTCCATTGTTTACCTTGTGCATCCCTGCCCTGGCTAGTGCAGATTTTGATGTCTGATCGTCCGCCTATGTGTTGGACTACCACGGCTCAGGTTAGCTTCAGTCTTCGATCCTGGTTTATTCCGCGCCAATGACACTGTTCAGAACTTTGTAAAACTGTTGTAAAAAATCAAAAATAGAGGAAAGACTTAAGTAACACTTGTCCAGGTTGTCACCTTGACAACATCTGATATTTGTTTTAATTGAAAACTCCAGATTTAATGGTCTGAAACGCTCTAACCTACCTCAAGGAATGTCCTATCTGACAAAAAGACTGCTTGCTTAGAATCGACATCTGATCCCCATTCCAGCGCACTTGCTTTCAAACCACGCGGTTTCAATATGAACGAATCCGTTTTGTTGAGGAGAGGCAATGAACATTGGAATGCAAACTTTGCAGGATGACATCTCTTGAGTGGGTGTGCGGGTGTGTGTGTGTTTTTCCGAATTGGGCACAGTTTTCTAATACCTGCAAAACATGTTGTGTTATAAGTTTTCAAACGTATGTGGAAGTTGAACAACAGTTGACATTTTTGTTAAAAACTGATTCATAACTTTCGAATGCTTACTTTCATAACGTTTTAGCAAACAAGTCCAATTTTCTTTCATATCGCATACATTGCCACTATTTAACAAACAATGAGAATTTTTTTTTAAATCCCAATATAATTTATAGTTTTTATTCAAACAAGGGAAACTGTTGAAAATGTTGGTCGTTTGAAGATTCTTAGCATGTAATACCTGCATTTGCAAATGTTGAAAAAGGCTATTTTTAATATTAACACAAATCTTTCAGTTCCTTAATAACAACTATTGTGTATCTTGTGTTTCCTTAAAGAAATCAACCCCTGCTCTGTGAATAATGGTGGCTGTCATGTGAATGCAGAGTGCACCAAAACTGGAGCAAATCAGGTATGATGAACTAACCCATGGTTAAAAAATAAAAATAAAATGTTCAGGAAAATGAAATTATATTACCAAATGACGCATTTATACAATGTGAAGGGAGTTATCACATGCATGCCTTCCAAGATTTGAAATGTGGTGTGAGAGAATGATAACCATCTCAATGATAACCTGGAGAGTATGTGGCTTCACCCATGATATTTTTCTTGAATATTCTTTAGCTATCACTACCAAGGTGTAGTTGCGTAACACAAACCATATACACTTCCAACCATGAGTGAATTACTGCAAAAGTGAACCAATACACATATATAGCATACAAAGTGGACCTAACTGTTTCTTCAAGTTTCCCAATGACCACCAAAAGGAGATGTGAGAACCGACGGAGAAAACAAATGTAAGTTCAGGAGGTGATAGTATGGTTCTGTTTGGGTCTAAAAGTTATCAGAAGAATACTCCAGAGATTACCATCCCGGTCCTCCTCCCGCGTTGGAGAATTTAGTTTGGAAGTATAGGAAACACTATTAGAGTCTGAGTAGAAGGGTTAGAGAGTAGTGTTGTCCACCTTAGGTTCAGGGGCGCCTTAAATCCATGACAGATTTTCAGGAGGTCCACAAATATGAATTTAGATTAAGGCAAATGCATTTGCCTAGAGGTTGTTTAAAAAATCTAACGTGGACACTGCCCTGCCAGACTTTTGATGGACCCCCATGGTCTAGAGAGTCAACAAGGAAAGAAGGATGGCAACTGAGCTGTATCTAGGAAGCCTAACTAGAAAGTGTCTGACTTTTGCCCCAAAAGACACTGTTTACCAGTGTAGTGACCTGCAGGAGGCAGAAATCTGGTCTTTGTGTTTGATATTCAAAGCAACCACCTTACAGGCATTTTGAAGCATAAGGAGAGACCACCATGGAAGTCTCCAAAACAGAGTTTCATCCTAGCTAACATATACATTAATAGATGCTCCTACAGCTATAAAGTACAGGTCACCCATCAGTAGTTATATGGTGGTCATCATTAGCAAAGGTTTTAGAACAGAGAAGCATTAATGTTGACGTTTATTTTTTTGATTCTTATTCATTTATGGAGAAAAAGAAATAAAAAATACATAGATACAAGAATATGTATACAATATTCTAAAATAACTTGTGTTCATACAAAGTAACAATAAATCATATATAATAAACATATATAATAAACAATAAGTAATAGATAAGTTCTATAAAATTATAGAGCAAAGGAAGAAAATAATTTTAGTATATATATTAGAAAATAAGTAATATACATTTTGTAGAAAAAGAAAAAGGTAATAGCGAGAACCTAAATGAATACACAAAAATTAGATAAATAATAAAGTATAAATATATGTAAATGATTATATATAAATCAAAGAAGTATTAGAATGTACTGTTATATCGTATGATAAGAGAGGAAAGAAGAGAATTCAAGGATTGTGAAGAAAGGGTGAAAAATGTCCTCTTGATCCTGTGATCTATAAATAATACGTTCATGAGAAGCAGTTTGAATCATTGCTACCATCCATTCTTCCTGCGTAAGGGGACTAGATACAGTTTTTAGCTGCGGAGAGTGTAGTATGTAAAAGACGACGTTGCGGGCATGTAATAGTAATAAGACTTCTAAAACCATGTAATAAAATAATAGAAGAGGTAAGAGGACTGTGGATCAAATCCTTTAGTGTATTCCCAACATATGCCCAAAAGTTCTGCATGGAAGGGCTGTCACAAAGTAAATAGGGAAGATCACAATTAACTCCAGTACACCTCCAACATCTAGAGTGAGGTAGAAGTCCTGCTCTTTGTAATTTTAGAGGTATCCAATGACAATCGTGTAGGGTCTTAAAAAGGCAGAACTTCAAACAAGCCTCTCGGGTACCCTTATCTAGGGCTTCTATCATACCTGACCAGTCAATTAATGGTGACATTTAGATTAGAGAGCACAGGTAAACAGATTGGCGTGGAATAAAAATTAAAAAAAACAGGGAACTAGAATGGGGGAGAATGGTTGTAAAGTGGGCGAGGCTTTGCTGTGGTTTGGTTGTAGAAAGTGGAATGCCATCTGTTACTGATGAAGATAATTTAGTTGAAAGCCTGACTTGGGAAGGCTAAACAGGAAAGATGGACAGCTGTGTAACACTGGTATTTAAATGGCCTTTCATTTCAAAGTCAGGGAAAAAGAAATAACCAGCTCCGGTGAAAAGGAGAAATGTGAGGGAGGGCATCGTGAAAAACCAAATCAAGGGTGTAGAGTTTCAAGAGAATCCTTCCAGGGAATGTGTGGTGTGGTCTATTCACTAGGAATTGAGGGCCTACTGTACAAAACAAATTTGTGGGCACAAAGCCTGTGAATTTCAAAAACACAGGCATTGAACCCACAAAACCTAACTTGCTATGTATGATACTCATTTAGTAAGTCAGAAATGTCTTTTCAACTTACAAAAAGGATTTTATGACCCATTTAGAATCACAAGTAGGAGGAGACGTGAAAGGGGCATCTCCTCTTATTTTGGAGTTCCTACGGTATGTACCAATGCTTTTCAACAGCAGTTGTGACTGCTAACCATTGATCAGATGCTGACACCCGGCCTGAGGCACTAATGGATTTGTGAAGGATTCCCTTTGGGAATCATCAAGTTTAGCCCTTGGGGGCCAGACAGTGCTCCAGAGTATTATTGCATACTTACTTTACTTATGCCTACTGCCCCTCCTGGGACAAAGGCTGTCAACCAGTACTCTCTAGCTATCTCTGTCTTGAGATTTTCTTTCAATCTGACTCCAGGTGTAGCCAATCTCCTTGCAGTCAGCCCAGAGGCCTCGGCACCAGGTGTTTCTCGGCCTTCTTTGGCCTTTTTCCTTGAGGATTCCAGGTCAGGGCTTGCCTGGCGGTGTTTGACATAGGCTTGGGTAGGATGTGATCTATCCCTTCCCCATCTTCTTTTCATAATTTCTTTATGGGCAGGGAGTTGGGAAGTAAGCTGTCTTAGGTCACTGTTGCTGATGGCATTTGGCCAGCAGCTTTGGAGGATTCTCCTCAGAAAGGTGTTGATGAAGGTCTGGACTTTGTTGTTGGTGGTGGTCACTGTTGTCCTCCAAGTTTCTGCTCAATACAAAAGGATACTTTTAAATTCGTGTTAAAACGCCTGATCTTTGTTTGCAGCATTATGTCCTTGGAGCTCCAGATCTTCTTTAACTGTATGAAAGCAGCCCTTCCTTTGCCGATTCTTGCCTTGACATCCGTGTCTGTGCCACCCTGCTTGTCAATGACACAGCCCAGGTAGGTGAAGGCTTCCACCTCCTACAGTGCATCTCCTGAAAGAGTGACTGCAGCTGTGCTGGCCGTGTGAACTTTCAGGATCTTTTCCCCCTGTGAATGTTGAGGCCAAGTTGTACTGATGTGGCTGCAACATTGTTGGTCTTCTCTTGCATCTGCTGGTTGGTAGGGGAGAGTAGGACCAGGTATCTGCAAAGTCCAGGTTGCCAAGCTGTATCCAAGGTGTCCACTGTATCCCATTTCTTCTCCCTGCTGTGGATGTCTTCATGGTCCGGTCTATGGCCAGCAGGAATCCAAAAGGCGAGAGCAAACAACCCTGGCGGACTCCAGTCCTCACTTGGAAGGCTTCCGTGAGTTGTCCTCTATGCGCTATCTTGCAGATCATTCCTTGGTAAGAGTTCCTGATGATTCTTACAAGTTTATCTGGCACACTGTAGTAGTGGAGTTTCCAAAGGGTCTCTCTGTCCACACAGTTGAATGCATTCTCATAATCAATGAAGTTGACATAGAGGGGGGAATTCCATTTCATCTAATGCTCAATGATTATGTGCAGTGTTGCAGTCTGGTCTGTGCATGATCTATCTTTGCGGAAGCCAGCTTGCTGGTCTCACAACTGAGTATCTACTTGTTCTTTTATTTTGTTCAAGATGACTCCTGAACACGTTCCCTTGGGTTGATAAAAGAGTTATTCATCTATTGTTTATGCAGTTACACAAGTCACATTTCTTGGGGATCTTGATGAGATATCACTCCTTTCACTCTGATGGCACCTTTCCTTCTTCAGAAATCCTTCCAAACATGGGCTGGATTATATATACTGATGTTTCAATGTCTGCCTTTATTGGCTCTGCAGGAATGTTGGCAGATCCTGTTGCTTTCCCATTTCTCAGATGTTTGATGCAGTGGTGGCTGGCATGGATCAGGAGTCATGGGGTGGGGAAATATCACTTACTGCATCGGCCGGCTGTGCCTCTCCTCCGCTTCCCTTCCGATGAGTCCCGTAACGGAAGCAGGAAACACCTGGGCTCCCCAAAGCCAATCACGATGCTACTGACACCATTACAGCAGCGTTGTGATTGGTCTGAGTGCTGTGATTCGGCGATCAGACAGGGACAATGCGCCTGTACATATTCTCAAGCCAGGCTGTAATACAGCCTGGTGGAGAAAATGCAAAGTGCGCATTACTGTTTGGCCAGCCCAAGATGGTCGGCCAAACCGTCATGCGCACTTAGAAAGTGCCCCAACCACTCCCTCGCCCTGCTATACGAGCAGCCTAACCCCACCCCACCCCGCCCCGCCTGGCAAAACTGCCTGAGCAGGGAAAATAGCATTGTGTTATTATCATTTTATTTTTTATTTTTTTGCCCTGCTAAAAGCAGTGGGGCGAAACTACTCCGCTTTAGCGGAGGAGCTGCTCATGGTTTCATGGCTTGCAGTATTTCCTCCTTGGTTGGTCTGCTGCAGTCGATTGGCAAGTCCTTGTCAGCTGACTGTATGCCTGGCGGAGATGGTGGTGTGGGCTGATTCAGCAGTTCTTCAAAGTGCTCCACCCATCTTTGTTGGTGGCCTTCGTTACCCATGATTGCCTTCCCAGCTTTGTCTTTAACAGGTCTTTCTGGCTTTCTGTATCTGCCAAATCATTTCCTCGCTGTCGTAGAGTTCTTCCAAATTTTCACGGTTTGCTGCTTCCTGGGCTTCTGTGGCAAGGCTGAATCAATGAATCTTTGCTTGTCTGCTCTGAAGCTTCTTTTTGCTTCCTTGTTGATTTTTCAGTTCCATCCATGCATTCTTCAGCTTTTTATTCAGCCTGTCTGTGACAAGGTGATGGTCTGACTCCACATCAGCTGCTTTCATCACTCTCACATTTGAACACTCACATTCTGCAGGAACCTCTGGAATTTTTTTGCAATGCAGACATGGTTGATCTGATTCTCTGTTGAATGGTCTGGTGATATCCGCTTTGCCTCGTCTATTCTTTCCTGTGGGAATACACTTCCACCTATCACCAGACTGTTCAGGGCACATGGATCTGCAAGCCTTTCATAATTCTTGTTCATGTCACCTAGTCCATGGTCGCCCTTTGCTTCTTCGTATCCATTTTTTGTTGCTTCAGTTCTTGCCATTGAGCTCCCCCATCAGTATGGTGAGGTCTCTCTCAGGATATCTCTCCAGGATGGGCTGGAGTCTGTTGTAAAACAGTTCTTTTTCCTCTTCTTAGCAATTGTTTGTAGGAGCATAGCATTGGATAACATTCATATTGATCATCTTTTTCTTTGTGAGGAAAGTTGCTGTAATAAGTCTGGGACCTTGGCTTCCCATCCAGTCAGATCTTTGTTGGCTGCTGGCGTTAGCATCAGTGCTACTCCCCGAGCCTTTGTGGTGTTCTCTTCCTCATGTTCAGTATATATCAGCATTCCTCCTTGGGCAAATCTTTTCTGTTCAGACTGTGTCCATCTAGTTTTGCTGATGCTAATCAAGGCAAGGTTGTAATCTTTCATCTCTGCTTCCACTTGCATTGTAACATTCATGGTCCTCATGTTCCATGTCCCCATGGTGATGGTCTTGGTTGAGAGCAGGTGGATCAACTTTGTGGCTTCCAGGGATCTCTGGCTTTCACCACAAGGTGTAATAGATCTCTGTGAAGGGGATTCCTCTCTCCTCTCCTGTCTTTTGGACTTTTGGTTGACTTTGTGTAGCTAGTATTGTTACATGATGGAGTGGCTAGACCTATGCATAACATTCCTCTTTCTGCAGTCAGGCTTGGGACCGGCCATGGCAGAGTTTGGGGGCATGCCATGACAGAGGTATCATTGCATTCTCCTCTGTATATCATTCCTCAAAGGAAAACTTTTTTGAAGCAGCATCTGTCAGGAATGCAAATGCTAGAAATTGAGGTCTGCCTTGTCATGCAGGCCTCTATTCCGGTGTACACAGGCATTCACAAGCATTGCAAACTATCTCCTGCCTAAATAATATTCATTAAGCAGAATATTCTGAAGCCACCTGTGTTTACGCATTTTGCAATGTGACTGATTATTACATCAGTGACAGTGTTTCATGCTGGGCAGATCACAAAAAGGCAGTGCACATTTTCACCTACTTTATGTGACCGGCCCATTATTACATATTAGTCCCGAATGAATGCGCTTACACAGCTCTTGACTCTGCGACAGATTGAAGGCCGAAAAGGTAAGTTTCCTCATCAATACTGAAACCAAAGAGGCAAAGACGAGAATCAAAGTTCCTAATATTGTGAATATTTGAAATCATTAGGTTAATCATCGGCCCAGGTTTTTTTTTTTACAAAAGAGTGGAAAAAGGTTACAGGGAGGTTCCTTTTGTATGTATATTATATCATGTGTTAGGAACCACTGGAGTGGCACTATTTTCTTTCTGACATAGACGATTTGTATGACAACTTCAATTTTTATAACTTTATAGAGAAACTAAAGCAACATTTCTGTTTTCTGGTCTCATTAGTATTTGCACGATTCATGAAAGACAACTAAGAAATAATTCTGTATGCACCTCTCATCTTATCTCCCAACACCAACCATGAGTCAATTTGCACGGCTCTTTTCTGAGTGCAAAAATGGAGTGCCGTCTCCAAACCCAGGTGTCTTTGAAGTTGGAATGAACACAATGGTTATCTGCCAAGTGCAGTTTCATAGACATTAGTTGGTTCTGTGGGTTAAGAAGTTGTAAAAGATGCTGTGACTGAGCTGGTGATTGGTTAAACGTCTCAAAGCCACCAAAGGTTATCAAGGAGCCTTTTTCTTCAGACCCCTGTGACACCTTACTTTTAGAAAGAATAGATGGGGTGTCTAGCTATAGTTTAAAATGGACTTATGGACATTAACATTTATTCTCCAAGCCCAACAATCCATTAGTGCCCGCTATGTCTCACCCCCATCCTTTGGAGCCATTTTATGACTTACTGCCATTTAATTCAGCCTACGTTATACATGCTCCTACTTGGAATGATGCTTCCATCCCTGCCGAGTAGGCCACACGCTTTTTTCTTCCACTTACAACTAATTCCTTTCAAGAAAGTGTCTTAGTGTACTGTAGTTAGTTGTTGTTTTCTTGATACCCCAACTTCACCGTAAGTAAGTAGGAGAAGCAGATCCCAGACCTCTGACTGTCTTCTTTACCTGAGAATTTAGGGAATGCAGAAGTGGGTTTAAAAAGTCCATCATCGTCATAGTGCCTATAAAGTGCTAAACTATCCCCTCAGGCATCTAAGCGCTAATAAACATTCAGGAGCCGAGAGACTTAACCGAAGAGGTAATCAGTTTGCTAAATGGGAGAATAGTGTACATTTCCATTTATATATTCACATTTCCTCGTTTCTAATTGTACTTTTTCCTAATTTCTAATTTTACTTTTTCCTCTTCTTTTAGTCGGTGTGCAATTGTTTCAAAGGATATGACGGGGATGGCAAGTTGTGTGTCCCCATTAACCCTTGCAAGGCAAAGGTAAGTATCCTCAGAGGAGAAGCGCTGTGCACAGTTTTTTTTTTACTCCAACGACACTCCGTTTCATACCATTACTCTGAAAGCACAAAATTAAGTACAAATTCAAAGTCTGAGAAATTACGCAGCAATCAAATTAATACGGTAACGCCAGATCCCATTTCCAGGTCATTTTGGTGTAGATGGACTACACTGTGCCTCTGAATGCTATTTAAAAATTAATTTCAACAATACTGTTTACGACTAGAAATGGCGTTACTTAACCCGAAAACTTGTTCAAAACGATAGATATTGCAAGGTACACTCCCTTGTGGGGAGAAGCAGCACTCCTAAAAACATTTCACAAGTAATTCTTGTGAGGATGGGCCATATAGGGGATTGAGATAGTTGAAGACTTATATAACCAAATTGATTTAAAATAGTTTCAGGAATTGCAAAGACAATATGTTATCCAAGATGAGCTTTACCTACAGATATGGTCCTTTCTGAACAGTAATGTACCAGAGTGCATAAATCTAGATTAGAATACATTAGGAAAAATCTGAATACAAGGCCTCAAAGCTGTCACCAACAGATCTATTCACAAACTATTTACAGAGACATAAGATCATAGTTTGAAACACTTAGATAGTGGAGTCAAGACATAGGATTAGAAATATCTACAGATACTTTATTGCACTTAATTCAGATGGGGCATAAGATATTCAAATCAGCCACTTTAAAACCACATCTCTATACAGTTATTAATGTGCGGTACTATATCACACTTTAATTGTACACATGGAAAAGATATAATAATTCCATTTGCCACGGATGAAGTTTGGTAGAAAATGATGACATACATATGTTTGCCAGTTGTTTCTCAATTCCAAGTCCCCCTTACTAAACACAAGTATTAGTCCTTTCAGGTTCAGAAATTGCACCCCTACCCATCAATGTACAGCTAACATCTCCTCCTATCCTTATGAAATATTTCCATCTCACATGCTAAATCTATTCCAATGATCCACAAATAATTTTAAAACTGGAACAACCTTCTTCTGTAGTCCGCATATCTGGTCTTGGCTAATGTCTAGTAGAGGCTGAATCCTGCTGGTTGATCAACATAGGACAACCACCAACGATGTCAAATAAAGTCAAAAACCTTGGTTTGATTATGAACTCAGAGCACTCACTTGAATCTCTAATCAACAAGAGACTCTTTTTACATGATAAGAACACTTCTATGTATTGTCCCTTATTTCCTCCTTCCATACAGGATAGAGGAATTTATGGCTCTAGTATGAGCCCATCTGGACTATGCAAAGGGACTTTGCATTGGACTCCCTAAAACATTGCAAAGAATGCAGAATGCAGAATGCAGCAGCCAGGCATGTCTGGTACCATATTACGGCAGCTGTCAAATAAGACAATCCTTTAAAGTCCTTTGTACTACACACCATGCCATTCAGGGGATGGGACCAACCAGCTTTACAATCCAAACTTAGTTATACAATAAAAATAAAAATCTTAGAACATATTTTTTCCATGCCTGATCATCCCCCTTATTAAGAACTCCAGTAGTTGTTGCAGCTCCTTCTCAGTACTTACATGAAAGCTCTCAAATACAGTTCCAAAGGGTAAGAATGCTCAACAATCATCAAGAATTCAGAACAGAAATAAAGACCTGGCTTTTCCTAGATGCTGGACTCAACTGAACCAAGTCCTTCAATTTTGACTAGGTTATTCATGCTGCTTGCGATCCTATTCTTACACCCCTTTGCTTCCAACCACAATAATAGCATTCCACTGAGACAAATCTGGAACACGCTCTCGGGCCTCACACATAACAAAGAAAAATCAACACTAATAAGTGGAGCTACTATCAACACCCTTCTCTCATCCTTGACCCACACATGTTCTAGCTTTTCGGAAATGGTGGACGAAGTTAAAGCCCATGATACAATCATTGGCTGGTTTGTAAAAGCTGTTTGTGATACTATTTTGCAAACACAATGAGATGATGGACGGAGC
Source organism: Triturus cristatus (assembly GCF_964204655.1). NCBI lineage: Eukaryota > Metazoa > Chordata > Amphibia > Caudata > Salamandridae > Triturus > Triturus cristatus. The sequence continues at coordinate 741,288,476 of NC_140585.1, forward strand.
TGCTGAAACTTTTCAGACACTCACCCCCAGTCACAGATCTGGGTTGAATCCATCATTGTTCTTTAGTTCACTTCGCCACCCCAGTTCAGACCAAGCCATATGCAAATCAGTCTTGACGGTGTTCCTCATGGGAACAGTCCAGCTTGAACTGCCAAGCCAGGTCTTCCCTGGATCGGAAACAAGCATCCAGTCACTGGTTTCGGGATAACACCCCTGATAAGCCAGGCTAGTTTGAATCCAGTGGCAAAGTGAGCAAGGGACCCCACGTCTGTGCATACCCTGCCAACTTAGGGCAAACAAAGCAAACACAAGGAGATTATAGACGGAGCACTGAAACTTTTCAGACACTCACCCCCAGTCACAGATTTGGGTTGAATCCATCATCGTTCTTTAGCTCATTTTGCCACCCCAGTTCAGACACAGCCATATGCAAATCAGTCTTGACCCTGTTCCTCATGGGAACAGTACAGCCAGAACTGCCAAGCCAGGTCAACCCTGGACCGGAAACCAGCATCCTGGGACCTATTTCGGGGTAACACACTTTTGTTTACACCAACATGTTGCTGTTCAAAGAGTGCACACGCCAGGCCCCACATATGACAGCAATACACATTACTAATAAACTTGACCACTACCAATACCCTTCTACCATCCATGCATTCCATATATAGTAATTGCTTTCTGGACAGTTCAACAGAGACCGCATTGGACCTCGACATGAGGTAGGAAATTGCAATAGAAATCATACAATACAATACAAAAGACACTACTGCAAAATCACATTTTGTCACACTCACAACCACACAAACATATACTGAAAACACAAAAACACATCATCACATCGACACAAAATCGCACAGATATATCCTGCCACAGAGAGAAATGCTCTCATTTTCCAGTAAACATACTCTTGTGGACGTACACTGTCATGCACATGCAAGCACTGTGACACAAACAAAGCCTGTCAAACAGATATAAACAATTGCATGAACTGTCACCCAGGCTTCACGCACAAACATACCATCACAGACATATAAACACTCAAACATACCATGTCACAGTGATAAATATTGTTGAATACATTACCACACAAAAACACTATCCCTGCGACACACTATCACAGATAGACACACTATCATAAAGACACAGTCAGTTACACGTTATCTCATAGACACTCAGAAGCAAAGTCATACTATATTACAAAAACAAGGAGACTAACGAATTGAGACACATGAATAACAAGGATATATATCCTAGCTCAGGGTAACATTAGGACAGATGGCCTAATACAAGAACAAGGTATACATCTGGTGTTCCTGGCACATGGTAGTAGGTGAGGTCAGAGCGGCTCCTATACAATGAAACAGTAACAGGCTTTGAAAAAGTTTGATACACGGATCGTAGTTCAAGTACGAGACATCTCAAACAAGAACAGCGTGAATGCACTAACACTGTCACCAGAAAAAAACACTAGCTCTTGGGCAAATTGTGGTCTATGTGAATCCAATAAACGGACACAAAACTCTGCTTTAGCTGCCTTAGCTTTTGTGGAGCACCTGAAGACTCGACAACCACTGTGAATCTCAAGCAAAGACTTCCACTTCAGCGTGTGTTGGCCAGCAGGTCACAAGAATCACCACCCTCCATCCAACCAACAGGGCACCACCATGGCTTAATCCCTCACCCTTTATGCTACTTCAGAGTCCTCCATGAGCCAAGGATAGTCAGCATACCACTTCTGAAAGAAATCTTCCTTTGAGTAAGACCAAAGTTTGCCCCCTAAGCATAAAGAGGCTACGTAATTAGTGAACCACACAATTTAATATAGCATGTTGACAACAAGCACTGCCCCACAGGAACATGTGATCAGCCGCACAGACATTGTATGTTACAAACACCAGTGCTTTATGTGAGCCAGTGGTTTTCAATGCTCGGCACTTAATTTCTACACCAGCACTTCAGACAGCCAGCCTCATGGTAGCGCTGTTTGTCTAATTTGGATACAAGTGTAGTGTCCTGCTGGACAGGTTCGAGTGTTCTGTCTGTGTAACACACCCACACTAACACCCACCCATCACAGGCGTCACTGGTCAGGTGACCCTGCTAATAATAGGGCCCGGTCGGACCTGCCCTGGGCCAGTTTCAGTATCCTAATCCCGTGCCAGTGTGGTCATTTCCTCCAGCATGTGGGCCTAGGGCCCAAGACACCACAATGGCGACGAGGCTGGTCTGCCCCGCTTGCCGGCAGACTGAGACGCGAATGTTCCTCAACGAGCAGGAATTAGCCCGTTTCTACCCTACCCCATCAATAGCCATACGCCGTGAGAAGAGTGGAGGACAACCCTGGAAGGGCATGGCCACTGTTGCTTGCTCTGGGAGAAGACGGCAAGCAGCGCTATTGGTGGACGCCGACGAAGATCGAATGCTGGCCTCCAAGGGGCGGCATGCACCATTAAGCACACTGCCATCAAGCACCAAGCGAGTAGTACTGCACACAAGGCAAAGCAGGAACAGAGACTGCACCTGCCCTGACCGGGCCCAAACTCCAGCCGGAAGAGCCTGCTGCCGCTGTTTGATCAAGGAGGACTCCATCACAAGTAAGGAGTGTCCCAATGCCCCCAGCGAGCGGCAAGAAAGCCAGAAACTTGCACCCCACAGGGTTTGAAAAGCACCACGAGGTGCGTCAGAACGGAACAGCTTTTTGCATGCCCCAGCGCTCCCACAGCCTCCCAGCACGACCCGACCAGCAGCACTCCAGCCAATGAGTGGTGCGGTATTGCCACGTAGTGGCCACTGGGCATTACTGCACCAGTCAAACAAAAAAAACAGGAGCAACATGCAAGGAAACGCCACGGGTGAAGACCAGCCTCAGCAAGACGAAGAAATGGGTTGCGAAGTCCCTCCAGTCCTCCTCACTCCATGAGGTCACCTAAAGCCAGAGATCGTCGCCTGTTTGCCCAACTGAAGGAAAATTACCTTGATCATCATCCATGTGCATCATCACCAAGAACATCAAAGGAGCATCGCACCACCCGAGTGGATCCCAAAACTCCAGACATCCAGAGTTCAACAAGGCACTCCTGGCACCGTGGGAGGCTAGCCACCCAGGAACCTTCTGTGTGCCCCAGTAAACCTAAAGCCTGCCAAAGAAGAGCGTTCCCGACCATTGGACCATCCACCCTTGGGGTTACACGAGGCTTGGCCATGGCCCTGTTGGGAGTTCTGCAGCGACCCCTACAAAAGGCCCACACAGCCCACGCTGTCACGTGGCAATCCAGGGGCAAGGGCCTCAACGGAATTCCTGTGAGAGGGGAATCCGGATCGGAGAGATGTGTTGACAGCAGCTCCACGATAGGCACCAGGAAGCACGCAGGTCACAGATGAAGACTGGTCACCCAAAGCCCATCTGAGGAAGGCACAGAACCTGTGCCTGATGGCGAGAACACCCAGACTGAGACACCACCCAAAGCAGCAACATGAGCGACTTGGCTATGGTCCTGTTGGCAGTTCCTCAGTGACACCTTTGCATGGCATACACAGAGCCCGCACAGTCCACACGGTCCCGTGGCAGCCCAGCAGGTCGGCCCTCCAGAAAACTCCAGTGAGAGGATTCCTGGCAAGTGTGAAGCTGCTCGGCTATTGGGAACTGGAACGATTGTCAAGTACGTCGCCTCCAAAGAAGGGCCTCGTCCACCAAAGTCATCCGCAATAGCTGTAGGTTGGCTTTCCACCGGAACCTGAGTGCCTGCAATATCTCCAAAGTGGACTTCACCACCGCTCCAGATGCACTGATATTAGAACAATGTAAATAGACTTCCACACCGCAAGATCAGGCTGGTCTGAACTACATCGCCAAGGTGGACTAAAGCATCCTGACCATGAGGTCCAAAGCTCCAGCGCTGCCTGGCAGATGGCCTGAAGAGACTCAGTTGGTGCTGTGTATTGCTTATTTGTTTTCCTAATAGGTTGAACTGTTGTTTATATCTTTTTCATTAAAGTTTGGGAGGGAGGTAGTGCCCTGCTGGACACGTTCTAGTGTTCTGCCTGTGTAATACACCCACACAAACACCCACCCATCACAGGCGTCACCGGTCAGGTGACCCTGCTAATAAAAGGGTCCGGGCGCACGTGCCCTGGGTCAGTTCCAGTATCCTAATCCCATGTCAGTGTGGTCATTTCCTCCAGCATGTGGGCCTAGGGCCCAAGACACCACAACAAGCACAACAGTTTTTTATTAATTCAATACACACTAAAAATTACTAATACCTACCGCCTAAGCCGTTTTTATAGCTTTGGGGACCTGCAGAAGTAGGGATTGTCACACGTGTAGTAATGTGATGTTCAGTAGATGTGTTGGTACTGTCATTGGCAGCGCTGGCAGAGACAATGTGTGCTGCACGAAGTGGTGGCCTAGAGCCTTGGCACTTATTTTCTTTACAAATTAAGCACTGCCGACACCTACTGTCACAGATTCAGTGGCCCAGAGATGCACTCTGTATCAAAAACAAACATTGGCTTACCCAAACAACTACAGACAAAACACACTTGTGCTCTGATACTAAGATATGCATCCATGGTCTCTGATTCTTAGATATGCATTCATGGTCTCTGATACTAAGATATGCATTCATGCTGTCACACACAGATACTCACAGAGGCAGACAGAAGATAAGTACAGAGGCCCAAACATACTGGTGAGGCATATGATTTCACAGGTGCAAAGGCAAAGAGTAACCGTCACTGAGATACATTTAGTTCAGGAGCAGAGACAATCATGCTTCTACAAAGAACTCAGATACTCACAAGCACTCAGACACACATGTCTGCATTGGCACAGATACTAGCAGTCAGGCACACATAAAGAGACTCGGGGGCAAGTAGGAACAGAGACGCACAGACTCAAAGAAACAGGCAAAAAAGACACAAACAAGCACCGAGCCACACAGGTTCGGGCCTCCTTATACAAAGAGGCAGTTGCACTAAGCTGCTATAGGAGCACGGTGAGACAGCGATACAAAAAAATAACCACATGCTCAGAGACATAGGCTGACACAACAACATACATACACATGCTTATTTCCACAGAAAGGATAACAGACCCAGAAACATAGCCTCGTCCACATGAATATTCACGTGCAGAGAAACACAGACACAATATACAAGCAGCAGACCAAGAAGACGCACAATAACAGATACACTGAGCCACAAATGTGTAAGGATAAAGAGACACAAACTGGCGCTGTTACAAAGGCATGGCGTGCAAATTACAGGCACACACTCATACACACAAACGAGAAAGAGTGAAGCAAACAAACATACACAGGCACATACATACGCAGATGTACATAAATTCACAAAGGTAAAAGCATGCAAAGCATCAGAAACGCAACCACACAGACACCCAGAAACAGAGAAGTATTCATATGCTCAGAGGTGCAAAAGCTAAAAAGCAGAAAGGTACGCATGAACACAAGTGGAAGTTGACACTAGATCAGAGACATAGGTTCACACAAACAAAGAGACACAGGCACACATAGGCACACATATTAGGGATGAGCGATAAATAGCGCTCTGCAGACAGAGTTTGCAGAGTTTTGACCACACTTGTGACAACCGTCGCATGGCAGAGTTTCTTCTCACACACGGCTCATCAACGTTAAGTAGGCGAGCGAGAATTGGAGTCCCCTAGTGAAATTTTCGGCATTAAAACAGCAGCCGGTGAGATTTTATTAACATGGCAGTCGCTGCTGTTCGCTGTGAGAAAGCTGCTGCTCAAGTAGAAAATCTGCACAAGCGGCATCAAAGAAGCAGTGTCCTCTGGCAGGCAGTGTGGTGCCCTTGACGGTGATTATGAGGTACGGATCAAGCACCTGGTGCTAAAAATCAGTGTGATGTTCTGATTTCCGCCCGCTTGCGGTACTCCGTGAAGTCTTTTAAAGTTTTTATGTAACTCTGCGGAATTTTGCAGAGTGAAACTCGGTGAGTTCCACCCACCCTTAACAAATACCCAGAGGCGTCAAGGCTCCGAGCTCAAGTGCAATCCTGATAAATCCGAGATTGTCTTCTTCGGCCAGCCCTCTGTGAGCAATTGGAGCCAATGGTGGCCTGAAGAATTCTCCCCCGCATGTGCTGCCCAATCTACAGTCAGGAACCTGGGTATCTACATCAATAATGATCCCTCGATGCAGTCCCAGGTACAAGCCCTGTTGGGAACCTGTTTTGGTTTACTGCGGATGTTGAAAATATTCCTTCCGTTTCTCCCTCCGGATTCCAGGAAGATAGTGGTGCAGGCGCTGGTCACGTCCAGATTAGACTATGCTAATGCCCTCTACCTGGGACTACCGGACTACCTTCTTCAGTGCCCTCAGGTAGTGAAAAATTCAGCAGCCAGGGAGATCCTCAGACTGAAACCTAGTCGCATATGACACCTCATCTCAAGGCCTTACATTGGCTTTCAGTGAGAGAGCTGATAACATTCAAGGCCATGGTAATTTTCTTCAAAGCCTTCCATGGCAAGGGCGCCGGGTACCTTAGAAAGCGAGCTAGCCGCTACATACTTACTAGAGCAGTCAGATCATCCTCCGCCGATTTGGCCTGCATCCTCAAGACGTGCATGGTGCGTAGAGGTGGTAGGTCCTTCGGCCTCCTAGGAGCCCAAGCATGGAACAAACTGCCAGTGGCTCTGAGAGCATCTACAGATCTAACTCATTTCAAGAAACTGAAGAAAACATGGCTTTTTAAGAGCTAAGGCTTCCATTAAGGCAGCCATATGAGAACCGTTAGCGCCGGGACACTCCTGCTGGAGTCGCTGTGCCCTATATAAGGACCGGTCATTCATTCAAGGCGATAACAGCCCTTCGAAGAAATTAGAGAGCGTAGATGTCAGAAAGACCTAAGAACAATCTTATTGAGAGAAGAGCCATGTTTTTAGACCCTTGCTGAAAGAGCGATAGCTATCTAATTTTAAAATGTGGTGTGGAAGGGAATTCCAAAGTTTGACAGTGGTATAGGCAAAGCACCTGCCACCCACATCTTAATCTATGGACTCTAGGTAGTGAAAGTTGTCTGCTCTGGGAAGATCGCACCTGCCTAACAGGGCAATACCACTGAAACTTAGACCTAAAAAAATGTGGTCCCTGACTATGCAATGCTCGATGAGGAAAACAATGAGATTTGAAGGAAATTCTTTGCCCTGATGGAGTCAGTGATTTTTTATTTTAGCTCCCCTGATATCTGTCTATATTTGGGGATGTCAAGAATAAGATGGGCGGCAGTATTCTGTACTGTTTTACAGTTTAGTTAGGGAGCCCTGATTGATATTGAGGCATGGATCGGTACAGTAGTCCAGCCTAGAAAAGATCAATGGCGTTGATAGTTTTCCATGCCACCACCGCAAGGAAGGTAAATATTTTCTTTAGGGAGCAAATGATGTTGAAGCAAGAGACCGCGTTCGATTGACCTGAGTATCAAAGGTTTGATGTGCATCAAGTATCATTCGCAAGTTCTTAGCTGACTTCACTGGAATCAGAGGGGAACATAATGCAGGGGGCACCGATTGTTGTACCAAATGGAAGGGTGACAATCACAGATAAGAACCACTGATGTGTATGCGTCAAGTTTTAAGGAGTTGTCCTTCATCCAGTTACTAATGGCCATCATACAATTCTTAAAATGCTTAGCCACTGATAGTATATCATCTGTCACTGTTACAATTATCTGAGTGTCCATGTGTAGGATAATATACTACAACCAAAAGACTGAATGAGCTTGGCCACGGATGACAAATACAGATTAACTAAATTGGGGCTCAGAGATGAGCCGTGGAGTCCCCACAGGACAAGGAACAGGGTTTGGAAGTAAACAGAAAACATCTCACAGCTTGAGTCCTTTCAGTTAGAAAGGAGCTGAGTAACAAACAGACGCATAGAAACAAACATTTACACACAAGAACAGAGTCCTACAGTTACATATAAATACCAACACTGAGGGCCTTATTTGGATCTCGGCGGACGTGTTACTCCGTCACAATAGGGATGGGTATCCCGATCGCTGAAATATAAATCCTATTACCTCCTCGTCCAGTCTTCCTCGCCACAGTATTCACATATGAGCCTCCGGCTCCACACAGAACTCCAAGTAAAATTAAAAGAGCAGCGCTCTAGTCTCCCCTCCCTCCTCCAATATGGCCCCCAGTGGCTTCAGCCAATCCCATAAAGGGATACATACCAACCATCTCGACCTGTTCTTTTTTTCTGCACTTCTCCGAGTGCTTTCTTGCCTGTTGGTCAGGTGAGTGGGGCTGGGGTCCTGCTTGAGCAGCCCCGTTTCGCCCTCGGGTATCGAGTTTGGGGGGGAAGTAGTTGGATTGTTTGTTGTTTCATTTGTGGAATCATATTGTTTTAAGAAATGTATTGTTTTTTCCCCCCTTCTTCTACCTTTGCGCCTATAGTCCTGCTTTAGCGGACTTTAGAGGCGTTTGTTTGCGAGTCGCTTCTGGACTCGTTCTTGGCATGCTAATCTGTTCCAGCTGCCTGCCTGTTTACGGTATTACATTCCCGACCGCGCGTACTGCAGAGCGGACGTAGCGCGGCCGGGTGAGTTTGCTCTGGGGGCCGGAGGCTTCCGTTGGCATGCGTACCTGGTTTTCTCTGCAGATTTGATTGATGTGGGGGCCGGAGGCTCCCGCTCACGTTCCTTTATACTACGGTTCAGGTCTGCGGCTGTCTGAGTCATCATCGGTATTTTGCGTGTCAATACGCATGCGCTGGAATTCTCTTCCGGCATTTATGTATTGATGGCAAGCAGGGACTGGCTTGTTTGGTTGCATAGCAACCACGGGGCCTTTTTATACCGGGAGTGTTGTCTTGAGTGCCTGTGTTTCATTCACTCGTCCACTTGTATTTCACTATGATGGAGGGTGGTTCTAAGGATGTTAATGCTCCTGATCCATTGGTGTTGGCTTCTGGTTCTGGTATACAGATTCCCTCTATGGACGTGTTGCAGCAGATGATCAATTCTGCTGTGGCTGCTGCTATGCAAGGTCAGGTGCCTGTTCCTCCTGCGAAGCGGGCTAAGGTTGATGGTGCTGCGGCTGCTGATTCTGAGAATGAGAAGGAGGTTGATGTCAGGGGTCGTTTTGTGCAGGGTGCCGACCTGAAGGAGGTGCTTGGTCACATTCGAGAGAACTTGGTTTTTCCTGCTTCTGTTGTTCCTCTGGAGGATGATCTATTTGCGCAATACCAATGTCCTGAACCTGATTCTTTGCCTCTACACTCTTCAGTCTTGAGGGTCTTGGAGAATGAATGGAAGGATGTGGACAAGGGTTCCTTTCCACGCTTTTTGAATAAACGGTACCCGCTGCAGGATTTTGCGGTGAAATTCCCTTCATCGGTAAAGGTTGATTCCTTGTTGGCCAGCATGTCATCTCATGGGACTGTGGTTTCGGAAGATGCTTCTCCTGCTGACCCGGTTGACCGTAAAGTGGATGGTGCGGTGAAACGCACTTTTGCGGCTGCGAATTTTTCTATCAGGGCTGCTGCCTATGCTTCTTACACTATACAATCCTTGCTTAAGGATTTTCAGTCTCTGTCAGAATTGTTGGACCAGGGGGAGGATGTTTCTTCTACCCTGGCTTTGATGGAACAACAGGTTCGGCTGCTTTCGGATGTGTCCTTTGACTCTTTGGGAGCGGCGGCTTCTGCGGCTGGGTCTTCGGTGGCTGCGAGACGCCAGTTGTGGCTTCGTTCCTGGAAGGCTGATGCTGCGCAGAAGAGTCTCCTGATGAAGATTCCTTTTTCTGGGGTTAAACTTTTTGGGTCACCTCTGGATGACATGGTGAAGAAAACGGCGGAGGACCGTAAACTCCTGGCTCCGGAGAGGGCGGGTCACTTCCGCTCTTTTGGTTCTCAGAGGGCTTTTGGCCCTTCTAGGAGGGGTCAAGCTGGTCAGCCCTTTCGTGGAAGGGGGCGTGGCCGGGGTGCTCCTTCCTTTGGTAAAACCCGGTTCATCTTCCTCCTCCAATCCTGCACCAAAATCGTGACTGGATCGCTCCTGGTTTGGGTCCGGTTGGGGGTCGCCTCAGTTCCTTCCTGGATTCTTGGAGAATGACTGTGTCGGACAAATGGGTGCTGCAGGTGGTTTCGGAGGGATTGCATATTGGATTTATCCAGACTCCCCCAGACTGTTTCAGGGCCACTCCTTGTCCCATCGAATCCCTGGTGGTCAAGGGTGCGGTGATTCCTGTTCCCGTCGATCAATTGGGGTTGGGTGTGTATTCCATCCTATTCCTGGTGTCAAAGCGCACTGGGAATCTTCGGCCGCTGATGGACCTAAAGTGGGTGAATACTTACATCCCTCACCAAAAGTTCAAGATGGTTTCCCTTCAGTTGATCCTTCCTCTGATATCTCAGGGCGACTTCCTTGCATCAATAGACTTGAGGGATGCTTATCTCCATATCCCTATTCATCCAGACTCTCAGAAATCTCTCCGGTTTTGCGTGATGGGTCGGCATTACCAATTCCAGGTAATGCCCTTTGGACTCTGCTCTGCTCCCAGGGTCTTTACTAAGGTTCTGGCTCCTCTTATTGGACATTTGCATGGGGAGGGCATTAGTGTTTTTCCTTATCTGGATGACATTTTCATTTCTGCTTCTTCTCTTCCTAAGGCGGAGTTGCATGTCCAGAGAGTGTGCCATGTCCTGGAGCATCATGGGTTCCTAGTGAATGTACCGAAGTCCTCCCTGGTTCCTGCACAGGAATTGACTTTCATTGGGGCTCTGTTCAGGACTCGGTTGGGTATGGTGTTCCTGCCACCTCCCAGGATTCTGTCCCTGGTGTCTGCAGTTCGTGCCCTGTTGGTGGGGCATTCTCATCCTGTGAGCCTATGGCTGAGGGTTCAGGGTCTGATGTCGGCGTCCTTGTTGACGGTGCCGTGGGCTCGACTCCACATGTACCCAGTGGTGGCCCACGTTTTGTCGCATTGGGACCCCTGTTCCCTAGATATGACTGTTTTGGTTCCTATGTCGGAAGACATTCGGGTGGTCCTGGGTTGGTGGTTGGACGAGGGTCATCTGTCCAGGGGCCGCCCCTTTCTGATTGTTCCCACCCGCGTGGTCACTACCGATGCCAGCCTGCTGGGGTGGGGTGCTACTCTGGGGGATTCGACGACTCAGGGGGTTTGGCCTCAGTCGGTGTTGTCATGTTCCTCCAACTACAAGGAGCTGAAAGCCGTACTTCTGGGTTTGTTGGATTTCTCGGATCTGGTTCAGGGTCACCATGTACAGGTCCGAACGGACAATCAGGTTGTGATGTCGTATGTGAACCATCAAGGAGGGTGCAAGGTTCAATCCCTCAGTTGCCTCAGCCGTCGGATTTGTTGTTGGGCGGAGATACATCTGGAGTCCCTATCTGCCATTTATCTACCTGGCACGGAGAACACTGTGGCGGATTGTCTGAGCCGGGTGTTTCCTTCCATGGGATCTTTCTCCCTGACACATGTGATGTTCAGGAGGTTGCGGCGGATGTTTGGTTATCCGATTGTCGACCTCTTTGCTTCCCAGGACAATTTCAAGATCCGTTGCTTCTGCACAATTATGCCTTGCCGGGATGCATGGAGGGTGGATGCCCTGTCATTCCCTTGGCCGACGGGTCTCTTGTATGCCTTTCCCCCTGTTCCCCTGATTCCGGCGGTCTTGCAGAAGATCAAGAGGGAGGGATCCTTTGTGCTTCTCATTGCTCCGGGTTGGATGCGTCGCCCTTGGTATCCCCTGATGTTGGAATTGGCTGTGTCTCCGGGGTGGGCCTTGCTATTTAGTCCTTATCCTCTGTTGGGTCCTCTTCTTCCTCTGCCTGTGTTCCGTTCCTTGGGTCTGCGGGCCTGGCTCTTGAGAGAGATTCGTTGATGCGATCTGGCTGTTCATTGGCTGTGGCTGGGGTCATTCAGCAATCCAGGAGACCTTCTACTCTTAAATCCTATGCGAAACACTGGGATAATTTTGTTTCTTGGTGTCTGTGTCGTGATCTGTCGGTGGCTTCTTTGGATCCGGCTCGCATTTTGGATTTTTTGAATGATGGATTTGTGCTGGGCTTGGCTATTTCGACTCTTCGGGCTCAGTGGACTGCGATTCAGGCGTTCCATGTCCTCCCTTTAATTTCTGTTTCGCCTTTGGTTGCTAGACTTTTTAAGTCTCTCTCTTTCCAATGCCCCCGTCCTATCATGTGTCCTCCACCTTGGGACCTGCCCTTGGTATTGCGCTCCTTGCAGTTGGCTCCCTTCGAGCCTTTGGAGTCGGTGGGGTTGAAGTTTTTAACACTCAAGGTGGTGTTTCTTGTGGCGATTGCTTCTGCCAGACGTATGGGTGAGTTGGGTGCCTTCCTTCGTTCTGCTCCTTTTTTGTTGGTTTTGTCGGACCGGGTGGTGTTGCGACCTCATCCTACGTTCATTCCGAAAGTGGTTTCTTATTTTCACAGGTCTTCTGAGGTGGTGCTTCCATGTCTTTGTCCTGATCCTTCCTCGGATGAGGAATCCCTGTTGCACCTCTTGGATGTTCGTCGTGCTTTATTGATATATTTATCACGCACGTCTTCCTTTTGCAAAGTGGACAACTTGTTTGTCAATTATGGTTTGTCGCGTCAGGGACTGAAACCCTCCCTCTCGACGATCAGTCGCTGGATTAAGGAGGCCATTTTGTTGGCGTATGCTTCGGTTTCTGAGGTTCCCTCCCTTCCTGTTCAGGGGCGTTCCACCCGCTCTGTTGCTGTGTCTTAGGCCTCCTTCAAAGGGGTGTCCATGGAGGATGTTTGCCGGGCTGCTACTTGGTCTTCACCTCATACATTCATGTCCCATTACCGCCTCCAGGTTGGGGGTGGGGGTTCTGTTTCATTTGCATCTTCTGTTCTGACTGCGGGGATGCCTTGAGAGGTTGTCTTTGATTGCTGTACCTCTGTATATTAAATTTTGTTTTTCACTGCACTTTGGTGTGGTCTTTTCCTTACATGAAGCTGATTGCTTTGGTATCGGCTCATATGTGAATACTGTGGCGAGGAAGACTGGACGAGGAGGTAATGCCCGGTTACTTACCGGTAATCTTCATTACTCCGAGTCCTAGTCTTCCTCGCCACAGTATAGTTTCCCTTCCCTCCCGGCCCTGGTGGTGGCTTCATGTCTGCGGCTTTGTTTATCAGGTCGAGATGGTTGGTATGTATCCCTTTATGGGATTGGCTGAAGCCACTGGGGGCCATATTGGAGGAGGGAGGGGAGACTAGAGCGCTGCTCTTTTAATTTTACTTGGAGTTCTGTGTGGAGCCGGAGGCTCATATGTGAATACTGTGGCGAGGAAGACTGGGACTCGGAGTAATGAAGATTACCGGTAAGTAACCGGGGCATTATATCCTACAGGACTTATATTTCGGCGGATGGGCTATCCGTCACCGCTGTGACGGGGTAACTCGTCCGCCGAGCTCTACCCGACAGAACCAATTGTTACTTATGATATATGTGCCCAGGTTCTGAGGGATACTGGATTACCCCATCGCTTGCAACACAGCTGTAAATCAGGACATGACACTTTCAGACACAGATGTGCATATACTTGCAGGCATAGTAACACAGTCACATACAGGCACGGGAACACAGCAAGTCAGAGTGTGAAACACATACACAGAGGCACACGTGATGGCACAGAGACATGAAAGCATGCATGTAAACAGAGAAAACACATGGGCCAAGAGACGTGCAGGGAAAGATATGCACTGCTGCCCCCACCTCTACTCACCACTACTTTGCCATCCCTCTCGATGCGTTATGTCTTCTGACTGATTGATGGCTACAAATTATGGCTTTGATAAAGATCTCCCCACTCTAAGCCCTGGCTTTCATCTCTTCCTCACGAAGTCAGGTGTGAAGTTGTGGGCTAGTGACTCATTTGCAGTCCTTCGAAACTGATCTTATTCTTTTCTGATCCAGGCTGTAGCTCCCGACGAATGATTTCATGACTGGTGATTCTGGACAAATCATCTTATCTCCATTTGCCACAAATTGCAAATGTATGAAATGTAAATATGGTGGGGGGAGGCTTCACTCTTTCAGGGCGTGTTCCCATCATATACCAGCTGCAGTGTTCTACGTACAAAAGGTCATATTGGGCATGCTCTATATGCAAATGCCGTGTTGTCTGCAATGCTATTGGGTGTTAGACAGTGTAATACCAAAGAGGGTAGGAGGGGCTGCAAGGAATTGGGTTTGCCATCACCAGAGCACGTGCAACTGCTCGGTTACCTCTAGGAAGAACACCGCTCTGTTTCATTGAGGCAAGCAACAATACAATTACTAAATAAAGGTATATTTTACATCCTAGAGAGAACTGCTGTTTGCAGGGAGGGTTTGCTGGGACTTGGTTTTTACAGGGCATTGTGAAATAGAAAGGTAACTCGAGTTGAATGCCATTCGTCAAGGGTTGGAAAATGTGTATTTGTTCACAAAGCTTGCTTGCTAATGTCATTGTTTGTTTACTTTAAACATCTTTGCAGCTATTTGGAGGCTGCAGTCAGTTTGCAAGCTGCAACTTCACCGGACCAGGAGAAAGAGAGTGTACCTGCAAAAACGGCTTTGTCGGAGACGGCATCACCTGCAGAGGAACTATATTCGAGGTACTGCACATTGAAACCACTCACAAGACACTGCCGTCAGCAGGGCACACATGCCAGGGGAAGGCAACACCCCCGCTCGAGAAACTCGATCGGGCTCTTCTCAGTCACCTTGGTGTGCGTGCTTCTGCTTCCAATCCTGCTTGACCTAGAGGAAAAGGTCATAGGCCCTCCCATGAAGCAAACTAATGCATACGTGTGACCGGTCATGTGTTTTATACGATGCACTGCAGAACTATCACATTTTTTTTCATTGATGATATTTATAAAGGCCCTCCGACAGAAACGCTGGACAACCAAATGAAAAAAATACTTGAAGATATAATGTAAAAAGCGGTAGAAACAGCTCAAGTCCAGCTGTCTATCACCGGAGGCGGGAAGACCAGTGGAAATACGTGGAATGTCAGCAATCTGTGAAAGCAAACGAGATTTGTGATTTATAGATGGGAAATGGAAGGGGTATACAAAAGTAGTGATTGCTTACAAAGGCGTCATAGTAATAGAGTGTGCATGCCGGGTCTGCTGGCTTCATGGACTGATGCATCCACTGTAGGGGCCTGTTTTCGGCCTCATGGCCATAGGCCATAGGTCCACTCAGCCTTTAATCCTTCTGAGGTCGATATTGTGAGAAGTTGGCCTGGAATATGCTGTCCACTAATTAAAGTAGGCACCTTGTACCAGTCCAAACAACCCTTATTGATGATTAGGTTAAAGACAACCTTTATTGGAAGCTATCCTAGTGGTAGCTATGGAGACCAGCCTTCAGGCTAAGTCTCGAAGGAATGTAAAGCAGCTTGTTTTACCAGATCAGAACCTCCTCAATGACCAAATGAAAGCAGAACCACACAAGAGATATATAAAATATATGTATGTATTACTAAACACTCTCTACTAACCTCCTTATGAGATTAGAGCACAAGGCACACAATATTAAATCACAAGAACGACAGAAAATAGCACAATACACAGCGGGCTCCAGGGGAGACCGAACCATATACTAAGAAAGTGGTATTACAACCACAACTTAACTAGACACAGTGCCTAGAGCACGTAGAATCGCTGGGACCCCAAGGAACCACCCAAAGTAGTGACACAGGGGACCCACGGAGGACGGTTATAGTGTGTGAGCACAGGCGCGAGCTCCGTACAACTCTATGGGAAAGTCGCGGTTGGAATTTTAGAGTTTAAGAACACTTCGGAGAGGACTTTAAGCAAGCCCCTTGGAACATAGAAGGTTCTAAGGCCAGCACCCTTGAGAGTAGCGAGATACCCTTGTTACCTATCCCAGAGGAGCCGGGTGCATAGGGGTCAAGTGGTGTTGGAATCCTTTGTTGTTTTCAATGGCGTGATGCGAAAAAGTGCTGCTGCCGGGAAGATGGAAAGTGTCCGGTGGGATCCAAGCCTGGATCCGAGATGAGAAGAACCTGAAAGCAGAGGGGACAGAGTCTGGGTTACTTCTGGGTGACCAGGGGCACGATAGACAAATGCCCACCAATGTCGGGTGCTTCAGGTGGGAAGATGTGATGCTTGACTCTGCAGCCAAGGGGATCAGGAGACATTTGCGATGACCAAAGTCCGGAGGTGAGCTATCCCATGAAGGATGTCGAGTGCTGGGGGTCAGTGTCCGCATCAAACACCAACAAGCCTTCGCAACTGCAACCCACGCGGGCAGAGGAAATAAGCTTCGATGAGAGGCCAGCAAGGTCCTGGGTACTCTCCAAGCTATGGAGAGTCGGGCACATCTGTAGCAACCGGGAAAGCCCAAGGAAAGTCAAAGTTACCTTCAAAGGGACCCACAGGCCAACGGACCAGGGATCGTGAAGGGACCTCGAGCTGAATCATGAAATACCAGCCCACGGAACACTTGTGGAGTGTAGGCCGGAATTCTTCGGTGGAAATACTGCTCGGGGTCAGGACTACAAGTAGTCCAAAGCAGAGCCCCAGGGTTCCCCAAAAAGCATATGCGCTGCAAAAGTACACGGTGCACAGGGGTTCGGGTTGCACGGTCCCCACGAGGGATACTAGTCTCAGAATTGCTGAGAGAGCAGATCGACCGCAGAGACCTCGGGAAGCCACCTCCTTTGTTGCAGAAATCTTCGGAGTCCTCAGGAGCTTGGGAGATGCAAACCAGTCAGATGCGTTAAGGTGCCTGTTACTGCAGGGAAGTAACTCCTTTACTCCAAGGGAGATTCTTCAGTTATCCAGAGTAGTGTAGATCGTCGAAGTACTTGGTTTCTGTTGGAGAGTTTATTCCAGGTAAAATCTAAAGTCCTGTAGTCAGAGTTCCTACTTTATACCCAAGGAAGGGGTGGGACAAACTCTGGGGACTCACCTATGGGAGGGTCAGGACAGAGGGGTGGCTATACACATGTCCTTTGTCCAGTTTTGTGCCAGAGCAGGAGCAAATGGCTACTGCAACCGGTTTAAACTGGACTATGCACAGGGACACCAAATGTGCACCCAGTGCAGACTTCAAACACTTTCAGAGTGCATCCACCCAGCCCCAATACACTAAATCCTGTCTGGGAGGTGGTCACACCTTCCTGTGACAGGAAACCTATTGTCAAGCCTTCCCCTGCTCGAGCTTGGCTCAGCAGAAGGAGGGCAGACTCGTGTCTGTGGCTGGCAGCATACATTTTGTGATGCCCAGGTCGAGAAAGCTGGTACCGGGTAGACCGGTGACCCAAAGTAGTGGTTCTACAAGGGAGGAATCATACCTCCCACACCAGTTACTGGTGTGGAGATTCCAAGGTGTTTGACACCAAACACAACATGTTTCTAAGCAGCCGTTTTAAGGTTAGCATTTACCGCAAGGTTATAATGCGCTTAAATATATATGGTTGGCTGCATCACAGACAACCCCAGAAAATAGGTTCCTAAGGCTGCAGAGGGACTCTGCTCATGCATGGGCACCCTCTCACATTGAACCCAGCACCCTGCCTTCAGGATTGATAAGGCCTGCCATAGGGGTGACTGATAGGTTCATATGTGTAGTGATTTAGAATAGATACAGTGAACCTATATCTAAGTAACGGGTGCATGCACCACCTTACACAGGCTGCAGTAGCAGACCTGTGGTGACAGTTGGAATGGTCTCTCAGGGGTGGTATGATACATGCTGCAGCCCCTGGGAGGCCTCTGGGGTACCTATGCCCTGGGTACATAGTATACCATATACTAGGAACTGATAAGGGCACCCCAGAATCCAATATGGAGTGTACCTAAAGTGCAAACAATCAATTTAGAGGAGAAAGCAGCTAGACTGGGGTCCTGGATAGCAGGATCCCAGTCAGTCTAAGTCGGAAACAGTGATACATCAGCAAACAGTGGGGGTAACCATAAGAAGCAGATCCTACTGTCCTACACGCCCCCCCCCCCAAATGCAGGGACATTAAACTAACCTTGACCAGTTGAGTCTTCATGTTCTAAGTGGAAATATCTGGAGAGTCCATCTGCATTGGCATGGTTACTCCTAGGTCTATGTTCCACTCTATAGTCCATCCCCTGTAGGGAAATGGACCACCTCAAAAGTTTGGGGTTTTCACCCTTCATCTGTTTTAGCCATAAGAGGCATCTATGGTCTGTCTGAACAATAAAGTGAGTGCCAAACAAGTATGGCCTCAGCTTCTTCAGAGCCCAAACCACAGCAAAGGCTTCCCTCTCAATAGCTGATCAACGTTTCGCTCTGGGTGTCAGCCTTCTGCTAATAACAGCTACTGGCTGATCCTGACCCTCATCATTCAGTTCTGATAACACAGCCCCTACCCCCAACTCAGATGCATCAGTTTGAACAATGAATTGTTTGGAATAGTCAGGACTTTGCAGAATGGGAGCAGAGCACATGGCCTGCTTCAGGTCATCAAATGCCTTTTGACAGCTAACTGTCCACTGAACTTTCTTAGGCATTTTCTTGGAAGTTAAGTCATTCAAAGGGGTCACTATGGATCCATATCCTGTGGCAAACCTCCTATAGTACCCAGTCAAGCCCAAGAAAGCGCTAACCTGAGTCTGGGTGGTTGGAGCAACCCAGTCCATGATGGTCTGGATTTAGCTCTGCAATGGTTGAACCTGACCTCCACCCACAAGGTGGCCCAGGTATACAACATGACTCTGACCTATCTGTCACTTGATGGCCTTGATAGTGAGGCCTGCTTTTTGCAGGGCCTCCAAAACATCTCTCATGTGGACCAGGTGATCCTCCCAGGTGGAACTAAAGACAGCAATATCATCTAGATAAGCTGCACTATAGGCTTCCAGGCCTGTAAGGACTTTGTTCACCAACCTTTGAAAAGTGGCAGGTGCATTCTTCAAACCAAAGGGCTTCACCACAAATTGGTAGTGCCCACTAGGGATTGTGAATGCTGTCTTTGGCTTTGCATACTCAGCTAATCTGATTTGCCAGTAGCTAGCTGTCAGGTCAAATGTACTCAGAAACTTGGCTGAGGCCAAAGTATCTATAAGTTCATCTGCCCTGGGTATTGGATGGGCATCAGTCCTAGTGACTGCATTGAGGACCCTGTAGTCAACACAGAACCTCATCTCTCTTGCCATTCTGGGTGTGAGGTTTTGGCACCAAGACTACTGGACTAGCCCAAGGGGTATCTGAGGGTTCAATTACTCCCAAATCCAACATTTTCTGAACTTCAGTCCTGATGCAGTCCCTGATATGGTCAGGTTGCCTGTAAATCTTATTTTTAACAGGCAGACTGTCACCTGTGTCCACTTCATGAGTGCACCAGGTAGCCTGACTTAGAGGCAGTGAGAACATGTGTCTGAACTGATTCAGGACTCTCCTGCAATCAGTGTGCTGCTGGTCATTGAGGCTGCCTGCCAAGGCTACACCATAAACTGAGCCATCACCAGGGTTCTGTGAGAGCAGGTAAGGGTGTGGATCACTCTCATCCTCCTGTCCCTCGTCAGTAGCCATGAGAAAACCCATGTCTGCCCTGTCAACATATGGTTTGAGCCTGTTCACATGGAGCACCCTATGGGGGCTCCTGGGAGTTCCAAGGTCCACCAGTTAGGTAACCTCTCCCTTTTGCTCAATGATTGTATGAGGGCCACTCCACTTGTCTTGGAGAGCTGCTGGGGCCACAGGCTCCAACACCCATACTTTCTGTCCTGGCTGATAAACAGTCAACACAGCCTTTTGGTCATGCCAGGCCTTTTCCAATTCCTGGCTAGCCTCAAGGTTTGTGAATGCCTTCTTCATGTACTCAGCCATCCTGGAGTGAAGACCAAGCACATAGTCCACAATATCCTGTTTAGGGTGTTTGAGAGGTTTCTCACAACCCTCCTTCACTAGACATAAAGGACCCCTAACTGGATGTCCAAACAGAAGTTCAAAAGGGCTGTAATCAACCCCCTTCTGAGGAACCGCTCTGTAGGCAAAGAGAAGGCAGGGCAAAAGTATGTCCCATCTACTCCTGAGCTTTTCAGGGAGACCTTTAATCATGCCCTTGAGGGTTTTGTTGAACCTTTCAACTAACCCATTGCATTGTGGGTGATAAGGGATGGTAAATTTGTAATTTACTTCACACTCCTTCCACATAGCAGTCAAGTAACCAGACATAAAGTTTACAACTCTGTCTGATACTATCTCCTTAGGAAAACCCACCCTGGAAAACATTCCCAGGAGGGCCCTAGCCACAACAGGAGCTGTGGTAGTCCTAAGTGAAATAGCCTCTGGATACCTAGTGGCATGGTCCACCACCACTAGTATAAATCTGTGCCCAGATGCAGTTTGAGGATCCATGGGACCGACAATGTAAATCCCCACCCTCTAAAAGGGAACCCCCACCACAGGTAGTGGTATCAGGGGGGCCTTTCTAGTACCACCTGCCTTAAGACTGGCTTGACAGGTGATACAGGAGCGACAAAACTCCTTTCTGTCCTCTGACATATGTGGCCAATGAAAGTGAGGGACAAGCCTGTCCCAAGTCTTGTTTTGGCCTATGTGACCTGCTAATGGGATATCATGTGCCAGTGTCAATAGGAAGCCCCTAAACTTCAGAGGTATAACCAACCTCCTGGTAGCACCAGGCTTGGGGTCTCTACTCTCTGAGTATAAGAGTCCATCATCCCAGTAGATCCTATGTGATCCACTGGCACTCCCAGCAGCCTCAGCAGCAGCTTGCTGTCTGAGGGGTTCAAGAGAGGGGCAGCTCAGCTGCTCCTGGCTGAGATCTGCCATGGAAGGGCCCCCTGTCCACAAGAACTCAACCTGATCAGGTTCAAGCTCCTCTGGGACAGTTCCTTCTTCAGGACTAAGATCAGCTCCCTCAAGAGACTGACCAGCATTCTGAGGCAGGGGGGAAGACACTGCCTTACCCTTTGTGCTCCTTCTCTTGGAAGGCGCCTGGTCCATTATTCCAGGATCCAGGGCCTGTTCAGTGGAAGACATTTTTGCCTGTGACTTAGTCATAGCAAACACCTCTGCAGGGATGCCCAACATTTCTGCATGTGGCCTGAGTTCCACCTGAGCCCAAGCTGAAGTTTCCAAATCATTGCCCAATAAGCATTCAACAGGGAGGTCTGCACTTATCACAACCTTCTTAGGGCCAGTTACCCCTCCCCAGGTGAAATTCACAACTGTCAAGGAATGGTCTGTCCTGACGTTGCTTGCATTGGTCACTTGGTACATCTCACCAAGTATGATTTGTTCAGGGGCCACAAGATATTTTGTCACCATTGTGACACTTGCACCTGTGTCCCTGAATGCCAAAGCCTTCTTTCCATTGATCAAAGGCTGCTGCCTGTATTTGCCCAGATTACTGGGACTGGCAAATAAGGAGGCAATATCCATGCCTCCATCACAGACTAACACAGCCTGAGTTGGAGCTCTGACTAGGCCGGAGTCCATCTCAGATCCCAGAGTTAACCCTACTACACCCTTATTCTGCGTACCACCACTTTGAGCTGAACTAGGGGGTAGAGTTGCCTTAGGGGCAGTGGTGGCTGGATCTAAGACCTCGGACTTTGAACAATCATTTGTCCAATGAGTCTTAAGTTTACAGATATGACATTGTGACTCCCCACCAGATGAAGATTTTTGGGGCCCTTGAGAAGACTTCTGGTCTTTACCCTTCTCCCCACCCTTATCTGAGGTTTTAGAATCTTGCTTGTTAGAGTCACTACCTTGGTTTTGAACCTTCTGCCTTACCCTGGCTCTGACCCATTTGTCTGCCTTCTGGCCCAATTCTCAGATCAGAGTCCACCAGGTAGTGATGCAACAACTGATTTTGACCATTATTAAGGATCTGCTCCCTCATAATTAAATTGTACAATCCTTTAAAATCACACACTTTACAGTGAAGTAACCAGCCTTCCAGAGCCTTAGTAGCACCATCTACAAAGTCAACCCAGTCCTGAGTCTGTGCCTTCTAGATGTCTCTGAACTTAATCCTGTATTGTTCAGTGGTTAAGCCAAACTCATCAATGAGAGCACTTTTCAGGACGTTTTAATTATCAGCATCCTCTTTTCTGACAGTGAGGAGCTTGTCTCTACTTTTGTCAGCAAAGGATAGCCACAAGGTAGCTGCCCACTGCTCTTGAGGGACCCTCTGTTCTTTACAGGCCCTCTCTGGTGCAGTTATCCATTTGTGGATGTCATCCCCACTCTGATAGGGAGGGGCTATCTTATTCAGGTTCCTACGGTCATGAGTATATTCTCTACTTCTAGGGACACTGTTGCTGCCACCATGGGGCTCTAGCCCCAACCTTCTGGAAGCTCTCTGGAGCTCTAGGGATTCCATGTCTAAGGCCAATTGTTCCCTCTTGATTCTGAGTTTGGTCCTGTCATACTCAAGTATCTGACACTCCTTCCCATAAGAGGAGTCCCTTTTATGAGAAGCATAGGTCCCTACAGAAGTACCAGAATGATGAGATTCCTTAGAAGGAGATCTCGATCTTCTCGGTAAACTGTTTACTCTCCCTGGTGGAGTAAAGAGAGGGCCACTGGGGCCTTCTCCCCCACCTGAAGGAAGAGTTGGATTTTCCAGGTTAGAATCATCTTGATCCTCCTGGTCAGCATTTAAGTCCATCTCATAGAAGTGTTCACTTCCTGGTCTGCCGATTTAGCGCCAGAAAACTGCCGCTAAAACGGCGATAATGGCTTGATAATATGCTCTATGGAATTGCAATTGAAGCTCAGGTTAGATGTCCTTCACATCTAACATGGGCTTCAATTGGAATTCCATAGAGCATATTATCAAGCCCATTATTGTCGTTTTAGCGGCAGTTTTCTGCCGCTAGGCTTCTGCTGCCCTAGAAGACATACTAGTGTTATGTGGTGTAGGCACCTACCTAACCTAGTGGGAACTAAACTCTCTTGAGTTGGAGAAAGAGTGTGCTAGACCCTTGACTACCCAACTCCCAGTTCAGTAGAACTTACTTATTCTAGTCTAGATTTATATGTACCTAATACTTTTAGTGGTTTTCAGTTAATCACTCAATGAGATTTATCTGGTAAAACAATAGCAAGCTTGAATCCCAACCTCTGCAAATCAATGTGAGAAGTTGGCCTGGTATATTCTGTCCACTAATTAAAGTGGGCACTTTGTACCAGTCGAAACAACCCTTATTGATGATTAGGTCAAAGACAACCTTTATTGAAAGCTATCCTAGTGGTAGCTATGGAGAGCAGCCTTCAGGCTAAGTCTCGAAGGAATGTAAAGCAGCTTGTTCTGCCAGATCAGAACCTCCTCAATAACCAAATAAGAGGAGAACCACACAAGAGATATATAAAATATATGTATTTATTACTAAACACTTTCTACTAACCTCTTTATGAGATTAGAGCACAAAGCACACAATATTAAATCACTAGAACGACAGAAATAGCACAATACACAGCGGGCTCCAGGGGTTGACGAACCATATACTAAGAAAGTGGAATAACAACCACGACTTAACTAGACACAGTGCCTAGAGCACGTAGAATCGCTGGGACCCCAATGAACCACACAAAGTAGTGACACAGGGGACCCACGGAGGACGGGTGCAGTGTGTGAACACAGGCGCAAGCTCCGTACAACTCTATGGGAAAGTTGCGGTTGGAATTTTAGAGTTTAAGGACACTTCGGAGAGGACTTTAAACAAACCCCTTGGAACATAGAAGGTTCTAAGGCCAGCAATCTTGAGAGTAGCGAGATACCCGTTTTACCTATCCCATGGGGGTCAAGTGCCATGGGGGTCAAGTGGTGTCGGAACCCATCGTCATATTCAATGGCGTGATACGAAAAAGTGCTGCTGCTGGGAAGATGAAAAGTGTCCGGTGGGATCCAAGCCTGGATCCGAGATGAGAAGAACCTGAAAGCAGAGGTCACAGAGTCTAGGTCACTTCTGGGTGACCAGGGGCACGATATACAAATGCCCACCGATGTCGGGTGCTTCAGGTGAGAAGATGCGATGCTTGACTCTGCAGCCAAGGGGAACAGGAGATGTCTGCCACAACCGAAGTCCAGAGGTGAGCTGTTCCCCAAAGAATGTCGACTGCTGGGGGGTCAGTGTCTGGATCGAACACCAACAAAACTTGGCAACTGCAACCCACGCATGCAGAGGAAATAAGCTTCGATGAGGATCAGCAAGGTCCTGGGGACTCTCCAATCTATGGAGAGTCAGGAAACATCTGGAGCAACCAGGAAAGCCCAAGGAAAGTCAAAGCTACCTTCACAGGGACCCCACAGGCCAACGGACCAGGGATCGCAAAGGGACCTCGAGCTGAATCACGAAATACCAGCCCACGGAACAATCGTGAAGTGTAGGCTAAAAATCTTCGGTGGAAATACTACTCGGGGTCAGGACTACAAGTAGCACAAAGCACAGCCTCAGGGATTGCCAAAAAGCATATGTTGCTGCAAAAGTACACAGTGCACAGGGGAATACTGGTCTCAGAATTGCTGAGAGAGCAGATCGACCGCAGAGACCTCGGGAATCCACCTCCTGTGTTGCAGAAATTTTCAGAGTCCTCAGGAGCTTGGGAGATGCAAACCGGTCAGCTGCGTTAAGGTGCCTGCTGCTGCAGGGGAGTAACTCCTTTACTCCAAGGGAGATTCTTCAGTCATCCAGCGTAGTGTAGATCGTCAAAATACTTGGTTTCTGTAGCAGAGTTTATTCCAGGTAAAATCTAAAGTCCTGTAGTCAGGGTTCCTACTTTATACCCAAGGAAGGGGTGGGACAAACTCTGGGGACCAACCTATAGGAGGGTCAGGACAGAGGGGTGGCTACACCCATGTCCTTTGTCCAGCAAATGGCTCCTGCAACCAGTTTGAACTGGATTATGCACAGGGACACCAAATGTGCCCCAGTGCAGACTTCAAACACTCTCAGAGTGCACCCACCCAGCCCAAATACACTAAATCCTGTCTGGGAGGTGGTCACACCTCCCTGTGACAGGAAACCTATTGTCAAGCTTTCCCCTGCTCGAGCTTGGCTCGGCAGCAGGAGGGCTGACTCGTGTCTGTGGCTGGCAGCATCCATTTTGTGATGCCCAGGTCGAGAAAGCTGGTACCAGGTAGACCGGTGACCCACAGTAGTGGTTCTACAAGGGAGGAATCATACCTCCCACACCAGTTACTGATGTGGAGGTATGATTTAGAGGTGCGTTACACCAAACACAACATATTTCTAAGCAGCCGTTTTAAAGTTAGCATTTACCGCGAGGTTATAATGCACTTAAATATATATGGTTGGCTGCATCACAGACAACCCCGGAAAATAGGTTCCTAAGGCTGCAGAGGGGCTCTGCTCATGCATGGGCACCCTCTCACATAAAACCCAGCACCCTGCCTTCAGGATTGAAAAGGCCTGCCATAGGGGTGACTGATTTTTTTTTTTTTTTTTTTAAACAAACTTTATTAGGTCACAGAACACAATGCAGTCAATCCCCGTCCCCCATAGTCCTCCTCCATAGGGGTGACTGATAGGTTCATATGTGTAGTGATTTAGAATAGATACAGTGAACCTATATCTAAGTAAGGGGTGCATGCACCACCTTACACAGGCTGCAGTAGCAGACCTGTGGTGTCAGTTGGAATGGTCTCTCAGGGGTGGCATAATACATGCTGCAGCCCCTGGGAGGCCTCTGGGGCACCTATGCCCTGGGTACATTGTATACCTTATACTAGGGACTGATAAGGGTACCCCAGAATCGAATCTGGAGTGTACCTAAAGTACATACAATCAATTTAGAGGAGAAAGCAGCTAGACTGGGGTACTGGATAGCAGGATCCCAGTTAGTCTAAGTCGAAAAGAGTGATACATCAGCAAAAAGTGGGGGTAACCATAAGAAGCAGATCCTACTCTCCTACAGATATGAGTTGGGTAACAATAAACATCTTTTATTTAGCACCAAGATGCCCTTCTGGGTGAATATGTGCTTTACAAAGTACACGTAATGTTATCCATATACCAAATACGGTTTTACTGAAACTCCCTGAGAACTGGAACTTAATGGCCAGATAACATGGTCTGCCCAAGTTAGAGTCTTTAAGAAACACAAGCTCCCACAAAGCCAATAGGTTTTGTCTGTCAAAGGCTAAGCCATTCTATGGCTGATGCAGCCACGCTCAAACCACAGGGTGATATTCCCGCATCATAGGTGGCAGGTCGGCTTCAGAAACTCTGTGGTTTTGCATTTGCCCAAGGAGAGTTGACAGCAGATGTCATTAACCTGTGGCATGACAGTCAGGGCAGCTGTTAATGAAGAGTACAGTGAAAAAGCAAGGGGCTGCCCTGTATTCATCAGAACCTTGGTTACAAATGCATTGTATAAGCCAATGGATATTAGGAGAAAATCAGAAATGCATTCATGATGTTTTTAGAGAGTGGAATCACCTCCTCCTCAGACTGTAGTTTCCTTCCAATACACAAGAAAAGGTGCATTCCTTATAAATTAAATCAATTATAATTCGCCAGAGTGGTCATCCTGTTACGGGGGTCAGCCTGGCCCATATGGGAATCAGAGGGAGCCCGAAGTGCGGGTCTGACAGGTAAGAGTGTGGGACTTTTTTTTGGCTGTTTGTGTGCCTGTTGTGTTGTCTGCTGGGTCGTTTTTGCAGATGATTCCCCTGATATAAAAATAAGCATTGCCTGTAGCAAGTCCAGATTTATGCAGTCTTTCAAACCTTGCAGAACACTTATACAAGTTCAAACCTGCCCCAGTTTGCAAACATGGGCTGCTTTTAGAGGTGTCTAATTCACTAATAGGGGTCATTTTTAGCTCAAGAATTCGAGACCTCTTGTATATACTTTAGTATATGCTTATATGAGTATGTACTATGTGTGCTCTGGAGATTAGCCCTAGGACATGTCTGCTTCCACGTAGGGACTTTTTTTTCTGTTCAACTGCCTCTATTTAACTGTCTTGATAGAAAACAACCAGTAGAGGTCAGTAAAATACCAGAATTGTATTCTGCTTGTTCAACTGCCTCTATTTAACTGTTTTGATAGAATACGACCAGTAGAGGTCAGTAAAATACCAGAATTGCTTTCTGCTGAGAGACTTTCTTTTTTTAATTTGTCTGGCAACTGCCGCTATTTAACTTTCTTGATGGAAAACGATCAGCAGAGGTCAGTAAAATACCAGAATCACTTTAGCATTCTCTAGGTTCCAGTCCATGGAAATTGTCTTCCATGAGCACCTGTAGACAACAATGTTTTTTTCAAATCTTGTATTTTCAGTGATCTGACCACCGAAGGCCCTGATTTCATATTAAAAGCAGAGCCTTGGACTATACCATTTCCCGCTGAAAGACAATATTTCTCTCCATGTGTTTCCATACCTGGCGTGTCATGCAGTTTGGTGCTTACGTTTCCTCCATGTTAAAGAACAGTAGATGTTTCAGCACCCAGGCTAATGTGCTGCATAGCTCAATACATATAAGGTCCCAAAGGCGAGACCGATTGCATTGCAAATGCTTGTTATTTTGGCACCTGGGCCTATTTTCTGTTCCAGCCCGACCCTCATTGCATACAGAATATATCACATCATACTGATTCCTCCATAAGGATCATGGTTATATATAATGTTAATGAAGTGTATCCAGCTTGCCAGTTGCTCGTTTGTACCATGTTCACCATGTTCACCAAGGTGCAGGGTGGCAAGGGCATCACAGGCCATAATGCAAACATGGAAAATGGACCTTCTGATGCTACTGCTCATAGCTAGATACAGCTCGATGTGGGCAAGCCACTGAGAGCTCATGCCTGAAGCCTGGCTCTGGCTCAACTCAAGGTCCCGTTGGAACCTCAAGCCCATAAAAAGCCGAACATTTATGTGGCTTCTGACTGCCTCCCTCCCTTCACCCAGGATGTAGCATTAGGAGCTGGCGAGTTTGATACAGGGTAGTAAGGTTGAAGTCTTGGCATCAGTGCAATATCCTGTGATTCTGGGCAAATCACTTAGGGCCATATGTATCAATCTTAGGTTTTGCGATTCTCAAATAGCGAATTTCTGGGAATCGCTATTAGGGATTCGCAAAACGCTATGTATGTAGGATTTGCAATACATTTTGCGAATCCTACATATTCCTTAATTGCGAATTGCAAATTGCAATTCGCAATTCGCAATTAAGGAATACCTCCCCATTCATTCCTATGGGCCTAGAGGCCCGTAGGAATGAATGGGAAGACATTCTCAATTTGCGATTCTCAATTAGAGAATCGCAAATTGAGAATGCAATTTCAAGTGTGCCAGGGTGGCAAAAGGACACCCTATTGCACCCCTGAAATGAGTATGGGTGCACATGTGGTGCACATACATGCCCTAAGGGCATGTGTGTGTGCCACATGCCACTTTGAAAAATGCAAAAATGTGCATTTTTGAAAGAAATCGCAAATTACCACCAACCTGTAGTTGGTAGTAATTTGCGATTCCTTAAGGCCAAATTGCACTTTTTTGGTGCTTCTTACATTGCATTTAAGGAATCGCAAATTTTGCGATTCCTTAAATGCAATTGCAAAATAAGGAATCGCAAATTTTGTGATTCCTTATTTTGCACGCAGATTTGCCTTCATACATACCACTTCAGCGAATTTCGGCGTTTGCGATCGCAATTTTGCTTGATACATATGTCCCTTAATCTCCCCATGCCTGTAAAAAGTGAATGTGTATTGTAACTGGTGCTCATGTAGAGCACACTAAGTTCGCTAGAGAAAAACTGCAGAACATTTACTGGCTGATTTGTACAAAGTGAAGACAGGAAACCTATGTAAATCATGCTTCCCCGCTTAAATTGTTTGACCTTGGGCAAAAATGTTATGGCACCAAAACTTTTTTTTCATCATGATCATGTGTGAAAGCACTTTCGAATTTGTGAGTTCACAATGCTATTGGCACATAAACCTATTTTGTTTGATTTAATAGACTACAATTTTGCTCTATAATAATCTTGGCCAGTACAGGGTTTACATGATAACTATCTGGCCTCCTAGTTCACTAATGGTTCACATTTAAAAACTATCACTTTTAATAAATACTTCTCTGTGCAGTGCCATAATGTGATGTTTTAATGTCAATGCTTCCACATGTTCAAGAAATACACTTTTTAAAATGTTATGGAAACTTGATCATATTTGAAGTGGTGCATGTTGAATGAATTAGATTGCAAACATTTTCAGGGCTCAGGTCGCCCACTGGCTCTAAGATCCGAGCAAGACTGTTGGCTCGACCTTGGCTTTGCTGCCCCAGTGAATTTGTTAGCTCCCCATCCCTATATACAGCCATGTTTGGAGCAAATAAAATATGTTCTAGCTAACGAGTCAATATTTTTAAATTCAATTAAGGACACGGAGGCGAGGATTATGCTTCTCTCTTTACTGACGTAAAAATGCAGCCAATAAACTTTAAAATAGCATAACCCCGGAAGGACAACCCCCTCCATAGTATGCACCAATCACATAACACACATAGGTATATATGTTTTCAGACGCAATACTGCTTCCTCTTTCTTTGCGAAAACCTTCAAAC
This sequence comes from Triturus cristatus, assembly GCF_964204655.1. NCBI lineage: Eukaryota > Metazoa > Chordata > Amphibia > Caudata > Salamandridae > Triturus > Triturus cristatus. The sequence goes on from NC_140585.1 coordinate 741,318,087, forward strand.
ACAGACCTTAAACTTGACCGTTGAACCTTGAACCTCGCCGATTCCTTCATCAACTTAAATCAGAACTTAACCACCGGAACATCTTCTCTTGATCCAAGATGGATTTCCTCTTGACTCCTTAAGCCGGTTTATTCTGCTCTCTTGAGAAGAGAATATAAGTCGTAACATGCCATTCATTGAATTACAGGCGGGAAGAAATCCCAAATCATAAAACATAACATGGTATAAACTCACATTTGTCAGTATGAACAATTGAAACTAAAAAAATATTACACAGTTTCTAGGGTGGGATAATCCTCGCCTTTGTGTCCTTAATAGAATTGCAAATTCTTGACGCGTTATCTAGAAACATTTTTATTCTATGGCAGTCCACGGAGGCTTCTGATTATGCTAGTTTAAAGTTGATCCACCACAATAGTTGCTACATCCACAATTGGTTTATGATAAAACGTCTTAAAAGTAGAATCAGAAGTTCAATCCGCCCCAGTCATAATATCCAATCGGGACCCTGTATTTTGCAAAGTTTTAGAAGCCATAGCTCCTCTTACAGAATGCTCTCCAAAGGCTGACGTATCAATACCTGCCAGATTTAACAACCAAGTGACCCACCTAACGAAAGTTGCAGCACTGACTGGGCGAAAAGGTCTCTGTAAGGAAATCAACAATTGTCCTGCAACATCATTTCTAAATTCTCGAGTACAATCCTCATAACATTTCAAACATTGTACAACACACAACTTGCTGTGATGTGGAAACACAGGATAAGAGACACATTTAGAGTTTGTTTTAGCTCTTTTCGAGATATTAAATTAGACTCCCAAAAGAGTGAATACCCTACCTGCTAAATCCAGTGCTCGTACTTCAGATACTCGTCTGAGATTTAACACAAGCCGGAAGCCCTGATCCTTCTTTGAAACTAGAAACACAGTGCTGATAAAGCCGTGATTGTGAGGTTCCATCTCTACAATTACTCCTTTGTGCATCAATGATGCCACTTCATTGTCTATAAAACACTTCTCTACATGGGAAAAATGTAGTGGATGTGGTCAGTGAGTTTGTTTTGGGGTTGTGTAAAAATCTATCCGAAAACCTCGTACTGTCTGAAGTACCCAAGAGTCGTGTATCAGGTTCTCCCACCTGTGAATAAACCAAGCAATCCGCCCTCCCACTTTGACATCCCCACACTGAATCAGGTTTAACTGAATAGGAGGGATCTCTGTCGTTATGCTGTCCTCGATATCCCCCCTTCTGATGTCCGCCTCTCCCACCACGATTTCTGGTGGGATAGAAATTGGACCGCTGGGCTCCCCCACGTCCTCTCTGGTCAAAACCTCTGGAGGTCTGATTAAATCCACGGCTGGTCACTCGACCCCTGAAGCGTCCGGCCCTGGTAAAAAGGCCAGTGTGGAAAACCTTCTTGATATTACTTTGGGCATAGTCCAGTGCCGGGAATGGCGCCACATATTTCCCCAAATCCTTTACAAATTTGTCACCCAACAATAACCCGTTCACCAGGGTTCCAGCTTCGGTTGTGGCCATGTGCGCCAGCTGCGGATCAATCCTCATTAGGAAAGACCTTCCCCTCTCGGTCGATAATGCACAGTTTGCATTGCCCAGGAAACAGAGAGCCCTCATTCCAATATCTCTGTCGCGTCTAAGGGGGTGTTGGAATCTTTGGCTTGCACAGCCACATCGAGGATTTTCGTGAGAGGGCCAGAGACATCTAATAACTTGTTCTGGCACCCTCTCCATGCTCTATCCAGTCACTTTTTTGGATCTTTGGAAAAAATTTTCAGGAACGTGGCCATATTAGGGTCCAGCGCGTGTGTCAACCACTTTGCCCAGTAAGGCTGGTCTAGGACATTCAGACCTCAATGTGGTGCGTACCTCCTGCTCAAAGCCCTGTTGGAGGTTCTCTTGTACATAGTGTGCAACCTCCACACATGGGATCCATTCAGTAGATCTCGGGTGTATGATATTTCTGGGGTCAAAAAGCAAGTTCCTATTAGGCGAGACACTGCTCGCATGATGTGTTTTCCGCTTTCTTTTTGTCGCCTTTTAAGGTTCTTCTGTGTCCTGCTTTGAGTATGAAGTGTCTGGAACGGCCGGGGAAGATTCCTCCGCCTCCCCTGGAATTAGAAGGGATGAATTCCCCAAAGGGAGGGAGCCGCCATACCCATGGTCTTTAATGACACTGGACGCCACCTGTGAAAGGACCTCCGCTGATGATAGGTGCGATGACTCACCCAGGGATGTCTTAAATTTTTGCTTTCTATAATTTTGCAGGGGCTTCGTAAATGGCTGTAACGCCTTGATTAGCGCCCTGTTCACAGAACCCTGGACGTGGGTATCCAGGGTTCCCACCAATTGTTCCTCCATCTGGTGCTCGTAAGGCACCTCTTCAAACTCTGCATAATCGTTATAATGAGCCCACTGGTCAATCTGCTCTGCGTAGTATGCCATTGTGGTACAGGAGATGTGGAGGAATTTCAGGGGGGGAAAACCCAGGGGTGTACAGACCCTGACTGTCTCACCAACTTAGATGTCAATTATTCTTAGCTCCCAGTCAATTTTGGTGTGAGCACCATATATTGTATGTTGCTCAATGTAAAAACTTAGATGGTCTCTCTAACTAACTATTTTCTTATAGGCTTCTTTGTGGAGGGAGCCACCCCTTATTACTCCCTAAGGCAGAGCCTTAAAACGTTTTGCCACCTCGTCAGGCGTTCAGTTGGGGACCGGAGGTTGAGCAGTCTTCTTTCGCAAGTGCGCGTCCACCCAATCGATAAGAAACTCCGATCAACTGTTCGCGCATGCGCGAGGCCTGTGGCAGTAGAAAGCGGACTGCCCCCCGAGCGCGCAGAGCGTGTCTGTCCTGCTCCCACTCCACTCAGGCCACTGCTGTAAATAATTTTACTGTGCAAGTTTAGAACACCACACGTCGCACTCGCAACCAATGTACCAATACAGCCATTTGTTTATTGAGCATCGACAATAACACTAAACGGCAATATTAACCCTGCCCCTTAATAAGACCTCGTGGGTCGATCGCGGCTATAATACAAGAATACCAATCCAATCAACATAGTATAAAACATTAAATCACATTAAAAATAAAGGTAAAGCACTTAGCTCAAAGAGAGAGGAAGCAGTATTGCGTCAGAAGACATATATACTTATGCGTGTTATGTGATTGATGCATACTATGGAGAGGGTTGTCCTTCCGGGGTTATGCTGTTTTAAAGTTTATTGGCTGCTTTTTTACGTCAATAAAAAGAGAGAAGCATAATCAGAAGCCTCCGTGGACTGCCATAAAATTGGCCCCCACATGTCCCTGGGTCCCAGTGCCACAGCACCTGCTGAACTCTACATACTTCTAGTAAACACTGCCTAAAAAGCAAACAAAGAACAAGCGGAGCAGTTGTTTTCAACAATTAACATTTCTGGCTTTTGCGTTCCGCATTTCAATTTTGCGATTGAATGAGAGACATAGGGATTTTTTGTGGTATTTTTTTCAATTTGTTAGAACATGCTAAGAAATATTTTTGACATTCTTCCTATTTCTGTTGGCTGTAGGAACTTCTACGGACTGCAAACGCATCACAGTTTTACTATAAAATGCAGGTAAGTCATTGTGAAAATGTTGTGTATAGAAGCCTTGCCCTCTAAAGCACATTATGGACTGAGTGGTGACCAGACTTTTTATACTGAAATAGGTATCACAAGTGGTGTATTAATTGTATCTCCTTCTTCGCCAATTCAGATGGTCAACATGAGGGAACTCTCCCAACCTGGACCTTTCACGGTGTTCGTGCCCAGCTCTGACGCAGTGAAAAACGAACCAGGGGTGAGGAACAAAACAGAACTGAATCATCTTATGTAATGAAACCAGAGAATTTGCCAATGCTGACGGATCCTGTATCCTGTTCTTTTTTGTTAGATGTTGGAGTGGTCAAAGAAAGGAGTCCTGGACCAGGTCCTGCGGTATCATATCGTAGGCTGTGGCCAGCTGCTTCACAGTGAATTGACCTCGATGACATCAGTCACAGCTCTGCAAGGAGACTCGATCAAGATCACGTACTCCCAATCACAGGTAAAAATGAAAGGCTCTCGCCGGAAGAGATCGCCTACTCCCACTTGCAGGTGCAACATGTAATCTGCATGCCTCCCAAGAGCAGTGATGACATACTTCATGATAGCTACCACCTGTCTTTTCCAGAGAAAACAAACAGCGCAGTCTCAGTCACTGGTACTGTATATAATTGGAAGTCTCTGTGATGGATACAGGATCTTGCCGGTTTGAGTAAGCTGTGTGGGTATAGACTTTGGAAAATAGGGAAACTCAAGGGACGGCGTGTAGATCAATGATTGGGCTCTACTTGGGAGTTTACGTGTATAGTAAAAACTTAGAGTTCCGCTGAACAGAATCAGGGCATGCTGGCCTTCAGAAGAATTAAAACTCTGGATTGACTGTTGCCACTGAAATGGCAGCGAGACCTGAAGCAGAGTCACTCACATGCCTCATCTTCCTGGAATAGAGTGAAGCTGCATTAGCAATGCTACACATACAATAACAAGTGGAGTTGGTAAACATGGGGTGTGTGTCTACATTGCACCTCACCTGCATTTTCTGCATTGCATTGGCTACTTGTTGCAAAGTGCATTGATTTTCATTCCCTATTCATCATCCAAATGCCTGTGGTATAAAGGCGCAACCTACTGTGACACCCTTTACAGGCCAGCTGGATCTCTCAGGTCTTTGGTTGGAAGAAGAAGAGGCAGGCTGACTGAAAATTGCTCTTTGAAGATTTATCACAGGTCAGGGCGTCAGAAAAGCTTGAGTGAGAGTCAGTCGCATCCCATGCAGAAGTACTGACTACGCTAAGTTCCAGCCTGGCCTGGCATACAGACCTATTCTTTATTCACTTGTTATCCTTGGAGGCCGGTCTGCTACTTGAAAGTTTCATTGACCAATTCAAAAACTCTTTATAAACTTCAGCCATGTTGGGTCCAGGTTGTAAATTGTCAGAATTCTATCTGAGTTGTCTTGAGCTTAATAGTCCTCTAAAACCTGGCTTTTCTCGCAATGAGGATTTAGATTTCTTTTCTGTTCTAACTCTTTACCAAACAGCTCTCGGCTGCAGGAGGAGCCCACAGTTATCATGTGTTGCATATTTGGGAAGTTAGAAATGCGTGCATCAAATCAACTCAAATGTGTAGGGGAAACAGCAGTCATGGCAGAGAAAGAGTTCTAGTGAAACAATGAGAGCAGCTCTCCATCAATGTAAGAGAAGATAGCATTGAGGGTCAACTGTCTTGTTACATCTTCTTTGTGCAAGTGACCATTTCGACCTTTGCGTTCCTCTACAGAATTCGGTCTATCTGAACAACGCCAATATGGTTTCCAGCGATATTATCGGCGTAAATGGTGTCATGCATATTATTGATCGAGTTCTGGTTCCTCCAAATCTGGTCATGCCAAAGGAGAGATCGTACAGTGCTCAGGTATGTAAGTCCACTCCACACTATATTATTGCACAGCTCTCTTCCATGACCTGTGTTTCCATCTTGTTCTAGACATTTACGCTACTTGTGAACATGGATCCTTACTACAACCATGTAGTCGGATTTTGAGATGCGGTACACTGTGATACCATATTGTACATTTAGAAGTGTGTGAACTGGTGTGAAATAGACCTTTGTATAGTGTCAGTTTACAACAATATGCAGCACCACAGTTTGAGTTACTGCACTCTGGTATAGCAATGCTCCTCGCTAATTCCAGATAACTATTGTGAAGCCAGTATTTGTCTCAAAAATATGAAGCCTTTTCCAAATAAAATAAAAATTAATGCGAGTAACGATTCACCTCTGATAGCAATAATCAGCCCAGAATCGATAGACACCCAATAAGTAGTCGAACTTTTAAAGAACTGTGTTAGGAATTTAAAAAAAGGTACACCTGGCTTCCTTAACCATTCTCCGGATTTTGACATGCAGTACCATGTGATAGCATATAGTGTATTTTAAAGAGTGTGAACTGGTGTGACATAGACCGTTGCTGTTATAGAGTAAGTTTACAACAATATGCAACACCACAGTTTGAGTTCCTGCACTGTGTTATAGCAATACTCCTCGCTAATTCTATATAACTATTGTAAAGGCTCAAAAAACACATGCTGTCCTGATGTTTTCGAGTGTGAAATATTTAGAAATAATATAATATTGTTAATATATAAATATTGGGAATGCTTCCTTGATGAACATACATTTTGTTAAGCAATGTTGATTGAATATTATTTGTTGATGACGTGGTTGTATGTTAAACATAGCAGAATTACTGAGTGAATGCTAGTGGAAAGTTTAGGAAGTATTGCTTCTTTGTTGGTGAAAAGGGTAAATTGAGATACCAGTGCCTAGAATCACCGTTTCATGCCTGTATCTCTATATGAAATTCTAAGTATTAGGGTTAACCCCTCCTAAAGGGAAGGATCTGTGCGAACACAGAATTGCGGAGTAGAATGCCGCACTGTATTCCCTCTTCTGACGGGTTTGCCACCTGTTCTGAGCAGGTGTAAATGGAAAAGTATTTCTATGTGAGGGGGTGGAGGGAGGGGCCTGGGAAGGTATGGAAGAGAAATTCCTTGCAATCAAAGTGGGTCCAGCGTTCCGGTACCCAGTGAATCCAAGTGCAGGGAACTGGGCCATTTGTGATCGGGCTGGAATTCCTGTCCGCCACACTCCTAGTCTGGCCCTAGGAGTGCTGCATAATCATTCACATGTGCCTATAAAAAACGATTGAAAAAAGGAAAACATACATACCTTGGTCTTCTAGCCCTCTTTAAGCTGCCTAGTGCAGGGTAGTGCCTTTTTCATCGGTATATTCCATGATAAACCTCAGCCCAGGAGCCCAGCTGAAAGCCGGCTGTGATAGCAGCATCTGTCCTGAGCTATGCCCAAAGGGACTGTTACTCGTTGTGATATCTTGTCCCTCTCACAGCCCTTCCACCATCAGCTTCATACTATGCTCATCAAGGGAGTGTATTGTCTGTGTCATTTGTGTCTTACGGGTGTGTATGTGGCATGTTTGCCGGTGCGCACTAGGCATATGCGAATAGCATGGTGTGGAGTGTTGCAAATGCATCCCAGTCAGTTGGAGGCATACCTGCTACTGTGCTCTTGTGTTCCTGTCACCACCTGTCATCTTCTACAATAAATCTTCTGTTTCATGGTCAGACTGGAAGTATGGCTATCCTCTACTTCCACCACAGGGAAACATGCAAAGACATATGTGTTCAGCTGCAGTTTCCTGTCAAAATGTATTCCAGCTATAAGATACAGTAGTATATGTACTCCTAAAGTAAAGATGTATTTTTTTTTCAGCCGAATCTCACTACTGTAGCAGAAAAACTCGGATATGCCACTTTTAGCAAACTGCTGCAGGTAATTTGATTTCTTTTTGTGATTTGAATTGATTTCTAGATATCTTGGGTTATACCATTGTTCCAAAAAGTTATGATTGAGGCCTCAGTCCTCTCATGAATAATACAGAGCAGAAAACTGACTAATGGGAGGTCACCTTTTAGAAGGCTTTATAATATCTTAGAAAAAAACAACAATACAGCTCACAAGCAATTCTGTGTCACAGCCAACCACCATCAAATAGAATTCCAAAAATGCTTCTTTTGATTTTGTTCCTTAATAAGACAAATTACTAGCTGGACATTTACAGCAGATGTGGCATGTCACTTGGAAATCTTCATAGAAGAGGGTTGACCTCTTTGCAAAGCTCAAATCCATGTCTGTCTATTATAGAACAGAATCGATAAAAGTACAGGCCCCAGGTGAAATGCATTATACTCAGGATGATGGTGGCACATGTCTACTTTATAATGGCACCACCTGTATTTGCTCCTGACCTAAACTTTGGTAGAAGGTGAAGGAAAATATGCAGGCCATCTACTAGGATGTAGAAGCTGCCCATGATCACAATCATGCAGCAGAAACCTTCTCAATGTGTTCTTTCTATGCAAGAGGTTGAAAGTGGTCCTCTATGGAATATCAGCAGTATTCAGCCAGTTTAGTTTTCATTCTGTCAACAATAAAAAGCCAGTTCTCCTATAAGATTCCTCAGAAATCCAAGTGAAGCAACAGCAAAAACAGGCTCCAAATGCCAAAAAGACATCAACAAAACATTTCATCTTCATTAGAAAATGTGCACCCTAGTCAGAGGCGGGATAGTTCTGGTAAGGGCAAACTGGAAAACACTAACATTAACTAAAGAGCTACGGCACATTCTTCAAAATAGGCAAATAGTTGATCTCTCATGAAATGCCATCTCCACCCACTTGCACAAAACAATCAAATATTTTTAGATGCTCTTTAAGGCGGTTCATAACTTGCTGGATAAGAGAGCAATAGAATATGTCCATGTAAATCAAAGCATTCTCATGATTTGCTTTAACTACTTCATGATAAATGAAAAGTTGTGGTAGGTTTAAAATAGATTTTTAAATAATCCTTCTGGGTGGTAACCCTAATTAACTAATTTACACTGCTCAAACAAAGCGACTTCCTCTGGGCCTAGAATAGATCTATTTCTACTGACTGATAACTTTACTTGAATGTGGGGACATTTTCAGTACAAAGACCTTAGAGTCACAGTTTCTTATGGAAAGTCTAACACTAGCCATAATCCATTAAACAAATGAGGATCATTACCTTTGTATCCCTATCTGTACAGATAGTTACTTTGGGGTTCTTCAGCATCACAAATCATGCAAGAGGGTTGTTGTCAACGTTCAGACACCCATAATACAATTCAAACTGTTCCAGATACCTTTCAGCCCACTGCTGATTTCAATAAAAATTATTTAAAAAAACAAAGTACTGGCTGGGCAGTGATTTATTGGTTGTCGCCTGGTTGTCATCTGATGTCTGTTGACTCTGTCCACCTTGAGTAAGCTGAGGATAGCTAGACTTTGCTACCTTCATAGTCAAGTGCTAAAGGGGTTGGACTGGTAGTAGTTTCTGTCTTGAAATGCTGTAGATCATGAATATGATTTGGGCATGCATACATTGACAATGGATGGCCTTCAAGATTGGCATTATGTAGTTGTTCTTCTTTAAATCAATATTAAGTTGTGCACCAGCATGGAGCACGTGATTGAATGGAGCAAGGTGAGTGCTGTGGAAACAGAGTAGTGGGGCAATTTTACCATGCATATGGGAAATATCAGGTTTTAGGCAGCAGTGCAGAAATTTGCTTCAAGAAGATATGATTGTCTGCTGCAAAGGAAGATATTTGACATATTATGGAGAGGCAAGGTCAGTTATGAATCTGAGTGATTTTGATTGTTGATTATCATTGGACCTGGCATCCTTGGTGTGGTTTTCCCCCAACTCTTCCCCTTCCATCCTCCTGTTTTTGCTAACTTCCAAACTCTGCACACTTTATCACAGCTAACCATTGCTAAAGTGATTTTGCTCTCTTCTTTAAACATGGTAATGTTGGCTTACACCCAATTGGTACATTACATTTACTTGTAAATCCTTAGTATTGTGGTACTACATGCACCCAGGGCCTATAAATTAAATTCTAATAGTGGGTCTGAAGCACGGATTGTGCCACACATGTAAGTAGCCTTTGAAACATGTCTCAGGCCTGCAATTGCAGCCTGTGGGTGCAGTTTTAAACTGCCATTTCGACCAGGCAAAGTAAACCTTTTGCCAGACCTAAGCTTTCTTTTTAATACATATAAGTCACCCCTAATGTAGGCCCTAAATAGCCCATAGGGCAGGGCACAGTGCATTTAAAAAGTTAGACATGTACTTCTCAGTCATTCATGCTCTGGTAGTGAAAAACTCTTCAATTAGTTTTTCGCTACTGCAAGGCCTACCTCTCTCATAGGATAACATTGAGTTACATTTTGACATTTAATAAGTACTAAATTACAATTGGGAGCAAGTAGGAATGTGGAGTCTGGTATATACAGAATTGTAATTTAAAACCCTCTTTAATGGTAAAGTCGGATTTTAAGTCACAGTTCTGAAAATGCCACTTTTAGAAAGTTGGCATTTTCTTGTCCTAAACATTTAGTTTCTGCAGCTGTATTCTGGTCACATGACTAGGTGTAGCTGGCAGTTGTTCTTTGTGTAATGCTTCCTGACAATGAGACAAAGGAAAATAGGCGTTGGCAGGATAGGCCATCTGCAACTTGATGAGAGGGAGGAACTGTCACCTACAGCACCTGCACACCACAAAGGCTATGCCTGAGCACACTTACAAAGGGTAGTGCCAAACCCCATACAAGCTAGGACCAGGGCATGGAAGCAGGTAATTACAAGCACCTCTGTGGGTGGAATCCTCCGAAACCTTCTCCTACTTGAAAGTGGGCACCAGGTATAATAATGGACCGTCAGAACCAACTCTTCAGTACACCTCTGGCCTGTGGAAGACTCAGGAGGACTCCTGGGCTGCTCATCATGTAGGATTGCTAGTCTGTTGCCCTGCTGCCCTGCTATCCGAGTGAAAGAACTGGACCTACATCTTGAACCTAGCACCACCAGAGTTGACTCCAAGGGCTGTTTGTCTTGCCGCCTGATCAGAGCTTCAGGGACAGAAAAGGCTCCAACCACCCCAAACCCAACACCTGGACACTGTCTGCTGTGAATCCTACCCTCCAAGCTGTGCCACCCCAGTCCTGGACCCTTAGAAGTGGACCTGAAGGTGCTCTGCCATGCCAGCTGTGGTTGGAACCAAAGTAGCACAAGTCATCTCCTCGCAGCTATGCTTTCAAAGGGCCACAGCACGACACATCCTCAAAACCGAACCAGGCCTCAACGCAGGCTTTCGCATTGCAAGCCCCTCATTGGAGGCATCCTTGACGAAGGAGCAGGATTCTGCATTGCAGCCCGCAGCTTCTTTGGAACCACGGGTGCGCAATGTATCTTCAACGCAGGACTTTGCATCACAAGCCTTGCATAACAGCCTTCTTTACGTTGGCGTGGGATTTCGCATCGCCACCTCCCAGTTACTCGAAACTGCAGCTGAACGATGCATCTTCAACACAGGATCTTGCAAAGCTATGTAGGCATGTTTTAAAGTACTTTGTTCAGTGTGCATAACTTGGTCCCTGTATCCGGTCGCCCTCCATTGCGGTTGGACTGAACTTGTGTCTTTGTCCCTGTCTGGTGTGACCAGATAATCACAGTTGGCACTTTGTTCTTCTAGGCAGTATTTTCATTTAAATCTTTAAAATTGCATGTCTTTGGTTCTAATGATTGTTTTTTTGGCATTTTGATATCAAATAATTTATTAGGTTGTATTCTATGCTTCTAAATTGGTGTGTGATTTATTTTCCTTATGTGGTGTTTTCACTTTATCACTGTTTGAAGTGCTGCATTAATACTTTATACATTGCCTCTAAGTTAAGCATGACTGCTTTTTGCTAAGCTACCAAAGGGTTAAGCACAGGTCAATGTGGTGTTTGCTTGTGTTTTAACCTGTGGTTGCTGTTTGAGTAGGGTTTCATCCCTTCAACCAATAAACATATTTCCTACAGTTAGTAAAGCTGTGACAGTCATGTCTCATCTAACAGAGCCATCTCTGAATCTAGGCTTTTTGGAATGAGGATGGATTTGATCTTTGTTAGTTTAAATTTGAGGTTGATTCTTACCATCCAGATTTGAATGAGTGTAAGGAAGTCTATGAGCCAGTCAGCACGATTGTGAGTAAGTTTATTAACTTGAAGATAAAAACCCATCCTACTCAGTTGCACTATCCTAAATGAATACATTTTGAGTTTAATGGTATGTTCTCATGGGCTTCCCAAAGGACTCCCTCTTTTATTCCAAACTTAAAGTGCTCTATAACTGGGTTCCTAGAGTTCTTAATTTGAGGCGTCTAGGCATTGGATCAGTCTGCTACTAATCCATCTGGTAATAGCCCAACATGTTTATCTCTTGCACCCCATCTCTGCAGCTGATTAACCATTACTCTTCTAGTCAGCTGGGGGCAGAGGCAAGCCAGCACAACCCTCAGAACTGACCACTAGTGAACCAGAGAAGCCTTGGTGCTCATCTGACCGATACACCTGCAGCTTCTACCATACCAGGGTAAACTCTCGGTAGGGGATTGGCCCTGTGGAAATACACCATGGAGTGTGTTGTGAGGTTCAAGCTCAGACTGTAGTATTTTCAAGAATCCACTAGACTGACTGTTTCCTTCAGGCAAGCCCTTCGGAATAGGCCTGGGCAAAATTTCCGTTCCGTTCGCGGAATTTGCGATAATTTGGCATTTCCGCGTTCCGCGGAGAGCGCGGAAATGTCAAAATTTCCGCATTCCGCAGCTTTGCGATAATTTGGTTCTTGCTCGCGCTGTAAAATAATACATTCTCGCGCGCACGCGATCGCCTTACCTGAAGCCCCGCGTTCGCCGACAAGTTTTCTCGATCCGGTCGCGTTCTCCATGAGATGTTGTATTGTTTTAGCCATTTGCGCTGTCTCGCGACAGTTCGCGTCCGCAGTGACGTCATGCGTCGCGCGATCACGTCTTTTTTCTCGCGATCATGCACCGCGAGACAACTGAAAACAAGATGGCCGCGCCCGCAAGCAACCACATGGGTAAGTTGGCGACCCGCAACCATGCAGAAAATCTCGCGAACATGCCGGAAAAACACTTCCGCATCTTCGCGATATTTCCGCTTGTTTGCGGAGATTTTTAACATTTTCGCGATAATTTGCGAAAGTCGCTTTCGCAAATTCCGCCCACCCCTACTTCGGAATCAACTATCTCACCTGATCAATGGCAGGCACACTCCCTTTATAGTAAAATTAAGATCTACCTAGGCAGTCGCAAGTTCTTACTCCTGGTTCCTTGAGAGTGCCTTCTGCTATCACATCCCTCAGCAATGTGACTAAGGTTATGTTACCTCTCTGGCTAGCAGGAGGCACACAGAATACTCACATTTATGCGATTTGTCATAGAAAGCATATTCTGTACATCCTCACACATCCTTCATCCAGAGAAGATTGATTTACTCTAACAAGAGCCATACACAAAAGATTTAAAAAAACATTATTTATGTACCCAACTTTGCTGGCGTGGCCTGCCTTCAAAGTAACTGGCAAGCAGCCTAGCACAGTTACAACTTTCATCACATTCTGCATTCTACTCAAGAGTTGCACCCCAGAGGCAAAACCACAATGCAGTACAACACAATAGAGTCAAATGAGATTTTGTGGGGAACTCGGGAAATAGAAAACAGGAAACAAGGAAACAAAGGTAAGAATGAAACAATATAGAAGCACTGAAATTATAGAAAGATTCAACTATCTTAAGGGAGCTTCTATCTCTATGCATATGACACCAATGTCCAGAATGCTGCTCTGAGAGTCTCACTTCACCACAGCGCTCCATGTCCACTGAGGCTCCCACAACCACTCAGAGATACTCTCCTTGAAACAATTGCTCCACCCTGGCCTCACAGTTCCAGTAACACCTGGTTTAGATTTTGTGTTGCTTTCCCAGGCTCCTACAAGAACCTGCCTGGTGCCCATATGCCATGACCTAGTAACGTTCCATGACATTTCTATGGCTTTCCTCTTGATAATGTACAAGCCCATCTCAAGCCCATGTTTTGATAACATGAATTCACCCCTCTCCACCAGCTTTCAATTTACAGTTTCTGAAAAACACTTTTCAACCCCACTTAGTGACTCATCCTTATGGGTTTACCCTATATGCTCCCAATGTGACAGACATGGTTTTAAATCACAGAGGCGTCTGAAACTGAGAATAGAGAGAAAAAGGTATTCTAAATAAATGTGGGTAGGGCTCTTGTATCACCCAGAGATGCTAGCCGGTGCCCCTTAGTTCGCATATATTGCATGTTTGAGACCCAAGCACTTATGAGTTCTTTTACATCTTACAGGAAAAGAAGATGATGACGACTTCTTTAACACCCTCTACTTCTTGAATCTGCACCTTAACAACTTTAGCTTCATCCCTTATTTCCACCTATTCTGCTTGCTTTGTGATTCTTCTTCCGGTTCTCTCTCCACCATCCCCTAATTCTTTCTTCTACAACGTATGTTCCAAAGATTCTCCATTTTTCACACTCTTTTTACGCAGGAGAAAACATTTATACATAGCTGATTGCCCTGATCTCGTCACCTATCACACTTAAACCCTTCTTCTGAACAGGTTCCTCTGCATTCACACCTGCCCCAACACTACTAACACAAGTCACCACTTTCCTACGATTTACCCTTTGGCTGCTTGAATACATGCACACAGTCCCTTCTTTCCTATCATTAATTTAACCTAGTCATTAACCCTTTTCATTGGAGGTTTTCAGTATTTCTATGGGTTTAGTCTTCTAAAATGTAAGAACAGGTTTCTTTGGACCTTGAAACAATGATAACCGTAAGTTGGTCTTCCACCTACAAATTCTACAAAGTTACAACTCTTTCCTACTAGCATGAAGTGATTCTATAGTCACCCAAAGATTAATTGTTTGTAGAATTATTGCCTATCGACCCCTTCAAATCATTCCGCCAGACAACCGAAAATCTCTCATTCAGTCCTGCTATTGCGTTGTCAGATGCATCTCTACCCTTAATTCAAATGTGAGCAACAGTGGTTTAGACATGCAACACACACTACTATTCCTACGTTGGACAGTGAAGTAATAGGGCACGCCTTCTTCAGCAGATAGCTTGTGACCATCAGTGGCCCGTAAATGAGTGTCAAATTCCCTCTCCATTAATGCAAAAGAGTTGGCGGCTCACCATTAAACGTGGAAATTTAGGGGAGATTTCATATTGTAATACATCGTTTCAACTGTTCTAGTTCCTCATTGGGATTTCAATGTGCGAAAAGTAAAGAAACAACTTTTTACTTCTACCACTCCACCTTCACCAGGAGTACTATACCGCCCACCTGTGGCTTGGATCACCCAATTTCTAACCCAAGCCCGTGGACGGAGGCATTGTGTCTCAATAGACAGGACAGTATATGTAAGTTGTGAGTAATCAGAACAAGAATTGAATGTTTAAATTGTATATTTGAGGGGTTTCCAATGTAGCTCCAGTTGGGCCAGATCTATGTGATTTTCAAGACAACCTGAAGACTATCTATTTGAGCTCAATTTACGTTCTGTATAAGTAAATGTAACGTATGTGGAAATCCTGAAGATGTGGCATAAATCTGTCCGTCTGGGCTTACGTGGGACATCCCTAGTCTGTTTGGTAGACATCTCATTCATTTCCTAGGTTCTTCTATGTACTGTTCGGATATTCTATAGATATACCAGAAATATTCTCTGAATTAAATGTGTTCCATGACTCTTCAAATGTTAAATCCTGGATTTATTCATCATATGTCCTTAAAAAGTAAATACCCACCTCATTGAATATTTGCATGGAAAAATTCCTGAAAGTGCCTGGTGGTTGGTGACATATATTTCTGATCACAAAGAGACAGACTGTTTTAATGAAATATTTTTTAATGTATTTCTCTACATATTAGGATATGGATCTGCTCAGCCTCATCAACGATCCGATTCACAAACCCGTCACCTTGTTCTGGCCCTCAGACAAAACTATCAAAGCACTGCCCCAAGATCAGCAAGACTTTCTCTTCAACCCTCAAAATAAGAATAAACTTATAGAATATTTGAAGTTTCACATCGTCAGAGATGAGAAGGTGAGTCTTTCTTGAAATATTGGCCCTTTGTGAATGTGAGGGCCATTCAGTGGATTTACCATTGATTCCTGCTAACGTTATTGTTTTTGTATGTTTTGCAAACGTATAAAGATGCTGCGTGACACTGAATGAAGAAACCTGTGTGATTTATTAAATTAACTTATCGTGTATGTCGTTACATAGCAACATTATAAAACCTTGTTCCACCATCACCTATGTTTTAATTATTTAAATAACCTTGCAGTACATATATGTTGACTTTTAGTTTGTAAATATATAAAACTATCATTACCAATAAAAATGTACCTATTTACATACGCACATGAAGGTCAATTAATCTACCCGATGTAGTGTCTAATTAAGAGAAACATACAATTTAGTCTACAGCCCTAAAAACACTACACAAAAAATACATAATTAATACCCAGATCAATAATACATTTGATATTTCATAAAATAGTAGTTCCTCAAACATAGGAACAAACAAAGGAGCCATACATACATCTTCACCACTATGGTAGTTTTTAAGGTGAAATTGGCAGAATATTAAGGTTTGATAAGGATTCCGCCAAACAAAAACTGTTTTAGAAAGCCATATTGGAGGTCTGTGAAGGAGTCAGTCCATATTCAAAAGGTCACTCTGTTCCTGGTATTCAACCTACACAAGGGCTCCTCAGAGCGGAGGACTTCAGCCTGCACTCTAAATAAAAAGAATAATTGACTCACAACAAGAAAGCCACCTTGGTCCTTGTTGGACCTGGCTCTTTTTGGTAGGGTTATCCCCAAACTTTCCGCCTTCTAGTTCTTCCTCCTATATCTCCGACCTGTTTTTTTGGATTTAGGACTCTGGGCACTATACCTCTGCTAATCAGAGCTAAAGTCCATGTGCTCTCTCCTTTAAACTTGATATGATTGGTTTACACCTGGTTGGCTTTTTAATTTACCTGTAAATCCCTTTGTACAGTGGTATCTCATATACCCAGGGCCTGTAAATAAAATGCTACTAGTAGGCCTGCAGCGAAACCTGTCTCAGGCTTCTGCCATTGCAAGACCTGCAAGCGCAGTCTACTGCCGAAGTGACTTGGCATTTAAAGTTACTTGCCAAGTCTGGAACTCCCATTTTGCTATATATAGGTCACCCCTAAGGTAGGCTCTAGGTAGCCCTCTGGGAAGGGTGCTGTGTAGGTAAAAGGTA
Organism: Triturus cristatus; assembly: GCF_964204655.1. Classification (NCBI taxonomy): domain Eukaryota; kingdom Metazoa; phylum Chordata; class Amphibia; order Caudata; family Salamandridae; genus Triturus; species Triturus cristatus. The sequence continues at coordinate 741,334,991 of NC_140585.1, forward strand.
GAACATGTGCCTCAAATGTGTAGCATGTCCTGGTAGTGGCAAACAACCTATTTGGTTTTCACTGCTGTGTGTCCTGCTCCTCTAATAGGTTTGTATTGGGAATTCCCTGATATGTTTTTTTTTTTCAGTGGAAAATTTCTAATCTGAAAGGAGAAGTGCTGCCATATTTGGTATGTTTGAATAGTAGTGAAAAATCATGCTCACTGGTGTGGGTGGGTTTATTATTACTATTTTAGAAATCCCACTTTTAGAAAGTGGGCATTTCTCTGTGCTTATAACTGTATGTGCTTTGCGGCCTGACTCAAACCCATGTCTAGGGCAGAATGACAGCTGAGCTTGTTCATACTTTCTAGACAGCCATCACACAGGAAGGGCTGGGAGTAATAAGGTTGCATCTGCATTCATCTGCATATTGAATGGTGTTCCTGGGCAGGGAGCGTGAGGGGTGTTGACACTTGATGTTTGTAAAGGCTGTATCCTGCCCTCACACAAAGGGCTCTTTACCCCCTACTGGGCAAGGGTGGAGGAAAATTCCTGGAACTTGTCAGACCTTACTGGAAACTTCTCATACCTTCCAGAAGCAAGGTACCAGAGTATAAGTACAGGGGCTCTGAACCCACATGGGAAGTACACTACTGGACCTGGAAGAAACTACACTGGAGTAAAGGCTGCTGAGCTGAAGTATTGCCATCTTGCTGTGCTTGACTGTTCTAAGGGACGGCTGCTCTGCCTGGTTGGACTGACCTGCTGCCTGCTGGCCTTTGCCCTGCTACAGAAACCACAAGTAGACCCCCAGAGTGTCTCCCAAGGCTTGCTGGCTTGTCCACCCTGGTCCCATGGGGTCACTGGAACACCAAATACCTCGCAAACTGCCTGAATCGAGTTGCTCGCACCTTTCTGTGACATTCACTGCCGCTCAACCCCCTTACTGCACAGCTATCTCCGTGAGAGCAAGTCTTCCTACATCTGTGCTGAAGTAAGGCGCCATACTCTAGTAAGGAACCCTCGGAGAGAAACCGGCGGTAACCACAAGCAGTGTCGCTGCAGCTGCCAGCGCTCAGAGGAGCAGCACGATTGCCTCCCCACACGTTCACAGAATTGCACTGTGGGAGACTCCAGCATCTCCTGCCCGACTGCCCTGACAATCTTCACATGCTGGGAACCATCTGCACAATCCCCCCAGGGTCTGCAGCAGATTGCCTCATGAATCCCCACTGGGCCTTGCAGCAGCCCAGCAGCTCTGAAGCAAATCTAAAGGTATTGTGGGGAAGGGGTTAGTTTGCCAGATTTCTACTCTTGCCCACCTGGCCCTGGGCAGTCCCTGCATTTTCTCCCTGCCATTCTATGGGATTCTGCAAAACCTGGGTGGCCCCCATTACCAGGCAACCAAGGGAAAGCCGAGCCTGCTACGTTCGAGTTGACGGCCACACCCCCGGATCCTGTGCGGGGGAATTGCCGGCTGCCCAGTGCTGCATCTGAGGTTGCCGGCTTCCTTATATGCTCCAGGGGAACTTGATGTTTGTGTTGTGCTTCAACAGTTATTGTCCTGGTGCACACCCATATTAGATGTTTAAAGTTCCTAACTGCTTTTTATCAGATTTGGCGTGCAGCACTCGTGTGTGCTCCGTTCTTTTTGCACATCTTATGTAGATACATGAGAAGAGATGGCCCGCGCCTTGCAGGTCATCAAGCGAGTTGCACAGCCGCGTGAACTTTGGTATATCAGTAATACACATTAACCATGCTTATTCCATGTTTTATCCATTTTATTCCATATTTTATCCAGTTTCATTGTCGCGCCAGAACAGCGAAATTCCTTTTAACTTGTGCATGTATTTACTTCATGATTGCCAATCCAGGCCTAAACATGAGCATTTTCTGAATTTCGAGTCCTCCAAATTATGCATGACAACATCACACCCAATGCATTTCGGTAAAAAACCTTCGTCAGGGGTATCTATGATGTAAAAAATATATACATATTTCAATCGCTTGTTTAGTTAATTGAAGCTAGTCATAACTCAAAACATATCAATGAACATCCAACTCTTAAAAAACGGATAACACCCGAGTGACAAACAATCTCTAGTGCCCCAAATTAAACCTATGCATGTATCTTAGTATCATAAATTAATTAAATCCAGCATTTCAACTTATATCTCCCAGCTGATCTTTTGTGCATCTTTCACCGTGAACCTACTACATACCAACCCTCCCGAGCAATGTCATCTACCCAGTTTCGTAGCTCTACCGTTTCCCACTGTCACCTCCTCTTTCCATTTCAGACACCATTTTTACAAACCCCCATTACAATCGCTATTTAACCTTATCAAACTTACGTTTGTGCCCGATGTACTCCTACTTTGTAACAACCTTCGTCTCTCTGTCTGACATCCGTTTCTCCACCCTTCTTAAACCCATTCTATTTGAAGCTACGCAACCCGCTCACCTGTGAATCCCTAATGCTCTCCCTCACGTGACTTCATAACCCCTCCCCTCTGACACCCATTGCCCGATTCCTAATGCTCTCCCTCACGTGACTTCATAACCCCTCCCCTCTAACACCCATTGTCCGATTCCATTAGCAATATTTAAAACATTAAAGCAATAAATTGCATAAATCAAATCCAAAAAGTCATCATGACCACTCCTTCGTCCAAGTGAGAGTATATACATATTGTGAATCTTCTAGCTCGTGCATTAATGTCCCGGTAATTATTTGATGAAATGACTTATACGTGATCCAAGATTCCTAAATGCCGATGATTTGGTGAACCGTCTCTGGCGTGACCTTTATGTGATTTATTTATCTTCAGTTTTATCTTTAAAAATGGAATAAAATGGATAAAACATGGAATAAGCATGGTTAATGTGTATTACTGATATACCAAAGTTCACGCGGCTGTGCAACTCGCTTGATGACCTGCAAGGCGCGGGCCATCTCTTCTCATGTGTTGTGCTTCTCCCAGAGGTGAACCAAACCACTCTGCCCAGTAGAACTACTCCGATTCCAGGAAAGCCATGTGGCACCATACTTCGGTGACTGAGGATGAGCGTGCTGCCACCGGGGAGTACCAACTGAGGCCTTCATACGTGAATCCCGCAGTTTTTGCCTTAGTCTTGGGTCATTTCATGGGAATGATCGTTGGGGCATTTATTATTTATTGTGAACAAGATAATACCTCGACGGAGGCCCCCGCTTCGTGGGTTAAGGATTTCCCAGAACTTACCGTATTTTGTTTTGTAGGCACGCAAGTATTTCTGCGGCCTACAGTTTATGTCAGCCTTTACCTCCAAAGGGCTCATTGTTGCACCACCAATACTGTACAGCACATAATAGGAGTGCAGGTGTGCTGTGCTCGGTGTTCTTAAGGGAATATTTGGTTGCCTGTGTAGTTATGGAGAAATATGGTGCTTGAGGTGTCTTTATTTCATAACCTATTGCAATTTTTGGCCCTGATATTAGGGAGTATGTCTTGGTTATACCTTGCACAGTCAGGATAACAAGTACTAATGCTGGATAGCCTACTATGCACAGCATTTATGATTCTATGTGATCCCCCCAACCTAACTGCTGCAATTTGTGCCCTGATGTTATGATATGTGTTGTTGTATGCCTTGCAGGGACAGGATAACAAGCCTTAGTTGAGGATCTGCATAATATGTACAGTGATGGTGTTTTTATGATGTGTGCAACATATACGTTTTTATCTAATTGCGCTAACTGTGATGGTATGCCAATTGCCTAGTTGACAAAGTGATTTATGGTTTATGTCCTGTTTGGTCTATGTGCAATATATACAATATTTTTGTATAATCCTGTGTGGAGTTCCTTTTGTGGTGTGGTTATTGTGTTACTCGTAGGAATGTGTTGCGCATAGACTTTACACTTTGCCTCTATGGATAAGCCTGACTGGTCTGTGCCAAGCTACCAGGGGTGAGCAAAGGTTATCTTTGGTGTGTGTCTTACTTGCCCTGACTAGAGTGGTGGGTTCTGCCTGGCTTAGGTGCATATCCTAGTCAACCAGAAACCCAATTAATTTTGTCCTCATCTCACCAATAAGCGTCTGCAATTCTTACAAAGAAGCCGTCATTCCAAACTGTGCACCCTGCGGCTACTGCATTCGCTGAGGCAAAACCAGACCAGACCCTATGTTGAAAGCTTTGTGTAATTATAGGACCAGGAGGAACCAAAAGGAACTATACCAGTCTCAGATCCCTACCCCAGGACACTAGGGCCTGCCAGATGTTCACACCACTCTCACTTTCTCCCCCCTGGTCTAAACGGGCCATGGCAAACGCAGCTTTTAACCAGTCCTCACCTTTGGGGGCCGCGGTTCTTTCCAATTCATACAAATTTCTCTCTGAGCTATTAAAACCAAGTATAACAACAGGCCTCTATGTATCTGCTGAAAATTCTTTCCAAGCGCGCCGTCATCCCCAAACAATACCAGGGAGACATTGACCTTGATTTTAGCTTTAAAAATGCCACATAAATCATCCTCCACACCCCTCCAAAAAGCTCTAAGTTCGATGCATTCATTGAAGATATGGATATCGTTGGCGTTAAGAAGGTTGCATCTTGGACATTTGGGGGAGGATAGTGGAGCAAACTTAGCGATCTTTGCCGGTGTATAATAAAGCCTGTTGATAAAAAAGAAATGGTTCTTTTTTAAGCTGGCCGGCTTAACATATGTATAGAGAAGCTTCAAAGAGGGTTCATATAGATCTTCAATATCAGAATCAAGAGGAGACTGATTCCAAACTGCATGCTGCGGGGGATGTTCCACATCTTCAGCCTCTAAGAACTTCTTATACCAGATAGAAACTTCCTTTCTTTTAAGATGTACTTCTTGCAAAGTTTGGCCCGTCTCCCACTCTCCTCGTATATCCCCCTTTTCCGCTATAAACAAGGAGGCTAGTTGCAAGTATTTAAGTCTGGAAAGACTACTTCCAACCTTCGCTCTTAAGACCTCCCAGGGGTGGACTCCTTCTGAGGATAGAAGTTCTGACCAAATAGTAATACCCGCCCTTTTTATTGGGATCGCAAGACTATCCTTCAGACATAGCGGGGTCCCCGTAGAGTCCCAAATCGGGGCAAAATCCAAATAGTACCCAATCCCCCATCTACATCTGACCTTATACCATAGATTAAGGGCGGCCCTAAGAACTTTCAGATGCACCTTTTTAAAGAACCTTGGAGCCCCAAATTTATACAGAAAACCTTCTCCTCCACCCTGGTTATTTCACCCAAGAGCCTTCCCCAGGATGTCTCTTCTGGTTTTACAAGTAACATCCGGATGTTTTTTAATTAGAAAGCGACGGATTTCCAGCCAATATCTGGGAGAGCTAGCCCCCCTTTGGTGATCCTACGACTCAGTTTTTTCTACAACAATCTAGCGCCCTTATTTGACTAGATGAAACTTCCGATCTTACTTTGAATTTTACAAATATCTTGAGTAGGAAAATCAAGAAGGATCGCGTTAAACAAGTATGTCAACTTAGGTAAAATAACCATTTTCACCAAGTTGACCCTACCGAAAATTGTTAAGGGGAGATTCTTCCATCTGGCAAATGGGCAGTTCACTTCTTTAGTGGTCTTGTTCAGATTAATCTGGGGGATTTTATCTAGATCTTTAACGATAATAATAGCCAGATATTTGAACTCATTACTCGTGCTACCCTCCCGGTTGTCCATGTTCCAGCACATCACCTCTGTTTTAGAGGTGTTGGCTAGATATCCTGAACAAATTCTTCCACAGGGCTTCGACCCTTGGTATGACCGCCCCCGGATTGTTGGTGTATAGCAACAGGTCGTCGGCATAGAGAGCCAACTTACAGCAGTATTGCTGAGACTTGAAGGGGGAAATTAGGTCGTCCGATCTCATTGCTTGTGCCAGGGGCTCTATATAAATATCAAACAGCAGGGGAGTAATGGGACAGCCCTGTCTTGTTCCTCTTTGGATGTTAAAGCTAGAAGTTAACATGCCGTTTAACCGGATTTTTGTGGAGGCTTCTTGGTAACAATTTATCAAGGTCTGAACAAAGATAGGCCCAAAGCCCATCGAGCTAAGAACCTCCCAGAGATATACCCAGCAGACTCTATCGAACGCCTTGGCCGCGTCTAGTGCCACTACGGCCAAGGGATCCGATCGAACTATAGCTAAATCGATGTTACTGATTAGTTGGTGCGTCTGCTCCTGGATATATCTCCCGGGGATGAACCCTTTTTGGTCCACATTTATCAGCTGTGGGGCCATCCAAGCCAGTCTCCCTGCAAGAATACTCATGAAGATCTTATAATCTGCATTCAGCAGGAATATTGGTCTATAAGAATCTGCTTTTAGGGGATCCTTCCCAGGTTTCAGGCTAAGTACGAAGTTTGCTTCTTTCCAAGACCTGGGAGCCTGTCCTTCCGAGCTATACACTGAGTTAAATAAAATACCCAATATCGGGACCATTTCATCTAGGAGGAGTTTATAGACCCTGCTGGGAAGCACATCTGTACCTGATGCTTTATTATTTTTACATTTGTTTATTTGGATTTGGATTTAATTCTCAGTGATTGGAGCGTCTAAGCTTTCACGACATTCATCCGTTAGAGTCGTCAGGGATTTCTCTCTCAGCCAAGTTTGCAGAGTTTCGGTGTTAGGCACCGTCTCCTCCCTATAAAGCTTGCATGTCCTCTAGGTTACTTGACCTCTCCCCATTTTCATTTATTATTAATTCATTGATGTTACTTTGTGCACGATCTACTCTTGCTTTCCATGCCAAGAGGGCACCCGCCTTCTCTCCATACTCAAAGTTCTGCATATTTTTGGTCAACCATTGTACCCTGTACTTCTGATCTGACCTTCCCATATAATCCTGGCGAGCACCTTCCAAGTCCCTCTCAACTTGTGACAGCCTTTCAGAGCTCTCTTGATTAAACCGAACCCTCTCCGCCTCCAACAGAGGAATTTTCCCCTCCAGGGTCCGTAGCTCCCAAGCCTCTGCCCTATTCTTTGAGAAAATACGACTATGTAACAGGCCCCTTAGGTTAGCCTTAAAGGCGTCCCAGACATAGTCCATAGATGTCGAACTGATATTTATAGAAACTGGGCCGGCTTTAGTACTGGTGGTGCCCTGTGCGAGAATGTTTCTTGGCGCCCCACCATCCTCCACCTATGACCACCTCGCCACGGATTCTCACACTACCACCATTTGACAATGCCCTCCAAGTCTTCATAACCACTGTCTCTTAGATTCATTTAGTTTTATAACACCACTCATTCCAGTTTAAGGTGTCACTCAGAACACTTTACATCACACATACATTGCACAGAGACAATCATACGTGTGTAAATCAGTGTATAGGAAATGTAACTTAAGACAGAGGCCTACAAGGTTTAGGAGTAAGATGGTAGCTTAAGAGTCCTTGGCCTGGAAAAAGCACAAATTCAGAATTTAAAATGTAACACCATTGTTAGGGGTTTCCGTTAATAATAAGAATTGATTTCTACCCAAATGAACCCTTTTTGCAATATTAGGATAAGGAAAGACTGGGCAAAAATGTGTGGCTGTAATATATACCTTGCAGTTTGCATGCAGCTCTTTGAGGACAGTTAATAGCTCACTGCTCTATATTAGGAATTTAACTTATAAAATGCAAGTAACAAAAGGATCTCACTGACAAAAGTGATATCCCATTGACCTATTTATAGTATTTGCACTTTGTGATCTGAATAAGACACCTTCTTCGTTACGATGAGTCAGAACTTTCCCCAGACAAAGCTCCGGTCTCATCACCGGAGTTATCCTGACATTTTTATTGATGCTTGAAAATTGCTGGGAAAGGAACCTGGCATCTGGTGCTTTTAAAACAATAAACATGGCGCCCCCACCCCAAGTCAGCGCCTGGTGCGATGGCACCGATCGCACCGCCCTAGAGCCGGCCCTGTATAGAAAAGTAGTCTAGGTTAGCAGATGTAAGAGCCCTCGCAATCCCAGCATCTGACAGCATAGGCCTTTTAAGTGTCCATTTGGGGTATAAATTGTGCCTCTTTCCCACGAAGGAAAACAGCACCGGGGCATGGTCTGATAGGTGACTGGGCAAGACAGTAATACAAGTCATATTATCCAGATTAGATCTGTCAGTTAAAACATAGTCAATTCCTAGAAGAGTGGCCATGCTTCTTGCTATGGAACGTGAACCCGTGTGTCGCCCATCTTTACCCTCCAGACGTCTACGAGCTCCAGGTCGTGTAACATGTTGTTCAGAACTCGACGTACTCAAGGTGCCCCTATGTAATGCTTCTGATTGGATCTGTCTTTTAAGGGTTCAAGAAGAACGTTAAAGTCGCCTCCAATAATTAAAGGCGAGACTACTTCGATCAGATTAGATTGTAATTTACAGATATACATCGGATCATCGGTATTGGGGCCATAAAAAGAAGCAGCTACTAACTCTGAACCTCCAAAGTCCAGTATGGCCACTATCCACCTCCCTGTGTGGTCGGTTTGGATGGATTTAATAGAACATCCTGCCCCCTGTTTTATCAATATAGCCACCCCCTTGCTATGAACTGTCTGCTCAAAAGGGCAAAAATATTTTACCCAGGGATATTTGGGGTATATAATACAGCACTCTGCATAACTTAAATGCGTCTCCTGAATAAGGCAAATTTTGGCAGGGGATAGCTCTAAGTGTTTCAGCACCAATCTTTGTCTATGGGGGCATCTTAACCCATTAACATTCCACGAGATAAACTTTACCTCGCAGAGAATTCCTGCCATCAGAGGGTAAAACCCAGAACAGACGGTCACTTATAAATGTGAGATTGAGGATATTTTTTTGATTTTTACCCACTACTCCCCACCCCATGGATCCCACCACCACCCCCACTCAAACCCCCTGTGATTCCTCCCCCCCCCACACAGGAAACGCTCCCTTCTATTAGTCTAGAGCCTGTTCGGCCTCTATCCCTTGGGCATTTTAAGAAAAAAACTTTTCTTTAACATTTCAATCCCAAGTCTCACTGGCTAGGGGCCCCCCTTACTTCCACCATCCCCTTCTTATACCCCACCCCCATTCTTTATCTTAGCTATAAGAGCATCAACCTCCTTGACTGAGCGATACATATACATGTGGTTATTCCACATAATACACGATGATGCAGGAAACCTCAGTTGTGCCTTAGCCCCTAGCTTATTCAACTCCTCCATTCTTTTGCCGAGCTCCCACTGTTTTACAGCAGTGATGTGGGATACATCAGATCTAATAGAAAAGGAGAAAGGGTTAGAGAAGGATTTAGATGTTATTATTCCTTCCTTTAAAGCCGAGGATAAAATTGTCTCTTTAACAGTGTATGTTAGGAAGTTAATTAAAATTTTCCTAGGCTTCTGTTTTGCTGGATTTCTTTGAAACGGGTCACACTGTTTCTTTTAGCAAGTATATCACAAACCCCCTGATATCTGTGCCTTTAAGTGCTTTAGGGACATTAATAAGTCTCAAATTGTTCTTCCTGGTGTGTTTCTCCAGACGCTCAAGGTCTTCCTTCAGTTTCTTATTCTGGGTTGCTAGATTAGCCATTTCCGTTGTGGAGGTATGGAGTGCCTCCTTAATTTTCGGAATCTCCAGCTGTAATACGTCGGTTCTTAATGAGACCTCCTCCAACTTCTGTGCTAACACCACACAGGATGCTTGAATCGCTGCCTGGTTTGTCTCCGAAACAGTAAACCTGTTCCCCATCTCGTCCTTAAGAGCCAATTGAATTTCTGCCAAAGATCTAGACGAGGTCACTGAACCAACAGACTCAGGGAGAGGATCTTGTTGACCATCGTCAACATGGACGCTGCTAGTTGCGCTGTGTGCATGCCTTTATTTGTAATCTTTGCCTGAAAGTTTACTTGTTCACTTTACATTGCTGCTACACGCTTGCGCTGATCTTTTTAAAATTGTTTTTAAAATAGTTTTGCACATCTAAAGTTCTCATCTGACTTTTCTCCCTGGCCCCGGTCTGACGCGGCAAGTGCCGTTGCGCGGAGGGCTTTCGGAAGCGGCAACAACTTCCTGCTGAGGTTAGCGCACTAGTTTTTGGCGCCCCCACCAGTTTTTAGCTTCACACTAATGTGCACGCGCAGCGGACGCTGCAGTTACCTAACTCCAGGGACGCTGCTAGTTGCGCTGTGTGCATGCCTTTATTTTTAATCTTTGCCTGAAAGTTTACTTGTTCGTTTTACATTGCTGCTACATGCTTGCTCTGATCTTTTAAAATTGGTTTTTAAATTGTTTTGCACATCTAAAGTTCTCACCTGACTTTTATCCTTGGCCCCGGTCCGACGCGGCAAGTGCCGTTGTGTGGAGGGCTTTCGGGAGCGGCAACAACTTCCTGCTGGGGTTAGCGCACTAGTTTTCGGCGCCCCCACCAGTACTTAGTTTCACACTAATGCGCACATGCAGCGGACGCGCGCCAAAGGCAAGCCCGTCTGCGCCCATCCGCGCCTTGGCCCCCCCCCCCGGTCCTTGGCCTCCAGACCATAAGAAACTTAGCTATTCAGGTATGAAACTACCCCCAGCACCCAATAATGCGTGCTCACGTATGGTTTAAGATGCCACCAGTGGGCCCTTTAAAGCTTGTCCCCATTGTAATTTCATACCCTCTGTGCTACCTAATCGGAATGCCTCTAAAGCGCATCCCCCTTATTTTGACAGTGGAAATATCAGCGCAGCACTCATAAACGCGCGCTCACTGGTTAAACACAAATACGAGATAGCGGACTTGCTAACTGATCACAATCTAGATGTTATTTTTATAATTGAAACCTGGACAGATCCTTCGTCAGGACCTGACCTTATTGATGGCACTCCAGAGGGCTATACAGCCTTAAGACAAGACAGAGCCAGCAAAAAAGTCGGTGGGCTGGCGATAATTTATCGCAGCAATCTCACAGCAAAAATCGATCACATCCCCTCCTTGACCTGTGAAGCTATATATTTCTCTATCCAGCTCACCTCCTTCCAAACTTTTAAGGGCATTTTACTCTATCGCCCACCAGGACCCAGGACAGAGTTTCTTTCTACACTAAGTAACCTGATAGAACCACTGGCAGCGGAACCCACCCTCACGATTTTGGGGGATTTTAATTTCCACTTAGAAAACCACCTTGACAAGGACACCAACACATTACTTTTAGACCCGGAAGCGGTGGGTCTATCACAGCGAGTTTTAAACGCCACGCACATAGCTGGCCACACTTTCGATGGCCTTTTCTCGAATTCCCAAACTATTCTTCTACAGAGTATTCTCCCTTTAGTCTGGTCTGACCATCATGCGATTATATTTAACATTCATACTGACATCAAGCCCTCTTCTTGTACCTTAAAAATCAAGCCGGTTGTAATAAAAGCCTGGAAAAGTATAGATCAACAGCTTCCTAAAACACACTTATGTTAAACCCAACCAGTTGTCTCCTCAGACCCTAACCTTGCCTCAGTAAACTATACCAACTGGCTGCATGATGCACTTAATCTGCTGGTGCCAAACCAAACTTTCTTAAAAAACCGGAGCTCTCCGTCAGCCCCTTGGTTCTCTGAATTTCTCAGAGAACAAAAGAAACTGTGCAGAAACCGTGAAAGACAATGGCATAAATCTTATAACTGTCAGGAGAAACTCGTTTATAAAGAAGCACTTACTAAATTTAAACTATTGATTGCGCAGGTAAAAAGTAAATGTTACATCGCACAGATTGAATCTGCGCAAGATTCTAATAAGCAGCTCTATCCAAATTGTCAGGTCAAATATCCTCCTGCACCCCAGCCCCTTCACAGTCACTATGTGACTCCCTAGCGAATTACTTTTTTGAAAAAGTAAACGACATCTATTCGAAATTTGCATCTCAGACCAACACTGCTGATCAGTCCTCAATAAGTGGTACCACTGAATACTCCTTATTACAATTTGATAACACCACACCTGATCAGATTGCCAATCTAATCGCTTCCGTAAAATCAGGCTCTGCTACCGACCCTTGTCCTCCGGCTGTACTTATACCAGTCATAGAACAAGTGGCACCTGTTATATCTAGCATTTGTAATGCTATGTTTGCTTCAGGTATATACCCCACTACCTGGAAGAAAACTATCATAAAACCACTTCTAAAAAAAGCAAACCTGGATCCAACTGACACTAAAAATTACAGGCCGATAGCTAGCCTGCCTTTCCCGGACAAAATTTTTGAAAAGGTGATGAATACTCAACTCTCCAAGTATATTGAAGATCATCATCTGCTAGACGACACTCAATTTGGTTTTCGTAGGGGCCACGGAACAGAGACCGCGCTTATCAAAGCGGCTGAAGATATCAGAATTATTTTGGATCAGGGAGGCATGGCTGTTCTCGTACTGCTGGATCTCTCAGCAGCTTTTGACACGGTCGATCTTGCCATCTTGATCGACCGTGTCACTAAAATGGGTGTCCAGCATAATGCTAGAGCACTTTTGACCTCTTTCCTCACCAACCGCACTCAGTCGGTAAATTTTTGCACTTTTCAGTCTGCCCAACCGGCCCTCCCGTGTGGTATTCCGCAAGGTTCATCCCTAAGTCCGACACTTTTTAACATCTATGTGTCAGACTTAGCCAGAGTAATTAAGGGACACGGGATAGGCCTTACATCGTATGCCGACGATAAGCAGTTGGTGTTGACTATATACAATGATGGGGAAAAGGTAGCAGCCAACTTTCAAAGAGGCATGCTGGCCATCAGTAGCCGGATGACCAGCAATTGCCTTAAGTTGAACTCTGACAAAACAGAGGTTGTGACATTTGGCAAGCTATTCCCCGTCTGGTCTTCCTCTTGGTTGCCTTTACTGGGTCCCCCTCCACTCCCAGTCACCAGGGTTAGGAATTTGGGTGTCATATACGACGACAGACTGACTTTTGTGCCTCATTCCAACTCGGTGGTTTCAGCTTCATTTCACAAATTACGTATGATAGAAAAGATTTTACCATTTCTTCCTTTGACTGCAGGAAAAACTCTGGTTAGTACACTGGTCATGTCCACCATTGACTACTGCAATGGGCTTCTTGTGAATGCCCAAAACAAGGTCATTCATAAACTACAATCAGTCCAGAACGCAGCCGCCAGAATGCTATCAGGAACCCCTAAGTACAAGCCAATCTCCCATGTCATCCAGAAGTATCACTGGCTCTCTGTGAAGAATCGCATAAAGTTCAAGGCCTTGTGCACTGCTTACAAGGCTTCCCGTAAATCTGGACCTCAGTTTCTAATCAGAGAGCTAGCGACTTATATTCCAACACGGGCCCTTCGCTCATCCACTGCATTTTTGCTTAGAGTTCCACGCACCAAAACTGCTTCATGGGGCGATAAGCATTTTATTGTCGCCACTGCTAAACTTTGGAACTCGCTTCCATTAAAGATCAGATCTTGCCAGTCTCTACTAACTTTCAGGAAAATGATAAAAACCTGGTTGTTTAATAAATAAGTCCCTTCGGTATATGGTATAAGCCGGCTGTCCTCAGTGCCGAGACACCCATGGGTAGTTGAGCGCTTTATAAATCTTATAAACATAAACATCGTGGTCATCCCAGTCCGCTAAAGCAGTAAACCTATTTGAAATGCCAACTGCAGGATGAATGGCAGAGAGAAAGTTCCCAGAGCTCTCCGCCAAACCCTTCAGGGGGCCAGAGATGCCCGGCGACTGCATGTTGCTTTGTGGGGTAACTGACATGCCGGGAGACTTAAGCTGGGCGGAATCTGGTAATATATCAGATTGCAGCCTGCTAGGACTAAAAGAGCCTTCCTTGTTTGGGCCCCGGGTTGTAGATGAAGACAGGACCTTATAGAATGATTTTAAAGAGGGGGTTATTTTAACCTTTGAGGTCGATGCTTTCTTGCCCCTACCCCTCCTTCTTCCTTTGGTTCCGACAGCAGACTCAGTGTTAACACCCTTAATCTTAATCTGTTTGGCTGACCCTCAGACTTCGGAGACGGGGGGAGGGACTCGAGTAGGCAAAATAGGCTGAGTTATATCAATATTAGAGGAGGACAGAGCCGCCCTAGCACACAAGGTGTATCTGCAAACTTTAGGTGGCGAGAAACCAACTTGCTGAGCTTCGCATGTCTCCATACAGTAGGAAATCACCTTTTCCTTGCTGGACGCCCGGATATCCTCAAGAGACTTCCTTTGAAGTCAGAGATGCACACGACTAGAGTGAAAGTGCTGCAGAAGCCCAAAAATACCCTTCCCTTCCTTCTGGGTATATATATCGGTCTTAACGCCCAGCCCGGTCTCCAGGCACCCTACCTGGACGACAGACTCAGCCACACCTTCTCCTTCACCTCCACCAATCTTCACACTCACGTAGTCCCCAGTGCTGACTCTGCCTCCTGTGGCCCGGACCTGGAAGCAGGCAGTACCGCTACGCCGCCACTCGCGGTTGCGCCCTCCCAATGCGAGGCTCGAAGCGCAGGCGAACCACCACGGAGTTCCGGGGCCATGCACCACGCCAAGCAGGAAAACAGAGGAAACGGACTAACACAGGCAGAACGGGGGAAGGCACATGACACTTCAAGGTGGGGATAGAAGAGAGGTTTTTCAAACTAAAGTGCTCATTCCGAGACCCCCCCTAGATGAGGCCAGACAAAAGCCCAAGGGAGCTTTGGCCACGGCCGCCATGTTTCCCCTCCTTGGTTCTTGCAAACCCCATTTCTAACCTTGTTTAGCAAGGATGTGATATTATCAAACAGTGCAGAATATTGCACAGGCATGAAAATTCCGCCCCAAACATGTAATCAGGGTCATGAACCAGACCCCAGGCATTCCCCCACGTACTTAGGACATTTGTTACTATCCTTTGTGTTTACTCTAGCAGCAGGCATTGAGACTTCATACTTCATCTATAAAATTTTATTACAGTAGAGTCTGTAATGTAAAGTATTTATTACAGGTAAGCGTTGATGACACAACTCATCTATGGTAAGTGCGATTGCTGTTGCAGACCATTGATTGATTGAGTCATACCATATGAATGAATGAGTGAGTTTATATAGTGCTTAGCTACTCCAAAAAGAGTGTCCCGGCGCTGCAGAATCACAGAGCTGCTGACATAGAGGTGGTTTAGCTCCCAAAGAGCCAGGTTTTCAACAATTTCTTAAAACTCATCAGATCCGTGGAGAGTCTAAGGGGCAGCGGAGGTTTGTTCCATGCCTGTGCCCCCAAGAGGCTGAAGGATTTACTCCCTTATGTGCCAGGTGCATCTTAGGGACGCAAACATACGCCCGAGGTTGATCGAAGTGCCCTTGTTGGAGTGTAACAGCCGACACGTCTTTTAAGGTAGCTGGGCCCCTTACCGTGAAGAGCCTTAAAGAACATTACTAAGGCCTTAAACTGTATCCGCTCCCTGACTGGGAGCCAATGAAGGGCTTTAAGATGAGGTGCCATATGGGACCTAAGTTTTAAGCGGAGAATCGCCCTGGCTGCGGCGTTCTGCACCACCTGAAGGCGTTGTAGGAGAGAGTCCGGTAAACCTAGATAAAGGATGTTCCCGTAGTCCAGCCTCGATGCAATCAATGCCTGGATCACGGTCCTGCTACATTCCAGCGGAAGAAGTGGTAAGAACTTTTTCACCATCCGAAGCAGTCCAATACAGGTCCCCACCACAGCCTGAACTTGGGAGCGCATAGAGAGAGCATCATTGATACAGATTGGCCCGGATACAGGGGTGGATCAAGGAAGAGGACATTTTGAGTCCCTATCAGGGCGGCTTCAGATCAAATATGTCAAGCGTGGAACAGATTTTCAGATTACAGTTACTATTCTGGAAAACGGTGAAGATAGAGGGTGGCAGCCTCTATCTCATATTCGTTGATCTGAAGTCAGCCTTTGATCTCGTTCCCAGGAAGAAACTCTGGGAAGTGCTTAGCGATCTTGTGATTCCTCCTTATCTCCTCAATGTGTTAGTGAGGTTACACACTGGCAACTACGCACAGGTGAGATGCGGAAAATATGGGGAACTCTCTTCACGCTTCCCTGTCAAAAAGGGGGTGAGACAAGGATGAGTTTTAGCCCCCATCCTATTTTGTCTCTACATCAATGGGGTTATTGACTTTCTTAATAATATAAAAGACACTGATGCCCCAAAGTTAGCCACTGGGAAGATATCCGCATTGATGTTCGCGGACGATACTCTGTTATTGTCCAAGTCACCCCTTGGCATTCATTGTATCCTGGATGGGTTTACACAGTTTTGCAACAGGAGAGGTTTGGAGATTAACCTAGCCAAGACCAAATTTATGGTCTTTAATCCCTAGATGAGCACGCACCCAAACCCTCTCTCAATGGTAACCTCCTTGAAAAAGTGAGGATATTCGATTATTTGGGTATCACACTAACTGAGCAATTTGGGTGGGGCCCCCAGACTTAGGCTAACTCAAACAGTGGGCGGGATTATGAAATTGTTCAGAACATCTGTACATAAACCAGCAGCTCCTGTGGTGGAGATATTTAAGGCCCAAGCAAGGGGGGCTACACCATACGGGGCGAAGCTTCGGGGGCACTGTTCTACTTCTGATCTCGTCAAGCTGGAAAATAATTTCATGAGACAGCTTATAGGCCTTCCACGCAGCACACCATTAGTTCCCCTCTGTATGGACTTGGGCATGAGTCCAATTGATGAAGAGATTGCCTTAGGCCTCTGACCTTTTGGCATCGGGTATGGGAAACCCCAGAGTTGTCCTCCTACAGAGCCAAACTAAAGGAGCTTCTCCCAAGATTAAATCCCAGCAAACTACCGTGGCTGGTCCACATTAGGAATCTTTCCGCCAGGCTTGGTAGGGCAGAGCTATGGTCATCCCCAGAGTTTTCCTGTGCCTTGACATCTAGGTCGGACCTCGTAAAACAATATAGGCAATCCAACCTACTGTCCCTACAAGAAAGTGTCAAAGAGGGCAAGATGACGATGGAGTTCCTACAAATTAAAGAGGTATACAAAAAAGAACTCTTTTTGGATGAAATCTACCCTCAATTGGCTAGGTTATTGTACTTACAGTTTAGATTGGGGAATTTGCCTCTGGCAGTGCATACCAGCCTATGGGCCCCTGAGAACTTGAGTGTGTGTCCTGTATGTAATTCAACGGCTGAGACTGAAACCCATGTACTGTTTTTCTGCCCTGCATATGTTTTGCCCCGCAAACGTTGGATTATCCAATTATGTAAAAATCTAGGGTTTGTCCGCTGTCAAGAGGCCCACAGAGTGTTAAAATATGATACTGATCCTCCAATTGTATTTGCCGTATCGTGCTTTTTAAACGCTATGTGGCACATTAGGAGAGGGCTTTTAAAGCAATCTTAGGGGAGTATCAAATAGCCAAAAGCATTACATGTTATATTCTGTGTGTCCTCCAAAATTATTTTATAACAACCTTTTGTAAAAATTTGGTAAATGCATTTCTAAGAATTTTATATTCCTGTGTAGCTGTCAGTCTTTTTATATAAATGCATGGGATGTAAATATTGATTAGTTTGTGTAAATATTTGAAGTTTTTTTTATCTTTTAATGTACTTTTATGGCACGAGTGGCCGAAATAAAGTTCTTTGACTGACTGATACAGATTCCCAAGTTTCTAACTATGGGTTGAGCCACACTGGGAGGAAAAAATTCCTCCGGCCACCATTGACTCCAGTCGTGCACTGTAGGCACGCCAAAGAAGACTATTTCTGATTTGTTGGAGTTACACTTCAGCTGGTTTTCCCCCAGTCACCCAAAGACGTTGGTAAGGCAAGATCTAATCATGCCCCCATCAAACTCATTACCTCTGTTGCAAGAGAAAACCAGCTGAGTGTCGTCAGTGTACGAAATTATCTTTGCACCATGAGACTCTACCAGTGCTGCCAAAGGGGACATATATAGATTAAAAAGCATTGGGCTAAGGCAGGAGCCCTGAGGGACTCCCACTTGTAGGCAAGGCAAGCGGGAAGAAAAAGGAGGAGTCCAAATCACCTGCTCTCTGTCCTCCAAATAGGAAGTTAGCCAGGCTAGAGCCCATCCCCCCAAACCCATTTTTTCCAGTATGTCGAGGAGCCTCCTATATGGCACCGTGTCAATATGGATATGCAATTAGGAAAGAATTCCTTTTTCACTCTTCGCCCTAAATGCAATTGATTATAGTTCAGTAGATCCATTTTCTGATTCAGAAATGCTTTTCTGACTAACAAAATGGGTTTTACAAAAGATCAATTTCCAGTCGTAAACCCTGTGACTTTGCGAATTGCAGGGTTTGTAACTGCAAAATGGCTTGATACTACAGGTCCAAAAGGTATTGTGAAAGCTGGCAGAGCAGATAAGTATCACATTTAAGTGTTGATAGAGGACTGTGCCTTCTTAATGAGTTTTTTGTAAATGGAATAATTTCCAGAATCCAACGATCTTTTCCATTTACGAAAGACTTATTAAGAAGGCACAGTCCTCTATCAACACTTAAACTTGTACTTCGCAATGGCTTTTGGGTGTTGCCATTTATGAGGCATGTGCCACTATCAACATTGGGCCCTGACCATTGTAGCACTAAAGCCCAGAGTCTATCACCCATCTCAGTAACCTCCAGATAAGTATCACATTTCTCTGCCAGTTATACCCTAACAATTGACAGCTCTGTTTAAACTGACATTGGTGCTATTGTGTCCATGAGACCGCAAATCAACTCCACCATATCTGCCTGCTTCAACATCCTCCACAAGCTCAGAAAAATCTATAAATGGCTCCCCCTGGACACCAGAAAGACCACACCCAGGAGTTGATCATAAGCAGGCTAGACTACGGCAATGCCCTCTACTACGGATTAACCGCCGCATCACTCACAAGCCCCAAACCATCCAAAACACCACCGCCAGGCTTGTTCTCAACCTACCCCATAGTACACACATCAAGCCTCACCTCAGGGAACTTCACTGGTTCCCCGCCCAGAAACGCTGCCACTTCAAGATACTCACCCTCACCCACAAAGCGTAACATCATAATGCACCCGTCTATCTCCACCGCTGTCTGCACTTCCACCAGCCAACCCACAACCTCTGATCGGCTTCACTGTCACTTGCACACATTACCCACATCCGCAGAAGCAGGGCAGGAGGTGGATCATTCACCTACCTATCAGCAAAAACCTGGAACTCTCTCCCCCTGGACATCAGAACAACTACCACGCCCACAACATTCAGCAAGAAACTGAAGACATGGCTCTTCTCCTGATGCTCCTGGCTCTCTGCACCTACTCAGCACCTAGAGACGTTCACGGGTGATTACATTACATTGGAAGGTAATTCTGAGTGACGGGGATAGCTGGTTTTCGAGAATTGCACTGAATCAACCAAATTATTTCACAAATGCCATCAAACAAATAACCAGAGGGTAATGTATCTGATAACTTCTTTTTCAGATTGGAAATCTGAAATCCTCATAGAGTTTGGCGAGCTGAACAAGTAAGCCATGCAGATACAGTAGATTAAGCAAGTATGAAGCAGAGAGCACTAATATGAGTAAAAACAATAAATGCAGAGGTCAGTTTGATTACATGTAGGCAGCAGTCATTGTTACTTACTCATTTACTTTTTCCTGCTATGGACAGTCATGGTACATACATCCATGGCAAATTCAATTTAACACTGTTCTTGGCACCCTTTCATACTCTTCTTATCTCCTATCATCTATCACTTATTCTATATACCTGTACTAAAATATAGCAAATAGGTTCCGTTCATTGAATCCCCCTGGATTTTTAGCTTTTTGATTACAAAGTTTTGGACGTTTGCTGCGAGTCTCACCAATTGAGTTTCACTCATGGTAAATTCTGAGGAAATGAACTAATAGTGCTAACCGCCAGCGTCCGCCTTTTATGATGAGGTTCACTGCTACCCAGCTAGGGTAAGAGGCTCTGGGCTAATTACAAATTAACACACGCATGTGCACAAGTGTGCGTGCCAAGCATGTGAGACTTCTGTCTAGCTCAGTCGGGTATTTGCGCACAGGGAGCCTGTTGATGACGGGACCCTTGAGGGATTGGTGCTGACCTGGTGTAGGCCTTATAATGTGGGTGGGCATTAACAGTGTATATCTCTAATTATTGCTCACAAGTTTTTGTGCTTTACTGATTTACACATTATGGGTGAAATCTGCACTACAGCATGTTTTTGCCCCACATAGGACTAGAGATTCAGGTCAGGTATCAATCCTAGTGTAAAAATGGACCCCAAATGCAGAGCCAAAGCAACGTTTGTTATAACTGCACTCTTTATGCCACTGGGAAAATTGTCATATTTCGCTATCTCAACTAATGATTAGAATAAAGGCATTTGTCCCCCTACTTTGCCAAGTTAAGTACTCTGCTGGCCAGCACGAGGATCAGAGCCACACAATACAACAATTTGTCAGTGCTTGGCCCAGTTCCTAAGAAAGGGAGGGGTTGAATAGAAATCTATATGTTCTTATTAACTCTTCACTCTGCACCTGGCCTGGCAAATCCAAGCCCAGAGACTTAAAAGAGGTAGGCCAGACCTCTGGAGCCAAACACAAGAGACTCTCCCCTTTGACGTTTTCGTTGGAAGGGATCAAGCAGCAGAGTCAATTGGAGGCAGGGTTGAATCTCTCAGGGAAGTTCTTTCCCTAGACCTCTTAAACCCACCATGTTCAAAGGTTGCAGAATGCCTTACTACAGAGTCGAGTCAGTGGTGGAGTTATTATGTGGCACCCTAGGATTGAGCAGAGGTGCCACGTTTTTTAGAACTTTCCACCCCACTTTAAAACCTCTGCACAAGGGAGAGACAGTTAAGAATTCACTGGACCTGTGTGCGATAACACCACTGTGTGCCTTGCTGGAAGGAGAAACTACCTGACTCCTCTGCAAGGATGAGCTCAAGTACTTTGACTCCAACTCGCACCTTGGGGCCAGAAGTGTTTCTCCAAGGCAGGTGGTGCTGCATCCATTATATCTTCTGAGGAAAAGTAATGGACCTGCATCGGGGTGACCCTGGAGGGTTCACTTTGATCTTTTTTGGATTGTTCCTACATCTTGATGACATTCCATCATGACGCAGGGACACTTACTCCACTGCTGGCACACAGGTGCCCTGCAAGATTGGGAATGCCCTGGGAACTGGGGACTGCAGCAAACAGGGTACTCTACTGGTGGGATGGGCAAAATCAGGTACCAGGAGCCTAGACAAAGGACTAGTTCAGCAATAGGAGCATTAAAAATCCAGCTCTAAACCAAGAAGTTAATTTAGAGGCCAATATGCCTTGAAAATCCCTTCCTGATGGCTAGAGCTTGCCACCAGGAGCAAAATGATATCTTCCTCATTGGCCATATGGAGAAAACCTCAGAAGAAACATGGTTCTCCTAGGTGTCTGGATGGGTAAACAGAGCAAGTAACACTCATCTACTCTTTGTTACAGGTCAATTTTTTTTCTTCATGCTGTTTCAGGGCCCATCTCTCAGGGACAACAACTGAAACAGGAAAGGCCACCATGCTCTCAAAGAGAGAAGTTCCCAGGTAGAGTCAAACCCTCCAGGAGCATCAATGGGAGCCGGCCCACACTTTCCATGCCTGTGTCGTCCGGGGGGAATGGAAGTCAGACAGCGCTGCAGCCCCCACCCCTGTTTACCAGAAGCACAGAGAAAAAGGATGGTGGCTCTGCACTAGCACACAACAGCTGTGCCGGCAGCTACAGCCAGCAAACCAGACGGGTGTGGGCTCCCAACACGGCTTCTGAATTATGCACACAATGGGTGCCTCATTGTAAGGGCAGAGGTCCTTGCCCCTTCAAAAATCAAGAAGTGTGGCGCAACACTGCTTCATTAAAAATTTAAAAAGCATCTCAAAGCAGAGTAACCTCTCAGTATTATTCACTGCCTCGAGAGCCGAGGAGCATCACATAAGCCCCAATGAGGAGCTTAAAATATTGCACAAGGTCTTTGATGTGCCCCAAGAATGGGCGGGGGCACCACCAACAATGTAAAAAGTGTTCTGGGAACTGACAGGAGAGCAGCAACCCCCACCATAGCCTCATACAGTTTTGAAAAAAGGTTAGCTAAAGTCTCCCAAGGGTTTACATTGATTCACCCGGAAGATGCTTTTCAATGCTTTAAAGCACTCTGGAGTTTGTGATTTTGCACATGGGCTTTGGAGTGCGGGAACCCCTGTTGGTAGGTTCCGTGGCTGCATTTGCAGCATGTTGAAACTAGCACAAGAAAGGCGCTTGGAAACGTTGAATTGAATAATGCTTTATTGACAATGTTACTACAAAGAGAATGCTTTATGAAGGCTGTCCTGTTTTCAGTGTATATCTTGTGTGGATTTCAGTGGTGTTTTCTCAGTGTTTTCCAAAACTTTTGAAGTTGTTGCTTAACAGTGTTTATTCAGCTGCCTAACCTCCAAAATAGACGAAGATTGTGTTTTTTCAGTGTTTACAAAACATGTTTTAAAGCACAGGTTTAATATAATGGATAAGTCATGCAGGCTATGTAGTGTCTTTCTATTGGTATTTTGTTCAGTGGACTTATGTTAGACTGTTTTAAGCACATAAAGTCTGTTTATTGGACTCACACTCACATCTCATTACCCTCGCTCACATCTTATTACCACTTACAACCACTCTGTCAGAAATGTGGCTGATTTGCAGGACTATTAATGGATTAGGAAAGTAAGAGCATTGCATTCAAATGTTTAAATAAACAAATTCTTTGGCACAGTTGCTATTATTCACTTTCTCCATACTGTATATTATGATACCTTTAAATTTTGAATTACACCAGATTAATTTGGAGTCTTGCATTCTAAGGCGCCCGAAACTTGTTGCTTGCCAGTGCGCTTCTACACTCTTTGACTGACTACATTAAGGTGTTGTCGTTATGAGGACATTCATACAGTGGCGGACGGCACTGATCAGGGTTGGGAGGGGGTGAGGTAGAAAAGAAACAAATCTTACCTGTTTGGGGCGTCCCTCCTCTTCTCTCCCCGTCGTCTCTTTTCGCCAGAACAGGGAAGCAGAAAGCACCCAGCTACCAGCCTCCGTTGTGATTGGTCTGAGCGCTGCGGTTCGGTGCTCAGCCAGGGACTGGGGGCATGGGCATATTCTCCACGCCGGCTGTTATGCATCCTGCCTGGAGAACATGCAAAGTGCGCATGAATGTTTGGCTGGTCAGAGACTGCCAGCAAAACATTCATGCACACTTGGAGTGGGCAAACCACTCCTTCCCTGGTTTGCTTTGAGAGCAGAACAGCCCTGCCCCACCCGCGGAGCTGCCACAGCAGGGAAACATTAAATGATAATCAAAACAAGTTATTATCATTTTGTGTTATCTTTATTAACACTGCTAAAAAGCAGTGGAGCGATGCTCCTCCACCTTAGCCGAGGAGCTGCCACTGCATTCATAGCTGGCAAGTGTCCCCATAGCAAATGTCTTACTTTAAGCCTGTACTGACGTTTTGACAGACATCAGATTGTATTCTGGGACTTGAAATCTTGCTGTTATCATTTTAAGTATGATCTCAAAAAGCTCAGCACTAAAGTGCAGTTAGGTAAAAAGCCAGGATTAAATGAAGGTATCATATATTACAGAGAGGCACCTTACAGCTATGAAATAAGTTGGCGTGTGAAATGTTTTGTGTCCGCTCCTGTTACTCCCATAATTTTATCTACAGCGGAAGGTGCAGCTCAATCTGTAATGTCTCAAGCTAGCGATGGTGCAATTTTTTCTATAGATCTGAAAAGTGCAGCGACTTTTGTATCTCCCACTACTCAAACTCCCCCCGTAACGACCCAAACACCCCTTACCGATAAAATACTCGAAAAAAAGGACTATGTGAATAGAGTAGGGGGGCAGCCCTCACCAGCTCTCTTGACTCCTAGTCTAGCTCCTTCGGCACCCTTATCTGCATTTGTCCCCACATTGGCAACCAAGTGGACAATAGATACTGGTACTGGTACTACTCAGTGCCTACCGCAGAATTCTCCGATGCCTGCCATATTGGCTGTGGAGTCAGCTGGTGGCTTTTTGAATAGCAGTAGTGAAGTTTCCAACTCTAAGATGGCCCTGCAGCCGGAACCCACTCCAACTACAGTGCTGTGGCGGCTCAACATGAGGAGACTCAGTGCTATTTTAAACAGGCTAGAACGGACAGACAGGAGATTAAACTAGCTCTGGAGGAGGGTGTTACAAAGGTTTCAAATCTTGCTCTTGTAGTCTCAGATCTTCAACAGCGTGTTGCCGAAGTGGAGGAAGTCAATGCCGCTACCTGTACTTCAATTAAGGCCCAAGATCAGTTGATGACGACTATGCAATCTAAGGTCGAGGACCTAGAAAATCGGCAAAGACGCCAGAACTTGAGGGTCTTTGGGGTGCCTGAAGGAAGAGAGGGTGCTGATGTTCGGGCATTCACTGTTAAAATTGAAAAAAGCCAAAGGATTGTTAAACGCACACTTAGGGACTGTTTTGTAGGACCCGATTGGGTTAAGGAGGGACATTGGTTGGGAATTATAATTGGAAGACAATGTCTAGAATTCATATAATGTGTTGGAACGTAGCTGGCTTGAACTCTTCTATTAAGTGCCGATTAGTGTCGGAAGAATTGAAAGCATATAGACCACAGATTGTTGGATTATCAGAGACTCACTTGGCTTTTAAGGATCGCAGCTTTTTTAAGCAAATGGGGTTTGAACTAATAACGTGTACCACTCAGACTGTGTCAATACGTGGTGTTGCCCTCTTGCAAGCGCAAACTTCTAAATTTGTGGTACTCCGTTCACTTAGCGACAGTAAAGGTCGCTGGGTAATCGCTCAACTCTTGGCCTATGGTCAGAAGCTCACGATTTGTGTGGTCTACGGCCCAAATAATGACTGTCCAGAGGTTATCTCTTTTTTAAATTTAGAGTTGCTGGACTGGGATGGCGAACTTATAGTCATGGGAGACTTTAACTGTGTATTAGATCAGAAGTTAGATACCACAACCACTATGGGTAGGGCTAGAATGATACATACTAGGACGGCCATCAAGGATCTACTGCGTATATTCAATTCAATTCAAATTTTCTTTATTTCGGCCGATTAGGCCATAAAAGATACAATCATACAATATCATATAAAACAATCACTTGGAATAAAAACAATTAATAGAGTCGATACAACCAGTGTACAGAGGATTACGGACATACATCAGTTGGTTGACTTATGGCGGGAGGCTTATCCACTAGTTAATGGCTTCACATATTTCTCGCAACCACATCGACAATATTCCAGGATAGATATGGTGTTCGCAAACCAATCTAGAATTACAGATTCTAATATTGAGATATGTCAGAAAATCACATCGGATCATAATCCCCTATTATTTACAATACTTTTAGGATCAACACCACAGCGGACGATAAGGGGTTTTACGTTTCCCAAATATTTGCTCAAAACCTACGATTATATTCAGTATATGCAAGGGCAATTAGTGGATTTTATAGAAATTAATGCCCATACTGCTTCATGGTCTATAGTGTGGGACAGTCTTAAGGCATACGTTAGGGGCATCACTCAACAGTATTTGTTTCGACAGAATCAGGCTAAATAACGACTGGCAGCGGCCGGACGCAGGGAATACCTAGTGCTAGAACAGCGGCATATTAATTTAATATTAACTAAGGATGCCCGGGAAGCTGAGATTTATAGGCAACTTATAACAGTGAGAGCTAAGATTACTCGTGAGTTAAGGGAGAAAGTTGCCAATCAGTACCACAAATTTAGAGCTCAACAATACGAATATGGGGAGAGGATTGGACGGGTATTAGCCTATCAATTGGCGGACTTCAGGGCCAACATCCAAATTAAGAGCATCATTGGTGGTGATGGCCTAATGTATCATCAATCTATAGAGATATTGGAGCAATTTAGGCAATTTTACATAGGCCTTTATAGTGATAATATGGCTTGTGATCAACAAGCAACGGCAGCTTATTTACAGGAGAGTGGTATGAATGTATTAGATTTCCCTACCACGGTCTCAATGGATAGGGACGTGGATAGAGCTGAAATTTCGGAAGCAATCAAGGCTCTCCCCCTTGGGAAAGCCGTTGGGGGGGATGCTCTACCCCTGGAGTTCTACAGAACTTTTATAGGAACCCTTGGTCCAGTTTTTTTGAAGGTAGCGAACGATATATTGGATGGTGGGGACATTCCCCCGTCTTGGAAACGGACTAATATAATTGTGTTTTTTAAAAAGGGGGAAGCCTCCAATCGAGAGAGGTTCTTATCGCCCAATCTCTCTCATCAATCATGACGCTAAGATCTTTTCAAAAATGTTGTCTTCTCGTCTTGCACCATCCATACACTTAATAGTGTCTGACCAACAGCACGGCTTTGTTCCTGGGAGGGATACTACAATGCATATTAACACCGCTATAGCTGTGTTTGACGCTGCCCATTGTTTGGGCGGTAAAGCAGCGATGCTAATGCTTGACGCCGAGAAGGCTTTCGACCGAGTTACCTGGGGGGCACTTTGGGCTATAATGTTGGAAGTAGGAATTGGTCACAAGTTTGTCTCGGCTCTTCAGAAAATATATATGAACTCGCAGGCTGTTATTCGGATTAATGGATTGATATTGGATCCATTTTACATTCAGAGGGGCACCCGGCAGGGGTGTCCCCTCTCACCTTTGCTATTCGCAATATACATTGAACCATTTATCCGCCATCTGCTACGAAATCAGCATATCAGTCCGGTTTCTTATAATCAAATACATATTAAAATAACTGCTTATGCGGACGACATAGCTGTCTTTACTATAGACCCGGTTTAAGCTTTGGGGGAGATCGTCTTGGAAGCACAGCGATTTGGATCATTTTCAGGGTATAAGCTTAACACTAATAAAACCCAAACAATAACTAATATTGGAACTATCCCTCTTGTACCCGCTTTGGGTGTCACTCAAAATGCTACTTAATTAGGGGTTTGTCTTAACAGCCACACGGAAGAAATTGTGAAACTTAATTATGAACCATTATTCAAGAAAGTAGCTACGGATTTGCGCAAATGGCACCAATTGCCTTTAACCATCTGGGGACGTTATATTATCAAGATGAACGTCCTCCCAAAGTTTTTGTATCTTTTTAGGAGCATCCCTCTGCGGGTTCCATTTTCATTTTTTAAAAGACTGGATGGCATTATAGGCAGCTTTATCTGGGGGTATAAAAGGGCCAGGCGGGCTATTAAATTTCTTAAACTGCCATATGAAAGGGGGGGGGGTTTTAGACTGACAGATTTTAAGTTATACTTTTGGGCTTCTTTTGCTACGCGCTTACAGAGTTTGATGGAAGGTTTTGGTATGTCACAAATGTGGCTAGCATATCAGTTAGTCTGCGGGCCTGAGTATAGGTTCGTACTTACCATGATGTCTGACCCGAATTACTTTAAACGCGTCCGCTTCAAGACAGTGAGACACGCTACTCGGATTTGGCGGGACTTAGTAAAGTCGTACAATATTCCTGAATTACATGAGAGCACCTATCTAAGGGGGAATCCCCGTTTGGGGGCCCTATTTGGTGATTTTGCTTGGAAGATCTGGCAACGGTGCGGTGTACTACAGTTAGGGCAATTGTACGATCAGGACGGTTTTAGATCATTTTCTTCTTTTAGGGACGAATTTGGGGTCCCAAACAACTTTTTTAAATTCTTGCAGATTAGAGATTTTTTTGTCAATGGGGAAGGTCTAGCGACTGTTAATGCACTGGGGGAGCCCGTTAGCTCACTACTACAGATTAGAGGCAGGGGTTGTATAGGAAAAATCTATGAACATCTTCTTACAGGTGTAGCTGATGATGACGCTCAGGCTGTAGAAAAATTAAATCGCTATTTCGGAACTTGTGTAAACACAGCAGACTTGCATCGGTCATTATTGACTATCAATTCCTCTGTTACTTCTATCAATCTAAAACTTCAGCAACACCGCATGTTATTTCTCTTGTATTACACACCCGAAATTATCTCTAAGTGGGCTACGCCCAGTTTGACACTAAAGACCTGTTGTCCTAAATGCTCACTTTTTGCTGCAGACATTAGACATATGTTTATAACTTGCCCGGAACTCTCGGTTTTTTGGACGCTGATTACTAAGGAGCTGTGTAACTTGTCAGGCAGTAATATTATTATTTCTGAGAAAGAGATACTGATGGGATTTATAGAGGACCCCGGCTCAATCTCTGTTGCTTTATTTTCTATTATTATGGCTTGCTGTCGCTTATGTATTGCTAGGGTCTGGTTCGAGCCAAAACCCCCAACACTTGCGGAGTTCTGGCAGTTACTGAGAGGGGTGTATGAGATGGAAATGGCTCTTGCTAAGGTCAGGGGCCCCTCCTCACGAGCCAGAATAGAACGAATTTGGTTCTGTCTACACTAGGACTAAGTGATATTGATTTTTTCTTTTCATTCCCCCCCCTCTTTTTTCTTATTTTCTCTGTGCTTGGCTATTGAGTTCTTGTACTATGTTTTTGAATCAATGTTATGTACGTTATCTCTCTTTTGGCAAAAATAAATAAATAAAAGAAATGTTTTGTGTCATGTTTTCACCACTATCCCATGTGCATGGTGACAGCACTATTTTCACAGGCACCTGCAACTACACCTTGCATTGAATGATTGAATACTGACTCGTTAGAAAAGGGGGCTGATGTACAACATGGTTTTATCCATTCTGTGTATGTTGGTGTTAGACCCAGTGGTTTCTGGCTGGCTGGGATGCATCGAAGCCAGACAGAGTCCACTCTCCTAGATAGGATGAGTACGATACACTTGACCAATAACCTGTGCTCACCCTTGGGTAGCTTGGCACAGCGCAGTCAGGATTATCCTCAGGGTCAAAGTGTAAAGTATTGACACAGCGCAGCCCTCGCAACACACTGATTACACTACAAAAAGACTCCACACTGTATGTATAAAACACTGGTCTTGTATTACACACACATTAAAATAAAAACAACACACACATTGGATACATGCTTTACAGTTATATGCAACTGTCTAGGTCTCCCATTAGCAGCAGAATGGCATGAACATATATGTACCAGTCAAAGGTATTCATTTGCCCCATTATCACCTCAGCCTCATAAGCAACATAAATCCATGTGCATACTTCCCCAATGTGTTCACAGTCCAAGCGATCCCTTCCACATCAAAAGCGAAAGAAATATATATGCAGTCTGTTCAGAGATATTCCACGTTCCTGCTATCACATTAGCATAAAACACAACTTACCCAAGAAATCACAGATTTTGCCTCCGCCTCGTGACTCAGCCCCTCAGCTACTCAAACTACACCAGCCAACGATACACGTTGCATCCGCTGGAAACACTTTGATTAGATTGCCGGGTCAACCTAAAGTGAAAGGAAACATGTTTTTTTTTCCATCCAGATTAGGACGTCAAGGCACCCAGCGGCACCTTCACAAGTGTGGGATCACTATACTCCCTGTCCCTCTAGCCAAAAGACTGTGACATTGGAAGCTGGTGCGCTTCTAAATTGGAGAAATGTTTCTCCCCAGTCGGAGGTGCGAGCTGCAATTGCTCCCAGCAGCCAGCCCTGGATGCACACAAGGCACAATAAGACCCCTGAGGTCCAGTCACAATGAGTACCTTGTGGCGTGGTTCAAGGGGGAGGGAGCTGGGACATTGGACTGAGGCTGCGATGTCAGGCACTGTCGTCCTCCAGATCCGGAGGTCAGAGACAGTCTAGCCTTCCAGCTTGGGTCCCGCAGACACGACAAACCTCCCCCAACACCCCTTGGACAACAAACGCTACGAAGTGCAAGCTTGCACAGGTTTTTTCTCCAGCACTCCTAACATTATGGCACCCCAGGTGGGCCGCTGATCTTTATGATTTATGATCGCACACCTCTGCTCAGTGTAATTACTGCTTACGTCAGGATGGTCCTTGTCCCAACCGACGTTCACTTCCACCCATTTCTACTGCACCCCGTGCAGTCCTCATGATCTTGTGGAAATGGGGAGATTCTTTCTGTCCCTGGGATCTCGTGGACAGGAGGCCAGCCAACCAGCTTTTGGAGACTGCTTAGGGATCCGGGCCATGACAGTTGGCAATAACTGCAAGCCAGCAACATCCAGGCAAAATCCACCTAGTGATAGTCCCATTCCTGGAGCACGACAAACCCCAATCCACCAGAAGTCTGTGGATAATCCAGTTCTGCCCTAATGGTTCCTCTTGTTGATGTCCCAGCATCATACCAGCGTAGTATGGTTTCAATCCCAAAAGCGTCTCTAAACTCCTGAGGACACAGCCCCAGTAGTTGTATCCACAATGGCCTTTGAAGATGGGATCAGTTCCAAAGGCCACTTTTAAAATGCATAAACCACCTCTAAATGTTGTCCTGTCTGCCATCCTACCCTGGGAGGCTTTATCAATATCTTTAGTGGGGCCAGGACCCTGCCCCTAAGAATGCCGGTGCCAATTCAAGCCCCTCTTATTCGTCCCAGGAAGGCCACTCACAGTCAAAGGTCTTCAGTTTCCCTTGAGCCCCAAATTTATGGGCGTCTACTAGGACTGCACAGATGTAGCTGTGCCCACAGCACCCAGTTGAGCCTCACACAAAGAAATGCCCACTTTCCCAAAATGGCACTTTCACATTACTAATGTCAAATTCGCTCGCACTACCAGAGAGGATTTGCCATTACTAATCCATTGATACCAAACACTATACTGCTACTTTTCTGCACGTAGAAGCAGGCCTCACCATTACCAAACACACCATCCGGTGTCATTCACTACTAGGGCACGTAGTGCACATGTGCCCATGCCCTACCTCGTCCTGACATCGCACTCTGTCCCCAGGGAGTACGCAGATGTAGTGAGAGACATGCAGACCCATGACAAGTAGTTTTAAATGACAAACTGAGCAATAGTAACCTGCACATACAGGCCCTGCCATGTCAAACCTGTGGTACATTTGAAGAGCTCTCTCCGTGGGTGGAACAACCAGTGCTGCAGGCCCATGGAGGAGCATTTGAGTTACATGCCCTGGGTATATGTCTTACCACTAGACAAGGGACTTACAGCTAACTCAAATCAGCCAATCATGTATTCACCAATCACCAGTATGTATATGACAGGCACAGTGCCTTGGCACTGCATGGCAGTGTCAAAGCCCTCAAGGTCCTAAGGCTAGCACTTAGATCAGCGGAAAACCAGGAAGGACAAAAGCAAAAAATCAAGGGAAAGCACCCTCAACATGGTCATTTCCAACTGTTGGACATATTGGCCAAGATTATTATGAACCATTAAAAAAATTAAACACCTCCAAAGGATGAAATATGATTTTATTAAATCAAGATTCTCTACAGTGTATAAAATAATCAGACCAGACCAAAAACTTGCTTGTAAACCCTGCACTTTTAATCCAAGCACATAAAATTTGAGGAAACAAAATGAAGAAGAAACAGTATTTTAGTGACATCCCCAAACAACAAAACTCAAGCAGAATAGTATTAGACCAGCTTTCTTGATTTCAGTGGTGGCAGGTGAAATTTGAAAGTGGTGACGCGTACATTTTTGGCCTGAATTCCAGCGAGCATAAAAAGCCTATGTATTGCAAGAGAAGTACATGGAGTTCTCTCCCTAGGACATTGTTGAAAAACAGAAGTAAAACAATGCTTTTTAAACCAATTTTCCAAAATAGATTAAAGAAACATTTTTTTTGCTAATTCTGAAGAGGTACTGTTTTTTTTAAATTCTCAATGGTATGTCACCAGAAGATTTTGTGCAGAAGTAAATGTTATTCAATACCCAACAGCCAGGGGGTGAGCATTTAATTTAATTTAATCCAAAATAGTACATAATGGAAGAAATCTGGCTATATAATGGAAGAAATCTGGCTATCCTCTATGTTTGTGGTTGCAAGTTATTGTGAAAGTTAATGGAAAATCTTTTCCCACTCCCAGGTCAATATAGGATTTACCTGAATTACCGCAGTGCTTCCCTTTCAAGATAAATGTACAGGTCTTGTCAAGGAGGGATTTTTCACTGGTTTGCATAAATAGTGTTTATATCTGCTAGGCACATGCTCCCTGTAGCCACATCATCATCTGTGATACTCTTATAAGAGACTTTGGGGCATATTACAAGGGGATATTCTGATGGCAATATCCCCTTCTCCTTATTTACAAAGCTACGTTTAGCCACTTAGCGTGGCTTAACGCCGCCTTGTAAATAAGGCCCCTTAGCGTGAAAGGGGCATGCAATAGGTGTTGCAGTGGGCGTTCCACCACAACACCCATTGCTTTGGGCGCTACCCCATATTTACAAGGATGGGGCAGCTCCAAAAACGAAGGCCAGGTAAAATCTGGTTTTAGGATGGCGATACAAGGAGAAATTATTAATTTCTCCTTGTATTTCTCTTTCTATGTGTGCAGCATTCTGCAGCACACAAAGAAACAGCAAATCGCCTTTCAAAATTGTTTATGACCATAAACAATTTCCCTTGCAGCGCAGACACCCTTGCAACATAGTACAAGAGTGCCTGCACTGGTGCTAGGCTGCTTTTTTAGTGTCAGTGCTAGGGGAAACGCAGGGGTGCTTCGTATATTTGTAAATACGCTGCATCCCTGCATTTAAAAAATGTTGGAGCCCAGCGTTACCAATTTTGGTATAACATCGTGTTCCAACAGCTTATTGTAAATATCCCCCTTTTGCAGTTTCTAAGCACTGTGAATAGATGTCACTTCTAACTTCTCAAGGCTAGAGTCATTTATTTATTTTATATATTTATTGAGTTTTATATAGCACTGGCTAGACCCGAAGGTATCAGAGCGCTTTACATGAGGAAAAAACATTATTTCAGAACATGGTTACAAAGTTACACCGGTTACTGGAGCGTAGTTACAGGAATTACAGGAGTACAAAGGCATAGCATAAGCATGAGGAGCTAAAAAAAAAATATACGCAAGGGGAGAGAAGAATAGGAGAGAGAGGGAAGGAATAGGGGAGGTAGAGGAGAATAATGGAGGGAGGAGGAGGGGGAGGGTATAGGAGGCACAATGGGGAGACGAGGAAAAACAATGTCTGACGTCATTCAAAGCAGAAAGGGGCCAGGTCTGTGCAATGACAAACAGACTGAAAGGAAAGTAATGAAACAGCTTGTATTTGTTCATGCATGAATTAAAACGCCAATAATGTGCAGGGAACACTTTTGCTGGAGTTACAGTAACACATAACCTAATATTTATAAGGTGTGATGAATGACAGTGGCGGCCTCCACAAAACTCCAGGGGGGGCAGGGAGTATGGAAGGGATAACAGGGAGATCGAATTTTGAAAAACGTACCTTTCCTGCGGCCGATGCGTCAGTGCTCCTCTCTTCACTCCGGAGTATCCCAGCAGTCCCTGGGACACTAGCACACCCAAACCAGATGTTGCTCTCACATGATAGCAACTCCATGATTGGTCTGAGCGGCCTCTTTTGCCACTCAGACAGTGCCTTAGTGCCTGCGGTATTTCTCCGACTCGGCTGTGCAACACAGCCGGATTGGAGAAACGTAAGTAACCTGTGACGGCCGGCCATACAGACGTGCGCACTTTACACTACTCCCTCCTCTCTGCCATGCCGGCCCAGCCCAGCCCAAGACTCCCTAGCTCAGTCAGTCAGCGGGGGAAAAAAATGATAATATTGTTATATTGTAATTTTCCGCTGAGTGACTCAATGGGGTGACGCTCCTCCGCCATTACAGGGGAGCCACCCCTGGACACAGGAGGAAATAGAAGGGTAAGTACAAAAAGGACTGCATTTCAATAAGGTATTCTCTGATATGTTTTACAGCTTCGAAAACCACACAGAACTAGCTGCTTGTATAATGTATACTTTCAACTGAGTCGCTTCCAGGTGTTTATAACGAGCCACGACAGAGCTCTGGAGTTCAGGCTGCAAGCAGTGCACGTTTCTCACAGTGCCTGCCAGTGGATGAAAAAGGTGCTAATATTACAAGGCCATCCAATCGTTGTCCTTTCAGTGAGGCACACAGCAGTGGTGATGTTAGCAAGCAGCAATCTAAATGTTGCCAGGCTGAGAAGAAGCCAAGACCAATGTTTCTAAAAAGTGGACATTTATCCAGAACCTAAGTTCTCAATTAGGCAACTTGATTTCGTCTGGGATGAATGACTTTCAGAACCATTTTTTTTTTGCTTCTCAGCCAGGCAGAGTTTAGAATGATGCAAATGCTGGCAAGGGCCTAATGTATTGCCCACTTGTGATGAAAGAGAAAAACAAGGGAAAAATAAAAGGGAAGAGAAGGGAGAGCGAAATGGGAAGGAAAGAACTAGTGAGAGGTGAACTTTGAAGGAGAGGCAAGACCACTTACCCCAACTGTCTTGTCTGGTTGCTGGCTCTTCCCGGATTGCCGAGCCTTGACGTAAAAGAGAGGAAGGCAAGTTGTTGTGTGTTTTAAAGCATGACCTTTAGTGGTAACATAAAATGGGCGCATCTGTGAAAACCCATTCCAAGTCAAAATTCACCCTTATCAATGACAGCCCCAGCCCAGTCTGTTCTCTGGCTGGAATTCCCTAAACCAATGCACGATGCATAGAAGCATGTGCAGTGTATCAGTTTAGAGCATACAGCATGTGATCCGGCCTCACAGAGCCATGAGTGGAATCTCACCACTCTGTGATGTCAGGCTTTCCTCCAAAAGCTGTCACCCCTCTCTGTCCCAAGTCGTCACCCTGTGACAACTTGGGAATGGGAGAGGTGATAAAAGGCAGCTGCAGAAAACTGACAAGCAGCCCCGGGAGTACAGGGCTAATGCTGTACATGCCAGGGACTGCTCCAGAACGGGACGCTTCATTGAGTGACTTGTGGACAGTCCCGTAGGACCCAAGTATTGCAGACCTGGGCTGGTAGCATATGAGCCTTAGGCTGCTTAAGGTATACATAATCTGCACTAAATGCGTGATGTAACTGGCACATGCATACTATCGTATGTGCCTAAAAAAACCTGCCTGACATCCTGTTCAAAGAGGCAAACAAAGGCAATGCACAATGTATTTATTAGAATGGAAATTGGATGGTAATTGCTTTTTGCAATTACCATCCATAACGCTGTGAAACTGGAAGGGCGCAGCCCCTCTACCCAGTAACACAAACTGCTGCTGCTTGATGCGGCATTGTATAGTAACAAATACATTGTGTTGGCCCCTTCATGAAGAAATAAACAAAATTACTTAGTTAGTCGCCTTTCTTTGAATGGCATTTTGGTTTGTGATTATGCAGGTGATTATAAGTGTGTATATGTTTATACTGATGGGGGCTGTTTCCCTTTCAATGGGGTTTTATCAGGTATTATAGGTTTAAACCTGAAACAGGATAGCCTGCTTATATGGTTTAATTAAAGTCATCAAAATATTTTATTGACCAAAACAAAGTTAACAAATAATCATTATATGTTTGAATCAAGGTAAGTGACATTTTAAAATGCTTATTGATAGCCCTACGGTTAACAGTAAGTCATGACAAGCCGTCAAGAATTTCTTTGTCAGATAGTACCATCCCTAATGATATTAGTGGTGTTTTAGTGCTTTACTTTTAATGTGTTGTCACCCTTCCAAAGCCAGTAAGCCTGCCTTTGCTAACTACATCCTTTTATATTGTTTCTGATGTGGTGGACACTGTGGTCTTAGGGGTTAGGACTCCCTAGGGGTGCAAAATGTTGGGAGGGTGTCAACTTGGGTATTTCCATCTACCTTCTTGTATATATTTGTAAATTAATGTAACGTATTCAATAATGTGTGCTTAATAAAGTACTTTTTCCTTTTATAAAAAAAAAGCACTGACTGGATAATGATTTATTGAGTGTTGCCCACACCACCTCCCATGAGTAGGTCTTGGACTGTTAGTTTTTGCTACCCTTAGAGAGTCAAGTGCTACAATGAGCTACATGGCTCCCAGGAAAGGGACAGTGATGGACTTATTAAAGCCTTTGCAGCTAATAACCCACTTTCTTACACAAATGTACTGGATCATAATATCAGTCCTTAACTAGATATTGTGTTGCTATGCAAAGACTCCAATTTAGTGCATAAATCAGTGCAAATATGAGTATTTGGGTCTTTTGTAAAGGTTACTTCTATTCCTTTTTGCTTTGCCAGATTTTAGCACAGGATCTTCCAACCAGAGCGACAATGAAGACACTACTGGGATATGACATCAGCGTCAAGTGTGGGGATAAAGACAATGTTGTAAGTATGGCTGGAGGTGATGCCCACAGTGTTAATGCATTGAGAATGGTGCCATTAAGTTAATTATGTGGTATGCATTTGTATTGTATTTGTATTGCACAATCCTTGTCAAGAGGCAGTGGAGCACTTACAGGGTCACAATTAACAATGCAGTCAACAAGAGACAGGAAAGGTAGTTATGTTCTGGAACTAGAAGTGTACTTTTACTGCATTGTGATGTAGTGTTCTTTATTGTCTTCATTTCTGTCCGAAATTAGAGCAGCATTTGAGTGGTCCTTCTGGATATGGGGTGTTGTTTCAGATACTGGTGGTGGAAAAGGCCTGCTGCCTTTTTTCTTCCCTGTTTTCCCTCTTAGTGTTTACATATGGCCGGGTCTAAACTGGGGTGGCATGGTAAGCAAATGAATGATGGATTTAACCCAGATCTCTTGACTGGAGGTGATTGTTTGATTGTTCAACATTCCGTCCATCACTTGACTCGATTAGTAGGGCAGCGCACCGGCTATTTTGAAAAGTTCTTGACTCCATCGACAAAGCATTT
Organism: Triturus cristatus; assembly: GCF_964204655.1. NCBI lineage: Eukaryota > Metazoa > Chordata > Amphibia > Caudata > Salamandridae > Triturus > Triturus cristatus. The sequence continues at coordinate 741,371,793 of NC_140585.1, forward strand.
GTATATTAAAGGAGACTGAACCCTTTAGTGTCTTGTTAGTTAGAGATGACAGGAACCATTTGGTCCCTGACAGACGGATAGGATTCATGCTGTAGAATGTTCCGTTAACGGTCACACTCTGAGGAATAAAGACATGTAATACCAAGCTCCATGTGTGGTGCAGTCATTTATTGTGCCCTAGCTGGGGAGGATGCTACAACTATTGACAAGACAGGGAATTATGTAAACCCTGTGACCTGAAGAACCGAGAGTGCTCTCCCGGAGAGTTTGTTGTGGTCCAGCAAACTGCTCCAGTGTGCCACATGTGCCTCAGTCGAAGTGAAAATCGACATTTGGCGTATGTTGAGTCAAAGCGCCACTCCAGGCACTAAAAGGCCTGTGAAGAAAGCGAAGGCTTTACAGAAAATGTGTTTGTCGTCTACAAGAGATGTGCTTGCAATGTTGAGACAAGAGGTACTGTGCCACAGTATAACAGAGCTGTCATTCACACAGTACGACAATGCTAAAGACAGCGACAGCCAGGTACAGAGAAGCGCCGCAGGAAGTGATTACAGAAGGCAAGAACGCACTCAAAGCAGAAACCATTTAAAGCACAAAGACACGCCAAAGGCAGCAACAACCATGTACGGAAAGTGCAATGAGTGGTGACAGCCAGGTGCAAGAGAAGCCTGTGATTGGAAGCTGATAAATGAGGAACCATTAGAGGTGGCGACCGTCAGAGATATAGAGAATATGATCACATATACTAGAACCTAAGTAAAGAGAGCTATCAGACCTCGGCACCAGGTGCCCAAACTCAAGCAAAAGCACGGGGTTGTGCATCCAAGGCTGGTGAGTCACGTTGGACGTACTGAAAGGCCGTGAGCCGTGACGGAATAGAGACAGTCTACTTATCTAATGACAATGCGAAGAGAAGCCAAACCAGTTCAGATTGACTATGACGATCCTGAAGCCAGCACGTCACAAGGACTTACAGATGGTATGACTGGTGCAAGTCCAGATGAACAGCTTATACTTATTAGCAAGGGACATAACTGGTGATAATAATGCTGCCTTCCTAAAAGCACCGCCTCCCTTCGATACTGCCAAAAAGCTGAATATTGGCGACAGATGGATTGGCTGGATCAAAGCCTCTGACGATTTTATTGATGCATTGGAAGAAGGAAATGACAAAAAGATGATTAAGTGTCTGGAGAATTTGATGGGTGAAGGAGTCAAAGAAGTGATAAAGAAAATACCACACGGTGGTGAAGTGACATACCATCAATTAGAAGAAGCGTTAAACACCAAGCTCAATCCATTGCCAAATACAAAAGTTACATCTTCAGTCATGAAAGGAAAAGAACTGGTTTGTAGAAAGACTTGACTCCATCATCAAGCATTGGATGAGTTGAACGATGAAGAGGCCATTCATGTCAGAGTAATAGATATTTGCCTCTCCGATTCCTTCAGATCATGAATGTTGAAAGAGACCCTCAGCCTGGAGCGAGTACTCATAGCTGCTAGAGCAGAAGAAAGAGCAGACAGACAAGCAGCTAATATGGTGGTCAGACGAGCCAAAATTAATCAGCCCTGAGGGTGAAAAGCAAGCTGAAACACAAGGTAGAAGACCATAAAGTAATGTCTCCAAAGAAAAAGAAATTTGTGTTTTCGTTGTGGATTTTCCTTTCCACATGAAAGTAAATGTCCTGCAATTGGATAGACCTGCAAAGGCTGCGGGAAAGAGAACCATTTTGTAATGGTTTGCAAAGCGAGGGAAAGATTAAAGTGCGCCACGTCGAGAAAACAAACAGGAGGAAATATCAAGTGTGTCACATCATCATCATCATCATCATCTTTATTTCGGTCACTTTAGACCATAAAAGAATGCAGCGGTTATACAGTTGTAAATTACACAATATAAAAAATCACACTTAGTTGAATTAAAATTAATCATAGAACAATTGAGTTAAAATCATCAGAAATATTCATTCAACCATGTCTAACTTAATACAGCGATTACGGCTAAGCCACACTGCTGTTAAGAATTTTGTGACTGCAAATACAATTGGGGCGGATGAATCTGTCTTTAAAATTCTATATGCTGGAAGAGGATGCCTAAAACCAAGGTTTTTAAGGAGCGGGACAAGCCAATAATTCCTAGCTCTTTGATAGGCTGGACAGAAAAATATGATGTGCAGGTCAGTCTCTCGCGGGTGTGCACATGCTGTGCATTGCACTGAAGGCTGGGGCTTAGTCCAGCGATCAGTGAGTGCCCTGAGGGGAAGAGTGCCATATCGCCACTGCATGTATAACTTCCTTGTATTTGGAGGGCTAATATCATCAAAGGCGAGCTCTAAGTGATATGAATCTTTGAATTTAAGGAAATAATTAGATAAGGACCCCTCTCGTGTACTCTCAATTGAGACGCGTAACTTGTGCTCATAATAAACCTTTGAGATGGATTTGCGTGAGATCCTGCAACATACATTTCCTGGATCAAGCCACAAATCTGGTCTTTCTAATGTCTCGAATGTTTGTTTAATATATCTTAACCATGGGATTTGTACGGCATTAGGTAGGCGCAAGATCTCTACGAGCTCAGCCCTGTAGTTGGATAATTCCGGCGTGCTCCAGATTTTGCGCCAAAAAGTTAGGGGTTTAAGTCTCAACTCCTCTGTAATGGGTCTTAGGCCCAGGTCTAATCTCAATGGGAGGAGTGGGGTACTGGACGGTAAAGCTGCCAATTGCCTTATAAAGTTATTCTCCGTAATCTGCAATTTCCGAGCAGCTATGTGCCCCCATATTTCCCCCCCGTAGGTCACTGCCCCTCTAGCCTGCATTTTGTAAATTTGCAAGGGGGGACCAAATGGCTTGTAAATCGACCCGCTTATCATCCTACATATACCACCCGTTAACTGGACCAGTTTCAAATTTGCCTTGGTTCGGTGCGAGTCCCATGTCATAGTCTGGTTGATTGTTACCCCCAGATAATCGAACGTAAAAACCCTCTCTAATCTAGAGGACCCTATTATAGGATTTGGGCGTGTTGAGGAGGGCGGGTTGAGGATCATATACTTAGTTTTTAAAGCATTGATCTCCAGTCCGCGCTTCACACAGAAGTTCGAAAACCCATCCAACACCCGTTGTATGCCCATGGGGGATTTAGAGAGCAGCAGGGTGTCGTCTGCAAACATGATAGCAGGCCCCCTGCTGCCATTTAGCTTGGGGGCGTCAATGTTGCTCAACCCAATAAGATGGTTGATGACCCCGTTCACAAAGAGGCAGAACAGGGTCGGTGCAAGCACACAACCCTGTCTTACCCCCCGTTAACGGGGAAGCTATCCGAGAGAACTCCCCCTCTACCACACCTAACCTTAGCAAAATTCCCCTGATGTAATCTTATCAGGATTAGTAGGATGTCAGCAGGAACTCCTAAGTCCATTAGGACAGTCCATAGTTTGTTCCTTGGTACTAAATCGAAGGCCGCTCGCAAGTCCACAAAAACCGTGTACGAGCTACCACCCTCGATTAGCGCGGTCTACCAATATAAGAGATTCAAACGAAAAATCTGGTCTGTGGTTGAAACACCCCCTCTGAACCCTGCTTGATACGGACTCATGATTGCACATTCTTCAATCCAATTCTGGAGGCGGTTAAGTATCAGTCTACCGAAAATCTTTTGAGGAACATCGATAAGACTGATGGGTCTGTAGTTGGCTGGGAGCAGAGGCGATCCCTTTTTAAATATTGGGACAATCTCTACGCCCAGCCAAGTATCTGGCACCTCCATACCCCCCAAAACGGAATTTAATAGTGTTGTTAAATAGGGTGCCCAGACATCCGGTTCTTGTTTAAATAGGTCGCCTGGCAGACCATCTAAACCGGGTGCCTTGCCTGATGCCAACCCTGCAATGGCCACTCGGACCTCCATTACTGTGAATGGAACCCCTTTCGGAGAGTCGCTGACAAACTGTGTGGGATTTATCCTTGCCCCATCAACTACCCTATATAGGGACTGGAAGTGGTCTTGCCATGCCTTGGCTGAGATATTGGGCTCTATTGCAGAGGCCAGCTCCTCAGACCCTGTATTCACATTGCGCCAAAATTTACGTGAATCTCCACGTGCCTGGGAGATGGTGAGTTTTTCCCACTTTTCATACTCCCATTAGCTTTTTGCATGGGTGGTCAGGCGCTTATAGGCCGTTCTCCTGGCCCTGATCTCCTCACTCCCCTTCCCCTCCTTTATCGAGGCCAGGAGATCAGTTTTTGCCTTACGGCATGTGGTGTTGTACCAAAGGGGACAAACAGCACGTCCGTTATCCCTTTTTGGTATGGAGAAAAGAATTTCAGACACCGATTTAATGAGGTCCTCGTGCAGCAGCCCCAGCTGTTTGCATATACCCTGGGTACTAACTTGCTCCATTAGTGCGTGGACTTTTTCGAGTGTGGGGATAACCCGGGCATACAGCCTGGATATCTTCCCTGGGTTAGAAGCTAATTTCTCCCATTTCACTCTTCATCTATTATTCGTAAGGCCTAACCCCACCTCGGGAGCCTCCACCTGCTCCCCCCTGACCTCAAGACCGGGATGGTCATATTCCAGTTCCAATGCGTTGTGGTCACTGTCTTCCCTTGATATCACCCAGAAGTCTCTCATAAGCGACCACGAGGCCAATGGAACTAGAATATAGTCAAGTCTTGACTCCCTACCCACTCTATTGTATGTGCATTTTGGAGGGATATCAGATTTTATCCGTCCATTACAGGCCCGGACACCATATTTCAGGGTTAAGGATGTAATTTGTACAGCCAGAGGCGTCCAAGCTCTTGGGGCCGGCGCTTCCAATGGGGGTACAGACCACGCCACGTCCTCCTCCTGGGCCAGACCGTCCAGTAGGCCAGAAAGCGGCTCGAAATGGCAATTCAAGTCACCTCCTATTAAAAGAGGAATACCCTCAGGGATTTCACTTAGGGCATCCGCAAGCTCCTCGATAGTACGCGACTCTTGCGTGATATTAACTGGTCTGGAATAAACATTTACCAGCAGAAGACTATGTGAGTTTGGCCACTCCAACAGTACAGTAAGAATATCCTCCTTGCTCAGTGGAAGAACAACGGCCCTGCATCCCAAGTCATTGGCCACCCAGGTTGCAAGTCCTCCCGAAGGACGCCCCCTGCCGCCCCATTTTGCATTTATGGAGAATACTGCAAAACCTATGCGAGTGACTTCTTCTCTCGCCCAGGTTTCATGGAACAAGCATATATCTTTGCCCTCGATGAAGGAGCTCCAGTCCGGGCATTTCAGTTTATTTCCCAAGCCCACCACGTTCCAAGATACTATCTTCAGAGAGGAACAATTAGTTTTCTCGGTTAGTGAGTTTGGGAGCATATCCATACTAGAATGCATCCCCAATAGTGTGTTGGTATCTGAGCTACCGTCTTGGGCCGCTGTCACCTCACTTGCAATAAGTGGAGAGCTAACGGTCCTTATAGATACCTCACCGTTGGTGTATTTCTCCTCAGGGTTGACCTTCCCCCCGGGGGTAGCTAGGCGTTTTGTAAGTGTAAGAGCCCTATTTTGACCTGTGTCCTCCCCTCCCCCCGTCTGACTCGGTCAATCTACCATATCTAGGTTACTAAACCTGTTATGGGTAGGAAAGTGATCGTATCGCTGAAATCTGGGGAGATGGGGGCCCCCTCTTACTCTAGCACCCCATCTGCCTCCTCTCCTATGTACTAATTCCCAACCCTCCTCTTCCTGCTCATGTCTTATGGGTGGATAGAAGAATGATAAAGGTAGGGATTGGATTGAAGTCTCCTGGTCATGGTATGGCCAACTACATATGTATGAGACGGTCATGGCTCCCTAAAGTTAACCAGGACACAGTCTCCATGGATAGATTTCCTGGTAATGCCTAGCCATGGGACTCTCCTCACCATGAGGACCTCACTCAGTATTCCTTCAGGGAGGGGCCTATTGATAGAAAGCCAGTTGATTACCTTGTTTTTTAGGGCTTCAACAGGTTCTCTAGAGGATGGTTTTAATTTGGGAATGCCTGTTAAAATAACTGTGTACGGGCTTGCCTCCGGTGGCAAGTTGACTGGCCTATGTTTTATACCATTGCCCTGTTCCCCTTTTGCAGGCGCAGCTAACTTCTCCTGAGGACTTACATTTGCTGCACAATCTAATTGGGGTTGGGGGGGCTTGGGTAATGGTAAAGGTAATATACTGAGCTCTTCAGGGGCAGAAAAATCACATTCAGTAATGGGTAAGATGGAACTACTCAAATCGGGTACATCAAGCGTACCACTTATCCCCCTGGCCCCATCATATGGTAATATACAATCCAGTCTTTGTTCTGGGGTGGTTGCATGTGCAAGGGGTCCCAAAGAGGATCTCCTTACCCACTCAATTTCTTGCAAAATGCGCCTTTCTAGAATAGTGATTTCGTCAATGAGGAGTGACCCCGCTTTTGCAAAATATGAGTCCAAAGTACCTTTTGCCATCCCAGCAGCCAGTGTGGTCTTACTCCTCGTCTCTCTTGTGGCCATAGTCCAAGGCTAGATGCGGGAAGTGTGATGAGGAATCGTAGACCGGGAGGGATGACCCGGTCCCGGTCTCTCCCGTTCTCGAACAGCCTCAAACGGCCCGCTCTTTGCCCGGTCTTCGCCCCGTGCTTCGTCCTGCGCGCGCGATAACTCCAGGCGTTTAAGTGAAGGGGAGGATCAGGCGGGAGTGGGCGGGAAGAGGCCCCAGCTGCACCGGTGGTAATGGCGCTGTGCAGGCTGGTCCTCGCAGTCCCGCCCGCGGAATAATCAAGCAGCAAGGGCTCCCCTTGATCCAATACACTCCACAGGGTCCGGATTAAGGTGTCACAAGCACCAGCAGTCTCCGTAGTCAGTAGAAGCTGCGAGCGGCTCCCGCGAAGCGGGGGCCGCGAGACGTTATCACAGTGTTGGAGGGAGTGGGCGGGAAGAGGCCCCAGCTGCACCGGTGGTAATGGCGCTGTGTAAGCTGGTCCTCGTAGTCCCACCCGCGGAATAATCAAGCAGCAAGGGCTCCCCTTGATCCAATACACTCCACAGGGTCCGGATTAAGGTGTCACAAGCACCAGCAGTCTCCGTAGTCAGTAGAAGCTGCGAGCGGCTCCCCCGAAGCGGGGGCCGTGAGACGTTATCACAGTGTTGGAGGGAGTGGGCGGGAAGAGGCCCCACCTGCACCAGTGGTAATGGCGCAGTGCAGGCTGGTCCTCGCAGTCCCACCCGCGGAATAATCAAGCAGCAAGGGCTCCCCTTGATCCAATACACTCCACAGGGTCCGGATTAAGGTGTCACAAGCACCAGCAGTCTCCGTAGTCAGTAGAAGCTGCGAGCGGCACCTGCGAAGCGGGGCCGCGAGACGTTATCACAGTGTTGGAGGGAGTGGGCGGGAAGAGGCCCCAGCTGCACCGGTGGTAATGGCGCTGTGCAAGCTGGTCCTCGCAGTCCCACCCGCGGAATAATCAAGCAGCAAGGGCTCCCCTTGATCCAATACACACCACAGGGTCCGGATTAAGGTGTCACAAGCACCAGCAGTCTCCGTAGTCAGTAGAAGCTGTGAGCGGCACCTGCGAAGCGGGGGCGCGAGACGTTATCACAGTGTTGGAGGGAGTGGGCGGGAAGAGGCCCCAGCTGCACCGGTGGTAATGGCGCTGTGCAGGCTGGTCCTCGCAGTCCCACCCGCGGAATAATCAAGCAGCAAGGGCTCCCCTTGATCCAATACACTCCACAGGGTCCGGATTAAGGTGTCACAAGCACCAGCAGTCCCCGTAGTCAGTAGAAGCTGTGAGTGTCACATCAAGAAAATAAAATGCATGGCAGAAAGTTCCAGATATGTCCCAACCACGCCCACAAGGCCAACCAGCAACATCAGTTGAGGCAAGTAGAAACTAAATAATGCCAATTGTCGTCAAATTCCTTATCTAAAAGATCAGAGCTGTCATTGTCGAGCAACAGTGAGGCAAGATGTGTGTGCAATGTCAATAATGACCACAGAAAAATGTGCGCATGTAGGTTTAGCTTCTCACAAGGAAGCGTGCCCGTCGAAACTAGATCAACAAGTGAAAGTGCGAAATTCATTTGGACACTGTCCTAAAATCACACTGAAGGTGAATGGGTGTTCCATACAGTTTATCATAGACAGTGGCACATCAAAAAACATTATGCCAGTGGAAAAGTACAATGAACTGTCTCCAGTGCCCTGTTTAACTCCATTGAAAACCAGAGTATATACGTGGGCTGCTTAAACACCACTCTAAAGTCAAGGTTCATTTGTAGCAACTATGAAACATAAAAAGACAAAAGTACAAGCACCAATTTATATCCTGCCAGGCACTAAGTCAAGTGCATGTTTACTCAGTTTCAGCACTGTTGCTGACAGAGTTATTTTCTGTAAACGTCAATGGCAATGCCTATCACAAGATAGTGTGTCAGTTTCCATTGTTGTTTCATGGACTAGGAAAACTTAAAACAATGAAAGTGCAACTTCACATAAATGAGGACATCGTCCTGTCGCTCAACAACCTCATCAAATTGCATTTCATCTACAGAAGGCTGTTGAGAAAGAAAATGAGACATTACTGATACATGCCATCACTGAGCGATCCACTGGTCTGACGCCATTTGTGTTTCGCATAGTGGTAGTGCCGAAGTAGGATAGTTGAGGCTCTGTGCACATCTGCGTTGATTTGAGCCAGGCGAAAAAGGTGAATGAAAGGGAACAACATCCAGGTCCACACATTGCTGACATGATTACGCAGTTGAATGGAGCCAAAGTCTTTTCTCGCCTCAATTTGAACAAAGGGTATCACCAAATCGAACTGGAAAAAAATGCAGGTATTTTATTACCTTTTCAACTCGTGTTGGGTTGTTTAGATGCAAAAGGCTAGGTTTTTGAGCGTCGTCAGCTGCAGAACTCTTTCAAGATGTAATTTGTCACATAATTCAGCCAGTCACAAATGCTTTCAATTACAGTGATGACATACTAGTTTTTGGAGCCTCATGAAATAAACATGATAAAGCTCTTACATAAATGTGTCATATACTTGCTGATGCACGTCTCACTTTACATGCAGAAAAGTTTGAGTTTCATAAAATATAACTCAAGCTTTTCTGTCATATCTTTTCTGATGGGGGAATGACTCCAGTTTTAAGTAAAGTACAATCCTTGTCATCCACATCTTCCACAAAAAATGTAACTATGTCTCTATCCTTCTTTGGTATGGCCAGTTTCTGTTTAATGTATATATGTCACTTTCCCACTGTGAGTGCCCCATTGACAAACTAAATGAAACAAGATGTTCCATTCCGATGGTCATGTGACTGAACAAAGCTTCAAGAAAATCAAACATGCAATTGAGAACCCCACTGAAATGGTATACTTTGATCCAAAATTGCAAGCGGAGGTTATTGTTGATGTGAACCTAGTAGGTGTGGGTGTCATGCTGACCCAGCACACTGAACATCCCAATGCACCATGATGCATCGTGGCGTATGCCAGCAGGAGTTTGTCATCGACAGAACATGCCTATTCACAGCCTGAAAAATAAAGCCAACAGTGGTGTGGGCTTGTGAACATTTTCATGTCTTCCTGTATGGAAAACATTTCATGGTTATCACTGACCACTAAGCAATGCTCACCGTTTTCGGCAATCTTAAATCCAAAAGTACCCCCTTGCATTGAAAGGTGGGGGTTGCCACTGCAGGAGTATGATTATACAATTGTTCATCATTCAAGAAAAGCTCAGAATCTTGCTGATTACTTCTCATATGTACCCATACCGTGTCATGGCACCACTTCTAAAGCAGCTGATGCTTATGTTAACTTCATTGTGAAATCCAGTACACCTGCCCCCATATCAGTAGAACAAATAATTGTTGCCATGAGCACTGACAGACATTTGCAAGCTCTCAGAGACATTATTACTCATCACTCCTGGAGAAAGCATGCTCGACCTCTCCATGATGACATAGAATACCAGAAATTTTAAAATGTGCAGGAAGAACTTTCAGTCACTCCAGAAGGCATCATCTCACATGGGTCAAAAGTTGTCTTACCTGAGAGTCAAAGACAACAAGTCATTGAACTGGCATATGAGGGACATCTTGAAATAGTTTCTGCTAAAAGAGCCCTATGGGACCAAGTGTGGTTCCCCCGTCATGATGAAAGAGTTGAAAAATAAGTAAGGGACTGGGATTCCCATATGCATAACGCTCAATGCTAGCAGACATTACTGCGCGCATACAAGATGTAGGATAATCAACCTCAAGAGTGCATTTTAAGCATGTTGCACATCACTGAAGAGCTTACCCATCATAAGGAGTCACAAGGCAGTAGGCAATATCCATTTAAATGTACAGCTATCATTCATTATAATATGTGGCATTCCCCCACCCATTTCCCCTACCTCTACAAGCTCACTAGTTGTTCTAAGAAAGCTGTAAGTAGTGTATCTAGTTCGGTTTTATTGGGTTGAGTTTCGAACTTGTAGATAATTTCCCAAAAAATAATGAGCTCCCTAAGTCCCACAATACCTTGCAATCTACTGGCCGATATATGCGAGTTGCACTTCACAAACCTCCATTACATGCATGCAATATATTCATACAGCGTTAAAACTAGTGAAAATCTAAAACACGTTGTTATCCCATTATGTTGAGGTTTTAATATCAACTTGCACATATATCATGTCCACAATATCAAACATATTGTCTAGGTAACTAGATGTGAACTTTATAACAGTAACTGTGTACACCCCTATACATACTTCCCTTTGTGTGAGAAGTCTAACTTGTAGATAAGCCATCTTTGCTAGTTATTACACACCTACGTACATCCAAGCCTAATAAAAACAATAGTATACATACATGCAGGCTTCGACAGAACCAGTGCACTGCCTGCAATGCCACACAGCTAACCTTTAAACAGTTGTGTTGTGGAGCCTCTTCACTATTGTAGTTGGGGGCTTTATTTCTTTAAAATATATGTGCACATTTGCAGAGTTATACTACCAAGTCCAGTAGAACTTTTTTCTATCCCCTCATAACCCAAATGTATCTCTTTCCATGCTGTTTCTTTGGTGGGCTGGTTTATCTGAAACTTATATAAATGTGTAGGAAATATTCCGATCGATCTGTTACTTTTGTTTTGAACGTACTGGAACAAATGTAATTGAGGCCTTGGTACGAGCTCTGTGTGGTGCCAATGCCAAAGTCAGTGCCATAACAATGTGGCAGGTACAGTCAGTAAGTGTAAACTAAACAGGCTCTCAGACTTTAGGAATTATTTATTCAGGTACTAAAGTTCATGATGTTGAACAAAGAGGTATTTTAAAGTAAGAGAAAGAATTCAGTATGATCAAGTGTATTAATAAGTTTAGCAGACCAACACATTGAGTGCAATGATGGAATAATAAATTCAGTCTTGGGTCTACATAGGTCCCAGAGCCATTGAATAGATTTGTAACATTCTCTTTTCTCGTCCACAGGGAGATCTTCTAATGAACGACAGACAGTGCAAAATAGTGCAGCGTCAGATGGAGTTCGACAGCGGCATCGCCTACGGCATTGACTGCCTCCTAACCCCTCCCAGCCTCGGCGGGAGGTGTGACAGTATGGTGACCTTGGATCTTTTGGTCAGTCACAAATATCAATTTACTTTAGATGAATGAGTGGAAGAATGAACGGTTGAATATGGGCATGTGCATCTTCATTTACATATAGGTGTTCACATCACTTGGTTGAACAGTGCCTGAGTGAACTGCTGCCTATAAATTAAGAACGCAGCATGTTTTGCATGGCTGAATCTCTTCCTATGCCCCCTTCTCCTGCAGAAAAATACATCTGTGAATGTGTCCCCGGCTCTTCAAGCGGAAGTCCTATTTAGCCCTTACTGGAAATTTGGCACTAGTACAGATGGCTTTTGTCTGTCTCCTAGTCTAAAATGGTCCCCAGCTTACCCCTTGAGACTGGCAATGGCATCTGTTAGAAATAAGGTCTCTAGTTGGCAGAGGTATGCACCCTGTCACAGTAGGGACCACCATTCAGATACCTAACCTAAATTAACCTGTGCTCACCCTCTGGTAGTTTGGGAAAGAGCAGTCAGGCATAACTTAAGAAGCAATGTGTAAAGTATTTGCGCACACTTTAATTATAGTATCTCAATGAAACCACAAGAAAAGTCTCCACACCAGGTTGGAAAATAGAGAAAATGTATCTGATTAAAACAAGATCAAAACGACAAAAATCCAATCAGTAGAAGTTACGATAAGAATTTTTAAAGATTAAATCCAAAAGAGTGCTTAGAAGTCAATAGTGCTAAAGGATTACTTGAGGTAGCACTAGACCAGGCCAGATCTGAAACGTCAAGCTGACCGTAATTGAGCATGGGTCAGACACAGTTTCAAATAGTTCCGCTGAAGTTTAACCTTCTCAAGTTGAGCCAGTGCAAAGAGCCACCGGGCATTGCAGACCATCTGGCTAGGGCCTCGCAGTCATGAGCGTTGATGCTGCTGTGTGAAGAGATAAACATGCGCCTGCTTGCGCTGATCCTTTAAGCGGACCATTTCACGGTCACAAAGAGCACAAAAGCTTGATTTAAAAGGTCTGTAGTGCAGGAAACCCACTTCTGAGGCCCTGGACAGGAGGGGGCATCTTAGGCAATGGTTGGACTCAAAGATGGCAGAGACCAGCAGAGCTGCAAGAAGTATTTTGTGACCCGAAGACTTCAGAGAACAGGAGGCAAGCCAGCAAGCCCTTAGAGAATCTTGGGTTCAAGGATGTAGAGAGCAGGTCCAGACACTCCTACTCCCAGGCAAGAGGCAGCAGGCCAACACAGCAGAGCAAGTTGCAAAGTGGCAGTCCCTCGTGTAACACAGCAATCACCAGGCAGCAGGTCAACACAGCAGAGCTAGTAGCAAAGTGTCATTCCCTCCTACAGCACAGCAGTGCTAAAGTGCCCAGAGTCCTAAAGCCAACAAAAATGAATTCAGCAAAATAGGGAGGAGGAAGGCAAAATGTTTGGAGGTGATGCTGCAGAAAGGGCCATTTCCAACACAATCCAATACATTTAGGGCCCTCATTATCTTGAACTACTTTTCCTATGCACCCCAAATCTACTCTCTTTAATGGAAAACCTTCTCAATGACTATTTCCATTTTTTGTACATAAAAAAATAGTCCTTTCATGGAAGTTACAAACCACATATCTAGAAGGGCTTAAGACAACTTTTCCTCATCCATGGACAGGAGATGGCAGCAAATGGTAAGCTGTGCTACTAAAGCAGGCATCGGAATATTGTGAGATTCCTAGTACTCTGCTCTCCACCATACTCATGAAGAATGATTCTTATTTTCTTGGCAAAAACCAAAGGTAGTGATGGACGGAGTGTTGAACATTGCAAGCACTCACCCCCAGTCATCTGATCTGTGTTTAATCCATCACCGTTCTTTAGCCCACTCTGCCACCCCAGTTCAGACATGGCCATATGCAAATCAGTTTGACCCTGTGCCTCATGGGAACAGTCCAGCCCGAACTGCCAAGCCATGTCTTCCCTGGACCGGAAACAAGCTTCCTAGGACCGGTTTCTGGCATTTCAGCCGTCTTCAGCCAGGCTTGCTTGAATCCAGTGGCAAAGTGAGCAAGGGACTCACGTCTGAGCATACCCTGCCAACTTATGGCGAACAAAGCAAAAACCAAAGGTAGTGATGGACGGAGTGTTGAACATTGCAAGCACTCACCCCCAGTCATCTGATCTGGGTTTAATCCATCACCGTTCTTTAGCCCACTCTGCCACCCCAGTTCAGACATGGCCATATGCAAATCAGTCTGACCCTGTGCCTCATGGGAACAGTCCAGCCCGAACTGCCAAGCCATGTCTTCCCTGGACCGGAAACAAGCTTCCTAGGACCGGTTTCTGGCATTTCAGCCGTCTTCAGCCAGGCTTGCTTGAATCCAGTGGCAAAGTGAGCAAGGGACTCACGTCTGAGCATACCCTGCCAACTTATGGCGAACAAAGCAAAAACCAAAGGTAGTGATGGACGGAGTGTTGAACATTGCAAGCACTCACCCCCAGTCATCTGATCTGGGTTTAATCCATCACCGTTCTTTAGCCCACTCTGCCACCCCAGTTCAGACATGGCCATATGCAAATCAGTCTGACCCTGTGCCTCATGGGAACAGTCCAGCCCGAACTGCCAAGCCATGTCTTCCCTGGACCGGAAACAAGCTTCCTAGGACCGGTTTCTGGCATTTCAGCCGTCTTCAGCCAGGCTTGCTTGAATCCAGTGGCAAAGTGAGCAAGGGACTCACGTCTGAGCATACCCTGCCAACTTATGGCGAACAAAGCAAAAACCAAAGGTAGTGATGGACGGAGTGTTGAACATTGCAAGCACTCACCCCCAGTCATCTGATCTGGGTTTAATCCATCACCGTTCTTTAGCCCACTCTGCCACCCCAGTTCAGACATGGCCATATGCAAATCAGTCTGACCCTGTGCCTCATGGGAACAGTCCAGCCCGAACTGCCAAGCCATGTCTTCCCTGGACCGGAAACAAGCTTCCTAGGACCGGTTTCTGGCATTTCAGCCGTCTTCAGCCAGGCTTGCTTGAATCCAGTGGCAAAGTGAGCAAGGGACTCACGTCTGAGCATACCCTGCCAACTTATGGCGAACAAAGCAAAAACCAAAGGTAGTGATGGACGGAGTGTTGAACATTGCAAGCACTCACCCCCAGTCATCTGATCTGGGTTTAATCCATCACCGTTCTTTAGCCCACTCTGCCACCCCAGTTCAGACATGGCCATATGCAAATCAGTCTGACCCTGTGCCTCATGGGAACAGTCCAGCCCGAACTGCCAAGCCATGTCTTCCCTGGACCGGAAACAAGCTTCCTAGGACCGGTTTCTGGCATTTCAGCCGTCTTCAGCCAGGCTTGCTTGAATCCAGTGGCAAAGTGAGCAAGGGACTCACGTCTGAGCATACCCTGCCAACTTATGGCGAACAAAGCAAAAACCAAAGGTAGTGATGGACGGAGTGTTGAACATTGCAAGCACTCACCCCCAGTCATCTGATCTGGGTTTAATCCATCACCGTTCTTTAGCCCACTCTGCCACCCCAGTTCAGACATGGCCATATGCAAATCAGTCTGACCCTGTGCCTCATGGGAACAGTCCAGCCCGAACTGCCAAGCCATGTCTTCCCTGGACCGGAAACAAGCTTCCTAGGACCGGTTTCTGGCATTTCAGCCGTCTTCAGCCAGGCTTGCTTGAATCCAGTGGCAAAGTGAGCAAGGGACTCACGTCTGAGCATACCCTGCCAACTTATGGCGAACAAAGCAAAAACCAAAGGTAGTGATGGACGGAGTGTTGAACATTGCAAGCACTCACCCCCAGTCATCTGATCTGGGTTTAATCCATCACCGTTCTTTAGCCCACTCTGCCACCCCAGTTCAGACATGGCCATATGCAAATCAGTCTGACCCTGTGCCTCATGGGAACAGTCCAGCCCGAACTGCCAAGCCATGTCTTCCCTGGACCGGAAACAAGCTTCCTAGGACCGGTTTCTGGCATTTCAGCCGTCTTCAGCCAGGCTTGCTTGAATCCAGTGGCAAAGTGAGCAAGGGACTCACGTCTGAGCATACCCTGCCAACTTATGGCGAACAAAGCAAAAACCAAAGGTAGTGATGGACGGAGTGTTGAACATTGCAAGCACTCACCCCCAGTCATCTGATCTGGGTTTAATCCATCACCGTTCTTTAGCCCACTCTGCCACCCCAGTTCAGACATGGCCATATGCAAATCAGTCTGACCCTGTGCCTCATGGGAACAGTCCAGCCCGAACTGCCAAGCCATGTCTTCCCTGGACCGGAAACAAGCTTCCTAGGACCGGTTTCTGGCATTTCAGCCGTCTTCAGCCAGGCTTGCTTGAATCCAGTGGCAAAGTGAGCAAGGGACTCACGTCTGAGCATACCCTGCCAACTTATGGCGAACAAAGCAAAAACCAAAGGTAGTGATGGACGGAGTGTTGAACATTGCAAGCACTCACCCCCAGTCATCTGATCTGGGTTTAATCCATCACCGTTCTTTAGCCCACTCTGCCACCCCAGTTCAGACATGGCCATATGCAAATCAGTCTGACCCTGTGCCTCATGGGAACAGTCCAGCCCGAACTGCCAAGCCATGTCTTCCCTGGACCGGAAACAAGCTTCCTAGGACCGGTTTCTGGCATTTCAGCCGTCTTCAGCCAGGCTTGCTTGAATCCAGTGGCAAAGTGAGCAAGGGACTCACGTCTGAGCATACCCTGCCAACTTATGGCGAACAAAGCAAAAACCAAAGGTAGTGATGGACGGAGTGTTGAACATTGCAAGCACTCACCCCCAGTCATCTGATCTGGGTTTAATCCATCACCGTTCTTTAGCCCACTCTGCCACCCCAGTTCAGACATGGCCATATGCAAATCAGTCTGACCCTGTGCCTCATGGGAACAGTCCAGCCCGAACTGCCAAGCCATGTCTTCCCTGGACCGGAAACAAGCTTCCTAGGACCGGTTTCTGGCATTTCAGCCGTCTTCAGCCAGGCTTGCTTGAATCCAGTGGCAAAGTGAGCAAGGGACTCACGTCTGAGCATACCCTGCCAACTTATGGCGAACAAAGCAAAAACCAAAGGTAGTGATGGACGGAGTGTTGAACATTGCAAGCACTCACCCCCAGTCATCTGATCTGGGTATAATCCATCACCGTTCTTTAGCCCACTCTGCCACCCCAGTTCAGACATGGCCATATGCAAATCAGTCTGACCCTGTGCCTCATGGGAACAGTCCAGCCCGAACTGCCAAGCCATGTCTTCCCTGGACCGGAAACAAGCTTCCTAGGACCGGTTTCTGGCATTTCAGCCGTCTTCAGCCAGGCTTGCTTGAATCCAGTGGCAAAGTGAGCAAGGGACTCACGTCTGAGCATACCCTGCCAACTTATGGCGAACAAAGCAAAAACCAAAGGTAGTGATGGACGGAGTGTTGAACATTGCAAGCACTCACCCCCAGTCATCTGATCTGGGTTTAATCCATCACCGTTCTTTAGCCCACTCTGCCACCCCAGTTCAGACATGGCCATATGCAAATCAGTCTGACCCTGTGCCTCATGGGAACAGTCCAGCCCGAACTGCCAAGCCATGTCTTCCCTGGACCGGAAACAAGCTTCCTAGGACCGGTTTCTGGCATTTCAGCCGTCTTCAGCCAGGCTTGCTTGAATCCAGTGGCAAAGTGAGCAAGGGACTCACGTCTGAGCATACCCTGCCAACTAATGGCGAACAAAGCAAAAACCAAAGGTAGTGATGGACGGAGTGTTGAACATTGCAAGCACTCACCCCCAGTCATCTGATCTGGGTTTAATCCATCACCGTTCTTTAGCCCACTCTGCCACCCCAGTTCAGACATGGCCATATGCAAATCAGTCTGACCCTGTGCCTCATGGGAACAGTCCAGCCCGAACTGCCAAGCCATGTCTTCCCTGGACCGGAAACAAGCTTCCTAGGACCGGTTTCTGGCATTTCAGCCGTCTTCAGCCAGGCTTGCTTGAATCCAGTGGCAAAGTGAGCAAGGGACTCACGTCTGAGCATACCCTGCCAACTTATGGCGAACAAAGCAAAAACCAAAGGTAGTGATGGACGGAGTGTTGAACATTGCAAGCACTCACCCCCAGTCATCTGATCTGGGTATAATCCATAGAACCCATGCTCCGGTCCAAAAAGATGTCAGGTGTACCACCTAGTCTTGCTGCATGTTTAGCAGCTGCCAAATAGAATGATTTAATCACAGGGAATGATTTAAACACAATTCTGATCTGCCAAATGGCAAACAATCAGAGCAGCTGAATAATCAGTATGATTGGTTGACCTATCACCAATCAGAATTGTTGAATAAATTCTGGCATAAGCTCCCACCCCTTACTGGATCATTTGGCAACCTATAGCCATGGAAGCAGTACTGACACATGTATTTTCCAGAAAATAGATTGTTTTCTGCCACAAGGAAAACAAGTTTGGCCTGTGAGTAAATTAAAAAACGACAACTTTTGCCATTCCTACTTTTCAGCAGTAATTTCCAATAAGCACTGCTCATGCTCTAATGCTATAGCCAGAACGCTGCCGTTGACCAGTGCGATATGGTCATAATCTATAGCTTCTACTCTCATTTGGAGGGCAAAACTGTCCTCCCTGTGCATCTGTAAAAAGCCTAGTTAAATCTAGGATCATGGTGTGGTGATGTGCCACCTACCACAGATTTATTGGACCAATATTTGGTGCACTGTGGATCAGTTTCCCCTGCCTCTTCTTGACATTGGTTTTGGCATTCTGTTTTTTGTTACACACTCTCAAATAACTCCTACATCAGCTGACAGTGCCTTACAGATATTTTATAACCTGAATGAATTATGGGCTAGTGTTTCGGGTGTAGTGAGCCATTCCTCCTGATGATGATCCTACTATTGCTACTACTACTGCTACTAATAATAATAATTCTACATTGTTTCTATATAGTGCTTAACACACGGATGTCATCAGTGACCTCTTGAATCACTAGGCCAATTTACTGGTGTTATACTTAGGTCACAGCCTATGTTTCCAAATGGTGGGACAATGCTTCCAACATTGTCTGCCAGTCCTTCTGATATTGCAAGCCAGGGGTTATGTTTCTTTATAATACACTAGGGTCTCTTCAGCACACTGCTGCAACAGTAATCCAAGTAGTGAATGGACACATTATTTTCATCTCGCTAGCCACTGCTCTGCTCAATTCCTACCCCATGACAGAGATTCTGCCTTCAACGTCCATACCAGGAATTGGTTTTCCCTCTTCCCCAGTACCTCCCTCCCTCGTGAGGTAACTCTGAGTTCAGAGGCATGGGCACCTCAGATGTCCTCTGAAGGCTCTACCCCTTTCTGCAGATAAAGCAGCGTCTGTTTCATCAACACCTTCACTGCCCCCATCCCTGCCTTGAGAAGGTAATCCTCCAGTCTTTAACCCACTGCTGAACCTAGGTACTGCCTTTTATCTGACCTGCTTTCCCTGCTACCAGGGAAGCTTCTGCATCTCTGAACTCTGAACCCCGAAGTCCTTTTACTGTTGCAAACACAAGGGGGATGATATGACTTGGGTTTGTTACTATGATACGCACTATAGCCATATTTGTTCCAGTCCCTGTTAGAGCATTAACTCTGCTTATCTAGGTTTACCATGTGTACATAAAGTAATCTGATTTCTGGGACCAGTTGTGCATCAACTAGAAATGATATCACTATTGTGAGTCTAGTGGGAATCACAAGCTCACTTTGTTTGCGAACTACTTGCCTAGCTGTTCATAATTGATCCCATGTTTGCTCTGGATTACAATTTCCTGTCATATCCTCTTTTCCACTCTAAGTGCAAGCGTTCCCTCCCTCAGACTCACTACCACTGCCTTGTTTCCCTCAAAGCTTTGCTGCAGGTTTTGAGTTTCTGCCACTGAAGTGTTCATGAGTGGGCTTGCATTATCTTTCTTTGTGTTTATCAGAGACTCTGATCTGCAGGAACCTGTTTTAGTTCTGCATAAACGTCGGTGAGTCATTTAACAATTTACAGTCAATGTTCTTAAATAGAGCAATTAATTCTCCTGGTGCTGTTTTTTATACCGCCTTTATTGACTTTAAAACAGCATTTCCCTGTATTCACAGGAATGTATTGTGGTACAAACTGCTGAATTGGAGAATTGCAGAACTAGGATAAGGGCTATTGCAGCGACAGTGAAAAACATAAGTGTTATCACCTGGCTTAAGTGGGCAATCCTCACGCTTCAAGCCTTGCAGCAAAAATGTAAATAGAAATAAATTTCTTTCCAGACAAAATATGAGACTCTCTTCCTTCTAACAATCTATTAATTTAGGGCTTTTAAATGCTCGTTCTTGGCTGAAGCACGTCGGATTTCTTCTGAGGACTGGCTCAAAGAATGACACTATTACAGTCTAGTTACTACCATGGCAAATGATTACTTTATTCAAAAATATGGGGACAAGGAGACAAAATGGGTGGGGTAGTCTCGTTAATCTGTAGAAAAGCTTTCAAGATTATAAAATCACATACTATGAACATCGCAGAAGCAAAAATATTGACTATTTCTTTAAAACTTGCCCTTACATACGCTATACCATTTACCGCACCAAATATTCCTGCATGTTTTTAAGATTAAAATATTGATGTTATCTCTGCAATTATTACCAATAATAACATATCAGTAATACTAAGTGACCCCAATCTACATATAGGGGATGGAATTGATGTAGCAGCTGCCACTATTAACAAACACTGAGCTCCAGCAGGCTGCGATTGGTTCTGCCCACGCAGTAGCCGAAACCTTAGATCAAATTTGGGTACCAACTTGCTTGTTAAGATTTGTAACAACCTTCCCTTTAGTTTGGACAGACAACTTATCAATAACAGAGCCCTTGAAATTCTTTCTAGGATTAACATCTGAAGAAATCTTTGACCACCTGCAGATCCTGGAATAGGCTTAGTAAACAGGTTCTACAGTGTTATTTTACTAACCTCCCGTACGTGACCTGGCCAGCTCAAGATTACTCAAAAATATTCAATTGGGCAAACTGGCTAGCAGATTCATTTGCACTGGTTACCAGTAGCTCGAGCATTCATAAAGCCAAGCATTTGCCATGGTTTGCATCCCCCCGTAAGCACTGAAAGAAGGTGCTGCAAGGATCTACTGTCTTGTTCAATATCTGTATTCCACCTTTAGCAGATAAAATCAGGACTGATAATATCAGCTTGTGTACATATGCAGAGGACACTCAACTGATTTTCTAGGTAAAAAAAAAACAATCGTTGTTTTTACTGAGAAATGGCTATTAGCCCCATTGGCAAGTGCAGGGTGACACACTGACAACTCAGCTGTGCTAACTTCTAAATAGGACTACTAAAGTTGGTAGGTCAGGGTATCAAAAGAATCATTACGTTAAACCTGACAGAATGCCCATGTCAAATTTAATATACAAACTTATGTAAAAACGACTAGCCATCAACTGTGAAAGGATTGATGCTAAACAACAGTTCTCATGAAGCCCAATTTGTAACAGTTTGTTACTACAGCCACTGGATACTGGGCACCTGCCTTCCATGTTATAACGAGGGTTCCGGCGTATAATAGTAGGTTGTCCTATTTTACAAACTTTTCCAATGTAACTGTTTGGAATGACTCAGCCTGTGCTCATATCGGAGGGAAGAAGTGCCTAGTTTCGCAAAATTATTCTAAACCTCAAGCTGTGCGTTTGCTCTTAACAGAAAGCTATTGCACCTTTGATTTCTTCTTTTGCTTCGTTTGTGCAGCCACAGAAACCAACTAGAGACTGGAGCAGCATGCAAAGCAGCTGCAGATCATAGGCCTGAGAATACTCAGAAAACATTGTTGAGCCTGCAGATGACAAGTTTACTATAGCTTTAGATGCAGCATGTCTGCCAAAACCACCATTCTCTTAACCAAAGTCAATCGAGGAAGCCATCTTCTATGTTTCTGTACAACTTAAACAACTTAAACAACAGAGAAGGCTCCTCGCAACAAGCACTTGACAAGAGCAACCCATTACTGTTAAGCCACTCTACTTTGGTCGGCAAGATCAGAGTTTAACATGGGACCAGATCTTGTTCCCATTGGATGCTATGCTCAATTGTCGCTGGATGTTCTGTAAAAGGTCAGTCACATCTGCTTGTCAGTATTGCTGTGCAGTGAGCAGCCCATTGAGACCCTCCTAGAACTGTCTTTCCACCACTAACATTTGTCTCATTCTGCTGTCTGCAACATTAACCCAGATGATGGTAGAGAGGGGGTGCTGAGGGAGTTAGGTATGTTTGCTTTCCTGTTGCTGACACTTCTAATCATCTCTGCCCTATGGTGATCTTCACATACAAGGAGTGATAAAGTCGGGCTTTTTAGGGCTTGTTCTCAAGAGCTCTCTAGGCAGGATTATTTACCTTGGATGCCTTATTGGTAACCTGCCAAACATGGAGACAAAGAAAGGAGGGAAATCTAAAAAGAGAGATAAGAGGTAGAGTTCCAGAAGGGGCAAATCACAGATACCACATAAGTATTAACTCACATTTTTCATAAAAACACTTCTCATGCTCCCACTATTCCATACCAAAATATGGGCTGGGACTCACTACATTATTCTATAACACTTAGGGGTCTATTACGATGGCGGGTGGACAAAGTCCACCTGCCATCGTACCGGGAGATGGGACCGCCCGCCTTGTGTGCGCCAGTCCCGCATGTACAATTAGGATGTGCCCGCCACACTGGCGGGCGCATCCCGCATCTTTTGCATTGCGGCGGGCCTTGCTGTCAGCAGCACCCGCCGCAATGCAAAAAAGGCATCTGTGCATTTTCATGCACAACGTGGCAGGCACTGCGCGGTGCCTACCACGTCGTGCATGCAAATGCAGAGGGGTACCATAGGTACCCCCCATGTGCCGCCCCAACATCCTAGGGGCCTGCAACGGGCCCCCAAAGGCAAAAAACACATGCCTTTCCATTGCGAGAGGCTGGTTCCCACAGCTATTGTAATATGGATGGCGGTGTCTAGCAGACACCACCACCATATTCAACCCTTTTCCGCCCAGTCGTCTGGTCGACCAGGCGAAAAAATGGCAGACGTTCTTCCCGTTCGCCTCGGTACCCCCCGCCAGCATGATATGGCGGGGGGTAAATGGGAGGCAGGCGGGAGATTCTGTCGGGCGTTCCGCTCAACATAGTAATAGACCCCCTAGGCTCCGAATACGATGCAGTTTGGAAGGCCTCCTAACGGCATTTGCTTTTGTCCGAATCAGATCGGGAACGTGTCTTTCCGACCAAATCAGAAAGGTTTCCGACCGTCTAAGTACAATGCGAGTTAGGCATTAGGAATATCCCAATCTGAAAGCCGACGGCATTCAGAATGACCGAGCCGTACAGAGCAGACTTGTACGTCTCTATGGGCCACGTTTCGGAACGACCGAGTACGATGCTGGATTCGTATAGCCTTTCCGAATCATGCCGTCCGACTCGAATCGGCAGTCGGAATCAGACTCTGGGGTATTGCAGCTGGCCCCCTAGCACCCTGAGACTTCCCAATCGGGCCCGTGGGGGTACCCATGGGTCCCCCCTAACCAACCATGCACAATGTGGCAGGCACCAGGGGGTGCCTGCCACAGGGTGCCTCGAATTTCCCCAGCCACCCCTTTCTTCAATGGGAGAATATGCATTCGGTCAGAACATAGGCTCCCATTGAAGTCAATAGAAGTCCAACCGAATCGTATCTGGAAGTATCCGGATGCATCGTACTCGGTCGGTTGAACCCTACCGATCTGAGTCTGTCAGAAACCATTCCCAAACCCATTCGTTGGGATGATTTCCAAACCGCATCATACTCAGCCCCTTAGTTGTAGTCATTAGCCTAGCTTATTCAGAGTCCAGGAATGAAGCTGATGCATGTGCTCATTCAATAAAAGCGAATAATGGACCCAGTATAAAGGGTTTTCCATTGTGTCTATGGGGAAATGTACTAATACATGAGGTCTTTTGTCTTTCCTTTAATGATGTTGGGTTGGCGTTTTCTTTGGGAATTCGGAATTCTACAGCACTCACCAGACATTCATTTGGGCTGCAGGTCTTCATTAGATAAGGTTAGTGCTGTCTGTATGCCAGACAGTAGTTTATAAGTCCATGCCCAGAGAAGAGTTGACTTTGCATTCAACAGCTAAAGGTATTACAATGCTTTCAGCTCTCTGCAATGTGTCTCTGCAACCTTCAAAACTCACGAGAATGGTTCTGAGGCTGAGAGGATGAAAGGGGTTAGGAATGTCCTCTATTCAAGGTCAAGGAAAATGAGGTTAGCTGGCTGGCATTTATGATGTGCTGTGGTTTATAAACCTTGACCCCTGGGCGAGGAAGGTTTCAGTTGAACTCTTTCTGAATGCAGTGTAGTAAAATCTAGGTGTAGAGTTAGAGTGCTATTGGACTGAACAATAGTGGCTCAGAGTTTACAATTCACAAAGGACTCGGAGAGGAAGGTATGAATAGTAGGGCGAGTTTACCGAAGGCTGGGATTTAGCAGGGAACAACTGCTGAGATCAAGTACAGGGTATGTGCAGTTCTTGGTTAGATGATTAATCTGCAGATATTTAATAGTTCAAAGGGACTTGTTTTAAACAAATTAATTGAACACCCCCCTCTCTGTGCTGTAAAGGTGCGCACACTGATGGGGAATACTAAAATGATGCACAGTTCAAGTAACTTAGTTATACATGTTTAATCAAAAATGCACTATATTCAAATTCGTAAACGTTTGCTAAACTTTTACTAAAGAATTCCAAGCATCCAAATTTATGTTAAACCTCTATGGTTTTGGACCGAGCTGAAATATGAGACTTCATTTAGAAGATTAAAGGTCTAAAATACCAGCAATACAATTCAAATACTAAATAGTTCAAAATGTATATTTATAACAACCTTGAATATCTTTTTTTTCTTGAAGGGATCATGCGGCTACTGTTTCGCCATGCCATCATGCCCCTCTGGTAGTAAGAGCAAGGTAAGCAGGACTAAAAATTGCTTTCACTCACAGCCTAAATCGGTAAACTGTGAAATGTTTTTTTTTTAAACGATAAGATATAGAGTCAAAATCATGAAATTGTATTCATATTTAGCCTCAAGCAAGTTGCTGAACATCAGGACAGTGTCAAACAGGTGGGAGTAAAATGATACATCTAATAATAATAAACAAGAAGCAACCAGGTATGGAACCAGTTACAAAGTTGAGGAACAGTGAAATGAGAATAGTGAAGATGGTGTGACTGAGAGGAAAAGGAAGGGGGAGGAAGAAAATGGACTGACTCAGAAGGGGGAAAGGAAAAACAATTATTAACAAATACTATCCCCTCCAAACAAAAATTCAATGTAAATTTTTTACCTCATCAAGTACATAAATGTATTCTGATTATTTCATAATTTCACGCAGATTCTTTTCCTTCTTCTTGACGTGTTCTCTACGCACCTCAGCCTTTAGTCTTCATTTACATGAGTTCCAATTGCCGTGATAACTTTCTCTCCTGTTTATATTATATATTGTACATCTGTGATCACTGTCCATTATGGTCTTGGATTTAGGATACACATATGAGTAATGAACCTGTCAAATATTAGATAGGTGAGTGTGTTGCAGCGTGGAATACAAAATCCCTCCCTCCGTCACAGACCAAAGATTTCACAAACACACTCAATCACTACGTTCGCTGGTGGGGCCCATAACACCAACATTCATTCTCTATCAGTCTGCTTTTCCTAGGGAGGTGATTGTTCCATCCGCTGAAATGAAAGGAATACCCTTTTGACCCTTATGAGCAATAAATCCACCTAACCTTCTTTTACTCATTTAGCCCTAAATTACACCTTTGGTATTCCTTTCATAGGTTGGTCGTGGATCAGCTAGTTGCTGGTTTAAGTGATTTTCTAATACTCTATTCCCTTTGCATTAATACATTTTCATAAATAAACAATCCAACTCATTTCTGTAATGAATCAAATCAATCTTTATCTAATTAATGCAAGTAAATCATTGATTATTCAAGCAACTGACCATCATATTTACCTATTCTGGCTAATTGTGGTCCTCTAAGTCAAATTCAGTCGTTCTGTCTCTCTATGCCCATTAAATGTAAGAGTTCAGTTCATCAGGAAATTGGGCATCCGATCAGTCCGTCAAAGATTCAGGGAAACAGCTGTCCTGCAGTGTCACCGTCCTCTCCGTCAGCATAACGTCAGGAAAACGAAAAAAAAAAAAACACACAACCTCTCTATTCTACGGGTTTTTATAAGGGAAATCGACATAATATTGTAACCAATATTAGTTTTCACATCTCCTGATTGGACAGTCCAAGATCGTATGACAGGTTCCCACAAAAGTAATGTCTCTTAGCTCATTGGTCTTGATTGTTCCGGTTAAAAAAGTCACCTTATTGTTCTTTTGGAGAATTGGCTTGTTTCCCAGGGCGTCCTTGGTGGGTACAGTCTGGTTAGGGTCATGAGGAGGCCACTGTTGCTGGTGTTAGCGCAGGCGCACTTCACTTATAACCTCATGAAGCAGCTCATGTCACGTCAAATACAGAGGGCGGCCATTTTTCGATAGGCCCGAATGGACAACTTAAGCAAAGAAACACAAAAACGTAATTAATACATAGAAATGACTAATAAAATGTTATTTCCTCGCTAATACCCATATGTGTGTGTATTTATCTAGCAAAATGCAACACTCAAAGCGGATTATACTCACTTTATGAAGCACAAATCACAAATACACCACAAAAGCAACATATATCATGCAATATTCTAATTGTCTATCATTAATATGCGTACATATTTTAATTAACGTATTAATTAGGCGTTGCAAATGCAAATCCCACGTGTACTTCATA
This sequence comes from Triturus cristatus, assembly GCF_964204655.1. NCBI lineage: Eukaryota > Metazoa > Chordata > Amphibia > Caudata > Salamandridae > Triturus > Triturus cristatus. Next base: position 741,398,293 of record NC_140585.1, read on the forward strand.
TATTAGTAAGGTTGGTAAGTATCCACGGCAAATCAATTAATAAGATTACTGTTAGTTAATTAATCAATTAATATAAACATGCAAAATGGAGAGGGTATACAAAAAATTTAAAATTACCCGCTCCAGCAATCCCCCCTTTGGTGATTTTATCACCACAACAATACAACATTTTTGTTCTCTTTTAAGGATTTTTCAAAATGTGTTCTTGCTCTTATTCATAATTCAGTTTCCCCCAATTCTTCTCTTTTTGTTGTTTTATACATACTCTCCTTCCACTCTTCTAATTCTATCTCTTCCAAATCTTTCCTGATCTTTCTTTTTTCTTTTTAATTTTTCACTTTTTATACTATTTTTAGTTTTCTTGTTTTTACAACACATACAACCTAATTTTAACACTAATATTGCGAAGATCACACATGTTAGTGGAAACAATATTTTACCAATAAAATTACTACCTAACTTAACTAAGAAATTTTTAATAGCTGATATCTTCTTTCCAATCTTTTCCCAAACACCTTCAACCTCCAGTGGTGTAATTTCGTCATGCAATTCTGTAATGTTTTTAATATAAACTTTCAAGTCTTTACTTTCATCAGGAATATAAGTACAACAATGTTGAACTTTCAGCATTCTACAGACTCCACCCTCTTTTGCCAATAATATATCAAGGGCAAGTTGATTTTGCATTACCATAGCACGCATGCCAACCATTTCAGTATTTACCAATAAGAATCCTCCAGCGGTGCTTGTTGACAAGCGATCCACTACTGTTGATAATCTTCTAATTTTGTTAGCATTCAGAGATATTCCCACTGCTGGTATCAATGCTCCAAAAATGTCACCCATAATTTCTGCCCAAGATTCTCTTTTACTACGTACTAAATGATTACCTAAGCTATGTACACCATCTTCTCCTCTATCCATGTGAAAGATTTTTGGAAAAACCAGGCCTACGTAACATGTCCCATACCAATGGTCTGGCAAACGATAATATGCCCTGTTCCCACAGATAAAATATAGTCCCGGGAAAACTGGATCTCTTGCACCTTTAAATCCCCATCCTCCCATGATTCGGTATGTATCATGGCACTCACTATTACCTAGAAAATAATTATCATATACAGTTTGATTTCTTCTAATACACAATTTCCCTTTCTGAGGCCAATCTAAAGCCAGAGTTGGATTAGTTTCACCCTTCAAATGTTTCTCCATTTCTACACCCCAGACAGTTTTCTCTGCTTTCCCTTCAGAAGCCTTTCTTTGCATTTTCAATCTCCTTTCCTCGACCATGTCTAAGAATGTCTTTTCCTCTTTCTTCAAACTGCAAGTCAAATTATTTTTGAATATATACTCTAATGTTAATTCTTTAGTTTTTAAGAAAAATTCACCTAATACCTTAGCAGGCTTTATCTTGTCTAGTTTGTTATTAGCAGGTACTTGCGCAAAAATGTTATCTACATCTGAAAAATAATATTCTAATTTTCCCATCTGATAAAATAAACTAGCTATTACACTACATGTTATTCCATATGTTGCCGGAAGGTGATGATAAGTCACTCTTCTGACACAGATGCAGGCAACTGCATGCAAACGTAGCAGTCCCTTACGTCCATTGTCTTTACATATTCATACAATAATTTCGAAAACACATTATTAGAAAAATCATTTATAGTTCTGTCTTTAGGTAAATAATTATTATCTATTCTAGTCGGAACTACCTTTTGAATCTCCCCCATATTAGTGATGTTTTCACTATGTCCTTCTAGTGTATCAATAGTAACCTTAAAAGAAATTAGAAGAGCAAGTATGCTCCATAGAAGCATTACTAATCCTGTACAAAAACACATTTTACACCATCTTTTCAAGAATGTACATCTACCTTTACTACTATCTATGTTAGCCATCTTTACTAAAAGGGACTGTGTCTTTTGACTTAGCCTCTTCTACTTCAAGGCTAGTTTCTAACCCAAGGCTTCTAAGCACCTACGTGGTTCTACCAGTTTCTACTTTTTACTTAGTTTATTGTTTCCGCATCAACAGATTCTTTGTTCTATTCAGTTTGTCATCTCATCATCTTTTGCCTCCTTCTCGTAATCCGGATACAGAATTTCCTGAACTTCCGCTTCTTCTTCTCCAATATCGGACAAGAGAACTCTCAGGATTTCTGATTCTTCCTCTTCTTCAACCACTTTCAATACAGTCTCCTCTGGATTTCCTTGACTATCTGCCTCTTTTCTCTTTTCAGGCAGAGCCACATACGTCCATTCTGGTGACTTATACTTCTGGTTAGGTTTCCTTATTCTTTTACCTTCTTTACTCAGAATCGTTTCTTCTTCTTTTGATTTTCCTTGACTGGTCACTTCATTCACCTGTTCAGCCCTTGGTGAATTCACTCGTGTCAGCCGATATCTCAATTTCTTTATTTTATTTGGCCACACATCATCCTTTGCAACTCTTTTCAGTTTACCTCCTTTATTGTTCTTTTCATCTCTCCAAGCTCTCTTTCTCAGAACTCGACCTTCAGGTATTTCGTTTTCACTTTCATCAGACTCCGTCTCAACTTGCTTTTCCTTTCCAACGATTTCTTTTTCCATCACTTGTTTTGTTTTCCCTACTTCTGTCCCTCCTCGGGTCTCTGACACACAATCTTCCTGCTGACTACTTGTCCCTTCACCTAACTGGGTGTTGCAGTTCTCTACACCTCCTCGGGGGTCTTCCGCAATAATCTGTCCCTCTCTCTCTGTACCTGTCCCTTGTTCACTTAAATCTGTTATTTCAGGTGGAATTTCTCTCAGTCTTTCATCTGGTACTTCCCTTTCCCGGATTTCCTTTACTGCTTCTTCATTATCTTTTCCTTTTTTCTTTCTATGTTCTTTTCTAGGGCCTTGTGTCCCTTGTTCGTTTTCAGAATATGACCTGGCATCAGAAATCTGCAATCTTCTTCTCAGAGAGCTACTTCTGGGGACCAATTTTAGATTTGGTTCTGTTTCCCCCTTTCAGAGTTTTCTTGTGTTTTTGGCTCTTCGTTATCTGATTCAGTACTTGACTCTGATTCATCATAATATTCCTTTTCTGTGCTGTCCACTGGATTTGGTATCCTCAAAGTATGACTGGCATGGATCCAGTTTTTCAGTCCAGCACACTTCACAGCTATTGTTGTGGTCAGAATGACTTGTCTTGGTTTTCCCCACCTTGGAACCAAACAGTTTCTTCTTCTGTGGACTTTTATCCTTACCCAGTCTCCTGGGCTCAGATCATGGGCTGGCTTCTTTTCAAGGGTGGTAGCATCCGCTCCAACCTGATGAAACACAGAATGGACTGCGTCAGCCAGGTTTTTACAGTATTCCAATACCATGTCATCAGTTATAGTCATCAGCTTGTTGACTGGTATAAAAACGTGCCTCATAGCGCGTCCCATGATTATCTCATGAGGACTTAACCCTGTAGTTCTGTCTGGAATTGATCTAATAGTCATGAGTACTAGAGGCAAGACATCAGGCCATTTCATACCTGTGGCTAAACACATTTTCCCAATTCTATTTTTGATAGTACCATTCATCTGTTCAACCACACCAGAAGCCTCTGGTCGGTAGGCACAATGTAGTTTTTGTTGTACATTCAATGCTTCACAAATTAATTTTACAATTTCGTTATGAAAATGTCCTCCTCTGTCTGATTCAATGGTCACTGGGAACCCGAACCTGGGGATGAATTCTCTCAAAAGTAGCTTTGCCACTGTCATCCCATCATTTCTTCTTGTTGGAAATGCTTCTACCCACCTAGAGAACAGGCAGACCATAACCAAAACATACCTCAATCTGTTACATGGAGGCATCTCAATGAAATCCACCTGCATTCTGGTAAAAGGCCCTCCTTCTCGGCCTATTGTTCCTAGACTCACTACTGTCTTCCTGCCAGGATTGTATTGCTGACATATTAGGCATCTCTGACATAGACTTTCTGCCACAAGTCTGAATTTTGCATTGTACCAGGTCTGCTTAAATGACATGATCATGGCATCTCTCCCTATGTGTCCCTGGCCGTGATACATCCGTGCCATGGTAGACATCATGCTATCAGGCATAACTGGTCTTCCATCTCGATAGACCCACACATGATCTTTTTCTCTTGGTGCACATCCTGCTTTTACCCACTGTTTCATTTCCTCATCTCCTGCCTCTTCCTGCAATTGTCTCACTTCTTCCCAAGTTCCCACAATGTTAGTGAACATCAAGGAGCAAGAAAACATTTCTCTTTCCTTAGCCCAATTGACAGAATTCTGATTGCGTGCGCAATATTGTGCCATATCATTGGCGTATCTATTTCCTGTGGTGATGTAATCACCACCTTGACTATGAGCAGCACATTTCACATCAGCCAATTGTCTAGGCAGCTGTATCGCCTCAAGCAATTTCCCAACCACTTCAGCATTCTTAATAGGAGTTCCACTTGAGGTCAGGAAACCTCTTTGTAGCCATAGTTGGCCGAAATCATGGACCACTCCGAAGCCATACTGGCTGTCCGTTATCACAGTCACTCTCACACTTTTCCCGATCTTACATGCTTTTGTTAGGGCCACTAATTCCGCTACTTGGGCTGATTTTACTCCTTTCAGATAGGATGCTTCCAATACTGTTGTGACTGTGCATACTGCGTATGCGGCACTCAGCACTCCTTCATCTGTTCTCAAACATGACCCATCAACAAACATCACAAAATCACTTTCTGGCAAAGGTACATCTTTTATATCTGGTCGTGGTTTTGTGCAGAAATCAAGCACATCCAAACAATCATGATCTGCTTCGTCTCTTACTTCCACATTCTTAGCATCAGGCAACAATGTTGCAGGATTCACATTCAAACACCTCGCAAGGCTTACATTGGTTGCACCTAATATGACCTTTTCACACTTAGTCAGCCGACTATGTGTCATATACTGAGTACGACTCCTTGTTAAAAGGATCGCCACATCATGAGGTACAAACACTTTCAACGGATATCCCATCACAATTCCTTCACTCTGCTCCAAACTTCGGCATGTTGCAGCTACTGCTTTCAAACAGCCAGGTAAAGCTACAGCTACTGGGTCAAGCATTGATGAAAAATATGCAATTGGTCTCCTCATTTTTCCATGCTTCTGTATCAACACAGAGAGTGCACATCCATTTCTCTCACTGCAATACAACTCAAACTCTTTCTCATAATCAGGCATACCTAATGCAGGTGCTTCACACAAACCATCTCTCAATCGTTTCAATGCTGCCAATTCTTCTTTATTCAACTCAATGGGATCTTTCACATCACTTCTCTTCAGTCGTACCAAAGGTTTTGCAATCAGGGAGAAGTTACTAATCCACTGACGACAATACCCCACCATTCCCAGAAACATTCTCACCTGTCTTTGAGTCATGGGAGCTCTCATTCCTTTTATGATTCTGATTCTGTCTACTGTTATTTTTCTCAGTCCTTTCTCGATGTTATGTCCTAAATACTGTACTTCCTTCTTACAGAATTGCAACTTTGATGGTGACACCTTCAGTCCTCCATTTGCCAAATGATTCAACAATGCTATAGTGTCTACCTCACAAGCTTCACGTGTTTTCGACGCCACCAAAAGGTCGTCGATATATTGAACTAATACTGAATTTTCTGGCATTTCTAGACTCTCCAAAGACTTCTTTAATAGCTGATTAAATATTGAGGGGCTTTCTGTATACCCCTGTGGGATTCGGCACCATGCCAAAATACGCTCACCAAACCGAAATGCAAAAATTTGCTGACTGTCATGGTGCAATGGAATAGAAAAGAAAGCATGGCATAGATCAATCACTGTATACCATTCCGCATCATGAGGAATCTGATATAAAATCACTGATGGATTTGGCACAATGGGACAACATGACACGACAATTTTATTCACTTTTCTCAGGTCTTGCACTATTCTGAATTTTCCATTAGGCTTTTTTAGTCCCATTATTGGCGAACTACATGGACTACTCATTATTTCTCTCAAAATTCCTTGCCTGATCATCTTCTCTATTATGGGAGTTACTCCTTCAATTATCTCAGGTGTCAATTTATATTGAGGGACATTTGGATAAGTTACTCCTTCCTTTACAGTTATTTTTATTGGATCTACATTTCTCATTAATCCTACATCTTCTCAAGTGAAATCCCAAACTTCTGCTTTCACAGACTGCTTTAATTCTTTAGGTAATTCATCAGGGTTGAATACAGCATAGGTTCCAGTAACCTCACTTTCTCTGTTTGCTAGGGTCATTTTATACAATACATCATCATCTGGTGTTTTAAATGCTATTCCACCCAGATTACAAAATATAGTGCAATTCATTTTGCACAACAGGTCCCTACCTAACAAATTCACAGGACTGGTGTCGCACACGACAAAGCGGTGCATTTCTGAAAATTTCCCTATACTAACTTTTACTGGTTCTGTAAGGTATGTTCTTATCTGTCTGTTGGATACACCAACTACTTGGATTGTTTCATCCGAGAGAGGAAGATTTTTAACATCAGCTGATCTAACAGTTGATCGAGTAGCGCCAGTGTCCACTAGGAAAGTAATATTTTCATCATTAACCTTCCCATCTACAAATGGTCCTATCTGGTCTACTTCTAGAGTTGCGCCAAGTACGCACTCTTCTTCCTCCCTTCGGCACCGTCAATAGCTTTCTTCTCAGTCACTTTCATCGCGTTGCAGCCAATACTGTGAAACAGCGCGAGCGCGTGGCAGTTTATTTACCTGTTCTTCATTGTAGAATCCCGATTCATTACTATACTTCTATGAGTTTCTGCTCTGCGGAAAAGGCGGTTTTGGCACCTGATTCTGTGGGGTAACAACCTGCTGCTGTTGCTGCAGTTGACCACTCATCTCATTCTGCACCTGTGGATTCAATGATGGATTTTCATTATTAGTACTCGGGGTAAATTTACACTCGGATTTCCAATGCCCTATCCTACCGCAATTATGGCATGAGAATTTCTTTTTAGCTTCTTCTATGTTACCTTTCCCTTTTCCAGGACCGAATCTTGGTTTAGTTCCTGTGTTGTTCGCGTTCTACTAATTGGGCTTCCTGCCTTTCCGCTACCTTTACCTGTGCCCACATAGCCTTTTCCTTCAATTTTCGTTGTTTTGCCTCAATCTCATCACTGAAATATTTAGCATGTCTCAATACTTCATCTATTTTCTTATTTTGCCAATCAACAGTATGTTGTTTTATCATTTCACCAATTTCTGGACGTAAACCATACACAAAGCTGTATACGAAATGGCTCAAATCCTTCTCACTCAGGTTCTCATCTCCATTGAACTGTTTAAAAGCTAGAATCAGTCTTTCATAGTATGCATGTACTGACTCCTTACTTTCTTGATGTGTTCGGTCAATTTTTAACCAGTCTTTCTCTTTAGGAGGTACTTTATTTTTCAAAAATGCCATAACCTGTTTGTATTTCTTCATTACCTCTGGGTCGGGAGCTCCTGTCTTAGGATCCCTAGGGTATTCCTGAGTTGGCCAGTTGATCATCAACTTGCACTCTGTCCATAAATCTGCTGGCACTATTATGTCAAATAGACTATTCAGATCAATCCATAATATTTTGGACAATTTTACAAATCTGTCTACCTGCCGGCACCACTCGACGGGCTTTTCGCGCAGTCGAGGGAAATCATTTGTAAAAGACGAAATGTCCTGTCTTGTCCATGGAACATGTACATATCCTCCTCCCGGAATTTCTCTCATTGGGCATTCTGTCACTACCCTTTCTTTTTCTCTTACTGGGAATGCTGAAAATGTCTTTTCTTAGGCATCATAACGCTTTCTATACCACCTGCTTCTTCATTTATCCACGTCTCCCCATTTTCTTAATAAAACGATTATGTCCTTAATCTGACCTATTCGTCCTGTGGTGTTCAAATTTTCAATATCTTTTTCAGTGAAATCAATTTGATAGGGCTTTTGCAAAGCTTTTACTTTTTCAATATCTATTCCCATTTCATTGGCTACTTCTTCTAATCTTTCATGTAGGTTTTTCGCTCTCCATGTCACACTTTTACACAAAAACAATAATACCTCATCTTGATAAGTTTTCACATTTTCTGTAGGCATAGTTCCTACTATTAATTCTTCTATTACCAATCGTAATTTGGCCACATCAATTGACTGGGATTCCCTATCTTTTCTCTGCAAACTTCTTAACCATTCACTTAGTTCTTCCGTCGATGGTCCTACTGGTTTCTCTATACTACCTTTTTCCGAATTCCTTTGTGGTTCTAATAATGATTCTACTGTCATTCTACTCTTTTCATTATAATTCTGGCTTATGAATGGATTATTTGAAACGCTTGGTTCAATCATACTTATTGTCTGTCTCCATGGATTCTCATTTTGACCTAGTTGTAACTGTTCAACCTGTTTATGGTACGTATAAGGAACTGTTAAGCAATGTTCGCTATCCTTTTGTTTATCGAAAATTGGCATCACTGGACCTATGGTTACGGGAACCGTTACAGCTTCTAGATTTTTGGTAAATTCTTTTATTTTCTCTGTTAATTCTAAAGTGGTTTTGGCCAATTCTGCTGAATTTTCACCATTTACTCTATTTTCCGACTTCTTTTCTACCTCTCTAATGGAATTTCTCTTTTCAAAATCTGGTGACATAGTCTTGGTCTTGATAATTCGTAACGTTTCTTTCATTGGGGCGCTTGGTGTCAACATTTCTGGTTCTGGTCGATACGGTGGTGGATTTTTATAAAACACATCATCAAGAACATCATCTTCTGATTCACTCACTCCATACCCACTTGATTCCACATTATGTCTTTTTTCTACACATTTTCTTCCTTCGTTCTCTCCTACAGTTCTTACGGGGAACACGCCCTCAGTCATACTTGCATTCCGCCACCTTCTCATTCGATCATCATGCGTCTCATGTCCGTATGATCTACCAAACAGGTACCTATATCCTCTACCATTTCTTTGTCTCTCTCGTTCATGCATTTTGTCTCCCCACTCCGTCAATGCCTCAAATTGTGTCGGTCTAGGTCTTGGTTCTAAATACATCATTTTCTCTCTCAAATTTCTCAGGACAGCCAAATTAAAGGAACCATGTTCTGAAAATGCCAGGACTCCATCGTCCTTGGTATATTTCACCCAATTGTCTAACCAAATACAGGTATGATATCCATATTTCGCAATCATAAAAGATGCGGGGGTTTTCGGTAGGGGAAGTAACTGTCCTTCCCTGGTTTTGACCGGTTTGTCCTTCTTAAACCACTTCTTAATCCTACCAAACCATGTCTTTTTCTCCTTTTCTGGTGGATCGTAATACATTTTCCTGTTTTTCCCTCTATCACCAGTCTCTTTTTACAACTGGACCGCTATTCTGTTCAATTGCAGCGCGATTTACACTAACGCACCAATCAGGGGCGTCTACGTCACTGTCACAGTCCTCAAATCCCAGCGCGACTTACACTAACGCACCAATAGGGAGCGTTTACGTCACCCTGTATTTCTCCACTCCTAGCGCGGCTTCATACTAACGCACCAATCCGGAGCGTTTTATGTCTCTGACCAACTGTCCAATCCCAGCGCGGTCGTTCTGACGTCAGCAGCCGCTGTGCCAGCTCCTGCTCCTGCTGAACCCTCCTTTACAAAATCCGCTCAGTAAGTTTTATTTAAATTTCTACAATTCTGTTAGTAACAACATAAAAACATCTCCATTGTCCGCTTCGCTAACCAATGAACAGCAATAGACCTTTCTCACGAGAATTCCGTCTTTCCCGAGAGCAGCGCTTACCTCTGTCCTACTACGGAATCGTTACTCCCGTCGATAAAGTAGCACATCCCTCTACCTTACCCTTCTACCAAGCATCAACTAACCGCTTCTCTAGAATTAAGACACCTGGTTGGAGACTCAATGCTCCTGAGAAATAAAACTAGAGTTTCGCAATTAATCGGAATGCCTTTTCACACGCACACTGTCATACAGAAAAATGTAGAACATTCACACAGACTTCTGTCTTTCTCGAGAGCAGCTCTTACCTCTGCCCTACTACAAAATTATAACATTCGTTAACAAAGCAGCGCTTCCCTCTACTTTGTCCTTCTAGCAAGCTCAGAGAACACCTGCTACCTTCTTAGTGATAAGCGTTATCGGAATGCCATTTGTATTCCTGGTACCTAAGACCAAAACTTCAAAGGTAACCTTTGCTATCATACACTCTTCTCTCATACAGGAAGTGTCACTAATGGCAACACACGACGATGCTACCGAACCGAACCCAGACAATGCGCCATGCAACTTCAATCGTTACACGTTTTCCCCTGTGTACCTATTGGGTAACAACAATTCCGTCTTTCCCGAGAGCAGCGCTTACCTCTGCCCTACTACGGAACCGTTACAAACTTCCGACTTCCTACATCCCAGAAGCCGTGCAAACAACATAAACTCAACACGACTCAACATAAAGTGTTAGTACATAAACCAATAACAATCAATAATCAATAAGCAATGTACAAGCAATAATCACTAAACCAAACAATAACTAATCATCATACTGTTACCAGAAAAACTGTTGCAGCGTGGAATACAAAATCCCTCCCTCCGTCACAGACCAAAGATTTCACAAACACACTCAATCACTACGTTCGCTGGTGGGGCCCATAACACCAACATTCATTCTCTATCAGTCTGCTTTTCCTAGGGAGGTGATTGTTCCATCCGCTGAAATTAAAGGAATACCCTTTTGACCCTAATGAGCAATAAATCCACCTAACCTTCTTTTACTCATTTAGCCCTAAATTACACCTTTGGTATTCCTTTCATAGGTTGGTCGTGGATCAGCTAGTTGCTGGTTTAAGTGATTTTCTAATCCTCTATTCCCTTTGAATTAATACATTTTCATAAATAAACAATCCAACTCATTTCTGTAATGAATCAAATCAATCTTTATCTAATTAATGCAAGTAAATCATTGATTATTCAAGCAACTGACCATCATATTTACCTATTCTGGCTAATTGTTGTCCTCTAAGTCAAATTCAGTCGTTCTGTCTCTCTATGCCCATTAAATGTAAGAGTTCAGTTCATCAGGAAATTGGGCATCCGATCAGTCCGTCAAAGATTCAGGGAAAACAGCTGTCCTGCAGTGTCACCGTGCTCTTCGTCAGCATAACGTCAGGAAAACGAAAAAAAAAAAAAACACACAACCTCTCTAGTCTACGGGTTTTTATAAGGGAAATCGACATCATATTGTAACCAATATTAGTTTTCAAATCTCCTGATTGGACAGTCCAAGATCGTATGACAGGTTCCCACAAAAGTAATGTATCTTAGCTCATCGGTCTTGATTGTTCCGGTTTAAAAAGTCACCTTATTGTTCTTTTGGAGAATTGGCTTGTTTCCCAGGGCGTCCTTGGTGGGTACAGTCTGGTTAGGGTCATGAGGAGGCCACTGTTGCTGGCGTTAGCGCAGGCGCACTTCACTCATAACCTCATGAAGCAGCTCATGTCACGTCAAATACAGAGGGTGGCCATTTTTCGATAGGCCAGAATGGACAACTTAAGCAAAGAAACACAAAAACTTAATTAATACATAGAAATGACTAATAAAATGTTATTCCCTCTCTAATAACCATATGTGTGTGTATTTATCTAACAAAATGCAACACTCAAAGCGGATTATACTCACTTTATGAAGCACAAATCACAAATACACCACAACATATATCATGCAATATTCTAATTGTCTATCATTAGTATGCGTACATATTTTAATTAACGTATTAATTAGGCCATGCAAATGCAAATCCCACGTGTACTTCATGTATTAGTAAGGTTGGTAAGTATCCACGGCAAATCAATTAATAAGATTACTATTAGTTAATTAATCAATTAATATAAACATGCAAAATGGAGAGGGTATACAAAAAAATTTAAATTACCCGCTCCAGCAAGTGCTCCATACTCACCTAATTGGCTCAGATTCTGCATCAAGGTACTAATGCATCAACATACTTCTTTGACCAGCAAGCACCCTCTTCTGGACTATAATTGGGGTAATGAGACACACAAATGTGATACTATAAACACTTCACAGAGCCTCTTGTCGAAAATGCACACCCTCCGGAAGCCTGCAAGAACAGCACTCTACTGTACAATAGTACAGATTGAGAGGTGTGGCTGGCGTTCAAACAATATAGCCCTTGCCTAAAAAGGCTGGCTGCTCTGTGAAAACAGGACCCTGAAAACCGTTTCAATCATGCTGACCATGTCATGGATGAGAGGGTCCACGTAGTGAAAAAACTAAGATGCAACTGTTGCCACCGGCATCCAAAAAATAAATGAGCAAATGAGCACAAAGATGGGGTCCTGCCTTTCACAGCTATAGGAAGCCATTAAGATGAGAAAGTGGCAGCTAGAGAGGCAACATGGAAGGGGTAGCATCAGCCGTAGCCCATGCAGATAAGGTTGGTGGGGCAGTGGGGCCGGTGGGGGGGATTTCATCAGACGACGAGAGGAAATTAATTATTTATTTAATTTTCCCTCATCTTTGTCTTCCGAAATACTCCCCCCCCACCCAGCTCACCACTCTTACCTGCAGAGGCCACAAGCCTGTGTAGCATGCTGAAGGAGGGAGGCGAAGCTGGAGTGAGGGACAGGACTCTGCTTGGTGTCCCTCAGGGGTAAGAACTAAAGCCCACTCAGCTAACAAAAGTCAGAGCAGGTGAAATGCAGTGTTGGGGTAAACAGAGGGAGTGGCGGCACAAGACATGGGCCGGACTCACAGGTCCCCATCCACTCCTGGTAAAGATTATAAAATTCCCCATGAGCACAGGGAACATGATTAAATGAGGTGAATGGGCGCAGAGGGGAGTGAGTGGTGTTCTGAAGGACTACATAGGTGCTGTCTACAAAATGACAAGGCCCAATGACCATGCTCCATACACCAGTGGGACACTGAAGAAGGAGCTGAAACAGACGTAAAGGCAGGTGCTGGATGTTGCATCACATGGGGATGGAGCACCCAAAACACTGGCCTATGGATGAAAGGAAAACCAAAAGGTCACTGGTGGAAGCAGAAATGGGAATAGAGGTGAGCCTAAGCAACTAGCAAGCCAGAGGTGGTACTAGGATATACTGCTACCCGCTTCCTCCTTTCCCAAGCCCAGACAGGCAGCAAGGAGTACCTAAGCCCTGAATTCAGTAGGGCTCAACCACAGCTAAGTGTCAGTGCGTGCTCAAGTGAGGAAGCATATACCTCAGACCACACAAAGAGCACACAGAACCAGAAAATAGATTGAGGGGAGTACAAGAGCAGTTGTTACAGCGAAACCAAATGGATAAAAATGCATTCCTCTGCAGCAGGTTACAGGAGTAGGGTTAAGGAATACAGCAGGAATACTGTAAAGTAGATCCAGCTGCTCCAGACCAAGAGCCTATGCTGAAGATAGTATTGTCAGCAGTACAAGACATTGGCCCATCCACAGGGAGCAGCTCCTAGTGCTGCTCCCTGCAGGCGGAAGCAATATTTTGGTCTGTTTTCCTGCCAGCAACACTGCAGTCCACTCCCAGCAGGCGGGAGCATTTTTGAAGCTCCAGCCCACTGGGAGCAGACTCAGTCTTTAATCCCACTTGGCGGGAGATTTGAAAATGCTCCCACTAAGTGAGGGCAAGTCCCTGCATGCACTGCTGTGGGCAGGGAAACCGCTATGTCCCGGGGGTGGGCTCCCCGGAGCATAGTATCTGAGCTGGCCCTGGAGAATGGGGTCCCAAGGGGTTGGCCATTTATGGCTCAGGGAGTGGGTCCACACTTTAGCGGCCCCAGGGGATGGGGTCCCTGATGACTTTAGAGGCTCAGGAGGGGGGCACCTCCCCCTTTTAATACATTTTGTCCTGGAGGTGGCATCCCTGGAGGCTCTAGAGGCTTGGTTAGGGGGGCTGTGCAGCCCCCACTCCCCTTCGTTAAAGAATTTGAGCCCAGGAGATGGGGTCCCTTGGGCCTCTAGAGGCTCGAGGAGGGGTGCTGCATGGTCCCTCTCTCTTTTTAACACATTTTGGCTCCGGGAGTGGGCCCCCGGGGCCTTTAATGTCCCTTTTTAAAATAAAATTTGCACGGGGGATGGGGTCCACGGAGCCTCTGGAGGCTCAGGGAGGAGGCAGCTCGCAAGCCCCCTCTGCTTTTTTGATGATTTTGGCCCTGGTGTGGGTTCCTGGGAGCCTATAATTAAAGAATGCGGCCTGGACTGCTTTTTATTTCGATCCGGCAAGAGTTTCGCAGGATCACTACATTTTTTGCCATTTTTCTCTTTTTTTTCTTTTTCTTCTACAAGGTCAGGGTATTTTTACACTGCCCCATATATCTTTATTTTTTTGTATAACTTCAGGACAGGGGCCTTAACCCCAGAGTCCTGTAACGGCTGCCAGCAAAATTTTTCTCATGTAGCTGGCAGCCAATCAGAGTGCTCGCTCTCGCGAGAGTCTGTCTACCGCGGTAGCAAGATGGCCCAAAGAAAAAAAAGATCCCTGGGCCAATCAGAATTTAAATTGACTATTGCGGACCCAAATGTCCAAATATACAATTATTTTTCAACCTTAATTTCTCAAAAACTACTGAATGGATATACACCAAATCACAAAGAAGCACAGACTGTAGTCCAAGATCTAGCTTCCTGCAAATTTGGTGTAATTCCATTCAGCAGATTTTGCTGTAGATTTGTGTAAAGAAGTCTATTGAAAATACATGGGGATTTTGCGTTTTCAGACCCCCTTCTTTTCCCTCTGCCCTAAAGCTCTTTCATCCCCGCTTGACAGATCACCCCAAACCTTTCAAGGAAGAAGCTGAGGTGGAGAATCGTTTTGCCAAACAGGGTCAAAGTTATTAGCAAACCAAAAAATGCTCTTTCTATCGAAAACTAGACCTAACTATAAATAAATAAAAAAATAAAAATAAAATAAAAAAAATATATATATATATATATATATATATATATGAAGCAGGACATTGCACCAACCCACGAGGGTAAAACTTTCATCATTTGCTGTGTGTTAGACGGACTCACATGAGGTTACAACTCCCGAACTACGAGTACCAGAGAGTTTTGAAGAAGGCCACGCCCACCAAGCGGGCTCATGGAAGTAATGAATGCAACGGGAATGCTCTGATTGGCTGGTCATAACCTGAATAGAAAGTTGCAGCCACCATTTTATCTATCGGGAACGGTTCCCAGGGCTGAAAATGTGTGTCAAAGCCCACATAAGGGGTCAGGGTGGAGATACTCCGTCCCCATGGTTCAGAAATGGAGGTGTTAGTGACACAAGTTATGTTCCCAAAATTATTTTTTTAATCGCACGCAATATTCGCTACCACAACGTGACTGCTAGCGTGACCCCTCTTATACCATCGCAGGGACGTTGCAGCAACCAACGTCGTTGCGACTATTAGTGAATCATTAATGTGCATTCTTATAGAGATCTTAACATTCTGATAAATGTTTTTTATAGAGTTATTTATATTGTGTGTTATCGACTGTGATGGTTTGAATTAATTATATAGTTATAATTTTTTTATATGGTGGTGGCTATTGAAATCCTGCTTTTGCTTTCTGCTTTCGTGATCTAACCGCAGGAAATTTGGATGAGCGACGTCATCACGATGTCCGGAGTCACTGCAAAAATGGGTTTTAGAGATGGCTGTTCCAGAAATACACTAGAAAAACTTGAGTTTGAAGTGTACAGTAATAAACCTCTACTGTGTAAAATACTGAAATGTGTGTGCATATATGTGTTTTCACTTTATGAAAAAGACTCAATTGTCGCGGTTAACAACGTCATAGCGACGTCCCGAATAACGGCAAAACAGTAAATAGGTCTGAAAGATGGTTTTAAAAGAAACTTAACACAAAAATATGGGTCTAAACATGCTTTGAAAGAAGTATGTATATAGTAATATGTGTAGTGCAATGTTCAGAAGGGATATTTTTACATATTATTTTTGGATTTGTTGGTGGCCATTTAATGTCTGCTTTTGCTTTCTGCTTTTGCAACGTGTCCAGGGGGATCACGATTACCAATGTCATCGCGATCTCCGACCTCACCGCAAAAACAGAAAATAGGTTTTAGAGATGGTTGTTCTAGAAATACTGTAGAAAAATATGATTTTGAAGTGTACAGTCATAAACCTCTAGTGTGTAAAATACTGTAATGTGTGTACATATATGTGTTTTCATTTTATGGAACAGGCGCGATCGTTGCAGTTAGCACATTGTCACGACATCCTGAATAACCGCCAAAACGGAAAAGAGGTCTGAAAGATGGTTTTAAAAGAAACTTAGTACAAAAAGGGTTTAAACATGCTTTAAACATGCTTTAAAAGAAGTATGTATATAGTAATATTTGTAGTGCAATTTTCAGAATGGATTTTTTTACATACTATTTATCGATATGTTGGTGGCCATTGAATGTCTACTTTTGTTTTCAATCAATCAATCAATGAACTTTGTTTGGTCATCAGACCATAAAAGTACAAAGTGCATATGCAACCCAATAAAACCTTAAAATAATAAAAAACACAACATTCATCATTTTTGACATCGGCTTAGGAGTCAGTGCAATAATCACTGAAATACACCAGCAAATCAGTTCAAGATGCCTAGCACATGAATAAAACAGGCTAATTAAAAGTATGTTGCTAAAAAGTGCATAAAAAAACATTAAATCAGTGTCCAATGGTTCGTTCAAAAACAATATATCCTCATGTTTAAGCTCAGTAACTCCAGCATCAAAGTCTGGGCATGTTAGGATAGGATTAAAGTTGGTCTCTTGGCCTTCCTTCATAAGCCCCACATATGGCCCAGGAACTTTGCAGTTGCGCACACCAATGATGGTCTAGTATATGGTTTTAGTATGCGCAGAGCTGCACCGGAATCGCAGGTTCCAAGCTGCTTACAAATGGGGGTTAGCCATTTTGCCCTGGGTCTAGAATATGCAGGGCAAACAAAGAAAACGTGGCCAATTGATTCAATCAGGGTTGGGCAGCAGGGACAGCCTTTAAGCTGGACAGCATTACATGACCAAGAATTTGTAAATGAGTTTACCGGCAAGGAGCCATGCCTGAATTGCGTAATTTTCTATCTGCCGACACCTTGATGAGGTGAAGATAGCCTTCCAGTAAACAGCTTGGTTTAAAATCTATAAAGTCCTCAGTTTGTCTGCCCCGCTTATTAGCCATTGCTTCAAACTGCACTGCCCAGTCCCAATACAATACTTTAATTTGTTTCTTGGTATATGGTGCTGGGCAGTTGATGTTATGCCCCTTTAGCCCAATGCTGGTGATGAGGTTTCTAATGGTTTTAATCCATCCTATTTTGTTCTATGTATCTAGTGAACAAACCTTGTCTAGAGCGGCTATGTACGGGGACAGTTCTGGGGAGCATACAAGCCTCTGTTAGACGCTGTTAGGTCGCTCAATGTTTTAAAGCCCCGGAGCTCTGCTCTATAAAAGCTCTGCTCACAGTTTGCTTTTTTAAAGCTCCAGGGCTGGTGCAACTGGTTTTCTGTAGGAGCCACAGTGTTCTTTCCTTAAAGCCCAGTTATCTGTAAGAACGTAAGGTGGGCCTTGTTTAAGTGCTGTTTCCAAGCCATTCCTTCGGACAGTTTAATGCACAGATACTCAAAGCTACTCACTCTCTCTAGGAGGATGTTATTTATAGTTAAACACCCCTTAAAGGATTTATGGGGGGTTCAACATCATCAGTTTCGTCTTAGAAGTGTTTATTTCAAGACCCCTCTCATTACAGAAGGTCTTGAAATGATTTAATTGAATTTGCGATCCCATAGGTGTTTTATTGCCGAGAAGAGTGTTATCTGCGAAAAGCAGAGTTGTGATTTTTTGTTTCCCTAGGCAGGGCACGTCCACTGGAGTTGCTGCTAGCAATTCAACCACTTGATTAATGTGCTGAGGTAAGAGTGTTTTGAGGGAAGGGTGTTAAAGAGACAGAACATTTTTTTTAAAGTTAAGGAGTGATGACACAATTTAAGTAAAGGCAAGATTTAATTTCCAACTCAGGACTATGTAATAAACTGTTGTGTAGTAATATTGATTTTTTTGTTTTTTATGTGAAACTAGATATAGGTTTAAACTCCCGTTTTTGTTTTGTGATTTCTCCTCGATGATCGCAGATACATTGCAAATACATATAGAGAGGAATCTCTTTTTGAAAAAGAGGGAAAGGGTTAACAGGTCCTAACCATTCACAAGAGGAGATAGTGCAGTCTAAAATGAAAGACATGATTTCATTTGCTGTCTTTCTCATGATCACAGAGTGCAAAGTTGAAAAGGTTGACATTTTATGGTTGCTTTGTATGAGAGTGTTGTACCGTTCTTGTGCTTAATTTTCAGAAAGCCTAACAGTGTCGCAACTATCCCAGAAAGTGCTAAAACAACAATATAATCTACAAACTAAATTCACTGGTATGTACTTAACTTTTTTAATTGTTTATAAAAATTAAGTAAGAAGAGAAGATGTATATGGGAGTTTGATAAAAAAAAAAGAGTATTACAGTGATACGAAAAGATATATCACAGGAGTAGTGTAGTTACAAATAGAAGCAAGAGAAAATGAGGAGAAAGAAAAGTATTTCTCCTCATTGTATCTCCCTACACCTCCCCTGGGGAGCACCACCCACAGCAACACCCATGCCATGCTTCTTTCACGCACAGTGCTGCCTGAAAAGCACTTGTATTTCTAAGGCATAAAAAAGCCACAGAGTGGCTTATGTGGCTTTTTAAATATAGAGCACCATATTACGTGCCGGTGTGTCAAAAAAAGTGATACTTTGGAGAGTGCATGGTGCATGTAAATATGCCATTTTGCATTGATGTTCATTTTAAAATTTACTACAGAAATTAGATATGCTGTAGCTGTGTTGTCCAAGAGGGTGCTAAAATGTTAAAAGGTAACTAATTAAGTTTTGGATTTTACCGTGTGTTTGTTATATTGAAATAAGTGTATGCAGCAATATTTCTAGGTTCATCAGTGGATTTAAAACTGCAACATAACATAAACTGTTTTTGTATTATATTTAAGTTAATAGTAAAGTAGTTGGTAGATTGGCTAAGGTAAAAAAGTCATTTCTTAAAAGTATATGCACTTACTTACAAAAAATACAAAATAAAGAACATGAAATTATGACTACGAAAAACAATAAAAGTCGACAAACTGTACTTTGCAAGAACAGAAAAAATTGAAAAAGACATGGGCGCACCTTACCCAGGAGACAAAAGCATTTGAAGGAAATCAGAGCCAGAATGTTTCGTAGTAGAGTGGTTATTATTCCACAGAGAACTATGAAGAAGTATAGAAGAGGGAGAGAGGCACTGAAACAGAGACAACGAGTTGAGAGAGTAGCTGATAAGGCCTTTGCTTTGAAGATGAAGCTTTTCATTTTTATTCCAAATAGAATGGAGACTCTTGACAAAATAGTGTTGTTCATGAAGAGACAAAACAAGAAGAACAGATTAGTGAATAGAAGCAACTTTTGTACAGTTTTTAGTGGAGAATGGATGAATACTTCTAGTACAGAGCCTTCCTTTAATGAAGAAAGCTATCTCCAGGATAACAGATTAGTCCATGCTTTTGATGAAAGTGGACGATGTTATGAAATGAAGAATGGCAGTCCTATAGGAAAAGAGGTGATTGTACCTTAAAATGTAGAAGAAGTTATTGCAGAAGAGGTACAAGGTAGGCATAGTCAGGCCGCTGTATACAAATGGAATTGTAGTAGTATTTGTAGTTTAGACAGCAATCCATTGATATGTTAAGGAAATTCCTACATATATTTCCAAACACAAAATAAGTACTTTACAAGGTTTGGATCCTTGCAAGCTGGGAAAACATACAAATTTGCAGGGACACTCACTAGCTTGTTTATCAAAGACAATGTGCCAAAGCACATATAATCTTTTTCGGATGTTAGCTGTACACCACTCAACAATTCAAACTTTAGTTAGGAGGCTGTATTGTGTGAAAACTCCTGCTTTATGTTTAGGAGAAATGAATAGGGCACTTCTGCATGGTACTGTGGCAGAGGTAGAAAAGGTTTGTGATGATGTGCAGTTTCGTTTCTTAGGTCCAGAACAGGACTGCAGGGATATTGAAGAGTTGATAACAGGAGGCGTTGTAGACCAGGACACAGGTACTATAGTTGATAGTTGATAGTTTTGAAAGACCATATGTGCTGAAAAACCAGAGTATGTTTGTATATGCTGTTGACGCACTCAACTCACTACAAGAATCAAACGCAGACTGTTGACTTATATTTAAAAAGTGAAATAGAGAGTAATGATAACTGGCAAATGTTTGCACTGTACTTGTTTGCAGAAGAAAGATTTCACTTGTCCACACCACAAGTTATATGTGTGTACTGTTACAATAAATTAGAGGATAATGAAATGCCTGCTAGAGCTGGTTAGAACTGGTTCCCATTCCAACACTTCAAGGTTTAAATATGTATCAGTCCATTCTTATCCAAACTGTACATCCATTCAGGCTATAGTACAGGCAAGCTACACCCAAAAGAGCTGCAAAAAGGTCTAAAAGGTAGAGTAGTGTAACACATTGAAACGGTAGTGGTAGATAGAGATTTAGAGGAAGGACTTGTAATTCTTGTAAATGGTGTACCTACCAAGAACAAGAAGATATGGCAGGAGTTAGTAGATGTTACCAAAGTTAAAAAAGCAACTCTATATTCGGTACAAAACAATGATTACTATAGAAATGAGGAAATGCCTGCAAGATATCACACATATGGAGGATCAAACATTTCCATCAACAGGTCAGATCGAAAAGGTGGATCAGTCCAGGACAGAATGCATCTATGAACATTATAGCATCCACCCTTTGCATTCTAAAGAGGTTATTGGTGATACCACTGAGCTGTTTCAAATGAATGAAGCAAAAGGAGCTCCTTTAAGTGTGTGGGGAAAAAGTTTAGAAGCTTGGTGTTTCCCACATCTTTTTCCTACTGCAGTAGGTGGCAGGTATGACGAGCGGCCTGTGCAAATACCTACAGCTGAGTATAGATGTAGTAGACATTATTCAGAAGACCCTAGATTTCGTCAGTGTATTCTGTATATATTTCACCTATTATTTGAGCGTGACTTGTCTGGCCTCTCATATGGTGTGAATCATATTCTAAAAACAGGAATTAATTTGCATAATATATCAGCAAGAGAACTTTTGGAAAAAGTTCAAGAAAACGATGAGCACTTGGAATACAATTTGATAAACCTAATGGCATGTCAGCATGGGACTAATGAATATTGGTATCAGCGTCAGGGTGAACTCAAGTGCATGTTGAGGAACCTTGGAGCACCTACTTGGTTTTTGATGCTGAATTATGCTGAATATGCTTTGGATGACCTGCTAGAATTCTTGCAGGAGGCAAATGTAGATATAAAAGACATTCATCTGAAGACGCCAAGAGAATTGTGCTCACTAGACCCTGCAAATGTTTGCAGATATTTTAATCACAGATTCAAAGCAATGATGGCTTTCATCTTGAACAAAACAAAACCTCTTGGTGAAGTGATTGATTTATTTTGGCATAAAGTGTACCAAGCCAGAGGTGCTCCCCATATTCACATGCTGTTATCGGTAAAGGATGTCCCAAAGTTTGAAATAGACAGTGATGAGTATGTGTTGTCTTTTATTGAGCAGTATGTAACTTGCTCCATCCCAAAGGAGAGTAGTGACAACATTTTAAGACAACAAGTTCTACGATTCCAAAATTATAGATGCGGGTAATACTGTCAGCGAAGACACAGAGCAAAAGGGAAATGTTATACAAGATGTCGTTTTGGATTCCCACGACGTGTCATCTCACAAGGAAGAGTCATCAGCCTTTTGTCTGCAGTCAGACATACACTTACAGGAAATCACTGAAAAATACAGACATCCTAAGAAGAACTGATGCCTCCAAGTACATTAATGACTACAACCCTGTGATTCTGAAGATGTGGAATGCAAACATGCGTGTGCAGTTTGTTGTACACAACTCAATTGCTGTTGCTCTGTATGTTACATCTTATATAACAAAGTCAGAGAAAACTGAGATGAAAGAGATGTGGGAGGAGATTTCAGCAGAAAAGAGTTTTACGAAGAAATCGTACAGTTTTAGTTTGAAAATGCTTTCTCACAGAGAGATAGGCTCCTATGAATGTGTAGACCGGTTAAGATCAGCTAGCTTGATTTCTAAATCTAGAGGAGTTCTATGGGTGAGTTTAGGGCTTGCTATTACTTGTAACAGAGTACTGAAGTCTTTTCCTGAAATGTAATATCTTGCAGAATTTGAGCCACACAGTACAGATATTCTGAAGAGCAATATGCTGGATATGTACTATCCAAGAAAAAGTCATCTTCTGAAAAGGATGTGTCTTTATGAAACACTTCACATTATACTTTCAGACGTAATGTCATTGAAAACATAGATGAAGGAAAAATTGCTGTGGTTCGATATGAAGGATGTTTGGTAAGACATAAAGGAAATGTAATCAACAATTGAAAGCTACGTTGCCAAACTCCAGCAAAAGAGAGTTTTCCTATTTAGCCTTCTTACAGTTGTTTAAGCCATGGCAAAGTGAAAGTGAGCTACTTGGAGAATTTCACAGTTTCAACGCTGTGAGAGACAGCATTGAGTGATCTGTGTTTCCAATGTATCTTAAAATGTTGAGAGATGAGATTGAACAAGAAGAAACCATTGATGTTGATCTCAAAGCAGTTGAGGGAGTTCACAAAGCAGTCAAGTTCAGCACCTGGAAGTGAAGGTCCTCTTGGACAGCCAATCATCGAAAATAAAGCTTCAAAGGTTATGAATGAGGTGGAGAATGCAATGCATCAAGTAAGACAGGAAACTGTGGATCTAGAACTACTTATGCAGCAACTGAATGCAGATCAGAAAGAAATATTTGAAGAGGTAAAAGGTAAAGTAGAACATGGGTGTCTGCACGAGAATAAAAAGTTTACATGTTTTACATATAAACCAGTTCTATTGTACATAAGTAGTCAAGCTGGAACTGGAAAAAGCTTCTTGATTAAAGTACTGACACGTTACGTACAGAAGACAACGGAGTCCAATTTGTTGTGTGTTGTCACTGCACCAACAGGCTTAGCTGCTCATATTGTTAAAGGAGTTACCCTTCATCGATTGTTAATGCTGCCTGTTAAACATGACAACAAATTACAATACAACAAATTATCTGGTGATGCTTGTCATGAAGTGGGAAGAGTATTAAAGAAATTAAAGCTACTAATTATTGATGAAGTCAGTATGGTGTCTAATGTAATGCTAGCTTTTATACATTTAAGAATGCAGCAAATATTAAAAACTGACTACGATGTACTTTTTAGAGGAAACACTTAACAGTGTTTGGAGACCTGCTACAACCAACTCTCATAAAAGGACAACCTCTATTCATGAAACTACTACATAATTTACTAGGAAGTATTGGAAATGTAAACATTTGTTAAAAATGTTAATTCAAAGAGTTAATACAAAATATGCGCGAAGCATAAAATTATGCAGTTATCCTCAAGGATATAAGAGTGGAAGTCCTCACAAAAGAGGGAAAGGCAGTATTGCAAACCCGTCTCATCAAAAAATTGTTTCCAAGTAATGTTTCAGCTGCTGAAGTAATGTACAATTTTGTTAAGAGAAGTCTATTGTTTGTTTGATGGCAACTCTTGAGGAGTGTAGTAAATTCAATGAACTATTATTGCAACTGGAAAAAGAAGAGATTGTCGAAATTAAAGCAAATGATAAAATGGAACAGCAAGGAGTTACAGTGCTTCTAACAGAAAAACTGAAATCGAAATTCGATGGTTTGGAAAAGTCTGTGTCGAAAACTGCAGGATTGGAAAAACATTTACGTATCTGTAAAAATTGTCGTGTAATCTTTCGTCGTAATTAAAATGTTGAAGAAGGGCTAGTGAATGGTGCAATGGGTAAAGTTATGAAGTTTGTTAATTATCC
Source organism: Triturus cristatus (assembly GCF_964204655.1). Taxonomy (NCBI): domain Eukaryota; kingdom Metazoa; phylum Chordata; class Amphibia; order Caudata; family Salamandridae; genus Triturus; species Triturus cristatus. Next base: position 741,422,340 of record NC_140585.1, read on the forward strand.
AAACAGAAATGATGTTAAATACTTAGCCATAAAATTTGATGATATTGCTGAAGTTAAGCAGATTGGTAGATGTGTGGTACGTTTCCTACTTGTGAAAGACTTGTATGTCCAGTGAAAGCAGTTCCCAGTGCCTTTAGCATATGCAGTAACTATTAATAAATCACAAGGTTTAAGTGTAGATACAGGTCTTGTTAATATTGGTAGTAGTGTATTCAAAGAAGGAATGTCATATGTTGCTTTGTTGTGAATTAGAAAATTGTCTGGTTTATTTCTGATTGATTTGGATGAGAAGAAAGTAAGTGCTGATGTGAGCTGTGTAACGGAGTATAATTGGTTAAGAGCTCAATATACACCTCATTTAGGCCAGGATCCTGTGGTTCAAAAACCAATACTGTGTCCAAAGCGGAAAATATCTAAACAGTCTATCACAGTTGAACAGAAAGATGAACAAAAATAAAATCAACAAGGAGGAAAGAAAAGAAAACTAGAGCACAATGAGGAAATACAAGGCTATCACTTTGATAATAAATCTGGAGTGACCTGTTATGCAAATGTAATGTTAAACGGACTATATAATTTGCCTCATCTTAAAAATTCTATTAAAGAAAAGGTAGCTAAAGGACTGTCTTCACACACTGTGCAGTTTACTTGAAGAATTAAGAAGTGATAGAAGTATTATACATTCTGCTACTGGAATAAGAAAACTAACTGATGACTGTACTGGATCAGTAGTGTCCTCTCAATGTCTTCAGCAGAATGCTCAAGAGTTTCTAATGGTAATGTTAGGACTATTAAATGAAGAAGTTGTGAATAGCAATGAATTATTTGTTTTAACTTATAAATGGACCCATAACTGTGAAGATTGTGAATTTACGTCTAGCACTGAAATCAATTCAGAATGATTCCTCTGCTTGACATTACCAGATTGTGATGCTGTGACATTTGAAAATTTAACTACAAACGCCCATCAAGACATGACCTGTCCAAACTGCAGATCAGAACTTAGGTCAACGTTGTTTCTACAGATGAATGGAAAATATATCATAGTCATGCTACAACGATGCAGAGTGGACAGTACTAAATTAGGAACTAAAATTGCAAACTTTAAAGCTGCACAAATTTACATCTCAAAAAGAACTTTCACAACTATGGCAATCATATTTCATGAAGGAATTAATATAACCTCTGGACACTCCACAATATATTTAAGATGTCAAACAGGAAGGACAGAGTGCAATGACATTAAAGTGACATTCAAATCATGACTACCCAAAAAGTTACTAAACTTATATCTGCTGTTTCAAGAACCAAAGTTCTAAGGATAATCTAAGATAAGAAAATGTAGTATTGTGTTGATGTATATATATATGGATTATGTGTTTCTGAGACATTATTCGGCCTATTTGGGCTAATATCTACAGCAAGCTGTTAGAATTGAAGGACTCTTTTTCACTGCGGGAAAGGAAATTATAAATATTTGAGGACTATATAATGTTACTACAGATAAAAAGTAAATGGCGGTACTATAACACCAGTAGCCTTAAGCTGCATGTGAAAAGTCTCATCACCACTAAAACGAAGTCTCCTTTTGTTTCTGATATAGCAACGTTTACGTTGTACTATGAGTTATGATTTTCATACATGGACTAAGAACAGTTTAGACATTCTTTGGCCTAACAGGGATGATGTTTACAAAAGGATATGCAAAAATGAAGACTGCTTCATAATTGTTGGACATTTTGTACCAGATATAATAATATCAAACAATTTTACTATATAGTTGTTTTCATTAAGGTAGTAAGCTATTAGCAAGCCAGTATTAAAAAACTTGTAGTGAGTTCAATGAATAGTATGGCATAGTTATAATGATCTACTGTGCACATTTGTTTTTTTTTACAATTAATTGATTGGTTTTTTCCCACTATTTCATGATGAGTCTTCATACAAAGCACTGTTGTGAACAAGTATGAAAGATGAAAACAGGAAAAAAGAGTAAAACATTTGTCTATGTTGAATAAAAAAATTGGTAAAAATAATTGTATGTTGTTTGGTTGCCTAATGTTTGAAATAAAATTCTAATATATTTTTGTCTTTTTGTATTTCTTCACAGTGGTTGGAGGTCGAGATATATTGTGTGTGTCAAATCACTAATCTAGTAATGGATTAATTGAGTTACTACTCATGTACACATCCCATCTCCCATGCACAACAGTTGCTCTAGTCCAGTCATCCAGCCACTATGTAAGCAGTCATACAATCACTCAGGTACTGCACTTGAATTCATCTAATCTCCCAGGCACTCATCCAATCACTCAAGCAATACCCATGCACTATGCAAACACACAGACACTATGTATGCACTCATCCATTCACTGAGGCACTGCCCATGCACTCATCCACTCACCCAGGCACTACTCATGGACTCATCCAATCACCCAGGCAGTACCCTTTCACTCATGCAATGACCCAGGCACTATCCATGCACTCATGCAATGACCCAGGAACTATCCATGCACTCACCCAATCATGCAGACAGTATCCATGCATTCACCCAATCACCCAAACCCTATCTGGGTGCTCACCCAATCACCAGATCACTATCCTTGCACTCATCAAATGACTCAGGGTCTACCCTTGCACTATTCCAATCTCCAGGCACTAGTCTTGCAGACATCTAGTCACCTATGTGCTACTCACGCACTCATACAATCAACCAGGCACTACTCATGCACTTATCAAATTACCCAAGCAGTACCCGTGCACTCATCCATTCACTCAGGTACTATCTACGCACTCACAGAATCCCCAACGCACTATCCATGCACTCATCTAATCACCCAGACACTACCCTTGCACTCATCTATTCACTGAGGCACTACCCATGCACTCCTTCATTCACCCAGGCACTACCCTTCTACTCATCCATTCACCCAGGCCCTACCCTTGCACTCATGCATTTACTGAGGCACTACGCTTGCGCTCATACATTCACCCAGGCACTATCTATGCACTCACCCAATCACCCAGCCACTAACTACCCTTGCACCAATACAATAACCGAGGCACTATCTTGAACTCATCCAATCTCTCAGGCGTTACCCTTACACTCATATATTTATTCAGGTACTACTGTTGCACTGATCTATTCACTCATGCACTACCCTTGCACTCATCTATTCACCCAGGTATTAGCCATACACATATTAAATCACCCAGGTACTACCCTTCTACTCACCCATTCATTCAGGTACTACCCATACACTCATCAAATGATCCAGGCACTACCCATGCAATCATTCATTCACTCTGGCATTATCCAAGCATTGATTAATTCACCCAGATGCTACAAATGCACACATCCAATCACCCAGGCAGTACCCTTCCACTCATCCATTCACTCAGGCACTATGCATGTGTTCATCCATTCACTCAGGCACTTTCAAAACACTCATCTAATAACCCAGGCACTACTTTTGCACTCATCCATTCACTCATGCATTCACCCATGCACTAACCATGCACATATCAAATCACTCAGCCAGTACATGTGCAGTCATCTATTCACTCTGCACTACCCACACAATCATCTATTCACCCAGGCACTATTCATGGACACATCCAATCACTCAGGAACTACCCTTGAACTCATCTGTTCACTCAGGTACTACACATGCACTCATCCATTCACTCAGACATGGCCCACACACTCATCCATTCACCCAGGCACTACCCATGCACTGATTAATTCCCCCAGCCATTATCCATGCACTCATCATTCACTCAGGCACTACCCTTCCACTCATCCATTCACTCAGGCACTACCCACACACTCATCCAATCACCCAGGCACTATCCATGTACTCACCCAATCATGCAAGCACTATGCATTCATTCACCCAATGACTCAGGCACTATCTATGCACTCCCCTAATCACCAGGGACTACCTTTGCACTAATGCAATTACTGAGGCACTACCTTGCACTCATCCAATCACTCGGGCGTTATACTTCCAGTCATTCATTTACTCAGGTACAACTGTTGCACTGATCCATTCACTCATGCACTACCTATGCACTCATCTATTCACCCAAGTACTAACCATGCACATATTGAATCACCCAGGCATGACACTTCTACTCATCCATTTACCCAGGGCACTACCCGTGCACTTATCTATTCACCCAGTCCCTATCCATGCACTCATCCAATCACCCAGGCACTACCCATACACTCATTCATTCACCCAGACATTATCCATGCACTCATCCTTTCACTCAGGCAGTACATTTATACTCCTCAATTCTCTCAGCCACTACCCTTGCACTCATCCATTTACCGAGGCATCACCCTTAGTCATTCATTCACCCAGGCATTCTCCATGCACTCATCCATGTATCCAGGCACTACTCATGCACTCATCCAATCACCCAGGCAGTACCCATGCCCTCATCCAATCACCCAGGTACTATCCATGCACTCACGCAATCACGCAGACACTATACATTCATTCACTCAATCACTCAGGCACTATCCATGCACTCACCTAATCACCCAGGTTCTAACCTCGGACAAACACAATTACCCAGGCACTACCTTGCACTCATCCAATCACTTAGGTGTTACCCTTCAACTCATTCATTTACTCAGGCAGTACCCTTGCACTGATCCATTCACTCATGAACTACCCATGCACCCATCTATTCACCCACGTACTAACCATACACATATCCAATCACCCAGGCACTACCTTTGCACTCATCCATTCACTCAGACACTACCCATTCACATATCCAATCACCCTGGCACTACCCCTGCACTCATCCATTCACTCAGGCACTACGCATGTGCTCATCCATTCACTGAGGCACTATCCATGCACTCTCACAATCACCTAGGGACTACCCTTGCACTCATTTGTTCATTGAGGCATTACCCATGCACTCATCCACTCACCCAGTCATTACGCATGCACTCATCCAATCACCTCGGCAATACTGATGTATTCATGCAATCAACCAGGCACTACTCATACATTCTCCAATCACCCAGGCAATATCCATACACTCATCTGACCACACTGGCAGGATGCATGAGCTCATCCATTCACTCAGACACTACCCATGCACTCATCGAATGATCCAGGCACTACCCATGCACTTCGTAATTCACTCTGGCATTATCCATGCACTCATCCGTTCACCCACGCACTACACATGCACATAACCAATCACCCAGGCACTACCCTTCCACTCATCCATTTATTCAGGCACTATGCAAGTGTTCATCTATTCACTCAGGCACTATCTAAACACTTGTCTAATGACCCAGGAACTACACTTACACTCCTCCTTTCACTCATGCATTAACCCAGGCACTAACCATGCACATATTGAATCACTCAGCCAGTACCCATGTACTCACATACTCACTCTTGCACTACCCACGCACTCATCCATTCACCCAGGCACTACCCATGGACACATCCAAATCACTCAGGCACTACCCTTGCACTCATCTGTTCACTCAGGTACTATGCATGTGCTCATCCATTTACTCAGGCACTACCCATGCACTCATTCATTCACCCAGCCATTATACATGCATTCATCCATTCATTCAGGCACTACTGTTCCACTCTTCCATTCACTAAGGCACTACATATGTACACTTATCCATGCAGCCACACACTACCTAGGTGCACATGCAATCACCCAATCACTAAGTTTGTACTCATCCAATCACTCAGGCACTACTTATGCACTCACAGATTTACTCAGGCACCACTGCTGCACTCATCGTAACATCCATGAACCAGTTGTGCACTCATTCAATTATTAATACAACAGTCATAAACTCATTCCAGCATGTATAAATACTTTATCATTTTTTTAGCTGTAAAAGGCAGTTCCAACAGGAACCTTTTTTGTTTTGGTCTTTTGTAAAAAAAAATTACATTTCTTTGTTGTTTTTTAGATAACAAAAATAGGAACTGGGACAGCAAGATTTGTAAAAACGTGCACTGAAAGATGGGCGAAACATATAAAAGAGGAAAAAAATCCCTGTATGCTGTTTTGCAGCATTGTGAATAGTTGTAAGAGACTGCTCACCAGCACGTATGACAACACTACAGTCCATGCAGTACATGGCCATTCTTGACATCTCTGGAGCCATATATGTTGCAGTACTCTGCACCTCAGAAGGGAGTTTTTGACCAGGAATCTTTGCTGCTGCCACTGAAGGAGATAGTCGTCCAGCTTCCCTCTGCTTGATCACCAGGTGGAGAGGTTTTTATGATGGGTGTTTAGATGGTATAACATAGACGTTGTCCCATATGAATACTTCTTGTTGGTACCTCTAGAGAGGGTCTTCTTGCAAATTGTGCACTGCACAAGTTTGGCAGCTGTTTTTGAGTCACCTGATGGGATTGTAAAAAAAATCCCAAGCCAGACTGGCTCTCTTTTATGGAGGCTGCTGTTCTTCCAGATCTTCACTGTCTACCTCCTCCACATCCTTGTCCAGCTGTTTTTCCTGATGACCCCCATCTCCTTGCTGTGTTGCCATTTCTGATAGAAAAAAAACTAGCAAAACGTTTCCAGAGCAAAATGAATCCACCTGCTCCGAATGAAGTTCTATGAAAGAAGATTCAAAAAGGAGGACTAGGTGTGTACTTCCTATCGATGTTGCTGATAAGTATATTATCCAATCATATTCCTTTCTGTCCCAGTCATGTGATATTCGCGGTGACCGAAATAGTTGCGGTTTTTGCTGTGTGAAACGGGAAAGCAAAATATAAGTTTAAAGTAATTTTGTTTAAAAATGGAAATAAAAACAGAACTTTCAATATTACAATAGTGAACAGATATACTAAACATGTTCATAGTACCTCTACATATACGTTTCAGAGTTGTTGAAAAGTGTGCACTATCCGCGACATCATCACGACTTCCTCTGTCTTCGTTGAAATGGGAAAAAGTGTTTGGAGGTGATTAATCTGGAAATTCACTAGAAAAATATGAGTCTAAAAAGTACACTAATAAACCTCTACTATTAAATATACTGCAGAATATGTCTTAGACTTTGTAGAAACCACGCACTCTTCGATTACTGACGTCATCGCGATGACTTTGGTAGTCACGAATAAAAAGAATTGTGAGAAAGAGGCTTTCTTCTAAATTGATCATAGAAAGAAAAGTTAATGGAATATTTACTACATATTTAAACTTTATTTAAAACATTTCTTTAAGTGTATTTTTCAGTAGGTGACATACATTTACTGATCTCCACTGTAAATGCAACATTGTTGCACCGATTTATTAGTGTATTTTTGATAAAGACATATGAAATAAAAAATCAGTGTAGTATTATATAAATATAATACACAATACCCAATTATAGAAAGAAAGTACAAAAATCTTACAGGTTCACTTACAAAAAATTGAAGATTACAATTAAGAAACAGAATTTAAAAAAACCTTAGAAATTGAAAAAACCAAAAGATACAGGAACATTAAAACCTTAGAAATTCACTGAAAAAAACAAAGGGTAAAGGGACGTTATAATTAGGAAATGGAATTAAAAAAACCTTAGAAATTCACTGACGTTATAGTTAGGCTGGCATTGCGCCCCCGCAATGCACCGCTTATGACCTCACAGATTACATCACTCGTGACATGGTTAGTAACATCACTGATGACATCGCAAATGACATCACTGATGACATCATCCACAGAATCTCTGACACAGTCACTTATACCCCATGTAACCATTCATACACCCACTTCTACTTTCACACTACTATTCTTGAAACCATTGGCACACACATAACAGCACTTACATACTCACTCACTCATTCATAGGGCTACACACACTTCCACTCACCCATACAGTGACTCATTCACACACTCACTCACTAATACAGCCAATGACATATCCACTCATACACCCATAGAGCTACTCATACACTGTCAGACATTCATAGAGCTGCTCACACACCTACCCAATCACACTGTCACTTACTCATCTATACCGTTACACACACCGACTCACTTATTCATACAGATACTAGCAAATACTTACTCACCTATAAAGTCACTGACACAAGCACACACTCACCCACACAGCCACTCTCAGAATCACTCACTCACACATACAGTCACTTATATACTCCAACACTCACATATACTGCCTTTCACATATCCAGTTACTCACCCATATAGCACTGAGACATCCATTCACTCACTGACACAGCCATACGCACACTCACTCGCCCATACAGCCCCTCTCAGATGCACACATGAACCCATACAGCCAGTGATTTATCCACTCACTCATCCATGCATGCAGTCACACATCCCCTCACCTACCCACACAGACACTCAGGCACCCACACAGGTACTCAGATAATCAATCAATAACCCATGTAGACACTCAGGTACCTACTCACTAACCCATGCAGCCACTTACACACCAACTGACAGACTGATAACATACATTCGCACAGATTAGCCACTCACCTAAACATTCACTGAGACACATATAATCACTCACTTATACAGCCAGTCACGCACCCACTAAATCATCCGTGCAGGCACTCACACACCCACTCATTCATCAATACACCTTGGCATACATATATTTAACACTCATAAATTTTTTAGAAACACTCAGTCACCGAATGATGTCATCAGTGATGTCACTGACCATGTCATGAGTGATGTAATAGTGAGGTCATGGAAGTGCATTGTGGGGGCGCAAGTTATAGTTAGCTCATCTAACTAAACCTGCTGAATTTCTCTGGTTTTGCTGCACGATGAAATGTCAGCCTAACTATAACGCCCCTGTAACCTTTGTTTTTTTTCAGTGAAAAAAGATATATATGTGGAGATATATATATATATATATATATATATATATATATATATATATATATAATGTGGCAAACCGACTGGTCATCTATGCAAATGAATATTAAAGGGCATTCTTACGGATAGAGAATAATTATGCCATTAGTGATCCCATTCTTATGGGATTGCTGACAGTTCATACATAGGAGCACGTGAAGGATGAAAGCTGCAAAGTCAAAATTAATATATGGACTAAGAAATATGCACTAGTCATGATGCAGAAAGTGTGATTATAGGTTAAGGTAGATTTCTTGCCTTACATACTTACCTGCATTGTAGGTATTTTACTGATGAATGATAAGGCTGGGGCAGAGGGAGTTGATGCAAATTGGTTGTTTGGAGGTGGGCCACAAAGTCATGTTGTAAAGATCAGAAACAATCTGGTCTTAGTGCATCTTTTGAATGCATGGCTGTCTTAGAGACTGAAAACTTTGTAGTCCAAAAATTGAATGAAGAGAATCTAAAGCTGGAATTGGGAAACTCACTCTTTAGGTGGTTTTTGGAGTGAAACTGAATCAAGGGTGCTCATAGTGAACATTCTTTTGATGGGACTTGAAAAAGATTGTTTGCAGATCAGTGTCCCATAATATAATAAAACATATGTTTGATGTTCAAGAACAGTTTAGGAGATGTAATTATTCCCAAAGAAATAAAATGTGTGGTTTGTAATTCGTCACATCTTCTCCACAACTCTGTTCATGATTTACATTATGCAGGGAACACAGCAGAAGTGCCCATACAATAATTCTTACAGAAGGAATGTAAATGGATGCCGCCGAGAATGTGCCCTTTTGACGTGGATGACAAAATGTTGTAAGGGATATTTTGGGAAAGACTGTCAAGGTAAGTTTGTCTAAGCTTACTAAATCAACTCTACTTAGCAAAATAGTATAATAGCACTTTTTGGTTTCTGCTTTTATCTATTATTTCACCACACCACCATTTTCAAAATATACAGACACATTACTCTTCCCCTGCTTCAGTCCGTGGTGTTTTCGTTCAAATGTTCATTAAATCCATGATAGCGTTGTCCAGAAAGAGGATTTTATCCCAGCAGCAACACAATTAATTCACATATTTTGTAGCTGCGAGCTGCGGTTCTTAACCTTTTGACTTCTGTGGACTCTTACTTAATCATTACTGGAAACGAGACCCCCACCACCCTAATCAGTATTAGAATCCAAGGATCCCCATTGAGTCACTTCTGGAAGTCGGTGAAACACCAACAATTGTGATGATTTTAACTTAAAAACAGTACTCAAAAATACAGAAACAAAACATTCATCAAACAAATACACAAATGATTAAAAATTGTATTTAATTAACAAATGAAAAAAATCTAAATTTTAATAGAAAGGTTAGAGCTTTTTTAAATTCAATTGAGGCCACCCATTGTCAATACCATATTATGTTTAATGCACTTGCACTGCTCTACAAATCAATCTGAGGATGCAGACTTCATTTTTAGCCTCCACATTTGACACAGCATTTTAAATGTTTCAGTTTACATTTTACTCCTTTATTTTAATACACTTTTCTCAAAATATTATTTAATTTTATAAGGAGTCTCAGCCCCCCTGATGAGTGTGTATTGCGAACCCCCAGGGGTCCTTGGACCACTGGTTAAAAACGCCTAGTTTAGGGAAATAAGATATTTGCACACTTTCCTCTTCATGTTCTGCAAAAATATATATTGGTTCTTACAAGTGATGGGACAGTAGTTTGTTGTGTCAGCATGAAAGAAAATGTGAAATTCATGCGCAATTGGAAATTGGTTCTTGGTTTCTGAGCATTTTGCTTGGTCACATACCTGATAGGAAGAGAGCTGCTCAAATTAACTCTAGGGCACAGGAGAGGACTCTCACTAATGGGTCATCACTCAGAGTTTGCTGAAGGAGCTTTTTCTAATGTGGGCAAGCTATAGACAAAGTTGCCAACACAAATTTACAATAGCACAGATATATCCCCCATTGGGAAAGCATTTAAGCAATTCTCATTCTAGCTTCAAACCCTCATGCAGCACTGAAAGAGTCATCCTCCAAGTGGGTAACCCGATACTCGTGGCCCCTAACACTGGCTAGAAGACCCTATTCATGCTGCTCAATACAGCTACGGTTTCGAAATCATACATCAAAAATGGTATGCTACCAAATATTATACAGTATCTGCAATATAGCACAGGTATTTGTCTTGCTCACCTCCCTTGTCCAAGATTATACATTTGTTGTCCATTAAAGCAAAAACTCCACCTATTTCACTTGTAGCGCCTGTTAGTTCCCCAGTAATATAGCTTTAGTTCAATCCTTTCTAACCTAGATATGGAACCCCTAGGAAGTGCGTTAATACACCACAATTTGAAATCTTGGATGTATGTTTCACACGTACCCATTAGATGACAAAGACCCATAATAATTCCTAGTGCTCCTGGTATACTAAGTTGTGTAACAATAAAAAGAACAAACTTTGTTTCCCTTATGTCGGGGGAATCGGCTGTAAATAGACTGAAAAGGAAGGAGTATAAAGCAACCTAATCAAAAGCACTCCGGTGTTGGGAATACAAAGTATGGGAAAATATCCATGAAGCAGCTGTATCTAAAGATTCTAAAACCTTTTGGAAGTTGGTCGTAAATGGTCAGGATAGTCTTCTAAGAGCCCTATCGGACACAATTCTATCTGAGGTCGGGCATGCCAATTTTTCGGATCTATATCAATTACATCAGAGTTCCAAGGTGGCTGGATTAGCGCAGCCTAAGAATGCAGATTACCCTCTGACAAGCTCTCTTGAGATGTAGATGAGGGACCACACGCAGTCAAGGCTATTGCTCCAGGCAAAGCAGCTGGACCCGATGGGATCCCAGGTGACCTCTTACGGCATATATTGAGACTTGGGCCCTCTATTTTAATAAATTGGCAAATTTATATTTTAAAAGGGGCCATGGTCCCTGCCAGTTGGAATGCAGCCCAAATAGTGCCGGTCCATAAATAAGGCCTGCACAATTCCCCTCTAAACTATAGGCCCATTAGCCGTATAGACGTAGCCCAAAAGGCCTTTGACAGTCAAATATTGGTAAGATTAGACTCTTGGACTGAGGAACATCATGCTCTTTTCCCCCTCCAGGCAGGTTTTAGAAGAGGGATTCATACGGTTGACCAGATTTTTACTTATTTATTGGAAAATTGTGATTATGCAAAAAGCAAATCTTCATCTGGTCTTCGTTGATTTAAAATCGGCGTGTGATTCAGTCCCTTGACCCAAACTGTGGGTTGTGTAAAGGAATAGTGGAGTGCAGCTTGATAGTCTGAATATGTTGGTCCGCCTTCATCAGGACACCTATACTCAAGTAAAATGGGGTCGGGGAGGGGAGCTGACAGATTGGATTGAGATTAAGAATGGAGTACGCCAAGGCTGTGTCCTTGCCCCAACGCTTTTTTCTCTGTATCTCAATGATGTGGTATCCTATGTAGAACATGATCTAAATGATGCCCCATGCTTAACTGGCCAAAATACTCCCCTTTTACTATTTGGAGATGATACCCTTTTAACATCTAAGACCCCCAGTGGTCTCCAACGGCTGCTGAATAAATGTGAACACTTCTGCACTGAGCACGGGCATACGATAAACCATCCCAAAACCAAGTGTATGACCCTTAACCCCCATAAAACATTCAGGGGATTGATAAGGTTGGGGGGATGTCCTTTAGAGAGGATCCCCGACTATCAAGGGGTCATGTTCACAAAATGTATGGCATGGGCCCCACAGGTGGATAAGAGTTGCCTAAATTTATCCCATCAATCCGCTACAATATTGAGGTGCTATAGAACGTCCCGGTTTAAATCTATATCGCCTGCTCTTATGGTCTATAGAGCTACAGCAGAGGGCAGAACCCTGTATGGTGCTGATGTATGGGGCACTTATAATTTGACCAGATTTGGAGTAGCGGAGAACAACTTTTTCAGAGCATTGACCAATATCCTAGTAGTACACCGTTAATACTGCTTAGAAAGGACATGGGCCTACATTCAATAATACGCAAGGCCCAATTAAGGCCGTTGCTCTATTGGATAAGGCTGAAATATTCTGGTGACCTGGGGGATTATCGAGAAGCTTTTGAGGAGGTGATCTCAATGGCTGGTTGTTCTAAAATTCAAAGGCTATTATATATCCAAAAGCTTCTTGTTCAAATTGGGCTACTGGAATTTTGGTCTACCCCGACCCCAGCAACTATTTTGTCGAGGTCTGCACTTATAGATGCATATTGGGCCCATGTTCATGACAGAGAATTCCAGAATGTAACGAAGAGTTCTCTTAGTTAATTTTCCTAGACTTTAAACCTAACACTCAATAGGGGCCGTTCTTTGATTTTATTAACTCTTTACCAGCAAAGGCCCGTTTTCTTAAATTTCGCTATAGCACTTTACCTCTAATGCTACTACTGGAAAAATTAAATCATCTGATCGCAACAAGTAGCCTATGCCCAGTTTGCGAACAAGCTAATGAATTACTAGTGCACTTTATGTTTTTCTGCCCAGGTTATACCCGACCCAGGAAAACATGGATTATACCTTTATGCAGACAACTAGGTTGTCAAAAGCGTGAGATTTGCTATGCATATCCTCCGCATAGAATCTTCACAGGTAGTTGTCTGTGCGGTATCAACATATATACACTGGTGTTGGTTTATTAGAAGCAAGGCCATCGAATGATATAGCTGATCCATTTATGTTTTTTTCATATGGTTTTAATTATTGTATTTTTAGTGCATTGATGAAATGTATTTTTAAAACTGGCATAGCATAGGAAGACAAATTGGAAAAACGAATTTTTATGCCCCATAGCTATTGCTATTAATAATTTGTGAAATGTTTTATTAATGTTTCAGAGTTTGTTTTACATTGCCAAACTGTAAATTTATAGGTACTGTGCTAATGTAGGGTCTTTTACGGGCGGTTAGCCCAAATAACGTTTTTTTTTAATAAACCACAATTTCACTATGCACCAATAAAACAATAACACATAACAATGTATCACTATTGTAACACTGGGATGGGATTTACACCGTGCATATCCTTGGTGCAAACTCAAATACAAGCTGCACTCAAGCGGCTGGACCATTAGTCCCAGGCTGAGGTTTAACATCGACAAAACAGCGACAACAGTGAAGCACTTTAGGCTCCTTAAGTAAGGCAGAGACTAGTGTACTTGCAAACCATGAAGATTTATTAGTAGATTAGCAAAATTACAAACTCAACTCATTAAAGATTATCAATGATAAATGGTCAGTTACACGAATCTCTTAATGCATAGTTCGAATCAATCCAACGTTAGAAAATACAAAGCAAAATGCTAACAGTGGTCATAGAGCAAAATCAGTTTCCCTTGAAGGAAAAATTCCCTAAAATGCTAAGCTAAAGGGAATGCATGAGATAAGTCAAGCAAAAGGCGTCAGCAATTAAAGCCTCTGAAAGGAAAATCAAGTCAAGATTTAGTTGGCTAAGTGAGAATGGATTTGCTCACGAGTCTACCTCTTTGAGCACAAGAAGAGACTTCTAATCTCTAGAGATCGGAAAGGTGCAATGCAATGTAAATAGCTCAGCAATCTACAATTAAAACATACAGAGGCAGATTTACAAGCACCTTGCGCCACTTTTGCGTCACTTTTTCCATGTTAAAAGTGACGCAAAAGTGGCGCAAGGGGCTTGTGAATCTGCCCCACAGTTCTTTGCAGTGAAGAACAATCCCTCCCTACTTAAAAAGAGACCCAATCACAGCCTAATATTACACAATAAAACATTGTCAGGCTTACTCCCAGACATCGCACTGTGGATATTTTCCATGTGCGGCCCTGCAAGAGATATCTTGTTGCAGGATGATACATCGCAGTCAACTTGTCTCATGCACACGTGTGGAGATTCATTTTTCAGCTCTCTGTGAACCACACACAGATACACACATCTCACAGAATCCAAAACATTTGCAACATTCTAATTAGCTACTGCAGCGTGGCTCCTGAAACAAGAGAAAGAGAAAAATGCATTTAGTGTAACATCAGTTACTCAAACTGTGCCCTCATCAACTGTGGCTAACTTAATGTGCAAATCATTAACTATGGTCAACCGTAACATAAAAAAATCACAATTTATAGATATGCGTAAGTGTAGTACAGATTAGTACAATGTTATATAGGGCAAAAACCATGACAGAATGTTCCCACTATCAAATTCACATAATGCATTCACAGACTGTAAATCAGAATCCATTGAATTAAAACATTTGATAGAGTATGACCTTACTGAATGCTGATTTATAATCTTTGAAGAAGTATTTCATTAAAACAAAAATTATAACTTGCAACCAAGAGCTGTTGACCTCGCGTTACAAGCAACAGGTAACTTTGGTCTAACAGACTCAGCTGTAACCACATGCCTTGCCAGTAAAACCATTATAGGCCTTCTCAGGCCATGGATGGAATGCTGGCAAAGACTGAGATTTTGTGGACAAGTCTAAACCAGTTATCAGAAACTGCTTCTCAGCTCTGGGCACATGTTTAAGCATTCAGGGAAATCCTTTTAACTCCCCTAATTAAAAATATTTGAACCAGCAAACCTAGCTCCCATGTGGCACAAAATATATGGAAAAATGCAAGGCTCCCAAATCTTGCAGTGTGCCAAGTCTTATTACATGCCGGACACCACACAGTTGGATTTTTCCAATAAATGAAAATACTCTGGTCATGGTGGCCACTGCAGATGAAGGTTCACCAATCATATTCATTGTAGGAAGGTGGAATCTGACTACATGGTTGCCCCCACTTTTTTCCTGGTGTTTTGATGGTTTTTGACTAGTCTGGCTGTTATCGTGCTATCCAGGACCCCAGCCTATCTGCTTAAACGACATGGTGTGCATATTAGAAGCACTAGTGATTGGATACTGTGGTACCTTATGAGCTCCTAGTATATGGTACATTAGGTACCAAGGGCATAGGTACTTCACAGGCCTACCAGGGGCTGAAGCATGTATTATGCCACCCCTGGGAAGCAGACTAAATCTGACACCACAGGCCTGCTACTGCAGCCTGGGTGAGGTAGTGTTAGCACTCCTCACTGAGATATAGGTACACTATATCTCTACCTGCACACACATATAAACCTATCAGTCACCCCTAAGGCAGGCCCTATCAATCCTGAGGGCAGGGTGCTTGGTTTCCATGTGAGGGGGTGCTTCTGCCTGAGCAGGGACCCTCTACAGCTCTCAGAGTCCATTCTCTGTGGCTGTTTGTGGATGTGGTTAAACCATATACTCTTAAGTGCATTATAACCTAGCGGTAAATGCTAACTTTGGAATGGCTGCATCAAAACATGTTGTGTTTGGTGTCAAACGCTTTGGAATCATACCCCCACACCAGTAACTGGTGTGGGAGTATGATCCCACCCTTCTAGAGGGATAGACATGTACCCACTGTGGAAACACGGTAGAATCCTGAAGAGCCCTGGCATCACAAAATGGATGCCACCAGCACAGACACTGGGCTGCCCTCCTGCTGCTGACCAGAACTCGCAGTGGAGGAGGCCCAACAATAGGCATCCTGTCACAGGGAGGTGTAACCACCTTCCAGACAGGATTTAGTGTATTGGGGATGGGTGGGTGCACTCCTAGAGTGCTTTGAAGTCCTGCACTGGGGGAGCAGTAGGCTCCTCTGTGCATATGCCAGCTCAAACCGGTTCAGGGGCTACCAGCCCCTGCTCTGGCACGAAAGTGGACAAAGGGAAGTGGGTGTAGCCACCCACTCCCCTGACCCTCCCATAGGAGCGGTCATAGAGCTAGTCCCTCCCTTCCTTATAGTATAAGTTAGGGAACCCTTACCATTGCAAACTAGATATCCTTGGACGATGCTCTGAAGAAGAATCCTGGACCTTCGACATTCCACTACCTCTGGAAGACTGAAGAATTTCCCTTGGAGTCAAGGAGTGACTCCCCTGCTTGACAGGCACCAAAAGTTTGAATCAACGGTTGCAAACTTTCCTGCTCCCGCCGGAGTCCAAAGTCCCTACAGCCCCAGAAGTAGATTTCCTGACTTCTTCAAGGCCATCGTGAGTCCCCAGTGAAGCTGAGGCAAGTGGACCCCACAAGTGACGAGGAACTGCAATACCTGGGTACCAGGCACTATTTTCAAGTGCAACCCCTTCACGACGTTCTACGAACTTGTGCTTTGGACCATGTGTGGTCCAAGCCTCCAGCACGATTTCCTCCAAAGATCAGAGGCTTACCTTGCCCCAAGTTACCGAGGGTTCCTGGTGAGTGAATCCTCCTGAGGCATCTTTGCGATCCCTTGCCAGCTGGCTTGTGGGTCCCCAGAAGACTTTTCTACAGAACCAAAGGGCTCCCCTGGTTGCTCCAGGCCTGCCCTGACTTACCCTTGCTGGGTGAGTCCCTCAGACCTTGCTGGTCTGCACCGCTGACTTTTTCCACAAGACTTGCTGTTGCCAAGGCTTGTTGGCTCCAATCTGGTCGCCGACACCTCAGTAAGCTGCAAACTTTGTGGGACACACTGAATCCAGCTCCTGGTTGTCGTCAACACCTCCTGGACCTCGTGGCTGAAGAGTCAAGACACCCAGGATCATCTGAAATCACCCGATGACTGTGGGCATCCATCTTCCTTACCCCGGGTCACTGCCAAGTGACTTTGAACACTGTCCCCTCTGCTTTCAGGTCTTCCTTCTTCTGAATTCAGCCTTGGATTCCACCGGACACTTCTCCTGTCTTCACAAGCAGCAAGTCTTCTTTGGCTCCCATTGAAAACAACGCCGCGATACGACACCAAAAGACACCTATGCACCCAGCTTCCCTGGGTGAGGTAACTCCAGCACTACGGTGCTCCTGTGTGTGTTGGCTCTAGAACTACTTACCCTGTAAGTGACTTCGTTGTAGACTCTCCTGAAGTATCCTAAAACTTTAAAATTCCAACCGCGACTTGCTCCATTGAAGTCTATTGGGATCCGCGGCTGTGTTCTCACACTGCATGCATCTCCCGTGGGTCCTTTACTTACCTGCCATGGGTGGATTAGTGAGGCCCCAGCGCTTCTGAAGGCCCTAGGCCTTGTCTCTTCTCAAGTCGATATTCCTAAACCTCTTTTTTAGTATATGGTCTGGTACGCCCCTAGGGCCCCAGCCATATTTGTGTTTAACTTGTTGTGAAATGTTGATTGGTGCATATGTCCTTGACTTCTAATCTCATAAAGAGATTAGTAGAGTGTGTTAGAAATAAATACATATATATTTTATATATATACCTGTGTGGTGTCCTTTCATTTAGTGATTCAAGAGATTACAAGGTAAAACAAGCTGCTTTACATTCCTCTAAATACTTAGCCTGAAGGCTGCTCTCCACAGCTACCACTAGGATAGCTTTCTTTAAAAGGTTGTCTTAAACCTATCTACCATAAGAGTCGAATTGTACTGATGCAAGGTGGCCACTTCAACTAGTGAGCAGCATATACCAGGCCAACTTCTCACATTCATGATGCTCAAATTGTCGGTGGCCTTTGATCCTGTCTCGCAAGCGGCACTTCTAAAGATCATCCAAAAACCCTGAATGGTGTCTGAAAACATACTTCTATCTTTAAGTTCTCTCCAGCTGGAACTAGTATGTGAAACTGCTCTCCATCTTTGAACTCACCTAAATCATACATTAATTTGAGGATGTCTCACTGCACTATTCATTCCTGCTTATGCTCTACTTTCTCCCTGAAATAAAGTACCTCTGGCTCTCCTTTTTTTTAATTTTTTTTATTTATTAGTTATATCTGCAATAATTACAAAACAATACAACCAATATAACCAGCCAGTCGTTGTTGCAGCATATCCATATACATAGTGTTGTCATGTGCCATACAGTGATGTACATACTTCAATATTGGTCGTATCAACTCCATAGTGGACAATGCATATTTTTAGAATAAGTCCGTAAGCTTCAGGGGCTACGCACATTTAACATAGTTTCATGTGGACTCGAACATACAGAACCCACATGCAATTATCATAGCTGTCGTACTGTTCCACTCCAACCCGTACAATTGACCTTGGTCTCTATTCTAAATCACAAAGAAGGGAAAACAAAGTGGTCCAGCTGTTCGCGGGGAATCCCCGAGCCCCCCCCCAACAACTACAGAAACTACCCATCCAAGGTGTCACTATGTGCCTCTGTGTCCTGACGTTCCTGAGCCCACCGCACGAACGGCTCCCAAATATCGCGAGGCCGGGATGTTGACGGCATCAGCTCCCAGAATGTGTTCAGCTGTGTATGTCCATATGTTACATCAGCCAGCCAGCCCTTTATCGTAGGTACCCTCCTTCTGCCCCAGCACACCGCCACCTGCCTTTTAGCAAATAATAGAAGCAACGCATGCAATTTGCGCGATTTTGGTGGAGTATCCTTAACATATCCCAATATACCAAGTACAGGGGATGGGATATCTGATCGCCCAACAATCTGGTTCACCAAATGAAAAATCTGAGACCAATAATTCTCGAGCAGTGGGCAGGACTATGTGTAAAAAAGAGGCAGGGGAGTACCTACATCTCCAGCATTCATCAGTCTCCCGGAGCCCCATCCTTTTCAGATTGATAGGGGTTCTGTAGAATCTGTGCAAATATTTAAAATGTATTAACCATAGCCTATAGTTGAAAGAGAGCTCAGTGAGCTGCCCACAGCAGAAGTTCCATTGCTCCTCAGTCAGTGGGGATTGGAGGTCCTCATTCCAATAATGGAGGGATTTAGGTGTGACCACTGGTGCTGTGCTTTGCATTTGCCGGTATATACGGGTGACTAACTTGCGTGGAGATGGGGAGCCCACCACGCCCTCCAAAGCAGTGAATGTCGGAGGGGCCGCCGGGAAGTCCTCGCTGAGTGCGCGGCATGCTGCCCGCAATTTGTGATACAAAAACAATTCAGAGAAGGTCACAGTGCGGCCCTCCTCTGCCACCGGGGGGGACATGAACGTGTTGTCGGGGAAGAGATCAGCGAATGTATGAAGGTGCATTTTCTTCACTAGGGGTTTGTCAACGCCATCTTCAATACACGGCAGCATCGGGTTATGCACCAAGGAAAGCGAGGGGGCATAGAGCAACGGGACTCCCGCCCTCTTGTGCAATTCCTCCCACGCCCATCGTAGTGTTCCAGCAGTATCCACATCCCCTCTAGGGCGTTTCGCTTTGGCACATATTGCTACTTTTAGTGGAATTGGCGCAACAGCATCCCGTTCCACTGCCACATGTGGTTGAAAGGGAGTTGGGTGGGTCCAAAAATGCAAAAATTGAGCTTGAGCGCAAAGTGCATATAGCCGCATGTCTGGGGCGCCCAGGCCTCCTTGTTTTAAGGGCAGCGTCAGCATGTCCCAGGACACCCTTGCTTGTCCGCCTGCCCATGCTAGTTCAACCAGATGTGATCTCAAGGTGGTAAAAAAATGTGATGTAAGCGGAATCGGTATGTTTGCGAACAGGTAAAGGAATTTAGGTAATATAATCATTTTAGCCACCGCTATCCTCCCTGTGAGTGACAAGGGTAGTCTCGCCCATATCTTTACCTTTTCTCCCAGCCACATCATCGCTCTGCCATAGTTAAGGTTCCAGATTTCTTGAAGATCTCGACTTATCCATATCCCCAGATATTTGACCTCAGCAATTTTTTTTAATGAGGAGTGGGCTAAAGCCCATCCTGCCCAATATAGCAAATAAATAGGGCCACTCAAGAGTATCGAAGGCCTTGGTGGCATCCAAAAACACCACCGCCGCCTGAACATCTGGGTGTAAGTAATGCAGGGCTGAGAAGATCGTGCGTAGATTGTGTGAGGTTGATCTCCCTGGGATAAATCCCGACTGATCGGGGAGCGCTATCATAGGCAACATTGGCTGCACCCGGTTTGCAATTAATTTGGCAAGGATCTTCACATCTACATTTATCAAGGAAAGGGGCCTGTAGGAGTCTGTCTTCTGCCGGTTTATGTGGTTTTAGCAGTGTAATAATCAGAGCCTCACGCATGGATGCAGGCAATACGCCCGTTTCCAAAGCCTCTTCATATACGGCTAACAGTCTAGGGGCCAGCTCTTCAGTGTATGCCTTATAAAAGGCCGTGGTTCGGCCATCTGGTCACGGGGCCTTGTCGGGTGGCAAGCTCTTTATAACCTGTGCCACATCTTCCGGACTGATCGGGAGATCCATGTATTCCCTGTGCGTGTTATTAAACCATACCAGCGCAATCGAATCCAGAAAAGATTCCAACCCTTCCGGGCACGTTCCCTGAGTAACTGTATATAGTTTAGAGTAGCAATCAGAAAAGGCACCCAGGATATCTCCTTGCCCTCTAACCGGGACGCCAGATGTTGTGCGCAGTTCATGTATATATGTCACAGATCTTGGTGCTTTCAGCATACCTGCTAATGCCTTTCCCCGTCTCCACCCCTCGCCATACCTTCTAGCCTCCGCATATTTACCCAAGAATTTTACCTCACGCTGCGCCTCCTCAGCATAGTCCAATAGCTTGGCTTTCACCAGTCCAGCTATGTGCTGTTCGCCCGTATCAAAGAATTTGTGTTCAAGTTCTTTTATATTGGTCTCCAGAGATGCGAGGGTGCTTCTTATCACCCTCAACACTCCAGCCTGACGGGCAATACACAGGCCCCTAATTACAACTTTAAATGCTTCCCATAGGGATGTCTCGGTGGCTACCGACCCAGCATTGAGTTCAAAATAGTCAGTGATATCCTTCCTAATCTCTTCCCTAAAAGCATCATCAAGTAGAGCATGAGGCGGGAGGCGCCATGCGAATGCCGGGCGTGGAAAGCCTGGGATCAGCAGTTTCAACAAGCAGGGAGCGTGGTCAGATAGAGAACGGGGCATATGCTCCACATCTACAGTCCACAGGGCTACGTCTCGCGACACTAGCCAATAATCTTGGCGGGACCAATCGTTGCGGTGGGCCGAGATGCAGGTACCCTCCCTCAGCGCCTCATGTCTGCCTTGCCAAATGTCAATTAGTCCGCCATCAGCTATTATTTCCTGTAGGGCGGTGCTGGCCATCGGGTTCAGTGTTCGAGCGACCCCCCTCCTATCCATTGTGTCATTCAGGACAGCATTGAAGTCTCCCCCCCAGAGAATCGTACTGCAACCAGTAGCCCTAACCTGCGCCCAGATCTTATGAAAGAAAGCAGGGGAGTCAATGTTAGGACCATAGACAGCCACAATAACCACAGAAATACCACATACCAGTCCCTGAACCAAGACATATCGACCCTCCGGATCCCCTTGGACCGACCCCGCCCTCCAGTCCAACCCCCATCTGATCAGTATCACCACCCCACGGGCATAGTTGGAATATAAAGCTGAATAAGTATGCCCCCATCTATTATGACGCAATCGCTGGGATGGTGTGGTATTTAAGTGTGTTTCCTGCAGCAGGCAGACATCCACATTGTGGCGTGCTAATTAGGCATGAACCAGCCTTGACTTCCTACCGTCATTTAGCCCCCGAACATTCCAGGTCAAACAATTCAACGTTTTATCAGCTTTATGCATATCCCGCTATAATACATAAATGGAAATCAACAGATCGACAAGACCCATTCCATACGCAGATGACACTAGACACACACCTTATTGTATTGGCACTGGCATCGAACAATAGAACAGTCCCCCTCCTCCACCCCCCACCCACTCCAACCCCCCAACAAGGTTGTAGAGTACCCATCACAACTATGAAACCGAAAACAATGTGCAGCAAGCAAGGGAACATTCCCATGGGGGCCTAGCTATGCTGGCAACTACCCCGTATTGGACAGGGTGGCTGGAAAACCTGCGGGGGATGTGTACCGCCCAAAGACACATTTACTGAAAACAATGAAAGACAACGGAAAGGAAAGTCTGGAGAAATTCAAATGCACACATAAATCGACAATATTCCAGCACCCGATCTAACAATTTGTCAGGTCCCATATATCCACATTACGATACCCATGTTAGTCATTGTCACTCAGCTGGCCTCCTGATGCTCCCGCTCCCTCTCGAGGACCTTTTGTTTTCTTGCCTCCGATATGTTTAGCGAACTTCAAAGCCTATTTGGCGACAGTAAATATGTGGGCAGTTCCTTCAAACGATACTTTCAGTTTAGCGGGGTATAGGAGAGAGTATGGGATCTGCGCCTGTAGAAGAACACGCTTTGCCGGGAGAAATTCTCGTCTCGCCGCCTGGACAGCTGGAGTGAAATCTGGATAGAATAAGATATTATTGCCTTTATGCGTGATGCTGCCCTTTTCTCTAGCCAATCGTAGGACGAGGTCCCGATCTTGATAGTTCAGAAGCTTCGCAATAATAGGCTGAGGCGGTGTCCCAACAGGAGGTTTCTGCCCCAGCGACCTGTGCGCCCTTTCCACCACAAACACCGCAGACAGGTGTGGATCAAATAACTCGTGTAACAAGTCGGTGATATAGGTTTCCATTTTAGATATTGCAGTTGTCTCCGGAATACCGGTAATGCGAAGGTTATTGCGTCTTGATATTGCTTCCAGATCGTCATTCTTAGCTCTGATAACGCCGAGTAGTTTGTCCATATGCAGCAACTGTTCCTTCGTTTCAACTTGAAAGTCATGAAACTCCGTATGACGATTGTCCAGTGTATCCAAACGCGTCTCATGGGTTGCCACCTGTGATTTTACAGAGTCTAATTGGGAGGTTAGGGTATCCAGTTTAGTGTCAATGTTGCAGAGACTCGATCGCATCTCCAACATAAGTGTCCGCAAATCCTTACCATGATCCTCTGCAGTGGGATCACGTTGACCCTCCGTCTGAGTTTCTGGCTCTGAGTCCGCATGTCGCGTGGAGCGCTTATGTTCGAAGGTCAGCTTCGGCTGCTTAGCATCCTGCTTGCCCATTTCTATTGTAACGGACTAATAGCACGTGGAGAGGAACAGTAGAAGCCCCCCTAAGCCAGCAATAGTGAGTTGTGGTCGTTAATAGCGTTCCACACTTTAGGTAGTGTTCCGCCTGTGGATGACCGTTATTTATGTGGGGAGTCTAGTTGTTTAGAGCCAATGTGCACCACGTATAGGAATGCTGCCCAGGTTGGCACCACTCATGGGCAACGGCAGATCCACAAGGTGGCGTAGCCCACCGCACAATGACACGGGTATTTCCCGAGGAGATCTTCTTACAGCGCCTGGCTTGGTCTTACATTTCGCATGGAGTCGGCAATGCAACACCCACCCACATATGGCAAGGAGCAGGCCAAGATCAATTAAAAGAAGATGTTCATCACAGGCAAGTAGTGCACATCACCGCCACACAGCAGCCCAGATCCAACAGCCGCCCCACCAGCAGACCACTTGTGATCCCTTCACAATCTCTTCTTCTACAAAGGGCACAATCACCTGTCCGTGTCACAAGCGCCCCCAACTGTGCAGCAGCAGAGGCACGCAACAAAAGCGATCAGCGATGTATAAACGAAGCAGTTCGTAATCACCAGGGGCCTTCACTAGCCCGATCAGGTAAGGCGCTTACAGGCGCTGGTGCCATGAGCAGCCACCAAGGTCCTCCAGGCAGCCAGGGACTGACCCTACAGCTCCAGGAACCGCAAACTTTGTTTATATCCACCGTGGTATCCCACCGGAGGCGCTCACGTCGCCCAGGCACTCGCACTGCTCAACCGAAGCGTGTCCTTCAAGCAGTTTCAATAACGCACTTAAAATGGCGGCCACTCACCTCTCCGCCCAATGTCAGTTATAGCCTGCAGATCCTCCACATGGCAGGCATAGATGTCCAAAGCGCCTCGCCGCCTCCACAAGCAAGCACCTTCACCATCACTCGGGATCGCCAGCGCCTACCTCTCAAACGCGGCTCACCGCGGGGCACCCGACA
Source organism: Triturus cristatus (assembly GCF_964204655.1). NCBI lineage: Eukaryota > Metazoa > Chordata > Amphibia > Caudata > Salamandridae > Triturus > Triturus cristatus. The sequence continues at coordinate 741,447,147 of NC_140585.1, forward strand.
GCACCCCCGCCTGCAGTGACGGCGTCCAGCGCTCACCGCAGCGTCTCGCCCGTCCGCAGGCTTTCTGTTCCACTTTCCGCCTCCACAGGCACCGGAGGAAGCACTTGCCGCAGCCGTTCTCTGCCGAGGGGGGGCACCCGCCGCCAGAGTCGATCAAGCTCCGGCAATGACGGGCGAAGCTCCCCCTCCCAAACAAAGGCCGCGCGCAGCGAGGCAACCCCGGCCTCGATTGAAAGCGCCGCCCGTCGGCTCACCAGCATTCACAACAGGTGCCTCACGACGTGGACTTCGACTGGCCACAGCTGCAACCTTTATGTGGTTGGACGGGTAAGAGGGACCTCCGCCTATATCCCACGTCGTCAGCAGCGATCGGAGACGGTCTGGGCAGGCATTTACCACCCCGAAGTGCAGGATATTATAAAGGATGTTTGTCCGGCCGGCGGAGCACACTCAGAGAGCAGCCATTCCGCTGCTCAGCAGGCCACGCCCCACCTCTGGCTCTCCTTTCAGTACTATGCTGACAACACCAATTTCCGTATCTATGTTCGACTAAGAATGGTTAGTAGAGGCTTCTTTGCAATGATATAGGGCATCAGACACCTAGAGGAATAGATGGATAAGTGCAGCCTCAGACTGAAGGGACAGCATGGATGTTGATATGTGAGACCCCGCCGAATACCGGTCTCATCCTCCATTCCTGTCCCCTTTGTTGTCTACTTCAACAGCAATATCCTCATAAATATAGCAGGAATTAAAGGAGCCTTAAATGAGGCAATTCCTGCAAGCCAGTCTTAACATTGTACTGGATAGTTATGCTTCAATCCTAGCCACTCTTCTCAACTACTCGACTATGCAAATTTGCTTTTAATATGTCTTTTAAGCTGCTCACTCAACTATATTTTTTAAAAAAGAGCAGTATGGTATAACTTTGTTTTCCGAAACATCTTTTGCCAAAATTACTTTACAAAAATATATTATACAATACATCATTGGAGTTTATGGCAAAAAAACTAAATTTAGCTTAAAATATTTATTTGCAAATTATCAACATAGCTTTCAAATGGAAGATGTAAAGACTTTCACTGAAAAACATTTTGTAAATAATTTAAAATATATTTCTAAATATTTGTGTTTGGTAAATGGACATTTTAAGATAAATAGGGAAAATAATAGGGGTAAGGATAGGTCAGAGTTTCCATAGGGATACCGTTTTTTGTTTTGCTTATATTTTTGACACCATTTGATCGATTTTCACAAAACATTCCCAAACAAAACGTTCATTGCACCGACTCGTCCTGTGGTACCCATCATGGACTGCTATGACCTCAAATATTAAATCACTCATGGCATGTTAAATGATATCGTTGATGACATAGCTCATTACATTTAAAGAACAGTGTTTTTCAAATTACTGATGAGTATGACAGTTCCCATGGTAACATGTGAGGTCATAAGCAGTGCATGATGGGGGCCCAAGTTATAGTTATAGTTAATTGAATAAACAATAACTGACATATTCAAGTGTTTTTTTTGTTTTTTAGTGTTAATTCTTGTCTTATTTCAACATCTAACTACTTCACTTTAAACATCATTTTCCCACACAATATACATATATACACACACAATATAAATACATATATAATATAGAGTGAGTGATAAGAAAAGGGCACTTATAAAACATATAATGCAGGGGAGTTTTGAGGGTTTTAACTAATATAAAAACACAATCATATATAAAGATTGAGGCGGTTTGTGGGCCTTCCATCCCCAAATGACAATAAACATAATTTACACATGAATGTCCACAAATATGTATCTGTTAAAATATATATATATTCTCTGAAAAATACAAAAGTTAAAGTGACTTTATAGTTAGGTGAAAATGTTGTCTAAAACTTACTAACTTAACTTACTTCCTTATCAGAGATAACTATAACTTGCGCTCTAACCATGCCCAGTGTTTTCATCAATTATGTCATGAACATGTCATGAAATAATTGACATTGAATATGTCAATTATGTCATGACTGATGCTGTCTTGGATGACATAAGAAAAGCATGGTGGGGGGACAAGTACTAGTTAGCTCGGTAAACTATAACAAGTGAACTTGATTTTTTTTATTAATTTAAAATTTTACATTTTAACTGATATTTTTTAACTGACATTTTCACCTATCTATAACTTCACTTTAACCTTTGTTGTTTTCAGTGAATATATATTCCTGAGTGTAATTTCTCAATGTATTCATACATAGTTCTCCTATTATAATTTAGATTGTCCTGTTTTATAGTTGGGGAGAATTTCTCACCCCAATCACTATAGGTAAGAATCAAATAATGCTTTTCAGTGTTTCCATTGATACAATGGTTTATTAGTTAAGGGAAGGAAAAATGTGGCTGGGACATGCTGTCACCAGCCATGTTCAAGGTTCTTGAGGATAGAACTATAAAAACTAAATATAATTATCTACCAGAACATTACAACAACAATCTAAAACAACATAAATTGCAATAACTAAAGTTTAATCCAATACACTACAATTATTCTATGACTATTCTATATGATTTCATGTAACAGTATTGTTGTTTGTGTCCTCATAAATGGTCGAAACTATACAGTTTTAGTATGGCTGTTCCTTCAAAGGATGCTCCAGTGGGTTGACTAATCCACCTTGTATGGCTAAACTCCTGGTCCTCAGTACTCCAGCCTGTTGTGGCACGCAGTGAAAATACCTTACTGTTTTTGTAATTGCATCTCTTGGCAAGGAATCTTGTATCCATCCAGTGATCAGTTTATTTATTGTGTAGTCCCTACACCATTTATGTGTTTAGGAGCCAATATTGCCGTATTCTTTGTTTGGAATTATCCAGTTTTCAAATTAAGTTAAAGGATGTCTTTGTCTTCATTCCATTTGTGTTATTTTCCACAATTTGGCCACTATGTTTACGTGACCCTTGCGTCCCAAGGTCACGTTGCGTTTGCTTCTTGGTATCCCAATCTCCAAGCGGAGGCTTACTAAGCTTGCTGAGCCTTTTCTCTGTACAGAAAGCTGTTGTCAGCAGTGCCATCTTAACGCATGGGCACATTGGGCAGCTGCCCAGGGGCGCCACAAGCTTAGGTGCACCATGGTAATCGATTTTATCGATAATTTACATTTTTATTCCTGTGAGTGGTTGTATAGGCAGGGCCCAGGGCACTGCCTTGCCTGGGGCCTATAATGCTTTTAAGGCGCCCCAGCTTGTTAGAGCCCGGGTGAGTGTTCGGATGGCCTTGTGCAATGCAGTAGAGTCTGTCATCGTCTATTGCACTTGTGCTTTAAAACGTAACTACCATGCTTCTTTTTTTTACTTAACGCACCATTAATGTATTTGAGCTTACTTTAACAATGCAGTTCCCTCACATTATCATAGTTGTAACTGGCAAACCTGATCAGTGGCAATCCTGTAGGGTGGCTGTCACCCTGCCCAGTAACACAGCCCGGCTGGTGGCAAAGGTGGCCATTGTAGCCTGCACAAGCTTGTCACACGTCGTCACTTGATGAATCGACTTCTCCACATAAGAGGTGAATCAGTATTTAGCTACAAATATCTTTATTTGCATAGAGAAGAACCACCAGAGGACTAATCGATAAGGTGGCTTTTTCAATGTCAGCACATTGTAGTCACTCTACTTTCTTCATTCTAGGTGACTTTTCTACATTACAAACACTGCACCACCTAACAATTTCCTCTCAGAGCATGCTCAATTCATCATCTTCACAAGCCCCCATTATCCAGGGACAGAGTGCTACTCCTTCTGGCAAAATCTGGAAACAATTCAGTTTGTCGCAAAAGCGAAACCTAAAGGTTCACACTTGGCAGTGCTTTTAGATCTACTTTACAAAGACAAATCTAAAATAAAACGAGCAAAACATTTTCTGAACAGTCACTTTCTAGAAAATAAAGCATATCCTCGCCCACCAAGTCCCTCTCCGTGATGCTAGGACAGCTGACTGGAATGCTGTCTTGATCGGCTTATCCAAATCAACTACTACTGTTAAACTATAACACCACTAAGCAAAACCTTCACGTCAGCATTGTATGAAAAGCAAACCTTCATCTTCATGCTCAACTGTGCCTTTACATTTGATTCACAATAAGCTGAAGTAACCAACCCCATCAATCACTGTCTAGACATTCTCCAGACAAATAAAGCAATTTATCCATCAGCCTCAACAAACTACCTGCAATAAATAGTCTCCTCATTGAAGTACCCAAATACACACCCACCCCTGAAGGCAGCATTCAATGCTCCTCAGGATCATGAAAAAATACATTACATCTCATCCATTTGAATAAACATACACTTGCCCTCCACTGAAGGCTAAGCAAGCTTCAAATGCCAATATACACTGCACAGGTGGACTCACCAGGGAACCCCTGCATACCTCATCTTCACACGCCGATGTAGCAAAAAAGTGAACTCACCTTTCCTAACTGCTCATTAATGTCCTACATCCATTTCACAAAGAAAGAGAAGATGAGATACCAACCTTTCATCCCAGAGACACCATAGAAAAGCAAACCCTTCCTCTTGATATGTATTCAACCCCCAAACGCATTTATTTCTGTAGGCTAAAAATCTTGAGTGATGCACAAAACTGTCCAAGATGTAGAACATGCATCCACTTATCCTGAGCTAGAATTTGGAAGGACACTTTTGCTATCCTACACAAATGTAATTTAAGTGTGCCTTCCTGTTCTGTTCCTCCTTAGGAAAAGCTGATCCAACACTCGGGCTTGGATAACATATCTCCAAATAGATTGAGGACTCCAATGTCCTGGGTTGTCAGTTCAAAACAGTTCTCAATTTCTTACCGGCTGAAGAAAAGTAATGCCGCTAACCAGAGGCACTCATTAACATGTGGTATTATTCATTGACAGCTCACAATGACAGGAATGTTATGAATTTACTGGACATATTTTTGTGCTGTAGCTTGCCCCGGGGGACCGGAGTCCCCTTGTAACAGCCGTGGTGTGTGCGACGATGGAGTCACTGGGACCGGCGAATGCACGTGCAATAGTGGATTCAATGGAACTTCTTGTGAGCTGTGCCTGTCCGGAAGATTTGGGCCGGGGTGTAAATGTAAGTTTGCCTTTATTTCTCAATTTCAAAAAGCAGGGTGAGATTAGTAGTTGTAACTGTTTTTATAATACGGGCCTCTTGAATTTTGAGAATATATGACCATGGCATAATATGCATAGTTACTAACTATAGATTTTCAGCAGAATTTATCAAAGCTGCGAAATATGCTGCTTCAGCAAAAATAATTCTACCTTACACGTACCAATAGTTGCACACACATTTGCAAGAGAAGCACTAATGAGCACTCCCTATTTTTCAAGAGTTACCAGGGCTGTCCCTAAAGTGATGAGTTGGTTGAAGGGATGACGAGCTTTTGTGCTTTGGCTGAATGGTAACTGCATCATGAAACAAGCATTTGCAATACAATATGTATCGCATTTACGAGATTTCGAGCTTTTGGCATTGTAAATGATAATGCCTTTTATTTATCTGTTGTTTTTATAACAGATAAATAAAAGGCATTGTCATTTACAATTCCAATAGCTTAAACTCTCTTAAACAACAGCAGCCAGGACAAAGCTATTTGAGAAAATAGTGCTCGGATGCTGTAATTAAAGCCTATCGAGTAACAACACATGTAACCGGGGGGTGTCCTCATGGGAGGTTACAAAATGAGACAAGGCGGTACTAAGGAGGGACCTAGTAAGCCTACCAATAAAAAGCCACAGTTTACAGTGGACAATGACACAAGCCAATAAACACTATGGGCAGGGCAGTAGGCAGAGCTTTAAGTTCATACCTGAATGCAGCATGCCTCGCAGAGCAGCGCATGCGCTACCCAGGCTCGAACTAAAAAAGAGGTAAGGTAGAGAACAAGCATTTGCAATGCAATCGGTCTCACCTTTGAGATCTTATATGTATTTAGCTATGAAGCACAGTAGCCTGGGTGCTGAGACATGTACTGTTCTTTAACATGGAGGGAAAGCAAGCACAAAAGTGCGTGACATGCCTGGTATGGGAACACATGGAGAGAAATATTGCCTTTCAGTGGGAAATGGTATAGTCCAAAGCTCTGTTTTTAATATAAAATAAGGGCTTTTGGTGGTCATATGACTGAAAATACAAGATTTGAAAAAAGTATTATTGTCTACTGGTGCTTGTGGAAGACAATTTCGATGGACTGGAATCTAGAGAATGCTAAAGTGATTCTGGTATTTTACTGACCTCTGCTGGTCGTTTTCTATCAAGACAGTTAAATAGAGGCAGTAGAACACAAAAACAAAAAGTCCCTAAGCGGAAGAAGACAAGTCTTAGGGCTGATCTCCGGAGCTCACAAAGTACATACACATATAAGTCTATACTAAAGTATATAAGTATATACTAAAGTATATGCAAGAGGTCTTGAATGCTCGACCCACAAAGAATCGAACATATTATCTATTGCCCTCGATATGCTACATTTTCACACTTTCTACACACATCATTCCAGCTTCTACACACATCACTACACACATACATTCTACATACATACACTACATACATTCAACACACATCACTCCAGCTTCAGACCCAGCAACCATCACGCACCATCAACACCCTACTCTCGCCTCACACTCACCTATCAGTGTATACCGAAAAGTAATCTGCTGTAACTGACGAGACATAAAATGACCGCCAACCCACTCTGAGGTGAGCATGTGAGCACTGAGCGGTTCTTGCCTCTGGCTTATGTTAGTCAGTTTCATACACTGGTGCCATTTATCCAAACGTGACTGCTCTTTCTCCTATATCCTATTCCTATAACATGTTACACCGATGTTAGTACGTACATTTTTGTTCAAAGTGGTATTTATATGAAATACATGATAGGAAGAATGAGAGAGGTTTTGGAGAGTACAAAGATGAGTAATGAAGGATTCGGATAAAACGCCAGAGAGGCTATTACAAAAACACACAAGGAAAAAAGAACGCTCTTGCAAGACTGGTTTTCCTTGTCTTGGGTGCGTTTGCCTCTGCTAGATAAAAGTATGGGAGGAGATGTGCTGATGACGTTTGGGAAAGAATGGGAAACGTCTGAACCTGTGGTCTGTTTTGTGGAACAGTCCTACAGACGTGAATGAAAATATGAAACGGTGATCTTAAATAGCAAAAGGGAAACACACACATAACATCAAATGGACTAGGAAAATGGCCGTGAAACATGCACAATTGTTTGTTGAGGTCTTTTTCAGTATTGCCGAACCCCCTCGTTGTCCCCAGGTATACATTCACGGCAGAGAAAGAGACGGCGCTTTTCATTAGTGCGAAGAGGTGCTGCTAGATTTGCTTACCTGAGGTGCTGGAGAGAGGACCGAAAACCGGGCGCTTCCTCCTCCATTGGAGCATTTTGAAGAATCCATTTTGCTATGACAACTGGGGCTTAACATCTTGCTTGTAAAAGAGGCGATTTCGGCAACAGCTGTTATTTCCCTTCTCTCTGTGCAATTGCTAACATTACGAACATATGCAGCGATACCCTCGCCGCCGTAAAACCATGCCCCTCACTGCCCTCCCTCTCTCGTGATGCCCACAGTAAGGTGGGGCGAATAGATGTCACACAGTTTGGGTGGAGCGCATGTTGTCGCGATTGTACCCTATTAACGCTGTGGTTAAACCGACAGGCAAAAGGGTGGGCCTGATGCCGGGGAGCACCCTGTTCTTAGGGCCCCCAACATGTTATGATTATGAGATAAAGCTGTACACAGGTGTCCAGCGCTCTTTGCTCTGAAAGGGTCTCAGCACCCCCTTCGTGTTTTGTAGCTAGTGCTGCTAACACTTCCAGGATGCACAGTCTTCTTATCTGATATGTGCAGGGCTGCGCAGGAGACGGAGCCTCAATTACAGATTATTCAGAGGTTGAAGCGCATGAATATATGGGAACTGTGATCCTGAGTTCTATGGGGCAAGGTCAAGGAGTTTCACAGGCAGGGTCACAGACGAGCCAGAAACAAGCACGAGCACGTCCGGGAGTGCGCGAGAGAGGGGTGGGGGGCCCCAAGAAGTCAGGGACTGTGGGTGGGGGGGCATGGGGGGAGAAAGTAGTCTGTGCAGTAAAGGGGCCAGTAGCCATGGATACAAATGACTGACATGGCTGTCATGTGGAGGGACTAACAAGCTTAAAACCAATCGGAAGGCATAATTTAGAACCTAAGCTAATGAAGAAGATGGGCCGGAGACTGAGCGGAGCTTCCATGAAGCTACCACTCTATAGTGTATACTGCATGCCTCGCAAAGCGATGGCAGCGCATTCGCGCTATAACGCTAGGTGAGACCTAAAAGGAAGTGTGGTTGACACAGAGGGAGAGAGTGAAGAAGGTTGTGCGGTTAAAAACAGTGGAAAACAGACAGGTAAGGTAGAGAGATGCATAAAGAGAGAAGTAGAGAGAGCTGAGATAAGGAGATACAGATCTGAAATAAAGAGGCCAACATAGAACGAGACTATGAAATGATATATTGAGAAAAAGAGGTAGAGAAGGAGGGGTGGAGATACAGGTATAAGGTAGTGAGAGCAGTGAGGTAGAGGAACAGAGGTGGAGAGAGAAGATAGGTGGAGGCTGGAGGTAGCAAATGGATGGTGAGTCAAATTCAGAGGGTAGTGAGAGAGAGAGAGCTTGGGTAGCGACAGTGCTTCAGTTGTAAAATTGTAAGTGCTTGGTGCCAAAGTTTAGCTCAGAAGGCCACATCTGGCGCTATTGAAGACTGCGTAGTCTTGATTCCGAATCATGCCTCTTTAATCCACCATCATTCACTTCCTGCATGTTTGTTTCACTCTTGAATGTTCTTTTTCTTCCCTACTTTCTCCATTTGTCACTGTTATTTCATCTTTTTCCTCCTCCTTCTTCCCCACTTTGTGTTTTTTTTCTCTTCCTCTCGATCAAAGTCTATTGAGGAAAAATAAGTGTTTGTTGGCCCCAACTGCAACCACCGGCACAAATTAAGCATGGGGTAGAGAGAGATTTCAGTTAGTGAGAGATGTGAGGTAGACAGGGAAATGAGGTAGAGATGCGATGAGGTAGAGCGTGATATGGTATAGAGAGGGCATAAATAGAGGGCTGAGAGCCACGTTGAGAGAAATGAAATGTAGAGAGTTGGGGAGACAGATAGACAGGTGCAGCAAAGAAAGAAGTATGTTTGAGATAGAGGTGAAGTAGATGAAATAAATAAAGGTGAAATGAAACATAAGGATGAGATGCAGAGATAGGCTTTAGGTAGACCGTGAGTTGAGGTAGAGAAAAGGTTATGAGGTAGAGATAAAAAAGATCTGCTTAGAGAGAGTGGTGTAGTCGTGAAAGTGGGGTGAAGAGGGATGGGCAATAGTGGTATATTGAGAGAAAATAGTGGCTGACATAGGTGAGCGAGAAACAGTTGACATGGAGGTAGGTACACAGAGATGTAAAAACACATAGCGACAGAGGAACTGCCCGAGAGCACGAGGTTAAGGTTGGGTGTACAGCTCATGTGCAGATGTAAAAATGAAAATATCTGTTTTATGCACATCTTCAGTGCTTAATTTGAGTCAGTAGTTTCTGGTAGGCGGCACCTCCACTTAATTCTCCTCCATCCCGGTGCTTGTGACAGTCTGCCACAAGGTGGTGCTGCCTAGTTAATTTATAGCTGACCACAGCAGTTAATTATGAATTCAATATACATTACAAATGACTATTACTTGCTGCCCAAGCCATTCTTATAGCTTTGGAGGCCTAAAATATTCTTAATTGTCACACTTGTAGGCGTGTCATAGTTAGTAGTTGTGATGTTACTATCATTGGCAGCATGGCCTCCTGATGAGAGCCCGGCACTTAAGTTTTCTTTTTTTTTTTTTAATTAAGCACTGCACACCTTTAACTCTGTACCAGAGTGCAGTGTCTTGAAGGTGGGGGCCCTGTGCAATTGCCCTCTTTGTCAATGCTTTAAACCAACTTTACTGGTAAGACGAAAGGAAGCTGTGACACTCACAGGTCGGACACAAACAAGCAGTGGAAAATAACAAATTCTAGCTGTGTCTGCTGCATGTTGGGATATCCTGGCAAGTGTCAGACTCCGACCCGACCGCGCTGGACTATGAGAGAGACCGGCCTGTACGAGAAGCTCGATGACCCGATATAGGCCAGTCAAGCTCTGAAGTCGAGGCTAAAGGTCGTGTTAGAACCCCGTCTAGTACTTCCACAGAGCTCAAACTTAACAGGCCCGCCCGTGAGATTTGGACCGTATCTGTGTCCAGTGGCAGTGTTTTTCCAGCAGGAATTTAATGGTGCCCCGCAGAGCCAGGTGGCCCTGCCTGCTGAGGCAACTGCTGCCTGTTAATTTTTTCACACTACACTCCCACCACCCCATTAATTGGAAACACCACGGATCAGGCAAAATTTATGGTTTCCCTCGCGGAGTGCAGCAGGAGTCCCTTTCTGTCCCCCTCAGAATTACCTGCCCCAGCAAGAGCATGTCCGGCTCCAAAGAAACCAGGGAACTCATTCCTGGCTGGTGCCTGGTGAGGAAGCTCAGTCTCTTACATGTATGGCTGTGCAAACGAAAACCTAGGGGATTCTGGGTGGCGCGAGTGACGCCAGTCTATTTTGCCCAGTCCTGTTGAAGTGCAAAGACTTCGATCAAATTGACCATTTTCTTTAAAGGGCGGTTTATTCCCTCAAACTTACGGCAAAGTCGGAGTTCCGGACTCCAAATTAAAGTATCCTGAAAAGTGGCCCACATTTACGTATCAGGGCAGTTTAAACCGTGTAAAAGATATGCTGTATGTGTTTTGCAATGTATGGGAGACTGCATACATGTGTGCCTGCTGTAGACACTGTTTGGAGTAATTTTGAGAAATCAACAGTAATCAAGAATTTGCAATGCAATACGACTCGCATTTATGCGAGACCTCTTGCATTGCAAACGTGAGTGCGGGCGGGGCAGGGGAGCCGAGAAGGCACGGACAGCGGGAATGTGGGCCAGGGGTACAAAAAGGCACCGGCAACGGGAGTGCGGGGGAGGGGGAAGAAGGCACGGAAATAATAGTGCTATAAATAACACGTCCGTACAGTGTAATACTCCAAGTAAAGGGGCCAATAGCAATGGGTGGGTACAAATGATGACATGGCATAGTAAGGCGGGACTAACAAGCCTCATAATCAATCAGAAGACAGAATTTACGAAGGTAAACACAGAAGCCAATGAAAAATATGGGCAGAGCGTGAGGGCAGCTTGTCTCCCATACTCTACTACTGCATGCCTCGCAGAACGAGCAGCGCATGCCTGCTGCCGCCAAAGCTCGACCTAAAAAAGAAGTACATTTATAAAAGCATGGACACATTCATCCTTTCTCATCGCAGCAAAAGAAACGGAGGGACACATTAACACTATTCCCTTAAGAGCCAATAGTTCTTGGCTCCAAAAGCCCTAACTTTGCCATTGCTTTATTTAATATTGCAATGGGTTTTCTATTAACCAGTTGACTGTTAGGGTCCCCCCCCCCTCCCCCCCCCCATGGCATTGAACCCTTTTTGGGATATTTGGAGCAGTTTGTGCTTAAGTATTCATAAATTTGTTTACAAAAAACACATCCACGCCAAATGAATGACCTTTTTTTCCACATCATGGGGACTCTAATGGTAGCCAGGGTTTGTAGATTCCCATAGAGGGAACCAAGAAATTAACAAGCATAGCTAAATTTTGGAAAAATTGAAAAAGTGCTATGCAAGAAAGTGTACGTTTTTTGTCTGAAAATGGCATCAACTAAAGACTTGCTGTGCTAAGATCACCATCCTCCCAACTTCTAGGAATCAGCATGGTTGTAAAAAAGTTACCGCAGTTCTTGCATTTTTCTAACTGGTACTCTATTTTTCCAATTTTTGTAGTCTCAGCCTACATGCACTTTGTGGTGAAATCAGGAGTGAAACCCATGGGGGAACCCAGAATTATATAAATTTCTGAAAACTAGACAAAATTATGAATTTAGCAGGGGTAATTTGGGTACATTTCTTATGGTTTTCCCTAACAAACTATTTGCTGAAATGAAAAAATAATACGCATTACTAGGGAAATATAGCAATTAGTGACAACGTTTCTCATATGTAACACTAAAAGAGGGAGGGACAGGGAGTATATTAGAAAAAGCTAGGTCCAGTACTGTTACTCCCAAGAGATACCAATTTGTCACTGTGTGGTAACTGTTCCTAAAAGTAGAAGTAAGTGACCGATTTGGTCACAGAGATGAAGAGGAGAGGAAAAAGTCTCTATAGATGGTGTATCTTGTAAATGCAGGTGGGGGAATTTCTCCTTTGAATTTTAGTGCCCTCACACACCCTTGCAAGTGTCATGCTTCATCATCGGGCATTGCTCCTCGTGGGGGTGGTGCTGCAGTCCCCCACGGGCCCCGCAAGAGGGCTCTTTGTCGGAGATCTTTTCAGGAGACGCCGCAGTTGTGCATGCAAGGGTGTGGGCCTAAAAGGGAGTGTGGTGGTGCTATAAAATTACCCACCAGTACCGTGGAGACAATTTTATTAGTGGGTCCGGGAGGTAAGGGTAAAATTTATACAGGGGTGTGGGGCCACTTAACTTACTTGCAGTAGTAACGATGAATACTGGTCAACAAAAGGCATCCATTAGGCCACTTTGTAGATGCCTGCTAGTGCACGTTGGTGAGAAAGTGGAACTAAGTACTCCAACCTAGTTGGTGGAAGAAACTTATCATGCACTTGTGCTGATGGCGCTTGTATATACATATCACCATACATTTTTCAAGTATACACTGGCCACACAGTTAAAGTGCATACAGAATGTGGAGAGTGCAGTGGGAGAAGAAAGGCACTCTTATTTTATCGTGATGGCCTCCGGGGTGATGTAATACCACACCGGTGAGTGTAGGTAAAACCTGCGCGTGGAAAATCACGTAGTGAAGCAACGATTAAAAATAATAATAATCCAGTGTGGAACATGCTGGTCGGAATATTATTAATGGAACCCATAGTGTGCGCAACAACCATACAGTGATAGTATCATCTTAGTTTACCCCTTGAGAGAAGGAAAAGTACCTCCTCGATTGTCCCCGCAGCGGCGAGGGGGAAACACTGTAAAAAGGAAAGCTAGCAGTGAGCATTTTTTGTAATAATATACCTCTTGTTGTGGTCGGTCTGTATGTGGCAGCACAGTAATACTCATGTTGTAGTCCCCTGTCAATGCCTTAGACCTGCCCTGCTGCTGGAAGGACTCCGGAGTGGAGACAGACGGAGTCCCTCCGGTATTAGAATGCTATCAGGCGGAAGCAATTGGGGCGGGAGGTGGAGTGTCAGAGGAATGGAGATGGGCGGACCCGGAAGTAAGCAAATTGGCAAAACGTGGCCGCCATCTTGTAATAGTAAATAGCATACCCGTAAATATAGGCATTTTTTGAACCGCTGTAATAACAGTGGTGGACGGATGAAAAGGAAAGTGTATGGTGAGTTGATAATAAAAAATGAAAAGCAGTGTTCCAAATCTCTGCATTATTCCGGGGATCTTGTATTGACGGAGTGTTGTGTTATCCTGAATGGATAATAAAGTTGCGGTTGACAATGAGGTAACACTCTGATTATAGCTAACGTGGTCCCTTCATGACGTCCCTGTCTGTTAGCCTTAAAAGTGTGTGCAATATGGTTTAAAAATGTGGCTAGTTTCTGAAAAAGACAGATGACTCGTGTGTCAGAGTCAAGCGTAAGGAGCACAGTTATGCTTCAGGTTCAGATGTCATGTAGGTAGCAGATATGGGTAATGGTAAAAGGGAGGTGAATACGGTTGCCAATAACACCTCTGTAAATAGTTAATCATGAGGGCGTGGACTGTCATGACTTGCATGTATGGTCAGCAAATAAAGGAAATGCACACTGGATACTTATATATATAAGTATGTATAGTAGGTGTTAAATTGTGATAGCCCTCTGTTGGTAAATATGTTATGGAAGGATTCATAATAGCTAGAGGGGAAGTGTACTTGGTGGAAGTATACTAGGATGACTCTCCAATGGTCAGAACACTTATGTGACAAGTTCAGACCATGGTATATCATCATTGAGTCCACGTGTGTTACTCTTCAAACAGAAAAACCTATGTTGTTCTTGTCTGAACAACGTGGTTGTGGTCCAGTTGGCATTGGTTTCGATGATGGTCCATCTTAGTTCATTTGCAGTGTGATTCATTTCTAAGAAGTGATTCTGTAATTTCGTGTTAGTCTTCTTGCACCGTATTGTGCTTTGATGTTCACCTATACGTAGTTTAACAGGTCTGGTTGTCATTCTCACGTATTTCATGTTGCATGGACATGTGGTCAAATATACACAATTCCTGGTGTTGCAGTTAGTGTGACGCTTTTGTATCCACGGTCTTGTGAGACCCTGATCTATAGTTTTGATGTAGCAGTGAGTGGGCAGATGGAGCAAGTGCCACAGGGGAAATGTCTTTCGACAGCTGGGAGAAAACGTTTTTATTATGTCATTTTACAATTTACAAAAGTGACATATCGTTATATGCCTATAATAATGTTTCACTGTGTACCGACCATGCAGCAGAACATATGGTAAAATCACATGAATGAAATATGGGTATGAACGAAACTTCTGTATTTTTTAAATGTGCACAAGATACTGAGTCTAGAATCAGTGGTTACTTGTACACCTCTGAATTTGGGGGTTACCTATACTATTGTGTGATTCTGAGGGCATTTTGCTAAATGTTTTCTTTCTTGCTTACTAGCTGATATTTGGAAGCCTAAAATGGAAAGAAAGCGAACAGGCAAAAACAAATGTCCTAGTTTTCTGTGATAAATATGGTACCCCATGTGTTGGTGGGCCTAGTGCCTACAACAGGAAAGACCTCAAAACAGAACATGAAGACATCTTATTTTGTTGGTTAAAATTATCACTTTTTGCGATGTGGGTAGGTACAGAATTAGGGCACACATTTAGCTATCACGTAGTGAAACCTACCAAACCCAGACATTTTTAAAACATTAACATACAGGAGAGTCTAGGGTGGTCTGGCTTACATGAAAGCCACTAGATTTTCTTGAACACAATGCCATGAAAACCCTACACCTTGGTTCAAAGCATGGATTTTCCTCAGTTTTCTTTGAGCAAAGGTTCTGTATTCTGTGTCGATCCACAAAAGTTTGATTCCCACACTTCTTCCGATAAAAATGTCACCCACCTTGTGTGGGTGGGCATAGTGCCCATGACAGTAAAGCCCCAAAAGTCAACGATCACATTCTACCATTCAAAATCAACCCCAGTGAATCCCTTAAGAAATTTAATTTAGGTGATACTTTTAACAAAATGATTATGGCTCTGTATAGTGGGCCGTCAGGACTGGTGGCATACTTTCCTATACATTCAAACTAGAAAGACGCATGAGGCAAGGCAGCCCCCTCTCTCCCTCATCATTTATCTTAACCCTTGAACCCCTACTTCCGAAAATCAGATCCAACCCCTACATCCACGGCATTGCCTTCAATAATCTCAAAGTGAAAGTTGCGGCATACATCGACGATATCCTAATAATGTCTGAAAATGCTACCCAATCTATCCTGGCCCTACTCCAAACAATCAAAGAACATGCCCAAGTCTCTAATTATAAACTTAACAAAGACAAATCTGAAATTCTCGCTCTGAATAATCTATGTTCCCGCGCCCTGTTCACCAACACAGGCCTGACCTGGCAACCAAAATATGTGAAATATTTGGGCTTAGAGTTCAACTCAGACTAACTGGAATCCCTAAAGCACAATGAGACTCAAGTTCAAAGAAAGGTAGAAATCTTACTCGAGGGATGGAACCCTAATTTTTTAACATGGTGGGGCCGAGTAGAGACCATCAAAATGATGATCACACCCATAATCAATTACGTTACAAATATGCAACCATTAACTCTATCAGAAGATTTCTTTTTAAAGATTGACAAACTATTAAACAAATTCCTTTGGCAAAACAAAAGACCAAGAATTATGCCTCCCAGTTCATCTTGGTGGTGTTAATCTTGCGGACTTCAAGAGCTATCACACCACCTTCCTGGCTAGACAGGGCTCAATGTGGTTCGCCTAAAACCCAGAGTATGCTCCCATTTGGCTCTTGACAGAAAGGAAGCTTTTAGGCGAATTCCACCCGATATCTTGCTTAACTAGCAACCCCAAACTCCCGCTCTCAGGTAAATATATTCTCGAAACTCCAAGCTAAGTGGGACCCCACTGAAATGATTACATCACAATCCTGGCACTAGAAATGGAGGTCAGTGGTTTCATATAAAATCTCCCCTACTATTGCACAGAAGACTTCTGGTTATTATCCAATATAAAGGGAGACCCCTAAAAAACAGATGAGTAGGCAGGAGGTACAGGGGAAAATTGAGACACACTGGGACCAGCGAAAAACCACCTGTCTACATAGTACAGATATAGATAAGCCCAAAAGTTTGGGTCAGGGTGGTTATTACACAGGACGTTCTGGACCCCTGCACTCTTCCACAAACTCTCCCTGAAAGAGACCCCAGCTAGCTGGAATTGTAATGCCTCCGTGGGCGATCTCCCTCATCTCAACTTCTATTGCAGTGCGGTCTGCCCTTTTTGGGACTCATTGTTCAGTTTTATCCATACTATCTGTGGAGTCCTTCTAGAGCGGACTTTCTTAACACTACTTAATAGATTTTTAGATCCAAACATAAGATCTTGCAAAGACAGTCTACTAATTGATATCCTCCTTACTGTTGCCTGAAAAACTATTTTAGCTAATTGGAAGAACACATCCATCACCTCCTTACGATCCTGACTAAACTGGGTCTCCTTTCTGAGAGGGGCAGACAACTTTCACGACAAAATTTCCCTTGGCTTGACTGCAACACATCTGTCTGGAACTCCCTTGATAATTACTTTGCCACCTCTAAACCACCATGAAATACTTCCAGGAAATCCACCTCTACATTCTCATATACCTCCCCCTCTCGCATGTACACAAACACGAGAGTAATTTGACCTGACAACTTCACATTTCGAAGCCCTGTGGGGAATTCTTAGATGGAGTGGAGCAGATAATCTGAATTTCACCAGAAATGATGTGCTGTACGATCTCCTCAGATGTTACCCACAAACAAAGGGGTTTTGATTCTTTACTTACTAGCGCCCCTTCCTACTCTCTTTATTTACCTCTATCATTTATCATATGTCATACCATATCTGTTAAGGGTCTGTTGAGAAAGATATCTTATGTTGCTTTGCTCTTGCTTGTCTACTGTTGCTTGGATCAGATCAGTTCAAACCAACCAGGTCTCTACCCTGCAAAAATGTATATCTCAGAATGGACTCTTGGGTTATTAGACCCTTCTTTTGCTTGATTGCTCTCTCCTCCTTGTTTATTGTTTATGAAAAATGCTCAATAAATACGTCTTGAAAAAAAAATCAACCCTTTTTTACCACGTGGAAAGCTGTAGATTTTGGGCTTCAGCTCATCCACACTCAGGTGGAGCCAGACTAGCCATACTGGGCATCGGGCATTTCCCCAGTGGGCTGAAGGCCAGAATGCTGATTTTCGCCTATCAAGGCTGCTCTCACTAAATGCTTTGGCTGGTCACAGTAATTCCAGCAGCCAAGCGCAATGAAAATACAAGCCTCAGCGCAGCCGAATGGAGCTGCCTGAGACGGGAAACAGAGTTTACAACGCTGTCATCAAACCACGTAACTATTACAACACGGTTGTTACAACGTCGTTGTTAGAACACGATGCCTTTACATCACAAGTCATTAGATTGACTTGCTTTAGGGGGCGCTCTAACCTAAGGAATAGTATAATTTACTATTCCAACACCTTCCCTAATGTTGTGCAGGCTGGAGTTGGAATAGTAAATTATACTATTCCTAAATCCAGCGGGCCTCCTACAGCAAATCAATCTAATGACTTGCGATATAAAGGTATCGCGTTCTAACAACGCAGTTGTTGTAACGACGCGTTGTAATAGAACGCGAAGTTATTGCATGCGAAGTAACATGCTATATTCGCCTGAGACTAACTATGCAGTGAGGGGGCTGGTATGACAAAATTTGCCAGGGCTGCTTTTGATTCTCAATCCGGCCCTGCAATCAGGGAAACCTATGAAAATGCAGACATTTCTAAAACCTAGAAATCCAGGGCAGTGGGCCACACTACCTTTTCTGTAAACCTATAATTTTTGCTAAAACATACATTTTTCTCACATTTCTGTGAGGGAAAGTTCCGGAATCTGTTTGATCCACAAAATTTCTACCACCCACTGTTCCTCCAATAAAATGTTTCCCCACTTGTGTGGGTGGGCCTTGTGCCCACAACAGGAACATCTCAAACCATGCCAAGCCAATATGGTCTTCACTTAGAAATGTGAGGAAATGCAGAAGTCACACCACTTCCTTGGGTGTTTACTTTTTTGAAATATCTGGATTTGGTAGGTTTCCCTAGTGGCCTATTGACCCTGAGACCGAATAGTGCAGCAATTTAGCATTGCAAATGAGAGGAAATTGTGATTTACCCCCAACCTGCTGGTAAGAATTACACCCACAAGAACTGAATTTCCTCTTGCTTGATATGGAGATGGTGATGCTTTAGTCCCTGGCAGGACAGAAAGACTGTTAAGGTTTTAGGGGTGCATGTGCAACCTGAAGTCATCTCTGACATCCAGTGGGCTTTCTGTGGGCAAAACCCCGAATATGACCAATCAGATGGCTGAAGGACTGTATTTCCCCTTAAGAGATGAGGGCATGGCCAAAAGCCAGGGTGGGCTGCCTCCACCCTTTTCTTTCCCCTACTTTTTCCATGATGGTTAGTGGGTTACCTTCCCCCATGGGAAGGCAGGTTGGGGTAAATTTAACCCCCTGTCACACATTAAGAGGGCAGAAAAGCAGATTTTTTTCTGAGGGTAGTACTTGCCCCTGCCTGGAGGGATACCTCTACCCCCTCTCTAGAGTCTAGTGTGTGGATCCCTGCGGGGTGATCACATTCCTGTGGGAATGTGTTGCAATCTTCCACTCTCCTTTTTCCCTGCCTTCCTCCCCTTGGTATGTTCCCTTTTCCCCTCCCTCCTTGGATTGTTCCGCTGGAGTTTGCCTTAGAATGTTGGCACCCCTCTGGTAGTTATGGAGAATGGATGACAGAATAAAGACGTTGCTACTCACCCTCTGCTTCTGAGTACTTCTTTACAACACTGGCGACGAGGATGGGATCCGAACCCACCGGAGTGAAGGTACATTAGGGAGTAATTTCATTGGAAAGGGAAGATTCTGTAGACTGCACCCAGAAGCTATATTTTCGTAATTCCAAAACGCAATTTATATACATATTTGGCTTTTTATAAATGCTGTGACATATACAATACATGCACTGTCTACATATACCCTTGGCTTTCTAGAAATCTTTTGACATGTATATCTGGGGCTGAAAAGGACGAAACTATGTTGGCAATGTTGCCGGGATTTTATGTAAACAGTACTATGCCTGGGACCACAGAACATCAGTTTGTAGGGACTGAGTTACCATACCACAACAGTACCTATGAGTCCTAATCCAAACTAGCTCATAGTGCTTTATCTGCCCTCCTACCCTTCCGAGAGTGACAGGTAAGTTAGCATCCCAGAACACAAAGCTCTAGTCCCCTCTGGGAACCGTGGAAATAGATCGGCAACTTTTCATTGTCTCACTCATGCATGTCCATAATAAAGAAAACAAAGACTCAAGAACAGTTTACAATATTTATTGAAACTATTGTGCTCCATCATAAAATATCTGTGCTGCAACTGGAAAACATATAAATCCCAACAGAGAGAGGAGCATTACAAGTAAACTGTAAACAATAAGAAACCCTACTATGGTGAATTATATATCTGCCTCAGCCTACCCTCACTATGGAAACAGTGTTATATTATAGATCTCTAGGATTAATGGCAAACCCTATTGCTGCCATGCATAAATAGTTGTTCTATATCTCAGTTTGCGCAGCTCTAGCGCCTCGGGACATTTGCTCTGCTAAAATGTCTTCTCTCTGTTTTCAAAATGGTACCTCTCGGTGTATAAGTTATGAGGTGTTGTCCTAAAAACAGCAGATGTGAATGTATGTTGTGTCTAAATGCCAAGCTACTTTTGCTAACCAATCCCAGAAAAACCGGGCACAGTGTTGTTTGACACTGTACAAGATTACAGACAGGGTCTGAACCAATAACAAAAACATGTCCAGTGTTTTTGTAAAATAATGTTGTGGCTCAAAAATAAACAAGCTAAGTGTAACGTGTGCAAGGCAAAACAGCCTAAACGTGCAAGCAAACTAAACTACAAGCAAACTTAGTGGGCCCTAAAGGAAACACATGACAGCAACATTAAAGGAACTGGGAAAATTGCCGGGAGGTTGACATGAAAAGAGTTTGACATGGGAGGATGTTTGACATACAGTCAGTCCATTTAAGATTCAGGCTTTCACATTCACCCACAGTGGTCAAATGCTGCACATACTTTGGAGAGAAGGAGAATGTCACACAGTGTTTCACACAGAAAAGAGGATGTCACACAGTGCACACTATTTCTGGTTTACAGATCTTTACAGGAGGCTGTCCGGGGTATCCTGCATGTGGGTAGTAGCACTACTTTGGTATATATGATGGAGTATCTAATGTGAATTTGGAACACTGTGACACCGTCACTCTCCAAAGAAAATTAAATGTGAAATGAGAGAAAATGGTTGCATGTGGAGTGGCTGGTGGAATGAACCATGAGCAGAAGTGAAACTACAGAGACATGTCGGTTAATGCTCGGATATGTCCCTAGTGTATGCTTTTAGTCATTGAAAATGATTGTCAAAACTCAACTATTTATCATTTTTAATTTAGAATATTTCTTGGGTCTTTTATGCATGAGGGAGGATAAAATAAATCTGGTTTTACTGTCTAAAACGTTCAGTGGGTTGATTGGTCAGTGGTCCCAGTTACTGAACAGAGATTTTTAAAGCTGTCAAAACAAGCTGTCACAGCTGAAGGAACAATCAGACAAGGTACTTGCACATATTGTTATTCTGCTGGTGAGAAGGTTTTTTTCTCAATATTTGAGAAAAAGGTTCCATCGTAACATAATATTTTGTTTAACAATGACTAACAAATACCTTTTGACATTCCAACATCTCTCTACTCCATGCCTATGTACGTATGTATATGGTATTTCTACAATGTGAACATAGCCAAAAGACAGTAGACTGATGTACAGGGTCAAAGACGAGCATAAAGTCAATGGATGAGAAGCAGTAACTGAGTTGCAGTGTAGTATTCTTTAAAGAGGTGCGTATTCAACTCTTTCCTAATTTGGAGCAGCAATGACTGTTCTTGATGAACACAGGGTTTTGTTCCAGATCCTGGGTGCAGGGATAAAAAAGCTTTTTGCCCTGTTTTATATTTTTTACACTTCTTAGTCTGTAGTGAGCTTGTCTGCAAGATTAGCTGGGGTGCTGTAAACATTGCAGCTGGTTTCGAAGATGGTGAGGGCCGTCAAAGAGAGCCAATGAAGTTCCATTTTGTATGCCCTGGATGAGGTGCACTGTGTTGTATAGGATGCTCAGTTGGGGGAAAGCCCTTGACTTCTGCACCCAGTAACGAAGACCAGGAGGAAGGCTGGTACAGGGAGCCAGGAGAACCAGCTCCACGAGGAATGCACCGGTTTGGAGGTGAGGATGTGTGCTGCAGCTTCCCCTGGTAGCTAAGGGTCACTACAAGGAGTAAAATGAGCCCAAGATTGTCAAAATCGAGTTATGGCAGTTTAAAGTTTGACTACCTTTGACCTTCCTACCGGATGTGAAGCTCATGGAGCTCCGCTGCTGTTTCATCACATACCCACGATGGATCAGGGCTTGGGGATTGGCGCAGGATTTATTTAATTAATTTCTCACAGAGAGATGGCAGGCATGAGGCCCTCTCCCGGACTCTGCAGTGGCCTGGGAACCCCTTCCTCTGGGTTGTTCGGATAGGAAAGGGGATTGGGACCCCATCCCCAGACCCACAAAGCAGAGGAGGTCAGTGGGAGCGTCATTGCACTCCCCTCCCTCCAATAGTGGTGAGCCTGCCCCACTCCCCGTGCCCGTATCTGGGGGGTGGGACAGCCACAGCAAGAAAAGAGATCCCTGCCCGCATGATTGGGCAGGGGGAGAGAGCTGGCGGCTCCAGAGGACAGCTGACGAGATGCTGTCCATGCGGGGAGCAGGCCGAGGGCTGGGCTGTCCCTAACAGAGGAGGCACACAGAGCTGCTCGGGTGTGACCGAACAACCCCACATAAAAACAAAAGGAAAAGTTATGCAGCTCTCCCCAGCACAGCGGGAGAGCCGCTACTCAAATACTCATTTATGTAAGGACTGTGATGGGGAGTTCTGACGAGGAGGTAATGCCCGGTTACTTACCAGTAATATTCATTACTCTGAGTCTTAGACCTCCCTGTCACAGTCCTTACATAATTGAGCGACAGCTTCTCACTGCTGAGATCCCCAAGCTGAAAACTCCCCTGCTCCCATCCCTACCCTCCAAGCCATGCCCACAGCCTGTGGAACATAACCCCTAACCTTACTGTCCAACATCCTGTACCACAAAGCACAAGAAGACAAACACAGGGAGGGAGGGATGGGAACCAGGACTGTGTCAGAAGACTCGGAGTAATGAATATTACCGGTAAGTAACCGGGCATTACCTCCTCGTCAGAACTCCCCATCACAGTCCTTACATAAATGAGCAGATACCAAGCATGAATCGGCTTCAACAACAGCTGCAGACAGACTTTATTACAATAAAGAAGCAGTAAAGTTACACCCCTGGCACACAACGCAACACAGCTCTACAAACCTGGCAGACACATCACTACCCACCACAAAGTGATAATGTGACACAAAGGTGTGAGGAGAACTCCAAGTGGCGGCCCTGCAAATTTCCGCCATGGAAGCCCCCTGCAAACAAGCCCAGAAATCAGCCACCCCCCGGGTAGAGCGGCCCTGCACAGACACAGGCACCTGCACCCCTTGGGATTCATAAGCCGCCAAAATAGCCCACTAGCATCAGAAGGCTTCCGACCCTGGCCAGCCAAACAAACCACAAGTAACAAAAAGGGAATCCACTTTACAAAACGGACGTGTACGATCCAGATACACTCCAAGTGCCCGCTTGACATCCAAACGGTGCAGCGTAACCTCCTCAGACTGAGGATCAGCACACAACACAGGCAACACCAGTTCTTCCGAACAATGGAAAGAAGAGCAAATATTAGGAACAAACGCAGTATCAGGCCTGAGAACCACCTGATCCAGATAGCATCTTAAAAAAGGCTCAAAAGACAGCAAAAAGCCCAACTCCTCCACATTTCTGGCTGATGTGGTAGCCACCAGAAACACCACCTTGATAGAAATCTCAGGGCAACCTTCTCCAGCGGCTCAAATGGGGCAGATTGCAATGCCAGGAAGATAAATGGCAGATCCCACCCAGGAGTCAAGGACTGAATCACTGGCTTCTTGAGAAAACAACTACACAAGAGCCTGGCCACCAAAGGCACCACTTCTTCCCAGTCAGGACCCCAAAAAGCAGGCACAGTCGCCCACTGAGCCCTTAAAGAGGAAAAAGCCACGCCTAAATAAAAACCATCCTTCAGAAATTCCAAAACCTGCACGGGAGCCAAAGTACAGGCAGACCAGCCCCTGTCCGAACACCAGCCCTGAAAAGATACCCAATGCCTGGCATAAGATTTCAGGGTAGATGGTTTACGAGACTGCTAATTAAAGAGAGCCACCTCAGGAGAACAACCCAGCACCATAAGGTTCATCCTTTTAACAGCCAGCTGACCAGCTTCAACCTAACCAGACACTCCTGAGACAGCACTGGAAACGTCAGCGGACAGAGGTCCACGGGAAGCCTCCGGGATGGCAACACCACCAACTGTAACAACAGTGGAAACCAAGGCCGCCTGCTCCAGACCGACACCACCAGGATCACAGATGCCCTGGCAAGATTGATTTTCAGGAGCACCCTCTGAATCAAAGCAATAGGAGGAAATGCATACATCAACCTGGTCCCCCACGGAAACGGCAGAGCTTCCACCCTCCAAACAGCCTCTGACAGGCAAAAACTTGGAACAGGGGTAGAACGGAAAACTTCCAAGGGAGGCTTCACAAACTCTATACGATACCCCAATCTGACAATCTGTAAGACCTATCCCTGACAAACTCCTCCAAGACCTGCAAAAAGTTCCTGAGGCGACCCCACACCGTGCCCTTCCCAAGAAACACAGGATAGTCATGATTTAGCTTGACTGGCTGTATCCGAACTTCCTTGCTGGCCCCAAGACTTAGAGAAGGAAGGGACACCCCGGCCACATCCCCTACCATGAAAGGGCTGAGTGGCCATCTTAGACTGAACATCCTGATCAATAGGACTCTTATAGCCAGCAAACTTGCCCCTCTGCGGAAACCGGACAGAAGCCAACAACTTCTTGTCATCCACAGTTGTCTTTATCATAGCCTTCAAGCGGTCCCCAAACAGTTTGGAGCCCGTGAATGTAATCTTCATGGGAGCACTCTTTGTGCCGCCTCCGACTTCCAAGGCTTAAGCAATAACTGCCGCATAGCCACCACAGAGGCCCCGCAGCCACAGCTGAGGCACTAAGGGAATCAAAAGACAGGTCAGACAAGAAACCCAACTGCTGTTCCAACATAGTCAATGACACAGAGGGATCTTCCTCCTGAAACAGCTGCTCCGAGATACTCTGAAAGTCTTTCAGCCGTGACTGAACCAAAAAACTTGTATATGCCGCACATCTAACAGCCAGATTAGAAGCTGCAAAAGATCTCTTCAGAGCACCTTCAACCCTCTTATCCCCAGGATCCGAAGGTACTGCATCCTCCGACACCACAAGGCTCTGCGAAGACAGGCCTGCAAACAGGAAATCACCCTTCACGATGGAAGGGAACTCATCCGAAAACCCTTGAAATGGATAACATTTCACTAGGAACCGGGGAATAGCTTGCTCATTGAAATCCCTCCATTCCCCTTCCAACACATTCTGTACAGACTTCTGGAGAGGCAGACATTCAGGCTCCTGTTTTTGATAATTGGCAAAGAAATCTTCAGACTCCTCAGCCACCAAGGGCATAGAAAAACTCAAATTGTCATGCACATGTTGTAAAATACTGTGAAGGTCAGCCCCATTAATAAACCGTCCTTTCACCTCCTCCTCTGAATCACAGGCAGGATCAGGAGGATCAGTGGTATCCAAGTTCAGTTTTTTCACCCCATGACCTCCCTAGCCTTAAAGGCAGCAGAAGCAGCGGCCACCAATCAACCCTGTGGACATCAGCCAAGGAAGGAGCTGAAGGATGCCCACCACTACCTCCTCCTCTAAATGCTTACACTTCGCTGACCTCTTTCTCCTATCCATGATGTGTCAGAGGCCAGTAGAAGCCACCACCTTATATACCATAAACAATTGGCCAGAAACCTGCCCAATAAGTTCCCAAACCATGGTAGCCAAGACGCCCACTACCCAATGGCCCTGCAGCAGAAAACAACATACCACCCTGCAGGCCAATCATAGCACACGCCTCACACTGATTTTGGCTGATCGCAAAATATTTTTTAAAAACAATCTGGGCCACCTGCAATTCACATGGTCTTTACAAAGCCTCATTCAGGCGAATTACCCTTCAACTGTCTGCAGCAGAAAAGGCCCGTTCCCCCCCCCCCCCCCCCCTGGAACAACACCCACCACACCCCAGGCTCTCCGGGTATACAACGTGGTTCCAATGGGAGCCCGCGGATATCCTGCTGAAGCAGGGACACAAACCATGCTTCCCTCTATCACAGCTAAGCACCACCTGTAGGAGAATGCAGTCCAAGTAGCCGACAGCTACAGTTGACTCACCTTCAAGGAGGCTAGCCCCAAAACGAACCCGCACTCACCACGCCCCAGGCACGCTGGGTGCTTCTCATAAGTTTACATGCCCTCACTCCCAAGCATGAGAAAGCCTGACCGAGGCTCAGACATGACATCAGGGACTCAAGCCACGCCTCCCCCTTCTTACAAATAAAAAGACTGCTGTAGCATACTTGACACTAACCAAGAGCACAACAGCTTGTCTTCGATTTGCAGAAAAAACCAACAGGATGTTGAAGGGTAAGGTCAGGGGTTATGTGCGTCAGTATGTTGGCATGGCCTGGTGGGTAGGGATGAGAGCAGGGGAGTTTTCAGCTTGGGTATGTCTGTGGGGAGGAGCTGTCACTCATTAATGTAAGGACTGTGATGGGGAGGTCTGACGAGGAGGTAATGCCCTGCGGGGGCTCTTCAATTTAAACATGTTACTTTCTACTCGTGTTGGCTCCAAGATAAGAGGGACACCACCAAGAAACTGGAGGAAGTGTTGTGGGGCTACAGGAGTGCCACAGTTCCCCTTACTGAGAGTTTTTAGATTGAGTCTGAGACAGCGCACATGCGCGGCTCTGCAAGACATGCAGTATCTCATCTATGGGCACTGATCAAACCCCTGGCTCCTCATTAATTCCTTTGTATGCTTTTAAAAATATGCTTCCTTTCAGTGGCTTATTGTATCGTGTGTCCCACCTTTCAGTGGGTGATTTCCTTCCCTGGTGACTGGCCCTATTACGTGTAGTATTGCTCTTTGTTTTAATTTCCTTACGTCATTGGACTTCTTTTTTCTGCTTCCTTGTTTTTTTAGGTCTCGCGTGCGTTGCAGGGCAGAACCCTGCTCCACCACCGTGAGAGATTTTGTAGGAGAGGATTTTCAGAAGAGGGCTTTAAGCCCCGCCCCTCAGTTCCATTGGCTGGCGTCACCGTTTATGCTAAACAGTGGCCAGCCATTGGAAATGAGCTATCTATATTGCCTCCCGTTGGCTTTTTGTGCCGGCCCACTTGGACTGGCTCGCCTGCTTTCCTTCTGTCGTAAGCGATTTCATATCTTTATGGGGCCATTTAATCGGCTGCAGCTCAGTCCTCTTTCACTTTCGGGACCACGCTTGTAATGCAAAGCAGCTGAGGCTTGCAAGAGTGGGCTCTGCTGGAACGAGCCCCTTGATACGTGTTCATCTTAAAGACAAGGGCTGCCTCTCAGATGCTGCGTGAGGTAAGCTTAACCTTCTACTGCTTGTCTGTGTGTGACTATAAGCCTGTGCGTATGTGCGTGCATGTGCTCATGTGTATGTGTGTGCCTGTGTCTATGTGTTTGGATGTGTGTCCATGTCTGTACGTGTGTGCATATGTATGTGTGCAGGCACGTGTGCTTGTGCGCGTCTGTTCATCTGAGTGTGTATTGCGCATTTGTGTGTGCGTGCCTGTCTGTGTGTGACATATGTCTGCATGTGTCTGCATGTACCTACTTGTGCACGTGTGTGCATCTGTGTGCGTGTGTGTCTGTACCTCTGGTTCTGGGGTATGCCCATCTGTCTCACTCCATGGGTGAGTGCCGCCCCCTCCCCCAGGCTGGCATTATGCAGTGCTCGATGGTCTGCAGATAACTCACACTGCGCGCCGCTGAGTGCGTTATTTCCGTGTCTGTGATATGCTTCGTTTTCATTATTCAGGAGCCCCTACCCCACCTCCCCCCTCTTCTTTGCAGGTTCTTGAGTGCAATCCTTGACCACAGTAGTGTGAGCGCTGTGCTGAATGAAGTGCTTGTCTGTGATGAATGAGGTCCGGATTAATACTCTCGTTATCGCACCTCCCGTCTCTCTTCCACTGCTCCCTCTCGTTTTCCATTTCAGTTCTTTTTTTCTTTTTGTCCACTCTCCCACTTTCCTTTATTTACTCTTCTTCGATTTCTTTCAGCCTTTGCTTCCTCCACCTCGATTTCCCTCCTCTTCACCATTCCCCTCTTTCATCCCACTTCTATCATCCCCCTCCTCTCATTGCCTGCCCTCTTAATCCTAAGCATTTCCTTGCCTCATTCTCCATACCTCTCGCCAAGCCTCTTCCTTTTCTCTTTCTCCTCCTTTTTCTTTGTTTGCGTATCCATCCTTCTAATTCTTCCTGACATTATCCCTCTTTGTTTCCTTTTCTCTTTCCTGATTTCACACCTCCCCCTCCTTCATTCTTTGTCTCTTGCTTTCTTTTTCTGATTAATCCCTCTTTCTTCTTTTCTTGTCCCGCCTTCCTTCCTTGTTCCTCTTGCTCACTTTGTTCACTCTTTCTTCCGTGCCTTCTCTTGCCCACTATTCTCCTCCATCGTCTTCCGCTACTCCTTCTTCCTCTCTTTCTCCATATCATTGTCTAAACTCCTTCCCTCGTTCTGTGTCCCAGTCCATCTCTCTGCCCCATCCCTTTTTTCTCCCGTCGCAAGAACACACACTCTTGATTTACACTCTCTCGTTTTCTTCATGTCTTTGTCATCCTCTTTTTCTCCTGTTGCTGACTTCTTCCCACATTTACCCTTTACTCTATCGTCTCTCTATTTCTGTTCCTCTTCCTTTCCGTTTTAATTCATGTGCTCCACTTCTCTTATTCTTCACAACTCCCTCTTCTGGCCACTTTCCTCTCTCTATCTCACAAACACACCCCTCCCATCTGGCACCCCTCTTAACTTCTATTCTATGTCATTCTTTAACGCTCGTACATCTCTTTAAACAACCACCTATCACAGCTACACCAACTCGCCCCCTAAACCGCACTCTCTCTTTCTCTCTTGAAACACACGTACAGATCTCCCTTACAAGTACATGTCAAATCGTGCCCTAAGAAACACATCCCCTAAAATGCACTTATGGGTCACTCCGCCGTAGGCACTTCTCCCTCACTCGCACACTTCAGTTACAAACAGCTTACCCGGCCACATATCTTCTTTACACATTTCTACCATGCATTGTATACCCACACAACATACACACATACATCTGTTTTCAACACAACGTTCTCTTACATAGTCTCCATGAAGACGTGTAGCCCTTAGAGGCTCACATTACACTTAAACACATATCTCACTTGCACTGATCCCCGTTGCACTCAGATTGCTAGTAAAAACACATCTCCTTACCACATAACATCCTTACACAACAGACACACACAAACACACACATGCACGTACATCTCACTCGCAAGCACACATTGCTTCAACAGCAAACATTTCCCTTACATGTGCACATCCCACACCGCTCTTAAAGACACTCACCTCCCTTACACACATACACAACTGCACACATGATCCTTACAAATAATTTCTCTTAAACACTCACGCATACACACATATCTCCCTTTCACACAATCCGTTTGCCTTTTGGAAACCATGTTTTTCTCCGTCTTGCTTATTTCCATCTGACCTCTCACACTCTAACAAACATCCCGCCTCTTCTACCCAGGGTGGAATTCATCAACACTTTTCTGTTTCTCGTTTCAGCTGTGTGTTCTCTTGCTCACATCTAATTGTATTGTTTCCGTGTCACCTCTGAGTTCTTTCTCGAGCATATGTAGGCCATTATATCCCGTCCTCTCTTTACCCTCTTCTTACACTCTTTCTTTCTTTCTGTTCCCCCATTTCACATTTCCACCTCATCGTTTTCAATCTTGTGTTGTCCGATTCTCTCCCTCCCTTCCACCCCTCGCTCACTCTTGTGTACATCTCATCCTTTTCTCCCATCGCCCTCTCTCCTCTCGTGGTCCCCGCCTCTTTCTCGTGCTCTTTTCCTTCTCTCTCTCTGTCTCCTCCTCCTCTCCTCCCCTCACGCACAGCAAGTCAGAGATACAGCACAGAGAGCCGCTGACTCCTAACTCCCCCGCCCCAATCTCCACCACCCCCCCCGCATCACCCACCCACAGACGGTGGGAGAAACCCCCTCCTCGCTGCCAAGGTGCCAGCTGCTTGCCCTTGTATCCTACTGAGGACCTGTGGGGGGCAGGATATACAGGTAAGAAGGTGGCTCCCCACCCTGGGAACAGGTGTCAGAGATCCCGTCCAGACTGGAAAGGGAGCTTGGTGCATTAGTGTAGCAGCGCGGCAGTAACTGTACTTGATCGGTACATGCCCATTTCTTCATACATGTGAGGTGTTTTGTCACACGAGGTTGTGAGACGGCACCTCGGAGCGTGGACAGCGCGACGGGGGAGGCGTAAAACGCGGTCCTCTGAAGTTTGTAGCCTCTCAGTCCGAGGCTTCTGTTTGTTATTGTGCTTGTGCGTGTTTTTTGAGGACATGATGTTGTCATTCAAGGCATGTCTTCGAAAATGATTGCATGTTCACACTCAGTGTGTAATTTAATATCTTCCGTCCAGCAGAGTTAAGAAAGTATATTAAAAACATTTTTTAAAATGTTTTTTCCAATTCACAACCCTACCATAAAAACATCTGGGGCCTCATGTAGGTAAATAATTTTTACCGTTTCTTAAATACCGAGCCGTACCGAATCGGTAAATTAGAATCGGAAAGTTATATGTAGGTAAAAATTCGGTAACAGTTACCGATTCGGTAACATTCGGTAATCACGAATCGGAATTCACCGAATCGGTAAATACCGAGGTGGTATTTACCGAATCGGTAAATACCGAGGTGGTAGTTACCGAATCGGAAAATACCGAGGTGGTATTTACCGAATCGGAAAATACCGAGGATACTACCACCTTCCCTTTACTAAGAAGCTAATATTATTATTATGCTAATAGAAGGTCTCTTAGGCTTGAATAGGGGACCCCATACCTCAAAGATCAGCTTAGTGAAATCACATCACAGGAGCATCAGGAGTCTTCTCGCAGGAAGGCTCGTCTTCGGTCTGAATAATAAACATGATGTCTGTGAAATTAAAAGCACCAACTTTCAGGTATTTGCAGCTGCGCGTGTGTCATGGCTAAATAGTGGGTCGATCAACCTAGAGTGGAAAACATGCATTGTGTAATATTCCAGACTGTTTGTCACACCATGTACAGACCAAGGTCGCTGCGCAGAGCTTGGGATGGTAACAACAGATTGCTCTCGTGTGAAGCAAGTCTCGAGTCAGCAGTTTATTTAAGAAATAACATGTAAACGCAGTGTCGTGTGCAAAGACAAAAAGATGGCTGTCTAACATTTCACGTGGTTATGCGAACTTAACAATGTATGTACGTATTCAGGGAGAACTCACTACACGCCCCCTTGATCGAAGCACTATTTAATAGGCAAGAAAAGAGAGAACGCAGAGTTCAGTTTCGTCAGAGCAGAACAAGGCGTAACCAATGCTGCGCCAAAGTCCGAAACTACAAAAAATAGCAGCATAGAATTCTTAAAAAAAATGCAAGTAGATAAAAAAACTCAAAACGACCATCAGGAAGAGAAAAAAGAGAAATAAAAGAAATAAATGTTGCGCCAGGGTGCTGTCCAGTAGCACAGGCGCAATGGACGACAGTCCAGTTAATCCATGAATGTATAGGCAGCATATGTGGCCACTGCTTCCAACAAAAAATCGTTTGCAGGGCCACTAAAAGTCTCAGCCATCCAATTAAGTAAAGAAAAGGAACATACGTGTTCTCCAACCATCGGAGCCTCTAGCACAATCAGAGGGCACCCGGAATGTTCCTCCAAATAGCTCATAGCCAAGAAGTCGTAGGCGGCCGCAGAGATGTCCCAATTACCCAGGATACCATGCGCCGCACCACAGGCCATAATCCGGACACCAGAACAGGCCAACTCGTGAGACACTAAGGGCCTCATCAGTCGATCGAAATCCGGCACCGGAGACACCATGTTGGTCAAGCACAAATCCAGAGGCCATTCAAAGGGACAATCCAGGCAGTGAAATACAGGTTGTACGCAGGTGAAGTAGGAATACCTGAAGGATAATCCATAAGCCAGGCTCAAAGTCGCCAATGGCAAAGTACCATAAAAGTCAAGCATCCTATCACGAAGAAGATGCAGACGGGACAGGTGCTCGTGTGGCACAGAAGGAGCAGCCATTCCGGAGTATAAAAAGGAAAAACAGCACACCTGCCACTAGCGCCAGAAGCAGCGGGACACCTCCAAAGATGCTCGAGAAAAGTGAATGAATAAATGCCGGAATCACACCAAAAATAGTTTGGAAAGAGGTCACGAGACCCGAGCCCACAAGTTTAAAAAAATGAGCCAGGCCGGTCGTGGACGAGGCATTGAAAATAGTTTGGATCAAAGACCCGAAATGCCGGGGGAGGTCAGTATTCAGAAGCGCCTGTACCTCAGTGCGCGTATTAGCAACGTGAAGGACAAATGTTTCACGAGAGGAAGTCAAAGGCACCTCTTTTTGGGACAATAGCGCTCTTATTCTGCTCAACTTGTTGAACTCTGCTTTCAAGGTTGGAATCGAAGGCCAGATGGAAACATCCAGCCGCCCATGCGGGGGTGGAAAAAGAACATTATTGCAGCAGACTACTCTCTGCGATACAGTTACTATGTATGGGATTCCCACTAACATCCCGCAGCAAGCTTCATTATTCAAAATTAAATAACTACCGTTTGCAAGCAGTGTGAAAAAAGGTGTAATCACTGGCACTGGGATACCTCGTAGGACGCACGCCAAATTCGGGGCTTGTACATTGCATGCGCCGTGTAATTGAATGTGCCTACATACCAAGGAATGGTCTGGTGTAGTGGTACATTCCTCGCCTTTCAAATAAACCTCAGTTCCGTCCCTAGTACATCTATACGTAAAGGGGAGGGACCAAACCTCATGCATGAAAGCGGTGCCCAGCGGTTCATACCTACCCAAAGCATAATGTTTTATACAAGATGTAAACTTAAAAAGCGCGAAAGGGAGAGTTATCAATCCGTGTACTAACCACGTAGCCGAATTGATCTCCGCTACAGAGAAAGGCAACGGTTCTAACTTTTCAATCTGTAACAATGAATATGTAGCATCCTTCATGGACATAAATCGCTGCTTGTCAGTAAGGTTGTAGGGAAGGAATAACGATGTAGTGGTCAGATAGTCCCAAGGGACCCTCCCTGCCTTTAACGTCTGCAACGTCCATGCAAACTGCATAACAGAACGCAACTGGTTTTGACCATGATATAACACAGACATATCATCATGCACAATATCAACAACCGAAGAAACAATATTGTCTAATGTATAAATCCTAGAAGAGAGAGTGCTAATGCTATTATCTATAACGGCTAACACCTTCTCCATGTTTGCTTGATCAATAGCTCTCAATCTGGAAGCCGCCTCAATCTGCGACAACTTCCAGACTTCGTTGTAAATAGCATACGCCCACCTTTTGGTTCTGCCACCCACAGGACCCTTAACAAAATCATTCAAATCGGTATGCACATTGATGGAGTGGGTGGACTTCCTGGTCCTGTAGATGTGCTCTGTGTCAGCTGGTGGACAGATTGGGATGTGTGTACCATCAATACAGCCGATGACATGGGGGAACTGTGCCATGTGATAAAAGTCTGTTTTTGTTTTCTGCAGTGCAGCCTGTGTGTTGGGGAAGCTGATGTAGTGGTGCATTCTCTGCATCATGGCATCCAGGAACTTCCTGAAGAAACGTGACAGGCAACTCTGGGATACACCACCCACCGCAGCTATCACCACCTGATAACTGCCGGATGCCAGCAGATGTAGGCTGCAGAGCACCTGCACATGTGGGGGTATGGCGTGCGCCCTTCTTATTGGCTGGTCCAGGAGTGGGTGAAGGTCCCTGATTAAGTCCATGATGGTTTCGGGGTGTAGCCTGTACCTCTCATGTATCTCTGCATCAGTCAGCTGGAATAGTGTGATGCGCTGTCTGTAGATGCGTTCCTCCCGTCGCCAAACCCTCAGTCCTGCTGCCTGTAGACGTAGGCGCCTTGCAATGACATACATAGCGGCCATGTTGTCCACGCTGTTGCATTTTGGGATTGCTTATATGCACTGTTGATGGTTACCACCTGCTTTCAATCCGTGTTAATTACCGACTCTTATTTACCGATTTTCTTGGATTTCTTAATTACCGAGTGCTCCTACATGTCATTTTAATTTTTACCACTTCATATTTACCACTTCATATTTACCGATTCGTTAAGTATGTATTCGGTAAATCTGATTCGGTATTTTAGAATTCGGTAAATATGATTCGGTATTTACCGCCTCATATTTACCGAAAAGTCGTTTTTGGACTCCTACATCTCACTTGTCTGAATACCGGTCGGTAACGGCATATTTACCGAAAATCGGCCGTTACCGACCGGTATTTGGCTACCTACATGAGGCTGAAATACAACAAGACCTACCCTATGTACAAGTTTATAAAAATTCTTATGTAGTGTGCAGGTGCTCAATGTCTGTAGTGCCTGCCTAACTCTCATTCACTGGTATATTTACCACATGTGTATTAAGAACATTGTGTCCAATGGTGCTGTAAAAACCTAACTGGTGATCAGTTCGTGTTCAAGAAAAGTGAAAAGGGTAAAAGAGGTGTGATAGGACGACAGCGCCTCACGGAAGCAGCCCCAACGAGGTATGTGTAGACAGGTACTCGCCTACTACCTCCTGTTGTCATCATCGGTCGCTGCCGCCCAAACAGAAACAGTAAAGGTGAAACAGAAATGTGTAATGTACTACACTCAAAATCTTCGTGGTAGTCCTAATGACTCCTATCTATCGAGCAACCTATGTGTTGCAGTGATGTGTGCTAATCTACACAAACAGGAAGTGTCGACCCAGATATGGTGAGTTGAGCCTGATCAGGACTCAAGTCACTCAGGATTAAAACCGAGCAGCACTACACTGGCTATATGGTGCTTTATTCTCAGCTGTGTCGCTGCTCATTTAAAAACCGACATGTTTCGTTGCCATATTACTTTACCGGCAACTTCATCAGGGCTTGGGTCGACTGGTCTCTCTGCCACGCTAATATGTACCAGCGATATCTTTCAATCAGCACCTAGGGAGAACACAATAAAAACAATAAAAAACACACACACATGTACTCCGTATCTCCTCTACCAGGTCATACCTGGTCTTACCGAGCAAATGCTCCTCATCCAGAGTAATGGGTTCACGCTTGGCAAAGATATTTACCCTCGAGATGCTGTGTAGCAGCATACCTGCACCTCCATCATGTAAGTGTCTTGGGTATTTGTGCTCCAGCCCTTTGGCTGTTAAAATCAGAACTGCGGAACTTTGTTTCTGAAAAAAGCACACATCAAGGGAATATATGTATCAAAATCGATGACATCGCATGCTTTTCAAGACAATGTTTAGACTCTTCTATTTAGATGTTGTGTGAAAGGTCTTTAGTTGTATCCAGCTATTGGCCGAGAATCGTCATGATAACTCGGTTGCGATTCGTCTTTAAATTCCTTCATGCTGGAGTGTGTTTCATGAGCGGTTACGTATGGATACCAACTTACGCTATCTAGCTTTCTTAGAAACCATGTGGACATACTACTGCGCTGGCATAACAACGTGTGCTGGTTAAGCCTGTATAGACTTCCTGCTGTGCCCCCTCCTCATGTAGGGCATGTCCCACCCCCTGCTTCGCCCGGAAACCCGGGTCTTACCTCATCAGTCTGAGCATCGGTTCTTGGCTCGCCCTCGATCGCTAGGGGTCGGCCTGCTTCCTGCTTATATGTGGAAGTCGCGCGGGAACCGCGCTTACACGTAGAGTGGTAAGCGATATTGCACATGCGCAAAGAAGTTCTTGAAGGACAGTGCGGCCATCTTTATTAAACCGCTACTATCGAGTGCACTATAATGGTTCTTAGCCTGTTCTTGTAGTATACTAGCGTCAACTCCTGACTAAAAAAGGGACAGGATACATTGTAGTGACCTCCTCCTTGCACATAGCGTGGTTAGCGATATTGCACATGCGCAAAGAAGTACTTGAAGGAAACAGCGGCCATCTTTGTAAAACCGCTACTATCAAGTGTATTATAGTGGTTCTATGCCTGTTCTTTTAGTATATTAGTGTCAACTCCTGACTGAAAAAAGGACAGGATACATTGAAGTGACCTTCTCCCTGCTGAAATGGTGATTGGTACAGGCTGAGGGTGTGTTTATGCATCTCGCCCGGGGTATTCATATCTACTCTTCACCGGGCTGTCTAAGAGCGCAATACTAGTAGTGATGGCATCCTACATTTTAAACAGGCCCACACTTGAGTGTTTGTATGTGTGAGCGAGTGTGTGACTGACCTTACTGAGTACCTAGGTGATAATGCTGGGTTGATTACTACTAGGGACCTGTAACCACAGAAGTGCAGTAGTTTTCATGTTTATATGCTTACAGTGTTCAGGTTATAGTACCACCCTACTCCACTCAATAAGGTCATTGAGTCCCTGTTGGTCTACCTTCTCTTGGTAAATCCAACGGGCCTCTTTGGTCGAGAGCCTGGCTTCCATGTTATACGAATCGCCCATAACACGTTCAAGCACTACCCATCTGACATCTCTGGGATTATGTCCAAATGTCAGGAAGTGTTGTACCAGCTTGGTGGTCAATTTGCCTGCCCTGATGGTACTGAGGTGTTCCTGTATTCTGATTTTCACCTTTCGGGTGGTAAGACCGATGTAGTGCATGCCACATGGGCATGTCAGCCTGTAGATGACATTTTGGGTGTTGCAATTGCTGAATGCATTCAAATACCAGATCTTACCACCGTTCAAAGAGACATTCTTGGTCACGGTAGTGAGCTCACACACGGAGCACCCACCACATTGGTAATGCCCTGATGGAATCCCGGTGTCATTGGGCTTCTGCTGGAATCGCGAGTGTACCAGACGGTCACGCAAATTCGTGGACCGCTTGAAGGCGAAACGCGGATGTGGCATCGTCATGGATTGAGTGCTAAGTATAGGCCAGTGTTTTCTAATAACTTGTCTGATTTTAGTAGACAAGGGGCCAAAGGTAGTGACCACCGGGATACAATCGCTGTTGGTTTTAGATGTTCTTTCTAATAGAGCAGCTCTCGGGGTATTCAAGGCTCGTTTACGAGCTTTTTTGATAATCTTCGTGGGATACGCTCTCTCTTCCAATTTATTGGATAGGACTTGGGCTTGTACAATAAATTCCTCTGTGGAAGAACAGTTCCTGCGGTAACGCAAGAACTGTCCCACAGGTAAGTTATCCCTTAAGGCTCTGGGATGGTGTGATCTGTAATGCAACAGGGAATTCTTGTCGGTTGGTTTTTGATGAACGTTAGTAACCAACTTGTAGTTCTCAGCCCTGATGTCCAAGTCCAAATATGTGGCTGTGGTGTCGCTGATGGTCCAGGTAAATTTCAGGCAATCATCCAGGTTGTTAAGCCAAACAAGGAAATCTTCCAACTCAGTTCTCGGTCTTCTCCACTGATCTCAGACGCCCCTCTCGATTCTGTCCCCCTCAGCACTCTATTGGCCCCGAGGTTATGGTCTTCGAACAAAAGGTGCTACAGGACATCACCGTCCTTGAGGAACAGCAACAGAGCTACAACCGCAGTAATATGACCCATGCTGACTGGCTAGCTGTTCAATCCCTGCAGCAGAATGACACCATCACCATCAAACCGGCAGATAAGGGTGGGGCAGTGGTAGTGCTCAACACATCTGATTATGAAGCCGAGGTGTCCAGGCTTTTGGGTGCTCGTCAAAACTACCAACTGTTGATGAGGGACCCCACCAAAACCCTGCAAGCTACTATCCACACTATGGTTGCAGAGGCCAAAGAAAAGAAATGGCTTACGGCCAAGGAGGCTGATTTTCTTATCAACGATAAGCCACGAGTCCCGGTTTTCTACATTGTCCCGAAGATTCATAAAGAACAAAGGCCCCCTCCTGGGCGGCCAATAGTCTCGGGCATTCAATCCACCCTGGAACCATTGTCCCAATATGCTGACTTCTTCCTCAGGGAATGTGTGATCACGCAGCCCTCTTACGTCCAGGACACCACCGACGTGTTGAGGATCCTTCAGGACATCGACTATGATCCGCAGAACCAATTCCTGGTCACGATTGATATAGAATCATTATACACTAGTATTCCTCAGGCAGCCACGCTGGTGGCAGCAGCTCGGGCCCTGGAATCGTGTGAATGGTTCTACGATGTCCCACAATCTTTCGTGCTCCAGTGTGTTGAACTGGCCCTCACTAGGAACTTCTTTGCCTATAAAAACCAACTCTATTTGCAAGTATCCGGGACTTCCATGGGAGCGACATTTGCTCCAAGTCTAGCATGCATCTATGTGGGGCAGTTTGAAGCTGGACACGTCCTACACAATGAAAACCCCTTCCAGGGTGGCTATCTAGCCTTTATTTTACAGGGACAGACCGTTGTACATCATTTATAATATAACAGCATTTGCTTTGATAGCATGGCTGTGAGAAAGATTTAAATCAGCATTTTCTTCTACCATATAACGCACATGCGTACTTGGGATGTGTTTTACAGCTTCATATTGGGCGGGCTTGGCCCGGGAGCATTGGAGTGCTTTGCATGTGAGGCATAGGTTTTGCACTTCAGAGCAGATATTCCTGTTTTGACCTTGCGCTTGGATTTGACCTTCCCATGCCGCGGGTGAATGAAGGTATGATTTCATCTGGGAGATGTGCTTCTGGTGAGGAAAGCTTTGATGCTGGCGGGTTGGGTTTGCGCTGTATAAAGCTGAAGAAAGGTACCAATTACACACTCCACATATGACTCAAACTTGCCCGAAGGGCATCAGCCGCTCTCACAGACAATAGTAGTTTATTCTAGCACTAGGTTCAGGGCTTTAAGTGGGCCGGGTCCTGCCAGTTTAAAAGCAGGTGCTGAGTTGGGTCACTATCGGGCTGTCCATTTTTGCCCTCACTCTCAGAGTGAAAAAAAAATCTTAACTGTGCAGCTGTGCTACCCTTCACTGCCTTCAACTTCAAAGAGGCTCGTTATAGCTCTTTCACAGTCTCATCATGTCAGAACTGAAGCGTTTTAAATGTTATATACAAGGAAGCCGTAGTTGCTGCTTATTTAATATGCAGCTAACAACCATTGGCAAAGCCAATAGTCCTGGCTTGTTGTAAGTGTAATGCTACTTGTCGTATTATATATCTGGATGCAATGACATAAGCAGCACAATAGCAGTCGGGCTGCACACTGTTAAGCACAGATTTTTGGCTTATGTATTTTTAAGCCACGCCCTTAATTACATCGGCCACGCCCCCTTGAGACTCTCCCCCTCACCTCCACCCCAGTTTTTACATCCCACCTAAAGCCTTGACTAGGTTGCAGCTGCTGCCTTACACTTTAACTGAAAGCATGACAGTTTATATAGCCGAGGCGAACAAGAGGTTGCCAGCATGGTGGGGGAAGGCTATATAGCCTCCCCCCTCGCCCAAAGGAGGCCCGGAAGTGATGCCCCTCGCGTCACTTCCGGGCAGGAGAGAGGGGGGTGACACCGGCCGGCGTCCCCGCCCCTAAAAGGGGGGGTGGGGAGGGGTGACCGGTGCCCAGGTGATACTAGGGCGCCGCCCGCCCTAGGGGCCCCCTGCAGGGGCCGCGGTCGGCTGCAAATACTTAGGTCCCAAAGGCGAGACCGATTGTATTGCATTGCAAACGCTCTTCGGTTTAATTTCATTACGTCGTTGGGCTTCTTTTCCTGTTTCCATGTTTTTAAATGTGAACAGCTCTTCACGCACGTTAGCGTGATTGTCTTCATCAGTGCGGCACCCCAATTCATCTTTAAAATTAACTGCATGTGTGCGGCACATGGCGAGCATAGTGCGCACGAGCAACAGCGTTGATCATTTCAAATGGAAGTTGGTATATTGATGCAATCGATTGCACACATGCATATATGTCAAAATATAGTTTGTGTTATCCATCCATAATTTTGATACCATGGCTTGTCAGCTACAAAGGTTTCAAGCTGCCAAGGCAGACCACGCTCTTCACCTCTGCATGTTTATGCTCACCGTCCCACCTCAGAGCCCTCTCTCCCCAGAAAACATGGATTGTTCATGTTTTTTGGGAGAGCCTGGTCATTGATAGATTTTAATCGTATGGGGTGATACATGTCAGGGATCAGAGATCTGAAGGCGCCACATATTTTGTGCCAGATGTATGTCCCCTTCTCCACACACAGCTTCTGCCCAGCTCCTGCCAGGGGGCTGAGTTACTTGCTGTTTATTACCTCCCTCATAAGTCAGCTTTCTGGGAGATAAACAGAAGGTGAGAGCTGAGGCAGACAAACCTTTCCATTCAGCTGGGCGCTCTGCATACTCTCCATGACAGGCATATCAATGTAACCAGACCTCACCAGTCCAAGGTTTTATTTGCTTTCATAGGCTGTTCTTCAATACTCTTGCAATTGCACACAGAATGTTTTTTTGTCTAAGTGTTAAAAAGCCTTGTTTTTGTTGCAGCTCTTTCTTCTTCTCTTCGCTCCCCTCCCCCGAAGTTATTTTAAGCTTTAAA
This sequence comes from Triturus cristatus, assembly GCF_964204655.1. Taxonomy (NCBI): domain Eukaryota; kingdom Metazoa; phylum Chordata; class Amphibia; order Caudata; family Salamandridae; genus Triturus; species Triturus cristatus. The sequence continues at coordinate 741,487,581 of NC_140585.1, forward strand.
ATTGTATTTACTGTGAATTAATGATGGTGCTGTTGTTTTTAAGCTGATTTATATGTAAGTTTATTTAGTTGTTTTGTCTGCCAACATTTTGCAGACGGTTTGAGACACTGTAAGCAGACGGAATTTCAGAAAATAAATGTCATAGATTATAAATTGCAAATAGTGCAGTAAGTCAACTGAGAACCGTGGACCATCTCAGCATCAGCACAGCACCACCTCCACATCAGTGCACCACAACCAGCAAAGCCCCACCTCAGGACCACCGCAGCCTCACTTCAGCACCAAATTTGCAACAACGCAGCACTGCTTCAGCATCAGCACAGCACCACCTCATGGAGCATCACCTCAGCACAGCACCAACTCAGGATCACTCAATACCACTTGACCACCAGCACAGCACCATCTACACACCAGAACAGCGCCACTACCTCAGCATGACTCAACACCAGGACAGCACCAGCCCAGCATAAGCACAGCACTACCTCAGAAGCAGTGCAACACCATCACACCACCACCTGAGCATCAGCGCAGTACCACTTTAGCACCAGTTAGCATCAATCTGCACCACTACAGCAGTACCACCTATGCATCACACAGCAGGACCTGATACCACCACAACATCAGCACAGCACCACTCAGCCCCAGTGCAGCACCACCTCAGCACCAGCACAGCATCACCTCCACATCACACAGCACCAGCGCAGCACCGCTGCATCAGCGCAGCACCACCTCAGCACCAGTGCATCAATGCAGCACTACCTCAAAATCAGCGCCATCTCAGCATCAGCATAGCACCACCTGCACATCAGTGCACCGCCACCAGTGCAGCCCCATCTCAGCAGCAATTCAGCACCAACAGAGCACCACTTCTGCATCAGTGCAGCACCACCTCAGTATCACTCAGCACCACCTCAGTATCATTCAGCATCACCTGTGCACCTATACACCACCACCTCAGCATCACCTCAGTCTACCCTGGATTCTGGCATCTGTTGATTCTTCCCTAGCGTCCATCCGCTGCTCATATTGAGATTCAAGTACTTTTTCCCAACCTACACTCTCCCATTATTTAAGTCCCCAGCCCATTAACCCCTTGTGTGCCCTTGACGGAACCACGCCGTCATGAGCCACGGGCGGCGTGTGCTCATGACGGCGTGGTTCCGTCATGGAGCGGCCGCTCCTCCCACGCGGCTCGAATTCCCCGCCTGTGCGGGCGAATTAGAGAGTGGGCGGAGTCGTGACGGAACCACGCCGTCATGAGCACAGCTCGCCCGTGACTCATGACGGCGCGGTTCCGTCATGAGCACCGCGCCACCGTGCTGCCCCCAACCCCCCCCCAGCGCTGCGGCGGAATTCGCGCCGCAGCGAAGGGGTTAAAAAACGATGACATACAAGCATTGAAACAGCAGGAAAACGTCAGCATTGCAACGACAGAAAAACTAGAAGACATTGTATATATTAATTTTTTTAATAGGTTCATTCATTTGTACATAATGTCTACTTTGTTATATATACAGTAAAAATATGCTTATATCACCTTATTATAACTTTTCAACATGCTGCCCAGCAGCCACATTGCTCTACAACTAGCTTGAAGACATTGCATGTGTGGTAAAGGCATTTAAGTGCAAAAGGCATGCTCTGGCTAAATACTTATAAAGTATCAAAGGCGAGACCTATTGGCTAAGCCAATGCTTGTTTTAGTTACTTGCCCTATGTTTGTGGTGTCCTCAAAACCAGGACCCCACTGGAATTTTCCAAATATTACAAAGCACTTCCCAGTCTGGAACTTTGGCTCTACAGCTGGAAGTGCTGCTCCCGCAGGTCTGATTGTATGCTTCCAATTAATGTGACCTGAAAGTGTATAAAAAGGTACACATATTGAAGCACTCTCTAGGGGCTTAAGTCTAGAGTTGCAGGCCATAATGTGGTGACGCCTTCTAGAGGCTTTTTTTATGATTGCATTTTCATGGTTCAAAAGTCTACAAAAGTCTACAAATACAGATATATGTTTTGATAATTTTAAAAGATTTATAGACACAATAATTCTGACAGTGTTTCTTGATAGAAAGTGCACATGTTTCTTTGACAGTAGTAAGTGCACTTACACTTGATTATTATTATTATTATTATTATTCATGAGTGCACTTACACTTAATTATTATTATTATTCATGATTGCATTTACATGCAAAATGATGTCTTTAACATGTTTGTTGATTTTGACCCTTTGACCCTTTGACCAAGCCAATAGACTTACAGTATATATTTGTGTGACCCCATTAAGGGGTCAAAATTGATTATGTAAAGTCATCTATGGTATTTTCCATCTGCCTATGAACATATTATAAATAAGTATTTAGTCGTGTGTGTAATAAATGTACTTTTCCTTTTCTGTAGAAAGTGCACTGACTGGACAATAATTTATTGAGTTTTATTGTGTGCCAGAGAACGGTGATTACTAGCCCACACCACTTCCCTGAGTAGACCTTGGACTGCTCTGCCTCTCTGCCCTGAGAGGGTAAAGCTCTAAAAAGGGGTGCTTGGTCCCCAGTAAGGAGAACTGTGTACTTATTACTTGTGCAGGTTACACAACTAGCAGCCTCAATTTCCTACACTGCCTGTATTAAAATATGGAGCTCCGAAATAAACATAAATGAAAAAATTAGAAATAAAAGAGGCTCTTAAAGGGTGCCAGTGTGGAGTCTGGGAGGCTATGGAGCAGAGCGTTACCACTATCCAGATATGAGAGTACAAGTGCTTGAACAGCAGTTCTGAAGCCCCTCAATGGAAAAAACTGTTTCACTTTCTTTAGAAAAGAGAGTTGGTACCAGGCCCTTTCTGGTTATTTTGTCGATGTGTTGCGTAAGGGGGAGGTTAGGGTCCAGGGTGAATCCAGCTTCACCACTGGATGTAACTCATTTATCATTTGCCATAGACGCCTGTACCAAGTGTGTGCCTGTGGGTTGTTCTGCTGTCACCCCTGAGAGGAATCTTCACAATATTTGCCACAGTTGTCTGTATCCAGGGCATGCCTGTGAGTTGCTCCTTTGTCGCCCTTAGGGGATTTCTGAGATCATTTGCCATGTTCTCCCTGTAACCATTGCATGCCCAGGGATGGTCCTTCCAGGATGATGCTAAAGAGCATTTATTATTGATGTCTGTAATGCGGAGACAGCTACAGAAGCAAGAGTAATAGACAGAGCTGCTGGGAGTCAGACCAGGACACAGGAGCGAAAAAGCTAGAGGAGTCACTTTACTCATGCGACTCCATGCCCCTCCCTCTAGGACAGAACTGTAGACAGGGCTGGCCATTGTGCAGTAGTTCTGGCATTTTCCCGGTGGGCTGCAGGCTAAGGGGCTGCTTTCAGAGCAGCATGGCTTGCCATGACACAGGCATGTCACCATTGCCCCATTCTTACAAAGGCCTCCTGTGCTGTGCTGTGCTTTAAACAGTTTTGCTCATTTGTGGCTTTCAGTCCAGAAGTGACTAGAGCGCCAGGAGACGCCTTAAGTGGCCGGGCAGACGGGCGGAGCAGGGGGGAGAGCAGAAACCTTACCTGTATTACGCCGCCACCGCCAGGAGTCATTTTTGGGGGCTAACGAGCAGGCTGCAAACAACAAGCAGCAGAGGAGCATCATCATCGCGTCGCCGCCCCGGGACTCCATCTCCCGGCAGCCCCAGCGGCGGCGCGCACAGCTGACGCGCTGTGAGCGCCAGGAGACGCCTTAAGTGGCCGGGCAGACCGGCGGAGCAGGGGGGAGAGCAGAAACCTTACCTGTATTACGCCGCCACCGCCAGGAGTCATTTTTGGGGGGTAACGAGCAGGCTGCAAACAACAAGCAGCAGAGGAGCATCATCATCGCGTCGCCGCCCCGGGACTCCATCTCCCGGCAGCCCCAGCGGCGGCGCGCACAGCTGACGCGCTGTGAGCGCCAGGAGACGCCTTAAGTGGCCGGGCAGACCCGCTTCGCGGGACGCGCGCGGGACCGCGCCGGGCTAAGCCCGGGCAAAGGGCGGGCCGTCTGTGGCCGTCAGGGGCAGAAGGAGGCAGGGCGGGGCCATCCCCCTGACATCGGATTCCAGGACATCTGCCCCACTTCAGGTACTGCTGCTGTCCGTAACATTTACATTCTTGCCCCATGAGTGTTGCTGTGGAGGTGTTCAGCTTTAGTGTACTTTGGCTGTAATCTGGATCTAGTTGTAGGGGACAGTCAATTTCGGCCCATATTCTATGATGTCTGGCCCTAAGAAAAATAAGGTGGTCACGGGGGCTGGTTCCATGAATAATTTTCTTGTTAAGAGGGTGACCAAAATCAACGAGGATAGAAGAGCTTCCTTGGGCAAAATAGACGCTCTGGATAATGTCCCCTCCCCAGCTACAGCTGCTACACTGGAGGATTTTCTAGATGGCGATAGAATCTTGGACTGTACGCCAGAAGACCATAACGCTACTGAACCAACCTGTAATACAGTAGTTCCTATTCACCAGGAGCATGATAATGCATTAATGGTCTCTACAATGAATGATACGTTATGCCCTGACTCTGAGGAAGAGACAGAAATATTGGAAGAAACTAGGGGAAAGAGACCTTTTAGATCATGCAGAAGGCAACAAAGCAAGAGGGGGGGCAAGACCGTCCACAGGAGAAGAGTGGAAAATCACGTCCGGATAGTTACATTTCCCCCAAATCCAAACCAAACGCAGAGATTACGAAGGAACCCAATATTACATTGAGCCCAGAGCAGTTTGATTTTCTAATTAAACGTATTGAGGCAGCCGTAGACCTAAAACTTAAGGCTTCCATTGACTGTCTTTCACTCAAATTGGACACCGCAAATGCGGAGATTAAAAGACTAGGAGGTCTACTGGATCAACAGCTGGTTAAATCCTCTCAGGTGAATCCCTTACCCCCTCAAAATAGTTTAGCTATTCCTAAAGTGACGGGAGATAGTGCTACAAAAGCCCCCAACTCTCTTTCTTTGATCCCTCCTGTTATTTGCCCGGTTAGCAATCCTACTGTTCCCCAAGCAATCTACCCTCCACCAGCAGATTTGGATGCTGATCAGGCTAGGGGATTGCAGAGACCTGGCCCCTTATATAACATTAACGTTGTACAAAGTAGATGCGTCAATACTATTAATTTGCCCCCGGATTGCGCCCCTTATGTCATCGTACTTGCAAACGTTCCGCTGTTTTGCTCAGGTAATACTGAGCCGCAAGTGGAAGCGCATGATTCTCTTAAAAACAAAGTGGTGGCCTGGTTAGGCGCTAAATGCGGTTTCCCTTCCAAACATGCTGGAGATATTATTACGACTAGGAGAGTGAATTGGATTGGCCCATCAAGGAAATCTTGTAGAGGGGATTGCATGGTTGTGAATTTTAAATACCCACAACATGTGGCCACTGTCCTCCTACGGGCAGCATCCCTGTTGGAGGACAGTAATAGTATCCGAGTTCGTCCACTTGGGTATTTCTACAACAAGGCCAATTTTCCCTCCTTGTCCAGACCAAGACCTTATCCATTTACCCCGGTGGGGCCCAGTCGGGCTCAGCAATGTTCTTTGCAGGGCCGTGATAACTCTAGTTCATTTGGTCCCCCCATTACAACGTATAACAGGTTTAATGTGCTCTCAGGCCTCGACCTCTGTGATTGACGGGGTGAGGGAGAGGGTACAGAGGACGCCGCTGTAGCGGCCCCAACATCAGTGGTCCACGTACCTTCTTCTGAGGCGGCCAAGAACAGCTCACCAGAGATTACTACTAGTGACAATGGGGACACGGTTAGGCTGTTATCTTGGAACATTGCTGGGTTGCGGGCTAAGAAGGGAGACCCCAATTGGGAAAACTTTGTAAAGAGTTATGACGTTATTGCCTTGCAAGAGACTTGGGACTTGGAGTGTGACTACTGGATAGATGGCTTCACATCCTTCTTTGTCCCTGCCTTGCCTTCCCCAGCTGGACGGAACAAAGGCGGCCTCATGATGCTGGTTTCGGTGAATTTAAAAGGCAAATTGATTATGTTAGACTGCCCTTCCAATAATTTTATCATTCTGGAGTTAACCTTAGAGGATGGTGGTAAATTATTGTTGGTTAACTGTTACAATGCTCCCAATAGTAATCCAGAATCCTTGCATTTTAATTGGTTATTAGATTTTTTAATTCTCTACGGAGACAAGCAATCCACTCTGTATCGATTCATTTTAATGGGTGATTTTAATGTTCATTTGTGTTCAAAATGTGTTATGGTGGAATTGGAGGGGCCAGGCAGCGTGTCACCCCCTCATTTAGAACACACACAGAAGGGTCGAGCACTTGAACATGTACTGCAGGAAAATGAGTTATTTGAACCTGAATTTTATGATAATACTACACGGGTTGCCACCTACATGGGAAGGGCTAGCGATTCGATAATTGACTTTATTTTTATCTCGAGATATTTTCTTAATTATGTGATTACATATAATGCAATTGCTATGCCCATGAGTGATCATAATCCGGTTGGATTGGTGTTAACAAATAGTGCCTTCTTGTCAAAATCTGTTGTTCTCCAGCGGACTATATTGCCTGTAAAGGAAAAGGATCAGGGGAGAAGACTTAAATGGGAGTCGGTTGTACCGGAATTTTTTTTTATAACTTTATCCAATTCAGACGCGGAAGAGTTAATGGTGTGTGCCACCCCATCAGCTGGGCACAATGATATCATATCTTCCTTTGAAGATATTTGCCGGTTTGTGTCTAGCAGTCTTTTAGCCAAAGGGCAGGGGGCTAAACAATACCCGGCGAAAGGCTGGTTTGATAAAAATTGCAGTAAAGCTCATAACCGCCTTAAAAAAGCCCTCAAGACCCGCCCAAGGGATAAGGAGCTTGTGGCGCGATTAAGAAAGGATTATAACACGGCCACCACTCTGCGTAAAAATGAATTAAAAAGCAAAGCTTGGGAGGACTTAAGGGATAAAGCTACTCTAAAAAATAGTGCTGAGTTTTGGACAATAATAAATTCTCCATTTCTTACAGGCGCTCAAAACTCAGCACAGGAATTAAATATCTCAGAGGTCGATTGGCTATCCCATTTCGAAAAAATGTATGACAGTCACAGGGAGCCGGACCCTTTTATAATCCCCGTAAATGGTAGCCCCATGGAGTCTGTGAGTTTTGAAACCTGTGAGGTACTTAGAGCCATAGAGGAGACAGCAGGGCGCAAGGCCCCTGGCCCCGATGGAGTGCCAGCGGACATGTACAGGGCAAATCCACTGTTTTGGGCAAACATTTTAACCAGAGTTTTTAACGCTGCCGCAATAGTGGGTTTCCCTGAGTCCTGGTCTCTAGCTACAATCGTCCCAATATTTAAAAAAGGGCAGAGAGGAGATCCAAAATGCTATCGACCTATATCGCTTCTGGACTCCTCGGTAAAAATTTTAGGCAAGGTTGTCCTGGCGAGGATCTCTGCGTGGGCCAAGGGAAATAACATTCTATCCGAGGCACAGTTTGGCTTTAGGTCAGGGAGGAGTACTGAGGACCAATGCCTCAACCTCCACCTCATACTGTCCAAATACACCAGAGCAAAAGGGAGCAGCTTATTCCTTGGTTTTATGGACCTGTCCACAGCTTTTGATCTTGTTAATAGATCTAAGCTGTGGGCAATGTTGCTGGAGATGGGCCTCGACAGTTCCTTGGTACACTTTCTGGCGGAGCTCCACAAAGATCTGAGGGCCCGTATTAGAATGACCACCGACGGAAAGTGTACCGAGAGTTTTAGATCCACTAGAGGGGTCCGCCAGGGATGCATCCTGGCGCCAATGTTGTTCACGCTCTATGTGAACTCTTTGGAGGGTTACCTAACGTCTGCCACAAAAGATTTCCCGAGCATGGGGGGTGCACCAATTCCGGTGCTCCTCTATGCCGATGACGCGGTACTCATAGCTAGGACCCCAGTTGCCCTACAAAAGTTACTCGATGCCTTTTGTAACTTTATGACTAGTCTCGACCTGGTGATCAACAAAAGTATATCACATACCATGTCAGTAGGATGTGGTATGCGTAAAGAAAAATCTTTTTTCTGTGACGGAGAGGTGATTACTAGTGTCAAGGTCTTTACCTACTTGGGTGTGATTTTTGATCAGAGGGGAACCTGGACACCGCAGCTAACATCTAAAATGAATGCGGTAAGAAGCTCATATGCTGCAATTCTGGGTTTTGCTAAGAGATTGGGGGGGAAACCTATGGAGGCTATTATGGCCATTTATAAAGCCAAGACAATTGCAATTGCTAGATATGGTGCAGCAGTCTGGGGTTACGTTAATTCTAAAGATATCCAGACTGAGGAAAACAAATTTTTTCGCTCATTGCTGGGTTTACCCCAGTCAACTGCTACCTACTCAGTACACCTAGAGTTGGGAATGGGTTATATCCTAGACATAATAAATCTAGCTCCACTATTGATGTGGATAAAGCTTTGGCTTAACCCAAACCTTAGCCTTAATCATCGGATCATCAAAGATTGTCTCCAACTTGATCACAGAAGGGACATTCAGTGGCTGTCTTACATTGAAACTATGACAGCACTTTTGGGACGCCCTGAAATCTTTAGTAGACCTGAAGCCCTGTGTAGAGCTGACCTGCCGTGGGTGAAAGCTAATTTTCTGAGAATTCGCATGGCCGAGCGCGAAGTCCACGATTTATGTAAACCCTCTGTGAGGGCTCATGTTCTGATATCTCCATCCTGTGTGCTGGCTCCTTATTTAATAACGGTAACCAACCCTTTTCATAGATGGCTTTTATCCAAATTTCGGTTTAACCAAATTTATACGGTGCTGTGGGATGAGAAAGACTGGTGCAAGCTGGAGGAATCGGCCCCATGCAAATGTGATGGTTTCTCTATTCAGGATAATGCCCATTTTTTGTTTTTTTGTTCCTTCTATCATGAACCTCGCACTAGATATTTAAAATCTATTTTGAAGGACCTGGGCTTTATCCAGTATAAGCCTGCATTGTTATACTTACAGATGTTGCTCTCTCCTCTAATTATGTACTGCACTGCTAGTTTTTTAGCCGCATCTGTGAGATGCAAGAGAGTAAGGCTAAGATTGGAAGAACAATAGAAATTTGGATCCATCTATATTGCTCATTTGAGTGCTTTTTTTAATGTATTTTATGCAATTATCACCCTTTTAACCTGCTTTTTAAATGTATCAACTGTTTAATACTGTATTAAATTTATCAACTGTTTAATAGATGAACTTTTGATATTTGCTGTAGAATGCTTTTATGATTTTAATTAATCGAATAAAGTGGAATTTGACTTGACTTGACTTGACTAGAGAGTAAGATAAGGAAACAGAGCAGCGAAGAGCTAAAAGACAGAGCTAAAGTGAATAGAAGCAAAAGAAAATCTTCTGAGAGCTAAATCATGAGACAATAGACAGAGTTGCAGAGCTAGAGCAGATGACAGAGGCCTAGAAGGTCCATCGTATTCAACAGCAGAAGAAGACTAGATCCGGAGATAAAGCTGCCAGGAGCTGGATCAAGAGTCAACCTCGACACGGCTATAATTGTACAATGCACGCGTTCCATCGGTCACTCCTCTTCTTCTCACTACACCCTTATGCACTACTCCGGATAAGAGCACCACTTTGGTCAATCATGCACAACATCAAAACGCTTCCCACCTAGGCAACACTAATTCAACACCCATCCAACCTCGCATTCCCCGCAGTGCGGAGGCTACCCATCCACTAATGCACTCCGGCGCTCCGTTAGGGGCATGAAGGCACTATATAACTGCAACTACAGAACAATACAATAGCTCTGTCTGTATTGTGGTTTTGACGTGGTACACAATATTTGCCACTCAATAATCTATTTCATTCTCTAGTGGTATGAGAGCTCCAGTGTGTCTCTCATGCCGACTTAAAAAACGTCTCCACTTTAATCATTGCTCAGGAATTTATCATTCATGTCCACTCAGTTTGTGTAAATTTCTTCCAGTTTCCGGAAGGTCAGCAGTTGCATAATTTATATTTTTTTTCAGGTCTTCAGGAATATTTATATAGTACATTTAAAAAATATGTAATGGTAGTTTGCTCCTTAGGGTTGGAACGTGAATCTAAGGAAGTTGTATGTATTTATACTTCGGCTTTGTCTATGTGTGGTATGATGTTGGGGTGTATATCCTGGGTGCATTGTCTCCTTAAATAACACACTGTTAAGATCTTGCTCTTTCTATGTTTTCAGCATGTAGCTGCACAGATCATGGACAGTGTGATGAGGGGATCACTGGTTCGGGTGACTGCACATGCGACAGCGGCTGGGGAGGAAAGAGCTGTGAAACTAAACTAGGTCTGTGGAGACTTATTTGCTTTATAAATCACATACTTGCTGATTTCAGAAACTATGGATATAACTAGACTGGCCAAGAGCATGCCTATATCTTAAACTGCATCAATAATAAAAAATGTAGTAATTATCACGTACTATTGTTACATGTGTTCATGCAATGCAATAAAACATTATGCCTGTCTTCAAACATTTAGAGCCACAAAGGCACATAGACTTGATTTTGGGTAAATTGTGGTTTTGCCTTGCTGTGCCACGCATAGCAGTAGGGCTCTTGCAGGCTTTTCAGAGGCAGCTGCAGAGGGTGGTGGAATCCTGGCAGGGAGTTGGGCGCTGGACTTGAAGAGGGGGTTTGAATATCCAATCTCTTCTATTGGTTGTAGGCCTTGTGAAGGACCTTAACATGGAAAAATCATAGGATAAGCACTGACTGCTCTACCGGGGCTGCAAGGACTCCCCCCCCCCCCCCCCCCCCCCCCCTCACAATACTGTGCTTGGCAGTGGAAGCAGGTGGGGGCAGTAACTTTATTTGCATTAAATCTGAATAACATCGGAGAATCCTCTTATACATCTTTACTCACACGTGTGTTTTCCCAACTTGCATCCAGGAAGGAGCCTCTCATAGTGCTTTGCAATATATACTACCCCATTCAAAAAAATATCCTTTATTTTAAACAACTGATTTTGAAAAGTTATAGTTATCAAATCTGAGATGGGACAGTTCACCGCAGCGGCTGCTGCATGCAGTGTTATTTCCGTGGGATGGGCACAGGCAGCTTTCTTGTCAGCACCAGTACAGTCCTCCCGGGTCGGCTGCGAACTGGTGCTTCAGCTGGCATCAGTTATGGCCTCCCAGCTGAGGGGCATATTATCAAGCACGGCGTTTAAATTATCGCCGCTTTAACGGCAGGAAACTGCAGCTAAAGCGGCGATAATGGGCTTGATAATATGCCACAGAGAATTCTAATAGAAGCCCATGTTGACACCAGAACATGGACTTCTATGGGAATTCTCTATGGCATATTATCAAGCCCATTGTCGCCGCTTAAAGCGGCGATAATTTTAACACCGTTTCCTGATAATATGCCCCTGAGTTCTCTTGAGGAATCAGGGCAGATGGTTTTGGGCTTCCTGTTTTGATATTTATTTCAGAGATGGCAACAACAGTCACTCATTCCATGCCAGGTCGACTCATGTTGACACAGCCTGGTGCAGTGTTAATTGAAGCTTCTGAAACACTGCACAATGTGGGGTATTCCCAGCAATGGTCGCTCCTGGGTCAGTCTCTTAAGTCTGTCAGCTTCCTCTCCTTCCTGAGCAGTCTCCCCTCCTGCCAGGCTGTGAACACTCCTTCCCTCTCTCACCAGGCAGACAGGCTTCTAGGTTTCTTGCGGCATATCCTCAGCTCTTCCAGCAGAAGGTTGTGACTTCTGGTGATGATACCTCGCCTCTGAGACTGCTGGCAGATGGACAACAACCCAGGTTACAGTTGTTCTTTGAGTGCTCTGTGAAGCACTCCCTTTCCTGGTCAAGAACTTGGCACTGGTACAAATTATAGCGGGTTGGATTCCATATTTATGCTCAGGCACAGCATTTGCTTGAAAGTGATGCTTTCCACAACAGGTATCGCTGGGGCGGGATCGAAAAAGGAGTAGCCGCAACATGGGTGTGACAAAGTTGATTATTAGTTGGTGGTGGTGTGAGTCCTCACAAGTAGTAATGTCATAAGTCTGTGCTAGGTTCAGTTAGATCTCAATAATTTAAACCTGAGATCATTTGGTAGCTATAGCACAGAGCAGACAGGATTAACATACAAGAGATGTGTAAAGCATTTATCAGTACCAAAACATTAAAAAAGTAGAAAACAAAACACAATAAAACCCCACTCCAATTTTATAAAAATGGAGTAAAATTTAATGAGGAAATAGACACCATAATGAAAAACATGCAGATGTAGGGAACCAGAGATTTATTAAAGTTTCAAGTCAAAATAGTTGTGGTTTTCTGGTCACGCTACACTGGATCAAAGTCTAAATATGGGGCTGGGATCTGGGGTAGTGTACGAGTCGACTCACTGCAAAAGACTAAGAACTCCTTTTTGAAATTTTTGCTGGCAGTCCCATCGTCCACCTCGACTTTTAACATCCACAACGAACTGGGTCTTCCGCACATCCCCGACGTGATACGAATCCAGCCAATCCTTCTATGGCACCGAGTCTGGTCTACCCCGGAATTAAAACTCACTCAAGCTCTTATTTCTGATTGCATGAAACTGGATCATGGCCTACACATTACTTGGCTTTCTTACGTCAAAAATTTCCTTTCTGATTTGGGACTTGATCATCTCTTTTTAAATCCTTTTAATATAAACTTGATTCCCAGAAAGAGATTACGAGATATGTGCATAAACCACCTAACAGACCTTCGCCTGGCACTTGAATCAAATAAAAAATCAGTACAGATCTATCTCCCCATTCAGACTACTGATCAAATAGAGCCATACTTAAATTCCAGTTTAAGTAATTATGAGAAATTTTTATTGACTAGACTACGATTGAATGTGTTCCATCGGTTAATTGCTTTTCCCGTGACCAATGACTGGTCACCCCAATTGTCGCTATGCCCTTGTGATGACCTTTCTCCCCAATCGACCCTCCATGTAATCATTTTTTGTAAATTCTACACCGAACCACGAAAACAATATCTCATTCCTTTTTTAAAACATATGTGCCTAACCCAATGCCGACCAGCACTCACGGTCCTTCAAATGCTAGAAACAGAAGCACTGGCGCATAATATGGCAACATTTCTTAAATTTTGTGTCCGACATAGATCAAACCTTTAAAATGAGACTTGTTCTCTCACATGTCTTTTTTTTAATTGTCCTATACAGATGGCTGTTATGATCCATTTAAACTAACCCTACGATGATTTGGGATTACCCTCCTATGCATCTTTAACTTGCTACAGGGGGGGTTTGCTTTTATACCGTCTGAATAGCCCTTTTAGTACTTTTCTCTTTTTAGCCAGGCAAAAACAATTCTTGTCAATTTTATGATGTTTATTGTATTCTATGTAAATGCTTTTATGGTATGAAATTGTATTACCGAATAAAGCTTTTTGATGATGAGTCTAAATTTGAGGCCAACTGCGAGCTACTACTGGTAGAGTACTGGGACCAGAATTGTCCTGGTGGAAAGTTTACCTTCTGACTTAGAAGATTTTCTGGAGAAAAGTCCTCGTCAATGGGTTATCACCGTGTTGAGCTGCAGGCTGGATCCATAGGAGGGCTCAACGATGGCAGCCTGGTGAAGTCTGAGTCCGCAGTGTGAGTCTTGGCTCCGGTGGGAACTTGTAGTGGCCAGCTTTGAAGGCAGGGATGCTCCTAGCTGGTGACTTTTGAAATCTGTACCCAGGAAGATCATTTCAGCACTTGGATGCGGTTCAACATCGGCCTCGATGAAGACCCTCAACGTTCGGACTTAGAAACGGTTCTGGAAGTCTAAATCATTTCAGCAGGAGAAACAGGCAAGTTGAATCCGACCAGCGATTCAACATCGGTGAATGCAGCTTCAACGTCGGTCATGGTCTCTGCTGGTTCTCTCGAAGAAAAACTCTGAAAAAGTTTCTAAGTGTCCAGCTGTGGAGGTTTTATGGTTAGAGGAGTACGCTCTAATACCAGCCAAGGGCCCAGGGCCATGTGGACACCACATTGGGGTAAGGACCCACTCTCCTAGAAGCCGCCAGCATGATCAATGGAAAATCAAGTTGGAACTCGACAGCTGGGCTCTTGGAAAAAGTAGGCTTCATGCAGATTTTGTGGCCCTGTACCTTAATAGGAAGTCAGCCAACCGACCTTGCAGTCCACTTCGTTCTCCCTGGTACAAGTGGGAGCCATTCACATCTCCTTGCAGGGGCCCAGCAGGCTGCCCGGTGACAGCTGGGGATTAACTCTGAAAAGGTTGCTAAAGGCTCCAGGCAAGAAAAGTAGTGACTTTCTAAAGTCACTATTTCTGAAATAAATAAACTTCCACTTTAGCATTAAGTTTAGATTTTGTTTAGCTATGAAAATGTGTGTTTGAAGTATGTTTCTAGCAAGTGCTAATCTGAAGTTAGTGTTATTAAGTGTGATAAAGTAACCCTGTATTTGCTATGACACAGACAGTCGTGATACTGTGGAAAAGGGTTTTTTTTTTTTTTATTGTAAGGACATGTAAAAACATTACATACATATTTCCTACTTTTAAATACTATGCACATTGTTTCAGGGCTAGTAAGGCATACTTTAGTAATTGCTTATACTCTTAAGAAGGAAGGTTTAGACCTGGCAAACAGGTGATTTTGACACATCGAAATGGCAGTTTTAAAACTGACCAGCCAAGCCACTGTAGCAGGCTTAGAGTCATCCTTTCATGGTCCTTTAGTGGCGGGACAGTAAGTGCTGCAACCCACTCGTGCAATTCAACTTATGGGTCCTGGGGTTGCAGGGTTCCATATACTAGCAATTTATAGGTAATTAGGTAAAGTTAAGAGCACTTGACCTGGGGTCTGGTTAGCTGTGTGCCAGTGTGCAGAGTTAAAAAACCAATAGCATTAGTCCAAAATAACGGGAGTGATCGGGCGAAAAGAATTATTTCCTTACAATGTGCACAATAAAGTGTGAGATCTCTGCACATGCCTGCCATCAGCCTTCCTAAAGCATTAATCCAGACAGACAAAAAGCTATGCCCTCCCTCGCAATTTCTTCTCCTTAAACAACAGATAGTGTCGTCCTGCACATCTACCTAATGGAAGGCTCAGGAAGAACCAATCAGCAAACCCTTCCAAGAAAGCATTCAAGGAAATTCTAATGGTAGCCCTGTCTTCATTCTCCTCACTGCAGTGACTGGTTTCTCCACCTTATAGAGACAGGAATTAAGGCAATGCACTTCCCCTGTCTGGGGAAGCTATTGTGACCCTCCATCTTGTGCCAATTTATGCCAGGGCATCCAAAGTGGATTCCAGTATCTTTAGTAATTAGACTCAGTCAACCCTCCCACAGGTCCTTCACCCATACATGTATCACAAGCTCACTGTACACATGCACAGACTCAACATGCACACAGGATGTCAGAGCAAGGTTCTGGATCTGGAACCGTGGACCTTGACATGATAAGGGTCAGTACAACATTCTCTCACTGGCACACACATCAAAAGGACTTGTCATAATCCACATCATTAAACATAGTACACTGCCACCACCTATTTAAATGATGAACCCTGCACAGGGACTGTAGTCCACTGTTCACTATAATAGTACGCTTAATGTGTCCCTCCATGTCACAGGATAGGTCTTGGACCTCACATTGTCAGGGATTGGCCTAGACTTCTGCACACATGCTAGATTGACATGATGCCAGGGCTAAGATAAGAAGTCAGTATTCCATGTTCACATGTAGTTCGGCAATCAGGGCACCACGCATGTATTACATATAGGGTACATTTTACAACATAGCTAAATACAGTGTTCTTGTGATAAAAGGGCCATGCACATTTACAGAACAAAGGTGTGTATTAATACAGAATTAATAAAACTTTCTCCTCGCTTTTAGTCAGCCTTAAGATGCTCTTAAGAAAGAAAATAAGGCCTGATTCATGTAGATCCCTGCTAAGCCAAATACCCTGCTAAGCCTGTCTTGAGGCCATTCTTCTGAGCTACAGCCAGTCCTGAAGACTCCCCTTCCTGGCCTCAGGTAGCGTGCTAGTTCTGCCTCAAGAAAGTTTTAAAATTGTCTCAAACCAGGGACAAACCTAAGTACATCAGGCCCATCCTTCCAGAAAAAAAAGATTGTAAATTCCCATTAAGTTGAGATTTCCTATTCCATGGTGGCAATAAAGGGGTCTGTCATTCTGTCCCCTTGTGCAGCAGTGAGAACTTACTAGCAGTAAGGCCACTGCTGCTAAACCTATCATGGGATCACCTTACAAAAGCAAAACATTGGTAAGTGCGCTTTGTCTACAAGTTGCGGTGCAAATATCCGTTTCCCATAACACAAATGCCTCCGTGCAGACCATGCCCGTCATCTTTCTATCTCTGAGAGCTCTTACTAAACAAAAGCTGTTCCTCCCACGTTTGCAGATGTGCTGCCAGTGTGTTCCCCAGCGTGTTCGAGAAACGCTGTCTGTAAAGAAAACAACACGTGCCTGTGCAAGCCGTTTTATGAGGGAGATGGACTCAAATGTACAGGTGAGTTCACTTTTTATGATACAACAGTGAAGTCAGTCTATGTGCGGTCTCATCCCTAAAGTGGAACGCAATGCATCAATTAATTATGCAAAATGTGTGCTGTTAATATATTACCTGCAGACATATAAAGGGCCTTCAAGCATCATTTTGCATGCACGCGCAGAAATGGTTGATGCTTCTTGCAGCCGCACCAGAGTTTGTCATAAAAGGCAGCACCAAGAGTTGCAGGAGGACCGTTCAGAGGAAGCAAATTGGTAATGGTAGCTGAGATAAGGAGACTGCAGCAAAGATTTGTGTAAAATCGGTAGATAACCGCATCGGATACCAGAGAAGTGATTTGTGTCGGAGGTCGATGGAATAAGTCCCATTGAGATCGACACTGAAACATTCATTATATACAGCACTCGCGTGCCTCTGCATTCTTCCCCCACAAAAAATAACTGTGTTGTGCACTTAGCTCTTCTGCAATGACCATGGCCAGAACTAACTTGCTGTGCAGGGTCTTAGTACTCGCCCACCCCTCTTTATTGTTGTGTGCAGTCGCTTGAGGGTCATTCCTGGCAGAGGTCGCTTTAGTCTAAAACAAGCATTTGCAATGCAATAGGTCTCACATTTACGCGAGTTTAAGCTATTGGCATTGTAAATGACAATGACTTTTATTTATGTGTTAAAAACCAAAACATAAATAAAAGGCATTCTCATTTACAATGCCAATAGCTCAAACTTGCGTAAATGCAAGACCTATTGCATTGCAAATACTTGTTTTACCAAGCCATTTGCAGGGTGCAGTACCATATGTGGTCAGAAGATGTCCCATGAAACCTCTTTTGGCCACATATAGTACTGCACCCTACAAAGTTAGAGGTACTGGCATTATAAATGCCAATGTGTTTTGCCAAGCCATGTTATAGGGTGCAGTACCATATGTGGCCAAAAGAGGTCCCATGGGACCTCTTTTGGCCACATATGGTTTCTGCACCCTGCAGTAGATATGGTAAATCCACCCTACCCATAATGCATTTCATGCAAGACAGTACCACAAGTACATTCAAATAGTTATGCCCATATATAAAATTAGTAGCTTTTTTATGTGACAAAAGAATTATTATATTAATTCTGGATTAGGTTCTACTTTGTGTGGAGCTGATGAAGGGAAATTTATAGAAGGTCTCATATAAATGTGAGATGTGCTAGTGAGTAAAGTAACCACTGCAAGCTTTCTCTGAGGCTAAAAGCTGTTTTCTGTCTAAAACCCATTAAGAAAATAGTGTTCTGTGGCTGTCCTTTAACCTTAGGGAGTAATACCACATAAAACAAGCCTGTACTTAAAACTTAGGGAGTAATGACACATATAACAAGGGATGTTCTCATGGGAAGTTACAAGAAGAGACAAGGTGGTACTAAGAAAGGACTACTAAGCCTATTGATCAACAAAAAATGACCGTTTACAAGGGACAGGTCAGGAGAGGAGCCAATTAAAAAGATGGGGCGGAATGTTTAGTTTAGTTTTTATTTGCAGTGGAATTAAATTATTTGCAAAGCACTATTGTCAATTGTATAAAAAAGCAAAAGTAAAAAATACTGTCATCTTCAATGCCAACAGCTCAAATGCGAGACGCGCATTTGTTGGAGTTATTGGCATTATAAATGCCAATGTCTTTTTTCACCTAGCCATGTTGCAGGGTGCAGTACCATATGTGGCCAAAAGAGGTCCCATGGGCCCTTTTTGGCCACATATAGTACTGCACCCTGCAAAGTTGGAGTTATTGGCATTATAAATACCCATGTTTTTTAACCAGCCAAGTTACAGGGTGCAGTACTCTGTCTGAGCTGATGAAGGAAAATTAATAGAAGGTCTCATATAATTGTGAGATGTGCTAGTCAGTAAAATAACCACTGCCAGGCTTACAGAGCAACAAGCTTGTGTTTTGTTTGTAAAGCCTTTAAGAAAGCAGTGCTCTGTGGCTGTAATTAAAACTTATGAAGTAACAACACATGTACCAGGAAGTGTCCTCATGGGACAAGGTGATACGAAGGAGGAACTACTAAGCCTATTGACCAATGAAAGCCACCATTTACAAAGGACAGGGACAGGAGCCAATTATACCAATTGGGCAGAACGTTTAGTTTTGTGTCTATTGGCAGTGGAGTTATTATATTTGCTGTGCACTATTGCCAATGGTATAAAGAAGCAAAAGTAAAAAACATTGTCATTTTCAACACCAGCAGCTCTAACCTTAACAAATTCGAGAACTACTACTTTGGAAATGCAATTGGTCATGCATTTGTTGGAGTTGGAGTTACTAGCATTATAAATCCAATTTTTTATCTAGACATGTTGCAGGGTGGAGTACCATATGTGGTCAATAGGGGTCCCAGGGGACCTGTTTTGGCCACATGTGGTACTGCACCCTGCAGAAGATATGGTAAATCCACCCTACCCATAATGCATTGCATGCAAGACAGTACCACATGTATATTCAACTAGCTATGTCCATATACAAAATTTGTAGCTTTGAAATGTGACAAAAGTATTATTATATTAATTGCGGATTAGGTTCCACTCTGTGTGGAGCTGATGAAGGGAAATAAATAGACGTCTTGTATAAATGTGAGATGTTCTTGTGAGTGAAGTAAGCACTCACAGCCTTGCTTAGGACCAAGTGTGTGTCCTGCCTGGCACCCTTTAAGAAAATAGTCCCTGGAGGCTGTAATTAAGTCCTAGGGTGTAACAACACATGTAACAGGGAGTGTTCTCATGGGAGGTTACAAGAAGAGACAAGGGGATTCTAAGGAGGAACTACTAAGCCTATTGACCAACGAAAAGCCACCATTTACAAAGGACAGGGACAGGAGCTAATTATACAAACGAGGCAGAATGTTTAGTTTTGTTTCTATTTGCAGTGGAATTATTATATTTGCTGTGCACTATTGCTAATGGTATAAAAAAGCAAAAGTTAAAAACATTGTCATTTTCAACACCAACAGCTCTAACTTTAACAAATTTGAGACCTAGTGCTTTGGAAATGCAATTGGTCTTGCATTTGTTGGAGTTGGAGTTACTGGGATTATACATCCAATTTTTTATCTAGACATGTTGCAGGGTGGAGTACCATATGTGGCCAAAAGAGGTCCCAGGGGACCTCTTTTGGCCACATATGGTACTGCACCCTGCAGAAGATATGGTAAATCCACCCTACCCATAATGCATTGCATGCAAGCCAGAACCACAAGTACATTCAACTAGCTATGTCCATATATAAAATTAGTAGCTTTGAAATGTGAAAAGGTATTAATATATTAATTCTGGATTAAGTTCCACTCTGTGTGGAGCTGATGAAGGGAAATTAATAAACGGTCTTGTATAAATGTGAGATGTTCTTGTGAGTGAAGTAAGCACTCCCAGCATAGCTTAGGATCAAGTGTGTGTCCTGCCTGAAGCCTTTTAAGAAAATAGTCCCTTGCGCTGTAATTAGGATCGAGGGAGTAACAACACATGTAACAGGGTGTGTCTTCATGGGAGGTTACAAGAAGAGACCAGTTGGTTACTAAGGAGGGACTACTCAGCCTATTGACCAATGAAAAACCACCATTTACAATGGACAGTAGCCAATTAAATAGATGGGCTGAAAGTGGGCGGAGCTTTATGCACATATCCTTAATACAGCAGCATGTCTCGAAGAGACAGTGCGAGCGCTGCCTAGGCAAGACCTAAAAATGTAGGGCTGGATAAAGACAGACTGGGTGAGCCTTAATTATGCCATGACAGACGCAGCATAAGAATGAATAAGTTGCTTGTAGGAGCACGTGACCAGCTGTTCCCATCCAAGGACCATATCTCGGAGAAAATGTGGACTGGTGGATAGTGGAAACTAAGTCCATCCAGGTGCACCAGGTTCACTGATTACATGATAGAGAAATGAGTAAACAGGATTTTCTCCAGACTAAAGTTTTTGACTAAGTCTAAATATGGACCAATCTTCTTTCAAACTGTTGCTTCGTTTAAATTATTAGTGGAAGAAATACCTATTCTCCACTTTTCAAATGTGAAGATGGAAATTTTAGTTTAAAGCAGAAATCAAATCTTTAAACGGTTTGACTTTAAGAACCAAAATAGTGCAAAGTCAAGTTGAAAAGTTCAACTCATAAAAATCTTTTCTTGGTGATTATATTTATGATAAAAACAATTTTTAATATTTAAAAAGATTTGCAAGCCTAATGGTTTTACAGTCCGATTCACCCCTTTTAGTTCAGATTCAAAATGTTTTGACTGAAGAAAAATCTGTGAACTCCATTTCATATTACACAGGTAGAAAAATAGCGAAAAAGGATTTGTCTTGTTTTTGGATTAAAAAAAGTCCACAGTATGGCCGCAGTAGCTGTATATACCAAAGTTTACTAAACTAAAGTTTATTGGAGTCTGCTGAGTCAAGGCTCCAACCGGTAAACTGCATTGTCTGTGATTCTTGCTGTCTTGTAGGCCTGATGAGGACCAGGGGTGTTACTGGGGTCTATGCCATTGTGCTCCACGGCTGGTGTCCTGCACTGTGCTTGAAGCAATACTGAGGCAGACGACTGACCATTAGGAGCCCAGTATACCATCAAAAATCAAGAAAGGATGAGCATGACACTAGTTCTTCACCACCTTTATGGGCTCCCAGTCGAGCACCAAGCAGTCCATGAGGGGTTTACCCTTAGACAGCAGGCAGTCCATGGACCCCGTGAGCTAGCCTGGAAGACGCGGGTCGGCAGTATTCATGCAGCGTACTCTGGCATCATAAAAGGAGCATTGCTGACTGTTCCTGGGATAGAAAGGGTCACAGCAGGTGTCACAACTTTCTCATAACATGCTGGATGATGGAATTCTCTTCCTGGTCTAGTTCTTGGCTTCTTCCAGCCCCCTGAGTGAAAAGAAGCCTGCAGAGCGTGCTTCCCTTTCACAAGATTTGGGACCAGAGGGTGGTCTAGTAAACCTCTTCCAAATAATGACTGCCTTTAACTCGCGGCGCAATTAGGTTTTATTGATGGAGCAGACCAGTGAGGTGGGCAAAGAATTTAGCTCTTTTTGGGGGTTGTCATATTTGGCCCCTCTAGATAGGCCTGAGTCATACACATGGCCTTTTCAACGAGGAAACTGCTGTCTATGGGGAGTGCTTAATTTGTGAAAGAGTAAGTGCAGGTCCGCAAAGCCCTACACAGAAGCCCACCACCTGTTCTTTTAAATGTCAGTGCACCTATTACCAAGGCTACACAGTCTTCAGTCTTTTGCACACCTCTTTATTCCACCATCACACACTCCCTGCTCTTTTATCTCACTCTTGCAGGTTCCTGACTTCTTCTTTTGAGAGACGATTTTTCCATCTTTTTCTTCCTCCTCCTTTTCCCTTTGTGCGTTTTCCCTGAACTGCTCGTGATCCTTATCTGATGAGAAAAAAATAAGCGCTGGTCCCCAAAATTAATTTCTGGTGACCCCACAGGCAACAGCCGGCCAAAATGAATCACTGCTCTGGGGTCTTATGCCATTCACCAAGTATATCCGTGCAGATGTTAGGTCTGAATTCCGCCCTAACTACATTTCACCCTTTACAGTGCAGGCTGTGTCATCTTGGCCCAGCGGCTATTCCAGTGAGTTCTTTCCCTGTCTGAGAGAAAGAAGGAGCAGAACCATGGTTGAGCACTGCCGGTGCTTGCGGCTCAAGTAGGAGTGCCAATACCTTCCCACAAACTCAGTCTTTGACAATGATTGGGCTGCCAGCGTTCAAGGCTATCTGGACACTCTCAGGAGCTTGACCCAGCACCCAACCGGGATGAGAGTAGTTGGAAACATTGTAGGGAGTCTGATGCCTCACGTGAGCCATGGTCCTACATGGTGCCCACTTACTGTGCCGTCATAGAAACACTGTGCAGTTTCTCTGTCGCTATCCAGGCGACACCTCTGCACTCCAGGTTATCCAGGGCAGTAGATGATCTGGCCTCTGATTCAGTATGGGACTAGAACCTACTTGTATAGCTCCATGGTTACCTCTAGACACCTCTAGACATTGTCAAAGCTCGTTGTAAACTTGTCCAGGTACTTTTAGCCTTTGGCACCCAGTCCTCAGCACAGATGAACACTGGCCTCCAAAGACGAGACTGCCCTTTGAGTAGCTGTATAACACTAGTCTCAGAAGAACTGATCTGCTCCCTCGCCAGGACACTTCAGAAAGACCCCATGATCTTTTTGGTCACACACATATTGATATCATGCTTACTGAAGACCACCCGTACCTGCCGAGGCTGTCTGTCGGGCCAGGGTATGCTAACTTTTATTCTACGCTTTTCAGGACAGGACAGATCTCTCAGCGCCTGATAACACCACGTGCTTGTGGTCCTCGCTTTGTTAACTTATGGATGCCCTCTTGTACAATTCGGGGTGTATCATGACCCCCATTTCCTTCACTGCACCGGCACAGACGGGATGTGTGCATTTTTGTGTGGCGTCTTAAGGGCATACATTAACTCGAAATATCTCGTGCATGGTTTGCTTACAGCAGAGCTCAGAAACACAAAGAGGCAATTACTGCTCTGTATTTCTGAACTTTGGGGCATATTTACAAGGGCTTTATCTCAGTTTTTTGGCTTACAAAGCCAAAAAAGCAGAGATAAAACCAGCGCCTTATTTACAAGAAGGTGCTAACATGCATAATCGCATGTAAGCACCCTTTTTCCCAATGCCTCACTTTGCATCTCCAATGAGATGCAAAGTGGGCGTCACTGGGCATACCCAAGATGGACTACCTTGCAAATATCGCTGATGTTTACATCGCGATATTTACAAGGCAGCCCACATGATTTTAGCACACATTAGATTTTGGCGAAAACGGCCGTTTTCGCCAAAGCCTAACGTCTGCTAAAATCCTGACTTAGCCATCCATAACATAGGGGGTGGATTATGCTGATACGACCCTGTGGGTCGTTTCAGCAAGGTTATCGCCCTTTTGCAGGGAACATCAATGGAAAACCAGCGATGTTCCCTGCTAGAGGGCGATAACCTCGCTATCTCTGGAATTTTTATCGCCCTGGAGTAACGCGTTGTTAATAACGCGCTACCAGGGCGATAAATACCAGAGATAGCCTGCGATAATACAATTATTGGTAAGCACGGCCAGCGATAATTATCGCTGGCCGTTGTTAATATGCTCCTTTGCTGTCAGCAAAATATACTCTACCTCGGAGATAGTTTGAGTAAATGTGTGCGCAAGGAACACACAGGGGCATATTATCAAGAACGGCGTTAAAATTATCGCCACTTTAGCGGCAGGAAACTGCTGCTAAAGTGGCGATAATGGGCTTGATAACATGCCCTTGAGAATTCCAATAAAGGCTCATTTTCTGGTGTGAACCTGGGCTTCTATTGGAATTCTCAAGGGCATATTATCAAGCCCATTATCGCCGCTTTAGCAGCAGTTTCCCGCCGCTAAACCGACGATAATTTTAACGCCGTTCTTGATAATATGCCCCACAGACTCCTTCTGGGTCAACACATAAAACCGGACCACGATGTGCCCCAGCGCTTCATAGATCTTGATTGGGACCTCATACAAAGTAGAAGCTTCACAACCAAAATCCTCAAATTACAGTTCTCACAAGATTTGTTTCAAATGCCAAAATATTTTTTTGTACCTGCAAGTTGAGAGGTTTGCAGTTTGAATATTGTGATGATTTAGAAATACATTTAGCAAAGGCTGTGAATCGAGAATTCACGAAAGGATGCAGCGGAATTGGGCGCTCCCACAGCCCTGATGGTGACAGTGACCAATAGGAACAATTAGTGTTTATCATAGCTACAGCACCCTCAGTGGAATTGCACCCATGTCAAGAATGAGCAAAAATAGACCCTAGCCACTCCCACGCTGACAGACACTGCACAGGTAACAACCCGCAGCTCTTCTCATTGGTGAAATCAAAAGTGTGCACAAGTTATGTGTCTGTTTGAGGACCGATGCTTCAATGCTTCTCTGTGGTGGAGCTGTATGATGCACCATTATGGTGGCGTCATTCAGCAGAGAGACACTACAGCAACAGTGGAAAATGGGAACTAGGTGGCATATTGTACTCTCTGTACTGCAGAAAGCACAGGTGTTGAGAGAGTGGTATCAGGCCGTCACTGTATCTCTGGGGCATCACAATAGTACCCTAAGCCCCTTAGGAGCCCACTGTTACCATTCAAATTTCAGTGGACAATAGATTAATTTCTCTCATCTAACAAGACCCTAAGAGCCCCGAGACCCTCACTCAGGGCCCCTAGAAACTGAGGAACTTCAGCTACAGCACAGCCATATTTAAAACCGATTGCTGGCTGTAACACATCAGTGCCCAAGTATTCCATGAGCATTAATGCTGATTGAATAACCCACAGACAACTGTATTATAAGTGGAGAAGTGTCTCAGCATGAAACACACACCATGTAAGAGTACATATTAACACATCAGATTTACATTGCTGGTGTATGTGGAGCACAGAGTTGTGGTGGTGATCCCGACATGTCCCACCATATCTTTAATGGAAGTAAGTGTACCACCAGCAATGTTCAATGTACCCAACCCACCATTATGGAATCGTTTCCTCATCGTGCCCATGTGCAACGCTTGTACATGATGTTATAGTACAGACACGACAATACCTCATGAATAAATGAAACATTTATGTTTTTATTTGTCTCCGCTGTACAGTTGTGGATTTCTGCAAGCAAAACAATGGAGGCTGTGGCAAGTTTTCGGTGTGTTTTCAGACTGGAGTGAAAGTTTCCTGCCGTTGCCAGTGGGGATACAAAGGGGACGGCTACACGTGCATGCCTATAGACCGATGTGCTGATGGGCTCAATGGCGGCTGCCATGAGCACGCAATCTGTAAAATGACTGGACCCGTAAGTATCGGGACAAAAAAGTCCTCTGCAGGTAAAGACATATACCCAGGCACTTATAGCCCATCTGTACTGTCATCTGGATCCCTAATGCTGATTTTTATTTGTCATGGTCTTGTTGGACGAGGAGAGACACCCAAAGTGCTACCCTCCTAGTTGTGGAAGCCTATTGCCTTCACCAAGAGTTAAGCAACACAAGTGTTGTGTAGTACATGTAGGATTAGTGCATGTGCTAAGCGTTTGTATGCCTGCAAGAAAAACAAGACATGAAAGATGTTGTGTTGTGCAGTGCATGAACAATGGAAGCTTGTGCTGGGTGAATGTGTGCTTGCATGAAGCACAATACATGAAGGGTGAAGTGTGGTGTAGCGCACATGTTGGGTGTGTGCTGGCTGTATGTGTTTTCAAATAGCACATCCTGGTACAGCATAGGCAAGCTTCAGAGCTGAACACTGCACACAGATACATTGAGACATGTGTGTCTCAATGTATCTGTACTTGGAATGGTAAAATGCATGAAGGTAACACTGCTGGACAGTAAGGGTGCTGTGAATGTATCCTACGTGGGCCTGCATTGGCACATCATATGAAGGACACCGAGTTCCATTTTGGAAAGGCCAGGCCTACCTGGTGAAGACAGGAGGCGGAGATGGATCTACCCAGACAGAATTGTGTAGTACTGTATTCCTGTGAGCTGGTTGGGACACACTGGAGAAGGCGACCCCCCCTTTACACTTCAAAAGGTTGCTCCTTGATTAATTGATAGAAAACAAGAAAGGGGCCTGGATGCAACTTAGGAAGGGAGACAGGGATGATAATGGAATCATAGAGTAGGTCTGGGAAAATAGTATTTACTATTTGATGCACGTCACTGTGGCTGACATTCAGGTGTGAACTCTGGCACTTCCATAAATTGTGTTGTGGGTCAATCCTCTACGGAGTCATGCCTGCTGTGATAGACATCCTCTAAAAAAAAAGAAGAAAAGGAGAAATGTACATTTCAAAAGAAGCAGAACCCCAACGTAAAACTTCAAAGACTACCTGACACAAATCACATTTGGTGTTTGGAAAAGGACTATAAGAAGGGGATGTTGAGACACCAAAATCTGCCATCTGCCAAACAGCCATATGTGCTCTGTGAGAAGGGTAAGTTCTGCAAGACTTCTGCTTGTGACCAGGACTGGGGCAAAGGCCTGCTGGTCTTCTCCTCCTGCTGGGTGAGGGGACATCACTCAGGGAAAACAAGATCACCTGCCTTGGAAGCTGGAGCACCAGTGCCTGCCTGCTTGTCAAGACCAGTGTGCATGTGGGAAAGGGGAGAGCTTTGTAGGGAGCGAGGTCCAGTGGGGAGCTCTACCATGAGGACTTCTGTGCAAAGTCTGAGGATTCGACTGTGCACTGATCGAGCCATTGCCCATGTGGAGGATTGTTTCAGCAACCCCCATAGGCTGGGAGAGGGCCACCGAAGACTAATCAAACCATTGAGCACTGTGCATAGTGCGCCAAGCCTGCACTGCCTTGTTGCAGTGACCCCGTATGCCAGAAGGGGCCTCCGTTGAAGTAATTGTGTGACCAGTGTGCCAGTACTCATGAATGCCTTAGTAGCTACTCCATATGCCAGGAGAGGCCACTCTGGTGTGGGCAATTGCATCGGATGGGTCTGTGTTGCATCCGCAGGTAGCGCTGCAACCCAGGGGCTTCTGAAACCAAATCATCAAAGACTTCTGGCCGCCGCCTGGGACTGGAGTGAGGCTGCGACCAGCAAGTCTAGCCGCACTGCGAGAACTGCCCTGACTGACCCTCTAAGGTCAGGAGGATGCAGAGGAAGACGTCACACTCTCACTGGATTCTAGTCCAGAGCTGAAGTATTGTATTTCACCCACTCTGGAGAAACTGATTGCCACATCTGAGCGAGTTGGAAGCTGCTCCACTCACAGGGTTGAACCGGCCGTGCCACTCTGCACCTGGCGTGTGCTGCAGTGTGTACAGCGAGCAGCCCAGCTTCTCTGACCAGAATCTGAACTCAAGAGTGCCCACTCTCAGGGCACCTGAACGATTCCATGCTGTAGGAGCAGGTAAGAATTGAACTGAGCCTGTCGACCCCAGGGGATTCGCTGCTGAAAGTGCTGTGGCACCAGAGACTGAATGACTAATTACTGAGAGTCAAAGGGGAAATCTTGAGCTTAGACTATTAGTGAGCATTCCCTGAATGGGGCCACCAGTGAATGAGGAATAACCCCTAACCACGTTTTAAATAAAATGAGGGGACAGGGATTTGCCTGACAACTACTGGAGCCGTGACCTCAAGAGGATTGTGTTACTGCTCATGACTATCGTTATTCTTTTCAATGTGTAGTTAGAAATAAAATTATTCTTTTTCTTATGAAAGTAAGTATTGGACAGGACATTGATTTATTGTTCGTACTGTTTGGACTTTGATTTATGAGTCCTGTTCACTTACCTGTATCTACACTACCCGAGGGAGCCTTTAACCCCTTTGCCGCAACACGAATTTCGCCGCGGCGCTGGGGGGGGTTTGGGGGCAGTGCGGCGCCGCTATCCTCATGACGGAACCACTCCGTGATGAGTCACGGGCGAGCTGTGCTCATGACGGAGTGGTTCCGTCACGACTCCGCCCACTGCGCTAATCGCCCGCACGGCGGGGAATTAGCGCCGCGTGGGAGGAGCGGCCACCAACAGCTGCAGCATGACAGAACCACTCCGTCATGAGCCCACGGCGCCCGTGGCTCATGACGGAGTGGTTCCGTCACGAGCACGGAACGGGTTAACTGCTCGTCCACAGCTACCACTGAGAGTCAAGGGCAGAAGGGGTCCTAGGCCCAGTAGCTCAGGATCTTTAGTAGGTCTGGCCTCTGGACATCAGGAGTAAAAGGCCTCAACCACCACAGTTGGGCCCAGTAGCCGATGAGTGCACCATGGCCCTCTCAGAGGGGTTCTGACAGTAAGTTTAACATATTTAGTATCTTTATTGGAATATATATATATATAGTAGATAGTTATAGTTAGGACCGAGTTCCCATAGGAAATCTGAAAATTACACCAAATTTGGCAAAGAGGTAGTCCTCAGTTCAGACTCGTGCCTTTTGCTTAAATGGTGTAAATCCGTTCAGTAGTTCCTGAGAAAATCAAAAGTAAAATCACATATATATCTGGGCGGAGCCTAACCTCACATCTCATCGTGAGATCTGATTGGCTGTCAGCACTTCATCCAAGAAGTGTTGGCAGCCATCTTGGGACCAATATACATGATAGCACCTCATTAAAAAGCATTGCATATAATAGAAGGTTTTAAGACTTTAGTTACATTATAAATCATTTGTTGATGGTACCATACTCATTTTAGGAATTGTGGTGTGTTCTAAGGTGATTTTACTATGTGAAAAAGCCTTCTGCTGTGATATCATGAATCATGTTTGAGAGAAAACTATTTTCTCATGCTTTTCCCACATAGGTTTAGAAGGTGATCTATAAGCTAAACTGAGAGCATATTTTCTGCAAATTCACATTATCTTTTTCAGTCATGTGAGAATGAAGTCTGACATTCTCAGTAAAACATGTACATCCAACAAGGGCAGAGACTGTCAGTTGATTCCTTTGTGTTCTATTGCAGCTTCCCAGAGTGTTCTAAAGAACAACTAGAGCGCTAACAGTCCTACTTATGAAAACGTATGGCACACCTGAAGCCATCTTGGTTGGAATAAAGTGGTAACTCTTAATACATTTAATTTAAAAAGGAACATAATGAGGGAGTTCATTTTGCCATAGAAAGTATGATTAGTGCTGCAGAAAGAAAAATTAGGGCACATTTTTAGTGACTTCTCAAATTCTCTTCTATTTCATTAAAAAATTCTGATATGCAGACTGAAACATGCACTTTTAATACCAGCAGCAGACTTCCGTGGTGAGCAGTAGCTTTACTACAGTGATCTAATGAGCAACTAGAGTGCTAACATTCAGAATTTATGGCAAATGTGTGACATATCTGAATACCTTCTTGATGGAATCAAAGTAAAAAGAGAGGCAAGATGGCGTCAGCGTGAGCAGTCGGGCATGCACCTCTCTGTGAGCTCTGCCTGGTGAGCAAATTTCCCAGTCCAGGTCCGGAGATGAGATGAAATGAAAGACGAAAGACGAAAGACGATAGAAGAAGCAGGAGATTGTGATCTATGATCTATGATCGATATTCTCTGGAGTAGCAGTCAGCACTTGGACTACTACAGCCCAAACTCCAAATATGAGAGAATAGAACAGAAAGGGGTCTGTCCCAGGTAAAGAGCTTTCGATACTCTGATGCTACTGTGCGATACGCTGCCATGATGCGCTGACGAAATCAGGGACAATATGTGGTGGAGTTGGTAGAAAGCCAGAGATTGGGATTGGGTTCTAGCTGGCTAAGATTAGTCAGTGGGAGTATCTATCCCAAGCCGGCTGTGGAGCCTGTGGTGCCCGTGGAGAAGCCGTGGAAAAGCCGTGGAGCCGTGGACCCACAGTGATGGAGCAGTGAGTGGAGCTGTGGATAAAACATAACATCCGACGGACTGCTATCGAGGTTAGTGTCTAGAGGGGCGAGGATTCTAACAGCGAAGACCCCGGATCTGGCGCTGACCCTTCGGAAGCGTATGTTGCATTGACGAGATATTGGGGGCTCTGGCTCTGACACTGACACTGACATCTACTCCAGGGTGGCACCGATTCTGCTGTGATTCTATAAGATAGCTGTGAGGCTCTCTGCGAGACTTTTTAGAGAACTATACAGTGCGTTGGGAAGTGTTAGAGCATATATGCGTACACACGCTCGCATAGCCGCATGGCCGCATAAACGTAAAATACTAAGAATCTACTGAAAAACTGCGAAAGTATATTCAAGTCTTGTTCAAGCTCTAGCTCTCTATTACCTTTCCTACTCCACTGGTACAGCGCGTCAGCTCATCAAAATCCCCCCTCCGGCACAGCATTAACTCCGAAGCTCCTGTTCAGCTAAAGCTTTCCTTCGTGTCATCTGCTAACGCGGAAATGAGCCTTCTTAGTACACACTGCTGACTCACGTCGCTCTCACGCCGCTCTCACGCTGTTACTAGGGCAACAGAATGGCGTGTACAGATCGGAGCCTGGAGCGGGAAAGGACGGCTACAGCTGAGGTTGAAACTGAGAGAGCTAGCGGGGGAGGTGAGATAGACAAGAATAACAGGGAAAAACAGGGAAAAACAGGAGAAAGGGCAAGTAATGGACCTAAAGTCTTGTAGTCCCTGAGAGAGAAATAGTAGAGTGGAGCTACATGCAGCGCTGGAAACAGTGCTGAACAGTGCTGAACGTAAACATATTCCTACAAACTACAAAAATAAGCAATATTATCACACGAATAGTGATATTATGACACAAGTGCAGATCTTTATCACATGTTCATACGCAGCATACTTCTCAAGTAACTGTTGGAATCTTTATACTATTATAATCCCTTTAGAACAGGCTATACAAAGGGCGATACACAATCAGTTACAGCTACAACAAGAGCAACTGATGCAACAACTCCGAATCCAACAATTCCAAGAAAGCCAGACACAGCCTAATCTAGTATTTCTTCAAGTATTACAGGCACTACAGGCACTTCAGGCATTACAGGCACTCATTGCAGTATCATTTTTGATTACAGATATGGCGACCCGGGGCGAGGAAAT
Organism: Triturus cristatus; assembly: GCF_964204655.1. Lineage (NCBI taxonomy): Eukaryota > Metazoa > Chordata > Amphibia > Caudata > Salamandridae > Triturus > Triturus cristatus. Next base: position 741,518,742 of record NC_140585.1, read on the forward strand.
TGTAAGTGGACTAGAAGGTGCTCTGACCACAGAAGCTATATTACTACAACAACAACCCCTACGTAATGGAACCGAAAGTGGAAATAAAGCTGCAAGTGGTGGGGAAAGACCAATTATAGATGATGAACATGGAGAACAGAATCTTAGATGTCCAGAAATTTCAGAGATTCCAGAAAGGCTGGAAAGCATTCAAAGTACAATGAACGCACAAGACTCACCGAAAAACGTTGAAGTGCAGAGACGACCTGAAACTAGAGGCTCCAGAGCTAAGGAGAACGAAGAAGAAAAACTTGAGGGTAAAGAAAGAGCATTAAAAAAAGACAAGAATAAAAACAAAAACATGGATAAGAAGCAGAATAAAGGCAAAGAGAAAGACAAGGAGATGGATCAGGAGAAAAAAAGGGAGGAGGTGAAAGAAAGCAAGATTGAGAGCGGGGGTAGAAAAGAAAAGGAGAAAGAGAGAGAGAGAGAGAGAGAAAAAGATTTGGGAAGTAACAACAACAATGATAGTAGCAAGAACCTAGAATTAATGGCAAAAAAATAAAAAGACTACAAACAATTAAAAATGTAAAAGCTGCGACAAAAATTACCGGACCGCAGGATCTTTCTCAGCCTAGGATTTTCAATATATTCAGCCCACTGACCAGAGAACCAGGGAGTGTATTATTGAAAACGGATAAACAATTTGCCACGCAGGAAAGTGATGAGAAACAACCCACTGCTACGTGTAGTAATTACGGTGATGATTCTAGATTCCTTCTAACACGGCCCATTATAAATGAAAAGTCTATGCAGGTTATGGACTCTTGTACCCAGCTCCACGATCAGTCATATGACTTAACCCGGAGAAATTCAGGGGCTAAAGCAGCCAGAACACGAATAACGAAAAAGGATCAAATAGATCAAATAGACAAGATTAATCCAAGCAAACACAGTGAGAATATATCTAACACTCAAAAAGAAAACGTGGTTGTCACCCCCCTACCCCTCTCACTTCGCCTACCTGCACCAGACAAGGAAAAACCTACCTCACTTGAAAACGATGCACTCTCCGAAGAGTCGGACTCTGACCCGTATGAAACAGGCTTGTCTATCTCTAGCAATCCCTGCAAGTTAACCGATACAAGTGAAGACCAAATTTCGGATTCTTGTAGCTCAGATGGCTCCGATTTTCTAGAATCGGATAAAGTAACTACCTCTGGGCAAGGTTTGAACAAAAGGCAAAGACTTGAAAAAAGGAGGGCAAAATTCAAAAAACAGGGTCAAGTCATAAACGAAGAAACCATCGATCTGGTGAGCAACTCGGAACAACCAGGCATAAGAATCAAACTTGCGGCGAAAAAGCCCCGATATTAAAACAAAGAGGAGAACAGAACATGAACAACTTTACGAAAATCAACAGCAAACTGGTTATAGAACTGATGCAAGCTCATTGACAGAACCCTCACTAGCCGCAGTGCTAAGCTCCATTAAGAGTCTCCATCAAGATACAAAAATGGATAGTTAGAGGAACCATTCTGCTATCCAAAAGTTACAGGGAGCAATTCAAAAAGTAGACAAAACTTGCACTGAAATCTCTGAGAGAATGGCTACAATAGAAGCACGTACTGAAAATCTTGAGTCCGATGTTGCTCAGCTTCAAAAACATGAAAAAGATCAAGAGGCTGTTATAAAAGACCTACTGATAAAGATCGAAGACCAAGAAAATCGATCCAGAAGAAATAGCCTGCGCTTCCTCGGAATTCCTGAAGGGAAGGAGGACAAAGTTCCAAGGGGCTTTATGATAAATCTTCTGAAGACTGCCTTTCCGGAACTACAAACTTGGGAAATAGAAAAAGAAATTCAACGTGCCCACCGATTTCCATTGATGCTCCCTAAACATCTGCACAAGCCGCCTCAATATCCAAGGGCTATACTGGTTTACTTCGGAAATTTTCTTTTACAAGAAGCTATCTAAGATCTGGCAAGACCCACAAAAATAAGAGAATACAAGGGCTTCTCATTCTTTACTAGACCAGACTATGCTCACACGACCATCGAGCGAAGATGGAGGCTGCGACAATTAATCACCCCTTTTGAACAAACCGGGGCAATTGTTTTTCTTCAAAATCCGGCACGGCTGAAAATAATCTATAACAGTACAACGAGAAGCTTCACAAGCGAAATCCAAGCAGAGGTCTACTTAAAAGAAATAACTAAGACAGGAAAATGATATAAGGACAAAAATTTAAAACTTTTATCAACAAAGGAAACCACAATCAATACCTGGAAACTTGACTATAACGCTTATACCAGTCTTACCAGGCCGGTACACAGAGGGTGCTGAAACGCGCTGACCTAGCTGACGCACACACTTGGGTACTTGCTGACCCAGGACGCCTCATTGGGTGGTAAGGGGGGGGAGGAGGGTGGGGACCTTGGGGGACGAGGGGCTTTGGGGAGGGGGGGGGTTTGTGGACCAAGGATGAATCAAGAGTAGAATGTAATGATCCACAATCAGGGGGAAAAATGGAGACCAAGCTATATGGTAAACAAGAGGGTATAACTACAGGAATACGGAATTATATCTCTAATGAATAGGATAAGAATTATTTCATTGAATATATGCGGCCTAAATGATCAAAACAAAAGACAAAAAGTTGCTATCGGCTTACAAACAATGGAACCAAATATTATATGCTTACAAGAAACCCACATTGAAGGTGGACAACTATATATCTTAAAAATGCTAGGGTATAAACTGATAATCGCTTCTACACAACCTACTAGAACTAAAGGGGTTGCACTTTTAGCTAAAGGTGGGAGATCTTCAATTTACAAAGACAATTTCCGACAAATTTGGTAGGTGGGCCATTGGGGAATGTCTATATAATAATGGGGAAAATAGGATGACTATCTGTACTGTATATGGCAATGTTGGAGATGACCCTGAAGCCTTGAACTATAGTACTAACAAGTTGGTACACTGGCCATTACCCTTAATTATCTGTTGCGATTTTAATTTAAACTTTCCGGGGCAATGGTCGACAGATCCGACATTTATTTACCAAGGGAGAAAACCTAGGGTTTTCAGGGCATTCAAGGAGCTGTGTTCACTGCATGGGTTGATTGATTTTTGGCATATGAAACACCCAGGTGATCATGGATTTACCTTTTATTCCTTCCCCCACTCACGTCATGCACGCCTTGACTATTTCCTCATCTCCAATTCCCTGCAGAATAGGTGCACAATCAATAAATTACCTAGGATACTGTCGGATCACAACCCGTTAGCACTTAACTTAGATTGCAATAGAAGCAGCTCCACATGGAGGAGTTGGACGTTTGAAAGGGCTTTTTTAAAGAACGAGGGCTATAATAACCACATGAGGGAATGGATCTCGGCTTTCTTGGAAGTAAATATCGGTAGTGCTCTGATAGAGATAGTTTGGGACGCACTGAAAGCTGGGATCAGAGGAGAAACTCTCCAGTTCTCTGTTAGGTCCAACCGAGAAGGAAAGGCTCAACTCGATAGACTACAACAGAACCTGAGTATGATAGAGGCGGAATTAGTCAAAGCAACACTAAGTGGTTGAATTAGAACGGGTGGCTGTGGCAAGAAATCGGTTATTGGAAGTGTTTATTGAGAAAGCTATTAGTAAAGCTACGATCTATAAAAAAAAACTCATGAACTAAGCGAACAAGTTGGACACCACCTAGCTGTTCGCACAAGAGAAGAACAGACATTAAATACAATAAAGAGCATTGAAGACTTAGATGGAGGTGTGAGATCGGAAGCCTCAGAGATTAGAAGGGCGTTTAAGAGATTCTACGAAGATCTATATAAAGAGCCTAATAGAGAACTGGAGAACATGGATGAATACTTGGAGCAATATGAGGGATTCTGCCTTAACGAACAGGAACAGGCTAATATAAATAGTACCCCTACGTGGGAGAAAATTCAAAAGTACTGGCCGCCCGATTAGCTCCTATTATCCATAATATAGTGTCTCCTCATCAACACGGGTTTATCCCAGGGAGATCGACATCGGACCATGTTCAACGGGTGATATCACTTTTTGATTTCGCAGGAAAAACAGGAGACCCTATGGCTCTAATACTGTTGGATGCAGAAAAAGCCTTCGATAGGGTCTCCTGGAGGTTCCTTTGGGAAACTATGGGTAGGTGTGGACTTACATCACAATTTATCAAAGCCATGCAAGGGCTATATGTTGACCCAGGAGCCAGCGTTATGATCAATGGGACACTCTCAGAGAGACTTAAGATCACTAGGGGAACGAGGCAGGGGTGCCCATGCTCTCCCCTGCTATTTGCAATCTATATAGATGCGTTTATACAGAAATTAGAAAATCATCCGTTAGTGACTCCGATAAAGGCATTTAATATTGATACAAAAATCCTAGCGTATGCCGACGATATAGCCATGGTCACCTGTAATCCTATCCAAGCAATGTCAGCGATAGAAGAGGAAGCGAATAGCTTTGGTAAGATCTCCGGATATAAGCTGAATTCAACACAGATAAATATTAATGACAAGCTCAAGATGGATGACTATAGAGTAACGGAACATGCTGTCTACCTAGGAGTTGATATAACCGCAAATATAGATAGTATAGTTAGCTTAAATCTAGACCCACTGGTTAAACACACCAAGAAAGAACTATCCCGACTTGACAACCTACATCTTACTATTGGCGGGAGATGCAATGTTATCAAAATGTTATTTTTACCTAGATTCCTGTACCTCTTTCGCACAATATGCCTGGAGTTCACTCCCCAACAGTTTAAAAACATAGAGAATATCTTTTCCAGATTTATTTGGGGATATAAGAGATCTCGCCGAGCACTTAAATGGCTTATGCTACCCAAAGAAAGAGGCGGACTCAGAATGCCAAATTTTAAACTATACTATTGGGCTACGGTAATCAGATATAGTATTGTGCTTTTATCAATGGAAGAGGGACACAACTCCGATAGGATCACTCCACAAGATTTGATCCTAGGGACAGGTTGCGAGGGTTGTCTTTGGCGACACATGAACGACAACTATTTTAAGAAAGTAAAACTCAAGACCATCTCCAGTATATATAAAGTTTGGATTAATGTTAGAAAACTGCTAGGACTGGACCGTTTTTCATGTTACACCCCAATTAAGTTTAACTATGAGCTACCCGCATTATTCCACGACACTTGTATGTCGAGATGGATCGAGAATGGCATTCAGCAATTAGGCTGCTTTTATAACTCTGGGGGCCTAAAAACTTTCTCCGACCTCCAGACTGAATATTCCATCAACCATAGAGAGTTTTTTAAATATCTACAGATCAGAGATGTTTTGCAAAAAAAAACAGGGGGACGTGACCAATTTCAAAATAATATCGTACTAGACACTATATGTAGACCAAATACCCCTAAAATTGGGGTCATCTATGAACTTCTTAGGGATAAGCTCCCTGATGACATGGGAAAACATCTAATGGAGTGGCAGACCTCTCTTGCAATCCAACCGAATATTCCTTTGCGAGCATATGAATTATCACAAGTGTGCTTAATGTCTATAAACCTCCAGGCAAAATTTTATAAGACTTTTTTCTCCCTTTATTATACACCATATAAGATGGCAAAATGGACAGTAGGAAAGGGAACAACATGCCCACGTTGTTCGATGGCCGCTGCCGACATGATTCACATGTTTGCCTCTTGCGAGAAACTGTCAGGTTTGATAAAATAAATCTCTGACTTCCTTTCAGAAATTCTCCAAGTTAATATATCTATTACTCAGGAGGAAATTGTGCTAGGAGTATCTAATAATCAAAGACCTAATCATATGCAGGGCCTTATTTTTATAGCTATGGCTGTCCTCCGACTCTGTATAGCTTCAGCGTGGCTGGATGCTACCTCACCGGCTTTTGCACAATGGAGAACTAGACTATTAGCAATCTGCACTCTGGAAGTAGCTATATATAAAACTAAAGGGAGGGGAAAAAAGAGAAGAGGGATACAGATCTGGGGTCCGCTTTTGCAATGGCAACTAGACCACACCTAAAATCCCTGGTCCATAATATGATCCTATTTGGGAGAATATCCATTGTAATTATACAGATTTTGACAATACATGCTGTATTATCCTACAGATTTACCGAATTGTTTTTCTCTCTTGTGAATGGGTATGATGTGAAGTAACATCTTGGTCCAAAGGGAGGGGTGGGGGTTTATGTATAATTTTGTGAAAATTGTTAATAAAAATCATTTAAAAAAAAAAAAGGAATCAAAGTAAAAAACTGAAAGCATTTCCTACTGAGGAGACGGTAGTAAATGAGGAAATTAGGAAACTTCATAACAAATAAATCTCCCAAGATGGCCACCAGAGACAAAAGAGCCCACATGCAGCACAAATATCACCCAGATGTAGCCCACATGTAGCCCAATGACAGAAGTGTGCAAAACACTTATTTTTTGTGTATTTGCAGTTTTATATAGTGCAGACTTGTCAGGTATTGGAGTGCTTTACATGAGCATTGGTTACATTACACAAGATCAAATTCATTTTGGTTGTAGACATGGGGAGATTAAGTGATTTGACCAGAATCAGAGAATGTTGAGCTGAAGCAGAAACTCCAACCTGGTTCCTCAGTTGCAAAGTCTGCAGCACTGGAAGTAACACCACATCCTCTCCCCTAGGTGCAACATTTAATCAAGTGGTCAACTGGATAAAAAAACACAAAGATTACAAATAATTTAAAAGTTCTTTGTCGCTATTTGAAAACTCAGAAAATGTGTCCTCATTTTAGTTTTTTAGAGCACTAACCATAGTTTTGATGCAAATAAGACCCTCTCATATATGTAATTTCTAAAGGAAATACTCTAGGTATTACAGTTTTGATTACCTCAAGATGACGTCAGGCGTTCCACACTTTTGTAATAAATATAGAATGTTAGCAACCTAGTTGATCATTAGGATACTGTTGAGAGGCAGAGGCCAGGGGCACGAACTCTGAAAATTGAAGGCAGGTAGGAGAGTGCAGAGGCAACAATTTGACCACACTGGGCAGGCAGGAAGGGCAGTGGCAGCACAACAGACTATGGGCAGTGGAAAGGGGGGCAGGGGCAACAAACCAACAATACAGGACTGGCAAGAGAGGCTGTGGCAATATAATAGACCATTGTGGGCAGTAGGAAGAGGCAGTGATAGTACAACCATACATGCCAACAGACCCGTTTCAGCCAGTAAAACGTTGTTAGACCTGTCAGCCCTTTGGGTGGTCCCTCCTCATCATTATTTGTTTTGTCCCACTTTTGCCTCGAACCCTGTTTGGGTTTTTCCTTTTTGGGAACCACCAGACTTTTTAGTGTTGCTGCGGATTCAGGGAGCCATTTTACCTACCCCTGAAACTTCTGTCTGAGGGCCTGGAGCACAAAATGGTGGCCACCTGTGACATCACCAGCATCCACTGGAACCTACCAGCACCTTCCAGAACATTCCAGAACCCTGTGACAGTTGGAGGCGGTTTAGAATGTTGGGAAGCTAAGAGAGAGAGTTGGCAGTTGGAGCTGGCAGTTGGCACCTGACTGGTGGAGGGTGAGCAGCACAAACTTGAAGGAGGAAGGAGTGAAGCAGCAGGGGTGGAAACTTGTGCCTGGAGTGGGGTCCATAAACCCACCCTTGATACTAGTCCCTACTGACGGAGCCCAGCCTAGAGCCCTGTGTGGGAAGAAGTCAGAAAAACCATCCTGAGGACCTGGACAGCAGGAACAGGCCTTAGAAACAAGAAAACAGCAAGATCCTGACCTGGAAGCTGGTTTCCCTGAAGTCCGACGTCGAGTAGCCTAAGACCGGGAGCCCGAGGTGGAGAAGCGGCGCTGACTGGAAAAGCAGACGTCGTACCCGGAGCCGCCAGAGGTCGAGAGAGGGCGCCGTCAGAGGTCGTGAGGAATACCAGAGGTCGAGGAGGAAGTCACCCGAGGTCGAGTGAGCGGCGTCATCGGAGGAGTGAAGTCCGCCCTCCGGAGTCGTCGGAGACCGAGGTGAAGTGTAACGGAGGTCGGGAGTGAGGATCGCACTCCGGAGTCGCCGGAACCTGTAAGAATCGTGCCGGAGGTCGGGAGTGGAGGTCGCACTCCGGAGTCGCCGGAAACCTGAGGAGAGGAGCACCGGAGGTCGGGAGTGAGGATCGCACTCCGGAGCCGCCGGAAGTCGACATCGAGGCAAGGCCGGCCGACATCATCGTATCCGAGGTCGCCATCGGACCGGAGCCGCCCGAAGTCGACATCGAGTAAAGACTGCCCGACGCCATCGAATCGGAGGTCGAGATCGAACCGAGGCCGCCGACATCGAGACCGGAGCCGCCTGCCGGCGTCGTCAAAGAACTGACATTGTGCCGAGGCCGCCGACATCGAACCGGAACCGCCTTACGGCATCGACACGACTCCAGCGGCGTCGGAGCATCAGAAAAAGGGCAGTAAGTGGAGTAGAGGGCGCCTAAGGCCCTGTGGAGACCTGAGAGACTGCTCTAAGGGGCTAGGGAGGTGCTGGAACCAACCTGACTGTGCCAGGGGTGAACTGGGACTAATCTAGAGAAGTTGTGTGGAGAGAGAGAGCCAGGTCTCTGGTATTTTCCCCCTTTATCTACCTCAGTTTAGGCCTCGGCCTTGACCAAGCCAGGGAGTAGACACCCCCAAGCCTTCCACATCCCCACAAGCTGTGCCTGGGCCAAATCAGCCCTGAGGAATTCAAAAGTGATCTGATTCCATGAGTGTCACTGTCAGCTTTTAAGTATTTATTAGGGGCACTGTATTTATTGTATTTAACCTATTTATTGTTCCACTGTATTTATTGGTCCACAGTATTTATTGATGCACAATATTTATTGGTTACAGTATTTATTGCCTCAGAATATTTAATTGCCTGTCTGTATTGCACTTTTATTTATGCCTTCAGTATTTATGATCACCCCTATTTATTGAATCATTAAGCCAGTATTTATTTGACCTGCACTATTTGTATATTGTGATTGTTATTTATTTTATCCAATCAGCAACTAAGAGAAAAAGAAGATAAAGAAAGATATTTTCATAATTTTTACGGTGTAGAGTCGTTTTTGGAACGGATGTACGCATGGTTATTGTATGGGTATGTCGTATGCTTAGCACGGAGCCTGATTCCTGACCACTCGAGCCAAGCTACCACAGTGTGTCCGGAAGACCACCACCACCCTTTCAGAGTGGGAGTGTGGTTTTCCAACAAACGTCCAATGTTTTTAAGCTCAAATGGGCTTTATTTGATCTGTCTCCTGTCTACAATCCCCTCTTTTTCAATGTAACTCAAAGGGGAAAATCAATACCACCGTTTTTTTCAAAATCTCCCTCTCACCAAGATCAAAATGTTCGCAAGTATGGTACATTGGATCATGGTAGGCAGGAGGAATTGGGGTAGGGACATGGACTCGGATAACAGAGGACAGGAGGGACATGGAGAGGTGCACCAAACTGACCCTACAGGGCAGGCATCAGGTTTTGCAGCAGCACAATACACCACACAGCACATGCGGGACGGGAGTGCAGCATAACAATCCATAGAAAGCAATAGGGAGAGGACAGGACCATGCACATGGACAACAGAGAACAGAGGGGAAAGAGACAATGGTAGCTAGCTGACCATAATGGACAGACAGGAGAGAAAGCTGCAGCATAACAGACCATAAAGGGCAGGAGGGACGGATCAGGGGCATTACAATGGAACAGACAAGCCAGGAGGGAGGGAATAGGGGTCTGCACATGGAAACAGAGGGCTGGGGGCAAGGGGGCAGGGCAGGAGCAGCAAGATGACCATGGAGGTCAGGCAGGATGGGCACTAGAAACAAGACACACCATGGAGAGCAACAATGAGACTATGATGGCATACACACAGACCATGGAGGGAAGGTGGGAGGGGGTCAGGGGCAGCTAGCTGACCACACAGGGAAGGTGGGAGGGGCCATGGCAGCACAGAAGACCATGCATGGCAAGCTGGAGGGTTAGTGGCAGCACAATGGCTATGATGGGCAAGAAGGAGGGTGCAGGGGCATGCACAAAGGACCATGGAGGATAGAAGGGAGGGTCAGGACCTGGGCACAGACAAGAGAGTTCAGGGGAAGGGGCCTCACAACAGACCACACGGGGCAGGCAGGCGAAGCAGTTGCAACACAACAGACCAGGGAGGGCAGAAGGGTGTGGCAGTAAGATGGACCATGGAGGACAGGATGAAGGGAATAGGGGCATGGCATGTGGACAGGCAGGGTGGAGGTGGCAGGGACAGGTTACAGTCATCTGACAATGCTAGGCAGGTGGGAGGGGAGTGGCAGCTCAACAGAACACTCAGAGTAGATAGGAGTGGCAGGTCCATGGAACATGGTGGGCAAAAAGGATGGAGCAGGGGGAAGGAGAATAGGGGCAGCAAGCTAAGCATAGAGGCTAAGCAGGAGGTCAATGATGGGCCATAGAATTGGGCAATGGAGGGCAGGAGGAGTGGACTGGTACATCATGCTAAATGGAGGGCAGTGGCAGCACATCAGACCATGCATGGCAGGAGGGAGGAGGCTAGTCCATGGATTCAGACAACAGAGGATAGGGAGGAGGTGGATGGGGCAGCAAGCTAACTGTTCAGAGAAGCTGGGTATTAGGAACTTTATTGTTTTTAAAATGTGCGAACTACTTAAAATATGAACAAGTATGCAGCATAATCTCACTTTTATTCAGGAAGAAGAGGACGTTTGTGACTGTGACTCCGGGCTCACTTGGCAGAAACACCCCCTGACCCTCCACCCTCCATCGCAAAATGTAATGCCTGTGAAAAGGGTAGGTGGACGAAGTGTTATATAGAACATAGCCCTGAGAGCACGATTGAAAATGAAAACTAGATATAGTATATGGTATAAACTATGCACCAAAAAGTGTGATATAAGATGAACCGGGGCGTGAAATATAATATGCAATACATTGTGACTCTAAAGTGAGGTTCGTCTCCTTTCCAGAGAGTAAAATAAAAAGTATTACACATCCGGCGGTGGATGTGTGTTTTATTAACCGTGAGGGGGGGTTTCTTGCATAGTTTGGTCGAATTTTTGTCGAATCCCCTTTGAATGGCTTGGTGTGCGTGTATATGAAATGTGCCCGTCAATAGCTACCCATGTTTGTATAAATAAACAACAAGGGTGTCTACTTGGAGAGTACCCACCGGCGGGGGCGCCGGGATTCGGCACGGTAGGGCGTCAGACACGTCAGAGCTTCACTAGCAGTGTAAATACATTCCATGTGGATTCATTCTATGCATAGTCGCCTTTGAATGAATATCACGCAAATCGTCATGGTGATAGGTACATACGGTTTGTCCAGCATGTCCTAGGTGTCTATAAATATATATTTTAAAAAAATAATAAAAAACAAAGGCCGGCCCCGGGGGATGGTGTCTCCGGGGCCATAAGTGGCCTGAGGAGGGGGGCAACGCAGCCCCCTCCTAAAGAGTTTTTTTTTTAAAAAGGCCATGACCCGGGGGTTGGGGTCCCCGGTGCCGATTAAGGCCTTGGGAGGGCCAAATTTATTTTTTTCAACCAAAAAAAATTAGGGTGCAGTGCAGGCCCTGGGGGATGGGGTACCCAGGGCCAGTAAATTAGAAAAAGAAGGGGGGCCACACTGACCTCCGTCTTAAAAAAATAAAATAAATAAAAGACCGGAGTCGCGCCGGAAGCCACGCCCCCTACTTGCAGCACTCTGCAAATGAGCCCCCTGGCCAGTTGTAAGTTGGGGAATTAATTTCTCTTCAACTAGCCCAACAGGTATCTCCAGTATGCACCAGGGAGCTGCGTTGCAGACAGGTGTTCTGAGGCCACGCCCCTTTTTACACCTCTATGCAACGCAGCTCTGTGGTGCTTACTGGAGGTACCTAGTGGGCTAGGTTGACCCTAGGGACCCTTAGGATTCAAGGGGACTTAATCTCTCAACTTAGAACGTCCAAAGGGCGCGTTTACACAGTGGTGAAGTGAGGGGACGGGGCCTGAGGTGACGTTGGCAAACACGCCCTGTGGCGCGTTTTAAGTTGGGGAAATAATTCCCTTTCAATCCTGAGGGACCCTGGGGGCCAACTAGCCCACCAGGTGCTTCCAGTAAGCGCCACTGCTCTGCGTTGCAGAGAGGTGGTGCAGTCCGTGCCCCTTTTTACACCTCTCTGCAATGGCGCTTACTGGACGTACCTAGTGGGCTATTTTGCCCCTAGGGATCCTCAGGATTCAAGGGGACTTAATCTCCCAACTTAAAAAACGGCCACAGGGCGTGTTTACACAGTGGGGAAGGGAGGGGACGGGGCCTGAGGTGACGTGTGCAAACACGCCCTATGGCGCGTTTTAAGTTGGGGAAATAATTCCCCTTCAATCTTGAGGGCCCTGGGGGCTAACTAGCCCACCAGGTGCTTCCAGTAAGCGCCTCTCAGCTGCGTTGCAGAGAGGTGGTTCAGGCCGTGCCACTTTTTACACCTCTCTGCAACGCAGCTCTGTGGCGCTTACTGGAGGTATCTAGTGGGCTAGTTGGACCCTAGAGACCCTCAGGATTCAAATGAACTTAATCTCCCAACTAAAAACAGCCACAGGGCGTGTTTACACAGTGGTGAAGGCAGGGGACGGGGCCTGAGTTAACGTGTGCAAACAAGCCCTGTGGCGTGTTTTAAGTTGGGGAAATAATTCCCCTTCAATCCTGAGGGACCCTGGGGGCCAACTAGCCCACCTGATGCTTCCAGTAAGCGCCACTGCGCTGCGTTGCAGAGAGGTGGTCTAGGCCGTGCCCCTTTTTACATCACTCTGCAACGCAGCTCTGTGGCACTTACTGGAGGTACCTAGTGGTCTAGTTGGACCCTAGGGACCCTCAGGATTCAAGGGGACTTAATCTCCGAACGTAAAACGGCCACAGGGCGTGTTTACACAGTGGGGAAGTGAGGGGACGGGGCCTGAGGTGACGTGTGCAAACACGCCCTGTGGGGCGTTTTAAGAGGTAGTTTTAATACCTTGCCCTATTATATACTAGGGGCTTACAGAGGAGGTCATGCTGATCATAGGGGGACCCCAACGCATAGTGTTCCCTAGTGTATGTAGGTGTTTTCACTGTATTCTGAGTGTCTTTTAACATAGCACTGGCTCTAGGACTGGTTAGTCAGACTCAGTTACCACCAGTATCCATCTGAAAAAGTTGAGGGTACAGGATGATTTTGCAACAAGGCTTTTTTCTGCTCTTCTGTTTGTTCTTTCTGCACATTATCCTTCTTCCTGCACTTTTCTTCGTCTTTGAGGACTTCTGTTGCTTCTTTCTGCATTTCTTTTTTTTCTTTCTGTGCATTCTTTCTTCTTTCTTCACATGTCCTATCTCTGTAGGCATAGTTAGAAACTAGCATTTAAAAAACCTTTGAAATTCACTGAAAAAACCATAGGTTTCAGGCACATTATAGTTAGGAATTAGCATTTAAAAAACCTTAGAAATTCACTGAAAAAACACAGGTTTCAGGGGCGTTATAGTTAGCTGGACTTTTCACTCGTACAAAACCATTGAAATTCCCCCGTTATAGTTAGTTCAGCTAACTATAACTCGCGCGCCCGCAATGCACTGCTGATGACATCACATATTACATCACTCATGACATGGTCAGTGACATCACTCATGACATCACTGATGACATCTCAAATGACATCACTGATGACATCATCCTTATGATAGAGTGGCAGACCTCCTCTCCCCCTAATATAACCTTCGATACACACATTCAAAAATAGAAACTAAAATGTTCAAAACAATGGACATACCAATATCAGTTACAACAACCTATTCAGTAATTCTAAGTTCCACATACACATCCACTCATTCACCAACAGTCCTATACAGTCACTCATACATGTACTCACTCATCATATGTACTCATACACCTATACATCCTGTTACACAACGCCACTCATCCATAGTTACTCACACACATAGTCACTCATGCTAATAAAGAATCAAACATCCATTTACTTGCATATACAGTTATACACCCACCACCACACTTACTTCTACAGAAACTTACACATACTTAGTCTTTTAAACAATCACTTATAGAAACACATACTTATTCATACAGGAACTCTTTCAATCTCTCACTCTCACATATACTCACTTATATACACCAATAGTCACATATACTAGTTTAAAACATATGTAGTTACTCTTAAAGACACTATTGAGACAGACATTCACTCACTAACACACCCATGTACACACTCATTCCCCCATACAGTCCTGCACACATGCTGTCTTCAACACATACAAACAGTGAGTCACTCATTCATGCACCTATGCACTACATAATACCCCCACCGAACCACACAGACACTCATACTGATACTCAAAAAAACAACTAATAACCTATATAGACCCTCATGTAGCTACTCACCAACCCATGCAGCCACTTATACACAAAGTGAGAGACTGATACATATATTTACATATTTAAACATTACTCACTAAGCCATGTATTCACTAAGATACACTTAATCAGTCAGTTATACAATAAATTTTTCAAAAACAAATCATCCATTTAGACACTTATATACCCATTTATTCTTCCATCGACCTTGAGATATACATATATAAAACATATGTAATTTTCAGAAAAACACACATTCACTGGATGATGTCATCAGTGATGTCATTTGAGATGTCATCAGTGATGTCATGAGTGATGTCACTGACCATGTCATGAGTGATGTAATATGTGACGTCATCAGCAGTGCATTGCGGGCGCGCGGGTTATAGTTAGCTGAACTAACTGTAACGGGGGAATTTCAATGGTTTTGTACGAGTGAAAAGTCCATCTAACTATAACGCCCCTGAAACCTGTGGTTTTTTCAGTGAATTTCTAAGGTTTTTTAAATGCTAATTCCTAACTATAACGTGCCTGAAACCTATGTTTTTTTCAGTGAATATATATATATATATATATATATATATATATGTGATGAACTGTATGGTTGGGTGAGTGTATGTATGGGTGTGTTAGGGATTGAATGTATATCTCAGTGGTACATGTGTGACTAACTACATATGTGAAAGGCAGTATATATGTGTGTAAGAGTATATAAGTGGGTATATGTGAGAGTGTGTGATTGTGAGAGTGGCTGTATGGATGAGTGTGTGCTTGTATCAATGATTGTATAAGAGCGTAAGAATGTGGTACTATTTTTAAGAGTAAGTGAACTTGAGTGTGTTTAACTGTATAGGTGAGTAAATTGGACTGTGTTTAATTACTTGCATGACTGACTAGGTGTGTTAGTACCTCAATGGATGATTGGCGATGTGTGAGTGTCTATATAGGTGTATAAATGCATATGATAGTCTTGTACGGAGTGACTGTAAGTATGAGTGACTGTACAGGTGAGTGAGTGGAGGTGTATGTAGACCTAAGAGTTAATGAGTGGGTATTGGAGTATCTATGGTTTTCAAAGTGGCCGTCTGAAATTTTGAATCGGTGTATCAAAGGTTAAATTAGGGTGTGAGAAGATGCACTAATTTATCACATGGATGACTTCATCAGTGATGTCATCAGTGATGTCATTTGAGATGTCATCAGTGATGTCACTGACCATGCCATGAATAATGTAATATGTGACGTCATCAGCAGTGCATTGCGGGGGCGCAAGTTATAGTTAGCTGAACTAACTATAACATGGGAATTTCTAGGGTTTTGTACGAGGGAAATGTCCAGCTAACTACAACACCCCTGAAACCTATGGTTTTTTCAGTGAATTTCAAAGGTTTTTAAAATGCTAATTCCTATCTTTAACTTATCTCTGAAGATATCATGTTTAATGATTTTGATTGGCTTTCTATATTTTTCAAATTCAGTGTGTCAATTTCATTAATTATGTTTTTTAAAAATACTTTTTTATCACCATTTTTTACACTTATTTTTTCAATTAATTCTTTTAAAAATTAAAAAATATTATTTGAATTTAATGGGATTTTCCAACATATTTTTTTATATTTTTCAAAATACTTTTTTAACTATATGTTCAAAACTTTATTTTATATATTTTTTCCCATGTTTTTGGATCCGCGCACCCTAATCGCACCGTTCTCGATCCCTACGCGTTAGCATCCACACATGGTATGCGTCGGGTACGTGTGAAGTGCGCGATTGCAATGCGACCGGTACGCAACTCCCAGCCTATACGCGACACGTTCGATGTACGTAACGTGACGTTTACGCGCTTCCGCGATGCGTCATCTGCGTCTATAACGCTGTAGGTCCGCGGATCCCGCGAAATATTTAACATTTAAAAAAACATATGTATATGTATTTCATGTGAATAATAATTGAAGACAAACTCTAAACTAGTCTTAAAACTAATATATTTTTACATCTAATCCTATAATTTTTTTTATTCAATTTCGCGGATGCGCGCTGGGTGCGTGCTGCTTAAGCGCAGGTTGCGCGGATCCCATGTGACTTGCAAAAAAAGAGATTTGATTGGTTCATTACACTTCCTCTTCTAACTATTGAAAGAGCCCACCCAATTCAATCATTCTTCTTTCACCTTCTTTGGAGGAGCATCTCTTTGCAGAGAAGAAGATTTTTTAGACTAAGTTTACACTTGGCTCTAACTTTTTTCAACTAAAAATGGCTTCAGGGCAGCAGGCATCACCTGTATCTCCTCATACATCTGAGGTTGAATTTTTGGAGGAGCCACCACGCGAGGGGCAGAATAAGACCAATGCCACCTTGGTCACGTGCAAGATTTGCAAAAGACTGCTGTCGCGAGGGGATCCTAACAAGAAATACTCGTGCGGCACAGCAAGTATGATGAAGCACCTGAGGACCCTTCATCCGAACAATCTTGCACGAGAAGAGTGCCGACGGATGAGAAACACTCCTGCTCCTGCGCCTTCCACCTCATCGCAGCCGAGCACTTCAAGAGTGCATCCATCAGCCCAAAACTTGGACATCCGTCCTCAATTTCAATATTTAAAAGTGCTCTGCACTAAGTGCAATGCGACTTTGTGCTAAGGTGAGCAGTCGATCGATCTGATCTGCCGCCGGCAGAAAGTCACATTGGCTAGTTTTTTTTCTTTTGTTTCTTTTTGTTCCCTGAAGTTCATTGTTTGGTTCCTCCTGTTTTTTTTTTTCCAAAAAAATCACAAAATTGTTAGAAAAACCAAAAAAAAATATAAAAGAAGAAAAAAAAAAGTTCTTGTCAGAACTAACTTTCCTGGTTTAAAAAAAGAGCTAAATTTCTTTGTTAGTGTGCGAAAGTTTAGATGAATGTATGTGTAGTACGTAATTGAGTGAATGAATGCATTAGTAGCGTATGGTGAATGTATAAGTGCAGAACTATGAGGAAGTGCTGCAGCATCACACAGTAACCTCTTTAACTACAGTGTGCTGTAGTACTTTCCAAGCACAGGGACGCAAAATATGTATATAAATATGTTGCAAATCTATGCTTCTCTCTGCACGGCTGCTTACACTGCAGCCATGTGGTGACATTAGGCACCCTTGCACCATAGTGCAAGGATATCTGTGTCATGTGCTGTTTGTTTTTCTGCAGGAAGACACACCTTCCTGCACAAAAATAATGAGAAAATGCATTTTTCTCCTTCAATGTATGCTGAACATTTTAGCATGCATTGAAGATATAAAAATGTGGAGAAATAAAAATAATTTTCCCTATTGTACTTTCCTACACCAATTTTAGAATGGTGCAGCATTCACATACATATCGAGATTTATGATTTCTGATAAATCTAGACATGTGTCTTGTTCTATGAGTATACAGTGCAATAATGCACAACAACACTTATAGAACACTCTTTCAACGCAAAGTGTTGTGTATAATGAGGTTGTATTTACATGGAGTAGAAAAAGTACACAGAGTGCCTTTTCCTGTCTTTGTAAATATAAAAGAGTGTCTTGCGCAATAACTATGCTACAAAAAGTGACATATTTCCGGTTTTAAAATTCCTTGCGAATGATCGAAGGTAAGCACAGAGTTTTGTCTGCAAAGATGCTCAAAGAAGAATGATTGAAATGATTGCGGTCCTTCAATAGGTACAATGGGAAATATTATGAACCCCTCAAATCTCTTTTTTAGCAGGTCACATGATATCTGATTATGGTCAGATTTCAAAACTACATAGGTATAAACAGAGTGTTTTTAGAAAAGTGTTTCAACTTTGTAGCTTCTTGCAGACCTCGTCATTCTGCATATTGAGACTTAGTTAAACTTACCTTCACAATAATAGGAATAAAAAATAGTATACATTTTTTTCATATTTTCATTGCAATCTAAATTCATATAAATTGCTTGTTTTAAAATTTGAATCTGTGAAAGAAAAGAAAAAAAAATTATAACATGTAATAATACATTTTTTACAACACAGCATAATTTCTACAAAGTAATTTGTTTGCCTTTTTTGCTGTTCTCAGAATATATTGAATTTCACTAGAAATAGTGATTTCAATCGTACTCATCACTTAACAGCGGGCAAAAAAAAACAATCAGAAAGATTGTTAAAAAAAAAAACCATACTATTCTCAGTAAAATACCAGAAAATACAAATCACACATATATGAAATGCTTTCAGATTACAAAATGTTATAACTTTAACTTATAAAAACTGTAAATGTTGCCGCATTAAAATAATCACCGAATGAATGACCACCAAAAAGTCCATAATTCAAAAATATACCTTTCCTTGAGGCCAAATGGTATTTTTGCATGTGTTCCTTATGTAAATTGTCCAATGGTAGTCCTATTAAATTATAATAATAAAATACTCAGAGAGTGAATTATCTTCCTAAAACTTTGGCTTTAAAAATAGTAGGTACGAATTTGGTAATTCACTAGGCAAACGTTGTTTGAAAACCAACTGGGCATCATTACAAAGTGTCCAGCCATTGACACATTTTAGATAGGCAGTGTAATGTCCAGATGTGGTGGAAGGACCATCATGGAAAATTATTGCAATTGCTACAAAAGTCCTTCCTGATATTGATAGTTGTGCTGCTACAAATTGCTTTATTAAAGTATCCAATTTTCTTCCATCAGCTGTACAACGTTGCATCATTAAAATTATGTATTTTCCATATTTTGTTAAGAATAATGTGGATAACATTTTTGATTTACATTGGCTACACTCCATGTTTTGAATTGCACCTTTAACTAATTTATTGAAAGACACTGATTTACAGTCTGGTAATGTTAAATACAGAAATCTCTCAGTGTCCACATTGGTGCTACATGTATACATGCAATTTTCACAATAATGTTCCCATTTGTAAGAAAGGCCAAAAATATTTTCTATTTCTACACCTTCATTTTCAAAAATGGTAAGCATATACATTAAAAATTCCTTGTTGGATATTTTGTGTAAATTGTGTAGAACCAGAACACACATCCAAAAGACTACGAACATCTGAAACAGATTGTATTTTACTTCTATCTGTTGTCAATTTTTCATAAACAGAATGCAAAAGAGAACAAAATCTTTTTTGCCGATTCTCCATAATTTGCTCTTGCAAACCTTCAAGATAAAAAACAACATTGACCACTACATTAGCATAGCAGTTGACACCAGAACTATTTTCAAACTGATAACCAACAATCTCTCCAACAGTGTCCAATTTCTTTTTACCTGCAATCACAACATTATCTTGTTCTTTTCTTTTCTTGACACCTTCAGAACAGATATTCTCTAACCTTCTTTTTCGACCAACCACACGCTTTTCAAATACAGGATATTGACCTAAATTTGGAGCATACACCCTTCTTAACCTATTATACTCTTTTACACAGTTTGCATCTGCAGTAACCTTTGTCTCATCAAAATCAATCAAAAACAAACCAGTTTATGTTCTGACTCGGGACAAAGCAACATATGTCATACCCTCTTTAAATACGGTAGATACAATGTTCACCAATGCACTGTCTACACTTAATCCTTGAGATTTATGAATAGTCACTGCATATGCTAGAGAAAATGGAAATTGTTTCCTACGGACATATAAATCTTTAACAAGCAAAAAACGAACTGAACAACGACCAATTTCTTTAACTTCATCAATCTGATCAAATTTAATTTGTAAAAATTCAATTCCTTCTTTTTTCTGATAATTCACAAAATCCACCACTTTGCCCATTGCACCATTAACTAAACCTTTCTCTACATCCAAATTACGCCTTAAAATTACCCGACAGTTTACACACGCATATAGTGTCTTTTCTAAACCAGCAGTTTTAGATATTTTTTTTTTCTAAACAATCCAGTTTTGATCTCAACTTTCCCGTCAAAATAATAGTGATTCATTCATGCAGTATTTTATCGATGGCTTCCATTTTTACAATTTCTTAATTTTCCAGTTTTAATAATTCTTCGTTGAATATTGAACACTCACGCAGTGTTGGCATTAAGCAAATCACTGACTTATTTTTAGCAATTTCCACGTACACTTTTGAAGGAACTGCATTTTCATTTGGAAAGACATTGCAAAGTAATCGACTCTCCAAAGCTTCTTTCCCTTGTTTTGAAAGAATTCCAATTCTTATATCTTGAAGAATACTTCCATATTCAGCATCATTTGCCTGTCGCATATTTGTTGTCAGTTCTTTGTATTCAAAATTACTCCAAATGTTCACATTACCAACACTGCCAAGAGACTTTCTGGTATCTTCATAGGCAAGTGTTTTAAATACCGGTTGTCCTTTTACCGGAGTCAGTTGCAGTAGATCTCCAAAAACTATGACGTGTGTTCCTCCAAATAACACGTCATACTCTGTTTTAAGAATTTGCTGCATTCTTAAATGCAAAAGGCAAGCATCAAGTTTGAAACCATGCTCACCTCATCAATAATGAGAAGTTTCATTTTCTTCAGGACTCTTGAAACTTCACAACAAGCTTCTCCAGATAGCTTGTGGTATTCCAATTTGTTCTCATGCTCTACTGGCAGCATTAGTAAACGATGTAAAGTAATGTTCGAGGCATATGAGCTGCAGATTATACACTGTGCATAGATCGCCATCTGGTGTTGGGCCCGGATGTTTGCAGTTTGTTTTTCTTCTTGGACAGTCTTTGGAAGTCACGAGTTTGGTGACTCCTCCTTCGGTCCGTACTGCGCATGGGCTTCGGCTCCATCCTCAGATTGTTTTTTTCCTCCATCGGGCTCGGATGTCATATTTCGTGCTCCGGCTTCGAACTCTTCCAGTTCGACCTTCGACGAAAAATCCTCGTCCATCGAGATTCTTCAGACGAAACCATCTTCTTCATCTCTCTATTCGGCACTTCCTCGATTCC
Source organism: Triturus cristatus (assembly GCF_964204655.1). NCBI lineage: Eukaryota > Metazoa > Chordata > Amphibia > Caudata > Salamandridae > Triturus > Triturus cristatus. Next base: position 741,540,081 of record NC_140585.1, read on the forward strand.
AGGCATCGGCAGCGGCCTTCGGGCCTATCTCGACTCCGGTCTCGGCCGATGGAAAGGACTCCCTTCAAGAAGTGCCCAAAATGTGGGTCTAAATTTCCCCACACCGATCTACATCAGGTGTGCAACCTCTGCCTCTCTCCCGAACACGAGGCCCAAGACTGTCCCGCCTGCAAGTCTTTTCGATCGAAAAAGACCATTCGGGATCGACTAGCTCGACGCACCATGGCGCACTCATCGACCTCGGCTCCACCTGACATCTTCGGAGAGGACACCGGAGCTTAGGGACAGCAGCACACCGACCAGTAGGACGATATCGTCAGTGCTTCCGAGGCCGACGACTCCGACGTGGAGGAGATCACACCGGCGCAGAGGGTCGTGAGTACTCTACCCCCTCACACTCCCGCGCCCATACCGAAAAAGACTTCGCCTCCGGGCCTAGGGAAAACCAAGCATACCGCTTCCATCACCCCACCTTCGGGCCCGGTGAAGAGGCATCATAAGTCTCCCGGCGGCTCGGGCTCGAGCCAGCCTGCTAGCGGCGCCAAAAAACACCCTTCAGCACTGAAGAAAACCACACCAAGCTCCATTCCGAAGCCATCGGTGTCGAAACCTGGCCTCTCGGTGCCGACCAAACATAAATCCCTCGGCACCAATGCTCCCGTGCCGAAGCCTGCCTCGGCACCGAACAAAAAATCGGAGGCCCCGAAAAAGCATGGCACGGATAAACCAACGAAACCGTCGGCTCCGAAAACATCGGCACCGACAGAGGAATCGGTGCCGGAGGAGCTTTTCACGCCAGATCCTCGTCAAAAGACTTTAACAAAGGATCCAAAGACTGGACATTTGACTTTGTCTTCCAAGAAAATACTTTTAGACAAGCCAGCTCCTCCTCCACCACCAAAACGGAAGGACTCTGCCACATCCCCCTTCAGAGTACCCTCCCCACCACCTCCACCTCCTCCACCTCCCCCATCTCCGCTTCCACCCTCTCCACCCTTGCCTCATCGCTCTCCAACCCCGTCTCCAGACCCTGATGACCAAGGGGATCCATATTATGATCCAACAGATGCCCCACAGGACCCCACTCCTCTGGGAACACCAGACCCATGGGAGGATTAGCACAATCCAGATGTCCCAGATGTGCCTCAGGATGATCTTTACCCATCCAGGCCATCTCCACCGGAGGACTCTCTAGGGTTCCACCATTTGTTACAACGGGCGGCACATTATCATGGGGTGGAGTTACACAGTGATCCAGTTGAGGAAGACTTCCTACTTGACACTTTTGACATCGCAGATAAATCTACTGCCATATTACCCATGCTTAAAGGGGTAACCAAACATGCGGCAGAGGTTTTCAAAGACCCAGTTCAGGCTAGGGTCTTAAACCCTAGAATAGAGAAGAAATATAAGGCAGCCTATATTAAAGGACCTGCTCCCTTAGACTCATTAGTGGTATCCACAACTAGGAAGCGAGCCAATTCTCAGTCATCGGGTGAGGCTCCACCACCCGATAAGGAATCCAAGCTCTTAGATGCGTCAGGCAAACGCACTGCCTCGCAAGCTGCCAATATGTGGCGCATCGCCAACACACAAGCGCTGCTGGCACGCTACGACAGAGCGCACTATGATGAACTGGAGACTATCATACAACATCTCCCAGACAAATATAAAAATAAGGCTCATGAACTCATACAAGAGGGAAAGATCATTACCAATACCTCTATTAAATGTGCCCTTGACGCAGCAGACACAGCTTCCAGGGCTATAAACACCAGTGTTCTGCTTCGCCGCCACGCCTGGCTCAGAATCTCAGGCTTTAAGCCAGAGGTCCAAGCATCTATATTGAACCACCCTTTTGACCAACAACACCTATTTGGCCCAAAAGTAGACGAAGCACTGGAAAAATGAAAAAGGATACAGATACGGCGAAGTCTATGGGAGCATTACAATCCCACACGCCTAGACGCTCTTTTCGCCGTTCCTCCTTTCGAGGCACTGGCAAGGGTTACTCTGCAGATAACGCCTCTGCCTCCTACAAGTCCCCTCCTCAGACTACCTTCACAAAGGGATACCAAAGAGGTGGATATAGAGGGAACAATAATAAAGGCAGGTGCAAAACCAACACCGCCCGTTCTGCCACACCGCCCACACAATGACTTTCCACCGTTCCCCCCAGACCATTCCACTCCAGTCGGGGGCAGACTACAACACTTTTTTCACACCTGGGAAACCATAACATCAGACAAATGGGTGACCCAAATTATTCGGTCAGGGTACTGTCTCGAACTAACGTCTACCCCCCAAACATTCCACCCAGGCACCGTACAATGTGCCAAGAACATACCACACTGCTGAAACAAGAGGTAATCTCCCTCCTGCAAAAACAGGCTATAGAGCAGGTCCCCATCAATCAGCAAAATTTAGGGGTATACTCTCTGTACTTTCTGATATCAAAGAGAGACGAGACCCTACGGCCCATTCTATACCTCCGGCCTCTAAATGCATACATCCATTCAGACCATTTTCACATGGTAACTTTCCAACAAGTTCTCCCACTCCTCTGCCAGGGAGACTTTCTCACTACACTGGACTTGAAAGACGCATACTTTCATATTCCAATACACCCTTCTCACAGAAAGTACCTCAGATTTGTGGTGGACGGCCAACATTATCAGTTCAAGGTTCTCCCCTTCGGGGTCACAACCGCACCACGAGTGTTTACCAAATGCCTAGCAGTAGTAGCGGCACACCTCAGAAGACAACACATTCACGTCTTCCCTTCTTGGACGACTGGCTAATAAAAGCCGCGTCCTACAACCAGTGTGTGCAACATACAAACAGTACCATCCAACTACTCCACCAGCTAGGCTTCACTGTGAACCACCACAAGTCCCAGCTCATACCGTCTCACACAAAGCAATACCTCGGTGCCACTATAGACACCTCAAAAGCTATAGCCTATCCCAATTCAGCCAGAATCGCAAGCATACAAGCCTTGCGCCAAAGATTCATTCTTCAGCACTCTCTCCCAGCAAGAGTGTTTATGAAGCTAATAGGGATGATGGCATCTTGCATCTTCATAGTGCCTCATACAAGACTCCACATGCGTCCACTCCAAGAGTGCCTAGCACGCCAGTGGAATCAGGCCCAGGGGCAGCTGACGGATCTGGTGTTGGTGGACGGTCGCACCCATCACTGTCTGCAGTGGTGGAACACCACAAACCTTTCCAAAGGGCAACCGTTCCTGGACCCAGTTCCTCAGGTGATTCTAACAACGGACGCATGGCTCTCCGGCTGGGGAGCGCACCTCTTACACCTCACAGTGCAAGGTATATGGACGCTGCAACAAAAGTTACTCCACATCAACCATCTGGAGTTATTGGCGATCTTTCAAGCCCTCAAATCCTTTCAGAAACAAATCTCAGCCAAAGCAGTCCTCATTCGCACAGACAATATGACTGCAATGTACTACATTCAAAAACAGGGGGGTACACACTCTCCCCAGCTCTCTCCGTTAGCACAGAGCATATGGAGATGGGCAATTCCACAAAAGATCTTTCTCCTGGCACAACACGTCCCAGGGATACAAAACACCATGGCAGATCTGCTCAGCAGACAAACACAGCAAATGCACGAATGGGAACTGCATCCACAAGTTCTTCACCCATTCTTTCACAAGTGGGGGCATCCTCAGATAGACCTCTTCGCCACCCACGAAAACAAAAAATGCCCAAGCTTCGCCGCCAGATACCCACACCCATTGTCCAAAGGCAATACGATATGGATGAACTGGTCAGGCAAATTTGCATACGCCTTCCCTCCTCTCCCGCTAATTCCATTAGTGGTAAGGAAGCTACAACAGCACTCCCTCACACTCATTCTGGTAGCTCCAACATGGGCCAGGCAGCCGTGGTACACCACACTACTACAGCTCTCAGTGGTACCACATCAAAAACTGCACCTGTCCCCATGCCTCCTAACCCAGAACCATGGAGAAATCAGGCACCCGGACCCAGCTCAGCTCAACCTTGCGATCTGGCTCCTGAAATCTTAGAATTTGGATACCTTAACCTTCCCCCCGATTGCATAAACATTATCAGGGAAGCCAGACGTCCTACCACTCGAGCATGCTATGCCGCTAAGTGGAAGAGATTTGTTGTCTACTGCCGTAACAACACCATCAACCCTTTGGATGTATCCATACAGCACATCATATGCTACCTGCTCCATCTACATAGGTGTAACCTGGCATATTCATCCATCCGTTTACACCTAGCAGCAATTGCTGCTTACCTGCAAAACAGACAGCATTTATCACTCTTCAGAGTGCCTGCAATTAAAGCTTTCATGGAAGGCCTTAAAAGAGTAATTCCGCCCAGGGCACCACCATCACCTGTGTGGAATCTAAACGTAGTTCTTACAAGGCTCATGGGGCCACCTTTCGAACCAATGCATAAATGCGAGCTGCAGTTCCTTACTTGGAAAACAGCTTTTCTCGTAGCTATCACTTCCCTTAGAAGGGTTAGTGAAATGCAAGCGTTCACAATACAAGAACCTTTTCTACAAATACATCACAGCAAGGTGATACTTTGCACAAATCCAAAATTTCTGCCCAAGGTCATTTCCCCCTTCCATCTCAATCAATCGGTGGAATTACCGTTTTTTTTCTCGCAACCTCAATCTGTTGCGGAAAGGGCTCTACATACACTTGATGTTAAAAGGGCTTTACTGTACTACATACAAAGAACGCAATCTTTCAGAAAGACTAAACAGTTGTTTGTCTCCTTCTCTCCACCACATAAAGGCAACCCCATCTCAAAATCAGGGATAGCTAGGTGGATTGTGAAATGCATACAAATTTGCTATCACAAAGCAAAAAGAACATTATCTGTTCCACCTAAAGCCCACTCTACAAGAAAGATAGGGGCTTCTATGGCTTTTCTAGGGAACATACCCTTAGATGACATCTGCAAAGCAGCCACATGGTCAACACCGCACACCTTCACAAAACATTACTGTGTAGATGTACATTCCAAACAACAAGCTAGTGTGGGCCAGGCTGTACTAAAGACACTGTTTCAAACCACTGCAACGGATACTGGTGGTCGCCGCTAGGGTTGTGTACTGCTATATAGTCTATGCACAGTGTATAATCTGCAGCTCGTATGCCTCGAACGGAATATGCTACTTACCAGTATGCATCTGTTCTTGGCATGTAGAGCTGCAGATCTATACACGCCCACCCGCCTCCCCGGCTACCTGTATCCGTTCCAGTTTATCTTATTTAGATACAACACACATGGGTTTCTTTACTATTATCACTACGCTCCATCTTTTCCCTGCTGGCGAAAAACAATCTCAGGATGGAGCCGAAGCCCATGCGCAGTATGGACCAAAGGAGGAGTCACCAAACTCGTGACTTCCAAAGACTGTCCAAGAAGAAAAACAAACTGCAAACATCCGGGCCCAACACCAGATGGCGATCCATGCACAGTGTATAGATCTGCAGCTCTACATGCCAAGAACAGATGCATACTGGTAAGTAGCATATTCCTTCTTTAATGTTATGTGCTGCCAACCCAGTTGGAGCAGTGACAACACAAGACAAATGCGACTCAGTTGTTTTTTGCAGATAACTTGTAATTACTTTAATTAAGAAACTTTTTTCTGTTCCAGCTTGACCACTCACATACATTCGGATAGGTTGAAATGATGTACATGAGCACCCTCTCTTTTCATGAAGTAATCCATGGTCAATCTGCTCTTTCACTTGCTGATATATTTGTTTCTGTTCAACATTTAGTTGCTCTTCCAAGTTTCCTAACTGTATTGCATCTTCTTGTGCTTCAGTCATGGCTATTGCAGCTTCATTTTCAACAATTGGTTGTCCTAGTGGATCTTGACTTTGACTGTCTTGAGCACTGCCTTTAGCAATCTCAGCTGCAATTATAGCTTATTGATCAATTTCATCATTCAACATTTTGACATAATTTGCGAAAGCACTGCATTGTATGCTCTCTTTACCAGCATTAAATGAATCTTCATAGCTGGGAAAATCTCCAAGTAATTCCAGTTCTGAACGCCATGGTTTGAACATTTGCAAAAGGGCTAAATAGTAAAATTCCCTTTTGTTAGCAGTGTCGCAACTCAGTTTTCTGTGATTAATTAAATTTCCTTTCCGTTGTTTCACCAGACATCCTTCGGAACCAATCACCCCATATTTTCCATCGTTGATGTTCTCTGTAGTATTCCGTTTAAAAGTGTAGTTTTGCAGCACTTCATAGAGACACATGTTCTCGAGATAATTACTTCTATTTGGATAGTATGTGTCCAACATATTCGTGTTCAAAATATCTGTACTTTCTGGGTCATTTTCTGCTAAATATTCAATTTCTTGAACAGATCTCAGTACCCGATTTCGCATTCCTGCAAGACCTACACTCACCCAAATGATTCTTCTACTTTTGGAATATAGACTTGCAGATGATAACCGATCTGAACATTCATATGCTCTAATTTCACGATGCGATAACGTCTTCAAACTGAAACTGTATAATTTCTTACTTAGAGTCTTCTCGTGAGAAATCTCTTCCAACATTTCTTTCAATTCAGTCTTTTCTGATTTAGTAATGTAAGACGTTACATATCGAGCAACAGCAATGGAATTGTCCGCAACATACTGAATATCCATGTTAGCGTTCCACATGGATAAAATAACTGGATTGTAGGCATTTATGTATTTTGATTCTTCGCTTCTTCTTAAGTTGTAGGTGTTTTTCGGAGACTTTCTTGTGATGGTATGTCGTATAGCTGACATAAAACTGTTCACTCTTCCTTTGGATAATACAGGACGTGGAAATCCAAAACGACATTTGGTATAGAACTTATCCTTTGACTTGTACTTTCGTCAACAGTATTTTCCACACCTGTGGCTTTGAAATCGTAAGACTTGTTGTTTTAAGTTTTTGTCTTCTCTGCTATTTGGAAGAGCACATGTAGCATAATCTTCAATGAAAGACAAAACAGTTTCATCTGAACTGTTCCAAATTTGGGGGCGTCCTTGACCCATAACAACATATGTATGTGAGGAGCACCTCTTGCTTGATACTCCTTTCTCCAAAAGAAATCCACAACTTCTCCAAGAGGAGGATTTTTTTTATTGCAGATGAAAGACCTCATAGTTTCAAATCTATGATTGAAATATCTGCATACATTGACAGGATCCAAAGAGCATAATTCTGCAGGTGTCTTGTATTCAATATTTTTTATATTGGAATTTGCCTCTCGAAGAAATTCAAGTAAATCATCCCAAGCATACTCAGCACAGCTTAGTGTAACGAACCATGTAGGAGTTCCCAAGTTCCGTAGCATACATTTCAGTTCTCCATGTCGACGGTACCAATATTCATTAGTCCCACGCTGACATGCCATCAGATTAATCAACTGAGATTCTAAATGATCATCTCTCTGATGCACATTATCCATAAAATCCTTTGCAGTTACATTTTGAAGATGCATTCCAGTTTTTAAAATGTGATTTACTTCATATGAAAGTCCAGACAAGTCACTTTCAAACAGAAGATGAAACATATAAGGGATACATTGACGAAATCTTGGATCTTCTGCATATAATCTTGTTGTCCGATATTCAGATGCAGGAATCTGCACAGGACGTTCATCATATCGTCCACCTTTTCCTGTTGGAAACAACTGCAGGAAACAACGAGCTTTCAACCTCTCTTCCCATACACTCATGGGACTTCCTGTTGCTTTTTTCAATTGAAACAACTCAATCGTATTCCCCATCACCGCTTTGGAATGAAGTGGATGTACACTGTAATGTTCATAGATCTCTTCACATCTGGACATGTCCACTTTTTCAATTTGTCCACTTAATGTTTCAGTATCTTCTGCTAAATCTATTTCTTCTTCTCCAACACACACATTTCTATAGTACTCATTATTTTTTAACAGATACAATGACGCCTTTTGCACTTTTCTAACATCCACTAATTCTTGCCAGATTTTCTTATTCTTAGTAGGAACACCATTAACTAGAATGACTAGTGGCTCATTTTCTGCATGGTCTACACCAATAGTTTCAATATTTTTAATAAATCTAATGGTAAATACACAACTCTTCCTTTCAATCCTCTTTGCAACTCTGATGGAGGTAATTTACTTGTTTTGGGCTCCATACGAACAATAGCCGGAAACGGGTGGACACATTGTATGAGAATAGACTCATACGTATTTAAATCTATCAGCTCTGGAGGAATAGCAACCAACTCTAGATTATTATGAACAGCTCTAGCAGGCATTTTAGTCTCATCTAATTTGTTATAACAATATTTGCAAATACGCTGCTCACATCCCAAATCAAAACAATCCTCTACCAGCAAATAAGTTGCAAATTCCATCCACTTATCATTATCTTCTATTTCACTTTTTAAATACATATTGACACCCCTAGTCTGATTTTTATAGTGACTTCGCCGACAACAAATACAAGAAACATTCGGTCTTTCACCTGAAATTACCATAAACTTTGTGATTTCATCCTCAAATTTTTCTGTAATTACGGGTTGTACATTGTCTTTAACATTTTGTTCTACTAATGTGTCAGTTTCTTCACTCTCTTGCTGAGGCCCAAAGTAACAAAACTCAATATCATCACAGACCTGCTTCACATCTGATACTGACCCACGCAAAGAGCACTGTTCAACTCACTTAACTTTAGTGCTGGACTTTTTTCATAATACAACCTTCTCACTAACTTCCGCATTTGAGTATGATGTACTGCCAGCATTCTGAAATGGTGAAAAACACTTTGACAAACTTTCCTAGAAAGACAAGCCAGAGAATGACCTTGCAAACCAGTATGTTTTCTCACTCTGCAAGGGTCTAGTCCTTGCAACAGCTTAATCTTTTGTTTTACACTTTTTTTAGTATAGGCTCGTAAAAAACAACATAATTTTTCAATAGATTCCTGTCGTACACTGCAAACACTACTGCAATCCCAAGTGTACACAGGGTTTTTAGCACGTCTCCCTAAAACTTCATCAGCTATCACTTCTTCTGCATTTCTTTCAACCATTTTCTCTTTCTCAATTGGACAACCGTCACTAACCTCATAACCTCTACCACTGGTGTCAACTGCATACAATAATTTTTCGCTCAGTGAATAACTCTCTTCATTAAAAAAAGGCTCTGAACTAGAACTGTGTTTCCATTCTCCCAAAAAAAATCTAAATTTTTGTTGTTATTAATAACTCTTTTCCTCCTACTTTTGGCCTTCATTACATATATTGGTTTATCTAGTGATCGAATTCTGTTTAACACTAAAATAAACAGTTTCCTTTTTACTTCAAAAGCCTTTTCCACAATGTTTTCAATATGCTTCTTCTTTTTATAAAATAGAGCTCTCTTTTTATATTTCTTCACATCTTTCAGCAAATTATGTACTACTCCCTTGTAAAATATTTTTTTGCGTAATTCCTTATACTGATTTTGCATACTTCTTTTACTATACTTTATCTCCTTTGACTGACCATTTGCTTTTTTACTTTTCCTCTTATTTTGAATTTTTTTCTTACTTGAAAAATTCTCAGTAATTCTAGCTTATCTACATTCTGTTTGCTCCTACAAACATTTTTAATAAATTGCTTTGTGATCTTACCAGAAGATTTTTTCCTTTAAGCCACATTATCTTGTACATTCAATACTTGTGGTTGATGTTTCTTCAAATAATCCTCCTGTCTCCGTTCTTTTTTTTTTTCTTTTTTTTTCTGGCATGATTTCTCTATTTTAACGTTGAAAAACAGTATCTGTAAAAAAGAATCACAAATAAAAGTATATTAATAACTTTCAAATTTATACTATTCAATTACTGTATAAACACATTTTATATAAAAACTGACTAAGAAACTATAGCCCTAAACCACAAGTGTGACGATGGTTAAAACACTACATGCATAGTGCATACTACTTTGAAGCAGTTCATGCCCTAAACCCTACCTCACTAAAAGACTACATGCTAACTGACTGAATGATTACAGTACTATAAGGAGACACACTGGGTGAGTAACAGGGTGTTTGCTAGAAGTGTATGAATACTAACTGGGGAATTGAAGGTGTGAAAGACAACTGTGTAGGTGATTAGAGGACTGCATGCATACTGGATAGGAATTTAAAGCAGTCCATGTGGTAAGGCCTGGCTCACTGCATGAGTACTTGGGTACTGACTGAAGTAGAGTACAGCAAGGAGAGAGCCTGGGTGAATTTATAAGTGGTAAGCTTTTGGCGCAGGGAATGGATTAGTACTTGGTACTAAATGGGTCACTAGAGGAGTGCAAAGGGAGTGACAGGATGTTTGCTGGACTGTATGGATACTGACTAGGGAATTGAAGGTGTGTAAGACAAGTGTCTAGGTAGTTAGAAGACTGCATGCATAGTGGATAGGGGTTTGAAGCAGTCCATGTGCTAAGGCCTGGCTCAGTGCATGAATACTTAGGCACTGACTGAATGATTTGAGTACTGCAAAGAGAGTGTCTTGGTGAATTTATAAGTGCTTGGGTTTTGGCACAGTGAATGGATTAGTACATGGTGCTGAATGGGTCACTAGAGGACTACAAAGGGAGTGACAGGGTGTTTCCTGGAAGTGTATGGATACTGACTAGGGAATTGAAGGTGTGAAAAACAACTGTGTAGGTGGTTAGAGGACTATATGCATAGTGAATAGGCGTTTGAAGCAGTCTATGTGCTAAGGCCTGGCTCACTGCATGAGTACTTGGGTACTGACTGAATGATTAGAGTACAGCAAGGAGAGTGCCTGGGTGAATTTATTAGTGGTATGCTTTTGGCGCAGGGAATGGATTAGTACTTGGTATGAATGGGTCACCAGAAGAGTGCAAAGGGAGTGACAGGATGTTTGCTGGACTGTATGGATACTGACTAGGGAATTGAAAGTGTGAAAGACAAGTGTCTAGGTGGTTAGAAGACTGCATGCATAGTGGATAGGGGTTTGATGAAGTCCATGTGCTAAGGCCTGGCTCAGTGCATGAATACTTAGGCACTGACTGAATGATTAGAGTACTGCAAAGAGAGTGTCTTGGTGAATTTCTTAAGTGTTTGGGTTTTGTCAAAGTGAATGGATTAGTACATGGTGCTGAATGGGTCACTAGAGGACTGCAAAGGGAGTGACAGGGTGTTTCCTGGAAGTGTATGGATACTGAATAAGGAATTAAAGGTGTGAAAGGCAAGTGTATAGTATGTTAGAAGACTACATGCATACTGCATAGACATTTGAAGCAGTCTATTTGGTAATGTATGGTTCACAACATAAGTACTTAGAAACTGACTAAATCATCAGACTACTTCTAGGACAGTGCCTGGGTAAAACTTTTAAATTTTCAGTTCTGGCACAGTGAAGAGAATAGTACATGGTACTGCACCTTAGTGTCAAACCCTGACTCATTTTATCAATGCATAAGCAAAGACTAGCTTCTAATGCTACTAAAACTTGACAACATGACCAGTTTTAAAAGAGTTATCTGTCAGAAAATACATGATGTTACCCAATCCTTCTCTCACACTGGTTCCCAAATGCACACACACTCACAGTGTGATTCTAGACAAGCCCCACTATCCCTAGGAGTTTACCAAAACTCATTCACTACAGTGGAAGTGGTAAGGGAACTGCACACAATCTACATTTTTCAGGACTGCACTTTAGTGTCAATGCCTGACTCATTTAATCAAAGCATAAGCCATAACTGTCTTCTAATGCTACTAAAACTTGACAACATGACATGTTTTAAAACAGTTATCTGTCAGCAAATACACGATGTTACCAAACGCTTCTCTCACAGTGGTTCCCAAATGCACACAGACTCACAGTGTGATTCTAGACAAACAACACTATCCCTAGCAGCTTACCAAAACTCATTCACTACTGTGCAAGGGATAAGGAGACTACACACAATCTACATATTTAAGTACTGCACTTTAGTGTCAAAGCATGACTCATGTTATCAATGCATAAGCAAACACTGGCTTCTAATGCTACTAAAACTTAACAACATGACAGGTTTTAAAACAGTAATCTGTCACCAAATACACGATGTTACCAAATGGTTCTCTCACAATAATTACCCAAATGCACACAGACTCACTGTGTGATTCTAGACAAACAACACTATCCCTTGCACTCTACCAAAACACATTTCTTAATCTAGAAGGAGTACTACATTTTAGTGCAGAAACATAACTCATTTCACAAATTCATAAACAATGACTGGTTTCTAATTCTACCAAAATATAAAAACTGCACAGTTATCTGTCTACAAATACATTAAAAACACAAATGATTATCACAGAATGGTTTCTACATGCACACACACTGTCAATAAGATTGTAGAGAAAAAAAGTACTCCCTACACTTTAGCAGGAGAAATACGTTAGTCTGATTAAAATCAAAATATTCAACATACATCCCCTCACAATTAAATAACTCACCTTTCAAGTTGTTTTGTAGATTAAGAAGTATATCAGTCACACACCAGATATCAGTCACACACCAGATTTTCTTATACAGAATCTCTGCACTGTGCACCTGTCAGCAGAACCAAAGAATGGCAAAGTTTCCCTCTCATTTTCCACACATATACATGTAAACATCAAATCACATTCCTTCCCACATAAATTCAAAAGCAAACACACATTTCTATTGGTTAAACATTTCAACCCTTTCCAAATGACATAAATGTAAACCCTTCCCCCAATCTGCCTTCTGCCTGTTACTATAGAAACAGGTCATGGAACACTGGACTGAGCACACAGGTCACAAGTTCATCACACAATGTTGCTAATCAAGGCAGCAAGTGTGCTTGACTTTTCAACATATCAGCTTATCATATATAATGTTCCTTACATTCAGTTTTTGTTAACTAATAAGAATCATGCGTTTAAAAAACAGAAATATACACCCTACCTTTCAGTGTAGAAGGTTGTCAAACAACCAATGATTTCTTGTCTTTCTTCAAAATTGCATCTTAGCCACCATTTTAGAAACATCTTACTTTCCAAACTGCCATTTCATTTACAGAGACCATCTGAGTGCATCCAGACCGCCTTTCAAGATGCTTAGAGTGTGGATTGTGGGACACAGCTACATTTTCTAGAGCCAAAGGTATGCAGAAAACAAAGGCATTCACAAAGACCTAGGTTTGCCAAATGTAGACATTAAATTGATTGGACAGAGAGGGTTAAAGTGGCACCAATTGATGCCATTGGTGAAATCCTTCATGCAAATCCAACACCCTGACCTCATAATAGTGCACTGTGGTGGCAATGACCTAGGCACTTTGGCTGGGGTATGTCTGGAAATGCTTATGAAGGACACCTTTGCAGAACTAATTTCACTTTTCCCTAAAACTACCTTTGTGTATTCTAACATATGCCAAAGGCAGAAATGGAACTGGTCCGATCATTTTTGTCCATAGATTGAAAAAGCTAGGAAACATGTGAATAAATGTGTTTCTGCTTTTCTCCGAGACTACAGAATGGGGTCCATTCACAATAACAATCTGCGCTTTCATATGCAAGAGATGTATAGGAGAGATGGAGTACACTTTACTGATGAAGGAAACAGAGTCTTCCTCAACAACTTTAGACTCTGTATAGGTACTTATAGTACCAAAAACTCTGAATGAACACAACGGCTCTTTTTAGAGCCACTCAAGAACAAAACACTTAAGCTTGATCTTTATCTCCCAACAATTTCATTTTTTTTGTCCTTGGATCCGCGAACCCAACGCGAGAGAATCCGTGCATCCAACGCGATAGGATACGTGCACCGTGCGCACATTTCGCCGTTTAAAAAAAAAAAAAAGGGGGCCCCAGGGGGTCCTTCTGGGACCCCCTAAGCACCTCTAGAGGGTCAGAGTATTTCCACTCTGCCCCCTTTATATGTTTTACACACTTATTCCCCTTGCTTCTTCAGCCTCGCTTCTACCGAGGCAGAAAATGGCTGCCAACAGTTCCTGGTTTCGAATGTAGACAGACACTCGACAGCCAATTAGCATTCAGCGCGCAATCGGGAGGGTGCACGCTTGTTTCGGGGAGGGTGTGCTTACGGTGCAGGTAGGGTCTGCAGGTCCTCCCCGGCCATAGATATTTATGTACTTTTAACTCTAATTTTCTCAGGAACAACTGAACGGATTCACACCATTTATGCAAAAGGCACGAGTCTGAACTAAGGACTACCTCTTTGCCAAATTTGGTGTCATTCCGTTCAGCGGTTCGGACTGTAGCTGGGACAACAGATCCTATGGGAAATTGCATGGGGAAAATGCGTTTTGGGACCCCCCTTTTCTCTCGCCCCCGCTTGACGAATCACCAGGAAATTTTCAGGGTAGGAGCGGAGCGGAGCTGGCCAAAAGATTGGAAAATTTCGCGAGGATTCATCAACCTGTGCCAGACTTATTGGGAATAGAATGTTGCGGATTTCCTACGGAAAATAGGTCCTAACTATAACTATCTACTGGCAACCGCCAGTAGATTATATATATATATATATATATATATATATAATATATAATCTACTGGCGGTCGCCAGTAGATAGTTATAGTTACAACCTAGTTTCCATAGGAAATCTCAAAATTCTATTTTGAAGAACTTTGGCGCCGGTTGACGAATCCTCGCGAAATTCTCAAAACTAATGGGGCGCTCCGTTCAGCTCCTACCCTGAAAGTCTCGGGGTGATTCGTCAAGCGGGGGCCGAGAAAAAGGGGGGGGTCCCAAAACGCGTTTTCCCCATGCATTTTTCCATAGGACCTTTAGTCGCAGCTACAGCCCGAACGGCTGAACAGAATTACGTGAAATTTGGCAGAGAGGTAGCCATAAGGTCAAGGAAGTGCCTTTTGCAGGTCTGGTGTAAATCTGTTCAGTATTTCCTGAGAAAATAGCATTTAAAAGCATATATATATGTGGGCGGAGCCTAACCACACATCTCATCCTGAGATCTGATTGGCTGTCAGCAATTCATCCAAGAAGTGTTGGCAGCCATCTTGGGACCAATATACATGACAGCACCTCATTAAAAAGCATTGCAGTTAATAGAAGGTTTTAAGACTTTAGTTACATTATAAATCATTTGTTGATGGTACCATACTCATTTTAGGAATTGTGGTATGTTCTAAGGTGATTTCACCATGTGAAAAAGCCTTCTGCTGGGATATCATGATTGAGAGAAAAATATTTTCTCATGCTTTTACCACAGAGGTTTGGAAGGTGATCTATAAGCTAAACTGAGAGCTTATTGTCTGTAAATTCACATTATCTTTCTCAGTCATGTGAGAATGAAGTCTGACATTCTCAGTAAAACATGTACATCCAACAAGGGCAGAGACTGTCAGTTGATTCCTTTGTGTTCTACTGCAGCTTCCCAGAGTGTTCCAAAGAACTACTAGAGCGCTAACAGTCCTACTTATGATAAACGTATGGCACACCTGAAGCCATCTTGCTTGGATTAAAGTGGTAACTCTTAAAACATTTAATTTAAAAAGGAACAAAATGAGGGGGTTCATTTTTCCATAAAAAGTATGATTAGTGCTGCAGAAAGAAAAATTAGGGAACATTTTGAGTGACTTCTCAAATCCTCTTCTATTTCATTAAAAAATTCTGACATGCAGACTGAAACATGCACTTTCAATACCAGCAGCAGTTTTCCCTGGTGAGCAGTAGCTTTACTACAGTGATCTAATGAGCAAAAAGAGTGCTAACATTCAGAATTTATGGCAAATGTGTGACACATCTGAATGCCTTCTTGATGGAATCAAAGTAGAAAACTGAAAGTATTTCCTACTGAGGAGACTGCAGTAAATGAGGAAATTAGGAAACTTCATAACAATTAAGTCTCCCAAGATGGCCACCAGAGACAAAAGAGCCCAAATGTAGCCCAAATATCACCCAAATGTAGCCCAAGTATAGCCCAATGACAGAATGTCCCAGAATGTTCTTAAAAACAACTAGAGCGCTTACTGTCTTCATTATGACAAAAGTATGGCACACCTGAAGCCACCTTGATTGGAATAAACTGGTAACACTTAAAACATTTAATTTAAAAAGGAACACAATGAGGGGGTTCATTTTGCCATAGAAATTATGATTAATGCTGAAGAAAGAAAATGAGGGCACATTTTGAGTGACTTCTCAAATCCTCTTCTATTTCATTAAAAAATTCTGACATGCAGACTGAAACATGCACTTTTAATACCAGGAGCAGACTTCCATGGTGAACAGTAGTTTTACTACAGTGATCTAATGAGCAACTAGAGTGCTAACATTCAGAATTTATGGCAAATGTGTGACATATCTGAATACCTTCATGATGGAATCAAAGTAAAAAACTGAAAGCATTTCCTACTGAGGAGACTGCAGTACATGAGGAAATTAGGAAACTCCATAACAAATAAATCTCCCAAGATGGCCACCGGAGACAAAAGAGCCCAAATGTAGCCCAAAATCACCCAGATGTAGCCCAAATATAGCCCAATGACAGAAGTGTGCAAAACACTTATTATTTTGTGTTTTTGCAGTGTTATATAGTGCAGACTTGTCAGGTAGTGGAGTGCTTTACATGAGCATTGGTTACATTACACAAGAACAAATTCATTTTGGTTGTAGACATGGGGAGACTAAGTGATTTGACCAGAATCACAGAATGTCGAGCTGAAGCAGAAACTTCAACCTGGTTCCCCAGTTGCAAAGTCTGCAGTTCGGGAAGTAACACCACATCCTCTCCCCTAAGTGCAACATTTAATCAAGTGGTCAACTGGATAAAAAAAACATAAAGATAACAAATAATTTAAAAGTGCTTTGTCGCTATTTGAAAACTCAGAAAATATGTCCTTATTTTAGTCTTTTAGAGCACTAACCATAATTTTGATGCCAATAAGACCCTCTCATATATGTAATTTCTAAAGGAAATGCTCTAGGTATTACAGTTTTGATTACATCAAGATGATGTCAGGCGTTCCACTTTTTTGTAATAAATATAGAATGTTAGCAATCTAGTTGTTCATTAGGATACTGTTGAGAGGCAGAGGCCAGGGGCACGGACTCTGAAAATTGAAGGCAGGTAGGAGGGTGCAAAGGCAACAATTTAACCACACTGAGCAGGCAGGAAGGGCCGTGGAAGCACAACAGACTATGGAGGGCAGTGGAAAGGGGGGCAGGGGCAACAAACCAACAATACAGGACTTGCAAGAGAGGCTGTGGCAATGTAATAGACCATTGTGGGCAGAAGGAAGAGGCAATGGTAGTACAACCATACATGCCAACAGACCCGATTCAGCCAGGAAACGTCCAATGTTTTTAAGCTCAAATGGGCTTTATTTGATCTGTCTCCTGTCTACAATCTCCTCTTTTTCAATGTAACTCAAAGGGGAAAATCAATACCCCAGTTTTTTTTCAAAATCTCCCTCTTACCAAGTTCAAAATGTTCGCAAGTATGGTACATTGGATCATGGAAGGAAATGGGGTAGGGACATGGACTTGGATAACAGAGGACAGGAGGGACATGGAGAGGTGCAACAAACTGACCCTGCAGGGCAGGCATCAGGGTTTGCAGCAGCACAATACACCACACAGGGCATGCAGGACGGGAGTGCAGCACAACAATCCATAGAAAGCAAGAGGGAGGGGACAGGACCATGCACATGGACAACAGAGAACAGAGGGGCAAGAGGCAATGGTAGCTAGCTGACCATAATGGACAGACAGGAGAGAAAGCTGCAGCATAACAGACCATAAAGGGCAGAAGGGACGGATCAGGGGCATTACAATGGAACAGACAAGCCAGGAGGGAGGGAGTAGGGGTCTGCACATGTAAACAGAGGGCTGGGGGCAAGGGGGCAGGGCAGGAGCAGCAAGATAGCCATGGAGGTCAGGCACGATGGGCACTAGAAGCAAGACACACCATGAAGAGCAACAGTGAGACTGTGATGGCATACACACAGACCATGGAGGGAAGGTGGGAGGGGGTCAGGGGTAGCTAACTGACCACACAGGGAAGGTGGGAGGGGCCATGGCAGCACAGAAGACCATGCATGGCAAGTGGGAGGGTTAGTGGCAGCACAATGGCTATGATGGGCAAGAAGGAGGGTGCAGGGGCATGCACAAAGGACGATGGAGGATAGAAGGGAGGGTCAGGACCTGTGCACAGACAAGAAAGTTCAGGGGAAGGGGCCTCACAACAGACCACACGGGGCAGGCAGGAGGAGCAGTTGCAGCACAACAGACCAGGGAGGGCAGAAGGGTGTGGCAGTACAATGGACCATGTAGGACAGGAGGAAGAGGATAGGGGCATGGCATGTGGACAGGCAGGGTGGAGGTGGCAGGGACAGGTTACAGTCATCTGACAATCCTAGGCAGGTGGGAGGGAGGTGGCAGCTCAACAGAACACTCAGAGTAGATAGGAGTGGCAGGTCCATGGAACATGGTGGGCAAAAAGGATGGAGCAGGGGCATGCACAAAGACATCGGAGGGCAGGGGGAAGGAGAATAGGGGCAGCAAGCTAAGCACCAAGTTTAAGAAGGAGGTCAATGATGGGGAATAGAATTGGGCAATGGAGGGCAGGAGGAGTGGACTGGTACATCATACTAAATTGAGGGCAGTGGCAGAACATCAGACCATGCATGGCAGGAGGGAGGAGGCTAGTCCATGGATTCACACAACAGAGGATAGGGAGGAGGGGGATGGGGCAGCAAGCTAACTATTCAGAGAAGGCGGGTATTAGGAACTTTATTGTTTTTAAAACATTGTGTCTGTGCGAACTACTTAAAATATGAATAAGTATGCAGCATAATCTCACTTTTATTCAGGAAGAAGAGGACGTTTGTGACTGTGACTCCGGGCTCACTTGGCAGAAACACCCCCTGACCCTCCACCCCCTATCGCAAAATGTAATGCCCGTGAAAAGGGTAGGTGAACACAGTGTTATATAGAACATAGTCCTGAGAGCACGATTGAAAATGAAAACTAGATATAGTGTATGGTATAAACTATGCACCAAAAAGTGTGATATAAGATAAACCGGGCGTGAAATATAATATGCAATACATTGTGCGCAATGACAGATTCATTGGAGAGCGCGAGATAGCACAGGCACTAGCGCGTGCTATGCGATATGCGCCTTGGAGTGTAATATGCACAGGGCAGTGTTGTGTAACCTAACTAGTCTCTAAAGTTGTAATATAAAATATGTGCTGGGGAGTGTAACGTTGCATATGCACTGTGACAAAGATATGGATCCCAGATTGTAATATGTATGGCATAGCACTGTGCGTTATAACATAGGTATCGAGGAAGGCACGTTAGATGGGGCAATATAACCCGTGCGAAGACAAGTGTGGCATGACATATTCACGGGGTGGTGTTACAGTGCACATGGGCTAGAGAGTGTCATAGCATATGCACTAGCTAGTGGAATACAACACAGAGGTGTGTGGCACTCGGCAGGCAATGGTGGGTGTAACACAGCATTGGGCTCTGTCAGGAGCGCGCTGTGACTCTCAAGTGATGTTCGTCCCCTTTCCAGAGAGTAAAATAAAAAGTATTACACATCCGGCAGTGGATGTGTGTTTTATTAACCGTGAGGGGGGTTACTTGCATAGTTTTGGTCGAATTTTTGTCGAATCCCCTTTGAATGGCTTGGTGTGCATGTGTATTAAATGTGCCCGTCAATAGCTACCCATGTTTGTATAAATAAACGACAAGGGTGTCTACCGGGATTAGGCACGGTAGGGCATCAGACATGTCAGAGCTTTTGTAAATACATTCCACGTGGATTCATTGTATGCATAGTCGCCTTTTAATGAATATCACGCAAATCGTCATGGTGATAGGTACGTACGGTTTGTCCAGCATGTCCTAGGTGTGTCTATAAATATCTATTTTTTAAAAATAATAAAAAACAGTGGCTGGCCCTGGGGATTGGGGTCCAAAAAATATAATTAGGAGACACGCCCTGGGGGATAGGGTCATAAATTAGAATAAGAAGGGGAACCACACAGCCCCCCTTCTTAAAAAATTAAAATAAATAAAAGACTGGCATCGTGCCGGAGGCCATGCCCCCTCCGTGCAGCACTCTGCAAACGCGCCCCCAACAGGCATCTCCAGTATGCACCAGGGAGCTGCGCTGCAGACAGGTGTTCTGAGGCCAAGCCCCTTTTTACACCTCTCTGCAACGCAGCTCTGTGGCGCTTACTGGAGGTACCTAGTGGTCTAGTTTGACCCTAGGGACCCTTAGGATTCAAGGGGACTTAATCTCTCAACTTAGAACAGCCACAGGGCGCGTTTACACAGTGGTGAAGGGAGGGGACGGGGCCTGAGGTGACGTGTGCAAACACGCACTATGGCACGTTTTAAATTGGGGATATAATTTCCCTTCAATACTGAGGGCCCCTGGGGGCTAACTAGCCCACCAAGTGCTTCCAGTAAGCGCCACTGAGCTGCATTGCAGAGAGGTGGTCCAGGCCGTGCCACTTTTTACACCTCTCTGCAACGCAACTCTGTGGCACTTACTGGAGGTACCTAGTGGGCTAGTTGGACCCTAGGGACCCTCAGGATTCAAATGAACTTAATCTCCCAACTAAAAACGGACACAGGGCGTGTTTACACAGTGGTGAAGGGACGGGACGGGGCCTGAGTTAACGTGTGCAAAAACGCCCTGTGGCCTGTTTTAAGAGGTAGTTTTAATCCCCATGCCCTATTATATACTAGGGGCTTACAGAGGAGGTCATGCTAATCACAGGGGGACCCCAACACATAATGTTCCCTAGTGTATGTAGGTGTTTTCACTGTATTCTAAGTGTCTTTTAACATAGCACTGGCTCTAGGACTGGTTAGTCAGACTCAGTTACCACCAGTATCCGTCTGAAAAAGTTGAGGGTACAGGATGATTTTGCAACAAGGCTTCTTTCTGCTCTTCTCTTTGTTCTTTCTGCACGTTATCCTTCTTCCTGCACTTTTCTTCGTCTTTGAGGACTTCTGTTGCTTCTTTCTGCACTTCTTTTGTTTCTTTCTGTGCATTTTTCTTCTTTCTTCACATGTCCTATCTCTGTAGGCATAGTTAGAAATTAGCATTTAAGAAACCTTTGAAATTCACAGAAAAAACCATAGGTTTCAGGCACGTTATAGTTAAGAATTAGCATTTAAAAAACCTCAGAAATTCACTGAAAAAACCATAGGTTTCAGGGGTATTATAGTTAGCTGGACTTTTCACTTGTACAAAACCATTGAAATTCCCCCGTTATAGTTAGTTCAGCTAACTATAACTCGCGCGCCCGCAATGCACTGCTGATGACGTCACATATTACATCACTCATGACATGGTCAGTGACATCACTCATGACATCACTGATGACATCTCAAATTACATCGCTGATGACATCACTGATGACATCATCCTTGTGATAGAGTGGCAGACCTCCTCTCACCCTAATATAACCTTTGATACACACATTGAAAAATAGAGACTAAAATTTTCAAAACAATGGACATACCAATACCAGTTACAACAACCTCTTCAGTAATTCTAAGATCCACATACACATCCACTCATTCACCAACAGTCCTATACAGTCACTCATACATGTACTCACTCATCATATGTACTCATACACCTATACATCCTGTTACACAATGCCACTCATCCATAGAGTTACTCACACACATAGTCACTCATGCTAATAAAGAATCAAACATACATTTACTTGCATATACAGTTATACACACACCACCACACTTACTTCTACGGAAACTTACACATACTTAGTCTTTTAAACAATCACTTATAGAAACACATACTTATTCATACAGGAACTCTTTCAATCTCTCACTCTCACATATACTCACATATATACACCAATAGTCACATATACTAGTTTAAAACATATGTAGTTACTCATAAAGACACTATTGAGACAGTCATTCACTCACTAACACACCCATACACACACTCATCCACCCATACAGTCCTGCACACATGCTGTGTTCAACACATACAAACAGTGAGTCACTCATTCATGCACCTATGCACTATGTAATACCCCCCACCGAACCATGCAGACACTCAGACTGATACTCAAAAAACCAACTAATAACCTACATAGACACCCATGTAGCTACTCACCAACCCATGCAGCCACTTATACACAAAGTGAGAGACTGAAACAGGTATTTACATATTTAAACATTACTCACTAAGTCATGTATTCACTATGATACTCTTAATCAGTCAGTTACACAATCAATTTTCAAAAACAAATCATCCATTTAGACACTTATATACCCATTTATTCTTCCATCGACCTTGAAATATAAATATATAAAAAATATTTAATTTTCAGAAAAACACACATTCACTGGATGATGTCATCAGTGATGTCATCAGTGATGTCATCAGTGATGTCATTTGAGATGTCATCAGTGATGTCATGAGTGATGTCACTGACCATGTCATGAGTGATGTAATATGTGACGTCATCAGCAGTGCATTGCGGGCGCGCAAGTTATAGTTAGCTGAACTAACAATAACGGGGGAATTTCAATGGTTTTGTACAAGTGAAAAGTCCAGCTAACTATAACACCCCTGAAACCTATGGTTTTTTCAGTGAATATATATTACCTACTGGCGGTCGCCAGTAGGTAGTTATAGTTAGGACCACGTTTCCATAGGAAAACCTCAACATTCTATTTTGAATAACTTTGGCGCCGGTCGACGAATCCTCGTGAAGTTTTCAAAATAGGTGGGGCGCTACGCTCCGCTCCTACCCTGAAAGTCTCGGGGGGATTCGTCAAGCGGGGGCTGAGAAAAAAGGGGGGTCCCAAAACGCGTTTTCCCCATGCATTTTTCCATAGGACCTTTAGACAGGGCTACAGCCCGAACGGCTGAACAGAATTACTAGAAATTTGGCAGAGAGGTAGTCCCCAGGTCAAGGAAGTGCCTTTTGTAGGTTTGGTGTAAATCTGTTCAGTAGATTATGAGAAAATAGCCTTTAAATCAATATATATATATCTAAGCGCGCTCCGTGCGCGCTGGGTGCGCGCACCTCGCCGTGCGCGAGCGCAATTCTGATTGGTTGTTAGATCTTAGTAAACATTCGAATCGGTGGAAATCAGGAAGCGGCGGCCGCCATTTTGTCTATCGCATAAAGAGGGGGTGATAAACAAAGGGGGAGAACTTGAAAAGGGGGCAGAGTGGGTAGAAATAGACCCTGTAGGCATTGTAAGGGGGTCAAAGTAGGACCTTGTAGGGCAAAAAAAAAGAATAATATTTTGTTAAAAAATATCGCCGAGTGCGCGCACCCAGCGCGCACCCGGAAAAAAACTTAATAAAACAAATTTTAAAAAAAACACATTTAAGTGTTTAGATATAAGGTGGCTCTAAAAAGAGCCTTTGTGTTTATTGTTTGTTTTTTGGTACCTACAAGTAAGTACCGATGCAGAATCTGAGGTTCAAGAGGAAGACTCTGTTGCCTTCATCAGTGAAGTGCACACCATCTCCTCTATAAATGTCTTGCATGTCGTAACGCAAGTTGTTGTGGTAAATGGAACCCATACCATAGTCTCTGAGGAAAGCAGAAATAGATTTGTTGACGTGCTTCCTTGCTTTGTCAATCTGCGGACAAAATTGGTTGGACCAGTTCCACTTTTGCCTTTGGCATATGTTAGAATATACAAAGGCAGTTTGTGGAAAAAGCGACATCAATTGCACAAAGGTGTCCTTAATAAGCATTTCCAGACCTACCCCAGTTAAAGTGCCTAGATCATTACCACCACAGTGCACAATAATAAGGTTAGGCTGTGGGAGATGTTGAAAGGTTTTCACCAAAGGCATTAATTGGTGCCACTTTAACCCTCTCTGACCAATCCATTTGATGTCTACATTTGGCAAAGCAAGGTCTCTCACCATACCTCTTTTCTCTGCAAATTTTTCACTCCAGAAGACATAGCTGTGTCCTACAATCCACACTGTGAACATCTTCAAAGGAGATCTGGATGCACTCAGGAGGTGTAATTCAGTAGAATGGTAAAAAGAAATGAAAGACAGTTTGGAAATGGAGGCATACATATTTTTTTATAAAAAAAAAGAACTGATTGGCTGTTTCATACCATTCTACACTAAAAACTAGGCTGTATGTGTAAAATAATAGAAGCATGTTTTGTATTGGTACAGAAAAATGTGTTACCAAAGAACAGTACTATGGATTTGCTGTAAGGTTTGAAAAGTCAAGCACTCTTGCTCTGTGGAATTGAAACATTGTGTGGCGAACTTCTGACCTAACTCCACACAGCAGTGTTCCATGAGCTGTTGCTATGGTAGCAGGCAGAAGTCAAGTTGGGGGAAGGGTACTAGGCAGAAGTCAAGTAGGGGGAAGGGTACTTTTGGAAAAGGGTTGGTTTTCAACCAATAGAAATGTGTGATTACATTTGAAAAAAAGGGGGAAGCAGTGAGATTTGAAATTAACATGTATTTGTGTGGAAAAAGAGAGGGAAAGTTTGCCATTATCTGGTTCTGCTGAGAGGAGAGAGGTGTAGAGAACAGAGATCCTGGCTCTGATAATCTGCTGTTTGAGTGCCACATTTCTTTCACAACTGACTAATTTTAAAGGTGAGTTTAGAGTTTGAGAGGAGATGTGGTATGGTAAAATAAGAAATGAATAATAGAAATGTAATTCTTTTTGTTGAAGTTGTGTTTATTATTTTCTGTTTTGGGAGAAATTTAAATGTGAGGAACATGTAAAATAATATGGACTATGTTTTCACGATAAATTAAGGTGTATTGGTCTGGACATGGGCTTTTTAAAAAATCTGAAAAGTGGATTCATAATGTGTCAGTCTGTAAAAGTGAATATTACTTGTCAAAAAAAAAGAGCAGTAAGTGTGCTTTCAAATTGGCAAAGAAATTTCGTTTTGTGACTAATGTGAAAACATGACTCTGTGTGCAAATAGGAATTACAGGCAGAGATTTATTGCGTTTTGTTCTGGTGATTTCACAGTTGCATTAGTAGGAAAAAGGGGGAGCGTTTTTTTGGTGCAGAAGCAGACTCTTAGCACACACCCAGCTCCTTTCCATGTATAATCATGCACAGTATTCACAAGCGAGTGGGGTTTGAGGTTTCAGTCTGTAATGCAAATACATTCAGCATTACTAAGGCTGGTTGCCCTTGCTGGAGTGTAGGCAGTCACCCAGCATACACATGGTGGTGGTCTGAAAAAGCAGTCTGGACATGGGCTTTTTAAAAAATCTGAAAAGTGGATTCATAATGTGTCAGTCTGTAAAAGTGATTATTACTTGTCAAAAAAAAGAGCAGTAAGTGTGCTTTCAAATTGGCAAAGAAATTTCGTTTTGTGACTAATGTGAAAACATGACTCTGTGTGCAAATAGGAATTACAGGCAGAGATTTATTGCGTTTTGCTCTGGTGATTTCACAGTTGCATTAGTAGGAAAAAGGGGGAGCGATTTTTTGGTGCAGAAGCAGACTCTTAGCACACACCCAGCTCCTTTCCATGTATAATCATGCACAGTATTCACAAGCGAGTGGGGTTTGAGGTTTCAGTCTGTAATGCAAATACATTCAGCATCACTAAGGCTGGTTGCCCTTGCTGGAGTGTAGGCAGTCACCCAGCATACATATGGTGGTGGTCTGAAAAAGCAGTCTGGACATGGGCTTTTTAAAAAATCTGAAAAGTGGATTCATAATGTGTCAGTCTGTAAAAGTGATTATTACTTGTCAAAAAAAAGAGCAGTAAGTGTGCTTTTAAATTGGCAAATAAATTTCGTTGTGTGACTAATGTGAAAAGAAATGTAGTAATATATTTAAATAAAATAAAGGATTTTTTTTTTTAGTTTTTTTCAGGTATTGCTGAAGAGCAGTGAACAAAATTTAAGATGCCTACAAAATCCAGAGTTAAAAAAACCCAGAAAAAAAACATATATTTGAAGACAACTGGAGGACCAAAGTTAGTAGAAGATGCTCATGTTGGGAAAAAGAAAAAATCTTCTGGTAAGCAGAAAAAACAATTTCTTAAAAATATATTCAAAAGAAGGAAAAATGTACAAAATGTCTGTACTGGAAAGAATGTTATGAAACGAAAAGGACAGGAAAAAATTGAGAATTTAGTTAATGCAAATATACCTTCTGCAACTGAAAAGATTTACATAAACAGAAAAACAGCGTTTAAAGAGATACGTAGAAAAATGTTTCAGAGAAGAGTTATGTCCAGTTTGATAAAGGATGTGAAGAAATATAAGCAAAAGAGTAAGTTTTATAAAAGAAAAAAAGAAATTGAAGTCATTGCAGCAAAGGCATTAGAATTAAAAAGGAAACTATTCATTTTAATTTTGAATAGGATGCGTACATTAGACAAAATGGTTAATGTACTGAAATCACATAGCAAAAGGAAAAGAGTAGTGAACAGAACAAACTTTTGTAAAGTGTTTTTAGGAAAGTGGATGCATAGTTCAAGTAGTGAACCTTTTTTTAATGAAGAGAGCTATTTTCAAAGTAATAGTTTGCTGCATGCAGTTGACACCAGAGGTCGTGGTTACGAAGTGACAAATGGTTGCATAATGGAGAAGGAGATAATGGTTCCAAGAGATGAGGTACAAGTGATGGCGGATGAGGCTATGGGGAGACGTCCTAAAGCCCCAGTGTAAACTTGGAATTGTAGTAGTATTTGCACTGTGCGTCAGGAATCTATTGACAAATTTCGTGAGTTTCTAACAGAATATAGTAAAAAAAGTATAAAACAGAAGATTAAGGTGCTTCAAAGTCTGGATCCATGCAGAGTGAGATAGAATACTGGTTTGCAGGGTCATTCTCTGGCTTGTCTATCTAGAAAAGTGTGTAATAGTGTTTTCCATCATTTTAGGATGCTGGCTGTTCATCATACTGAAATGAGAAAGTTTGTGAGACGGTTGTATTTTGCAAAAAGTCCAGCAATAAAGTTAAATGAATTGAATAGGGCTCTGTTCCGAGGAACGGTATCAGATGTAGAGAAGGTTGTTGATGAAATTCAGTTTTGTTACTTTGGTCCTGAACAAAACAGTGCAGAGAAGGACACAGTAAATGAGGAAGAAGTGGAAGAGAATGTAGAACCCTCTGTAAGTAACACATTTAATGATCACATAACAAAATTTGCAATAATCTCTAATGAAAAACCAAATTTTACTTGTATTTGTTGCCGCAGAACTCATTATAGAAAACAAACTAGGAATGTTGATCTCTACAGAAAGAGTGAAAATGAAGATAATTATAAGTGGAAGGATTTTGCCACATATATATTTCTTGAAAATTGTTTTGATTTGGGTGAAGATCAGCGTATTTGTAAATACTGTTACAACAAGTTAGAGGAAAATAGAATGCCGACCAGAGCTGTACATAATAATTTAGAATTGGATGCTATTCCTGCTGAACTTTCTGAATTAAATACATATGAGTCTATACTCATTCAATGTGTTCATCCGTTCCAGACCATAGTACGTATGGAGCCCAAAACTGGTAAATTACCTCCTTCAGATTTACTGAGAGGTTTAAAAGGTAGAGTGGTGTATTTGCCCTTGGATTTGAAAAAAAATATGGAAACTATTGATGCGGATACTTTGGAAACTGAACCATTAATTATTCTGGTTAATGGTGTACCTACAAAGAATAAGAAGATTTGGCAGGAGCTGGTAGATGTGCGGAAAGTACAAAGAGCAAATTTGTATTTGAAAAGGAATAACAAATGGTATGAATCAATTTATGTAGAAGAAGAAGAAGAAGAAGATTTACAAGAAGACACAGAAACACCAACTGGACAAATTGAAAAAGTGGACAAGTCAAAGGAAGAAGAAATATATGAACATTTTAGCATACATCCTCTCCATTCAAAAGAAGTTATGGGAGACAATATTGATCTGTTTCAGATGAAGAAAGCAAAAGGAACTCCCGTGAGTGTATGGGAGGAGAGCTTGGAAGCTCGATGTTTTCCCCAGCTGTTTCCTAAAGGAAAAGGAGGACGATACGATGAACGTCCGGAACAGATTCCAGCTTCTGAGTATCGGACTACAAGACTATATGCTGAAGATCCCAGATTTCGACAAAGTATTCCTTATTTGTTCCATCTTTTATTTGAAAGCGACTTGTCTGCACTGTCTTATGCAGTAAATCACATTTTAAAAAGTGGAGTACATTTACAAAATGTGTCTGCTAAGGATTTTATGGAGAAAGTGCAGCACCGAGATGATCATTTGGAAACACAACTGATCAATCTGATGGCTTGTCAGCGTGGGACAAATGAATATTGGTACCGACGCCATGGTGAATTAAAATGCATGTTACGGAATTTAGGAACACCAACATGGTTCCTTACCCTAAGCTGTGCCGAGTATGCTTGGGATGATTTACTGGATTTTCTACGAGAGGCAAATTCAAACATTAAAAACATCGAATACAAGACAGCAGGAGAACTGTGCTCATTGGATCCAGTTAATGTTTGCAGATATTTCAATCATAGATTTGAGGCTATGATGTCCTTCATCTGCAATAAAAAAAATCCACCTCTTGGAGAAGTTGTAGATTTCTTTTGGATAAAAGAGTACCAGGCAAGAGGTGCTCCTCATATTCATATGCTGTTGTGGATCAAGGATGCCCCAAAGTTTGGAACAGATGCTGATGAAGCAGTGTTATCTTACATTGAAGAATATGCAACATGTGCTATACCAAAAAGCACAGAAGAGAAAAAGTTAAAGGAGCAAGTTTTACGTTTCCAAAGTCATCGGTGTGGAAAGTACTGTCGACGGAAATACAAGAGCAAAGATAAATACTACACTAAATGTCGATTTGGATTTCCTAGACCTGTTCTTTCAAATGGAAGAGTAAACAGTTTTATGTCAGCTGTGAGACATACTATCACAAGAAAATCACCTAAGAATACCTACAACCTAAAAAGAAAAGAAGAATCAAAAAATATAAATGACTACAACCCAGTCATTTTATCCATGTGGAACGCTAACATGGATATACAGTATGTAGCTGACAATTCCATTGCTGTTGCTCGATATGTAACGTCTTACATTACGAAATCAGAAAAAACAGAATTGAAGGAAATGTGGGAAGAGATTTCTCACGAGAAGACTGTCAGTAAGAAGCTGTACAGTTTCAGTTTGAAGATGTTATCGCCTCGAGAAATTGGATCCTACGAATGTTCAGATAGGTTATCTTCTGCAAGTCTCTACTCGAAATCAAGAAGAATAATTTGGGCAAGTTTAGGCCTTGCAGCAATGAGAAATCGGGTACTGAAATCTGTTGGAGAAATTGAATATTTGGCCGAGAATGACCCACAAAGTACAGATATTTTGAAATCAAACATGTTGGACACATATTATCCAAAAAGAAGTCAACATCTGGAGAACATGTGTCTCTATGAAGTGCTGCAGAACTACATTTATTCACGGAAAGCCGCAGAAGACATCAACAATGGAAAATATAAAGTGATTGGTGAGGAAGGATGTTTGGTGAAGCAAACAAAAGGAAGTTTGATAAATCACAGGAAGCTGAGTTGCGACACTACTGACAAAAAGGAATTTTACTACTTGGCTCTTTTACAGCTGTTTAAACCATGGCGTTCAGAGGACGAACTACTGGGAGAATTTCAAAGCTATGAAGATTCTTTTAATGCTTGCAAAGACAGCATACAATGCAGTACATTCACAACTTATCTGCAAATGTTAAATGAAGAAATTGAACAGGAAACTACAATTGCAGCAGAAGTAGCTAGAGACAGTTCTCAAGACAGCCAAAGTTCAGGAACACTCAGTCAAGATCCTCTAGGACAACCAATCGTTGAAAATGAAGCATCAATAGCCTTGAATGAAGTGGAAACGGCTATGAATCAAGCTCAAGAAGAATTTATAGACTTACAAAATTTGGAAAGACAACTGAATGAAGAGCAGCAACAAATTTATGAAGAGATCAGAAGCAAAATTGATCACGGATTTCAACATGAAAAAAAAGAGTGCTCATGCACATCATTTCATCCAATCAGGATGTATGTAAGCGGACAAGCTGGAACTGGGAAAAGTTTCCTTATAAAAGTCATCAGAAGCTACCTACAGCAAAAAACGGATTCTACTTTGTCTTGTGTGGTTACTGCTCCAACTGGGTTAGCAGCATATAACATAAAAGGAATCACTTTACATCGTTTGCTAATGTTACCAGTGGAGCATGAGAACAAAATACAATACAACAAGCTAACTGGAGAAGCATCCTTGGAAGTTTCAAGAGTATTGAAGAAGATGAAAGTTCTCATTATTGATGAGGTGAGCATGGTATCAAACTTAATGCTTGCCTTTGTGCATTTAAGAATGCAGCAAATTTTGAAGACAGACTATGACATGTTATTTGGTGGAAAACACGTCATAGTTTTTGGAGATCTTTTGCAACTTACTCCAGTTAAAGGACAACCAGTGTTTAATACTGTCACACATGAAGACACGAAGAAGTCATTGGGAAGCATCGGTAATACAAATATTTGGTCCTTCTTTGAGTACAAGGAACTTACTACTAATATGAGGCAAGCAAACGATGAAGAATATGGAAGTATTCTGAAAGATATCAGAATTGGACTACTCACTGAAGCTGGCACAAAAGCATTACAGAGTCGGCTGCTACATAATTTATTTCCAAAGGAAGAAATAGTTGCAGAGAAGATATACAAGAACATTGCAGAAAACAAAAGTGTCATCTGCTTAATGCCAACTCTACGTGAATGCTCAATATTCAATGAGGAGCTTTTGAAATTGGAAAAGGAGGAGATCAGGAAATTGGAAGCAGTTGACAAAATTGAGGATGGAAGAATTACTGTCACAGTAACAGGCACACTGAAAAATAAATTGAATTCACTAGAGAAGAACATTTCCAAAACAGCTGGATTAGAAAAAAATCTATATGTTTGCATGAACTGTAGAGTATTTTTAAGGAGAAATTTGGATGTTGAAAAAGGTTTAGTTAATGGAGCTATGGGAAGAGTTGTGGGTTTTATTAATTATCAGAAAAAAGATGGAATTGAATGTTTAAAAATAAAATTTGATCAGATAGAAGAAGTTAAAGATATTTGTCGTTGTTCAGTTCGTTTCATGCTTGTGAAAGACTTATATGTACGTAGAAAGCAGTTTCCATTTTCTCTAGCATATGCTGTAACTATTCACAAGTCTCAAGGATTGACTGTAGATTGTGCATTTGTGAACATTGGTTCAACTGTGTTCAAAGAAGGTATGGCTTATGTAGCTTTGTCACGAGTGAAAACATTATCTGGTTTATTCATGATAGACTTTGATGACTCAAAAGTTAGTGCTGATGCAAATTGTGTAAAGGAGTATAATAGATTAAGAAGAACCTATGCTCCTCATTTAGGTCAGTATCCTGTGTTGGAGAAACATGTAGTTTCTCGTAAAAGGAGAAATGAGAATATCTGTAATGAAGATGTAGAGAGGAGGAAAAAAAAGAGGAGTGATGTAATTGCAAGCAAAAAGAAAAAGGAAAATGAAGAACAGGTTGTAGGATGTCATTTTGAAAATAGCTCTGGTGTCAACTGCTACGCTAATGTAGTGCTGAATGTTGCATTTTATCTTGAAAGTTTGCAAGAGCAGATAATAGTAAATCAGGGAAAAAGATTCTGTTCTGAGCTGAGTCTCCTTTTTCATAAGCTGAGTAATGATAAAAGTCAAATAGAAAGTGCTACTGAAATTAGAAAACTTTTAGATGTATGTTCAGGACGAACACAGTTTTCTCAAAATGAACAGCAAGATGCACATGAATTTTTGATGTATTTTCTTCAAGTACTGGAAGAAGAAGAAGTTGCAATTGATATTTTATTTGGTCTCTCTTATAAATGGGAACATACTTGTGAAAACTGTTATAATATATGTGGCTCTAATGTTGATAATGAAAGGTTTATTTATTTGACATTACCAGAGAGTAAAACAGTCACTTTTGCTAAATTAGTTAAAGATGCTAATCATAGCATGCAATGCGGTGAGTGTCAATCTGACATGTTTTCAACATTAATTTTAAAGGAATACGGACAGTATGTAATTTTAGTGATGCAACGATGTAGAGCTGATGGTTCAAAATTGGATACTTTAATAAAGAAGTTTACAGGACAGCAATTATCAATTTCAGGAAAAACTTTTGTAACTGTTGCAATAATTTTCCATGAAGGACCTACTGTTACTTCTGGACATTACACAGTTTATCTTAAATGTGAGAAAGGCTGGACACTGTGTAATGATTCCCAATTGGTTTTTAAGCAACGTTTGCCTTTTGATTTAGCAAATTCCTATCTAATCTTCCTGAAACCTAAATTTTAGAGAGACTTGGCAAAATCTGGACAAAACAATTTTACCATTTTATTGGATTACCATTGGAATTTTCAAAAAAAAGATTTTTTAAATTATCATTTGGCCTAATGGAAAGATAACCAATTGTAATGTGGACTTTTATAATTTTTTATGAAACTTTCAAAAACCAAAAATTTAGATAAAATTGGTAACATCTGCACAATTCAAATTTTGGAATGTTATTGGAGTGTCATTGGAAATTTTTTCAAAAAAGAATTTTAAAATTACTATTTGGCCATGCGGAAAAGTAACCAATTCTATTGTGGACCTATTAAATTATTAATAAATCTTTCGGGAACCAAAATGTTACAGAGAATCGGTGAGATCTGTACAAATTTAACTTTAGAATTTTATTGGATTACCATTGGGAATTTAATCAAAAAAGAATTTTAAAATTACTATTTGGCCTAAAGGAAATGGAATCAGATGTATTGTGGAGTTATTTGAGATATAATATTGTGATTATACTTCTGAAACAAAAATATCAGACGGTAATTTAAAGAAATAAGTATTGTTTTTAGATGATATTTTTTTAGAATATTATGCATTTCTATAATAAGTTTAAGTGAGAAGAGATTCTGGGCTTTTTTAATACAATCTTTGAGATTGTTATTTTTTTTTTGCCCGCTGTTAAATGATGAATGCAATTGCTTTCACAATTTATAGTGAAATGCAATATATTCTGAAAACAGCAAAAAAAGGCAAATTTTTTTTTTGATAAATATGTAAATATGTGTACTGTATTATAAAATGTTTTAAAAAATATTAATACTTTTTTCTTTTTTTTCAGATTGATATAGAAAATTTACGAAAACTAGAACCATTTTTAAAGCAATTTTTTTGAAAAATAAATGAAAAAATATTTTTTTGAGTGGGTATGGTAAGTCACCAATATCATGGTTCCTTTTTTTCTACTTCTCTACAATCACATTTTCAATTTTTAATTGTAGTCTCTCAAAAAAAAAAAAAAAAAAAAAAACCTTGGGTGCGCGCACCTCAAAAAAATTTCCAAAAAAATTTCTAAAAAAAAAATTTGTTTGGTTAAGTTTATAAGTGGCTCTTAAAAGAGCCCTTGAGTTAATGGAGGGAAACAGGAAGAGAAAAACGCAAAAAAAGAAAAAACATCTATGGCCTAGTGCACGGATGCGCATCAAATTTTCTCTGAAGGAGATCAAGACTGGTCTCCCCTACAGAAATAAGAGAACCGCAATCAGTGCACCGTGTAGACAACCTCGCCAAACAAGGTGGACCAACAAGAGGTATAGAAACAGGTGAAGGCACCATCGCAGCTGAAGTGCTCCCCTGAGCTGCCGAAGATGTGCTCGGCTGAGCTGCTGCTGATGTCGTCGGCTGAGCAGGTGGAGGGTTTTCTCCAGAAGCTCGACGATAAGTTACTGGATGCATTTTGTAAACATGTCTCAACATAGTGTGAATGCTAAAAGAATATTTCTTGTTAGGATTCCCACGAGATAAGACTTTTTTACAAAGTACACATGTAACTTTCGGTGCATTTACCTTTTTCTCATCATCTGGAAAAGAGAAAAACTGCCATATAAAGCTGTCTTTCTGCTTCCTGTTCCTCTGCCTCTCAAGAGTGTCCTGGTCACTGTCTGAAGTAGGTTGCTGTTCAGCCATTGTCTCTCAACAACAGAATAGCTCCTTCTCCAAAGGAATCAGAACTAATAATGAGGGGAGTAGGTGTGGTTTGGGAAGAATCTGGAACAGAAAGTACTTCAAACCAATCAAAAGTGATGATTCTTGATCACATGACTTGCCATGAGGGGATTGGGTGTGGTATTGAAACAATTAGAAACTGAAAGTAATGATAACCAATAAGAAATATTGTTTTATTATGTATTAACCCGAGGTGCGCACACTGCGCAAGCTCCGAGCGCGCACCCCGTGATGACGTATGCACGAACGCGTAAACGCGCAGGTGCATACGTCATATGCGCGTACCTAGCGCGCATACGTTGAACACGCGTATACGCGACCGTTATTGCGCATAATTTTAGCGTATGCGGAAGTAAACCGCGTCGAGCGCGTAGGACGCATGCGTACGTACGTACGCATACGTACTGGGTGCGCGCTCCCAGCGCGCACCATGAAGTATATTTGCGCACGTAAATAACGTACGCCGGAATTCATAAAAAGCTTACGAAATAGTACTAGGAGCGCGATCAGAGCGCGCACCCCAAGAATTTATAAAAAAAAAAAAAAAAAGTGGACATAAAATAAATTAAAAAATAAAAAAAAAAAAATATCCTAATTGAATTTTTAAAAAAAAATAATTTATAAAAAAATACAGATAATATATAAATGAATATATAGTAATTTTATTTTAATTAAAAAAAATATCTTTAATTAAAAATACATAACTTAGCATATAAAAAAACATACAAATTCACTGAAAAAACCAAAGGTTTCAAAAACGTTATAGTTAGGGATTAGCATTTAAAAAACCTTGCAAATTCACTGAAAAAACCATAGGTTTCACGCACGTTATAGTTAGGAATTAGCATTTAAAAAACCTTGCAAATTCAATGAAAAAACCAAAGGTTTCACACATGTTATAGTTAGCTGGACATTTCACTCGTAAAAAACCAATGAAATTCCCCCGTTATAGTTAGTTCAGCTAACTATAACTCGCGCGCCCGCAATGCACTGCTGATGACGTCACATATTACATCACTCATGACATGGTCAGTGACATCACTCATGACATCACTGATGACATCTCAAATGACATCACTGATGACATCACTGATGACATCATCCTTGTGATAGAGTGACAGACCACCTCTTCCCCTAATATAACCTTTGATACAAACACTTAAAAAAAGAGAAATTTTAATTTTAAAAACAATGGACATACCAATACCGGTTACAACAACCTATACAGTAATTCTAAGATCCACATACAAATCCACTCATTCACCAACAGCCCTATACAGTCACTCATACATGTACTCACTCATCATATGTACTCGTACACCTATACACCCTGTTACACAATGCCACTCATCCATAGAGTTACTCACACACATAGTCACTCATGCTAATAAAGAATCAAACATCCATTTACTTGCATATACAGTTATACACACACCACCACACTTACTTCTACGGAAACTTACACATACTTAGTCTTTTAAACAATCACTTAACGAAACACATACTTATTCATACAGGAATTCTTTCAATCTCTCACTCTCACATATACTCGCTTATATACACCAATAGTCACATATACTAGTTTAAAACATATGTAGTTACTCATAGAGACACTATTGAGACAGTCATTCACTCACTAACACACCCATGCACACACTCATGCACCCATAGAGTCCTGCACACATGCTGTCTTCAACACATACAAAGACTGAGTCATTCATTCATGCACCTATGCACTACGTAATACCCCCCACCAAACCATACAGACATCAGACACTGATACTCAAAAAACCAACAAATAACCTATATAGACACTCATGTAGCTACTCACCAACCCATGCAGCCACTTATACACAAAGAGAGAGACTGATACAGATATTTAAATATTTAAACATTACTCACTAAGCCATGTATTCACTAAGATACACTTAATCAGTCAGTTACACAATCAATTTTTCAAAAACAAATCATCCATTTAGACACTTATATACCCATTTATTCTTCCATCGAACTTGAGATATACATATATAAAACATATTTAATTTTCAGAAAAACACACATTCACTGGATGATGTCATCAGTGATGTCATCAGTGATGTCATTTGAGATGTCATCAGTGATGTCATGAGTGATGTCACTGACCATGTCATGAGTGATGTAATATGTGACGTCATCAGCAGTGCATTGCGGGCGCGCGAGTTATAGTTAGCTGAACTAACTATAACGGGGGAATTTCATTGGTTTTTTACGAGTGAAATGTCCAGCTAACTATAACATGTGTGAAACCTTTGGTTTTTTCATTGAATATATATATATATATATATATATATATATATATATATATATATATATATATTCACTTAAAAAACCATAGGTTTCACACATGTTATAGTTAGCAGGACATTTCACTCGTAAAAAACCAATGAAATTCCCCCGTTATAGTTAGTGCAGGCAACTATAACTCACGCGACCGCAATCCTCTGCTGATGCTAATACTGTATTTAGACACTTATTTACCCATGTCTTTTTCCATTAATTTTTAGCTATACATATATTACAAATATTTTTTTTCCAGAAAGACACATAAGTCATCAGTGATGTAATATGTGACGTCATCAGCAGAGGATTGCGGTCGCGTGAGTTATAGTTGCCTGCACTAACTATAACGGGGGAATTTCATTGTTTTTTTACGAGTGAAATGTCCTGCTAACTATAACATGTGTGAAACCTATGGTTTTTTAAATGAATTTGCAAGGTTTTTTAAATGCTAATTCCTAACTATAACGTGTATGAAACCTATGGTTTTTTCAGTGAATTTTTACAGTTTTTTAAATGCTAAGTTATGTATTTAATATTTTTTTTTAAGGTTTTTTTGCCGTGCGCGTACGGTAAGCTGACGCTACGCGCTCGGTACATTATATGTATGCGACGTACGCGACGTACGTACGCGACGTACGTACGCGACGTACGTACGTGACATACATACGCGATGTACGTACGCATGCGTACTTCGTCTGCGACGCGTACGCGCTGGCGTGGTTCGCGCATGCGCCTTCCGCGGAACCGACGTACGCGGTTGCGCGAGTGCCTCTAATGCGCATGCCTCGTTCGTGCGTGCTCCCTCCGCGCATGCGTACGTCTTACGTTCGCGCATGCGTACTTTTACATTACGCGTTCGGTAAGCTTCCGGAGCGCGTACGGTAGGTCATGTGATCTAGAAACAACACTTTTCATTGGTTTAAACTTGTTGCATATCCAGAAACTTCCAACACCATACCCATTCATCTCATTACTGCTTGTGATCCCCTAGGAGAAGGAGCTGTCTTGTCTTCGAGATACAATGGCAGAGCAGCAGTCCTCTTCTGAGAGTGAGCCTGGCAGCAGCATCATCAGACAGAGAAGGAGGAAACAAAAGAATTCTTTTGTTTGGGAATATTTCACTTTTCCAGAGGGGCAGAAAAAGGTGAATGCTCCATTAGTCACCTGCACACTTTGTGACCGTGTCTTATCTAGAGGGAATCCAAGGAAGAAGTATTCCTTTGGAAATTTCTCTATGTTTAGACACATTAGGGATGTACATCCCGGGACTTTTGCTCGACATACTAGAGCAAACTCTCCAGTAAGTCACCCGAGCACATCCGCAGAAGCTCAGCCGAGTACATCATCGGCAACTCAGCTGAGCACTTCCTTTGTGGTGGGAGCATCACCCTCTTCTGCTCCTCTGGAAATGAACCCTCGATTTCGGAGGGTACAAATGAGGTGCACCAGATGTTATGGTCTAATTGTTCATGGGGAGACCAGTGTTTCCCTAATAAACAATAAGATAGACCAGCACATCTGTGGTCCTTGTTAATATTCCCATTCTTTCTTTCCTCTGTCCCTGTATTAAACAACGGCTCTTTTAAGAGCCAACCTTACCTCACAACTTTTTTAAAATGTTTTTAATCATTTTTTTTTTTTAAATTTCTTGCCGTGCGCGCACGGTACGCGTAGTTCGTGGAATCGGTACGCGAAGTTCGCAGAATTTTTCCGTTTCCGCCGTACGCGCACGCTACGCGCACTCCGCGATTTTTCGAAAAAAAACTTAAAATAAATTTTGGCCCTTGGGGGTCCTTCTGGGACCCCCTGACAAAGGCTAGGGGGTCAGAAACTGTCCACCCTGCCCCCTTTTCACGTTCTCCACCTTTGTTTTTCACCCCCTCAGACTGCGAGAGACAAAATGGCGACCGACACTTCCTAGTTTCGACCGATTCGAATGTTTACTAAGATCTAACAACCAATCAGAATGCGCGTACGGTAAGTTTTACCGTACGTGCACGGTGCGCGCCTATAGATATACATATTGATTTAAATGCTATTTTCTCAGGAAATACTGAACAGATTTACACCAGACCTGCAAAAGGCACATCCCTGACCTGAGGACTACCTCTCTGCCAAATTTCAAGTAATTCTGTTCAGCCGTTCGGGCTGTAGCTTAGACTAAAGGTCCTATGGAAAAATGCATGGGGAAAACATGTTTTGGGACCCCCCCTTTTTCTCAGCCCCCGCTTGACGAATCCCCCCGAGACTTTCAGGGAAGGAGCGGAGCGCCCCACCTATTTTGAAAATTTCGCGAGGATTCGTCAATCGGCGCAAAAGTTATTCCAAATAGAATGTTGCGGATTTCCTATGGAAACACGGTCCTAACTCTTAACTATCTACTGGCGACCGCCAGTAGATAAAATATATATATATATATATATATATATATATATATATATATATATATATATATATATATATATATATATTTTTTTTTTTCCATCAAAGTGCCCTGAAGCATTTGGAAGCGCACACGACATCACTCTGCCACCGGCATTAAAGATGCAGCCTGCCTTGCTGCTCCACTGTTTCATTAAGCTGCCAACGCGTTTCGAGGTTCCACGACCCCTTCTTCCTGGGCTGAACAAACATCATTTGACACTCGCATTGGTTACATTTCCGGTTTTATTTCCATTCCGCCAACCAGTGGGCGTAAGCTCAGTGCAATTATTACTTGAATGCCTGATGGGACATGAAGTCCTAATGCAAGAATAGGTATTACTTTGGTAAGTTCAAATGTTCCGTTTGTCTTAATTAATGTTCGTTATTTCCTATAGTAGGCTGTGTACCAGAAAGCAGGCTCAATCTGCATATCGAGTGATGTGCTGATCCAGATTTGACCAGTTCAAAACGGCAGCCTCGCTCAGCTGGTTACCAATTTTCCTCCCAGCTGGTCGATGGTGCAGCTCCCCACGGCCGGGCCGCCGTGCCGTAATTTTTCCATCAATGTGCCCTGAAGCATTTGGAAGCGCACACGACATCACTCTGCCACCGGCATTAAAGATGCAGCCTGCCTTGCTGCTCCACTGTTTCATTAAGCTGCCAACGCGTTTCGAGGTTCCACGACCCCTTCTTCCTGGGCTGAACAAACATCATTTGACACTCGCATTGGTTACATTTCCGGTTTTCTTTCCATTCCGCCCCCAGTGGGCGTAAGCTCAGTGCAATTATTACTTGAATGCCTGATGGGACATGAAGTCCTAATGCAAGAATAGGTATTACTTTGGTAAGTTCAAATGTTCCGTTTGTCTTAATCAATGTTCATTATTTCCTATAGTAGGCTGTGTACCAGAAAGCAGGCTCAATCTGCATATCGAGTGATGTGCTGATCCAGATTTGACCAGTTCAAAACGGCAGCCTCGCTCAGCTGGTTACCAATTTTCCTCCCAGCTGGTCGATGGTGCAGCTCCCCACGGCCGGGCCGCCGTGCCGTAATTTTTCCATCAATGTGCCCTGAAGCATTTGGAAGCGCACACGACATCACTCTGCCACCGGCATTAAAGATGCAGCCTGCCTTGCTGCTCCACTGTTTCATTAAGCTGCCAACGCGTTTCGAGGTTCCACGACCCCTTCTTCCTGGGCTGAACAAACATCATTTGACACTCGCATTGGTTACATTTCCGGTTTTCTTTCCATTCCGCCCCCAGTGGGCGTAAGCTCAGTGCAATTATTACTTGAATGCCTGATGGGACATGAAGTCCTAATGCAAGAATAGGTATTACTTTGGTAAGTTCAAATGTTCCGTTTGTCTTAATCAATGTTCATTATTTCCTATAGTAGGCTGTGTAACAGAAAGCAGGCTCAATCTGCATATCGAGTGATGTGCTGATCCAGATTTGACCAGTTCAAAACGGCAGCCTCGCTCAGCTGGTTACCAATTTTCCTCCCAGCTGGTCGATGGTGAAGCTCCCCACGGCCGGGCCGCCGTGCCGTAATTTTTCCATCAATGTGCCCTGAAGCATTTGGAAGCGCACACGACATCACTCTGCCACCGGCATTAAAGATGCAGCCTGCCTTGCTGCTCCACTGTTTCATTAAGCTGCCAACGCGTTTCGAGGTTCCACGACCCCTTCTTCCTGGGCTGAACAAACATCATTTGACACTCACATTGGTTACATTTCCGGTTTTATTGCCATTCCGCCCCCAGTGGGCGTAAGCTCAGTGCAATTATTACTTGAATGCCTGATGGGACATGAAGTCCTAATGCAAGAATAGGTATTACTTTGGTAAGTTCAAATGTTCCGTTTGTCTTAATTAATGTTCATTATTTCCTATAGTAGGCTGTGTACCAGAAAGCAGGCTCAATCTGCATATCGAGTGATGTGCTGATCCAGATTTGACCAGTTCAAAACGGCAGCCTCGCTCAGCTGGTTACCAATTTTCCTCCCAGCTGGTCGATGGTGCAGCTCCCCACGGCCGGGCCGCCGGGCCGTAATTTTTCCATCAATGTGCCCTGAAGCATTTGGAAGCGCACACGACATCACTCTGCCACCGGCATTAAAGATGCAGCCTGCCTTGCTGCTCCACTGTTTCATTAAGCTGCCAACGCGTTTCGAGGTTCCACGACCCCTTCTTCCTGGGCTGAACAAACATCATTTGACACTCGCATTGGTTACATTTCCGGTTTTCTTTCCATTCCGCCCCCAGTGGGCGTAAGCTCAGTGCAATTATTACTTGAATGCCTGATGGGACATGAAGTCCTAATGCAAGAATAGGTATTACTTTGGTAAGTTCAAATGTTCCGTTTGTCTTAATCAATGTTCATTATTTCCTATAGTAGGCTGTGTAACAGAAAGCAGGCTCAATCTGCATATCGAGTGATGTGCTGATCCAGATTTGACCAGTTCAAAACGGCAGCCTCGCTCAGCTGGTTACCAATTTTCCTCCCAGCTGGTCGATGGTGAAGCTCCCCACGGCCGGGCCGCCGTGCCGTAATTTTTCCATCAATGTGCCCTGAAGCATTTGGAAGCGCACACGACATCACTCTGCCACCGGCATTAAAGATGCAGCCTGCCTTCCTGCTCCACTGTTTCATTAAGCTGCCAACGCGTTTCGAGGTTCCACGACCCCTTCTTCCTGGGCTGAACAAACATCATTTGACACTCACATTGGTTACATTTCCGGTTTTATTGCCATTCCGCCCCCAGTGGGCGTAAGCTCAGTGCAATTATTACTTGAATGCCTGATGGGACATGAAGTCCTAATGCAAGAATAGGTATTACTTTGGTAAGTTCAAATGTTCCGTTTGTCTTAATTAATGTTCATTATTTCCTATAGTAGGCTGTGTACCAGAAAGCAGGCTCAATCTGCATATCGAGTGATGTGCTGATCCAGATTTGACCAGTTCAAAACGGCAGCCTCGCTCAGCTGGTTACCAATTTTCCTCCCAGCTGGTCGATGGTGCAGCTCCCCACGGCCGGGCCGCCGGGCCGTAATTTTTCCATCAATGTGCCCTGAAGCATTTGGAAGCGCACACGACATCACTCTGCCACCGGCATTAAAGATGCAGCCTGCCTTGCTGCTCCACTGTTTCATTAAGCTGCCAACGCGTTTCGAGGTTCCACGACCCCTTCTTCCTGGGCTGAACAAACATCATTTGACACTCGCATTGGTTACATTTCCGGTTTTATTTCCATTCCGCCCCCAGTGGGCGTAAGCTCAGTGCAATTATTACTTGAATGCCTGATGGGACATGAAGTCCTAATGCAAGAATAGGTATTACTTTGGTAAGTTCAAATGTTCCGTTTGTCTTAATTAATGTTCATTATTTCCTATAGTAGGCTGTGTACCAGAAAGCAGGCTCAATCTGCATATCGAGTGATGTGCTGATCCAGATTTGACCAGTTCAAAACGGC
This sequence comes from Triturus cristatus, assembly GCF_964204655.1. NCBI lineage: Eukaryota > Metazoa > Chordata > Amphibia > Caudata > Salamandridae > Triturus > Triturus cristatus. The sequence goes on from NC_140585.1 coordinate 741,582,424, forward strand.
AGCCTCGCTCAGCTGGTTACCAATTTTCCTCCCAGCTGGTCGATGGTGCAGCTCCCCACGGCCGGGCCGCCGGGCCGTAATTTTTCCATCAATGTGCCCTGAAGCATTTGGAAGCGCACACGACATCACTCTGCCACCGGCATTAAAGATGCAGCCTGCCTTGCTGCTCCACTGTTTCATTAAGCTGCCAACGCGTTTCGAGGTTCCACGACCCCTTCTTCCTGGGCTGAACAAACATCATTTGACACTCGCATTGGTTACATTTCCGGTTTTATTTCCATTCCGCCCCCAGTGGGCGTAAGCTCAGTGCAATTATTACTTGAATGCCTGATGGGACATGAAGTCCTAATGCAAGAATAGGTATTACTTTGGTAAGTTCAAATGTTCCGTTTGTCTTAATCAATGTTCATTATTTCCTATAGTAGGCTGTGTACCAGAAAGCAGGCTCAATCTGCATATCGAGTGATGTGCTGATCCAGATTTGACCAGTTCAAAACGGCAGCCTCGCTCAGCTGGTTACCAATTTTCCTCCCAGCTGGTCGATGGTGCAGCTCCCCACGGCCGGGCCGCCGTGCCGTAATTTTTCCATCAATGTGCCCTGAAGCATTTGGAAGCGCACATGACATCACTCTGCCACCGGCATTAAAGATGCAGCCTGCCTTGCTGCTCCACTGTTTCATTAAGCTGCCAACGCGTTTCGAGGTTCCACGACCCCTTCTTCCTGGGCTGAACAAACATCATTTGACACTCGCATTGGTTACATTTCCGGTTTTATTTCCATTCCGCCCCCAGTGGGCGTAAGCTCAGTGCAATTATTACTTGAATGCCTGATGGGACATGAAGTCCTAATGCAAGAATAGGTATTACTTTGGTAAGTTCAAATGTTCCGTTTGTCTTAATTAATGTTCATTATTTCCTATAGTAGGCTGTGTACCAGAAAGCAGGCTCAATCTGCATATCGAGTGATGTGCTGATCCAGATTTGACCAGTTCAAAACGGCAGCCTCGCTCAGCTGGTTACCAATTTTCCTCCCAGCTGGTCGATGGTGCAGCTCCCCACGGCCGGGCCGCCGGGCCGTAATTTTTCCATCAATGTGCCCTGAAGCATTTGGAAGCGCACACGACATCACTCTGCCACCGGCATTAAAGATGCAGCCTGCCTTGCTGCTCCACTGTTTCATTAAGCTGCCAACGCGTTTCGAGGTTCCACGACCCCTTCTTCCTGGGCTGAACAAACATCATTTGACACTCGCATTGGTTACATTTCCGGTTTTATTTCCATTCCGCCCCCAGTGGGCGTAAGCTCAGTGCAATTATTACTTGAATGCCTGATGGGACATGAAGTCCTAATGCAAGAATAGGTATTACTTTGGTAAGTTCAAATGTTCCGTTTGTCTTAATTAATGTTCATTATTTCCTATAGTAGGCTGTGTACCAGAAAGCAGGCTCAATCTGCATATCGAGTGATGTGCTGATCCAGATTTGACCAGTTCAAAACGGCAGCCTCGCTCAGCTGGTTACCAATTTTCCTCCCAGCTGGTCGATGGTGCAGCTCCCCACGGCCGGGCCGCCGGGCCGTAATTTTTCCATCAATGTGCCCTGAAGCATTTGGAAGCGCACACGACATCACTCTGCCACCGGCATTAAAGATGCAGCCTGCCTTGCTGCTCCACTGTTTCATTAAGCTGCCAACGCGTTTCGAGGTTCCACGACCCCTTCTTCCTGGGCTGAACAAACATCATTTGACACTCGCATTGGTTACATTTCCGGTTTTATTTCCATTCCGCCCCCAGTGGGCGTAAGCTCAGTGCAATTATTACTTGAATGCCTGATGGGACACGAAGTCCTAATGCAAGAATAGGTATTACTTTGGTAAGTTCAAATGTTCCGTTTGTCTTAATTAATGTTCATTATTTCCTATAGTAGGCTGTGTACCAGAAAGCGGGCTCAATCTGCATATCGAGTGATGTGCTGATCCAGATTTGACCAGTTCAAAACGGCAGCCTCGCTCAGCTGGTTACCAATTTTCCTCCCAGCTGGTCGATGGTGCAGCTCCCCACGGCCGGGCCGCCGGGCCGTAATTTTTCCATCAATGTGCCCGGAAGCATTTGGAAGCGCACACGACATCACTCTGCCACCGGCATTAAAGATGCAGCCTGCCTTGCTGCTCCACTGTTTCATTAAGCTGCCAACGCGTTTCGAGGTTCCACGACCCCTTCTTCCTGGGCTGAACAAACATCATTTGACACTCGCATTGGTTACATTTCCGGTTTTATTTCCATTCCGCCCCCAGTGGGCGTAAGCTCAGTGCAATTATTACTTGAATGCCTGATGGGACATGAAGTCCTAATGCAAGAATAGGTATTACTTTGGTAAGTTCAAATGTTCCGTTTGTCTTAATTAATGTTCATTATTTCCTATAGTAGGCTGTGTACCAGAAAGCAGGCTCAATCTGCATATCGAGTGATGTGCTGATCCAGATTTGACCAGTTCAAAACGGCAGCCTCGCTCAGCTGGTTACCAATTTTCCTCCCAGCTGGTCGATGGTGCAGCTCCCCACGGCCGGGCCGCCGTGCCGTAATTTTTCCATCAATGTGCCCTGAAGCATTTGGAAGCGCACATGACATCACTCTGCCACCGGCATTAAAGATGCAGCCTGCCTTGCTGCTCCACTGTTTCATTAAGCTGCCAACGCGTTTCGAGGTTCCACGACCCCTTCTTCCTGGGCTGAACAAACATCATTTGACACTCGCATTGGTTACATTTCCGGTTTTATTTCCATTCCGCCCCCAGTGGGCGTAAGCTCAGTGCAATTATTACTTGAATGCCTGATGGGACATGAAGTCCTAATGCAAGAATAGGTATTACTTTGGTAAGTTCAAATGTTCCGTTTGTCTTAATTAATGTTCATTATTTCCTATAGTAGGCTGTGTACCAGAAAGCAGGCTCAATCTGCATATCGAGTGATGTGCTGATCCAGATTTGACCAGTTCAAAACGGCAGCCTCGCTCAGCTGGTTACCAATTTTCCTCCCAGCTGGTCGATGGTGCAGCTCCCCACGGCCGGGCCGCCGGGCCGTAATTTTTCCATCAATGTCCCCTGAAGCATTTGGAAGCGCACACGACATCACTCTGCCACCGGCATTAAAGATGCAGCCTGCCTTGCTGCTCCACTGTTTCATTAAGCTGCCAACGCGTTTCGAGGTTCCACGACCCCTTCTTCCTGGGCTGAACAAACATCATTTGACACTCGCATTGGTTACATTTCCGGTTTTATTTCCATTCCGCCCCCAGTGGGCGTAAGCTCAGTGCAATTATTACTTGAATGCCTGATGGGACATGAAGTCCTAATGCAAGAATAGGTATTACTTTGGTAAGTTCAAATGTTCCGTTTGTCTTAATTAATGTTCATTATTTCCTATAGTAGGCTGTGTACCAGAAAGCAGGCTCAATCTGCATATCGAGTGATGTGCTGATCCAGATTTGACCAGTTCAAAACGGCAGCCTCGCTCAGCTGGTTACCAATTTTCCTCCCAGCTGGGGGATGGTGCAGCTCCCCACGGCCGGGCCGCCGTGCCGTAATTTTTCCATCAATGTGCCCTGAAGCATTTGGAAGCGCACATGACATCACTCTGCCACCGGCATTAAAGATGCAGCCTGCCTTGCTGCTCCACTGTTTCATTAAGCTGCCAACGCGTTTCGAGGTTCCACGACCCCTTCTTCCTGGGCTGAACAAACATCATTTGACACTCGCATTGGTTACATTTCCGGTTTTATTTCCATTCTGCCCCCAGTGGGCGTAAGCTCAGTGCAATTATTACTTGAATGCCTGATGGGACATGAAGTCCTAATGCAAGAATAGGTATTACTTTGGTAAGTTCAAATGTTCCGTTTGTCTTAATTAATGTTCATTATTTCCTATAGTAGGCTGTGTACCAGAAAGCAGGCTCAATCTGCATATCGAGTGATGTGCTGATCCAGATTTGACCAGTTCAAAACGGCAGCCTCGCTCAGCTGGTTACCAATTTTCCTCCCAGCTGGTCGATGGTGCAGCTCCCCACGGCCGGGCCGCCGTGCCGTAATTTTTCCATCGATGTGCCCTGAAGCATTTGGAAGCGCACACGACATCACTCTGCCACCGGCATTAAAGATGCAGCCTGCCTTGCTGCTCCACTGTTTCATTAAGCTGCCAACGCGTTTCGAGGTTCCACGACCCCTTCTTCCTGGGCTGAACAAACATCATTTGACACTCGCATTGGTTACATTTCCGGTTTTATTTCCATTCCGCCCCCAGTGGGCGTAAGCTCAGTGCAATTATTACTTGAATGCCTGATGGGACATGAAGTCCTAATGCAAGAATAGGTATTACTTTGGTAAGTTCAAATGTTCCGTTTGTCTTAATTAATGTTCATTATTTCCTATAGTAGGCTGTGTACCAGAAAGCAGGCTCAATCTGCATATCGAGTGATGTGCTGATCCAGATTTGACCAGTTCAAAACGGCAGCCTCGCTCAGCTGGTTACCAATTTTCCTCCCAGCTGGTCGATGGTGCAGCTCCCCACGGCCGGGCCGCCGTGCCGTAATTTTTCCATCAATGTGCCCTGAAGCATTTGGAAGCGCACACGACATCACTCTGCCACCGGCATTAAAGATGCAGCCTGCCTTGCTGCTCCACTGTTTCATTAAGCTGCCAACGCGTTTCGAGGTTCCACGACCCCTTCTTCCTGGGCTGAACAAACATCATTTGACACTCGCATTGGTTACATTTCCGGTTTTATTTCCATTCCGCCCCCAGTGGGCGTAAGCTCAGTGCAATTATTACTTGAATGCCTGATGGGACATGAAGTCCTAATGCAAGAATAGGTATTACTTTGGTAAGTTCAAATGTTCCGTTTGTCTTAATTAATGTTCATTATTTCCTATAGTAGGCTGTGTACCAGAAAGCAGGCTCAATCTGCATATCGAGTGATGTGCTGATCCAGATTTGACCAGTTCAAAACGGCAGCCTCGCTCAGCTGGTTACCAATTTTCCTCCCAGCTGGTCGATGGTGCAGCTCCCCACGGCCGGGCCGCCGTGCCGTAATTTTTCCATCAATGTGCCCTGAAGCATTTGGAAGCGCACACGACATCACTCTGCCACCGGCATTAAAGATGCAGCCTGCCTTGCTGCTCCACTGTTTCATTAAGCTGCCAACGCGTTTCGAGGTTCCACAACCCCTTCTTCCTGGGCTGAACAAACATCATTTGACACTCGCATTGGTTACATTTCCGGTTTTATTTCCATTCCGCCCCCAGTGGGCGTAAGCTCAGTGCAATTATTACTTGAATGCCTGATGGGACATGAAGTCCTAATGCAAGAATAGGTATTACTTTGGTAAGTTCAAATGTTCCGTTTGTCTTAATTAATGTTCATTATTTCCTATAGTAGGCTGTGTACCAGAAAGCAGGCTCAATCTGCTTTCTAGTACACAGCCTACTATAGGAAATAATGAACATTAATTAAGACAATGGAACATTTGAACTTACCAAAGTAATACCTATTCTTGCATTAGGACTTCATGTCCCATCAGGCATTCAAGTAATAATTGCACTGAGCTTACGCCCACTGGGGGCGGAATGGAAATAAAACCGGAAATGTAACCAATGCGAGTGTCAAATGATGTTTGTTCAGCCCAGGAAGAAGGGGTCGTGGAACCTCGAAACGCGTTGACAGCTTAATGAAACAGTGGAGCAGCAAGGCAGGCTGCATCTTTAATGCCGGTGGCAGAGTGATGTCGTGTGCGCTTCCAAATGCTTCAGGGCACATTGATGGAAAAATTACAGCACGGCGGCCCGGCCGTGGGGAGCTGCACCATCGACCAGCTGGGAGGAAAATTGGTAACCAGCTGAGCGAGGCTGCTGTTTTAAACTGGTCAAATCTGGATCAGCACATCACTCGATATGCAGATTGAGCCTGCTTTCTGGTACACAGCCTACTATAGGAAATAATGAACATTAATTAAGACAAACGGAACATTTGAACTTACCAAAGTAATACCTATTCTTGCATTAGGACTTCATGTCCCATCAGGCATTCAAGTAATAATTGCCCTGAGCATACGCCCACTGGGGGCGGAATGGAAATAAAACCGGAAATGTAACCAATGCGAGTGTCAAATGATGTTTGTTCAGCCCAGGAAGAAGGGGTCGTGGAACCTCGAAACGCGTTGGCAGCTTAATGAAACAGTGGAGCAGCAAGGCAGGCTGCATCTTTAATGCCGGTGGCAGAGTGATGTCGTGTGCGCTTCCAAATGCTTCAGGGCACATTGATGGAAAAATTACTTCGAGATTATCTCCTTCGCTCCTCATCCGATGCATTCCTGTCTAGCAGTTTAGGTAAACATTCCTCCAGCTACCATGCAAAGGGGCCAGGCCTCGCTGTCCTCATGCAAGTAATTCATAGCACCGTTACCATGGAATATTACTACTGCCTCGCATCTAGTGTAGACACTTAGACGCTTGTACACGCACTAACAGTCAGTATAGTCAGTATAGAATAAGATTCTATCGTAAGAGACCTTTCCTTTTGGATAACACAGTTCTTTAAACATAGGATATTAGATATGATTTGGAATTAGGTTGGCATAAATTGGCGCCCGAACAGGGACACTTTCTCATCTCACGCGCCGGCGGTGCGTTGCAGGCCCGGTCTCCTGCCACAGCTGAACGGACAACAAAAACGCTTATCTACAGGATTTCCTGTGTCTCCTTCCGGCCAAGCGGGGACGACTGAGGCTGCGATCAACACCCAGACGAGGCGGTGAGAAGTGCGAAGTATCCCGACCAGAGCCTAGCTGAGAGAGCAAGATCCGAGGTATACAGAGACCCGCCAGGTTCCGAAGTTCCGAGTCCGGTCGAGTCGAGTCCAGTCCGGTCCAGTTTCAAGTTCCGTTCCGAGGCCTTCCGTTCCGAGCTACCCGGTGAGTACCATTACCGGGGAGGCATTTAACGTGCACATAGTCTGTGCCGGTCAAGACGGGTTTGGGTACACAAATCTGGTCTGCACTGTTCTAGCAGTGTATCTGTACTGTTTAGCAGTATATATAGTAATATAGTATGTCTTGCATATAAATAAGTATTATCCAGTGTCAGTATAATGTCAGTAACCAGTTTTCTATTAGTTATCATTGTTCATAAAAACTGTTAAACGTTAAATGTTTTAAATACGTTTTATATATTGTGGTGTGAATGACTGTTCATTATTGTGATTTTTTGTATAAAGTGTGTTCTAGTAATAAGATCTAAAAATGCCGCTCTTTTCGAAACTAAGACAAATCAAAACTAGAAAAAGTGTACTCGAAGAAGCTGTTCCCATCCCACCGAGGGACACTCCAGGGTACTTCATGTATCATAAGCATGGCCTAGATGCCGTATTATTTCTTGATTTATGGGTAGATTACACCAAAGAATTACCAGAGAGTCAGAGATGGCCCGCAGCGGGGACCTGGGATGCAGATTGCATCATGAGAGTAGAAGAAGAATTATGGAAAAAGAAAGCCAGACAGTCACAGAAAGATGCCATTGAATTATGGCGTAAAGAATCATATAGACGTACAGAAAAAGCACACCGACAGGAAGAGAAAGGTAAGGAGAATACAAATAAAGTCCGAGAAAATCTATTACTTGAGGAAGGTACCCGAGTAAAATCAGAACAAGTAGATAGACAAAGAAACGCTCTTATGAATGGTATGTATCCACTTCTGGCCGAAGGGTTACCTAAGGCTACTCCGGAAATACCAAAAGACTTGCCAACCCCATTGTTTCCGATAAAAGCACATCCCAAGGGACATCCCAGAACCGCAGAAGATGTTTTCCTCTCTCGCTATTTAGATGACGCAGCTCCCGAGTATGCTAATACCGCACCACATAGACCGCTTGCCGGTGATGCTCATCACCAAGATCTTTCGTCTGTACCTCCGCAACAACACGCTTCGACACACATTCCGACAAGCACATCTGTTTCTACAGCTTTTCCCACAACGACGGTTGCTGTCTCACCCTCAACAAATCCTTTCACGTCCAGCACCCCAGACGGTGCTACAGGAGGTACGACAGACATTTTTTCTACACCACCCAGAGGAAATAAATTTTCCCTTAGAGATTTAGCCCTCCAACGTACGCCCAAACTAGCCACTCCCGACATGCTTAAGGAACTTCTAGTAGATTGTAGATATGATCCTGTGCCCGGTAAACGGGACGAAATGCTGCTGTCATCATTACGTATCCGACGAGCTGCAATATATTTAACGAAGTTACCAGGAATGAATACACATTTAGAAAATATATATCACTTTGTCCAGTCAGGGCGAGGCCCTGAAAGTATTAGCAGAGCCATGGAGTACCAGAAAGCGGAGGTACAGGGACAACTGTTACGTTTCCTCATCAACTGTGTAATTAGAAATCAAGACCGGCCTGGGGTAAATCCGGAAGAAATGCAAACACTTGTCACTTGGGGTCGGAATATATCAGAAGGAAGACATGATAAACAGTTATGTATAGTAGCTATGTACCGAAAGATCCGCAAAGAGGTAGAACGAATGCACGAAGAAAGATTAGAGGTAGACGCCGCTGATCTAAACAGAGAGGAGGAGGAGCAGGAATCAGAGCAAGTAGACACGATAGCTTATGTAGGTAAAGGAAGACCCCATAATAATACCAGAGGTTTTAACGACCCAATACGTCCAGAATATAATAGACATTTTCCAAACACTATGCTAAATACAAAATCCCCTGAACACCTATTCCAAGCCGCTGATAAATTACTCCGAGATCGAAGGGGGTACCACGTGCTCGATTCCATGGACGAACAAGAATTAGTCAGGTCAGCAGTACAATGGGCTGACAGTCCCGGCGAATACAATGATGATGTACTTGCACACACGTTTCTGAATCTAGACCCATATGAACAGCGTTTGACTAGTATATACATGATTCAACACCTCCTTATATTATATAAAAGCCAACACTCCGATCCAGGACCCTTACCTGACATATTGACAGAACTACTCACGAACATATGGAGAGGGTCAGGTACTGATTTGATTAAGGAAATACTAGAATCCCGAAACCAATATTTAAATTTCGTATGCCCAGAACACGTCTCAGTTCCCATTATGGGAAGAAAAATGTATCACATAGATAGACAGAACCCGTTACGCGAAGTGCACCCGATCAGAGGTGCCGACGATAATTTCACACGTGTGTTTGTGTACACGCCTATAACTAAACTGGAATTATTAGAAATGAAGAAAGTAGTACCCAGTCATGATAAAGATCCAGCAGGTTTCCACCGTGAGATAAAAGACATGTTACTCATGGGAGAGTATACCTACCCCGACATTATGAAAATATTAAAAGTCCTATTACCCGCAGGAGTTTATAAAAAACTCAAAGAAAAAGAATGGGAGGTAGGAGACCAAAAGATAGATTGGACAGCATTAGAAAACGAAGAAAAGGCCCGAGCTGCAGGAGCAGGGCTTGGGGATAAGACTACAGCACTAGCAGGATTACTAATACAGGTATTGCCACGTTTATTAACTACGAAAAAGGAAGACTGGGGTGCAATCTCAGCCTGTAAACAAAAACCAGATGAAGACACTAGTGATTTCTATTCCCGATTTGAAAAATGTTTCAGTATAAATAGTGGTATAAAAGCCAGTAGTGAGTCATATCCACATCTGTTTGTGACAAAATTAGTTGAAAATTCTCTGCTACAAGTCAAGAATAGAGTATTGAAATTCGAAAGTACCTGGCAAGGTAATACCCCATCACAGATGCTACAGATGTTACAATATCATCACAATAGAATTAGAGAAGAACAAGAACACGAACAAAGACGTATGAAAGATACGAAAATGAAAATGCTTGTTGCACAGTCAGTTCCAGCCGATAGTCATCAAAAGGGTGATTCCGCAGGCCCTGCGAAAGGGACATGCAACTATTGTAAACAACGAGGTCATTATATACACGATTGTCCAGTCCTGAAACATAATATTGCTACAGGTAGAACACATGAGAGACCACGTCCACCTAGACAGGATCAGAATCAACAACAGACGCCTCAGCAGCCACAACCTAGGTTAGCTCCGCAACAATTAGCTCCGCAACAGGCAGCTCCACAACAAATTGTAGTGCCACCACAAGCGCAGCCTACTGCTGCAACTCAAGTAACAACACAACAAATGTATCAGTATGCACAAACAGATTATCCCGATTATCAGCGATACTCATGAGATAGCCTAGAGAGGGAAGTTGGCTTACCCCTTATTGAAGTTCCTGTAGACCAAGAGGGACCTTATGTACATAGTGAACTATTAGGGGAAGACAGAAAGTTTTTACTTGATACAGGGGCAAGCAGAACAACTATAAGACGTAGTGAAGTTCCAGGGGCACCCCTCTCAGGCTCACAGAATATTTCCCTTGGATTTTCAGGAAAACCCATAATTAATGACGTAACACAACCTCTTGCACTCACAGTAGGTCCATTAACCCGTACAACAGATTTATTGCTTACTAAATCATGTCCAGAAAACTTGTTAGGTATAAAAACATTGAAAGCTCTAGGAGCTATAATATGTTGTTCTCCGGAAGGAGTACGACTATTTTTACGTGACTTTAAAGGTCACTACGTATCCAGAGACATGGATCACCGACTGCAGAATTTACCTACACATTTATGGGCACAAGGCCCCACTGATGTTGGTTGCATGAACATTACACCATATCGAGTTACACTGAAATCAGGAATAGTACTACCACGAATACGACAATACAAGTTACCACCAGATGCTGTAGTGGCTTTACTGCAAATCATTGACGAGCTCATTGCACAAGGAGTGGTTGTCGAAACAGACTCCAATGTATGTAATTCTCCGATAATCCCGATTCTTAAAAGAACGGATCCAAAAGCTCCACCAGTATATCGATTAGTTATTGATCTGCGCGAATTAAATAAATGTATTGTGCCACAATTCCCCGTGGTCCCAGATATCTCTTCATTACTCACAGCTATTGACTCAGAAGCAACGTTCTTCACTGTAATTGATCTCAAGAATGCTTTCTTTAGTGTCCCGATTGATCCGGAAAGTCAATATTTATTCGGATTTAGTTTAAATGGACGAAGTTTTAAATTCACACGCGCACCTCAAGGATTTACAGAAAGCCCCAGCATCTATAGCCAAGCACTGAAACGAGAACTTGACAGTATCCACATGCCAGTTAACACTGCCTTGCTTCAATATGTCGATGATCTGCTGATCACCGCCCGAAGCGAACGTGAATGTGAAAAAGCGTCACTGACGGTTTTAAAATTTTTGGCTGACAAGGGGCACAAGGTGTCCCCCTCTAAGCTGCAATTCTGTGTCCAGCGAGTTGTTTACCTTGGGCACTCGCTGTCCAAGGAGGGAAGGCAGCTTACATCCAACCGCATCCAGTTAATCGCTAACATGCCACCACCCAAGACACAAAAGGAGGTACGGGCTTTTATAGGCCTCACTTCATACTGTAGGCAGTGGATCCCTCAATATGCATTTCTAGCAAAACCACTCATCCAGTTGACAACACAGGAGGCAGCCACATCGACTGTCCTCCCTTGGACTCCAGAACATACACACGCCTTTGAAAGCTTAAAGAAAGCTTCATGCCAAGCACCAGTCCTAGCAACACCATGTTACAGTAAACAGTTTACACTCTTCGTTACAGAACGCGAAGGTACTGCTTTGTCAGTACTCACTCAGGAACAAGCAGGATCACATAAACCATGTGCTTATTTCTCTAGTACATTAGATCCAGTAGCTCAGGCACTTCCAGCGTGCCTGAAATCAGTGGCAGCAACAGCTTTAGCAATCAGACAAAGCGATGCCATAGTGTTAGGACATCAATTAACAGTACAAGTACCACACGCAGTAGAGGTTCTCTTGAACCGCACACAAACACAACACTTGACGATAGCAAGACTCACTGGTTACGAATTAACATTGTTTCAGCCACATATAGAAATCAGACGTTGTAATACGTTAAATCCTGCCACACTGTTACCAGTGGGCGGAACAGATCCATTGGCACATGATTGTGTCGAAGTCATTACTATCACGACGAAACCCAGACAAGACTTGACAGATATCCCTTTGACAGATCCAGACTTGACATTGTATGTAGATGGGTCATGTATGAGAACAAGTACAGGAGAGTTAGTGGCCGCTTACGCAGTCACAACAGACACTGAAGTCATTGAAACAAATTGTATTAACACTTTGTCAGCTCAAGCAGCAGAGCTCACCGCTCTGACACAAGCCTGTATTCAAGCCAAAAATAAAAAAGTCAACATATACACAGATTCACGTTATGCGTTCGGAGTCGTCCATGACTTCGGCGTACTGTGGCGAGAGAGAGGTTATTTAACTTCTCACGGTGCCCACATTCAACACGGACCCCTCATTCAAGCCCTATTAGACGCGATTCATCTACCTACTGCAATATCGATTATGAAATGCAAAGCCCACACAAAAGTTACCGATATCATTTCTCAGGGTAATGACCTAGCTGACAGAACAGCTAAACAGACTGCTCAGAATCAGACTCACACAACTGACATGACAAAGACAATAGTTCCGACACCAACACATTGCATGACAGTTAAGGATCCCGCCCTTGATGTAATTGATATACAGACACACGCTACACCAGAAGAAATAAAGAAATGGACTGAATTAGGAGGGATCCAAACAGATCAGGGATGGATGACGAAGGAAAAATCTATATGGTTTCTTCCCGACTCAATGGTCCAAGTCATCATTAACACTATACATAGTCCAGCGCACCTAGGAGAAAAAGCTATGCTAGACAGCATTCAACACATTTGGTTCAACAAACATTTACGAGCCGCAGCTAAACAAAAAGTTCGTACCTGTATGATATGTTGTCAGTTTAATCCAGGTAAAAGCATCCCCGTAGAACAGGGTGGATTCCAAACTCCCGATCATGCTTTTGAAGTCCTCCAGATGGATTATATCCAGATGGAACGATGTCGAGGATTCAAATATGTTCTCGTAGTTGTCTGTGCTCTTTCCCGTTGGACAGAAGCATACCCGGTTTCAGATTACACTGCCCCGACTACTGCCAAACAGTTCGTTCGAGAATTCTTCCCACGGTACGGTTTACCACGTGTTGTCTATTCAGATAACGGCCAGCCGTTCTCATCCGAACTAATGAAACACGTTTCCCTTCTATTAGGGTATCAATGGAAATTTCACTGTGTCCGACATCCCGAGGCAGCAGGTCTCGTAGAACGCCATAATCAAACTTTGAAAATTAGATTGTCCAAAATATGTAGAGAAAAAGGAGTCGATTGGATAGTAGCCTTACCAGTTGCGCAATTTTACATGAGAATGGTAGCACATTCTCGAACAGGGCTATCCCCGTATGAGGTGATCTTCGGTAGACCACCAAATATGTGGGGGACGCCTATACCTCGTAAAATCACTGACGTTGACTGTAATATGCTGACAGATTACCTGGCTTCCTTGATGTCTGCACTATAATCTTGTCGTTCACAGGTATCCTCAGCTTTTCCCGACAATACTGAGGTGAAGCCCCATGACGTGGTTCCTGGGGACTTGGTGCTGGTCAGGAACTTTGACCGGAAGACCCAACTGGATCCTAGGTGGAAGTCACCGAAGTTAGTTTTACTTACCACCAGGACAGCCGTGAAAATCGAGGGAAGAAAAGGATGGTTGCACTCAAGTCATATCAAGAAATTTTATGGACTACCATCCAATATAGAGACTAAACCCTGTATTTCCTCAAAGACAGACTCAAAGCTCCCCTTGGTTGAGCAATCGAACTCAGAAATCTATAAACTAAAATTGAGGTCTAATAAGTCAGACAATTTGATTGTTTAAGCCCTCTCCAAGGTGAATCGGTTGAATTTGTCTCTGACATGTATCCTCTAGACCGAAATAGAGAGAGAAATCAGCGAAAGCAGCTGAAAAAGCATGCGTATTGTAAATCACTTCGTAGTCACTGTACAGTAACATTATTAATTTTGTTTTTTCTAAGTCTTTTGATCATTATTGTCAGCATCCTATTGCACATGTATTACCCTATTCCTAAACATGCTTATAATATAACTGCAGAACATTCTTTTAGCGAATTTCCTCCGCATGAATTGTCCTATAGATTTGCGCTGCGCAACAACACATTCATTAGTATGCTACATCATTCCCATCAAACAAGCAATGCCACAAATTGTTGGATATGTGGCCGACTCCCTCCCTATCAGAACTATAAGGGAGTCTTGCCCCTCTTTCCCTATCCGTTCACACACAATGGCTCCTGTGGAGCATGGTTTAGTTTGATTAATACCATAGATTCAAATTCCGCAGTTTATCAAGACAACTGGGTATGGGGAAACCTGAACCTACCTTTACTTAAAGTCTGCTACCGTAACAAGGAGGGACTTCCCAAAAGAACAGGAACTGATCTAGAAAATGAAGTATATGGATTAGGTAATTTTACACTTAACCTCATGATCCTGAACGTTGAATCTGAAGCTACACCAATCTTGCCCGCCATGTCAGTATTCCCAGTAAAAGGGGAATTATGTATAAGAAAGAATGGTTCCGTACATATGGGCCATAGTAAATGCACCACTGTAATAAAATTCAGTGATCAAGGCAAGTCTACATTTAGAGCTTCCCATCATTCCTACTTCATATGTGGCCAGACCGCATATATATGTCTACCTTTAGATTGGGATGGTACCTGTTACATAGCATTCCTTCTGCCACCTGTTTTCCTAGCTCCTCCTGATTATCACAGAAATACCCATTTAGTACACAATAGACGGCAGAGAGATCTCCCAATTGTCGATTACACTGAAACAGCATGGGAGAAATACACAGATTTCAATAAAGGTTTCTTTCCCTATATAGGTACAGTCACTAATAGTAAGCTGATACGTAGATTAACCAGAACCCTTGAAGCAGTAGTGAACGAAACTATTTCCGCCTTAGGCAATTTAACAGAAGAGCAGTCTGCTATGCGGATTGTTGTGCTTCAAAACCGTCTTGTCCTTGACGTCATCCTGGCCGATAGGGGCGGAGCTTGTAGGATCATCGGATCAAGTTGTTGCATTTTCATACCAGAAAATTCACCGTCAGTATATAAAGCCATAACTCGCCTTCATAAGATTGTAAGCCAGATACACCAGAGTCCAGGCACCTGGACTTGGTCCGGTTGGTTCTGGGGCGTGTTGTCAGCCTGGGGATGGAGAATCCTATCCTTCCTAGGTATTGGCTTTCTCATACTATTCAGTTGCTGCTTATGTCTACAATGTGGGCCAGCGATTTGTGGTCTGTGTGCCACCTCGTGTATCCCACATCCAAGTTTTCGTTCGAGATCCCGGAAGAAGAAAGAAGAACAAATGATGCTATATGAACAGATCGATGGATTGATGAAGATCGATATCTCCTAAGGGTCCGAAGGGGACAAGGAGGGAATGAGGAAATATGAATTTTGTGATCAGTTATGTCCCCTATCGTAGACCCCAACGGCTCCATGTGCATGCTATAAGTACATGTATGTTCCCTCCTGCTCCAGTTCTGAAGACGCAAACATATGTGCGTCCACCGTCAACATGTCCTCTTTCAGATCCGCCATGAACGGGTCAGATATTCCATTCCTAAGTATGAAAGGCCACCGACTTTATGTGGTTCACTTTCCACATCTCACAGATTCAGGCGAGTAGGCTCGAATTCTGTCATCGAGCTTTTTCCTGCCTTCTGCCTCTGAAAGCTCCAGTCTGAGCCTGCATCTGTGACCATGAACTTTGTTTTACTCCTTGCGCGGCTAACGGTGCCTGATCCAGCCTGTCGCCTGCCAAAAACTGTATTTCACCTTCGAGATTATCTCCTTCGCTCCTCATCCGATGCATTCCTGTCTAGCAGTTTAGGTAAACATTCCTCCAGCTACCATGCAAAGGGGCCAGGCCTCGCTGTCCTCATGCAAGTAATTCATAGCCCCGTTACCATGGAATATTCCTACTACCTCGCATCTAGTGTAGACACTTAGACGCTTGTACACGCACTAACAGTCAGTATAGTCAGTATAGAATAAGATTCTATCCTAAGAGACCTTTCCTTTTGGATAACACAGTTCTTTAAACATAGGATATTAGATATGATTTGGAATTAGGTTGACATAACACCAGACTTCTGTCTTCACATGTAAAGCTAAATGTCAAGTCCCCTTCACCCTCTCGTTGCACGTCAATCACACGTCATGCGGCTGCGCGCGCATCTCTGCCAACTATTTCTGCTGACATTGCAGGATTCTCTTATGGATCCACCCACTCATGACATCATGTATGATGACGTTTATTAAATTACGCCCTCTATTAGCTACGTATGCACCTTTTATCAGCTGTTACGCCTCTTGCATCTGCTTTACTGTAATGTATTTTCTATAAAACTGCCTATCTGTCAATAATATATGTTCCTTCCTTCCTTCCTGAACTTTCGTGGTGATGGAACAGAAGGCCCACAATTCGAATTGTCTCCCTTTGTATAGGAATAAAGCATTTTTAAACCTCTAATACCACGGATTCTGCCTCTTATATTTACTGAGTTATTCTTGATAGATTTTACCGCATAAAAAATAGTACCGGTAACGAAATATTTACCACATAAATTGGCCGTGGGGAGCTGCACCATCGACCAGCTGGGAGGAAAATTGGTAACCAGCTGAGCGAGGCTGCCGTTTTGAACTGGTCAAATCTGGATCAGCACATCACTCGATATGCAGATTGAGCCTGCTTTCTGGTACACAGCCTACTATAAGTTCAAATGTTCCGTTTGTCTTAATTAATGTTCATTATTTCCTATAGTAGGCTGTGTACCAGAAAGCAGGCTCAATCTGCATATCGAGTGATGTGCTGATCCAGATTTGACCAGTTCAAAACGGCAGCCTCGCTCAGCTGGTTACCAATTTTCCTCCCAGCTGGTCGATGGTGCAGCTCCCCACGGCCGGGCCGCCGGGCCGTAATTTTTCCATCAATGTGCCCTGAAGCATTTGGAAGCGCACACGACATCACTCTGCCACCGGCATTAAAGATGCAGCCTGCCTTGCTGCTCCACTGTTTCATTAAGCTGCCAACGCGTTTCGAGGTTCCACGACCCCTTCTTCCTGGGCTGAACAAACATCATTTGACACTCGCATTGGTTACATTTCCGGTTTTATTTCCATTCCGTCCCCAGTGGGCGTAAGCTCAGTGCAATTATTACTTGAATGCCTGATGGGACATGAAGTCCTAATGCAAGAATAGGTATTACTTTGGTAAGTTCAAATGTTCCGTTTGTCTTAATTAATGTTCATTATTTCCTATAGTAGGCTGTGTACCAGAAAGCAGGCTCAATCTGCATATCGAGTGATGTGCTGATCCAGATTTGACCAGTTCAAAACGGCAGCCTCGCTCAGCTGGTTACCAATTTTCCTCCCAGCTGGTCGATGGTGCAGCTCCCCACGGCCGGGCCGCCGTGCCGTAATTTTTCCATCAATGTGCCCTGAAGCATTTGGAAGCGCACACGACATCACTCTGCCACCGGCATTAAAGATGCAGCCTGCCTTGCTGCTCCACTGTTTCATTAAGCTGCCAACGCGTTTCGAGGTTCCACAACCCCTTCTTCCTGGGCTGAACAAACATCATTTGACACTCGCATTGGTTACATTTCCGGTTTTATTTCCATTCCGCCCCCAGTGGGCGTAAGCTCAGTGCAATTATTACTTGAATGCCTGATGGGACATGAAGTCCTAATGCAAGAATAGGTATTACTTTGGTAAGTTCAAATGTTCCGTTTGTCTTAATTAATGTTCATTATTTCCTATAGTAGGCTGTGTACCAGAAAGCAGGCTCAATCTGCTTTCTGGTACACAGCCTACTATAGGAAATAATGAACATTAATTAAGACAATGGAACATTTGAACTTACCAAAGTAATACCTATTCTTGCATTAGGACTTCATGTCCCATCAGGCATTCAAGTAATAATTGCACTGAGCTTACGCCCACTGGGGGCGGAATGGAAATAAAACCGGAAATGTAACCAATGCGAGTGTCAAATGATGTTTGTTCAGCCCAGGAAGAAGGGGTCGTGGAACCTCGAAACGCGTTGACAGCTTAATGAAACAGTGGAGCAGCAAGGCAGGCTGCATCTTTAATGCCGGTGGCAGAGTGATGTCGTGTGCGCTTCCAAATGCTTCAGGGCACATTGATGGAAAAATTACGGCACGGCGGCCCGGCCGTTGGGAGTTGCACCATCGACCAGCTGGGAGGAAAATTGGTAACCAGCTGAGCGAGGCTGCCGTTTTGAACTGGTCAAATCTGGATCAGCACATCACTCGATATGCAGATTGAGCCTGCTTTCTGGTACACAGCCTACTATAGGAAATAATGAACATTAATTAAGACAAACGGAACATTTGAACTTACCAAAGTAATACCTATTCTTGCATTAGGACTTCATGTCCCATCAGGCATTCAAGTAATAATTGCACTGAGCTTACGCCCACTGGGGGCGGAATGGAAATAAAACCGGAAATGTAACCAATGCGAGTGTCAAATGATGTTTGTTCAGCCCAGGAAGAAGGGGTCGTGGAACCTCGAAACGCGTTGGCAGCTTAATGAAACAGTGGAGCAGCAAGGCAGGCTGCATCTTTAATGCCGGTGGCAGAGTGATGTCGTGTGCGCTTCCAAATGCTTCAGGGCACATTGATGGAAAAATTACAGCACGGCGGCCCGGCCGTGGGGAGCTGCACCATCGACCAGCTGGGAGGAAAATTGGTAACCAGCTGAGCGAGGCTGCCGTTTTGAACTGGTCAAATCTGGATCAGCACATCACTCGATATGCAGATTGAGCCTGCTTTCTGGTACACAGCCTACTATAGGAAATAATGAACATTAATTAAGACAAACGGAACATTTGAACTTACCAAAGTAATACCTATTCTTGCATTAGGACTTCATGTCCCATCAGGCATTCAAGTAATAATTGCACTGAGCTTACGCCCACTGGGGGCGGAATGGAAATAAAACCGGAAATGTAACCAATGCGAGTGTCAAATGATGTGTGTTCAGCCCAGGAAGAAGGGGTCGTGGAACCTCGAAACGCGTTGGCAGCTTAATGAAACAGTGGAGCAGCAAGGCAGGCTGCATCTTTAATGCCGGTGGCAGAGTGATGTCGTGTGCGCTTCCAAATGCTTCAGGGCACATTGATGGAAAAATTACGGCACGGTGGCCTGGCCGTGGGGAGCTGCACCATCGACCAGCTGGGAGGAAAATTGGTAACCAGCTGAGCGAGGCTGCCGTTTTGAACTGGTCAAATCTGGATCAGCACATCACTCGATATGCAGATTGAGCCTGCTTTCTGGTACACAGCCTACTATAGGAAATAATGAACATTAATTAAGACAAACGGAACATTTGAACTTACCAAAGTAATACCTATTCTTGCATTAGGACTTCATGTCCCATCAGGCATTCAAGTAATAATTGCACTGAGCTTACGCCCACTGGGGGCGGAATGGAAATAAAACCGGAAATGTAACCAATGCGAGTGTCAAATGATGTTTGTTCAGCCCAGGAAGAAGGGGTCGTGGAACCTCGAAACGCGTTGGCAGCTTAATGAAACAGTGGAGCAGCAAGGCAGGCTGCATCTTTAATGCCGGTGGCAGAGTGATGTCGTGTGCGCTTCCAAATGCTTCAGGGCACATTGATGGAAAAATTACGGCACGGCGGCCCGGCCGTGGGGAGCTGCACCATCGACCAGCTGGGAGGAAAATTGGTAACCAGCTGAGCGAGGCTGCCGTTTTGAACTGGTCAAATCTGGATCAGCACATCACTCGATATGCAGATTGAGCCTGCTTTCTGGTACACAGCCTACTATAGGAAATAATGAACATTAATTAAGACAAACGGAACATTTGAACTTACCAAAGTAATACCTATTCTTGCATTAGGACTTCATGTCCCATCAGGCATTCAAGTAATAATTGCACTGAGCTTACGCCCACTGGGGGCGGAATGGAAATAAAACCGGAAATGTAACCAATGCGAGTGTCAAATGATGTTTGTTCAGCCCAGGAAGAAGGGGTCGTGGAACCTCGAAACGAATTGGCAGCTTAATGAAACAGTGGAGCAGCAAGGCAGGCTGCATCTTTAATGCCGGTGGCAGAGTGATGTCGTGTGCGCTTCCAAATGCTTCAGGGCACATTGATGGAAAAATTACGGCACGGCGGCACGGCGGCACGGCCGTGGGGAGCTGCACCATCGACCAGCTGGGAGGAAAATTGGTAACCAGCTGAGCGAGGCTGCCGTTTTGAACTGGTCAAATCTGGATCAGCACATCACTCGATATGCAGATTGAGCCTGCTTTCTGGTACACAGCCTACTATAGGAAATAATGAACATTAATTAAGACAAACGGAACATTTGAACTTACCAAAGTAATACCTATTCTTGCATTAGGAC
Organism: Triturus cristatus; assembly: GCF_964204655.1. Lineage (NCBI taxonomy): Eukaryota > Metazoa > Chordata > Amphibia > Caudata > Salamandridae > Triturus > Triturus cristatus. The sequence goes on from NC_140585.1 coordinate 741,602,980, forward strand.
TTCATGTCCCATCAGGCATTCAAGTAATAATTGCACTGAGCTTACGCCCACTGGGGGCGGAATGGAAATAAAACCGGAAATGTAACCAATGCGAGTGTCAAATGATGTTTGTTCAGCCCAGGAAAAAGGGGTCGTGGAACCTCGAAACGCGTTGGCAGCTTAATGAAACAGTGGAGCAGCAAGGCAGGCTGCATCTTTAATGCCGGTGGCAGAGTGATGTCGTGTGCGCTTCCAAATGCTTCAGGGCACATTGATGGAAAAATTACGGCACGGCGGCCCGGCCGTGGGGAGCTGCACCATCGACCAGCTGGGAGGAAAATTGGTAACCAGCTGAGCGAGGCTGCCGTTTTGAACTGGTCAAATCTGGATCAGCACATCACTCGATATGCAGATTGAGCCTGCTTTCTGGTACACAGCCTACTATAGGAAATAATGAACATTAATTAAGACAAACGGAACATTTGAACTTACCAAAGTAATACCTATTCTTGCATTAGGACTTCATGTCCCATCAGGCATTCAAGTAATAATTGCACTGAGCTTACGCCCACTGGGGGCGGAATGGAAATAAAACCGGAAATGTAACCAATGCGAGTGTCAAATGATGTTTGTTCAGCCCAGGAAGAAGGGGTCGTGGAACCTCGAAACGCGTTGGCAGCTTAATGAAACAGTGGAGCAGCAAGGCAGGCTGCATCTTTAATGCCGGTGGCAGAGTGATGTCGTGTGCGCTTCCAAATGCTTCAGGGCACATTGATGAAAAAATATATATATATATATAGCTATATATGTGTGTTTATGATCAAGGGACGAAACGCCTCATGGCTACCACGATCTGTTGGGAGCAACAATAAAATAGCCAGCAGTTAAAATTACGTGGTCCGTGCTCTTTCTTCAGCCGAAGGGAGTGAGCGAGATGGGAAGGAGTTCTTTGGATATATATATATATATATATATATATATATATATAATCTACTGACGGTCGCCAGTAGATAGTTATAGTTAGGACCATGTTTCCATAGGAAATCCGCAACATTCTATTTTGAATAACTTTGGCGCCGGTCGACGAATCCTCGCGAAATTTTCAAAACTAATGGGGCGCTACGCTCCGCTCCTACCCTGAAAGTCTCGGGGGGATTCGTCAAGTGGGGGCTGAGAAAAAAGGGGGGTCCCAAAACGCGTTTTCCCCATGCATTTTCCCATAGGACCTTTAAACACAGCTACAGCCCGAACGGCTGAACAGAATTACTTGAAATTTGGCAGAGAGGTAGTCCTCAGGTCAAGGATGTGCCTTTTGTAGGTCTGGTGTAAATCTGTTCAGTAGGTCCTGAGAAAATAGCATTTAAATCAATATATATATCTGTAAGCGCGCTCCGTGCGCTTACCGTAAGCTTACCGTACGCGTACGGTGCCGTGCGCGAGCTCAATTCTGATTTTGGTTACATGACTGTAAACATTCGAATCGGTCGAAATCAGGAAGTGTCGGCCGCCATTTTTTCTCTCTCGCACTGAGAAACAAAGGTGGGGAACGTGAAAAGGGGGCAACGAAGAGAGTTGCAGACCCCCTAGTGTTTGTCAGGGGGTCCAAGAAGGACCCAAAAGTACGAAAAATACATTTATTAATTTTTTTAAAAAATTGCGGCGTTCGCGTACGGTAAGCTTACCGTACGCGCACGGCAAAAAAAAAAAAAAAAAAAATAAAGAAGTAACAATCACATCTATTAAATAAATTAAAGGACCCACAAGGGAGAAAAAAACAATTTTAACTGTGTAAAAAAAGGCGAGGCGCGCACGGCAGGGACTGCGCAACCTGGGCGCTCGGTGCGCACCGAGCGCCCACAACGCGCGCACGGTGCGCGAAGCGCACCGCGCGCGCAGGGTGTGCGCACAGTGAAAAACCAGAAAAAAAAAACAAAAATAAATACATAACTTAGCATTTAAAAAACCGTACAAATTCACTGAAAAAACCATAGGTTTCACACACGTTATAGTTAGGAATTATCATTTACAAAACCTTGCAAATTCACTTAAAAAACCATAGGTTTCACACATGTTATAGTTAGCTGTACATTTCACTCGTAAAAAACCAATGAAATTCCACGTTATAGTTAGATCAGGTAACTATAACTTGCGCGACCGCAATCCACAATGTGTAATTTCAGATGTCATCATTGATGTCATGAGTGATGTCACTGACCATGTCATGAGTGATGTAATATGTGACGTCATCAGCAGTTTATTGTGGGCGCGCAAGTTATAGTTACCTGATCTAACTATAACATGGAATTTCATTGGTTTTTTACGAGTGAAATGTACAGCTAACTATAACATGTGTGAAACCTATGGTTTTTTAAGTGAATATATATATATATATATATATATATATATTACTTCCACTCGCCTCACTCTTTCCCTCGCTGGAAACAAACGAGCGTAGACCCAGTATTATTCGTGCAATTCGTTATTTATTTAGCCATTCTCCGCCATTACGCGTTTCGGGCGATCTCGCCCTTGATCACATGACAACACTTTGGCTGATGACCGCTCTTTTTAAAGTGCAAGTGCTGGTGCTTCAATCAATGGACATAGAAAACATACATTTCTATCAACATTTCTATGTATAAATCACGGCGAACACGATAACCGCATAATGCCATTATGTTATCCTAATACTGATTTTCACATCGTATGACACTTGATAATTGCGTAAATGCATGATATGTACTTTATATTATGTCCATTAAAAATAATTATTTTACCAAACAGTGACAGTGCCCTCACCTCGACATTTAAGTGCTAATTCATCCAAAATTAAAAATAAGTATAAACGACTAAATTCATACAAGGAAGACTAGATGATGATCTCGGAAGGTTACCGTATTCCATTCTGACCCAAGTCTGGCACAATATTAAATCAGAGCCAGATCTGAACATAGGACATAATTACATCGACAAATAAAAAGTGCATTGAGGTAGTAGATGAAATGTACCTATTATTAAATTGAGCTATATCTAGGAGATCCAACAGGAATCATAAATCATTTCATAGATGCATATAATATGCTATCTATTTAATTAAAAACATTCCTAAAACCTCATTTCATATTCAATAAATAACCCTATACAACATCTTAAAATTAAGGGTGGGCGTAGTTCGCGAAGTAGCACTTCGCGAAGCTACGCAAACTGAAGTTCGCACTACGCGAGCTACGCGTAGCACTTCGCGAACTGCGAAGTAACATGTTCGCACTGTGCAAGATGTTGTTTTCAATGATTGCACAGTGCGGACAAGCAACCGGCACTGTGCAATCATTGAAAATGGCATCTTGCACAGTGCGAGCTGTAGTTTTCTGCTGCTCGAGTAGATTTTTACTCGAGCTGCAGCTTTCTCAACGCGAACTGGTAGTTTCTCATCGCGAGCGGTCGCGAGCATACGTGACCCCTCGCAATGAGAAACCTGACCTTCTCGCGTTGGGAATCTCGCCGGGAGGTTTATTTTCCATGCTCGCGATCGCGAACAAGGAAAAAGTCTCGCCAGGATGTCATTTTGCTTGCTCGCGGTCGCCAACTTGACGTTGAGGACCGCGAGCAAGCAAAAAATGACCGTAGCACTACGCAACACTACGCTACGCATGTTCGCACTGTGCTACGTGCAGTTCGCGTAGCGCGAAGTAGCGCGAACTTCGCAAACTACGCGAGCGTAGCGTAGTGCTTCGCCCAGGCCTACTTAAAATGTCACCTAAAATATTCATGTCCATAAACAAATTGTGGTGATGGAGACTTCCGTCTAACCCTCCAAGGAGACCGAGGTAAAACAAAGAGGCACAGCCTCTAACATACAATTAAATCGTCCATATGGACTGTCATACAGAGCGTGAGACTAAAATAGACATTAACATTCCATTATACATACTATTTGGCAACACACCTCATATTGTAAACAATTTTTCAGATTTTACAAAAACGTATACAGGTCTTCACTGTTGTTAAGCCCCATCGGGTGTTTAGAATCCAAGCGTAAAATGTATGATGTTTCTAATTTCCTTAACCTGGATTCCCTATCCCCTCCTCTTTTTTGTGGGGTGACCGTGTCAATAACATAATATTGCAGGAATTTAGGATCACTATTGTGAGTACTTTTGAAATGCCTGGCGACCGGGTAATTCTCATCATTATTATTGATCGCTCTTAGATGTTGCAGGATTCTTTTATGGACCGGTAATTTTGTGCTCCCTACATATCTCAAATTGCACCTGCAGGTGAGCACATAAACAGCAAATTCGGTCTTGCATGTGAGATGATGTTGAATCTCACATGTTTTGAAACCAAATGCTGGAACATAGTTCTTGGTATTAATGGCATATTTACATGCTTTACAAGATGCACATTTAAAGAATCCCTTTCTCATGGATAACCAGGAACCCTTGCTGCCTATTTCCAAATTGCTTCTGACTAAAGCCATGCCCATACTATTAGTCTTTCTAAAGGCAACTGAGGGACTGTTTGGTAGCAATTCTCCCAATATAGGGTCATCTTTTACAATAGGCCAATTTTTCCTTACAATATTTCTGATCTGTTTCTCCTGTCGTGAAAATCCTAAAATCAAGCGAATAGGTTCCTGCTCTTTTTTCGAGTCTAATACAGTCTCTTTCTTTTTTAGCAGGTCCTGTCTTGCCCATGATCTAGATTTAATAATGGCAGACTCTATGATTTCAGTATTGTAGCCTCTATTAAGGAATCTCGCCCGGCTTTCGCCTTGTTTGATTGAGCATTCCTTATCCTCACTACATATACGTCTGATTCTGAGCATCTCCCCATAGGGGATGCTCTTAATTAGATGAGGAGGATGGGAACTCGAGGCGTGCAATAATGTATTACCCGCTGTGGGTTTCCTATAGAGGGTAGTAGAGATCTTATTATTCATTATCATGATTTCCACGTCAAGAAATGTGACCTTTTCCTTGCTGATGTGTGAAGTAAATTTTAAGTTGAGTGTGTTGTCATTCAACAATGCAATGAACTCAGTGGCGCTGTCAACATCACCCTCCCACACTATAAAAAGGTCATCAATATAGCGGAGCCAGGAGATTACTTTTTCATTAAATATCTGTTCATGTTGCTGCATAAGGACCAGCTCCTCCCACCAGCCCATAAATAGACAGGCATAACTGGGAGAGAAGCTGGCCCCCATGGCCACTCCCTGTATCTGTTGGTACATAACACCATTGAATAAAAACAGATTGTTTTCAAGACAAAAAAGAAGCATTTTAACCAACATCTTATTGTGCAGAAAGAATTCAATTGGTCTATTCATCAAGAAAAATTCTATGGCTCTGATACCATCATTATTTCTGATGCAGGTATAAAGTGAAGACACATCTAGTGCAATCATTAAATACGAAGGTTTCCATGTAATATGTTGCACTTTCCTTAGGAAGTCACTTGTGTCCTGTACAAATGATTTCAAACTCTTTACAAAATCCTGCAAAAAGAAATCTATGTATCTTGATAAATTTTCCAAAAGTCCATCACACGCAGAAATAATTGGACGTCCCGGGGGTTGCTTCATATCTTTATGCAATTTTGGTATAAAGTAGATGACTGGGATGGTAGCATTCTCTTTCTTGAGATATTTAAATTCATCCCAACTGAGTAAACCCGTGCTTCTCCAAGCTACAAGCTGGGAAAAGAGCGTCTCTTGTGTTGTTCTAAATTTGGTCGGTGCTACTTTTCTATAGCACTCTATGTTGTTTAATTGGCTGTAAGCCTCTTCAAGATATTCCTTTAGTGGCCACAGCACCAAATTGCCTCCTTTATCTGAGTTGCGTATGATGATCTCCTGATTTTCTTTTAATTTTTTGATGAGTTGCCAATACTTTCTCTCTTGGTTGGAAAACTTCTTTTTGCTTGTTTCATTAGTTGCAATGTTGAGCCTCTTGATTTGCGCCACTATCTGTTCATTGAAAACGTCTATGGAATCTCTCGCCATGACAGGTACAAATTTAGACTTTGGGCGGAACGGAGTCCAGGGTTTCATATCCGTTCCTGGGATCTGTGACGTTTGCGTGTTGGTTGTGATATTGTCCCATTGAGCTTGATCATTGACTGGGTTGTCACCTCTTTCCAAACTCCGCGTGGTTTCAAATAGTTCATAATCAGAGCTTATCAGCCCGTGCATTTCTGGCATCTTGACCGGGCCCCCCAATTCTTCTGGTCTTTCCTTGTTTCCTCGCTGATGATGATATTTCTTTAACTTCAGCTTGCGAATGAACTTATAAACATCTGCGCGGGTTTGGGTATAGTTGAAGTTAGATTCAGGGCAATAGGAAAGTCCTAATGAAAGGAGCTGTCGTTCCGCAGCTGAGAGATCAATACCTGCCAGATTAACAATGGTATTGGATTGCTCAGAGGATGAAGGGTCAGTGCATAGGTTTGACGACAGTTGATCCCTTACCGTCGTGCTCTGCCCCTCCCACGCTTTCTGACGTTTTCGTTTTGCTTGCCTACGCTCCCTTCTTCGTTTGTTTGCCCTGCTTTTTCGATTACCTGGGTGCGTGGCCGCAATGTTTCCCTCCTGCTTCGTTTTAAAATATCCAACTCTTCCCCCAAGGTTAATCTAATGCTCCTTGCCTCGGCCCTCACTGCCGGATTGTCGGACTCTGATCCGCTCTCCACGGCCGAGCTGAGCTCCGATGCTGATGGGGAAGCGTTGGTCGCTTCTTGGTGATTTCTTCTGTCCTCCCTATTGCCCATGCGCTTTTTGGCTGTATCAACACGCATAGAATCATACCTCCTTGCAAATGTGAATATTTGCCCGTTTGCATAATCCTCACGATCACGCCTAAATTTGAAGGTTTTGCGGCTCTTTATCTTTTCCTCCTCCTTTTTGAGTCTTGCGTTCATCTCCTCCACCAATTTTTGCTTAGCCTGTGGGTCACCTAGTGGTTCTATTTCTTTTTCCATGAGCTCAATCTTTTCTTGTAGAGCAGCCCTGTCAATCTCCGCGTATTTTACCAATATTGTAACAAGTCGCCTCGATGATTCGAGATTGCATTCTCCCCATTCAGCCATCATGAGAGGATTCGGGGATTCGTAGCTGGGGGCGATCATTATTCTAAGGCCTCTTGGAATTCTCCCCACATCGAGATATCTCTGTAATGAACGCGCCTCCCACCACTTGGCCTGCTCTTGCTTTTTCAATTTTTCCAAAGCTCGGAAATTATCTCGCAGCCCCATGCTCTTACGGGGTTCTTCCGTGGTCACTTTTCCAGTTCCTTGACCGTCCTCGGGGGAGTCCGAAAACATCCCTTCAGCTGCTAACTCGCGGTCCCTGAGTGTGTCTGCGGACATTTTCTGGCCTTTTTGTATAAATCGATTTGCGAGATAGAACACCTATTGCGTGATGCTCACAGGGGCTCATACTCGCGTTGCACACCTTTCAACCTGCCCTTCGCCAAAATGCGCCGTACCTTATTAGAAATGTCCACCAATTTAGCCGTGGATGCCTCTTCGCCGCCGCCGCCGATCCTCCAGGGAAACACCGGAAGCGGACGGAAACTCCACAGCTGCTCGGCAGGCCAATCTTCGTACTTGCGTTAAACTGTAGGCACCGCGCGCGCAGGGTGTGCGCACAGTGAAAAACCAGAAAAAAAAAACAAAAATAAATACATAACTTAGCATTTAAAAAACCGTACAAATTCACTGAAAAAACCATAGGTTTCACACACGTTATAGTTAGGAATTATCATTTACAAAACCTTGCAAATTCACTTAAAAAACCATAGGTTTCACACATGTTATAGTTAGCTGTACATTTCACTCGTAAAAAACCAATGAAATTCCACGTTATAGTTAGATCAGGTAACTATAACTTGCGCGACCGCAATCCACAATGTGTAATTTCAGATGTCATCATTGATGTCATGAGTGATGTCACTGACCATGTCATGAGTGATGTAATATGTGACGTCATCAGCAGTTTATTGTGGGCGCGCAAGTTATAGTTACCTGATCTAACTATAACATGGAATTTCATTGGTTTTTTACGAGTGAAATGTACAGCTAACTATAACATGTGTGAAACCTATGGTTTTTTAAGTGAATATATATATATATATATATATATATATATATATATTACCTACTGGCGGTTGCCAGTAGGTAGTTATAGTTAGGACCGAGTTTCCATAGGAAATCTCAAAATTCTATTTTGAATAACTTTGGCGCCGGTTGGCGAATCCTCGCGAAATTTTCAAAACTAATGGGGCGCTCCGTTCAGCTCCTACCCTGAAAGTCTCGGGGTGATTCGTCAAGCGGGGGCTGAGAAAAAGGGGGGGTCCCAAAACACGTTTTCCCCATGGATTTTTCCAAAGGGACTTTAGTCGCAGCTACAGCCCGAACGGCTGAACAGAATTATGTGAAATTTGGCAGAGAGGTAGCCATAAGGTCCATGAAGTGCCTTTTACAGGTTTGGTGTAAATCTGTTCAGTATTTCCAGAGAAAATAGCATTTAAATCAATATATATATCTATACGCACGCAGCGTGCGCGCACTGAGCAAGCCCTGTGCGCGCACCCTGCCGTGCGCGAGCGCACTTCTGATTGGTTGTTAGATGTCAGTAAACATTCGAATCGGTGGAAATCAGGAAGCGGCGGCCGCCATTTTGTCTCTCGCAGTCTGAGGCAGTAAAAAACAAAGGGGGAGAACGTGTAAAGGGGGCAGAGTGGGGAGATATTGACCCACTAGGCATTGTCAGGGGGTCACAGTAGGACCTTGTAGGGCAAAAAAAAAAGAATTATATTTTTTTTTAAAATATCGCCGAGTGCGCGCACCCAGCGCGCACCCGAAAAAAAACTTTAACAAAAAAAAGAACAAAAAATCACAGTAAAGTGTTTAGATATTAGGTGGCTCTAAAAAGAGCCCTTGTGTTCATTGAGTGTTTTTTTGTAGTACCTACAAGTAAGTACGGATGCAGAGTCTTAAGTTCAAGAGGAAGACTCTGTTGCCTTCATCAGTGAAGTGTACACCATCTCCTCTATAAATGCCTTGCATGTTGTAACGCAAGTTGTTGTGGTATAGAGAAACCATACCATAGTCTCTGAGGAAAGCAGAAATAGATTTGTTGACGTGCTTCCTTGCTTTGTCAATCTGCGGACAAAATTGGTTGGACCAGTTCCACTTTTGCCTTTGGCATATATTAGAATATACAAAGGCAGTTTATGGAAAAAGCGCCATCAATTGCACAAAGGTGTCCTTCATAAGCATTTCCAGACCTACCCCAGTTAAAGTGCCTAGGTCATTTCCACCACAGTGCACAATAATAAGGTTAGGCTGTGGGAGATGTAGAAAGGTTTTCACCAAAGGCATTAATTGGTGCCACTTTAACCCTCTCTGACCAATCCATTTAATGTCTACATTTGGCAAAGCAAGGTCTCTCACCATACCTCTTTTTTCTGCATACTTTTCACTCCAGAAGACATAGCTGTGACCTACAATCCACACTGTGAACATTTTCCAAGGAGATCTGCATGCACTCAGGAGGTGTCTTTCAGCAGAATGGCAATATGAAAAGAAAGACAGTTGAAAAATGGAGGCATTCATATTTTTTTTTTAACAAAAAGAACTGATTGGCTGATTCAAACAATTTTAAAGTTAAAACTAGGCTGTCTGTATACATTTTTAGAAGCATGTTTTGTATTGGTTATGAAAAATGTGTTGCCACTGAACATTACTTTGGATTTGCTGTGAGGTTTGACAGGTCAAGCACTCTTGCTCTTTGGATTTGAAACATTGTGTGCTGAACTTCTGACCTCTCTGCACACACCAGTGTTCCATGACCTGTTGCTATGGCAGCAGGTAGAAGTCATGTTGGGGGAAGGGTTCAGTTGGAAAAGGGTTGAAAATGACAACCAATAAAAAAGTGTGATTCCATTTGAAAAAATGTGGGAAGGAATGTGATTTGGAGTTAACATGTATATGTGTGAAAAAAGAGAGGGAAACTGTGCCATTAACTGGTTCTGCTGAGAGGAGAGAGGTGTTCAGCTCAGAGATTCTGGTCTGATAAACTGCTGTGTGACTGCCACATTTCTTTCACAACTAACTAATTTTAAAGGTGAGTTATGAGTTTGAGAGGGGGTGTATGTGGTCAATTTAGATATAAATAAAAGAATTGTGATTATTTGTTTAAAGTTGTGATTTACATTTTGTGTTTTGGGAGATATTTAACTGTCTTGAATATGTAAAATATTAAGGAGTATGTTTTCACCATAAGTTAAGGTGTACTGGTAACAATGAGTAAAAATATTTTGTGCCTACTATCAAACCATGAGTCTGTGTGCAGAGAGGAATTGTTGACAGAGATTTAATTTGTGTTGCTGTTGAAAAGTAAGACTTGCACTTGAAAGAAAAGGAAAGCTTCTTTTTAACTGTGATGGTTAGGATTTAGCAGAAATCACTTTGAAAGAAATGAGAGGCAAATGCCAACACATTTGAAATTAGCATGGTAGATTTCCGTTCTACATTAAAAGTTGTGAATTACATTTTATGTTGTGGAAGATATGTATCTGTCTTGATCATGTTAGATATTTTGGAATATGTCTTCCCCAGAATCTAAGGTGTGCTGGTACTATCCAGGAACACTGTTTTGTGCCTAAAATCACAGCATGAGTGTTTGTGCATACAGGAATTGTGGGCAGAGATTTAATTTGTGAAGTTGTTGTTCTGAAAGAATTGCAGTCCCAGGAAAGGGGCAGCCTGTGTTATGTGCCTAAAATGACGGCATGAGTCTGTGTGTGCACAGGAATTGTGGGCAGAGATTTAATTTGTGAAGTTGTTGTTCTGATAGAATTGCAGTCCCAGGAAAGGGGCAGCCTGTGTTATGTGCCTAAAATCACGGCATGAGTCTGTGTGCGCACAGGAATTGTGAGTAGAGATTTAATTTGTGAAGTTGTTGTTCTGTAAGAATTGCAGTCCCAGGAAAGGGGCAGCCTGTTTTGTAAACTCAAATTATCCCTTGGCATACATGCACTGTTACATACATCCCTGCAGTCTTCATGCAGTTCTGGAAGTCTCCTTGCTCATCTCTCTTGCACCAGAGAATACACAGTCTCCAGAAACATACTCTTGGCACACACGCAGCAGCTTCTCCAACACTCCCATGCGTAGTACTCAGCTCTGTGTGATGTTTCAGATAGCAGTGTGTAACGCAAAAAAAAAAAAACATCATCAAGGCTCATTTTCTTTACTCTAGTCTAATCACTCACCCTGTATCACATGGTCATGGTCTCAAGGAGCTGTTAGGACATGTGCTGTTTTCTGCCTCTCTAAATGATAAGGAAAATGTGTCAGGCTGTAACAGTAATTTGCTACTATCCAGGAACACTGTTTTGTGCCTAAAATCACAGCATGAGTCTGTGTGCGCAGAGGAATTGTGGGCAGAGATTTAATTTGTGAAGTTGTTGTTCTGTAAGAATTGCACTCCCAGGAAAGGGGCAGCCTGAGTTTTGTGCCTAAAATCACAGCATGAGTCTGTGTGCATACAGGAATTTTGGGCAGAGATTTAATTTGTGAAGTTGTTGTTCTGAAAGAATTGCAGCACCAGGAAAGGGGCAGCCTGTGTTATGTGCCTAAAATCACGGCATGAGTCTGTGTGTGCACAGGAATTGTGGGCAGAGATTTAATTTGTGAAGTTGTTGTTCTGTAAGAATTGCAGTCCAAGGAAAGGGGCAGCCTGTTTTCTAAACTCAAATTAACCCTTACCACACATGCACTGTTACATACATCCTAGCAGTCTTCATGCAGTTGTGGAAGTCTCCTTGCTCATCTCTCTTGCACCAGAAAATGCACAGTCTCCAGAAACACACTCTTGGCACTCTCGCAGCAGCTTCTCCAACACTCCCATGCGTAGTACTCAGCTCTGTGTGATGTTTCAGATAGCAGTGTGTAACGCAAACACATAAAAACATCATCAAGGCTCATTTTCTTTACTCTAGTCTAATCACTCACCCTGTAACACATGGTTATGGTCTCAAGGAGCTGTTAGGACATGTGCTGTTTTCTGCCTCTCTAAATGATAAGGAAAATGTGTCAGGCTGTAACAGTAATTTGGTACTATCCAGGAACACTGTTTTGTGCCTAAAATCACAGCATGAGTCTGTGTGCGCAGAGGAATTGTGGGCAGAGATTTAATTTGTGAAGTTGTTGTTCTGTAAGAATTGCACTCCCAGGAAAGGGGCAGCCTGTGATTTGTGCCTAAAATCACAGCATGAGTCTGTGTGCATACAGGAATTGTGGGCAGAGCTTTAATTTGTGAAGTTGTTGTTCTGAAAGAATTGCAGACCCAGGAAAGGGGCAGCCTGTGTTATGTGCCTAAAATCACGGCATGAGTCTGTGTGCGCACAGGAATTGTGGGCAGAGATTTAATTTGTGAAGTTGTTGTTCTGTAAGAATTGCAGTCCAAGGAAAGGGGCAGCCTGTTTTCTAAACTCAAATTAACCCTTACCACACATGCACTGTTACATACATCCTAGCAGTCTTCATGCAGTTGTGGAAGTCTCCTTGCTCATCTCTCTTGCACCAGAAAATGCACAGTCTCCAGAAACACACTCTTGGCACTCTCGCAACAGCTTCTCCAACACTCCCATGCGTAGTACTCAGCTCTGTGTGATGTTTCAGATAACAGTGTGTAACGCAAACACATTCAACGTCACTAAGGCTCATTTCCTTTGCTCTAGTGTAGTCACTCACTCAGGTTGCACATGCTCATGGTATGAAGTAGCTGTTAGGAAATGTGCTCTTTTCTGTCTCTGTAAACTATAAGGAAAATGTGTCAGGCTGTATTAGCAATTATCACTTGCTCTACCTCAGTAGTAAATGTGCTTTGAAATTGCCAATCAAATATCGTTTTCTGCCTAGAATCTCACCATGAGGCTGTGTGCGCACAGGAATTGTGGGCAGAGATTTAAAGTGTGTTGCAGTTGTTCTGAAAGACTTGCACTTGCAGGAAAGGGGCAGCTTGTTTTTTTCAACTGTGGTGGTTAGCACTCTGCACAAATCAGTAAATCACAAATGAGAGGCAAATGCTAAAACATTTGAAATTATTGAAAAGCTTAAATTTTTTTTTAATGAGTTATAATTACAAAAAGGTATTTTTTTTAAAGTTTTTTGCAGGTATTGATGAGCAACAGTGAAAAAATAAAAAAATGCCTTTAAGGACAAGAAAGAGGAAAGAAAAGCAACAACAAGTATATCTGGACAAAACTGGGAAAAAAAAATAGGAGGAAAAGCTTGTGATGGAAAAAAGAAAAAATATTTTCAAAAAAACAAAAAATGGAAAAAATAAATGTAAAACAAACAGTGTTTTATGTACAAAGCAACAACAGAGTCAACAGCAAAAAACAAAAGCTAATGTACAATCAGAAATAAGTAAAACTGATTTAACACGAAAATTAGATTTTAAAAACATTCGTCGAAAAATGTTTCAGAGAAGAGTGATGTTAAATTTGCTAAAGGATGTGAAAAAATATAAGAAAAAATCAAAATTTATTAAGAAAAAAAAAATTATAGAAAATATTGTAAGTAAGGCTTTGGAAATAAAAAGAAAACTTTTTATTTTAATTTTGAATAGGATGCGTAGATTAGATAAATTAGTCAATGCAATGAAGTCACAAAGCAAAAGGAAAAGAGAAGTGAAAAAAAGTAACTTTTGTAAAGTGTTCTTGGGAGAATGGAAGCACAGTTCAAGTACTGAACCATTTTTTAATGAAGAGAGTTATCTTCAAAGTAATAGTTTGTTGCATGCAGTTGACACCAATGGTAGAGCATATGAAGTTAAGGATGGTTGTGTGATGGAAAAGGAGAAAATGGTCCCAAGAAATGAGGAAGAAGTAATGGCTGCTGAGGCTATGGGGAGACGTCCAAAAGCCCCAGTGTACACTTGGAACTGTAGTAGTATTTCTACTGTGCGTCAGGAATCTATTGATAAATTACGTGACTTTCTAAGAGAATATAGTAAAAAGAGTGTAAAACAGAAAATTAAGGTGCTTCAAACACTAGATCCATGTAGAGTGAGAGAGAATACTGGTTTGCAAGGACATTCTCTGGCTTGTCTTTCTAGGAAAGGTTGTCAAAGTGTTTTTCACCATTTTAGGATGCTGGCAGTACATCATACTGAAATGAGAAAGTTTGTGAGAACATTGTATTTTGCTAAAAGTCCAGCAGTAAAGTTAAATGAGTTAAATAATGCTCTGTTCCGTGGATCTGTATCAGATGTAGTGAAGGTTACCAATGAGATTCAGTTTTGCTACTTCGGTACAGAACAAGAAAGTGCAGAAAAGGACACAGTTAATGAGGAAAATGAGGAACAGAATGTAGAACTCATTATTACTAAAAATTTTGAAGATGAAATGACAAAATTTACTATCATCTCTAATGAAAGACCAAATATTACTTGTATTTGTTGCCGCAGAAGCCATTATAAAATTCATACAAGGAATGTTGATCTGTATAAAAAAAGTGAAAATGAAGATAATTATAAGTGGAAGGATTTTGCAACATATATATTTCTGGAAAATTGTTTTGATTTGGGTGAAGATCAGCGTATTTGTAAATACTGTTATAATAAGTTAGAAGAAAATAGAATGCCGACCAGAGCTGTACATAATAATTTAGAATTGGATGCTATTCCTGCCGAACTTTCTGATTTAAATACATATGAGTCTATACTCATTCAATGTGTTCATCCGTTCCAGACCATAGTACGTATGGAGCCCAAAACTGGTAAACTGAACCATTAGTTATTCTGGTTAATGGTGTACCTTCAAAGAATAAGAAGATTTGGCAGGAGCTGGTAGATGTACGGAAAGTACAAAGAGCAAATTTATATTTGAAAAGAAATAATAAATGGTATGAATCAATTTATATAGATGAAGAAGAAGAAGATTTACAAGAAGACACAGAAACACCAACTGGACAAATTGAAAAAGTGGACAAGTCAAAAGAAGAAGAAATTTATGAACATTTTAGCATACATCCTCTTCATTCAAAAGAAGTTATGGGAGACACTATTGATCTGTTTCAGATGAAGAAAGCAAAAGGAACTCCCGTGAGTGTATGGGAGAAGAGCATGGAAGCTCGATGTTATCCTCAGCTGTTTCCTACAGGAAAAGGTGGACGATACGATGAACGCCCAGAACAGATTCCAGCTTCTGAGTATCGGACTACAAGACTATATGCTGAAGATTCAAGATTTCGTCACAGTATTCCATATTTGTTTCATCTTTTATTTGAAAGCGACTTGTCTGCACTATCTTATGCAGTAAATCACATTTTAAAAAGTGGAGTACATCTACATAATGTGTCTGCTAAGGATTTTATGGACAAAGTGCAGCACCGAGATGATCATTTGGAAACACAATTGATCAATCTGATGGCTTGTCAACGTGGGACAGATGAATATTGGTACCGACGCCATGGAGAATTGAAATGTATGTTACGGAATTTAGGAACTCCTACATGGTTCCTAACCCTAAGCTGTGCCGAGTACGCTTGGGATGATTTATTGGATTTTCTACGAGAGGCAAATTCAAACATTAAAAACATCGAATACAAGACAGCAGGAGAACTGTGCTCATTGGATCCGGTTAATGTTTGCAGATATTTCAATCATAGATTTGAGGCTATGATGTCCTTCATCTGCAATAAAAAAAATCCACCTCTTGGAGAAGTTGTGGATTTCTTTTGGAGAAAAGAGTACCAGGCAAGAGGTGCTCCTCATATTCATATGCTGTTGTGGATCAAGGATGCTCCAAAATTTGGAACAGATGCTGATGAAGCAGTGTTATCTTTTATTGAAGAATATGCAACATGTGCTATACCTAAAAGCACAGAAGAGAAAAAGTTAAAAGAGCAAGTTTTACGTTTCCAAAGTCATCGGTGTGGAAAATACTGTCGACGGAAGTACAAGACCAAAGATAAATTCTACACAAAGTGTCGATTTGGATTTACACGACCTGTTCTTTCAAAAGGAAGAGTCAACAGTTTTATGTCAGCTGTGCGACATACTATTACAAGAAAATCTCCCAAAAATACATACAACCTAAGAAGAAAAGAAGAGTCAAAATTTATAAATGACTACAACCCAGTCATTTTATCCATGTGGAATGCTAACATGGATATTCAGTATGTGGCAGACAATTCTATTGCTGTTGCTCGGTATGTCACATCTTACATCACTAAATCTGAGAAAACAGAATTGAAGGAAATGTGGGAAGAGATTTCTCACGAGAAGACTGTCAGTAAGAAGCTGTACAGTTTCAGTTTAAAGATGTTATCGCATCGTGAAATTGGATCCTACGAATGTTCAGATAGGTTATCATCTGCAAGTCTGTACTCGAAATCAAGAAGAATAATTTGGGTCAGTTTAGGCCTTGCAGGAATGCGAAATCGGGTACTGAAATCTGTTGGAGAAATTGAATATTTGGCCGAGAACGACCCAGAAAGTACAGATATTTTGAAAACAAACATGTTGGACACATATTACCCAAAAAGAAGTCATCATCTTGAGAACATGTGTCTCTATGAAGTGCTGCAGAACTACATTTTTTCACGGAAAGCCACAAGACATCAACAATGGAAAATATAAAGTCATTGGTGAGGAAGGATGTTTGGTGAAGCAAACAAAAGGAAGTTTGATAAATCACAAGAAGCTGAGTTGCGACACTACTGACAAAAAGGAATTTTACTACTTGGCACTTTTACAGCTGTTTAAACCATGGCGTTCAGAGGACGAACTACTGGGAGAATTTCAAAGCTATGAAGATTCATTTAATGCTAGCAAAGACAGCATAGAATGCAGTACTTTCACAACTTATGTCCAAATGTTAAATGAAGAAATTGAACAGGAAGCAACAATTGCAGCTGAAGTAGCTAGAGACAGTTCTCAAGACAGCCAAAGTTCTGGAACACTCAGTCAAGATCCCCTAGGACAACCTGTTGTAGAAAATGAAGCTGCAATAGCCATGACTGAAGTAGAAACGGCTATGAATCAAGCACAGGAAGATTCAATAGACTTACTAAATCTGGAACAACAACTGAATGAAGAACAAAAACAAATTTATGAAGAAGTCACCAAAAAAATTGATCATGGATTACTACATGAAAAAAAACAGTGCTCATGCACATCATTTGAACCAATCAGGATGTATGTGAGTGGACAAGCTGGAACTGGTAAAAGTTTCTTAATAAAAGTCATCAGAAGCTACCTACAGCAAAAAACAGCTTCAAATTTGTCTTGTGTGGTAACTGCTCCAACTGGGTTAGCAGCCTATAACATAAAAGGAATTACCTTACATCGCTTGCTAATGTTACCAGTGGAGCATGAGAACAAAATAGAATACCACAAGCTAACTGGAGAAGCATGCTTCGAAGTTTCAAGAGTGTTGAAGAAGATGCAAGTTCTCATTATTGATGAGGTGAGCATGGTATCAAACTTAATGCTTGCCTTTGTGCATTTAAGAATGCAACAAATTCTAAAGAGAGACTATGACGTGTTGTTTGGAGGAAAACACGTCATAGTTTTTGGGGATCTTTTACAGCTCACTCCAGTTAAAGGACAACCCGTGTTTAATACTGTGACACATGAAGACACGAAGAAGTCATTAGGAAGCATTGGTAATGCGAATATTTGGTCGTTCTTTGAGTACAAAGAACTCACTACCAATATGAGGCAAGCAAACGATGAAGATTATGCAAGTATTCTGAAAGATATCAGAATTGGACTACTCACAGAAGTTGGAAAAAAATTATTACAGAGTAGGATGCTACATAATTTATTTCCAAATGAAGAAATAGTTGCAGAGAAAATATACAAGAACATTGCTGAAAAAAATACTGTAATCTGCTTAATGCCAACACTACGTGAGTGCTCAATATTCAATGAGGAACTTTTGAAATTGGAAAAGGAAGAGATTAAGAAAATGGAAGCAGAGGACAAAATTCAGCATGAAAGAATTACTATTACATTAACAGGCAAACTGAAAAATAAATTGGATTCACTAGAGAAGAACATTTCCAAAACAGCTGGATTAGAAAAAAATCTATATGTTTGCATGAATTGTCGAGTGATTTTAAGGAGAAATTTGGATGTAGAAAAAGGTTTAGTGAATGGAGCTATGGGAAGAGTTGTGGGTTTTATTAATTACCAGAAAAAAGTTGGAATTGAATGTTTAAAAATAAAATTTGATCAGATAGAAGAAGTTAAAGACATTTGTCGTTGTTCAATTCGTTTCTTGCTTGTGAAAGACTTATATGTGCGTAGGAAGCAGTTTCCATTTTCTCTAGCATATGCTGTAACTATTCACAAGTCTCAAGGATTGACTGTAGATAGTGCTTTTGTAAACATTGGTTCTACTGTGTTCAAAGAAGGTATGGCATATGTTGCTCTGTCACGAGTAAAAACATTATCTGGTTTATTTATGATAGACTTTGATGACACAAAAGTTAGTGCTGATGCGAACTGTGTAAAGGAGTATAATAGATTAAGAAGAACCTATGCTCCTCATTTAGGTCAGTATCCTGTGATTGAAAAACATGTTGTTTCTCGGAAAAGGAGAATTGAAAATATCTGTAATGTGGATGAACAGAACAAAAAAAAAAAGGACAGTGATGTGATAGTAAGGAAAAAGAAAAAGGACAGTGTTGAAGAGGTTGTTGGTTGCCATTTTGAAAATAGCTCTGGTGTCAACTGCTACGCAAATGTAGTGCTGTATTTTATCTTGAAAAGTTGCAAGAACAGATAATAGTAAATCATGGAAAAAGATTCTGTTCTCTGCTGAGTCTCCTTTATGAGAAGCTAAGTAATGATAAAACTAAAATAGAAAGTGCTTCTGATGTTAGAAATCTTTTAGATGTATGTTCTGGATCTACACAGTTTAAAGAAAATGTCCAGCAAGATGCACAGGAATTCTTAATATATATACTGAGCGTACTTGAAGATTAAGGAGTAGAAGTAGAAAACTTATTTGGTGTCTCTTACAAATGGGAACATTGCTGTGAAAACTGTATGAACACATGCAGTAGTAATGTTGATTCTGAAAGGTTCATATTTTTACCATTACCACAAAGTAAATCAGTGACTTTTAGTAAATTAGTTAAAGATGCCAATCACAACATGGAATGTTCTGAATGTAAATCTGACATGTTTTCCACGTTATTTTTACAGAAATATGGTCAGTATGTAATTTTAATGATGCAACGTTGTAGAGCTGATGGTTCAAAATTGGATACTTTAATAAAGAGGTTTATAGGACAACAATTATCAATTTCTGGAAAAACTTTTGTTACAGTTGCAATAATTTTTCATGAAGGACCTACTGTAACTTCTGGACATTACACAGTTTATCTTAAATGTGAAAAAGGCTGGACACTGTGTAATGATTCCCAATTGATTTTCAAGCAACGTTTGCCTTATGATTTACCCAATTCTTACTTAATTTTTCTGAAACCTAAATTTTGAAAACTAAAAACTGCATCTGAAGAAAGCATTTTTTGTAATTTTAAAGGATTATAATTGAAGATATCACTTAAAAAGGATTTTGAAATTACTATTTGGCCTAAAGGAAAAGTAATAAAAACAATTGCGGACTCCTTTGACAGATATTATTTTGGCGTATGTGCTTTTGCAACAAGGTTTAAAGACGGTTTATCTAGAAAATGTTTATTCATCTAGAAAAGTATTTGTAATATATATGTAATATTTCTAACAAGGTATATTTTAGTGTGGATAGTTTTGGGGCTTTTTTTAAACAATCTTTCAGATTGTTTTTTTTTGCCCGCTGTTAAATGATGAATACAATTGTTTTCACTATTTTAAGTGAAAATTAAAAAATTCTGAAAACAGCAAAAAAAGGGCAAAAAATTGCTTTGTTAAATATGTAAAAACATGTAATGCTTTTTAAAATGTATGATTGAATATTAATACTTGTTTCTTTTTTTGCAGAACTAGAAAGAAAAATTAGAAAATGAAATTCTGTTCCCTTGCAAATTACTAAAAATGTTTTTTTTTAAAATAAGTGATTTTTAAAAAAAAAATAAGTTACAAATATTTGTATTTCTCAATCCTCCCTTTTCATGCTTCCTTTTCTTCACCTCTCTTTGTACATTAATTTAAAAAAAAAAAAAAAAATTTTAAAAACATCCTCCCCAAAGAAAAAGAAAAATAAATAAATCCCAAACATTTTTTGGGGGGTTTAGTTTCTAAGTGGCTCTTAAAAGAGCCCTTGAGTTAATGTAGGGAAACAGGAAGAGAAACACGAAAAAAAGAAAAAACATCTATGGCCTAGAGCACTCATGCGCATCAAATTTTCTCTGAAGGAGATCAAGACTGGTCTCCCCCACAGAAATAAGATTACCGCAAAAAGTGCACCGTGTGGACAACCAAGCCAAACAAGGTGAACCAACAAGAGGTGTGGAAGAAGGCGAAGGCACCATCGCAGAAGAAGTGCTCGCCTGAGCTGCCGAAGATGTGCTCGGCTGAGCTGCTGCAGATGTCGTCGGCTGAGCAGGTGGAGGGTTTGCTCCAGAAGCTCGACGAAAAGTCACTGGATGCATTTTGTCAACATGCCTCAACATAGTGTGAATACTAAAAGAATACTTCTTGTTAGGATTCCCACGTGACAAGACTTTTTGACAAAGTACACAAGTAACTTTCGGTGCATTCACCTTTTTTTGTCCCTCTGGGAAAGTAAAAAAACTGCCATATAAAGCTGTCTTTCTGCTTCCTGTTCCTCTGTCTCTCAAGAGTGTCCTGTTCACTCTCTGAAGATGGTTGCTGCTCAGCCATTGTCTCTCAACAACAGATTAGCTCCTTCTCCAAGGGAATCAGAACTAATAATGAGGGGGGTAGGTGTGGTTTGGGAAGAATCTGGAACTGAAAGTACTTCAAACCAATCAAAAGTGATGATTCTTGATCACATGACTTGCCATCAGGGGATTGGGTGTGGTGTTGAAACAATCAGAAACTGAAAGTAATGAAAACCAATTAGAAGTGTTGTTTTATTATGCACATAACCCGAGGTGCGCGCACTGAGCAAGCTCCGAGCCCACACCTTGTGATTACGCATGCGCGAACGTCATATGCGCGTACGTAACGCGCATACGTAGCACACGCGTATACGCGAATGTAAACACGCGTAATTTAAGCATATGCGGAAGTGAACCGCGTGGAGCGCGTACGACGCACGCACGCATGCGTACTGGGTGCGCGCTCCCAGCGCGCACTAAAACGTATGAATGCGTACGTAAATTACGTACGACGGTATTCATAAAAAACTTACGAAAACGTACTAGGTGCGCGCTCTGAGCGCGCACCCCAAGAATTTATATAAAAAAAAATAAAAGTAGAGAAAACTTAATAGAAAAAATTAAATATGCTGTTCAACTTTATCCTAATTGAAAGTTAAAAAAAAATGAGCCAAAACAAATAAAAGGATACAGATAATATATAAATGAATACATAGGAAATTAAAAAAACAAAAAAAAAAAAATATATAATTTAATAATTCAAAAATTAGCATTTAAAAAACCCTACAAATTCACTGAAAAAACCATAGGTTTCACACACGTTATAGTTAGGAATTAGCATTTAAAAAACCTTGCAAATTCACTTAAAAATCCATAGGTTTCACAAACGTTATAGTTAGCTGGACATTTCTCTCATAAAAAACCATTGAAATTCCCCCGTTATAGTTAGTTCAGCTAACTATAACTTGCGCGACCGCAATCCACTGCTGATGACGTCACATATTACATTGTGGTAAATATTTCATTACCGGTACTATTTTTTATGCGGTAAAGTCAAGTAAGAATAACTCAGTAAATATAAGAGGCAGAATCCGTGGTATTAGAGGTTTTAAAAGGCTTTATTCCTATACAAAGGAATACAATTCGAATTGTAGGCTTTCTATTCCATCACCACGAAAGTTCAGGAAGGAAGGGCATACATTATTGACAGGTAATCACTTTTATAAGAATTACATTATAGTGTAACAGATGCAGGAGGCGTAACAGTTGATAAGAGAGATAAAATATGCATACGTAACCAAAAAAGGCGTAAACATGGGTGTAATTTAATAAACGTCATCATACATGATGTCACAAGTGGGTGGATCCATAAGAGAATCCTGCAATGTCAGCAGAAATATTCGGCAGAGATGCGCGCGCAGCCGCATGACGTGTGATTGACGTGCAACTAGAGAGTGAAGGGGACTTGACATTTAGCTCTACATGTGGAGACAGAAGTCTGGGGGTTATGTCAACCTAATCCCAAATCATATCTAATATCCTATGTTTAAAGAACTGTGTTATCCAAAAGGAAAGGTCTCTAGGATAGAATCTATTCTATACTGACTGTTAGTACGTGTACAAGCGTCTAAGTGTCTACATGAGATGCGAGGGGGGTAGGAATATTCCATGGTAACGGAGCTATGAATTACTTGCATGAGGACAGCGAGGCCTGGCCCCTTTGCACGGTAGCTGAAGGAATGTTTACCTAAACTGCTAGACAGGAATGCATCGGATGAGGAGCGGAGTAGATAATCTTGAAGGTGAAATACAGTTTTTGGCAGGCCATATGCTGGATCAGGCACCGTTAGCCGCGCAGGGAGTAGGACAAAGTTCATGGATACAGATGCAGGCTCAGACTGGAGCTTTCAGAGGCAGAAGGCAGGAAAAGGCTTGATGACAGAATTCAGGGCCTACTCGCCTGAATCTGTAAAATGTGGAAAGTGAACCACATAAAGTCGGTGGCCTTTCATACTTAGGAATGGAATATCTGACCCATTCATGGCGGATCTGAAAGAGGACATGTTGACGGTGGACGCACATGTATTTGCGTCTTCAAAACTGGAACTGGAGGGAACATACATGTACTTATAGCATGCACATGGAGCCGTTGGGGTCTACGATAGGGGACATAACTGATCACAAAATTCATATTTCCTCATTCCCTCCTTGTCCCCTACGGACCCTCAGGAGATATCGATCTTCATCAATCCATCGATCTGTTCATATAGCATCATTTGTTCTTCTTTCTTCTTCCGGGATCTTGAACGAAAACGTGGATGTGGGATACACGATGTGGCACACAGACCACAAATCGCTGGCCCACATTGTAGACATAAACAGCAACTGAATAGTATGAGGAAGCCAATACCTAGGAAGGATAGGATCCTCCATCCCCAGGCTGACAACACGCCCCAGAACCAACCGGACCAAGTCCAGATGCCTGGACTCTGGTGTATCTGGCTTATAATCTTATGAAGGCGGGTTATGGCTTTATATACTGACGGTGAATTTTCTGGTATGAAAATGCAGCAACTTGATCCGATGACCCTACAAGCTCCGCCCCTATCGGCCAGGATGACGTCAAGGACAAGACGATTTTGAAGCACAACAATCCGCATAGCAGACTGCTCTTCTGTTAAATTGCCTAAGGCGGAAATAGTCTCGTTCACTACTGCTTCAAGGGTTCTGGTTAATCTACGTATCAGCTTACTATTAGTGACTGTACCTATATATGGAAAGAAACCTTTATTGAAATCTGTGTATTTTTCCCATGCTGTTTCAGTGTAATCGACAATTGGAAGATCTCTCTGTTGTCTATTGTGTACTAAGTGGGTATTTCTGTGATAATCAGGAGGGGCTAGGAAAACAGGTGGCAGAAGGAATGCTATGTAACAGGTACCATCCCAATCGAAAGGTAGACATATATATGCGGTCTGACCACATATGAAGTAGGAATGACGGGAAACTCTAAATGTAGACTTGCCTTGATCACTGAATTTTATTACAGTGGTGCATTTACTATGGCCCATGTGTATGGAACCATTCTTTTGTACACATAATTCCCCTTTTACTGGGAATACTGACATGGCGGGCAAGATTGGTGTAGCTTCGGATTCAACGTTCAGGATCATGAGGTTAAGTGTAAAATTACCTAATCCATATACTTCATTTTCTAGATCAGTTCCTGTTCTTTTGGGAAGTCCCTCCTTGTTAGGGTAGCAGACTTTAAGCAAAACTAGGTTCAGGTTTCCCCATACCCAGTTGTCTTGGTAAACTGCGGAATTTGAATCTAGGGAATTAATCAAACTAAACCATGCTCCACAGGAGCCATTGTGTGTGAACGGATATGGAAAGAGGGGCAAAACTCCCTTATAGTTTTGATAGGGAGGGAGTCGGCCACATATCCAACAATTTGTGGCATTGCTGGTCTGATGGGAATGATGTAACATACTAATGAATGTGTTGTTGCGCAGCGCAAATCTATAGGACAATTCATGCGGAGGTAATTCGCTAAAAGAATGTTCTGCAGTTACATTGTAAACACGTTTAAGAATAGGGTAATACATGTGCAATAGTATGCTGAAAATAATGATCAGAAGACTTAGAAAAAACAAAATTAATAATGTTACTGTGCAGTGACTACGAAGTGATTTACAATACGCATGCTTTTTAAGCTGCATCTGCTGATTTCTTTCTCTATTCCGGTCTAGAGGATACATGTCAGAGACAAATTCAACCGATTCACCTTGGAGAGGACTTAAACAATCAAATTGTCTGACTTGCTAGACCTCAATTTTAGTTTGTACAGTTCTGGTTTTAACTGCTCAACCAAGGGGAGCTTTGAGTCTGTCTGTGAGGGAATACAAGGTTGAGTATTCACACTGGATGGTAGTCCATAAAATTTCTTGATATGACTCGAGTGCAACCACCCTTTGCGACCCTCAATCTTCACGGCTGTCCTTGTAGTTAGTAAAACCAACTTAGGCGACTTCCACCTAGGCTCCAGTTGGGTCTTCCGGTCGAAATTCCTGACCAAAACCAGGTCACCAGGAACCACGTCAAGGGGCTTCACCTCAGTATTATCGGGAAAAGCTGCGGTTACCTGTGAACGACAAGATTGTAGTGCAGACATCAAGGAAGCCAGGTAATCTGTCAGCATATTACAGTCAACATCAGTTATTTTGCGAGGTATAGGCGTCCCCCACATATTTGGTGGTCTACCGAAGATCACCTCGTACGGGGATAGCCCTGTTCGAGAATGTGCTACCATTCTCATGTAAAAGAGTGCAACTGGTAAGGCTACTATCCAATCGACACCTTTTTCCCTACATATTTTGGACAATCTCATTTTCAGAGTTTGATTATGACGTTCCACGAGACCTGCTGCCTCGGGATGTCGGACACAGTGGAATTTCCATTGGTAGCCTAACAAAAGGGAAACGTGTTTCATTAGTTCGGATGAGAACGGCTGACCGTTATCTGAGTAGACAACACGTGGTAAACCGTACCGTGGGAAGAATTCTCGAACTAACTGTTTGGCAGTAGTCGGGGCAGTGTAATCTGAAACCGGGTAGGCTTCTGTCCAACGGGAAAGAGCACAGACAACTACGAGAACATATTTGAATCCTCGACATCGTTCCATCTGGATATAATCCATCTGGAGGACTTCAAAAGCATGATCGGGAGGTTGAAATCCACCCTGCTCTACGGGGATGCTTTTACCTGGATTAAACTGACAACATATCATACAGGTACGTACTTTCTGTTTAGCTGCTGCTCGCAAATGTTTGTTGAACCAAATGTGTTGAATGCTGTCTAGCATAGCTTTTTCTCCTAGGTGCGCTGGACTATGTATTGTGTTAATGATGACTTGAACCATAGAGTCGGGAAGAAACCATATAGATTTTTCCTTCGTCATCCATCCTTGATCCGTTTGGATCCCTCCTAATTCAGTCCATTTCTTTATTTCTTCTGGTGTAGCATGTGTCTGTATGTCAATTACATCAAGGGCGGGATCCTTAATTATCATGCAATGTGTTGGTGTCAGAACTATTGTCTTTGTCATGTCAGTTGTGTGAATCTGATTCTGAGCCGTCTGTTTAGCTGTTCTGTCAGCTAGGTCATTACCCTGAGAAATGATATCGGTAACTTTTGTATGGGCTTTGCATTTCATAATCGATATTGCAGTAGGTAGATGAATCGCGTCTAATAGAGTTTGAATGAGGGGTCCGTGTTGGATGTGGGCACCGTGAGAAGTTAAATAACCTCTCTCTCGCCACAGTACGCCGAAGTCATGGACGACTCCGAATGCATAACGTGAATCTGTGTATATGTTGACTTTCTTATTTTTGGCTTGAATACAGGCCTGTGTCAGAGCGATAAGCTCTGCTGCTTGAGCTGACAAAGTGTTAATACAATTTGTTTCAATGACTTCAGTGTCTGTTGTGACTGCGTAAGCGGCCACTAACTCTCCTGTACTTGTTCTCATACATGACCCATCTACATACAATGTCAAGTCTGGATCTGACAAAGGGATATCTGTCAAGTCTTGTCTGGGTTTCGTCGTGATAGTAATGACTTCGACACAATCATGTGCCAATGGATCTGTTCCGCCCACTGGTAACAGTGTGGCAGGATTTAACGTATTACAACGTCTATGTTCTATATGTGGCTGAAATAATGTCAATTCGTAACCGGTAAGTCTCGCTATAGTCAAGTGTTGTGTTTGTGTGCGGTTCAAGAGAACCTCTACTGCGTGTGGTACTTGTACTGTCAGTTGGTGTCCTAACACTATGGCATCGCTTTGTCTGATTGCTAAAGCTGTTGCTGCCACCGATTTCAGGCACGCAGGAAGAGCCTGAGCTACTGGATCTAATGTACTAGAGAAATAAGCACATGGTTTGTGTGATCCTGCTTGTTCCTGAGTGAGTACTGACAAGGCAGTACCTTCGCGTTCTGTAACAAAGAGTGTAAACTGTTTACTGTAACATGGTGTTGCTAAGACAGGTGCTTGGCATAAAGCTTTCTTTAAGCTTTCAAAGGCGTGTGTATGTTCTGGAGTCCAAGGGAGGACAGTCGATGTGGCTGCCTCCTGTGTTGTCAACTGGATGAGTGGTTTTGCTAGAAATGCATATTGAGGGATCCACTGCCTACAGTATGAAGTGAGGCCTATAAAAGCCCGTACCTCTTTTTGTGTCTTGGGTGGTGGCATGTTAGCGATTAACTGGATACGGTCGGGTGTAAGCTGCCTTCCCTCCTTGGACAGCGAGTGCCCAAGGTAAACAACTCGCTGGACACAGAATTACAGCTTAGAAGGGGACACCTTGTGCCCCTTGTCGGCCAGAAATTTTAAAACCGTCAATGACGCATTTTCACATTCAGGTTCGCTTCGGGCGGTGATCAGCAGATCATCGACATATTGAAGCAAGGCAGTGTTAACTGGCATGTGGATACTGTCAAGTTCTCTTTTTAGTGCTTGGCTATAGATGCTAGGACTTTCTGTAAATCCTTGAGGTGCGCGTGTGAATTTAAAACTTCGTCCATTTAAACTGAATCCGAACAGATATTGACTTTCCGGATCTATTGGGACGCTAAAGAAAGCATTTTTGAGATCAATTACAGTGAAGAACGTTGCTTCTGAGTCAATAGCTGTTAGTAATGAAGAGATATCTGGGACCACAGGGTATTGTGGTACAATACATTTATTTAATTCGCGCAGATCAATAACTAATCGATATACTGGTGGTGCTTTTGGATCCGTTCTTTTAAGAATCGGAATTATCGGGGAATTACATACATTGGAGTCGGTTTCGACAACCACTCCTTGTGCAATGAGCTCATCAATGATTTGCAGCAAAGCCACAACAGCATCGGGTGGTAATTTGTATTGTCGTATTCGTGGTAGTATTACTCCTGTTTTTAGTGTGACACGATATGGTGTAATATTCATGCAGCCAACATCGGTGGGGCCTTGTGCCCATAAATGTGTAGGTAAATTCTGCAGTCGGTGATCCATGTCTCTGGACACGTAGTGACCTTTGAAGTCACGTAGAAATAGTCGTACTCCTTCCGGAGAACAACATATTATAGCTCCTAGAGCTTTCAATGTTTTTATACCTAACAAGTTTTCTGGACATGATTTAGTAAGCAATAAATCTGTAGTACGTGTCAATGGACCGATCGTAAGTGGGAGAGGTTGTGTTACGTCATTTATTATAGGTTTTCCTGAGAATCCAAGGGAAATATTTTGTGAGCCTGAGAGGGGTGCCCCTGGAACTTCACTGCGTCTTATAGTAGTTCTGCTTGCCCCTGTATCAAGTAAAAACTTTCTGTCTTCCCCTAATAGTTCACTATGTACATAAGGTCCCTCTTGGTCTACAGGAACCTCAATAAGGGGTAAGCCAACTTCCCTCTCTAGGCTATGTCATGTATATCGCTGATAATCGGGATAATCTGCTTGTGCATACTGATACATCTGTTGTGTCGTTGCTTGTGTTGCAGCAATAGGCTGCGTTTGTGGTGGCGCTACGGTCTGTTGTGGAGCTCCCTGTTGCGGAGCTAGTTGTTGCGGAGCTAACCTACGTTGTGCATGCTGAGGGATTTGTGGTTGATTCTGATCCTGTCTAGGTGGACGTGGTCTCTCCTGGGTTCTACCTGTAGCAATATTATGTTTCAGGACTGGACAATCGTGTATATAATGACCTTGCTGTTTACAATAGTTGCATGTCCCTTTCGTAGGACCTGCGGAATCACCCTTATGATGACCATTAGCTGGGACTGACTGAGCAACAAGCATTTTCATTTTTGTATCTTTCATACGTCTTTGTTCGTGTTCTTGTTCTTCTCTAATTCTATTGTGGTGATATTGTAACATCTGTAACATCTGTGATGGGGTATTACCTTGCCAGGTACTTTCGAATTTCAATACTCTATTCTTGACTTGTAGCAGAGAATTTTCAACTAATTTTGTCACAAACAGATGTGGATATGACTCACTACTGGCTTTTATACCACTATTTATACCAAAACATTTTTCAAATCGGGAATAGAAATCACTAGTGTCTTCATCTGGCTTTTGTTTACAGGCTGATATCGCACCCCAGTCTTCCTTTTTCGTAGTTAATAAACGTGGCAGTACCTGCACTAGTAATCCTGCTAGTGCTGTAGTCTTTTCCCCAAGTCCTGCTCCTGCAGCTCGGGCCCTTTCTTCGTTTTCTAATGCTGTCCAATCTATCTTTTGGTCTCCCACTTCCCATTCCTTTTCCTTAAGTTTCTCATAAACACCGGCGGGTAATAGGACTTTTAATATTTTCATAATGTCGGGATAGGTATACTCTCCCATGAGTAACATGTCTTTTATTTCACGGTGGAAACCTGCTGGATCCTTGTTATGGCTGGGTACTACTTTCTTCATTTCTAATAATTCTAGTTTAGTTATAGGCGTGTACACAAACACGCGTGTAAAGTTATTACCGTCACCTCTGATTGGGTGTACTTCGCGTAACGGGTTCTGTCTATCTATGTGATATATTTTTCTTCCTAGGATGGGAACTGGAACGTGTTCTGGGCATACGAAATTTAAATATTGATTTCGGAATTCTAAAATTTCCCTAATCAAATCAGTACCTGACCCTCTCCATATATTCGTGAGTAGTTCTGTCAATATGTCAGGTAAGGGTCCTGGATCGGAGTGTTGGCTTTTATATAATATAAGGAGGTGTTGAATCATGTATATACTAGCTAAACGCTGTTCGTATGGGTCAAGATTCAGAAACGTGTGTGCAAGTACATCATCATTGTAGTCGCTGGGACTGTCAGCCCATTGTACTGCTGACCTAGCTAATTCTTGTTCGTCCATGGAATCGAGCATATGGTACCCCCTTCGATCTCGGAGTAATTTATCCGCGGCTTGGAATAGGTGTTCGGGGGATTTTGTATTTAACATAGGATTCGGGAAATGTCTATTATATTCTGGACGTATTGGACGTATCTGATCATTAAAACCTCTAGTATTATTATGGGGTCTTCCTCTACCTACATAAGCTATCGTTTCTATTTGTTCTGATTCTTGCTCCTCCTCCTCTTCTGATTCTACTCTGTCTGTTTCTCGTCTTTCTTTATGTATTCGGTCTACTTCCTTGCGGATCTTTCGACACATGGCGATTATACACGCCTGTCTATCATGTTTCTCTTCTGATATGTTCTGACCCCATTTGACAAGTTTCTGCATGGTATCATGATCTGCCCCGGGCCTGTCTTGATTCCTAATTACACAATTTATAAAAAAACGTAGTAGTTGTCTTTGTACATCCACTTTCTGGTATTCCACAGCTTCGTTAATACTTTCTGGACCTCGCCCTGTTTGGACAAAGCGATATATTTTGTCTAGGTGGTCAACCATTCCTGGTATCGTCATTAAATATAATGTAGCTCGTCGTATACGTAGTGATGATATGAGCAATTTGTCCTGTCTACCTGGTACTGGATCGTATCTACAATCCACAAGCTGTTCTTTAAACATGTCGGATGTCGCTAATTGGGGTGTACGTTGGAGTGCTAAATCTCTAAGTGTATGTTTGTTTCGCGGCGGGGTGGCAAACATGTCTGTCGTACCTCCTGTAGCACCATCTGAGGCGCTAGGCACGAAAGGATTCGTTGGACGTAGGATAGAGATTGTAGATGCGGGAAAAACTGTAGAAACGGACGGACCTGTGGGAACTTGTGTAGGAGTTTGTAGTTGCGGAGATACAGACGGATGCTCTTGGTGTTGAACACCATCGGCAAGCGGTGTGGGTGGCATGGCATTAGCATACTCGGGAGCTACGTCATCTAAATAGGAGGAAAGGAAAACGTCCTTTGCTGTTTTGGGATGTGTTTTGGGATGTGCTTTTATCGGGAGCAATGGAGGAGTTAAGTCTTTTGGTATTTCCGGGGTAGCCTTAGGTAACCCTTCGGCCAGAAGAGGATACATACCATTCATAAGAGTGTTTCTTTGTCTATCTACTTGTTCTGAGTTTACTCGGGTACCTTCCTCAAGTAATAGATTTTCTCGAGTTTTATTTGAATTCTCTCTACCTTTCTCTTCCTGTCTGAGCGCTTTTTCTGTACGTCTATATGATTCTTTACGCCATAATTCAATGGCATCTTTCTGTGACTGTCTGGCTTTCTTTTTCCATAATTCTTCTTCTACTCTCATGATGCTATCTGCATCCCAGGTCCCTGCTGCGGGCCATCTCTGACTTTCTGGTAATTCTTTGGTGTAGTCCACCCATAAATCAAGAAATAATACGGCATCTAGGCCATGCTTATGATACATAAAGTACCCGGGAGTGTCCCTCGGTGGGATGGGAACAGCTTCTTCGAGTACACCTTTTCTAGTTTTGATCTGTCTTAATTTCGAAAAGAGCGGCATTTTTAGATCTGGTTACTTAATCTTAAACGCACTTAATACGAATAAACACAATAACAAACAGTCATTCACACCACAATGTATAGAACGTATTAAAATATTTAACATTTAACAGTTTTTTAACGAACAATGATAACTAATAGAAAACTAGTTACTGACATAATACTGACACTAGGTAATACTTATTTATATGCAAGACATACTAGATATACTGCTAAACAGTACAGATACACTGCTGAAACAGTGCAGACCGGATTTGTGTACCCAAACCCGTCTTGACCGGCACAGACTATGTGCACGTTAAATGCCTCCCCGGTAATGGTACTCACCGGGTAGCTCGGAACGGAAGGCCTCGGAACGGAACTGAAACTGGACCGGACTGGACTCGACTTGACTGGACTCGGAACTTCGGAACCTGGTGGGCCTCTGTATACCTCGGATCTTGCTCTCTCAGCTAGGCTCTGGTCGGGATACTTCGCACTTCTCACCGCCTCGTCTGGGTGTTGATCGCAGCCTCAGTTGCTCCCGCTTGGCCGGAGGGAGATATAGGAAATCCTGCAGGTACGCGTTTTTGTCCGTTCAGCTGTGGCAGGAGACCGGGCCTGCAACGCACCGCCGGCGCGTGAGATGAGAAAGTGTCCCTGTTCGGGCGCCAATTTATGTGGTAAATATTTCATTACCGGTACTATTTTTTATGCGGTAAAGTCAAGTAAGAATAACTCAGTAAATATAAGAGGCAGAATCCGTGGTATTAGAGGTTTTAAAAGGCTTTATTCCTATACAAAGGAATACAATTCGAATTGTAGGCTTTCTATTCCATCACCACGAAAGTTCAGGAAGGAAGGGCATACATTATTGACAGGTAATCACTTTTATAAGAATTACATTATAGTGTAACAGATGCAGGAGGCGTAACAGTTGATAAGAGAGATAAAATATGCATACGTAACCAAAAAAGGCGTAAACATGGGTGTAATTTAATAAACGTCATCATACATGATGTCACAAGTGGGTGGATCCATGAGAGAATCCTGCAATGTCAGCAGAAATATTCGGCAGAGATGCGCGCGCAGCCGCATGACGTGTGATTGACGTGCAACTAGAGAGTGAAGGGGACTTGACATTTAGCTCTACATGTGGAGACAGAAGTCTGGGGGTTATGTCAACCTAATCCCAAATCATATCTAATATCCTATGTTTAAAGAACTGTGTTATCCAAAAGGAAAGGTCTCTAGGATAGAATCTATTCTATACTGACTGTTAGTACGTGTACAAGCGTCTAAGTGTCTACATGAGATGCGAGGGGGGTAGGAATATTCCATGGTAACGGAGCTATGAATTACTTGCATGAGGACAGCGAGGCCTGGCCCCTTTGCACGGTAGCTGAAGGAATGTTTACCTAAACTGCTAGACAGGAATGCATCGGATGAGGAGCGGAGTAGATAATCTTGAAGGTGAAATACAGTTTTTGGCAGGCCATATGCTGGATCAGGCACTGTTAGCCGCGCAGGGAGTAGGACAAAGTTCATGGATACAGATGCAGGCTCAGACTGGAGCTTTCAGAGGCAGAAGGCAGGAAAAGGCTTGATGACAGAATTCAGGGCCTACTCGCCTGAATCTGTAAAATGTGGAAAGTGAACCACATAAAGTCGGTGGCCTTTCATACTTAGGAATGGAATATCTGACCCATTCATGGCGGATCTGAAAGAGGACATGTTGACGGTGGACGCACATGTATTGGCGTCTTCAAAACTGGAACTGGAGGGAACATACATGTACTTATAGCATGCACATGGAGCCGTTGGGGTCTACGATAGGGGACATAACTGATCACAAAATTCATATTTCCTCAACATCACTCATGACATGGTCAGTGACATCACTCATGACATCACTGATGACATCTCAAATGACATCACTGATGATGTCACTGTTGACGACATCAATGTGATAAATTACCACATCTTCTCACACCCTTATAAAACCTTTGATATACCAACTGAAAATTACACACTTCCATTCTCAAATCCATAAATAATGCAATACCAATAACTGCATACCCAAAAAATAACTTTTAAGGCCTTCATTCTCCTCCACACACTCACCTGTACAGTCACTCATAGTTACAGTCAGTCCATAAAAAAGTATCATATAAATTTATACACACTCCTATATAGACACTCACACACTAACAATCATCCATAGAGGTACTCTCACACCTAGTCATTCATACAAATAATCACACTGCCATTTACTCACCTATGCAGTTATACACACTCAAGTTCACTCACTCACAAAAATAGTATCATATTCTTATGCTCTATTAGAATCATTGACACAAGCACACATTCATCCATATAGTCACTGTCACAATCATACACTCTCACATCTAGCCACTTATATACTCTTACACACATATATACTGCCTTTTACATATTTAGTTAGTCACAAATGTACCACTGAGATATACATTCAATCCATAACACAGTCATACATACACTCACTCAACCATACAGTCCTTCATAGATGCACTTTTAATAACATCCAGTCATAGAATCACACACTCACTCATCTATGCACAGTCACACACACCTTACACTCAGGAACTCATACAGATACTGAGACAAGCAATCAATAACCCATATAGACACTTATATAGCTATTCACAAAACCATGCCACCGCTTATACACCTACACACAGACACATACAAAACATTTATACAGTTTAGTCACTAGTCTGAAGTAAGATGCAGTTAAAGGACTCACTTGTCGAGGCAGTTACGCAACACAGAAAATCATCCCTTTACACACTTGTACACCCACTCATTCTTTAACAGGCCTTTCCCTATATTTATAAATTTTTTTGAAAATTAAACATTCACTGGATGACATCATCAGTGACGTCATCAGTGATGTCATTTGAGATGTCATCAGTGATGTCATGAGTGATGTCACTGACCATGTCATGAGTGATGTAATATGTGACGTCATCAGCAGTGGATTGCGGTCGCGCAAGTTATAGTTAGCTGAACTAACTATAACGGGGGAATTTCAATGGTTTTTTACGAGAGAAATGTCCAGCTAACTATAATGTGTGTGAAACCTATGATTTTTTAAGTGAATTTGCAAGGTTTTTTAAATACTAATTCCTAACTATAACGTGCGTGAAACCTATGGTTTTTTCAGTGAATATATATATATATATATATATTATCTACTGGCGGTCGCCAGTAGATAGTTATAGTTAGGACCGAGTTTCCATAGGAAATCTCAAAATTCTATTTTGAATAACTTTGGCGCCGATTCCTCGCGAAATTTTCAAAACTAATGGGGCGCTCCGCTCCGCTCCTGCCCTGAATGTCTCGGGGTGATTCGTCAAGCGGGGGCCGGGAAAAAGGGGGGTCCCAAAACGCGTTTTCCCCATGGATTTTTCCATAGGGACTTTAGTCGCAGCTACAGCCCGAACGGCTGAACAGAATTACGTGCAATTTGGCAGAGAGGTAGCCATAAGGTCCATGAAGTGCCTTTTGCATGTTTGGTGTAAATCTGTTCAGTATTTCCAGAGAAAATAGCATTTAAATCAATATATATATCTGTACGCGCGCAGCGTGCGCGCTAGGTGCGCGCACCCTGGTGTGTGCGAGCGCAATTCTGATTGGTTGTTAGGTCTTAGTAAACATTCGAATCGGTCGAAACCAGGAAGTGTCGGCCGCCATTTTGTCTCTCGCACTCTGAGGGGGTGAAAAACTAATGTGGAGAACGTGAAAAGGGGGCAGGGTGGACAGTTCCTGACCCCCTAGCCGTGGTCAGGGGGTCCCAGAAGGACCCCCAAGGGCCAAAAAAAATGTATTTTTTTTTTGAAAAATCGCCGATTGCGCGCACCCTGCGCGCAACACCCAAACGGAAAAAATTCTGCGAAGTTCGCGCAGCGTGCGCGCACTCCGCGATGTTTTGAAAAAAAAATAACTTTTTTTGGCCCTTGGGGGCGAAGCGCTCCGTGCGCGCACGGCACAAACTGCGTAAAGTGGGCGCGCGGTGCGTGAAGCTCACCGCGTGGCCACCGCACCTGCGCCGCGCCTGCGCCTGTGCCGCACCGCGCCTGCGTGTGCGCGCACGGCACGAACTGCGTAAAGTGGGCGCGCGGTGCGTGAAGCGCACCGTGTGCCCACCGTGCGCGCGCCGTGAAAAAGTTTTGTTTAAAAAAATATATTAATAAATACATAACTTAGCATTTAAAAAACCGTACAAATTCACTGAAAAAACCATAGGTTTCACACACGTTATAGTTAGGAATTAGCATTTAAAAAACCTTGCAAATTCACTTAAAAAACCATAGGTTTCACACATGTTATGGTTAGCTGGGCATTTCCCTCGTAAAAAACCAATGAAATTCCCCCATTATAGTTAGTGCAGGCAACTATAACTCACGCGACCGCAATCCGCTGCTGATGACGTCAGATATTACATCACTGATGACATATGTGTCTTTCTGAAAAAAAAAAAAAATGAAATATATGTATAGCTAAAGATGAATGGAAGAAGACATGGGTAAATAAGTGTCTAAATACAGTGATGTAATATCTGACGTCATCAGCAGCGGATTGCGGTCGCGTGAGTTATAGTTGCCTGCACTAACTATAACGGGGGAATTTCATTGGTTTTTTACGAGGGAAATGCCCAGCTAACTATAACATGTGTGAAACCTATGGTTTTTTAAGTGAATTTGCAAGGTTTTTTAAATGCTAATTCCTAACTATAACGTGTGTGAAACCTATGATTTTTTCAGTGAATATATATATATATATATGTGTGTGTGTAGGAACTGGGGTCCTGCACTGTGCACAACAGTTAGACTGTAAACTAAAAACAAATGGAAGTTAAAATAGGACAGTGCAGAAAAAAAAAACCTGCCAAGTTATGAGTAGTTCTTGGGCTTCATATTCAGGAGACGGGACTCACCTGTAAATATAACGACATGGTGGTCCCTAGGTGGTCCCATGGTGGTCCCTAGGCCACATTTTCCAAGTGTTTTTAAATGCCAGGCGGAGATGTTTAACTTCAGTTGTGCTTGCAAGCAGCAGATGCAAACCACCATCTTCTCTCCCTCAACAAACTTCCTGCCATTTGACGTGGACTTCCGCTTGGTCGTACTCATGATCCTCCCACTCTGTCATGTGAAAAACTATATAAAAAGGAGGTGGTTGAAGGGGGTAGGGGGCAAACAGTGTCACTCAACCGATAGAAGGCGGGTCGCCAAAAATAAGGGTTAAAGCCAGTGTTTTATGATCACTTGCAAGTTATAAATGTACACACTGTGATCTCAAGAAATTGGAAACAGCTTTTAGTAAAAGGAAGGGAAATCCGTTGTCATTTTAAGGTGAAGCCTTTAGAGTGGAGAATGCCAGGTAAAATGCCTTGATAACACACTTCTCAAAGAATGGCACGTTGTAAAAGGCATCCTTCCTCTTCACTCTCCTGGCTCATCCTAAAGATGATTACTCCCAGGCATGGTGTGGCCCCTAGTAGAAAGTCTAGCTTTCTGTTTTGTAAAGTGCGTGAAATATGATGGCTGCTCTATTGACGTTTGATTGAGACAGTGCAGACTACAAGGGCCAGGCGTGTGCTGTCACCGAACGTTCCATCCTTGTGAGAGATGCTGTGCCAAGGTTTAGTGCTCATGTGAAGCTGTCATACAGTCCTCTTGTGAAGGTCATAAGTACATTTCTACATTGCGTGGCAACAGCCCAGCTGGATACCCCTACGGGTGAGATGCGCGTGCTACAAATAACATAACAGTCTGCTTTATACAAGTTACCTCAAAATGCCAATGTCTAGGTGGGTGGAGGTGGCAGAGAAGGTAGTTCAATTACAGCCATGAGCCCAATACGCAATTCTCATCTCCTTTGGACTGTCACTCAAAATTGACGAAAATGTTGCATCTTTAACAAACTTTTTAGGAGGGTATGAAGAGAATTTCTAAATATTTTTAGTTTTTTGTTGCATTTAGCGTTCTCTCTCGTCAATGTGATGTTCAAAAATATGCATGTTTTACACTCCCGTTTTCTTAGAATACACGCGATTGTGAATGTAAGGACACCTACATTGGCGACGGTGTATACTGCAGGGTGAAGGCGCTGCCAATCGATCGGTGTTCACAGGACAACGGCCAGTGCCACGTCGACGCCGACTGCGCCAATCTCCACCATCAAGGTCAGTGGTCCCCATTCTTCTGACCTGTCCCCACTCGTAGGAGGTCAACAGTGAGCATCCAACTGAGAGAAGCCTTGTGTTTATGCAGAGTCCATTTTGCATGAAAATATATGCAGTTCTGAGAAGTGCATTAAGGATGCACACATTCACGTATACCCGTTTCTAATCTCAAAATTGTTTCCAATGTATGTTATTATCCATCACATTCAGAATAATATGCTGATGGAATACGAATTGTGTAGGTTTGTTGCATTGTGTTTAGACTGGGAACCTACACCTATGACTGGAGGGTCGATCCATCGGAGGTGATGCAGGTGTAGGTGTGCCCTGCCGCCGCCCTTTGGTGCTGTTCCTGCAAGTTCTTTTGCACATGATGTTAATGTATGCAATGGATTTCAGTCATCTGTATATTCTAAGGTTCCTGGCCATATGTCCCCTGATGGTCACATGTTGTCTTTTCATCTACTTCTATCTTGGCTTACCAAAGACATATCGGACTTAGAATATAACGCAAAGACCAGAAATGTTTTATTCTTTTTTGATTTGTGTGGTATTTGCATGGCCCTGGCTCCTTGCACTTTTACAGGGCTCAGACAGGAAGTATTCAACAGTGAGGGTATCCCTATCTCACTCATGAGCAGAGCAAAGCCAAGGCTCAACAAAAGTGAATATATTGCTCACCATCTAAGAAGCACAAGAAAGTGTTCACCTTTTTTCT
The DNA here is from genome assembly GCF_964204655.1 of Triturus cristatus. Classification (NCBI taxonomy): domain Eukaryota; kingdom Metazoa; phylum Chordata; class Amphibia; order Caudata; family Salamandridae; genus Triturus; species Triturus cristatus. The sequence goes on from NC_140585.1 coordinate 741,641,151, forward strand.
TAGTTAGCCATCCATTGAGTCACTCAAAAGACCCCACAGTTATAAAAGAATCTCTGACACACCTGAGCTGCTCTCACGAAAGACCACTCCACAAACCTTCAGGGACTTTTACAGGTACTGGAGGCGGACGGCACAATGCTGCGATCTATTTTCTGTGTACTCAAAGCATCATTGACTGTAGAAGTTGAGCATGACCTTCTCCTGGATCATATCCATATCTATCCGTACATGCGCATACATGCTAACTTGTGCACTTTCCTGACCACAGTCATCAGCTTCTGCCATCGTGTGCCCTAGAGATGGACGGCAACCTTATTACTACCTCTGGTCTCCAGCCCCCTGGCTGCTCCTTCATTGACAACAAATAGTTGACTTGTCATGTAACACACATGGGTTCTAGAAGCAGAAATGATGTTGATACAAGTATGTTAGCAGAAAGGATATACTACTGGAGGAAACAAAGGGCCTCATTTAGAGTTTGGTGGATGGGTTACTCCTCCGCGTTTGTGAGTGCCTATCCACCAAACCCTAAATCAGGTCCATGATGTGGCCGCTTGAACCAGGAAGTAACGCTTGGGTTCTCCTGCTGCTTCACTTCCCTCTTTGCTGCTATGCACTGTGTGAAGTTCTAATAATAAATCTTCCCTGTTTTCTATTTAGATACTACAGTTGGGGTGTTCCATTTACGATCCCCAAAAGGACAGTATAAATGGACGTATGATGAAGCAATTAAAGCCTGTGCATTACGAAGATGCTACGATAGCTACTGACAATCAACTGTTATATGCTCAGAAGGTGAGAACTTTGTGTTTCAATAGTATAAGAAATTAAAGTAGTAGTTAAGGGGGAGGGAGAACCAATGGTAAATATTAATCACAGTCCTCATCAGGGTGAACCACTAAGGTAACTAAATACATTTGTGCTTAACTCTCTGGTAGCTTGGTACAAAGCAATCAGGCTTAACTTAGAAGCAATGTATAAAACATTTGTGCAGCACTCAAACAGTAACAATATGAAAAAAAGAACAATTCCAAACCATTTTAGAAAAATGGGAATATTTTAATAAATGAAATGACACCAAAACAATAATTAGAAGAACCAGAGATAAGAATTTTAAAAGTTTGAATGTGAAAATAGCACCAAAAGGCACAAAGCTTCAACTGTGGTTATCTACAAATGCTAAACCGAGCCAAAGTGAAAAATTAAACCAACCATGATGAATTACTGCTCAGATACAGGGACCAGGGTCGTCCTGGTGGTAAGTTTACTTTCTGACTTGGAAACTTTTCTGGAGGAGAAAGTGGTCGCTGATGAGTAATCGGTGGGGCAAGCTGGATACGAATTGTTTCTCAATGACAGTGGCCTGCTGAAAAGCGGGGTTCCGGTGTGGTCCATGACAAACGCAGGAAAGCTCAGAGCAAGTCCAAAGTCTGTGCCCGGGAAGGCCTTAATATTGATCAGATTCTGTTCACATCGGTCCAGATGAATCCCTCCATGTTTGCTCTTAGAAACTATTCTGAAAGTCAGATCTCCTTCTGCAGGTCAAACCAGCAGGCTGAGGATGATTGGTGATTCGATGTCAAAGGCTGTGGCTTTGATGGAGATCCTGATATCTGTCTGTTCTCCAGGCAGAAAATTGGCAAAACGGATTGGAATTCCTCTTCTTGTAGTTTGGGGTCAGAAGGGGCACACTCTCTAACACCAGCCCAGGGTCCAGGACCTGGCGGTCACCAATGGGGCTGAGGACTCACTCCAACAGAGGCCAGCAGCAGGGTCCAGGGCAGGTCAACATGGAACTAGTCAGCTGCGCAGTTGACAGCAGTTGAGATGCCTCTGTAACCTGCTTGTGTAGCTAAATCAGGAGGTCCGTCAACTGACTTTGGAGTCACTTCTGAAGTACTCGGTTCAAGGAAATCAGGTTCTGTCTTCCTTCATGTATTTCAGACAGCAGGGCAGGTCTTCTTCTGATTCTTCACAGGTCTAGGAGTGCCCTGAGGAGGGTACTAGGGATGTCACATTTATGCCCAGTGCCAGCTTGTGGATAATAAAACTCCTGGCCACTCCCTAATCAATGGGGTCAAAGCTCTCAAGGGTGACCATACCCACTTTTGCAGAACCTCCTGCAAGATTTACTGTAAACTATTCCACACCTACCCCTCTTTCCCTAAATCCAACATTGCAGAAAGTTTCATCCCCTGGTCAGAGCTCCCTTTGCAGACCCAAAGGTGTGGCTATGATAATCAGCAAACCCTCTCTTGTGGTCACTCCAAAAAGTTGTGGAACAGCTCTCCCTCCCACTGTGTTTAGGGCCAAGTTGTCTAGAAAGACAAATGGGAAGGATACCTATGTGTAAGCTACATATGTGAGTGAAAGGGTAGTCATCATGGGAAGCTCATGAAGGGGTTGGGAACAGCTCCCAGACCATCTTGCTCAAGGAAGAAACACACCTCTCCAAACCCACGGCCTTTGTCCACTGTCTGGAAGAAATCCACAACCCGCCACCGGATAGCCATTAGCAGTCATGTGGCAATGGTAGAAAGGCTCTTGTGGCTTCAGGCAGGAAAATGACAACCTTCTAAAAGTAATTTCCAAAATGGTAATATAAAAATTGGATTTAAAATTTCTATTAAAATGGGTCCTTGAATTCTTCTTCTAGCTGTTCTCAATTTGAAATTAAGCATTATAAATTGGTATAGTGTAACCCAGTGTTTCCCTATGGGAGAGCCTTTCTTGCCACAGTAAAAAGCGACATCAGAGGTTTTTCACTGCCAGAATATATAAAATATTAAATGTACAGGCCCTGCTTTTTACATACCATACACCCTGCCCTAGGTTATATAGGGCTTACTTTACGGGTGACGTCTAAGTAGTAAAATAAGGAAGGATTATGCCTGGCAAAAGGTTTATATTTTGACAGGTCTAAGTGGCAGTTTAAAACTGCACACCCAGACTGCAGTAGCAGGCCTGGAGACATCTTTTAAAGGGCTACTTTAGTTGATTGCACATTGACTGCTACAGCCCACGAGTAGCATTTAATTTACAGGTCCACGGTATATGTAGTACAATAGACTAGGGACATACAAGTACATTTAAGGTGCCAATTAGGGGTATACCAGTTCTAACATATTTAGAGAGGAGAGCACAAGCACTGTACCACTGGTTAGCAGGAGTAAAGTGTGTAGAATCATGTGGCCAGCAAAAACGGGTCAGAAAAAAGATAGAAAAATTTGTAGGAATGCCTTACAAAAAATGGCAATTTCCAACAAATATAATTTATCATGAACAGACTTTAAATAAGTCAATGGTAACTAATAATAAAATGGGATTCCATATGCTACACATTTTTACAATTTCTTATTAACCTTGAATAAGTCATTTTAGGTAGAATAGACTTTCATGACCACCTAATGTTTATGATTCATGAAAGAAAAGACTTTGTTGGCGGCTTTATTTATCCCCTTATAATTATACTTACTGTAACATAAGAAATTGTATACTGTACATGTTTTCAGGTGCCAGGTTCATTGATTAGTTGGGATCTCCAGCAACGGTAAGAGCAGATGGCTAATTATCAGGCTGTTTGTTAATCTTTACTGGTGCTACATAATTAGGGGCCAGCCACGTCAGCTCCCCTTATCTTCACAGTAGTCATGGTCCACCTGTAGATTACATCTAGTTTAATCTAGCATTTCCACCATTAATAGTTCGGATGCCTACACTCAAACTACAGTAATGTACTATAAATATATTGAACCATTTCTCAGCAATCACCTTAGGAAATTTCTCACTATAAGCATTCTTCCACCAATGACCTGTTGCACCTACATGTTCATATACACAATGATTCTATTCGAAATACATCATTCATTCACAAATAGCCTGGCAAAGGTGTATTCAACATGCAAGAAGCCTGTTGTCATTAGCTTGGTTCGAAAGTGTGCTGTTCTTGCAAGTACAGACACAAATATGGGCCAATTCTTGTTGATATTCTTCCACAAAATATTCTTTATTCCATATTTGCTTGTAGCCAATACGTGTTTTGGCCTGCCTCATCATCAAGACTTCCTCAGGAATAGAAAATATACATAAATTAAAAGCCCTTAAGAGGGCATCATATATGAATACATGTCTTACACCCAATAGTAACAAAATCCAAAAGTTGTGATTTGAGAAAAAGAAATCCAGTGCAAAAAAAAAGAAATCTGCTCTTTTGTACCAAATACCCTGTGCATGCCTAAATCCCAATTTTTTGCACCAATTGCATATTTCACATAAGGTACATTACCAACTTTAATACCAAGATACAAAGTTCATGCATAATTAATAACAGTTTATAGTAATAATATCCCAGGGCCATAAGAAAAGTTAGCACTTGCTGTAGTGAGGCTGCACATTTAGAGTAAGTCACCAAAGTGAAAAAGTATTTGTGGTTACATTTTTTTGTTGTTTTTTGCAGAGTTTTATATAGCGCGAACTTGACCCGAATCCAATTAGGTATCAGAGCGCTTTACATAGCACCAGTTACGTTACATGTGGACACACATTCATTTTTTTGTACGGGGAGATTAAGTGATTTGCCCAGAATCACAGGATGTTCAGCGTCATTACCGAGACTCGAACCTAGTTCCACAGGTCCGAGGTCGAGCACCCTAGCCTTTAGGCCAACTCCTCTCCCAATTATCATTGATATTGAAAAACACATTTTGGATATCACTACAGAAATGCTGAAGTCCGTGTTCCACGTTCCAAATAATGTGGTCTTCAATCCAAAAGTAAAGGTTCTAAAAACCAAGGGGGCACTAGGTGGTGCACGACCAAGATGGCCGCATGCCAGTGAGGCTCTAGCTGCCTGGCAGCATGATCCTCCATTCATCCTGACTCACTGCCTGCTAATCTAGCTCGTTGTGCCTGGAAACTACTCCCCTACCCATCCTTTACCCTCGGTGTGCTTTTTGAGAGCAGGCGCCTCTCGCCGTGGAAAGCCATGCCGGCAGAAGATCAGAGCGGGCTGGACATATCTTGATGCCTGGAGCCCTGCTCGGCTGCAGGTGACACTTGAGCCACGCGGCGCCCACGTGGTGACAGGCCCTGGCCGCTGGCACGCCTGGTGTGAGGAGAGTGGCTGCTGCCCTGCCGGGACTCGAATGCCCTCTGGATTGTCTGTGCTGGGAGTGTGACTCCCCATGGGAGAAAAGCACCTGGATCGCAGGGAGTGAGGGGCTCGCGGCGCACCTGATAAAGACCTGGAAGATTGGCGGCCACCGCACAGCGTTCATTTCCCTGCTCTTGCACCGGTGACTCGCTTGTGGAGGCTCAAGGCGGGTGCTAGCGGCAGTTTGAAGGGGTGTGAGAGCTGCTGTGGTTGGGAAAACCCACCCAACAAATAAACCCAAAAAAATTGAGCGACGCCCTGCCCCCGCGGGCCCCCCCCTGCATACTGGCCGTCCTTACTGAATCCTCTACCCGCCGCTTAGAAGACTGTGAGTTGCTGGCCCACTATTGGGAGGCCTGGTCTGGCGTAGTGGATTGCCCATCCAGTTGCTGTGAGGGTGCTCCGCGCTGTGCCTGCATTGAGGAACCACACACGAATCTTGGACAGCAGGTTGCGGAAAACCTATGGAGCCCCTAGCCCGCTCGACTGGTTGTACGCTGCTGTTGTATGCTGCTGCGCGTCTGACTGCAGGGATCCACCATTTTGGAGCGCCTGCCACTGCCTACCGTGCGCTGCTCGCTACTATTTGATATCTGGCGGAGGGCACTGCCTGGATTGTGCAATGTAGGCCCCTCACCCCTGCTCTGGCTGCATTCCCTTTCTGACGTTGCGAGGGGTTCTCTGAATCTTTAGGAGGTCACCTAAAAGGCTGGCACAGTAATCCTGACTGCACACATCGCCTTCGCTGTGGAACCCCCCCTCCACTGCTGCCAATACCTCCTGCCCATCTCTGGGGTGCGGGCGCCCTACCCCTGAGGTGTATTCTGTGGTTCCTGGAGATACCCCCCTACGCCCGCTTCTCTTCAGCTACAATGGGGAAGCCAGATGGCCGCCTGTCTAAGCTGGTGTTTGATGCCAAGAGAGTGGCCACTCGCTCGGTCTCAGGAGACTTGACCCTGTCAGCCTGAGAGATGTCCCAGGCGCAGTCCTGGCACCCCGGGGATGAGGTCAAAGAGCTGCTTCTTGCCATGCAGCATAGCCTGACGGACCTCTCGGGGAAGATGGACACCATGAATAGCCGCCTAGACTTCCTAATCCAGAAGATAGACAAACATGACGGACAGATCAAAGAAGCAGAGCGGTGTATATCAGATAATGAGGATGCCACCTCACAGCTGCAGGTTCAGGTGTCGCAAATGGACACACTTCTTCAGGTCATCACAGCCAAGAATGAAGACCTTGAGGCTCGCAGCCGCCGGAACAACATCCGTATAATAGGCATCCCGGAAAGCACCAACACAGACCACATGGAGGATTTGTTGAGCGGTTGCTGCGAGGAGCCTGTGAGGATGACTCCTTTTCGATGCAGCTTATTGTGGAGAGGGCGCACCACTCCCTCGAGCCCCATCCCCTTCCAGGCGGTACCCCTCGACCCATTGTGGCTCGTCTCCTTAATTATCGAGTCCGGGACACTGCGCAGAAACTGGCCCATGATAAAATTTCTCGGGGTCAAGCAAAAGCTCCGCAAAGCACAGATTGAATATGCACTTCTGTACCCAGCGCGCCTGCTGGTTTCCTACCACGGCAAGCAGACCATCTTCACCAACCCGCACCAGGTGGAAGAGTTCCTCAAATCCATTCAAAGCTGCTCCCCGAGGAGCACCTCTGATGACCACGCATCCAGATCGCCTTCTCCTCAAACTGACTGATTGCCTCGGATTTCTATTGCAGTGTGGTATGCCCTCCTTGAACTGGAGGGCCCGATTCACAGAACTAACTTAAGACAAAATCCTAAACTTACTACCATTTTGGTATTCACAGAAGGCACTTACACATGTTGGTATTCACAGAAGGCTCTTACTCATTTCGGTATTCACAGAAGTTAGGAGTCCTAACTTTAGGACTCCTAAATGCCTTCTGTGAATACCGAAAGTCTTAAAGTTAGAATTTTTCTCCATTTCTCCATGGGAGCTTGTGCTGCAGGTGGTTTCCGCCCGCACCACAAGTTCCCATAGAAAAATGGGAGGTGGCGACCGCAACATGTGTGGTCACATCCTAATTGCAGTTTCGGGACTGCCAAAAGGACGTCGGTCAGTTCTGCATCTGCAAAGATGTCCGTCGGAGGGAACCCCGACCAACATCATAATGAGTCCCTATGTCTGAATCACAACAAAGGCATTGTTATTCAAAACATTAAATATAAGTATCATAAATAATCATTCCATTTCTCATCTGACCCTATGTAAAATCACCAAGGTGTAACCTAAATAGAAAACATCGTGGCAAAAAAAAAAAACTTTCAAAGTGTGCACCATCAAAAATCCAACCAAATTTAGAGTGAGTCTGTATATTACTATAGGAATTATTTATACTCCATGCTACTTCTCATGACACCCATTTGAATAGAACCACCTTCCCCTGACAATCACAAATGTACTGCCCTTACTCGCACTAGCAAGCCCACTACTTGCTGACTATTTGTAAGTAGACACGGCTGGAAGGTTCCAATTTATAAACATCCAAGTTAAACAGATGGGAATGGTGTAAGATCCCCTATATTATTATAATACACAGTCATCAACAGGGCTGGACTGGGAACCCAACGCGGCCCTGACAAATGATGTAAGCCCAGCCCCGTGTGTTCTATGATGAGCCAGTGCAGCAAGCGAGTCTAACCACTACAAAGGGGTTTGAGGGGTCTCCCTCCCCAAACAAAATTTGGGGAAAATTGCCAAACTGTTGTATTCTACAACACATTTTTCATAATATATTCAATTGCAATAGCTTTTAAATCATAGTAAATAATGACTTTACAGTGCACCAGGATACAACAATCTTTGCTGGGGTCCTTTAATGATTCCCTCACTTTCACCCTCAAATAGTGCCCCTCATCTCTTTATAGCCACTCTCTCACATGTATTTCATTTATTTTAAAGTGCATCTCATACCAGTGTACATGAGCACCAATTGCGTTACACAAGGACACATTCATTTTTGTTAGGCAGGGGGAGATTAAGTGATTTGCCCAGAATCACAGGATGTTGACTGTCATTGCCGAGACTCAAACCTGGTTCCCCAGATTTGACATCAAATGTCCTAGCCATTAGACCTAGTGTGTCGGAGCATTTTATATCACACACACACATGGAAACAATGAATAATATGTGTGTAAAACAGTGTATAGAAAATGTTACATACAACAAAGGGGACTATGAGGTGTAAGTTTCACTTCATCCATCCTATTAGGCATTTGATAAGAGTGCTTAGCGTGGAGAAGCACACACTCAGGATTCGAAATGTAACACAGTGGTTATGGTTGGCTTTATTAATAAGAATTTATTTCTACCCAAACAAATGTTTTTTAGCGATATTAGGATTATGAAAGACTGGGAAAAACAGAACTTTATAGCCTGTAATATGCAGTTTGCTTGCAGCTGTTTGATGGCACTTGGAAGATCACTATGTTAGATTACAATTGTAATTTATGAACTGCACAATAACAAAAAGATCTCTGTGACAAAAGCAGTAACCCACTGAGATATGCATATAAAATACAGTTCTGTGATCTGTATGTTACACTCTCTTTGTAGCAGGCATATCAACCTTCTGCGCTACCTTACATGAGTCAAAACGGCAACTAGACAAAACACCAATCTCTCCAACAGGAAGATTAATCACCAGAGATATTATCTTGACACTTTAATTGTTGCCTGAAAACTGTTGGATATACAAGGAACTCTAAAGCGGGGGGTTTTAAAAACCATAACATATTTCAAAACACGATACAAAACAAGATGGTATGCCGTTCCTGTTGTGTGTTTGCAGGTAGATGTTTGTGTAGAGAGAACAGGTGCACTAACTCAGGGCAGAAGAAAGATTTCCTCCTTTCGGAAAAAGACCCTCACACACCCAATCAGCTAGGTGTCTTGTTTCATCATTGGGTCTGCTCCTTATCGCGTCGGCGCTGCAAGGGTCTTGTTCGCGCTATATAAAACCTTCAAAATAAAATAAATAAATCAAAACAATGCATCGCCACTGTCATAGGGGCAAGTACATAAATAAACACTGCTTAAATCAGTCATCAGCCATCTCCCTGTAATGTAAACCTTCCCATTTGCGTCCTGTGTACATGCCATGTTTAACTCAAATAGAACACCAAAGCTAGTACTAGGACAACCCATCCATGGTCACAACTATAGACGCCATCTTGAAATGGCTGCTGATCATACAAATACGTAACACCCTTACCAATGACAGTGGCGAGGGAGGCAGCCTGACACTGACAAAAGTAAGATTGAGTCTCAGTGGCCAAGAGAAACCCTAAGAACCACAGAAACAGCAGAGACTAAGGAGAGTGGTATCAAGGTGTGAATCCAAGAAAGGAGAAGAGTGCATGCTGGTAGTGAACCAGGTCCCAAGGCAGTTTCCTGGGAACACAAAGCACTGAGGGAGAAAGAACTAGTCAAGAACAGCAAGGAAAAGATGGAAGTCACATGTAGGAAAAGAGGGGTCGAACAAGGAATGCTGATAGGCCCTGACTTGTGGAGCAATACAGAGAATCACAGTTTCAGACAATTGCTAACCAGGAACAAATCAGGGAGCCAAATTATGGATAAACTTAACAGGAGAAAACAGTATGTGCTGCATTGCTATATAGTGGCCCAACAGAGAAGTGAAGAGGCTTGGTAACCTGAGACCAGATGAGGCTGCAGCTCACCAACCACAGGTTTCACCTGAGGGGGTGAAGAGATATATGACAGATAGCCCCTGGTTCCCCAAATGAAAAAGACGTAAAGCGAGAACAGATGCAAGGGTGACAGCAAGAAGGTGAAATGACAGCAGTGGTGACGGACAAAGGGAGTCTACAGAGACCCAGGCCCTAATAGGCTATGGGTGAAGTACAAAGAACCTGGTTGAATGAGAAAGCAGACAAGTAAGCATGTCAACTAACCCCAGAACATGGCAGGGCACTCCACGAGTGCAGAAAAAGGATCTGATCTGGAGGTGCCAGTCCAACAGGCACACACCCTTCCTGAGATGGAATCCTCAAAAGGGAAAAATGAACATAACATTAAAGTTGTGCTTGTGTAAGCCACTCCAGAAAATCAGGACATCCTATCCAAAGGAGAAAACCAGTGAATCCACCTGATGATACCTAACTGAAGACGGGGGTGGATCCCGAGAGGCGTCCATCACAGGACAATTCATAGAATTCCTGGTCAGAGGGCTCAGGGATAATGTAGTAGGTCTGTGGGCAGGCCTGAAGTGAGAAATGCAAGATATGAAAAAGGATGTCAGCACTTTGGGAGAACAAGTGTTTGCACTTGAAGAGAACAGAGACAATAGCAAGTATTCATCATTCAAGAGCTTCTAGTGCTCCAGGGACAAATATAGACCTCCAGGGTAAGATAGAAGATGTAGAAAACTGTTCAACATGCATATTTACAGTCTGAGGTGTGCCATGTAATGTAGAAGGAAAGGATTTAGTGGGATATGTCCTGAACCACTCCAAGTCCATCCTGTGGGCAGTGGAATCGGGCAACATAGATTAGCATGCAACACACAGAACAGCTGGCCCAACAGACAAACTAGCAGGCAGTTGCTCCCAGGACATCTTTACCAGGTTACACCAATTCCAAACAAAGCAGAAGAAAATGGCACCAGCAAGGTAAAAAGGCAAATTATACATGAAAGTTGTAAGCCCCAAATATCAGGAACAACATATATAGACATCTCTAAGGTGACCCTGCAAAAAAGAAGAGCCATCAGTTGACACATTTTCTCAACGCAAAATATATTAAATACTCATGGGGCCACCCATTCGGGTTGATACTTGCGTGGATAGGGAAAAATGAGTTTGCTGACCAAGGCGAAGAACATCCTGCAGCTGAAGAGATCGGACAAGGCCGCGGTGGATGTCGCTAAATAGGATCTGAAGTGGCCCCCTTGACCAAAGAGAGAGTGTGGAAAATGGTGACAAGGCTCAGGCATGGATGTCATCCATAAGTGGATGACACAAGCATTGGGGAGAAGACCAGAAAGAAAATAAGATAGGTGACATAAGAAATGTCTCTTGAGACAGAAGAGTACTGCTTAAAGTAGCACAGGCAGATGGTAACCACAAATGTATAATGGACCACCGAGAGATGTACAAGTGCGTATCTGAAAGAAACACGTTAGTTAGATTCCTCACCTTAGAAAATCCCCAAGCGTCAGACTGGATCCGGAAGATTTTTCGTCAGCAATACCCCTTGCGCGTCGCTAGGCGTCGTCTGCGGCTCCGCGTCCGTCGTTGGCGTCGTGCGCCGGAATGACGTCGTCGGAGTACTTAGACGCCGCCCTCGCGCGCTGACGTCAGTTCTTCTTTTTCCGCGCCAGTAAGCGCCGATCCGGGAGAGCTACCCCTTTAGTCAATTTTTGACTAACTTTTTTTTTTTTCAACTCATTTTGGTCACTTTTGATTCTGGTGCCGGTAGGATGCCTGGTTTCAAGGCCTGCGACGACTGTCACCGACTGATGTCGGTGACCGATCATCACCGCTGGTGCCTGTACTGCTTGGGCCTCGACCACGACGCGGAGTCGTGCTCCGGTTGTATGGCCCTGACCTCGGAAGCTAGGCAGGAGCGGTCCCGCAAGCTTCTCGAGCATCGCCACTCGGCTCCGCGCCCCTCTCGATCCCGGTCCAGGAGGAGGTCCAAGGATCGGTCGCGGAGCCGCACTCGACATCGTCGCTCGTCTGGCTCGAAGTCTTCGGTAAGTCGAAGCACTCCAAGAAGTCCAAGAGGCGACACCGCTCTTCGGACTCCCCTCGCCGGTCGCGCGACTTGGCTGAGGGTCCGGGTGGTTCCACCCCCGCGGCTCCGCGCAAGTCCCCATACCCGCCAGTCCCTGGGACTGACGCGACGCCGGCGGAGGTCAGTGCCTTCCTCTCGGCCATGAGGAGCCTGGCCCCGCCGTCGACGCCCGCTGGCGCGCCTTCGGGCCCCGCGGGCTTGACTGGGTGACCTCGCGTGCCGGCGGCTCCGGCCCCGGCGCCGTTGGAGGCTCCGGCCCCAACGCCGCAGGCCCCCGTCGACGCCGGTCGACCTCGTTACGCCTCCTCCGCCGACTCCGGTACCACCCCCGACGCCGACTCCGGTCGACGTCGATCCCCGGTTCAGCCCCTGTCCGGTCCCGACACCGATGCGGCACCGACCGACGCCGCTGGAGACACATATTGTCTATCGACCGGCTCCGATCATTCCTCCTGTTTACCAGGAATCGGATGACGGGGTGACTGGGAGGGGTCTGAGGACCCTATGGCCCTTCAAGGGCAACTTTCTCAGGACTGGGCAGATGAACTGGGGGAGGCCAGTGGTCTGGATACCTCACCGGACACTGGATTCATCTCTCCTCCGACTGTGGCTTTGGAGGAGGGTGCAGCTTTTTCTGTGGTGCTGCGCAAGGCGGCCGCGGCCCTTGGGCTTGAGCTGCCTGCCGTGGCTGTGAGGACTAACATCCTCACTGAGGTGCTTCAGCCTGCCGCATGCTCCACTGAGCCTCTGCTGCAATTCAATGAGGCCCTCAATGACGTTCTGCAGGGCACCTGGTCCAAGCCCTCCACAGTCCCTCCTGTGGATAGGAACGTTGCCAGGTGCCACCGCCCTGCTCCGGGCGACCCCAGTTTTCTGTCCCAACACCCCACCCCCGAGAGTCTGGTTATCCAGGCCTCTACCTCCCAATCCTCCTTCCCGTCCGCTCCTCCAGACCGGGATTCCAAGAGACTGGAACAGTTCGGTAAGAAGCTGTTCTCCTCGCTCAGTTTGGGCCTGCGATCTTTGAACACCGCCTGTCTCTTGGACCGTTATTCCCACTCTCTGTGGGATACGGTGGAGGACGTGCTGCCACTGTGCCCGGAGGAGGCCCGGGCGCGGCTTTCCTCGGTTCTGGCCGATGGGAGAGATGCAGCGATGTGGACTCGACACTACGGACTCGCTGGGTAGGGCGATTTCTACCACGGTGGCGCTTCGACGTCACGCCTGGCTGCGGTCCATGTCCTTTTCAGGGGATTTCCAGAGCACACTCATGGACATGCCTTTTGATGGCGCTCGCCTTTTTGGTGAGAAAGCGGACAGTGCGCTGGCTCGCTTCAAGGACTCTCGGGCTACGGCCACGTCCTTGGGCCTCTCCGCCCCGCAGCCACAAACTTCCGCTTTTCTCTCCTTTCGTGGCCAAGGAAGGGGCTCCTCCTCACGTCCGCCTAGCCACCGGCCGCAGAACCAGCCTGCACGCGGTCGTGGACGTGGTTTCCGCCGAGGCGGTACTGGAGGACGACGCGGTCAGTCCACATCCACCCCGGCAGCATCCGCCTCAAAGCCTTACTAGTCCGAGCTTTCAGGCCCATTCCTCGCCAGTGGGAGGCCGGGTTCACCATCACCTGCTCCACTGGCGTACCATTACTTCGGATAGGTGGGTGCTGCAGATCGTCCGAAGGGGCTACTCCCTCCCCTTCGAGACGACCCCTCCAGCCATGCCACCGCAGCACCACCGTATCTCGGAGGATCATTTGAATCTTCTGCAAGAGGAAGTTTCGGCCCTCTTGCCCAAAGAGGCCGTCGAGCGCGTTCCGAGCCCAGAAGTAGGTCATGGTTGTTATTCCCACTACTTTCTGGTTCCCAAGAAGGGCATAGGAGGCCTACGCCCTATCTTGGACCTCAGGAACGTCTATGCCTTCCTCCGGAAGGAACGGTTCAAAATGTTGACTTTGGCTCAGGTTCTAGCTGCCCTAGACCCTGGAGACTGGATGGTAGCATTGGACTTGCAGGACGCATATTTCCATATCCCCGTTCTGCCGGCCCACAAGCGTTACCTGCGGTTCACGGTGGGTCAGGAGCACTTTCAGTTCACCGTGCTCCCCTTCGGCCTTACCAGTGCCCCTCGGGTGTTCACGAAAGTGATGGCGGTGGTCGCAGCTCATCTGCGCAGATCAGGGGTTCCGGTCTTGCCCTATCTCGACGACTGGTTGTTGAAAGCGGGCTCGCCCCAGACAGTCGTCTCCCACCTCCAGACTACGGCAGTTCTCCTGCATTTGCTAGGGTTTTCCATCAACGTGCCGAAGTCACACCTGAGCCCCTCTCAGAAGATCCTCTTCACCGGAGCGGTTCTCGATTCGGCGCAGTTCCGGGTTCATCCACCGGAACAGCGGGTCCGGGATATACAGGGCCTGATTCCCATCTTTCGGCCTCTATCCTGGGTTTCGGTCAGGCTAGTGTTGCGGCTTCTGGGGCTGATGGCCTTGTGCATCCTACTAGTGCATCACGCCAGGCGGCGCATGCGGGCTCTGCAGTGGGACCTGAAGTTTCAGTGGGCTCAGCATCACGGCAACCTGTCCGACCATGTCTTGATCTCGGAGGGCACTGCACAGCAGTTGCAGTGGTGGCTCACGGACCGCGATTGGGTCACGGGCAAGAGCCTCTCCCTACCCCTACCGGAGCATGTCGTAGTGACGGATGCGTCCCTCCTGGGATGGGGTGGCCATATGGGAGAGGCGGAGATCAGAGGCCTCTGGTCTCCGGCGGAGTCTCGCCTCCACATCAACTTGTTGGAGCTGAGAGCGATCCGACTTGCACTGAAAGCCTTCCTTCCCTCTGTCCGGGGAAGTGTCGTGCAGGTGTTCACGGACAACACCACCGCCATGTGGTATTGCAACAAACAGGGCGGGGTGGGGTCGTGGACCCTTTGTCAGGAGGGTCTGCGCCTCTGGACATGGCTGGAACACCAGGGCATCACCCTGGTGGTTCAACATCTGGCAAGCTCTCTGAACGCCAGAGCAGACGAACTCAGCCGCCGGTGCATGATGGATCACGAATGGCGTCTGAACTCCGAGGTGGCGCAAGGTCTCTTTCAGCAGTGGGGAGAGCCTTGGTTAGATCTATTCGCCACCGACGAGAACGCGCAATGTCAGCAGTTCTGCGCGTTGGAATTTCCAAAGCGGCATTCGCTCGGCGACGCTTTTCGTCGCGAGTGGAGTTGCGGTCTGTTGTACGCCTTTCCGCCTACATCACTTCTGCCCAGAGTGCTGAAGAAGATCAGGCGTGACCGGGCCCAAGTCATCTTGGTGGCTCCGGATTGGGCACGAAGATACTGGTATCCCGAGCTACTCAGTATGTTGACCGATCCTCCGATACGTCTGCCCCTTCGGGAGGATCTTCTGTCGCAGCAGCAGGGAACGGTCCTCCACCCGAACCTGTCCAGCCTCCACCTCCATGCGTGGAGATTGAGCGGCGGCAGTTGATGCCCTTTGACTTGCCTCCTGAAGTCTGCGATGTGATTCTGGCAGCCAGGCGTCCCTCCACAAAGACGGTATACGCCTGCCGGTGGAACAAATTTGTGGCATGGTGCACAGCAAAGGCTGTGGATCCCCTTTCCGCCCCTCTTTCTGAAGTTCTCCTCTTTCTTCTTTCTTTGGCCCGGCAGGGCTCTGCCCTGGGCACCTTGAAAGGTTATCTTGCTGCCATCTCTGCCTTCTTACGGCTTCCTGATCAAGTCCCCTGTAGTGTCACGCTTTCTTAAAGGCATTACTCACACGTTCCCTCCTGTCCCTTTCGTAATGCCTCAGTGGGACTTGAATCTTGTCTTAACATTCCTGATGTGCGCTCCCATTGAGCCTCTTCACAATTGTCCTCTTCGTCTTCTTACTCTTAAGACTGCTTTCCTGGTTGCCATCACCTCGGCTAGACGGGTGAGTGAGCTCCAGGCTCTATCGTCCAAGCCTCCTTTTCTATCTGTTCATCCGGACAAGGTTGTCCTTCGGCCTAGTCCTTCCTTTCTTCCGAAAGTGGTGACCCCCTTTCATCTGGGGCAATCTGTCACCTTGCCCACCTTCTTTCCGCCTCCGCATCCTTCCAAAGAGGAAGAGCGGCACCGCCGTCTGGACCCAAAACGTGCGCTCTCCTTTTATTTGGACCGCACAAAACAGTTCAGAGTGGACGACCAGCTTTTCGTTGGCTACGTGGGTGCAAAGAAGGGAAAAGCTGTGCACAAACGGACCATCTCCCCGTGGGTAGTTTTGTGTATAAAAATCTGTTATTCCTTGGCAAAAAAGGACCCTCCTGTTGGGCTGCGAGCCCATTCTACTCGGGCCACGGTGGCTACTACTGCTTTGGGACGGGGAGTCCCTTTGCAGGACATCTGTCAGGCGGCGACGTGGGCTTCGCTACACATGTTTGCCAGGCTTTATTGCCTAGACAGCCAAGTCCGGCGGGATGGTTTCTTTGGCCATTCTGTCCTCCAGGACTTTCTGGTGTGATCTTGGTTCGCAGACCCACCACCGGGGCTGGTATTGCTTGGGTATCTATTCTAAGGTGAGGAATCTAACTAACGTGTTTCTTTCATATGAACAAGTTACTTACCTTCGGTAACGATGTATCTGTAAGAAACATTAGTTAGTTAGATTCCTCACCGACCCACCCATCCTCCCCGTTCTGTGAACCGACATCTAGGGTTAAGGTTATCCTTTTCAGGCCCCTAGATTTTTTGGCACCAGGGTTGGTCTCTTGCATGGCTCTGCGTTCCTGGCGCGGAAAGCTGTGTACAAGAACTGACGTCAGCGCGCGAGGGCGGCGTCTAAGTACTCCGACGACGTCATTCCGCCGCAGACGACGCCTAGCAACGCGCAAGGGGTATTGCTGACGAAAAATCTTCCGGATCCAGTCTGACGCCTGGGGATATTCTAAGGTGAGGAATCTAACTAACTAATGTTTCTTACAGATACATCGCTACCGAAGGTAAGTAACTTGTTCACCAAGGACGGAAGGGAAAGGAGAAAAAATGGTATGCTCATGTAAGGGGTGTAAGCGGAACATAGAGCAGGGAGGAGAGGGAGTCCCACAAGAATAGATTTGTTTTTTGGACATTTCAGCTATAGTAGTATAGTTACTGGGGTAGTTTGGGTTGTGGGATGTCTTCACACCTGAAGAGGGAGCACTTGAACACAAGTAAGTGAAATCACCTGAGCACAAGTATACATGTTAGCACAACAACACATCGTCAGACATTGAAGATAAATAGCCGAAACATGAAAGACGTGAACACTCTGATAAAGAAGCTGGCAGTACTGCGAATGGTGTAGGATCTAGAAGATGATATGTGTGTCCTACAGGAGACTCACTTGTTACCACGCAGGTCACACTGGTTCCTGGAGAACTACTTCTTAAGAGGGCAGACTGAAAAAGGGGGTGCACCATACTTATTGTGCAAATAAGAAGATGTGAAGTAATTAGTGCGCCTTTGGACATTCAAGGTAAGATGCTGATGTTAATTAGGGAAATTAAGGAAACAACTCCCACACTCTTTGTGAATGTATGTGCACCAAATACATGACAGACCACTTTCCTTAAGGAAGCAGCCACAGCATCACTTGAGAATGGGGGACATACATGCTCCTAGAGGGAGAACCCAAAGCAGTGATGAATGGGTGAAAGATATCACCACAGTGACATGAAAATAGCTGACTCAAATGTGGCTCATATATATTTGGCATATGTAGCATGCAGAGAGGATAGACTATGCATCAGTCAGAAGTGGTAAAATTCCGTTGGGTTCCTCAGGAGCAGTACCCTCAAGAAGCCAACCTTCCAGCAGCCTTGACTCAAGCATGACTGCACTGAGTATCAAAGTGGCTAGACCGGGGAAAAGGGAATTAGGGAGGGTACTGCTGGGAGGGCGACCTGAAACAAGACGTTGTCCTGGATTAGCTTTCCTTTCGTGCTTAGTAAACTCTGACTATATTTAACATGGGTTAAACAATGACAACATACCTGTAAAAGAAAAGCAGGTTATGCAAAGAACAGTCGTTGTGTACACCTTCTCAGGCTTCACTGGCAATTTCTGTTCCTATAATTCTCAAGGATACAATGTTATGGCTAAACAACCATGTTTCAAAACGAAGCACACATTCATATAAAGAGCCACTTGGCTTTAGACACAATGTTTCCGTAATGATGTGCTTTAACCACTGTTTAATATCACAGGAGTACTTCCAACAACCTTTTTGCAATATGTAACACATTACGTATGCTAATGAGACAGATTAATATTCAAATGCTCATGGGAGCGCTTCAGCACTATGTATCAGAGTTCAAATATGCAAATGTCCAGGAAGCACTTCAGCGCGATGCACGGAGTCCAAATATGCAAATGTTCAAAGTGCGCTTCAGCGCAATGTGACAATGCCAAAGTCATCAGGTATGCAAATCCCCGCAAGACCGCTTCAGTGCGATGTGCCCAAAATACCAGAGTCATCAATATGGAAATTCCCAAAGAATGCTTCAGCACGATGTGCCAAGTTGCCAAAATCACCAAAAATGTAAATGACCAAATAGCGCTTCAGCGCGATGTACAACAGTGCCAAAATCACCAAATATGTAAATGACCAAAGAGAGCTTCAGCGCGATGTACAAAGTGTCAAAATTACCAAACATGTAAATGCTCAAAGGGCGCTTCAGCGTGATATGAAACTTTCTTTCAAAATGCAAAATAACAAAAACAGCACGTAATTCCTTTCACGATGTTGTTGCTTAAAAATGGAACGATCCTAACTGAGAGGATCTACAACCTAGGAAAAGAAAACAGAAGTCTCCTTGCTGCAACCGGAATCTTCTTTCAACAACCGTAGAACAGGAACAGGAACAGCTGCTGCTCAAGCTCAGGGTTATCAATAACCAGCAATGAGAACAGGGTGTGGCCCCTATTTAAAGGGCTCAGGAAGAAGCTTTCAGAACAGGGTGTGGCCCCTATTCAAAGGGCTCAGAAAGAAGCTTCCAGATTCCAGCTCACACGTAAACTACTGGAGCTGAGAAGGGACAATAGGCTTTGATAACATCATAGTCTGCAATAAGCATTGGCATAGACAAATGGCAAACTCACAACAAGCATTGGTAAAACCCATAGAAAACAGTAAACAGTTGCCAGACAAGGTGCACCAGGAAACTGATGTGGCAGAATCATGACAGCATCTTGCTCATATGCACACAACACTGATGCAAAGTTAGATCACTTTCTTGTCACCCCGGCTTTCTAGAGAGTGGTGACCGATTCAGAAATAGTTTGTTTGACAATGTCCAACCCTCCACCAATATCAACAGCCAAACAGCAGCAGACTTAGGGAGGGCTTGTTGCAGAATCCAACAAGCATTTGCAATGCAATAGGATATGGTGGTAGAGGGGGTGCTCACAGATATGGCGGTAGAGGCGGAAAGGCAGCAGCGGTGGCAGCACCTCCAGACCTCCCCTGATGGGTTGCTGGTGGAGGTGGGCAAAGGCAGTTGTGGTAGTCAGCGCAGCCACTAATGTGAAAGGGGATGTAAATAAAATATTCAAATAACCGCGGCTGCTATAGTTAAAGCGGACCACGCTGTACAGTTTGCGACGTGCTGTGATGTCGTGGGTGCATCATTAAAGAAAATAGTGCTCACTGACTTATAAAGCAGACCATGTAATGACACAATTAAAAAGTCCAGTCGTTATGGGAGGTTACAAATGCAGACATGGCGATACCAAGGAGGGACTAATAAGCTTATTTACAAATAAAATGCAATGATTTTGCATAGATAGTTACAGCAGTTAATTGAAAAAAAGGTCCAGAAATGGGCAGAGCTTGTATTCTATACCTTATTACAGTATGCCTCGCAGCAGCGCATACGCTGCCCAGGCTCGAGCTAAAAATGAGGGACTTGCTGGCAGAGAAAAGTGGAGTGTTTCTGACTAAAAAGGATACTGGGGAGGTTGACTTGGGAACATTGTGAGACTCACCAAAAATAGTTGCGTGAAGATAACTGATGGCTGCCTCCTCAGGACTTTAAAAAAAATGGGAACAATCCAAACACAAGTGGAGTTCCAACTGCTAGAGCTTGAAGGTATTCATAAGTGAACAGTTACCCAAACGTCTGAAAAAACAGACAGCATTCAGAGCCTTCGATAATGACAGGGCTCTCCTCAGGACAAATAATATTTTCTATAGTGGAGGTAATAGAGTAGGTAAATTACAAGCCTGCGAGCTACACACCAAGCGGACACATAACCGAGTACAAGTTACCTGGAAGAGGAGGGGAGGTCATGTAGCACAGATGGAGGCATTACTGACATCTTCAGCTCACATTTTGGTGACCTGTATATAGTGGAGGATCCAAAACAAGTAGCTGTAGAGCAATGTCTACAGGGAGTTGAGGTGCATTCAATCGCAAAGTGTTAGACCTGTCAGCCCTTTGGGTGGTCCCTCCTCATCATTATTTATTTTGTCCCCCTTCTGCCTCAAACCCTGTTATGATTTTTCCTTTTTGGGAACCACCAGATTTTTTTAGTGTTGATGCAGGGTCAGGGAGCCATTTTCCCTACCCCTGGAACTTCTGTCTGAGGGCCTGAGACACAAAATGGTGGCCATCCATTGTCACCTGTGACATCACCAGAACTCTCTGGAGGTAACCAGAACCTTCTACAACATTCTAGAACCCTGGGATAGAGGGAGGCAGTTTAGAATGTTGAGAGGCCATCTTAGTTGGCAGTTGGCATCTGACTGGAGAGGAGAGAGGACGGAGATAGAAGGAGGTCGGAGTAAGGCAGCAGAGGTGGAAACCAGTGCTTGGAGTGGGGTCCAGAAACCCACCCTTGATGCTAGTCTCTACTGACCAAGCCCAGCCTAAAGCCCTGTGTGGGACCAAGACCTGAAAAACCATCTTAAGGATCTGAACATTTGGAACAGGCCTTAAAGAGGAAGAACAGCAAGTTCCTGACCTGTTCAGCGGTGTCCTCCTGGAGTCCCGACGTCGAGAAGCCTGGAGACCTGGGGCCTGAGGTAGAGAAGCGGCGCTGACAGAAAGCAGACGTCGTACCCGGAGCCGTCAGAGGTCGAGTGAGGGCGCCGACGGAGGTCGTGGAGAGGCACCGGAGGTCGAGTAGGAAGTCACCCGAGGTCGAGGTGAGGCGTCGACAGGGGAGTGAAGTCCGCCCTCTGGAGTCGCCGGAAACTGAGGTGAAGCGTGCCGGAGGTCGGGAGTGGAGATCGCACTCCGGAGTCGCCGGAAACTGAGGTGAAGCGCGCCGGAGGTCGGGAGTGGAGATCGCACTCCGGAGTCGCCGGAAACTGAGGTGAAGCGCGCCGGAGGTCGGGAGTGGAGATCGCACTCCGGAGACACCCGGAAGCGGGGAGACCGTGTCCCTGCGACGCCGGAAGGCGACATCGATCCGGAGCCGCCCAGCGACATCGATCCGGAGCCGCCCAGCAACATCGATCCGGAGCCGCCCAGCGACATCGATCCGGAGCCGCCCAGCGACATCGATCCGGAGCCGCCTCACGGCGTCGACACGGCGCCGAGCGGAGCCGAGTCGTAGAAGGGACAGTAAGTGGTAGAGAGGGCGTTTAAGGCTCTGTGGAGCCCAAAAGACTATCCTAGGGGTTAGAGGGGTGTTAGGACCAGCCTTGACCAATCTAGATGGGACACCCCCAGGCCACCCAAATGACCACAAGCTGTACATGGGCAAAATAAGACCAAATTACCTCATGAAAGTGATCTGATCTGTAATTGTCATTGATTGCTTTACTTTATTTATTGAAGGTGCTTTATTTATTGTCTTCCACTAATTTATTCTTGCACTGTATTTATTGTCTGACTGTATTTATTTGCCATCTGTAATTTATTGCACCTCTATTTTATTCCTTGCTAAATTGGGACCTGAACCTATTTGTGAAACCCCAAAGTCGTATTATTTATTTGACCTGCTCTTTTATTGGAAAATCCTATTGTCTTGTAATTATAATGTGAATCCTAAAACTAAGAGAAAATAAGATAAAGACAAATATATTTTATGTTGGAAACCGGGCAACCGGGTTAGCGATCACCAGGTTCCCAGCACAATGTTGCTTGGCTCGAGCGGTTGGCGTCAGGCACCGTGTTAAGCGTACGTCACACCCTCACAATAACCATGCGTTCATCCGTTCCAAAAACGACACTACACCGTAAAAATTATAGAAAGACAAGTTGAAAATATATTTGTCTTTATCTTATTTTCTCTTAGTTGCAGGTTCACATTACAAATACAATACAATAGGATTTTCCCTTAAAAGAGCAGGTCACATAAATAATACGACATTGAAGTTTCACAAATAGGTTCAGATCCCAATTTAGCAAGGAATAAAATAGAGGTGCAATAAATTACAGATGGCAAATAAATACAGTCAGTCAATAAATACAATGCAAGAATAAATTAGTGGAAGACAATAAATAAAGCACCTTCAATAAATAAAGTAAAGCAATCAATGACAATTACAGATCAGATCACTTTCATGAGGTAATTTGGTCTTATTTTGCCCATGTACAGCTTGTGGTCATTTGGGTGGCCTGGGGGTGTCCCATCTAGATTGGTCAAGGCTGGTCCTAACACCCCTCTAACCCCTAGGATAGTCTTTTGGGTTCCCCAGGGCCTTAAACGCCCTCTCTACCACTTACTGTCCCTTCTACGACTCTCGGCTCCGCTCGGCGCCGCGTCGACGCCGTGAGGCGGCTCCGGATCGATGACGCTGGGCGGCTCCGGATCGATGTCGCTGGGCGGCTCCGGATCGATGACGCTGGGCGGCCTCGGTTCGATGTCGCTGGGCGGCTCCGGATCGATGACGCCGGGCGGCCTCGGCTCGATGTCGCTGGGCGGCTCCGGATCGATGACGCCGGGCGGCCTCGGTTCGATGTCGCTGGGCGGCTCCGGATCGATGTCGCCTTCCGGCGTCGCAGGGACTCGGTCTCCCCGCTTCCGGGTATCTCCGGAGTGCGATCTCCACTCCCGACCTCCGGCGCGCTTCACCTCTGTTTACGGCGACTCCGGAGTGCGATCTCCACTCCCGACCTCCGGCGCGCTTCACCTCTGTTTCCGGCGACTCCGGAGTGCGATCTCCACTCCCGACCTCCGGCACGCTTCACCTCAGTTTCCGGCGACTCCAGAGGGCGGACTTCACTCCCCTGTTGACGCCTCACCTCGACCTCGGGTGACTTCTTACTCGACCTCCGGTGCCTCTCCACGACCTCCGTCGGCGCCCTCACTCGACCTCTGACGGCTCCGGGTACGACGTCTGCTTTCTGTCAGCGCCGCTTCTCTACCTCAGGCCCCAGGTCTCCAGGCTTCTCGACGTCGGGACTCCAGGAGGACACCGTTGAACAGGTCAGGAACTTGCTGTTCTTCCTCTTTAAGGCCTGTTCCAAATGTTCAGATCGTTAAGATGGTTCTTCTGGTCTTGGTCCCACACAGGGCTTTAGGCTGGGCTTGGTCAGTAGAGACTAGCATCAAGGGTGGGTTTCTGGACCCCACTCCAAGCACTGGTTTCCACCTCTGCTGCCTTACTCCGACCTCCTTCTATCTCTGTCCTCTCTCCTATCCAGTCAGATGCCAACTGCCAACCTGAGATGGCCTCCCAACATTCTAAACTGCCTCCCACTGTCCCAGGATTCTAGAATGTTCCAGGAGGTTCTGGTCACCTCCAGAGAGTTCTGGTGATGTCACAGGTGACAATGGATGGCCACCATTTTGTGTCTCAGGCCCTCAGACAGAAGTTCCAGGGGTAGGGAAAATGGCTCCCTGACCCTGCATCAACACTAAAAAGTCTGGTGGTTCCCAAAAAGGAAAAATTATAACAGGGTTTGAGGCAGAAGTGGGACAAAATAAATAATGATGAGGAGGGACCACCCAAAGGGCTGACAGGTCTAACACGCGTCCCCCCCAGCTGAAAGTGGGGAGAGCTACCCAACCCCTTGGGAGTTCTCATCACTAAGGCGGAAATACCTTGAGAGACCGTCTGCATTGGTGTGGTCCACTCCAGGCTGATGTTCCACCTGAAAGTCCATTCCCTGTAGGGAGATAGACCACCTTAGCAACTTCGGATTCTCCCCCTTCATCTGCATCAGCCACCGAAGGGGTCTGTGGTCGGTCTGAACTAGGAAGTGCGAGCCAAACAGGTATGGCCGCAACTTCTTCAGAGCCCATACCACTGCAAAGGCTTCACGCTCTATTGCACTCCACTTCTGTTCCCTGGGAAGTAGTCTCCGGGATAAGAAGACCACGGGTTGATCCAGACCCTCTTCATTGAGTTGCGATAACACTGCCCCAATGCCATGTTCCGATGCATCCGTCTGGACAATGAACTCCTTGGAAAAGTCTGGGGCCCTTAAGACCGGGGCCTCGCACATGGCTTGCTTCAGTTTCACAAAGGCCTGCTGACAAGCCTCCGTCCAGACTACCCGTCGAGGTTGCTTCTTGGACGTAAGCTCCGTGAGGGGGGCCACAATGGTACCATACCCCTTCACGAAGCGGCGGTAATATCCGGTGAGGCCCAGAAAAGCTCGGACCTCAGTCTGAGTCTTGGGGGGTTCCCAGGCCATGATGGCCTCGATTTTCGCCTGGAGGGGTTGCACCGCTCCCCTACCCACCAAGTGTCCAAGGTACACTACCGACCCCTGCCCGATCTGGCATTTACTGGCCTTGATCGTTAAACCAGCTTGCTTCAGGGCCTGGAGAACAGCTTGCAGGTGACGCAAGTGATCCTCCCAGCTGTTACTTAAGACGGCAATGTCATCCAGATAAGCAGCAGAGAAACTCTCCATTCCAGTGAGGATCTGGTTCACCAGACGCTGAAACGTGGCAGGTGCGTTCTTGAGCCCAAAGGGCATCACGCAGAACTGGTAGTGGCCCTTGGGCGTGGAGAAGGCTGACCTTTCCTTAGCTCCATCAGTCAGAGAGATCTGCCAGTACCCAGAAGTAAGGTCAAAGGTACTCAGATATTGGGCAGCTCCCAGCCGGTCAATCAGTTCATCCGCCCTCAGGATCGGATGAGCATCAGTCTTGGTTACTGAGTTCAGTCCCCGGTAGTCCACACAGAACCTCAGTTCCGGTTGGGCACCCGGTGGTACAGCTTTTGGTACTAATACCACCGGACTGGACCAGGGGCTGCTGGAAGGTTCAATCACTCCTAGCTCCAGCATCTTAGTGACTTCACTGTGAATGCTGACCTTCACCTTGTCTGTCATCCGGTAGATCTTTGACTTCACAGGTGGGCTGTCTCCTGTGTCCACATCATGGACGCACAGGTGAGTCCTACCCGGAACAAGGGAGAACAACGGAGAATACTGCCCCAGGACCTGGCGGCAGTCCTCCCGCTGTTCAGGAGTTAGGGACGGGGAGAGAATCACTCCCTCCACCAACCCATCCTTCTCTTGAGACGCAAATAAGTCGGGGAGAGGCTCGCTTTCCACGTCCTCTGCTCCGTCAGTCACCATCAGCAATATGACTTCGGGCCTCTCATGGTGGGGTTTGAGGCGGTTGGCAGGCAGCACCCGTAGGGGCTGGCGAGGGGTCTTCAGATCCACCAGGTAGGTAGCCTTACCCTTCTTCTCCAACACCTCAAAGGGTCCTGACCAGCGATCCTGGAGGGCGCTAAGCTCTCCTGGTTCGATCACCCACACCTTCTGGCCAGGCTCCAATTCCACCGGGTGAGCATTGTGGTCATACCACGCCTTCATCACTGCTTGACTGGCTTCCAAGTTGTCAGAAGCTTGCTTCCACAACTTAGCCATTTGGCTCCGGAAGGCCAGCATGTAGCTCACCACGTCCTGGGGAAGCTTTCTGGGAGTTCTTTCCCATCCGTCTCTCACCAGGCTGAGAGGTCCACGCACAGGGTGCCCATACAAAAGCTCGAAGGGGCTGAAGCCCACTCCCTTCTGCGGCACTTCCCTGTAAGAAAACAATAGACAGGGTAGGAGGACGTCCCATTTCCTCCGCAGGCTTTCAGGCAGACTTCTGATCATGCCTTTCAAAGTTTTATTGAACCTCTCCACCAGAGCATTGGTCTGGGGATGGTAAGGAGTGGTGAACCGGTAGGTCACTCCACACTCCTTCCACATGGCCCGCATGTATGCTGACATGAAGTTGGTCCCCCTGTCGGACACAACTTCCTTGGATAAACCCATTCGGGTAAAGATTCCCATCAGGGCCCTAGCCACAACAGGTGCAGTAATGGTCCTCAGAGGTATTGCCTCTGGGTACCGTGTGGCATGATCCACCAGAACCAGGATAAACCTGTGACCAGCTGCAGTAGGCGGATCTAACGGACCCACAATGTTGATGCCCACCCTTTCAAAGGGGTGCTAACGACAGGAAGTGGTTCCAGGGGAGCTTTCAGCTTCACCCCTGTTTTCCCACTGGCTTGACAAGACACACACGTCCGGCAGTAGGTGTCGGACGACACTTTCATTTGAGGCCAATAAAAGTGTGGGACAAGTCGGGCAAAGGTCTTGTCTTGCCCCAGGTGTCCTGCCAAGGGGATCTCATGAGCCAATTCCAGGAGAAAGGCTCGATAACGTTGAGGGACAACCAAGGCCCGTGACGATCCGTGCATGGGTGCCTTGGGTTCACTGTAGAGGAGGCCATCCTCCCAGTAAATGTTGTAGTTCCCCTCAACGTTCCCTGCTGCCTGGGCTTCGGCCTGTCGCCTCAGTCCCTCAAGGGTAGGACACTCCCTCTGGCCCTTGCAGAATTCCTCCCTGGTCAGCCCTCCCTCCACATGCCACTCGGCCGGGATGGGTAGGTTCTCCAGTTCGGTAACATCCCCCTCCGCGGACTCCTGGTCCACCACCTCCGGTGGCCTATCCGTCACACGGGGCGCGGATGCCGAGGCAGGCTCCTCCTGTCCTCGGTTCTTCCCTTGGTCGGCAGCCGGCTGTGCCTTTGGTCCAGGCTCCAGCCTAAACGAACTCCCCCTCCGGGTAGTCGCAGACCCTGTGCTGACACAGGCCCAGTCAGGTGTACCCAGCATCTCAGCATGAGTCCGGTATTCCACCTCCTTCCAAGCATTATGCTCCATGTCATTCCCCAGCAAACAATCGACTGGCACGGCAGGGCTTACGGCAACTCGAAGTAAACCTGCAACCCCTTCCCATTCAAATGGAACCTCGGCCACCGGATAGTGGCCCATTCTGCCGTCAGCCATCGCGGCAGGGTGGAGTACATTGGGAATTACCTGCTCTGGAGACACCAGTTGGCTACGCACCATAGTCATACTGGCTCCTGTGTCTCTCAGAGCCTCCGCTCTTTGGCCGTTGATGGTGACCCACTGCCCATACTTTGTGGTATTTGCGGGCACCTGGATCTTAGGAACCATCTCCCGTTCTCCCAGGGACACTAAAGGGACACCCGCCCACTCCCTTCCCTTATCTAAAGGCATCTCCTCCCCGAGCACTACACTAGCTACTCCGTGGGGCCTTTCCTCCGATGGGAGGGGGTGGTCTTTTCGGGCACTTCACATCTCCCTTATAGTGTCCGACACCACGAAACTCGAAGCAATGGACAACCCTTGGCTGCTGACTCTGGCCAGGATTAGGGTTTCTGGGTGGGTTAGCCCTAGGGGTGAATCCTGTTCCCTTCCCTTGGAAACTATTTTGGGGGCCTTTAGAGAACTCCGTTTTCTTTTCCCCTCCCTCTTTCTTCTGGGGGGTGCCCTGTCCGGTCTTTTGAGAGTCCCCTCCAGTCCCCCTTGTGGACACCCGGGTACTAGCCCAAATGTCCGCCTCCTCAGCAAGCTTCCGGGGTTTGGTCAGCTTGCTATCCACCAGGTGTTGACGCAGTTCGGGGAAACATTTTTCGAGCAGGTGTTCCTTCAACATCAAATCAAACAACCCCTCGTAGTCCCTCACCTCGCTGCCCTGTATCCAACCCTCTAATGCCTTCTTTGCATAGTCCAGGAAATCCACCCAATTCTGTGTGCCCAGTTTGCGGCTACCCCGGAACTTATGTCTGTACTTCTCGGGTGTTAGTCCAAACTTCCTCACGAGCGCCACTTTCATGGTGGGGTAGTGGGTCTGTTCATCCTGCTCCAGGGCCAATAATGTATCCCTGCCAGCTGGAGGCATGTATTTGTACAATCCCCCTCCCAATATTTCTCTGGAACCCCATGGGCTCTTAAAGAGACCTCATAGGCCGCTAGCCACTTGGCGATATCATCCCCCGCACTATAGCTAGCTACTATGTCTTTTGGCAGATAGGGTTTGGGTTCCCTGGTGATTTCTCTACCTTCGCTGCCACCATTAGGAACAGGGTGTGCCCCGACCTGTAGGATCTGGAGATCTATCTCCCTGAGCCTCAACTCGTGAGCCATCCTCCGTTCCTCCTTTTCTTTCTCCAGCTTCGCCAACTCCCAGGTGAGCTGTCTTTTCTCCCTCCGGTCAGTGAATTCTGCTTCTAATAAGCTGTGGCTAGAGACACTGCTGCCCTTTCTTGAAAGTGTTCTGGGCCCCGCTAATGGGTTCCCCACCTCAGATTGGTACACACCAGCCCCTTCGCTGTCAGTCTCTCCATCCCTGTCCTCCTTCTCAACCTTACTTTCTCATCGTGCCTCCCCCCAAGCCCTCAAGCTGGTTTGGAGTTCACCCTTCTTTGCACCTTGGGGACAAAACACCCCCTCTCGCTGACAAAACTCTCTGAGTTGGGCCACAGTGTAAGTTTCCACATCCTCCAACACAAACACCATTTTGCCCACTCAGAATAGAAGACAGTTGCTTACAGAAGCTATGCAGGGGGGTACCTTTTGTAATACCTCCTCCCACCACCAGAAGTAAATTTGGAAAAAACAAAACTCAAAATTAGGAAGTCCGCTTGGAGAAAACTCCCGGTGTAGGCCTATGGACTACCCAAAGTTATTGTGGAGTAGACGCAAGTACAGCTCTATCCCACCACTGAACACCAATTTTATGTTGGAAACCGGGCAACCGGGTTAGCAGTCACCAGGTTCCCAGCACAATGGTAGCTTGGCTCGAGCGGTTGAAGGTGTGACGTACGCTTAACACGGTTCCTAACCCCTCAGATTGGTACTCACCAGCCCCTTCGCTGTCAGTCTCTCCATCCCTGTCCTCCTTCTCAACCTTACTTTCTCGTCGTGCCTCCCCCCAAGCCCTCAAGCTGGTTTGGTGTTCAGCGGTGGGATAGAGCTGTGCTTGCGTCTACTCCACAATAACTTTGGGTAGTCCATAGGCCTACTCCGGGAGTTTTCTCCAAGCGGACTTCCTAATTTTGAGTTTTGTTTTTTCCAAATTTACTTCTGGTGGTGGGAGGAGGTATTACAAAAGGTACCCCCCTGCATAGCTTCTGTAAGCAACTGTCTTCTATTCTGAGTGGGCAAAATGGAGTTTGTGTTGGAGGATGTGGAAACTTACACTGTGGCCCAACTCAGAGAGTTTTGTCAGCGAGAGGGGGTGTTTTGTCCCCAAGGTGCAAAGAAGGGTGAACTCCAAACCAGCTTGAGGGCTTGGGGGGAGGCACGACGAGAAAGTAAGGTTGAGAAGGAGGACAGGGATGGAGAGACTGACAGCGAAGGGGCTGGTGTGTACCAATCTGAGGTGGGGAACCCATTAGCGGAGCCTAGAACACTTTCAAGAAAGGGCAGCAGTGTCTCTAGCCACGGCTTATTAGAAGCAGAATTCACTGACCGGAGGGAGAAAAGACAGCTCACCTGGGAGTTGGCGAAGCTGGAGAAAGAAAAGGAGAAACGGAGGATGGCTCACGAGTTGAGGCTCAGGGAGATAGATCTCCAGATCCTACAGGTCGGGGCACACCCTGTTCCTAATGGTGGCAGTTGGCATCTGACTAGAGAGGAGAGAGGAGAGAGGACAGAGATAGAAGGAGGTCGGAGTAAGGCAGCAGAGGTGGAAACCAGTGCTTGGAGTGGGGTCCAGAAACCCACCCTTGATGCTAGTCTCTACTGACCAAGCCCAGCCTAAAGCCCTGTGTGGGACCAAGACCAGAAAAACCATCTTAAGGATCTGAACATTTGGAACAGGCCTTAAAGAGGAAGAACAGCAAGTTCCTGACCTGTTCAGCGGTGTCCTCCTGGAGTCCCGACGTCGAGAAGCCTGGAGACCTGGGGCCTGAGGTAGAGAAGCGGCGCTGACAGAAAGCAGACGTCGTACCCGGAGCCGTCAGAGGTCGAGTGAGGGCGCCGACGGAGGTCGTGGAGAGGCACCGGAGGTAGAGTAGGAAGTCACCCGAGGTCGAGGTGAGGCGTCGACAGGGGAGTGAAGTCCGCCCTCTGGAGTCGCCGGAAACTGAGGTGAAGCGTGCCGGTGGTCGGGAGTGGAGATCGCACTCCGGAGTCGCCGGAAACTGAGGTGAAGCGCGCCGGAGGTCGGGAGTGGAGATCGCACTCCGGAGACACCCGGAAGCGGGGAGACCGTGTCCCTGCGACGCCGGAAGGCGACATCGATCCGGAGCCGCCCAGCGACATCGATCCGGAGCCGCCCAGCGACATCGATCCGGAGCCGCCCAGCGACATCGATCCGGAGCCGCCTCACGGCGTCGACACGGCGCCGAGAGTCGTAGAAGGGACAGTAAGTGGTAGAGAGGGCGTTTAAGGCCCTGTGGAGCCCAAAAGACTATCCTAGGGGTTAGAGGGGTGTTAGGACCAGCCTTGACCAATCTAGATGGGACACCCCCAGGCCACCCAAATGACCACAAGCTGTACATGGGCAAAATAAGACCAAATTACCTCATGAAAGTGATCTGATCTGTAATTGTCATTGATTGCTTTACTTTATTTATTGAAGGTGCTTTATTTATTGTCTTCCACTAATTTATTCTTGCACTGTATTTATTGTCTGACTGTATTTATTTGCCATCTGTAATTTATTGCACCTCTATTTTATTCCTTGCTAAATTGGGACCTGAACCAATTTGTGAAACTTCTAAGTCGTTTTATTTATGTGACCTGCTCTTTTAAGGGAAAATCCTATTGTACTGTATTTGTAATGTGAACCTGCAACTAAGAGAAAATAAGATAAAGACAAATATATTTTCAACTTGTCTTTCTATCATTTTTACGGTGTAGTGTCGTTTTTGGAATGGATGAACGCATGGTTATTGTGAGGGTGTGACGTACGCTTAACACGGTGCCTGACCCCCAACCGCTCGAGCCAAGCTACCATTGTGCTGGGAACCTGGTGACTGCTAACCCGGTTGCCCGGTTTCCAACATAAAATTGGTGGCAGCGGTGGGATAGAGAGATCTACCGGATGACAGACAAGGTGAAGGCCAACATTCACAGTGAAGTCACTAAGATGCTGGAGCTAGGAGTGATTGAACCTTCCAGCAGCCCCTGGTCCAGTCCGGTGGTATTAGTACCAAAAGCTGTACCATCGGGTGCCCAACCGGAACTGAGGTTCTGTGTGGACTACCGGGGACTGAACTCAGTAACCAAGACTGATGCTCATCCGATCCCGAGGGCGGATGAACTGATTGACCGGCTGGGAGCTGCCCAATACCGGAGTACCTTTGACCTTACTTCTGGGTACTGGCAGATCTCTCTGACTGATGGAGCTAAGGAAAGGTCAGCCTTCTCCACGCCCAAGGGCCACTACCAGTTCTGTGTGATGCCCTTTGTGCTCAAGAACGCACCTGCCACGTTTCAGCGTCTGGTGAACCAGATCCTCACTGGAATGGAGAGTTTCTCTGCTGCTTATCTGGACGACATTGCCGTCTTCAGTAACAGCTGGGAGGATCACTTGCGTCACCTGCAAGCTGTTCTCCAGGCCCTGAAACAAGCTGGATTAACGATCAAGGCCAGTAAATGCCAGATCGGGCAGGGGTCGGTAGTGTACCTTGGACACTTGGTGGGTAGGAGAGCGGTGCAACCCCTCCAGGCAAAAATCGAGGCTATCATGGCCTGGGAACCCCCTAAGACTCAGACTGAGGTCCGAGCTTTTCTGGGCCTCACCGGATATTACCGCCGCTTCGTGAAGGGGTATGGTACCATTGTGGCCCCCCTCACGGAGCTTACGTCCAAGAAGCAACCTCGACGGGTAGTCTGGACGGAGGCTTGTCAGCAGGCCTTTGTGAAACTGAAGCAAGCCATGTGCGAGGCCCCGGTCTTAAGGGCCCCAGACTTTTCCAAGGAGTTCATTGTCCAGACGGATGCATCGGAACATGGCATTGGGGCAGTGTTATCGCAACTCAATGAAGAAGGTCTGGATCAACCCGTGGTCTTCCTATCCCGGAGACTACTTCCCAGGGAACAGAAGTGGAGTGCAATAGAGCGTGAAGCCTTTGCAGTGGTATGGGCTCTGAAGAAGTTGCGGCCATACCTGTTTGGTTCACACTTCCTAGTTCAGACCGACCACAGACCCCTTCGGTGGCTGATGCAGATGAAGGGGGAGAATCCGAAGTTGCTAAGGTGGTCTATCTCCCTACAGGGAATGGACTTTCAGGTGGAACACTGGCCTGGAGTGGACCACGCCAATGCAGACGGTCTCTCAAGGTATTTCCGCCTTAGTGATGAGAACTCCCAAGGGGTTGGGTAGCTCTCCCCACTTTCAGCTGGGGGGGACGCGTGTTAGACCTGTCAGCCCTTTGGGTGGTCCCTCCTCATCATTATTTATTTTGTCCCCCTTCTGCCTCAAACCCTGTTATGATTTTTCCTTTTTGGGAACCACCAGATTTTTTTAGTGTTGATGCAGGGTCAGGGAGCCATTTTCCCTACCCCTGGAACTTCTGTCTGAGGGCCTGAGACACAAAATGGTGGCCATCCATTGTCACCTGTGACATCACCAGAACTCTCTGGAGGTAACCAGAACCTTCTACAACATTCTAGAACCCTGGGATAGAGGGAGGCAGTTTAGAATGTTGAGAGGCCATCTTAGTTGGCAGTTGGCATCTGACTGGAGAGGAGAGAGGACGGAGATAGAAGGAGGTCGGAGTAAGGCAGCAGAGGTGGAAACCAGTGCTTGGAGTGGGGTCCAGAATCCCACCCTTGATGCTAGTCTCTACTGACCAAGCCCAGCCTAAAGCCCTGTGTGGGACCAAGACCAGAAAAACCATCTTAAGGATCTGAACATTTGGAACAGGCCTTAAAGAGGAAGAACAGCAAGTTCCTGACCTGTTCAGCGGTGTCCTCCTGGAGTCCCGACGTCGAGAAGCCTGGAGACCTGGGGCCTGAGGTAGAGAAGCGGCGCTGACAGAAAGCAGACGTCGTACCCGGAGCCGTCAGAGGTCGAGTGAGGGCGCCGACGGAGGTCGTGGAGAGGCACCGGAGGTCGAGTAGGAAGTCACCCGAGGTCGAGGTGAGGCGTCGACAGGGGAGTGAAGTCCGCCCTCTGGAGTCGCCGGAAACTGAGGTGAAGCGTGCCGGAGGTCGGGAGTGGAGATCGCACTCCGGAGTCGCCGGAAACTGAGGTGAAGCGCGCCGGAGGTCGGGAGTGGAGATCGCACTCCGGAGACACCCGGAAGCGGGGAGACCGTGTCCCTGCGACGCCGGAAGGCGACATCGATCCGGAGCCGCCCAGCGACATCGATCCGGAGCCGCCCAGCGACATCGATCCGGAGCCGCCCAGCGACATCGATCCGGAGCCGCCCAGCGACATCGATCCGGAGCCGCCTCACAGCGTCGACACGGCGCCGAGCGGAGCCGAGAGTCGTAGAAGGGACAGTAAGTGGTAGAGAGGGCGTTTAAGGCCCTGTGGAGCCCAAAAGACTATCCTAGGGGTTAGAGGGGTGTTAGGACCAGCCTTGACCAATCTAGATGGGACACCCCCAGGCCACCCAAATGACCACAAGCTGTACATGGGCAAAATAAGACCAAATT
This sequence comes from Triturus cristatus, assembly GCF_964204655.1. Classification (NCBI taxonomy): domain Eukaryota; kingdom Metazoa; phylum Chordata; class Amphibia; order Caudata; family Salamandridae; genus Triturus; species Triturus cristatus. Next base: position 741,674,936 of record NC_140585.1, read on the forward strand.
ACCTCATGAAAGTGATCTGATCTGTAATTGTCATTGATTGCTTTACTTTATTTATTGAAGGTGCTTTATTTATTGTCTTCGATTGATTGATTGATTGATAAAAGATTTATATCGCGCAAAACAATAACCCGCAGGTATCAAGGCGCCTAACAAAAAGAAATAGAGATATAAATGTACAGCCTTACACGTAGGCTCGCAGGAAGAGGCGAGTTTTAAGAGCACTTCGGAATCTCTGTAGGGAAGGTAACGACCTGAGGTCCAAAGGAAGATCATTCCACCACTTAGGAGCCAGAGTGGAGAAAGCCCTGCCACCCCACCTGGCTCTTCGTATACGGGGAACTGTCAGGAGCAATTTCCTGGAGGAACGCAAGTCCCTTCCAGGAATATAGTGGGCAATGATAGAGCCAACTCTCGTGTCGTTATTCCTTGCAATGGCTCTGTAGGTCATGCATAAAACTTTAAACCGTACTCGATATTCTACTGGTAGCCAATGCAGTGTTTTCCTGGCCAGAGTGGCCGAGGAGCGTCTAGGAACATCCAGAACAAATCTAGCAGCGGCATTCTGGACTACCTGTAAGCGCTGTAGTAGGCTCCTATTCAGCCCCGCATACAGCGCATTACAGTAGTCCAGTCGTGAGCCGATGAGAGCGACAGCTATTTGCTTTCTGGACTGTAGCGAAAGATATTTCCTGATTCTTCGCAGGGTGTGAATTAAGCCCCAACAGGTAGAGATGGTTCTACTAACCTGTCCGCCCATATCCAGGGCAGGATCTATCATCACCCCAAGATTCCTAGCAGATACCGTGGGGGAAGGGCATACTCCCAGCGAATCAGGCCACCAACTGGCTGACCAGATGCTCTGATTTCCTCCAAACACCATCACCTCAGTCTTCTCCCCATTCAGTTTGAGCGAATTTTGAACCATCCACTGACTGACTGCCTCCATACAAGATCTAAATTAGAGGCAGTTGGTACATTCCACTAATTTATTCTTGCACTGTATTTATTGTCTGACTGTATTTATTTGCCATCTGTAATTTATTGCACCTCTATTTTATTCCTTGCTAAATTGGGACCTGAACCTATTTGTGAAACCCCAAAGTCGTATTATTTATTTGACCTGCTCTTTTATTGGAAAATCCTATTGTCTTGTAATTATAATGTGAATCCTGAAACTAAGAGAAAATAAGATAAAGACAAATATATTTTCATCTTGTCTTTCATAATTTTTACGGTGTAGTGTCGTTTTTGGAACGGATGAACGCATGGTTATTGTGAGGGTGTGACGTACGCTTAACACGGTGCCTGACCCCCAACCGCTCGAGCCAAGCTACCACAGTGCTTGGAAACCTGGTGATCGCTAACCCGGTTGCCCGGTTTCCAACACAAATGAATAGGCAGAGAAGATGGAACAACCCATAAGGTTAGAAGAAATCTGCATCTCAAAACCCCACAGTGAAATGTCAATGAGTTCAGACTGTTTTCTATTGACATTCTAGATAGTCTTTGGTAATGTGCTTGCCCCAATACTGGCAAAACTGTTTGTTTCTTTCCCGGAACAGAGACTCATGGTTTGATCCATGTTGGAGGCTAGATTAATGATCATCCAAAACACGAGAGGAATCCAGCTTTGTGGAGCTCATACTGCTCGATTTTGCCTTTGAACATCAGCACTACAATTTTCATAGGATGTTGATGGCCAGGTTAGACCCACTCATGCTAGGTCTAATAAAACCAGATGAATAGGATTCATCTCAGTACGGAGCTGCGAGGACAATACCAAAAAAGATTGCATTTTGGACAATGTCTACAGGACCTGAAAAATGCGCTCCTGCTCTCATTTAGATGCGGATAAAGCATTTTAACAAGTCAATAGATGTTTTGTGGACCACATGCAGCAATAAATTTCACTTTGGAAGCTGATGCAAGGTCTGGATGCTGTGTGGGTATAGATATCCCTACACCTGGATCTGAGTGAATAAAATCACTTCAACAGCATTCGAGAACAGATGATGGACAAAGTGGGAATGCCTGCTGTCAGTCCAGCTATTTACGCTCACAATATAAGATCCACAACACGAAGGAGATTTCAGGGTTGAAAAAGGGACATGACACAATCTGTCCTTGTGTGCTGCTCTCCTGGTGGTGCTCATGGAAGTGGCAGGCTCTGTCCCTCTGCTGCTGAAGGTCCTTGAGGACTATGGACAGGTGTCAGGATTCAAATTTATTATTTTAAAATCCCAAGCACTCAATCTCTCACCCACCCGGACCAAGTAAGAGAGTTAATGGCTTGCTTCCCTTTCAAGTGTGCTGGGAAAAATATTGAGTTACTAGGTATAAGGATCACACAATCGTTAGATAACCTTATAGAAGCAAACTACACCCCACTAATGAAGGACATCACAGGAGGGGGTCTGTCATATCTGCGCCGCATATCAACGGTCAAAATACTGTTCTTCTGAAGATATTTTATCTCATGCATATAATCCCACCTTTTTTGGTGGGAAGTCCAGTTATGACAATTCAGAGACTGATAGCTGAATTGATATCAGTGGGTAAACATCCCAGATCAGCCAGGTGTAAAGTGTTTAAGGTAAGTGCCTGATTCAATGTTTGGTGGATGGCGTACTCCATCATAGATGTGATGATTATCCTATCAGCCATATTATAAGTGTGACCGGACATAATGCACTTCTAGGATGACGAGTATCCAATCTGCCAAAACTCTGAATAAGACCCCAAGTGTTTAAGGTAAACAAGGAGGTGTCCCAGATGTAGTCAAATACTATCAAACATCTCAGTTGCACTTTCTGGTGGAATGGGGATGAACCAAGTCAGAAGAATGATGATACTTCATAGATCAACTATATGTAGAAGTCCTTTTGCTGGAGAGGAGGGGAGAGCATGGGGGTATACTCGTCACCAGTCACGAGAATCAAGTTGTTGTAGGGGAAGAATTAGCAGTGAGAAAAGGAATGACTACATTCCCATCTCCATTGACTTTGATTGCTGTCACCCAAAGTGCTCACCTTATTAATGGAAACGTGTCTATTTCTAGCATTGGTTGAATAGGGGACCTGCTTCATGAGGTGATTATTAAGGACTCTGAAAACTTTGAAGAGGAAATTCAAGATCCCAGAAGGGTAAATATACCACTACTAGCAGAGCAGACATTGGATAATGCACCCAGAGATTAAACAATACAAGTGTTTCCACTGGATGAAGTTTGAAAAATTAATGCTCCTGAAAGAGGGGGGGAGGGTAGGACATTAGTGTCTGACATTTAAAACGCTCTAACAAAGGAGGAGAATGGGGAGAGGTTGCCAGGACATGTTGGATGGGAGGGGACGGTGGGTCCTAGTATAGCTCATGATAAATGGGCAGAAATCACATCAGCTTGCAACACCTAGGGAGACAGCAGTTAAAGCGACCAGGGACTGGCACCGCACATTTTCTAAACTACGCAAGTGGATGCCAAAAACAAGAACACATTTTGGAGGGGATGGAAGAGGCGCACAACACTGACACACATGTTTTGGGACTGCCTGGAACTCCAGTCCTACTGGAAGAGAGTGTTGGAGGCATTAGATAACATCTTCTTAAAGAACATGCCCAGCAACTCTGCGTACACATTATTGGGACTACCAAACAAGCTCACATTTCCTCTTTTCTCAAAAAGGGGCAGATGCCATTGGCTCTGACAGTTTTGCATTGGATTACAAATGTAAAGATTTTTTTTTAACGTATGTTGGTACTTAGGAGACTTACTGCCAGATATATTATATGCATATGAGTGTTTACCATTACATTTGCAACAGTGAACAAAACTGAAAAGTGGTTCTTTGCCCACAAAGAAATGTCAAATATGTGTTAAACTATAATTGATATGGAGACAAAGGATCAATACGTAGACGGGAGATAATCCATTATAACACTGTTTGCGGTCTCTTTTGTAAAAAAAGACTTTATGAATCGTTTATGAATTGTTTTGTCTTGTAATACTTTTAATGCTGTATACATAATCACATATTCAATAAAGGAAGAGATATTTTTGCTAACAACAAGGCTTATGATTTGAATGCACTGTATGTGAGAGTATGAATAATATGTGGTAGAGGCAGAAAAAGAAAAATATAGGGAACATTATTTTGTTATTGGCTACTATAACCAAGTTCCCTTTGTGTCTAAAGGGTTGCTCTCAAATTCTTTCTTTGAGACAGGTCATAACAGCCCTATGGAAAAGACTAGGACTCCCAACATACAGGATGGGTCACATAGATTATGGAAAATCATCCACTCACACTAACAATATTCTCAGAGGTTTAAGAAACTATGGGTCCCATTTCTGGGTTATCCCAGGTTTCTTTGCCAGTAAGTTCAGGGAATTCACCTGCATTAGATACCTCAAAGTGCTGAGAGTCATTTCAACACAACTTACCACACAAAGGGCTGCATACTCCCTGTAGTTAGTCTTGAGTTTTCACTAGAGGGACAGAAGTCTCCAACAACCCTGAACCCAGAACCTGGTCGCCTGAAGGTGCTCTGCCAGCCCATCTGTGGATCCTGCAGAAACGACTCATCTCTTTTGCTGCGCAGCGCAGCGCAATCCTGAGCAGAACAGATGCATCTTCTCTTTTGCAAATGTTCACCCAGCTCAAGGGCTTCACATCGACGTCATAGCCTGCATCAAAATCATTGATGTACGGAGCCTCATCAATGCAAGCCCCTGCTTCGCAAATCTCTAGAGGACAGCAGCATCAATGACTATGCAGGTTCTCGCATCACAGCTCTTCAGAACCAATGCATTGCATCCACTATTCAACGTATCCTCAATGGCGAGCTTCGTATCTTAGGCCCTCATCAACGGGATCCTCAACAGTGACGCAAGACCTCGCATCGTAGCTTTGCAGGTTCTCGTAACCAACGCACCGTCTTGGCTGCCCAAGGCATCCTCGGCATTGAGTCTTGCGATGGCCCATAACCAGGATTTTAGGTACTCTTGTTTAGCAGGTTCAACTGGGTTCCTGTAGCCAACCCATGTTCCACCATGGTATGCATAAAATTGTGGCTTTGTCTTGGTCCAGCGCGAACAGATATCGACAGTTGGTGCTTTGTGCTTTTTAGCTTTATTTTCACTGAAATCTTTTAAATTGCATATCACTGGTTTTACTGATTGGATTTATGTCATTTTGGTCTTGATTTATTTATTAAAATGTACTCTATCTTATCTTTCTAATTGGGTGTGGGATTTTTCTTGTGCTGTGTTTTCACTTTATTACTGTTTGAAGTGCTGCAAAAATACGTTTTTTACATTGCCTCTAAGTTAAGTCTGACTCCTCTGTGCCAAGCTACCAAAGGGGTGAGCATGAGTTAATTTGGGGTTTGTTTCTGCCTTACCCTGACAAGGATTGTGGTTGCTGCTTGAGTAGGGTTTCTCACCCCCCTCAAGCAACAGCCCAATTTCTCACAGAAACTTATTTGTCTTTAAGAAGTAGACAGAAATAGACAGTTATAAAAAAAAATTTGATGTGCATTCCCTGCTCTGTTACTCACAATTAAAATATTCTGATCCAGTGCATTTGCTTGCAACGAGACACAAAAGCAAAGGTGCCCATCTCCCACAAGATCACTTGCCAGAATTGGAAGCATTGGCATCAAAGATGGTGGCCTTGGACAACACTACCCATGGACTGGCCAGCTCCAGCTCCAGCTCCAGCTTAAGGAAGATTATACATGCTGCTTAACAGGACATTCTGCCTCATCTCTAGGCAGCAGGGTTCACAAACTTCAATTGTTCATAATTCTAGGCAGCATGGTCCAAGATTGATGCAGCCAATACTTTCTGGGCTGCAGCTGTGTATATCTAGCTTTAATTCAGGAACGTTATTTTACAAAATACCAGTAGAATGGATTATCGAAAACTGTTATGTGAGGTGAAAGATGTGATCTACTTGTTATATTGGTGAGTTTGGAACCTGGTGATGAAGCTTTAATCCACGCACTGGCACTTGATGAAAAGGCATGGTTCTAAAAAATATCACTTAATCATTGTTAGAAATGGGATTCTTCGTTAGCTGAGATATGCACCCAGGCCAGGCAGGAACCACCACTCTAGTCAGGGTAAGCTAGATATGCCTAAAAGATAACCTGGGCTCACCCTCTGGTAGCTTGGCGCAGAGCAGGCAGGCTTATCTAAAGAGGCAATGTGCAAAGTATTTGTGCACACAATACCACAATGATAACACCACCAAACACTCCACACAGGTTTATAAAACTAGATTATTATAAACAAAACAAGACCAAAATGACAAAAATCGAATGTATAGAAGTTTTGAAAATGAATTTTAAAAGAATAAATTCAGTAAAGTGCTTAGAAGCAAATATTGCTGGAAAGGTTAATTTAGGTCGCGCTGGACCGGGGCAGAGTCAAAGTTTGGGCCAACCGCAATGGAGCGCCAGACGGCTATAGGACCCACACAAGCCCAGGTCAACAAAGTACCATTCCTTGTTGCAAACAGCGAGACGCGTCGATGTCCAGGCCCGCATGTCCAGGATGGGATGATCTTTTCCACGCAGTGAAGGTGATGCGTCAGTTGCGAAGATGGGTGCCAGAGTCAAAAGGTGTTGAGAGATGCACCAGATTCTGCCACGCAGTTGAGGGGATGCTTTGATCTCACCAAGCTGCAGCAGCAGAGATACGCTGTCCGATGCGTCGATCTCTGGAGCCAAAGTGCTGCAACTATTTGGGCCACATCCAGTGAGCCAGGCACAGGAGCAGGGGTAGAGACTTTGATATCCCTGAGTCTCAAGTGACAGGAGGCAAGCCCAGAAGCCCTTGGAGATCACTTGGAGTGTAGACAGGGTCCAGCACTCCTTTAGCAGAGTCAGAGAGCAGCAGGGCAACAAACAGAAAAGCAGGCCTTCCTGATCAGCAGTCCAGTTGAGTCCTTCAAGCAGCACAGTGCTTCTTCTGACAGAACTTCAGTTACAAGTCCAGGAGTGTCTGATTTTCGGGGGTCAGAGATTAGTATTTATATCCAAAAGTTCCTTTGATGTGGGCTTGACTTCAAAACATCTCTCTGAAGTGCACAAGTATCCCTTTCAACCCAGTCCTATCTGCCAGGCTATCTGTGGGACATTGGGGGAGGGGAATCAGCCTTTTATGAGGGGACAGGACACTAATTATTCGAGAGAAGTGTTAGCCCCTCCCTTCCATCCTACCCAGGCAAGGCCATTAGAAAGCAGATGTATGTGATGGGTTCTCAGACACACCTATCCTTCCTGTGTGGTGGGTGTCTACAGGGAATGCCCTCTGGCTATATGGTATACCACTTTACAAGAGACTTACCAGTACATCAAATATGCCAATCAGGTATACACCAATGTCATCGTGTTTAGGTGAGAAGCCAATGCATTTTAGCACTGGTTAGCCATGACCAAGTGCTCAGCGTCCTAAGGCCAACAAAAAGAATCCGCAAAAACAGGAGTAAAAAGGCAAAAAGTCTGGAGGATGACCTCCCTAAGGATGCCAGGTCTAACAATCATGCTAAACTTAAATGATAAATTTGTGAGATGTAATACAAACATTTGTACTGTATATGTGTAGTATTCCCATCCTTGTAACATAGTCTTGAATCATCCCCTATCTAAAATTTGATTAAAGTGTTCCATCACCCCTGTCTAAGCTGCCCTCTAAAATACCAGTACCTACTTCAAACAAGTGAGATTTCAGAAAATATGCTGCTCCATTTTCTGTTATTAAGCAGTGATCATTAGGTGCAATGGAGATTAATGCTTTTCTTAGGTTGGTTCTTTCATGATTGCCATCCTTATATTGCAGGCAGGATACCACCTCTGCTCGGCTGGCTGGTTATATAAACTACGAGTGGGTTATCCAGCGGCCTTCCGAAGCTGGAATTGCGGATACGGATATGGGGGAATAGTGAATTATGGGTCTCGAGTTAATGCCAGTGAAAATTGGGATGTCTTCTGCTATCGAGTGAAAGGTAATGATCCAGGTTTAATGAACTCCTTTCTACAATTAACAGATGACTTAGTACAGTGACTGGAGTAAGGTGGGAATATGAAATGTGTTGTCTCATGAAAGGATACCATGCTAGAACAAATAGAATTTCCCAAGCAGACTCCAATTAATCTTGAGTACAATGGAAAGCCGTAACCGTTTACTTCTTCTTTCTCACAACTCCTGTTAGATGCTTTAAAGGTGATAAGAAACCGCATTCAATTTTCAGGATGATCACAGTGAAGTTATTTTTTATACTTTAATTCTCTTATATGTATGTAACGGGTGAAAAACAGGTATGTTAGGAGAATCAGCAAGTAATAATGAAGAGCTCTGATAAAGTATAGCAGATGATATACATTGGGTTTTCTACCTATGATGTGGTGAGAAATACGCGTCCTAGAGGGCATTTCGAGCGTTTTATTTTTATCCAGGAATCCTGACAAAGAAAGTAGAGTATCGGTATTGCCTAATATTACAACTCTGGGTTTCCCAGGAATCTGGAATATTACACAGCTTCATTGACTTTTCAAAGGGAATTCTACATTCCACCATCTTACCTGGGGCAAGCCAACTGACAAGAAAGTAATGAAATTGGCAAAGGAGCAATTGTGGACCTGCTAGACCCATCAATTAAGTTCTCTTGAACCTACCAATCTTACAATGGAAACATAAAGAAAATGGTCTGCAAGCAGAGGGCGGTGAGATTAGGTGGAGACTTTTTTCACAGACAAAACCATTAACGGTAACATCCGAAACAACCTTAAAGGGATAAGTGGAGTGGCTGCTAAAACGTCCAAGAGAAATGTCCTCTTCTACTTGAGAAACATTGTCTGACATTGCACACTGAAATGACCCCTGAAAACCAGTTGGGTGGTGAGTCTCAGGCAAGGTGGGGAACTTTAAGGAAGCCTCAATGACAGACTTGACGGTTACTGTGTATGGTGCCACATGCATGAGGTGACACATTACTTGACAGACCATCGGGTTAATCTTTTTGATTGTAAATGTTAAGAGTTTGGTGCAGGTGCAGTTTGGGAATCTAGTTAACAGGGCCATTCTGGGTACCAAAACCAGCCCTGGCAAAGAGCTCAGCCAGCCCAGGGAGGGTGGTGGGGAGGAGCTAGCGGAAAGCTTTGTGCCACTTTTGTTGCTGGGGGCTGATGCTGCAAAACTGGCTCCCGGTAACAAAGACGGCCCCTCAGGGGTTTAACCCCGGCCTCCACCCTGGAGGCCCACCGGGGAAACACCCGGTGCCCACCTCGGCCAGTCTGACCCTGCTTGTTAATCTTTTCTGTCATCATAAGAAAACTGCGTACTCAGTTTATAAGTAGAAAGGTAGCTTAGAGAAGGGAGACGTGACTTATACTGAGTTCCAAATCTTACAAAAGACTTACATCACGAGAGGACTTTCAAACTGTGAGATAGTATAACGGAAGTCCTGTAAGCGTTTAACAGTGTTTACAGTTTAGCTACATCTAGATTGAATGCAATATTATTTTTGCTTAAAACATAACTATTTAGGAAAAAAGACAAATTTGTGATTGAATTGTAATGCTGGATGGAAATAATTATATTACCTTACAGCGGGGACCTGCCTGAGCTTGACCTGTATACCATCGCCATCCTCACAGGCTGTGTCACATTCAGAACTCTGAACCCTCTGATCAGCCAGTGCCTCTACATATAATACAGTAAATAAATAAGATGAATGAAAGCAGACCGTTGAATGATATTCCTATAACACTTGTTAAACAGGAAATGATGAGGGGGATGAGTAAGGAAACGTAACTAAAAACAGCAACATTTTAAAACTCGAAAAAATACAATCAGGTTAAAAACTATTTTATTCAACAGAGAGGTGCAACAGTGACCTCCCCATCAAAAGTCCATTAATGTAGATATTTCTGCATGACATGGTTGGGAACCAACGGTGTATGAGGTTCTTCCATTCCTCCACCCCACAGAAACTAGTTTTCTTTCTAGAGCCTCCCTTCTGTCTTATCGTTCACAGTCCGTGCCTCTTTTTTGAGCTTGGTGGACTATTCACTGTTGTAAGTCAGTGATAACTGGACAGGGGAACTCGACCCATATGCAGCAGCACCTCCTCGCCTGGGGGCTGCTTCGGAGCAGGACCGTCGGTGAAATGTGCATAGAAATAGTAACACCACATAAGTAGGTGGAGGGCACTTCTTTTTCCTTTGCTGAAAAGCAACACTCACACATGATTGCATAATGTATTAATAATATACCAAGGATAGCAAAAATTAATAAAAGCGAAAACAGAAGCGAAGTAAAAAGACAGGGGTGGGCATTAACCATTTTAGAATATTTACATGAAATTAAACTCCTGTAAACATCATGCTCAATCCCAAGAAGCTAAAAAACATGAGTTTAGTGGTTTCCTAAAAATTAAGTCATGTATGGAACTATAATACATGAGATTCTGTAATCCCTGTATGAATGCCAGTCTCTAATTTCATTATAATCGGCAACTTGCGAGGCACCCCGTTGCCGACTATAAAGCAAAGACATCGGAACTCAAAAATTATGATTTTTTTCACTCAAGTTCTGACATCCCATTGCCTGGTGCCAGAGCCAGAAATTGAGGTGAAAGGCAGGTCAGGCCATGGAGAATCTGTTTAAAGAAATAGAAATGAAAAGTTACTTTTTGTTCTTCTAATCTAGTTTTCAGGTTTAGCCTACATGGCGCTTTCACCGTGCTTGCCAAATCTCTTATAATGAAAAGAAAACATCTTAAAAGGGCATAGAGTTCACTCATTACTTACCTTTACTTACAATTGGTTGGCTCCCACATCACTCTAGTTTCCTTTCTTCCTGTTGGTCAGTGTCTCCTCTTGACTCTAGATTCCTGCTCAGCTTAATGCAGCGCAGCCAAGTAGCATGCATCAGGTGTTAAACTAACTCTTTTTAATGTGGTGATCTGCATCACTGCATTAAAATGCATTATCACACATTTTTAGCGTCTGTTTCCCACCTAGGTGCACTGAGCCTGGTCACGGTGAAGTAAACAAATAGTGACCGCGACCGCCGGGTACAGCAGCGTGGCCTCTGAGAGACTCTGCTCTATGGGGGTAGGGCTGGGGCTGAGCCATGGCTTGCAGCTGACTCCGGGTCCTGTTCAGCCGTATGGCAGGGCGGTTCAGACTGGGACTGGACTGAGCAGAAAGTGTGTTGTGCAGTGAGAAGAGCCCTTGGCCCGGGAGGTCAACCGCAGCCTTTAAACTACTCCCAGTGATAATTTCGCAGAGGGCGCTTCTAGCCTTAAGTATGTTAAAATTTCCAGGGCACTGCCCGCTCCACCTAACCCCGGACGCACTGACTACAGTACAGCTGTTCCCTGTCATTGGCAGTGCACAGTACTCAAACATTCAGTGTCACTGCTGGTGCTGTGCTCTGCTCACCTCTGTGTGTTATTGAGCGTACGTGTGCAAATCTGCATATCTGAAAGAAACACGTTAGTTAGATTCCTCACCTTAGAATATCCCCAGGCGTCAGACTGGATCTGGAAGATTTTTCGTCAGCAATACCCCTTGCGCGTCGCTAGGCGTCGTCTGCGGCTCCGCGTCCGTCGTTGGCGTCGTGCGCCGGAATGACGTCGTCGGAGTACTTAGATGCCGCCCTCGCGCGCTGACGTCAGTTCTTCTTTTTTCCGCGCCAGTAAGCGCCAATCCGGGAGAGCTACCCCTTTTTAGTCTTTTTTGACTAAAATATTTTTGACTCTTTTGTCACTGTCTCGACATCTGGTGCCGGTAGGATGCCTGGTTTCAAGGCTTGCGACGATTGTCATCGACTGATGTCGGTGACCGATCACCACTGCCGGTGCCTCTACTGTTTGGGCCTCGACCACGACGCGGAGTCGTGTTCCGACTGCAGGGCCCTGACCTCGAAAGCTAGGCGGGAGCGGTCCCGCAAGCTTCTCGAGATCTGCCACTCGGCTCCGCGCCCCTCTCGATCCCGGTCCAGGAGGAGGTCCAAGGATCTGTCGCGGAGCCGCAGTCGACACCACCGATCGTCTGGCTCTTCGGGTAAGTCCAAGCGATCCAAGAAGTCCAAGAGGCAACATCGCTCTTTGGACTCCCCTCGCACGACTCGGCCGAGGGTCCGGGTGGTTCCACCCCCGCGGCTCCGTCGGAGACGCAGGCGCCGCGCAAGTCCCCATACCCGCCGGTCCCTGGGACTGACGCGACGCCGGCGGAGATCAGTGCCTTCTTCTCGGCCATGAGGGGCCTGGCTCCGCCGTCGACGCCCGCTGGCACGCCTTCGGGCACCACGGACTCGACTGGGCGACCTTGCACGCCGGCGACTCCGGTCCCGGAGCTGTTGGAGGCTCCGGCCCCGACGCCGCAGGTCCCCGAGGGGCCCAGGCCTGGGCCCCCGTCGACGCTGGTCAACCTCGTCACGCCTCCTCCGCCGGCTTCGACACCGGTGCCACCTCCGACGCCAACTCCGGTCGACGTCGTTCCCCGGTTTAGCCCCGGTCCGGACCCGGCGCCGGTGCGGCGTCCATCGATGCCGCATCCGGCTCCGCTAGGGACACAATTTGTCTATCGTCCGGCTCCGATCATTCCTCCTGTTTACCAGGAATCGGATAACGAGGGCGACTGGGAGGGGTCTGAGGACCCTATGACCATCCAAGGTCAACTTTCTCAGGACTGGGCAGATGAACTGGGGGAGGCCAGGGGTCTGGATACCTCACCGGACACTCGATTCATCTCTCCTCCGACTGTGGCTTCGGAGGAGGGTGCAGCTTTTTCTGTGGTGCTGCGCAAGGCGGCGGAAGCCCTTGGGCTCGAGCTGCCTGCCGTGGCTGTGAGGACGAACATCCTCACCGAGGTGCTTCAGTCTGCAGCAAACTCCACTGAGCCTCTGCTGCAATTCAATGAGGCCCTCATTGACGTTCTGCAGGGCACCTGGTCCAAGCCCTCCACAGTCCCTCCTGTGGATAGGAACGTTGCCAGGCGCCACCGCCCTGCTCCGGGCGACCCCAGTTTTCTGTCCCAACACCCCACCCCCGAGAGTCTGGTTATCCAGGCCTCTACCTCCCAATCCTCGTTCCCGACCGCTCCTCCGGACCGGGATTCCAAGAGACTGGAACAGTTCGGTAAGAAGCTGTTCTCCTCGCTCAGTTTGGGCTTGCGGTCTTTAAACACTGCCTGTCTCTTGGACCGTTTTTCCCACTCTCTGTGGGATACGGTGGAGGACGTGCTACCCCTGTGTCCAGAGGAGGCCAAGACACGACTCTCCCACGCTTTGGCCGATGGGAGAGATGCGGCACGTCATGCAATCCGATGTGGACTTGACACTACGGACTCGCTGGGTAGGGCGATTTCTACCACGGTGGCGCTTAGACGTCACACCTGGCTGCGGTCCACGTCATTTTCCGGGGATGTCCAGAGCACTCTCATGGACATGCCTTTCGATGGGACTCGTCTTTTTGGTGAGAAAGCGGACAGTGCGCTGGCTCGCTTTAAGGACTCCCGGGCTACGGCCACGCCCTTGGGCCTCTCAGCCCCGCGGCCACAAACTTCCGCTTTTCGCTCCTTTCGTGGCCAAGGAAGGGGCTCCTCCTCCTCACGTCCGCCTAGCCACCGGCCGCAGAACCAGCCTGCACGCGGTCACGGACGTGGTTTCCGCCGAGGCGGTAATGGAGGACGATGCCGTCAGTCCACATCCACCCCGGCAGCATCCGGCCCCAAGCCTTCCTAGTCCGAGCTTTCCGGCCCATTCCTCGCCAGTGGGAGGCCGGGTTCGCCATCACCTGCTCCACTTGCGTACCATAACTTCGGACAGGTGGGTGCTGCAAATCGTCCGAAGGGGCTACTCCCTCCCCTTCGAGATGACCCCTCCAGCCATGCCACCGCAGCACCACCGTATCTCGGAGGATCATTTGAATCTCCTGCGAGAGGAAGTTTCGGCCCTCTTGGCCAAAGAGGCCGTCGAGCGCGTTCCGAGCCCAGAAGTAGGTCGTGGTTGTTATTCCCACTACTTTCTGGTTCCCAAGAAGGGCAAGGGGGGCCTACCCCCTATCTTGGACCTCAGGAACGTCAATGCCTTCCTCCGGAAGGAACGGTTCAAAATGTTAACTTTGGCTCAGGTTCTAGCTGCCCTCGACCCTGGAGACTGGATGGTAGCATTGGACTTGCAGGACGCATATTTCCACATCCCCGTCCTGCCGGCCCACCGGCGTTACCTGCGGTTCACGGTGGGTCAGGAGCACTTTCAGTTCACCGTGCTCCCCTTCCGCCTCACCAGTGCCCCTCGGGTGTTCACGAAAGTGATGGCGGTGGTCGCAGCTCATCTGCGCAGATCAGGGGTTCCAGTCTTCCCCTATCTCGACGACTGGTTGTTGAAGGCGGGCTCACCCCGGGCAGTCGTCTCCCACCTCCAGTCTATGGCGGATCTCCTGCATTTGCTGGGGTTTTCCATCAACGTGCTGAAGTCACACCTGAGCCCCTCTCAGAAGCTCCTCTTCATCGGAGCGGTTCTCGATTCGGCGCAGTTCCGGGTTTATCCACCGGAACAGCGGGTCCGGGATATACAGGCCCTGATTCCCATCTTTCGGCCTCTATCCTGGGTTTCGGTCAGGCTAGTGTTGCGGCTTCTGGGGCTGCTGGCCTCATGCATCCTACTAGTGCATCACGCCAGGCGGCGCATGTGGGCTCTGCAGTGGGACCTGAAGTTTCAGTGGGCCCAGCATCACGGCAACATGTCCGACCATGTCTTGATCTCGGAGGGTACTGCACAGCAGTTGCAGTGGTGGCTCACGGACCGCGATTGGGTCACGGGCAAGAGCCTCTCCCTACCCCTACCGGAGAATGTCGTAGTGATGGACGCGTCCCTCCTGGGATGGGGTGGCCATATGGGAGAGGCGGAGATCAGAGGCCTCTGGTCTCCGGCGGAGTCTCGTCTCCACATCAACTTGTTGGAGTTGAGAGCGATCCGACTTGCACTGAAAGCCTTCCTTCCCTCTGTCAGGGGAAATGTCGTGCAGGTGTTCACGGACAACACCACCGCCATGTGGTATTGCAACAAACAGGGCGGGGTGGTGTCGTGGACCCTTTGTCAGGAGGCTCTGCACCTCTGGACATGGCTGGAACACCAGGGCGTCACCCTAGTGGTTCAACATCTGGCGGGCTCTCTGAACGCCAGAGCAGACGAACTCAGCCGCCGGTGCATGATGGATCACGAATGGCGTCTGAACTCCGAAGTGGCGCAAGGTCTCTTTCAGTAGTGGGGAGAGCCTTGGTTAGATCTATTCGCCACCGACGAGAACGCGCAATGTCAGCAGTTCTGCGCGTTGGAATTTCCAAGGCGGCACTCGCTCGGCGACGCTTTTCGTCGCGAGTGTAGTTGCGGTCTGTTGTACGCCTTTCCGCCTATACCACTTCTGCCCAGAGTGCTGAAGAAGATCAGGCACGACCGGGCCCAAGTCATCTTGGTGGCTCCGGATTGGGCACGAAGATACTGGTATCCCGAGCTACTCAGTATGTTGACCGATCCTCCGATACGTCTGGCCCTTCGGGAGGATCTTCTGTTGCAGCAGCAGGGGACGGTCCTCCACCCGAACCTGTCCAGCCTCCACCTCCATGCGTGGAGATTGAGCGGCGGCAGTTGATGCCATTTGACTTGCCTCCTGAAGTCTGTGATATCATTCTGGCAGCCAGGCGTCCCTCCACAAAGACGGTATACGCCTGCCAGTGGAACAAATTTGTGGCATGGTGCACAGCAAAGGCTGTGGATCCCCTTTCCGCCCCTCTTTCTGAGGTTCTTCTCTTTCTTCTTTCTTTGGCCCGACAGGGCGCTGCCCTGGGCACCTTGAAAGGTTATCTTGCTGCCCTCTCTGCCTTCTTGCGGCTTCCAGATCAGCCCTCTCTTTTCAAGTCCCCTGTAGTGTCACGCTTTCTTAAAGGCATTACTCACACGTTCCCTCCTGTCCCTTTCATAATGCCTCAGTGGGACTTGAATCTTGTCTTAACATTCCTGATGTGTGCTCCCTTTGAGCCCCTTCACAATTGTCCTCTTCGTCTTCTTACTCTTAAGACTGCTTTCCTGGTTGTTAACACCTCGGCTAGACGGGTGAGTGAGCTCCAGGCTCTATCCTCCAAGCCTCCTTTTCTATCTGTTCATCCGGACAAGGTTGTCCTTCGGCCTCGTCCCTCCTTTCTTCCGAAAGTGGTGACCCTTTCATCTCGGGCAATCTGTCACCTTGCCCACCTTCTTCTGCCTCCGCATCCCTCCAAAGAGGAAGAGCGGCTCCACCGTCTGGACCCAAAACGTGCGCTCTCCTTTTATTTGGACCGCACAAAACAGTTCCGAGTGGACGACCAGCTTTTCGTTGGCTACGTGGGTGCAAAGAAGGGAAAAGCTGTGCACAAACGGACCATCTCCCGGTGGGTCGTTTTGTGTATAAAAATCTGTTACTCCTTGGCAAAAAAGGACCCTCCTGTTGGGCTGCGAGCCCATTCTACTCGGGCCACGGCGGCTACTACTGCTTTGGGACGGGGAGTCCCTTTGCAGGACATCTGTCAGGCGGCGAAGTGGGCTTCGCTGCACACGTTTGCCAGGCATTATTGCCTTGACAGCCAAGTCCGGAGGGATGGCTTCTTTGGCCGTTCTGTCCTCCAGGACTTTCTGGTGTGATGTTGGTTCGCAGACCCACCACCGGGGTTGGTATTGCTTGGGTATCTATTCTAAGGTGAGGAATCTAACTAACGTGTTTCTTTCAGATGAACAAGTTACTTACCTTCGGTAACGATGTATCTGTAAGAAACATTAGTTAGTTAGATTCCTCACCGACCCACCCATCCTCCTCGTTCTGCGAACCGACATCTAGGGTTAAGGTTATCCTTTTCAGGCCCCTAGATTTTTTGGCACCAGTGTCGGTCTCTTGCATGGCTCTGCGTTCCTGGCAAGAACTGACGTCAACGCGCGAGGGCGGCGTCTAAGTACTCCGACGGCGTCATTCCGGCGCACGACGCCAACGACGGACACGGAGCCGCAGACGACGCCTAGCGATGCGCAAGGGGTATTGCTGGTGAAAAATCTTCCGGATCCAGTCTGACGCCTGGGGATATTCTAAGGTGAGGAATCTAACTAACTAATGTTTCTTACAGATACATCGTTATCGAATGTAAGTAACTTGTTCTTTAAAGCTAATAATGTTAGCAGCTGAGTTCAGCTGCAGCCCGACTCGCCGCTACCTGTCAAAAATAACTCTACTGTCAGTGTTTGTTTGAAGGTGGTTCTTGTGGAGAGGCGCAGCAGTGTTGGTGTTGCAAAGGATGCATTTTGCTGTGCTCTGCTCTTGGGCCCCAGAAACTCTTCACACCAGACTTTCACATGTGTGCGCCCGATGGTGAATTTATTAATTAGATTGTTGACGCTGGAATGTGTCACCAACTTGCAAGTAAGGCTGCCCTCACCTGGCATATTGCGAGAAAATGTCGCTCATAGTCGTTGAATGTCACACATAAGCAATCTGAAACCTTTCCAGCTATGTTCACGTCTCTCGGCGGCCAGTGTCCATCCACTGGCAGCGCACTTGCAACATACTTAACTTTATTTATACTTTCTAGCGTTCGTTCAGTAAATGTGAAAGAATTTTGAAATTGGACGCTAAAAACGTAACATATATCTTCAGATTGTTTTGTACGAGCAGAGCAAGTGTATCAAACAGAATATAGTATGGATGATGAGGCCACTGCCTCAGTTGGATAAAAAAAACTCCCACCTTCCCATTAAAATTAAAATGTCATTTTTTTTCATTATCTTTGTGAATTAAATCAAATATTTCATCATTTGTATATTTGTTTGAAGAAAATACTTTTTCTGTATTTTTTGTGTATTGTTTGCTGATTAAATTATTTAAAATGCTTCGGCCGGAGTCTCTGGCTTCCTGTACTTACTCACTGGGGCTCCCCGGATTTTAATAAGGAATCAGTGGGGTACCTGGGTTCCGGTAATGATTAAGTGGGGGGTCCCTAGAAATCAAAATGCTAAGAACCACTGCACTATGGACTTAGCTGTTTTCTGTGTTCTTGCCTTACAGACGTGAAGTGTACATGCAAATTCGGTTATGTTGGAGACGGCTACACATGCAGCGGGAACCTTCTTCAAGTGTTAACGTCCTTCCCCATGTTTTCAAAGTTTTTGTCGGTATGAGCAAGACCTATAATACACCATAACTGGGGTGGTACCAATTGTGGCGGTAATAACTACATACATGTAATTTGTGTGTTGAAAGAATTTACCACAACTTACAATATATTTAACAACCCATGTATTGGATAGAATTCCTGAACACATAGTTAAATATGTTGTATGTATTTTTGTTTCACAAAGTTAACGAGTAAAAAGTGAACAAGTAATGGTGGATGTATGAATCGTGTCTAAGTGAGTGAGTAAGCAGTATTTAACCTCTTAAGATCAGTGATGCTCTTTAGTTTAGAACGGAGGAAAGAGCAGTCAGATCCGTGCTAACTCCTTCCGCCTCTGCCTGCACAGGAGATCTTCAGGTACTCCAACAGCTCGTTGGAAGGACAAGAGTTCCTCAACTACCTCACCAACCTGTCCATCCAGGCCACCATGTTTGCACCAAACAACGATGTCATGAGTGAAAATGAGGTGAGGGGTGTTTTACATCTGCATACTTTAGCTTTTTCCACGTTTCCTAATATTTCCTTCATCGATTTTCATGATCACAAATGTAATATATTCATGGACATAGATGCTTCAAAATCCCAGTGGCAAAGGAACTGACATTCTGAGTAGTTTATGGGCGTAGAAGAATGATGGTAGCAAGAAGTGACAGACTGCATCCTTTCAGCCATCATGACATTACACGCTTGAACTCTTGCCTCATCATAAGTCGACCAGCAGCTTCCGGTTTGCTGCTAAGGGGACAGGGAAAGAGCAGTTACTGGACTGATGTATGCATCTCTTGGGACCTGCCTTTATTTAGGCCCTCTATATGAGTGGCCTAATATTGTGGCCATTATTTCTCCACCCGCTCCCCATCCCTCCTGGAATTACCATTACCGGGGGTCCCACCAATTCCAGGACTTGTCTCATGAGTATTAGGCCTTGCCATGTTGTCAAGAGAAGCGGATGCAGAGCTCTGCACAGATACAGCATTCACCCACATGCATCCTGAGACCTGCCACTGGCCTTGCTGTAGGGAAGAGACAGCGTGCGGGCATGGGAAAGGTGTGATAATTCATGTTTAGAAAGGACCCAGCCTGCATGCTGGCCTACATCTCTATTACAAGGGGATAGATAATGTGGGCAGTGGCTGCAGTCTCTGCCCATTACCATTTTCTGACCTGGACGGGTGGTGTGAGAACCAGGCTCCTGGGATCTCAGGGAAGTCAGGCGTTACTCTGGTCTAATTGTAGCAGTCAGAGTCATTTACCTTCAGTGTCCTGGGGCCACAGTAATACTGGAACCCAAACCGGACCACCAAGCACCCCCCATGTAAAAACTTGACTCTCTCAGGGTAGTGTGGCAGAGTAGCCCATGCTAACTCAAGAGGCAGGTGATGTAGGTATACACAGGGTACCAGAGGACACTTACGTACCCCTTAATAATGGACAGTTTAGTCATTGCTTGAAAGTATGATAGAAATGCATTTAAATATACATACAAATATTAAGCTGCTGAAAGACCATTGATTACTTAAAAAATCTGAATTCTCTCCTTTTTTCTTGTCAGGGATATGGCCCCAAGACACAAATAAATTGCTCAAGCACTAAGCAGTGTAGAAATATTTACCATGGAGGCCTAAGATCAATGTTATTAAATAGAAGATGCTTGGAAATCCCAAGCTCATGACTTTGGAACAGCAGAGCCAGCAAGGATCCTTGCAAAAAGGATCGATGAACAACAGCACTAATTCAATTCTCAGTCCATCACGTTAAAGTGGTAGAGTGAATCTTGAGACACTACTAACGGGGAAAGCTATTTGTCTCTTTACACGGTGGTGCTTTCAGTTTACAGTGCTGGTGCTGGAAAATGAATGGGTTTCGATACACCTGCCACCAAACCCGTCTCGACCCTCTAGACTGCCCTTAGACCCCTGCTCAAAGTAATATGGGATGGTGTCCGGTGACCACTTGAAGGGGGTAGAGTCCTACTAGTCCTTTGGGGGGTGATAGCTGGTTCCCGTGGCAGTAGAGAGGATTTCCCATCAGACTGCAAAATAGCTAACTGTTATGTAAGTCTGAACTTACTGTTCACATTACAGAATTTTAGCGGCGTGCTGCCCACAGGTCTAGGGGCATCATCTTTTGCCAAGAAATCTGGAAATTGCACCCTCAGTGGATGAGTTTCACCCAAGCCGATAACTCTGGGTAGAATTCCACCACTAGCAATTGCAAGTGTCTCTGTGCCCAGATTTATTGGATATACAAACTCTACACCCATTAATTATAGGCCCAGTGACACAGCACCCTGGTACTTCCTGCAAGGGCAGGGTTTGCGGGCAGTGGCACAACCAGACCCAGGCCAGATGTCTGAAGCAACCTGTAGGAAGCAGACTGTGATCTCATGGGACAGGCAAAAGCTTGCCCTGACTCAACCCCCCAGGCTTCCTGCTGACAATCTGGCAATGAAATTCTCCCTGGAATCTAGAAACACTGCAAGAAAGAGAACTTGGTGTTGCCTGGCCCATGGAGTTAGTCCCCATTCTGGTAGAAACATTATAATTGTTGGAATTTGCTACAGCAAACGTCAAATAAATTCCTCCTTGGTTAGCTCAATCAATCCCTCACCATGCATCTATTATCACCAAAATATAAAGGTCAAAAGCAAAAATAAGATTCAGTATTGCTAAAATTAATCAATTTATTAAAAACCAATGTGTTATGTACAAAAAAACGTAAATATCACATTGAGTACATAAATCAGATGTGCACACTTAGAAATATAAGCTCATATTTAAAAATCCTATTGGATAGACAAAAAACATACATCACAGTTGATTACAAGTAAATACAGCAATTCTACTTAATAAAAAATACAATAAGAAACAACAAAGTGGGAGAAAGGAACAGACAAAATATTGTGTCATTAAAACAGCACTAGTCTGTATTGGATCATTTGATTAGTATTGACACTTCAATATTTCTTTGCCTCACAATTGTCCCAAAGATGTAGCGTCCTAAAAACAGTAGAGCATCGACGTGTTTGGGTGGACCATACAATTTCACTGCAACCTTCTTCAGGAAAACTATAACTCCCAGCCGCAGTTTGTACACTCAGTCAAAAAGCAGCTTCAGCCCAGTGTTGATAAAAATCACCCTGATATGAGACTGGTACTATCAATATGTCCTTAGGTCGCTCTCAAATCTCTTTTACGTGTCTCCTGAACAGGGATCACGAAACAGGATGGCATAAAAGCTGAATTTAATCCTCGAGAGGAAACCTCCGATATCTTCTCTTTGAGGTTTTGATAGTGTCCTCTGATTTGTATAAAATCCTGACCTTCGAACAAATTAAAAGAAGGGGTTTTCTCCTTCTCCTAGGCGGGCCACTCTCGCCTCACCCTCAAGTATTGGTTATCATTGGCAGCACGTTGACTTTTTGGGTCAAACCTCTGTGTTTCAGTTTG
Source organism: Triturus cristatus (assembly GCF_964204655.1). Classification (NCBI taxonomy): domain Eukaryota; kingdom Metazoa; phylum Chordata; class Amphibia; order Caudata; family Salamandridae; genus Triturus; species Triturus cristatus. Next base: position 741,696,589 of record NC_140585.1, read on the forward strand.
TGTTTGAATTTGCTACAGCATCATCAATCAGGGGTTTATATAGTGCCACCACTCACCCGTGAGGGTCTCAAGGCGCTGAAGGGGTAGGGTTGCTGATCCGTCTGAGTGCAGCGGTTTAGTCGAAGAACCAGGTCTTGAGATCCTTCCTGAATTGAGTCATTGACGGGGATTGCCTGAGGAGGAGAGGCAGGGTGTTCCAGGTCTTGGTGGCGAGGTGGGAGAAGAATCGTCCTCCGGTTTTGGTCTTGTGGATCAATGGGACAGCGGCCAGGGCCAGATGGCCGGACCAAAGGCATCTGTGGAATGTGGTTCAGATTTGCAGGTCCTGCATCATGGAGAGCTTTGTAGACATGTGTGAGGAGTTTGAAAGAGATTCTTTTGTTGACTGGAAGCCAGTGGACTTCTTGAAGGCATTCGGTGATGTGGCTGCGGTGGGGGATGTTGAGAACCAGTCTGGCTGCATTGTTTTGAACGTTCTGTAGTTTCCTTGATGAGTTTCTGGGTAATGCCAGCATATTGTGCGTTGCCGTAGTCAAGTCTGCTGGTGATGAGTGCATGGGTGACCGCCTTTCTGGATTTTGTGGTGATCCATCTAAATGTCTTTCGAAGAAGGTAGAGTGTGTGGAAGCAAGATGAGGGTTCAGCGTTGATCTGGCAGTTCATTGTGAGCGAGGAGTTCAGTATGATACCAAGGTTACGTGCATGGTCTGTGGGGGGGTGCTTCCCAAGTGCAGCGGGCCACCAGGAGTTGTCCCAGGATGAGTACTAAGGTCTTATCCGAGTTGGCTTGAGGCAGCGATCTTTCATCCAGGTGGCAACGGCCCTAATTCTGCTCTGGAAGTTGATTCTGGCTCCTGTGGGTTCGTTGGTGAGGGAGAGGATCAGCTAGGTGTTGTCAGCATAGGAGACGATGTTGAGTCCGTGGTTCCTGACGATGGCAGCGATGGGGGCCTCATAGACATTAAAGAGTGTGGGGCTCAGAGAGGAGCCCTGTGGCACTCCGCAGCTGATCTCTGTAGGTCCTGAAAAGAAAGGAGTGATAGTCTGACTCACTGTTTTCGGTTGATGAGGAAGAAGAGTATCCAGTCCAGTGCCTTATCGTGGATGCTGGCTTCATGGAGTCTCGTGATTAGGGTGCGGTGGAAGATGGTATCAAAGGTGAATGAGAGGTCCAGTAGGATGAGGGCTGCAGTTTCACCTTGGTTGAGGGGGGAGTGGATGTCATCGGTAGCAGCAAGGAGTGCGGTCTCAATGCTGTGGTTGCTTCAGAATCTGGATTGGGAGATGTCCAGGATGTGGTTCCCTTCGATGAACTCGATGGCCTTCTAAATGACTTTGGCTGGAAAGGGGAGCAGGCAGATGGGTTTCAAGTTCTTGACATCTGTCGGGTTGGCAGATGGCTTTTTCAGCAGGAATTTGATTTTGGCATATTTTCAGTCATAGTGGTGGTCTCAATGGAGCATTTGAATGGTGCAGCGTAGCTCGGGGTGATGGAGGTGGCTGTTCTATGGAAGAAGTGATATGGGCAGGGGTACGAGGGGCCTCCGGAGTGGATGCTCTTCATGGTCTTTTTGTGTGTCGTCTGTGGTGAGCGGAGTCCAGTTGAGCAGGAACGGTTGAGGTGCGGCATGGTGGCGTGTGGTGATGTCAGGCGTGGTGGGAGGGTCTTGGGTTTCGAAGCTGTCATATATCTGCCTTATCTTGTAATGGAAGAAGGTTCTGAGTTTGTTTTTGATGTCTTGAGAGGGAGGAATGTCTGTGTCTCGCTGTTGGGCCTGACAATCTCCTAGATGATGGCAAAGAGGTCTTTGCTGGTTTGTGCGTTAGCATTAATTCTGTCTTGAAGGGTCGTTTTCTTTGTGGTTTTGAGGAGGAGGCGGTGTGCGTTGATGACAGTTTTGAAGGTTGCGTGGGTTTACGGGGTTTTGTTGTTCCTCCATCTATTCTTGAGTCGTCTGCAAGTGCGCCTGGACTCATGGATACCATCTGGAATCAAAGATTATGGTCTCCCATTCTTCCTGCACATACTGGTAGTGAGGGACTGAGTCAGTGCATCTCATCATACTGATCCAATCACTCAGCAAAGCCACATTAAGTTGAGGCACTTCATCTGTATTCCATCCTTGTGGTATTCAAGGGGGAGCGCTCTGGGCTTTGCCCACAGAGCTGTGGAAGAGACAGAATTATTAAAATTGCCAAATGTTTGTCTGTCTTAGACAAATTTTCTCAATATTGGCAGAATGTTGCCAAATATTGCAATAAACATACAAAACGTGGATCATCGTGCGTAACAGTTAAGTGGGTGTTGCTAAATAAATCCTCACTTTTACTGCGGTGTATTACAAGACTGCTGAGTACCGCATCAAAACAAAACATGATGGTGTTCATTTGCAACAAATTATTTAAGTGGTAATAGGGTTAAGTCTTAAGAGTTGGAAAATTCTTCTACTCACACTCCATTTGATTCAATAATAAAGGGATGACCAATGTTCAACAATGATCCTCCGACCCCTTCATGAAGAGGGTTTCCATGGTCTCTGTCACTGCCAACCCAGGTCCTCTGACCTGCTGCTTTATCTCTGAATGTTAGCAGAAGGAAATGGAACAATACCTGGTGGTAATATTGACCAATACAATGTTGATATACACCATGATATATGTATGTTTAATAAAAAACTTGCATCTCCGTTGTTGAATTCACTCGATATGACCTCCCGCTCAAGCTAGATATACATGGTCAGGCAGGCCCTGCGACCTAGGCATGAAGCAACTGATTGACAGATCAGATGTGGGGGACAGGTAATCCTTAGACAAACACGTGAACAGGGAAACCCAGATCAATCCCACAGATAGACAGCGACACTGCAATGGTCTCAGGAGGTTGGCCCACAACAAAACATGTTTGGGCAGAAGGGTGCATGTTCCCCAAAACACCATAAAGTCAGATGCCACACTATTTTAGAAACACTCAGCCAATCAAAACACAGCACGCACCCTACACACAGTGATCACTCCCTCCCCAATCTTAGACATCTGGACACGTACCCACAAGCTCTGCATTGAGTCCACGTGGGTTCGAGATCCTATCTGCATTTGTTATTAAGTGATCAAATGTACGACTGCTTGAATAGGACCAAATTACTGTTCTAAAAATAATGCACAAATCGCTTTATTACACTTTGTGAAATGTATATAAGATGACCAAAACCATTGTACTTAGAGACAGTCTTCAGACCCCTGACCCCTGTTGCCTGCTCTCTTGGCTGCTGTGTTTAATTAAACCAACTGTTCCTGTTTTGCCAAACACCTCTTGTCTTTCATTTTTTAAAGGCAAATTTATATTTGGGCTGGGAATGTCTGCTGTATCTGTTCAGTACAAATATTTTTCTTGCAGACGCTATCCGGGCGGGATATCGAGTACCACCTCCACAACATCAGCACCTTGTTATATGAAGATCTGACCAATGGATCTACCCTTCAAACCAGGATTGGCAACCAGCTCCTGATCACATCCAACAGAGACCAGGACTCCATGGCCACGAAATCTGCAGTACGTAAAGCAAAGAAACAAAGGCACTATTTTAAAAATGGGTTTTGCTGCATTATTAGTCAATCTGCATATCTGCCAAAGTACAACAAATATCCCTGATTTCTGAGATTGAAGATGATTCATAATCAGTGTTAAATGTACATGAGAGGTTGCTTGTGGTGGGCAACACTGTTCATTTTTAGTAGTTGGTGCTGATTTTTTTATCATCACACTTTGATCAGTGGGGAGAAGGCAGTAAAGGGTGTATGGAAGAGGAAGAGAAAGATATGAAAATAATGACAAAGGGAGAAAGTAGGAATTAAAAATAACCTTTAGGGGTAAGATATAGAGGCAGGAAATGTACTGTGGTTGAACATAAAGGCATGAGCTGGCAGGGTAACTAGGCAGCCTTGGTATTTGGTAGCCCTGGCATTCTACTGCAGGAGGCTCCTAAGAAAACCTTTGGCCTCTGATCATATTTTTTTAAAAGAAGCTCTGTGCAGATGAACCATTGAAAGGGGTCTCAAAGTAAAGTGACAAGGTATTTCTGCATATGCTAAGGCATAGTATTTGCTGGTATGGGCCAAGTTGTTATTAGACTGGAAAAGGCCTCTTTCTCCCTTTGAGATGGTTTTCTGTCTTTCTCTTCCGCCTTCTTTCCTCTTTGTGTGTTTTCCCTCTCTTGCGCTCCAGAAATGTCTGAAGAGAAAAAAAAATACTGGTCCCCAAAAATGAGAACCAGATCTCCCACTGGCTCAAATTAGGCACTGTCCTGTACTATCAAAAAGTTGAGCTTCTTAACCACAGTGACTCAACACAAACTGGAACTATCTTGCTTGTGTTTCATCAGTATGTGTACTTGTATAGTCTCACTATACACAGGACTGGTCCGTATAAATGTGTCAAATGAGTTTTGGGGTCTCAGGGAGTGTTTCCTGTTCAGACATGGCTGCAAATGTAGAGTTGATTTGCGTGTGCCTCTAAGGAGAAGGTAAGGAGATGGGGGCTCTCCACCCCGGGAATGGAGATGCTCCATTTTTGATCCCTTTCTATCACATAGTCCTTCTCTATGATGGACCTAGCCGGATCCGATGGCTGGCTCCAACATCTGAGATTCTACACACCTATTCTCAAGTGAGACCACTTCTGCCAGTTCAGAGATGTCCATTGGAAAACCATGATTCTCCTTTATCTCACTGCAGCCTTCTTTCTTGTTGGTCGCCATCACCCATCATCATCTGGTCTCTCATTATCTCCTTCTTACCCCCTTACTGTGTCTAGTGCTCACCTTTCTATAATCACTTGAGCTTCCCTTCTTCTTTGATACCGTCTTGTTTAGCCCCCCCCCCATTATGTACCTCTTATGGTTGCCCAATTCGGTGGCCTCTTAATGGCCCTTCCAGCTACCAAACGTCTTCTACAAAGTGGTTTTGCCAACTCCCGCTCAACGAGCGGAAACAGGGGGACTGCTGCTGGTCATGGGTGATTCAATACATATGTCAATATAATATAGACTGGGTCTCTAAAGGTATCAAAACAATATATCAATATAAGCTGAGGTGTAGATACATACTTCTTTAGTACCATATACGCCTCTCCTTTCCAATATGAGGTAGTCACCACCAGCTTTATACCTTCAATTTAAAACAAACTACAAATTTCTTTTACAATTGGGAGTCCCCACTTTTTATCTCCCCTGTCCAAAATACAGGAGGAATCAATCAAGTAAATTATCGAAAAAGTTGTGAAAAAAATTGTGAAAAAGCAAGATGCCCACTTTTGTAATCATTGGCTGTCATTTCGCTTAGAAAAAATTATATATAAAGTGTCCAAATTGCTTGGCTTTTTCGGACGATCAGATTGCGGCAATTTTGGCAGGTCCTTCTTTATTCCCTGATGCCCCTCTATTGAATGTTACATCAGCAAGGGAAGAGTGGGAAAAGCTCAGTACGACTAAGAAAAAGCAGGTTAGAATAGCGCTCCATGGGGCATTGATGACCGAATATATGAGAGCTTGAGCAGCCCCTGCAAGTCTTTTTGGTGAGGATAGAACCAAAAATATTCTTAGAAGACAAAACATTCAGATTGGATTGGAGTTATATAGCCAACAAGTGTACACGCGATTGGCTAATCCTTATAATTAATACTGCGAAACGGTTGAGTGAAGAATTACTCAAAGAAATCCTGGATCTAGAAGAGAGCATTAAACGAGATACTACTCTCATTGACACCAAAGAGCAGCTTTTAAGAATCCAAGAGGATCTCAGTGATTATAAAAACTATATGATCAACCAAAAAATTAAAGGATTAAAACGCAATCTTGATCGCTTTTCCCACGAATGGGCTTTTCCCTATGTGGAGGATAAGTATTACCATTCAGGTCCTGAACAGCTACACTCAGTGGGGAGAGGAAGGGGTGGAAGACAACAAAATAAGCGCATACCTAACAACTGGACTTTTGATAATACCTCTAGTGAAGAGGAAGAAGGAGGCCAGCAGATTAATCCTGGCAGAGTGAGGTTTAACCAACAAGAGAAGAGTAACGAAGATTTAGGTGCCTTACTTCGTTCTTTTTTAGGACAAAGCCAAAGGGGCAACAGAGAGGGTGGTCAGGGGGGCCGAGGCCATGGGTGTGGCAATCAAAACCAGCAATGGCAAACACATTCCCCGAGGATAACACGCAGCCGTGAGCAGAACCAGGTATGAAAAATAATATAGTGGTAAATTTGTCAGACCATACCCTAACCACGAGTGAGGAGAGGGTATTGAACAAAGGACTTGGGTTTGTCCCCACTCCAACCCATGATGCTTTTAAATGCAGAGTGGAATTTCACGAGACAATGCGAAAAATAAAACGTAAACATTTTTTTGCAAATAAACCACAAGATCCATCCTCAATGTTTAATACCACATTAAAGAAACTGTCTCATTTCTGCCCTCCTACTACGATGGTGGGTCCAGAAGTGGTGTTTTTTGAAAATAAGGTGTTACAAGACATTATTACATTGGAACAGAATGGAAAATCTCAAAAATGTAGGAATATGAGCCGTGAAGATTGGGATGCGGTTAAAAGTTTGCAGAATAACCCTTTGCTTACCATAAAAACGGCTGACAAAGGTGGAGCGGTGGTTGTGATGAATTCTACCCACTTTGATACTGAAGTGATGAGTCTATTGGGAATGCGTAACAATTATCGCCCACTTAATCACGATCCGGTCAATGAATTACAGGAGACCATCAAAAAAATGGTAGGCATTGCAAAAGAAAACAAATGGATAACAACAAGAGAAGCGGAGTTCCTGGTTAATAACAAGCCCAGGACTCCGGTCTTCTACATTCTACCTAAAATACATAAGCCGCAACGTCCTCCCCCGGGTCGGCCGATTGTGTCAGGGATCCAATCAGTGTTGGAGCCCCTTTCACAGTTCGACGACTTTTTTCTTAGAAAGTCAGTAATAAATCAACAATCCTTTGTAAAGGACAGTACTGAGATCCTTAACATCTTGGAGGACTTGCATTTTGACCCGGGTTGTGAATTGTTGGTCACGATCGACATAGAGTCACTCTATACCTGTATACCCCAGGATGCCGCGCTGGTGGCAGCGGCGCGGGCACTTAGTGGGCAAGAGTGGTTCTATGATGCGCCGCAGTCATTTATACTGCAATGCATAGAACTTGCCTTGACCCGAAACTATTTCAGCTACAAGAATAACATGTATCTGCAAACCACAGACACTTCAATGGGCGCTACTATGGCGCCCAGTCTGGCCTGTATCTATGTTGGCCAGTTCGAAGAACACGTCATATACCATCAGTCTAATCCCTTCCAGAGGAATTTGCGCCTCTGGAAGCGGTATATAGACGACGTGTTCTGTATCTGGTCAGGAGCAGAGGATACTCTTCTTGAGTTTTTCAACTGGCTTAACCAGCAAGATGCCAGTTTGAGATTTACATGGACATATAGTTAATGTTAATGTTAATTCGGATCTTTTATAGCTCACGGCTACTCCGAAGAGTGTCCCGGCGCTTTGGCAAAAACCCGAGAAGTGAGGCCAGGGCAGATGGAAGCAGATAGAGGGTTACTGGGCAAAGAGCCAAGTTTTCAGCTCCTTCCTGAAAGTCAGTAAATTATTGATTTTCCTCAAGGAGACAGGCAAAGAATTCCAGCATTTAGGTGCCAGAAAACGAAAGGAGCGACCTCCAATTCTAGTCAGTCTAATTGAAGGGACGGAGGCCGTGGACAAAAATGAAGATCTCAGAGTTCTGCTAGGAACATAGAAAGCCAAGCGCTTCCTGATGTATTTGGGCCCTACCTGATGGAGTGCCTTAAAGGCAAGAGTTAATGCCTTGAAGGTAACCCTTTTAGACATAGGGAGCCAATGCAGATTTTTTAGTAGGTCAGATGCTCTCGCTCTCCGCTGAAGACCGTAAATGGCTCTAGCAGCGGAATTCTGCACAATCTGCAGACGTGAAAGGAGAAATTTTGGCAGTCCCAGATAGAGCACATTCGCATAGTCAAGGCGAGAGCCTATCAGGGCCAGCACAATAATCTTCCTATGCTGCAAAGACAGCAGCGGAAGAAACTTGCGCAGCATCTTCAAGATGCCAAAACATTTTCCCGCAAGCCCGAGGATCTGAGGTCTGAAAGAAAGACCATCATCAATCAGAACCCCCAGATTTTTAGCCTTGGATGAGACATCTGCCGGTGGAAACATATCAGGGGGCCACCAAGCCTTCCATCTGGGGTCAGGGGAACACCCAAAGAAGAGCTGTTCTGATTTATCGGAGTTACATTTTAGACTGTGCTGTTGGAACCAGTCAAAAATAGCCCCCAAACAATGTCTGATCCGAAGGCCGTCAAAGTCAGAGCCCTTAGCACAAGTAAAGAGAAGCTGGGTGTCATCAGCATAGGATATGATCTGGGCACCAAACGATTCCGCCACTGCCGCCAGAGGAGCCATATAGATAATAAAAAGGGTGCCAAAAGGCAGTGTATTTGGATTTGGATATCCATGTAAAAGAAAACACATTGTGTACTGGAGTCCATCAAAAACCAACTGATAGGAACTCACTCTTGTTATATCAATCATACCACCCCAGAGCTCTTAAAGATAATTTGCCGGTGGGACAGTTCTTGCGGTATCGGAGGAATTGTTCCTCCACCGTAGCATTTCTTGAACAATCAGAGGGGCTATGTGAGAAACTTGAGATGAGGCAATATCCCCGTAAGATAATTAGACAAGCTAGAAAAAGAGCGTTAAACACTCCACGTAGTGTGTTGCTTGAAAAGAATGAAAGGGTAAAAAAAGATTGTGTGCCCGTGGTAATGACTTTTGATCCATTGGCTACGCGTATTCGACAATCAATACGAAAACATTGGTCATTATTGTCCACTAAGGAATTCACAATGCCCCCCCCCCCCCCGAGATTTGCTTTTAAAAGATCCAGCAATTTAAAAGATAAATTAGTTCATACCCGAGTTGAAACATTTCAGAAATCAAAAGAGACAACGGTTCCTCCAGGACATTATCCATGTGGGTGGTGTTCAGTGTGTAATTGTAGTTTTGAGTTCAGGAAAAACATGGTATCTGACACGTTTCAGTAACTGTAATACCACGAATGTGGTGTACAGGTTGACATGTCAATGTGATTTACAGTATATAGGCTTCACTACGAGAAAGATCAAAGTTAGAGTGCAGGAACATCATGAGAATTAACACACATTTGCCTGGGTAATACTTGAGAAAATAGTAGGAGATCCACAGAACATTGAGGGTCTTTTGGCTTCTAAAGAGGCACGTTGGATTTTTCAAGAGAGAAGCGACCAATTTGGGCTTAATTACCAAATTGAATGGAACAAGGCTAAACAACGAGTGCAGGGTAATGAGATTTTGGGCAGAATGAGAAAGCTTTGGTGTCTTTGAGATGTAATACAAGAAATGCCTTCTGTCGTATCTCCTGATTATACTGAACAATTAACACGTTTGGTGTTTCCATTAGCATGTGATCCTTCCTCCCTGTTGGTATCCCTGATGTATGGTATCCTGAAGAGTCTTTTAATTGGGGCATAACGATTTGTATTGCCTATGCTTTGGACATGCAGGATCTGAAAAGAATATGTCTTGTATCAGTGATAATCTGTATGGTATTCGTCTGCATGAACACATACAGTATAATGCAGTATGATTTACTAGTCGTTTGACAATGAGATAATGGAGATCGGTCCAATCAGGACAGCATGAATTGTTGGAAGAATGGGCTAATCTATTATGATAATTTATACATGTGACGAGTTCTGAAGAACAGTATTGTACGCAAGATAGCTTTTGTAATAATGTAATAAAACATCGAGAGATGTTAAGTGACTGCGCGTGAGCTCCTGTAATTTCTTGAAGCGGGGTGGTGTTGAATATGGAAACAACCTTATAAGAATAGTAGAACATGTGTGGAAGTTTACTGAATTCTTGTGAGGTTCTGAAACATCGAATTTGGATGGCATCTGCTTGACGAGGAGAAATACTTAAGGGGGGCGTATTCTGACCCTGTCGTTCTTCGAACATGTTTTTATGATGGTCTGACGTGTGAAGGAACAATATGATTTGGGGAAGTTTGTGACTAATTATATGCTTTGTCATCCCTAGATTTGCATTACAGTTGAATGCAAATCCAAAAGTGAGGACTCATATATGGAGCCCTGTGTGTGACCTATAAAAACGAGCTGGTAAGAGGAAGGTTGGCTCATTAAGGGTAAAATATGCGTCCCTGTCAGAGAGATTTGTGAAAAAAACTATCACTTTTAGAGAATTGGATAATATGAATGAGTTCTGTGTGTGTCTATTTGTTTTTACTTTTGGCAGTCCCCAGAAAAAAGCTACTGAAGTGTCCATTACTGGTGCCAGGCGTCTTTGTTTGCCCTGAAGAAATTGCCTAAAATTGTTGTGGCGATGAAACATGTTGGCACAGTAGAACAGTATGCATGATAAGCAACCTTTTTAATTTGAATAAGGTGCACAAAGAAGGAATAATAAAGTTGGTATTGTGAAAAGTGCATTCTTCTTTAATTTTATATTCACTTTGGTCGCATGGTGGGATGTGAATAATTCACTATCTAACACCACATTTTTGTTTGTTTTTGGACACTTTATATATAATTTTTTATAAGCGATATGACAGCCAATGATGACAAAAGTGGGCATAGCTGGTGAGTACTAACCAGCAAGCTCGATTGATGGTGCGCACGTGAGGTGTCATCTTGCTTTTTCACCATTTTTTTCACACATTTTTTGATAATTTACTTGATTGATTCCTCCTGTATTGTGGACAGGGGATAACAAGTGGGGACTCCCAATTGTAAAAGAAATGTGTAGTTTGTTTTAAATTGAATGTATAAAGCTGGTGGTGACTACCTCATATTGGAAAGGAGAGGCGTATATGGTACTAAAGAAGTATGTATCTACACCTCAGCTTATATTGATATATTGTTTTGATACCTTTAGAGACCCAGTCTAAATTGTATTGACATTATTTGAGTGGAGGGCGACTTGGTGTCTCTTTTCCCTCTATAGCTCCTTGTTGTTTGTGTATGATTCAATAAATACCCAATGCAGCATGGGGGAACCGATTGATGCCTGTGAAGAGATGACAGAGTGCACTGCACTTGCACATTGCAGTGACCGCACACACAGGCAGCCAACTTGGAAATAATTTTGGAAAAACCTCTTTATAAACATGCTTGCAAGATATCTACCTGTGCATACACACACATACGTATGTTTGCACAGTTGTAAATGTTTTTGAAGTAAAGTCTTATAAACGCATTTACATAGCAAAGAAGTATTAGCAAAGCCAGTAGGTCTGACCTTGTCAATTAAAGGCATTCTGCTGTGAGGGGTTTAATTATTTTTTAAATGTTTCTTCGCAACCATATGACAGATGAATTAAAAGAATAAAAAAAAAATGATGCCTAAAAATGGTGGCTCTATGCTTACAAAACTAAACATCCCACTAAACTTTGCCATGACTCGGATCAGGGAGTGGTCACTTTCTTTACTGAAACCTGCTAATACCAATAAATATCATTAACGCAACAATGATGCACCACAGCGGCGTACAGGTACCTTATGTAAGGCACTAAGGAATGTTCACTCTACATTGCAATAACTTTGTATATAGGTTGCTTTTACACAGAGATAGGCCAGCTTTGTTTTTCTGTTATTTCTGTTACCGCACTGTCTCATGTGCTTCCAAATAAGAAAAAGAGATTGCTATACTTCCTTTCCAGCATTGCGAACGGAAAAAAAGATTGGAGTTTGTAGTATCTGGTATATGTATTTATCATTCTCTTCTGCTGCTTTCTCGCTAGCTGCTCAGCCGTTGTGAATGTTCCACATGGAATGTTGGTGTGGTGATGATGAATGGAATATTTGGGTGCCTGTGTGGTGCGGTGTGACAGTTGGAGTATGCTCCTGGTGGGGCTGCTCTACATGAACTTACCAAGCTACAGCTAATACTAAATAAATGATCTTAAACTACATCTCGGCTACAGGATCTTCATTATTACAGAGTTCTTTCTCATAATGGGCAAAGGTCAGAGGAATGACCACTCAAATGACACACCCACTTTAAAGGCAACACAATACTCTGGCGAATATTGCACCTCGATGGGTGACGGTTTGTCTCCCAAGCTCATGCTATCCAGAAACAAACACATGGTGTGGCTCTTTAAAACAATGATGGGTCTGAGCTATGAAATGTTCTCAGAAACAGAGAATGGGCCAAATCCCAGAAAGGGAGCATCTACATGAACAGACAGAGCGGAAGGCCAGACGTTATTAAAATGTGGCTATGATTTGTCTGTTATGTCGAAAATAGCTTAGAAATGTAAAGGGGGCTTCTAGTCATAGATACCAGAAAACACTCTGAAAACCAAATCAACACCATTGAATAAAGCGGTGTTCTAGGATCCTTATTGCTTGTTGTTTATGTAACAGCACTCACAGTGCGCAAACAAGTCTACAAAGCCATGTTGAGCTGTAGATGTTGAGCTTAGGTTTGTGCCTCTGTTAGTTTTTTGCCTTATTTTCTGCTCGCTTTCTGCTCGTTTTTCTGTCTTTTTCTACCCACTTTTGCCCTCTATTTTCGCCCCTCTCTCTGCTCGTTCTGACCTTTATTGTGCCTCTTTCTGCTCGTTTCTGACCTTTATTTTTCCTCTTTCTGCTTGTTTCTGACTGTTATGTTTGTTCTTTCTGCTCTTTTCTGACCTTTAGTTTTCCTCTTTCATCTCGTGTTTGATCTTTTGTTTTCCTCTTTCTACTCATTTCTGATCTTTAGTTTTCCTCTTTCTGCTTGTTTCTTCCCTCTTTCCGCCGTTTCTCTCCCCCGCCACCCAGCGCCCTGCCATCCCCCTAGGACCTATTTAATGGAGGCCGCAGAGCAACCCCATTGAGCAGGTCCCCATGCTAGCTCCTCCTGAGACAGTTCTCCTGTTCAGTTTGCCCGCAATCAGCTAGCCACTGCTGCCTTCGGTTTGTGCCTCGTCTGCTCATTTTCTGCCTTTTCATGCCCACTTTTGCCCTCTACCTTTGCCTCTCCCTGCTCGTTCTGCCTGTTATTTTGGCTCTATCTACTCACTTCTGACCTTCATTTGCCTCTTTCTGCTCGTTTCTGACATCTTTGAGGGATACGTCGCATCCACAGCGCCCAGATACCCCTGGGGTGGCAGAGCTGCACTATACAAATGCTGATCGATTGATAGAAGGATGGGGGTGGAAAGGGACAGTGGAGGCTCCTCCCCTGTCAGTTGCTGTAAATTAAATCTCGAATGTATGAGAAGGGGTTAAACAAACATACATGCAGCCTGCAATTTGTGGAAAGAAAACAACAGAAGCAAACGTTGGACATAGGGAAGTTTAATTTATTTGTGGTTATGAAGCACTGCATGATTAATCTATTCTTTCTGTAACAGGAAACGTGGACATTGTTTACTTTGAAAGCCATGAACAGTGGAATAATTTGCCATCTCATCCCAGGAAGATTGACAGCCGCTTAATTTGTTAGTGAGAGATAAAAGTACATCAATTTGATGGGGTCTAAATTAAGCGTTTCCTTACATGAGATTGAGCTTCAGCGCTATGAAAATGTTTCAGAAATAGATGCTAACAGTCAAGTTCTAATAGTCAAACCCTACATATCCTAAACCATGTTAAACACTAGTACAGCAATGTTTCCTTCTTTGATGTGAAGCATGACACTGTTTTCGGGAAAGCCAGCTGCTTGTTGCAAGTTTTTGAGCCAGTAAAGCAAAATGAAAGAACGCCTTAAAAAATATATAATAGTGCAGCTTTTCATAAGAAAAGAAAATTGATACTATCCAGCATAACACATCTCAGAGGGGCAAGCATGAAATGAATTTCGGGAAGGAGATTATCGCCGTGTTTAGTGCAGCTGCCCGTTCAGCAAGCATTGGTAAATGCATTAGGTTTCACCTATGTGATTAATAATCAGCTGCTTTTGATGTAAGTTGCAGCTTACTGAGTACTAGTACAATATACGTTAGAGAATATCTGTTAAGGTGTTATGACTTGTTTATGTACTAAAGGGCAATATATTGTGCTGTTACTAGTGGTATAGTGTGGGTAAGTAATAGCAAAATGTCGAAAAATAAATTAAAGAGGGAAATTAATTGATGTAATAGCAATAATATTTGTGTAGAGGAGTTCTGAGAACTCTCGGGCCTGGTGCCACTGTACCTGCTGCACCATTCAAACCCTAGTACCTGCCAGATTGCTGCATTTGTGACTGCCTGTTTAGTAGTAAAATATAGCAATATTTGTTGTTTAGAGGGGTTAAGACAACGTTTGGCCCCGGTGCAACTGCAACTGCTTCACCATTCAAATCATGACCCTACTGCCTGCAATGTAACTGCACTTGTGACTGCCTGTTCAGTAGTTAAATATTGCAATGTTTGGTGTTTAGTGGGGTTCCTGGAGCTTTGGGCCCCCAGTGTCACTGCACCTGCTGCACCATTGAAATCATGACCCTAGTGTCTGCAAGGTAACTGCACTTGTTACTGCTTATTTAGTGTTTAAATATAGCAATACTTTGCGTTTAGAGGAGTTCTGACAACTATTAGCACCAGTGTCATTGCACCTGCAGCACCATTGAAATCATGGCCCTAGTGCCTGCTAGATAACTGCACTTGTGACTGCCTGTTTAGTAGTAAAATTAAGCAATATTCTGCATTTAGTGGGGTCCCTATAGCTTTTGGCACCAGTACCAATGCACCTGCTGCACCATTCAAATCAAGACCCTTTCAACTGCAAAATAACTTCACTTGTGTTATGGTATGTTATGTTAGGTTAGTTTTGTAGAGCGCACAGCTACCCAACAAGGGTTTCCCAGCACTAAACCTGGCAGGGGACCAAAAAGAGTAAGATAGAATCAAAGATTTAAAATTATTGATCAAATAGCCATGTTTTTAAAAGTTTACGAAAAATCGGAAATGAGGTTTCATTGCGAATTACAATGGGGAGGGAGTTCCGGAGCACTGGACCAAGATAGGCAAATGAACCACCACCCATTCTTTTAAGTTTAATGCTAGGCACCACAAATTTGCATTTGCAAGTATGAATGTATAGTAATAAAATAAGTAATATTAGGTGTTTAGAGGAATTCTGACAACTTTTGGGATTGGTGCCACTGTGCCTGCTGCCAGTGCTGTCTTAACGCATGGGCATGCTAAGTAGTTGCCCGGGGTCCCCACGAGCATAGGGGCCCATGCTAATCTATGCACAGACTACAATTTGTTGTATTGATTAATCATTGCTGTACAGCATGTTTTTTTAAAATGCCAAAACACTGATTTTGTTGGAGGTACCAATAAATAGAAGTTAATTTTATTGATAATTTACATTTTTATTCCTGTGAGTGGTTGTGTAGGTAGGGCCCAGTGCACTGCTTTGCCCGGTGCTGCTCCTCCATTCATATCATGACCCTGTTATCTGCAAGGTAACTGTACTTGTGACTGCCTGTTTTGTAGGAAAATATAGCAATATTAGGTGTTTAGTGTGGTGCCTAGAGCTTTTGCACATGCTGTACACTTCAAATCATGCCCCTATTGCCTGCTAGATAAATGCATTGGTGCCTGTCTTGTTTAATAGTAACATTTTGCAATAATCTGGGTTTAGTGGGGTCCCTAGAGCTTTTGGCCCCAGTGCCACTGAATCTGCTGCACCATTCAAATCAAGTCCCTTTTAACGCAAGGTAATTGTGACTACCTGTTTGGTACTCAAATATAGCAATGTTATGTGTTTAGAGGAGTTCTGACAACTTTTGAGCCAGGTGGTACTGCACCTGGTGCACCATTCAAATTATGACCCTGTTGTCTGCAAGGTAACTGCACTTGTGGTTGACTGTTAGCAATATTAGGTGTTTAGTTGGGTGCCTGGAGCTTTTGCTTCTGGTGCCACACAATCTGGCGCACTATTGAATCATGATCCTAGTTCTTGCTAGATAAACGCACTTATGACTGCCCGTTTAGTTGTAAAATATAGCAATATTAGGTGTTTAGAGGAGTTCTGACAGTTTTGGGCCCGGTGCCACTGCACATGCTGCACCATTAAAATAATGGCCCTGTAGCTTGTAAGATAACTGTACTTGTGCCTGTTTAGTGGTAAAATATAGCAATATTTGGTGTTTAGTGGAGTTATGACAACTTTTGTCCCCGGTGGCACTGAAGGTAACTACAATTGTGTCTGCCTGTTTAATAGTAAAATATAGCAATATTAGGTGTTTAGGGAGTTCTGGCAACTTTTTGGCCCGGTGCCACTACACCTTCTGCACCATTCAAATCATGATCGTGGTGCCTGAAAGATAACTGCACTTGTGATTGCCTTTTTAAGTGTCAAATATAGCAATAATCGGTGTTTAGTGGGGTGCCTGAAGCTGTTGGTCCCGGTGCCACTGCACCTGCTGCACTATTGAAATTATGACCCTAGTGGTTTCTAGATAACTGCACTTGTGACTGCCTGTTTAAGTAGTAAAATATAGCAATATTTGGTGTTTAGTGGAGTTATGACAACTTTTGGCCTGGTGCCACTGCAATTGTGACTGCCTTTATAGTGGTACAATATAGCAATATTAGGTGTTTAGAGGTGTTCTGACAACTTTAGTGATTGGTGTCACAGCACCTGCTGCACCATTCAAATCATGAACCTGTTGTTTGCAAGGTAACACCTGTTTAGTAGTAAAATCTAGCAATTTTAGGTGTTTTGTTGGGTGCCTAGAGCTTTTGGTCCTGGTGCCACTGCACCTTCTGCACTATTGAAATTATGATCCTAGTCCTTGCTAGATAACTGCGCTTGTGCCTGCCTGGTTAGTGGTCAAATATAGCAATATTATGCATTTAGAGGATTTCTGACAACTATTGGGCCTGGTGCTACTGCACCTGCTGCACCATTCAAATCATGACCTTGCTGTCTGCAAGGTAACTGCACTTGTGGCTGCCTGTTTATTAGTAAAATGTAGCATAGCTCTTTTATATTAAATTAATTTTTAAAGTGCAATGTTAATTACAACATTTAGAATTTGATCATAATAACCAAATAGATGAAGTTGAATAAATCAATCCGATGATGCCTACAAAGTGCAAAGAAACGTACTGAGGCATGGATAGGAAATGCCACAAATGTTCTAAGGCTAAAGCATCTGCTTTACACAACTAAGTCATAAAAAGCAAGCATTCCAGCGTACTATTAGAAGCTGTCTGCCTTTTCGACGGGAAGAGATCTTATCTTGACAGTGAATGGGGCTTAAACAGCGTGAACAGCTTTAGCAGAAGTATCGTAAATGCCTGCAGCCAGGGGAAGTTAACAAAAATAAAAGTTCCAAACAAAAGCGAATGAACCCAGTAATTCGGCCAACACAACAATATAATACAACAAGGTAATAAAAATTTTTATGAGAGGCTAACTGCAAACGGGTGAATATTAAAATAAGTTTGCTGGGCTGTGCTGCTTTGAGCATGGATTCACTGGAAATTTGCAGGTCAGCATAAACGGAATCTGCCTTCTATTGTAAAAAGCAATAGGGTAGCGAGGGTCTGTAAAATTAAAGTAAAACTCCGGTTCCAAAGGAGAAATAAATTACCCATCCCCAGCGCTGAAGCACTCTACTTTGTAAGCAGATGTGCACATGTGATGGGACAAAATGCCGTCACTCACACTTCCAGGCAGCTACTGGCTCATGTAGGCTAATCCATTGCTCCAGTGGGCATGCTGTCTTGGGTGGAAATAAAATGTAAATTATACATTAACAGTTCAAAGGATGAAGAGGGCTGACTCAAAGCACCTCTACGTATGTGTAAGATATATTATTTTTTATGTTTTTTTATTTATTTTTTTACAAAAGGCTGGTGAGACAGCTAAAGTATTTGCAGAGACAGTGCATGACAATTTCCTTTGCAAATGCTTGTTACAATATGTAGTTTGCTGGAATGCTTCATACTACTTTTAGAGTTTGACTCACATACAATTTTCTCAACTTGCTCCAAGAAAGATGTATACTTTGCTGCCTAGAAGATATAATAGAACAGTTATGATTGCCCAATTAATGGTGCTCAATTTACTAACCTCAGAAGGATTGATGGCTCCGGTTGCCTTGCAGCTGTTTTAACTCATCGACGCATGTTTCATGCTAACTCACTGAGCCATACTGCCAGCATAATCACCTGTGACTGCAATGCAGTCTAGGATGTGACTGAAGAGAAGACATAGGCTGAAATCGCTTCCACATTAGATCGAATTGTGTGATCCTGTGCAAGTGACTTTAAGTCACTATACCCGATTGTGCTGAACTGCAAAACTTTGGAGCACTGGAAAGAGAATCAGCCAACAGTTAA
The DNA here is from genome assembly GCF_964204655.1 of Triturus cristatus. Lineage (NCBI taxonomy): Eukaryota > Metazoa > Chordata > Amphibia > Caudata > Salamandridae > Triturus > Triturus cristatus. The sequence goes on from NC_140585.1 coordinate 741,715,014, forward strand.
CCCGGGACATAGTTTAATAGAGTATAATCTTCCTAGGTATTTTACAATAAACAGCAGAACGTGCCGGGTGCAGTCACCCCAGAAACTAGGAGCTAAGTGCACCACAGACGATAGACAGTCAGATCTGTGCAGCTTCAAGCAGACACCAACCGGTGAATGTACAGTCTAAAAAGAATTGTGCATGGTTCAAACACCACCAGAATCAAAAGAGTTTTAAAAAAGCAGCAAAGTTTATTTTTCCGTATTTGCCCTTTCATTTACACTGATAGAGCACTTAAATATTGAACTGTATCCAAGTAACGTCTGAAGACTAACTAAATACGGGTGAACTCTGACAAGTAACCGTGTGCAAAACGGAGGCTGCATATGGCATCTGCGGACTGTTGCTATGCAACGTACAGACACAGACTAGTTGCTGTCACTTCCTGTGAAGCCAGATCTGCATTTGTGGGGCCTGGGGCTTATCTTTCAACATTAGCCTTTGACCCAAAGCAAGGGACAGAAAGACAGAAAAGGGAGAAGGAAGGAGGAAGCGAACTATGAGGAAACACTGGCAAAGGAGAAATGAAAAGGGACATTTAAGAGAGAGTTAAAGATACAGCAAACTCGGCAATCATCTGTGCCGACAGCAGACTCAAAAACAAAACTATAAGCTCCTATACTTTTAAGCAAATTAAGGCCTGCACAGATATAAACAATTGATACAGTGGCATGGCATCATAGTGTGGTAAATAATTTTCCTTTACCGGGACTGAATTTGATACAGAAACATAATTAAATAGCTCAGTAAAATGAGAGGCAGAATCCGTGGTATTAGAGGTTCGGAACGGGCTTTATTCCAGAGAACGATTATAATCGGTTGCTCCAAGTTCCATCACCACGGAGGTTCAGGAAGTGAAGTACATACATTATTGACATGAAATGACTTTTATAGATCATACATTACAATGAGGCGAATACAGTAGGCGTAACAATTGATAAGGAAAATGACGAATATCATGCGTAACCGAAAATGGGTGTAATAAGGAGTAAAAAGGAACGTAATTGGTTATGATGTCATATATAGGTGGATCTATAAGATAATACTTGGCATAGATGCGCGCGCAGCAGTATGACGTGTGATTGACGTGTAACTAGGGGGTGAAGGGGACTAGACATTTAGCTCCATATGTGGAGACGAAAAGTCTGGAGGGTCAAGTCAACCTAATCCCAAATCATATCTAACATCCTATGTTTAAAGAACTATGTTATCCATAAAGAAGGACTCTCGAACAGAATCTATTCTATACTGACTGTGCGTGCGTGTACAAGCGTCTAAGTGTCTACACTAAATGCGAGGGCAGGAATCTTCCATAGTAACAGGACTATGAATTACTTGCATAAGGGCAGAGAAGCCGGGCTTTTTTGCTCGGTGGCCGGGAGAATGTTTATTTAAACTACTAGGCAGGAATGCATCGGCTGAGGGGGAAGCAGATAACTCGAAGGTGAAATACAGTTCTTGGCAGAGAATAGGCTGATGTCAGGCTTCGTGAGCCGCGCAGAGAATGAGACAAAGTTCATGGTCACAGATGCAGGCTCAGACTGGAGCTTTCAGAGGCAGAAGGCAAAAAGAGTTTGACGACAGAATCAGGGCCTACTTGCCTGGACTGTAAAATGGCATAAGTGAACCATATAAAGGCGGTGGCCTTTCGTACTTAGGAATGGAATATCCGGCCTATTCATGGCGGATCTGACAGAGGACATGTTGACGGTGGACGCACATGTATTTGCGTCTTCATAACTGGAACTGGAGGGAACATACATGTACTTGTAACATGCACATAGAACCGTTGGGGTCCAAGATAGGGGACATAACTGACCAGAAAAATCCATATTTCCACATTCCCTCCTTGTCCCCTACTTGCCCGTCAAGAGATATCAATCTTCATTAATCCATTGATCTGTTCATATAGCATCATTTGTTCTTCTTTCTTCTTCCGTGACGAATGAAATCTTGGTGGTGGAATGCACGAGGTGGTACACAGACCACAGATCGCTGGTCCACATTGTAGACATAGACAGCAGCTGAATAGTATGAGAAGGCCAATCCCTAGGAAAGATAGAACTCTCCATCCCCAGGCTGATATCATACTCCAAAACCAACTGGACCAAGTCCAAGTGCCTGGGTTCTGGTGTATCTGATTTACAATCTCATGAAGGCGAGTTATGGCTTTATATACTGATGGCGAATTTTCTGGTATGAACACGCAGCAGCTTGATCCGATGATCCTACAAGCTCCGCCCCTATCAGCCAGGATGACGTCAAGGACAAGACGATTTTGAAGCACAACAATCCGCATAGCAGACTGCTCTTCCGTTAAATTGCCTAAGGCGGAAATAGTCTCATTCACTACTGCTTCAAGGGTTCTAGTTAATCTACGTATCAGTTTACTATTAGTAACAGTACCTATATAAGGAAAGATGCCTTTATTGAAATCTGTGTATTTTTCCCATGCTGTTTCAGTGTAATCGACAATAGGGAGATCTCTCCGCTCTCTGTTGTGTACTAAATGAATATTTCTGTAATAATCAGGAGGAGCAAGGAAAACAGGTGGCAAAAGGAATGCAATGTAGCAGGTACCATCCCAATCTGGAGGTAGACGCATATATGCAGTCTGACCACATATAAAGTAGGAGTGGCGATAAGCTCTGAACGAGGATTTGCCTTGATCACTGAATTCTACTGTAGTAGTGCATTTACTATGGCCCATATGTATGGAACCAACCTTTCTTACACACAATTCACCCTTCGCTGGGAATACTGACATGGTGGGTAAGACTAGTTCAACTTCGGATACGACATTTAGAATCATGAGATTAGGTGTAAAATTACCTAATCCATATACTTCATTTTCTAGATCAGTTCCTGTTCGTTTGGGGCGACCCTCCTTGTCAGGGTAGCAGACCTTGAGTAAAACTAGGTTCAGGTTTCCCCATACCCACTGATCTTGGTAAACTGCTGTGTCTGAGTCTATGGAATTGATTAAACTAAACCATGCTCCACAGGAGCCATTATGTGTAAATGGGTGCGGAAAGAATGGCAAGACTCCTTCATAATTCTGATAGGGAGGGAGCCGGCCACACACCCAACAATTAGTGGCATTACTAGTCTGATGGGAATGATGTAACATACTAATGAAAGTGTTATTGCGCAGCGCAAGTCTATAAGACAATTCATGTGGAGGTAAGTCACTAAAAGAATGTTCAGCAGCAATATTATAAACATGTCTAGAAATAGGGTAATATATGTGCAACAACATACTTGTAACAATTATTAAAAGACTTAATAAAAACAGAATTAATAATGTCACTATGCAGTGGCTACGCAGTGATTTACAATACGCCTGTCGTTTCAACATTTTCCGGGTATTTTCTCTACTCAGGTCCAAGGGATACATGTCAGAGACAATTCAACCGCTTCACCTTGGAGAGGACTTAAACAATCAAATTGCTCGACTTGTTGGGCCTAAGCTTTAGTTTGTAAAGTTCGGTTTCAGTCTTTTCAACCAAAGGAAGTTTTGAATCAGTCTGTGAGGGAGTGCAGGGCACAATGTCTATATCCGAGGATAGTCCATGAAATTTCTTGATATGACTTGAATGAATCCAGCCCTTGCGGCCCTCGATCTTCACGGCTGTTCTTGTGGTCAGCAGAACCAACTTGGGTGTCTTCCACCTGGGCTCCAGCTGAGTCTTTCGGTCGAAATTTTTCACAAACACGAAATCCCCCGGGACTATGTCATGGGGTTTCACCTCAGTGTTGTCGGGAAATGCTGCAGCAACCTGTGAACGACAAGATTGTAGTGCAGACATCAAGGAAGCCAAGTAATCTGTCAGCATATTACAGTCAATATCAGTTATTTTGCGTGGTATAGGCGTCCCCCACATATTTGGTGGTCTGCCGAAGATCACCTCATACGGGGATAGCCCTGTTCGAGAGTGTGCTACCATTCTCATGTAAAAGAGTGCAACTGGTAATGCTACTATCCAGTCGACACCTTTCTCTCTGCATATTTTGGACAGTCTGATTTTCAGTATCTGATTATGTCTTTCTACGAGACCTGCTGCCTCGGGGTGTCGAACACAGTGGAATTTCCACTGATATCCTAGCAGAAGTGAAACATGTTTCATTAATTCGGATGAGAACGGCTGGCCGTTATCTGAGTAGACAACACGTGGTAAACCATATCGTGGGAAGAATTCTCGAACCAACTGTTTGGCAGTAGTCGGGGCAGTGTAATCTGAAACCGGGTATGCCTCCGTCCAACGGGACAGAGCGCAGACAACTACGAGAACATATTTGAATCCTCGACATCGTTCCATCTGAATATAATCCATCTGGAGGACTTCAAAAGGGTGATCAGGAGGATGAAATCCACCCTGTTCTACGGGAACACTTTTTCCTGGGTTGAACTGGCAACAGATCATACAGGTACGGACTTTTTGTTTGGCTGCTGCTCGTAAATGTTTATTGAACCAAATGTGTTGAATGCTGTCTAGCATAGCTTTTTCTCCTAGATGTGCTGGACTATGTATAGTGTTAACTATAACTTGGACCATTGAATCAGGAAGGAACCATACAGACCTTTCCTTCATCATCCATCCTTGGTCCGTTTGGATCCCTCCTAATTCAATCCATTTCTTTATTTCGTCTGATGTAGCATGTGTCTGTATGTCAATTACGTCAAGAGTAGGATCTTTAACTGTCATACAATGTGTCGGCATCGGGACTATTGTCTTTGTCATGTCGGGGGTTTGAGTTTGAGCAGTCTGTTTAGCTGTTCTGTCGGCTAAATCATTGCCTTGGGAAATGATATCAGTAACCTTCGTATGAGCCTTACATTTCATAATTGATATTGCAGTAGGTAGATGTATTGCATCTAATAAGGCATGAATGAGGGGTCCGTGCTGAATGTGGGCACCGTGGGAAGTTAAATAACCTCTCTCTCGCCACAGCACGCCGAAGTCATGTACAACTCCGAATGCATAACGTGAATCAGTGTATATGTTGACTTTTTTACTTGTGGCTTGAATACAGGCTTGTGTCAGAGCGATGAGCTCTGCGGCTTGAGCTGACAAAGTATTAATACGATTTGTTTCAATGACTTCTGTATCTGTTGTGACTGCGTAAGCAGCCACTAACTCTCCTGTACTTGTTCTCATACATGAACCATCTACATACAACGTCAGGTCTGGATCTGACAATGGGACATCTGTCAAGTCCTGTCTGGGTTTTGTCGTTATAGTAATAACTTCAATACAGTCATGAGCTAGTGGGTCTGTTCCGGTTACTGGCAAAAGTGTGGCAGGATTCAATGTGTTACAGCGTCTGATTTCTATATGTGGCTGAAACAATGTAAGTTCATACCCTGTAAGTCGCGCTATAGTCAAGTGTTGTGTTTGCGTTCTATTTACAAGGACTTCTACTGTGTGTGGTACTTGAACTGTCAATGGATGTCCTAACACTATGGCATCGCTTTGTCTGATTGCTAAAGCTGTCGCTGCTACTGATTTCAGGCACGCAGGCAAAGCCTGAGCTACGGGATCCAATGTACTAGAAAAATAAGCACATGGTTTGTGTGCTCCTGCTTGTTCCTGTGTGAGTACTGACAAAGCAGTACCTTCGCGTTCTGTAACAAAGAGTGTAAACTGTTCTCTGTAACATGGCGTTGCTAAAACAGGTGCTTGACATAAAGCTTTCTTTAGGCTTTCAAAAGCTTGTGTATGTTCCTGAGTCCAAGGGAGAACAGTCGATGTGGCTGCCTCCTGGGTTGTCAACTGAATGAGTGGTTTTGCTAGAAATGCATATTGCGGGATCCACTGTCTACAATATGAAGTGAGGCCTATGAAAGCCCGTACCTCCTTTTGTGTCTTGGGTATTGGCATGTTAGCTATTAACTGAATGCGGTCTGGTGTAAGCTGCCTTCCCTCCTTGGACAGCGAGTGTCCAAGATAAATAACTCGCTGGACACAGAATTGCAGCTCAGAAGGGGACACCTTGTGCCCCTTTTCGGCTAGAAATTGTAAAACTGTCAGTGATGCTTTTTCACATTCGGGTTCGCTTCGGGCGGTGATCAGCAGATCATCGACGTATTGAAGCAGAGCAGTGTTAACTGGCATGTGGATACTGTCAAGTTCTCGTTTCAGTGCTTGGCTATAGATGCTGGGGCTTTCTGTAAATCCTTGAGGTGCGCGTGAGAATTTAAAGCTGCGTCCATTTAAACTAAATCCGAATAAATATTGGCTTTCCGGATCTATTGGGACGCTGAAAAAGGCATTCTTGAGATCGATTACAGTAAAGAATGTCGCTTCGGAATCAATAGCTGTCAGTAATGACGAGATATCTGGGACCACAGGGAATTGTGGCACAATGCATTTGTTTAACTCGCGCAGATCAATAACCAATCGATAGACTGGCGGTGCCTTCGGGTCTGTTCGTTTGAGAATCGGAATTATTGGTGAATTACATACATTGGAGTCTGTTTCTACAACTACTCCCTGGGTAATGAGCTCGTCAATGATTTGTAGTAAAGCCACTACAGCATCTGGTGGTAACTTGTATTGTCGCATTCGTGGTAGCACCACTCCTGCCTTTAATGTAACTCGATATGGTGTAATATTCATGCAACCAACATCAGTAGGGCCTTGTGCCCATAGACGTGTAGGTAAAGTCTGCAGTCGGGGATCCATGTCTCTAGATACATAGTGACCTTTAAAATCACGTAAAAACAATCTTACTCCTTCCGGAGAACAACATATTATAGCTCCTAGAGCTTTTAATGTTTTTATTCCTAACAGGTTTTCTGGACATGATTTAGTAAGCAATAAATCTGTAGTTCGGGTCAGAGGTCCTATCGTAAGTGGCAGAGGTTGTGACACTTCATTAACAATAGGTTTTCCTGAAAAACCAAGGGAAATATTTTGTGAGCCTGAGAGGGGTGCCCCTGGAACTTCACTACGTTTTATAGTTGTTCGACTTGCCCCTGTATCGAGTAAAAATTTTCTATCTTGACCTAATAATTCACTGTGTACATAAGGTCCTTCTTGATCTACAGGTATCTCGATAAGGGGTAAGTCAACTTCCCTCTCTAGGCTAGTTCATGCGTAACGCTGATACTCAGGATATTCATACTGTGCGGTCTGATACATTTGTCGTGTTGTTGTCTGTGAAGCAGCAACAGGCAACGGTGGTGCAGCTGGCACAAACTGTATTGGCTGTTGTGCGGCTGGCATGGCCTGGGCATGCTGCAGAGCTCCTTGTTCATTCTGATCTTGTCTAAGTGGCCGTGATCTTTCTTGTGTTTTACCTATGGCGATATTATGTTTTAAAACTGGACAATCGTGTACGTAATGACCTGGCTTTTTACAATAATTGCATGTCCCTTTTACAGGTCCTGCTGAATCGGAATGTGTCATACCCTTTTTATGTCCTTCAGCTGGAACTGTCTGGGAAACTAACATTTTCATTTTCGTGTCTTTCATGCGTCTGTGTTCATGTTCTTGTTCCTCTCTAATTCTATTGTGATGGTACTGTAACATTTGTAACATTTGCGATGGAGTGTTACCTTGCCAGGTACTCTCGAATTTTAATACTCTATTCTTTACTGGTGGCAGGGCATTTTCTACTAATTTTGTTACAAACAGATGTGGGTATGATTCGCTACTTGCTTTTATGCCACTATTTATACCAAAACATTTTTCAAATCGGGCATAGTAATCACTAGTGTCTTCATCTTGCTTCTGTTTACAGGCTGAAATTGTACCCCAATCTTCCTTTTTCGTAGTTAATAAACGTGGCAGTACCTGTACTAATAAACCTGGTAATGCCTTAGTTTTATCCCCAAGTCCTGCTCCTGCAGTTCGGGCCTTTTCTTCCGCTTCTAACACTGACCATTCTATCTTTTGGTCTCCTACCTCCCACTCTTTTTCCTTGAGTTTCTCATAAATGCCAGCAGGCATCAATACCTTTAATATTGTCATAATGTCGGGATAGGTATACTCTCCCATGAGTAACATGTCTTTAATTTCTCGGTGAAAACCCGCTGGGTCTTTGTCATGACTGGGTACCACTTTCTTCATTTGTAACAATTCTATTTTCGATATGGGCGTATATACAAATACGCGTTTAAACTCATTGTCCTCGCCCTTTATTGGGTGCACTTCTCGTAAGGGATTCTGTCTATCCATGTGATACGTGGTTCTTTCCTTGACGGGCAATGAAACATGTTCTGAACATACAAAAAGAATATACTGTTTTCTTGATTCTAGAATTTCTTTAATTAATTTAGTACCTGCACCTCTCCATTTATTCATAAGCAATTCAGTCAATATGTCAGGTAAGGGACCAGGGTCCGAACGCTGACTCCGATATAGTATAATGAGTTGTTGAATCATATAAGTCCCAGCTAACCTCTGTTCATCTGGGGTAAGATTCAAGAATGTGCGTACTACTGTATCATCACTATATTTTCCGGGACTGTCCACCCAATGGACAGCTGCCCTGGCTAAATCTTGTTCATCCATAGAATCGAGGAAATGATAACCCCTTCGTTCTCGGAGTAATTTGTCAGCTGTTTGGAACGAATGCTCGTTAGACCTTATATGGACTATGGATGTTGGGAAACCCCTGTTATTGTCTGGACATATCGGGCGTATCGGGTCAATAAGACATCTATTACTATTACAAGATCTTCTTTTACCTACATAGGCTATAGTTTCTGACTGTCCTGTGGGCGGTCCTGACCCTTCTTCCTCGTTTTGTTCGAACTCGTCTATCTCTAATCTCTCTTCGTGTAGGCGTTCTATTTCTTTACGGATCTTTCGGCACATGGCTATTATACAATTTTGTTTATCATGCCTCCCTTCTGATATATTCTGGCTCCATCTTGTAAGAATTTGCATTGCTTCCGGGTCTACCCCCGGTCGGTCTTGATTTCTGATCACACAGTTTATGAGGAAACGTAACAGTTCCCCCTGTATCTCTACTTTCTGGTATTCCATAGCTCTGTTAACACATTCTGGATCTCGCCCTGTTTGGACAAAATGGTATATATTATCTAGATGCGCAGTCATTCCTGGTAACTTCCCTAAATACACTGCGGCTCGTCTGATACGCAATGACGCCAGGGTCATTTCGTCCTCTTTACCGGGCACAGGGTCATATCTGCAATCTATAAGAAGTTCCTTCAACGTACGGGCACTTATGAGTTTGGGTGTACGTGAATGTGCTGACTCTTGAAAAGTAAGTTTATTTATTCTGGGTGGCGTAGAAAAGATATTGGTAGCACCTCCCGTGGCCCCATCTGGGGTGTCGGGTGTGAAAGGATTCGTCGGACGTGACACAGCAACTACAGGTGTGGACACAGCTATAGAAGTAGCTGTAGGAGCGGATGCAGAAACAGATGTGCTTGCCAGAACTTGTGACTCGATTTGTTGCTGTAGGGATACGGGTGCCGGATCTTGGCGTTGGACCTCCCTGGTATGCGGTCTATGCGGGGCGGAATTAGCATATTCGGGAGCTGCGTCATCTAAATATGAGGAAAGAAAAACGTCTTCTGCGGTTCTAGGATGCCCCTTAGGATGTACCTTTATTGGGAACAATGGGGGTGGCAAGTTTTTTGGTATTTCCGGGGTAGCCTTAGGTAATCCTTCGGCCAGAAGGGGATACATACCATTCATAAGGGCATTTCTTTGTCTGTCTACTTGTTCTGTTTTCACTCGGATACCTTCCTCAATTAATAGATTTTCTCGAACTTTATTGGAATTCTCTTTACTCTTCTCTTCCTGTCTACGTGCTTTTTCTGTTCGTCTATGTGATTCTTTACGCCATAATTCAATGGCATCTTTCTGTGACTGTCTGACTTTCCTTTTCCATAACTCTTCTTCTACTTTCATGATGCACTCTGCATCCCAGGTTCCCGCTGTGGGCCACCTCTGACTTTCTGGTAATTCCTTGGTGTAGTCTACCCATAAATCAAGAAATAATATGGCGTCTAGGCCGTGTTTATGATACATGAAGTACCCTGGAGTGTCCCTAGGAGGAATGGGAACGGCTTCTTCGAGTACCCCTTTTCTTGTAGTGATCTGTCTTAGTTTCGAAAAGAACGGCATATTGAGAACTGATCTTATACTTGATTTTGACCAACTGACCTGATACTTGATTTTTGAACAGACTTAATACAATAAACACAATAATGAACAGTCATTCATACCACAATATACAGAACGTACTTAAACACATTTAACATTAAACATTAAACCTTTAACTGAAACAACAATGATGATCGTCTGCATAACTAATCACCAAGCTTAATTCTTTGACAATAACTAGATACTTCGGAATACTTGATATACTGCTAAACAGTACAGATACACTGCTGAAACAGTGCAGACCGGATTTGTGTACCCAAACCCGTCTTGACCGGCACAACCTATGTGCACGTCAGAAATGCCTCCCCAGCAATGGTACTCACCGGGTAGCTTCGGAAACGGAAGGCCTCGGTAACTTGAACTTGAACTGGACTGGACTCGACTCGACTCGTCGGACACTGGGCTTGACTTCGGACTGGTGGGTCTCTGTATACCTCGGATCTTGCTCTCTCAGCTAGGCTCTGGTCGGGATACTTCGCACTTCTCACCGCCTCGTCTGGGTGTTGATCGCAGTCTCAGTCGCCCCCGCTTGACCGGAGGGAGATACAGGAAATCCTGCTGGTACGCGTTATTGTCCGTCCAGCTGTGGCAGGAGACCGGGCCTGCAATGCACCGCCGGCGCGTGAGATGAGAAAGTGTCCCTGTTCGGGCGCCATTCATGTGGTAAATAATTTTCCTTTACCGGGACTGAATTTGATACAGAAACATAATTAAATAGCTCAGTAAAATGAGAGGCAGAATCCGTGGTATTAGAGGTTCGGAACGGGCTTTATTCCAGAGAACGATTATAATCGGTTGCTCCAAGTTCCATCACCACGGAGGTTCAGGAAGTGAAGTACATACATTATTGACATGAAATGACTTTTATAGATCATACATTACAATGAGGCGAATACAGTAGGCGTAACAATTGATAAGGAAAATGACGAATATCATGCGTAACCGCAAATGGGTGTAATAAGGAGTAAAAAGGAACGTAATTGGTTATGATGTCATATATAGGTGGATCTATAAGATAATACTTGGCATAGATGCGCGCGCAGCAGTATGACGTGTGATTGACGTGTAACTAGGGGGTGAAGGGGACTTGACATTTAGCTCCATATGTGGAGACGAAAAGTCTGGAGGGTCAAGTCAACCTAATCCCAAATCATATCTAACATCCTATGTTTAAAGAACTATGTTATCCATAAAGAAGGACTCTCGAACAGAATCTATTCTATACTGACTGTGCGTGCGTGTACAAGCGTCTAAGTGTCTACACTAAATGCGAGGGCAGGAATCTTCCATAGTAACAGGACTATGAATTACTTGCATAAGGGCAGAGAAGCCGGGCTTTTTTGCTCGGTGGCCGGGAGAATGTTTATTTAAACTACTAGGCAGGAATGCATCGGCTGAGGGGGAAGCAGATAACTCGAAGGTGAAATACAGTTCTTGGCAGAGAATAGGCTGATGTCAGGCTTCGTGAGCCGCGCAGAGAATGAGACAAAGTTCATGGTCACAGATGCAGGCTCAGACTGGAGCTTTCAGAGGCAGAAGGCAAAAAGAGTTTGACGACAGAATCAGGGCCTACTTGCCTGGACTGTAAAATGGCATAAGTGAACCATATAAAGGCGGTGGCCTTTCGTACTTAGGAATGGAATATCCGGCCTATTCATGGCGGATCTGACAGAGGACATGTTGACGGTGGACGCACATGTATTTGCGTCTTCATAACTGGAACTGGAGGGAACATACATGTACTTGTAACATGCACATAGAACCGTTGGGGTCCAAGATAGGGGACATAACTGACCAGAAAAATCCATATTTCCACAATAGCGCCTAGAGCGTCTTTCCTTGTCTTTCCTTGTGGAGTAGTTAATTATGCTGCTAGCACCACCACCTTCGGCCTCGTATGTCATATTACAAGCGGCTGCAGTATTACCCCTAATCACCCCTTACTTTGCTTATCTCCGAGGGCAGCAGCACTAGCACTGTCCCAAAGCAAAAGAAAGGCAACACACATCTACACACCCATGTCAGTCGGAAAAGGATATTTAACATAGCATTGCAGAATATAAAGAAATAGAGCCAGCCACATTACATGTAAACAAGTTCTGAACTTGAGTTTGGGGAAGTGAAGAGCAAGCTTAAAGGAAACTCAACTGAACTCACCCACTTTTAAACGACGGTGTTCGGTTTGGACAGGCCTAGACCCACGTCTTGTAGTTGTAACAGGCACTGGTCAGATTCTATCCTTCTCCATATGTAGAGAAGTCAGTGGCTCACTGAGCACATATTCTAAAAAGGCCGCTGCTCAGAGGGGCCTAGATGCACTGCAGATTTGGTAGAAGGCGCAGAATCCCATCCAGCCGTGGCGAAGAAGGTGGCCAAGAAGCCAGAATTTCTAGCAGCCCTGCAGTAGAGAAAGAAGGGGGCAGGGCAGGCCGCTAGATCCCATTTGTATTGCATGCAGCAAATGGTAGTAAAGGAGAAGAAGCAATGCTGTGGGCTATAGTCCTGCAGGCTGTTGCACTGCAGCGCTACACTCGAGGGAGCTATCGGGAAGCGTTGCTGCTAATGCGGCTGCCCGAGGCCACAGCATGGGGCCACTCAGGAGGACAGCCCTCTAGTAGCATTGGGCTTCCCCTCCAGGGTCGCAGGCATGCCTCGTCATGTCCGGTGCGCCAGGCAGGGTGAGGGGTACATAAGTCCCCCTCACCGGGTTTTCTCTCTCTTGCTGCGCCGGACACGCCACGGACGCCAGGGAGCTGGACACACGGCACATAGGGGTGCCAGAGCCTAACCCCAGGAGCCTCATGGGAGGTTCCTGGAATCTGTGTCGACGCCCCGTTAGTCCTTCGGGCGATTGTGAGCCTGAGCAACCGGGGGCTTGCTCTGAAAGGGGCGTGAGTACAAGGGACCAATGGTCATGTGATCCGGGAAGGGGATCACCAGAAGGTGCAGTACAAAGGTGGTTCGCCACGGTGCTGCTTGGCTCATCAGGCGGGCAGGTGGCCAGAATGCTGCCTGCCCTTGGATTGCCCGTAAACTAACCCACCAGATTACATAACGTTGTATGTATTAAACCTGCAGCAGTTTTTCCCAAGTCTAAACTTGTGTGGTGTGTATTTATTTGCTGGCATATTATGCTAAGGGGGGGAGCTTTGCCATGATGGTGCTATGCTGTTTGGACTGGGAGCAGAGTAAACACAGCCACCCTGAGGCTGATAGAGGCTGCTGTAATGCTCCACAGCTCGTAGTTGCCAACTCGCCACTTGCCACCAGTCTCTGGAAACATTCACAAGGGGGTAGGCATTGTTTTGCTACCGCGGCGCTGACAAACTCCTGCGCTGCATTCTTGGACGCAAGCTGTTTGCACAGTCGGTAAGTGCTTCTGCAAAACGAGGCCTGAAAGTGAAACACCCAGTCAATCGGCATTCAAGCGTATCTAAAAAGAGGCTTGAGATGTAGGATTCAAATAATAAACGTGTCAGGATTCAGAACGAGGCTGCGTTTCAATCTTCGTTCTGAATGCTGACACATTTATTATCTGAATCCTGCTTCTTAAGCTGCTTTTGATAACTTGCAGGTCGCTTGTCTGGGTGGTGTGTGTTCAGGGCCTGGGGTGGTGCGGCGCTAAACTCCGCTAAGCAAGAGCTCAAGGAGTTTTTCTAGAACTCTGCTCTCCAAATGGAGTGACAAAAACTCTGTGAAATCCGCCGGCATAGCGGAGTTTACTGCCCACACTTACTCTAGACAGTTGAGGTGTGTCCTGCCTTTCGTGGGTGACTCACAGCCAGGCTGAATAGACCTTTCTGCATTTAAAGTGGTGGGAGTTGTTTTCATGAGCACCTGAATAGACTGTCTGCTCTGCACCATGCTGTCTCCCACTCCTGTAGTGAAGTTGGTCCACGGAGGACAGAACTGGATTTTACTGAGCTCAGAGACTCTGGAAACAAAGACCAGAAAGAGAAAATGGGGTATAAGTTTTGGACCTAAAACCCCAGAACTTTAGATCATTTCTGGAACTAAGAGGACCGTACCAAGAAGAAGAGCTGAAGAGATGCCAGGTGGAGTACTGCCCTTTTGCTGTGTGTTGCTTTGTTAGGTTGGCCTGCAGTTGCTGCTTCTGTCTGTGGGCAGAGGAAAGGACTGAAACTTTTCCCCTGCTTTGTTATCGTGCTGAAAAAAGATCTCCAAGGGCTTGAAGTAGAGCTTGCCTCCTGTTCTGAAGTCTCTGGGACACAGACTTCAGCACTAAATTGCTGTGAGTTCTGACCTGCATTGTGGTGCCAACTCAAGTTCTGGGCCCTTGGAGGTTGTTCCTGCTGAAAAGAACTAAAGAAACCTGAAAATCTATACATCACCATTCCAGCGGCTGTTTTTCCAATGTATCACCGCCATGCGGGAAATATTTCTACGCACCGCCGTAGTGTGGCCGAAGCAGCGCCTGAAAAATCTGCTGCACGCAGAGTCCAGTGCATCAGGCCCAGAAGTCCGAGATCACCGCACCAACTCCAGCACAGGCCCTGCTGATGCATCATGGAACGCTGGCTAAAAGAAATCAATGCAACGCCTGTTTTGCCGCGCATCCAGATTTGCACGCATCACACCTCTGTGGCAAGTTTTCCAATGCCTTACCAGCAGACCAGAATCATCTTGGAATCGACGTATAACTTCCCCTTACAGTCCGGACTCGATGCAACACTTTTTCTGCGTGCAGCAGAACTGACGCATCGCCTTCCCGAGGCCTCAGGACCCGAAGCATCGCTGTGTTTTTCAACATGTCCCTTCTCTGCGGCTGTTTGGCCTTGTAATTTTGACGCATCTGAAGGTACATTTTGTAAAATCACGCATCCATAGATGTCTATGGACCAAATTGCTTGAAACCTTTTCAAAGTGATATTTTAATATATGTATGTTGGATTTTTGTTGTTTTGGTCTTGTTTGGTTTCGATAAAGATACTTTATTTTTATAAACTGGTGTGGTGTCCATTTGTGGTGTTTTCACTGTGTTACTGTGTGTTTGAGTGCAAATACTTTACACATTACCTTTGGGATGAGCCTGTTTGTTTATGCCAAGCAACAAAGGGGGTGAGCAAGGGTTATCCAGAGTGTGTAACTCCCTTATCCTGAATAGAAGGAAGTGTTCCTACTTGGACAGGGTGCAAGCCACTGCCAACTAGAGACCCTCAAATCTAACAGTATGGTAGAATGGTGTGAGAGAAACAAGTGAAAGGCTAAAGGTGTTGTACTCACAAGCCCCAAATATACAATACAGATCAGACTTGCATGAGAATATTTGCAAGAAAAACACACTTTTTTCTTTTCATTTACTAGAATGAGACCCGCTTGGTGGATGGAAGAGCCATCATTCAATGGGATTTAGTTGCTTCAAATGGAATAATCCACATCATTTCCGGGCCTTTGAGAGCTCCACCTGTGCCAGTCGTAAGTCTTTTATTTCCTCTGAATAACACTCGCGGTAGAATTCACATTCTGTGATATATCCCTTGCTTCTGTTTAGTTGCAAACGATTATGGATAGTCATGTATAAGTGCTCTTGTTAAAGTCCATTGTGAAGAAGTTGAGCAGTCCAGTGTTAAGTCACTTGTAAATACGTTTTTATTTTGTCGAGCATCTACAGCTAGTTGCTTCTGCAGTTCTTAGACCGGGCAGTCATCCTAAAAACTCTAGAGAAAATGAAAATAACGTAGAATTAGCATACAGCTAGATACAATATGAAATCGGGCCCCTGCTTCTGCAATTGTGTCCGTTAACATGATAAGAGAGCTCTTTGTTAGGTATTCTGATAGCAGGGCGTGACCATCGCAGACCAATCCTTGTCTAGCAAGGAGACAGACACTGTGTGGGGAAATTCTCATTAGTACAGAATGACCCATAGACCCCTCACCCTCAACCCAACAATGTGAGGTGTGAACTTGGAACAAGATACTCCATTATCTAAATGGAGGAAACTTACATGAATTATAAACCCCATGCGTCTTCTACACCAGGTACATTGCTGGCCCATCTGATGGGCAGCTCCTCTCAATTTATTCAATTTCCAAGCATTGAGAGATGGGACTCTGTGGTACAATGCCAGTCGACAGGGATTGTCATGAAAACTATTAGCAATAGCTGCCTGAACTATAAGCACAATACAAGAGTTTGTAATGTGACACTTCAGACCATATCCATGGCACACAAAGGAAAACTCTTGGCTGAAACTGTGTAAAATCCTCAATTACTAAACACACTTTCTTCTTTCAACTGGAGATGTTCAGCTGAAGCATGATTTGCATGTGAGATAAAGAGACAGAGAGTACTCAATAAGTGAGCTGTTAAGAAGCATGGGTCTTCACCATGGTGTGTTTACGCATGCCCCAGCCTGCCCCTCAGTTTTTCGCTATTGCAACAAGGACTCTTCCTGAGATAGTCTTCATGAGGACAAAGACCTTTCAAGAGGGGCTTAGTACATCATGCCCTGAGCTCCAGGTTTATCAGTGGTTACCTTCAGAGATCTGCATCTTCTGCCAAGATGGAGTCCTGTCTATGTCCATCTGTGATCACGCATTATTAGCAATATATAGATGGATCAACAAACATCTGTCTATTTCATAGCATGCAACCTTCTAAGAATTGCAAGTGTAATGGGACATTGTTTGCATAAGTTTGAATGTGTTATTTCCAGTTTAATGGATCAATCAGGAATGAATTCAGGAGTCCCGGTTATATAGCAAATGCGAGCATGCATTGTGTCCTCGGATTCTAACAATCTCTATTGCTTTTGATCAGGCTGCTGTGCATGCTGGAGTTGGAGCAGAAATATTCTTCATAATACTCGCAGTGATTGGACTTATCACATTTGCTGGGTACTCATTCCATAAATACAGTAAAGGACGCATCCGCTTTCAGAAGTTCACGGTATGAGCATTTGATATCAAAATGGAATTTTCTAAATTGTAAATATTTCTTTGTGTACTTACCTTCTCAGCTCTGTCTGTGGTGCCATATTTTCTGTTTTTCCCCAAACCCTGCCCTTTTCTTCTCCCTCTTCTTGCATACTACTCTATCACCTTTGTCATTTTCATTCTTTCACTTGGTTTTTCATTTATTATATCATTCTCCCTCACACCCCCCTCCTTGCCATTCTTACTCGCCTTATCTCAGCCATACCCTCCTTTCTACACCCTATTTCTTTATTCCACTCTTTCTATTACTCAGCATTCCCTCCTTTTGTTTATTTGTTTTCCTTTCTCTTTCTAACTTGCTCCTTATCCCAGTCATTCCCATTGTCTCTTCCTTTCTGTCTTTCTCCATCTTGACCCTCTCCCTGTCTTCCATATTGGCCACCTAAAGCTGGCTCCATGAAATACTCTATCCCTCCATCTTCTGAGATATAAACTTTGTGGGGAAGAATTTTCCTTCCTAAAGCTCCTATCTCATTTTCTCTACTTCTCTGCTGCCCCCTTAGTGTGGCACAAGCATTCCTATTGCATCGCCTCTGCCTCTCTCACACGTGTAGGCTCTTACTTCCCACCTCTTCGCACCCATGTTCCCCTTCCACTATGCTTCTCTCTCTCTCTCTCTCTATGCCTCATTTCCTGAGTACGTATTCTCGCATTCTTAATGCCCTGCGCTGTGAACCATCTCCATTCTGCAGTCATATGGTGGCTTTTTTAATAGGATCCGTTTTGACCTCGAGGAGTCTTAAGGCAGCTCCCGGGTATCAATAACCTGGCAAGTGAACTGTACCTGCTCAGTACTTCAAATGCAGTAAAAAGCTAAAAGAAGAATGGATATATCCTTATTGTTCTACAAAAAGGAACGCGAAACGCCTGGCGTGTCGCACTTTGATTCAAATTCCCTCTCTCACTGATACATGTGACCCTCTGATTTTTACAGGGGTCAGTGCTAACACCCAGTGCTCACTGTGGACATGGCACTAATGCCGAGCATGAGCACGGCTCCTCAATGTTTATTTTTACTCTTTGGAGATTTGCAAAATAACGAATTTGAAGTGCTTTAAATACTGAGGGTGAGCTGTTTTGTACCCATCATTGGGACGTCTTCTAAAGTTCTCTGCTTGGCTCTGTCCCTCCACCACAGGCTGTGCAGATAACCAATAAAGATGGATGACTTCAGTGCCCACCCCACACCCTTGACACTTTTGGGGATACCAGCAGAATGCAGCACACATAGAAGTAGCAAATTATCATTATTTAATGATTGTTTATGTGCAGGAAGGGACATCTTCCTGCACATAATCAATCATTTATGGCCTTTTACTCATTCTATGTGTGCTACAGAATGCAGCATACATTGAAAAATCAAAAACGAGGAGAAATAAAAGTATTTCTACTCGTTTCGCCATTCTATTGCCTGCTCTTGCATGGCGTTAGTTTTAGGCGTTGCCTCCGATTTACACATCCTTGTAAATCTGGGGCAGCGCCCAAAGCAATGGGTGTTGCGGTGGAACGCCCACAGCAACACTCATTGCATGCCCCTTTCGCGCTTAGTGATGGGTGTAAAGGGACCTTATTTACAAGGGCCTTAAGCCACATAAACCAATTATACAGAGACTAGCAACAATAGTTTATTACTGTTTATATAACTGCAGCAACAGCTGCAGGGACTTGGAAAATCATCTCTGAAGGGCTTCTATTTCAGCATTATCAGGGAACGTCGTTTCTGGATAGAAATATAGGTTTATCATACTTAGTTCTGCAGATATGAAATTCTCCTACCTAGTGTAGCATTAGATGAACACTCAAAATATAAAAGGGGAGAGGCGTGGCCTTGCAGTCTAAGATAGGTTTGTCTATCATTAATACCAGTGGCGGCTGGTGACATTTGAAAGTGGTGAGGCGTAAAGTTATCATGGTAGTGCACTGAGGCGAGCGAGCGAGCCCTAACAACTCCTCCGAGAAAATTTTGAAAAAAGAGTGGATAAATGGAGCATTTTCAAGCAAATTTGAGGAAGCAGGAAGGTTGATAAAGCACTTGCGAAAGTATTATGACAGGATCTGTAATAACATCCTTATATCCATCAACTTTACCCCAACACAAGTACAAACACACACTCAAACTCTTTCAAGTACACACATAAAGCACGAGTCACAAACATTTGTTTAGGCTTAAAGACCTATAAACAAAAAAGTATACAGAGACCGCTGCAGCTGCAAGCAGACGTGAAATACTCGATTTACTCGCAGCCAGACATACTGGGCCCGGTGCCACCTCATAAGCACCCCTGGTCACACCTTCCCCTTTCTGGGAGCTTCCAGGAGACGAAATCAAGGAGAAATTTAAAAAACAAATTGTTTCGGGGTTCTCATAAGTGCTGCATAAGGGGTTAAAATGTTAAAGACATTCTTCTAAATGCTGGTCTGATTTGTAATATCTCTTAGACTGATATCAGTACAGTAGCCATCCCAGTATCTTGGAAAGGAAGACTGTTTTGAGGAAGGCAGTGCCTTCCAATTAGAACTTTTGTGTTATGTTATTTATAGAATATCCCAAATCGTGGAATCCTAATAAACATCAGCCACAATTTGTATTAAAAATGCTTCATAATATGTAATTGACTCATTTCATTTCTGTTCTGATTCAGAATAGCTGATCTATAAAAAAAAACTGCCAACACTTGTTTCACAAAAAGTCAACTTAGGGCTCACTTATTTCTTCTTCAAACATATTGTGTTTCCAACATAAGAGTTATCTGTTCGCGTTCCAGAATAGCTTTAAATTGAGAAATGTATTTGCTTTGAGAACTTTTGCCCGTCCCTGGCCTGTGCTAATACAAGTTATAGGCAATAACTTCTGGCACGAGTCGAGGGGTCATATGCTCTGCAAATGGAAGCCTTATGGCAGAATGACTAGAAAACATTGCACAACTTGTGTATATTCTAAAAGTTCAAATCCAGGTCTATTGCAAGCTTTTACTTCCCCACTGCATGTAATGTTTATTTTCTCCACACCTGAATACCTATTAGGCTACTTTCAACATTTGTTTCGTTGAGACAAGAATGGCCTCTCAGGAAAGCATGTCTGGCACAGCCTCGTGCCCTTCCCTGCATGTCGATTTAACGTAAACTTTATTTATGTGTACAAATAATGATGTTTTCCGAGTTGGTTACTTAAACATACTGTCCAACTTGTTAATAAAGGCACAGTGTGGAAAAAACAGAAAGCTTAGGTTTTTATATTCTTAACAAACAATACTCGGTAAAACCATCAAAACGTGGGTTTTGGAATATTGTAGCAAGTCAGACCAGATCTTGCATTTCACTGAAGCAAAAAGCAACAGCTCTTAATTGGGCACCATCACATGAATTGTCAATATCTGAGCAGACGCTGCAAATAACTGCGTAAAGTTCAAATTAGATAGTACAGGCCAGGGTAAATGTTTATGCGCAATGGGAAAATGCTCATATGCCGTTATAGGTTGCAATGTGATATAATCCCTACTCAAACAAATCAAAAAAACTCAAACTAATTTGAATGCAGTGATTTTACAGGGACCCTCCAGGGACAACCACAGATACCCATCGAGAGTCATTAACAGCAGCATCAAAACATGACTTTGAGCTTGGGCACTTTTGAAACCGGCCGGCCTTACTTTGAACAGGCACGTTGTAGTAGCTTCACTTGCAACTCTGCCAGCTTTGTGCAGTCGCGGCTCGCGCGGGGGGGGGGGGGTCGCGCACGGGGGGGGGAATGAAATATATATATTTTTTTTAACTTACCTCACAGCCGGTCCACGGGTCCACGCCACCTCGCTCTCAGACCTCTGATACCCTGGCGCCTTCACTAACGGTACTGGAGGTGGGGCCCGCCGCCTGCCCATTAGGAGACCGAGGGGCTCCTAATGGGCATGCGCATGGCAGTAAAAACACAAGTACGCATGACTGGGCACGGAGTAAAAATTAATCTCCATGCCCACTCATGCGCACTTGTGCTGCCTTTCCCTGGCTTGTGACCATGCATGTCAGTCAACATGACGCCGGACCGCCCACGGTCCGACGTCATGCTGACTGACATGCATTGTCAGTTAGTTCTCCCCACCCTCGGCGTCTCTGAACTTAAGTAAACTAAGTTCAGAGACACCGACGGAGCTGCGGGCGCGGGCGGGTGCGCGGGGCGGGGGGGCTACACCCCAATGGACGATCCACGCCTGATTAATATTCCCAGAGCATCATTTTAATAAGAAACAAACTGTCAAATCAGTGCCAATCCGCTCCTGCAGCTCTCTATGGCAGCCGTTCTGTTGAATCCTGGTCAGGGCAGCGGAGGGTTTTGTGGACGCAGTGAAGGTGCATTTACAATCCTAACTTCAGTCTTAGAAAATAGGGTGAAAGTGCAACTTTCCCCAAAATTTTACAGGAGACATATTTACTATTCTAACTCCAGCCCTGAATCCTTAGAAGGAATGTTAAACATTCCCAAGTACTTTTGTTTTAAAAAAAAGTGATGAAAAGTTGTAATTTCACATTGCTGAGAAATGCTGCCCTGAACGCACAGCTCAAGGTAAAGACGTCAATGAGGTGATGTAACCAAGGAAAGAAGCGAGCCCCTCTGGCAACATGACCCTGAACTGAGATGTCCTTTATATCCGGTTGTGGAGAGGAACTGACCAGTGGCTGGGGTCTGACTGTCAGATCTTGTCAGCCAGGGACGGTGCAGTCTCTCCACTCACTGGGGTTCTGGTTGGCAGCTGTTCAGGAGCGGGCATCAGACAGGGCAGAGGATTGCCACATTCCTGCCCACCCACTAAAAGTGATCTGCGGCTCTGAGGATCAGGAACAGATCTTGGGGAGTGACAGATACAGCTGCTGGAGTGCCATGAACACACTGGCGTGTGAGGGCATCCAACCTGAGTGGATGAAGGGGGGGTGGTTTTACCATGTGGAAAGAGGTGGCAGACTGAGGCAGGTGTGGTGGTTCACGTCTATCGCAGTGGTGCCTAAGAGAATCCTGGGTAAGAGGAGCACAGCAATGTGGGCCCATATAGATCATTTTTTTACATTGTGCGGCACAGTGAGTTCCCTTGCTGTGCGAGAGGGGAAAGGGCAGGAATGCGCCTTATTTAACATAACATGTAGCCTTCTTACCGTTCACCAGTGATGGCGCACTTTTGGCTGCATAGCGCCAACACAGGCACCCTTGTGTCAAGGTTGAAGGGTGCCTGCGTTGTAGGTAAAATTGTTTTTGTGCAGGAAGGTAGACCTTCCTGCACAAAAACAACCCTGAGAGGCATTTTCTTCTTTCTATGTGTGCTGCAGAATACAGCACACGGAGAGAGAGTAAAAATCAAGGAGAAATAAAGATATTTCTCCTCATTACATCTCACCTTGGGAGGTGTAGCATTTTGATGCATTCCCAGGTCTACCACTAATGGTAAATCTGGGAATGCGTCAAAATCCATGGTGTATGCGTGGAAACACCCACGCTTCACCCATGGAACGCCTCCCTGTGGCAGAATAATGCAAGTCAGCGATTTGCCCTGCCTTGTGTAACTCTAGGTTTATGAAGCCATGCAGGGCCACGCTAGGTAGCCTTCTGTGGCTTCATAAATCTCATGTAGGTGTTGTCGCCTTTGCGCCCCCTCGCGTGGTGCAAGGGCTACACAAAACCTTGATAATCTGGCCCTTGGCCTCCAGGAGATTTAATGTATTCTGTATCAATGTTCTCAATGCCAAGAGATTTGATCATCCCAAGGCATGTCCAAAGGGTGCGAGACAATAGACTTGGCCTCCAATATGTGTGTAGGGCACTGTATATATTATTAGGACTTTTACCCCAGTTCCCTTTTCTGTGTCTCTAAGGATAAGCACCATATATTAATTATTATATCAGACGATCGTGTTTCACATTATGTAATCAGTTACTACTATTTGTTATGCCAAGCTTATAGTAAGTGTACATCAAATTATGGTGGCAGTTTATGAGTTGAGGCTTTAAGGAAAAGTGTGTGTGGCTAGGATTTGACTATCAATGGAGGGAAATGGAAAAGTGTGGGGAAAGAGATGAACACAAAATCAGAAGTACAGATGTCTTACAGAGGAAAGAAGTCATGAAAGCTTGGGGAGAGAGCGAGTTAATAAGACTGTAGTCTCTCATGATTTTAGTACTTGAAAGCTAAATTTCAATACAAGAAATGTCATTAAGTAATGTATCTGCAAGCCGTTGACGTTGAGTTGAACTCTTGGAGAGAGTTACTGCAAAAGACATTGTAGGCTTCGAATATAGCTAGAGGTTGCTTTTTAGTCTAGGGTATTTATAGGGGTTAAGGCTGCCAATCTTCTGAAAATGTTCCTTTTCTCTGAGGGCTAGACTATCCACAGGCCTCGGAGAACTGTGCATCTGCATCATGCTTACTCCTTTGGAGTACATTTTTCCGTGTGGATGAATTCCCTTCAGTCTCTCCAGCCCCCGCTGCCTTCCCCTAAAAGAGGGGTGCTTGAGATACTTACTCTACCTATATACACATTTACTCCAAATTTTGTATGTGCATTTGTGGTGGAAACATGCGTTTGGAACATAATTCACTGCCCAACATTTATGAATTTAGTTGTTTGCAAATTTCCCAATGACCACTGGCCTAACCTCCCATTTTCACCCCCTTTTTCAGATTTAGGACTTTAGAAGATGTAAATGACTTAAGATCCAAACAAAATTATTTATAAAAAAATACTAAAAATATGCTAATTACAAGCTTATAAGGGGTTTAAAGTAAAACGTGGAGAGAGAAGAATACAAATGGAAAGTCAATAAGGTATTTTCTTGTTGTAAAAGTCAATGGGAGCCGGGGGCGCTAGAGGGCGCCAGACCGACATGGCCGCACATCGGTGAGGCTCTCGCCAGCCGGGCATTTCAACGATCCGTAAAATCCATCCTTAACCCTGGAAACTGGAAGCTGACTCATGTCGAGTGTTCCGCAGGGGCAGAAGCACATTTGTGGCGAGTTTTGAGCAAATTGGATCGGAGACGAGGGAGATATTGGCCCTATCGTATCCTGCGGGCGGCGCTGAAGCCCTCCGACGCGAGGAAGACGGTGTGCGTGTGCACGCGAAGCCGGGGCTCGGGCGCGGTCGTTGGGCCGCGAGACGCGGCCTTTGTCGGAGCGGACTGGAGGAGGCGATCGACATATCAGGACTGCCTGCGGCGGTGGCGGATCGCCCGGAGTGCCGGTAAGACAGAGGTGGATGCGGGCTGCAGTGGTGATTTAAGCTGAGTGATGATACTTGCACGGCTGCCCTAAGCCCCTGAGACCAGAGAAGTAGGCCTCCGTACACTGCATCGCCCTGGGAGGCCTCTGAGCGAGCGAGGGGCGGAGATTTCCTGTAGCCTGCACCCCCTAAGATCAGAGTGGGGGATACCCACTATTGCTGCCGCGGTGCGCCCGACCCACAGGGAATCTGCCAGGAGAGGGGACCCCGCTGGGGGAGGGTCTCACAGGCACCTGCCGGCCTCCTGATAACTACTGAGGGCCTGAGGAGCGGGGCGCTGCTGGCCTGCGACAAGAGTGTCCTCCGCGGGGGTGGGAGTGCTCCCCCGAGTAGCCATCATGGACCACGATGCGCTGGGAGGAGTGCGACACACGAGGCTGACGGGGGATGGTCCTCCCGCGGTGCTGTATGGATAATTGCCGCTGAGCCACTACTTGCCTCGTTGAGTGGACACTGGCGGGGCTGCTACCGCAAATTAAATCTGGCTTTTAAGGGTCGATATTGCAGCTAGTGCTTTGCTGGGAGTGGCTCCCCCCCCCCCCTGAGTATACAGGGCCATCCACATCGCTGAGGACGAAGAGGGCTGTCGGCGGAATTTGCATTGGGCCGCAGGCCTAGTCACACATCATATCACACGCCTTACTCTAGCTGCTCTGGAGGGAGCGTTCCGCTCTGGTATTCCTGCGTGGAGGGCTGGTTCGTATGGTTTACCATAATGGGGAAGACAGATACTAAGCAATCCCGGCTTCCTTTTGAGACCCAAAAGAAAAAAGCCCGTGCCCCGCCGACGGGGGATTGTGACTCGGAGGGGGGAGACGCCGAGGAGGTAGATTGGAAGGCGCTCCTATTAAACATGCAAACTAGCCTTACCTCCATTGACTCAAAGATTGACAATATGTTTAGGCGGCTGGACTCTGTAGTACATCGTCTCGACCAACAAGAGGAACGCGTTAAGGAGTCGGAGCAACGAATCTCGGGGCTGGAGGATGGGGCGTCGGCCACTGCAAGTACTGCATCGCAGATGGAGCGATTGCTGAAGGTGATTGCCGACAAGAATGAAGATTTGGAAGCGCGATCGCGCCGAAATCACGTGCGCCTTATTGGACTGGCAGAATCCACCGTCGTGGGCAAAATGGAACTCTTCATGGAAAAGCTGTTGTCTGACCTCTTTGGCGCGAAGGCCTTCTCCCCACACCTGATGGTGGAGCGGGCTCACCGCACCCTAGGCCCTCGCCCCATACCCGGAGCCCCTCCGAGACCAATCATCATCCGCTTTCTGAATTATAGAGACCGCGATACTCTACTTCGATTGGCCCGGGAGAAGCAACCTGTCCATTTTGAAAATACCACGCTATCGTTCTTCCGTGACTTCACACAGTTGGTACAGGAGGCATGCCGTAAATTTGGGGCAGTCAAGAAACGATTAATTCAAAATGGTATTCAATATTCCATGCTGTACCCGGCACGCCTACGGGTGGTCCACCATGGCAAGCCACACATATTCCAGAACCCATCTCAAGTGGAACTCTTCCTAAAAGACCAAAAACGCCCTCATGAGGCTGCCCGAACAACGCCGGAGAGGGCTGGCTCCCGCTCGCCCACCTCGGCTCTGGACTGACTGGGGGATGTATAGCTGCTATTCTTGTTCTTCATTACACTGATATGGTATAGCAATGCTTAGCTTTTACCGCATGGCGGGCCTTACTGCTCGCAATTTATTCTGCTCTGTGCCCCGACCTAGGGTTGATAGCCTGCCGATTGATGGGCTCGCTTGTTTTCAGGGTCCCCCTGCTGACGTTTAACATGATCTTGCCCTGGCACTTCCTTCCCCCTCCCGCGCAGTCCGCTGCTACTGACCCAAGCGGGCAGCGGGTGAAATATTGGGGGAGTTGGATGGCGGGCCTGGACCCCTAGTGTTCCCCAATTGGGTATTCCCCAAAAGGATAATGATTTGGAATGTTGTGTTGATATAGGGTGGGGGGGATGCCCGGCATGATTGGGATGTCGGTGTGGGTGGGGGGGTGGTATTCAAGGGGTTGTTTATGTCTTGTTTGAACGCAGCATGGATACTGTCACACTGCATAGTGCCGACACACCTTATGTAACCTTCGCAATACAATGGCACCGGGGCAGACGTGGTTCTGTGCCATCCATGACCTGTTATTTCTCTAGCTGTGGACATGAGCCAAACCGGGAACCTTGATAGTAATGTGGGGGGCCTTATATCTGCTATTACTTGGAATGTTAGAGGTCTGGGGGACCCGCGGAAGAGGAGACAGATCTTGGGGGCATTGGGCAGATTAAATGTCCATATCGTATTCTTGCAGGAGACCCATATGGATCCCCAACGCAGAGGCGGCTTTGCCGCCCGGTGGGCGGCGCATTCGGTCTTCGCATCATACTCGTCTTATGCGAGAGGCACGGCTATTTTGATAAAAAAGAGTGTCCCCTATACACCCATGGGAGACGCAGCCGACCGGGAGGGACGGTATTGTATAACTTGGGGAAGGATGGGTGCTGACACCATAACCTTAGCATGCTCCTATGGCCCCAATTGTGATGACCCAAGTAGCTTCATTGCCCTCTGGAACAAGATCAGGGAGGTGGGATCGACACATCTCATATGGGGAGGGGACTTCAATGATGTGCTTAACCCGGCCTTGGATAGGTCCAACCCTTCTACACAACACTACACCAACACCCACAGATACCTGCGGGACATTTGCGACACTCAGGAGGTCGTGGATACATGGTGCCACTTGCACCCAACTAGTATGGAGGGCACGCATTGGAACTCGGCTCACGCCACTTGGGCTAGACTAGACTACATCTTGGTGTCTCGGGGGTTGGCCCCCTCCATAGCTGCGGCACAGCATGTGGGTCGCACGTTCTCTGACCACTCCCCGGTGCTGACCAGGTTCCGTTTACCAGACATACTGGGGAGACCCCCCTCCTGGCGCCTCCAACCCAACATACTACGTGATGAGCTATTCCGTTCTGAACTGCGCGAAGACATTGAAGATTTTCTTTCACATAACAAGGGGTCAGTGGAGCGGGTGGCCACAATGTGGGAGGCACTAAAGGTCACAGTGCGAGGCATTTGTATCTCTAAAGGCTCCGGTGTATTGCGGGCCTTACGCAATACACTTCATACATTGGAAAACACACTGCGTACACTAGAAACTCAGCCGGACTATGCCGCTGACTCCGCCGCCCAGGCGCGGTACCGAGAGGCGCTGTCTGAGTATACTTCCACCGCTGACAGAGAGGTAAAATTCCGAGGTTAACACTTCAGGGCTAGGGCCTACGGGGAGGGAGTGCGACCCGGGAGGTTCTTAGCGGGAGTGGTTCGCCCCCAGCGTGGCTCAAATTTCATATTGGAGCTGGAGGGAGACGGAGGGGTACCCGTACGAGACACACGATCGATCCTGGCCGCTTTCATTGAACACTATTCTGCACTCTACTCTACTACTAGAGTGGGGGACCTGGATATGGATGACTACCTGAGGGAACTCACCTTGGGTTGGCTTCCGGACCGACATAGAGAGTTTCTGGCTGAACCCATAAGTCTGGATGAAATTCGGGATGCAATCAACCAGATGGCACCCGGGAAGGCCCCCGGGCTGGACGGGCTGCCCATGGACTTTTACAAGGCATATGCAGATATCCTGGCACCGGTGCTTCGAGAGGTCTATCTTGAGGCGCATGAATCCGGAATGCTTCCCCCATCCATGCAGGAGGCTCTAATCATCTCTCTTCTAAAACCCGGTAAACCACCCTCGTGTTGTGATTCCTACCGTCCCCTCTCCCTAATCAACTGTGATGCGAAAATTCTGACCAAGGTTTTGGCTAATCGATTGCAGTTGTTACTGGGGGGGTTGGTACTGTCGGATCAGGCGGGTTTCGTCCCCGGCAGGGCTACCTCATACAACCTTCGTACGCTCTTCTCCATATTGCAAAATGTGGACCCTGACTTGCCGTTGGTGGCGGTCTTTCTAGACGCCACCAAGGCCTTTGATTCGTTAGAATGGGACTATCTCCAATGCATTCTACGAAACATGGGGATGCCAATAGGTTTCACGCAGTGGATAGATATCCTTTATCGTCAACCAGTAGCTCGCGTTGGGGTAAATGGTCGGATATCTGATGCCTTTGCTATATCGAGGGGCACGCGTCAGGGGTGCCCTTTATCTCCGTTGCTGTTCGCTATAGCAATTGAACCGCTGGCTGCCAGGCTCCGGCAACACCACCGGGACAAGGCTCTACGCTGCCTACAGCGGGAAGTCCTTATATCCCTTTACGCGGATGACATCACACTATACATACGCGATCCCGCTGCTAACCTTCACCCCATTTTGAGGGAATTCATTCGATTTTCTGGCATGTCGTGCATTCAAATTAACTGGGGAAAATCCACTATCTTTCCGCTCACTACAGCGGCCCAGCCATTCCCCCTCGATTATCCTCTGCGTTGGTGCACAGATGAGGTCCGTTACCTGGGCATACTCCTCACTCGAGACCGTGAAGAACTGATGCGGCTGAATTATGGCCGTGCTTTTGACCACATCCAAACTTGCGTGACCACATGGATCACGCTGCCACTCTCATTTGCAGGCCGCGCATCCCTCATTAAGATGGTAGTTCTACCTAAGCTCCTGTACCTCTTCCTAAATATCCCATACTATCCGGGCAAGTCCTTTTTTTAACTTTTGCGTTCTGAACTTATCCGACTGGTCTGGGGGGGAAAGCGGCCACGTCTGAGCTGGGACATCTTGACTCGTTCATTCGCACAAGGTGGCTTTGATCTACCGGAGTTCGAACTTTACTATTACAGTGCTCAGGCCCACTATGTGCATTATTGGATTCGCCCCACACCCTTCCTGCCTCAGATAGCGGTGGAGCATTGGCTGGCAGATCCGATCTTGTTGGAAGGCGCCATATTTAGCGTGCCCGAAACACGTACTGCAGATCATACCCCGGTTTCCAGCTCAGTCCTAGCATGGCGCCATATTGCGAAAAAAGCCCACACGACATTAGCATACTCTCCGTTGCTTCCCTTGGCATACCATCCCCTACTACCCCTTCTGCAGGAACAATTATTTAAGAACTTTATGGTCAAACTCAACATCAAGACATGGGGAGACCTATATCGGGACGGCCGCTTTAGGTCGCAGACACACCTGTTCGCCGACCTCACACCCACTCCCATGGATACATTTCTGTACATTAGGCTTCGTAGTGGGATTCGAGCACTGACGGAGGCGTTTCCAGCCGAACCGCCCACTTTAGACCCTCTACATCAGTTGCTCAAAGCTGCTACCCCTGCACATGCGGTATCGAACCTATATCACTCACTGCACACCACACCGGAGCCGGGGCCTTGCAGGGCACGCACTGGATGGGAGGGGGAGTTGGGAGAGCCCATTACAGACGAACTCTGGAACTTCTGCTGTTTACAAACCGAACAAATTTCTTCAAGCAGTAGATTCAGGGTCATTCACTATAAGTTCCTACATAGACTCTATTGTACTCCAGCCCGCATGCACAGGATAGGTCTCCGTGAGGACGACCTTTGTTGGCGATGCCACGCACCTGCGGCGGACTTTTTGCACGTAGCATGGGGATGCCGGGAGATTGCCGACTATTGGGGTCGGGTATATTCGGGCATTTCGGAGATGATAGATATACCATTGACGCCATCTCCAATGCAGGCACTTCTGGGTTACACAAAAACTGTTCGGAAACCTGTCCGCAGATTCGCCACAGTCGCCTTTCTTATAGCTAAGAGACTGATAGCTTGCAGGTGGGGGAGGGGCAGGGCCCCGAAATTCAAAGACTGGATCAGAGACATGGTACAGTGTCAAGAAACGCTGCTCTAATATGCGGAGCTTCTGCCCACAGCGTCTCGACCGGTGGATATATGGGGCCCTCTCACGACTTACCTGTTATCAAATCCCCTATCATAGCACACCATCATATAGCTGTATTATATAGATCCCATAGCGCTACGCACACTTAGGGCACCCTGCTTGAGCGGTAGTGCGCTGTGTCGGGAGTGGGTTTGGGCTGATCCTCCATCGCATTTACATAAGGCTTGCCCACACTTCAACAGATGGGGGACATAGTTTCCCGGATTCAAAGTGGCCTCTTCTGGGGCTGCTGGCGGGTGGTGATGGTGCAGGTTCTCCCTCCGTGTTCCTCCGGCATTGATGGGTTACGTAATGCACTTTGAGGTATTGCACCCCTGGGAAATGAGATGTGATAATGTTGCACCCTGTGTTTTTACCTCTGCACAATGTGTACACGTAGTATGTAACAGCTGTTAACTGAAGGTTCCAATAACAAACAACAGGACGTAAGTCCCTTTTGAGCTATCATCTTACCTATCGGTAATACTGTAACGCGGCCGGCCCCTAGCGGGTTGTAGGCGAACCGCTGTGTACACCATTGCCTTAATGTCTGCCACCACGCTGCCGGCCACTTGTGGTTGTAGGCGCTGTGCTGTGTATTGTGATTATATGCCGAATAAAGTTTTTTTTGGGGAAAAAAAAAAAGTCAATGGGAGCCCTTTACAGTCTTTGAAAATTTAAAATAAATAAGATTGTTCAAAGTATCTTCAAAGGTCCTTTGTCTAGCCAGGAAAAAGGGTAGCCAAGCTGTAAAGAACAATGCTAGCCGCAAGTATAATGGTTGGACGTGGTGACTAAAGCATGCAGATTAGGTATAAAATCCCTACCTACACAATGCGTAATCTAAATCACAGAAGGACTATTAGATACATGTACAATGTAGTAGCGCCATCTGAAAAACAGTCTGTAGCACTATCAAGGTTTTCTTTTGCCCACAGGAAGAGCGTACCCTGATTTGCAGCATATCGAGTTCATGCTTGTAGTGTTGTGAATGTGTCCTCCATCACTGAAGCTGTGCTTTCCTTTCACACACAGAGATGTTGTTTAACTACAATTTTCTAACTTTTACTTTTGGTTTGCAGTCAAATGAAAATATAAGTGTGTCAGCACTGGACAAGTCTTCCTTATCAAAGCCAATGTATGAAAGCTCAACCACTTCTGTGGCAACTCCCTCCGAGCCGGCCTACGATGCATTTTCTGTGAGTTTGACACCAATGCATTCCCTTTATTTTCACTCTGTCTGTTTAAGTGGGATGCTTGCCTGGTGTTTGATTGAAAGACAGCAGGTAGATGAATGTGGTTTGATGGCACTGAGACAAATACACAAACAGCAAGAATCAATGGTGGAACCAAAAGACACAGTCATGGTTTGTTCACTTCCATACCCGCCGATAGACTTTCAAAACTCCTCCCTCTTCTCAAGTAAGCAAAGTAGCCTTTTTAATAGAATATTTTGCAGCAACTTCAATAGTTTCATTGCTGTTTTATTGTCAATTTCCAACATAGGCTTCAATGATAGTACCATAGAGGGTCATCGGTGGTGGGTACTAAATATCAGAAGTGCTCACAAGCCATTGCTGTTATGACCTCCGAAGCATTATTGGGTGGCATATGTCCTGGTATTTAAGGCACCTGTGTCTACATGTTATTGCCAATCCTTCCTATTTACATACCTTAGCATCTATATATACACGTTGTTAGCCTGCTTCTGAGTGAGTTCTCCTAGTTTTGACAGATGAGGGAACAAGGGTTATAGTTATTTTCTCATAGCCATGAAATCCAAAGAAATGAAGAAGCTGAGATTAGAATTAAAGTTCAGGAGCTTTGCACATGCCCCTGTCGCCCCAATGGTGCCCTAACTCTTTAAGGGGCCTCCTTTAAGCCCAAGCCCATGATATCTGTGAGAAAAGGACATTTCAGGGGGCCCTCATCACATGCCTCGTTCCCACAAAGTTCAGTTCCACTGTTCATATATATCCCCTAGCTCACATCTGTTGGCAGTGAAACCAAAATAATATTAGCGAGTCTTACTTTTTGTTACTGAAAGGACCTTCGAGGTAAGCCCGCCCCCTCTCATGGTAGAAGGTAGAATTCATAAGGATAAGAACCGGTAGTTATGACATTTTTTTTTACTGCTTCCAATCTGTGAATTTCTAACCTAAAAAAGGATTTAAATGTAATGTCTACATGTACAACAATTCAAGAAATACATCATTGGTATTTCACACAATTCATACACATTTAATAACATAAAAATACATATAGATACCATTAATGTATTTATTGCCTATAATAACAAGTTACTAACTCTTGGTAACGCCTTATCTGGTAGAGACTATATAGCAGCATATTCCTTACCTCAGAATAATCTCCAGGTGTCAGACTGGCTCTGGAAATTTTTTGAGCAGTACCCCTGCACACCGATAGGTGGCATCGTTCTGCTCCACGTCCCCATTGTCCGCGCCGGAAGCATCATGCGCAGTACCTATATAGGCGCCACCTCAGCGTGCTGACGTCAGTTACTTTTACAACTTTACATGCCAGGAACGTGGAGCGACGATGAGAAATGACCACTGGTGTGGAAAAACTAAGGCCATGAGAAGGGTGTCCCTTATACTGCAAACGATTCGCAGAGCGGAGAGGATTGGTAAGGAATCTACAGCTAGATAGAGTCTCTACCTGATAAGGGGTTACAGAAGGCAAGCAACTTGTTCATCTGATCGAAACTTTTATAAGCAGATTCCTTACCTTAGAAGATATTTCCAAGCAATGCCTCCCTGGAGGTGAATCTGCAAAGCCAATTTTAAAATTCCTGTAGGACCGAACGGGCAAAGTGTCCAGATAGTAGTTTTTTGTGAATGTGAGCAAGGAGGCCCACGTTGCTGCCTGACAGATATCAAGAACAGGGAGTCAGTGGGGTAACGCAGTGGTTGCAGCCTTAACTCGGGTGGAATGAGCACGCAAATCCTCAGGGGGATGCTTCTTGGCCAATGCATAACAGATCTTAATGCAGAGCACTATACATGGTGAGATGGTCTGTTTCTCCACAGCCTTGCCTTTCTTAGCGCATAAGTACCATATGAAAAGTTTATCGTCCACCCAGAAGTCTTTTGTGTGATCCAGGTAGAATGACAACAGTCTTTCTGGGTCCAGGTGGGGGAGTCTCTCCTCTTCTTTGGAGGGGTAAGGCAGCGCAAAGAAGTTAGGAAGGGTGATGTTTTGGCCTACATGGAAGTGGGTCACAGCCTTCGGAAGGATGGAGGCCATGTCTGGAGAGAAGGTGGTGTAAGGAGGGTGTGCCAAGAGTGCATGCTATTCCTTCTGGCAGATGTTATGGCCACTAGAAAGGCAGCCTAAGAGGACAATTGTTCAGAAGCTCAAAGAGTACATACATTAAGGTGAGAACAAGATTAAAATCTCACTGGGGCATAATGAATAGTATGTGGAGAAACGTGCTGCAAGCCTTTAAGAAACCTAGTCACAGCAGGTGTCTAAAATAAAGAAGGTTGGTCCGACAACCGCAAAAAAGCCAAAATGGCTGAAAGATAACCTTTAACTGTGCCCAGAGTGGAGCCCTGCTGGGCCAAAGAGAGAGCAAACAGAAGTACATTAGATAGAGGTGCAGAAAGGGGGTCAATGTGCTGGAAATCCCACCATGTTATAAACGTATGCTACTGTCAGGCATATACGAACTTGGTAGAGGGACGCCTGGCTGTCAGAATAACATCACAGACTTTGGGAGGAAGTCGAAAGCTGTAACTGTAGCTAATCAGTCTCCACGCATGAAGGTGAATGATGCGCAGGTTGCTGCAACAGAATAACTTGGTTGGAGGGCCAACAATCATGCTTTACAGCTTGGGATACCAGACTCTCTGTGCCCACTCCGGAGCCACAAGAATAACTTGAACTCAGCCATTCCTGATCTTCCTGAGAATTCTTGGCAGGAGTGGTGTTGGTGTTACGTCATACAGTAGACCGAAGCTCAACTTGAGATAAACAGCATCTCCGAGCAAGAGTCGCCTTGGAAACTCCAGCATGCAAAACTCATGGCATTACCTGTTCTCGGCGGTGGCGAATAGATCTAACCAAGGCTCTTCCCACTGCTGAAAGAGTCCTTGCACCACCTCTGGATGGAGATGCCATTTGTGATCCCCTAGGCATCTTCAACTGAGTTAGTCCATCCTGGAATTCAGAGAGCTCACCAGTTGTTGATTCACCAGGGAAATGCATTGCTGTTCCATCCTCTTGACAAAGGGTCCAGGACCCCACCCGCCCTGTTTGTTGCAGTCCCACATGACTGTGGGGTTGTCTGTGAACACTTGCACCAATCTTCCCCTATTCAAAGTAAGAAAGGCTTTCAGTTCCAAGCGATTCGACCAAAGTTCCAACAGGTTGATGTGGAGCTCGGACTCCGCCGGAGACCAGAGTCCTATGATTTCCACCTTTTCCAGATGCCCGCCGCATCCCAGAAGCGGTGCATCTGTCTCCACAGTCAACTCTGGTTGGGGAAGGGATGGGGGTATGCTAATGACCCAATGGCAGTTCGTCAACCACCACTGCAGATCTTTCACAGTTCCAATCCAAAGGCCTTGACCATGTCGGAGAGATTCCCCTGATGCTGCACCCACTGGAACTTCAGTTCCCACTGCAGAGCCTGCATATGCAAGCATGCATGAGAACAAGCAGAATGCAGGCGGCCATGAGGACCAAAAACCTCAGGGTCGGTCATTCTCACGAAGTCCAGGATAGATGTTGAAACATTTGTATCATAGCTGGAATGTCCTTGACTCGACCCAGGAGGATAGGCCCAAAACTGCACTGTGTCCAGAGCAGCTCTGAGAGGGAGTCATGTGTGACTTTGGCACGTTGATAGTAAACCCCAGCAAGTGCAGAAGGTTCATCGTAGTCTGGAGGTGGGAGATGACTGCCTGAGGTGAGCCCGCCTTCAACAGTCAATCGTAGAGGTAGGGAAAGACTGGAACCCCCCACCTGCACAGATGAGCTGCATCCACCACTATCACTTTCATGAACACCCAAGGGGAGCTTCAAGGCCGAAAGGGAGCACAGCAAATTGAAAGTGCTCTTGGCCCACTGTGAACTGCAGGTAACATCTGTGGGCAGGCAGGACAGAGATGTGGAAATATGAGTCCTGCAAGTCCAACACTACCATACAGTCTCCCAGGTTCAGAGCAGACAGAACTTGTACGAGCGTGAGCATTTTGAATTTCTCCTTTTTCTGGAAGATATTGAGAAGGTGCAGGTCTAGGATATGACAAAGGCCTCCATCATGCTTGGGCACCAGAAAGTAGCAGGAATAGCAACGATGACCTACTTCTGATACCAGCACTGTCTCTATGGCTCGCTTAACCAAGAGAGCCAGCACTTCCTGACAGACCAAGGAGAGGTGGTCCTCTATCAGCCAGTCATAAGTGGGTGGCATGGGTGGAGGGGTAGCCACAAAGAGGAGGGAGTAGCCTCTTTGGATGATTGCAAAACCCAACAGTCCACAGACACAGGTGCAGGTGATGGTGTATCCTGCCTCCTACTGGATTCCCAAGGTGATCAGAGGGCAAACTAAAGGGGTTTATAAGCTGCAGCTGACGGGATGGTGGTGGACTGACCTGACCTCCGTGTACCTGTCCCACATGGTTTATGGGACTTGAATCCTCTGGCACATAGAGGCTGGGAAGTCTATTGGCTGTGGTAGCTGAGATGGAATGGATATGGTTGGAGACTCCTTCCATGGCCAAGAAAGGGGCAGAAGGAGGAATGGGGGTGATGAAGGGCCATAAACAAGCCAATAGGTCCTGGCTGTAGCTTCGCTGTCCTTAAAGCGCTCTGAGTCCGTCTTCGCTCCAAAAAGATGAGAGCCATCAAAAGGGCATGTTCATAAGTGAGGCTTGGACAGCCCCTGAAAAAACAGTTCTTCTCAGCCAGGAAGGACCACCGACGATGAAATTCCTGTACCCAGCGAGTCAGTCGTGTCGATTCCACATTGTATGGTGAACCTGATGCATTTCTCTTGTCAGCAATAGCTTTAGAGTGCATGGTTTGGGCCTTCTACAAGATCATGGGCAACACTTGCGCAACCGAATCCAATATCATATGGGAATATTGGCCCAAAAGGCATGCAGTGTTCTCTGACTGCAGTGCAAGGCTTGCGGAAGAGAATATTATCTTTCTAAAGGAATCCTGCCTTTTAGATTCCCCATCAGGTGGCATAGTAGTGAACACACCGTGGTTGATCCTAGAAGTGGAGGCTTGAACCACCAAGCTATCCAGGGTGGGGAGCTGGGTAAGAAAACTCGGGTCCAGGCAGTGGTGACAGGCATTTGTCCCTTGCACAGGAGACCCTGTGCAGCGCTTGAACCAGGCCCCAAGTAGGACATCAGTAAGGTCTTTATTAAATGGGAATAAGGGTTAAGAGGAAGTGACTCTCAGCTGAAGCACCTCTGTCAAGACATTTGTCGTGACTGGCACTGTGGGTAGTTGAAGGTCCAATACCTCAGCTGCACTACGCAGCACCACAGCAAAAAAAGCTCCCTCCTGCATATCCATGGTAGGAGGATAAACCAAGCCAGTGTCTGGCGAGTTGTCTACCCATTGGCATCTGCCAATTCCTCTTACCAGTAGTCCTCCTCATCTACAAGATGGTGGTAACCATAAGAGTCCTCAGACCCCTACCATTCTTCTCCAGGTCTATCAAGAGTAAAAGGTACTGGAATGCATGGTCTAGGATGACATACATCCAGCTCCGTGTTGTTGTCTGGAATGAGGATGAGGATGGGGATGGTGTCGCTGTGGGTGTTGGTGACATGGGGGCCGATGGCACTGGAGCGAATGCAGATGAAGGGATAGGTTTCACCAGCAGCTCGGCTCTGGATCCAGCAAGGGATCCATGAGGCCTGACTTGTGCCAATGGCGAGCCTGCCCATAGGGATCCAGTGGGAAACCCTCCTGAACCGATAGGGCCTGTAGGCACTCCAGAGGGACCAGGCAAGCAAAAATTGAGGTGCATGGCCTCATAAAATCCTTTAAGCTGGGCGGGGGTCTCTCTGGCTACCAGAAAGTCAGGGAAGTGCGAAGCGGACCTGGACTTGGGCTCTGCCAAACCACGAAGCCTGGAGTGCCGAAGCTCCTGTGCCTCGTCAATGACTTCAATGGGTGCAGTAAAGTCAAATACCTCTTCAACTTCTTGGATTTTTTGTGTTGTGGGACTTACCCAACTTCCCCAAGGACTTGGAGTGCGAGGATGATCGCCGGGTGCGGCTTCGCTAGCGATGCCGGTACCTCCCACACGAAAAGGATATTGAGCATCATGGGGTCGTCCAAAGTCAGGCGGCAAGGAACTTGAGGGATCGCTCCCTCGGTGACATTGGTTGCACGGCGTGGTAGTCCTCACAGGTCTTGCAGTTATAGTCATACTCCAAGCACCACAAACAGACCTAGTGGAGGTCTGTCACAGACATCTTTCTGTGACAGTCACTAGAAGAGAAATCTCTCAAAAAGAGTAGACAAAAGTAGGCAAAAAAGCCTGTAAAAAAGTGGCTGATGGTAGCTCAAACCAGGATCAGCGCTATCTGGTACGGAAAGGAAAGAACTAATGTCAACACGCCGGGGTGGAGCCTATATAGGCTCTACAGACAAAGCAACAACACAAAGCCGAATGACGCCACCTACTGGTGCCGGGGAACTGCTTAAATATCTTCCGGATCCAGTCTGACACCTGGGGATTATTTGAAGGTAAGGAATCTGTGGCTAGAATTGTCTATCAGATGTAGAGCTATTGTTGCCCTGGCCCATACACGAGTAGCTCAGTCCAAGTTTTTGCTGTGTATTCTGGGCTTATAGTCTTTTTTATCCGATTATAAAATTGGGGGTCATTTCAAGAAGACCTGCATTGGTGTTGTGCAAAGCTGAGCACCTACTTTTTAGCATTTGAGGTGTCTAAAGTTCATACGTCTCCCAGATAATGCGTAAACTTTAGACAGAACAAGTCAGAAAAAGAGAGAGGCAATCATTGTTCACTGTCCTAACTTATACCATTTGAATTTTGTGCATTGCCTCAGAGACGTTCAGAGTTTTATACATATGAACTTTAGGCAAATCAGCACAGAAAAACAGACGCTCGGCTCTGTGCT
Source organism: Triturus cristatus (assembly GCF_964204655.1). NCBI lineage: Eukaryota > Metazoa > Chordata > Amphibia > Caudata > Salamandridae > Triturus > Triturus cristatus. The sequence goes on from NC_140585.1 coordinate 741,753,468, forward strand.
CATTCAGCACAGTCTTTCATGATACAGGCAAATCTGCTTCCTCGATACAGGTAAATCTGCTTCCACGATACAGGTAAATCTGCTTCCACATCGATGTAAGCAGACCGCAGCAGATAATGTAGGACAACATGGCGGCAGATAGAGATGGCAGCTGTTGTCGATAGTTTATTGGCAACTTCCCTTCACAAGAACTTAATAATTTAAAAAGATGTCTAAGTTGGGGTGCAAAGCACAAGAGGAGGGTAGGGGGTCTTGCTTTGAGGAGAGTTCCTCTAAACAGTTTTCTGTACCACAAAGACACACCTCACTCCCATCCACACAATACTTTGCTTTCTCTCAAGGAGTAAATAGCAGTTTAGCACTTCATGACCTATGCATTCACCGTCCTAAAGCCAATCAAAAAGGTAAATAGTTACCAGGCATTAAGAGTTCTGAAGTGCTTTTTTCGTTTGGATTTTTACAGGACTCAGACGAACAGCAGTTGGTGACAGACGAACCGTACGAGTGATTACTGCGCTGAGACGTGGAAGCTACATTTTCAGCTGTGAACGTGAAACAAATTTTTGCTGAGACGAGAATTGGTGGTTACCGTAATAAAATGTGAATATTTAATGTCCGTTTTGTGCGTTCCAGTTTCACAGTAGAATGAGTGGGTTGTGCTTTGTCATCACAACAAATACTAGCATCCTTTCAAAGATTAAAATACAGCACTTTTGAGCTGTATACATTTTGATATGTTACTCATTCAATATAAGGTTTAGGTGTGAAGGTGAGACTTGAAGATGTCATTTCCACTGCCTTGTTGTCAGAAGCCTGAATAGTCTTTCAGCTTTTTTGTGTTTTCAATGTAACATGGTTCTTCAGTCGCTTCTTTTGCACTAAAATGGATTATCACACAAATCTATTTCTCCCTAATAAAGTTTCTATCAGTGTTTTTATAGATTGACATGACCCAAGTGATTATTTTATATAACTCAACCCTTTCGCTGCTAGGCCTCCCCCAAGGCCCCAAACCCCAGCCCCTTCCCCCAAATTCTAAGCCTTTCTTTTGGCTATTTAGGATAGTTTGTGCCTAGGCCTAGATAAATTTTATACACATAAGCTATCCATTCCAATTTTGCATCCTTCTTTCCCGACGTCTTGGGTATTCCAAGGGTACCCAGGGTTTGAGGCTACCCCTGGAGGGGACTGAGAAATTAGCCAAAATATAGCTATATTTCGTCTGTTTGAGGAACAATGGGGGGGAAAAGTGCTGAAGAAGAAAGCATCTTTTTTTTCCTGAAAATTGCATCAACAAAAGGGTTGCGGTGTTTAAATCAGCATCTTCCCAGCTTTCAGGCCAGACAGACCTGATTCAGTAAACCTAATTTGGTACCACAGTTTGGCATTTTACTGGGAGACAGCCTGTTTTTCCTATTTTTTGTGCTTTCAATTGCCTTCCAGGTTGTAGTGGACACGGGTGTAAAACCCAAGGTGGATCCTGGAAAGCTATACATTTCTGAAAACTAGACAACATTCTGAATTCATCAAGGGGTCCTTTGTGTAGATCCTCAAGGTTTTCCTATAGAAAAGAGATTTCTCAATAAAGAAAATATTGAAATCGAGTTACAAAAAAACAGCGATTTGTGTCTACGTTTCCATCTGTAACTTCTTCTTACTATGGCACATTTTTGAAACCACTATACAGTTACACCTGCTGGATTCTTCTGCTTGTGAGGATATATAGAGTTTGTAGGTTCTCCAAAAACCGGAGGTTTCCAGAACCAACAACCAAGCTGCACCTTACAATGGTTTTTCACTGTGTACCGACTATACAGCAATACATATGATAAATTATAAAGAATGGAAAAAGTATACGAAGGAAAACTCAGTATTTCTGAAGTGTACACCAGATACTAAGTTTTGGAGCAGTGGTTGTACATTTCTGAATTTATGGGTGCCCATACTGGCATGTGTTTCAGAGGGCATTTTGTAAAATGCCGTCTTTGACTTACATGTGAAGGCACAAGCGTAGAGATATTAGATTGGTAATAACAAATGTTCTACTATTCTGTATTTCCACATGTTTGGTACTCCGACTTGTGTGGCTGGTCCTTGCACCCCAAAATGTGACATTGGAGACATCATATTTCACCCAACAGAATCCATGTGCTTTTTCACGAGGTGGCTGGCTGTGGATTTTGGGACATCTAGGGAAACCTATGAAACTAGCACATCTTTGAAAACTAGATACCTGTAGGAGTCCAGGGTGGGGTAATTTGTGAGACTCTCACCAGGTTTTTGTAATCAGAACCCCTTGCAAATGTCAAACTTTGCATAAAAAACACATTTTCCATTTTTAAAATTTTTTACTGAGTTTTATATAGTGCGAACTTGACCTGGTATCGGGTATCAGAGCACTTTACATAGCACCAGTTGCGTTACATGAGGACACACATTCATTTTTGTTAGGCACGAGAAGATTAAGTGATTTTCCCAGAATCACAGGATGTTCAGCGCCATTGCGGAAACTCGAATCCGTTTCGCCAGATTCGAAGTCGACCGCCCTAGCCGTTAGGCCAACTCCTCTCCTTGCATTAATGTGAGGAAAGCTCATGGGTTATGCAGGGATCCACACATTTCCTACCACCCAGCATTCCCCCCTCGCCCCCAAGTCTCCCACGAAAAAGCCACACTTGTGTGGGCAGGTCAAGTGCCTGCGACAGGAAAGGGCTCCAAACGCAATATAGACACATCGCATTTTTCCCATGAAAAACAATGGGGAAGTCCAGGGTGGGGTGACTTGTGTGGCTTTCACCAGATTTTATTTACCCAGAATCCTGTGCAAAGTTCAAACTTTGCCTAAAAACACACATTTTCTTGTATTTCTGTGAGGGAAAAGTCCTGGATTCTGCAGCCAGCCACAAATGTCCTACCACACAGCGTTCCCCCTCCTCCCTCAAGAAAAACTGTGCCTCACTTGTGTGGGTAGGGCAAGTGCCCATGACAGGAAAGGGCGCCAAATGCAACGTAGACATCACATTTGTCCCGTGAAAAACAATGTGCTTTTTGCAAAGTGGGTAGCTGTGGATTTTGGGCCCCAGCTCAGCCGGTAACTAGGGAAACCTATCAAACCAGCACATTTTTGAAAACTACATACCTGGGGAAGTCCAGGGTAAGATGACTTGTGTGGCTCTCACTGTGTTATTATTATACCAGTAATACAGAGCAAAGCTCAAACTTTGCCTAAAAAACAAATTTTTCTTGCCCTTCTGTGAGGCAAAATCCTAGAATCTGTAGGCAACCACAAATTTCCTACCAACCAGCATTCCCCCCCTATCTCTCTCAAGAAAAACTTCTCCCGACTTGTGTGAATAGGTCAAGTGCCCACGACAGGAAGGGTACCAAATGCAATGTAGACACGTCACATTTTTCCTGTGTAAAAAAATGTTTTCTGCAAGGTGGGCTAGCTGTGGTTTTTGGGCCACAGTTCTCCTGGAACCTTGGAAAACCTACCAAACTAGCACATGTTTTAAAACGAGACACCTAGGGTTGTGCAGGGTGGGTGACTTGAAAGGCCCTACCGTTTCTTTTTTACCAGAACCACATGCAAAGCTCAAACTTTATTAAAAAAAAGAAAAGAAAACACATTTTCCTTGAATTTCTGTGAGGAACAGTCTTGGAATCTGCAGACAGTCACACATTTCCTACGACCCAGCATTCCCCCAAGTCTCCTGAGAAAAACAGTGCCTCACTTGTGTGGATAGGTCAAGTGTCTGCAACAGGACAGGGTGCCAAAAGCAACATAGACACATCACATTTTTCCAGTGGAAAAACAATGTGTTTCTTTCAATGTGGATAGCTGTGGATTTTGGGCCACAACTCATCCAGTAACTGAGGAAACCTACCAAACCAGCATATTATTTAAAACTACACACCTGAGGAATCCAGGGTGGGGTGAATTGTGTGGCTCTCATCAGGTGTTTTCTACCCATAATTCAGAGCAAAGCTCAAACTTTGCCTAACAAAACACATTTTCCTTGCCTTACTGTGAGGAAAAGTCTTAGAATCTGCAGGCACCCATCCATTTCCGACCACTCAGCATTCCCCCTAGTCTCTCTCAAGAAAAACTGTGCCTCAGGTGTGTGGCTAGGTCAAGTTCCCAAGACAGGAAAGGGTGCAAAGCGCAGCATAGACAAATCACATTTTCCCTGTGAAAAACATTTTTTCTTCAATGAGGGCAGCTGTAGATTTTGGGCCCCATCTCAGCCGGCAGTTAGAGAAACCTACCAAACCATTTCATTTTTTAAAACTAGACACCTGGCGGAGTCTAAGGTGGGTTGACTTGCGTGGCTATCACCAGGTTTTATTTACCCAGAATCCAATGCAAACCTCAAACTTTGCCTAAAAAACACATTTCCCTTGCATTTCTGCGAGGGGAAAAGTCCTGGAATCTGAAGGTAGACACAAATTTCCTACCACCCATCATTCTCCCTACTTTCTCAAGAAAAACTGTGCCTCACTTGTGTTCGTAGGTAAAGTGCCTTTGGCAGGTAAGGGAGCCAAATGCAACTAGACACTTCACATTTTGCCAGTGAAGAACGATGTGTCTTTTGCAATGTGGGTAGCTGTGGATTTTGGGCCACAGCGCAGCCGCTAATTAGGGAAACCTACCAAACCAGCACATTTTTGAAAAATACACACCTGGGAAGTGCAGAGCCGTGTGATTTGCACAGCTCCACCAGGTTGTTTTTACCCAGACTCCCGTGCAAACTTCAAACTTTGCCTAAAAAAACACATATTCCTTGCTTTTCTGTGAGGAAAAGTCCTGGATACTGCAGGCAGCCACAAAATTCTTACCACCAAGCGTTCCCCCTAATTTCTCGGGAAAAAACAGTGTCTCGCATGTGTGGGTAGGCCAAGTGCCAGCGACAGGGAAGGATGCCAAACACCACGTAGACATCACATTTTTCCACTAAAAAACCATGTGCTTTTTTTTTTTGCAATATAGGTAGCTATGAATTTTAGGGCCCAGCTCAGCCAACACCTAGGAAAACCTACCAAACCAGCACATTTTTGAAAAATAATATGACTGCGATCACAAGATAAGCAAACTCAAAGTGTGTCTACTAAGCAGAATCTAAAAAACATATAATTGTATAAAAAACTGAAGTGTCAATTTAGAAAAAATAATCAAATTGAGATGCGTCGGAGGAATCCATGATGTCCTCGCAAATTCATAAGCCAGGGACACAAAGAGGAAGTCCGTCTCCGCAAAAGATGATTGGTGGACAGCCCCGGTCACAAGTTCCAGAGAACATATATGATCCCCGGTCTCAGCCGATGCTGAGACAGTTACCAGGTAACCTGCATATGTGTTCGAAGAACCAGTATTTTGTGATCCATGTACCATTGCCTGCACCTCCTCAAAAAGGAGTGACTTATACCTCGCATGGTGGAGCAGCTGTAAATCCAAGGGACAACTCTGAAAATGGGTTGATAAAGGACTCATCAGCAGTTCTATGTCCATGGGAGCAGGAGTCTGCAAAGCCAGGCACATATCTAGTGCCCATTTGAAGGGGCAACAGAGGCTGTGGAACACGAGTTGCATACAGGTTGGAATGTTAGCGACCAATCAAGGTCTAGTTCTTGAAGCAACAAGATTCCAAAGTATCGAAGCATATGCTCATGACACTGCTGGAGCTGTCGTAGTACCAGGAGGTTTGCAAATGGAACATCCACAGTGGAGAAGCAAAGATAGGTTAAAAATGCCGCAAATGAGGAATAACAGCAGCAGAAATCCTTCTAACACACTAGGAAAAAGAGAATAAATAAAAGCCGGTATTACTCTGAAATACATTTAGAATGAATGACCAAGCTGGAGCCTATAATTGTTTTTTAACAATACTCAAGACTGGCCTTGTTAATGAACTAATTTGCCAAAATGTAGTGGGAGGTTTGTGTTTAACAGTGCCTGTATTTCGCTGGAAGTTCTGGCAACCTGTAATTCGAAGGTCTCGCAGGCAGATGTGAGAGCGACTTCTTTTTGAAACAGTAGTGCTTTGAGTCTGCTCAGCTTATTCACGTCTGCCTTCAAATTTGGAAATGAAGGCCATAGCGGGGTCTCAACAACTCCTTGTGTGGGGGAGGGGAAACAGACATTATTACAACATGTGACGGTTTGAGAAACCCAAAAAATATAGATGGAATTCCCGTACTCATTCATAAACAGTCTTGATCATTAAGCACTTAATAACTACCATTTAAAAACACAGTAATAAGTAGAAATGTTGCTGGAGCTGGTATTCCTTTTTAAAAAAAACATTTTAATTTGCTACAGAAGTGTTACATGCACCATGCACTGTAACATGTTTGGAAACGTGTGAGCGCCCAGCCAAGGGTCGAATTCTTCTCCAGTAAGAAATACTTTCATGCCGGAACATTCACAATGATAGGAAAATGGAAGGGACCATCATTCATGAATAAAGCTGCTTTCTAGGGGTTTATATCTACCGACAGGGATATGTTTCATACAAGCTGTGAATTGAAAGACATTACAGCGTGTATTAACCATACCGCTAAAGATGTTTCGGCTATGGTAAATCGGCGTTGTTCTAACTTCTCCAAATGCAGCATTGCATAAGTTGCATCTTTCATTGCCATCAGTGGTCGTTTGTGTGTCAAATTCAAAGGCAAAAAGAAGGTACTGGAATTCAGATAACGCCATGGTGCACACCCTATCTTAAGGGCTTGAAGTGTCCTGCTAAACTGCACGATAGGTCTAAGCTGAGTTTGACCATGATACAATGTTGACATGTCACTTTATATAATATCAATAACACACAACACAATGTTATTCAAATTAAATGCAAGAAGACAGCGTTTTGATACTATTATCAACAACAGAAAGCACTTTATTCAAATTGTCCTGATCAATTTGTCTTAAACATGCAGCAGCTTCTATTTGGGACAATTTCCACATTTCTTTATAGGTAGCATAAAAAAATCTTTTAGAATGTGGAGATCCAGGACCCAATAAAAAAATCTATGTTTTCAGACAGGAGAGAGAGATGTCGTTTTACTGCAGACAGTGAGGAATGTTTTAAACCACTGTCAACACAATATCCCCACGGAATAGGTGGTAACAATACCAGAGTGTTGTGAATGAGAATATTGGGGGTCTGGTCGGCTTGACCTAAACCCAGGTGTGGAATTAAGAAAACAAGCATGACATCCATTTGTGTCTACTGGCCACAATAACCACCAATGTCAACCTGAAAGTGTGGAATTAAATGTTCTATCCTGTAGTGGCTTCAAGGCCCCATGGCAGCCATGATTTTTGTTGTCCCTTGGGCTTGATTCATTTCAAGTACCTGGTAAACTGCATTGTTGTTCATTGATCTAGAGCTTCACCAAAGGTGGCTTCAGGAGAGAGTTGTTTGGTGGTTAAAAATGAATCTGTTGAAGTGCCCCTCTGGCTCTAATGGCTCTACACTTTATCTGATAGAGACTCTATTTAGCTGCAAGTTCTTTAACTTAGAATATTGCTCAGGCGTCAGGCTGGACCGGGAAGTTTTGAGCAGTCCCTTGCATGCATATAGGTTGTATTGTTGGGCTCTATGTGGCGTCATCCACGCCAGAATTGACGTGTGCAGTGCCTATATAGGGCCACACCAGCATGCTGACCTAAGTTTGTGACTATTTTTCTACGCCAGAAGCACAGAGCTATACTGAGGTGGAATGACCAGTGTGCCAAAAAGGGATCCTGAAGGATCTTTTTGATGTGAGATGTACAGTTCGCAGAACAGGAAGGATGGGAGGGATGCTAAGGAATCTGCGGCTAGATGGAATCTCTACCAGATAAAGCATTGCCGAAGGTAATTAACTTGCCCATCTGATAGAAACTTCTAGCAGCAGATTCCTTAACTTAGAATAGATAACATATCAATTTCTCCCAAGGGGTGGGTCTGCAAATCTGTTAGATCAAAAAGTTCCGAAGGACCGACCGGGCAAAATGCCCATCGTATTGAAACTGACTGTCCAGGCAGTAATGCTTGTCAACTGTGTACAACGATTGCCACGTACCCGCCTGACAGATATCCAGGACTGGTAATACTCCAACTAGCACATTGGTCACAGCTTTAGCAGAATGAGCTCTCAAGCCCTTAGGGATTGTTTATTGGCCATTGCACAGCAGATGGTTACACAGAGGACAATCCACCTGGTGTTGGTACTCTTGTGGACTGCCTTTCCTTTCTTCACATCCACAAATCTAATAAAGAGTTGATCGGCCATCCAGAAGTCTTTGATACAATCAATGTAGAACGGCAACTCTCTTTCTGGATCCAGGGGGTGGCGTCGCTCCTCTTCCTTGGTAGGGTTAGGGTGGGTGAAGAAAGTAGGCAGTGTGATTTTTTTGCCCAACATGAAAATGGCCTTGGATAAGAAAGAAGGAGGCATGGATCCTAAGGACCAGCTTATCCAGGAAAAAGGTGGTGTACATGGGTTAAAAGAAAGTGCTTACAATTTGCTAACCCTCCTGGCAGATATTATAGCCACAAGGAAGACTGTTTTGATACTAAGCGGTCTCAGAGGGTAGCTATGCATGAGCTCAAATGGTGAGCACATTAAGAAAGTGAGAACTAAATTAAGATCCCATTGCGACATAATAAAAGATGTAGGGGGAAACGTGCTGCAAACTTTTCAAGAAACAAGTCACAATGGGGTGATTTCAACAGGGAGGATTGATCTGGCAACCAGATGAAAACCGAGATGGTGGAAAGGTACCCTTTAACTGTGCCTTGCCAGTTAAGGGATAAGGCAAACAAAAAGACTTCAGACAAGAGTACAGACAGAAAATCAACCGATTCGTCAGCACATCAAGCCACAAATGTATCCCAACAGCAGGCAAATACTGTTTTCATTGAGGGGTACCTGGATGCCAGAATGACATTACACACTTTGGGAGTCCTGAGCTCCATTCAAGCTGAAATGCGTCTCTGAGAAAGCCGCCTTGTAAACTCCAGCACGCAAAAGTGCCGACATAGCGCATTCTCAGGTGGCAAATTTAACCAAGGTTCTCCCCAAACTCTGAAGAGACCTTGCACCACCTCCAGTTGGATACGTAATTTGTAATCCATGAGACATGGTTGGCTGAGTTTGTCTGCTTTGGTGTTCACAGAGCCAGCCAGATGTTGAACCACCAGGCCTGACATTGCAGCCATGTCCACAGATGCAGAGCCTCGTGAAACAGGGTCCACGACCCCACCCTTCCCTGCTTGTTGCAATACCAAATGGCAGTGGTGTTACCCATGCCCATGAACACTTGAACCAGCCTTCCCTTGATGGAAGGAAGAAAGACTTTCAATGCCAGGTAAATCGATTTTCATTCCAACAGGTTGATGTGGAGCTGAGACTCGACCAGAGTCCTCTTACCTAAACCTCTCCCAGATGGCCACCCCAACCTAAAAGTGATGCATCAGTCACTAATAGGAACTCTGGGTGGGGAAAGAAGAGGATTCTGCTGCTAACCCAATCGCAGTCTGTGAGCCACCACTGCAGTTCCCTCCCTATCTGAGCCAGGTCGCAGAGATTGCCCTGATGCTGTGCCGACTGGAACTTCAGATCCCATCGCAGAGCCCACATATGCTAACAGACATGTTTTACCAGCAGGATACAGGAGGCCATGCGACCCATCTGCCTTAGAGTCAGTCTCACTGAAATCCAGGACAGAGGCTGAAACATCAGAATCACAGCTCGAATATCCTAGGCACACTATTCCTAAAACTGCACTGTATCCAGAACAGCTTCAATGAAAGGGAGCATCTGAGAGAGAGTCAATTGTGACTTCTGCATGTTGAAAGTGAAGCCCAGCGAATGCAAGAGATCCACTATAGTCTGGAGGTGGAAGGCAAATGCCTGTGGCTAGCCCACCTTTAACAGCCACTCGTCAAGGTAGGGGAAAACTTGAACCCCTCACTTCTTCAATGTGCTGCAACCACCACCATCACCTCAGTGAACACCCGAGGGCTGGTGGTAAGGCCAAAGGGGACCACAGCAAACCGATATTGATCTTGGCCTAAAGTAAACAGTAGGCAATGTTTGTCAGCAGGCAGGGCAGAGATATAGAAATAGGCGTGCTGCAAGTCCAGTGCTACCATCCAGTCTCCAGGGTCAAGAGCAGAGAGAGCCTGAGCCAAAGTGAGCATCTTTAATTTCTCCTTTTTCAGGCAGCAGTAGTTGCAAGAGAGTAAGTCTAGCATGGGACAGAGGCCTCCATCCTTTTTCAGCACCAGAAAGTAGCGGGAATAGCAACCAAACCCTCGTCTGATACCAGCACCATTTCGATGGCCAGTAGAGCCAGCACTTCCTATCACGAGAGCAAAAGGTGGTTCTTTGTCAACCGATCGGGGGAAGATGGCAAAGGTGTTGGCTCTACTGCAAGCATAGGGCATAGCCAAGCTGGACAATTTGAAGCACTCATTTGTCAAAAGTAATCTCCCATGATTGGGGCAGGTGGTGCTGAAACGTGCCACCAATGGGGTGCCCATGATGGTGTTGAGGAATATTAAATAAGATTTGAGGCTGCGGTTGCCAAAGGGGAAGCAGATTGGGTAAACATCTGGCATTGGTTCTCACAAGGCTTGTGGGAGCTGCATCCACAGCCACGCAAGGACTGTGGTGGATGGGGGACAAGAACACGGCTCGTCGCCCCTACCGCAGCCACGGAAAGAGCGGAAGGTGTAATGTGGCTGTCACAGGGCCATGGTAAGCCACAATGACAAAGTGGCAAGTGCCGTTGAAGGGTATGTCCATAAGGGATTCCTGAACATCCCCCGAAAAGCCAGTTGTCCTCACTCAGTGTGACATCAGAGTGCCACCATAGACGCAATGGCTCTGCCCAGCAAATCAGTCATATCCAGTCTGCATCTGATTGTGAACATTGCTGATTCCCTCCTGTCAGCAATAGCTACTCTTGCGCAGCCATATCTCATACAGTATGGGAATAGCAACCCAAAAAGCACACATGTTTCACATAGTGCAGTTCAAGGCTGGTAGAAGTAAAAATTCTCTTACCAAAGGTATCCAGCCTCTTGGATTCCATATCCTATGGCGTGGTAGTGAACATGCCAGGATTGATTTTGGAGGTCGAGGCTTGGACCACCAGGCTCTCAGGGGTGGAATGCTGAGTGAGGAATGCTGGGTCCCCAGGAGCGGGGTGATGGCAGCGTGAGATAGTCCTGTGCACTGGAGAGGTTGTGCAGGGCTTGGCCCAGGCCCCAAGTAGGACATCAGTGAGGGCTTCTTTGAAGGGGAGTAGGGGTTTTGAGATGGACACCCCAGCTGAAGTAACACTGTCAACTCTGGGCAGTTATAGGTCCAGGACCTCAGCCGCCGTCTGGACCACCATTGCAAAGGAAGCCCCTTCCTCTGTAGCGACTGTGGGAGGAGAGAGAAGTCCGGTGTCTGGTTAGGTGTCCAGACCACTGGCATCAGCCAGGTCCTCCTACTAGGTGTTGTCAGCCATGGAGTCTGCTCGGAGGCCGGAATAGCCACAGGGATCCACTAAGTCCCTACATTTTGGTTTCTCAGAGGGCCCTTCAGGGAAATAGGGCTTCATCTCCAATTCAGCATGTGTGGGCCGGGTCAGCACAAGAAATGAGGTCGGGCAATGCCGGTCCAGCTCCATATCACAGATGGGGTTCACTGTGGGTTTGGTGCCGCCAATGGGCATCAGCGACATCTGGAATGGTGCAATTGGAACCGTCCCCTGAGGAGGTCCCAAAGTCATGGCTGGGGCCTATCTGGATCCACCAACAGATCCAGAGGACCGGACTGTCACCAAGGGAGGTCCCGCTGATCCCTTGGGGCCCAAAGGCGCCCCAGAGGGCGGGCTCCACTTAAATTAGCTCATCGCCTCATTAAACTCGAAGGTTAACAGAGGTCACTCAGGGGAACTCAGGGAAGAGTGGAAAGAACCCAGGATCAGGTGTGGGCTCCACAGGGACAACCTGGGAGCAGGGCTTGGACTTGTGGCATTATTTCCACTCCTCTTGTGATAAATGGAACAGGCACAGTGAAGTCAAAGAACGGTTTGACTTTTTGGACTTCTTGTGAGACTACATGAACAAGTCCAGGATCATGATGATGACTGTTGTAGTGACTACAAGAGCAGTTCCGGGACCACCCTCACAAAGAGGACCTGGAGCTGTGCGGAGGCACGTGGAAAGCAGCCAGAAGCTTCATGGCCAACTAGTGGATGGCTTTTGGATTCATAGTCCTGCAATCCAGGCAGGACTTGGAGTCGTGGGCCTGCTCAAGGCACCACAAACACCCCAAGAGGGGGTCTGTCATAGACATTTGAGTGCGATAGGCACCACAAGACTTGAAACCTGTAGGTTTCCTCTGTGACATGCTACAAATGCAGATGAAAAAAGTACACTGGTCGAAGTCAACAAACGTTGGAAAGTTTTATCAAAAAACGGCTGAGGGGAGCTTGTCCAAATCTGCCCTGAAGGTACGGGAAAGAAGGAACTCAGGTCAGTGTGCTGGGGTGGCATCTATATACGCACTGCATATGTCTCTTCCGACGTGGACAATGCCACACTAAGCCGAACGCCACCTAGTGGCACGCGTTGGGACTGCTCAAAAATGTCCAGATCCAGTCTGGTGCCTGTGGAATAGTCTAAAGTGAGGAGTCAGCGGGAGAAATCTCTATCACATGGCTTTTGTTTCAGGGATTTGTGTGCCAAAGGCTTAATGGTCACCTCCCATGGTGCTGCACTTCTCCATTGAGAGTATTGAGTGTCATTGTGAGAGCCTTTCAGGTCTTTTCTCTACAGCTGGAGGATCAGACCCTGCTGGTGATGAAGTATTCAGGGTTTACATCAAACGTAAGGGGTGAACCAGGTCTCTATCTCTGGATGAAGTGCCTCTGAAAACTTTCCTTCTGGCAAAGGTTCATCTCCTCTCCCTGTGGGTTTGCCAACTTCAGTTGCCTCATCTGTCCACTTGTGTCTACATTAGACAGTATTTCTTCAGAATATCTCCTTGAGAGGACCTCTCTGCTTGATTTGTTTGCCTTCCCAGGGACACCCATCTGCCTCTTTATGCACTGAACCTTACGGTTCCCAGGCTTCTTGAGTGGATGCTCTCTCTCTACCTCGGCCAATAGGGTTCTTCTATGCATGTATTCCTATTCTGCTTTTGTCTCAAGTGTTGACGAAGGTTTGATTTGAGCAGATGAATCTGGCACTCGTGGTTGCAGAGTGGCCCGAGGGCTTTAGTTCCAGTTTCTCTTGGACCTGGTGCTGGGCCCATCAAGGGTATTACCCATATGCTGTTCCCCTGGCTGGCTCCAGCACAGTTGTTCCAGGGCCATCAGTTTGGAACTCCAGCAGGTTGTAGAACGTCTTCCGGACAGTCTTACGTTTAACAAGCAGGCCCTTCTTTCAACTCAAACAATGGCGCTAAAGAAAACAAGAAACGCCTCTCTCAGGACAGCAAGGAGACGTATTTATCCGCTACAAAAATGCACAAAAAAATGACAGACAGGCATGTCGAATTGATAAACAACATCACCTCCAACAACTCTGGTGCTCTCTCCATTGTCCAAGGAAGAGCAGGAACCCTAGAAAATTATGGGCGTTAGTAAATAGTCAAACCAATGGAAACCTCTGCCTGGGGAGTACAAATACCTCAGAGCAGGAACGGGTAACATTTCTGGCAGGACACTTCCAGGCGAATGAGACGAAGGCACACTTATTGATTAATACCCATTGGGAGTGTCCAGTCCATCTGCAAGGAGCACAGCAACACCCAAATGAAGAAATCTCCACTTCTCCTACAAAGCTGGTCAAAATAGTAACCAAAGCTAGATCAACTTATGGCATGCCACAAGCTTGGTTTAAAAAGAACATTCCTCTCTGGTCTAAGCAGCTAGCCAGTCTGTTCGATTACACCGTACGAAGTTCAACCATCCCAACACTTGGTGTGGTGCCATAATCAAGCCAATTCATACGTCTGTCTCTCGATCAGCCCTATTTAACTACAGGCTGATAGCCTTATTAGACAATGAGGCAAAGTTCTTTGCCACTGTGGCTCAAAGTTTTGAAAAGCTGGGCTGACTCAAAAGGACTGATCACTAAAAACCAAAAGGGGTTTGTGGCAAAGTCTGGCACATTGACCAACCTCTTAGCCTTATCCATTCTCATCGATAAACCGAATATATCCTCTACGCCGCTTGTTTGCTGCTTTGAAGATTTCAAAGCAGCTTTTGATTGTGTGCCAAGGGAAGCTGTCTGGGCAAAGTTAATGAAATGGGGAATACCGGCTAAAAAACTTTAGTCAATCATCCAGCTCTATATCAACACGTGGATTCAAGTCAAGATGGGCACCGGATCACATATATCTAGAAAAATACTGACGTCAAGGGGAGTGAAACAGGGATGTGGGTTAGCTCCCCTGCTTTTAGACGACCTTTCAGCAGAGTTGGATGCAATAAACAGACACCCACCATGGATCTGTGAAGCTCAGATCAGCAATCTCTGTTATGCCAATGACCTCACTCTTCGCAGTCTCACAAGAGTCGGACTGCAACGGCTGGTAAATACATTATACAGTTACACCACCGTGAACAACTTAGAGGTTAATTTGAAGAAAACTCAAGTGGGTATATTTGGCAGGAAGTGCTACAGATATGGTGGTTGGTCATATAACAACCTCCAAATTTCAGCTGGAAAAACCTACAAATACCTGGGAATCTACATCAACTCAATGCGCACTTGAATTAAACATCGTAGTGAAATCGCCATGAAAGCCATGGCTCTTCAAGTCAGTCTCGGCAAACTCTCTAAAAAACCGACAGGTCCCAGCTTAGCTTCAGTGCTGGAAGTAAAGCAAGCTAAGATTGGCCCCACCTTGTTGTTTGGCTTTGAGATCTCCTTGGGCAAGCTCAGCATCGCACTTAATCAACATGTGACAAAAATCTATAAAAAAGGTGCTTCGGCTGCCAAAAATCTGATCTGCTGCCCTGATACGACTAGAGCTGGACCTTGTAAATTATGTTCTGCAAAGCCCCGGGGCCTTTCTTAACCTGTGCCACAAGCTGAGACAGGCTAGAGCTGGCTCACTAGAGTCCCTGTTATGGACTGACATTAGTTCCAACAACCCTGGTGGGTCACATAGTCGGTTTTTCAATGATTGCATGCTATAACTATCAGCATGTGAACTGTGGTCTCTCAACCCAAGTAAAAAAGCATTTCAATCAAGCATCAAGAAGCAAATCCAACTGTGTTCCTCTATGTCTGACAGAGAGATTTTAGCCAAACCTAAGCATGTATGGGCAGTAATTAAATCTTACCAATTGGCCCCTCCTTTGCCACACCTTGCTTGCACATACTCCCTACATCTAAAACAGAGATTTCTGGTGCTTAAGCTGGGTGAATGGCCTTTCTTGAAACATCTACCCCCTGGCGGCGTCCTTTAGACGATCTTGTGCACAGGGTTTGTGGAAAATCAGTCGAATCTCTGGAGCACGTTGTACACTTTTGTCTAGCATTGATAATCCTGTGGAGATCAAATTTGAGGTCTGAGTGGAACAAACTGGGAGTCCGGACCTGTAGGCAGGGCATTATCATGGATTTGAACCCAGAGAATATTGCTCTAAACGTGAGTTTTACGGATATTATACATCTGCCATATCGTACGTTCAAGCAGCCCTCTAGTTATTAATACAGTTAAGGCAAAATTAGGTAATTGCCACAGATGGACACAATAAACGGAATAAAAATGAAGCAGTAGCTGCCGTCCGTTGAAACCTCAATCTGGTGGCTTGCCGATCTCCATCTCAGCTTTACCACATCGAAACAGGTGATAAAGCCAACAGCATGCCTCGGAACGACCTCCATCACCGCCGAGCACTACTCTAAGTGCACTGTAGAACCATTTGCTTCAAATTGAACCACGAAAGACCTGTTCTGATCATTGCCATCCTGATTCCCCTGCTTAAACTGCGGCAGCACATCATGGGACATTCTAGCTCCTCTTAGAGCTCTTCCTAACCCCTCACCTCGGGACTGACGAACAGTCGGGCTATTTGGTTTTAAGCATTGCAGTAACTTAATACCCTGATCTTGCACTGGACTGTGAACGCGTATGCACTTTAGAGTAACCTTGCTTCTCAGAAGATGGCTACCTCGGGAATTTTTATCCATTGTATATACTAGTACATACATGTAGTATTTGTATTTATCTTTTCTTTTTTCTTTTTTGACTGTGATGGGAGCAGCAAAGTGTAAAAAGCCTAATTATTGTTCTATACCTATTGTTATGATTTTATTTATCAATCAATAAAACTCACCTTTATCAGTCTTATGTTTAAAAATTGGAATCGGTATGCTTCTTGGTGTTCTTTTCAGGGGATGAATCTTTTAAGATTACGATATTTTGCGTATTCTTGATTTTTTGAGGAGTGGTTCTTTTGAGAGCTGGTTGTTTCCACTATTGGGGATCAGTGATGCAGATTCAGGCTTTTCTTTCTATCTGGTTTGATTTATTCTCCTTTACCGCTTTGGCTTCTCAACTATTCCATAGTTTTCCAATCGCAGAACATTGGGTCCATTCTCCAATCCCTCTGTCTGATCTGGCATAAGTTATGTAGGTTTCCCAGGATGCTCCCCTTTGCACCCATTTTCCATTCGGTTGGATCTGTTATCTGCTAATGTTCTTTTACTTGTTGCTATCACGTCAACACAGTGGGTTGAGGGGAGGGTGTTCTCCTTCATCATCAGCTATATCTGTGTTTTTTTCACATAAGGAGGTCTTGTGACCTGGGCCTTCTTTCTGTTTGACGGGTTCTGCTGTATTTCATCTTTGTAAGGAGTTGGGCTGCTATGGCTATCTTCCAATCCAGCTTCCACACAGGACTTTTTGCCACACTATTTGGCTGGCCAGAGGTTCTGAGGTTTCTGTTAATTTATCTGGAGGGTGCTTCTGCTTTTCCCTCTACTGAAGCATTCTTTGTGTAGTTTTCCCTCGCAGATGGTTGGTTAAAAAAAATACTTTTACAACTGGTTACATCTGACTTTTTCAACTTTATACTCCTCAGCTGGGGTTCCCCTTCTTGATACTATTATAGGGCTTTCTACCTGGGGAATGGTTGCTCCATAATTAGAACTGCGGGGTGTTAGTTTGCATGTTTGCTGAGCTGTCCCCAGTAGTAGAGCAAGAATGCAAAGGGCCCTGGTACAAGCAAGGAAAATGGCTCATTTGACCGCTACTGGTGTAGTAATAAAGAGCAATCATTAGGATTCAATGGGCCCTCCAGGTCTCTCCGTCCCGGTACCACTGCACCTGCTGCACCAATGATAGATACGCCCCTAGCAGTCCCTAGCACAGTTTGTTAATCTTCTTCTTATTCTCTTGACTCTGGTGTTTCAAGTAGTGTTTACGGTTTTATTAAATTCATAACCTTGAGGGTACGGTTGACATTCGAGGTGCCAATGTCCCAATAACCTACCTGTAATCATGGGCGTAGGAAGTGTCGGGCATGGGGGATCTATCCCTCCCAGATTTTGGAGTGGGTGGGACACGGGGGACAAGGGTGAGGGGGGCGAGGGTGTACTGGGCCTCGCTTAGAGGCCCTAAACTTGGGCCTATCACGCTGCAGCAGCATGAAGATCACACACATGCAGTACTATGGTATGAGCCAAAATACCTTGTGCGGTCCTTGCTCTTTTATTGTATAGCCTCTGGCCACGCCTGGGCAGAGGATGTACAGGATGCAGTTCTGGGGCATACCAGCACCATGGGGGCAGTACCTGATGAATGTTAGAGAGAGGACAAAAGAATTTCCCATCTCCCATCTGTAATTCGCAGGGGCATTAGCACATGAAAGCACCCTGACCTTTTACCTGTGACCTGCCTCTAGTTACCTGTGGCCGATCTGATAGTTACAGAGGCCACCCGTCCGTTTGTTGTGCTGCAACACTCTAGGAATTTATCACCTCACAGTCACAGCTGCCTGCAGTCTGCACTTCTAAGAACAAAGAGAGAGAGGTCCTTTGTTGATTGCTGTCTGATCCTTCCTCTCATCAGCCCTACCCTACTTGCTGCCTTGAAGACTGAGCCCTGAAGGCAGCAGGAAGATTTGAAAAAGTAAGGTAAGAAGATACAGTATTTGACTAGGTGCTTCACCACTTACACAGCGAGCATTCTCACCACACTATGGCCGCAGTGTGCACTGATCACCACTCAAGACACACACGCATAGACACATACAGCTTAACACACAGACACACACAAATATTGACAGTGAGCAGAAAAAAATACTTAATGGCACATTTCTCAGGATGTGAATCACTCTAGATGGAATTTTCCTCTTGTAACACAAAAATGCAAATGTTTTCAGACTTTTTTAAAAAAAATTACAGTTATAAAAATAACTTTTGAAGTCAACATTTTAACCATTTGCATCACAATGACACCCCCAATAAATTTGGTGCAGTGGCTCAGCGAGTTATCCTTCTCTGCTAATGTCTGTGCTCATGTACAAGTTTTAGGTTCAAAAACAGGCACTCTTAACTGAAACTCCATTCCGAGGTCAGCACATTGAGTACTCTTCGAAATGGTAATGTTAAGACCTGGTATTTACAGCATTTAGGAACTAGAGATGGTGTATGAAGTTCTGTATAGAAAAGCAATTTGTTGGTCTTTGTTATGGTATTTGCATTTGTATAGCACTTTCTAAAATCATTATGGCACCTTAGCGCTTCTTAAAGTAGGCACTCATTGGTTGGGGCCTGCGATTTCCATAGACATGGTTGTACGATAATCTGCAGGTCACAAATTCCAATCCTGGTGCAGCTGTTCATCCTTCGGGCACGAGTCAGATGCTTCCTGGTCTCTCTTGAATTACGGAGCCGTTCCCTTCCCCAGCTACGGAGGGCCCAGCATACTTTTCACCCAAAAGTTCTAAATTTGATAATGATTAATGGTTATTTGTTGGTTGCAGACACCTGTGCTTCTAGTTTTCTGTGACTGCCTTCCCAGTAGTTGCCTAATTATCATTGGTATTTACAGCAGCCAACTGATATTCTGCATCCACAAAATGCAGTACTATCCCCATCTCTCTTGAGGCCGAATCATAAGTAAAATGGTTCCTCAGAGATTTCTCATTGTTAATACCCCAGTTCTACTCCATGCATGATTCAATTCTGTGTAAGATCCCAAGTCCTATGTAAGGCATTTGCAGCAGCCCAGGCCCCCTGCCTAGCTGACCAACATGGGGCCCTATGACTGTGAGGCCCCCTGCCCTGGGTCTCGCAGCTATGGTGTGGGGCGGTGAGACATGCCAACTCGCAATCGTGTAGATCTGCAAAGAACTGGGCCTCGCCGCGTTGGAGATGACTGTGACTATTTTGTAATCATAAGTCTGCTAGAAGTTTTTACATGTAATCAAAATATTCCCAATCTTGCCAAAAAAAGGAATACGTTCAGAAAAGTGAATGTCCAAGAGCACACAAGTTGTCCAAATGGGAGGCCAGGATTAATTAAACATGTCTCTTGGTTCCACATTACCAACTAGTCCACAACTGGAGTGTCAGTAATTCCTATGGCAAGGCCAAGGGGCTGATCTTCCCAGGGAAACATCATTCTAGTCATAGGGGCCTATTATGTCCTTAGTTCAGAGGCTTTCCGACCGAGATTGTAGGTTTCAATTCCGACTGGCTGATTACAATACAGCCGGTTGGAACTGAAACAGGCCAGTCATTCCGGCTGGATTCTGCTGGGCTCAACGAGCCCATCGGCCAGTCGGAAGCTGCCACGTAATCCATATGGACGCCGTTTTACGCGGTCCGGATTATGATGCACGGTTTTCAACATGCTTTTCATGCTGGCCTTTCCAACATGGAAAGACTGTCAGAAAGCGTATTTGGGGGCCCCCAGCACAGCCCCCTTCTCTTTGCGGCCTCTGGTTGGGGGCCGAGGAGGCACCTATGGTGCCCCTTTGTTGATCCCTGCACCCTGGGGCAGGTACCTTGAGGTGCCTGCCATAGGGTGCAGAGATGAACACATTCTCCCTTTTCTCTATGGGAGCTTGTGTTACGGCCAGTTTACGGCTGTAACACAAGCTTCCATAGAGAAATGGGAGTATGCGATCTCACAGTGTGTGGTTTTTATCGTAATCATGCGGTTGGGACCGACGACCGGAGGTCGGCCGGTCCAGATTCCGCGATGGTGTCAGTTAGAGGTAACTTCAACAGACATCGTAATGAGGCCCATAGTGTTTTTCCATCATATTTAGGTGAAATGGTAAATCTGAGATTAGAGGTCAAATATTCCAGGTCCATGGCTAGAATGTGCCCAGTGGACAAGGACTGTGGCAGTGGGTACTTACTAGACAGTATGCATGGTAGATACTGAGATATACTACTGGTGTTTCAAAACGTAACAATTGCAGCCATTTGCATACCAGAGCCAAATGGCATTGACTCTTCTGCTCAGTACAAAGAAACTGACCTTTTGCTGCTCTCAGGTCAATTAACTATATTATTAAGTATGTTCAAGTACTCTTCAGTCCTGGAACTCTCAGACAAACTCAGAAACATGCTTCCAAGAGAGAGAGCTTTCTTTCCACAGGTTGAGAAGCTACTACAGATTCCTTTGGTTATTCCAGTATCTTCTTGTGAGACTGAGAAGCTTCAGTGGTCTCGGTCGACTGAAAACTTGGCTAAGATCAACTATGTCCCAGAAAACACTGAATCAAGTTGGCATTTGCAACATACATAAAGAAATGATGGACTCAGTTGACCTACAGACAATTTCAAAATAATTTGTCCTTTGCACTGAACAGCGCAATACATTTTTTGTCTTTTCAAATGAAAGTTAATAATTTTATTATAGATTCCTGCAGCAAGAAAATACAATTTCCAATTAGTCCAATTTCATTTTGAGATTTTGGAATGTTGCTAAGAGCATTTAGTTTGTTCTTCCTTTTTTGTCACCGCTTTGTTCACTTGGCCCATGAAGATGCAAGATTCATAAACATGTTTGTTTCACATTTGGTCTAATTGCTTAGTGAATGTAAATAACAATAAAGCATACTTGCACACTGTGAATACATGCCTGCCTTTCTCAATATTTCACTTCAAAACTATGCAATTGTATTAGTTTAACAGGGCGTACAGTTCTCACACAATAGGCGATTTGTATACAGTCACTGGAAAGCCCGCAAGGTTGTCCCTTTCCCCTCCCCCACCCAGAAATGTAGTGTCTCCTACGCCCCTGCCTGTAATAGGATAAGACATATCTAATGGGGAAGGACCGGGAAGAGGCATCTGAGACCCACAGTAATAAAGGTTTCCTTTAAGTAGGTTGGACATTTCACCATAATGGAATGAGCCTCTAGAAAACATAAAGGAAGACCTCGATTTATTTTTAACTTATATCGACTCTGGGCACTGGACCTGTTTAGAGAGCTCTCCCTCCCCTCCCCCACCCCGCCCCCCAACCAGGCATACTAGTCCACTGCCTCCAGCAACCCTTACCCACCCACTAGCCCCACTTCCCTGCCTAGAAGGACTGGAACACGCGTCTATTTTACAACTCTGTTGCTTTTGAGAAGGTTCACGCTCTGCAAATCACTGACAAATTACACGAGTGAAGTGCAACAAACAAACAGCTTTAATGTAGACTCCGAGGGCTTGACACGATTTATCAGGCTTATTCGGCCTGCCGCACATGAATCCATAACTTATAGATGAATGATTAAAACGGATTTAGGGAAATACGCTTCTTTTCGGCTTTGGAGAACATGACGCGCTCTCTCTGAGATCCGTTTCACATCAGATAAATATCAGCTTGACTGAGTTTATGAGTACTAGGGATTAATTTTAAACTCTTCTTTAAAGTTAATTAGCCAGGCGCAGGTTCCCTGGCAGTCAAATGCAATCATGGACAATGCTTCTTAAATGAAAACTGAAATTAAAAATGCTACAAACATAAAAAAATCCTAGCAATTTATGCAATTGTAATTGTGAAACACATTTCACACAGTAATAATTCTTCAAATTATGATTTGTCACAAAAAAGAAAAATAAAGCTTTTAAATCTAGGTAACTGAAGTTGCACACACACGAAGCCTTTGGCCCAGAGTTTTATTAATACTTCTTTGCTAAAATAGCCTCCCTCCTCTCAGAGACATTTTAAGGATTTTGACCAGAACAATTTCGATTGTAAGATCCAGTTTCAGCTCTTTCATGCCCTCTTTGGCAGGGTCACTGACAGTGCACTGTGACACTTGTCCAAATTCTAAATCTGTTTACATCTAAATATTCAAGGATAGTGATGCGTTTTCAATATTGTAACACAGCAGCAGCTCACCGATATTACTGCAAACAATCTGCCACACCCTCCTATTTCACACAGGTGAGGTCCTGATTTGATCTAAAAGAAACCTTTTATGGATGCTGCATGAAACAAGCACAACATTTCTCTGCAAAATGTCTTTAATAGACTCTTGCACATCACCCACATTACAAACAAAGGGATTATCGGTATTTAAAACAATCTGTTCTAGAATTATCCAAGATCACCAGGGCAAGACTCTCTGCAGAACAGAGGTGGCTAGGTCAGGCCCCCCTGAAAGGTTTGGGCCCTGGGCCAGAGCCCACTTTGCCTATGACTTAAAACATCTCTGTCTCTGGTACATACACGTGCTCCTTCCTACCTGTTGACCTCACTCCATCAAGCACAGATACAATTTAAACTCTTTCTAATGGAACACCAAGTAGCTAAAAAAACAAGCATTTTCAATGCAATAGGTCTCACATTATTAAAGTTTGAGCTGTTGGCATTGCTAATAATAATGCAACACCAATAGCAGCTCAAATATTCAGTAATGTGAGACCTATAGCATTGCAATTGTTTTTTTTTTTATGTAGCCCAAACTTGAGTGAAAGGTGTGTATTTATGTTGCATTGAGTACAGTGTAATTATGTGTTGTGTTATTATGTGGCACAGAGTGGTATTGCGTGGAGTGTATTTATCTTGCATTAAGTAGAGAGTAATTATGTGACGTGCAATTATGTAGTACTGAGTGGTAGTGGTTTGAGATGAGTCAGAGAGTTGAGGTAGAAGATATCTTGAGAGAGGTATAGGGTGAGAAACAGGGTAGTGCATTGGATATGCTGAATTAGCAGAAAAGTAATAAATATATAGATCCAAGTACATGGAAGGTACATAGGTGCATAAAGGAAGTAAGTATATGTAGATTAAAGATCCATTAAATAAATTCCGGTTTCAAGTGTTGCTGTATTTATGTCATGTAGATATTAAAAAGAGCTGGGCTCAAGGCGGAGCTCTGTTGGACTCCAAACATGATGTGTTTAGGGTCAGATGCAAAAGGAAGCATCTAAACAGATTGACCTCTGTCCGCAAGAAAAGAGCTAATCCAGGCCAGCGCGAAGACAGACTCCTATTTTTTACAAGCGTTGGAGAAGGATGGAGTGGGACCCTATATCAAAAGCTGCAGGTAAATCAAGTAATGTCAACACGGTTGATTTCCCTTGTTCCACAGCCATTTTGATGGAATCCATTACCTCCACTAAGACAGACTCAGTACTGAAACAAGGAATGAGCCTGATTTGGATTGGTGCAACAACTGACCTGGTTCTAAATATTTGGATAGCTCCATTAATAAGCTTCTCTAACACCTTCAACAAAGCTGGTAAAAGTGAAACAGGCCTGGATTTTCTGAGTATGGATCCATCCGCCGAGGGCTTTTTTAAAATGGGTACCAGTCTGGCCTGTTTCCAACAACTTAATTACATCATAATGCAAAACCACTGTCTACATAACTGGAAGTCTCGCTGCTCATCGAGCTGGTACTATTTTGGGAAACCAGAGCGCGTGCTTCCAGGACACAGCATCTCAGTTCCATTCAGAAAGCAAATGTTTGCACTTCAAAGGTAGCGCCTCTCAGCCTAGATACAATGGAAATACCGAGAGCACACATCAAAGGGAGTGCGCCTCACTGTCCCCGCTTTTAGAAATCAAAACCTTCATGCCCAGCAGGAGGGCTGTGACTGAGTGAGGAAACTTTGCAGTGGGGCTGCTAGAGCAGGTCTCTTCAAACAAATGTTTGAACTAATAGGAAGAGCTGGCTCAGCAAAGTTGCTTTTCAGTATATATATATATATATATATATATATATATATATATATATATATATATATATATATATATATATATATATATATATATATATATATATTACCTACTGGCGGTCGCCAGTAGGTAGTTATAGTTAGGACCCCTTTTCCATAGGAAATTCGCAACATTCTATTTTGAATAACTTTGGCGCCGGTCGATGAATCCTCGCGAATTTCTCAAAATAGGTGGGGCGCTACGCTCCGCTCCTACCCTGAAAGTCTCGGGGGGATTCGTCAAGCGGGGGCTGAGATAAAAGGGGGGTCCCAAAACGCGTTTTTCCCATGCATTTTTCCATAGGACCTTTAGAACGAGCTACAGCCCGAACGGCTGAACAGAATTACTAGAAATTTGGCAGAGAGGTAGTCCCTAGGTCAAGGAAGTGCCTTTTGTAGGTTTGGTGTAAATCTGTTCAGTAGATTCTGAGAAAATAGCCTTTAAATCAATATATATATCTGAGCCCGCTTACGGTACGCTTACCGTACGCTTACCGTACGCGTACGGTGGCGTGCGCGAGCGCGATTCTGATTGGCTCTTAGATCTTAGTAAACATTCGAATCGGCCGAAACCAGGAAGTGGCGTCCGCCATTTTGTCTCTCGCACTGAGTGTTATTTATCAAACATGATGCCCAAAAACATGTTACGGGGCTGTTTTGACAACTCCCTCCCACATAGTCATGTTGAGGGAGTCCCCAAACATCCCCCAAGTGCAAAAACGGGTTTATTTTTTTTTCGGCAATTTCGCCGAGTACGCTTACCGTACGCTTACCGTAAGCGTACGGTAAAAAAATATAAAAAAAAAAAACACTATCCACACTTACCCCACCCCCTGTGCTTTTGGTGCCCGAAGGCCACCAAATGTACAGTGCTTAAAACTAGTGAAAAAAAACTAAATTTTTTGGCAACATGAAATTATAAAATCGAAATAAAAAAAACACTATCCACATTGACCCCACCCCCTGTGCTTTTGGTGTCCGAAGGCCACCAAATGTACAGGGCTTATTAAAGTTGATAAAAACCGTGCACGGAACGAACTGCGTTAAGTGGGCGCGCACGCCTCGAATGGCGTAAAGTAACTTAGCATTTAAAAAACCGTACAAATTCACTGAAAAAACCATAGGTTTCACACACGTTATAGTTAGGAATTAGCATTTAAAAAACCTTGCAAATTCACTGAAAAAACCATAGGTTTCACACATGTTATAGTTAGCGGAAATTTTACTGATAAAAAACCAATGAAATTGCCCCGTTATAGTTAGTGCTGGCAACTATAACTCACGCGACCGCAATCTTCTGCTGATGACATATGTGTCTTTATAAAAAAAAATATTTGTAATATATGTATAGCTAAAAATGTATGGAAGAAGACATGGGCAAATAAGTGTCTAAATACAGTATTAGCATCAGCAGAGGATTGCGGTCGCGTGAGTTATAGTTGCCAGCACTAACTATAACGGGGCAATTTCATTGGTTTTTTATCAGTAAAATTTCCGCTAACTATAACATGTGTGAAACCTATGGTTTTTTCAGTGAATATATATATATATATATATATATATATATATATATTACCTACTGGCGGTCGCCAGTAGGTAGTTATAGTTAGGACCACGTTTCCATAGGAAAACCTCAACATTCTATTTTGAATAACTTTGGCGCCGGTCGACGAATCCTCGCGAATTTCTCAAAATAGGTGGGGCGCTACGCTCCGCTCCTACCCTGAAAGTCTCGGGGGGATTCGTCAAGCGGGGGCTGAGATAAAAGGGGGGTCCCAAAACGCGTTTTTCCCATGCATTTTTCCATAGGACCTTTAGAACGAGCTACAGCCCGAACGGCTGAACAGAATTACTAGAAATTTGGCAGAGAGGTAGTCCCTAGGTCAAGGAAGTGCCTTTTGTAGGTTTGGTGTAAATCTGTTCAGTAGATTCTGAGAAAATAGCCTTTAAATCAATATATATATCTGAGCCCGCTTACCGTACGCTTACCGTACGCTTACCGTACGCTTACCGTAAGCTTACGGTGGCGTGCGCGAGCGCGATTCTGATTGGCTCTTAGATCTTAGTAAACATTCGAATCGGCCGAAACCAGGAAGCGGCGTCCGCCATTTTGTCTCTCGCACTGAGTGTTGTTTATCAAACATGATGGCCAAAAACATGTTACGGGGCTGTTTTGACAACTCCCTCCCACATAGTCATGTTGAGGGAGTCCCCAAACATCCCCCAAGAGCAAAAACGGTTTTATTTTTTTTTCGGCAATTTCGCGGGGTACGCTTACCGTACGCTTACCGTACGCTTACCGTAAGCTTACCGTACGCTTACGGTAAAAAAATAAAAATAAAAAAAACACTATCCACACTTACCCCACCCCCTGTGCTTTTGGTGGCCGCAGGCCACCAAATGTGCAGGGCTTATTAATAGAGAAAAAAAACGTAATTTTGGCAACATGAAATTATAAAATCGAAATAAAAAAAACACTATCCACATTGACCTCACCCCCTGTGCTTTTGGTGGCCGAAGGCCACCAAATGTACAGGGCTTATTAAAGTTGATAAAAACCGTGCACGGAACGAACTGCGTTAAGTGGGCGCGCACGCCACAAATGGCGTAAAGTAACTTAGCATTTAAAAAACCGTACAAATTCACTGAAAAAACCATAGGTTTCACACACGTTATAGTTAGGAAATAGCATTTAAAAAACCTTGCTAATTCACTGAAAAAACCATAGGTTTCACACATGTTATAGTTAGCTGGACATTTTACTGATAAAAAACCAATGAAATTCCCCCGTTATAGTTACTGTAGGCAACTATAACTCACGCGACCGTAATCCTCTGCTGATGACATATGTGTCTTTATGAAAAAAAAATATTTGTAATATATGTATAGCTAAAATTTAATGGAAGAAGATATGGGCAAATAAGTGTCTAAATACAGTATTAGCATCAGCAGAGGATTGCGGTCGCGTGAGTTATAGTTGCCTACAGTAACTATAACGGGGGAATTTCATTGGTTTTTTATCAGTAAAATGTCCAGCTAACTATAACATGTGTGAAACCTATGGTTTTTTCAGTGAATATATATATATATATGTATGTATATATATATATTCACTTAAAAAACCATAGGTTTCACACACGTTATAGTTAGGAATTAGCATTTAAAAAACCTTGCAAATTCACTTAAAAAACCATAGGTTTCACACATGTTATAGTTAGCTGGACATTTCACTCGTAAAAAACCAATGAAATTCCCCTGTGATAGTTAGTTCAGATAACTATAACTCGCGCGCCCGCAATCCACTGCTCATGACGTCACATATTACATCACTCATGACATGGTCAGTGGCATCACTCATGAAATCACTGATGACATCATCCTTGTGATAGAGTGGCGGTCGCGCGAGTTATAGTTATCTGAACTAACTATAACGGGGGAATTTCAA
Organism: Triturus cristatus; assembly: GCF_964204655.1. Taxonomy (NCBI): domain Eukaryota; kingdom Metazoa; phylum Chordata; class Amphibia; order Caudata; family Salamandridae; genus Triturus; species Triturus cristatus. The sequence continues at coordinate 741,781,098 of NC_140585.1, forward strand.
TGGTTTTTTACGAGTGAAATGTCCAGCTAACTATAACATGTGTGAAACCTATGGTTTTTTAAGTGAATATATATATATTGTTAATTTGGTACTGGATTTAACCAGAAAAGGTAGCGGGTTGCCCCGTCTGTTTATTTATTATCAGCAGGGGAATAATCATGCATTTTAAATGAAATTTGCGTTGTGAAATTAATGTCTGATTTCACATGTATAAGTATTTTACAGCTATAATATCAATTTGGATTTTTTGCAAACAATGACAACACATTTGTGTTTAATGCAGGCATTATTTCATGTTGACTCGTCCTACAGCGCTATCCCTAAGCTGTTTTCTATGTTCATTGTCTTGACGTCATTGAAACTTATTTGCACTTGCACTTTAAAAGGCCTGGCTTCTGATAGCAGTGTCATGTGATCAAGGCCTCCTGTAGGCCGAAACGCGTCATGGCGGCTGCGTAAAGTTCCTGTCCGTAAATAAATACTTTAAGCACTAATTTTGGGTCCGTGTTCGTCTCTGCGCTTGGATTGTGCGCGCTGGAGGAGGCGATTTCTGGTGACATATATATATATATATATATATATATATATATTCACAGAAAAAACCATAGGTTTCACACACGTTATAGTTAGGAATTAGCATTTAAAAAACCTTGCAAATTCACTGAAAAAACCATAGGTTTCACACGTGTTATAGTTAGCTGGGCAATTCACCCGTGAAAAACCAATGAAATTGCCCCGTTATAGTTAGTGCAGGCAACTATAACTCACGCGACCGCAATCCTCTGCTGATGCTAATACTGTATTTAGACACTTATTTACCCATGTCTTCTTCCATTATTTTTAGCTATACATATATTCCAAATATTTTTTTTTCATAAAGACACATATGTCATCAGCAGAGGATTGCGGTCGCGTGAGTTATAGTTGCCTGCACTAACTATAACGGGGCAATTTCATTGGTTTTTCACGAGTGAATTGCCCAGCTAACTATAACAGGTGTGAAACCTATGGTTTTTTCAGTGAATTTGCAAGGTTTTTTAAATGCTAATTCCTAACTATAACGTGTGTGAAACCTATGGTTTTTTCAGTGAATTTGTATGGTTTTTTAAATGCTAAGTGTTTTTTTTTTTTAATTGATTTTTTGCCGTGCGCGTACGGTAAGCTGACGCTACGCGCTCCGTACGTTATAAGTACGGTGCGCGTACGTCATACGTACGTGACGTACGTGATGTACGTACGCATGCGTACTTGTTCGGCAACGCGTACACGCATGCGCGTTGCGCGCACCAATGTCGCGGGTGCGTGTAATGCGCATGCGCGAATGCGTCATACGTTCGCGTCCCGTAAGCGCAATCTTCACATCACGTTTGCGCATGCGTACTTGTTTACGAGCGCGTAGTGTAAGCTTACCGTGCGCGCACGGTAGGTCATGTGATCCACAAAGAACACTTTGCATTGGTTTAAACTACTTTCAGTTCCAGTAACTTCCAACACCACACCCATTCCCCTCATTACTGCTTGAGATCCCCTGGGAGAAGGAGCTGTATTGACATTGAGATACAATGGCAGAACAGCAGACCTCTTCTGAGAGTGAGGCTAGCAGCACTACCATCAGACAGAGAAGGAGGAAACAAAAGGATTCCTTTGTGTGGGAGTATTTTTCTTTTCCAGAGGGGCAGAAAAAGGTCAATGCTCCATTGGTCACTTGCACACTTTGTGACCGTGTTTTATTTAGAGGAGATCCAAGGAAGAAATATTCCTTTGGAAATCACTCTATGATGAGACACCTTAGGGATAAACACCCAAGGACCTTTGCTCGACATACTGCAGAAAACTCTTCAGTAAGTCACCGCAGCCCAACCTCAGAAGCTCAGCCGAGTACATCATCGGCAGCTCAGCTGAGCCCTTTCTCTGAGGTGGGAGCATCACCTTCTTCTGCTTCTCTGGATGTTAACCCTCGATTTCGGAGGGTTGCAATGAGGTGTACAACGTGTTGTGGTCTTATTGTTTTTGGGGAGACCAATGTTTCCCTTATTAACAATAAGATAGATCAGCACGTTTGTAGGCGCTCATAATACTCCCATTCTTTCTTTCCTCAGTCCCTGTATAAACACAACAGTTCTTTTAAGAGCCAACCTTACCTGACAATTTTTGTTATTTTTTTTTAAGCTTTCTCTTTCCAAATTTTTTTTTTGCCGTGCGCGCACGGTACGCGTAATTCCGCGTAATTTTTCTGTTTACGCCGTGCGCGTACGGTAAGCGCACTCCGCGATTTTTCGAAAAAAAATAAAATTACATTTTTGCCCTTGGGGGTCCTTCTGGGACCCCCTGACCAAGGCTAGGGGGTCAGGAACTGTCCAGCCTGCCCCCTTTTCACCTTATCCACCTTTGTTTTTCCCCCCCCCTCAGAGTGCAAGAGACAATATGGCGGCCGACACTTCCTGGTTTCGACCGATTCGAATGTTTACTAAGATCTAACAGCCAATCAGAATTGCGCTCGTGCACGGCGCCGTGCGCGTACGGTAAGCGCACGGAGCGCGCCTATAGATATATATATTGATTTAAATGCTATTTTCTCAGGAAATACTGAACAGATTTACACCAGACCTGCAAAAGGCACTTCATGGACCTTATGGCTACCTCTCTGCCAAATTTCATATAATTCTGTTCAGCCGTTCGGGCTGTAGCTGCGACTAAAGTCCCTATGGAAAAATGCATGGGGAAAACGTGTTTTGGGACCCCCCTTTTTTCTCGGCCCCCGCTTGACGAATCACCCCGAGACTTTCAGGGTAGGAGCTGAGCGGAGCGCCCCATTAGTTTTGAAAATTTCGTGAGGATTCGTCAATCGGCGCCAAAGTTATTCAAAATAGAATTTTGAGATTTCCTATGGAAACTCGGTCCTAACTATAACTATCTACTGGCGACCGCCAGTAGATAATATGTATATATATATATATATATATATATATATATATATATATATACATATACATCCGCGGATCGTGTAGGGCGTGTTAGTGGGGCGGTGACGTGGCACAGAGGAGGGGCAGGGTGGGGGAGTTTATAACCACAATTCACACTGATATGTGGGGAAACAAGCGAGAAATGTATGTGTTTGGAAACACGGGATATTATCCCCTTATCTAGAGTTGACTTCTCAATAGGTTTCCCTCCATCCTACTTATAATGGTATTATTGTAGCTTTGTTCTCCTGAAAGAATATTCAATGTTTTTCTTTTGAACCCTCGCACAAGCTATTGGTGTCATGCTTCATCATCGGGTCGCATCCAGGTCAGGTGTTTGGTGGCACTATTGGCTAAAGTAACCCTTGGAGTGAGTGTGACTACACAGACGTGTCCCACCAGCCCATATACCCTGTTAAAACTTACTATACAGCTAGGAGGGCACCTGTAAATGCCGCTCCATCAGGGGTGCAGGCAAGTATGCCAGCCTCACCTATTGATGTTTGTATGTTGTCATCTGTTGTGACAATTGACGAATGACAGACCTGACACTATTGACTAAATAGTGACAATAAAACGCTTTAGGAAACATTATTAACAATGAGTCCTGACTGTAGTGACCTGGGTCAAGGGGTGCTAGGGAAGTGGAGCCATGAGCCCACCCTGGTCCACATATGAGATTGCCTCATCGTGCGTGATTGCGCCCCTTGACCCTGGTCACTACACTGAACAAAGCCCACGACACTTAATGGGCCATGAGGAAGGACAGCAACATGTCGACATAGTATGTAGTGTAAGGGTATGGGGTAGTAACACTCCCCTAAATTTACCTAAGTAATTTGTTCATATTTAACTCATACCAGTGGCGCACCAAACTAAGGTGAAAGCAGGGTGACTATTAGGTATTTTTAATATTTATACTCCATGTCAGGATCGGAACATTATCCAAAGTGCTCCCTGGAAGATACCCATCTACTAGGAGCACCAGTATTTTTTAGTACGCATTCTTGCTACACGAGTATTTAATGTACTTTGTTTTAATACCTGGGCTTTGGGGTGTTTGGCTTGCTAATAATTTGGCAAAGCACTTACTTATCATGTAAATATTACTTCTACAATGTGTTGTCGCCAATATTCTCAGCAGATAACCTTTCAGCAGCCACCAGAAGGACTTCCGATGCTATTCTGATCTATGTCGTGCTGCCCAAAGAGAGATGGAAATCAGCACAAGACATCTGCCATTATTCAGGAAAAAGGTCCTTCAGATGACTTAACTAAATTGTTGGTTGAATCTTCCAAGTGAAATGATCTATTGCTTGTAATAACAATGAGTGTCTAGCTTTTGTGGTAGCAATCCAAGCGGTCCATTGACTCCTTCGTGGGAGCAGAGCTCCTCATCTCTTCAGTCATGTCAAGTATGAATTAACAGAGTAAATGGCACTTTAAACTCTGGTAGGAGGTGTGGCATTGTGGCTAGCACTGTCGAGTCGACAGTGTCGACGATGACCCCTAGGCTCAAATTCCGGCGGCAGCTCAACATCCTGTGATTCTGGGCAATAGTGAAATCTTTCTGTGCTTAAAAACAAAAAATAAACTTGTGTAACATAGTCTGGTTCAGCTGTAAAGCGCTGCAGTGCCCCTGGGCCAAGTTTGTGATATAAAAACTGCCGGAAGATCCGGAGGTGGGTCCTACAGGCGAATAGACGTCGGCAGTGTGGGGGAGGATGCCGGAGCCGTCACGCCCCGTTTTTCGCAGGTCTGTAGGGCTTTTGCGTCACCTTTGATCAGGCAATGTTTGATTTTCTGATCAGAGAAGACTCGCTCACGATGCAAATTTAGGGGGGGGTGAGCGCGAAGTGGAGATGAAATCTCTACCGGGGAGGTCCCTCAAGAGCCTGGGTGAGGGGGCGGAGGGGCCGTGGGCATCAGAATGCACCGCCCGGAACCTAGGAAGGAAGCGGTGCACACATCATACAGCTTGGCACTGTGAGGCGCCTTTTACACAGAACGGTGTCATGGGATTTGTGTTTAAAAACCCGCTGTTGCTGGAACTACAGAACTCAAGTAGCGATGTATTTCTGAAGGGGGGAAACATGCAAACTTGTTGGTTGAATCTTCCAAGTGAAATGATCTATTGCTTGTAATAACAATGAGTGTCTAGCTTTTGTGGTAGCAATCCAAGCGTTCCATTGACTCCTTCGTGGGAGCAGAGCTCCTCATCTCTTCAGTCATGTCAAGTATGGATTAACAGAGTAAATGGCACTTTAAACTCTGGTAGGAGGTGTGGCATTGTGGCTAGCACTGTCGAGTCGACAGTGTCGACGATGACCCCTAGGCTCAAATTCCGGCGGCAGCTAAACATCCTGTGATTCTGGGCAATAGTGAAATCTTTCTGTGCTTAAAAACAAAAAATAAACTTGCGTAACATAGTCTGGTTCAGCTGTAAAGTGCTGCAGTGCCCCTGGGCCAAGTTTGTGATATAAAACTGCCGGAAGATCCTGAGGTGGGTCCTACAGGCGAATAGACGTTGGCAGTGTGGGGGAGGATGCCGGAGCCATCACGCCCCATTTTTCACGGGTCTGTAGGGCTTTTGCGTCACCTTTGATCAGGCAATGTTTGATTTTCTGAGCAGAGAAGACTCGCTCACGATGCAAATTTAGGGGGGGGTGAGCGCGAAGTGGAGATGAAATCTCTACCGGGGAGGTCCCTCAAGAGCCTGGGTGAGGGGCCGGAGGGGCCGTGGGCATCAGAACGCACCGCCCGGCACCTAGGAAGGAAGCGGTGCACACATCATACAGCTTGGCACTGTGAGGCGCCTTTTACACAGAACGGTGTCATGGGATTTGTGTTTAAAAAACCGCTGTTGCTGGAACTACAGAACTCAAGTAGCGATGTATTTCTGAAGGGGGGAAACATGCAAACTTGTTGGTTGAATCTTCCAAGTGAAATGATCTATTGCTTGTAATAACAATGAGTGTCTAGCTTTTGTGGTAGCAATCCAAGCGGTCCATTGACTTCTTCGTGGGTGCAGAGCACCTCATCTCTTCAGTCATGTCAAGTATGGATTAACAGAGTAAATGGCACTTTAAACTCTGGTAGGAGGTGTGGCATTGTGGCTAGCACTGTCGAGTCGACAGTGTCGACGATGACACCTAGGCTCAAATCCCAGCGGCAGCTCAACATCCTGTGATTCTGGGCAATAGTGAAATATTTCTGTGCTTAAAAACAAAAAATAAACTTGTGTAACATAGTCTGGTTCAGCTGTAAAGCGCTGCAGTGCCCCTGGGCCAAGTTTGTGATATAAAAACTGCCAGAAGATCCTGAGGTGGGTCCTACAGGCGAATAGACGTCGGCAGTGTGGGGGAGGATGCCGGAGCCGTCACGCCCCGTTTTTCGCGGGTCTGTAGGGCTTTTGCGTCACCTTTGATCAGGCAATGTTTGATTTTCTGATCAGAGAAGACTCGCTCACGATGCAAATTTAGGGGGGGTGAGCGCGAAGTGGAGATGAAATCTCTACCGGGGAGGTCCCTCAAGAGCCTGGGTGAGGGGGCGGAGGGGCCGTGGGCATCAGAATGCACCGCCCGGAACCTAGGAAGGAAGCGGTGCACACATCATACAGCTTGGCACTGTGAGGCGCCTTTTACACAGAACGGTGTCATGGGATTTGTGTTTAAAAACCCGCTGTTGCTGGAACTACAGAACTCAAGTAGCGATGTATTTCTGAAGGGGGGAAACATGCAAACTTGTTGGTTGAATCTTCCAAGTGAAATGATCTATTGCTTGTAATAACAATGAGTGTCTAGCTTTTGTGGTAGCAATCCAAGCGGTCCATTGACTTCTTCGTGGGAGCAGAGCTCCTCATCTCTTCAGTCATGTCAAGTATAGATTAACAGAGTAAATGGCACTTTAAACTCTGGTAGGAGGTGTGGCATTGTGGCTAGCACTGTCGAGTCGACAGTGTCGACGATGACCCCTAGGCTCAAATCCCGGCGGCAGCTAAACATCCTGTGATTCTGGGCAATAGTGAAATCTTTCTGTGCTTAAAAACAAAAAATAAACTTGCGTAACATAGTCTGGTTCAGCTGTAAAGTGCTGCAGTGCCCCTGGGCCAAGTTTGTGATATAAAACTGCCGGAAGATCCTGAGGTGGGTCCTACAGGCGAATAGACGTTGGCAGTGTGGGGGAGGATGCCGGAGCCGTCACGCCCCATTTTTCACGGGTCTGTAGGGCTTTTGCGTCACCTTTGATCAGGCAATGTTTGATTTTCTGAGCAGAGAAGACTCGCTCACGATGCAAATTTAGGGGGGGGTGAGCGCGAAGTGGAGATGAAATCTCTACCGGGGAGGTCCCTCAAGAGCCTGGGTGAGGGGCCGGAGGGGCCGTGGGCATCAGAACGCACCGCCCGGCACCTAGGAAGGAAGCGGTGCACACATCATACAGCTTGGCACTGTGAGGCGCCTTTTACACAGAACGGTGTCATGGGATTTGTGTTTAAAAACCCGCTGTTGCTGGAACTACAGAACTCAAGTAGCGATGTATTTCTGAAGGGGGGAAACATGCAAACTTGTTGGTTGAATCTTCCAAGTGAAATGATCTATTGCTTGTAATAACAATGAGTGTCTAGCTTTTGTGGTAGCAATCCAAGCGGTCCATTGACTTCTTCGTGGGAGCAGAGCTCCTCATCTCTTCAGTCATGTCAAGTATAGATTAACAGAGTAAATGGCACTTTAAACTCTGGTAGGAGGTGTGGCATTGTGGCTAGCACTGTCGAGTCGACAGTGTCGACGATGACCCCTAGGCTCAAATCCCGGCGGCAGCTCAACATCCTGTGATTCTGGGCAATAGTGAAATATTTCTGTGCTTAAAAACAAAAAATAAACTTGTGTAACATAGTCTGGTTCAGCTGTAAAGCGCTGCAGTGCCCCTGGGCCAAGTTTGTGATGTAAAAACTGCCAGAAGATCCTGAGGTGGGTCCTACAGGCGAATAGACGTCGGCAGTGTGGGGGAGGATGCCAGAGCCGTCACGCCCCATTTTTCGCGGGTCTGTAGGACTTTTGCGTCACCTTTGATCAGGCAATGTTTGATTTTCTCAGCAGAGAAGACTCGCTCACGATGCAAATTTAGGGGGGGGTGAGCGCGAAATGGAGATGAAATCTCTACCGGGGAGGTCCCTCAAGAGCCTGGGTGAGGGGGCGGAGGGGCCGTGGGCATCAGAACGCACCGCCCGGCACCTAGGAAGGAAGCGGTGCACACATCATACAGCTTGGCACTGTGAGGCGCCTTTTACAGAGAACGGTGTCATGGGATTTGTGTTGAAAAACCCGCTGTTGCTGGAACTACAGAACTCAAGTAGCGATGTATTTCTGAAGGAGGGAAACATGCAAACGATGGTTAAGAATTCCAGAAAGATGTAAATTGTTCAATTCTTGGTGTCAACTGTCACGCGTTTTCTGCAGGACATGGTATGATCTAGGGCGCTGTTCTCCGTGTTGGTTCTAGTTGTAAAGGGGGAGTTCCTGGAAGCCTGGGGCGGGAGTGAGAGAATAACCCCGACGAAAGGTACAGTTAATAACAAGCTTCGGCAACGCGGCCGCAGGCCGCGAAAGTGACGCGGCTGCGAAAGTGAAAGTGATCGCGATCGCGATTACGATCGCGTGCTACGGAGGAAAGACACATGGCGCTGCGCGCGTGCACGCTCACGTGCACTGTAGCTTTAGGCCACGGCAGCACTTTGAAAAGCCTGTATACAAAATGTCTAGGCCAGATCATCGCAAGCGCTGGATCAGGCGAGACCTAAAAAATCAGCGTTCTTAAAATATGTAGACACACTGAAATACGCACAAAGTTTTTCCCTGATGCATTTATCTGGGAGGAAATACAATTTGGTTTCTCCACAAAGAGAAATGTAAGGTTCAAAACTCTTCACTCATTTTGCCTCTAGATGGAGCCGAAGGCCTATGGGGACAGAATCTGCCATACAGGCTTTTTAAAAAGCTGCTGAACAAATTGGTAAAATACAACTCCTTCACAACAGAGAAATGTTGCTTAATAGAAGTCCCTGGTGGCGCTAGTAATGAATTCCTATGAAAGCCAGCAACCACCGGGCTGTCTTTCTGAAGCCTTTAAAGCTCATTATAAAATCAGATTAATGCACCTCCGGTTCGGCACCCTCCCTGCCCTTGACTTCACACCTGAGGGGGCGGAAAGACCACCTCTTCTAAATTACCGACCTTGTTTTGAACATCCGGAAACGCTGGTTCATCTTCTATGCGCCTGCACGTTTAATCTTGGAGCCATGATTATTGCTACGGAAAGTCTTCAACCAATTTGACATCCGCTTTTGTCACCCTGACATTATCTTTTGTCTGCGGGGTGAGCATCCTTATGTCATTTTTCACTTTTATCAAATATATAGACTTTGTTGACAGGATACTAGTGAGGAGAGTATGGACATGACTTATTACTGTTAGGAAACAGATTCTTTGTAGTTAGCCACGAGTGACTGACCTCAGCCCATGAGATCCCATGCACTTTAAATAAATAGACTTTAGGAAAGTACTCCAGATAGTATCTTAACTGCCCTACTCGTTTATCAATTATTAGGCCCTTTGGCGCAATGTACTGGCACAACCCCTCAACTCTTTTGCACTTTGTGATTTTTTAAAGCATTTTTATTATGGTGTGTTTTTTTTTTAAACTCTGAATGGATAAGATGAAATAGTTTTACTTAACTGAAAATAAATATACTACTATTAATGTTTTGCAACTGAAATGCGGTCACAAAACAAATATTTCACAGACACCTCAAATGAGATGGTAACCTTCCCCTGTGTCAATTGTTCAAAAAACAATTTTAGGAGCAGTCACTGGTCCACGGGACCACTGCCTACTCTTACAAACGTATTTCTTTTTTTGAAAACACATTCCATTTTCCTTAAAAAGGGCAGCATTAAAAAAGAAACCTGCTTGCTTATCGTAAAAGCAATTGCAGACATGGTGGTCTACTGATCCCAACAGGCCACCATTACTCTACTGGCAGCGAATTGTAGTGGGTCGCAATTTGTGATCTACCTCATTAACATCCATGAGTTCGGTCAAATTACAAACCACTGCGACTAGTTATTTTGTGAACCAATCTAATAGTACATAGGTCGGTTTGCAAAATACTGTTGGACTCACTAAAAGTCGGTGAACGAACTGTCATCAGATTTAGCGAATCTAGTGAATGTACATCTAGCCCTCAGTTCCAATTAACCAGATGTACAAAGCTATTTTAAATGTTTATGGATTGGTGATTCCATGATTGCCATATTTGATTTACTGATACGTTCCCAGTACAGTGCACAGTGTGTGCCCAGGGCCTGTGAATCAAATGCTGCGAGTGGGCTTGCAGCACTGATTGTGCCACCCACACAAGCAGCCTTGCAAAAGGTTCTCAGACCTGCCACTGCAGTGTCTGCACGCAGTCTCTACTGACATGTCGACCTGGCAAGTGCACCCACTTGCCAGGCCCTAACCTTCCCTTTTCGTAAATGTGAGTAATCCCCAAGGTAGGTCCAAGGTACCCCTGTGGGCAGGATGCAGTGTATGTGAAAGGGAGGACATGTACTGATGTGTATGACATGTCCTGATAGTGAAATACAGTGCAATTCGTTTTTCACTATTGAAAGGCTATCTGTCCCATAGGATAGAAAGTGAATTTACTTATAACATCCTATAAGTATAAATTCACTTTGGGACAAGATAGAAAGATGGAGTTTAGTATGCCTAAACTCAGAATATAAAAATGCATCTTTTAGTAAAGAAGATTGCTATATATTGGGGGTTTGAAAATACCACTTTTAGAAAGTAGGTATTTTCTTGCTTAGCGATCCTGTGTGCCTGTGCTGGTTTGTGGATTGGCTGTCTGGCTTTTTGAGTGACAGGGTCTGAGAACGTGCATTCTCTCAGACAGCCACTGGGGGCCGGGGGGGGTTTGATGTGTGCCCTGCCTTTCCTGAATTAGTCAGGGCTGGGCTGAATAGACCTGGGCTGCATTTAGAGTAGGGGGAGGAGATTTCGTTGCGCCTGAATGGGCCTGGTCTGTCTGGCAATGCTGTCTCCTGCTGAAAACAGGCAAAAAGAACAATTGATGGACAGAATGCAGAACAATATCATACATTCACCCCAGTACAGAGATATGGGCTTAAATCCATCGCCACTGGAGTCAAGCTATCCTGGCTGATGAGGGGTGAAATCCAGAAACCGGCCCTAGGATGCTTGTTTCCAGTCCAGGGAGGACCTAGCCTGGCTGTTCAGGCTGGACTGTTTCCATTGGGTGCAGGGTCAAGACTGATTTGCATATTGCTGGGTTCAAACTGGCATGGCACCCTGCCCAAAGGAGCAAACATTTCTGGGATATGATGTAGTGTCTAGCCACACCCTTTTCACTGCCCAGTTTTTCATGACCTCCTCTACCATTTATCACACATTCCTAATGTTCCCTTTTGTAACAATTGCATTCTGGGTCATTAATTACACTTCATCTGGTCCGAGCGGGAGAATACGCCCCGACTGTGTAGAGTACGTCTCAGGTGCAGAGAGTACGGCACGACTGCGGACGTAAAGATACGATTCGTAAATAATCTCTGTGAATACAAAAAGTCGTAAAGTTAGACTTTTGTCTCATTTTACCTTTGTGAATCAGCCCCTATATATTTTCTAAATAGGTGTGGTGTCCATTTGTAGTGTTTTCACTGTATTACTGTATGTGCGCACAAATGCTTTACACACTCTCTCTGAAATAAGCCTATCTGCTCATGCCAAGCTTCCACGGGTTGAGCAAGGGTTATTTTAGAAGTGTATTTCCCTTACCTTGACTAAGAAGAAGGGTTCCTACTTGGACACAGGTGCAAACCACTGCCAACTAGAGACCCCCATTTCTAACAGGAATCGACCTTATAATATATAGGTTTATTTGCAATATCAGATTTTGACCAGAAAAAGTCAGTGCACCCACTTACATAGGCATAGTTTAAAAACCTGGGCCTTCAATCTCTTTCTGAAGGCAAGATGATCTACGATGGAGTTTTGGCTTAATGAGAGCTACAGACTTTTTGCAAAGGACAGGATTTCATTCCTTACCCACATATGTTTTATATCATAGGGCATGACAAAGAGATTAGCGTGCCTGCACCAGAGGGTCCCGGGTGGGCAAAACTATTGAATGAGGGAGCTAAATTATTCAGGTCCATTGGTTTAGATCATCTTGTAGATAAGACTATTTTGGGTCTTGAATTATATGCGTGCTGCAATCGGAAGTTAATGGGAGCATGTAAAAGTTATGGTTTCACGCCTTCCTATTGAGAAGTAGCCTAGCAATGGGACTTTGGGTGGTCTTTAACTCTTGTTGGACCTTGGAGGAAGCACCTCATAGAGCGACTTGCCAAGGATGAAGCTCATCATAGAGGGGCATGCCAAGGTTGAACCGGGACAAAGTGATAGCCCTGATAAGCAGGATTGATGGAGTGGAAATGTGTGAATCTCTGAATGAGTTAGTGATCTTGAAGATGTGGCTGATATTTTTTTTTTTGCAGATTTATATAGTGCGAACTCGACCCAAAGGTATTGGAGCGCTTTACATGAGCATCTGTTACGTTACACAAGGACACACTCGTTTAAAAAAAAAAAATTGGTAGGCACGGGGAGATTAAGTGATTTGCCCAGAATCACAGGATGTGGACGCGGCCCAGAGGCTTGAACCTTGGTTTCCCATCTCCAAAGTCAGCAGTCTAGCCGTCAGACCACTGCAGAACACGTTACTTACCTTTTGAAAACACTCTTTCTGGTGAATACTTTATTTAACTACAGATTACTCACCTTGGAACATCTCCCTGGCGGCAGCCTGGATTCAGAGATAATTCATATTAGTGTTCCAGGATACTTCTAGATGGCACAGTGCGGCTCCACACTGACTCCATCTCACCCAGGAAGTGACAGAGTGGAGCCACATATAAGCACCATTTCTGCACACTGACATGAGTTTCTTCTCATTTACCTATCCACCCCTTCAGACGCAGAGCATGAACAATTATTGGTAAAAATTTGCTGAATACCAACTTGTGACCTTTTTAGATTTTAAAAGGTGGCCACTCCATAGAATGGGGAAGGCAGTGAGAAATCTACAGTTAGAGTATCCACCAGAAAGAGCATTACTGGAGGTGAGTACTTGTTCCTCTGATTGATACTTCTAACCACAGATTGTTCACCATTAGAATAGATACCACAGATGTACCTCCCAAAGATGGAGAGTCTGAGGAGTGGACTCAGACTAGGAAGTCTTGCATGTCTGAGTGGGCAAAATGGCTTTCCCTGAGGACCGGACTGTAAATGCAGTAGAATTTCATGGAACTGTGCACAGATGCCCATGTTGCAGCCTAGCAAATATGCAGAGCTGGCACCCACCCCATCCCCCCAACCCACACTTACCAATGGAGGCCTTGGCTCTGCTGGAACAAGCCTACAGGAGACTGCTTCTTGGCAGTGCATAGCAGAATTTTATGTAGAGGATTATCCACGTTTGCATTGTTCTTTTCAGTATTGATGTCCCTTTCTTTGCTCCAGAGAACCCCACAAAGAGCTGATCATCCACAATATGGTCTTACCAATGGGTTGTATGATGGTACAATGCATGCCTGAACAACGCATGCCTGTACCACGCGGTCTCTACCACGACTGAGTTTTACCACGCATGCCTTTACCACGCAAATTTGTGGTAAAGACATGATGGGTAAAGGGACATGCGTGCTAAAGATCATACCCCTGCCCTGTAAACTGTCTCTTTTCCCTCTGCCCTAAAAATTAAACCCACACCCCTAAAATTACCCCGACCCCAGGCCCCCTGCCCTCAGCCCTAAAACCTGTTCCCTACATCCCTAAATTACCCCAAACCCTTTTCCCCCTGCTCTGAGGCCTAGAACTGTCCCTTGCCCTCTAAACTGTCATTCCCCCCTGCCCCAGCCCTAAATATTAAATCCACGCTCTAAAAACAACCCTGACTCCAGACCCCCCCCACCCTGAGCCCTAAAAACTGGCCCCTACATCCCTGAACTACAAGCCCTGAGGCCTAATACTGTCCCCTGCTCTGTAAACTGTCCCCTTTTCCCCCACCCCGGCATTAGTCCTAAAAACAGCCCCAACCTAAAAACAAGCATTTGCAATGCAATAGGTCTCGCATTTATACGAGTTTGAGCTATTGGCATTGTAAATGGCAGTGCCTTTTATTTATGTTTTAAAAAAACCAAACTTAAATAAAAAGCATTGTCATTTACAATGCCAATAGCTCAAACTCGTATAAATGCGAGACCTAAGCTCTCAGTCGTGGCCCGTTATAAACACCCGGAAGTGACTCAAAAAAATACAGAAGTACAACATCCTGAAATAGGGAATGCAAGCTTAAGAAAACTTGTGAAATATAAACAGGAATTAAATTTCTGTCATATATTACCTTATCGTTTTTTAAATTCACTGTTAAGAAGTAAATCAGTAATTTTGCCATTGAAGTTAAGGACATGAATATAGGGTCCGATAGGGACCCGTTTCAATGTCCAATTTTAATTAATGCCAGGTCTGAGACCCGGAGGGACCCAGCCCACTCAAAGTCCTGCTCCTGTGACATTCCCTTTGCTCTGAGGTGGGCGCGTGGCCTCCTGTGCCATAAGGGTACGATGAGGTGGAAGGCAGGAAAATGGCCAGGGAGCAGCCAGCAGCTGCAAATGTTTGGGCAGGGCAGGTAATGGAGTCACACATGTATACCTAAAGCAAGAGGGACGCAATAGGGGAAACACAGAGGTCCCGCGAACAGCACTAAGTGACAGCCAGGCTGTGGGTGGCCACATTTGATTATGGCTGCGTTTTTGGGGTTATATAGCATTTCTGTCTGGTGAGAGCTGCTGGATAAGGTCCATGGGAAAGAGCTCCTGTCCCATCTCTCCGTTGAAAGGACTGCATCAGGTCACATATATGAGACTGTAAAAGATCTGCTCTTCAGAGAATGCAAAGGAAAATGTAACATGGTGACATGTTGGCAAAATATATATTTCGATGCTCTTTCTGCAAAAAAACATTTGTGTGTGCATGCGTGTGTGTGTGTGTGCGTGTGTATATATATTACCTACTGGCGGTCGCCAGTAGGTAGTTATAGTTAGGACCACGTTTCCATAGGAAATCCGCAACATTCTATTTTGAATAACTTTGGCGCCGGTCGACGAATCCTCGCGAATTTTTCAAAATAGGTGGGGCGCTATGCTACGCTCCTACCCTGAAAGTCTCGGGGGGATTCGTCAAGCGGGGGCTGAGATAAAAGGGGGGTCCCAAAACGCGTTTTTCCCATGCATTTTTCCATAGGACCTTTAGACAGGGCTACAGCCCGAACGGCTGAACAGAATTACTAGAAATTTGGCAGAGAGGTAGTCCTCAGGTCAAGGAAGTGCCTTTTGTAGGTTTGGTGTAAATCTGTTCAGTAGATTCTGAGAAAATAGCCTTTAAATCAATATATATATCTGAGCCAGCTTACGGTGCACTTACGGTACGCTTACCGTACGCGTACGGTGCGTGCGCGAGCGCGATTCTGATTGGCTCTTAGATCTTAGTAAACATTCGAATCGGCCGAAACCAGGAAGCGGCGGCCGCCATTTTCTCTCTCGCACTGAGAGTGATGTTTAAAATATAAAGCACAAAAACATGTAAAGGGGCTGTTTAGACAGCTCCCACACACATAGCCATGTTGAGGGAGTCCCCAAAGATCCCCCAAGGCCAAAAATGGGATTTTTATTTTTTCGCTAATTTCGCCGATTACGCTTACCGTACGCGTACGGTTAAAACATTTTTTTAAAAAAAAATTATCCACACTCTCCCCACCCCGTGTGCA
The DNA here is from genome assembly GCF_964204655.1 of Triturus cristatus. NCBI lineage: Eukaryota > Metazoa > Chordata > Amphibia > Caudata > Salamandridae > Triturus > Triturus cristatus. Next base: position 741,796,968 of record NC_140585.1, read on the forward strand.
ATTGGTGCCCAAAGGGCACCAATTGTGCAAGGCTTATTAGAGATGAGATAAACTAAAATATTTAAAAAAAATAAATAAAAAAAAAATTATCAACACTCTCTCCACCCCGTGTGCAAATGGTGCCCGAAGAGCACCATTTGTGCATGGCTTATAACATATTCGAAAAATTAAAATATTACCTTTCAAAACGAAGTGCATCATATGTTCTCCATGTGCGCACGGTGCGCGAAGCGCATCGTGCGTACATGGCCCATCTAGCGTAACGTGGGCACGCGGTGCGCGTAGCGCACCGCGTGCCCACCGTGCGTGCACGGCACTAACTGCGTAAAGTGGGCGTGTGGTGCGCGAAGAGCACCGCGTGCTCACCGTGCGCGCACGGAACGAACTGCGTTAAGTGGGCGCGCACGCCACGAATGGCGTAAAGTAACTTAGCATTTAAAAAAACGTACAAATTCACTGAAAAAACCATAGGTTTCACACACGTTATAGTTAGGAATTAGCATTTAAAAAACCTTGCAAATTCACTGAAAAAACCATAGATTTCACACATGTTATAGTTAGCGGAAATTTTACTGATAAAAAACCAATGAAATTCCCCCGTTATAGTTAGTGCAGGCAACTATAACTCACGCGACCGCAATCTTCTGCTGATGACATATGTGTCTTTATGAAAAAAAAATATTTGTAATATATGTATAGCTAAAAATGTATGGAAGAAGACATGGGCAAATAAGTGTCTAAATACAGTATTAGCATCAGCAGAGGATTGCGGTCGCGTGAGTTATAGTTGCCTGCACTAACTATAACGGGGGAATTTCATTGGTTTTTTATCAGTAAAATTTCCGCTAACTATAACATGTGTGAAACCTATGGTTTTTTCAGTGAACCGTGGTCTGGGCTCCTGTTTGCAGCGACAACGAGTGCAAGGGAAAGGAGTGGAAGGAATATATATATATATATATATATATATATATATATATATATATATATATATATATATATATATATATATATTACCTACTGGCGGTCGCCAGTAGGTAGTTATAGTTAGGACCACGTTTCCATAGGAAATCCGCAACATTCTATTTTGAATAACTTTGGCGCCGGTCGACGAATCCTCGCGAATTTCTCAAAATAGGTGGGGCGCTACGCTCCGCTCCTACCCTAAAAGTCTCGGGGGGATCCGTCAAGCGGGGGCTGAGATAAAAGGGGGGTCCCAAAACGCGTTTTTCCCATGCATTTTTCCATAGGACCTTTAGAACGAGCTACAGCCCGAACGGCTGAACAGAATTACTCAAAATTTGGCAGAGAGGTAGTCCCTAGGTCAAGGAAGTGCCTTTTGTAGGTTTGGTGTAAATCTGTTCAGTAGATTCTGAGAAAATAGCGTTTAAATCAATATATATATCTGAGCCCGCTTACGGTACGCTTACCGTACGCTTACCGTAAGCGTACGGTGGCGTGCGCGAGCGCGATTCTGATTGGCTCTTAGATCTTAGTAAACATTCGAATCGGCCGAAACCAGGAAGCGGCGGCCGCCATTTTCTGTGTTTCACTCTGAAAAAAAAAGAGTGAAAACAAGAAAAGGGGGCAAGGAGGAGAGTTACAGACCCCCTAACATTTGTAAGGGGGTCAAAGAAGGACAGAAAAGTACAAAAAAAACATTTATTGATTTTTTAAAAAATCACGGGGTACGCGTACGGTAAGCTTACGGTAAGCGTACGGTTAAAAAAAATAAAAATGAATAAATGAAATGACGAATTAAGAGTTTAGAAATTAGGGAGCTCTAAAAAGAGCTGTTGTGTTTATGAAGTCATTTTTTTAGTGGTACCTACAAGTAAGTACCGATGCAGAGTCTAAGGTTCAAGAGGAAGACTCTGTTCCCTTCATCATTGAAGTGCACACCATCTCCTCTATAAATGTCTTGCATGTCATAACGCAAGTTGTTGTGGTAAATGGCACCCATACCATAGTCACGGAGGAAAGCAGAAACAGATTTGTTGACGTGCTTTCTTGCTTTGTCAATCTGCGGACAGAAATGATTGGACCAGTTCCATTTTTGCCTTTGGCATATGTTGGAAAACACAAAGGCAGTTTTAGGGAAAAGTGTAAACAGTTGTGCAAAGGTGTCCTTCATAAGCATTTCCAGACCTACCCCAGTCAAAGTGCCTAGGTCATTGCCACCACAGTGCACTATTATGAGGTCAGGGTGTTGGATTTGAATGAAGGATTTCACCAATGGCATCAATTGGTGCCACTTTAACCCTCTCTGACCAATCCATTTAATGTCTACATTTGGCAAAGCAAGGTCTCTCACCATACCTGTTTTCTCTGCAAACTTTTCACTCCAGAAGACATAGCTGTGCCCTACAATCCACACTGTGAACATCTTCAAAGGAGAACTGGATGCACTCAGGAGGTGTCTTTCAGTAGAATGGCAATATGAAAAGAAAGACAGTTTGGAAATGGAGGCATACATATTTTTAACAAAACAAAAAGAACTGATTGGCTGTTTCATACCATTCTAGAAAAAAAACTAGGCTGTATGTGTAAATTAATAGAAGCATGTTTTGTATTGGTACAAAAAAATGTGTAACCAAAGAACAGTACTATGGATTTGCTGTAAGGTTTGAAAAGTCAAGCACTCTTGCTCTGTGGAATTGAAACATTGTGTGGCGAACTTCTGACCTAACTCCACACAGCAGTGTTCCATGAGCTGTTGCTATGGTAGCAGGCAGAAGTCAAGTTGGGGGAAGGGTACTAGGCAGAAGTCAAGTTGGGGGAAGGGTACTTTTGGAAAAGGGTTGGTTTTCAACCAATAGAAATGTGTGATTACATTTGAAAAAAAGGGGGAAGCACTGAGATTTGAAACTTACAAGTATATGTGTGGAAAAAAAGAGGGAAAGTTTGCCATTATCTGGTTCTGCTGAGAGGAGAGAGGTGAACACAACAGAGATCCTGGCTCTGATAATCTGCTGTTTGAGTGTCACATTTCTTTCACAACTAACTAATTTTAAAGGTGAGTTTACAGTTTGAGAGGGGATGTATGTGGTAACTTAAGAAATGAATAATAGAAATGGGAATTGTTTTTGTTGTAGTTACACATGGTGGTTTCATAATGTGTCAGTCTGTAAAAGTGATTTACACTTGCCCCGAAAAAAAAAAGAGCAGTAAGTGTGCTTTCAAATTGGCAAAGAAATTTCGTTTTGGGACTAATGTGAAAACATGACTCTGTGTGCATAGAGGAATTATAGGCAGAGATTTATTGCGTCTTGCTCTGGTGATTTCACAGTTGCATTAGATGGAAAGGGGGAGCGAATCTTTGGGGGAAGAAGCAGAGTCTTAGCACACACCCATGTGCTTGCCATGTATAGTCATGCACAGTATTTACAAGCGAGTGGGGTTTTCAGGTTTCAGTCTGTAATGCAAATACATTCAGCATCACTAAGGCTGGTTGCCCTTGCTGGAGTGTAGGCAGTCACCGAGAATACACATGGTGGTGGTCTGAAAAAACAGCTTGGACATGTGCATTTAAATAAATAAAAAAAAAAGGTTTCATAATGTGTCAGTCTGTAAAAGTGATTTCCAATTGTAAAAAGTGATTTTCACTTGCCCCGAAAAAAAAAAGAGCAGTAAGTGTGCTTTCAAATTGGCAAAGAAATTTCGTTTTGTGACTAATGTGAAAACATGACTCTGTGTGCATAGAGGAATTATAGGCAGAGATTTATTGCGTCTTGCTCTGGTGATTTCACAGTTGCATTAGATGGAAAGGGGGAGCGAATTTTTGGGGGAAGAAGCAGAGTCTTAGCACACACCCATGTGCTTGCCATGTATAGTCATGCACAGTATTTACAAGCGAGTGGGGTTTTCAGGTTTCAGTCTGTAATGCAAATACATTCAGCATCACTAAGGCTGGTTGCCCTTGCTGGAGTGTAGGCAGTCACCGAGAATACACATGGTGGTGGTCTGAAAAAACAGCTTGGACATGTGCATTTAAATAAATAAAAAAAAAAGGTTTCATAATGTGTCAGTCTGTAAAAGTGTTTTTCACTTGGCCCGGAAAAAAAAAGAGCAGTAAGTGTGCTTTCAAATTGGCAAAGAAATTTCGTTTTGGGACTAATGTGAAAACATGACTCTGTGTGCAGAGAGGAATTATAGGCAGAGATTTATTGCGTCTTGCTCTGGTGATTTCACAGTTGCATTAGATGGAAAGGGGGAGCCATTTTTTGGTGCAGAAGCAGACTCTTAGCACACACCCAGCTGCTTACCCTGTGGAATAATGCACAGTATTCACAAGCGAGTGGGGTTTGAGGTTTCAGTCAGTAATGCAAATACATTCAGCATCACTAAGGCTGGTTGCCCTTGCTGGAGTGTTTTTTCAGTGAGTATGGTAAGTCAATAATAATAATTGTAGTCTCTCAAGGTCAATGTAATGTCATAAATGATTTTTAGTGTTTTTTAAAAAAAAAAAAAAAAAAAGTACGCGCACCGTACGCGTACGGTAAAAAAAAATAAAAAAAAGTTTTTAAAAACATATGTAAAAAAAAGATGAAAGATAAGGTTGGCTCTTAAAAGAACCGTTGTGTTCATGCAGGGACAGAGGAAAGAAAGATTGGGAATATTAGACGGTACGACAACTGTGCTGATCTATTTTACTGTTCACCAGGGAAACACTGGTCTCCCTATAAGTAATTAGATCGTGACAAGTGGCGCACCGTACTTCAACCCTCGCAAACCGAGGGTTAATTTCCAGAGGGCCAGCAAAAGGAGATTCTCCCCCCACAGATGAAGGGCTCACCTGACCTGCAGAAGAAGGAGTCAGCCCTGCAGATGATGGTCCAGGCTGAGCTGCTGTGGATGTACTGGCTCGTCTTTCTGAAGAGTTACCTCCAAAAAGATGACCATGTGTCCTTCTGTGTACATCCTGGAGGTGTCTCTTCATGGTGTGATTCCCAAAGGAATACTTCCTGTCAGGATTACCTCTAGAAAGTACACGCTGACACAGCCTGCAAGTAACTAAGGGTGCATTCACCTTTTGCTGGCCTTCAGGAAAAGTAAAATAATCCCAAACATAAGAAGGCTTTTGTTTCCTCGCTCTCTGCCTCAAGACAGTGCTGCTGGTGCTAGCCTCACTCTCAGAAGGGCTCTGCTGTTCTGCCATCGTATCCCAAAGACAAACCAGCTCCTTCTCCCAAGGGATCACAAGCAGAAATGAGGGGAATGGGTGTGGTGTAGGAGAGTTCTAGAACTGAAAGTAGTTTCAACCAATCAAAAGTTGTGTTTCATGATCACATGACCTACCGTACGCTTACGGTACGCTTACGGTACGCTTACGGCAAAAAGTACGCATGCGCGTAAAAAAGACACGCGCTTGCGCGCATGCGCATAACAGTCACTCCCCGACACTTCCGCGTAACGTGCGCGCGTGGCGTAAGCGCGCACGCGTCCCACGCGCAGTACGCGCGGCTACGCAAAGTGCGTAACTATACGCAAGCAGCGTAGAAAGATTACGGACGTTGCGTAAACCGTACGCTTTCCGTGAGCTTACGGTACGCGTACTAAAAAAAAACAAAAAAAAAAAAAAAAACTGGAAATAAATTTTACATGTTTATTTTAAAAAATATATAAAAAAAACATATTAAAGAATTTTAAAAATTTAAGCATAGTCTTTATAAAAGGTAAGAAAATTAAATTAAAAATATGTTAGAAAAAATTGAAGAATAAAAAAAAAATTAGCATTTTAAAAACCTTGCAAATTCACTGAAAAAACCATGGGTTTCAAACACGTTATAGTTAGGAATTAGCATTTAAAAAACCGTACAAATTCACTGAAAAAACCATGGGTTTCACACACGTTATAGTTAGGAATTAGCATTTAAAAAACCTTAGAAATTCAGTGAAAAAACCATAGGTTTCACACATGTTATAGTTAGCTGGACATTTTACTCGTAAAAAACCAATGAAATTGCCCCGTTATAGTTAGTTCAGCTAACTATAACTCGCGCGCCCGCAATGCACTGCTGATGACGTCACATATTACATCACTCATGACATGGTCAGTGACATCACTCATGACATCACTGATGACATCTCAAATGACATCACTGATGACCTCACTGATGACATCATCCTTGTGATAGAGTGGCAGACCTCCTCTCACCCTAATATAACCTTTGATACACACATTCAAAAATAGAGACTAAAATTTTCAAAACAATGGACATACCAATACCAGTTACAACAACCTATTCGGTAATTCTAAGATCCACATAAACATCCACTCATTCACCAACAGTCCAATACAGTCACTCATACATGTACTCACTCATCATATGTACTCATACACCTATACATCCTGTTACACAATGCCACTCATCCACAGAGTTACTCACACACATAGTCACTCATGCTAATAAAGAATCAAACATACATTTACTAGCATATACAGTTATACACACACCACCACACTTACTTCTACAGAAACTTACACATACTTAGTCTTTTAAACAATCACTTATAGAAACACATACTTATTCATACAGGAACTCTTTCAATCTCTCACATATACTCACATATATACACCAATAGTCACATATACTAGTTTTAAACATATGTAGTTACTCATAAAGACACTATTGAGACAGTCATTCACTCACTAACACACCCATACACACACTCATCCACCCATACAGTCCTGCACACATGCTGTGTTCAACACACACAAAGAGTGAATCATTCATTCATGCACCTATGCACTACATAATACCCCCCACCGAACCATACAGACACTCAGACTGATACTCAAAAAACAACTAATAACCTATATAGACACCCATGTAGCTACTCACCAACCCATGCAACCACTTATACACAAAGTGAGAGACTGATACAGATATTTTCATATTTAAACATTACACAGTAAGCCATGTATTCACTATGATACACTTAATCAGTCAGTTACACAATAAATTTTTCAAAAACAAAGCATCCATTTAGACACTTATATACCCATTTATTCTTCCATTGACCTTGAGATATACATATATAAAACATATTTAATTTTCAGAAAAACACACATTCACTGGATGATGTCATCAGTGAGGTCATCAGTGATGTCATTTGAGATGTCATCAGTGATGTCATGAGTGATGTCACTGACCATGTCATGAGTGATGTAATATGTGACGTCATCAGCAGTGCATTGCGGGCGCGCGAGTTATAGTTAGCTGAACTAACTATAACGGGGCAATTTCATTGGTTTTTTACGAGTAAAATGTCCAGCTAACTATAACATGTGTGAAACCTATGGTTTTTTCACTGAATATATATATATATATATATATATATATATATATATATATATATATATATATATATATATATATATAATAATGCATACCGTTTCGCGGTAGCTCATAACATGCACACATTGTGGACCCTTTTAAGTGTAAGACCACCACTTGTTTCTCCAGTAGCGGATATATCATGATTTCATTCAATACACGGCAGTTTCCACCACCCAGCTGCAGGAGCTCACGCTTGGGTTGCCGAAGGTTGCCGTTTTGTAGTTGCAGATGCTGTTTTGCTTTTGTTTTGATTGCTCTCGGGTTCCCAGAGGTCATAGTGTCACCTGAATCATGAACAGCTGCATCAGACAATGTAGAAATGTAGCCTACAGCCGGGTGCGGGAAAGGGGCCGGCTAAGGTGAAAAGGAACCAGCGATGTTGTTGAATATTTCACAAGGGGGCACCGAGAAGTCCTAGTCCCCACGCGTGTTGTTCTTGAATACAGCTTCAGTTTCATTAACCGTGTTGAAAATGACACCCGCAGGAGATGAGCAGGCCTCTTTAATCACAGGCAGACGGGTGGCTCTCTACACTGGGCGCCCTCCACCTGGGTACAAGGCCCTTCGACTCCCACAGTGAGGGGTAAACCACAGCACAAACCAGATGGCGGCGGTGTGGAATGAGGCGCCCAGACCTCAGAGACAGCCAGGGCAATAAAGTGTCAGAGCAGGGGGGTTGCCTTGGGAAAGGGAGCAATTATGGCTGGGATTCCCAGTGGCATGCAGATGGGTTTGTGGCCTTTTTGTTAAGCACCTGTAAATTCTTTAGGGTGAGAGAGAGCAGGATGCATCTTTAAAGGTAACAAATATGACACAAGTAATCCTGAAAATCTAAGCTGAAGTTGGCCACGCCAGCCCATCCCCCCCACCTGCTTCCAGGCTTCCCCCAGTTTTCAGTTCTTCAAACACTTATGCTTTGTGAGCACAGCTGTACTGTCAATAACAGCCCAACCTCGGGCCCCCCCTCAAAATAAGCAAACACCACAGTCAGTGCCCCGGTCACGAGTAATATGGGTTTTAAAGCAGATTGTAGTGGAAGGCCTGTGTCCATGTTTTTAATCGCCAATCATCAAGATTGTTTTTTTGCAAAGCATTGAAAAAAAAAACAATTTAAATTAATACCATGACATAGCTGGGAGTCCATCCAGAGAGATGCGTCTAAGACGTACCGCGCTGTCTCTCATGTTTGGGCATGAAAGTAACTGTTATAAAGGGCATGTGGAGGCAGGGCTGGACCTATTTATGAACTTTGCTATAATTTCCCTGCAGATGACAACAGGTTCTCCTTGGAAAAGAAAGCGCTATTCACAAGAAATATCGGGACATTTTCGCCGAGTGCAAACAAAGTGAAAACAAAACCAGTCTACACGTCCTAATGTTATCGCCGAAGCAGGCGCATGCTTTTTTTCTGTTTATTACTGCTCTGTAGTAATGGCAGCACCCATGCTTTAGCTTAAACATCTTAAGCTAAAGTTGGGTGCTGAGATTGCTTCAAAAGTAAAGAATTGTCTATTTCTTTACTTTTGAAGCAATCTCAGCACCCGACTTTAGCTTAAGATGTTTAAGCTAAAGCACGGGTGCCGCCATTACTACATAGAAGTAATAAACAGGAAAATAAGTATTCAGCCATGAAGCACCTACGTTATCCTGGGTGGTGAAACATCTACTGTTCTTAAATGGTTTGATACATTTCACCTTCGGACGGATGGTACTGAAACCCTAACTGCATGTGAGGAGCAAAAGAAAACTCCTTTTGTAAGAGGCTGTGAAGTGTACAGCTTGTTCACACAGCAGCACCCAGGTACATATACAGGCCACCGACGTGGGCATTAACGGACGCTCTAGAAATAAAGACAGAATAAAACAAGAACAACAAGCAGGAAGTGGGATAAGGGAGGGGGTAGGGGAGAGAGGCAATGCAGGCTGGCAAATGGTGAGCACTTTTCGCGGGCGGCCGTGCGGCCGCGAAAGTGAAAGAAAACGAATGCTTTCAGGCTGCCAAATGGTGCGCGCGCCCGGAGCACATGCACTGTAGTTGGCGGCCTGAAATGCACTTGTTTCCACTTCCAAAAGTCGCTTACTATAAGTCTCGCCAGTGCAGTGCTAAAGCGCTGTCTCAGGCGAGACCTAACTACACAGACCCCAGACCCCCACCCTGAGCCCTAAAACTGTCCCCTACAGCTGCTAACTACCCGACCCCAGCTCCTCCCCCACCCTGAGCCCTCCTGAGTCATAAAACCTACCCCACCCTGAAAAACCCTTAGTGGCTGCATCAATCCTTGTTAGGATTGATGCAGTCACTAAACACCATAAAATCACTGGATTTGTTGAACTCTTGAAAGCCACTGCAATTTACCCTCGTCTCATTTGCACTGAGGCGACTGTAATCATCTTATGGTGCTAACCGTTGTTTCTTTATTTAGACACGTTTACAAATATAATTTTATAATCACGCATCTATAGAATAAAATAAGCTTCTCATGTGCATTACATATTTGTATTTATATATTTGTTCAGCCCCAACCGTTCTCCCGTCTTCTCTGTAGAAGCCATTATTTACAAATTCGCGGACTGTGCTAACTGAACATCTGGAATCCCGACTGAAGCTTTACATTCCGAATCAGTTTGTACATTCCTACAGTACTGCTTATCTTTACGTCTACTAAGGGAAGTCAGGAAAAAAAAAATGAAAAGGGGTGAGGAGAAAAAATAAGGGAAAACATTTCCAGTGCTCATTGGTATTTTCTATCTTGAGTAGGCTGTTGCAAACTTTTCCCAGCTCTTTACCATTTCAATAGGAATCTTCGTTTCAATGCTCAGTTTCAAGTACATTCCATGTGTCAGCAATCGAAGGGGCTTTCATATTCGTTTGGCAGACAGTGCTTCCAGCCAAGTCCAAGTCTTGCTGTCCGGCTAGACTGCTTTACACGTTATTTCCGCACATCTGCAAGCTGGCACATCGGGGTGAGAACAGGCACATCACGGGGAGAGCAGGCACATCAAGGGGGGAGCAGGCACATCAGGGGGAGAGCAGGCACATCAGGGGGAGAGCAGGCACATAAGGGTGAGAACAGGCACATCACGGGGAGAGCAGGCACATCACGGGGGGAGCAGGCACATCAGGGGGGGGGGCAGGCACATCAGGGGGAGAGCATTTCTGATTTTCAATGTGTGGCTTTTAATTCGTTAGCCAGTTTCAGAGCTGTGTCTATAAACCTGTAGCAAGTTCTTCCTGGTTTCAGACAGTAGCTGGAGGAGGCACACCTTGGGGTACAACAGCTCTGTCTTGTCAGTAATTTCAGTCACGATGCTAGCCACTGATTTCCAGTATTCAGTCAATCTGGGGACGCCACACCATCTGGTGAAAAACCACTTACAGCTCCTGACATCTCATACACTCATCATAGCTTCCAGGGCGTCAAGAATGTCCTATTGACATATATTGTAAATGTCTGAATGGTGCATTCTGCAACACTGTTTAGGTAAAATCTTTCTTCATGTGCGCAAGTTGGCTACACTAGAGTAGGGTCACCTCTTGCCTCCCCTCACCTGCTGTCAACAATTTGAGCAGTGCTTTGTGCACAGTGCGTTCCTTATTACTATTCCTCCATACATTTCAGAGTGTGAGGGTTGTGTCTAACTTTTCTCTTTGATCCCCCGTCCACTGCCTGGAGTCCACTATTTGAGTAAAACATTCCACCATTGTCTTTGCATTGCCCAGACTAATTATCAGCAAACACAAGCTGCTCATTCTGAATTGCTGTTGTGTCCCACGTGCATCCACTTCAGTAAACCATGCAAGCCGCCTGCTCACCGTGACGCGTTCTAGATACTGTCCGCCCAGGTAGCCCCTGTATTTTGCACTTTCACTTCTATTTTCTTACTGTATATTTCTCTTTGTTTAAGTGAAATTGCAGTCTAATTTAAGGTGTTTTAGGCACTATTTCGTCAGTTTCTCTGATTTCATTTTCTAATGTGAACAACTATTACGACCCAGTATTTTGCAAGGCACATAGGCCCCATGTCACTACCTTAAACTCTTTTCAGTAAGGGGATTTGGTGTTGAGCCATCTTTTCTGTCTAATAATTTCCAATACTGTTGTTTCTATATAAAAACGGCCCCCTCAGACTTTAGCCCGAAGATGCCATATTAGGATGATTACTGTTGGGAAGGAAAAGTTCTCTGCATGGTAAAATAAGAGTACCCTGGATCCCTAATGCTGGTTTTGTCATAGACGAACATGGATCATGCATGTGGTCCATGAGATTGGTCTGTCTTGTGGACTGCGGTCTTGTTGGACCAGGGGGGCACCCAAATCACTACCCTCATAGTGGTGGAAGACTACCATCTTCACCTGTAGTTAAGGAGCGCAAGTGCGGTGGTGGCAGCATACCATGTAGTAATCAGGAGTAGTGAACAGGACCTTTTTATTATGTGTCACTGGAATGAGGCCAACAGGCTCACTCACTCTTTTGAAAGTTCTGCTACTGTGTGCTTAACTCACCCGTGGTCTACGTCAGGTAGATGTAGAGTGCTGGGCAGTGACTCTGTACTGAATGTATCTGTGCCTTGAAAGGATACAATACAGAGATAGAGCAGTACTGTGCATTACATGTGTGGTTAGTGCATGTACTGAGTGTATGGATGCCTGCTGGGAATAAATTACATGAGAGATGTAGTACTGTACAGTTTGTGCGTAATGGAAGCATATGCTGGGTGTGTGTGAGTGTGCTTGTGTGAAATACAATACATGAAGGGTGGAAGTGTTCTGCAGCATGCACACAGTTAGTGGTAGTGTGCTGGCAGAGTGCGTTTGTAAACCGCACACCTTGGTACAATATATAAAGGCTATAGTACTGAGCAGTGCGCACAGACTGAATGTGTGTGCTGTATGAATGTGTGTCTGTAGTGGCAAAATGCATGGGGGTAACACTACTGGAGAGTAAATGTGCAGTGAAAGTACAGAGTGCAAATGTGCCTACCATGGTACATTATAAGGAGGACCCTGGGGAAGCCCACGCTTGCCTGAACTCACGAGAGCCCACACCCAGGGCACCCATAATGCGAACGCTTCTGTGCTGCAGGAGTGGGTAGACTTGAACTGAGCTTGTGGGCCCCGGGGGATTCACTGCTGAAGGTACTGCAGCACCATAGACACTTGACTAATTTCTAAGAGTCCAAAGGGAACTCTCGAGTACATCCTATTATTGAACAGTCCATGGATGTGGTCACCAGTAGATGGAGACTTACCCTGACCACATTATAAGCAAGAGGGTGGGACAAGCATTTGACTGACAACTACACGAACCCTGACCTCAAGGGGATTGTTACTGCTCGTGAATGTCGTTACTTCATTGAATGGGTGGAGTTAGAAATAAAACTCCAATTCTTCTTAAAAAAAGGATCATTGGCCTGAACACTTATATATTGTTCGTACTATTTCACTTTAAGTTATGGGTAGTATTCACTTACCTGTGTCTACACTTTTCCCCATGGGAGCCTTTTACAACTCATCCACAGCGGTCACAGAGTGAAGCGCAGAGGGTGTACTTGGCCCAGTTTTAGAAGAAGAATTCTTTATTGTTCGATTAATTAAAATCATTACAAGATACATACTTTTGTGTGTATAGAGTAGAAAACAAAAAGGGGCTAAATATAAAAAGCTTTTGAGTTCATGACTGACGTGCATACTCCGGCTGGGGAGACTGAGTTCACTCAAATCTATAAAATTGTAAAAGCAGTGATCCAGTCTGAAACAAAGGTGTCAGATGCATCTGGAGTCCCGGTCTACTCGTCCTACTCTGTTGTGTCTGAGGCCGTAAGACCTAAAAAATGGAATTACCAGGCGATGTCTTTGGACAGCAGCACAGCAGATAAAGCCAGGATTCGCATTTGTAGCTGCATAGACAAGCGGTTAAGTTGTCCTGCCGGGCCCAGGCTGGATTGAAGTCCAATGCAAGCAGTCTCATGTAGGTAATACGTTTCCAAGCCTGGTCTGTCACTGCTTGCTTGAAGTAGGGCTGGGCCTTGCCCAAGATGTAATAGGCATCCAGTGCAGAAAGAGTGTATTGGTGACATAGACTTTCCAGGTCCCTTCCAAATGATAGTTTCTTAACCTGTGCATTCAATGTCTTTTTCCAGGCTGTGACCGGGATGTCCTGGTTTGCAGATTTTGAACTTCTAATTCAAATAGGTTTGTGGCCGCTGCCAACGGTGCCTGCCAAGGGGAGCTTGCTTCTTCAAAGATAATTTTGATTTGTGCTTTCAGTGAGGGTGCTGAGGCACGCAAAGTGATGATACAATATTTTATTATGTCCCCGGAGCATGTAATGACTGGATGGGCGAGTCCCAGCTCCAACCTCACTCTGGCTCTCCTGGACTGCTGGGGGAGAGTTAAAACTTTCTTGTAAGCAGAAATTAGAAAATTCATGAGGTACATGTTCAGTGCGCCGGCGAAGGCTAGGTGACCGTAAATAAGGGAGGGCACTAGTTTAGCTCTCAAAACTTTCAGGATGGGTTCAGCAGTTGGACTGTGTAGCTGCTGGTTGTTTCAAGCTGTAAATGATATCAGCTCCCTTGCTTCTTAGATGTTTTAAGTGGGTCACTGGTTTTGCCCCGTCTGATAGCTTGACGCCAAGATAGTTGTAGCCCATGCATGTTTAAATTTGCAGGTCACCTAGTCGCCATTGAGCTGTTTTCTTTCGTAGGTACTTTCCAAAGATGACGATCTTAGTCTTCTCTTGCTTCACCGTGAGATTGTTCTTTTGATTGTACCTGTTGAGTGCATTAAGGGCTCTCTGTAGACCAGTCGACGAGTGATCCATTATTACGATGTCGTCAGCATACTGGAGGATTTAGGGCCGTGCCTTCCCCAACGTTGGTGTTAGTAAACATGCGCCTTCCAAGGTGTTGCCCAGGTCTGCAGTGTAAAGATTAAAAAGGAGGACAAGTACACAGTGTTCTTTCAGACCGTTGTTGGTTGACACCTTTGCTGTTACTGTAGATTGACTGGTCTTTATGTGGACCCATATCCCCTGGTGTAATGCAGTTTTAGCCTTTAATAGCTGTTGTGAGATTCCCCAGGAGTCTAGTTTCTCCCACAGTTTCCCTCGATCCACCCAGTCAAATGCGGCGCTGTAGTCTACAAAGCACCATAAAAAAGGTGATTGTGTCGACTGGGTGGCTCGATGTGATAAGTGACCCAGTGCTAAGAGGTTATCCGTGGTGAAGCTTTCTGGACGGAGTCCTGATTGAAAGAAGGGAAGGATGTTGTTGTATTTTGCCCAGGCTTCTAGTTCTTTCATTAGTATTCTAGTGTATGCTTTTGGTTCTAGGTCTTGTAAAGCAATGAAACAGTAATATTCCTGTTTTGTACGGTCCCCTTTTTTGTAGATTGGGAAAAGGATGGGTCCTTTCCAAGACGATGGGATATTTGAAGCGTCATAGGCATGCTTGAAGAGTGGTGTGAGCTGCCCTGACCAATATGCATGTGAGGCTCTAAACACTGATGCGGGAACCCCATTGGGTCCCGGGTCTCAATCTGTTCTTATTTATTTGATTAGGTAGATTACCTCCGCCTCTGTGATGTTGGTTATTTCTGGGACCTGACGTGGTGCTGAGGAAGATTGTTGTGGATTGGTATGTGATATATTCTGATTATTAAGATATAACTGTTTAACCC
This sequence comes from Triturus cristatus, assembly GCF_964204655.1. Taxonomy (NCBI): domain Eukaryota; kingdom Metazoa; phylum Chordata; class Amphibia; order Caudata; family Salamandridae; genus Triturus; species Triturus cristatus. The sequence goes on from NC_140585.1 coordinate 741,811,993, forward strand.
ACTTGTTGGCTGCCACTCCATTCTCCTTTGTCTGACCGGTGTTACTATGTTGGTTGATGTACTTCCAGAGTTGAATATGTCCCCTTTCTTTGAGAAGGATGAAGATTTTTTGCCATTCTGCCTCAATCTTCTGAGATCTTATCTGCCAGACATTCTTTCTGTGACAGCACGAAGTGCTGGGATTGTTTGTGTTTGCAAACTTTTGTTCCCTTTTCTTCTTTCTTTCAGGGCCTTTAAAAGGCTGCATTTAGTGGAGTATAATTCCCTCAGTTTAATATGTAGGTGGAATGGATGGGCGTGGGTGGCCTGCGTCTGGGTGATTCTGGGTCCGCCCCCATTGGCTTGTTTAGGATCTGTTAAGAGTGCTTCCCAATGATCTGGGAGGGGGATGGTGCATGTTGCTTTTGAGTTTGACTTTTTGGATGTGATGCATTACCTACGTTTTGGGCTGAGTTTTACAAACCATTTTATTCTGCTCAGGACTTTATGGCGCTCTTCCCTGGTTGGGTCCCTTAATGTTTGCAGTTGTGGGGCAGCTTTCCCGTCTAATTGGTGGAATGTCCGCAGGGGTCTATGGTTGCTCTCAACCCTATTATCCATTTCAAAATAACTGAGGTATGGCATCAAATGGTCTGAAATGAAAATGTAGTCAACTATGGATTCGTCCCTAAAAGAGGGGAGTGGGAGCCAGAGGGGATACTCACCCACTTTGATGGCATTCACGGAGGCCAGGCTGTGACTGTCAAAGAGGTGCTGCAAGATGGCTGCCTCTGTGGAGAATCTGAGGTAGGTTTGCGGGCTGCCCAACGTCCAAATATTCAGGTCCCCGGCAATTACTGGAAAGTGTGAGACGTATTTATTTAGAAGATTGACAATTTTTGATGCCAATGTTTTTCAAGCTTGCTTTTTTTGGTGGGAGGCAGGGTTAACATTTATAGCAGTAGATGGGTTGAATTGTTATTACTTTTTAGCCCGCTGATGAGTGCTGCTTGCAGGTCTGTGGTGTTGGTTGCAATTAAGGCAGTCTCTTTTCTGCGAGCTTGGTTTATGAATAGTGAGAGACCGCCGGATGCTCACCCAAAGATATTGCGTTTTATGGCTGCGGTGTGGAGCTCGTAGAAACCTGCAAGGATTAAGGGTTTGGTGGCCCAAGTCTCCTGTAGGCAAAGGATGTCGTTTTTTGGAGGTATTTGGTTGTTGAATTAATCGCAAGAAGTTTTTAAAGACCTGCTACGTTCCACGATATGATAGATAGTTGTTTGTTAATGCCAAGAGTTCTGATGCAAATCTGGTTGCTGTCAGCCTTTGTGGCATTAGTGGTGCCATCGTAAGAATGGGCTTTCTGATCGGTTTCGGGTTCAGTTTCCAGGAATTTGCGTCAGCTCGCAAGAGAATACTGTCCTATGATCATGTGTACTTGTTATCCTGTATGCGGTTGTGATAGTTTGGCGTTACTGTTAAATTGTTCCCCGATGGTTGCCGTCCGTGCCCCTTAGAACAGAGTAGATTTCATTCTTTAGCAGAGTTACACATTTGAGGTTATTTCTCTGGTGCGAAGAATACAATGTCTATACCCCATCCCACCATGAGGGATAGTTCTTCTGGTGTTAACCCTTACCGAGTATGACAGCTCAGCTCTATCGAGGTAGATTACCCATGGGTATCTCTCCAGGTAGGCTCAGAAATTTGACCCAGCCTAGGTTGTCCGATTGTGTTTGGGCCAGTGTGGGGATATGCTTGAATAGACTAAGTATATTGCCCCTGTTTAGTATGTCATAATGCGATATCTGGGGGTCAGAATTACCTCGTGGGTTGTTTATCTGACTTGGTCCTGCTTAGGTGGAGCTCTGGGTCCTGACTGAGCGGAGCTTGAGTTGAAGCTCAAAACTGGCTAGCTTCTGGGCTGAGGTTGGGGCTTTGGGATGGCAGGGCGGTTACAGCACTGAGCAACTGGGGGTCAGGGGTTAGAGGACTCAGAGTCGGGCGCGCCCCGGTAGTTGTAGCCTTGTTCCCATGGTTGGGCTATTAGCTCTGGCCTCGTGGTGGTTAATGGGAAGGCTAATTGAGTTTCAGTTGCCGGACCTTTAGAGCTGTGTGATTCCCCCATTAGGGGGATTGAGTAAGATGGTGCTTTGATCACTTGCTCCTTTGCTTCCGTTGAGATTGGTACTATTGAAGTTGTTAGACAGACTTTATGGCAAAAATGGGATAGGTCCAAACTTCGTAGTTTTTAGCTTGTGGGGTTTGGTTCTGAATTGTTTGTAGGAAAGCAACCTTTTCTGCTGTTTCCTTAATTTCTTCTTGGCCCTCCGAGAGAGGGGTGAGTCTTGCTGTTTCTGAGCAGGGGGTTGTCCTCAATTTCCTCGCCTAAGTATGAGGTGCTGGAGCTTTGTCTCAGAGACGGCGGGAGGATTGATGACCAAGGTTAGGGCTTGGTTACCTTGCTTCATTATGGGACTGCCAGGGTTGTTTATTGTCGGATTGATTTGGGAGAAGACTCAGGTTATTGTTGGCTTGTGGCTGCTGTTGATCGACAGATTGGTGGAGGTCCCTGTTGTCCCCTTGAGCAAGGCTACCAGTTCTGTTAAAACTTTGGGGAGAGTTGCCCATTTGTCAATGATTGCTGCACACAAGCAGGTGCAGGACCGGATGTCCTGGTTTTGGCTTAGTTTGTTCTCAATGAGAACCACCTTGGTGCTCATATCCACTAGGCGGTGTGCGATAGATGATAAAAGGTCAATTTGCAGCTCCATTTTGGTAGATTGCCAGAGTAATACTCTTGGCGTGGAGAGATTAATTTCACTAGGGAAGGTTGGTCCTATGTTGTTGATTGAATTACTGTTTTGAAGGCACTAGCTGAGGGGGAGGGGGGGGGTAGAGGAATGCCTAGTTTCCATGGCCGTTCTAAACAGCTTTGGGGTAAGCTCCAGTGTTCTTTCTATCTTGGTCTCCAGGTTTGTAAAAATTTGGTGATTGATACCCTAGTTCTTGTTTGCACTCTGGTGCTTCTATTTTGCTTAGGCATGAGAGCTCATGGGAGCGGGGCTGGGTGGGGGTCTGGAGGGTGGGTTTTTGTTGGTGATGTATTTGGGCTGTGAGAACCTGCTCCCATCTTCCTGAGGTAGGGGCGTTAATGTCGGCATGTAGGTCCCATGCAGTTAAATGTTCATTTCCAGGGGGGCTACCCGGCCTGGGACAGGATTGGGACTGGCGTCTCCCAATGTGTGTTCGTGGGTCGTGTGTTGCAAGGGGTTTGCAGTTAAGGAGGCTCCCTGAGGGGGGCTCCTTCGCGTTCCTGGCCGTGACACATGCTGGGGGAACTGTCGATGCAGGGGGGTTCCCTCCGTTAGGGCAGTGTTTATATAGGAAGTGAGTTATAAGACCTGCTATCGGGGCCTTTTGAGGCAACTTCAGGGTGGAGGCTGCCTGGGCTGCATTCCGTGCCCTTAGGTTTTGAGGTGACTCTTGGGTCGGAGGGGTTTTCCCCTCGGGAAAGAGTTCAGGACGGTGAGGAGGTTTCTTTTTGGTCCTTGTTAGAATCCGGGGTCTCTGGTTGGCACAGGTATGCACTTGTGACAAGCAGGGACCCTTTTCATCTAAGTCAGGGCGTAGGATTACCTCTTTAAAAATAACCCCTGCTCACCCTCTAGGTAACGTGGCGCGAGCAGTCAGGCTAGATTCCAGAGGGCATTAGGTTAAGCATTCAAGATGTCCCACACAATAACCACCAACCCACCACACAGAGACACAAGGCTGTATTTATGTAAAAATAAAGTTCTTTATATAAAAGATTTCTTTAAGCAGGCTTTCAAAAATACAGATCTTCACTTAAATCAAGTTCCAGTTACTTGTATTGCTTTTAGGCAGTCCACAGTTCTTAAAATGGCAGATTGTTATTTAAAATGAGCTTATTTGGGGGTCTGTGCGCTTCGTAGCGCCGCTGGTACGCTTCGTACAAGGTTTTAAACGCGTCTTGCCGTTTCTCACGCTTCCCGCGTGAGCAACGTCCTATATATTCAATGGAGTACGGACCGTACCTTCACGGGGGCCTCGCACAGCTGATACGGAGGGTGCCAAAGTTCACGCTTCACGCGTGAACAGCGTAGCGGTACGGCAGTGCCAGTACGGCCCGAACAAAGCAACGGACGGGTCGTACTAGCGCGCGCAGCTCACAGTACCTTTGTTCTTTGGGGGAACTCGTCGTCACGGCCTCAGGGGTCCACAGAGTAGGGTCCCACGTCGCGTTGTCGTCCCTCCTGGTCAGTGGGCGGCGATGCTTCCTGGGGCACTTCGGAAAGCTCCCAGGCACACAACGAGGTCGGCAGAAGGAGGGGCCGGCCGGGGGTGATTTCTAGCACGTTGCAGCGCTGTCGGCTTCGCTCAGGGTATGAACGGTGCGTCGCAGGTCCTTACAGGGGCTTCCACGGCCAGGAGGGTCGCAGAGACTCAGCGCTTGGAGCCTGATCAGTTTCTTCTTTGCTGTGCGAGCTACGGCTCGGGGGGCAGTTGCTTGCTGGGCTCGGGCCAGGCAGGCCTTTGCGGTGCTTACAATAGTCCCGGTGGCAGAAGTCGCGGTGCTCAGATGAGGGGCACACAGGTTCGCTGAGTTCAGCGGCTTGCAGATTCACTTCCAGCAGCTTCTCTTCTTCTTGGGGAAAGGTAGCGGCCACTGTTCCTGTGGCGCAGTTCAGGGGGCAAGTTCACAAGCAAGCCCTTGGAGATTGTTTGATAAGCACAAGTTGATCAAAAGTCTTTCTCAGTCTTTTCTTCCTCTCCTTCCAGCAGCAAGGCACCCACCGCAGGCCAGTCTCTCAGGCTTAGAGACAATACTCCTCCATACAGCTTTTTCCGGTCCTTCTCTTCAGGCAGAGTTTCTTCTTGGCGCAAACAGGATCTGATTTCTTAGGAGCAGGGCTCCTTCTTTTATACAGCAATTCTTTTGTTCTTTGTCGCCAGGGGGCCTGGGCCTGGCTCAGTCCGTTTTTGGAGCACTTTGTTGTGGTGAGTCTGCTCTTTCCTTTCAGCAGCAGGGCAGAGACATCAGCCGCTCCACAGGGGGCGGAGCCGGCATTGTGGTGGCAGAGCACAGGTCTATTCAGAGTCAAGGTGTACTCCTCCCACCCATCCTGGTGTAATCTCTCTACCTACCACCTGGCAGCCAGCCTGTCTCCTGGAATTCCCCAGCCCTGCTCCCCACTGAAACTAGGCAGCACACACACACACACAAAGCAGAGGCGGACTGAAATGGCCAGGTCAGTAAATACTAACTTTCTAAAAGTAGTATTTACAAACACAGGATATTAAAATAAACTTTACTAAAATAAGTATTTTATTATTCTGAGTTCAGGCATACTAAACTTGACTTTCTACCATGCTCTCTGAGTCCACTGGGATTACAGCGTGTAGTAATTCCAGCAGCCCATTCTGGCCTATGGAGAGCAGGTAGCCTTCAATAGTGAAAAACGAAAATGGCTGTAATTCACTATTAGGACATGCCAAACACATCAGGGCATGTCCTACCTTATACCTACAATGCACCCTGCCCTTGGGCCTACCAGAGGGGGGACTAATATGTAGTTAAGTGAAGGTTTGGGGACTGGCAAGTAGGTGCACTTGCGCGATCAGCGCGACAGTACCAGACTGCACGCAGGTTCTGCAGTGGCAGACCTTAGACACATTTTGCTTGGCCGCTTCTGTGGGTGGCACAACCAGTGCTGCAAGCCCACCAGCAGCATTTGTATTTACAAGCCCTGGCACTCCTGGTGCACTTTACTAGGGGCTGATAGTAAACCAAATAAGCCAAACATGGACACCAATCAATGTATACATTGTACCATAGGGAGAGCATATGCACCTTAGCACTGATCAGCAGTGGTAAGGTGCCCAGAGTCATAAAACAGCCAACAACAGGTCAGAAAAAATACAGGAGGAAGGCAAAAAGTTCAGGGGTGACCCTGCAAAAAGGGCCAAGTCCAACACAACCCCCTTCCAGCCAAAATGCAGGGCAGACCAATCACCACCGTGATGGTCTACCCTGCTTTGGGCAATAGAACAAGGACCTGGCCCGCAACTGTAGGGGCAGACTCCCGTTCTACGCCAATCTGAACCTATTGGACTCCCTCTGTCCATACTCTCAGGGCCCAACAAGCCAATCCATGGGGAACCCTTCTCCTCACCTGTGCAGCACCTAACCTTAACTGGCCCACAGGTGTGTCCCAACAGACAGACAGCAAAATGCTACAGTGGCCACTGACAGTAGTCAGGGATGAGACCCAGGCCGTATGCCTCTCAGGACTCTCAAACCTCTGTGGCGCCAGGGAGCGGGGGGCAGTAGCCCCAGGTGCTTGGCACCCTTTGTCCATTCTCCCTCCTGTCAGATCAGGTATGACATCCTGGCACTGACCCATCAGCCCCAGGCCTGTACCCGGCGGCTGGACCAAAGACTGGGGTGGCCTCTCCCACACCCGGTCCTCCTCCTTGGGGCTCTGTACCCTCCCACTTGGAGTGGTACCCCCTTCCAGAATTGCCACGGCACCTGGGGCAGGTGTCCTGCGCAATTCGCCCACCAGTTCAGGAGTCCTATCCTGCAACTGGGCGTCCAGGTCAGGGGGGACACCCTGAACCTGGCTCACCAACCTACGGTCTAAACCCTTCAGTTGAGCCGGGGTCAGAGGCGAGGACTCCCTCCCTCTGCACCCCCTTCCAGATGGCTGCACACTCCCAACTGGAGTGGTACCCCTAGAAGCAACCTGGGTCAGGACACTGATTACAGTTGTCCCACCCTCCAGGTCAGACAACACCTGACCCTGGCTTCCCAACCCTGGGACCAACCCATGCGGTTGAACGCTCGCCTGGCGCACCAGGACTTCCCGGGAGCACGCCTGCCCCCCCTGAGGGCGACACATAACTCATGTGTCGTGTGACAGTCTGCCTGGCGCTGATTTATTTATTTATTTATTTTATTTATTTAACTTATATAGCGCGTTATAACCACCGGGGTCTCTAAGCGCTGTTTGTCCAGATTACGTAGTGAGGTATGGCATTCACTTGATCCCAGCAGTGCGCCTAGGGTCTGCTCCATGCTTGCTTAAAAAGTACAGTTTTTAACTTTTTCCTGAAGGATAGCAAATTGCATTCCTTCCTAAGTTCTGGGGCCAGTTTGTTCCACAAAGCTGGGAGTGTGTTGGAGAAAGCACGTCCCCCCACCGTGGCCAGTTTGAAACGGGATTGGGACAAGAGGGTAGCGTCCGACGAGCGCAAAGTCCTGCCCGGTATATATGGGAGTAGGCGGGATTTCAAATATCTTGGTGCTTTACCATACAGCGCCTTGTGTACGATGCACAATCCTTTAAATACAACCCTCTGCCGAATCGGGAGCCAATGTAGCTCCTGCATCAGGGGGGAAGAGTGGGCAGTCCTGGGTTTCTTATAGATCAACCTGGCTGCATCATTCATAACCCCCTGTAGTTTATCCAGCAACCGCTGGGGTAAACCTATATACAGGGAGTTCCCGTAGTCCAGCCTAGCCAGGATTGTGGCTGAGACCACGTGTCTCAAAGTAGAGAATGAGAGTAATGCAGAGATCTTCCTTAATTGTCGTATCAAGCCTATACAAGTACCCACTACCGTAGTGACTTGTTTTTTCATGGATAGTTTGTCATCCACATATAGGCCCAGACTTTTGACTGCAGTCGCCGGTTTCGGTGGCACACCCAGCTCCACGGGCCAAAATTTCTCGCTCCAGGGGTTGCCCGAGATGGAAATGGGCAACACTTCCGTCTTATCTGGGTTGATTTTTAAGGAGTTCTCGGACATCCAGTTAACCGTGGCTTTGAGTATGTCCTGTAACCTGGTGGACGCTCCCGGGCCATCATCCAGCCGGATGATTATCTGGGTATCATCGGCGTAGTTGTATACTAGGCAGTCCATCCTATTCAGGAGTGCGATTAATGGCTGCAGGTAAATATTAAAGAGTAGGGGTGACAGGGCAGATCCCTGTGGAACCCCGCAGGTGATGGGAGCAGAGGTGGAAAGTAAGTCCCCCAACTGTACTCTTTGTGTCCTGCCCTGCAGGAATGATGTAAGCCATGCATGTGCTGTACCCCTGATACCAAAAGATCTCAACCGCGACAAAAGCTGTTCATGACACACGGTATCAAAAGCCGCGGAGAGATCCAGTAGTACCAGGGCGCTCGGTGTTTTTACATCAACCCGAGTTCTCAATTCATCCAGGATTGATAGCATGACTAATTCCGTGCTATGGTTAGCACGGAACCCTGCCTGATTGGACTCCAGCAGGTTGTTGCTCTCTAGATGACCTGAGAGTAATGTTAACACATGCTGTTCAATCACCTTAGCCAGGAAAGGCAGCTGGGAGATGGGTCGAAAGTTCTTCAAACACTTCGTGTCCGATCCAGGTTTTTTTAGTAGAGGAATCAGGCGAGCCTCTTTAAAAGCTAGAGGGACCTGTCCTGTGTGAAGAGAGGTGTTCAGCAAATGCAAAACCTCATCCTCAATTCCTGGCAATGCCAACTTGAACACATCAGGAGGGCATGGATCCACCAGGGAACCCGATTTGACTCGGTCCGTAATCGTAAATAGTTCTTGTTTTGAAATTGGGGAGAACTCAACTAGTGGTGAAATATCTGGCGGGACAGTGAGGTCCGGTGAGTAAGGACATTCGAGGGGTGTAGTTGCAGCAATTTCTCCCAGAATATCGGAGATCTTATTCACGAAGAAATCCTGGAACCTCTGGCAATCCTCCTGGGTGAACTCAGTACTTTGCTCTTTATTTATCCTGAGCTCCGCCAGGACCCGGAAGATTTCCTTCTGTGGATTTCTAGCTGCAACTATTCTTTCCTCAAAGAAAGCAGCCTTCCTAGTTTGGATGGCTAGTTTGTAATTCGCTAAGGATGAAATGTATTCTTTCTTGGCAATGGCGTCATACTCTTTGCGCCATGCCCGTTCTTTCTTCCTCACCCCCCGTTTCATATCCCGTAGGGAGTCATTGTACCAAGGGGCCCCAGCTCCTCTCTCCACCTTCTTCACCCTACGGAGGGGTGCCACCAAATCAATGGCGCTCCCCAGTTTATGCTGAAGGTGACCACAGAGGGCATCAATGTTAGCATCCTGCTCCTTTACTGGAGGAGACTGTTCCAGGAGGTAGACCATTTTTTCCCCATCAAAGTTTCTCCACTTCCGGGCCATTTTCCAACCTTCCCCAGGTTTGGACAAATGGCCACTCAATAAAATTCTACCCTTTATTAAAAAGTGGTCAGACCAGGCACAAGGCAAGATCTCTGTAGAACCCTGGGCTGGCATGGTGGTCCAGACTAGATCAAGCATATGTCCCTTCTCATGTGTCGGTCCCTTCACCTGTTGGGTAAAATCCAAGGAGGAGATAGCCTCCTCGATCTGTAGTGCTTGTCCCTCTTTGGGGGATTTTTCCCAATAGTAGTTAAAGTCCCCAACAACAACCATTTTGTCATATCTCGAGCGCAGATCCTGAACCAATCTAGTAAAAAGAACCGGAAAATCAGGCGACGCCCAAGGCGGTCGGTACACCACCAAAAACACCACACATACCGCCCCCCGCCTGAGCTTTACCCCCATAACCTCTGCTCCTCCTAGGGTTTCGGAAAGAAACCTTTCGGCGCGGAGACGTGCCTGATAGAGGAGAGCTACTCCACCTCCTTTCTTAGCTCCCCCCCTATTGAAATGGAGTGCCAGATAATTATCTGGTAGGGCCGCCACTAAGTCCGGCGCCGAGCAATCCTCCAGCCATGTTTCGGTGAGCGCAAGGGCATCTAGCTCCCCGTCTTCCAGAAGTGAAAAGACCTCCAACTTATGGCCCTGCAAAGAGCGCGTATTCAGCAGGCCATAGTTTAGAGTATGAGTATTAGAGTCGCGCTGCCGCGCTCTTGTGCTCTTGGGTGAAATCAGCAGGCCCTCCCGAGCCAGCAGATGTATACAGTCCTGATCAAGACGGGACTTACCCATATTAAGCTCCAATAGTTCACCTCTGGAGTAGGGCAAATTTGGACCAGGGGTTCTGGCCCCGGGTCCCGGATGGTCACTGATGGGCAAAGATGGGCTCGCCTCTGGCGAGCCTCCGGCGCGCCTCTGGCGCGCCCGCTGCGCATCACCGCTGCGCGTCATCATGGGGGCGTTTAAATAGCACCCAATCGTGCTATGTCTGCAGCAGCAGCTAGAGCGCCAACAAAGATGGCGTCTCTTGCCGGCACTTCCCCTCCCAAGATGGCGCCTAACCCCCAGTCCAGCTAACGGGCCGCCAAACAGCGGTGCAGATTACAACAAATTTTAGATGCAGGTATGTCCTAAGAAGCCCCCTAATTGCAGCCAAGCCAAGCCAGAAATGAATTTTGCATTTAAAACGCGCTAAAAATAAAACGCACAGAACCGCGCTTCAAGCGCCGAGCATGTGGTACAATTTAAAAATCAATTTCAAGATCCACGATTGGAATTAATTATAGGCAAGTAAATGGCAGTAATCATGAAATAGCAAGCACAGCAGCAGGGAGTCAGAGGATGCTTCGCCTACACTAGCGCTTACCTGTCCCCTGTCCATCTGACAGTGCATGAAGATCCCCCAGGACAGAAGTGGTGTCACCATGGTCATTCACTGGTGACGCAGCCTTCTGGCTGGCCCCTGACCCACTGGTTTTTCCACTGGGGACTCTTTCCCCCCCTCACCCCTCAATCTGGACTTCTGCACCCTCCCAACTGGAGCGGTACTGCCAGACACCAGAACTGAGGGAGGCCTGCATACAGACACTCCCTGTTCACCAGACACTAGGGGATCCCGCACAACGGGCAGCCCCTCAGGACAGACTAGGCTCCCCACCTGGTGTTCCCTTAAAGAACCATCCAGGCTCTGAGACTGAGGTTGGGCACTACCGGGACATAACCCATTCTCACTCCTTCCCCTTAAAGACAGGACGTGAGACCCTACACCCCTCTCACTACTACAGGATCTAGCTGGGCTACTCTGAGCCACTTCCACCACACTGGGTTTGAAGATACCTGGACCACTCCTCTTGGGATCACTCCCCAATGCCTTTCCAGACCCTCTGGACTCCACCAAAAGGTCTGCCTCCAATGTGAGCTCCCTGCGGTCAGAGAACCCACAGGTGATGGCATAGCTCTGGAAAACAGGGACTTACAATATGCTCTCCCACAATTGGATCACACAGCCCCCTAGCAGGGTGAACCAAACTATCCTTCACCTCACCATCCAGTGCCTCGCACACGTACTCCACACCACTCTCCTGAGACCGGCAAGACAGTATTTGACTGTCTCTGTCACACAACCCACAATCTTCTGGGCGGTCTTCACACTCACCCACCAGGATCTCAACCATGGGGGAATCCCTCCCACCACTAGGACTATGAACCCCTGCACCAGTTACCCTATTCCCTTCAGGGATACTGCGCACTACTGGAGCGACCTCATGCCCTTGAACCTCCTGGTGTATGTTAAGCCCCTCCTTCAAGTCAGGCGTCACGTCTCTGGGTGTGCGTACTACTCTCTCAGCACTAGAAAATTCACTATCGCTGCCACCATCTGAGATGGATTCCTCCTCCCACTCAGCAAAGCTCAATCTCTGAGCTACGCACCTTTCTTGTTGCTGGGCTGAGACACTCCTGGCCTCAAGCCTCTCGAGCTCCATATCATATTTCTTCATTATGAAGTCATGCTCCATCTGAATCTTTCTTTCTTCAAGAGCCATTTTCTTTTCTTCTAGAGCCAGCTTCTTGCTTTCTAGCTCCAATTGGCTTTTTAATTCCAGCTTTGCCAATGTTATCTCATGATCCCTGGTGGCCTGTCTGTCTGCCAGCTCCTCTGGCGACAGGCCTCTGCCAAAACTGTGGATGCTCTCCGCTAGTTCCAATGGTACAGTTTCCTCAACTGCACCCCTTGATTCAATCCAGGCTTTCAGCGACTTGTAGAGATCTGTTTTGTTCCTGCATCCTACATGTGGAACTTTTAGCTTCTTGCAGAAGTACTTGAGCTCTACTTTTGTGTAGCTGTCCAGCTTTGACTCATCCCATTCCATTCCGGCTATTTCAGAGGTTTCAGAGATCGATTTCTCAATACTGTTTGGGCCCGGCATGACTCCAAACACAAGGGATCTTCTTTCTTGGCAAGCGAAAAAATAATAAAAAGTTCTGTGGCTCAAGCTACTGGACTGTCCTCACTGTGCAATGGCTAGTAATCACTGTGCAGACACCAAGAATGCAAATCCGTAAATCCTCACCGCTGCCACCAATGTTAGAATCCGGGGTCTCTGGTTGGCGCAGGTATGCACTTGCGACAAGCAGGGACCCTTTTCATCTAAGTCAGGGCGTAGGATTACCTCTTTAAAAATAACCCCTGCTCACCCTCTAGGTAACGTGGCGCGAGCAGTCAGGCTAGATTCCAGAGGGCATTAGGTTAAGCATTCAAGATGTCCCACACAATAACCACCAACCCACCACACAGAGACACAAGGCTGTATTTATGTAAAAATAAAGTTCTTTATATAAAAGATTTCTTTAAGCAGGCTTTCAAAAATACAGATCTTCACTTAAATCAAGTTCCAGTTACTTGTATTGCTTTTAGGTAGTCCACAGTTCTTAAAATGGCAGATTGTTATTTAAAATGAGCTTCTTTGGGGGTCTGTGCGCTCCGTAGCGCCGCTGGTACGCTTCGTACAAGGTTTTAAACGTGTCTTGCCGTTTCTCACGCTTCCCGCGTGAGCAACGTCCTATGGGAACTGGATTGTTACTGGCTGGGGGGGAACTGCTGCAGGCATTTCCTTCCTCCCTAGAATTGCTGTGTGCTGATTCAGAGCTCTGGGCTCTGTAGAGGTTGAGGCCTCGGAGTACCGAGGTGTCTGCTGGATGGTGGGAGGAATTCTTTTGACTTGTCAGCTTTGGGTACTCTCCCTCTCCTCTCTTCTCTGTTGGAGCCTTGGGACCCTTGCTGCCTCAAGTCGGATCCCCTGCCTTCTTTCATCCATGCCGCCTCAGGGCCACTGGTCTTCCAGGGGCTTCCTCCGGCCACCCGGAGGCTGATGGTCTTTAGATCTTTTGGGTCCTTGTAAGTACTGCCCCTGCAAGCCTCACCCGGCACTAGCCGGGCTGCCTCCGTGGGGGGGTTCTGGGCTTGCTCTTCCACAACCTACTAAGGCTGCGGCACTCGTGATCGTTCAGACACTTTTGAGCGTCTTTAGTGGTGCGCTGCAGGGGGGGAGAAGGGAGAGATACTCCCAACGACCTCAAGACTAGCCACTGGCTACTGCCCACCCCCAAAGGATCCCCCTTGGCCCAGTTGCTTAAGATCTATAGTAGGTCAGGCGAGGACATCAGGAGTAAAAGGCCTCAACCACCATAGTTTTGCCCAGCAGCCACTGCATGCCCCATGGCCCTCTGAAAAGGGTTCTCACAATTACTCCTGCTCTTTTTCACTGAACTGTCAACAGAAGTGGGTTGTGATCAGATGGGATCTTTCCAAAATACTCTGCATTTGAAACAGTGGACTGTACATTTGGAGTACGTAAAACATGTCCATGTCTTGCACAGAGGAATAAAAAGGAATGCTCTTTCACGTCTGTAGGTCTGTCGCACCATGCGTTTATAAGGTTCCAACAGCCAGTCCACCCTGAAGACCTTTGCTCCCTGTGAAGTCATGAAGGTGTGGGTGAGGTCTATCCATTTGCACGTCTGCCACACAAATTCTAGGCTCTTTCTAACAGCTTGGGCAAGTAGAGCAGTTCAGCCAAGACAAGCATACCTTGTCCAAAAATGCTGCCCGTTTGCAATCTGGTACATACATACTTTCTATTAATATCTGTATTCCGGTGAATCTACTTGTTACCATCATTTCTATCCGCCCTGCATCTGTTATACAATGCAGCTCTATGCTCGTAACCACACTTCTCCGTTTCTTCTTCGCCTTCTAACCCTGTCAGATGGGCTCTCAGCTCATTCTCTCTGCAGTCACTGGGCTTACACGCTGGAGTTCATTTGCTGATAATTATCCGCATTTGATCCCCTGTTTACATACAATGGGCCATTTCCGTTTCCGAGTGGCTTCATGAGCACACTCCCCTTGCAGAGTTGCTGCGGTCAGTGCTGTGGTGCTGCCTTGAAGAATGACTGGAAGATGAAGTAACCCTCTATTCCCCGCTCAGTGAATGAGCTTGGTCCGTTGAGACCTGCTTTCCTCTGTCTCCAGCACGAGCAGTCTAACGGGTCAAGGAGCCAGGATATGAACAAAAGATGATTGGTGGGTGTGGTGCAATGTTTGCGTCTGTGGGCCCTTTTGTTGCACAGGGGATTGTCACCCAGTCACCCTTCAGTTAGTTTGTCGTTAAATAACTCCAAGCAGGGCTGGGTCGGTTTTTGCCTCAGAACTAGAGCACATGCGCTGTATTGCGGGTGAAGAGAGCATGAACCTCCCTTAGGTGGGAAGTGGAGAAGAAGAAAGGCCGGATTACTGGGTATCCTGCAGGGTGGAGAGGGATCTTTGCAGTTTGTTGTTTATGGAACACAGGGGTCCTCCCCAGAGCAAGAGTCCGACCAGAGGGTTCTCAAGCTATACGCTCAAAAAGGGGGGTAAAGGGCTCCCTTCCTTCCTCTCGGCAGTGTCCTCACTTTCCCTCAAGTGTAACCGATCAGTCCGGGGATAAGAGTTTTTGGCGTGTGACTGAAGTCTGACTGGGTATACTTTTCTCACTGGGTGAAAAGTCCTCCAAAGGCTCTGCCAGGGCAGGAAACAGAGTTTCCAAGGTGAGGTGCAACAGGGCCTCAGGATCAAAGCAAGATCACGTTTCCAGGAGGCACCCCCAGGGAAGCGTCAGGATAGAGGGCCTCACAGTTCCAACCCAGCAGGCCCCAGTTGCAAATAGGAAGCCGGACAAGCAAGGTAGTGTTGCAGATCCCCTTATCCAGGACAGCTCCGCTCACCTACTCATTCTGCAGGCCAGGGTGGTCAGTCTCTCTTCATTAGTGGGAACCATCTGGGATAAGCGTACCCTACTGGGGAAATGCAGCCACCATGTCGCTCCCACTCTCTGCCAAATTGAGACACTCAATTTTGGGTCCTAATCGGACCAAGCTTACCAGCTGCACCGCATGGGCCATGGCATTAATGCACCACTCTACTGGTGCATGGCGTTCCTTTTGTGCCAACAGCAGATGTGATGGGGTTCCCAGCAGTGACACCCTCTCCACACTTACAGAAGCACGTTTTTTCATTGGGGAGCTTGGTTAGACACGACCACCATGTTGGGCTCGAGACCACGTACCCTGAGAGAATTTACTGGTAACTTATCTAGCAGTTGTGATATTGCATGCCTACTTAAATGACACAGTTTGTGGAACTGATGCATCATGAAGACTCATAATTATGTGTTCATCCTGTGTATCTGGAGAACAGTACTACATTAAGAGATAGGGATTTCAGATTTTTGGGAAATATGTGATGAACGGCATCTTTCCATTCTTGAATGCTCATTACCTGCTCTTTGGTGGAAATATCTTAACACAGTTGCAGACTGAGACTTCTATGTATGGTGGTGAGTTACTCAGTAAAAACATGTCAAGTGTTACGTGTGACAGTCTCTTGAGGTTTTTTCTTATGATCTGTCCCTGCTTTGAGCGTATTATGTGGCAGAGAATAAACTGGAAAATATCATTTGCAATAATAATTTTGCCCTTAAATGCATCAAAGACAAACATTTTCCTAAGGATTATGTTGTATGAGAGGCATGCATGTATGTATCAAGTAAGCCTATGAGTTTTATGTACTAATCTGTGCACAAGATATTAAAGCAAAATGCATCTGATGATTATTTTGCTTTTCCACATACTGGGGTTTTCTCCTCCTAGGATCATGGATGCATATTTTCTAATTTTGTGTAGTGCATCCAAGTAAGGATCAGGAGAGATGTGCACTCAATGCACATCCTCGGTTTTAGTCATCCGACTATCACCAATGAACTCCATGGATTCTCGGTCTGACTTTTCCTTTAGACTCCTGTATTTCCCCCAAGACAAAAATCATTGCGTGAGCAGCAGGTGGATTAGATATGGTAGTATACAACATTTCTGGGACTGCAACAAAGATAAAGGGGCATCTCTACTTCCTCTCCACTCGCTGCCATGCTTTGCCCCAAGTTCTAAGTGACACAATACCAACTTCTCAGAAGTAAACAAAGCTAGTACAGAAATTCGTTGAGACAGCAATCATAACGCCGCTCGATCACAAATCCAGGTAGGAGTTACACACACATTGCAGTGGTCATTTTGAAAAACACATATACCAATACATTTATTGAACTCTTCACAGTTCATATTAAGCAGTAATTGGGCCTAGCTAGGTTAAATTGGCACATAGTTAATATATATGAATGATGTCGGAATTGGTTCCTGTATACCTGTATTTTTGTAATTCATTTGTGACGTACCATAACTGTGCAGGATCCTATCCGCAAGTAAATGAGGCACATCACTGCCATACAGAAGAACTTTCATAAATAATTTATTAATCAAAATATTCCTAGTTTCAGCTTATTACAGCAAATCAAAATGTACTTTTTTGATAAGTACTATTTTACAGAGTACACCAATGTCAAGTACACGTTTACATTCAAAAACACATTTTCTACAAAAAACACTAATAATGAGAATACGCTATCGATAGACACCATAGCAAAATTTACCCCAATGCACTCATAGCTGCATTAAAAAAAATCCCAGAAAACTACACACACACACAAAAAAAAAAAATCACAAAAAGAGTGTGGTAACGTTTTGATAAAATATTTCTAAAACAAATACATTCCAACAGAAAAAAAAAACATTTAATCAGTGGACATGAATATCTAGATTATATTTAAGATTGACTAGAACATGAAAATAAGTCTTCTAGTACCCAACCGTGGACGCTTCTTTCGAGGGGAATTCTACAGCCCTCAATTAAATTCCTTCTCTCACCAATTGCGCATGCCCGGCTGGATTCACTGTCACAATCTCAGTCCAGTTCTTTTCTTCTTCTGGCTCATGTACTCTTCCATTCAGGCATTTTGTACATCATTTTCACTCTCATGCTTCTGCCACCCTGTCTTATTCTGCAGTCCGTACCAGGACATTTTCAGAGTAAGACCCCATTCACCCTTCTTAGGCGAACATGAAATCTAGAAGCCAAAGCGGTCACCTCTCAAACCATCAATCCGTTATACTACTTTCTACTGCTTCCTGTGAGGGTCAACTCAAGTGTCTTAGGCAGTATAACTAAATCTTCCCCACTGCAGGTTTAGGGAATACATGCACTTTTCCCAGTTTAAGCATAAGGCAACCGTGAATGGGTTCTTCACCAAGGTAGATGGAAATAATACATTCAACCATGGCTGTAGTGGGAGGGGAGAATAAGAAATCACAGTACAATATTTGACGAACGAATTTAAACATTTTATGACCATTTTCAGCTGTTGCAATGTCCTCTGTCGCACTAAAAGAATATTTTCTGCTCATGAAGAGCTTGCAATCTATCTTCATAACATACTCATGCAAACTGAGCTTCACAGATGTGAAGTGATAACGCCCAGAAAGACAGTACTGAAGTTTGGATTCGTGCTTTGGTGCTTCTGACTCCTAGTCCTGTGCCCTGAGCACTAAACTACATGACCTCAAAGAGAAGAAAAGAACCAAATAAACCAGTTGTTCAGGTAAAGATATTTTGCAGGCAACAATTATGAGGCAAGCTAAACTGATAGGAGTGTTCTGAACAGAAAATGAACCACCTTTGGGCATGCTTTGCACATCCTTGCCACAGCATGCAACGAGCGGACAGCTTAACCATTCCTGGGCTAAAGGAAAGGCTCTTTGTTTTCTTAATTAAGATGTAAAGTGTGATTGGTCCTACATGTTGATAGCAGCTACTGTGCACTTAATTGTTACTAATGAAAGAGCAAACGCTGGCAAGGGAAGTAGGTCTCACTTTTGTCAAAGAACGTTATCATGTCCTTGAAACGCTACAATTAGCATATCCTGAAGCAGGCTGCAGTAGTCCCTCAAGTCAGAAATAAGCCCTTGCTACTGCGACATCTTATGCTGTCCTAGAGGTCCCTAAAATCAGATACAAGTGCTTGCTCTAGCAGGCTGTAGTACCATAAGATGTTGCTAGTGTTCCTAAATGCTTTCATTAATGCTACCACCTCAGAATATCAAAGAATTATGAGGAACAATACATCTTGACTGTGCTTTTAGTTTGAGGTCGGCTGATCATAAAGAAAGCAAGGCTTAAACATATGTCTGCATATTCCCTTTTGCAAGTCCAATGATTCTTCAGGTTTTCTAAGATTTAAGTAAATATAGCAACGCTTGGTTATGCTGATGATATCACCTGTGGAGGTTGTGAGTGAATATTCTGTATGTTTTGGAAACCAGTCACTAATATTTATGGGTAGTGCTAGTCAGTGTATCCACAAACTGCCTGTATGAAACATAAGGAACAGCTCGATAGATGTGTTATAGACTGGCCAAGGCAGTGTAAAGGGAGCAAATAATAAAGCATCCAAAGTTGAGCAAATGCAAGAGGACAAATGGGGGGGGCAAAGTGCATGGAGGGGGTAGATGAGCAAAGGAGGCAAAGCAGTGATGCCAAGGAAGCTCAGCGGCAGGGGTGAACAGGACAATAATGGGAAACAATGAGGTGAGGGGGACTGAAGGGAGGGGTGAGGGAAGTGGGGGTGAAATGGGATGAGTGTGAGAATAAGGGAGGACAGTGTGGATGGGATGATAACAGGAAAGAACCAGTCAAGGGGATTGATGACAGGGTGTGAGGGGAATGAGGGAGCAGGGGTACAGGGGAGCCAGGATAAGTGGCTAAGGAGAAGAAGTGATAGCATGGGAGACACAGGAGCGAGGAATACTTCAAGCCCTGCTTAGGGATGTCTTAAGTATTTTGGGGGCCCTGGGCCAAACGTATTTCGGGGGCCCCTGTCAGGAGCAGTTTTGAATTTATGATCCAGTTACACCTCTTTCACACCCTGTTTGGCCAAGTCACTGACAGTGGACAAGCACACTGGTCCAAAATCAACATTGTTTTCATCTAATATTCAGGGATAGTAATGTGGTTTTCAATATTGTAATACAGCGCCAGCTCGCCAATATTACTACAAATATTCTCTGCGCCCCCCCCCCCTTCCATGTGAGGACCTGCTTTGATCTAAAATAAACTTTTTTTATGGATGTTGCATGAAACAAACTCAACAATTGTCTGAAAAATGTCTGCAATAGACTCTCACACATTCCCCTCATTAAAAATAAATTAAAGGAAAATGATATTTACAACAATCTGTTTAAGAATTATTCAAGTACATCAGAGCAATACTCTCTCAGGGGGCCCCCCAGGAAGGCTGGGGCTCTGGGCCAGAGCCCACTTTGCCCATGCCTTAAAACGTCTCTGGCCCTGCTCTATCATCAAAACCTAGTAGGAACAGTAAAGGGGCAATGTAACCTTCCACGAAGTGACATCTGCTTGAAGGAGAGCCCATTTAACGAATGGCAAATCCTGAAAAGTACATAAAAGCCAATGGCTGAAGTGGGCTGACCCAAAACCCACTCTGTCTATAGTACATTCATATAGATACTTCAAAGTATGGAAATGTTAGGCCCCCTAGAAAGCTAATGTGGTTTTTTGAGGAATTAAAAAGTCAGGACATTACATCTCCACTTTAAAACAAGTGTTAGCGAACAGTTCAGTACAATGTTCACAGCAAAAAAACCTGTCCCTGATAAAAATGTTAGTAAAGCAAGAGGAGACCTGTAGGGCCAAAGAATGCTGGTTTGTGTGGAAGGATTGAAAGTAAACCCAAACTACAGCAATATACACACAGTGGAAATCTGTTCCACTCACCCTAAGGACACACTCCTTGAGGAACCGCTGCAATAGAAAGCATAATTATGGTGGTCCAAAAAGTTATGGAACCTCAGAGAAGCATTTGTAGTAGATTTTCAAAGATTACCTCTCACGGAAATCAGATTTGTAATATGGAGAGCTTTGAAACAAGAGTCGACACCACATGAAATTAAGGACTTGAGAAGAGGCAGTCTGCACAGTGTAATAAACAAGTGCATGCAGGTAATTTGTGAAACCACCATCAGAGTGCGCCCCAGCTCTCTAAATGTAATTTTAAAACAAACTGAGCCACAGGTTGAATAAAACCATTAATTTGCATACTGTGGGATGATTGTGGGGCAAAATCCTTCAAAGAGCAGTAGAGTTAGCTACAAATGTGTACAATGCATTTAGTAATGTATTTCTTCTACTACACTAATGCACAAGACAAGAAGATGGTGTTACCCTAGTATAGCAAGCTGATGTAGCATCTGTGGTGCTGGTGGTAAATGAAGGGAGGGCTGTTCAGAACATGGCATAATTAAACTGGGAGATTGTAAAACCCTCAGGGATCTCTCACCAAATTTTCAAGGAGTGCCCAATAAATTAGTATTACGCCAATTTGTTGTGTGTGGGAAAAATTAATTTAAAGGCAAATCTGCTTAATCGCCAGATCACACAAACTTCAAAGCCCTCTTGTTCTGTGGGTTCAGATGATATTATGAACCTAGCAGATTGCTCTTAATTCTCAATAATCAAATCTGTGGTTTGCTCCAAGTTTATCTCAGACGTTGCTATTATCAAACCCTATCAAAACGAAAATGTGAGTGGGAGGTTTAACATTCACGTGTGAAGCAATGAGTGGCAATCTATTCACCAAAACTGTGGACAACAGTAGATTTCTTGGATAGTAGTAGAAATGCTGCACCTTCAATCCTCTAACTCTGCAACATAGACACCAAATCAGCTCAAATAGGATGGGTTATGGCAAGAGCTAGTTCAGTTAGGGTGGAGGTTAGGGTTATGGTACATGCAGCCCCTTTTTACAGTGGGTTGATGTAATGTATATTTTACAGCAAGTCTATAGAATGGTAGGCTGATGTAATGGCCATCAACGTAGTCACAAACGCGCATGCAGTAAAAATAGACACATATTTCTATGGGATCCTTTGTTATGGATTCTATACCAAAGCCCCTTGTGACCTTGCTTGCTATGTATGGATAAGCGTGGTACTGCTGCATTCAAGAGGACTAAATAAGAGTGAACCCAAAATGCTAGTCATGCTACAGTTCTTTTAGACCAGGATGTGGAGAGGAGTTAGAACATGCCTGAGCATATGGCTCTAGAAGCAGTGCAAAGTATAACTGCATCAGTTAGTAAAAAAATAGCAATCGTTCAGAGCTGGTGGTGGTGACTGCTTAGAAGTGAAAGTGTCAGCCAATTATGCGTACATGTAACAGGATGAGTATTTGACAAGCTAGCATGTATAAATGTTGGGGGACAACGGCTTACAAAAGGTGTTTGGTCTTTCAAGGGCAGGCTGAATTCCATTAGAGAAAGGTTCAAATAAGGAGTAGAGCTGTGCTTAAACATTCTTGTAGGGAAAAGAAATGCAGTACCATTGATTTGTATCCAGAGTTTTCCAGAAGAAATTACAGTTGATCCTAGTTAAGAACTGGTGAGTTGTCTCCAGGGTGAGGGTATAAAGGTGACTAGAGCCAAAAGTAAATGTGCCTAGGCTTGTAACGTGGACCCCCAAGTCCTGGGCCAGCAGCGAGTACCACTACCCTTAGATGGTCCTCAATCAGGCCATGATCTATTATCCGGAGGGAGTGCATAGTACAAAAAGAAGGCAAAGGAAAATAACATGCATAAGATAGCTCGTGATTTGATGAAAATGGAACACTTCAGGGGTGGATAGGCCCCATCAGATGTGTAGCTAATAGTGCATAGCTTCCTCCAACCAATTTTGGGCAGACATGTGCAGAGAGAAGCCCCTGCACCCAATCCCCTCGCAGCTCCACAGCCTGTCTTGTGTATGTCCCAAAATAAGCTCAAGTAGAACTTGGTTTCACTTCCTCATGATACTACATTATCATTTTCTGTGTCACTACTGGAGATTCCAGAATCCTCAGATGCTAGAGGTCCAACTTACGTCTTAATAACTTTACTTACTTGGCTAGAATTTGGTGAGGTGGGCACAGTCAGGATAGGCTACAGTGAGGCTGTCTAATGCATAGTTTCAGAAACATCATCAGACCAACTGATGCTTAACCAGATCATCTGACTGGGTGGCCTAGCCTTCTATTTGAAGCTGAAGAACAGTGCCCCTTGGGGGTGGTATTTAGTCCCTAAAGACCAATAACTGTTACCCCAATGGCCAGATGGTAGAGTCTCTCCCACACAGCCAGTACATGCTACTATCCATATGGAAAATGTCAGTTTATGTCATAGGGTATATAAATCTGGTGACACGTGTTGATAGACATGTGAAAATTATCAAAACTTGTTATTCACCATGTGAAAACTAGTTCATGAGTTAAAGGTTTGCTACTCACGTCTGGTTTGACCTGCAGGTTACATGTTTGAATTCCAGCAAGTTCATCTCAGTGGTTCTGCCTATCAACATTGATAAATTTTAAGCATCATTAAAAAAAAAAGTAATGATGACACCTGTGATCTGCGGTGCTTAGAACCACAAACACTATGTTATGATTATGAATCCCTAAACAAAAGAAGGTACTCCCCTAAATAATACTGAATACCCACTTGGAAATTGTAAGTGTATTTTATTGAACATGGGGGAATTAGTAATTTTAAATTACAATTTCTCAGACATCAACCATGACATTCCTACCTCCTCCTACAAAAAACTTGTCACTTATTAAATGTAATAAGCTAACCCAATGTTTTTCTTTGGGCTAGGTAGGCCTTGCAGCAATGAAAAATGAATGTAGGTTTTTTTTTACTACCAGGACATTTAAAACTTAAAAGTACATGTCCAACTTTTTAAATACAATAAACCCTGCCCTGTGGGCAGTTTATGGCTTACCCTAAAAGTGGCATATACATTAAAAAAAAGGTTTAGGCCTCGCAAAGGGATTATTTTGCCAGGTTGAAATGGCAGTTTAAAACGGTACACACAGGCTGCAATGGTAGACCTGAGAAATGTTTTAAAAGGCACTTAAGTGGGTGAAATAATCATTGTTGCAGGTCCACTAGTATCATTTAATTTACAGGCTCTGGATACCTCTTTTACCACTTTACTAAGAACTTACAAGTAAATTAATTGTGCCAATTGTGTGTAAGTCAATCTCACCATGTATGAAGGAGAGAGCACAATCACATTAGCACTGGATAGCAGTCGTAAAGTGCCATCAAAACAAATTCAGTAAAACCGGAGGAGTGAAGGCAAAAAGTTGGGGGAAGATCACTCTAAGGCTGACAAGTATAAAACGTACCCCATTTGAAATAAAAAGAATTACAATAACTATTCATTTGTGGATGGTTACGCAGCTCATCTCCTTTAAAAAATGTATCATCTTCATTTTACAGAGCAAGCATGCTGATCTGTGCATTTGCCTTGGCAGTAGGTTTCTCACAGCTGAGAGAAGAGGTGGGTAGACCGTGTACATTTTTTGGGCCCGTCCAGCAAAAAAAACGCTTCTCATTTTACTCTAAATCTGCCTAGCTAGATGACGCCAATCATCATATATGAAACTGCTACTAAGAGTTGATCAAGGTTATTGTGTCAATGTGATTTTATAAATCCTGTTTATCCATCTACCAGAAACATGCATGAACAAAATTTGCTTCGAGGACAGAGATTGTAAAACACACTCTCTGGAAAAATGGGGAAATCCCAGAGGTGAGTGAATCAGTATCTCTACCTCAGCCTAGCTCAGTTTACATCTTAAGAAAAACATAAAAACCTTCCCCTTTACGCATAGGATCAGAGATACGATTTCTCTGGTAAGATGGATCTACAGATTGGAATATGCTAGGGTTAAAAGAGCACTACAACACAAAGCATTAACAACACCCTGCTGCTCCCAGACCCCAACTACCTCTCATTTCCCTTCTGATGGGTATGCTTGCCTTTAACCATGTACAGCGCTAAGCTGCCTTATGGCTAAGTCCATGCTATACAAATACAACCTAAATACATAGAGGGTTGTTTCTTGCATTTACAGTGCCACTGATAGAGGCCCGTGATTTTGTGTTATCCTTTGCATCTCCCTAATATGGATTGGTACTCTGTAAGGTTCTATAGTGTATCATGTATGCTGAATACACTCTAACCAAAATTGAACAGATTATATAGGTTGTGGTTACTATGATTTGCCCATTGGCAAAGCCCAAAAAAGTTGGAAGCAGGAAGCACTGTACCTATTGCTATGCACTCGTCCACAAAAGGCCAGGAACATGGTCACTACATGCACACTACACTTACCAAGACCAGTGGTTTGAACGTAGATCATCTATACACTGCTCTGCCATCTAGGAGGCAAAGAAGACTAGGTAAGCAGATATTTTTCTACATGTGGTGTCATGCGATTCTTAAAGAATTATAAGTAGCCCAATGCAGAATGGGTCAAGTTTCAAGCCACACAGGCTCACAACTCTTCTGTATGAGAAGAAGACACTGAACGCCTCACTGCTGGAGAATGGCACTATAAAAAAGAGTTGTCTAGTAAAAGACACCCACCTTATATTCCATCACAAGAGGTGAATGTAATGATAGGAAGACTGAAAACAATCCAATCTTCCGATATATCTAAAAAGGAAGAAGAATCCAACTAAAGGCAAACCCACCTATTTGTTTCTAAACTCCTTCAACCCCAAAAAAATCACAGCCATCATCAATTATCTACAGTAACAGATTACTTTCACAAAAAGCAAGAAAGCTATGCTTACATGATTAAATAAAAAGGAGTGTTATTCATCTAGAGAATATATTGGAAATGACTTAAGAAAAGAGGCATTAAGGTTTAAAAGGAAATAATTATAGTGTATAATTGAAAAAAAATCCAACATTTACATTGGGCTAATTAAAATTCCTCACCACAGTTTCAATCAAGATTGTGACAATTTTCAAAACTGAATACAATGATTTATCATACAACCTATAAAGTATTAAATCCACACACTAAAATAGACCTCTAGAACGTTTGATCCAGGCACAGTTACAAAGCCCAGACAATCTGGGCACTACAGAGAAAGCTCCAGTTTGTTTTTAGCACTAACAATAAAACTAAAGTTCATGTTTTTCAAGTTTTAGGTTTGGAATATACAACACAATTCGCCAAGGTAATAAGAGTCTGGTTTTCTTGTAAGATGGGCAGCTGATACTCCTCTCTACCACCACAAGCTCCTAGTTCTTGGCGACCAGCAAACATGCCCATAACTAAACTTTGCATCTCAGGGCAGCTATCACAGGAGAGGAAATGAGGTGTGGTCCAAACAGGAGTTAGGCGAGTTTGGCTCAGGAGAAACGGGATGCGAAGGGAAAAAAATCAAGCATTCAGAAAGCCAAATTCAGAAAGGAATCTTGCCTTAGGGACCTACTGGCTTTACCAATAGTGTTCAACCTCGCTGTACAGTACGGCTAAAAATCAAAGTGAAAAAAAACAAAGCTGTGAGGTGGGGGTTGAGGAATTTTGTAGGTGCACCCAACAGAGAGCCAGAGTAGGGGATAGTAACATTGAGGGTAGGGGAAGAAACACAGAAAGGGGTGGAGAGGAGAAGCCATGGGCCGGAGTGATGTAGGGCACAAGTGGGGGAGAAGCAAGACAGAGGAAAGGGGTGAGGAGAAGAAGTAACCAATGTGAGAACAATGTGGAGTGTGTGAGGGAGAAGCATACAGGCGAGAAAGCAACAACCGGAAGCACACGAGGGTGAGCGCTGCATGTGGGCGGCAGTAAGAAGCACATGATGGAGACAGCTGAAAAACACATGCTGTGCCATGGAGTGCTTAGTTCAAAAGAAAAAGTAGTGCTTGAAAGCAAGCAGTGAAAGCATAGAATCCAGCCAATGAAAAGAGATGGTAACAAGGCTATGCTCCATGGGAGGGACAAACACAAGATTGACAAGCTAGAACATGAATGAGAAGCAGGCAAATGAGGGACAAGTAAGGCAACCAATGGGAAGCAATGGGTGGGCTCCAAGCCCTTGTATGTTCTTGGTAAGTCCACAATAAGTCTTGCAATAGCCAGTGCTTGCTCTGCCTAGTATGCTCACCCTAATAACAAACTGCACATAAGCTTTCTAGTAGACTCAATTTAGCGAGGAATGTTCACATGGCTTTAGTATGAGAATTGCATAGCTGGACTATACACATTAACAAACATCAGAAGAAGTGGCTACTCATTTGCTTCTTGTTGAAGATTTAAAGGTTCTACAAAGAGTTACATGTAAAATACACTTCGGTATCCTAAGTGTACAACATACCCGTACAAAGTTGATGGACACTCCCACTTAAGCAATGAGGCAGGCACTCTCTTATTACTCGACTAGTTTAATTGAAGCATGTAAAACTTTTACCAATTGCTGTATACAGAGATCTAGTTACTTTTTAGACTTTGGATTTTAGACTTCTAGATTTTAATTTTACTGTTTTCTTTAAATGTAGTGCTTTTCTTTTTTATTGTAATGGTTTTGAGTAACCACGCAAATAAAGTTATTCATTCATTCATTCATTCACATCTGGTCCTAAGACACATTGATAGCTACAGAAAAAGACAAAGGGCCAGATGTGCGTAGCTTTGGGTTTGCGTTTTCCTAATAGCGAATTTCTGCGATTCGCTAGTAGGAAATCGCAAACTGCTATGCTTAACAGTGTGTTTTACACAGTTTGCAATTCCCAGTGGATCGCAATGGATGAACCTCATTTATATTCATGAGGTAGGTCGCAAATTGAGGCCCATTTAGAATAGCTAAAAACACAGGGATAGTAGCCTACTGGTGACAGAAGACCACCATGTCTGTTTTTGCATTTAAATAAAGCAACGTTCTTTTAATTTTTTAAGAGTAGGCAGTAGTGGGACCACTGCCTGCTCTTAAAAAATGTTTTCGCACACATTCACACAGGGGAAGGGGTCTGTTGAGGACCCCTTCCCATCTGCGAATGGATTTCCACCAGAGGTTGGTAGTAACATGCAAATGTTTTGCGACCGCATTACGGTTGTAAAACATTCATATATACCACTGCGAGTCGCTATTAGGAAGGGATGCCCTAAGCACGCCCTTCCTAATACCGAATAACTAACCTATTTTGGGAAATCACAAAAGGGTTTCGTACATACTTAAAATGATTTTTTCAGTCGCAAACGGCTCAATTCTGTGCATCGGGCCGCTTGCTAGCTGATAAAAAGCTTTGCACATCTGGCCCAAGGTTACTAACCATTACCACTCTTTCTCCAATGCTAGTTTCCTACACAGATTCACTTTTAACCAGGAACTTAAGCATTACCACGGCAGTATTCACTAGCTAGCACTGCACGTAATCTTTAGAATGCAATGCCCTAATAAGTCCAAATACCCCCAGCTCTGATGGACATTTTAAATTCTGTGAAGCACAGCAAAGCATTCCAAAGTTACGAAGAAAGGATCTGGACTACATATCAGCACAGGCTGGGCTCACTCGGTCTCTCCCATCCCACAGTAAAAAGCTGAAAAGCTGTTACTTCAACACACACCTTATACATCACCAATAAGATCCTAATGATGAAGAACACGAGCTACAGGCAAGAAATATTTTTTCCAGTCACATGCCTCAGACCAGAGTCACCTCGGTTGAGAGCTGCTGAGAGCCAAAGGGTACAAATGAATGCAAGAACATTGTATTACTGTATCAAAGCAAAACGTCAGCGCTATCGACTGTATGTAAAGGATTCTGTGCCGGAGATGAAGGATAAATGAATTTAACTGGTTTGAATGATGTGGAAAAGATATGTATTAGGAATCAAAATTAGGTCTGTACCAAACCACTCTGTTGTTGTAAAACAGTGAGAGAATTGTTGAAATGGAAAACAGGTCTCCTGCTGAAGAGAGTCCCTATTTCCATTGGTAACACTACAGCGATTTCTCCCAGTTGGGGGAAGCAAATTTTAGGACATTTTTCCTTGAAACTCTGCATATACACAACATGATCAATGGGAACATGAAGCTGGGTCTACATCCTGACTTTCAGTTAGCAACAAAGTGGGAAAGATGGTCCTTAGTAAGACAGTGATGGAATCAAAACGTCACTTGTAAACAAAAAAAACAAAAAAAATAAGTAGTTGTACAGATTTGCTATTTTTTCTTCGTGGCAAACTTTGTGAAGTTTACTCTTTTTAAAGCATGGGATTTCTTATTGGATGCGAAGTTTAAAATGTGAGAAAGCAATTCCCCAAAAATACGTTTTACAGAGGAATCTCAGAACAAACTCAAATTTAGTGCAAAAAAACAAAACTTTATGCAAATTATTTTGGGGAAGTTCCACCAATTACGTTTCGAGAACGTCACAATCTTTTGCAACCTTCACAAAATGTGCAGTTATTAAACTTAACACTCTGAAGGTGAAATTTTAATTTCGACTACATACAAAATAAGGTAAAATTTGGAAAGCTTTGGATTCGGAAAGTAGATACTGCTTTACACCGCCCACAAAGGTTTCTTTTATTCTTTTTAACATGTCTGTTACTGGTTACATCCACTCTAGACATCGTTTTGTTTTTCACAATATTCTGGTGTGTGTATTTTATTTCAGGGATGTGTAAGAGGGGGAATGTTTATTATTGGACGAGAAGCCATATTAACTTTTTAATATGGAATATGAAAGGACAGAACCGTTAAGTAAAAAGGAAAAAAGTATTAACAATGATAGGACAGCCTTTCCTTCAGTGCGTGGCCGCCGAGCGGGTAATCCGTAGGTGCCAAGATGCAGATCTTCGTGAAAACCCTCACTGGGAAAACTATCACCCTCGAGGTTGAGCCCAGCGATACTATAGAGAATGTTAAGGCCAAAATTCAGGATAAAGAAGGCATCCCACCTGATCAACAGCGTCTGATTTTTGCTGGCAAGCAGCTAGAAGATGGACGTACACTCTCAGACTACAATATTCAGAAAGAGTCCACCTTGCATCTGGTGCTGCGTCTTCGAGGTGGTATTATTGAGCCTTCTCTCCGCCAGCTTGCCCAGAAGTACAACTGTGACAAGATGATCTGCCGCAAATGTTATGCTCGTCTCCACCCCCGTGCTGTAAACTGCCGCAAGAAGAAATGTGGGCACACAAACAACCTGCGCCCCAAGAAGAAGGTCAAATAAATATCAACTTGTATTCATTGCATTTGAGAAATATTTGAAAATAAAAATTTAAAAACGTCAAAAAAAAAAAAAAAAAAAAAAAAAAAACAATGATAGGACATTGGAGAAAACAGACTGTTCATTTGCTTTTACAGTAGATTCATTTTGTTACCTTAATTTTGAAAAGAAGTCCCTCAGAAATGTCTAGCTGTACTGTCAACTCTAAGTCAACCGTGGTATCCGTGGTATTAAAATTAATTAATTTAAACTTAATGTTGGGAAGTGGTATAGGACTCGGATGGGGAGGCAGTGGAGATCTGACTGAGAAGGTACTATTAGTATTGCTTACTGTTAATGTGCCTACCTTCTATTCTATAATGTTTCACTTAATTAAAATGTTAGTGGAACTCTAATGAAAAGCTGTAGTTATTTGGGATCATATAAATGTGGTGATGCAGCTTGGCATGTCTTCAATTACTTATAAACATCACAAAAGATTGGTGATAAGGTAGCATACACCAATAACAATTCTTTCAGTTGGTGGATGTCTAGCCCATCATTCAAAGACTATAGACAAGGTGTCTTCTCTCAAGTCCATAGTACGCATTTGAGGAATCATTTTTTCTAGACTATAAAAAACACTATTTGGACTCAGATACTTACTGTGAATCAGCAAGATAATGGTCTGTGATCATGCAAAGGTCAGTTTGAGGCTGTAACTATGTAATCTGCAAGCTGAGTGGAAACCGTGGATGCTCATTTCTGATCTGCTGAAATATCAGGTTTTTAAAAATACACAAGAGGCTGAAACTGTGTATTACTTGCCTTTCAATGCGGGCTTAGTAGAGGATGACTACAGTTTGCTCACATGGGTACCTCCAGGTCACAAAGGATCCTTATTAACCTGGCGAGTCTTCCAGGGTTCTATACTGTCTCCTTTCGTCTTCCAGCACCCCCACTAACTTGCAGACTAACTTACTATCTCAGGAGGCGCTCTAAACACCTGCAGCCAGGACACCATCAATCTGCATACTAAGAAGTGTAAGAAAATAAAACATGATAAAGGTGCATTTCCTTCTATGTCACGACTGCCCCAACACTGCTCCATTCTAGAGGGTGAGTCACAAATGTAGGATATATTGCACCTGTAATATGGTGGACAGGATATCCATAATGTTTGTGATGGAGTATGCTGTCTGTCAAATTCTAAACCTGGCCCTTGGACAATTTATTGGATAAGTATATTGAGAGGTCCATTTTTTCTTCTAAATATGTATTTTGGGAACATGGAAGTGTGAAAGTGAAATTTTTGGCTTCCAGATTATAAAAGCTGGGGAACTCAAACAGATTCACATGCCGTTGTTACTGAGGAAATGGGTAAGGTGCTTATAATTAATGCAATTGTAACTTATTATACCAAATTATCTGCTTAGGAAAAAAGGTGTTATCAAGCGAGGTGGGTACTTTTGGGAGTATTATTTTTAATTGAACTTGGAATTAGTAGACTTTAGTTTAAATCTTCTCGTCGGAATGCTTATACCTCGGAATTGTATAGAAAATGTTCAGATGTTTTGTACTCCTTGCTGGATCTTATGGTGGCTTGTCGTAAGGCTGCATTATGTGACCTGAAGTTGTAAAAGGTAGACACCAACACATGTTTTAGGTTGGTTTGAATAGAAATGCTTTATTGACAATGAATATTGTTGAACACTGCAATTGTTAAATTTCAGATGAATGCATTTTAACATGGTCATGGATTTTTTTTGATCTGAGACTCTTAACCTGTGCTTACTAGTATATTTAAGAGTTTTATATAGCGCTGGCAGGACCCAAGGATATCAGAGTGCTTTACAGTAATGTATGTTCAAACATCAAAATAACAAGTAATATCAAATCTATTAAGTCAAATCAAACAGTAAATGTTCCCCTCCAAAGTAACAGGTATAGTCAGAATAATTAAGTTGCATCGAGTCAAGTCAATATTTAAGTATGGGGAGGATTTTATCTATTCTTGCTTCACGGGCAACTCTTTCTTTGATATGAGCAGAATTTCTGTCTAATCATGGTTTAGGTTTAGGTGGTTGCGAGATAGCCAGTGTTGGACTTTCTTGAGGGTGGCATTTAATCACTGTATGTCTTCTAGTGAGGAGATTTCCATTTAGAGCTATGTGTCATCTGCATATAAGTGAAATGGGACTTTTACTTGGGTGAGGATGACGGTGAGGAAATCCATGTGAATATTAAACAGTGTGGGAGAGAGGACGGAACCTTGGCGGACAGCCCGGGTTATTGCCATTATATCCGAGGTCTGGTTGCTTATTTTTATTTGTTGATCACGGTTTTGTAGCAAGGATGGAAACCACGTAGGACCACATCATCCGCACCAATTATTTTTGGAGGGAATTCAAGAGAAGCTTGTGGTCGACTGTGTCGAAGAACGCCGATAGGTCTAGGAGTATAAGTATGTATCATAAACAATGGGGTGACCCTGTGTCCCTCAGAACCTGGGTATGAATAATATAGAATACAATGGTTCTGTCGGGTATATACAAACAATTACTTTGTTTTGTGAATGAATCGAGAGAAACTGAATACATCAAATGGAAAAATCAATCATAGAGGAACATTTTCTTTTTCAAGAGGACCACATGAACAGATGACAATGAAAATCACGATGAAATCAGATTTGTTGGATGACATATTGTTTTTTATATATAAATTGCATCATTTATATCAGCATCTATGTCATTCTTTATAGCAAAGCAAGGTTACCAAAATTACAATCCTTAAAGTGAATTCGTGCATCAGTGAAACAGTGACATAAGTGACAACGTTAGTGCATAATATCTACAGAAATGAAAAAAGTTTTATATACAGAATATAAAAGGGGCCAGTATCTAGAAAAGTAACATGACACAGTTTCCACGATTAACTCAAGTTCTGTATGAAAACGGGTCACGAACTGGTCCTAGGTATTGTCGACGTTTCAACCCAGTATAAGCAATATTAAATCGTCATGCGGGTCTTCATCAGGACGTTAAAAGAAGCAATGGCAACCTGCAGGGGCAATTAAAGTACGTGTCAAAAGAAGGTCCTTAATACTCCACTGCGTGTGGTCCTAGACCTACAGGATTATCGTCACAAAAAAGGCCATAACTCACCTAGCCAATAGTCTAGGGCTGCCTAATTTTCAAACGTTGTAGAGACGAGGCACTCATCCAATGAGGAGTCTGAAGTGTGAATTCAATTAAATTGAACCTAGGATAAAGGAATTGGATATCATGTAATCAACCCGCCATTACTACTAATGGTAAAAGAGCTCCAAGGACGATTAGGGAACTACAAACCACAAAAGCCCCTTATAGATGGCAATTAGCTCAAAGGCGACTTATCTCCCATTGAATTAAGCGTGAGTGGTGGTTTCTAAGTTGAAAAAGCATACTGCGGTGAATAAGTCACTAAACGGTGGCTGATTGGAGGACCGCTTGTGGGGTTAATGCAGTCAACTCCAAGGAAAACCACAGATTGTAACTAAATCCCTGGCTACGAGATCTAGTTGTTTAGATGGAGGCCGTCAGATCCACTCTGAGGCCGAGATCGTTGGAAAAACTAACAGCGTCTAAAGTGTAAGCGGGGGATGCGCGCTTAGTTGCATGCTTTAAACAGAGAGGGGACGCTTGTGCGTAATACTCACTTAGAGTGGCAGCAGGATTGCTTGCAAGCGGTTAAAAGTCACGCTAATAGGCCACCTTTCGTTGACGTGGAAAACCAAAATAGTTTGGTAACAGCGTCTAAAATATAAACGGGAGATGCATGCTTAGCTCCGTATTCTCGACAAAGAGAACCCAGAGAGGACGCTAGTGCGTGATACTCACTTTGAGTAGAAGCAAAGATGCTTGTAGACGTTTATAAATCCCGCTACTAGGCCACCTTTCGTTGATGTGGGGAATCCGCATTCGAAACGCAAGTGACAGGACGGCTGATATATGTAAACGAGCTAGTCCCGCCCCGTATGACGTGAGATACTGAACGTGCCGTAATGGTTGCCAGGTAACCCAGGTCGCGTCAAGGAGAAACGGGACAGCTGTTGGAATGCCGTAAGCGTCTGTGGTGCTGCACTGACATCAGCCGTAACGATAACAACAAATTAATCGAGGCATATAACAAGTTGGTTACTCGGAAGCGTGGAGGTGGGAATGATAGAATGAGTACCTTGGCGGCAACCCTATGCTGTGATTAAACAACATGATTTTGCACAACAAGTGAACAGAAAAAGACCATTGTCATACTATTCCTTAAAAATCGGTCATATACGTAAAATCGGCATTTACAATTGAGTGTAACAAGCATTTGTTTCGATAAAGTTTTAGTGATCATTGGTTACATTTCCTATGTAAATATACACAACATATAAATACAAACTGGCAAGTTTCTTTTGTGACTGAAACCTTTGTCGGCATCACTGTGCTGTAATAAAGCATAATAATTTTACACAACAAGTGAAATCGAGCCGAAATGACCACTGTAATGCTATTTCTTGAAATGCAAAAAATCTATGTTTCCATAAGGTTACATTTCCTATGTAAATATGCACAACGTATAGACCCAAGAGGACAAGTTTCTTTTGTGTAAGAGTTAAAAAACATTGGTTACATTTCGTATGCACCCAACACAAAAATAACATGTTTCTTTTATGAAGGAAGAAGATGAATGTCTGGTAATACTTCAGTAACAACTATACATTTACAGTTGTATCAAGATGATGAACAAGGGTGGGTTATAGTTGACCCATCTCTCTAGATGTTTCCTCAAGACCATTTAAATCATGCGCATGCTGGACAGTATTAAGAGAATGAATCCATCTACATTCTTTTCTCTTTAGAATGAATGCAATAGAGCCTCCTCTAGGTGCTAAATTTACTTTTTCTAGCACCCACCATTTGATGTTTTCAGGCTGATGGTTCTGCGCAAGAAAATGGTCAACCAGGGGGGCCCC
This sequence comes from Triturus cristatus, assembly GCF_964204655.1. NCBI lineage: Eukaryota > Metazoa > Chordata > Amphibia > Caudata > Salamandridae > Triturus > Triturus cristatus. Next base: position 741,846,185 of record NC_140585.1, read on the forward strand.
TTGTGTTTTACATCTGATACGACTCATATGTTGAAGTATCCTGACTTTGATCTTTTGTGTAGTTTGGCCCACATATAACAGATCACAGGGACAACTTATTGCGAAGATTAGATTGGTACTGTTACAATTTGTAAGGCTCAATGATTTATATGTTCTTTTGTGGTAGACAAAGGAAGAGCCCTCCACTGTCAACGGACAGGCTTTGCATTGGCCGCATTTGTGGTGGCCCATGAGGGGAGGTAAACCCAATTGGTCTCTCAGACCCCGGGGTTTTGGTGGTGCGAGAAAGGCCTTGACAACATTGTCTTTCACATTCCTGCCCCGTTTGAAAGCAAATAATGGTTCCTCAGAGGTTGGAAACTCACTGGCAACAAGGTTCCAGTATTTTTTCATGATTTTCTTCATGTCATTACTTTTAGTATTAAATGTTGTTACACATACAATACTCTCCATTTTAGATGTTCTCTCCTTTACTTGTAAAAGTTGATCTCTCGGGCAATACCAGGCGCGTTTACGTGCGCGTTTCAAAAGACCGGTGGGATACCCCCTTTCCTTTAGACGAGTAGTAAGGATCTCTGTTTCTTTAAAGAAATCAGCTCGTCGTGTGCAGTTCCTTCTTAATCTGAGGTATTGACCGTATGGAAGATTGTCTCTCAAGCTGCGTGGATGGTGAGAGTCATATTTAAGGAGGGTGTTCCTCTCCGGGGGTTTGCGAAAGAGATCACAAATTAACTGACCATCATCGACTTGAAAAGTAAGATCTAGGAAGTCAATAGTGTTATTGTCATTCATCAAGGTGAATTGGATATCCACCGATCTTGCATTCAACCAGTCATAGAAACGCTCGAGTTCCTCCTCAGTACCCGACCAAATCATTATCACGTCATCTATGTAACGCTTCCAAACGGTGATATGGTCAATGAATGGATTTTGATGGCTGTAAAGGTGTTCCTCCTCATAGGCATCCATAAAGATATTGGCCAGGCTCGGCGCATAAGTAGCCCCCATTGCAACGCCTTTGCATTGATAGTAGAATTGCTTCAAGAACATAAAGTAATTATGTTTCATTGCGATTTCCAAGAGACCAATTAAGAAATCCATTGGTATCCATTGAGGTCTCATTCTTCTATCAAGGGTAGATCTAATAACCTCGAGTGCCATGGCCTGGGGAATAGAGGTATAGAGCGAAGATACATCTAGTGTGACAAGCAATTGGGTTTGGGTGTTAAATGGTTGCCCCTCCAACAATAGAATAATATGCATTGTGTCACGCACATATGATTTAGTCTCTGGTATCCATGGTTGTAAGAAATGATCTATGAACTGGTTAAGTTGTTCCAAAACAGATCCACATCCAGAGACAATTGGTCTTCCTGGCGGTTTATCTAGGCGCTTGTGTATTTTGGGGAGGGTATAAATGGTGGGAATTCTGGCTTCCCTTTCATTTATAAAGTCACATTCAGGTTGATTAAGGAAACCTTTTTCCACTCCGTCCATGGTTATCCTTTCAATCAATGATTTGACCTCAGCCGTGGGGTCCCTTGGCATGGGGCTGTAACTGTCTCTACATCCCAATTGGAGCTCTATTTCAGCAACATAGTCTTTTGTATTTTGCAGGACGACTGCACCGCCCTTGTCGGCGGCTTTGATTACGATTGCCTCATTGGCTCCTAGTGTGGATAATGCCAGCCTTTCCTGCTTGCTGATGTTGTATTTTATGTATTTCTTCTTATCCATCAGATCCATAATTTCCTCAAGTACTATTCTTTCATTTGCAAGTATTTTCTCGCTCATCATATATGCACTTGGTGTAAATGTGGAGGGAGGTCTGAATGGAGTAGCAGTTGAAACCGGAGCATAAACATTTTTACTAAAGTAATATTTCAACCGGATTTTTCTGAAAAAGCGTTGTAATTCCACTTTAACATTGAAGGAATCAGGAACAGAAGTGGGTACAAATGTGAGCCCTTTTGCAAGGACCAACCTTTCCTCATTCGATAGTCTGTAATCAGAAAGATTGATTATGGGATCCAATTTTGCAGCCGGCAATGGATCAGATACTACTTGAATCATTGTGGGACAAGCCTCATTTTGAGGAACCAACACGGTGTCCACAGAGATATGAGTTCAGGGTCATCCAGCTGTAATGTTCCTATCACAGGGTCATTGGTTTCTTGTTGTTCCAATGTAGTACCACTCGTGTTTGTACCCAACAGGTAATGTGTTTCGGATCTAAGTTGTGGGGTCAAGGACAAAGGAAGGATGCCAGGGTCGCTAATAAGACTCATATTAGATGGAGTATGATGTGAATTAATAACAGCCACAGTTACAAGTAAAGGAGAGAACATCTAAAATGGAGAGTATTGTATGTGTAACAACATTTAATACTAAAAGTAATGACATGAAGAAAATCATGAAAAAATACTGGAACCTTGTTGCCAGTGAGTTTCCAACCTCTGAGGAACCATTATTTGCTTTCAAACGGGGCAGGAATGTGAAAGACAATGTTGTCAAGGCCTTTCTTGCACCACCAAAACCCCGGGGTCTGAGAGACCAATTGGGTTTACCTCCCCTCATGGGCCACCACAAATGCGGCCAATGCAAAGCCTTTCCGTTGACAGTGGAGGGCTCTTCCTTTGTCTACCACAACAGAACATATAAATCATTGAGCCTTACAAATTGTAACAGTGCCAATCTAATCTACGCAATAAGTTGTCCCTGTGATCTGTTATATGTGGGCCAAACTACACAAAAGATCAAAGTCAGGATACTTCAACATATGAGTCGTATCAGATGTAAAACACAAGGGGCCCCCCTGGTTGACCATTTTCTTGCGCAGAACCATCAGCCTGAAAACATCAAATGGTGGGTGCTAGAAAAAGTAAATTTAGCACCTAGAGGAGGCTCTATTGCATTCATTCTAAAGAGAAAAGAATGTAGATGGATTCATTCTCTTAATACTGTCCAGCATGGTTTAAATGGTCTTGAGGAAACATCTAGAGAGATGGATCAACTATGACCCACCCTTGTTCATCATCTTGATACAACTGTAAATGTATAGTTGTTACTGAAGTATTACCAGCCATTCATCTTCTTCCTTCATAAAAGAAACATGTTATTTTTGTGTTGGGTGCATACGAAATGTAACCAATGTTTTTTAAAAACTTTATTGTTACTGAAACATTGCCAGCCCTTGATCGCCTTCTTACACAAAAGAAACTTGTCCTCTTGGGTCTATACGTTGTGCTTATTTACATAGGATATGTAACCTTATGGAAACATAGATTTTTTGCATTCGATTGTACTTGCCCTGTTTTCGTACACGACCGGCTTTCAAGAAATAGCATTACAATGGTCATTTCGGCTCGATTTCACTTGTTGTGTAAAATTATTATGCTTTATTACAGCACAGTGATGCCGACAAAGGTCACAAAAGAAACTTGTCAGTTTGTATTTATATGTTGTGTATATTTACATAGGAAATGTAACCAATGATCACTAAAACTTTATCGAAACAAATGCTTGTTACACTCAATTGTAAATGCCGATTTTACGTATATGACCGGTTTTTAAGGAATAGTATGACAATGGTCTTTTTCTGTTCACTTGTTGTGCAAAATCATGTTGTTTAATCACAGCATAGGGTTGCTGCCAAGGTACTCATTCTATAATTCCCACCTCCACGCTTCCGAGTAACCAACTTGTTATATGCCTCGATTAATTTGTTGTTATCGTTACGGCTGACGTCAGTGCAGCACCACAGACGCTTAGGGCATTCCAACAGCTGTCCCGTTTCTCCTTGACGCGACCTGGGTTACCTGGCAACCATTACGGCACGTTCAGTATCTCACGTCATACGGGGCGGGACTAGCTCGTTTACATATATCAGCCGTCCTGTCACTTGCGTTTCGAACGCGGATTCCCCACATCAACGAAAGGTGGCCCAGTAGCGGGATTTATAACCGTCTACAAGCATCTTTGCTTCTACTCAAAGTGAGTATCACGCACTAGCGTCCTCTTTGGGTTCTCTTTGTCGAGAATACGGAGCTAAGCATGCATCTCCCGTTTATATTTTAGATGCTGTGACCAAACTATTTTGGTTTCCCACGTCAACGAAAGGTGGCCTATTAGCATGACTTTTAACCGCTTGCAAGCAATCCTGCTGCCACTCTAAGTGAGTATTACGCACAAGCGTCCCCTCTCTGTTCAAAGCATGCAACTAAGCGCGCATCCCCCGCTTACACTTTAGACGCTGTTAGTTTTTCCAACGATCTCGGCCTCAGAGTGGATCTGACGGCCTCCATCTAAACAACTAGATCTCGTAGCCAGGGATTTAGTTACAATCTGTGGTTTTCCTTGGAGTTGACTGCATTAACCCCACAAGCGGTCCTCCAATCAGCCACCGTTTAGTGACTTATTCACCGCAGTATGCTTTTTCAACTTAGAAACCGCCACTCACGCTTTATTCAATGGGAGATAAGTCGCCTTTGAGCTAATTGCCATCTATAAGGGGCTTTTGTGGTTTGTAGTTCCCTAATCGTCCTTGGAGCTCTTTTACCATTAGTAGTAATGGCGGGTTGATTACATGATATCCAATTCCTTTATCCTAGGTTCAATTTAATTGAATCCACACTTCAGACTCCTCATTGGATGAGTGCCTCGTCTCTACAACGTTTGAAAATTAGGCAGCCCTAGACTATTGGCTAGGTGAGTTATGGCCTTTTTTGTGACCACAATCCTGTAGGTCTAGGACCACACGCAGTGGAGTATTAAGGACCTTCTTTTGACACGTACTTTAATTGCCCCTGCAGGTTGCCATTGCTTCTTTTAACGTCCTGATGAAGACCCGCATGACGATTTAATATCGCTTATACTGGGTTGAAATGTCGACAATACCTAGGACCAGTTCGTGACCCGTTTTCATACAGAACTTGAGTTAATCGTGGAAACTGTGTCATGTTACTTTTCTAGATACTGGCCCCTTTTATATTCTGTATATAAAACTTTTTTCATTTCTGTAGATATTATGCACTAACGTTGTCACTTATGTCACTGTTTCACTGATGCACGATTTCACTTTAAGGATTGTAATTTTGGTAACCTTGCTTTGCTATAAAGAATGACATAGATGCTGATATAAATGATGCAATTTATATATAAAAAACAATATGTCATCCAACAAATCTGATTTCATCGTGATTTTCATTGTGATCTGTTCATGTGGTCCTCTTGAAAAAGAAGATTTTCCTCTATGATTGATTTTTCCATTTGATGTATTCAGTTTCTCTCGATTCATTCACAAAACAAAGTAATTGTTTGTATATACCCGACAGAACCATTGTATTCTATATTAGGAGTATAAGTAGGCAGCATCGGTCTGACCAGATATTTGTGTGGGTCATCAACTATATTCAGAACAGCGATTTCTGTGCTGCATTCTTTTCTGAAGCCGGATTGGTGAGGGTCCAGAAGATTGTTGTTTTCGATGTGTAGGTTAGGTTGTGCAAGAACACATCTTTCTAGAGTTTTGCCTAGGAAGGGAAGATTGAAGACTGGTCCGAAATTATTGAGGTCATTCGGGATAGCTCTCCATTTTTTAAATCAGTGGCGTTACTTGCCTGAGTTTGCGAAAGTCTGGTATCACTCCAGTCCCCAGGGAGCTGTTTATAATCCTAGTCCAGAGGGGCTTTAGGGCGTGGTTGAGTTTTTTAGCCAGGGAGGGGGTCCGCAAGGTGTGAGGAGGGCTTGGACGTAACCAGCAAAGCAGATATGGTGGCCTCTGCGAGCAGGTTGAAATCATTCCATGTTCTCTGTTTTATGTGGGATTCTTGGGTTCTATTGTACTCATTGTTGTCTTGTAGGGTGAACTTTGCTAGAAAGGCCATGGAATGAGGGGGGTTGTTGTCTTCATTTCTGGGTGTGGGGGTCCCATTGGATGATTGGTTGTAATCAAGGGAGAGCTTGATCTTCGCGGTTTTATCATTGAAGATGGCAAATTTGCCATAACGTTCTTTGCATATCCGTTTTTTTTTTAAGGCTGGCTTGGAGGTTTGTTGATTGATAATTTTGCAGAGTTCTTTACGATGATTTTTGTCCTTATCTAGTGTTGCCGAAAAAGGAGTTTTTTTCATTTGTAATGTGTTTTATTATATTTCCTGCATTCTCTCCTGAGCTGGTCCAGGTGGGCTGCGGATGGATTTGTTCGCCAGAGTCTTTTGGCTGCTCTGAGCTGTCTTCTTTCAGTGTTAAGGTCTTTATTGAACCAGGATCTCGAGGGATTGCTGTCACAGTTTCAAAGGGGCTACTTGGTCTAGGATGGAGGAGATTGTTGAATTGTAGTGGGTGGTGAGTTCAGTTGTTGAGAGGTTCGCTGATGAGAGGTTAGAAGTGACGTCATTGTTTCTTCAAGGTCCTGAAGATAAACTTTTCTTATGTTTCTCGTCCATTGGAGTGTTTTGTGTACAAGCTGGGTGAGGAGACACTTTGTGAAACAAAACGATGTGGTGGTCCGACCAGTCGACAGGGACGATGCTGTCAAGGGTTAGTGTTTCTTCATGAGCTATAATAGCAATCAGGGTTGTGCCTCTATAGTGGGTTTGACCTTTGCAGTGCTGGGAGAGGTTCTTATTGAGCAGGAGGTCATTTAATGATTGGATTTGAGTATTGCTTTTATCATTCTAGTGAAGGTTGAGGTCATCTAGGGATGATGTTCTTGGTGAGAGTGAACAGTGTGTTATCATGTCTACGGGTGTTAACCTAAGGATATTGTGTTACCTGGAGGGTTACCTTATAGTGGTGCTGATCTGTTCAAATTCATTCTAGGAGAAGGTGTCTGTTTCATTCACGTTGATGTTGTTCTTGTGGATAATGACATTGCCTAAACTGTGGCTGTACTTTTGGTCTTTCTTTATGAAAGAAAACCCCGGTGGAACTAGCGTGTCTGTGATTGGGGATCAAAATTCGGTTAGTCATGTTTGTGTAATGAAAGCGATATTAAGGTCGCGGTTCAGGATTGTTTCTGCTAGTTCTGTTGCATGTTTGGTTGCAGATCTGCAGTTTATGAGCATGCATTTGGTCTTATTGGAGTTCTTGATATCTTGGAGGGAGGAGGTCATGGGGATCCTGATGAGGTGAGATGGTGGCAGAGTCGATCTTACTGATATGAGGTTTCTTCCTTGCCCCATGATTGCTTATAGAGGAGGGGTTTTGACTATTAGATGTTAGGTTGTAAGACTTGGCTAGCTCTGCCACTTCACTCAGAGACATCATGGTGGTAGTTTTTTTAGGTCTCCAAGCTTTGCTGTTGAGAGGAGTTGTGGTACAGCTACGTGGCTGTGTCATAGCTCGTCTTAGAGGATGACTTGGAATGTGGGAATGATGGGTGGTATGTGGACACATGTTTAGGTTCTTTGCGATATTGTTGAGACCATGTAGTAGTTTATCTAGTTGGTTTCCATGTGGTTAGTCACTCATTTAGCTTAGACATGGGCATTTGCTTTCGTGAGGAGGGAGTGTGGGATGATCGCTTCATGTTGTATGGGGTAAGGCCGTCACTAATCTGGTTTGCTGAATCGCTGAGTTGATTTATGTTGTAAAGGGTAGGGTTTTTCAGAGTCAGAGTGCATGTCAGTGGAAACTAGATTTGGGGAGTCATTGGGGGAGTGATTAAAGGCATCACTTGGTTCTTTAATAGTGATGACGGGACTGGTGAATGAATAGAGTCAGCCTCTTTGAAATGGCATCAACGTACTGTAATGTATATAGGGGCAGCAGTAGGAGGTGGGGGCATGAGCATCTCAGCTGACATCTCGAGAGGTCTGGGAGGGGAAGGGAGTATGGTTTGTACAAGGGGGTGTTGAGAGATTGAGGGATGGGATCAATGGTGGTGATCTGAATTAAGCTGATGTTCTGAGTTGGGTTGGTAAGTGTGTTGGTGGGTGAGTATACACTACTCTGCAATCTAGGGGTAGTGGTGTGTACCAGTGTCATCCACGGTATAGTGGGTTCTGTTCCAGTTGGGGTGGGGGCAAGGTGGGTTATGAGGGGGTGAGTGGAATTAGAGGTGTGATTTGTGAGTATTTCATTGAGAGGGAGGTGGGTGGTAAGGGAGGAAGTGGAGTTAGTGGGATATGTGAGAATTTCACTTTGTTTAGTGTCCTGTGAGGGGAAGGCATTTGCCGCAGTGATATGGCATTGTTTAGTGAAGGGAATATGGAATCAAATGTGTGGAGGTTGGCATCATTGGCTTGTATCATGGTAGTCCCGTTTTTAGGTCTCGCCTAGCGACGCAGCGCATGCTCTGCTCGCTTTGGCGAGATCTTTTGTTGTCGATTTAGCTTCTGAAGGGGACAGGAGATGTGCACGCGCCAGGACAGGCGATGTGCACGTGTACGGCTCGCAGTGTTTTGTCTCAGACGATTTCAGCTGCTGCTTGTTTGGGAGATACTTCTGCAATTGGATTCTCGTGAGGTCGTCCGCTTGTCACTGACTCAGCCCTTGTCCCTATCTGCGTCATGTGAGAACGATGACTCTTCACAAACGTGTGACCAGATTTAGAGTTCCTGAATTATTCTGGGGAAAAAAGGGCACTAACTAGCACTTAAAAGGAACGTGGAAGAAGGGCTGAGAGTACACCAAGCAATGCAAAATGTCACACGTGACATGTTTAGTCACCTGACAACCTGCAGACAGCAGTATCTGACCACCAGCTGTCGCCATCTCTGACACCTGACAAGTAAGGCGCTTTCTATGGGCATATTTATTGCACTTTTCTTGTGACCACAGCTCCCTTTGCACCACTCACGAACAGTGCTATGACCGGTGTAAACGCACTAGGCGCTACCTTGTCTGTAGTAAGTTGGTTTATCGATGTCGATACCACGATACCCAGTGTGTGCAATGTCACGATATACGGGGGAGTGACTGCAGCTCTGTGGCGTCATCATGCCCGCATGAATGCAGACACTGCCGAGCTAGGTTCCCTTCTTCCCTGCTGGGGTGTGCGTGCTGCCGGCCACCCTGCTACTTTTAGATGAAGCAGTGCCTTGCAGTATTCCACCACAGAAGAGTGGTGCCCGGGGATGGTGCCAGTGCTGTCACCCTGTCCACGTCTAAATCTTACGCAGAAAGACCCGTGAATGACTATGAAAATGTTACAGTTCAAAGTTCGAAGGCAATAAGTCATGGGTCATTCTAGCAACAGGTGTGTAGTGAGGCTGGTTTGCCCTAGAGAAGGCAGAGGGAGAGGGCAAGGCAGGCTCACAAGGGATTATGGGGTGTAAGCCTGCTGAGGGCGGCCTGGCCGCAGGGACCTCTCCACTTCCCTGCAAAATGTAATGGGCACGTTAATAGAGAGAATCAAGCCTGCTAGTCGTCTTGCTTGTACAGTCGTGTGGAATAGGGAAGCTCCCTTTCCACCCCAAGCCTTGCTATGTTTCAGAAGATCACCTCATCTTAACTGCAACCTTTGTATTTATTTTGTTTCACAAAGTAACAATGTTGCATTTTTTTTCTCCTTTAGAGAGCTGGGACATGCTTCAAATGCACAAAAATACATCAATAAAGTAGAAATTAGAAAATATTAACCCGTCACGCCAAAAAGAGTGAACATCATGGAACATCATGGTTAAAGGGTCTGAGTATTCGCTATATACTAAAGGCTTGCAAACTGAAGACCTATCATAAGTTGAAGTGTAACACAAAAGTGGGACTATGAAGTTTTTTTTCTGGTATATATATTACTAATTAAATAATATTCGCAAACACAGCATGTTTTCAAAATCAGTCCACCCAATAATAACATCAACGATCATCCCCCCGCTCTACTGCCATTACATAAGCACCACCATGACAATTTTCTGGCATCTCGATCCACTTGACCAGAACTTGTACATAAGTCCACACTGACCCCAACTCAAGAGCACTCCTAGAAGACCATGGACGCTTTGCCTCACTCAAAGGGTAAAGAGACCTACCCAGGTCGCTTGACACCTCCTGGACCATATTTTTTAACAACTTCAGCAACACCTGAGTCGATGAGCCCACACCTGTTCCCTGGAGAGACCATCCCCATGTCGAGTTCAGCATTACTGTCCCGGTCCAACTCACACGCACCACCGTCAGACCAGCCTGCCGAAACTGAAACAGCATCACTGACAAGGACAAGAACACTCACCAACCACAACACATCAACATCATCCCGAAAGCCATCAAGAATTTCAGCAATTGGATATCCTCCTGCGCCGACATGCTAGCCCCCCTCAAACATAGCAATACAAGATCCAGACCCCAGGTCAGTTGGCACAAGGAGGAACTAAGACTGATGAGATGCCACTGTAAACAACTGCAGCACAAATGAAGAATGAGCCAGGACAATGCAGAAAGGAGCACTTTCAAATACACCATAAGAAGCTAAAACCAAATGATTAGGACCACCAAACTAACTGCTCTGGCAGATAGCATCCATGCCAGTAACAATAGAAGCAAAGAAATCTTTGCTACAATGAAATAATTCACCTCATCATCGGCTGCTCCAACTTGATCATCCCCTCGCAAGACCTTTGGAACAATCGTGCTCAGTTCTTCGGCAAAAAAATCACTTCCATTTACAGCAACTTCAGGCAGCAAAAGAAACAGACATACCTCGTCAAATGCCTCCCAATCTTATTCAAAGTACCAATGCTAATCACTTGGACCATCACCCTCCCAGAAGAAACCGCCACCACCATGAAGTTCATCCACTCAGGGGCCCCACCGGATCCCTACAACCAACACACCTACTTCATAGGACTGCAACCCATCAGTGCCATGCTCACACCCATTCTGAATGTCTCTACTTCTTCGGGGACCTTCTCAGATGCTTGGAAACACACAACTGTCCTCCCATTGCTGAAGAAACCTTCTGTGGACTCTTCAACACTTACCAACTACAGACATATATCCTTTCTACCATTCCTGACCAAGGACTTTGGGAAAATCATCAACAGACACCCCACAGAATACCTCAAAAACCACAAACTACTTGACACCACTCTGTCTGGTTTCAGACCCATCCACGGCATGGAAACTGCTCTCATCACTGCCACAGATAACATCTGCATGACTTTGGACAGAGGAGACACAGCAGCCCTCATCCTTCTGAACCTCTCTGAAGCATCTGACACAGTCTCCCACCACATCCTCATCCAATGCCTACACAAAAGTGGAATACAAGGACAAGTTCTCAGATGGATCTGCTCCTTTCTGAACTGAAGGACTCAGCCAGCCCGGCACCGTACTCCTCGGATGTGCACAACCTCATCTGTGGGATTCCACAAGGATCCTCCTTGAGCCCAACTCTCTTCAACACATACATGATCCCTCTAGCTAGCATCATCCGCTCTCACAATATCAACGTCCTCCTCTGCCGATGACACGCAACACATTCTGTCCATCACCCACTAAATGCCCCATACTTAAATCAAGTTTAATACCTGCATTACTGTAAGCAAACACTGGATGAAGACCAGCTGTATAAAGCGGAACACATGAGACCGAAAGTGTGATCTTTGGGACCAGCACATCACAGTGTGCCTCCACCTGGTGGCCAACAGAGCTAGGACTGACTCACACCGCCACCACTCACGCCAAGCACCTCGGGATCATCATCGATAGCAAACTCGACATGACCGCCCAAGTCAATGCCATCACCCCCTCGCAGGACCACTGTAACAATCTCTTAATTCTTCAGCAACAAAATCACTGCCATTTACAGCACCTTCAGCCTGCAACTGAATCTGGCAGACCCTGAAGATGCTGAGGAAGATTTTCAAATGGCTCCAAATCAGCACCCGGAAAAACGTCACACATGCCCTGGTCACAAGAAAGCTGGAATATGGGAACACCCTGTATTCTGGGATCAACAAAAAACTCACTAGAAGGCTACAGCCTATTACGAACTCAGAGGTCAGAATCACTCTCAATCTCCCACGCCACACTCATATCACACAACACCACACCTGAAGGAGCTCCACTGGCTCCCCGCTCACAAACTAGCACAATTCAAAATTCTTATCCACACTTTCAAGGCACTGTACAACAGTGGCCAAGCAACTCTCAACAATGCATCTGCTTTCAAAGACCTTCCAGACACCTCCGCTCACCTAGACTCCTACTTGAACAAATTCCATGCTTATGGAAAATCAGATATGGAGGTCAGCCTTCTCTACATTACTCCGAAAGCATGGAACGATCTGCCTCTACACATAAGAACCACCTTCTCACTTGAATTCCGCAAGAAGCTGAAGACCTAGCTTTTTGAGAAGTCCCTTACGCTCTAGCTGTGACTTACATCTGCTCAATGTCAGAATACCCTCCCAGATGACAGTGCGCTCACAAAGTAAAACATAACATAACATGCCAAGTGCTCGTCTGTCAAGTCATTGGCCAGTTTAGCAAGGTGTACATTCATAAATGTTAAACCCATATTTCCTCTGCAACACAGATAATAAATGAATGAATGAAGGCCAGAGGTAACCATATACGGGAACCAGCTTTAACATTGCATGCTTTACATCCAATTGCCATTACAACGACCGCGTTGTTACATCGCAAGTCGTAGGGGGCAGAAGGTGTTAGATTCACAATCCAACACCTTCCCTGCTGTTGCCCAAACTGGAGTAGGAATAGTAAATTATACTATTCCTAAATCCAGCGCGCTCCCTACAGCAATACGTAGTAATTACTTGAAATGCAATGGTTTGCGATGTAACAACGCGGCCGTTGCGATGTAAAGCATGCGTTGTAAAGACATATATTCCCACATACTTATGTGGATTTTTACATAACTTTCAAATCATTACTTTTTCCTTTTGTGGGAAACACACCAACAGGGCACTATATAAATTTGCCCGTATTTATACTATTGCATCTATCACTGCAAAAATTCTACGGTATTTGAATATTTCAAAAGTACTCCAGAACTACCTATAAAACGTATACATTTTTAAACCTTTCTCTTTACTTTAAAAACTGTGTTGTAACATACATCACTTTCTTTTCTACTTTTCAAAATGTTCTTGAGCGAAATCCCCGAACTGTTTTCGCACCAAAAGCCTCCCGTGCTCCACGCTTTCAAGGCTGATTTTACAGCCTGCTACTCTTACATTTTACCAGCACCACTAATCAGAAGGAGTACAGGCAGCAGGAGATTGCAAGCTTTCGTGAATTTACATATTCGAATGCACATATGATTACAAATAGGAATATGCATTGTTTACTAACGTATTCGTGATCACACGGCCGAACAAAGAGAAAATGTAAATACATGGTATTCTTTAACATTAAAGCATGTGCAGCGGTGCAGTTAACAGAATCGTAAAAAACATGGAGGTGATCAAGGAATCCAGTTTACATTCCTTAAAAGACTCGATTAAGATGGATACTCATCGCCCACACTGACCTCATACGTTGTCTTTCTTTTATCCAGTCCTGTAAGACCATCTGTGATTCAGCATCCCGGTAAACCTGGGTGAAAAAGGGGAGATTTATTTCCTAAGCCCAATAGGAAACAGGGTAGTAACAGAACTGGAGTCAGATTGGTACATTGATCAGACGCCGGCCATTAGGATTATTCGTACCGATTAGCCAACGAACAAAAAATCTGAGTGTATTGTCGTATGTGCTTTCACTTTCTTATTTTCTTTTTCAAATGAATTTGCACTGTTTCCATATTTTGAATATGATATAAAGGTTGAAAATTACTATGTGATGATCTTTTGTATGTAGATCATAGTGGCCCATAGTGGGCATATAACGTGCAATTCGTCCTCAAAACCTTCATATCCCCTTTTCCTCCCACAAAAACACTTTACAAGTGATTGGTGTTCACTACGTAGCTTTTATTATTTGTCTAATAACACCCTCTTTATTTGTTGATAAACCTTCAACATTTTTCCGACTTTTATTAAATCGAAACCATCGCACATTACTGAACATAAGATGGCGCTATATACAGTGCGCCCCAGGTTACCATGTATATACAATTCGGCATCACTAGATCCACTCTTGAGGGGTGTTGTACCAGCAGGCCACAACCCCACCCCTTTCCACTACTTCCATTTGAGGTAGCTATCCGTCGTCCACCCTTTAGACGCGACCAACAGAGCACGGCTTAGCGCCTTCCTGCACAACCGCTCTCTCCATCTTGCTTCCTCCAAGCACCGGCTACTAGGGTAGGGCCGGAGAGTCCAGGGCCACCAGCAGGACAGCCCCCTCTCCCACCAGCCCATGAGCCCCAATGTCTACCTGCATATTGCAGGGCCAGCCCATTTTTTTCAAAAGAAGTCCCCGCCCTTTCTCTCTTGCCCGGGACCCCGCCAACTCTACCATAAACTTTGGGATGGGTGGGTGGGAAAAACTGCACCCGCTGAGACCCTCCAGCAACCCCCTGAGGCGAGAGGACAAAGAGGGCTACTCCCCTGGGTCCGGCACTTTTAACAGCTTCGGGGAGGGATCACCAGCGCACCTCCCTATCTACTCACATTTCTTTGCGACCCTCCCCTTGTCCACTTTGAGAGAAACGAAAGTGATTCCTCTTGCCCGAAATGCCACTAACAGCACCCCTCCCCTAAGTGCGGGGGGTGCCTCTCATAGTGGGCATATAACGTGCAATTCGTCCTCAAAACCTTCATATCCCCTTTTCCTCCCACAAAAACACTTTACAAGTGATTGGTGTTCACTGCGTAGCTTTTATTATTTGTCTAATAACACTGTAGGAGAGTAGGGTCTGCAATCCTATGATCACCCAGATTTTTTGCTTTTGCTTCATTGGTTTACGACTTTCCCTGGCTGTGGGCCTGCCAATCAGACCCACAGCCTAGCTGTTCTCTCTCGAAATTAACACACATGTACATTAGGTGCCTCCACCAATTGGAACTGGGTCACCCTGTCAGTCCCTGTCTCAGCATACCACAGGTATCCAGGGCATCGGTGTACCCAAGGCCTACCAGGGGCTGCAGCATGTATTATGCCACCCCTGGAATGGCCGCCCAAATCTGACACAACTGGCTGCACGACAGCTGGGGCAACGTGGTGTAATCACCCGTTGCTGTAGGTGTAGTATTCCTACACCTAACCCTAAAATGGACACATGGGTTCCTATCAGTCACTCCTATGGCAGGCCTTATCAATCCTGAAGGCAGAGTGCATGGAATCATGTGGGACGGTGCTCTGGCGCGAGCTGAGCCCGTCGACGGCTGGCGGAACCAAGTCCTAATAGCCGTTCCATGGTGACGCGGGCCAACTACTTTTAAATGCATTATAATCCTTGCGGTTATTTGCTAACTTTGGCATCGCATCACCTACACATGTCGAGTAAGGTGTCATACGAATTGGAATACGAACCCCTCGCCAGTTCTGGCGACGGGGTTAGCATTCCCCCCTTCTAGAGGGGCACGACATGGAAGTAACCTTGAACCCCGGTTAAAGTTGACTCAAGCCTCAGCATCACAAAATGGATGCTGCCACCAGACACAAGTCTGACCTCCTGCTGCTGGGAGACCTTCCAGCGAGGGGAGCTTGGACAAAGGGTTTCCTGTCGAGGGCGGTGTTAGCACCATCCCAGACAGGGTTTGTGTATCCCAGGTAGGCAGGGCTGAAAGGAAGGTGATTGCAAGTGGCACCCCGGTGCTCACTGTGCATAGCCCGGCTCAAACCAGTTTCGGGGGCACACCAGCCCCTGTGCTGGGGCAAAGCCGGACAAAGGATAGGGGTGTAGCCACCCCCCTCCTGGCTCCACCCATAGGTAGGACCTAGTCACGGGCCAGCCCCTTTTCTTAGAATAAAGGTAGGAGCGAGTCCCCTTCCCAAATTGGATAATCGGATAATTCTGAATCTTGAACTACTTTCCACGAAAGGAACTCTTGACTATTTCTGAAGACTCTCCCTTGTGGCTAAGGAGTAGCCACCCTGCACCAGCAGGCACCACCTAAGCGCTTGCGGTTTTCTGTAAGTCTCTCCTACGGATCAAGACTGCCCAGCTCGACGAGACCCGAGTCCCTGCCATCTCTGACCTTTTACCTACCTCATCAGCCAAGCTGAGAGTCGTAGGTGTGACGAGACCTGCGGGACCGGCCATCTTCAGAACCTGCACGACGCTTATCTAGCACGCCCACCGAGGGACCCTCGAGTGAGTGCACCTATGGTTTGAGAAGCCCTAACCCTGAGCAGCTCCAGCACCGAAGTCTGCCTCCCCAGCATCCACGAGATCTGCGTGGGGGCCCTTCCGCTCCTTGCTGTTCACCGCGTTGTTCGACCACTTGCCGACCGGCTTGTGGCCCTCTTCACAACGCACCACGATTGTTTCATCACTAGTCTGGTTGCTCCAGACTGGCTCTTGCTCCCCTTCAACAGAGGAGTACCACGGACCCTCCTGGTCCACCCCAGACACCATCTTGACTCCCCCGCTTGGGCTGCCACTGCCAAGATCCGCTGCCCCATTCCTGGGCCCAGCATCATCGACAGCAGACACCTTCGTGGGACAGCTCGCCCTCCATCCTGGTCGCCGCCGCGCCTCCTGGTCCGAGGAACAGCCGAGTCCGACGTCATCCATTCACCTGGTCGAGGTGACTTCAGCCGGTACCCTCCTGGTACCCACGCGATCGCTGGCTAGCGGTTGAGAACTGAGTCCCCTCTGCTTTCAGGTTTCCTTCATCACCGATCCAGGCTTGGATCTCGCTGAACATCGACACTGGTCGCCTGCCAGCAACTCTTCTTTCAGGCTCCTGAGACTACAACGAGGACTTCCGACATCTTGCCGAACCTTCCACAGCCGCAGCCTCTGGGCTAGGTAACTCGAGCATTTCGGTGCTCCATCGCAGGTTCGCTTTACAAGTGTCTAGTTCCTTTTTCGTTTAGTCCCACTGATCGGATCACTCTGGAATCAGTAACTTTAGACTTTCTAACCTCTCCCCTTCCACTTGCAGTGTAATGGTTTCGTGCCCTCGGGCATTTGTGTAAATTGTGCAACCAGAAGTATTTTCCTAAGAGTTTTGTATTGTGCTCAGCTCCCTGACTCATAAAGAGCCAGGGTAGTCTTGTTATAAATAAATATCCTTTATTTTCATAACAACTTGTGTGGTGTCCTTTCACTTGGTGTTCAAGGGGTATATGTGATGGTAAACAGCTGGCTTAACACGCCCTCTAGAGTTTAGCCTAAGACTGCTCGTATCCACGCTACTAGGATAGCTGGTCTATAAGGTTGACTTACAACCAATCATCAATAAGGGTCGTTTGGAATGATACACAGTGATCACTAGAATAGTGAGCACTACATATCAGGCCAACTTCTCACATTGGTGAGCAGCGGTTGGGATTTGAGCTTGCTGTTGTTTTACCACACACGTATCCTAAGAATATCGAAGTGAAAGATCACATAAGTACCCAGGTACATATAACTTAACTTAGAATACTCCGAGTTCTACTGAACCGGCTGTTGTAGTGTAACAGGGCTTAGCACACCCTGACTACAACTCTTAGCAAGGGATCAGTAGGTAAACACATAGTGTAGGTAGGTGCATCACTTACACCTCACTAGAAAAGCATGTCGGTCCACGGAGAGTCTTCGGGGACTCCCTTAGTGGTCAGTGACCCTCCACAGGTCGTGTCACGATATGCAGCTCTTAGCTTCAAGGAGATGAGACAACTGTGTGCCTCCAGGAAGCTAAACCAGGGTTCTAACCCTACCATCGCAATTCTGATAGGTCTCTTAGAGGCGTACGATGCTAGGAGGTCCTCTAATACAGGTCCCCCCAGTGCTGATGGGAACATGCCTCCCTTAGAGGGAACCCTCGGTGACCCCGACCTCAACCTCCACACAGAGGAGGAGGACGAGGAGGAGTTATCAGAAGACGAGGCAGACAAAGGTCCAGTAGTAGTCAGCAGGCTTACAAGGACCAACTTAAGCAGGCATGAGAATGGAACTGGGGGAGCCCCGGGCCCACGTTCAAGCAGGCCTAACCTTGGGAACGGACGAGCTAGGTCTCTCTCCAGAGGCTCTGGCAGATCGGTTCATACACATGTCTCTCAGGCATCTTCTCAGAGAGGAATGACGTCCCCTCAGAGAAGGGAGCATGAAGCGAAGATGAGGGAAGTCAATCTGAGGATCGAGCGGGAAGAACTTGCCCTCGCCAAAGAAAGACTTGCCCTGGCCCGAGAGCAGAAGTTAAGTGGGTTAGATCCCACTGGTGGCAGCATTCTCAATAGAGAGAAAGACAGGGGTATAGACACTAGACACCTGAGTAAAAAAGTGCCCCCCTTTAAACAAGGGGACGACATCCACAAGTGGATAACTACCTTGGAGAGGGCCTGCACTGTCCAGTGCGTCCCCCCAAGTCAGTGGGCAGCTATACTGTGGCTTTCCTTTGAAGGTAAAGGAAGGGACAAGCTCCTCACTACTAGAGCTGAGGATGCTAACAACTACCAAGTCCTGAAGAACACACTGATTGATGGGTTCGGCTTAACCACGGAACAGTACCGGGTGCTGTTCCGGGACACCCAGAAAATTCAGTCTCAGGATTGGACTGACTTTGTCGATTGTGCCACTAAGGCTTTGGAAGGCTGGTTGCTGGGTAGCAAGGTTACTGATTACACAGGATTGTACAATCTTATCATGCGAGAACAGATTTTAAACAACTGTCAGAACCAATTGTTGCATCAGCACCTTGTCGACTCGGATCTGACCTCTCCCCAAGAATTGGGAAAGAAGGCAGACAGATGGGTCAGAACAAGGGTCAAGCAGAACCAGAACCAGAACCAGGGTGGTCAGAAGAAAGCAGACCAGAAGGGTAGTAACAAGAACGAACAAAATGACCAGAAGTCTTCGACAGGTCCCCAACAAACCAAAGAGGGTGGGGGTCAGGCTTCACAGAAGAAGAAGACTCAAGAAGGACAGTCAAAAAGGTGGTGCCAATACTGTAAAAGTAAGACTCACTGGTTTAGTGAGTGCACCAAGAAAGGAGGGCAAACTCCTGCCACTGCAGCCCCTAAGGCACCTGCACCCCCTAGTACAGTCAGCAGTGGTAGTGCGCCTCCCAAGGCATTAGTTGGGTTAACCTTGGGAACCGAGGGGAGTGACGACTTAGTCGGCACACTCACTCAGGCCGTCCTTGTCTGTACAGGGGATATGGATATGTCCCCTGATGCCAGTCCCAATACTTTGGGCAAATACAGACAGACACCTTTGATTAATGGAAAAGTGGCTCAGGCCTACAGGGACACTTGTGCCAGTGTCACCATGGTGACACCTAACTTTGTGGACCCTGGACAGATCATGCTAGGTACCAGTTACCTAGTGACCAATGCCAGCAACGTCACTACCAATCACAGTATGGCGGTTGTTGATTTCTCCTGGGGAGGGGTAAGTGGCCCGAAAAAGGTTGTGGTTAGTTCAGACCTCCCCGTAGAATGTCTGTTGGGCAATGATTTGGAAACGTCACAATGGTCAGAAGTGGAGCAGAGGACTCACATGGAAATGTTAGGCTTGCCAGCACATGTCCTTGCTGTGACCAGGTCAAAGGCCAAAAGGTGCCCCACTGAACAGGTGCTGGATCCTGGAAGAACGGACCAGACACCTTCCAAGAAGAGGAGCAGTAAGGGTAAGTCTTCGCCTTCCCCCTTGCCCCAGGTCGTGGATCAAGTCTCTGAGGAGGCTGACCTTAAAGAACTGAGGGAAACTGAGCCGAAAGAGCTTGAACCTGGTCAGGTTGAGTTTCTGGGCT